>NC_142761.1:33566755-36290505 GCF_054948205.1 Urtica dioica subsp. dioica
GTCTAATCTTAGTCAATACTCCACCGTGTAAGCTAAGACTGCACTCTCCTTTAATACTAGAATTATATTTACTCATCGTGACGAGTGTCTACTGATATAGTCAGTACGTGATCATGACCCTCCAGGTTCTGCCTGTATCGAGATAAGTCAATTTGTTCCGTTATACCTTTCTCGTTACATATAAGCCCTAAGCATCGTTGCTTCCCTAGCAAAAGATTCAACCGAACGTAAGCCAACTTCGGAAGTGTGCACAATCAATTGGGTTTGGAATCAACCCTTAGGTGAGAGAACATTAACCTTCTTTTAGGAAGGCTAGATTCCGTATATGTAAAACACTTTCTTCTACAATCATGTCTCGAGTTCCCAAAACATCCATTTATTCAACCTTCATTGGCCTTTAACGTGATGAATCAAAGAATCCGGTAAGACAACTAGAAGTCCATGATCACTTCAGGATTAAGATCAAGCGTCACTGTGACCATCATTTGCGACCCTGGCCAGTGTGTCGTAATGGTCCTTAAACGACACATCTACATACAAGGTCTGTCCGGATCGTACACTTACCATAAGTACAGAATGCTCCCACTAAGTGATCAACCTTCGCTTGTGTTCCACATATATATATATATATATATATATATATGTGTGTGACTTTAGATAAGGCTTTTCAGGCACATATCAGTCATCGACCAAGTTTTAGTTCACCGCCCGATCTCGGATGCCCAGCATACGATTCAGCTTGATACGGAGTCTATGGATGATAATTGTTATTGAATATGAATGTTATCAGACTTCAACCCACTAATCATATGATGCTAATAAAGTAACTTTTTATCTTATTTAGTAATCATCATCTTCTAGTGGGCAATATTCCTAACAAATTGTGATTTACTGTTATTTTCCTTGAATGTTAACAATTAATTATCAAGTGTCGAGAAGTTCCAAACCGGCACAAAATGCTCAAGAAACTCCAATGTCAGCTGAAATGGTATAAGTAATCAGAATCCATTCAACATGTTTTATTGTAAATATGGCGTTAATATATTGTAAATTGTATTTAACAATAATTATTAACAACTTATACACTATTAACATACATGATAGTCCACATATTCTTGGAATAGGAAACAACCAAAAAGACAACAACGATGATGTTATTGGTAGCCATATCCATGAAAAGGATATGGTAAGTATGATAATCAATTTACAATACATTTCAATTAGATTTCTTATTTGACATTTCAATCAATAAAAACATATTCAAGTGTTTGAAAAAAAAAGGCAAACCCCAAGGCAACTCAAATTACATTAACAAACATGGTAAAGCTGTAAAATTAATTGCAATAAATTTGATTTAAGTCACTCAAAATTTGTATTAAACAAGTTGATCTATATTTGTTTTACTTTTCCAGATATTCCGAAAAAGGCAAAAAACAACTCAAAACTCAATAAATACAGAAGATATATTGCTGGATCCAGAAACATGAATAGAGCCATCACATGTTTCTATTGCTAAGGTATATATTGTAAAAAGCATGTGTATTCCAGTAAATATAGACTAATGTGTATATCATCAATATGGACTGATGTGTTATAACTTGCAGGATACTTCACCGTTGCTTGGAATAGAAAAGGCATCCCGTTATAGTCCGGTAAGAAAACTACATAATTACTCGATGATAGTAGCCTTTGTTGTAAAAACTGAACATCACTTATCACATGACGAATTCAAGAAGCTACAAGATAATTGAGTATTTGCAGTAAATGATGTAATCAACATGAATCCTAACAACTACAAATTTGAACAACTTTCACAGGTTGTTCACGATAGGGTGGCCGAGCCTGAAAATTTATACAATCAAGTCTACAAATGCTTGAGAAAAAATCGAAAGCCAGTGCCAAAGCCACCAACTGTAAATGTTTAGCCAGACATTTCAGAAACTGAACGAACTACTGTGGTAGAGAATGTGACGATACACCCTGAAGTTGATATTGTCCTACAAAATACAGAGGTATTGCATCTACTGCCATTAATTTTTTTTGTTAATGTCGAACAACCGATTTTTATTCTTTTCAAGCTTATCTAATGGTGTTAATTATTATTGTACAAGATGTTAACGAGCTAAAAAAATGAACCTAAACGGCAAAAAAAAATTACAAAGAAGGTGCCGATTCTGCAACCTGTCAAAGATCGGCCAAAACGAGCTTGTAGGAAATCAGTTTTTACTAAAACACCTTACAGGACCGAAAAGAAGACTAGAAAGAAAGAAGGCAATGCCGAACCTTCAGTCAAACTAGAAGACAACCCTGAAGCCAAACCAAGCAGCCAGCCCTTCTTTTTCGTTAGGAATTTTGAGCTAATTATAATCAATTTTTAGCAATTTAACAGTATTTTAGAATATTTTGATGTGTATTTTGGTTGAAATTTGACATTAATGGATGTCTTAATGAACTTATCCATATTTTTGTTGAGTAACTGCACACTAATATATTTTTTGTTGCACATATATGAGCTCAAATTTAATTTTGATGACTTTTATGAACTTATGACATACATTAACAGTTCTATTTTAATTACTTCAATGAACATAAGATTACTCTTATTTAAATGACAGAACACGTAGCAACTACGTAATAGATTACAATATGGAAATAGAAAAAGAAACCAATAGCAATTAACATAAGATTACTATTATTTACGGACATAATGTAATGAACTTTAAATAGCATCCGTGCACAAACCCAAATTGAAGTAAAACTGATTAACATTAAAACAAAATTGTTAACAAATTTCGTGAATGCAAATCGGAAATCTAAATTTTTTGAAATAAAACAAGAAAACAATATGTTTGATAAAAAAAAAAATACAAGAACACAACATGTAAAAAACTAAATTTGGCAACCCTTTTTGTTACTACCCATCTTGCCACAACGATGATGATATGGGTGATATTTTTCAGACTTCGACCGATACCTCTTCTCTTTCAGTCTCCTAGCTTGACGTTTATGAATAGGAGGCTTTATCACGTCGGCAACAGTTGGCAGCTCCCAATCACCTTCATAAGAAATTGGAAAGACATCTTTGGCATATGGCTACAAAGTTTCTTTTCTATAATATGATGGAACAAAATCTAGAGGATGTAAATTTCTACAATATAAAGCAGCACACGCATGAGAGCATGGAAAATCTTCAAGTTACCAATAACACCATGTGCAAGTCCTCTCAACAACATCAACAACTCTTCGAATTGTGCCATCAACAACTTCAAACTTATTATCGTTTATAGCATTGACTTGTCCACATGCGTGTAAATAAGTTTACAGTTACATGTACTGTAAACAAAATGAAAGTATGTAATGTATTAAAAAATATATGTTATATCAAAACAATAACATAAAAAATGCTGACTACTAATTTTACTTACATTCATAGACCGAGCAGCTTCTTGAGAATCAAATACCATCTTGAATCCAGTTTCTGTAAGGCCTGAATGGATCTTTGAAACGAGCTCCCTTTTGTTGTTGATCCAATCTTGAATTAAGCTTCTATAACTCAATACAAGACATGCAACCGGCCACCCTCTAGCTTCTCGCAAAACAACATTCAAACACTCGGAAATGTTTATAGTCATAACATTAAACCTCTTCCCCATAAATTTGCTCCGAGCCCATAACTCAGGATTAGCTTTAAGAAGAGACTTTTTCCTTTTTCTTTTCTTGTTAGAGAGTATATTGAGCCAAAATTCAAACTCTCTAGACGTGTAAGCCTTTGCATATCTATAAAAAAAAATAAAAAATAAAATAAAAAAGAGGCTGAATGTAGGTTTTACCAAATTTTGTCTTCACATTTCCCCACAAATGTTGCATGCATATAGCAAATTTGGCTTCCGAAAAATCTTTGTTGACCACCTTTTGAATAGACTTGTGCCTATCTGAAACAATGACCAATTCTTTTCTGGCACCATACAGAACTCTAATATGCATCATAAACCACAACCAAGATTCGTCATTTTCGGAATCCACAATACTAAAAGCTAAAGGAAACAAATGTGAGAGCAAAAATAGTTGAACGTGTGTTTTTCTTTATTACTGAATCACGTTTATATAAGATTACAACTAACAAGGTATCTAAATAATAGCTAACAATCTAACTGACTACTAAAGACTTGGAAATAAATAAATAAATAAACAGATAACTATTCCTAATTAATCTCAACTAATCTAATCAGCCGAATTAGTCTAATATACATAAATACACGTAATCTAACACTCCCCCTCAAGTTGGTGCAAAGATATCTCTCATGCCCAACTTGCTAAGAAAATCTTCAAACTTCTGTCTGTATCAACCCTTTGTGAACACGTCAGCTAGCTGTTCGTTTGTTGGAACAAATGGCATAGACTTCTCCTTTTTCCAGCTTTTCTTTTATGAAATGGCGATCGATCTCCACGTGCTTTGTTCGGTCGTGCTGGACAGGGTTGTGAGCTATGCTAATCATAGACTTGTTGTCGCAGAACAGCTTCATCGGCAAGCTAGACTCAATCTGCAACTCCTCTAAGATGCGTTTGATCCATATCACTTCGCATATCACTACAAGAAATACAACATTTAGCGACGAAACTATTAGCGACGATTTAGTCGTCGCTAATAAATCGTCGCTAATCACCCTTTTAGCGACGATAATATCGTAGCTAATTCTTTGGTGCGAAAAATATTAAAGGTTGGCGGCAAAGATAATTAGCGACGAATGTATCGTCGCTAATTCTGTTTTGTCGTCGCTAAGTTCGGGGGAAAATCATTAACGACGATAAAGTCGTCGCTAATGATTTCTGAATTCATTTAATTAAGACGAAAACATTTAGCGACGATTTTATCGTCGCTAAATATTGTTTTTATCGTCGCTATACAATTAGCGACGACAGAATCGTCGCTAAATGTTTTCAAATTTTGACGAATTTTAAAGAGGGAAAGATCCCTCCCATTAAATTAAAACGAAATGATTTAGCGACGATAAAATCGTCGCTAAATATGTGAAATTTACTAATAGCGACGATTTAATCGTCGCTAAATGTCTGGTTAACGTAAGTTCATTTAGCGACGAAATGAAATCATTTAGCGACGATAAAATCGTCGGTAAATGTCTTTAAATACCAGATCGCGACCCAGCTTCCCTATTCGCACAGAAACCCTAAAATTTATTTCTCTCTCTACTTTCTCCCTCCTCCGCCGCGTGCCTCGTCCGCCGTGTGCCGCCGACGCTCCTCCGTCGTGTGCCTCCCCGGTAAGTCTCTCTCTCCTCACTACTTCCCTCTCTCTCCTCACATCTCTCTCCTAAAGTCTCTCTCTCCCATTGCGGCTCCTCCGATCCTCCGCTCCTCCGCCGCTCCGCCGCCGACGCCGACGCAGCTCCACCACCGACGTCGCTCCACCCACCGACGCCGCTCCGCCGCTCCACACCGCTCTCCCTCTTATATACCGATCGGTAAGTTTTTTTTTTTAAACTTTATATATATATATATATATATATATATATATATATATTAGTTAGTTATAGGATTAATATTTATTAGTTATAAATTTATTTATATATTAGTTATATATTAGTTATATATGATTAATATATATAGGATTATAAACTTTAGTTAGATATTAGTTATAAATTTATTTTAATTAGTTATATTTACATAATTTATATTTTTAGAATTATATATTTGTTATAAATTTTATAAATTATAAATGAATTAATTAGTTATAAATGAATTATATATTTGTTATAAGTTTTATATTTGGTAAAATTATGTAAAAACAATTAGTTAGTTTATGTAAATTAAATGGAATTGTATTTAATTGTTGTTAGAAATGATTAAAAATGTGATGGATTATGAATTTTAATAATCGAACCAATGAGGTTGGATTTATTGTTAGTTTTAGGATGTTTCTATGCAGGTTTTAAAGTTAAAGGCTTGATGCCGGGTTGTTAGGTTTATAGGGGAGGTTCTGCCGAAATTTTGGTAGGATCGATCGTGAAATTATAAAATAAAATCCGAAAACTACTAAATTTTGAAATGTTCAATCTATAGGTAAAATGAGTTATCCAAATAGGAATTGGATAATCGAGGACCAACGTTTAAGCGTTGAGTTTGCGGCTGGCATGACAGAGTTCATGGCAATGGCCCGACAACACGTAAATGTCGAAGGACGAGTTAAGTGTCCATGCAAGAGGTGTAACAACGTGTTGATGCAAAAAATTCCTGATATAGAGATTCATCTCTTTATCAGAGGATTTAAGAGGAATTACACGAGGTGGAACTTTCACGAGGAGGAAGAAGATGACTTCTCGGAGTACAGAGGAGGAGGGATGTTTGATGCTGTACACGATATCTTAGATCACAACGACCTAGACGGTGACGATGACAGTATTGACCCGAATGCAGAATACCAGAGTGGACAGTTCGATGACCTTTTCAGCGACCTGAACACAGAATTATGGCCGGGTTGTACGGAGTATTCGTCAGTCTCATTTGTTGTCACGTTGATGCATTTGAAAGTGATGAACAAGTGGACGAATAAGTCGTTTGATCAGCTATTGAAAGTACTGAAAAAATCTCATCCGATCGGCAACACGATTCCAGAGTCACACTATGAAGCAAAGGCGAAATTGCGTCGATTTGGTATGGGTTACGCGATTGCGCAAACACGATTGCGCGTTGTTTTGGAAGGAGAACACCAATCTAGACGAGTTTCCAATTTGTAATGAGAGCCGGTGGTTGAAGAAAAACGGTGGAAAAAAAGTAGCGCATAAAGTGTTGCGCTACTTTCCACTGAAAGATCGACTTAAGCGACTGTACGCGAGTCGGCACACAGCTCTAGAGATGCAGTGGCACGAGAATGAACGCATTAAAGAGGATGGTGTACTGCGACATCCTGCAGACGGAGCAACGTGGAAGGAGATCGACCGAAAATATCCCATGTTTGCGGCAGAACCGAGGAACGTCCGGCTTGGACTTGCCGCCGATGGTTTCAACCCATTTGGTGACATGAGTTTATCGTACAATATGTCGCCGGTAGTCTTGACTGCGTACAATTTACCGCCGTGGTTGTGCATGAAAACATCGTACTTGATGTTAACATTGCTTATACCAAGTCCTAGTGCGCCGGGAAAAGACATGGATGTTTTCTTACGATCGCTGATTGATGAGCTGAAGAAATTGTGGGAAACCGGTGTTGTGTTGAGAGATGGTTCGACCGGTGAGCTATTCAGGTTGTTTTCCGTACTTCTATGGGCCGTGAATGATTTTCCAGTGAGAAGCAGTTTGTCGGGATGGAGTGGTCAGTGGATCCGCTCATCATAATTAGGTCGAATTCATGAGTAGAAAATAAATTCATTTGAACCGAGAGATTTTCAGTGTCAGCTCTTTAGTGGAGTCAGTTGACATTAAGCTAAACTTGGAAAAGGTTTGTGAACTTTTGAGTCCAAGTGTTTAGCTCAAGCTTTGTTCATTTGGGTCCATGAGGTCACTGTCACGAATCACATCGATAGGAATAGTTAAACTGGAAGCTAAGTCAAAACAAGAACGAAAATAGTTAAAAGGGTATTTTTGTCTTTTGAGACATAGGATGAAATGAATGTCAATAAATTTTTTTGACAAGGTCATTTGATGACATGCATCACTCGGCCAATACTAGTCTTATTGGGCCTTGTGAATTAATTTCATTTCATAAGAATTTTATTGAAAATTCTTAATGGGCCTTTCTCATGTTGTCATGAACAAATGAAGAAGCTTCTAGAAGCTCCTTCTAGAGAGACTTGGGCGCCTACCCTATAGAGAAATAGGAGAGTTTATTTTGTGCATAAATGTATTTAGATACTTGCCAAAAGAAAAAGAGGAAACAAATTTGCATATGCATGCATAAGGGAATCGGCCATGTTGAGAGAAAAGGCAAGCCTTGAACAAAATAGGAAACAAATCAAGGCTTCTAGAAGCCTTGTGTTGGCCGAGTGTCTCAAAGGGAAAAAGAGGAAATTGGCTCATGAATATGTGATATTCTATAGAAGAGGAAACTACCTTATTGAAGGTGAGACCTCTCCTATAAATAGGAGCCTCATTTCCTCACAATTCATTCATCCAAGTTTAAGAGATTTGAGAGACTCTCTCTCTAGAACTTGTGGCCGAAAATCCTCTCTCTCTCTCTAGTTTATTTTCGATTTTTTCTTGTCTTGGCACCTAGGTCCTCACTCGACCTAGTGTTTAGCTCTGCGACTTCAAGACTTGTTCTTAAGTCGTAGTGTTTAAAAGTGCCCACTCACTAATTCCTTTATTTCGAGTGATTTAGTGATAGAAACTTTCGTGGTTGCTCGAGGTGCCGAGGAAAGGAAGAGAGACGTGCTGCGAGGGGAGACGAGCGTTGCAAACTTTCCAAAAGCTTCTTCAAAGTTCAAGCTTCAAGAAAGGTTAGTAAACTCTTAGCTCATATTGGTTTTTAATTACATGTACTTGCTTCTTTGTCTAGGTTAGTAAAAACTGTTTTTACTTGAAAAGAAATTTTTTAAATTCCGCCGCTTCCCGAAGCATTTAATCTTTTTCTTAAACCCTAGATCAATTCCAACAGAAACCGCCTTCGTCATACACTCTGATACCTTCAGAACGGAAGCGGTTTACTGAGTTCTTGAGATCTGTCATATTTCCCGATGGTTTTGCGGGGAATTTGAAGAAGAATGTTACCACGGATGGGAGGTTGACGGGTTTGAAGTCTCACGATTGTCACGTGATTATGCAGCGCCTATTGGCTCCTGCTATTTGTCCTTTTCTGGATCGAACAATTCGAGATGCCATAATAGAGCTCTGCAACTTCTTCAGACTTATTTGCTCTAGAATGCTGGTAATTTCAGACATTGAGAAGGCGCAAGAGGATGTGAAGCTTATATTGTGTAAGTTGGAACGAATTTTCCCGCCTGATTTCTTCACAATCATGGTTCATTTGGTAATGCATCTACCGGAGGAAGCAATTAACGGAGGTCCAGTTCATATGCGGTGGATGTATTCATTTGAGAGATACCTTGGAACGCTCAAGAACTTTGTGCGTAATCGAGCTAGACCAGAGGGTTCAATTGCCAAAGCCTATGTTGTAGATGAAGCATTGACATTCTGCTCAAGGTATCTAGAAGGCGTTGAGAATCGTTTCAACATGCCCCAACGAACAGACGTCGCGTCTAACTTCGAAGGTGTCGAACGGAAGTTATCGGTGTTTCAGTCATCAAGTTGTCGGCCTTACGGGAAGATGACCACGATACGCTTAGATGAGAATATACGATTGCTCACGGAGTGGTACATTTTACGAAATTGTCCCGAAATTGACGATTTCATGAGGTAAATGAGTGAAGTAAATGAACTTGAATTATATTTATACGAAGTGATGTATTAAATGAACATGAATTTTATTTCAGTGAACACATAGATCTCATGGAATTAGAAGGTCGGCTAGATGTTGAAGAAGCGCATCGACTTGAGTTCCCAAAGTGGTTTTGGGAAAAGGTATTTGACTATTAAACTCAAAGAATATGAGATAACTAATAACCGACTCGTTAATGGTTGTATGTAGGTATTTCGCATGAGCCAAGACGGATTATCCGTTACCTCCGAATTATATGCATTGGCATTGGGACCACATTTCGCACCACAGATGTATCCGTGTTGTGTAGTGAACGGAGTTAAATTTATCTCCCGTCAACGTGATAGCAGAAGAACGACTCAGAATAGCGGGGTATGTGTACCAAGTGAAGGAGGTCACGACTTCTACGGTCAAGTAGAAAACGTCATTGTCTTGACGTATCAGAACAATTGTCGCGTCGTCTTATTTCAATGTCGTTGGTTCGGTGACCAAGATCCGAGGAAAAGGACACGTAACGACAATAACTTGACAAGCGTGTATGTGGCAAAAGAATGATACAAAGACGAGCCATTTATTTTGGCAACTCAAGCGAAACAAGTTTTCTACTTGGAAGATAACTTGAATGGTCCTGATTGGCGAATCGTCGAAGAGTGTAATCATCGAAATGTGTGGGATCTTCCTGATATTGACCTCATTCTTGGTCAATCTTCGTCTTCAGTTCAGTTGTCAGTAGAACCGTTAGATTTAGATTCACTGTCAACGCGTCATCAGTCTGCGATACCAGAGCCCGTGAGCAACGACACAGTGAACTTGTTGGAAAATATTGAAGAAGAAGAGTTTATCGATGATGAAGAAACTGAGGACGAAGATTTGATGGAAGAAGATGATTTGTCAGACGACGATGATTGATAGTATATAACGTTTTTCATTTACTTACTAAATTAACTGATTTAAATCATTACGAATGCATAACTAAATAAATTTTGTTTTGAATTTCAGATGGCTGCGGCTACAGGAGCTGGAGGCAGCGGAGGCAGGGATGACTTCTTAGCCCGTCTCCCGAATTATTGCCAGTCGGCGCCCGTACGTGATGGCGTCGAAGAAGAAGACGAGCATATCGAACCGGCCGTGCATGGGCCGACGGTCGGGCTTCGATCTGAGCGTGCACGGTGCCCCGCGGTGAAGGAAGTCGTTATTTATAACGAGGAGTTTCAGTCGTTCTTGCAGCCAGAGCGCGAGATGGATCCGGATCTCGCGACGTTCGCGAACACGCTCGGGTTGGTCGTCCGAGACAAGATCTCGCCTACGGTCCCAAGGTGGACGACTACGAACGTGGGGCCGGCGAAGGAGGCCGAGATCCGAGCAGCGATTCGAGACAAGTACGGCATTCGAGTCGATGGTGATGCAACCGGGAAGAAGAAGGCGATTGTCGATGCGGCAATCATTCGAGACGCGAAGACTCGTCTTCGCGATTGGAGGCATACATTGCGGTCGTGGTTCGACATCGATTGCAAGAGCAGCGTACAGGTGGCGCGGTCGCTGAAACCGAAGACCGTTAAGCTCGACACCGAATGGGAGACGCTGATACAACGATATACGAGCGATGACTTTAAGGTAATATCGAATCATTTACGTTAATAGAATATTTATTAAACGATTTGTTATTTACGTGTACGTTTACTTATATTACAACAGGCTATACAAGCGAAGAATAAGGCGAATCGCGCGAAAAAGAAGACGAAGACTCGACAGGGGACGATTGGGTTCTCGACCCCCTGCATGAAGAACGTAAGTTTTATGTTTATATGATACATCAAATCGTTAAAATTATCTAACACTTGAAGTTTTGTTTACATGCAGAAGAGCGCCGAGACAGGCGCTTTCGAGAGCTTGTTTGCGAACTACAAGCGCCAACATCAGTCCGACAAGTCCGAGTGGCTGACTCCTAAAGCCTCCGCACGTTATGTAAGTTTACATTTATTTTTCTTATTTTTCGATTAATAGATACTAACTAGTTAATTATACCAGGATCGACTGGTCGATAGATTCAACACGTTGCGAGCGGAGGCTGAGCAACAACGAGCGGACGTCGATATTTCCGTCCTAGAGCAGCAGGCGATCCGCGATATTATGGGTTCGCGGTCTGATCACTTGACCGGCGTCGGACGTTTGGTGCCACAGGGAGCACGGATGGCGGCTGAAGTCGCCGAAGTCTACGGTAGTTCGGAGGTTGGGACGTCGCATCTAGGATATATCTCCCAGGAGGTGTTCACGTCGACCATCGCCTCGTTCACCGAGGCAATACAGAGTCAGGTGCCCGGCCTCAACCTGAGCTCGTTTATGCCTCAATTTCCGCAGAGTTCGCAGCACGCTCCGTCATCCCACAGCCAGCAGACTCCGACGGCCGGCGTCCACACTCCGATGCCCGGTGTCCACACTCCGACGGGCGGCCAGCAGAGGACTCTCGACGCTAGCCAGCAGACGACGCCCGGCGGACCAAGCCAGTCTACTCCGACGCCGCAGCTTGCAGAACTTCAGCGCCAGCAGAAGAGCGTTTCTCGTCGAGGAGGGGAAAAACGAGCGGCGGGACGACAAAGCAAACGTCGCGACTAGTGGTTTATTAGTTGTTTTGTGTATTTATTATTTACATATTTCTCGATAACCGAAAACGTACGTAACCGGATTTTATATAGTTGTTGATTTGGATAATATAATTTAGTTTTTATTTGATTTTTCATTTTAGAATTTCACAACCAAAAAATCGTAATAAATAAATAATTAACGACGAAAAAAAATTATAATAATAATTAGCGACGATAAAATCGTCGCTAATTATTATTCCACACAAATTTTTAGCGACGACTTTGTCGTCGCTAATTCCCACGGGAATTTTTCCCGCGCCAATTAGCGACGATAAAGTCGTCGCTAATTATCTGTTTCAAAATGAAAAAAAACTTCTCGTCACAACATTTAGGGACGACTTTATCGTCGCTAAATATTTACCGACGAATAAATCGTCGCTAAATATATTTAGGCACGGAAAATTAGCGATGATTATTATCGTCGCTAAAATCGTCGCTAAATACATTTAGCGATGATTTCCGGGTTATTACCGACAAAAAAAATCGTCGGTAAATGTTGTAAATGTTGTAGTGTATCCCATGTGCCATCGCACGAAAATCTGCTTCAGCGCTACTACGAGCCACCACCGGTTGCTTTTTGCTTCTCCAAGTGACCAAGTTTCCCCAAACAAACGTACAGTAGGCTGATGTGGATCTCCGGTCATCTAGATTTCCTCCATAGTCCGCATCCGTGAAGACTTCAATCTGCTTGCTTTCGGTCTTTTTGAAGAAAATTCCTTTACCTGGACTTCCCTTGAGGTAGTGTAATATTCTATACACAGCCTCAAGATGACTTTCAGAAGGGCAGTGCATGTATTGACTTACAAGACTCACTGCGAATGCGATGTCGGGGCGTGTGTGAGCCAAGTAAATCAATTTCCCGACAAGCTTTTGGTACCTCGCTTTTTTGGCCGGGGCTTCTCCTTCCTTCTTACTCAGCTGGTGATTGGGGTCGATTGGAGTTGACGGGGGTTTACAGCCGAGAAGACCAGTCTCGTTCAAGAGATCGAGTACGTATTTTCGCTGCGAAATAGCGATGCCCCTCGGTGATCTTGCTACTTCCATCCCCAAAAAATATTTGAGGCTTCCTAAGTCCTTTATCTCAAACTGTTGCGCCAAGAAGTGCTTCAATCTCGCAAGCTCTTCTTCATCGTCTCATGTCATGACCATATCATCAACGTAAACGATTAATATGGCCATTTTACCTCTCTTCGTGTGCTTGTAGAACATGGTGTGGTCCGAGTGTGCTTGCTTGTATTTTTGATCTATCATGGCTTTTGAGAATCGTCTAAACCAAGCCCTCGGGGATTGTTTAAGGCCGTACAAAGCCTTCTTTAGTCTACACACCTTTCCTTGTGAGTTGTTGTCGAAGCCGGGTGGTGCTTGCATGTATACTTCTTCTTCTTGCTCTCCGTTCAAGAAAGCATTCTTGACGTCAAATTGTAGCAAGGGCCAATCTAGATTCACATCCAAAGAGATCAAAACCCAAACAGTATTGAGCTTCGCAACCGGGGCAAAGGTTTCCTCGTAGTCGAGGCCATAGGTTTGGGTGAACCCTCGAGCGACAAGCCTTGCTTTGTATCTTTCCAATTTTCCTTCGGCATTGTATTTGACAGTAAAGATCCACTTGCAGAACACTGTTCGTTTCCCCTTAGGCAGATCGGTCATTTCCCACGTGTCATTTTTCTTTAGGGCCCTCATCTCCTCCAAGACAACCTCCTTCCACTTCGGAACACTTAGAGCTTCGTGTATCGAGCTAGGAACCTCATCATTTGTTATCATGGTGGTGAAGGCTCTAAAACTAGGTGATAGATTTTGATAGGACACATAGTTTGATAGAGGATATAATGGGACATGTTCTAGTACCTTTTGGGGTGGCAACGGGTTCATCTAGATCGCTAAGGGCTGTTTTTTTGGGTTTGTGATAAGTCATGAGATAAAGGAATGTCACCTTGACTAGGTTCGGATGTTGGCAATGCGGGGGAATCACTTGTCCTCGTAAGCTGCCTCGAGTGAACACTGAATTCAGGAGATTGGTCCTCCATACGACTAGTTTCAGATTCATTAAATGAGGAAATATCATTATTTGCATTTAATTTAGGGACACCTTTAGATGGAGTATTTTTCGAAACAGAATTAGTGTTTATATTTTTCGAAGTAGCACTATTTTTATTTTCAGAAACAGTACCTTTATTTTCCAAACCAACAGTAACAGACTCTTTATTTCCAGATTCAACAGTATTTTCCGAAACAGGTAACACTTGTTTTTTCCAAAACTGATCTTCATTATTATTATTATTCTCCCCCTGAAGATAAGTTTTATCAGAAAAAGGTTTTGTTTAAAAAAATGTGACATCCATACTTATAAAAAGTTTACACGAGCTAGAATCAAAACATTTAAAACCTTTTTCAGTTGGAGAAAAACCTAGAAACATATATTTAATTGTCCTAGGATCTAATTTACCTCTTTTATGATCATGAATATGTACAAATGCCGTGCATCCAAATATTTTCGGGATAAATTACCAAAGCATTAATTTTTTGAAAAATAATTTTGAAGTGCTTTTATGGGGGAATTGTAGCTTAATACTTTGCTAGGCATTCTATTAATTAGATATGTAGACATAAGTATAGCATCTCCCCAAAAACGTTTAGGAGCGTTCATAGAAAACATTAAAGCTCGGGTAACCTCAAGTAGATGTCTATTTTTTCTTTCGGCAATACCATTTTGTTGAGGTGTATCAACACAAGAACTATGATGAATAATACCTTTTTCGATTAAAAATGGTCCTAAGATTTTATTGAAATATTTCCTGCCATTATCGGTCCTTAGGATTTGAATCCGAGTTTGAAATTGTGTTTCAATCATAGTGTAAAATTTTTTGAAAGTCTCAGCTGCCTCTGATTTTTCTTTCAACAAATAAATCCAAGTGTTTCATGTGTGATCATCAATGAACGTAATAAACCATCGGGTTCCTGAAATATTTTATACGGGAAGGTCCCCACACAACACTATGTATTAGTGAGAATGGTTTTGAAGGAGTGTATTTAACAGATGGAAAATACGTTCTTTTATGTTTGGCTAACTCGCAAATTTCACACTGCAAAGACTCGAGATTTTTATTACGAAACAAATTTGGAAATAAATGTTTTAAATACCCAAAACTAGGGTGACCTAAACGAAAATGCCATAACATTATTTCATCATTTAAGGAAAAGAAACTAGAACATGTAGTTTTCTGAATTTGTTTACTCGAGTTAGCTTCCGAGCCGATGTGATAGAGTCCCCCGTGCGCTTCAACATTGTTAATCATCCTCCCCGAGTGCAGGTCCTGAAGAGTACAACCAGTAGGTAAAAAGGTGAGTTTGCATTGGCTTTTAGTGACTAGTTTGTCCACAGATAAGAGATTACATGTTAGATTAGGGACATGTAAAACATTGTTTAGTGTGAGGGATGAATTGAGAATGTTAGAACCTTTCCCGGCAATAGCTGAGAGAGACCCATCGGCAATTTTAACTTTATCATAGCCAGAACATGGGAAATATGAGGTAAAAAGGTAAGAAGATCTGGTCATATGGTCACTAGCACCTGTGTCTATGATCCATAAAGTAGGATTATTTGTGGAAATACTTAGGGCTGTTTTGAAACTACCTTTATGGGCAAGAGAGGATGAGGAAGGTGATGATGACTTGTGTGAGGTCCATAGCTGGTACAGTTGCTCTAAGTCTTCTTTGTTGAAGAAATTCTACCCCGGTGAAGATTCGGTCCCTTGCTCGTTGGAGACAGTCTGAGATGCTTGGTACGCACCTCTATTATCCCGGGATGGCCGTTGAGATGACTGAGAGTCGGATGGCTTGCCATGAAGCTTCCAACACTTGGCCTTGACATGGCCATGTTTGTTGCAGTGGTCGCAGATGGGCCGGTCGGATTTGTTCCTTGAGAAGCGTTGGTTCGAGTAAGACCTCGATGACATCATGGTGGTGATGGTGTCCCCCTGATTGGTTGTAGCGTCGGGTATGCTTGATCCGAGCATGACTTGACGACGACTCTCTTCCCGGCGAACTTCTGCGAAGACCTCTCGGGTACTTGGGAATGGCTCTCTGCTGAGTACTCTTCCTCTCACTTCGTCGAGCTCTTGGTTCGGCCCAACTAAAAACTCGAAGACTCGCTCCTTCTTGATGGTTTTCTGATAATAGATACTATCGACAGGGCAGCTCCACTCATAGTTACAATAGAGGTCTAGCTCTTGCCACAACATCTTTAGGTCAGTGTAGTATTGAGTGACCGTCTTGTCACCCTGTTTTGCCATTCTCAGCCGAGTCTTGATCTCGAAGAGTTGTCCAGCATTTCCGAGATCTGAATACGTCTTCTTCACCGCTGTCCAGATCGCGTTTGCTGTTGGAAGAAACAGATAGGTCCTTCCTAGGTTAGCCTCCATAGAGTTTACCTACCATGACATGACCATGGAGTTTTCAGCCTCCCACTTCTCATAACCAGATTGATTTGCAGCAGCATCTGGCTTCGTCGTCATTCCTGATAGATAGCCGAATTTTCCTCTTCCCTGCACAAAGAGTTTAACCGACTGGGACCACTCCATGTAGTTTCCTCCATTGACTTTATGTGAGGTGATGGAATGATTTTGGAGAAAGTTTGTGGTCGAGTTAGAGCTCGATCCTCCAGATTGATAGGTGTTTGCGGTAGAACCGGTACTGTTTATACTTGGTTCGGCCATTTAGAATTGGCAGGAACCTATAGGTGTTTTACTGCTCTGATACTATGAGAGCGAAAATAGTTGAATGTGTGTTTTTCTTTATTACTGAATCACGTTTATAGAAGATTACAAGCTAACAAGGTATCTAAATCATAGCTAACAATCTAACTGACTACTAAAGACTTGGAAATAAATAAATAAATGAACAGATAACTATTCCTAATTAATCTCAACTAATCTAATCAGCCGAATTAGTCTAATATACATAAATACACGCAATCTAACAAAATGATTGTCCCCATCTTGAGCGATAGCCAATAGTAAGGTACCATGAGATTTTCCTTTCAGAAAAGTACCATCTACGGATATTACCGGCCTGTAGAATTGAAATTCGTGACCAGAAGCACCAAATGCAAGGAAGAAGTACTTAAAAGTCCAATCAGGTTCAGTGTCGGTCACGGTATACAAACCTATAAGTAAAAGATAATTAAATAAGCGTAAATATAGTGTAAATGTTATAGTTATTTACAGTAATATGCAGTAAATAAAAATAAAGAAGTGTAAATAAATTATAAATGTTATAATAATAACAGTTAATTGTGTAAATAAACTAAAAATGTTAAAAGAATTTACAAAGTAAAAGGTAAGAAAACATGATTACCTAGGTTAAATAACTATAAGACTCTTCAAAATCTCCACGAAGATCCTTCAGCGCATCTTTATGACCCTTCCATGCTCTGTAATATGTTACTTCAACATTGAAACAAGTCCTCATTATTTCAGCAACACCCGTAGGTGTGATTTGATTTGCCAATGGACCCCTGAAATCATCTTTGACACATTTGCTAACAAGCACAAAAGAAGCATGCTTGTTTTTGTGCACAATGGATTGGCCATAACAAGGGTGTTATTTAACATATGACCTAATGACCTACACGCCCGATTTTTACAAATAGAAGGATTAATCTTTTATGAACACTCGAGATCCGAGCGACCAATGCAATAACGTGTTTTACTTGATTTGAAAACCCCGAAATCAAAATTGTTTCAAACTGCAATTATACCAATGGTAGTTTGAAGAACATCTTTGCGTCTAAAAACACTATTGACATTGATGTCAAAATTCATAGGAAAGTTCTTCAAATCATGCTCATCATATATTACAATTTCTAAACCAGTATTATTTACTTCCTGATTACAATCTGGCAACGATACTTTTCTTGATTCAAAGCGATGACGCTCAAACAATTTGACTGAAAAAAAAAAAAATAATTAAATCAGTTCGACAAGAATTTAAATGAAAACTCTTAGATGATAACCGAATATACAAATCTGAATCAATGAGTGAAAAGGATGATCCATCTCCATTGTGACAAATACGTGTGTTGTAAACTGAGACGAAAAGAAATTCGTCAATATCAGACACGAAAAGAAATGAGTGTATTGTAAACTGAGACGAAAAGAAGTTTTTCAAAAATGTTATGGACGTTCAAAAAGATATTCGGGAATATTAGACACGAAAAGAATCAGCTATTCAATTTGAACGTCCAAAAGGCAGTCAACAAATAATATCAAATAATATTCTTTGAATTAATAACAGATTGTTATTAAATAGGTAAATATATTCTGGATACATATATAATAAAAATTTCTGAATAAAAATTTCAAAACTCACTAAAACAACCCAATTGAAAATTCAAATTTAAAAAAAAAATTGTCTTAACAGTTCCGAAAATTTATTTCAAATTTGAAAAAAAAATTGCCAATTATAAATTCTAACAAAAGGGCAAAGGTGTAAATCACAAGCTTTAACAAACAAAATGAGTATTAGTTGACTGGTAACTTTGTATTCAACTAGCGGAATACGAGTACAAAATAAATAAATATAAATAAATACGTGTGAGAATCTAAAACGTATCTTATGTATATTTGATTTTACAGGGATCCAAAAACACTGGACTGCGCTTTAGATCTTGTAATTAAAGTTCTCTCTTTCATTTCCAAGATTATCATGATTCACACATTCCACTGCAAAATGGAATGGTTGTTCATAATATACAAGCAATAATGTTTCAAAAATCTACATACATTGAGTGATCAACTCGATGGTTGTTCCCTTTCCTATATTATAATGGTTCGTTCGGTACAACATCCGCTTAAAAAAAAGGTATAATTAGATAGTCAATTGATCATTTTCGTTTTGATATAAACTTAATAAATTAAGATTGTTAGTACAAGCACTTTGGAAACGATTTAACTGATCCATTGAATATCAATTACTTTAGTTTTCAGATAAAATATTCAA
This sequence comes from Urtica dioica subsp. dioica, assembly GCF_054948205.1. Taxonomy (NCBI): domain Eukaryota; kingdom Viridiplantae; phylum Streptophyta; class Magnoliopsida; order Rosales; family Urticaceae; genus Urtica; species Urtica dioica. The sequence continues at coordinate 33,585,782 of NC_142761.1, forward strand.
AATATATTTATTCAAGATAATCCAGCTAAGATATGCGATTTATTAAATATGTTTCTCAATTTACATAAAATTATTCAATATTTTAAAGGTTCAGCGGTTATATAGCCCAATAAAAGTTAAACTTTTGAAAAATAGTCATAGTTTGTCAATTATAAGCAAACTACCTCAAATAAGATTAATCTAGGTTAGATTAAATTTAATCCCAACAAATTATAAAAACATAATGTAAGTTTTATGAAGGCTGAATTAAACTTAATCGAGACATGATTAAATTTAATAAAAACCTATACTCTCAATTGACTATTTTGTTATATCTAATGAAACTATGACTATTTTGCAAAAAGTCATAATTTGAATTGGTTACTTCATACCATTTTTCTTATTTTAAAATGGAAGGATAAGATGACGTAATGTATGTCAACATAATTAATACGACTAAAGCCAATATAACGGAAAAACAATTACTAAAAACAAAAACAGTCTTAGAGTTGTGAAAATTAAGTTTTAATTTAGCAAGATCGTATACTCTTATATAAATGAAATGTAGGTATATAACACATATTTAGGTGGATATATAAATACAGATGTATCGTATTTCGTATTAAGGATTATGTATCACCAGAAATATGCTTGCAATGATTTTATTATATTGCGGGTCATATGCTTATGCTGTCGATGATCATGCCCTTTAAAAGTGTTTTTTTTTTTTTTTGGTGCAAGGTCGGTGGTTTGATAACGTTTGTACCTCTCTTTGTAATTGGTAAAATAATTTGTAAATCATTCATAAGTAGAGCCCACCAATACGGTTATCTATTCTAATTTTATATAATTTTATAATTTTTTCCATGAAAAGAATAGAATTTCTCAGAAACCATGCATGCACGTGGAACTTGCCTCTTTTTCGCTGAAAAAATGTTACCATTCGGTTTCGGTGCAGCTTCTTTGGTCAACCCATTTTCCGATAAGAATTCTCGTATACGAAATCCAAAACAATGATATTGAAAAAGAATGACGTCTACAAGACAAACAAAATCAGTCACATACCAGTGCCCGATCGTTTTGCGTGAAAATTGACATGTGACACATTTTTTAAATACTCATGATAACTACGGTCGTAGGAGAGCCAGATGATTTACTGCTGTCACATTTCAATCAGTGGGGGGAGCTAAGAATTTTAGTCGGGTAAATGTGGAAAAAAAAATCATGAAAGGTAAATTTAAAAAAAAAAAACTATATAAATTTAAATAAAAAACATAAAAGTAATCAAATTAGAATAAAAATTATAATTTTAAAAAATTCAGAGGGACATGCGCCTCCCTCTTCTTCTAGTGCATCCGCCCTTGACTGTAGCCTAAATTTACACCGGAACATAATGATATCTCTTAACGGTGGATAACATATTATTGCACAAGTAAACTGCAAAGAATTATTAGAAGCGTGAATTTAATTCACATTCAAATTCTAGCTCAAGAATGGAAGAATGTCACACACGTATAAGATGCACATTACTCAACTACACAATCGATGTGGGATATTCCAATAAAAATAGATAATAAAATGTATTTTTGAATAAACAAATACCGAAAACAAGAGTTTTCATACATATAGGAAAAATCTAAAGTAAAGTTACCCCTCATTAAATCAATACACTAAAGACTGAATAATACCAAGTAAAAAAGAACATCAACATATACAACAAATAAAATAATGGAAAAATGGTATGAAATAACCAATTCAAACTATGACTTTTGCAAAATAACCATAGTTTCATTAGGTATAGCAAAATAGCCAATTGAGAGTACTATGACTTTTAATCATGTATCGATTAATTTTAATTCAGCATTCATAAAGCTTACATTCTATCTTTATAGTTCGTTGGGATTAAATTTAATCCAGTCTAGATTAATCTTACTTTGGCTAATTTACTTATAGTTGACAAACTATGGCTATTTTGCAAAAGCTTAAATTCTATTTGGCTATATAGCCGCTTGACCCTAAAATAAATAAGATCACTACTTTTCATAACATTATACGCCTATTATAAGTCTCTCTCTCTCTCTCTCTCTCTCTCTCTCTCTCTCTCTCTCTCTCTCTCTCTCTCTCTCCATGCTACAACCAACCTTTGCTGAGACTCACTAGAGAAAATGGTATCTTACAAGTGGATTTTTCACTTGTAAAGACTCCAAATCTGCTTGCAATGTGTCAATACAAGAGGATTTTGAACCAAAAAAATCTGTTTGTAACTTAGCGTTTGTAATGATCTTTTTTTCCATTACAAGAGAATTTTTTGGCTTCTAACATTAGAAGCGGATATTTTACAAGGGGATTCTTATATTTCATTACAAGCGGATTCTTATACTTTCTCCAAGCTTCCGCACCTAGACCCCCATCATGGCTAGAATAGACCTCCACCGCTCTCGTTCTCTCAGTAGCGATCTATTGTGTCGCTTCATCAGTATCTTCACCGGTTTCATTCTCTGGACTTGAAAGAGATATTTATTTCATTTTTTTAGCTGGAAGTAATTTTGGGCAAAGAGCTATTCTCTGAACGATGCATTGATATGCTTGATGATGTTTGTTGAAGTCAGAAAACTAAAATAAAAATAGTCACGAAATTTAGGAATAAAGGATCAATTTATTATGATTGATGGGCCTCGAATTCAAGACAACGATGCTTAGATTCAAGAACTGAAGACAAAACCTAGAATAAAGCGCGAGAATAATAAATTGAGAAGAAATAATATGCGAGTAGAATAACGAATATGGAGATTATAATGTTTATTGTATGTGAATGAAAATCATGTCCAAATTCCTCTTGATACATGCTATTTATAGAGAATAAAAAGATTTAAAATTCTAGATTCTAAAAGACAGGGATCACGATGTGTCCATAACCGTTATTGCGTCCATTCTTCTATTCACTCCACACATAATCCTCTCTTCTCCTAGTTGTGATCACGTTTCTGGATTTGACCGAGTTTTTGGGCTAACTTTGACTTGTTATTCTCCTTTTGTTGGCGGGCCTACCTAAGTCCAAGTGAGGTTTTACCCTTGGCCTAAAATGAGCACGCATGATCTTCTTCGAAAGGGACCGATGACTATTTCACTGGCCCAACAAGACCCACTTAGTTAGGGGGCTTAACTCCACCTCTACAATGTTCATCTCAAGGTCTCTCATCACAGTCGATTTAACAGATCTGTAAATAGGGTTTGCGAGCCAGGTTAGACTCGAAACAATTTTCGGGGCTTCACTTGCTTGCAAAAAATAGAACCTGCCAAAACTTATTTTTTTTATTGTTTATTTTATTTTTAAAAAAAATTTGCCAAAAGTTTTTAAGTTCATCGAAATGTCAAATTCAAATTAAAAAAAAAATAGATATTCGAAAACAAAATAAGTCTAGTGTTAAGGCTAGTGTAATTTACTTCATATGTCTTGCTCGTAGCCAAGTAAATAGGTAAGGATAGGTCAAACGTAAGAAGCCTTTTTTCTTTTAAAGTGTGCAAAGTTTCCAAACTCTAGTGAGTAATTGAAAACGATCACAAAAATTAGGACAATTGATCAATGTCATTAATTAACAAGATTGACATGGCATCATCAATACCTCTTTGTTGGTCGTCTACATATCTCATATAAAAATACAAGATGGAGACGGTTGTAGTGTTAATCCAATGGTGGTACGTATTGTGAGGTATTCGTGTCTCCGTGATGTGAGTCATTATATCTATCCACTTTCGCTGTATTGTGAGGCATCCACAAACGAACTAGCACCAACACCACATGTCATGATCATGACAACTAAATTGAAGTAAATATTATAAATTAACGTAAATACTTGTTTAAATCTTTGAATAAATATTTAAAAGGATTATATCATCGTCACTGTGTATACCGCCCGTAATATCCAAAATATAATGTGAGGGGGAGTGGGAGCGGGAACGCGTAAAGACTTATTTGTTTACGATTTTGTAAATATCAATTTAAAAAATTCCACCCTCCAAGGCTGAAAGTCCAGATTTACTGTTTAATTTGTCTAGTTAGATGTTGTTAGGGACAATCAAAAGAACACCAGATCATAAACAACAAACACAAGTAAGAACACCAAGAGTGGTAACCCAGTTCGGCCTCAACTGTCTACTCTGGGGGATTTGAATCCAAAGAGTACTTGCACTAGATAATAGAATGAGTAAACACGGGAATACAATGGATGATCACCTTCCACTATTCCTAACTCCAAACTATTTCTATGAAGTTACTAACCTAGACTCCCCCTAGATTTGAGCTCCCCTCACTTTTCACACTCACACGCTGCCAGTGTTTCACTTCATAACAATAACATCCACTACAACAACAATAACAATAAAAGGCAAGATTCGTCTTCACCGATGACAATAAAAAACCCTACACGAAGAACCCACACTTTTCTTGAAAGAACTATTTCGGCGTGTAAAGTGTGTAACCCTACCTAGGGTAAAACATTCTCCGTTTATAAGAGACAACCAAGGAGAATGTCCTGAAATTGGACACCAGGACAGATGTCACACATCAGGACACGGAAAGATAAAAAGCTATCAGGAAACGCCATGTCGAGTCCAGGAAAAAAAGGACGAAGGATGTTATGTGCAATGACACAACAGATATGCAGAAATTATAGCAAACTAACAAAGAGTCACAGTAGCAGAGTATATCAAATGTATTCCCCCTTTTTGCCAAACAAAGGCAAAGTGGGAAAAACACACAAAAAAAATATTACAGACCAGCAGTTCAAGAGAAAGAAGGAGAAGAGATTAAAAAACATAGCAGAGAACAAACAAACAAAAAAAATCAGCGAGAACTTGAAGAGGATGCACCAGAAAGCATTTTGGCGAAAGCCTCCTCTAACTCCTTCTTGCGTTCCTTAGAAGGTTCAATCACCATCTCCAGATGCTTGATCTCGTCCATCACAGAGAGAGAGAGCAGTTTCCGGATGTTAGCAGACATGGGAGGAACAACCGGAGCGTCAGTGGAGAAAAACTTGGCATGATGGAGGTTGGAAAGGGGCGGCTTCTATATGTCAGCTACATGATGCTTCTGAAACAGCTTGTAGTTAAAGGCTATTTTCCCGGGGGTAGAGCTACAAGCCTTCAGTTCGTCCGGGGAAAGCAGATCAGCATGCTGACGAAGAAGTATACCCGTGATCATGGCAGGATAGGCAAAGGAAGCTTGATGGCCTCACACCCTACATGCTTGATAATCTGGGAATAGAAGAACTTCCCGAAGTCCAAAGACTTTCCAGTGCCGATTATGTTAAGAAACTGGGCAAGGGCAAGAGAAACTCATGTAGAGTGAGCAGAAGGGAGCTAGTTTTTTACCCCAATCTTATGAAGAATGGAGTACTTGGAACTGAGAAGGGACGCTCTATACAAACCGGTCTCAGGCCACCCTTTTTTATCCTTGCTACCATAAAGTTCTTTGATTAACTCAATTCTGGTAGGCATTTGATCTTCAACAGCCTAAGCATGAGACCCTAGAAAATCATGAATCACTTTAGGAGAGAACTCGATGCACTTGTTTCAGACGAACACCTTCTGAAAGTTAGGAGAACTGGAATCATCAATTTGACCAGGCAAGTTCACAATAAACTCTCTCACGAGTTGAGCATGGTAAGAGCCCACAGAGGTCACTGAGGAGAGTAGCCCTACGCCCTGGAGGAGATAAACAATATCCGTGCAAGTAAAGGCCTCATCAGACAGTACATGCTCCGGGCCAATGCTGCGAAGGATGACATACTTCCATCGACTGGCATTCTGAATAGTGTGAAAGGATATCCCATTGATGGGGACATCTGGGACTTCATGCCTTGACTTCTTCTTCTTCTTTCCAGAGGGCATCTCTTCTTCAATCTCTTATTCTTCAAAGACATTTGTGACATGATCAGCCACGTCCTCCTCTTGGCCGTCTTCGTTAGGGGCTCTATTGTTTATCACCGGCTCAGGTTCCTTCTTCCTTTCCTTAGACTTCATCTGCTTTTTGCCCTTCTTCATCAATAGTTTTTCTTTCCCCTTTTTGGGAGGCACATGATCCGAAGTTTTTTCGCGCTCAGGAGGGAGACCAGTGTTCATGACTCTCTCAAATTCCTCTGGAGTGATCCACGACATGGCACCCAAAGTTTCTTCAGCCTCATCAGGGACGCCGCCCTTCAGTTCCCTGGTCATCTCTGCCAAAGTAGGATTGTCGAACTCTTTGTCATCCTGGAATTATCTAGGGTTGTCTGAAGAGGTGTTTCTGACATTAACCTTGTCAGATTTTCCAAGATTCAACATAGCGTCTATTGGAATAGATCTAGGATTAAGAAAAGTTTAACGTTTCTTCAAGCGGCGGAATTTAAAAATTTCTTAAATCAAGTAAAAACGATTTTTACTGACCTAGACAAAGAGCAAGCACATGTTATTTTAAAATTAAAACTATCTAAGATCATTTACTCATTTACTAACCTTTACATAGCTTGATCGTTAAGAAGCTTGTGGAGGTTGAATCGCTCGTCTCCCCACGTAGCTCGCCTTTCTTCGTTCTTCGAGAATTCGAGTAACCACGAAAGTTTCTATCACATGAATCACTCGAGCTAAGAAGGATTTAGTGCGTGGGCACTTTTAAACATGATGACTCACGAACAAGTCTTAGAGTCGAACAGCTAAAACAAAACGTCAAATGTGGACCTAGGTGCCAAAACAAAAACGAAATGAGTGAGAGAGAGAGAGAGGGGCGGCAATCCTAGAGAGAGAAGCTCTCAATCTCTAAAATTTTGGGATGAGAAACAATGAGAATAATGGCTCTATTTATAGGAAAAAGATTACATTGAAAATGTAGTTTCCTCTTTTCCATAGAATATCACATATTCATGAGCAAATATTTGCTCTCCTTCCTCATTCCACACGTCCAAGGCATCTTCTAGAAGGCCTTGGATTTGTTTCCTCTTTTGTTTGCTCCCTCCTTGGCCGCCCCCTTTGATTTCCTTCTAGAGGAAATTTGTTTCCTCTTTTCTTTTTGGCAAGTATCTTCATACATCAATGCACAAAATTAAACTCTCTTTCCTTGGGTTTGACGTGCAAGCGGCAAGGAGCTTCTAGATGTTTCTTCATTTGTTCATGACAACATAAGAAAAGCCCACTAAGAATTTTCAAGTAAAATTCCATGAAATGAAATTAATCCTCAAGGCCCAATATTCTTAACATGGACGTGTGACATCGTTCATTTATCATCATATGACAATGTCAAAAAACTTATTTATTGACATTCATTTCATCCTATGTCCAAAAAGACAAAAATACCCTTTAGACAATTTTCGTAAAACTTGTCTAATTCTTGTTTTGATTAGCTTCTAGTTAACTAATCCTACTCGAAATGACTTGTGACAGTGACCTCATGGATCCAAATGAACAAAGCTTGAGCTAACATACCTGGACTCAAAAGTTCACAAACCTTTTCCAAGTTTAGCTTAATGTCAACTGACTTCACTAAAGAGTTGACACTGAGAATCTCTCGGTTCAAATGAATTTATTTTCTACTCAAGGATTCAACTTAATTGTGATGAGTTGATCAACTGAATATTATCTATGTTTACCCTTCATGAATATCATCAGCTAGATGGGATTTACAAAATTACAATTTTACCCTTCTAGATGTTATTTCCTCAAATCTTTTATCGCTTGTGAATAAGTTAGAAACAATGTATTGACGATGAGTTAACAAGTCACATTGATTCATCCAAAAAAGTCATGACTCAATTTGGACACTGGCCAGTTCATTTATCCACATTCCAAGGAGCAAAGCATGAGGTGATATACATTGCATTTCAGCAATCTTGTACATGAATTCCATATCTATGAGATCTTCACAAAGTTACTCATGACATCTTCATAACTTAGGACTTCACTAATAGGTCCTGTTCAGAATCACATAGTGAGTCTGAACTCTGACGTTCTCAAATGAGAATACGTAAGCTATGAAATGACAGGTCTCATTTCAGGATTGAGGTAAGTATGATGCAATTCATACATAGTGACTTCGAGACATAAGAGGTTAAATGGTTTGTTCTTATTCTGTCTCTAGAAGTGCACTGGTCAATTCAGTACCTTCAGAAGATACCTAGAAGAACTATAGAGTCTCCAACTCTCAATGTCCCATAACCAAACATCATAGATTCTCCTAACAATCATACTGGGATCAATAGCCATTTGACCCTTAGATTGCGAATATACTGTTTTAAGCAAACCATGAAGAGTTTGTTCATGCAAATCTATATTTGACTCTTCATTTGTTGTTAGGTTTGTTTAATGACTAAAGACTATAGTTTATCATAAAGCTTCAAACAGACAAAGAAGAATGAATAAATGTTTCAACTTTTATTAATTATTCAGCAGTTACAAGCAAGAGTCTTCGTGAGACTTTATTACATCAGATGTACATAAGTAAAGACTGCTACTCTTTTTGTAGGCACCATTGACAACAGCGTCAGCCGCAGACAAGACAGTTTCTTTCTCAGCACCTCCAGACCCAGAGGCGATATCATGTTGCATGTCTCGAGGGGCATCCCTAGGAAGAGTGAAAGAGTGAGGGAGAACAATAGCTTTTACCTGGGGAATGGGAGATAGGATTTCTCAAAGATTTAGTGGTTTAGTCGTTGGGGAAGGGTCTCGGGCCGAACCATTGACCCCGCTCGACCTTCCCTTTATGATTTTCACTCCATGGAGATTGACCTCAGCGATGATCTTCTTTAACCCAGACACTTGTTTCTTCCCAGTACTATCTCGGGTAACCCTTTTTATAGAATCCTTTCCTATTCTGGTGCGCACCATTTTTGCGAATTCACTCAAACTACTATGCTGAAAGGAGCGATAGCAGAGGAAAGGAAGAAAATTTGAAATGAAACTACTGACACCAAAATGCTCAGAGGGATTAATAGTGACAGTTGAGATATTCACAACTTTTCTCAGGAAATAAACCGTCATAGCGAGCTTCGCACTTAACTGCCTGAACGCAGTGTTTTGATCAACCAGCAAAGGACCTCCCCAAGTGGGCCTTTTATTAACCAAAACAAAAGCCCAAACATGTCTTGATCGATCCATTAACTGCTATAAGTCAGTAATACAAACTCCCAAGGCAGAACACAGCTTCTCAAATTTTATCATATCCAGGGCCTTGGTGAAGATGTCAGCAAGTTGATTCTCTGTGCTTACATGTTCCAGAGATAGAATTTTATAATTTACCAAGTCTCGGATGTAGTGGTTCCTGATCTCTATGTGTTTGGTCTTGCTGTGTTGCACAGGATTCTTGGCAATGTTGATAGCACTAGTGTTGTCACATTACAAGGTTACAACCTCCTGAGGGACATCATACTCTTCCATCATAGATTTTAGATAGACCAGCTCCGTCCATGATACACCAGCTGCTATATACTCAGCCTCAACAGTTGAAAGAGAGAGAGAGAGACACACAGTTCTGCTTCTTGCTAAACCAGGAGATTAGGTTATTCCTAAGAAAGAAGCAACCTCCTGAGGTGCTTTTTCTATCATCGGATGTACCTCCCTAGTCTGCATTAGAATACCCAATCAGACAAGAGTTGGTGTGAAAAGAGTAGAGAATACCATAGTCAGTGGTAAGTGGTGCCATGGATGTATTTGATGATCCTTTTGACACAGGTCAGATGTGATGTGGTGGGTTGAGCCTGAAATCTAGCGCACACACCTACTGAATAGGAAATATTGTTGGAATCGATCTAGGGTTTGAGAAAATAATTAACGCTTCGGTAAGCGGCGGAATTTTAAAAATTTTCTTTTACAAGTAAAACAGTTTTTACTAACCTAGACAAGTGCAAGTACATGTAATTAATGTTGTCGCACGAAAATGAACAACTATTGAAAACCTCGGGCGGTTCGATCCAAGGCCGGACCAAGTGATCGCACCCGGGCCAAGAGTGTGAACTCGATAGTCTCGAGCTAGGGTTTTCTCTGATCAACCCGCCTCTCGGGAGAGGTAGGGGGTGAGGAGGAGGAGTGACCGTGCCTTGGTTGTCGGCTGCCTACGTACCCGTGTGTGGGATCAGGTCAGAACGTAGTTCAAGCGTGTAGGACGCAGTATGAGGCGCGGAGCCTTGGTGGAGAGGCGTGCTCAACGAAGGAGACGAGGCACGGAGGAGTCCTCGACGACGTCTCAGAACTTCGGAGATCGCGTATGCGAGAGAGAATGTGTGTTTTCTCTCTTTTGGAGACGTGGAAGACTCTAAGTCAAGAGTTCCTTGTTGTGGCGGAGATTCCGGACGCGTAGGCGATTCCTAGTTGGAAATGCCGGACGCGTAGACGATTTCTTGTCATAAATGGTGGACGCGTCTAGGGGCCTAGACGCGTAGGCGATTTTCAGTAGAAAACCGTTAGAGCACTCGTGGGCTCAAGATTAATCGCTCGATCAAGAGAGGCGGCACTCGGGAGTCCCCGGAAAGCGCTTCAGAATCTCCGAGAGCGAGAAATCGTGGAGAATCCGCTTCAGGCCAAGGATGGCATCTAGAGAAGCGGAGAGAAGTCTCAAGTTCCTTGAGAATGAATGGGATGGCTTTCCCCTCAATGGGAGGGGGTATTTATAGGTGTTTGGGGGCCTTAGAAGGCTTCTTTTTCGTCCATGTGGGACTAGGAACGCATGTGGCATCAAGTGGAGGCGCACGGCGCAGGGGGCGCGGCGCGCGGGTCACCAGGCGCGGCGCGCGATGCGCGGCGCTGGATGTGCGGCGCGGGCGTGTCATCGCACGGCGCGTGGTCTGCTTGGCGCGGCGCGCGGCCTGTCTGGCGCGGCGCGCGGGCTGCTGTGCTTGGTTGGCCGGCGCGGCTGCGCGCGCGGCGCATGGCCCGCCTCGTCGGGCTCTTGCGGGCCTTTGAATACCATTCTTGCCACATGAAATATGAAGGTTTCCATTTGACGAGAGTGACTCGACTCGAGGAGCAAAGCTCGACTCGAGGAGACTGACTCAAGGCTCAACTCGAGGAGCGAAGCTCGACTCGAGGAGACTGACTCAAGGCTCAACCCAAGGAGCGAAGCTCAACTCGGGGAGCCGACTCAAGTCTCAACTCGAGGGGCTAGGCTCGACTCAAAGAGTCAAGAGTTTGGGCGAAGGCTTGAAGACTTGCCGCTCTTCAGGACCTCCGGCCTGACCATCGGCCCTTTGAGCGACGTGCCTTCTTGGCGTCTCGGGTTTTCCGAAAACGACCGACAACAATTAAAAACCAATATGAGCTAGAAGTTTACTAACCTTTCTTGAAGCTTGAACTTTGAAGAAGCTTGTGGAAAGTTTGCAACGCTCGTCTCCCCTCGCAGCACGTCTCTCTTTCTTTCCTCGGCACCTCGAGCAACCACGAAAGTTTCTATCACTAAATCACTCGAAAAGAAGGAATCAGTGAGTGGGCACTTTTAAACACTACGACTTAAGAACAAGTCTCGAAGTCGCAGAGCTAAACACTAGGTCGAGTGAGGACCTAGGTGCCAAGACAAGAAAAAATCGAAAATAAACTAGAGAGAGAGAGAGAGGATTTTCGGCCAAGTTCTAGAGAGAGAGTCTCTCAATCTCTTAAACTTAGGATGAATCAAATGTGAGGAAATGAGGCTCCTATTTATAGGAGAGGTCTCACCTTCAATAAGGTAGTTTCCTCTTCTATAGAATATCACATATTCATGAGCAATTTCCTCTTTTTTCCCTTTGAGACACTCGGCCAACTCAAGGCTTCTAGAAGCCTTGATTTGTTTCCTATTTTGTTCAAGGCCTTGCCTTGTCTCTCACTTGGCCGATTCCCACTTTCCTCTTGGAGGAAATTTGTTTCCTCTTTTTCTTTTGGCAAGTATTTAAATACATTTATGCACAAAATAAACTCTCCTATTTCTCTATTAGGGTAGGCGCCGAAGTCTCTCTAGAAGGAGCTTCTAGAAGCTTCTTCATTTGTTCATGACAACATGAGAAAGGCCCATTAAGAATTTTCAATAAAATTCTTATGAAATGAAATTAATTCACAAGGCCCAATTAATCATATTATGGCCGAGTGACATTAAGTCATCAAATGAACTTGTCAAAATTTATTGACATCCATTTCACCCTTTCGACAATTTTTCGTTCTTGTTTTGACTTAGCTTCCAGTTTAACAATTCCTATCGATGTGATTCGTGACAGTGACCTCATGGACCCAAATGAACAAAGCTTGAGCTAAACACTTGGACTCAAAAGTTCACAAACCTTTTCCAAGTTTAGCTTAATGCCAACTGACTCCACTAAAGAGCTGACACTGAAAATCTCTCGGTTCAAATGAATTTATTTTCTACTCAAGAATTCTACCTAATTATGATGAGCGGATCCACTGAATATTATCTATGTTTACCCTTCATGAATGTCATCAGCTAGTCGGGATTTACTAAATTACCATTTTACCCTTCTAGCTGTTATTTCCTCAACTCCTTTGTCGCTTGTGAATAAGTTAGAAACAATGTATTGACGAGGAGCTAACAAGTCACATTGTTTCATCCGAAAGAGTCAGGACTCAATTTGGACACTGGCCAGTTCATTTATTCACACTCCAAGGAACAAAGCATGAGGTGACATACATTGCATTTCAGCAATCTTGTACATGAATTCCATATCTATGAGAACTTCACAAAGTTACTCATGGCAGACTCACAACTTAGTACTTCACCAATAGGCCTTGTTCGGAATCACATAGTGAGTCCGAACTTTGACTTTCTCAAATGAGAATACTAAGGTGTGAAATGGCATGTCTCATTTCAGGATTAAGGTAAGCATGATGCAATTCATACATAGTGACTTCGAGACATAAGAGGTTAAATGGTTTGTTCTTATCTTGTCTCTAGAAGTGCACTGGTCAATTCAGTACCTTCGGAAGATACCTAGAAGAACTATAGAGTCCCCAACTCTCAATGCCTCATAACCAGACATCATAGATTCTTCTAACAATCATACTGAGGTCAATAGTCCTTTGACCCTAAGTTTGCGAATATATCGTTTTAAGCAAACTACGTAGAGTTTGTTCATGCAAATCTACATTTGTCTCTTCGTAAGTTGTTAAGTTTGTTTATGGACTAAAAGACTAAGGTTTTATCATAAAGCTTCAAACAAAGAAAGAATGAATGAACGTTTCAACTTTATTATTAATGAATAAGCAATTACAAGCAAGAGTCTTCGTAAGACTATATGACATCAAATGTACATAAATAGACACTACTACTCTTCTTGTGGGCACCATTGACAACAAATATATGGTCTGCTAGGTGTAAAGTAGAGAAGGCTCCCGATCATGCTTCTGTACAGTTTGGTGTCGACAGGCTCAGCTCCATCTTCTTTGGTGAGTTTGACTGTGGCAGATTCAGGGGTCCTCTTTGGTTTCCCAGACTCTAGACCAAATTTCTTTACAAGTTCCTTGGCATACTTGCTCTGGGATAAGAAGATGCCTTCTTCAAATTGCTTGATCTGAAATCCCAGAAAATCTGATAACTCTCCAACCATGCTCATCTCAAACTCATACTGCATTTGATCCACAAAGTTGTCCACCATGATCTGGGACATCCCTCCAAAGACTATGTCGTCCACATAGATCTGAGCAAACATCATATCTGAACCAGATCGTTTGATGAATAGAGTTTGATCCTTTACACCCCTGACATCCCCTTTTGAGTGAGGTATTCTGCCAGATGCTAATACCAAGCACGAGGGGCTTGTTTCAATCCATACAGGGCTTTATGAAGTTTGTAGACATGATCTGGAAACTTAGGATCCACGAATCCCTTCGGCTCCTCGAAATAGACCTCTTCATTGAGAAAACCATTCAAGAACGCATTCTTTACGTCCATCTGAAACAGTTTGAAATTTTTGAGGCAAGAGATCCTAAGAAGAAGACAAATGGCTTCATGTCTTGCCACATGGGCAAATGTTTCATCAAATTCCATGCCTATGATGGCTTCTGCAGGATGATTCTTCTTAACTCTTCTTGAGACTTTCTTCATCATAGAGTCAGATGTAGTCCTTTCTTCTGAGACAGCAGAAGCATCATCAGTGTCTGAGACATCCTCTGGGATACTAATATCAGGAGAGTTACGGACTTCATCGTCCTCAGTAACCCGATCTTCATCATCCACCACCACATTTCTTGATTCCATAACACAGTGAGTCCGCTTGTTGAAGACTCTGAATGCAACCCCACTTGAAGTATATCCTAGAAAGATGGCTTCGTCACTTTTGGCATCCAGCTTCTTCTTAGGTTCCCTGTCAGCGAGGACAAAACATGTACTACCAAAGATATGAAAATACTTAACATTGGGATTCCTCCCCCTCCAAATTTCATAGATAGTGCAGGACATGCCGAGACGAATAGACACCTGATTGTGAATATGGCAAGCCGTGTTGATGGATTCAGCCCAAAAGCGATAGGCAAGGGACTTTGCATGAAGCATAACACGGGCCATTTCTTGAATAGTTCTGTTATTCCTTTCCACAATGCCATTCTGCTGAGGGTGATTGGGGCTGAGAACTCACGCATGATTCCCTGGGAGTTGCAGAACTCCAAAAATTTGCAGTTCTCAAATTCTTTGCCTTGGTCACTGAGAATCTTTACAATTTTTCCGGAAAAGTTCTCTTTCTCTCGCTGCAGCCTCAAACTTAGAGTATGGAACGCGTCAAAAGCATCAGATTTTTCTCAGAGAAACTCAACCCAGGTGTACCTGGAGTAGTCATCGACAACTACCAAGATATATCTTCTCCCACCAAGACTTTCCACTTGCATAGGACCCATGAGGTCCGTGTGAAGAAGTTCCAAAACACGGGAGGTAGTGAGAAAGTTAACTTTCTTATGAGGCATGAACCTGTTTTCCAACTTGGCATTGCCCACACACTCGTTCTTCTTTGATCTTAAGCTTGGCCAGGCCTCGAACAGCCTCTTTGGATACAAGGATCCCCAGACTCCTCAAATTCAAGTGCCTGAGTCTTTTGTGCCAAAGATCAGTTATATCTGTTATGCTAGCAAGACACGTAGATGGAGGAGTTGAAGGAGCAGTCCATAAGTAGCAGTTGTCAGCGGATCTCAGTCCCTTCATGTATATAGAGTTATCCTCGTGCGTGATAGAGCAGTCGTTCTTTGTGAACGTGATAGTCAATTCTTGATCGCATAACTGACTAATACTGATCAGATTGGCTTTGACGCCGTCAATAAGGAGGATATTGTCAAGGATTGGAAGACCAGAAACATTCAGTTTCCCTTTTCCAACCACAGTACCTGTAGAGCCTCCTGCAAAGGTGACATGTCCCTTAGAGCAGCTTGTTATGTTGTTGAGAAACGAGCCATCTCCTGTCATGTGTCTTGAACACCTACTGTCAAAATACCAGTCCTCTCTGGCACTGGTCTTGAGAGAGGTGTAGGCAACAAGAGCTCTATGATCTTGCTTGATCCTCCACACTTGATGGGCTGGATGTTGAAAGAGCTGCTTCTCAGGTCGTTCCCTCAAGTCCACCTTCAACTTAGGAAATCGGCTCTGGCCAAAGAGGACATTCTGACTAGTGTTTTTCCATTCAAGGAATCTGTCATAGAGTGAATAGCATAATGGGCGAATATGTCCCCATTTTCCACAAAAGTGACATCTCCAGTTAGGTTTAGGAACTGACTTTGGTATCCCATGATTTGAAGTCTTTAGAGATGTTGGAGACACCTTTCGCACATTGAAAAAGGGAACTTGGGAAGAGGGTACAAAAATTGGTTTATGAGAGGAGGGTGAGCTAGAGTGATACCCCAAACCCCTGTGACTAGAAGAGGGCTGGCCAATCTTCAGAATTTCATTCAGGTTAGAGGTTCCTGAGTTTAACATCTGAACAGACTTGGTCATATTTCCCAGGTCAGAAGTCAGTTTAGAGATTTGCTTTTTCAAGCTCCCAATGACCTCAAGTAGATCCGATTTCTCACCCAGGAGTGATTCAATTCTGCTCTTCAGCATCTCAGGAGAGTCTTGTTGGAATCGATCTAGGGTTTAAGAAAATAATTAACGCTTCGGTAAGCGGCGGAATTTTAAAAAATTTCTTTTACAAGTAAAAACGGTTTTTACTAACCTAGACAAAGAGCAAGTACATGTAATTAAAACCAATATGAGCATAGAAGTTTACTAACCTTTCATGAAGCTTGAACTTTGAGAAGCTTTTGGAAAGTTGCAACGCTCGTCTACCTCGCAGCATGTCTCTCTTCCTTTCCTCGGCACCTCGAGCAACCACGAAAGTTTCTATCACTAAATCACTCGAAATAAAAGGAATTAGTGAGTGGGCACTTTTAAACACGACGACTCGAGAACAAGTCTCGGAGTCGAAGAGCTAAAACCACTAGGTCAAATGAGGACCTAGGTGCCAAAACAAAAACCGAAAATAACTAGAGGGAGAGAGAGAGGATCGGCCACAAGGTCTAGAGAGAGAAGCTCTCAATCTCTAACTTATGTGGGATGACTAGAATGAGAGGAATGAGGCCTCTATTTATAGGGGAGGCATGAGCAAATCTTATTTCCTCTTTTCTACCCATGTTGGACGTTCATGACATGTCATGCAAGTCCTTGGATTTGTTTCCTCATTTGTTCTCTCTTAGTTGGCCGAAAATGCACTTTCCTTCTAAAGGAAATTTGTTTCCTCTTTTTCTTTTGGCAAGTATCTTCATACATCAATGCACAAAATAAACTCTCTTTCCCACTATGGCATGAACGAAATTCAGCCTTATTTTCCTTGGGTTGGACGAAATTTGAGCTTCTAGAAGGAGCTTCTAGATGTTTCTTCAATTGTTCATGACAACATAAGAAAAGCCCGTTAAGAATTTTCAAGTAAAATTCTATGAAATGAAATTAATCCTCAAGGCCCAATTACACTAATATGGCTGAGTAATATTTATTTCATTTGTCATCATATGACAATGTCAAAAATAATTTATTGACATTCATTTCGTCCTATGTCCAAAAAGACTAAAATACCCTTTTGACAATTTTCGTAAAACTTGTCTCGTTTTTGTTTTGACTTAGCTTCTAGTTTAACTATTCCTAATCGATGTGATTCGTGACAGTGACCTCATGGATCCAAATGAACAAAGCTTGAGCTAAACACTTGGACTCAAAAGTTCACAAACCTTTTCCAAGTTTAGCTTAATGCCAACTGACTCCACTAAAGAGTTGACACTGAAAATCTCTCGGTTCAAATGAATTTATTTTCTACTCAAGAATTCAACCAAATTATGATTAGCGGATCCACTGAATATTATCTATGTTTACCCTTCATGAATGTCATCAGCTAGTCGGGATTTACTAAATTACCATTTTACCCTTCTAGCTGTTATTTCCTCAACTCCTTTGTCGCTTGTGAATAAGTTAGAAACAATGTATTGACGAGGAGCTAACAAGTCACATTGTTTCATCCAAAAGAGTCAGGACTCAATTTGGACACTGGCCAGTTCATTTATTCACACTCCAAGGAACAAAGCATGAGGTGACATACATTGCATTTCAGCAATCTTGTACATGAATTCCATATCTATGAGAACTTCACAAAGTTACTCATGACATACTCACAACTTAGTACTTCACCAATAGGCCCTGTTCGGAATCACATAGTGAGTCCGAACTCTGACTTTCTCAAATGAGAATACTAAGGTGTGAAATGGCATGTCTCATTTCAGGATTAAGGTAAGCATGATGCAATTCATACATAGTGACTTCGAGACATAAGAGGTTAAATGGTTTGTTCTTATCTTGTCTCTAGAAGTGCACTGGTCAATTCAGTACCTTCGGAAGATACCTAGAAGAACTATAGAGTCCCCAACTCTCAATGCCTCATAAGCAGACATCATAGATTCTTCTAACAATCGTACTGAGGTCAATAGTCCTTTGACCCTAAGACTGCGAATATATCGTTTTAAGCAAACTACGAAGAGTTTGTTCATGCAAATCTACATTTGTCTCTTCGTAAGTTGTTAAGTTTGTTTATGGACTAAAAGACTAAGGTTTTATCATAAAGCTTCAAACAAAGAAAGAATGAATGAACGTTTCAACTTTATTATTAAATGAATAAGCAATTACAAGCAAGAGTCTTCGTAAGACTATATGACATCAAATGTACATAAATAGACACTACTACTGTTCTTGTGGGCACCATTGACAACAAGTCTTTCTTTAGTTCTTCAATTTCCTCAATCAAGCTGATACGCTGACCTTCCAATTCAGCTATCTTCAACTTTTGCTTGTGAAAGGTGTTGGACTTGTCTGCCCATTTGACAAAAAAGAGTTTTGTAAGCCTCCAGTAGGACCTCATCACTTAATTCTTCCTCCACTCCTCCATAGCATGACTTGATACTTTCCGGTGATCCTGTCTGGGACATGATGACTTCAGGCATGCAGAAGAAACTCGTCACTGAGTTCCCCACTTCCAGCTAACTGAAAATCATTTGAGCACTCAGAAGAAGCCAGGGCAACTTTCCCTTTATTCTCCTCTGGTAGATCTTCCTCTTGTACAGAATTGCCTTCCGTGAAGGCCAGAAAATTATTGCACCCATCCTCTCCATTATCACTCCGAGATTCGCTTTCTTCATCACTAAGCGTGGAGTTGTAGTTCATCTACTGTCTTCTCAGATAGTTTGGGCACTCAACTTGGATGTGACCAAAGCCTTCACATTCTCTGCATTGTATACCTTTACCCTTAAACACATGAGTATTTCCCCGTTCTTCTCTTTTTTTTCTATTGGGAATTCCTAGTTTATACCCCTGAGGGTTTTCTCCCAGTTGAAGGGTGCATTTGATTGCCCTGGGATGTTAGAGGATCTTTTCTCAAACCTTTTCATAAGCTTCCCGTAATTTTTGACTAGTAAGGCCAAAGATTCCTTGTAAGGCCAAAGATTCCTTGTAAGATTCTGAGGATGCCTCAACCTGAGGATACGAGGATTCGGGGGCAGAGGCTTTAAGAGCAAGGGCCTTTGATTTCTTCTCCGAAGACCCTGAGAAGGACATCTCGTATGTGAGTAATGACCCAATGAGTTCATCCACTTTCATCGCAGATGTGTCATGCACTTCATCTATCGTAGTCACCTTGATCTTGAACCTCTCAGGAAGAGATCTCAAGATTTTCTTGACAAGCTTGGCATCTGACATGGGTTCCCCTAGAGAGTGAGACTCATTAGAGAGGTCTCTAACTCTCACATAGAACTCACTGATGGTTTCATTCTCATGCATTCTCATGTTCTCAAACTTGGTGGTGACAAGTTGTAATCGAGAATTTTTCACTTTGTCAGTCCCCTCAAAAGCTGTCTCAAGAATATCTCAATCCTCCTTGGCACTCTCACAGGTATTGATCAGTCTGAACACATTTCTATCAACAACATTATAGATAGCATTGAGAGCTTTGGAGTTAGAGAGAGCAACTTCATCTTATGTGGGACTCTACTCAATCTCTGCTTTCTTCACAAAGGTAACACCATCTTCTAGAGCCTTCTTGGGGGATTCCCACCCAGTGATTATGGACTTCCAGGTCTTGTGATTGATGGACCTTATAAACGCTCCCATCTTAGCCTTCCAGTACGCGTAGTTTTAGCCATCGAGCAGAGGAGCTTGAGAAATTGAGCCGCCTTCCCTGAACATGTCCATAATAGGAGAGAGAAACAGTAGGATCGAGAGAATATCACCCAGTAGCTTAGGGTGCCTGCTCTGATACCACTTAAAAGTCCAGATCCACTGTTTAACCTGTCTAGTTAGGGACAACCAAAAGAACACCAGATCATAAAACACAAGTAAGAACACCAAGAGTGGTAATCCAGTTCGGCCTCAACTGCCTACTCAAGGAGGATTTGAATCCAAAGAGTACTTGCACTAGATAATAGAATGAGTATACACGGGAATACAATGGATGATCACCTTCCACTATTCCTAGCTCCAAACTATTTCTATGAAGTTTCTAATCTAGGCTCCCCCAAGATTTGAGCTCCCCTCACTTTTCACACTCACACTCTCCCAGTGTTTCACTTCATAACAATAACATCCACTACAACAACAATAACAATAAAAGGCAAGATTCGTCTTCACCGATGACAATCAAAAACCCCACATGAAGAACCCAGACTTTTCTTGAAAGAGCTATTTCGGTGTGTAAAGTGTGTAACCCTACCTAGGGTAAAACATTCTCCTTTTATAAGAGACAACCAAAGAGAATGTCCTGAAATCGGACACCAGAAACAGATGGCACACATCAGGACACGGACAGACAAAAAGCTGTCAGGAAAGGCCACATCGAGTCCTGGCGAAAAGGGACGAAGGATGTTCTGTGCAATGTCAATCATAACCCTTGAGACATAAGAGTTTCCTGAAACAAAACGCCAATTCCAATGTAACAACAAAAGCAATTGTAGGATCCAAATTTTTGTTTTTGTCATCCATGTGAAAACCAGACACGTAGTGAAATAATTCATCATCTCACTCATTTTGAGCGCCCAAATTATCCATGCCGTTGATATCCAAAGGCTATCCGCACCATGAAGTTTTTTTGTTTTCTTTTCAGTTCTCTTAGGCTTAATTTTTTATTATTGGAACATAAGACTAGTTTTTCCAGTCTATTATATGCTAGATCATTCCTTTGTTTGGTTTGGATAACTATGAACTTGCTCTGAAACCTCTGGCAAGCAAATGACAAAGTGATTCGTGACAAGATTCACAAAAATCAATAGCTTTGGGGTTCCATTCCAATACATTACATGCAATGTCTCCCTTTTTGATATTGTGCATCGCTATTCAAAGTCTCCTCTAGCATCTCGGAGTGTGATCAATTGTACAATGTAAACACAAAGAATGTTTTACCAAATAATATAATCACAAATATTACTTGTTATTACCTCAATCCCCAATACAGGATAAATCTAAATCCAGATGCAAATTATCTACCGTTCCATCTTTGTACTATCCTTTACAATCTCATTATTATTGGAGCTACAAATTAAGGTGTAAGGTTATAAACATTGTGACAAGTGTTATAAACTAGTAATCCGAAGTTTTCAAACTTTGAAAATACATAGTTACCTACATATGTGTTTGCCATTTGGAGCTCTTAAACTGGTAAATCATTTGTTTATGCATAAGTAATTATACACCAAATCACAATATGTGTCTCACTGCAGAATGGTTCGAACAGTGAGAGCATTTTTATGGTGACACCAGGCAAGTCTTGGACAAATCTTTATTACATGTTTAAGGAGCAGTTACAACTCACAAATTAATTAAAATCACAAATGATACTTGCAGCAAAGATAAACCTTATGCTTGCATCACAGATAAACCTTATGCTTGCAGCAAAGATCAACCTTAATCCCGAGGTACTCCTAGAGTTCAAGGTTGAATACTCGGCTTTTGATTCATTCTTTAACAACTATAGTTATACTCAAATACTTATATTATTGGAGACCAAGGTATACCCGGTCAAAAGGATCAAAACACCAAAAGTAAAAGGGTTATATGAGTATATAGCCACACTGTTATAAGGGTTTTAGTTTTAGTCAACCTTATGTTAATTTCCAATTAATAGTCACATCAATCTATTTACAGCATGTTAAAAGACGTGAATGACCTCAAATAACTCTAGCCGAATTCTCCCTCATTATTTTCAGCCCATTAATTCAAATAGAAAACAAAATATTCGGCCATAACGACTCACACAAATTGAGGGAGCATTTAAAACTCCATTAATGAAGATATCTATGCTCTCTCTCTCTTTATCTCTACACAACCGATAAAAAAAAATCAACGCTCTGCAACATCGGCCGACGCTCCACCCTCTGCAACATCGGCTCCGACACTCGTCCACCATCTCCAACATCGGCCGACGCTCGTCGATGGTAACGGAAAACGGGCTGTGCCTATCGGATTGGATTGGTGGAGGGATTAAAGGATTTCTTGTATTATGATGATCCTTCATTTTTTTTTCTATGTTCTTCTTCTTCTTCATCGGAATTGCTGGTGGTTTTGAGTGTATGAGATTTGTTTCAGTGATTGTGAATTTGCTGAGATTTTGGTTCTGGTGAATTCTTATCCATTATTATAAATACAATATTGATTTACAGTTAATATACCACTTGTTTCATCGTAAATGCATTGTAAATACAAAGCATATTTACAGTTAATACCAATTGTTTCATCGAGGATGATTCGCTGTTTTGAATCAAATAATATTCAGTAAATAAAAAAAATATTTACTGATTATATTCCATAATTAATAGCCACGAAAATAGAAACAAACTTAGCTAAAGTCAACGCATATCTCACATCCATAAAATCCTGAAATACATGTTAAAAACTCTTTCCAAATCGGAAATATTGAAATTAAAAAAAAAATCTTTAATTAGTCAGCTTAATTAATAAGGGTAAACGTGTAAAAAAATTTCAATTAATAAGCTGCCACGTAAGCAAGATGGCTATTTACGAGAAATTAACGAAAGGTTGGCTTAAACCAAATTCCTAGTGTTTAAGATGGCTATGTAGCCAATTAATATCCGTTCACCTAACTGTTAAATTTAAAATTAATTGATTGGCGATACACCTTAGACTATGAATAATAAAGAATCTGTGATTAGTGAAAAATTTAAATATATAATACAAATAATTCGCTAACGAAGTCACCAAAAATAGATGAATTGCTAGTTATCCAACTTTTCGTAAATATTTGGTAAATAGTCACCATCAATTATTTACACTACTGAAAATACGTAAATACCCACCGAAATTTATTTGAGGCTGGAAGTTTCGGTGAGTATTTACGTATATTTAGCGGTGTTAATAATTACTGATGATTATTTATCAAATAAATTTGAAACAATGATTATATGATAATTTTTAACGTTTAATATGATTATTTATTCGTAGACTCTTCGTGAGAAGCTCTCCCTGTGAGTGTGACTACCCTGAGTAGAATATGACAGAAGGAAACATCGAAGTTGAGGAGCTAATTAACAAGACTATTCTTATGGGAATGGAGGATGATGACGAGGATTGGGAGGTTCAATCGGAGCCTGCGAATTCCTTAGCTGAGGAAGGTATTCTGGGGAGACTGGTGCTGAGGAAGCCAATCCGACGACAAGTCCTGGGAGCCCTCCTAGAGGGGTTGTGGGGCCTGTCCAAAGGTTGGCGTCTGAAAGTGCTTAAAGCCGATGAACTGGATTTCACGTTTCAATTATGGTGTGCTCAGAAGGAAGAGTGTCAGTATGTTATCTCAAGAAACCCTTGGTGCTTCGCCCAGGGTACTATCCTTGTAAAGAGATGGCCCATGTCAGGGGACTGGAAATCAGAGAGGCTGGAGGAAATTTCTTTATGGGTTCGTGCTGTGGGGATGCCACCGGTGTTGGTTACGCTGAAGAATGCGAACAAAGTGGCTAGTACAGTGGGGAGGATTTCAGAAATCAACATCGGCAAACCTAAAGATGTTATTTTTAATAACTTCTTTAGGTTCAAGGCGGCGTTACCCATCGACGGAAAGTTAAGCCCGGGACGGTTTGTACCAAGTGGGGGGAAGAAATTCTGGGTTGAATTCCAGTATGAGCGTTTACCTCCGATCTGTTTTAACTGCGGTGGTCTATCCCATGACAGCAGAGCCTGTCCGGACCCACCCCTGCAGATCCAAAGAGAGGATGGAGCGGTGGTGAAAGCTTTTGGACCATGGCTCAGAGCGGACAAAAGAAGGCCGGGAGTGTTCCTGTCTCGGGCTAGAGCAGTAGAGACTGAGGGTGGCTCGCCGGTGAAGGAAGGTGGGAGAATCCAGACGAACCAGACCATGGAGGAGTCAAGAGACAAACCGAGACGATATGGGGGAGAGGACCAGTCCGGTGGGCAACAGGAACCGGGGTCGGAGGAGATCCCAGTGAACTCACAGGCCGCCGCCTCGGCCCCGATTCCTACGTCGTCGCAGGGGTCTGGGGTTTCGCAGCTCCCTAGGCAAAATAATATTCCTGGGAAATCGCAATCGCCAGCCAATCCCGTTGGAAAACAGAAGGAACGTTGGGAAAACCTTACCCAATCAAGGCACGAGATGCCCTCGGAAGTCGGAGGAGGGGGAATCCAATCTCGCGTGGTTCCAAGGAAAAAATGATAATTGATGATGAAGGGGTGTCTGCGTCTTCTAGATCAGGGAGAGAGAAACGCCAGGCTACCCAGGAGTTTAAGAAAAAGGTGGAGGCGTTTAACATATGGGCCCACTCGGGACAAGGCCCAGCAAACTTTACTAAAGGCCCAAGGACTGTTGAAACCGACTATGGCTCTTTGGGTTGGCTGGATTCTTGTGAGAAGCCCAAGGCGCAGGAGGGAACGAGGGCCACGGAGAAACACTCTGGGAAGTCCGAATTTGCGAATGTAGGGGATCCTTTACCATTTGCGTGTGGGGAGTCGAACAAGGAATACCCATTGGGGAATGGGAGCGACCTGGGTACGACCAAAGATGCTGGGGGTGGATTTGCTCCGGCAACCACTTTTCAGGAGGAGAAAGCCGAGTTGTTGGGATCGCAGGGACAATCCGGCAAGGCTGCTGGAAGTGCCACAGGAGAACCCGCGCCAAAATTTGAATTTGGGGTGGGAACGGCGGCTCGTAGCGGAGGTGAAGGTACGTTGGACTACCCACCTGAGACGAGCACTCTTAGGCGCAAAGGAGGACGAGGCAGTGGAGCTAATCAGAAACGATCCAGGTTAGCGGCGGCTGATAAATCCTCATGGAAGAAGCGGGCTAGACAGGGACCAGGAAAAAATGGTGTTTACTCCGCGAATGAAGATGGGTTGGGGGATCAGAAGGAGACTGTAAACTCGGACCCCAATCTTGACACTCCTGTTGGCTCGGCGAGGACCTCACAGGAGACCAGGCTTACCTCCTCGCTCAACTTCTCTTCCTCTGTAATTTCTGAACGCAATGGTTTGGATTTGGCAGGGGAGCCCAAAACTTCTGAAGCGGCGCCCCAGGTTGTTGTGGGCGACCGGAAGCAATGATTCTCCTCTTTTGGAACGTCCAGGGATTGGGAAATCCCGGGACGAGAAGGACCCTTCGGTCGCACTCTCTTAAGTACAAGCCCGATTTAATCTTTTTATTGGAAACTAAGCTTAAAAGAAGTGCGGCTGAACGGGTTCGTGTTTTTTTGGGGTACGGTAGTTGTTTTGCGGTGGAGTGTGTGGGGAGGAGTGGCGGGCTTCTTCTTCTCTGGAGGGAGCCGATCAGCTTCTCCTTGTGTTCGTTTTCACGGTTTCACATCGAAGGGTGGGTTGTTGATGAGGATGGTGTTCGTTCGAGGTTCTTGGGTCTTTACGGTGATCCGGTGGCATCGAACAGGAAGTTTTCTTGGGACCTCATTCGCCGAGTCTTGGCCTCGTTTCAAGGTCCTTGGCTCGTTGGGGGGGATCTTAACGAGGTCGCGCATGACTCGGAACTTAGCCACGGGAGAAGACGTGATACTTACTTGGTGGATGCCTTTCGACATATGTTAGAAGATTGCGACCTTGAAGACTTGGGTTTCGAAGGCCCGACGTTCACTTGGAGGAAGAGTTCGGACCCGGATAGCGTGGAGGAGAGACTTGACTGATGCCTTGTCAATGCGGAATGGCGTAACTACTACCCGAATGCTAAGGTCCTTCATCTTGAGTATTGGAACTCGGACCATCGGCCCTTGCTCTTGGCTTCTAAAGGGAGAACGTCGGGGTATCTCCTGAGAGCACCGCGCTGGTTTTTCTTCGAGGAAGCATGGTGTGGCGAGGAGGAGTGTGCGAACCGGATTCGATCGACTTGGGCCTCGTGCACGGGTGAAGGGGTCCCGTCGTTCCTTGAGCTGCTTCGGAGATGTAGGGAGAATCTCGGGGCATGGGGGCGAGATTGGAAGTCGGGGCTGAAGGCTAAAATCGAGAGACAAAAGGAAGTGGTGCGCGTAGCGGGCGACTCAAGATACGGGGCTGGTCGTGGGAACTTGGGTCGTGAACAACGTCAACTCGATGCACTTCTTGAAAAAGACGAGGTTTATTGGCGCCAACGGAGTAGAATGGATTGGATGAGGTGCGATGATAAAAATCAGGCCCTCTTCCATCGTCGGGCCTCGTCGAGGAAGAAGAGAAATCATATCCGGTCCCTTCTTGACCATACCGAGGAGCGACGTGAAGATGACAAAGGTATCGAAGATGTGGTTTCCGAGTACTTCCGTGGGATTTTTACTTCCTCCATGCCGTCATCGAATTCCATTGAGGAGGTGGTGAGAGGTGTAACACCGAAAGTGAATGCCGACATGAATTTGGAGCTTCTCCGACCTTTTGAGGAGGATGATGTGAAAAGAGAGGTCTTCGCGATGGGGGCTATCAAAGCTCCGGGGAGTGATGGGTTCCCGGCCCTCTTCTATCAAAGGCATTGGGAGGTGGTGGGCGACCGGGTAACTCGCGTGTGCTTGGGTATTCTTAACAACGGTGATCCGGTGGAAGAGATTAATGACACCATCATCACCCTCATCCCGAAGGTCGACTCTCCCGAAAAGGTTAGTGATTTCCGACCCATAAGCCTTTGTAATGTGATATACAAAGTGGTCTCTCGGTGTCTTGTCTCGAGGCTTAGGGTTGTCATGGAGACGGTGATCTCGGAAAACCAATGGGCTTTCGTGGGGGGCCGGAAAATCTTCGACAACATCATGGTGTGCTTCGAAGGTATCCATACGATGAAGAATGGTAGATTCTAGAACGGAGGGTGCGCGGCTCTCAAGATCGATATGGCCAAAGCATATGACCGAATGGAATGGACCTTCATCGAATCCATGATGCTAAAACTGGGTTTTGCTGAGGAGTGGGTAGAGAAAGTTATGAGATGCATCACGTCGGTGAGTTTCTCCTTCAACATCAACGGCCGGATTCGGGGGAGGGTGATTCCGGAGAGAGGCCTTCGCCAAGGGGACCCGCTCTCGCCTTTTCTTTTCCTTATATGCGCGGAGGGTCTCTCAAGCCTCCTCAAAGAAGGGGAAAGTCGGGGTGACATCACAGGAGTCCGGTTTGGCCGTGGAGACTTCCGGGTTTCCCACTTGCTCTTCGCCGATGATAGTCTCATCTTTTTCCGCGCTTCTATGGAGGAGAGCGAGACTATTAGGGGCTGCCTCGACACATACGCTGCGGCTTCCGGACAACTTGTTAACTTCTCCAAATCCGATATTAGTTTCGGGAAGGACGTGGCGGAGGAGACTAAACTTGAAATCGCTTCGAATCTTGGGGTGTCTATCACGGATTGCCACGTTCGATACCTTGGTCTCCCCACACTCACCGGCAAGAGGAGAGTGGAGGTCTTCGCTATTCATAAAGCGGTGACCAAGTTTTGGTGGGGTAATAGTGGAGAGGAACGAAAAATCCATTGGTGCAAATGGGAGGAGCTTACTAGACATAAAAGCGAGGGGGGACTCGGATTCAGAGATTTGGAGAAGTTTAACCAAGCACTCGTCGCCAAAAGTGTTTGGCGCCTTATTCGTCGGCGGGGCAGCCTCATTGAGAGGGTACTACGGGAATGCTACTACCCGAATGGCACCCTCTTGGAAGCTTCGTCTCCCTCGTATGGCTCTAACCTTTGGCGGGGCTTAGTGTGGGGCAAAGAAGTGATCCTTGAGGGAACAAGATGGAGAGTGGGAGATGGGGAGTCGGTGTTTGTCTCTAAGGATAAGTGGATCCCCCGATCTACAAACCCTTCTCTCATCGACCCCCCATTTATCCCCGAAGACATGCGAGTGGCGGAGCTCAAACATCACGACGGGAAATGGAATGAAGCCTTGGTCCGAAACATGTTCGGGAGAGAAGATGCGGAGGCGATCCTTGCTATTCCAGAGAGTAGAGCGGGGACGGCCGACATGCTGCGATGGCACTATTCCGAAGACGGCGAGTACTCGGTGAAGAGCGGCTATTGGCGGGCGTGTACCTCCTTGGCGAGGCCGAGCTCTTCGAATCCCTCGGCTTCGGCTTCTTAGTGGAACGGCTTTTGGAAACTCTCAATGCCCCCGAAGATAAAACTTTTTGTTTGGAGAGTGTGCAAAGGATGGATTCCGGTGATGTCTCTCCTTCTCCGGCGTAAAATTGTCGATAAGGACCATTGTCCTTTGTGTCACGGAAGACCGGAAACGGTGAATCATGCGATTTGGGATTGTGCTTGGGTGAAAAAAGCGTGGGCCCTTACGAACTTCGACATGACCATCAAAGATAACCGTGGAGAGGACGTGGTGGGGACCTTCATCAAAATTTCGAAGTCCGTTGAGGTTAGTAACTTCGAGTTTCTTATTGTCTTGGTATGGGAATTATGGAACCATCGAAACAAAGTGCTTTCCAGTAAGTCGAAGTGGTCACCCGAGGCTCTCGTGGAATGGGCCGGAGGCTTCCTTGACGCTTATCGTGAGGCTAACAAGCCACGGCAACGGGAGGGCAGCAGGGGTACGGTCTCGGTTTGGCCTCCACCAAATCCCGGGGTGTGTGCGATTAGCGTTGATGCGGCGGTGGATGTGATAGGCGGTCGCTACGGAACCGGGGGGGGTGATTCGCGACCACCGGGGAAGAGTTTTGACTTCGGAGGTGGCGGCTGAAGCTCTCGGACTATTGCCGGAACTTGCGGAGGCGAAAGCCATTCTCCGGGGGCTCGACCTTGTTAAGGACTTGGGCCTCGAACGGGTGGTGGTGCAGTCCGATTGCCTCCGTGTGGTCAATGCTATTAGGAGAGGAGTTATCCCACTTACAGAGCTTGGGACTATTTTAGAAGACATCAAGGTTAGCTCGTTGAACTTTTTGGATGTTTCTTTTATCTTTATCCCCCGCTCTTGTAACATGGTTGCTCATAATTTGGCGAAATATGCCCTTTTTGTTAATAAGGAGGCTCGATGGTCGGGGCATGTCCCGCCTTGTGCAGTCCGTGATGTTCTTAATGATAGTGACTCGTTGTAACCACGGTATTCCTTCGCCATACGTGAGGGTGTTTATGTTACTTCTCGTGGTACCGCCCACGTTTTTCAAAAAAAAAATATGATTATTTATTCATTGGACCTATATACTATAAACTACGATAGTAAGTAATCCATTGGAATGATACTATTTAATTATTTATTCATGATCATAAATACACTCTCTCTAATATTTAATTAAATGTTGGCCTCGAGCATGTTCCAAATTCCAATACACCGCAAGAACAATGCCGGTCATGGAATTTTTATGCATGGCATAGCTTGTTGTTTGAAACAAGTAGTGCATTTTTGTGAGACATAATCATCAGAAAATGTGAAATAAAATATAATTATTATGGATTTCCACGATGATATTCCATCAACTACTCCACGTGGGCACATCGTGACTGTCCCGTCACCGAGAACTCAAGCAATTTTTTCTCTCACAAACATTGAACTAGGGTCATACGAATTTAAATTGGTTTTAATTGCCAACTTGTTCTAACTGTCAATTAACCAGGTTTTATTCATATTATAAAACCAACAAACTTAGCTTAATCACATTTTCCAAAGAGTTCTGACCACGTTTTTGCGTTTTAGAGATTTCCTTATTTCTTAAGATATATTAAAATATTCCTCCTAGAACATCTGAAGCAAATTTTATTATATATCAAATACACCATTGATAAGGACTTCAAAATTAAGGACTTTAAAGTTATAACTATATATACGCATGTTCTATGGGATATACCAGGTCTGTTTCAAATCCGATTTACATCAATTCAATTCATATAAAGTCAGCGTTGCAACGTTATTTATATATGGTTTAATCTCAGTTCAGAATTTATTTTTGGATACCCTAGTTTATTGACTAAATTAATATTTAAATTTTGCTAAGTAATTAATAGTGTTATACATTGTAAAATAACAATAACTTAAATAAACATGGAAAAACTGAACAAAATAGCCATTTAAAACTTATTGTTTAGCAAAACAGTCAAAGTTTTAACTTTTCAACAAAGTAGTCAAATTTACGTTTTAAAAAAAAAAAAAATTAACAGCCAAGATTAAATTTTTTTGACGATTATCATAAGCAATTTATCAATTTCAACAAAATTTAATCTTGGGGTCAAAAAAACTTTTGAAACCAGATTGCTGCACATTTTGGCTATTTCACTAAATTAAGACAAACTTTGACTTTTTTTGCAAATTCATAACTTTAAATTGGCAATTTAGCTACATCGCCCAATAAACATGTTGACGGAACTACTTTTAATAATTATTAATTACAACTAAAAAGAATATGAATAAATAATTTAAGGATTTTCTTACATGAAATAGTCAATTTAACTTTATTCTTTAGCACAATAGATAAGGTTTTATAGGCTATTCTTAAAATGTAAAAATACTAACATACCATTTTCATATTAGGGTATATATTATTTCATATTTTAAAATTATTTTATTTTGATAATTTTCTTTAGCTGCCAAACCTAATTTCAGTCCATTAATCGATTTTGAAATTGTTTATTTTGATTTTTATCAGAATTTTTTAATTTTTAGATTTTTTGTTTTTATGTTCGTGTCCATGTTCATGAACTAGTATTTTCAGGTTGCAATATAATTAACCCATGTGTCCAAAGTTTTAATCTACAGTATTTGTGTGTGTTGTTTAGTTGTTTGGAGCCTTCGATTTTGTGTCTTGATGATAGAGTGTTGATTAGAACTCTCACAAGCAGAAAGAACTGAATGCCTTAAAGGCAAGTCAATTACACATAAAAAAAATAATCGATTAAACTTTTAGATACCTTGATTAATTATTTTAAAATTATGAGAATAGTAAAAGCGTTGAACACGAACATAAAGTCGACCAGCTGAAATTTACGTCGACTAACCTAGTTCAACAGTGATGGCGATCGAGATCGACGGCGATGGATCGGAAATTGATGGTATCGAGGACGGCAATGGATCGAAGATCGACGACGATCTGACGGAGATCGAAGACGATGCAACGGATATCAACAGAGATGGGTCGGAGACCGACGGAGATGGCGATGGAGATCGAAGACGATGGTGACAGAGATCATGACGTTGGCGTGTGAGAACGTCGGCGATGGCGCTGAAGATCAAAGGCGATGGCGACAGAGCTAGATCGATGACGATGCCAATAGATATCAACGGCGATGTTGGTATTGAAGAGTGAATGAAAGGGTTTGGTGATTTTTAAGATTTGACCAGTTAACTTCAACTTTAGAAAGTTTGACCATTTTGCTAAACCCAAATTTTAAATTGACTAGATAATCGTAATACCCATAATTTAAACAAACCACTTATTTGACTTCTAAAATTTCAAAAACCCACAGAAATTGAGAGAAATCGCTCCAAAACAAATCAAACCAACTACTAATCAAACAAATCGTAACTCCAAATTCAGAAATTAACATTTGCTTAATAATAGCGCTTATAAATCAATCTTTTGGTAATATCAATTGCAAAATAAAATGATAAATTCATAATGCAAATTTTTTTTAATTAATTGTCACATCATTAAAACTGCTTATTTTATTTAAAACATTGACTATCTATTTTACAATCCTAACATTTCAAGTGTATTAAGTTTTCTGCTTTATTATATTGTATTAATTGTTTAACATAAACTTGGTTTACTTATACATGATTCCTTTTATTTTCTCAAGTAATATTGATGGTATTTTTTTTTTTTGAGTTGGGGCACTATCGGCCATGATTACATGATATATTAGCAGTGCAAAGCGCAGGTGGTACTATCGGCCAAGATTACATAGTAGGTGGCACTTTTGGCCAAGATTACATACTTATTAGAATAAATCCTAGGGGGCATGCATTTCTGCATCCCATGCGGGCTTGAACCCATGACCTCTCCGTCGAGGTGAGTGTGGGATTACCGCTAGACCAAGCTAGTTACCACATATTGATGGTATTTCATTCGTATGTTTAATGCAAAACATCCGGTGATAAATAAATCAAGAAATTATCAAGCATACAATTTTTTTCATAATTAATTTCTCGAATATTGACTAAATTTTTTAATCTCATAACATATAATATATTTATTTAGCTTAATAACTATAATGTTTACAATTTATTTTACTTTTTTTTATTGCCTATGGGTTCTTTAATTCCTTTTTTACCCCCTGGACTCGTATCTCGATTACATTTCACCCCCTGGACTCGGAAATGTTGCAGAACTAATCTCAGAACTTAGACACGTGTTACAACTTGCCACTTCCGTCCGTATTTGCACGTTAAGTTTAACTTTTTGATGACGTGGCAATATTTTAAAGAGTATTAGAGTATTTTCTATTATTTTAAATACTTTTAATATTTTAATATTGTTATTAGATTTATTAATTATTAAAAAAAAAAATTAATATATCTAATAACAATATTTAAATATTAAAAGTATTTAAAATAATAGAAAATACTCTAATACTCTTTAAAATATTGCCACGTCATCAAAGAGTTAAACTTAACGTCCAAATACTGACGGAAGTAGCAAGTTGTAACACGTGTCTAAGTTCTGAGATTAGTTCTGCAACATTTCCGAGTCCAAGGGGTGAAATGTAATCGGGGTACGAGTCCAGGGGGTAAAAAAGGAATTAATTCTAGTTTTATTTATGATCATGATTATTGATATATAGTTTCAATTTGAAAATTGGGACAATTAAACCAGTAGCCTAATAGCTCATCATTCTTTTAAAAAGTAACTCAAGTTTCATTTATAAAAAAAAAAAGTCCATGAGCCCCAAAAGGTTAATTTAACTCATTCTTTAGTTAATTTAATATATTGCGGGCTGGTGGTTTGTTTTTATTTAATAAAATAAAATTTGCGCTAGAATCTTAAAATGAGCCAGTGAAATGGCTAGTTACAAATAAATAGTAGCTTAGGATCACTAAAATCAGATGATCCAATGACATATTGTTTAGAAAATTAAATTTCTTTCAATAGATTTCAGTGTAAATTGAGCACTCATTTTCCATTCGTCTAATCCAGGTTGTCGAAGAAATAATCCATCTGTGTAAAACAAGTAATGGACAAATGATTTTGGTCCGACAATGTCCGTGAGCATGTTTGCCTAACCTATATTATCATCATATTATTTTTTATTTTTTGTGATAATTTAGACCGGAAATGTGGTTCTAGAAAGTTTATTGTATTTTCATATTAAAATTTTGCTTACTCAAAATTAAGATGTTGCACACAATGTTGGCGTACAGTTAATGTGATCGACAAGATATTCCCGACGCTTAGATGAACAATTAAGCAATACATAAAAAGTTAAAAACACAAGGAATTGTTAACCCAATTGGTATAATGTAACATAAGTCTGAAAGGTTGTTGCCCAGTGAAAATAAAATTCACTAATTAATAAGTAATCAATAGGATACAATGATCTTATCTGAATCATCACATATTTAAAGACATTTTCCTATTACTACTCGTGAATTTCAATTTAATCTATCCTAAGTCTAAATCCCCTCATTTCTACTCATATGAGATCCCCTCACCCAAGCGTTTGTTTCTTTCAATTATATAATGAACATGAACAATGCCCACAAATTACAGACCCAATCTATCAATCACTAGAATAAGTGGAAACGACAATATAGAGATATACATGTACCAAACAAACAAACCGTTTCTCAACACGCTAATAATACACACCCGATAACATATAGTACATATGGAAAAATGCTTAGAAAAAGACCACCAAGGGTAGACGATCTCTTTTATAGTGGTCAAGAGGCTGAAAGTTGAAATAAGATTTTCCTAGCTATAAATGCGTAGAAAATACTCGATGCAAATCTTGCGTGTATAAACTTGAGCAAAACAAAAAATTTACCGAAATAGTGTGAGATCTTATCCATGGTGGTCAAATTGTCTCAACATACATGTTTTGAGACATATTATCAAACACTACTTTTCCAACAATTAATTATAACAACACATATTTTTCTTAAATCTTTTAAAATATGGAAAATGCCAC
Organism: Urtica dioica subsp. dioica; assembly: GCF_054948205.1. Taxonomy (NCBI): domain Eukaryota; kingdom Viridiplantae; phylum Streptophyta; class Magnoliopsida; order Rosales; family Urticaceae; genus Urtica; species Urtica dioica. Next base: position 33,619,771 of record NC_142761.1, read on the forward strand.
ATTATATGCCTAGTCAGAATAAAAAAAATCTCATTCCATGGCCTCCTTGTAAGATGACACAACTCTTTTAATTTTATTTTAGCTTTCTTATTGGTTGCATACATACATTAAATTTAACTTGATTAATAAACCAACATACATACAATTTGTATGGCTAATAAAACGAACATGGCATCCATACATAATTTAGCATACCGTATTAACATGTATCGACTATATTCTAAACCTTGAGGGCTGAAAAAAAAAATGGATGGCTTGGTCTTTCTATGGGAATTTTTTTTTTTTTTTTAAATATATCACGCTACATTTACAATTACATTATATGAGTTGTCCTCAAGGCGCAACATATCTAGTACTTCTCTTGTTTGGGTGTTTTAAAGGGACATCAAGGGGAAAAATAAGCCTCAACAATCACTTCTTCAGGCCAAATTAGAGAACATTCTTCAACTTTCAGTTATATCTTAAGACATGTCTTGCCATTGACCATATAAAGAAGAACTTTGAAAACGATTCTCTATATCTGTACGTACACACGGAAAGCCACATAAGTAATATATGTTGTGCAACACTATGATAATTAATTTATTATTAGTTCTCTCTCTCTATAGTTAATTTATTACTAGCTATCTCTCTCTCTCTCTCTCTCTCTCTCTCTCTCTCTCTCTATCTCGAGCTGGAGCTATAGCTATAGCTATATATAATATATACATTGATCACGGCATGAAATATCCCTTTCAAATGCGTAATAATATATTGAATAAATTTCACTTTTTCCCCATGAACTATGACCTCGGTAATAATTTGCCCCTACTATTCTGATTTGTGTCAACTGTTTACCTTAAACTTATGTTTTTTATTAGAAGTAATCTTTCCGTTAATTTTGGCACTGGTCTGTTAGTTTTTTGATGACGTGGACAGTATAAATATGAAACAGCTCAAGAGAAAGAAAAAAAAAATTGATCTTTTTTTTTAAAATGTTTTTAATGTAAATAACAATAAATATGAAACAGCTCAAGAGTAATATTTAATTAATGAAGGGTGTGTTTATATCCTTTAAGGTTCATTTATAAATTTTACGACAAAACTGTAACTATTTTACAAGTTATATTTATTTTATTTGATTGATGAGCTACACTGCCCGTTGTTAGTTAGTTAAAATTACGCTACACACCCTTCGTTAATTAATTTTTACAACAGAAAAGGAAAAACAAATAAAAAAATATTTAAAAAGCACGAGGTCCTTCTCTAAATTCCAAAAAAAAAAAAAAAAAATCCAGAAAACATTTCAAAAAAAAAAAAGATCAATTTTTTTTTCTTTCTCTTGAGCTATATATTTGCCCCCTGATTTATGGCCTCACTGACAGAAGATGACTTATGATATAAAATCGAGGTTATTGGACCTCAATATCACGACCGACAAAATTGATGGGCCTTCCGTGTATTATAAGCCCACTCCGTCAGTTAAATGGTCACGTGGTAGTCACATGGTACAAGAGGTAAATGAATTTACGAGAATGTCCTTGGACTCAAGTAAATTGCTTTGATTTTCATTTTATTTTCAGTTCTCATTTTTATTGAGAATATAAAAAAACCATTCGAAGAGAGAACCCCCAAATCGACTGAGCCACAAATCGATTGAGCTAGGGTTAGCGTCTCCGATTAAAAATCAAATTCATAACTTATGCACGTCTAATTTAGGTGTCGTCGGTATGGAGAGAAGCCATAGCACGTCTAATCGCAAGAAATCCGACGTCGTTGTTGGCGAAACGTCCACGCGCGAGCCGCCGACGTGTTCGTGCGAATTGAAGACTGTGGAGAGGACGTCAAGGACAGGTCGTAACCCAGCAAGACGTTTTTTTGGTTGTGCTCTGTATAAGGTTAGTGTTGTTTTTTTTTCTTCTTAAATTTGTGTGTTTGGGTAACGTGGATAATTTGTGTGTTTGATTGTGGGGGAATTATTTGGTTTCTCAGCATAAAAATGACCCAGGTTGCGGATATTTTAGATGGATTGACCCTCCTAGTTGTACCCCATCGACAGATACAATTACAGAAATGATGAACAAAATGAACGAAAATGGGGAATCAGAAGCTGAGAGTCCAACTACCTTCGTTCATACTAGAGAGAATTTGGTCGGATTAGCTAGTGAAGCTTTTCAAATCAAGTTCTTGTTATGTGTAATTGTATTGATTTTGTGTCTGTTGTTATTCAAGTAATATGACAAGTAAAATGTGGTCTGTTTTTTACTAGGTACGTTATGTAAATTACAGTGTAATGATATATGTATGCAAGTATTCTATGGCAGATGTATTTTGAATATGTGTTCATTTAGAAAAAGAGATATATGTATTTTGATATATGTATGCAAGTATCCACTCAGTGTTCTAATTAAATTGAGTGGATTTAATAAGAGTAACATCACATAAAAAAAGAGATAAAATGAAATAACATATAGAAAAAGACATAACTTGTAATGTCACAAAAAAGTGGATCACAATGTTTCAATGTCACAAAAGAGTGGATTTGAAGCATTTTACAGCTTTTACATACATCAAACTGAAACAACTAGGTAAATTAAGGATGAATTCCAATGTTTCAAATTATGAACCCTTACTTAGCTTTACAAAGCTATTTTACACAGTTCTAAAATATTCCAAAAGTGGGTTAGGGCTTTACATATTCATAAACACTACAAATTACTCGGTGAACAATCTTTTACGCCCGCGTTGAACTTCATTGTTAGTGTTGACCGTCCTGAGATTCCTAAATCGAGGGCTCATCTGAAATCTCCAAAAACATTGAGGAAGAAGAATTTGCCACCAAATACATATTTGACCATATTTTCAATTGAAATGAAATGGTCCTAATTTTCTTACCCTGATGCCAATCCTTTGACTTGGTTGTCTGGGTGTTGGTTGTGTCGGCTGAGACGGTAGTGGAGGTCCGTCATCATTGTTTCTTCTGGCTCGACTCCGTGTTGGTTGTGTCGGTTGTGATGGTTGTGAGGTCCGCGCTTGTCTCTATTTTGCATTTACAGTGTGGGTAGTAAGTAGCAGTCAATCTTTGTAACTCAATATCAGAGTATTGAATGTACCTGTTCCTCTTGCTGGCGTCTGAAACACGTACGTGCGTTGTGACCGTCTTTGACACATTTTGAGCATGCTGTTGCGACGTAGCGTCTTCTCATCTTCGTTCCACCGGGAGGAATAACCTCATCGTGCTCAACCCTCCTTAATTTTTTGGGTCTACCTAGTTTGACCCTGTCTTCTGGCATCTCCATGGGTGTGGATGTTGTTTTGGGCCACTGTTCTGGAGGATTGATTGGAAAAATCTTGTGCTTGTATGTCTCTCGATAACACTCCTTTTTGTACCAATGGGAGACATAATTCAATGGTTCTTCATGCATTTGCCATATGCAGCTAATGGCGTGTGAGCATGGTATACCTGCAACAAATTCAATCGTTAAGCTTGATAAGGAAATAGTAGGAATATAAATGGAAGACCGGGTTTACAGCATTAGTGTACCAGACAAATCCCAGCGTCCACACGAGCATGTTTGGTGACCAAGATCCACTTTATACATGCTTCCATACATGTTAGACACTTGATAATCCAAATCACCCGCCCAATTCGCAATATTTTCTGCACTTAGTACCTTGTTGGCTTCAATAACCTTGAAAATGCGTGGTCCAACCTCTGACTTCCACTTCTCACCGGCAAGTCGTTGCTTGGTGAACCTGCGAAGTATATACATTCTAATGCGCTCAAGCATAGAGAGTATTGGCCTCTGTCTAGCCAACAGAATTGCTCGCGTGCCGTTGAAACTCTCACACAAGTTGTTGAGTGAGATCTCGCACTTAGGACCGGTTCTGAAACGACTTCTAGCCTAGTGGTCAATTCCTTTGCTCATAAGCCACTCAAAGGCCTCAGGTTCCTCGTCTTTGATTAAACCCATTTCGGCTTCGAAACGAGCCGTGGAATACGACAACGCCGCGTGCATCATCTTTGTTTTCAGAAACAACCCTTTATGTACCTAGGATGCAATAGAATCAGTCAGTATATTCAAATACAAATAGAAAATTCACTGGTTCTAAGTTCACGTTCAAATTAAATATCTAAGAAAATTACCTTTGTGAAGTTTTTCTGCAAATGCCGTGCACAATGTCTGTGCTCCGCTTGAACAGAGCCTTCTTCCCACATCCCTGATAAAGCTTCTTGTAGCCCTTTTTTCTTATCAGATATAAATGTCCATTGGTGACCATTCACAATGTTCAAGTCATCTTTGAGAATGTCCAAGAACCAGGCCCAAGAAGATTTGCATTCAGACTCGACAACAGCTTACGCGATCGGAAATATGCTGTTGTTTGCATCAATTCCGATGGCCGTCAACAGTTGACCGGTATGATGACCCTTTATGTGGCAGCCATCAACCCCAATAACAGGCCTACAATATTTAAATCCTTCTTTGCAGCCTTTGAAACACACGTACATCCTTTTAAAAACCGGGATATCGTTCTCACCATTTTCAGTCTGAAACTTGACAGCTGAACCGGGATTTGTAGCCACTAACTCTGCCCCGTAGTCCCATAGCTTGGTGTTGGAATTGATCTAGGGTTTAAGAAAAAGATTAAACGCTTTGGGAAGCGGCGGAATTTTAAAAAATTTCTTTTCAAGTAAAAATAGTTTTTACTAACCTAGACAAAGAAGCAAGTACATGTAATTAAAAATCAATATGAGCTAAGAGTTTACTAACCTTTCTTGAAGCTTGAACTTTGAAGAAGCTTTTGGAAAGTTCGCAACGCTCATCTCCCCTCGCAGCACGTCTCTCTTTCTTTCCTCGGCACCTCGAGCAACCACGAAAGTTTCTATCACTAAATCACTCGAAAAGAAGGAATCAGTGAGTGGGCACTTTTAAACGCTACGACTTAAGAACGAGTCTCGAAGTCGCAGAGCTAAACACTAGGTCGAGTGAGGACCTAGGTGCCAAGACAAGAAAAAATCAAAAATAAACTAGAGAGAGAGAGAGAGGATTTTCGGCCAAAGTTCTAGAGAGAGAGTCTCTCAAATCTCTTAAACTTGGATGAATGAAAAGTGAGGAAATGAGGCTCCTATTTATAGGAGAGGTCTCACCTTCAATAAGGTAGTTTCCTCTTCTATAGAATATCACATATTCATGAGCAATTTCCTCTTTTTCCCTTTGAGACACTCGGCCAACACAAGGCTTCTAGAAGCCTTGATTTGTTTCCTATTTTGTTCAAGGCCTTGCCTTGTCTCTCACTTGGCCGATTCCCACTTTCCTCTTGGAGGAAATTTGTTTCCTCTTTTTCTTTTGGCAAGTATCTAAATACATTTATGCACAAAATAAACTCTCTTTCCTTGGGTATTATGGGCGCCTATTCTCATCTAGAAGGAGCTTCTAGAAGCTTCTTCATTTGTTCATGACAACATGAGAAAATCCCATTAAGAATTTTCAATAAAATTCTTATGAAATGAAATTAATTCACAAGGCCCAATAATCAAGTTATGGCCGAGTGACATTAAGTCATCAAATGAACTTGTCAAAAAATTTATTGACATTCATTTCATCATATGTCTCAAAAGACAAAAATACCCTTTTGACTATTTTCGTTCTTGTTTTGACTTAGCTTCCAGTTTAACTATTCCTATCGATGTGATTCGTGACAGTGACCTCATGGACCCAAATGAACAAAGCTTGAGCTAAACACTTGGACTCAAAAGTTCACAAACCTTTTCCAAGTTTAGCTTAATGCCAACTGACTCCACTAAAGAGCTGACACTGAAGATTTCTCGGTTCAAATGAATTTGTTTTCTACTCAAGAATTCGACCTAATTATGATGAGCAGATCCACTGAATATTATCTATGTTTACCCTTCATGAATGTCATCAGCTAGTCGGGATTTACTAAATTACCATTTTACCCTTCTAGCTGTTATTTCCTCAACTCCTTTGTCGCTTGTGAATAAGTTAGAAACAATGTATTGACGAGGAGCTAACAAGTCACATTGTTTCATCCAAAAGAGTCAGGACTCAATTTGGACACTGGCCAATTCATTTATTCACACTCCAAGGAACAAAGCATGAGGTGACATACATTGCATTTCAGCAATCTTGTACATGAATTCCATATCTATGAGAACTTCACAAAGTTACTCATGACAGACTCACAACTTAGTACTTCACCAATAGGCCTTGTTCGGAATCACATAGTGAGTCCGAACTTTGACTTTCTCAAATGAGAATACTAAGGTGTGAAATGGCATGTCTCATTTCAGGATTAAGGTAAGCATGATGCAATTCATACATAGTGACTTCGAGACATAAGAGGTTAAATGGTTTGTTCTTATCTTGTCTCTAGAAGTGCACTGGTCAATTCAGTACCTTCGGAAGATACCTAGAAGAACTATAGAGTCTCCAACTCTCAATGCCTCATAACCAGACATCATAGATTCTTCTAACAATCATACTGAGCTCAATAGTCCTTTGACCCTAAGATTGCGAATATATCGTTTTAAGCAAACTACGAAGAGTTTGTTCATGCAAATCTACATTTGTCTCTTCGTAAGTTGTTAAGTTTGTTTATGGACTAAAAGACTAAGGTTTTATCATAAAGCTTCAAACAAAGAAGATTGAATGAACGTTTCAACTTTTTATTAGTGAATAAGCAATTACAAGCAAGAGTCTTCGTAAGACTATATGACATCAAATGTACATAAATAGACACTACTACTCTTCTTGTGGGCACCATTGACAACAAACTCCCACTTGACTCAAAGAAGATGTGAGTAGTCCTGCATGCCTAATCCCTCTCGAAGTTGGTCGAAGACCATGTTCGCTAGGGCCTTGGTGAATGGATCTTCCAGAGATCTACTTCACCTCCACGTCTCCGCGTTGCGCGATCTCTCGAATCAAATGGTATTTTCTCTCAATATGTTTAGAGCGCTTATGGCTTCTAGGTTCCTTTGAGTTAGCGACAGCCCCACTATTATCACAATAAAGGGTCATGGGCTCGTCGACGTTTGGAACAACTTCCAAATACTTAAGGAATTTCGTAAGCCATACAGCCTCTTTGGATGCTTCACAAGCAGCCACATATTCTGCTTCCATTGTGGAGTCAGCAATGCAAGATTGCTTAATACTTCTCCACACAACAGCTCCACCATTAAGGATGAACACAGATCCCGAAGTGGATTTCCTGGAATCCTTATCCGCTTGAAAATCGGAGTCGGTATATCCCGTCATAGTCAGGTCAGTACCTGAGTATGTAAGCATCAAGTTCCTAGTTCTTCGAAGATACTTAAGAACATGCTTAACAGCAATCCAGTGATCGGGTCCAGTGTTGGATTGGAAACGGCTAACTACGCCAACGGCGAAACATATATCAGGTCTAGTGCAAAGCATAGCATACATGAGGCTTCCTACGGCAGAGGCGTAAGGAATTTTCCTCATGTCTTCAATCTCTTGTGCAGTCTTGGGAGACTGGTCCTTAGAGAGTGAAACTCCATGCCTAAAGGGTGTTTGGCCCTTCTTGGAGTCTTGCATCGAGAAGTGATCCATTATCTTATCAATATAAGATGCTTGAGAGAGCGACAGGGTCCGGTTTTTCCTATCTCGAAAAATTTTGGATCCCCAGAATGTATGCTGCTTCTCCAGATCCTTCATATCGAATTGCTTTGCCAGCCAGACCTTAACCTCAGATAACTTACCCACGTCATTACCAATGAGTAGTATATCATCGACATATAGTACCAGAAACACAACTTTGCCTTCGTGTATTAACTTGTAAACACAAGGCTCATCTATTGACTGTTCAAAGCCAAAGCTCTTTACAGTTTCATCGAATCTAATATTCCATGACCTAGATGCTTGCTTTAGTCCAAAAATGGGTTTAAGCAACTCACAAACCTTGGTCTCTTGACCTTTATCCACGAAACCGTCTGGTTGAGCCTTGTAAATGCGCTCGTCAAGATTGCCATTCAGAAAGCCTTTCTTGACATCCATTTGCCAGATCTCATAGTCGAGAGCTGCAGCTATGGATAGGAGTATGCAGATGGATTTCAGCGTCGCGACTGGCGAGAAGGTTTCTTCATAGTCAATCCCTTCTTGTTGGGTATAACCCTTCGCCATAAGTCGTGCTTTGAACGTCTCGACGTTCCCATCAGGACCCCTTTTCTTCTTGTATATCCACTTACACCCTACGGGTTTAATCCCTTCAGGAAGGTCTACAAGTTTCCAAACTTTGTTGACATACATCGAGTGCATTTCAACTTTCATGGCGTCAAGCCAAAGGTTTGATTCAGAACAAGCCATCGCTTGGCTATAGGAAACAGGATCATCCATGTCAGAGACGGCTCCCTCATCGCCAATCTCCTCGGCTACGACGTCGAGGATCGATCCGCTCAGGACGACTCCGACCCCAAATACGTGGGGGAGTCAAGAACCAACGAGGCCACCCCTAGCCTCGCTCAAGCATGACCTCGCCTCGCCACGCATCTAGCGCGGACCTTAGAGAACACTTGACGGCGCAAAGAAACTCCCGAGGGGAGGATCTCCGCCAAAGGCTCAATTCTCGGCGGGACGCGCTGCCCGCCGCAACTCTCGGCCGACCTCAAGCCAATGTCGTGGACCAAGCGTCCAACGAACGCCGACCGGTGACCCCCGTGGCCCCGACAGTCGGCCCTGCCAACGGACTTGATATGGTCACGATGATTCAGAGTCTCCAAAACCAAATCATTGAGATGAGGGAGTCGGGGAGGCAAAGATCATATGGAGGGATCGAGGAATCATACTCTCCCTTCACCGCACAAATCCTCGCGCAGCCTTGCGTGGGGAACTTCAAATTGCCGTCCATCCCTCCCTATGATGGACGGACTAACCCGAACTTCCACATCCAACACTACGAGACGTGGATGACAATGCAAGGACAGTCGGATGCGACTCTCTGTCAAGCCTTCAGCCTGACCCTCACAGGGTCGGGCTTTGAGTGGTTCCGGAGTTTGAGGCCTGGAAGCATCCCATCCTTCTGGGCCTTACGAGAGGCTTTCCTCGCCCGCTTCACCACGCTTGTGGCACAAAAGAAGTTGAAGACCCACCTCCTCTCCATTCGGCAAGGGAGAGATGAGACATTGAGACAATACCTCGCTCGCTTCACCGAGGAGTCTCACAAAGTCGAGGGCTTCGACGACAAGGACGCCATCACAGCGATCACCGAGGGAGTTCGCACGAGCGACTTCCTCAAGTCCATTGTCGGGCAAGTCCCGCGAGACATGGCGGAGCTGATGACGAGAGCCCGCACACATATGGGAATCGAGGACTATCTCGATGGCCGAGATGGCCGAAAGTCAGGAGGACAAGGTAGTCGCCACCGCGACGACCAGGACGAAGATCGTCCCGACCCTCAGAGAAAGAGGAGCAAGGGAGGTCGGGCCCCTAACGGTCGCCCCCTTTCCGGTCCAAGATCGTCGCACGTTGATAGCTTCCGAGCGTTATCGACGTACACCCCTCTGAACACCTCGCAAGAGCGGATCCTAGCTCTGCACCGCGACAAGCTAGGAAGTCCGGCTCCTCTTGCGAAGGATCCCGCGAAGAGGGATCGAAACAAGTTCTGTGAGTACCACCAGGATCACGGGCATCTGACGTCCGAATGTTATCATCTCAGGCGTCAGATCGAGGCCCTGATTCAAGATGGGAAATTAAAAGAGTATGTCCTAAGAACGGTCGAGGCAGCCGCGGTGCACGGAGAGCGCCCACGGCAGGAAAGGAAGGGTCCGGCGACGGCGACCGTCACAGACCAAATGGCGAACCAAGGACCAGGGAACTCACAATTGCACATCGTGGGCTCAATCATGGGCGGCCCGGAGTTCGGAGACTCAAGCACGCAAAGGAAGAAATACGTGCGCGAAGTCTCCCAAGGGAAAATAGCGCACTGCATCAACCACACGTACGAGGCTCCCCCTCCAGCCCCGTTCGAGTCCATGTTCTTCACCGGCCAAGAGGCAGCCCGTGTGCTCCACCCGCACAATGACGCGATAGTCGTCTCCGCACCGGTCGCCAACAACCTCGTCCGAAGGATCCTAATCGATAATGGAAGCTCCGCCGACATAATCTTCAAATCGGCGCTAGACAGGATGAAGCTATCCGGAGTGGGACCGACCCCGATCTCAACTCCGCTCTTCGGCTTCTCCGGGGAGAGGGTCATGACGGAGGGAACCATCGACCTCCTGGTCACCTTCGGAACACCGGGGGGGCTCGAGGTCACCCGCATCGTGTCCTTCCTAGTTGTGGACCAGCCCTCGGCATACAACATCATCATCGGCCGCCCGACTCTCAACCGGCTGAAGGCCATAACGTCCACCTACCACCTGATGATGAAGTTCCCGACTGAGAAGGGGATTGCCGTCATGTTGGGAGACCAGTCAATGGCGAGGATGTGCTACATCCAAGGCGTGGACGGGAAAGGGAAGGAAAAGATGATGAGCGCCATCCTCTAGCTCGGTCAAGCTACAGAAGCTGGCACTGCGGTGGAAGCCCGTCCCCGTTTCTCATTATGTCATTTTATTTCCGGTTTTAAGACAATCTCGAATTTCAATAAGGCCAATGGCCCAGGGATGTAATTTTTGACTATTTCTACATGGTAATTAGATTACATTTCACCTCGAAGTCTTTATCTTGTTGCATTATAATTTCTAGTCTCCTCTACGAGTACACGAGAAACTCGGGGGGCTAATGGGAAACAATGCTCAACGAAACTAGAGCTCGCTCGCTCAACCAAAAAAAAACAACTCAAAACCAAAAACAAAAGTATGACAAAGTCTCAAGGGGCCGATGGTTAGGCCGGAGGTCCCAAGGAAAGACTTATCACGTAACTCCTCGTGCAGGCTCTACACAGAGTCCTCGAGGCCCAAGTCGTGCTAATCGATCACGCCTTCATTGGTGGATTGAGAAAATAAGACACGCACAATAAAGTCGTGCTAATCAATAACGCCTTCATTGGTGGGTCGAGAAAATAAGACACGCGCAATAAAGTCGTGCTAATCGATAACGCCTTCATTGGTGGGTCGAGAAAATAAGATGCGCGCAATAAAGTCATGCTAATCGATCACGGCTTCATTGGTAAGTCGAGAAAATAAGACACGCGCAGTAAAGTCGTGCTAATCAATCACGCCTTCATTGGTGGATTGAAAAAATAAGACACACGCAATAAAGTCGTGCTAATCGATAACGCCTTCATTGGTGGGTCGAGAAAATAAGACACGCGCAATAAAGTCGTGCTAATCGATCACGCCTTCATTGGCGGGTCGAGAAAATAAGACGCGCGCAATAAAGTCGTGCTAATCGATCACGCCTTCATTGGTAAGTCGAGAAAATAAGACACGCGCAGTAAAGTCGTGCTAATCGATCACGCCTTCATTGGTAAGTCGAGAAAATAAGACACGCGCAGTAAAGTCGTGCTAATCGATCACGCCTTCATTGGTGGATTGAGAAAATAAGACACGCGCAGTAAAGTCGTGCTAATCGATCACGCCTTCATTGGTAAGTCGAGAAAATAAGACACGCGCAATAAAGTCGTGCTAATCGATTACGCCTTCGTTGGTAAGTCGAGAAAATAAGCCACGCACAACAAAAACCGTCCCTCGCGACGCACGAAAGCCGTCCCTCGTGACACACAAAGGCCGTCCCTCGTGGCGCACAAAGGCCGTCACTCGCGACGCACAAAGGCCGTCCCCCGTGACACAAACCCAAGAGCATTCATCCCGCATCCGCATGAAAGTGTTGACTTTAAGTTTCCACTCGACCTACGCTCGACCGGAAACTCAGGAGGCTAATGTTACCGGTCCATTCCGGCCCGGTACGGCAACGACAACATATGGCGGCTTCCCCGAGTCTTTCCCGGCGCACGGCCACCTCAGAGCCAGCCATGGCCTCCATGGCCGAGTCAGAGCCGGCCATGGCCGAGTCAGAGCCGGCCATGGCCGAGTCAGAGCCGGCCATGGCCTCCACGGCCGAGTTAGAGCCGGCCATGGCCGAGTCAGAGCCGGCCATGGCCGAGTCAGAGCCGGCCATGGCCTCCACGGCCGAGTCAGAGCCGGCCATGGCCGAGTCAGAGCCGGCCATGGCCTCCACGGCCGAGTCAGAGCCGGCCATGGCCGAGTCAGAGCCGGCCATGGCCTCCATGGCCGAGTCAGAGCCGACCATGGCCTCCACGGCCGAGTCAGAGCCGGCCATGGCCCCCACGGCCGAGTTAGAGCCAGCCATGGCCGAGTCAGAGCCGGCCATGGCCGAGTCAGAGCCGGCCATGGCCTCCACGGCCGAGTCAGAGCCGGCCATGGCCTCCACGGCCGAGTCAGAGCCGGCCATGGCCGGGTCGGAGGCAGCCCTCAGCCAAGGGGTTGTTCATGATGCTCCTTGGTTGCCTATAAATATAGGGGTCTCTCCCCTAGTCCAGGTAATCCGAATTTGAGTACTGAAACGCTGTCGAACTCGTACCTCGCTCGTTTCTCTCAAGTCTCGACCCCTAAACACTAAACCCTCTACAAACCACCTCAATCCTACTAATGTTGACTAGCCACCACGTTAGAGGCAACCCCTCTGTTTCCCCTTTGTAGTTCACACCTTTTCTGCTTGCTTTTCAGGTGCCGGGACGAGACAGATACCACAGACAGCTAAGGGACGACTTGGGATACCAAGTCCGACACGCTCGAGTCGAGACGAGACCACTTGATCTGGCCTTGGGTCTGACCGTCTGCGACTCCTAAATCGTTGTCCGAAAAACTGCGACAACAAGCTTGTCCAAACAAACCATCGAAATCCTATCTACGTCTACATTCTCGATGCGCTCTACAACTCCACCTTCATAGCTCCAATCACGATCAGCCGTTGCAAACAAGAGCGTACCTCCATGGTGAACGTTCAAGACAAAGCAGTTCAATGTTTCAACTGCAAAAAAAAATAACGACAGTCGAACAAAGAGCCGTTATTAGTGCAAAGGGATATCACTGCTTTAAAGAACTAACAAATCTCGTACATGAATAGAAAAACAAAACCACATAAAAGAACAACAACACAAACCCGGCTTCCAATTAAATATAGCCAACCAACCAACCAAGACTAAGCATAAATTTAATCTACCGACACTAAGGACCCACTGTATATTAAAAGGGGAAAAAAACCATCGCACACACTAAAACCATAAAAAAAACAAAAAAAAAAAAACTTCTTTTCATACCCTGGACCCATTCGACAAAAGTATTGTGGTCCCCAACTATATTATCGACTTTAAATAACACTTAAAAGACACAAAAGTGTTCATACATGTACATTCGTTCTCACTCGGTGGAGACTCCTTCGTCGGAACAGGCGATTTTTGCTTCTGTTTTGGTTTTCGAGCCGGTGATTTCTTGGGCAGTGCGGTCGATTTCTTATTCGCACTTTCTTTCCCTTTCGACTTCGAGCGAGAAGATGCCACAGACCTTCGCGCCGGTGACGACTTCCCGGGAGATTTACCTTTCGCCATTACTGGTTTTTCAATTATAGGGTTTTACTGTTAAGACTCGATGCAATTTGGGATTTTTACATCCGACTGTTTTTTTTTTTTTACTTAATTACTGTTTTTTCTTTATTTAATTTATTTTTACACCTCAACTTATTTAATTTAGATGAATAAACAAAAAATTAAATACACTCCCTCATCCGACTAACAAAATAACGATTTTACCCTTATTTACTAGAACACGTGCGTTCCACGAGATTATTTAACTGACGATTGGGCATCTTTTTTTACGGAAGGACCAAACTACTACTTTTTTATATAACAAGGGGTTAATAAATAGTTTTAAAAAGATAGGGGACATTTTGCAGTAAGGCCATAAATCAGGGGGCAAATATACAATTTCTTCTTATTGTTATTTACATAAGTTAATATGATCGGGCGCACCGGCGGAGAGGGCCCATGTTGGAAGTGTTTTTTTTTTTTTTTTGATATGGTGGAGGTGTATTGGTCTGTGTTTTTTTTTTATTCAAACGTGTTTTGGTCTGTTATAAACGAAGAAGAATAGAGTGGCAATATTTTAAAAATTTGAAAACATAACAAGGGTCTTTTCGTCAAATCCACTTTGATTCTTTTCCACGTTTTTTTTAATTTAAAATACCAAACCAAACAATTGAAATACATTGCCAATATACTTTCCACGTCATCAGATAAAGGAAGGATTACTTCTGATACAAAACATAAGTTCAAGGTAAACAATTAACACAAATTAGAATAGCAAGGGCAAATTGTTACCGAGGTCATAGTTCAGGGGGAAAAAGTGAAATTTATTCTAATATATTATTGGTTACTTAAAGTATATGAACTTTTAAGCATGTACTTTGAATTTTTTCCTTTTTGTAGTTTTTAAAAATTGTTATTAGTGCTTAATTTTGGTTGGTTACTAGTTTAGTTTACTATCCATCATACTATTTTAAAGCTCCACGAAAGTCAATAAGGCACAATGTTGATGTCAGTTCTGCATGACTCGGATTTATTATGACCCAATCACGAAACATGACATATAATTTGAATGAAGGTTGTTGCAATATAAGAAAACGACACATTAATCGGTAAATCGAAAACCAAATAAGCAATTACATAAACTACTTCAAGCTTTTTTCTCGTACTATCGGAGAAAATAACTTTCTGTATTTTCAACTCAATTTCACTGCTGATTTTATCCTATATAATGTTTCGTACAATATTGAATCTATTTGAATTAAATATATAATGTAAAACGTCACCTATTTAAAACATTATAGCATAAACCTAAGATTCGTGAGTTGGTATGTTAAAATGCAAGGGAATATTGTTATGGTGAAATCGGAACAGCTTTTTTTTTCTTAGAATTTAAAACTACGCAAACCGATACTAAGATTTGGTGTTGGTGAAACTAATTGATATTGCTAGCTAGAGAGTAAATATACTATGTATAACAAAAGTCAAATATTAAAAATATAACGGAAGTCAAATATTTAAAAAATACAATATATAATAAAAGTCAAAACTAACTTTTGAAGAAAATTTAAATATATATGCAGACTTTTAATTAATAAATAGTCGTACATGATACACTACAGCCTAGCTATATGCAGGCTTGAAAATGTTGCTTGCAGGCATTATTTAACGTATGATCAGCATGTTTGCCACAAATGTTATATACTTAATCAAATCTTAAATTATGTGTAATTGAAGTTAACACCATAATTAGGTTAAATGTTTGTCACAAATGTTATACGTATTTAGTAATTTGTAACTGTAATTTTGTATGAACCCACATATATCTAGGCCCGTCTATACCATGTGCATGCTCTAGGACTCCCAATATATTTTGATATAAATTATTGTGTGTGTGTGCGAGCGCGTAGAAGATAAAAACAACTTTGAGAAAAGGAAAACACCTCTCTGGAAACCATTTGCTTATATACATGATATATCTAGGATATATACAGTACAGTATGGGAAGATGGTTCATTTGATGATGATTTTGCGAGTGGAAATAGTTTCTTACACTTTCTCTAAAATTTTGAAGAAATAAAAAACGTACATGTATATAGAACATCATACATATAAGATATACATGGCCATCATGAAGTACTACATTTATTAACTTTGAATTTCGTCAAAGAAAGAAAAAAAAAATCTAATAAAATCTGCGTTATTAACTATAAACACAGTGCTATATAATGAAACCATCTCAAAAACTTATCATTTGTAAACCAAAAAGAATATTAAATTATTTGACTACTCTCTCTCTCTCTCTCTCAAGATCACATCGCACTCTCTAATGGTCAAGAAGTGACCTCTCTCTCCTTATATATACCCTTACAATTCCTTTCTTTCCCACACACCAAATTCAAACAATTATTCTCTCATCAATAATTCCCTCTCGCACGTATATATTTCCTTTCCTAACACATATTAAAACTAATCCCAAAACCACACAGACGCATATATAATGTTAGACCAGACACCACCAAAAACCCACAATTTAGAGAGCGAATTCTCGCCGGGCCGGCCATGCGTGTGGGTCAACGGGCCGGTGATCGTCGGAGCAGGCCCATCGGGCCTCGCGGTGGCGGCGGGCCTGAAAGAGCAAGGCGTCCCATTCATGATCCTCGAGAAATCGAACTGCATTGCCTCTCTGTGGCAGCACCGGACCTACGACCGCCTCAAACTCCACCTCCCGAAGCAGTTCTGCGAGCTCCCGGGCCTGAGCTTCCCCGAGAGCTTCCCTCAGTACCCTTCCAAGGACCAGTTCATCGAGTACCTCCAATCCTACGCGGACAGGTTCGGGATAGCCCCGGTGTTCGGCGCGGCCGTGGAGTCAGCGAGCCACGACGCCAAGCTCGGCCTCTGGAGGATCCGTACGAACGGGGATCGGGAGTATCTATGCCGGTCGCTGGTGGTCGCCACCGGAGAGAACGCCGAGAGAGTCTCGCCGGAGTTCGAGGGGATCGGGGGTTTCGGAGGGAGAGTCGTCCACGCCTGTGATTATCGCGCCGGGGACGGGTTTCGGGGAAAGAAGGTCCTCGTTGTCGGGTGTGGAAACTCCGGGATGGAAGTCTCTCTTGATCTCTGCAACCACAATGCCAAGCCCGCCATGGTGGTTCGGAGCTCGGTGAGTTTTCTTTTAGGTTACTTGCGCGACAAGAAACCGCTTTTTTTTTTCTTTATTCTCTTTTGGAATGTTTCAAAATTACAAATAATGGCTTTTATATTTTGTGGGTTTATATTCTCGCCTGTGTGCTACGCAGACTAAAACTAAGAAATAATTTCTAAACCTATCCAGGTACACGTGTTGCCAAGGGAGATGATGGGGAGATCGACGTTCGAGATCGCGGTTTCGTTGATGAAATGGTTTCCGGTTCGGGCGGTGGACAAGATACTTCTTTTGCTGGCGTGGATAGTGCTCGGAAACCTCGAGAAGTTGGGGCTGAAGAGGCCATCGGTGGGACCCATCGAGCTCAAGAATACTGCCGGAAAGACGCCGGTGTTGGACATCGGAGCCTTGGAAAAGATACGCTCCGGCGAGATTGAAATCGTCCCGGGGATCAAGAGGTTTTATCAGGGGAAAGTTGAGTTTGTTGATGGAAAAGTGCTTGAGATTGACTCTGTTGTTTTGGCCACTGGGTATAAAAGCAATGTTCCTTCATGGCTTAAGGTAAGACTAATAGGTTTTTATTAATCTTTTCTTACTTTGATATATATAATATTTGCCCATACAACGTAAATAATAATAAACTAACCAGGTGAATCACTATTTTTAAGCTGAAATTTTTAAACGGTGTTTTTAAACATAATATTTCCTTATCTCTAAGGGTCATTTAGAAAAAGAAAAAAAAATAAGATTGAAACTTTGACTGTTTTATTGATTAATAAGTTTCAAATGAATATAACTTTTCCAAAAAATAATGCCATGAAATCTTTTGTTTAAAAAAATCTTTGAGAAGATTCTATATTGGGAAACATGTGACAGTTATTGGAAGTTTGCTTTTCATTTCTTGTTATAAATACAATAATTTGTAGGACTTGACATAAAAAAATAAAATAAAAAATAAAAAAAGGGAAGAAAAAAATTTAGTCAGTGAGATTGGTTGGTTGGTTTGATCATTTTTATGATATTTTGTTTTGTCTTTTTTCGGTGCTATTTGTATATATGTACAAGTTGATACATGATTGGAAAGAAGCTAATAATAAATTAATCTATTAATTTTGTCTTTTTATAGGAAAACGACTTATTTTCTGAAGAAGGAATCCCAAAGAATTCATTCCCTAATGGATGGAAAGGCAAATCAGGTCTATATGCAGTTGGGTTCACAAAGAGAGGCATTTCAGGTGCTTCATTAGATGCCATTAGCGTCTCACGTGACATTGCCAAAACTTGGAAAGAAGAGACCAAATACAAGAGGAAATTTGTGGCATCTACGCATAGAAGATGTATTTCGCAGTTTTAAGATCCTGTTGAAAAAATATATTGTTTTTGTTTCATTTGTTCTCTAGCTCGTGAGTTTTTTGTAGAGAAAAGAAATAAAACAGAAAACAAAAAAACGCCAAAATGAGATATAGTTAAGCCCTCTCCCATATGCACTAGACCAAAGCCCCTGCAAGACATTAAATAGAATTAGGCATTTTCTTTCTTTGAAATGGAAGACGAGGCTTATTTTTGTTAAATTACTGTTATTCACTTATGGGTTTTTGTGCTAAAAAATTGGGCACTGTAGCAAAATAGCCAGTTTGAAACTATAGATTTTGTTTTTAGCCTATGTTTCATAACTTTTAGGAAAATAGTCAACGTGCTTATATGTCAATAATTAATAGACTAATTTGCCCTTTTACTTAATCAAATAGAAATAATGAATATAATTATATTAAAAAATAGGCAATAACAATATAAAATTACAGACAATTTCAAAATTGTTATACGTAACCTTTAACCTCTAACAAATCTCAACAAAATATTTTATCAAAGATATCATTAATCACACGACGTGCTAATCTAGAACGGCTCACCAAGACTGACGTTACTGTTGGGAACCTGTCAACACAGATAATAAACGTAAATTACTGGAAATTATATCATTCTCCACATTTAAGTAATTTGAATGGAAATAACTGTAAATAAATCATTTGTACCTCTACATTTTTTTCCAAAAACAGACATTCGAAAATCTTCACTGTTAAAAAAAAATTAACAGTGAGAGTCGGGTCACCTCTAATCAAGCTGGAAATAACTGTAAATAAATCATCTGTACCTCTACATTTTTTCAAAAACAGACATTCGAAAATCTTCACTGTTAAAAAAAATTAACAGTGAGAGTCGGGTCACCTCTAACCAAGCTCCGATCGTCTCTCCCGCCGACCATCGTCGTCGGATCCGCGATCATCCCATCTTCGATCGCAGCTGTCGGATCCGCGATCATCAACGACCTCCGTATCGTGTGGTTGGCCTCGCACGGCATCTCCGCAACCAACTCCTTGGCCTCCTCCGAAAACCCGCCCCGGCTCAGAATATCCACCACGCACCCGAAATGTTCGACACAAGGCTCGACCCCGTCGAGCCTCATCGACCCGAAGATCTCCCGAGCCTCTTCAACCAGACCTCCGTGCCTGCAGGCCGAGAGAGCCCCGAGATAGGTCACTCCGTTGGGCTTCGAACCGGACTCTCTCATCTCGCGGAACGCCTCGGTGGCTTCTCGGGCCCGCCCGTTCTGGCCCAGCCCGACGATGACCGTGGTCCAGCAAACCACGTCCCGTTCCCGCTCGCCCAGCCCTCGAAAAAGCACCGACGCGTCGTCATCTTGGCATGTTGAATGTTAAAAAAAAACCCAGATCTGATTTTGTGGAGAGAGAGAGAGAGAGAGAGAGAGAGAGAGAGAGAGAACGTGGAAGATGAAAGAGAGAGAATGTGGTTAAAAAAAATCAGATCTGATTTTGTGGAGAGAGAGAGAGAGAGAGAGAGAGAGAGAGAGAGAGAGAGAGAGAGAGAACGTGGAAGAGAGAGAGAACGTGGATTCTAATATTTGGTAACCACTTTCTACAAAATAGGAATTTAACATGCACAAAAAAAGGAAAAAAAAATAACATGATTTTATAAAACTACTTTAATTATTGAGGACAAAAAAGTAAAAAATATTTTGCCACCTAATACGTTTTGCTATTTCCCTAAAAATCTCCAAACATAGGCTAGATCTCAAACCAAACGTTTTAGGTGGCCTAGTTAATTAGAAAACTCTAAAAAATTTATAAATACATATCACGCTGAAATGGAAAAGAGAGATTTCGTATTGCTCTCTTTGGTTTTACATTTAAATGAGTTGTAATGTTTGAATAATTTGTTAATTATTATCTGGATAGTATATTTAAAAACCAAGGTTCTTCCTGTTCACTTAAAAAAAATTATTTTGGGAAAGGTCAAAAATAACTTCTCAACCCCTCTTTTCCTTATCCCATTTCCTCATTTCGTGGCCAAACTCATATCATTCTCTCTATAAAAAATCTAGAGTTTCAAATGTTGTTGAAGATCTTGAAATTTCGACCACGTGTGTTACAATAAATTTTTACTTTCAGCTTGCATATTTTTTTAACAATTTATAGTTAGATTTTTGGAGAAAAAATTGTGTTCGTCCAAAATATAACTAGAATTTCAAAAAAAAAAAAAAATTAACTCAATTTTGGAGTTTTGACCCCATTTCAAAGCTTCTTTTTTTTTATCAAACTTAAAAAAAAAAACTTAAAATTTTCAAAGTTTTGCACTCAGTTTTGTAAAATTTCGAAATATGATAAAAACAAAATGCATAATTTTTAAATTTTACACAACTCCACGTGCAAACTTCCAATAGTATTGCATAACTAAGTGCAAAATTTGGAAAATATTATATATTTGAGTGCAAAGTTTCAAAAAATTGACAAAACTTAGTGCAAAACTTTGAGCAATTACACTTATTTTTGTAAACCTTCGATATACGAGTTTGAAATTTCAAAATAGAATTCAAAACTTCAAAAAAGTAGGAATTTAAGGGTGTTTTATACCTTGGAAAATCTAGGAAAAACTAGGAACTTAAAATAGAAACCTTTGTTTTCCAATGTTGTGTTTCAACAACTTTGGAAAACCCGTTTTCCAAAATAAATATACAGAATAAATTAAACTATTTGAATGCTTGAAATCTAAGACAGACTTGAATTTGAAATTCTAAAAGAATTCGTCGATTTGTTGTTTACCGCCAAATACCATAGAATATAATTCTCTCTTTTTCATAATTATATTTTGATTTTCAATAATTCTAGTGAAACGACAAACCTCTTAGCCAAATTTTAATTATTTCATATATTTTATCAAACATTAATTCTTTTTACGAAAATGCAAACGGGAATTGGCAAAATATTTCAAATCGTCAATTTCATCTTTTATTCTATTCTAATAAGTAGCGTTGATTTCTCCTTCATTTGTATCTTAATCTATTTGAAATGCAAGGAATAGGAATAAGAGAATATTTAATAAAGTCAAACAAGGAGTCATATCAATAAGAGAACATTTCTATGTCCGTTCAAATAAAGCGGATGTCTACTTCGAGTATAGTAGGAGGTCATATGCCAAAATAAGACAACTCCAAAGCAAGATGGATACCACTATGTAGACCTCCAGATTAATATTATGTCGAGCCTAAAATAAATTTGCTTTGGGATTTTTTTCACGTTTATACTTACCATCAAGTGTGGGCATAAAGCAATGACTTAACGTCTTTTGAGATTAAGTTCAACATTGATGTATCGGTCTTGAAAATTTCACATTGCATAGGCGTTGGAGTTGTCATCTGCAACTCATCTGGTCTTGTCGAGCTGACCTTGGCGCATAACCTTCCTGCAAATTCACAATCAAAGAGGTTGATACTTTACTTTTCGCCCTAATTTATCTTGGTCTTTAAGAATCACTTTTTTTTTAAAATAGGCAAGGTCTTGAGAAACCACTCAAACTATTCAAATAATTTTGATACCAATTTAAAATATAGGATAATTAACACCTAATTCAAAGTATTAACGAATTCAAAATTGAAAAACTAAAGTCAAATGCCTAGTATAACAAATTTGATTCTGAAAAATAACAAATCCCTAATCCCGAGGGATTAAACAGTTATAATAATTTTGATGCATCAATTTTTTATAAATTGGAAGTCAATAATTTTATTAATTACTATTAAGCATAAAACATGTGGGCTACAAATGCTATTCAGAAACACTGAAAGTTGGCTACATACAACTTTTCTACGACTTTTTAGTAAACGTTAATTATGTAAATTTAATGGTGATTAACATGGTCACGTTAGATTATTTGGCTACATATGAAACACACTAAACTAAACGTTGACAATATAACATTATTGACAATAAAACATTTATCACAAAAATGGAAAGTAGTGGAAAGTTGCTTTGTGGTGAAGATTAGGTACTTGGTTCGAATCTCGACGGCCCTTGCTCTTCACATTTTCATTTGTTTTCTTTGTTGTTTTCTTTTTTGAATCTGCTCCTCATATTTTCTATAAAAGATATTACTGATACCAAAACTAAAATTCATTATGTTTGGATTTGAACCCAAGACATGTTAGATAAGGCTAAATCCCGAACCACTACGGCTACATCGAGAGACATCATTTCATAAATAATATTTAGAAGAAATTATTTAAATAATTCGGTCATAGTTTGTTCACCATATTATGGTATCAAAAATAAGATCGAGGATATGAGAGGTACTCCCATTCTATAACTCTTACATAGTGGCATGTGTGTCTTGTCTTATTAGCTTGAGCTATATATATTTTTTTAATTATTAGATTGTTATACTAGTATCGTAATGTTAAAGGCTCAAGATGGGTCGTATAACTAATCCTCTTCAAATTTATTACTTTGATGATTTTAGGCAGTTCGATGATTTTTTTAATAAAAAATTATGTTTCTTTTTAAATATCATGCCTTTTTTTAAAAATAAAAATGTTAATCATGTGTCTATAATTCTCAACAGTTCTAGTGAATGCATATAGAAAAATAGGGAATTGGACAAGAATATTATTATTTTTGGATTTTTTTTTCTTTCCAAAATCAATCAATAACATATCTTTCGCATTCATTATCAAATTTGTCACTAAATCGCGTAAACTTGTCATAAAATTAGGATTTCTTAGGACAAGTTTGAACAAAATTCAGTATTTTGTGACGATTTTACTAATAGATGTGGTTAAAAATAGTTTTGGTTTATTATGATAAAAGAATATCCAGAATAATAATATTGGTGTCTAATTCTCAAATAATTTTTTTTTTTTTTTATATATAGAACTTCATATTTTTCAGGAACACACCCAATTTGGGTCCCCCAATGGGCCCAATAAATATAGTGGGCCCGGAGTTCACTCCAACTATCACAAATCTCCTGTGGAAAAGTTGATATCCACTTAATACGCACCCACTCACTCACTTCTTATTTTCATATTTTAATTTATTTTATTTTATATTAAAATATATTTTAGTCTGTACTTTGTGACCTTTTTATTTTTTTTATTATTATTATTTTTTTTTTTTGCTTAAATACTTTGTGTCCATATTGCCTTGCACATGGGAAGAGCCCACAAAATAGAAAGGAAAAAATGAATATTATCCTTGGACGGTTCTGGTATTGAATCTTCACTACTGACTTATTTAATTGAAAATGTCACAGTCCATCAGATGATCATTGAAATTGCAGATATTGTTCCAAAATTGAAAGCGAAATTAAAGAAAATAAAATTTAGTTGTTACTCCTCAGGCCTCTCTGATTCTGCATAGCATATGTCAAGCCACATGACTATTGCCAGTTATCGTTGCTACCTAAATGCATAGGTTTTCTAAGATTTTTTTTACGTAGTAAGAAACGACTTGCATTTACATTTTATTTTTTTTGCTTGAAAGAAACATATTATATCAACCATATCAGCTCTGTTTTCAAAGCATCTGACAGATCAAACATATCTTTGACCTCAAATTCCCGTGGAAATTAAAACGTGACATACCAAAAAATATATATTCCTTTTAACAAAGTTTTAAATGCCGATGATTTTCGTTGGAATTCGGCGACGACGCCGCTGTCGGAGTTTCAGCAGCCGACAAAAAGCTTATTTTTCATTTTATTGTCGTTTTTAGCCGAATATCGTCGTTTTTCGATTTTTTGTCATTTTTTCGAATTTCGTCGTCTATATCAAAGTTTGAAATTCCGACGATAACAGTACAGTTTACTTTCTTTTTTTTCATGTATTCCACGGTATACCACTGACTTACCACCGGATACCAGTAGAATCTGAAGAGAAATTTCATTAATTGAACCTAATAATTGATTAAATATCGAGATCATACCCAAACTTTGAAAAATATCCAAAAATGGATTTCTCTCTCTCTCTCTCTCTCTCTCTCTCTCTCTCTCTCTCTCTCTCTCTCTCCCTCTTTATTTCACTCGAAAACACTTAAAAAAAACACTATTGTACGATAGCATACGATTCTGTACGAGCAGATACGATATAGTACGATATAGGATGATGGCGTACGATGGAGATGCTTCAAACTCCGGCGGCAGTGGACCTCAGAAATCTCGATCTCAAAAAACAACTAAAAAGGTAAGTTTTCAACAAATTTCTTGTTAAATGTCATTGGAAATAGTTAGAATGGGGTTTAGGACTTAGTATTAATCTTATTTGAGTTTATTTGAGCTTATTTGGATCGGATTTAGAACGTTAGGGTTTGATATTGGGGCTGGAATACAATGAGAATCATGCATCGTACGATGTTGTACGATGCTTTACGATGACATTCATACAGCTGTACGATGTCATACGATATCGTACAATGCGGTACGATAAGTCTAGTTTTTTCAAAGTTTTTTATCGTACTATGTCATACGATATCGTACGATCCTGTACGATGTTATACGATGGCGTACGATGTTGTACGATGGTTTTAAAAAAATTTAAATTTTTTTGTC
The DNA here is from genome assembly GCF_054948205.1 of Urtica dioica subsp. dioica. Lineage (NCBI taxonomy): Eukaryota > Viridiplantae > Streptophyta > Magnoliopsida > Rosales > Urticaceae > Urtica > Urtica dioica. The sequence continues at coordinate 33,644,315 of NC_142761.1, forward strand.
ATACGATGTTCACTACTACAAATTAACATATTGGGTGCGGAAGGGTATTAGGTGCGACATGTCGCACCTAAGCACATATTAGGTGCGACATGTCGCACCAGATAGTCCTCAAAGCGACTAAAAATTTCGCTGATGATTAGTGCTATCCAGTGCGACTTTGTCGCACCTAATACAAATCTGTCGCACCTGATACTATTGGGTGCGACACCTGTCCCACCGGATACTTTTGGGTGCGACACCTGTCGCACCTAATGAGTTTAAAAATTGAAACGGTCAGAAATTTCCCCCGAGTATTTTTGGTTTCCTGAAAACATATTCGGGGCGATGTCGCACCGAATATGTTTTCAGGTGCGATATTAGGTGCGACATTGTCCCACCTAATAGTTTTAGGGTATTTTAAATACCCGAGCGTCTTCTTCCTCGCCCACAGCCTCTCTCTCTCTCTATATCTAACTGTCTCTCTCTCCAACGCTCGTTCATCTTCCTCCGCCGTGATCTCCCCCGCTGCCGTGACCTCCCCCGCCGCCCGCTGCCCCACGTCCAGCCACCGCCGCCGTGACCCACGTCCAGCGCGCTGCCCCACGTCCAGCCACCGTCGTCCTCCTCCAAGGTATGTCTCTCTCTCTCTCTCTCTCTCTCTCTCTCTCTCTCTCTCTCTCCCTTTCTCTCTTTCAATCACTCATCTCTCTCCATTTCCGACCAACCCGCCGTGACCAGCCCGTCGCCCCGCTGCCGTGACCAGCCCCTGCCCCACGTCCAGCCCCGCCGCCCCTGCCCCACGTCCAGCCACCGCCGCCCGCTTCTCCCCGGTACATCTCTCTCTCTCTCTCTCTCTCTCTCTCAGCTTTATCGTCATCTCACTCGGTCTCTTTGCAGGTTCGTCCCCCTCCCAACTATAAGCCTCGCTCGTCGACATCGCCGCTGCCCCCACCGTCGCAATGTCATACGATGCTTTATGATTCTGACCTAATTTTATCATTTTTTTAGGATAATTTGAACTATATCTACAACGAGCCATTCCCGGGTCGTATCACGTACCGTGGGACCGATATCTTGAAGCTTATTAGGAGGAGATTTGAAGACCTCAAGATAAATGATCGAGTAATCGACACTCCGTTCGAGCAATTTTTTACGGAGAGCGGATTTCTCTCTGGTGATCGTACATACTCTTCTTCAGCGACAGATCGAGGCAACGACACGCGGGGAGATACACTTCGGAATAGGTGAAAAACGAGTAAGATTCGAACTCCTCGAGTTCCCTCATCTGTGGGTTGAGCTACGAAGACGGTCCGTCTAAGGCCGAACAAGACGAGCGCAAGAGCGACAGCTTGATCACAGAGCACCTGAACGACGTCGCCGGATGCAAGTCGAGCGCGTTGATCAACTCGTTCAAAATATGTCAGAACCAGGACGAGTTGAAGCTCGGGCTCGTGCTATTTGTGTATGGCTACCTTTTGGGGCAGCCGGCCAATAAAGTCATCGAGGAAAAGTGGCAAAAATTTATGAACATCCTTGAAGACTACCCATTCTATTGTCAATGGTGCCCACAAGAAGAGTTGTAGTCTTTACTTTTGTACATTTTATGTAATAAAGTCTCACGAAAACTCTTGCTTGTAATTGCTTATTTATTAATAAAAGTTGAAACGTTCATTCATTCTTCATTGTCTGTTTGAAGCTTTATGATAAAACCTTAGTCTTTAGTCCATAAACAAACTTAACAACTTACGAAGAGACAAATGTAGATTTGCATCAACAAACTCTTCGTAGTTTGCTTAAAACGATGTATTCGCGATCTAAGGGTCAAAGGACTATTGACCCCAATACGATTGTTAGAATAATCTATGATGTCTGGTTATGGGACATTGAGAGTTGGAGACTCTATAGTTCTTCTAGGTATCTTCTGAAGGTATTGAATTGATCAGTGCACTTCTAGAGACAAAATAAGAACAAACCATTTAACCTCATATGTGTCGAAGTCACTACGTATGAATTGCATCATGCTTACCTCAATCCTGAAATGAGACATGCCATTTCACAGCTTACGTATTCTCATTTGAGAAAGTCAGAGTTCGGACTCACTATGTGATTCTTAACAAGACCTATTGGTGAAGTACTAAGTTGTGAAGATGTCATTAGTAACTTTGTGAAGTTCTCATAGATATGGAATTCATGTACAAGATTATTGAAATGCAATGTATATCATGCTTTGTTCCTTGGATTGTGAATAAATGAACTGGTCAGTCTCCAAATTGAGTCTTGACTCTATTGGATGAAACAATGTGACTTCTTATCTCCTCGTCAATACATTGTTTCTAACTTATTCACAAACGACAAAAGAGTTGAGGAAATAACAGCTAGAAGGGTAAAATGGTAATTTTGTAAATCTCATCTAGCTTATGATAGTCATGAAGGGTAAACATAGATAATTTTCAGTGGATCCACTCATCACAATTTAGTTGAATTCTTGAGTAGAAAATAAATTCATTTGAACTGAGAGATTCTCAGTGTCAACTCTTTAGTAAAGTTAGTTGACATTAAGCTAAACTTGGAAAAGGTTTGTGAACTTTTGAGTCCAAGTATTTTAGCTCAAGCTTTGTTCATTTGGATCCATAAGGTCACTGTCACAAATCATATCGAGTAGGAATAGTTAAACTAGAAGCTAAGTTAAAACAAGAACGAGACAAGTTCTACGAAAATTGTCAAAAGGGTATTTTTGTCTTTTTGGACATAGGATGAAATGAATGTCAATAAATTTTTGACATGGTCATATGATGACTTAAAACCACTCGGCCAAGTTAAATTATTTAGGCCTTGTGGATTAATTTCATTTCTTAGAATTTTATTGAAAATTCTTAACGGGCTTTTCTTATGTTGTCCCGACCAAGTGAAGAAAAATCTAGAAGGCTCTTCTAGAAGGTCTTGGCCATCCAACCCAAGGAGAAAAAGAGAGAGTTTTTGTGCATTAATGTATGAAGATACTTGCCAAAAGAAAAAGATGAAACAAATTTCCTCTATGAGGAAGGTGAGGAAATCGGCCAAGACAAGTCAAGGGAGAAGAAAACATAAAAGGAAACAAATCCAAGGTCTTTATAGAAGCTGCTTGGCCGTGTGACTCTATGGGGTAAGGAGCAAATTTTGCTCATGAATATGTGATATTCTATAGAAGAGGAAACTACCTTGTTGAAGGTAATCCCTCCCCTATAAACAGAGGCCTTATTCTTCTCATTTCATTCATCCAAAGTTTTAGAGATTGTGAGCTTCTCTCTCTAGCTTGGCCGCCCACTTCCCCCTCTTTCTCTAGTTTTCTTTTGTTTTTGTTTTGGCACCTAGGTCCACATTTGACCTAGTTTTTAGCTCTTCGACTTTGAGACTTGTTCTCGAGTCGTCGTGTTTAAAAGTGCCCACACACTAAATCCTTTCTTTCTCGAGTGATTATTGTAATAGAAACTTTCGTGGTTGCTCGAGTTCCCGAGGAAAGAAGAGAGACGTGCTGCGAGGGGAGACGAACGTTTCAACCTTCCGAAGGCTTCTCAATGATCAAGCTTCTCAAACGTTAGTAAATATATAATGCCCATTAATGTTTTAATTTATATGTACTTGCGCTTTGTCTAGGTTAGTAAAATCGTTTTACTTGTTTTAAGGAAAAATTTTAAATTCCGCCGCTTGCTCGAAGTGTTAAACTTTTTCTTAACCCTAGATCAATTCCAACAAATGGTATCAGAGCTATGGTCAAAGATATGCATGTACGTGTAATTAAAATTATGAGCTTGAAAATCGTTTTCGAAAGTTTACTAATTTTGTGACAAGTTAGAATTTTTTTCTTAGATTTTTTTAATTTATCGCTCATGCCTTTAAATTAAAAATCATGTTGATTTTCTATGACTTTGGGATATTATTAAAACACCGTAGAATCAGTTCTAAAAGTTTTTAATTTTTTATATTGAAAAACGAGTTTTTCAGTTTGACAAATTTTAGAGTAAATTTTGTGACTAGTTATCTTGTCTTACTAGTTGCTTTTATTTACTTGATTCGTTTTATGCATGTTGTTATTTCTTTTATACCATGTTATTACCATGTTAATAAAACACAAATAAAAGCTTTAACAACTTCCTAAAACGTTCCGTTACACTCGATTCTTTTTACGCACTCAAAGTCCGAACTTTAATTATTTCCTGTTTTCTTTGAGCACGAGAAAATCGCAGTAAAAACGGCATAACTCTCAGCTCAGATTTCGAAATTTAATGATTCTTGAATTTTAAAGGTCGTTTGTCCTCTTTCCAATGCAATTGGTTTTAGGTCAAAAGGACATCGGAGCCGCCAATTAAGGCGCTTTTACTCTGAGGTGTGCGGCAGTTCCGAAAGTCCAGTTTTTTAAAATTCCGGATTTTCAGCCCCACTATCATGAGTTATAGAACTCTAATGAGAAAATTTTCTTGAGAAAAATTGTTTTTCATAAGATTATAAACATAATGTGAAAGATTAAAATGTTTTGATTTTTGAAAGTTTAATTGAAATTGAATTTTTACAAAACTAGTTTGAATTTTGAAAAACCGTTTTCGTTTTCAAACTTGAAAATATTTTGTCATCCAGATCAAATAAGTTTTCAAAATGTTTTCAAAACTATATCTATATCACATATGTTCAAAATCTATATGCTCTTGAAAATTTGAGTGGTAGGTCTCCTTGTAGACAAAATCTATAACTAGGAAATCCGTTTCCAAACTTATAAGAGTCGATGTACCAACTCCAAAAACTAAGTGGGAGGGTTATACTTGTTGTTTGTAACCCACGATCCCCAACACTAATGAAAACTGTAATTGTCGCCAGACTAAGAGTCACTCTCGTGGCCCTCTCTTAAATGAGAGTACTCAATGGCGCTTTGCTCTGATCATTGCTCAATGAGCTAAGTCCGAGACTGAGACAATGAGATAAGACCTCCCTTCGGTGGATTGTTTTTCAAAGTCGATCTTTTGGACTAAGAGGTTGGTTACACACTTAGACTCGATCCCTAGTAATCCTCCCTTGAGGCCCTGCGAAAGAATGTGAGTGATCAAACTTTTTTATAAGGTGGCTAGTCAAATTTGATGTATTGACATCTTGGCTATGCATAATGATGAGTCATTTACTTATGAATGGAGACTCATTGAGGCCTTCCCTCGAAGGAGTAAAGTGTCATTTCATTCATAACACCTTTGGATTTTTCATGTCTTGTTCATCCTAAAAACTTAAACAAACTCAAATCCTAAACCAAAAGATTAATCATAAACTTGTTTCAACTTTACAACATAATGTCTCTCAACCCTCTCTCTTTCATCCTTTCCTCGAACAAACTCGAAAAACGAAAACTACGTAGATCCGAAACATAACCTCGACATCGTCCTTACCATTAACAAGAACAAATGGGTACTCACCACCCCCTGTCCTCAAACGAATGATGATTTGACACAGGAGGAAAAAGACGTCTTGGCGGCCTGGCTCCGATCTGATGAGATTGTGAGATGCTATATCTTAGCATCGATGAACAATGTGTTGCAACAACAACATCGTGACATCGAGACTACCGCCGACATGCTCTACAATCTCCTTGAGATGTTTGGAGGGCAAAGGCGTCAAGCAAGGCAACAAGCAGTCCGACAGTTTATGAACTGTCTCATGAAGGCTGGGACTCATGTCAGGGACCATATGATGCTGATCATTAGTTACCTGAATAATATGGAAATCCTATGATCTAAGATTAATGAGGAGACCAATATAGATATGATCTTGGCAACTATCCCCGAATCTTTTGATACCTTCAAACTGAAGTACTCCATGAACAAGCTAGAGTACACTATTACCGAGCTTATGAAGGAGCTTCACACTATTGTAGGTCTCACTAAGAGAAAAAGGAATGAAAGAGAGGCTCATGTTACTGAGCACAAAGCCTCCACCTCTGGATCTACGAAGAGACCTCACAAGGCCGAAATGAAAAACTGTCCTGCCTATCTCAAAGCAAAGGAACATAGTATTGTACTAGTTACCGAAGCATGCTTAGTAGCTGATAATGTATCAATGTGGATTCTTGACTCCCCTGCTACTAGCCATATTTGTTGTTCCTTGACTGGTTTCAAGAAAACCAAAAGCTTAGAGGAAGGCGACTTCTGTTTCAAATGGGGTGATGGGAGCTTGGTGTCTGCAAAGGTTGTGGGATCTGTGATGCTGTCTTTCAAAGACGCACTTTAAACTTGAATAATGTTTATTTCGTTCCTTCCTTTGGGAAGAACTTAATATCTGTTGCTCGTCTTCGTGAGCAAGATTATTGTTTAAAGTTCATTAAGAATGGAATTCATATTTTATTTCCTGATAATTCTTTTATCACTGATGCATGTATGAAGAATGCTCTTTTCTACATCTATCCCACTCAACCTTCTCTTTTAGACACTGAAATAGATAACGATTTAGTTAGGGAGCCAAAGAGGATCAAGTTTTCTGATTCCTCCGATCTAATAAAATCAACATATCTCTGGCACTTAAGACTTGGTCATATCAGTCTAGACAGGATTAAGAGACTTGTGAGGGACAGTCCACTCCAAGCCTCTGCAATAGGATCACTGCCTACTTGTGAATCTTGTATAAAAGGAAAAATGACTAAGCGACCTTTCTCAGCCAAAGTTGAAGGAACTAGTACATTCTGATGTATGTGGTCCGCTCAGTCAACAGGCACGTGTAGGATTCAAACACTTCGTTACCTTCACTGATGATTACTCAAGATACGGTTTTGTCTACTTGCTCAAACACAAATCCGAGACCTTTAACGTATTTAAGGTCTTTAGGGCTTTAGTGGAAAAGAAAACTAGCAAACAAATCAAAACCCTTCGATCCGATTAAGGTGGTGAGTATATGTCTGGAAAGTTCGATGACTTTCTTAAAGAAGAAGGTATCACTTCTCAGCTTACAACACCTGACACAACTCAACAAAATGGAGTGTTCGAGAGAAGGAACCAAACTCTAATGGAGATGGTTAGATCAATGATGAGTTACTCATAACTCCCTCTATCCTTTTGGGGGTATGCCCTTGAAACAGCCGCTTACATTCTGAACCAAGTTCCGTCTAAAACGGTTCCTGGTACTCCTTATGAAAGATGGACTGACCGTAAAGTATATCTGGGCCACATCCGAATTTGGGGTTGCCATGCACATGTGCTAAGGCAAAAGACTAGCAAGTTGGCTAGTAGGTCAGAAATGTATCTGTTTGTTGGATATCCGAAGGAAACCAAAGGTTTCACATTCTATAGTCCCGATGAGGACAAGACTTTCGTTAGCACGAACGCTCGTTTCCTTAAGGAGGAATTTATGAAAGATGTAAAACCTAGAAGCAAAATTTTGCTTGAAGAAAAGTTGGGTGTTGAAGCTTCTATCTCATCTGTAAGAACTATTCTTACCCCAACTGAAACACAACCTAACTCATCAGAACCTCGTCAAGTAGTACTTCAATGTAGTGGGAGGGCTTCTTAAAATCCTGACAGGTACATGTCTTATGGAGACACTCTCGTAGCCATCTCAGACATGGATGACCCTGTTTCTTATAGTCAAGCAATGGCTTGTTCTGAATCAAACCTTTGGCTTGACGCCATGAAAGTTGAAATGCACTTGATGTATGTCAGTCTGGAAACTTATAGACCTTCCTGAAGGGATTAAACGCGTAGGGTGTAAGTGGATATACAAGAAGAAAAGGGATCCGGATGGGAACGTCGAGACGTTCAAAGCACGACTTGTGGCTAAGAGTTATACCCAACAAGAAGGGATTGACTATGAAGAAACCTTCTCACCAATCGTGATGCTTAAATCCATCCGCATACTTCTATCCATAGCTGCAGCTCTCGACTATGAGATCTGGCAAAAGGATGTCAAGACGGCCTTCCTGAATGGCAATCTTGACGAGCGCATTTACATGGCTCAACCAGACGGTTTCGTGGAAGAAGGTCAAGAGACCAAGGTTTGTGAGTTGTTTAAGTCCATTTATGGATTAAAGCAAGCATCTAGGTCATGGAATATTAGATTCGATGAAACTGTAAAGAGCTTCAGCTTTGAGCAGTCAATAGATGAACCGTGTGTTTACAAGTTAATGCACGAGGTAAATTTGTGTTTCTGGTACTATATGTCGATGATATATTACTCATAGGTAATGGTGTGTGTAAGTTATCTGAGGTTAAGGTCTGGCTGGCAAAGCAATTCGATATGAAGGATCTAGGAGAAACCGCGTACATTTTAATGATCAAAATCTTTTGAGATAGGAAGAACCGGACTTTGTCGCTCTCTCAAGCATCTTATATTGATAAGGTGATGGATCGCTTCTCGATGCAAGACTCCAAGAAGGGTCAAAAACCCTTTAGGCGTGGAGTTTCACTCTCTAAGGACAAGTCTCCCAAGACTGCACAAGAGATTGAAGATATGAGGAAAATTCATTACGCCTCAGCCGTAGGAAGTCTTATGTATGCTATGCTTTGCACTAGACCTGATATCTGCTTTGCAGTTGGCATAGTTAGCCGTTTTAAATCCAACCCTGGACCCGAGCAATGGATTGTTGTTAAGCATGTTCTCAAGTATCTTTGTAGAACTAGGAACTTGATGCTTACATATTCAGGTACTGATCTGACTATGACACGATATACCGACTCCGATTTTCAAGCGGATAAGGATTCCAGGAAATCCACTTCGGGATCTGTGTTCATCCTTAATGGTGGAGATGTTGTGTGGATGAGTATTAAGTAATATTGCATTGCTGACTCCACAATGGAAGCAGAATATGTGGCTGCTTGTGAAGCATCCAAAGAGGCTGTATGGCTTAGAAAATTCCTTAAGTATTTGGAAGTTGTTCCAAACGTCGACGAGCCCATGACCCTTTATTGTGATAATAGTGGGGCTGTCGCCAACTCAAACGAACCTCGAAGCCATAAGCACTCTAAACATATTGAGAGGAAATACCATTTGATTCAAGAGAGTGTGCAATGCGGAGACGTGGAAGTGAAGAAGATCTCAACGGTGGACAACCAGGCAGATCCATTCACCAAGGCCCTAGCGAACAAGGTCTTCGACCGACATCGAGAGGGATTAGGCATGAAGGACTACACACATCTTCTTTGAGTCAAGTGGGAGTTTTTTTGTCAATGGTGCCCACAAGAAGAGTTGTAGTCTTTACTTTTGTACATTTGATGTAATAAAGTATCACGAAGACTCTTGCTTGTAATTGCTTATTTATTAATAAAAGTTGAAACGTTCATTCATTCTTCCTTGTCTGTTTGAAGCTTTATGATAAAACCTTAGTCTTTAGTCCATAAACAAACTTAACAACTTACGAAGAGACAAATGTAGATTTGCATCAACAAACTCTTCGTAGTTTGCTTAAAACGATGTATTCGCGATCTAAGGGTCAAAGGACTATTGACCCCAATACGATTGTTAGAATAATCTATGATGTCTGGTTATGGGACATTGAGAGTTGGAGACTCTATAGTTCTTCTAGGTATCTTCTGAAGGTACTGAATTGACCAGTGCACTTCTAGAGACAAAATAAGAACAAACCATTTAACCTCCTATGTGTCGAAGTCACTACGTATGAATTGCATCATGCTTACCTCAATCCTGAAATGAGACATGCCATTTCACAGCTTACGTATTCTCATTTGAGAAAGTCAGAGTTCGGACTCACTATGTGATTCTTAACAAGACCTATTGGTGAAGTACTAAGTTGTGAAGATGTCATGAGTAACTTTGTGAAGTTCTCATAGATATGGAATTCATGTACAAGATTGTTGAAATGCAATGTATATCATGCTTTGTTCCTTGGATTGTGAATAAATGAACTGGTCAGTGTCCAAATTGAGTCTTGACTCTATTGGATGAAACAATGTGACTTCTTATCTCCTCGTCAATACATTGTTTCTAACTTATTCACAAGCGACAAAGGAGTTGAGGAAATAACAGCTAGAAGGGTAAAAATGGTAATTTTGTAAATCTCATCTAGCTTATGATAGTCATGAAGGGTAAACATAGATAATTTTTGGTGGATCCACTCATCACAATTTAGTTGAATTCTTGAGTAGAAAATAAATTCATTTGAACTGAGAGATTCTCAGTGCCAACTCTTTAGTGAAGTTAGTTGAGATTAAGCTAAACTTGGAAAAGGTTTGTGAACTTTTGAGTCCAAGTATTTTAGCTCAAGCTTTGTTCATTTGGATCCATGAGGTCACTGTCACAAATCATATCGAGTAGGAATAGTTAAACTAGAAGCTAAGTTAAAACAAGAACGAGACAAGTTTTACGAAAATTGTCAAAAGGGTATTTTTGTCTTTTTGGACATAGGATGAAATGAATGTCAATAAATTTTTTGACATGGTCATATGATGACTTAAAACCACTCGGCCAAGTTAAATTATTTGGGCCTTGTGGATTAATTTCATTTCTTAGAATTTTATTGAAAATTCTTAACGGGCTTTTCTTATGTTATCTCGAACAAGTGAAGAAAAATCTAGAAGGCTCTTCTAGAAGGTCTTGGCCATCCAACCCAAGGAGAAAAAGAGAGAGTTTTTGTGCATTAATGTATGAAGATACTTGCCAAAAGAAAAAGATGAAACAAATTTCCTCTTTGAGGATGGTGAGGAAATCGGCCAAGACAAGTCAAGGGAGAAGAAAACATAAAAGGAAACAAATCCAAGGTCTTTATAGAAGCTGCTTGGCCGTGTGACTCTATGGGGTAAGGAGCAAATTTTGCTCATGAATATGTGATATTCTATAGAAGAGGAAACTACCTTGTTGAAGGTAATCCCTCCCCTATAAATAGAGGCCTTATTCTTCTCATTTCATTCATCCAAAGTTTTAGAGATTGTGAGCTTCTCTCTCTAGCTTGGCCGCCCACTTCCCCCTCTCTCTCTAGCTTTCTTTTGTTTTTGTTTTGGCACCTAGGTCCACATTTGACCTAGTTTTTAGCTCTTCGACTTTGAGACTTGTTCTCGAGTCGTCGTGTTTAAAAGTTCCCACACACTAAATCCTTTCTTTCTCGAGTGATTATTGTAATAGAAACTTTCGTGGTTGTTCGAGTTCCCGAGGAAAGAAGAGAGACGTGCTGCGAGGGGAGACGAACGTTTCAACCTTCCGAAGGCTTCTCAACGATCAAGCTTCTCAAACGTTAGTAAATATATAATGCCCATTAATGTTTTAATTTATATGTACTTGCGTTTTGTCTAGGTTAGTAAAATCGTTTTACTTGTTTTAAAGAAAAATTTTAAATTCCGCCGCTTGCTCGAAGCGTTAAACTTTTTCTTAACCCTAGATCAATTCCTACACATTCTTCTTCAAGATGCCGTGGGGAAGTATAAGTTGTGGGAGACGTATTCCAGCCTCTCGGTGAACCTGAAGCACTATCACGAGATGTTGGTGAAGAAGTTGAAGGAGAAGCCGAGCATCGCTTAGAAAGAGACGAAATACACGTTGACGGATAATCTTCATACCCTTCATTACTGGGCGTACGAGGCTATCACAAAGATCAGGATGAGATTCGGGTCGAACCAAGGTATTCGCATGCCTAGGATGCATTCGTGGTCCAACAACGTCGTTATGATGGGCAAAGATATCGAGACCGTCTTGAATAAAGAAACGTTAACTTCTAATTATTTAACTTTTATTAAATTTAAGTCACATTATTTTAGAATATTAATAAAAAAAAATTGGTTTTGTAGGAGGGCGTTCTTCAGATGCTGAGACCAAGGGCAGCAGAGAAAGCATTTTTCACTCTCCTTGAAGTAGATGAGCAAATGCCTGTATCCGATAGACGTCGAGGGAAAAGACGCGACGGAGCCGCATAATATCAATGAAGAAATAGATCGAGTTGCGACTTCCGCGGAGGAGGCCGATGTCCTCGTCGAAGACTCCGACGACGAACACGTGTCAGACACTCCACGTGTACATCGTGCCAGTCCGGAAGCTCGCCCACTTCCTTTCCCTGGTGTCGATTTCATTGAGTATCCCACTCCCGAAGTAGGCTCGAGGCCCGCAACGGCCCCTCGACCCGATGTTCCCGAGCCGTTTGTCATAATGCGGGAAATGTGGGAAGATCTACGGCAATCGCAGGGGATGGTCTTACATGCTCTTACATGTGGGATCAGGTATAAAATTTGTGGGAAGAACTACGAAAATCAAGCGAATCAGGTGGGACCAGGTATAAAATTTAATTTTTAGTTTAAGTTTTAAATTTTAAGTTTGAAGTTAGATTGTTAAATTGAATTTAAGTTTTAGAGTTAAGTTTAAATTGAATTTAAGTTTTAAGTTAAGTTTATTTTTAGTTTAAGTTTGAAGTAAAATGGTTAAATTTAATTTAAGTTTTAGAGTTAAGTTTAAAATGAATTTAAGTTTTAAGTTAAGTTAGTTTAAGTTTTAAATTTTAAGTTTGAAGTTCAATTATTAAATTTAATTTAAGTTTTATAGTTAAGTTTAAATTGAATTTAAGTTTTAAGTTAAGTTTATTTTTAGTTTAAAGTTTTAATTTTAAGTTTGAAGTTAAATTATTAAATTTAATTTAAGTTTTAGAGTTAAATTTAAATTGATTTTAAGTTTGAAGTTAAGTTTATTTTTAGTTTAAGTTTTAAATTTTAAGTTTGAAGTTAAATTGTTAAATTTAATTTAAGTTTTAGAGTTAAGTTTAAATTGAATTTAAGTTGTGATATATTTTATTACTTTGACTTGTAGATTCGCATGTGGGAGATGTTGAACGTCGTCTTCACGGACGTTACGGGCTTGCCTGGGTGTGACATCCCAAGATTCAAGCTCAAGGTCGTCATCGTCGCTGAAGCCCTCCTCCTCCACCTCTTCCTCCTTCGTCTTCTCAAAAGCCGGCGTCTTCATCACCTGCGCCGTCTTCTTCGCAATGCGAGTCGTCAAAGAAGCCTCCTGCTTCTTCATCTCAAAGGGAGACGTCTTCATCAAAGTGTTCTTCTAAAAGGCCGGTGTCTTCCTCGAGGCCTTCTACGTCGTCTTTGAGTCCTCGTCCTTCAGACGTTTAGGAGAAAAAAAACTCCCGCTCGCGACCCCGCTTAAAAGGAAAAGAGAAGAGGCACAAAAAACTCTGACACGTACAGAGCGGCAGGTTCGACAGAAGACGACACATTGGGACACGTTCACATATCCGACAAAGCCGAAGTACGCAGAAAAGTGGATGCGTGCATTCAACCCAGTGAAGGACGCGAAGGAAAACGATTTTAATCCTTTCATGAAGTGGATGCGGACGTCGAAGTGGAACGAAAAATTCATGGGTTTTGTTCGCCTGAAGACGCGACGCAGATCCGGAGTTCTTTGGAACGTTGTTGGGGTCTACCAAATGGCTAAACGATTCAGTACGTTATCTTTTATAATTCGCATTCCCTTTTAATTTAAAGTAATGTTGTATGTTTCTTATTTTGCAACATATTGATGCCATACTAAGCATTCTTCGGGCTCGCCAACGAGCGCTCGATGGATATCCGCAAGACGTCCGAATCATGGATTGTCGGTGGGTCCAGCACGTGTACGGCCGATTCATGAAGGAAGAAGAGAGCAAAAAGAAGGCCATTGAACTGGGGATGGAGCCCGAGCCTGTGGAATGGGATATTAGGGCGGTCATTACCTCGATGACTGGGTACATGGACGCCGATGTTTTGCTGTGGACGGGTGCTCGCGAGATCCTGTTCGTCGTGAACTACAAGAACCTTCATTGGTTCACATTTCGGGTCGAAATCGAGGAGTAGACCATTACCATCCTCGATTTTCAAAAGGACCTCGTGCAGACGACGGGTAATCAGAAGGACTTTAACGAGATGATGGAGGTACGTAAAAGTTTATTTATGGTTATTACGATTATTAGGTTATGGTTATTAAGATTATTAGGTTTATTTATGATTATTAAGATTATTATGTTTATTGATTGGTTGTTAAAATTTTTATTTATGCAAAATTGAACTCAAGTACTGTCAAGGATTATGGCCATAGGTGGTTTCTTTAGCAACCATCGCATGTCGTACCAGGAGCTGAACGAGGGCGAAATTTTATTCCATCCTCTGACATGGCTAGTCGATCAAACAGTCTCACAATGTGCTTACACGTAAACATGTAAACTTTTTTACACGTTTAAAGTTTGTGACATGTTTAGAATTTTATCATTTTTTTTACAAGTTATTTTATAAAAGTTTTTTTTTTTTTTACAATTTATTTTATACAAGTTTTTTTTTTTTTTTGTTAATTTATTTTATACAAGTTATTGTTGACAAGTTTGTATATTAACTTCAACTTATTTTTGTTTTGTAGCGGTGATTGCGGGATGTTCGCAGCGAAGTATGTCGAGCACCTACTACTGAACGAATCATTTGACACACTCCATAATGTGCATATGAAAACGTTCCGGAAGAAATGGTGCGTCGACTTATTCTACGGAAGGCTTATCCCGTGGTTTTGTATTGTTGGATGTTTTTTTTAAATCTTTTTGGTACTGTATGTAATAGTACCTTATAAATATATTATCGAGATGGTTTGTTGAGTATTGATTGAATGTGTTTTGAATAGTACCTTATAAACATATAACTCAAATAAACGTTAATGTTTTAAACTTAAAAATAAAAATAAAAACACCACGTCTACAGTTTTTAAAGAAAATAAACATGTAATTCAAATAAACGTTAAAGTTTTAAACTTAAAAATAAAAATAACACCACGTCTAAAGTTTCAATCCCTCCAAGTGCATATTTTTCTATTATGTCCCCTACCACCACATTTCCAGCATTTTCCCTGGATAACAACTTTTTCGCCTTGACATGGGTATCGATTAATCCTTCTTCTTCATTGTTTACTTTCGATCGAACGGCTTGCTTCTTTTCAACTGGTTCAACAATTTTCTTGTTTTTTTATCTCATCCGAGATATTCCACTGTTCTTCATTGCCAACCGGATATATGACTTCCTTGTACATTTCAATCCACATCTCCTTCAAATAAAAGTCACTACATAACGAGTACACGTCAACGCTTCGATGTTGGGCTGCTGCGATGGAATGCTTGCACGTGATATTCAATTGTTGTGGTAGTCCGCAAGTGCATGTCTTCGCCATAACGTCTACATCGAAATCACATCTTGCCTCTTTCATATGACATTCAAATAGACCAAGCCCGTATGCATTGACGTACTGTGCCTTATTATTTAGATGTGCGAGATCATTTTTCCACGTTGATGTCAATTTTATGTTCAACTTGTGCGCTATCTCTTCTCGATCGAAAAATCAAGTTTGGAATGTGAATCGAATAAACTCGAGCAACGAACGTTCTAGCATTCCTTGTTTTATTGTTGAAGCTTTCTGTGTTGTTGCTCGTCATTAGGTCGTACTTATATAAAAACATCAACGATTATATAATCAACAACATTGAAATTCATCACATAACAAGTTCTATACTTTTACCGTTTTCCAGGAAAGAAAGCTCTGGCCCACCGATCGACACCAACTTCTTCGAGATATTTTGCCATCTCGACATCTTTCTGTCTCAACTGTCTAAAATTAGCTTCGAATGCTCTTTTACTGAAGGCGTAAGCAACATCGTACAGTTCAAAGTGACAATGATTTGTCTTGAACTTGTGTTGGACATTCAATTGTAAATGATGGTAACATGCTCCGTGAGGGATACCAGGAAACACAACTTCGACACCATGTATGATGCTAACGTGTCGATTGGATATGAACGCCAAATTAAGTACATCTTCACCGATATCTTCTCGCAATCTTCTCAAAAATCAAGTGGATATAATTGTGAATTCGCATCCATTGCAATTGCGCTAACTGTTCGCCGTATTTTGTCTTTAGAAATGTACCGTCCAATGATATGACCGGCCGAAATGCTTTAAAGCCTCTACGACATGCCCAAATAGAAAAGAAAGCATACTTGAATTTGTCACCATCTCGCACAATGTCGGTTAACGTCCCATAATTATTTTGCTGCAATATGTACAGCCAAGATGGTAACATCTGATAGGATTGTTCCGGTGTACCCCGTACGTACCTAACAGCTTTCTCTTTAGATCTCCAAGCTTTCATATACAATATGTTCACACCACATCTTGTCTTCACTTCCTCCCTGACGTTATGCGCCGAATACTCCGCCATAGAGCTAATTGAGTACTTGTCTTTAAATGCGTGACAGATGACCCATGGTGCAGCTCTTCGATGGTCCTCTGTTTGAACAACATGCGTACATGAGTATTTATCCTGGTACGACGTAACCTTCCACATATCAGACAACTGCACGACACCCCTCAACCTCCATGTGCATTTCTCGTCTTTGCATAGAACATACCATCTCTTTTTTTAAGAAGATTTCACTCTAAATTCGAAATTATGTTTCAACGCGTACATATGGATATGTTTCTTCAATTCATGTTTGTTTTCAAACTGTTGCCCAATATATATTTCTTCTGAGCTACCTGTTACTTTCAAATGTTAGTTAAATAATAAAATAACATATTTTACTTGAAAATTTAAGTTCACTTGAGATCTAAATTACCTGTAGAAGAATGACTTGGATAATGACTTGGTTCTTCCTTCACAACATCATCGGCGGTGAACTCGGGTGCTTTCCATGAATAAGAAACGATTGGTGATCCGATCATCAAAGGCTCACGCTGACAATTACCCGATGGTTCACAACAACCCGTTGATACTGTAAAAGTTTTCACAAACTCATCATATTCTTCCGGATTGGCGAATTCTTCAAATTCTTCACATCTACCATTGTTATCTCCATCATATCCGTCACTATTGTCTTCATCACCTTCGCCACCTTCGTGTTCATCACATTCGTCACTATTGTGTCCATCATATTCGTCACTATTGTGATTACAATCTCTATCATGCTTGTACGCTTCGTCACCGTCTTCGGCACCCTTGTACTCGTTAAACAAGTCATCGTCACAGCCACTGTCTTCGTTTTCAATTATAGGATCATTTTGTCGATCCTCGATAACAAGAGTATTCCTTCTCTTCTTCGGTTCATTGTGAGACACCTTTCCAACTTTCACATCTTTCTCTTTACATACTCCTCGATACGCAATACGTGCAATGATCTGTTTCGGTACCAAACTTACACAAAGTGGGAATCTATTACAATATATGTGCTTCATAAAATACGAAACGTCACCATTATCCTTCAAAACAGCATGAGCCATCGGAATTGTACCCATTGTGTATGGGACTTCGAATTTTAAGTCGAACGCGAATCTGTCTAATTCAAGCTTCTCGTATATAAAATCCACTAACTCTGTGTACGTTATCTCTTTCGGAACTGCGCATGCACGCGTATATGGATTGGTGAACCTCCATATGTGTTCTTCCTTCTCCCAGGTGCCATTAACCATGATAAAAACTGCAAAAAACAGCCAAACTATGCAAAATTGGCTTATCCATCATCGTACAGCATCGTACAGAATCATACAACGTCATACAACATCGCATCGTACAGAATCATACAGCGTCATACAACATCGCATCGTACAGCATCGTACATACCATAATTTTTTTTTCAAATTTCATCGTACAAAAACGTTAAATCTCATCCCACCATATCGTATACCATCGTATAAAAAAGTTAAAACCCAGATTTATTGCTATGTTTTTCAGATCTGATCGATTTTTATTACTACATTCTATCATATACAATCAAAAGTTATTTAAAATGATTAAGTTAGTAATCTTAGCCATGATTCCTTGAAATCCACTTAAGTATACAGGATTTGAGAGAGGGAGAGAAGATTGAAGTGTTAAAATGAATTAATTTTTTTGAGCGGATGAGGTATAGAAAATCAGAAGGGTATTTTTATCCGATTATGGTACAAAAGTCCAATTTTTGATATTTTTTAAAGTTAGGGTCTAATCTTGATATTTAATCAACTATTAAGCCACTTAATGAAATTTCTCAATCTGAATATCAAAACAATAACGGTATTTCGATCCTTGGTCAAAATTAAGAGCAAATTTACCTTGGCCGAGATTCGAACTCAGGGCCTTTATGTCATGGATGCAAAACCACTTCCCACCAGACCAAGTTGTCATTTTGTAAATAGTTGTACAATTTTAATATGAGTTATGTAAATCAATAATTATAATATGAAAATCAATATCAAAAGGAAAATATAACAATAAATTTATAAAATACTAGGAATTAATTTATAATAAAAAAATGTGAGCATATAAATTTGAAATATTATTGACATAACGTTTAAAAATAAAACATATATACATAAAAATATTTATACAATTGTTGTTAGCCCGTCCCGGACCACCGTGACAGGACGATCACGCAACGATTTTCCGAACACTCCCGTCCTCCCGTGTCACGGAGACTCTTTCTTGTAACTGCTGAAGTGTTAATAAAAGTTGAAACGTTCATTCATTCTTCCTTGTCTGTTTGAAGCTTTATGATAAACTATAGTCTTTAGTCATTAAACAAACCTAACAACAAATGAAGAGTCAAATATAGATTTGCATGAACAAACTCTTCATGGTTTGCTTAAAACAGTTTATTCGCAATCTAAGGGTCAAATGGCTATTGATCCCAGTATGATTGTTAGGAGAATCTATGATGTCTGGTTATGGGACATTGAGAGTTGGAGACTCTATAGTTCTGCTAGGTATCTTCTGAAGGTACTTGAATTGACCAGTGCACTTCTAGAGACAAAATAAGAACAAACCATTTAACCTCTTATGTCTCGAAGTCACTACATATGAATTGCATCGTGCTTACCTCAATCCTGAAATGAGACATGTCATTTCATAGCTTACGTATTCTAATTTGAGAAAGTCAGAGTTCTAGATTCACTATGTGATATAGACAGGAGATATTGGTGAAGTACTAAGTTATGAAGATATCATGAGTAACTTTGTGAAGATCTCATAGATATGGAATTCATGTACAAGATTGCTGAAATGCAATGTATATCACCACATGCTTTGTTCCTTGGAATGTGAATAAATGAACTGGCCAGTGTCCAAATTGAGTCATGACTCTTTTGGATGAATCAATGTGACTTGTTATCTCCTCGTCAATACATTGTTTCTAACTTATTCACAAGCGACAAAGGAGTTAAGGAAATAACAGCTAGAAGGGTAAAATGGTAATTTTGTAAATCTCATCTAGCTTATGATAGTCATGAAGGGTAAACATAGATAATTTTCAGTGGATCCACTCATCACAATTAAGTTGAATTCTTGAGTAGAAAATAAATTCATTTGAACCGAGAGATTCTCAGTGTCAACTCTTTAGTGGAGTCAGTTGACATTAAGTTAAACTTGGAAAAGGTTTGTAAACTTTTGAGTCCAAGTATGTTAGCTCAAGCTTTGTTCATTTGGATCCATGAGATCACTGTCACACGTCATTTCGAGTAGGAATAGTTAAATTAGAAGTTAAGTCAAAACAAGAACTAGACAAGTTTTACGAAAATTGTCTAAAAGGTATTTTTGTCTTTTTGGACATAGGATGGAATTAATGTCAATAAATAAGCTTTTTGACATTGTCATATGATGACAATTGAAATTGGATCACACGGCCATGTTGAGAATATTGAGCCTTGAGGATTAATTTCATTTCATGGAATTTTATTTGAAAATTCTTAATGGGTTTTTCTTATGTTGTCATAAACAAATAAAGAAACACGTATTATTTATGTTCGGTTTTCATTAGAATTTGAAAACGGTATAGCAGTTGCCCTTTTCCACATTTTTTTAGTTTGATTTTTCATCTGCGTGTCGTTTTTCGTAAATCAGGAGGCTTGAAACGACATCGAAAACGGAATTTCGAACCTTGCTTTTATCCTCTTAACACACACACACACACGCACGCACGCGCACGAGGCTCAGCAGGGGCTTAAGCCCCCTTTCAAAAAAAAATTATAAGTTTTACCCAAATTTATTTTTTCTCATATTTTTATTTTTAAAGTTTACAAATTAGCTCCCTTATAAAAATTCACTTTAGCGCCCCTAAGATTAAACTCTAGCTATATATATATATATATATTGCTTCCGAAATGATCTTTTTCATCTTTGAAATAAATGAGTCATGTGTTCAATCTTTTTAACTTTTTCATTTATAGCACCTCTAATGTGGAAGTCGACTCAAGCACAATCGGTCCTAAAAAAATTACATACAAATAAAAATTAAGATATAAATCATATTAAAAAAAAATGAAGTCTTGTTTGGTGACTACAAATTTTCGTAAATTGTAAAGTAGTGGAACCAGATAACCACAATTTCTACTTAAAATATAATGTAAACTTCGGTTCAATTACAGTAAAGGCTTGAGAAAGCTTAAGTTACTTGTGTAGGGAGTAAAAGCTGCAGTGGAGTGTACAGGAAGTTCTCAAGCGCGGCGATGTAGCAGATCAAAGCTTTGGAAGCTATTGGAGTTCAAGTGTTAACAAATAGATTCTATTGGTTTAATTGTAATTACTAAGCTCTTAATAGCTCGTCAGTCTTTTAAAACCTTGTCTGTTATGTTGGTCCGTTAGAGATACTAAGAATTAGTTAAGGGTGAGGAAACAAAATCTGAGGGCTAGTGAGAAAGGGAAACACGAGTGAAATAGAGAAAGGAATCAAATCTGCTTAGATTCATTTCTTGAGTGATTTCACATGTTTGTTGTAATCTCAAAATCTCATATTTAAAAATCCAAATTAACTAACACTATGCTACTTAGTTTGGTCCAATAATAATCTCACGTCACTTCCATTCGAGAGGTTGTCTCCATATTTTTATGTTTTTCACTTTTAAGCTTATGTATTTCCACATGATTATGTTATGTCGTATAATTATCTCGTAAGTAATGAAATTTAAAACTAACCAACTAATACTTAGATATAATGTGCAGAGAGAGATCATGAATCCTAAGCATGTACTCAATGTTTCTACGAAAGTGGTTTTCCTATCAAACTTGCAAATAATAAGTGGATATACACATTATAGTGGATTCTAATTTTCGGTTATGATTTATTTTTATTTGCAATATATGGTACAACTATGTACAGTAGTACTATTCACGGACTTCAATAATTCTCTCCTCTTTTTCTTTTTGTTTTCCTTTTTCACATTTCAAACAAGGGGCAGTTGTTGGTTTTTTGTTTTTTTTTTTAATGCTCATACAAAACAACCCATATGAGTACCCATGCTTTATATTCAAACTTGCAGATTAAAAAAGAAAAATTGAAACTTTTATAAGGTTTATCTAAAACTCTCTTCATCACCACTCAAATAAATAAATTTAATCAATTGGAAAATCTCAATCCACAAGTTATACAACATGTCATTTCTCTAGGGGCTCCAAGAGCTAATAGTTTCGGAATAGAAATTGAATACTTCAACTGTATTTTTGTTTCTTTTAAAAAATATAAATGAAATTGGTCTATGCACTTCTTAAGAGCCTCAATCTTTAGCTTTAAAGCGACAAACACTATAATCGAGAGAAGAGAGACACATGGGGTGGTGACTTCTCTTCTTGTTCTTCACAATCTAAAAAAACCCAAAAGAAAGCCCATTCCTATGTGTTATATAAATACACTAAAATGAATAGGGAATAATATCATATATTATTATGACAATAATAGTATATATAAGTTTGTAGTTACTGTTGTTGGATTCCAATTCCCAACCGTGGACTTTCTATACATGTTTATATTTCTCTACATGTGATCATCATCAATATGAGTATCTACAAAAGTGAATTCTGTCTAGTTTTGTTGCGCGTGTGTGTGTGTGTGTGTTTATGTGCATATACATACATGCATACGTGTGGACATCGACTAATATTTCAAAATCGAAATTACATAAATAAAAAAATTAATGAAAAATTCTAATATTCAAATACCAATCAATTTAGACTAAGTCAAAATACCTCAATTCGAACTCTACATTTTCTTAAGAGGACGGTGGCTCAATCATCATAAACGTAAATAAATCTTGTACACATGATGTTTTAGATTAACTCCATGTAATTTGTCTTGAATTATACAACTTAATTGAGTGTAAACTACATTAGAAAAGAAAAACCAAATTTTGTTTCTGCTCTTGGTATTTATCGAGACTCTACAATGTCGCTGAAAACTCACAAGTTTGTATGAAACAAAATAAAAAACATGTTGGTATTTCTATTAATATGTTGGTTTTTCGTCGAAAAAAATATTTTTCTGCCTTCCACGTTTTTTTCCCCGATTTTCCACTAACTTGCCGCGTTTTCCGTAATTTGGGATACTCCAAATGACATAAAGTATGACATTTAAGACCTTAGTAAGTACGTGTGCATTCTTTGGCCGAGTAATTTCATCATAGTTAAATAAAGATAAAATGTGGTTCCACTTAGAGCATCTCCAATGGATGGAAATTTGAGTTAGCTTAAAAAAAGAACAAGTTGGGCATCGGTGCTTTTTTAACACCGATGCCAATTGAAGACCTTATATTTTTTAAATAAAAATATAATAAACATTAATTTTATCATTATAATAAGGGTGTGACAAAACTGGAAAATAAAATAAGATTGTAGTTGACACATTTAAAAGTTGTTACCATTTGAGTGTTTTTTTGTAAGTTTTCAAATAATGATGTTTTTAAATATCATTATAACAAGGATGTGGCAAAAATTGGCTACTCTTAACATTGGAGAGGCTCTTATTAATAAGAAAATTAGTACACTATTTAGCATATTTTTTAGAGGTTCATTAGATCTTATAGCCATATAGGCAATTGAAAATAATATGTTGCTAGTATTCAAATTTATAGATTTTATTATAATATAGCTATAATATATGTTTTATTGCATACCGAAATCATTCTTTGAATCAAATAACTTTCTCTATTTAGCTATAATATATGTTTTATGAGAAGATCCTTTTGGTACTAGTGGTTGACACATTTGCATCAATGAAGTATATGTGAGACCCATCTAAAAAGTGAGAATGCAAAAGTGATTTTAATAAGGAAAATTATTTTCATTAGCGATCAGATCAGCGAACCGTTGATGCGAGCGAGAGAGTAAAACTTACATGTGAAGTAGATCTCACCTATGTGAAAGCATCAGCGGCTGACCGTTAATACAGATCAATGCTCTTTTACTTATAATATGCTAAAAATGATATAAATCCAGTTTTTCTTATCAATTCATATAAACTGAAATCATTGTCACAATGTAACGTATTCATTTCTCTAAACGCAAAATCAATATGTTTAGATATTCATTAATAAACTAAAAAATAGGTTTACAATAAACTTTAGCTTATAAAACTTGTAAATTACTTCCTAAACTACAACGACATGACGTGAACCTTTTTCTGTTTATAAAACTTACTCTATCAATAAAAGTGGTACACGACAAGATGGTCTAGTTCCAATGGTAAATATCTGCCCCCAAAATGAAGATCGTGTTTATAAATGGTGTACACTATTGCCACAAGACATGTCATGTTGAGCTCCAAGTGAAATTCAAGAGTGCCCTCAAACAATATCCAAAATTGACCAATCGAACTCAACGTCATTGTTGATGCATTGTCACTTTTTAAATGGGTCCCATAGATCCACACTTCAGTGTCTAATCATCAATGACGATCTCGGACAATTATGTTACTCCTTGAGCCACAAGGCCAAAAAAAAAAGAGCATACATTCAATCTTGATATAAACCTTTTTTTAATCCATTTAGTTCTCGAGTCATAAAAGACAAAATAAAACATGACATTGACAAGCAGAATTGATATTCAGTTCACTTGGGAGTCATCAACAGTCTCAAAATTCATGGACATACATCTTTTTTTTTTCTTTTTTTTTTCACAATATTAAGGATTTAACAAAAGGTGCATATAACTCCACATCCACGGAAACCCAAAAAGTTTTATTTTTGTATGGCCAGCAATAGATTAATCTCTGAGAACTACTTGTCATTTGAAAGCATTTTGTTTATCTCACCATTCTTGTTGTACAAGTCCACAAGCTTCTTGGAGTATGAAGGAGTGTGTCTCTCGGCTCTGCAAGTTTCGAAGCTCGAGAGTTAATGGTAAAAATAAACAAATGAATTAATAATAGTGTTCCTCCTCGATATTATTTACCTATCTTTGCCCCAGGTGCGATTTACGTACAAATGATTTCGGATTGTGTGGTAGTCGAGAGAATATCGGGCAAATTCCAACCCTTTTGGACCAATCTAATTCAATAAATTATTAAAACAAAAAAAATTAAGAAAGTAAGCAATTAATTGGCTAAATATAATGATTATTTCCATATACAGCGTGGAAGATCATTACCAAGTTTAGAAGGAAAGCTATCAAATTCCCCACAAACTTTGGTGCAGGCTTAGAAGGTCCTTTACCTAAGTAAGGCTCAACAACATAACAGCAATTAATTATGTAATTCAACACAAAATGATTTACTTGATGAGGTGATTATAGATTTACCCTGCTTAGCATTGTCATCGGCCTGGACAGTCTCCACAACAAACGGCTGTCGTTGACCCTGAAATGAGTTTTCGTCCGTTTGATTAAGAATGCAATAACGAAAATTTTCTTTGGACAACAGAAAAGCATTAAATAAAATAAAACAAAGATCTCGAGATTTTTTTACACTACTAATTGTGGGTGTGATCTCCAAGTACTTCTCAACCAGATCAAGCATTTCTCTTCCGCGTTCGTTTCTGAAGTTCATGTTAAGAATCAATGTTCATTATGGAAAAAGATTGATCTTATAGACAAAATCAATGGAGGGAAATATAAAATGGGATTACCTTACTGTGATATATTGGGGATGTTGTTGCATACTGATTCCCTTGTATTTTGGCACACCCATGTAACCAACCACAAGGTCCTAAATTTTATTTGACATGTAACAAAGAATTCCATTTAAATACCAATGATAACAAGAAAAGATAAGAAAAATGTATGTTAAAACAAAAGGGTTTTGAAACTCACTGCTAAGGCATTCGTGTAATCGAAACAGCTGCGGCGAAGGAAAAAAAACAAAAAGATAATAATAAAGGAAGCTTAGCTTATGTTAGCAAATGGTATAAGATATATTAAGATCTAAGTGAAGAAACTACCTATAACAAGACGGAGCGATAACATCGACTAAGTCATTTGCAGGTAGACAGAAATACGGAACCTGAACAAGAGAACAATTAGAAAATGGATGAGCAGTGAAATAACGGGTTTTATTTAAGACCGGAAATACTTGGAAGTTTTTTGCATTACCTCTTCGGTGTGACCGTCAAGATGTTTCAAGTGCACCTATTTCATGTAGGCCACGATTGAGTTGTTAAATAATTTAGGTAAAAAAAATCCAAGATATCAATAAGAAATGGTGTGAGCTATAGCAACACAAACCTTGTAATCTTGCATGAATTCATAATGAAGAACTGTTTCTGGTTCGGTGCTCGCAGCTTTCAGAAACTTGTCTAATCCTTCTCGAGTACCATTATCCACTGTTTGGAAATATTTGTATATATATATATTGCTTAGACTGTCTAACGACATAGAAGCGTATAGAACCGAATTTCACGCAATATTGTTTTCAAGTACCGCAATTTGTGCCCAAGACGTAGAGTTTTTCCAAGTTTAAGTGTTGCTCCACAGATCTTAACGCTGCATTTTTAAGAAATCACTCTGCATTACAATGGTAATTAAGTCACAATAGAGAAGAAGTAAAAGTGAAAAAATCTCGAGAGCATAGTAAAAAAACGACACCTTGTACTTGGCAACCGACTCCGCAGAAAAGAAGACGCTTCACCCCTGCAGCCTGTTGTTAAATAGGCAGCGAGATAAGTCGAGACTCGAGACAGACTTTAATAGTTCCATAATTCATTATGTTAAAGAAGGTACTTTTCTTTTGAAAAATGGGAATTTTTGTTTTCTTAGGCCTTTTGAGATTTGGATTTCATGGTATATTATCTTCTTTTGCCGAAATTATATATTTGAATACATTTCCCAAGCTAAGGAAATTTAACTACAAGTATTTATATATTATCAGGTTTGTTAGCTGATTTTATTTTATTCTGAAGAGTCAGTTTCCTCAATTCCAAGATTGAACTAGATTTTAACTTCTATTTATCGCGCAATTATATTTAAATAAAATGTCTCTTATTCACATTGATTATCTCATTAAGTATTGATAATGAAAAGAGAATACAGATACCTCAACTAAGGCAAGGGTGTTGAGATTAGGGGATAATGTTGGCTTAACACCTCTAGCGGCAAGAACTTCTTCCGGGGTCCTATGACACGATAAAATAGATGAGTAAATAAAGAAAGTTCAAGTATATTATGTACTAAAAATTAAATATTCAGCTTCAAGAATAAAATACAAGATAACGCCAAACCTTGCTAAGACGGGCCTCGGACTGAACCTGTCATCTGGGTCACTGCAACCGATTTCAAATACCAAGATCTGTTACGAGTTTGAAGAACATTTTGGAGGCAAATACGGTTTGGATATTGGTATATCAACTCAGAAAATAATTGATGAAATGTAGTTTTCTGGTTAGTACTTTTGTACGCAGATAACGGCTTCTACCATCCCCGATTTCAGCATTTCGATAGCTATCGTCGTAACTATTCCTGTCCATTGAGCTCCTACAATCACAAAAAAAATGAAGTAAAAAATGATAATAGTCATTTGACTAGTTCATGAACAAAATGCTCTAAATTTTGTTTTCACATTCATATGTTTCGGTATATATTTCTTCTTCCTAACTTCACCCGAAATTTATGCTACTATGCAACACATTACCCAAACATATTTCTATAAAAGTAATGTATGACAATAGGAATTTATAGTGAATCATAGCTAAGTTGTTAAGAATTAGTAAACTGGAATACAATATTCGATGGAATCAAGTGGAAACAGATTAAGGACAGATCAAATGAAAGCTTGTGATCACTATATAACCAAACAAAAATATTACCCTCAACGGGCTTAGTTTTCCGAGCGTAAAGAAGCTTATCAAAGACTCCGAAGTATGTTTCGTCTAAGGAATTCACATTCCTTCCACGCCCATGAACTACGGGTTCCAAGCTCTAGAAAGAAGAAAACAAAGCGATTACCTCGTTGGAAACAGAAATGTGTAAAACAAATACAGTTGCACTTATGCGAAACCCGGTACTTAGGAAAACTGAGTAACTTCATTCTGAGAGGCGTTTAAAGATTAATTTTACTTCTGAACCACAAGAGTCGAAGATCACAGCTTTATGTTTAAACCTTCCAGAATTGCGACTTCAACCATAAGAGAAACCATGACTTGAACACAATTTTGCCCCTTCTACACTAATTTCAACTCTAACAACATAACTTTCAAGAGGGAAATCACAAAAATGGACAAGCAAAAGCAAAAGAGTTCATATTATATCCAAAAAAAAAAAAAAGGTACCTCAATTTTGGACATTCCATCACCCAAAAAAGCACAAGCGTTCTTCACATGAGCAATGTAATACGTATCACACAAGCCACAACGACTGAGAAATTATCACCAACATAATACATAAAACAAGAAAACAAGAAAACCCCCATTAAAACCTGAAAAAATGGAAAAGATGGGAATTTATAGAAAAGAAAAAAAAAACAGTTTAATAGTTGAGAAACCTGCATTGGTCTTTGGCTGGGTAAGTACCACCAGGAGGAATGGGCTTAGAACGTTCCCTCCAATCTTCTCTCAGCTTCACTGACTTTGAATTTGTCTTCCCATCTGTATGGTGTTTCACATTAAATTTATTAAATAAAAAAATTAAAAAAAATTAAAAACTCAGTTTCTTTAAGTACCTTTTGACGATGAAGAAGAAGATGAACAAACAACAGAGAGGGAAAGAGAAGAGAGATTGGTAATGAAGGCAGACATTGAATGATCAGAACACACTTCCTCAATGAGATATTTCTTTCCCTCGTACTGAAAAAATTGCGACTTAAACCATATCCACAGATATAAAATTTTACTTTGAAACAACAATATTTTTTTTAAGGATAATGATGGCAAAAATATATGATGTTTATCGAAAATTATATTTATATAATAATTTTTTTCTGTTCGAAAATAATATCTAACATTACGTATTAATTACGCCATAATTACTTCTTTAGTTATGTTGGACGGAAAAACACATGAATATCAGCTTTAACTAATAATTATTATTTTAAAAATTAGTTCAACAATAAATATATTATTTATGAAAAAAATATCATTTTGTAAAAAGTTTTTTTTCTTGATATTTATAGTTTATTATTTGTTTATAATTAGTTTGGACTTTATTTAACATTATTTAGTATTTACAATTTTATTTATAACAAATTAATTGCTTACTATTTATATATATAAAAAAAAAAGAGAGAGAGATAGCACAATATAAGCAAAGGGTTTAAAACATGAAAATTAAGAAATAGTTATTTGATGGGTTTAAAAAAAAGGGTCCCAAGGGAATTTTTAAAGAAATTGAGGACTAAAATGAAAATTTATAAAAACTTTTGGATAAAAATTAGGTTTGTTCTCTCTTTCCTTTCATTTCAATCTTGAGAGAGAGAGAGAGAGAGCGCAAAGTATGCAAAAAGAGAGAGAGAGAGAGAGAGAGAGAGAGAGAGAGAGAGAGAGAGAGAGAGAGAGAGAGAGAGAGCGCAAAGTATGCAAAAACTTCTCTCAAGTCAAGGTAAGGCTTCTCGTTCTTTTCCTCTTCCTATGCTTTGTTCAAAACTCATATATAAAGAGGGTTGTGATTGGACTTATGAAATCATATTCGGGATTTTTTATCTCTAGGATTTGAGTTTTAGTTATGAGCTTGTGTCTAATTCGATGATATTTTAATGACGATAGTCGACAAGTTTTCTCGTGTGATTTAGTTTCTCTCTTGGGTTGTGATTTTTTATTTTGACTTAAGGAAGATACCTGAATATATGTGTCTGGTCGTTTTGGGTCTGAAATTAAAGTTTGAAAACTCTAGTTTTTGGAATGGAGAATGAACAAAGCAGATATGAAAAATTGCTTTTTAAATTGCAGAAATTGTTTAGGAAAAAAATCGTTTTGGATGTGCTCTTACAGAAATAGATTTTCTTATTATTTTCATAGAAGCTAGACTCTGTGAGCTTTCTATGAAGCTAAAGAACACGTTCATCCGATAAGTTTTGAAATAGAAATGATTTTCTGAAGTTGTAATTTCAAAACTATTTTGAACATAAATATTATCCGTCTTCGTGTCTCTACGGGATACTTTTGGACTGGCTATAGCACTCTAAAATTGGCTTATAGCATATTATTAGAAAGATTTAGATATGTCTTCTTTAACCACCCTGTGGAATCAACTTGTTTCGAGTTTCCAAATTCGAGTTATGTTTCTTTTTGTAAGAGTGGTTTATAATCGGATAAAGTCCATTAGTAAGATGTTGAAGTTTTTCGAGGGGTTCATGGTTATTGTAGAATATTTTTTATCAAACTGGATACCAAGTAGTATGATTTAATACGGATCTTTAAAAAAAAAAACAAAATAGTAGAGACCTTAAAGAATGGGTTGATTTAATACGAGCATCAATGAATGCTTAAAGAACATAAAAGTATGTTGTTGAGTGTCTAACTTTCTCGCAGTGACCTTCAAGGAATTGGGACGACGAGTATACACTCGAGCGTTGAGGCTCACCCATCCACCACCGAGAACACTTGGCTGGATAATGTTGGACATCATTGAAGAGTTGGAGCATATGTTTAAAGACGTCCTTTTCTTGGAAAATAATTATAAAAGGAAATTGCACTGCAACATCATGGATCAGGTTTGGTGTATTTATTACTTGTGCTCGATCATGATTAAATCGAGCTATAGTAATTAAAGAATAGGCTAAGCCTCTCACCTAAAGAACCAAGAAGATAATCGAGCTACGGCTCAACTAGTAAAACTTCGTTTAGAGATTCTTAATATGGTTAGAAAAGTTAGAACCCATTCTTTATGTGTTAATTGTTATGTGCTTTCCCTGAAGCGAGGAAACGTCTTGAGTCTCATGACTCGATGAGATAGAGTGTCAGATAAGAGGGTACTTATACCCCATTATTCAAAAGCGATCCTGTAACTTGTCATGAGTGTCTCGGATTCAACTCCTGACTTAGAACCGCAAACAGAGAAAGACCCGAGTGATTGGTCCATGTATAATAGCCCTAATAGCCGTGGTGCGTGTTGGAATCGATCTAGGGTTTAAGAAAATAATTAACGCTTCGGGAAGCGGCGGAATTGTAAAAATTTTCTTTTACAAGTAAAAACGGTTTTTACTAACCTAGACAAGTGCAAGTACATGTAATTAAAAACCAATATGAGCATAGAAGTTTACTAACCTTTCTTGAAGCTTGATGTTTGAGAAGCTCTTAGAAAGTTGCAACGCTCGTCTCCCCTCGCAGCACGTCTCTCTTCCTTTCCTCGGAACCTCGAGCAACCACGAAAGTTTCTATCATTAAATCACTCGAAATAAAGGAATTAGTGAGTGGGCACTTTTAAACACTACGACTTAAGAACGAGTCTTGAAGTCACAGAGCTAAACACTAGGTCGAGTGAGGACCTAGGTGCCAAAACAAGAAAAATCCAAAATAAACTAGAGAGAGAGAGAAGAGGGGCGGCAACCACAAGTTCTAGAGAGAGAAGCTCTCAATCTCTAACTTATGTGGAATGAGAAAAATGAGAAGAATGAGGCTCCTATTTATAGGAGAGGTCTTACCTTCAATAAGGTAGTTTCCTCTTCTATAGAATATCACATATTCATGAGCCAAATTCCTCTTTTCCTCTATGATGCACTCGGCCAAGGTGGGCTTCATTAAGCCTTGGATTTGTTTCCTTTTTTGTTCCTTGCCTTGCTTCTTACTTGTGTTGGGCGCCTACCTCTTATTTCCCTTGAAATTTGTTTCCTCTTTTTCTTTTGGCAAGTATCTTCATACATTTATGCACAAAATATTCTCTCTTGTCTCTTGGGTATTTGGGCGCCTATAACTTATCTAGAAAGGCCTTCTAGAAGCTTTTCCACTTGTTCATGACAACATAAAAAAGGCCCATTAAGAATTTTCAATAAAATTCTTATGAAATGAAATTAATTCACGAGGCCCAATAATCAAGTTATGGCCGAGTGACATTAAGTCATCAAATGAACTTGTCAAAAAATTTATTGACATTCATTTCATCATATGTCTCAAAAGACAAAAATACCCTTTTGACAATTTTCGTTCTTGTTTTGACTTAGCTTCCAGTTTAACTATTCATATCGATGTGATTCGTGACAGTGACCTCATGGACCCAAATGAACAAAGCTTGAGCTAAACACTTGGACTCAAAAGTTCACAAACCTTTTCCAAGTTTAGCTTAATGCCAACTGACTCCACTAAAGAGCTGACACTGAAAATCTCTCGGTTCAAATGAATTTATTTTCTACTCAAGAATTCGATCTAATTATGATGAGCGGATCCACTGAATATTATCTATGTTTACCCTTCATGAATGTCATCAGCTAGTCGGGATTTACTAAATTACCATTTTACCCTTCTAGCTGTTATTTCCTCAACTCCTTTGTCGCTTGTGAATAAGTTAGAAACAATGTATTGACGAGGAGCTAACAAGTCACATTGTTTCATCCAAAAGAGTCAGGACTCAATTTGGACACTGGCCAGTTCATTTATTCACACTCCAAGGAACAAAGCATGAGGTGACATACATTGCATTTCAGCAATCTTGTACATGAATTCCATATCTATGAGAACTTCACAAAGTTACTCATGACAGACTCACAACTTAGTACTTCACCAATAGGCTTTGTTCGGAATCACATAGTGAGTCCGAACTTTGACTTTCTCAAATGAGAATACTAAGGTGTGAAATGGCATGTCTCATTTCAGGATTAAGGTAAGCATGATGCAATTCATACATAGTGACTTCGAGACATAAGAGGTTAAATGGTTTGTTCTTATATTGTCTCTAGAAGTGCACTGGTCAATTCAGTACCTTCGGAAGATACCTAGAAGAACTATAGAGTCCCCAACTCTCAATGCCTCATAACCAGACATCATAGATTCTTCTAACAATCATACTGAGGTCAATAGTCCTTTGACCCTAAGATTGCGAATATATCGTTTTAAGCAAACTACGAAGAGTTTGTTCATGCAAATCTACATTTGTCTCTTCGTAAGTTGTTAAGTTTGTTTATGGACTAAAAGACTAAGGTTTTATCATAAAGCTTCAAACAAAGAAAGAATGAATGAACGTTTCAACTTTATTAATGAATAGGCAATTACAAGCAAGAGTCTTCATGAGACTTTATTACATCAAATGTACAAAATAAAGACTACAACTCTTCTTGTGGGCACCATTGACAACAAACTCCCACTTGACTCAAAGAAGGTGTGTGTAGTCCTTCATGCCTAATCCTTCACGATGTTGGTCGAAGACCTTGTTCGCTAAGGCCTTGGTGAATGGATCTGCGAGGTTGTCCACCGTTGAGATCTTCTTCACTTCCACGTCTCCGCGCTGCACGATCTCTCGAATCAAATGGTATTTCCTCTCAATATGCTTAGAGCGCTTATGGCTTCTAGGTTCCTTTGAGTTAGCGACAGCCCCACTATTATCACAATAAAGGGTCATGGGCTCGTCGATGTTTGGAACAACTTCCAAATACTTAAGGAATTTTCTAAGCCATACAGCCTCTTTGGATGCTTCACAAGCAGCCACATATTCTGCTTCCATTGTGGAGTCAGCAATGCAAGATTGCTTAATACTTCTCCACACAACAGCTCCACCATTAAGGATGAACACAGATCCTGAAGTGGATTTCCTGGAATCCTTATCCGCTTGAAAATCGGAGTCGGTATATCCCGTCATAGTCAGGTCAGTACCTGAGTATGTAAGCATCAAGTTCCTAGTTCTTCGAAGATACTTAAGAACATGCTTAACAACAATCCAGTGCTTGGGTCCAGGGTTGGATTGGAAACGACTAACTACGCCAACGGCGAAACATATGTCAGGTCTAGTGCAAAGCATAGCATACATGAGGCTTCCTACGGCAGAGGCATAAGGAATCTTCCTCATGTCTTCAATCTCTTGTGCAGTCTTGGGAGACTGGTCCTTAGAGAGTGAAACTCCATGCCTAAAGGGTGTTTGACCCCTCTTGCAGTCTTGCATCGAGAAGCGATCCATCACCTTATCAATATAAGATGCTTGAGAGAGCGACAGGGTCCGGTTTTTCCTATCTCGAAAGATTTGGATTCCCAGAATGTATGCGGCTTCTCCTAGATCCTTCATATCGAATTGCTTTGCCAGTCAGACCTTAACCTCAGATAACTTACCCACGTCATTACCAATGAGTAGTATATCATCGACATATAGTACCAGAAACACAACTTTGCATTCGTGTATTAACTTGTAAACACAAGGCTCATCTATTGACTGTTCAAAGCCGAAGCTTTTTACATTTTCATCGAATCTAATATTCCATGACCTAGATGCTTGCTTTAATCCATAAATGGACTTAAGCAACTCACAAACCTTGGTCTCTTGACCTTTATCCACGAAACCGTCTAGTTGAGCCATGTAAATGCGCTCGTCAAGATTGCCATACAGAAAGGCTGTCTTGACATCCATTTGCCAGATCTCATAGTCGAGAGCTGCAGCTATGGATAGGAGTATACGGATGGATTTAAGCATCGCGACTGGCGAGAAGGTTTCTTCATAGTCAATCCCTTCTTGTTGGGTATAACCCTTCGCCACAAGTCGTGCTTTGAACGTCTCGACGTTCCCATCAGGACCCCTTTTCTTCTTGTATATCCACTTACACCCTACGGGTTTAATCCCTTCAGGAAGGTCTACAAGTTTCCAGACATTGTTGACATACATCGAGTGTATTTCAACTTTCATGGCGTCAACCCAAAGGTTTGATTCAGAACAAGCCATCGCTTGGCTATAGGAAACAGGATCATCCATGTCAGAGACGGCTACAAGAGAGTCTCCATAAGACATGTACCTGTCAGGCTTTTGAGTAGCCCTCCCACTACGTCGAAGTACTACTTGACGAGATTCTGATGAGTTAGGTTGTGTTTCAGTTGGGGTAAGAACAGTTCTTACAGATGAGGTAGAAGCTTCCTCACCCAACTTTTCCTCAAGCACAATTTTGCTTCTAGGTTTTGCATCTTTCATAAAGTCCTCCTCGAGGAAACGAGCATTCGTGCTAAGGAAAGTCTTATCGTCCTCGGGACTATAGAAAATGAAACCTTTGGTTTCCTTTGGATATCCTACAAACAGGCACAATTCTGACCTACTAGCCAACTTGCTAGTCTTTTGCCTTAGCACATGTGCAGGGCAACCCCAAATTCGGATATGGCCCAAACTTACTTTACGGCCAGTCCATCTTTCATAAGGAGTACCAGGAACCGTTTTAGACGGAACTTGGTTCAGAATGTAAGCGGCTGTTTCGAGGGCATATCCCCAAAAGGAAAGCGGGAGTGACGAGTAACTCATCATCGATCTAACCATCTCCATAAGAGTTCGGTTTCTTCTCTCTAACACTCCGTTTTATTGAGGTGTGCCAGGTGCGGTAAGCCGAGAAGCGATACCTTCTTCTTTAAGAAAGTCATCGAACTCTCCAGACATATACTCACCACCTCGATCAGATCGAAGGGTTTTGATCACTTTGCCAGTTTGCTTTTCCACTAAAGCCCTTAAGACCTTAAATACGTTAAAGGTCTCGGATTTGTGTTTAAGCAAATAGACAAACCCATATCTTGAGTAATCATCAGTGAAGGTAACGAAGTATTCGTATCCTCCACGTGCCTGTTGGCTGAGCGGACCACATACATCAGAATGTACTAGTTCCAGCAACTCAGTGGCTCTTCGACCCTTATCGGAGAAAGGTCGCTTAGTCATTTTTCCTTCTATGCAGGATTCACAAGTAGGTAGTGAACCTATTGCAGAGTCTTGGAGTGGACCATCCCTCACAAGTCTCTTAATCCTATCCAGACTGATATGACCAAGTCTCAAGTGCCAGAGGTATGTTGATTTTGTTAGATCGGAGGATTCAGAAAGTTTGATCCTCTTTGGCTCCCTAATTAGATCATTATCTATTTCGGTGTCTAAAAGAGAAGGTTGAGTGGGATAGATGTAGAAAAGAGCATTCTTCATACATGCATCAGTGACAAAAGAATTATCAGGAAACGAAATACGAATTCCATTCTTAATGAACTTTAAACAATAATCTTGCTCACGAAGACGAGCAACGGATATTAAGTTCTTCCCAAAGGTAGGAACAAAATAAACATTATTCAAGTTTAAAGTGCGGTCTTCAAAAGACAGCGTCACGGATCCCACAGCCTTTGCAGACACCAGGCTCCCATCACCCCATTTGAAACAGAACTCGCCTTCCTCTAAGCTTTTGGTTTTCTTGAAACCATTTAAGGAACAACAAATATGGTTAGTAGCAGCGGAGTCAAGAATCCATGTTGATACATTATCAGCTACTAAGCATGCTTCGGTAACTAGTACAATACTATGTTCCTTTGCTTTGAGATAGGCAGGACAGTTCCTTTTATCGGCTTTGTAAGGTCTGTTCTTAGTTCCAGAGGCGGAGGCTTTTTGCTCAGTAGCATGTGCCTCTCCTTGATTCCTCTTTCTCTTAGTGAGACCTACAGCAGTGTGAAGTTCCTTCATAAGCTTGGTAACAGTGTACTCTAGCTTGTTTATGGAGTAGTTCATCTTGGAGGTATCAAGAGATGCGTGGAGAGTTTCTAAGATCATATCTATGACATTCTTCCCATCAGTCTCAGATCCTAGGATTTCCTTTTTATTTAGAAAACTAATGATCAGTATCATAAAGTCTCTAACAGGAGTCCTAGCCTTCATATGACAGTTCATAAACTGTCGGACTGCTTTTTGCCTTGATTGACGCCTTTGCCCTCCAAATATCTCAAGGAGATTGTAGAGCATTTCGGCGGCAGTCTCGATGTCGCGATGTTGCTCTTTCAGCATATTGGATGCCAAGATATAGCACCTCACAATCTCATCGGATCGAAGCCAGGCCGCAAAGGCGTCATTGTCCTCTTGAGTCGAATCATCATTCGTCAGAGGAGGACACGGGGTGGTGAGTACCCATTTGTGCTTGGTAAGGATTATGTCGAGGTTAAGCTTCGAGTCTATGTAGTTTTCGTTTTCGAGTTTGTTCGAGGAAAGAATGAAAGAGAGAGGGTTGGGAGACATATTGCCTATAAAAGTTGAAACAAGTTTATGATTAGTCTTTGGTTTAGGATTTAAGTTTGTTTAAGACTTTATAAAATCCAAAGGTGTTATGAACGAAATGACACTTTACTCCTTCGAGGGAAGGCCGCAACGAGTCTCCTTTCATAAGTAAATGACTCATCATTAATGCATAGCCAAGATGTCAATACATCAATTTTGACTAGCCACCTTGTAAATTGGTTTGATCACTCACATCCTTTCGCAGGACCTCGAGGGAGGATTACTAGGGATTGAGTCTAAGTGTGTAACCAACCACTTAGTCCAAAATATTGACTTTGAAAAACAATCCGCCGAGGGGAGGCCTTGTCATCATCGTCTCACTCTCGGACGTAGCTCATTGAGCAATGATCAGAGCAAAGCGTCCTTGAGTACTCTCATTTAAGAGAGGGCCACGAGGGTGACTCTTAGTCCGGCGACACTTGCACTTTTCATTAGTGTTGGGGATCGTGGGTTACAAACAACAAGTATAACCCTCCCACTTAGTTTTTGGAGTTGGTTCATCGACTCTTATAAGTTCGGAAACAAATTTCCTAGTTAGAGAGTGACAGAGCGGACAACTAGAAGAGAATCCTAGATCGACATGTTCAGAGTAGTATTAGTGCATAAAGGCACAAGGTACATACTCGATCTTTTCCTATTTTCTATTTCGGGAAAGTGCGTGAGGGAAGTGTGAATTTCAACTCACTCGAACACTTGAAAGTTTGAGATTACACATCTTTTTATTTTTTCGGCTTGTCTACAAGGGGACCTCCCACTCAAATTTTCAAGAGCATATAGATTTTGAACATATGTGATATAGATATAGTTTTGAAAACATTTTGAAAATTAATTTGATTTGGATGACAAAATATTTTCATGTTTGAAAGTGAAAACGGTTTTTCAAAATTCAAACTAGTTTTGTAAACATTCAATTTCAATTAAACTTTCAAAAATCAAAACATTTTAATCTTACACATCATGTTTATAATCATATGAAAAACATTTTTGCTCAAGAAAATTTTCTCATTAGAGTTCTATAACTCATGGTAGTGGGGTTTGAAAATCCGGATTTCTAAAAAACTGGAGTTTCAGACAGCCGCGCACCTCGGAGTAAAATCGCCATATCTGGCGGCTCCAATGTCCTTTTGAGCCGAAACCGGTGGCATTGGACAGAGGACAGACAGAGAATTAATTTGATTCAAGAATCATTAAATTTCGATTTCTGAGCAGAGAGTTATGCCACTTTTAATGCGGGTCTACTCCAGCTCGAAGAAAAAGAAATAAATTAAAGCTTGGTCCTTTTTAGGTGCGAAAAAGAATCGAGTGTAACGGAACGTTTTAAGATGTTGTTTAATGCTTTTATTTGTGTTTTATTAGCAGGGTAATAACATAGAATAAAAGAAATAACAACATGCATAAAACGATTCAAGTAAAAATAAGAAACTAGCAAGATATCAAAACTAGTCACAAAATTTTACTCGAAATTTCTCAAACCTTTAAAACACGTTTTTCAATATAAAAAATTAAAAACTTTTAGTACTGATTCTAATGTGTTTTAAAAACATCCCAAACTCATAGAAAATCAACATGCTTTTTAATTTAAAGACAAGAGCATTAAATTAAAAAAAAAACTAAGATTACAATTCTAACTTGTCACAAAATTAGTAAACTTTCGAAAACGATTTTCAAGCTCATAATTTTAAAAAACATGTACATGCTAATCTTTGATCATAGCTCTGATACCATTTTTTGGAATCGATCTAGGGTTTAAGAAAATAATTAACGCTTCGGGAAGCGGCGGAATTTTAAAAATTTTCTTTTACAAGTAAAAACGGTTTTTACTAACCTAGACAAGTGCAAGTACATGTAATTAAAAACCAATATGAGCATAGAAGTTTACTAACCTTTCTTGAAGCTTGATCTTTGAGAAGCTCTTAGAAAGTTGCAACGCTCGTCTCCCCTCGCAGCACGTCTCTCTTCCTTTCCTCGGAACCTCGAGCAACCACGAAAGTTTCCATCACTAAATCACTCGAAATAAAGGAATTAGTGAGTGGGCACTTTTAAACACTACGACTTAAGAACGAGTCTTGAAGTCGCAGAGCTAAACACTAGGTCGAGTGAGGACCTAGGTGCCAAAACAAGAAAAATCCAAAATAAACTAGAGAGAGAGAGAAGAGGGGCGGCAACCACAAGTTCTAGAGAGAGAAGCTCTCAATCTCTAACTTATGTGGAATGAGAAAAATGAGAAGAATGACGCTCCTATTTATAGGACAGGTCTTACCTTCAATAAGGTAGTTTCCTCTTCTATAGAATATCACATATTCATGAGCCAAATTCCTCTTTTCCTCTATGATGCACTCGGCCAAGGTGGGCTTCATTAAGCCTTGGATTTGTTTCCTTTTTTGTTCCTTGCCTTGCTTCTTACTTGTGTTGGGCGCCTACCTCTTATTTCCCTTAGAGGAAATTTGTTTCCTCTTTTTCTTTTGGCAAGTATCTTCATACATTTATGCACAAAATATTCTCTCTTGTCTCTTGGGTATTTGGGCGCCTATAACTTATCTAGAAAGGCCTTCTAGAAGCTTTTCCACTTGTTCATGACAACATAAAAAAGGCCCATTAAGAATTTTCAATAAAATTCTTATGAAATGAAATTAATTCACGAGGCCCAATAATCAAGTTATGGCCGAGTGACATTAAGTCATCAAATAAACTTGTCAAAAAATTTATTGACATTCATTTCATCATATGTCTCAAAAGACAAAAATACCCTTTTGACAATTTTCGTTCTTGTTTTGACTTAGCTTCCAGTTTAACTATTCATATCGATGTGATTCGTGACAGTGACCTCATGGACCCAAATGAACAAAGCTTGAGCTAAACACTTGGACTCAAAAGTTCACAAACCTTTTCCAAGTTTAGCTTAATGCCAACTGACTCCACTAAAGAGCTGACACTGAAAATCTCTCGGTTCAAATGAATTTATTTTCTACTCAAGAATTCGATCTAATTATGATGAGCGGATCCACTGAATATTATCTATGTTTACCCTTCATGAATGTCATCAGCTAGTCGGGATTTACTAAATTACCATTTTACCCTTCTAGCTGTTATTTCCTCAACTCCTTTGTCGCTTGTGAATAAGTTAGAAACAATGTATTGACGAGGAGCTAACAAGTCACATTGTTTCATCCAAAAGAGTCAGGACTCAATTTGGACACTGGCCAGTTCATTTATTCACACTCCAAGGAACAAAGCATGAGGTGACATACATTGCATTTCAGCAATCTTGTACATGAATTCCATATCTATGAGAACTTCACAAAGTTACTCATGATAGACTCACAACTTAGTACTTCACCAATAGGCTTTGTTCGGAATCACATAGTGAGTCCGAACTTTGACTTTCTCAAATGAGAATACTAAGGTGTGAAATGGCATGTCTCATTTCAGGATTAAGGTAAGCATGATGCAATTCATACATAGTGACTTCGAGACATAAGACGTTAAATGGTTTGTTCTTATATTGTCTCTAGAAGTGCACTGGTCAATTCAGTACCTTCGGAAGATACCTAGAAGAACTATAGAGTCCCCAACTCTCAATGCCTCATAACCAGACATCATAGATTCTTCTAACAATCATACTGAGGTCAATAGTCCTTTGACCCTAAGATTGCGAATATATCGTTTTAAGCAAACTACGAAGAGTTTGTTCATGCAAATCTACATTTGTCTCTTCGTAAGTTGTTAAGTTTGTTTATGGACTAAAAGACTAAGGTTTTATCATAAAGCTTCAAACAAAGAAAGAATGAATGAACGTTTCAACTTTATTAATGAATAGGCACTTACAAGCAAGAGTCTTCATGAGACTTTATTACATCAAATGTACAAAATAAAGACTACAACTCTTCTTGTGGGCACCATTGACAACAGTGCGGGGCCCATAGAAGTTTGAAATGGATCGTTGTCAGGGGTCTATAGGATCAGCATTTCACCCCAGTCGACTATGCACTCTACATTAAGAAATAGAAGATCGGTTATCCAGAGAGAGGGCACCGACAACTAATAACAAAGTGAGTTAGGAACAATGTCAATGGTAGCGATTGAGATCCCCTGAACTAGTGACCCAAGAGTTAATATAGTATAATTTGCTAAGGGTATCCCGTAGTGGGATTGGCCCACCCTTCACTTGGTGCCTTGTTTAAGAAAGCAAAGTTACAGTCAGTGATCCCGGACGGAAAAAAGATGGATGCACAAGTGGCGCATGACGAAGTTGTTGGACTAGATCTAGGATTAAGAACAATTTATCGCTTCTAGTAAGCGGCAGAATATAAAAAATTCTTTAAAACACGTAAAACGATTTTACTACCAAAACAGCATGAGCAAATAATTTAAAATTTAAAACTATTATGAGTTTTCACTCGGTACCAACCTCGCTTGAAGCTTGAGCGTTGAGAAACCTTTAGAAAGGTTAAATCGCTCGTCTCCTTCGTGTCTTCTTGAACCTGAGTAACCACGATAGTTTCTACCACTAGAGTCTTTCAAGTTTGGTTAGGA
Organism: Urtica dioica subsp. dioica; assembly: GCF_054948205.1. NCBI lineage: Eukaryota > Viridiplantae > Streptophyta > Magnoliopsida > Rosales > Urticaceae > Urtica > Urtica dioica. Next base: position 33,685,121 of record NC_142761.1, read on the forward strand.
TTTAGTGTGTGGGCACTTTTAAACACTATGACTCAAGAACTTGTCTTTGAGCCAAAGAGCTAAAACAAAACGATAAGTCTAATGAGGACCTAGGTGCCAAAACAAAAGAGCAAGAAGAGAGAGAGAGAGAGAGAGAGAGAGAGAGAGAGAGAGAGGGGGGGAGAGGGGTGGGCGGCCAAGTCTAGAGAAAGAAGCTCTCAATCTCAAAAACTTGTGTGTTCAACATTGTGAATGTAAGCCTCTGTTTCGAGGGCATATCCCCAAAAGGAAAGAGGGAGTGATGAGTAACTCATCATCGATCTAAGCATCTCCATTAGAGTTCGGTTCCTTCTCTCTAACACTCCGTTTTGCTGAGGTGTGCTAGGTGCTGTAAGCTGAGAAGCGATACCTTCTTCTTTAAGAAAGTCATCAAACTCTCCAGACATATATTCACCGCCTGATCGGATTGAAGGGTTTCGATCTGTTTGCCAGTTTACTTTTCCACTAAAGCCCGAAAGACCTTAAATACGTCAAAGGTCTCGGATTTGTGTTTGAGCAAATAGACAAAACCATATCTTGAGTAATCATCGGTCAAGGTAACGAAGTATTCGTATCCTCCCCGTGCCTGTGTATTGAACGGATCACATACATCAAAATGTACGAGTTCCAATAACTCAGTGGCTCTTCGACCCTTAATAGAGAAAGGTTGTTTAGTCATTTTTCCTTCTATACAAGATTCACAAGTAGACAATGAACATAATGCAGAGGCTTGGAGTGGACCGTCCCTCACAAGTCTTAAGTGCCAGAGATATTTGATTTTATTAGATCGAAGGAATCAGAAAGTTTGATCCTCTTTTGCTCCCTAACTAGATCATTATCTATTTCAGTGTCTAAAAACAAAGTTTGCGTGGGATAAATGTAAAAGAGAGCATTCTTCATACATGCATCAGTGATGAAAGAATTATTTGAAAGAGAAATACGAATTCCATTCTTAATAAACTTTAAAGAATAATTTTGCTAAAAAAGTCGAGCAACATATATCACGTTTTTTTGGAAAGAAGGAACAAAATAAACATTATTCAAATTTAAAGTTCTATCTTCAAAAGACAACGTCACTGATCCCACAGCCTTCCCTGATACCGAGCTCCTATCATCCCATCTGAAGGAGAAGTCACCTTCCTCTAAACTTTTGCTTTTCCTAAAACCAGTTAAGGAACAACAAATATGATTAGTAGCAGTGGAGTCAAGAATCCACGTTGATACATTATCAGCTACTAAGCATGCTTCGGTAATAAGTACAATACATTTTTCCTTAGTTTTGAGGTAGGCATGACAGTTCATGCGCCAGTGTCCAGGTTCATTGTAGTGGTGACACTTGTCGTTAGACTAGTCCACCTTAACTGCCCCGGGCTTCTTCTTCTTCTGAACCTTGGTTTGGTTCTTCTCGGCCTTGCGAGGTCTCTTCTTAGATCCAGAGGTGGAGGCTCTGTGCTCAGTAGCATGTGCCTCTACTTGATTCCTTGTTTTCTTAGTGAGACCTTCAGTAGTGTGAAACTCCTTCATTAGCTTGGTAACAGTGTACTCTAACTTGTTCATGGAGTAGCTCAGCTTGAAGGTATCAAAAGATTCAGGGAGAGTTTCCAAGATCATATCTATTTTGGTCTCCCCGTCAATCTCATATTCTAGGATTTCCATTTCATTCAGGTAACTAATGATCAGCATCATATGGTCCCTGACAGGAGTCCCAGCCTTCATGCGACAGTTCATAAACTGTCGGATTGCTTGCTGTCTGGCCTGACGCCCTTGCCCTCCAAACATCTCATGGAGATTGTAGAGCATGTCGGCGGCTGTCTCAATGTCACGATGTTGCTGCTGGAGCACATTGTTCATAGATGCTAAAATATAGCACCTTGAAATCTCATCGGAACGGAGCCAGGACGCCAAGGCGTCTTTGTCCTCTTGAGTCGAATCATCATTCATTTGAGGAGGACACGGGGTGGTGAGTACCCATTTGTGCTTATCAACGGTAAGGATGATGTCGAGGTTACGTTTCCAATCTACGTAGTTGTCGCCTTCGAGTTTGTTTGAGGAGATGATGGTTGAGACAGAGTTGAGAGACATCTTGCTGAAATTAAGTTGAAACAAGTTTATATATGATTAGTCTTTTTGTTTAGGATTTAAGTTTGTTTAAGTTTTTAGGATGAACAAGACATGAAAAATCCAAATGTGTTATGAACGAAATGACACTTTACTCCTTCAAGGGAAGGCCGCAAAGAGTCTCCTTTCATAAGTAAATGACTCATCATTAATGCATAGGCAAGATGTCAATACATCAAATTTGACTAGCCACTTTGTAAAAGGGTTTTATCACTCACATCCTTTGGCAAGGCCTCGAGGGAGGATTACTAGGGATTAAGTCTAAGTGTGTAACCAACCACTTAGTCTAAGAGATCGACTTTGAAAAAATAATCCACCGAGGGGAGGCCTTGTCTCATCGTTTCACTCTCGGACGTAACTCTTCGAGCAATGATCCGAGCAAAGCGTCGTTGAGTACTCTCATTTAAGAGAGGGCCACGACGGTGACTATTAGTCTGGCGACAATTGCACTTTTCATTAGTGTTGGGGATCGTGGGTTGCAAACAACAAGTATAACCCTCCCACTTAGTTTTTAGAGTTGGGATATCGTCTCTTATATGTTCGGAAACACATTTCCTTGTATATAGAGAGATAGAGTGGAATTCTAGAAATTAGATCCTAGATCGACTTGTTTCATGGAGAGCAGTGTTAGTGCATAAAGGCACAGGGTACATACTCAGACATTTTCCTATTTTCTACTAGGGAAAGTGTATGAGGGAAGTGTGAACTTCTAACTCATTTGGACACTTGAAGTTTGAGATTACACATCTTCTTGCATCATTTTGTCGACTAGTCTTCGAGGAGACCTCTCACTTAAATTTTCAAGAGAAAATAGATTTTGAACATAGGTGATATAGATATAGTTTTGAAAACATAATTGATTTAGATGACAAAACATTTTCAAGTTTGAAAGTGAAAACAATTTTTCAAAATTCAAACTAGTTTTTGTAAAAACTCAATTTCAAGTAAATATTCAAAAAATCAAAACTTTTTAATCTTACACATTATGTTTATGATTCTTAGAAAAACATTTTTGCTCAAGGAAATTTTTTCATTTGAGTTCTAGAACTCTTGGAGTGGGATCCGGAATTCGGAATCCAAAATTTTTAGAAATCCTATAATCCCGGGCAGCGAACACCTTGGGGTAAAGATATTGTAGACGGCGACTCCGATTCTTTCTTGTCAAGGTGAGTTATATCTGATTGTCCAATTGAGCTAATTCTAACAGTTTTGGAAAGTAGACTCACAGGCCTTTAATTTGATTCAAGAACCATTCAAATTCAAGTTCCGAGCAGAGAGATACGCCCCTTTTACAGTAGGTATTCTTAAGCTCCGTGAATTCTGGATAGAAATTCGGCTGAGGACTTAAGTGCAAAAGATTTGGTTGTAACGAAACGTTTTATTGGGTTGTTAAGTCTTTTAGATGTGTCTTATTAACAAGGTAATAGTATAGCACAAGAAAAAATAACAACTAAAATAAAACAAGCGAGTAAATAAACAAAGCAAGCAAGACGATATTACTTGTTCATGAAATTACCCGAAATTTCTCAAATTTATTAAAACGTGATTTTGATTATGAAAAAATTAAAAACTTTTAGAACTGATTCTAATGTGTTTTAATATCATCCCAAAGGTGTAGAAAATCAACATGCTTTTTAATTTAAATGCACGAGCAATAAATTAAAAAAATCTAAAAAACAATTCTAGCAAATTCATTACTCGAGTAAAATTAAGAAAACAATTTTCAAACTCATATTTTAAATTATATGCACATGCTTAAACTTTGACCATAGCTCTGATATCATTTGTTGGAATAGATCTAGGATTAAGAACAATTTATCGCTTCTAGCAAGCGGCGGAATATAAAAAATTCTTTAAAACACGTAAAACGATTTTACTACCTAGACAAAGTGCATGAGCAAATAATTTAAAATTTAAAACTATGAGTTTTCACTCGGTACCAACCTCGCTTGAAGCTTGAGCGTTGAGAAGCCTTTGGAAAGGTTGAATCGCTCGTCTCCTTCGTGTCTTCTTGAACTTGAGTAACCACGATAGTTTCTACCACTAGAGTCTTTCGAGTTTGGTTAGGATTTAGTGTGTGGGCACTTTTAAACACTATGACTCAAGAACTTGTCTTTGAGCCAAAGAGCTAAAACAAACGCTAGGTCTAATGAGGACCTAGGTGCCAAAACAAAAGAGCAAGAAGAGAGAGAGAGAGAGAGAGAGAGAGAGGGAGAGAGAGAGAGAGAGAGAGAGAGAGAGAGAGAGAGAGAGAGAGAGAGAGAGGGGGAGAGGGGTGGGCGGCCAAGTCTAGAGAGAGAAGCTCTCAATCTCAAAAACTTGTGTGTTCAACATTGTGAATGAGGTGGGGTATTCATAGGAGGAGGGATTGCCTTGAAGAGGTAGTTTCCTCTTTTCTTCCATTTGGTCGCCCACCTTGATTGCTTCATGCATGGAGCAAATTTGTTTCCTCTTTTTTTTTCTTTTGGCAAGTATCTTCATACATCAATGCACAAAATAATTTCTCTTTCTTTTTTAAGGGTGCACGAAATTGAGCTTCTAGAACATGTTTCTAGATGTTTCTTTATTTGTTCATGACAATATAAGAAAAGCCCATGTAGCATTTTCACATAAAATTCCATGAAATGAAATTCAATCCTCAAAAGGCCCGAATTCAATAATGTTGGCCGTGTAGACTATTTCATTGTCATCATATGACAATGTCAAAAAACTTATTTATTGACATTCATACCATCTTATTTCCTAATGGACAAAATTACCCTTTAGACAATTTTCGTAAAACTTGTCTAGTTCAACATTTGAACTTGTTTTGACTTAGCTTTCTTGTTTAACTAATCCTACTCTAATGACTTGTGGTAGTGACTTCATGGATCCAAATGAACAAAGCTTGAGCTAGCATACTTGGACTCAAAAGTTCACAAACCTTTTCCAAGTTCTAGCTTAATGTCAACTGACTCCACTAAATAGTTGACACTGAAATCTCTCGGTTCAAATGAATATATTTTCTACTCAAGAATTCTTCTTAAATGTGGATGAGTGGATCCATTGAATGTTATCTATGTTTACCCTTCATGAATATCATCAACTAGATGGGATTTACAAAATTACCATTTTACCTTTCTAGTTGTTTTTTCCTCAACTCCTTTGTCAATGTGAATTAAGTTAGAAACAATGTATTGACGAGGAGCTAACAAGTCACATTGATTTATCCAAAAGAGTCATGACTCAATTTGGATACTGGCCAGTTCATTTATTCACATTCCAAGGAGCAAAGCATGATGTGATATACATTGCATCTCAGCAATCTTATACATGAATTCCATTGAGATCTTCACAAAGTTGTTCATGACATCTTCATAACTTAGTATGTCACCAATAAGTCTTGTCTATATCACATAGTGAATCTAGAACTCTGACTTTCTCAAATGAGAATACGTAAGCTATGAAATGACATGTCTCATTTCAGTATTGAGGTAAGTATGATGCAATTCATACATAGTGACTCTGAGACAGAAGAGGTTAAATGGTTTGTTCTTACTATGTCTCTAGAGGTGCACTGGACCCAGGAAGAACTATAGAGTCTCCAACTCTCTATGTATTATAACCAGACATCATAGATTCTCCTAACAATCATACTGAGACCAATAGCTCTTTGATCCTTAGATTGTGAATTTAATGTTTTAAGCAAACCATGAAGACTTTGTTCATGCAAATCTATATTGGACTCTTCATATGTTGTTAGGTTTGTTTAAGGACTAAAGATTAAGGTTTATCATAAAGCTTCAAACAAACAAGGAAGAATGAATGAAAGTTTCAACTTTTATTAATTATTCAGCAGTTACAAGCAAGAGTCTTCGTGAGACTTTATTACATCAAATGTATATAAGTAATGACTATTACTCTTCTTGTGGTCACCAATGCCAACAGAAGTTACTAAGACCGAGTCGTTTAGTTAATATCTATATGCGCTTAGGGTTAATCCAGTATGGGATGCATTAATCCTAATTAGGTATATATATATATATATATATATATATATATGTATTCTTATATTTGTTGTACTCTTTCTTGCATCTTATTTATTTGCACGAGCATTGTAACATGTTAGGTATTCCACTCATTGAGTTTCAAACTCACAGGAATATCGTTGGTGTTGTAAATAAGGGCAAAAGGAAAATGTAAAGACAAGAAGGGTTCATCTAATGATGACCAAAAGTTGAGGTGATCATGTGGCATAATTAATAGGACGAACATTTACAGTTATATGCTTATGGAGATTCTTGACCCAAAAATATTATTAGTCCAGATTTCAAATTTCTTTTAACAAAGAGTTTAAACGATTGTTTGACTTTTTCATTTCAAAAGATTATAACATTTTTAGTGACATTTCATAGATATTTGTGTTGAATACATTCCTTAGTTTCAAGGATAAGGGATATATTCAGCACAAATATCCATAAAATTTAAACTCGATCATTATAAATTGGTCATTCCAATAGGCCATTCAAACGAGATCATTGAAATGACATTAAGAAGATACATAAAAAAAAATATGGCAATTCAAACGGATAATTAACACATAAATGCTCGGTTAATGTCATTTAAATTAGACATTAAATAAACTAATGTTTGGTCGCACAAACATTATTGGTACAAACCATTTAATAAATTTATTGAATCTTGCAGTTCTCTCTATCTCTCTCTCGGTATTGACGGATTCGTAATAACTACGACGAATTCCAACAAACAACGATCTTCGATGTTCTCCGGCAAACACGAGCGAAATTAATTTTTGAATTTTATTTCATTTTAAACTCTATCATTTAGGAACATATTAAATTTCATTGAAAATTCTCGAAATAAAGGAAAATTAAGGGAACATCAACTCCTTTTTCTAACGACGACTACAAAAAAAGAGACGACGTTGCTCTTAATTCAAATTAATTTCGATTAATTACAATGACTTACAATAAATTGAGATGACGTTTGAATATCGAAAGTCATCGAAATTAATTTGAATTAAGAGCAACGTCGACTCTTTTTTTGTATTCGTTGTTGCAAAAAGAGTCTCTGTTTGTTTAATTTTCCTTCATTCCAATAATTTTCAATGAAATTCAATACTTTCTTCAATGATAGAGTTTAAAATGAAAAAAAAAAAAAAAAATTAAATTAATTTCACACGTGTTTTTCAAAGATTATTGTTCGTTAGAATTCATCATCATTCTTCCAAAACCGTCAATACCTAGTGTTTTAGAGAATGAGAAAACGAAAAAAAAAAAAAAATAATAATAATAATAAAAAATTTAAACTTAAATGCTATGAGGATATTTTTGTTCTTTTTAAGTCAAAAGTCTATAGTTAAATATTTTGCAACTAAAAAAAGTATATGTTTTTGATATTTTCTTACTTCCTACTTTATGAAATTTCTTTTTCTTTTTTTTTTTTGAAGTAAGGGGAAGAAATTCCCACCAGTTTTCTAGAACTATTTAAACGCATGGGTGATAACTACAAATAGTACCAACTACGGAACAAAAAAATGGTATAAATGCTCAGAAGTCCTCTCAAGTAAGAGTCACACAAATATTTAATATCTAATTATAGATTAACTTTTCTTATTAAGGTAATAAAAAAAAAATAATGAACGGGGTAGGCCAAATGACAAGACCGCGATAGCCATGTGTACAAACTCATTTTTTCTTTGATTAGGGAAAAAAAAAATGGTAAGAGAAAAAAAAAATTGGCTCACAAAATAATATACACTTCATTAACTCGGTTGCGTTTATGGCTGCCACAGCACGAAGGCATAGAGTAAGCTATCAAAGACCTTTGTTTTCTTCTAAAGAAGCTTGCTCGTTCTTCGTCTTGATGGCCCTCCGGGGAAAAGCTTCATGATCCATCCCAACACCCTCTCAACCACCTAATTGAAGATGTCGATGTAAAAAAAAATTAATTCATAAAGAAAATTAGATATAAAAACTACTATAGTTGACCAGCATGAATCGAAGTTTTACCTCATCACCTTCGTCGGCGTACTGAATATTTTCAGGCGTGTCACGGGGATCGGGTTGTCTTGCAGGGATATGCTCGATGGCCATGCTTTGAGCGGTCAATAGCTCTAATCTCTGAGTTTGAGCTTCGAGCTTCCGAGACAACTCATTGTTCAACTCCTTCATTAATTACAAACAAACCGATTAAATTTAAATCAGCAAACTGGTTTTTTGCAGAACCCAATTTGTAATAATGAATAATAACTCGCAACACAAAATTGTTTCGCCACCTTGAGTTTGGAACTAAGGGATGACTCTGATGTCAAAGCTTGGACCAGCTCTTGCTTCTCCAAAGTCAACTGCATGAAGAAACACCAAGTCGTTAATTAATAGGATCTAGTGATAAATTGGCAAAGCCATGTTGTTATTAGAAATTAGCCATGTTATATATGTACCTCCGAGATCAATGTATTAATATTTTGAATCATTCTCAACTGGTGAGGGGGTATATTTGCAAATGAATCTTCACTAGTTGAAAATCCATCCACAGGCAACGCTGTCAAGCTAGAGGCTTCGGTTCCAACTAAAAACGCTTCACGCAGTTCCTGGCTCGAATTATCCGCTCTGGCATCTTCATTTGCTGCATAAACTCAAGACTAAAATCTGAGAGCAAGAAAAAGAGAAGCTATATCTGCTTTTTTTACAAATAGATTCTTTGACAGTGGTTTAGCTACCCCCAAACAAATCAGGAATGACATTGTGATTTCTAAACAAATCAGAGTTGATTGCATGACACTGTGATGAGCTTTATGTCAAACTTTATCGTGAGACCAGAGACAAACTTTAACCATTTTTAAGCGAGATTTTTTTTCACAATCAGGGCACCTAAAGAATATTTAAATGTGAACAGCAATATTATCCAACATGATCATTCTTAATACCTAAATCTTCAGTAGAGGTAGACACATCTTTCCTGTTTGTTGTAGGATTTGGAGCATCTGCTACAGGCTTCCCATTTGCAGAAGCTTTCCGTAACTTCGAAAGGAGAAGCTTCTTCTCTACGACACATTAACAACGTACAGAGGATTAAAATTAAAATACTGGACACTGCTATTGAAAATATTACATCAGCCATGCAACACAGCTTAGAATAACAACAGCAGTTGGATTTATTATAATATTTGTCTTCCCATACCTTCTTGAAGAGCATCAATGGTCGACTGCAAATCCATCCGATCCTTTTCTATGCTAGACATCCTTTTTCTGTAAATTTATCATATCCATATTTATGTTTAACTCATGAAATCGTAATTTAGGAAACAAAAACAGACGAGGTTGGGAAGCATTGAGAAAGCTATCTTGCAAAATACAGGAAGAAGAAAAAAACAAACAAAGAAAATCTCCATGAACAAAGAAACTAAAATTTAGCGTACTTGTATGCCGAGATTTCAGCTTGTGAGTTCTCCAATTGCCTCTCAAGCTTTAGCTCATTGGACCGTAGTCTAAGTGCCTGCACGAGGAATGGAGATCGAAATCTCAAAACCCAATATTTATCCAGATATTCCAGTACCACATTAAATCATCAATAATCTTGGAAAATGTAAAATAAAAACCCAAATGTCTTCATTAAATTAGCTGACATGTTATTCATAAAAAATAGCCGTTTTAACCAGTTATCCTAGTCAGCATAAAAAAAGTGCAACCTCACACGACTTTCATAAAACGCAAACCAATCACAGTCCCTTAATCGAATACTTTTAAGAATCAAAAGCTAAGCAGCAAAATTCTAACGCACAAAAGTTATACCTTCTCCTCTAAAGTGATAACTTCAGAAGCCAATAACTTAGCACGTTCATCGGCTGCACTACATTCAAGATGTGCGTTCGCGTATTCATTTCTGAAAGCCTCGAGTTCCGCCTGAGACATAAGATTACAGTATCAAAGTTATAATCGAACATAATTAAAGGGTATTCAGACAACATGCACATGCACTCACAACCAAAATGAAACATGTATACATAAACCCATAAATATTTTAACTTACCATGTGATCCATAAAGCTTTATAATCATTTCAGGAACATTTATTTGTAGAAGAACCATAACTATTCGAAACTTCATATTCCAAAATTTTGTTTTCTTAAACGAGATTGTTAAATACTATGCACATTAAAAAAATAAAAAATAAAAACATCTTAAGAAAAATTTAAACTAGAAAATATCAAGAACTTGGACGTGATAGATGTAAGAAAAATAGACATAATGTAGCACAGATAAATTATTTCAATGTAATTTTTGTTTTACCATAACTGCGGTTTAACAAAAATATACACAAAATTATATATGTATATTCTGTGATAAAATGTAACTTAGTTCAAGATGAAAATCCAATTTATATTAGAGCCAGTGGATCAATGAGAAAATAAGGAGACAAACCAATCGGGCCTTGATCTCCTCCTTTAAGTTTTCCATATCAGATTTCAGTTGATCAACAACGCCTCTCTACAGAAGAGAAAACATGAAACGGTTAAAAATGCACTAATAGAAAGGTACCTTGGTGTTATCAGGTACAGCTGAAAGTGAAAAACACAATAACAAAGTCATAGAACTGTTTCAAACTTGCAAGCTAAAACGTATACTTAACTTCTCATGTTCGAAATAATTAATAAAAATAAGAACACTGAAAAAAATGTGTAATATGGTTTATCACTGCCAAATCAATCATTTAAAATTATGGTAATTATTATGTTTCCATATTCTTCTCCCAAGAAGTACACAAAACCAGAGACTCACATTACTGCCCACCAATAAATTTTCATACAAAATTTCCCCAATTGCAATTGCAGCCACCACAGGAAAATGAAGTGGAAAAAAAAAAAAAAAAAGGGGTGTGAAATTGTATTCATAATTAAGTGTCCGTGGAAGAACCCATGAGCACTACCTTACTGTATGGTACTGAAAGTAAACCTTTTTTTTGTTTTTGTTTTGAAAAAGCCCATACTTGTCGTGTTTAATTACTCTTTTATTTAAATAGATGGCATATCTATGGGCAATAACTTACTTCACACAGAAGAGTTGTATAAAGCAAACACGTTAAAGACATATTGTTTTTAATCAACATTAAGGTAATATTTAACCGAACATTTAGATGCAGTAACTAAGCTGCAATACCAAAAAAAAAATGCTTTCCAAGCAGACCTGTTGGTTATAACTTTCTGTAAGAGATGAATTTTCGGCTGCTAGTGACTCTGCCAAGGAGCTAGATGTTTCCAGCGCGCGTTGCAAAGAGAACTTTTCTTGTGTTAAATCCTCAATGTGCTGGGAAAAACAAAATAATAATTAATCAAAAGATATCCTCGTTATGAACTTGCACAGCCACTTTTCTGATTGAGATTTGTGCATTAGAACAACATGGTTGAGTGAATCGGGTGTGTCATCCTAACTAAAATTTCTCTCTCACTAGTCACTACATATGTCTCCCTAAATCCTTCTACATAGACATTTTGATTTTCTCTTTTCAGTATTCTGTAAGAAAGAAAAACTACGACCTGGAGAACAAACCTCTCTATACCTAGCCAAGTGAAATTTAAATCTAACTGAAATGATAATATGTAAATAAAAAAGGGTACCTGTTCCAGAGTTGAAAAGTCTTCCGTCTGCTTGGGTTGTAAGTAAAACTCATGTTTCATATCCATGCCGTTTTCATATACAGGCAATCTTGGCAGTTTAGATGAAATACCACCAGAACCTGGACTCATCATAAATTCACTTGCTTGAGGCGAGCTTACGGTGTCAAGCTTTGTGGAGGGACTGAAACTACCAGCACTCAGAGGTGGCTCATAAAAAGGAGACGACACGGGAAACTCCACACCATTTGCTAATAAACTGTCGGACTTAAATAAGTCTTTCTCAGGTTCGTCTTTTTTCATTTGAGTTTCTACTAAAACTCTATTAATATTGAGATTGTCAAGAAAAGATGGGCGTGATCTTCTAGCATTTGTTTCATTTGTGACAGGATATAGTGGTATAGGATTTGGGGGGCTCCTATAATTAGATTGAAAACTCCCAGATCCAAATTTATGGACATCTCCATTTTCCATACTGTACGGAGCACTAGCAGAGTTACTGATGTTTTCCTTGCCTGATTTAGATGAGATAATTTCGCTGAAGGTCATACTATTATTCACCTTTGGTACACCATCAGAAAACCCTTTTATCCCTGAACTGGGCCGAATGAGGTCTGCCATGTAACCCAAAAGACAAACAGTTAGTACCGATATAATATCAGAAAACCAGGCAATAACTTAAGAAAATTAAATGCTTTGAGTAACCGTTCCTTTGTTTGGTACACCGCTTAAATCATCATTTTAGAAAATTGATAACTCAAAGACATATCAAACATGCTACTTCAAATTTGACATTACCTTCATATTGGGAAACTGGCTTAGGTCTATCAGCGCTACTAAGCTCACTGAGTAGACTACCAATCGAATTCTGAGGGGAGATTCTCGAAACAGAAACATGAGAAGATCCAGTATTCAAACTTGTATAATCCTTTGACATACCACTTTCTTCTTTCGAATGAGTTTCTACTATCCCAGGAGTGATCATGCTGCCGAAATCTTGACTTCCTTGTGAGTCTAAAGTATTAGACTCATCGGACGTGGTTCCATATGGAAATTTAGTTGAGCCTCTTCCATAATTTGGAAGACTGTTTCTTATTCCCCCATGGGCTTGCTTATTATCTAGAGGTGCATCAAAACTTGAAGCACCGAGTCTCTTAAATTCTTGATCATTAGAGGACGAATGTGGCTGATCAGAAGATATTGAAATGTGATCGTTAATATAAATGTTTCCACTGTTCATCGCTATAGATGAAGGGTCGGTAAGGGCAGTGCCTTGTCCACCAGATGAACCAGCAACAGCTGTGTCTGTAACTGTAGCGTGATCATTCTCTAAAGGTTGCTTCTCATTTGAATTGACTTCAGAAGCATTGGTCGATAGAGCCTTCTTTGCAGCCTTTTTCTTACGAAATTCTTCTAGCTGCAATTTTTAAAAATTTGAAGTGTTATTTTAATTATTTTGTAAAAAAAGGTAACCTAGCAAGACTGATATTTTTATTCCATGAAACAAAAACTGCTGATAAGAAAATATCTTGTACACGACATAGAACTCTATCATGAGAATAATCTCTTAGGATATAACACTCACTCTTTGCCTGACCATGTCGTATTACGCAAGAGGTTCTACAGATGCTACTTCTAAACCAATACCTCATGTTCACAGGACTGAAAAACTAAACCGGGGTTGAGTCAGAACGAAATTGGGTTTTGAAGGATCCTGATTCTGAAGGAAAATCCAGAAACAAGTTCCTATAGTTGTAATTGAAATTCCCAGCTGAGTCTTGAAAAAACAAATAAGACTTATATTTGCATGTCTAAGGCAACTTTGCTTCTTCTTATCCATATAGCTTACATGAATTAGGGTTAAAATAATGTTTCACCAGGTAAGATATCAAAATGAGAACCACAAAAGACAACAAATTTTAAACAATTCTGCGATTGGCATATACACAACTTGGGGACAGAAAATCCGAAAAACTTTCTCTATGAGCACCTCAATCAACAAGTTCTGGTACCAATTTCGCGACACGATCACATATTTACAGTCAGTCAAACACTGATCAAAACTCCGATTATCTCATAAAACGCTTAAAATTCGAAATTCAAAACTGAAATTGAACCCATACCCGGCGTTTTCCAGCTTGTAAATGCTCTTTCTTCTTCGCCGACGCCACGGAGCTTGGCAAAACCTGAACCGAAGCCATTAAAAAGGGGAAAAATCGATTCCGAAAAGAAAACTCAACCCAGCCCAATAATCACAATTCCGATTAATCGGAGCTTGGTAAGGAGAAACCACTAAAATCCTAGGAGATAACCTAGGGCACAGAAAAGAACTCCGGATCAAAAATGCCCTCGGATTCGATGATCAACAGTCGGGTAATTCGAAACGCAACGGGAGAAAGTTTTAAAAAATAAAAAAATAAAAATGTATAGTTATAATTGCACAAAAGCCCTAAAATCTCGATTCAGACAAAGCGCCCGATCCGATCGGAGAGAGATAGAGGGAATTTGGGTTCTACAGATCAAGTGCTACAGATTACAGATCTCCCTCTCTCCGAGTTGTCTCGAGTTCTTTTCGTTTTGATTTTTATTTTGAATTTTTGTTCAATTTTTTTTTTTATTTAGCATAATTGTTTTTCAAATTTGGCGTGGCAGATAATACGACGTGGCAGTGAATTTAAAGACACTTTTTTTTACCACTACTTAAAGATACTCATGTGAGATTTTCTTTGTATGAAAGATTTAAAAAAAAAAATTAAAAAAAAAAACACAACAACACAAAAGAAATTTTGGACCGAAAAATTAACAAAATATCGAAATTAGATCTCATATTTTAAAATATCTAAAAATGGACTTTTATCTCAATTTCGAACACAAATACTTTTTTTAACAAATAAACTCATTTCATATTCACTATCTATCTTCTCAATCTCTCATTCGGTCTTTCACGCTCGATTCCGACGTGATATAACTAAATTCGACGATAGACGAGGGAATCCGACGAGATATGATGATCTAGAATGACAAAGTTTCACGTGAATTTGATTTTTTTTCGCTTAAAATGCCCAAAAAAATATGAATTTTATCTTATAGCATCGTACATTATTGTACACTATCGTACACCATCGTATATTATCGTACATTATAACGCAATTTCATTTGTATGAATTTTATCGTACCTTAAAATTATAATGTATCGTATCTCATCGTATTATATCGTACACAATCGTAAGGCATCGTATATTATCGTACGTTATAATTTCATTAAAATTATAATGTAATTTTATCGTATATTATCTCATTCGTATATTATCTCATTTGTATGAATTTTATCGTACCTTAAAATTATAATGTATCGTATCTCATCGTATTATGTCGGCATCGTATATTATCGTACATTATAACCTAGAATACGATAGTGTACGATAATGTACAATGTTATACGATAAAATTCATATTTTTGGGCATTTTAAGTCGAAAAAGTCAAATTCACGTGAAACTTTGTCATTCTAAGTTATCTTAGTTCGTCGGATTCCCTCGTATCTTGTCGAATTTAGTTATATTTCGTCGGAATTGGGCGTGAAAGACCGAATAAGGAATTGAGAAGATAGAGAGTGAAAGTAAAATGAGTTTATTTGTTTAAAATGACATTTGTGTCCAAAATTGAGACTTGTATTAAGTGTTTTGGACCTTTTGTTTATGTTTTTTTATGATCTGTGAACTTATTACATGTGTTGGAGACTTGTATTTGGAGTTTAAACTTATTATGTGTGTGTTTGAAACTAATTTTGTTGCGTGTCTAAAATATGGATTTTATTTGTTATATTAAGAATTATGCAACATTATTTCCGTCGGCATTTCCGTCGGTACCACAATTTTCGTCGGCACAATTTTTTCAAATTTTTATATTTTTCCGTCGCAATTCTTATCGGCCTCCGCAATTTCTGCTTTTTTAGACCATCGGCACGAAATCGACCGTCGGTATTTCAATTCTTGCAATTAGGTTCCACCTCCGCTCTAGATCTAAAATAAACCATAATTCTTTTATAGGATCACATTGGAAAAACTGGTGCGAATTTGTTTCTTCTTCTAAATGACACAATATACACCAAGGATCGACGTAAATACATATTTGCATTAGACACAAACCGATATTAGTTTTCTGCATATGATTTCCATCGATTTTGAGATCAAATGAACTAATTTGTTGAATCAACCCATAAAAAAACTCTTTGAATTATTTGTCCTTAGACTTTGTGAGAGACACTTGACAAATTTATTGAATATCTTGAAAGCTGTCCTCAAATCATCGCATGTCAACTTGCATTTATTTAAACTCCTTGATCGACATAAGATTGTATCCATTATGCGCCAATTTTTCCAGCCACATCTAAGCTCGTTCATTGACTTTTAAATGCAAATGTGCTTCCACACTTTCTCATTCGGTTGATTTTTTGTGAATAACCCGATCTCTTTCGTCAACTAAAATAGTTGATCTTCGAATGGGGCTCGGCTTGTTTGGTTCTCATGCTAATGATGGACTCCACATCTGTCATCCTAGAAATCTGAGAAACTTTTTGTTCATCCTATGCTATTTTTTCATTTTGAAACTGATGATCCAAAAAAGTGGATAAAAATGTTGGGCCAAGTGCTCAAACATACTACCCAAATAAAAACCCCTATTGTAGTTTGATGTCTTTCTTTTTCTTTATGGCAAACACTAGTTCACCAAAAAAATTAGAGAACTTGTTTTGAGTTTCAAAAAAATTATTGAGAAGTTTACAGTTAGCATTCTCGTGGCAACCTCCAAGGTCCCGTCTGGGATGGGTCCCGGCCGAAAAGACTCAGCATCGCCTCCGATGGGTCCCGCCAGGCTTGGTCTCGGCCTGCACTCCCTAGGCGTAGAAAAAGGGGCTATTGTTCTTTTGCATCCGATCCAAGGCCTATAAATTAATATCAACTTCGGCACACAAACTAGGGTAACTAACTACATTAACGCTGTTTGAAGATCTACTGAAGCTCGTTTCACTCAAAATTCTCTCGAGACACTCTAAAACCTCAATCTAATCCATCTCACCCCTACTAATGTTGAGCGTTGGAGAGGTAATCAGATGCACCGCTTTTGTGTCCCCATGAAGTTCATCTTTATTCTTCTTTGATTCAGGTTGCTCCACGAACAAGATTCCTAGCCTTTCACGAAGAGGAACCCAAATCTTCTTGTTCAAGATACCATGTGGCTCGTGTGCGATCGCTTGGTCTGACCTTGGATCGAATCTCTCGAACCACTAAATTTTTGTCCAAAAACGAGCGACAACAAGTATAAAAAATAGCCTTTCTCCAAAACAAAATAAATTTGTCATATGATAGTCACAAAATATTGACAACACACTGCAATTCCAAAAAATTAAATTAAAAAAGACACACATAAACTTATTTAAACATTAGTAAACAAGCAAACAACAAATACAAAAAAAAATTAAAAATAAAAATAAAAAATTAGATGGATAAAATCGTAATTTTTTTTTTTTTTTTTTTTTTTTGTAAAAGCATCTCATGTGAACAAAAAAAACCTTTAGACTTGGTTCAGACCAAAGATTGAAAAATCGTTACTGATGCTGTATCGGGAATTAGATTTTGCTGAGTTACTAGAAGATACTCTTGGTTTACCGGGATATTAAGTAAAAGTGAGAGTAAACCGTACTGGTGAACTTACCGTTACTGAGGTTTACCGGAAAATATAGGACTTACCGAGGTGGTATACAGTGAACAAATATTTATAAAATGTCATATATACCATATGCTAAAAATGAAAATAGTTTACAATATCTTCATTATATAATCAATATCTTCACCCGACTTGTAAATTCAAGTTTAATAAACAAGCTTCTGTTGTTACAATTAAACTCTTGAGTGAATTATGGTCCCAAGAGTTTATCGAATTAATTTAAAATATTTTAAGGTAATGAAAAATCTCGGAATACATAAATGACTTATCAAGTTCGTCTCGAATAATAAATTATTCTCCGAGGAAATATTCCGGAAATTAATTTAAGAAATAAATTATTAAAAAAGAGAATTATTTCTGAGAAACCTTAAATATATTTAAATCAA
The DNA here is from genome assembly GCF_054948205.1 of Urtica dioica subsp. dioica. Taxonomy (NCBI): domain Eukaryota; kingdom Viridiplantae; phylum Streptophyta; class Magnoliopsida; order Rosales; family Urticaceae; genus Urtica; species Urtica dioica. The sequence goes on from NC_142761.1 coordinate 33,702,977, forward strand.
TCGAGAACACACGAGAAAATTCTCGGTTTAAATTATAAAATCGATACCCATTTAATTGTGGACTTGAATAAGGATTTAAATGGATGGGACCCATTTGCAACAAAAATTAAGGACCCTGTTGCAGCAAAAATTAAAATTTGGGGCCAGAAGTGAGTTTTAGGCTAAAAGCTGAGGACTGACAAGTCTTGCTCATATAAAATCACACGCTTCTTTCTCCTTCTTCTCCACGCACGACCACCTGCAAAGAAAGAACAAGAAAAAAAAAACACACAACAACAACAACCGCTCAACAACACCATCACCATCATCGCCCATCTCCATCTTCTTCTTCCTTGCGCGTCCTCAACCCGAGAACCGTCCCTTGCACGCGCTCCGGCTGAGAAGAAGAAGCGCCGCGAGCTAGACGAGGACACTGGACCGAGGAAAGTCACCGGAAAAGAGTGCGTGGACTCCGGTGAAGCTTTTGGAGGTGAGAAATCCTTTCCTCCGAATTTGATTTTGAAGAACTAGGGTTTTGATTTTTGGAATTGGGGGTTTGTAAATTCCGAGCTTGTTTGATGTTGTTGAAGTGTTTTGGACTGGTTCTGTGCTCGAATTGGGTTGTTTTGGTGCTCGGTTTTGTGATTGGAGTGATTTGGAATTGTTTGGTTTTTACTGTTTTGCACATCTTGTAGAAACGGACGTGGACAGTCCAACTTGTTCTGAGATTTTTTTTTTTTTTTTTTTGATATTTTTCTTGGATAATAGACTTCATGAGGTTTCTAAAAAGTCCAGGAACGTGTAATTCCGTTAAGAATTGAGTGAGATATGAATTGTTGAAATCAGTGTTGCAAAGCTGGAAAAAACTGGAAACTCCGAATCTGTGAACTGTTTTTTGGGTATGTTTTTGAGATAGTTATCTTGGTCCGAAATTGGCTTGTAATATCTCATTAGAAATGTTGGATTTCGAGTTGTATAGCCGAAGTTATGGTACATTCTTTATCTGGTGTCAAAACTGGAATTTTGAGATTTTCCATGACTGATCTTGTTTGATTCCAGTTTTGTTTTGTGAAATGTTGGATTGTGGCTGAAATGGTGTCCTGTTATGGTTTGACGGTTTTGTTGTCGGGGATGATTCGGAAGGTTAACGATGTTTTTCCGGGTTTCGTTGTGTTCGGCCGTGGATTTTGTGACAAGTTATTGAATTTTGTGACTTGTTGTGTGGCTGTGTTTTGTGTATTGTTTTGGCGTGAGTTTTGTTTAGAAATATCACCATTTAATTACGGTGAGATTTCGTAATTCACTTGACCGAAGAATATTCTCGGAAAAATAATAAATCGAATACGAGAATAAGTCAGTGTTAATTATTTGGGTCTCGGTTAGCAATGGTGATTCGTTTGAGATTTGAGAATCTGACGATCGGTTTGGTTATGTTTAACCTTATCGAACGGCGTGAACGAACCGGGTCGAGACGCGAGGAATCGAAGACGAGCTTCTGATCTCGACTTGAACGTGAGTAATATTATTCGCTTAAATAGCATTTAATTTCTCCCGTATTTTATGATTATTCTTTTGACGTTCGAAAATTTAATTGATCGATAATCTGAAAATCTAGACTTATAGGATTTTTATTTAATGCCCGAAAAAGGGTTAAACGGTTAATTAATAATCGCTCGACTCTTGCCCAGTATAAATTATTTTTTCGTACTGATTTTCGGTACCTTTGGTTTATTACGGGTCTTAAATAACGGTTAATTTTCGAGGACCGGAAATTAATAAATTAAATTCTCGAATATTAAATTAGCATGCGTTGTTCCGTCAACGATCCCAGATTCAACTCTCTTTTTTTCCGAGCCCAATAATTAACGGAACCTTAGTTAAGAATTTTAATATTCTTAACGAACTCTGGGACGTACCAAGTTCTTTCGAGGAGAGTACGGAGACGTGCAATATGAGGCGAAGCGTTGGGACGCGTAAGTCAAGCAGTTTGAATATTTCGAGTAAGCGCGGAGACATAAGTCACCTATTTACCAAGGGAACAATCTTGTGGTGTGCATTTACGTGTTACTAAAAAAAAAGAGTAAGTAAAACCTTAAAAGACATAAACACCAAAGATTAAGGCTTCGGCCACTTTTTATCGAAACCTTAGTTCGGGTTTTACCCGTAGGTTCAAACGCTAACTTGAACCAGCCACGTTGCTACTTTGTTGTAGTTAGATCACTTTGTTAACCATAGAGTTTGGCTAGATCCGAGGTGATAGGAGAGCATGTTGGACTCTCGGATTCGAGCCGAGGGTAGAAGTACCGTGAGTCACGTCCCGAGTTTTCAAACTAAAATACTTAATGAACATGAAAGGGGAACCAAAATTCTTTTGGGATTTATCCCGAGACGTTCTCCTGTTTGTAATTAATTGTGTACTCTATATGTTAGAGTACCCAAATAATAAATAATGTTGTCGGTGTTACCCACAAGTTACGACTTGTGTTGAGGACTAAGATGGTCCTAATGGCGCTGAGTACTCCACATGAGCTGCCAAGAGCACCCTGTTCTTGCAATGGGAAAGGTCGCCACGACCAGCCCATTTGCTGTGTCATGACGGCACGTAGCGCCGGCGTCTAAACGAAGATGGTACCACTAGTGGATCCCAGATAGTCCTAAAACACATAAGCCACTGATGACTACTGCTCGAAGTCCGAGGTTGGCTTCTTGTCATAGGGTTGTAGTAGGGGATGTTGTATAACCTTGTGGAATGGCAAGTGATAGCGTAGAGCGAGGCCCCGCGTTAGGCATGCTTTAGAATCATATGCATCTGCATCTGCATCTGCATCCCTATGTATTTGTTTTCACGTCACATGACATTAGTCGATTTTCTTTTCCTAAGTTAGACTCCCGCTTACTGAGTCAATCGACTCATAGCTTTATGACCATTGGTAATGTAGACAAGGGCAAGGCGGCGATGTGAGCAACAGAAACGGAGATCAAAACCGGGCGTATATCTCTTGACCTATGGGCTACTGGGAACTCATCTGGAATCAAATTATTAAATATTAGTATTTTGTCAAACTCTGTCTAAAATATGCTCCCCAAACTATCTCATGTATATACAACGGGAGTTTGTGTATAAATAAGAGTCGCTATAAGACTCTAAGTCCTAAACTTAAAACGCAAAAAAATTATCCGAGGTTTTTGTATAACCACTAAATTGGTATATACTTAATTATCATATGTTTAATATTTCCGCATTTTAAATTATGTAATATATTTATTTATTGTATATTAAAGTCTTCGCGTTGTTTAAATTTATGGTTGCGTACTATTTTGGAGTTAGTCTTTTTGGCTCGTGAGCAAGTTGATGACGCTGGCGAGTCGTCTCATTATTCAGATTATTCGGTCGCGGCTCGTGGGCGAGCTGATGATGCTCGCGGGTCGTGACAGATTTTATGGTATCAGAGCCCAGTTTTAGTTGTTTCTGTAGACCTGAGATATGCGTTGCGGTATGGATTGTTGATCGATGATGTGCTAACCGTTGGCCTACTTTTTTATAGTTACCCGGGATGGCACATGGAGGGATTTACAGTCTCCAGCACGCGATGGCGGCCGTTCCACCGGACGCTCCAACCTTTAGTGGTCATCAGAGCACAATTCTATGGGTCACTTGGCTCAGGCTCACGATTGATTGGATGGACGCGGTCGGGATTTTGCACCACTACCGCCCCGGCATCGCTATCACCTTGCTTCGGGGCCCTAGCCTTACTCGGTGGACAAAGTACATTGTGACTGGGGATGCCCATCGATCTTGGGGGGTGTTCCAACAGATGATGGGCATCTCTTTTGGGTATGAGGGATCTGTCGATAGCTGGGTGGATGGTGCACGACGCTGCCACCAGTTCGAGTTTGAGTCGATACATTAGTACGATATTTGTTTTCTGATGGAGGTTGTGGACACCTGTCCCTTCGCTCTGGAAGATAGGGAGCAACAACAGATTTTCTTTCGTGGTCTACTCCATGAGTACGCTAATGCTCGACTGGTGGGAGATTGTCCCTCGATGGTAGTGTTGAGGGAGCAACTCTCGTTCCAAGTTCAGACGTGGGCTGGTTGTCGACCTCCAACTCCGCCTGTTCCTCCTCCACCACCTGCAGGTCTGCCTCTGGATGTTCCACCGCCACAGCCGGCTCCACTAGTTGTCAATATTACTGACGATGACGATGAGGAGCTGGTCGGGACCGCCAATGCGGTAGGGGATCCAGAGGAGGACGATCCAGAGGAGGACCCAGACGAGGAGCTCTTCGAGCAGTGGTCTCCGATCGCTCCAGCTTTGTGAGTATCATCACCTTAGTTAGCAGTTGTTCTACGTTTTGTACTTGTCTTTTGGATTAGATCTTTTGGAGTTAGACGAGTAGAGCGGGATGAGTACTACTTTTTGGGCCGCTTGACTAAGCGTTGGGAAAACTAGTCATTGTATATGTCTTTTTGACCGTGTAGATGCCATGTGTACGTGTATGTAGTAGCAGTATGATGTTGTATGTTACCTTTTGGTTGTATATATGGATGTTGTTCATAGAAATCTCGTTTCAGCTAGATCGTATATCTGTTGTGTATGTCTCTCGCATTTTCGTGATATTTATTGTTTTGACCTCACTCATTCTCTTATGTAGGTCAGAGAAAGTATGTCTACTAGTCAGGACCTAGCTAGTTCCGAAAATGCTCATGCAATGGATCTCGAGAGATTCGACATGCAATTGAGAGACAAGATCAAAGATTTGCGCAACAGTTGGAGGCGCAAACCCATCAAGGTGAAAGAGTAGCGCAACAACTGGAAGCGTATAGCACCACCTCAGCCAAACTTTGAACCTCTAGCTCAAGATGAACGACGCGAGAATCCGCCGCAAGCGCCTGTGGATCCTCCAGAAGTGCTGAACTTTCAGATGCCAGACGTTGTACCTCTGGTAGGTGAACCTGCATACGAGAGGTTCTGGAAGCAGAAGCCTCCAACCTTTGACGGCAGCATTGATCCAACTGTGGCCGAGAAATGGCTAAAGAAAATCTAGCAGATCTGTAATTATATGCAGCTGTCAGATACTGAGAAAGTGGCGTGTGCCGTTAACCAACTGGAGGATGAAGCAGGGGGTTGGTGGGAATTAGTGGCTTCATATGAGGATGTCAACAGAATGACATGGGTGCACTTTCTAAATCTATTTTATGGGAAGTCCTTAAGCAAAGCCAACTTATCAAACAAGGTACGTGAGTTCATGACTCTTTGGCAAGGTTTGATGTCGGTCTCAGAATACACTGCGAAGTTTGATTCGTTGGCAAGGTTCATTCCTTCCCTGGTACCACAGATCAGGCTCGCAAAATGAAGTATATGCACGGACTTAACGTGAATATTGTGAGCCACGTTGATAGCGGTGATACTGGACCCTGTAGTTATGCCAATGTCGTGCAAAGATCTTTGCGCGTTGCTAGTTGGCATGACAGTGAGCAAGCTCTTGCTCCGAAATCGATGGCTATAGTACCTTCCAATACCGCTGAGGTGATTCAAGGCGAGTGACGAAAGAGAACAAACTTCCAATCGAGGTGGAACAAGTCGTCACAGGGAAGTGGGAATAGGTCCCAGCAAGGATCGAGTAACCGCCCCCAGGCTAGTTCTGGAAACCGATCGCAGACGGTAAGCCAGAACAAGAATCGTGGAGACAACCGACCATCTGGGCAATCCAATAAGAAGCATATAACCTTTGGGAACAATCAGTCAGCCCAATACCGAAGGTGTGGCGGAACTCATGAGGGCGACTGTTATACTCGCACATTGGTGTGTTACCGTTGTGGTAAGCAGGGTCACTTGTCGAAAGTATGCCGGAGTCCTGTTGAGAATCCTCCAGCATCAAAAGAACAACTGAAAGCCAATGCACGTGTCCTCTCTATCCGCGAGGAGGAGGTCCGAGCTGGATCGTCCACCGCCGTCGCAGGTCAGATTCATATAAACTCTATCCCAGCTTATGCATTGATAGACTCAGGAGCTACACATTCATTTGTTACATCTAGGAAGTATGATCAACTAGATGGGAGTAGTTTTCGTATCCGTTCGTGACGGTTACACCTTCCGGAGATAGATATCAGTCGATGTACTGGTATGAGAATGTGCCGATTCAGGTCTAGGATTGAATACTGAAAGCCAACTTGATCAAACCGAAAATGGTAGATTATAATGTGATCCTTGGGATGGATTGGCTGAGTACCTATCATGCACTCGTCGATTGCCGGAAAAAGTCAGTTTTGTTCAAAAACCCCGGACTTGAACTGTTCCAGTTCCAGGGTTCTTCACAAAAATCAAGTTTTCCGGTTATATCGGCGCTAAAGGCTGTGAAGATGATGCATCAAGGATGCATTGGATATCTTGCAAGTGTGGTAGACGTCACAAAGACGGTTAAGCCACAACCGCAAGACATTCCAATCGTTAGAGATTTTCTTGACGTTTTTCCAGAAGATCTTCCCGGCCTACCTCCTGGTCGCGAGGTGGAGTTCAATATTGAACTCATCTCAGGCACAGCTCCAATATCTAAAACCACATACCGTATGGTTCCAGCAGAATTGAAAGAACTCAAGACACAGCTTTAGGATTTGCTTGATAAAGGGTTCATTCGACCGAGCCGTTCTCCGTGGGTAGCGCCAGTCTTGTTCGTCAGGAAGACAGATGGTTCACTACGGCTCTGTATTGATTACCGTGGTCTGAACCAAGTGACGATCAAGAACAAATATCCATTTCCGCGCATTGATGACCTCTTCGATCAGCTCACTGGAGCAACTGTATTCTTTAAGATCGACTTGCGTTCTGGGTACCATTAGCTAAAAATTCGAGACAAAGACATCCCGAAAACTGCTTTTCCTACTCGTTATGGTCATTACGAGTTTTTAGTGATGTCGTTTGGATTGACTAACGCGCCAGCATCGTTCATGAACTTGATGAACCGAGTGTTTGATGACTTTCTGGATAAGTTTGTGATCGTGTTCATCGACGACATTCTAATATACCCGAAGACTAACAAAGAGCATGAACAGCATCTGGAGCTAGCGCTAAGCAGGCTTAGGGAAAAGCGATTGTACGCTAAGTGTTCGAAGTGTGAATTTTGGCTGGAACAAGTTGTATTCCTCGGTCATGTCGTCAGTAGCGCTGGTATTATGGTAGATCCTACAAAAGTGTAAGCTGTGAAGCAATTGAGTCAACCAAAGACTGTCACTGAGGTGAGAAGTTTTTGGGCCTAGCGGGCTATTATCGAAAGTTCGTGGAAGGATTTTATAAAATAGCCATGACGTTGACCCAATTAACTCGCAAAGGACAGAAGTTTACCTTGTCTGAAACGTGTAAGAAAAGTTTCCAAGAGCTGAAAAGCCGGCTGACAACGGTGCCACTGCTCATAATTCCACAGGGAGATGATGGATTCACCATCTATTGTGATGCGTATAAGCAAGGTTTAGGCGCAGAACTGATGCAACGTGAGAAATTCATCGCGTACGCCTCTCGACAGTTGAAAGATTATGAAATTCGGTACCCTACGCACGATCTAGAGCTTGCAGCTGTCGTGTTTGCTCTGAAAATATGGAGACACTATATGTATGGAGTTCATTGCGATATTTTTGCAGACCATAAGACGCTTAAGTATCTCTTTACTTAGAAGGAGTTGAATATGCGCAAGGACGTTGGATGGAACTCCTAAACGACTACGACTTCGATTTGCATTATCACCCTGGTAAGGCCAATAAGGTAGCAAATGCTCTTAATCGTAAGTCTGTAGCATCCTTAGCAATTTGTTGGAAACGTCTCTCCATCTGAAAGATGATATGCAGCAGCTAGAGTTTCAGCTAATCACAAGCAGGTTAGCCGCTCTTAGTGTACGTCCAGTATTGCTCGAGTAGATCAAAGATGGTTAGTATGCAGATGAATATCTTCTTGGGAAGATGTTTGATGTTCAGAACGGTAAAGAGGGTGACTTCAAATTGGATGAGAATGAGATTCTAAGGTGCAATGGTAGAGTTTGTGTGCCATCCAATGAGGAAGTCAGAAAGCAGTTGATGGAAGAAGCTCACGGGACACCATATTCAGTACATCCAGGTGTGACAAAGATGTATCAGAACTTGTAAAAGGTGTATTGGTGGCCAGGAATGAAGAAAGACGTAGCTGAGTTCGTCCAAAAGTGCCTAACTTGTCAACAAGTTAAGGCAGAACATCAGAAACCAGCTGGAATGCTACAACCACTCGAGATTCCGTAGTGGAAGTGGGAGCAGATAACGATGGATTTCGTGTTAGGTTTGCCAAAAACCACAGCAGGTCACGACTCAGTCTGGGTCATTGTCGATAGATTGACCAAATCAGCTCATTTTCTGCCCATCAAGACCATTCACACCGTGGATAAGCTCGCTAAACTCTATATTTAGGAGATTGTACGTCTCCATGGGGTTCCTAGCTCAATTGTCTCTGACCGTGATGCTCGCTTCACATCTAAGTTCTGGAAGAGACTACAAGAGAATTTGGGGACTCATCTGAAGTTTAGTACTGCTTTCCACCGACAAACTTGATGGCCAAAGTGAACGAACGATTCAAGTGTTGGAAGATATGCTCCGAGCTTGTGTGTTAGACTTCCAAGGCTCGTGGAGTCGTTACTTCTGCTAGTTGAGTTCTCGTACAACAACAGCTACCAAGCGACCATTGGTATGGCACCGTACGAAGCTTTGTATGGGCGGAAGTGTCGCTCTCAAGTTCATTGGGATGAAGCTGGTGAGAGAAAGTTCGTTGGACCTGAAATGTTAGAGCAGACCACAGAAGCGATTAAGAGAATCTAAGCTCGAATGTAGACGTCCCAGAGTCGTCAGAAGAGATACGTAGACAAGCGTAGGAGGCCGTTAGAGTTTGAGGCATGAGAGAAAGTCTTTTTGAAAGTCTCACTAATGTGAGGTGTGATGAGGTTTGGAAATAAAGGAAAGCTCAGTCCGAGGTATGTTGGACCTTTTGAGATCCTTGAGCGTGTAGGCAAGGCAACTTATCGCTTGGCGTTACCGACGTCCATGTCTAACCTCCACGATGTGTTCCACGTATCCATGTTACGAAAATACGTGTCTGACCCTTCGCATGTTCTGCAAGAGCAAGAGGTTGATATATCTCCTGAAATCAGATTTGAAGAGCCAGCCGTTGCGATTCTTGATTGCGAGGAGAAAGTTTTGAGGAACAAGACCATCCCTTTGGTCAAGGTGTTGTGGAAGAGGCACGCTGAAGAAGAAGCCACCTGGGAGCTCGAGAGTGAGATGCAAAAGAAGTACCTTGCTCTATTTTAAGTTTCGAGGACAAACTCTTTTAAAGGGGTAGAGATTATAAATGATAAACTTTTGAATCACTCGACTTGTAAATTCAAGTTTAATAAACGAGCTTCCGTTGTTACAATTAAACTCTTGAGTGAATTATGGTCCCAAGAGTTTATCAAATTAATTTAAAATATTTAAGGTAATGAAAAATCTCGGAATAAATAAAGGATTTATCGAGTTCGTTTCGAATAATAAATTATTTTCCGAGGAAATATTCCGAAAATTAATTTAAGAAATAAATTATCAAGAAAGAGAATTATTTACGAGAAACCTTAAATATATTTAAATTAATCGAGAACACACGAGAAAATTCTCGGTTTAAATTATAAAATCGATATCCATTTAATTGTGGACTTGTATAAGGATTTAAATGGATGGGACCCATTTGCAACAAAAATTAAGGATCCTGTTGCAACAAAAATTAAAATTTGGGGCCAGAAGTGAGACTTAGGCTAAAAACTGAGGACTTAAATGAGCAAATAGACAAGTCTTGCTCATATAAAATCACACGCTTCTTTCTCCTCCTTACTTTCCTCTTCTTCTTCGATCTTCTTTTTTCTTCTGCTCCTTCTCCACGCGCGACCTGCAAAGAAACAACAAGAAAAAAACAACACAACAACAACAACAACCGCTCAACAACACCATCACCATCATCGCCCATCTCCATCTTCTTCTTCCTTGCGCGTCCTCAACCCGAGAACCGTCCCTTGCACGCGCTCCGGCTGAGAAGAAGAAGCGCCGCGAGCTAGACGAGGACACCGGACCGACGAAAGTCACCGGAAAAGAGTGTGTGGACTCCGGTGAAGCTCACACTAATCGTAATATAGTCATAAAATATTATATATATTATAAAAATATTTTTCGATTAAACTTTTAAATAGAAGACATGTAAAACTAGCTTTTTCAAAAGAATCAACATAAAATAATAATTATTGTAGCCAATATAAACGTTATAAGGTCTGAAAATCGAAATTAGGCCACACCAGCAAATCAGGTTTCTGCACTGATTAGAGAATAATTGGAAAATATTTTTTATCTGATAAAAGTATTATTCGATATAAAATTTAAACAGAAAACCTTTAAAAATCTAACGTTTCCAAAAAGAATCGACGAAAAAGAATTATTTTTGAAGCCACGATAAGCGCATTAAAATTGATTTTGATTGAATCTGAACCAAAAACCTTCTTTTAATCTATAAACTCTTTTAAAAATAAAACCACAAGCAAAATAGAAATTAATTTGATAAGGAATACGAAGTAAATACTTAATTTCTCGGACGGTTGTAAAAAATTAGTGTTTATGCACTTTAAACTCGAGAACAAAGAGATAAAATATTTATCTATTTGGTGGTTAGGGTTTTTGGAATAAGAGATAGGGAAAAAGATGAATAGGAAGAGGGGCTGAGAGCGAAGACTTTTTTTTTTCTTTTCTAACCCTAATTTGCTAAGGCTATTTATAAGAGTAAAATTTAAACGTGATTTTTTTTTTCTTTTATTCCAATGCTAAACAAAAATCAAAGAATTTATATAATATATTCTCTTGAGAATCGGCAATATATCAGGACAAATAAAAGTAACCAAATATATATACATAACCACACACGTATGTATATATGTGCACGCTTAATTTGATATATATGTATATCATTAATGTATAAATTCCTTTAGTAACTAGCTAACTTAGTACGTACCCTTATATATGTTTATATATACACGGTACTATCAGTAGAATAAAAATCTCTTACGTTATTTAATATTTATAATATATATTTATTATATATATAACTTTGGAACTTATGTATATATTCAATTTTTTTTCTTCTTAATAGATTATATATATATATATATATATATATATATATATATATATATATATATATATATTTGTACACATATTTACACAAACATCACACAAAATGTAACATCTAACATGCTTACACAAACAAATCAATAAAATCAATAAAGCACACAACTTATAGTATAAACTAATAATTGACCCAAACAAAAATTCACACATACTATACTGACATAAACTTTGAACTTTAAATTTCATATATTATTATGAAATATCTAAATCTCTTTATAAGCTAGTTTTTGGGATTTCACAAGATGATACAAAGAAACAAGTGGAGATAGTTGAAATTTGCGGAACTAACATGGTTTGGTCATAAGTTTGCAATGCCAGCTTTATCGAAGAGTAAACAGCTTGGCGTGCTTCGAGTACACATTTTCTAACATGAATTTGTTACCGATGAGACGCAAAGGTGGATCGCTCTCTCTCTCTCTCTCAATTCCATTTCAAGTAATTTCATTTCATATCAATCGACCTGACCTTAATGGACCCCGATCCTGCCTATTGCAAAACAATCTTGAATAAAAGTAGAATCAAATCAGTCACCCGAATAAAACTTGGTCATTCAACAAAGATGAAAAAGCAATCTAACGTACTAGATGGATTTACAGCTAATAACACTACTAGCACTCTCAATTCGTTGATCTCTCTCTCTCTCTCTCTCTCTCTCTATATATATATATATATATATATCCAGCTCCATTGTAAAGTAATTTTCGTTTATATCAATCTACCTGACCTAAAAACGACTTTGATTTTGCACTAATAATATGGAAGAACAAAAGTAAAGTCAGACTAGTCACCCGAGCAAAACCTGAGCATTCAATAAAGAGGAAAAGCAATCAAATTTATTGGATGGATTAGCAGCTTGTAACAATACTTCTTTTGTGATTTGCATTCATCATAATGACACAAGGTAATCTTTAGGCGATACCCATAAACGATCAAAGTTTTTGTACAGGGAACCATGGGTGTTACGCTTCCAAATTGCAATGCTTCGAATGTTTAATTTCGTAAACTAAGGGAAATAGTGCTTAATGAAATGCATACGTATGTTGGTTAGAACTTAGAGCCAACGACATGTTTTTATCATTGACAGAAGTGTAATATCAACTGGGTCACGAACAATAACACTAAAGCATTTTGGACTACTTCAAGAGCAATGAGTACTCATTCATTCATAATTCTTTTCATTAATACAATCCACGCAAGTCTCAAAGTCACTAAATTCAAGAGCACTAAGTACTCTTTCATTCGCTATTCTTTTAATTCTCGAAATGGAGATACGTCTCAATCTCCTATGCCGCTATAGATAAGAGTTTTCATTAATAATATTACATTGTTTCAGCCCAGCAGTAACAAACATGGAGTTATAATTAAAGTTATTGTGCAATGTACTTGAATAAAGTACATAAGACAATGTATCATAACCAACAACTTTGGAAATATATAATAATGTAAAACCATTATCCAAAAAGTTAAATCCAAAACCATAAGGCATAAGTCTTGAAACAAAAAATAAATTCCTAAAAAAACTAGGAACATTAAAATTTCTTTCTAAATGCCAAATAAAACACTAATTAACACCGAGCTGCAAGAATCGTAGCATCCACATGCAATCATCTCCTCCCTCATGAACGATGTATTGCTCACTTCTCATTGGCTTCCAAAGGTTTTACATACACTGCAAGGTAAAAGACATGGATTGTAGAACCAAAAACAATGCACTGAGTATTATGACCAACATTAGTTAGATTTGATTCATAACATATTAACGAAACATTTTTCCTAGCCAATTTTTAACTTAGATAATTTTTTATTCATGTGTCATTTCTTCTTGCATAGAAACGCTTTGATGTCTGTTTTGGCAGGGATCTTGCTTTTGTCAGTGACACGATATTTTTTCTTCATTTCGGAGAAGATCATATTCACTTTTTCATCCTCTTCCATAATAATTATCCCCTCTTCTTGAACGCATGGTTAGAAGTTCATTAACTGACCATTTATTCTTATGGATGTTATAAGAAATCTAAAATGAGTCATATTGCTAGGGAAGAGTGCATAAAATTAAGTGAACACAAATTTTTTATGATATATCAACTTCTAAGGTCTTCAATTGAACCGCAATATCCCTCATACCCATGATATGACCACGCACACCTCTTATTCCGATAAGCTTTATGGATGAGAACACTACTACAAAAATGACTTATAGAAGCGACGCACAGTTTTAGAAGCGAAAAGTCGCTTCTAATTAGAAGCGATATTTTACCTTTCGAAGCGGCAAGTCGCTTCTGACATATTCCATGGATACACAAAAATTTTGCCATGAAAAAGTCATCATGTTTGAGATTAGAAGCGACAAGTTGCTTCTAAATATTTTCCGCTGATTAGAAGCGACTACTGTCAAAATTTTCATTTTCTTGTTGTTTCCGCCAAAAAAATTTCAGATTTTAATCAAAACGACGAAGTTTTTTTTTTTTTTTTTTTTTTTTTTTTTTTTAAATTTACAAGCGACTTGTCGCTTCTAAATACACTTCTAAACCCTTGAAATGAGCTTGATAAAGGAGCTTGCCAAAGCGTCACGAGAGATGACATACTTTTTGTATATTGCTTTATTAAGAGACAAACATTATCTTTATCATTATGCCATATAGAACACTTAATTCAAGAAGATACTTTGGTCTTTATGAGCATAACGCAGTGGTGGTTAGATTACTCCACCTTTTGTTAAAGATGACCTTAATATGGGGTGTTCACTTTTGTTAAAAACACATACAGTAGTGTGGAAGTCCCACATCAACTCGAATGGGGGATGTAACATTCGAGCTCCTTATAAAAGTCATGGGTTATTTCTCTCATAGCTAATTGGTTTTAAGATGGAATCCCATGATACTTTAACAAGTAGACAAGTTTGTGCTTATCAATGTGTCCCATGATACTTTAACAACAAGGAACTCCAAACACTTACAAATGACTACCTAACCTTAAAAATCCAACACTAGGGATGGACAAAAGTATTGCGCAACAAGATACTCTCTAGCTCCACTACACAGAGCATACAATCACTTAGAGCAAAATACACTTTGAATAATTTCAATTAAGGATTACCCGTCCGATCCTAATGATAGCAAGGCGGGTTCCGCAAGCGAGGGAGACTTCATAATCTCTGAGATCGAGGATATCATACCTCAAAGTCTCATCGATGTTAAACACCACCCCAAATGCATACAACTCGTGAACTTTCATGGTGAGTCTCTCGATTACTTCTTGTGCCATGGGACGCGATTCCCAACATGAAAATGTGTACATATTGTTCTCTCTAGAAATAATCATAGAATCACATTCAGAGATTTATCATCTAAATCTAAATACGATTTTAACTAAAACTCAATCTTGCTTTCATTTTCACATCACACTTACACCAGTGAGCGATTTATCATTACTACTTTTGTGAATTAGAGATTATCCATTCGCGATTGAATCAGAAGAATCAAAATCACAACAATTTTTAAATCAAAATCTAGAATAATAATCTAAGATAATAGCAGTTATAATACGATTGTAAATTTAGAATCAATATTTAAATCACATCGATACATGTTGGAACATGGAATTAGAGACTATCATTACTACTTTTGTGAATTAGAGATATCCATTCTAATATGATCGATCGAAATTAATCTAACATGTTGATGTTGCTTTCATTTTCCTCTTTTTCCTTCCCCTCAGGTTTTCCTGCTCCTTCGCCTCTAGCAAGTGTTGATCACCGACTCCGAGAAAGTAAATCGCCGCCATGATGCAGAGCTTCTACAAACTGTAGAGAGAGATAGAGAGAGTGAATGTTTTTAATTAGTTGATTAGTGTGTTGTATACGTACAAATCTAAAGTGTTCGAGCTCGAATTTAGCGAGTTCTCAAGTTTATTTGAGGTTATTTAGTGTTTACAAATTGAATTTAAGGTTTTGGGAGCTTAATTGAACTTCAGGACATCATGGGAGTCATTTAGAAGTAAACAGAATCGAAATGCGTCAAAACGGCGACTTTTTTTTATTTATCAAAGTCAACAAAAATTGGAGTTAGTCAACATTCCGACGCGCCCCGCTGACCCTAGGTGCGCTGTGTTGAAGGCCAGAAATAGATTGCAAAGAAAAACGACCACCACCGCGTTGCGAGGAGCATTTTCCAAAAAGTTACGCGTTGGCACGCTGCACCTTGTAAAAAATTGCAAAGCTCGTCGGGCCAGTCCAATTTCATGAACTTTTTGTTACCCGAATTTTGATGTCTTTGAGCCTTTGGATCCAATCCAAAGGCCCATATTGCTTCAAAAAATACATATTGACTTATATATTTGACTTTACAACCACTAAAACACATATTTCCCTTTGTTTTAGTTTTTATGTTATTGTTTGGCTATTTTGAGAGCTATTTGATAGAGAAAAAGTGTTCTTTGTTGGAATCGACGCCTCCACGAATCTCTTGAACTCCACTTCAACCATTCTACTTTCTTCTCTTCTTTTATTTATTTTATTGCTCTAGATTATTGTTAAACTTTTCTTTTGATTTAATATGAATTCGTTTTTAGTGTCAGTGTTTATTTTATTGTTTTTTATTATTATTTTATGATTAGCTTTGATTATGCATTCGTTTAGCGGCTAGATTTTAATGGAGACTACGATGTAGCCCGTGCCGATGTTAACGCGTTGATGATTCTCTAATATTTGTCTATTTCTTGTTTCAATTTTGTTTGCTTGATTATTAGCCATGCTTGTTGTTAGTTCATTGATTAGCTACCTTTGAATTATTCTATTTGTTTGCTACTCGAGAGAGAGAGAGAGAGAGAGTAAATTTATCATGATTTTGCTATAATCTTCATGATCGACCTAGGTTAGTAGAAAACTCTAGGCGAGAGTGTGATTGTTTGAATTCTTGTTTTTTATGCGTGTTATTGTTTTAATAGGATTAGAGGCCGAGAGGATAACAATTCGTCAATTACATAGGTTTGCTAGAGCACTCGAGAGATGCAAGTGAATATGTTAAAAAGAGTGAGATTGGTAACATAGGAGAGAGACAATAATAGACAATATAGGATAGTCAACATAGTCTGTTCGTGGTGAATTCGTAGCCACGCTTTTTCTCTTTGATTTAAACTCAGGTTTATTGTTTTCTTTATTTTATTTAGTTTCGTTAGTCTCTTAAAACCATCTTTGTCATTACTTTGGAATCAATTCGCATCAAACTAAAGAAATCGTAAGAATTGTTAGTTCTCGTGGGATCGATACTCGTACTTCACGTACACTATATTACTTGGGCGATACGTGCACTTGCGTGTATGATTTATTCAAAAACATTCATCTAAATTGTAAACGCCAATATTGACACTACCACTTTTTATGGGGTGTTCACTTTTTTAAAAAATACATAGAGTATGGAAGTCCCACATCAATTCGAATGAGAGATTTATCATTTGTGCTCCTAATAAAGGTCATGAGCTACTCCTCTCATATCCAATTAATTTTAAGATTGAATCCCATGATACTTAGACAAGGAACTCCAAACACTTAAAAATGACTACCTAACTTTAAAAATCCAACAATAGTTATGGCAAAAGATATGCGCAATAAGATACT
Source organism: Urtica dioica subsp. dioica (assembly GCF_054948205.1). NCBI lineage: Eukaryota > Viridiplantae > Streptophyta > Magnoliopsida > Rosales > Urticaceae > Urtica > Urtica dioica. Next base: position 33,719,785 of record NC_142761.1, read on the forward strand.
CACTAACTCGGAGATACAGAGCATACAATCACTTGGAGCAAAATACACCTTTAACAATTCCGATCAAGGATTACGTGTTCGATCCCGATGATAGCAGAGCAAGTTCTGTAAGTGAGGGAGACTTCATAATCTCCGAGCTCGAGGATATCATACCTCAAAGTCTCATCAACGTTGAACACCACCCCAAACGCATACAACTCGTGACCTTCCACAGTGAGTCTCTTGGTTATTTATTGTGCCATGGGACGCGATTTTACAACACAAACATGTGTACATATTTTTCTCCTTAGAAGTAATCATAGAATCACATTCATAGAGCATCTAAATTCTAATACGATTTCAATTCAAATTCAATCTTGCTTTCCTTTTCACATCACACTTACAATAGTGAGCGATTTATCATTACTACTTTCGTGAATTAGAGACTATCCATTCGCGATTTAGGAATAAGAAGAATCAAAATCACAATCACATCGATACATGCTGGAAGTTGGAGTTAGAGGTTATCACTACTACATTTGTGAATTAGAGACTATCCATTCTAATTAGATCGATTGAAATTCATTTAACCTCTTGTTGTTGCTTTTCTTTTCCTCCTTTTCCTTACCCTCAGGTAATTTTCCTGCTCCTCCGCCTCCAGCAAGGTATTGATTGCCGGTTCCGAGAGTGAATCGCTGCCATGATGTAGAGCTTCAAAGTGCAAAATGCAAGAAGAGATAGAGAGATTGAATGTTTTTTTTTACTGGAATAAGGAATTTAGAGTCTCATTTTTCCCTTTTCCCGCCACGCCATTCATTTAACGTGCCTCGAGGCCAGGCCCATTGCTAAAGTTTATCCTAAACGATTGGCGATTGAGTAAATCTGATAAAAAAAAAAACAAATTATATAGTCGATTTAAAATTATAAAACAAATGAAACCGTAAAGTAAACCGACTATTGCTCTTAATCTGCAGTAATTGAAATTTCCGAAACTGCGATTTATGACTCTTTTCACAATGTATAATTACGCTGATGATACCCACTCAAATCAATTAGACAACCCAAATTCCAACCTAAACACAATCACTGAATGTTGCGCACAAAATGTAACTGGCAAGCAAATGTACTTGACATAAAATATATTAATCAATTTTTAATTTTTTTTTCTAGCACCAATACAATCCCATTTTTTTTTTTCTTAAAGAAACTGTACAAAACAAAAATAATAACTTGAAAAAGTTCACGTTGAGCGAATTCTACACCAAGAGCAAATAAGATACATGCAAATAATACTATACTAGCGTTTTTTTTTTTTTTTCAAAAGAACTACTACCAAAGAGTTTAAGGCTGCATAGAACTTCGCCTTAAAAAAATATCCATATGTCAGGTTCATTAGGCACAAAGAGGATAAAGAATAAATTAATACCACATCTTCGAGGACAAAGAGGAACATTTGGCACAATGAAACAAGAAGTGAAATCAAAATGTAATTATTACGTAAGTACCTATAACCCATCTCTCCATATTGAATTTGAATTTAGTTTTTAATCTGACTTTAACAACCTCAAAAAGGATAAGAAATGTTGCAGTAATCAATGACATTCAGCCACATTCTACTGATATCACCTCCAAATAAAACCTGATTAATTCGATTAAAAACTATTGAAAAACCTGTTGATGTCGATTTCAACAATCTCAAATTATAATATGATATATATATTTGATTTATATAAATATGGGTTTCAGAGGACATCGTATAAGAAGTAAAGGAAATTTAAAAGAAATGGACAGAAACGAATATAAATGCTCAAAGTTATTTATTAATAATCGAAGAAATTACAAACTAGAAGATGGCGGAATGCCGAACTCAACAAGGATGAATTCAGGGAAATATGGAAGTAAGAAATCGAAAGTCGGGTTATCAGCTTACGTGTGCGAAATTTGACATATCGGCTTCTATTTATAGTCGAGGCTGGTTCGTTTAAGTGGACACGTGTTCGTCAGTTCGGCTCCGCGACGTTGCTGGTTGAAGTCGTCCCAGATCCGGCTCCGCGACTGAATATTTGATTTTGATTTGCAATAATTAGATATTATCGGAATTCGGTTTTAAAAAAAATGGTTATAAATAAGAGCCATTCGAAGAGTTTCCTCATTTCATTTATATCTCGGGCGGCTTTGGCGAAAAGGTAACTTCTCATTCCTTTCACTTTTTCCGAAACGTTTTCCTCTCTTCTCTCTCTCTCTAAAACGTTTTTCTTTTTCGTGACTTCGGCTTTAAATTTCTTCATTTCGTCCGGCGAACTCAAGATATATTTTATTATCTAAGCACTTCGTCCTCAGTTTAGATTGCGAACTCAGACGAAGTTCCCATCTTCAAACACTTCGTCGTGATATCTCCCTTTTGTTCTCATTCTAAACCTTCTAAAATTTAGATGTTCGGGTCTGAGATTCCACAGCCAGGACCCAATCCTTTGGGTAATGAGGACATCCCCATGCCTTCGGCTGTCAGGAGCTCGGATCTTTCGAGCATCCGTCGTAAATATCAAGTAGCCCCCGAGATCGGGCTTCTTCTGCCTCCACCTCTCGCTACAGATCTTAGTCGAGGGGTATTGTTGTATGTACAAGGTTTGGTTGGAGTCGTGCGGACTTCGGTTCCCGATCCACCCCCTTCTTTTCGACTTCGTTGAGGCCCTGGGGTTGACTTTGCCCCAGATGTGTCCCAACTTTGTTCTGATGGTCATGGGCCTCTTGGTTGTGGCTCACGAACAGAAGGTTAATCTCGCTTTGACGGACTTAGTCCGTCTTTGCGTGGTCAAGGCGAACTCGAAACACGACCCCAAGTGTTTCTACCTTTCGAAGGCTGCGAGCCGGGGAGTGATCTCTGGTCTCCCTTCGAAAGACAAGAATTGGGGGCGGCGTTATTTTTATTTTTCCGTTAATGAGCAATCCCCCGGGAGCCGAGCTCGTAACTTTTCGGCGAAGTGGGCGAGCTCACCGAATATGCGGATCTGTTTTTAGATACTTCCTCTTTTTATTATTTTTTTTTATCTTTTTTTCATGGGTGCCTTTTATATATTATTATCTTTGTCATTATAGGAAAGATCAAGGCTCACTCGATCGCGGAGTTTACGGTTAAACTTGACCAGCTTCATGAAGGCGTTGGCGATTGGCCGAGCTTCACTCCGGAGCGATTTACCTCAGCCGGGCTTTGGCCTCCTCCTCCTAGAGACGGTAAGTTCGGCACTTTTTCTTCTTCATGATTTTGTTCGAGAAGTTTCTAAATTTTTTTTAGCCACCGAGGAAGCTATGAATGTGCCTCTTAGTGCTCATGACGCGAGGCGTAGCAAGAAAACTGCGGTGGCTTCCTCTTCAGCAACTGCGCCCTCGGGTCCTTCTCAGGATCCCGAGGTCGAGGTTACGGGAGAGCGCTCTCAAGCCGATATCCCAGTCGTGGATGTCGAGACTGAGGCCGCCCCTGCGGGGGCCAGCGAGGCTCATGGCAATCAAGCGCCCGGGTCCATTTCTGCCACGCCGGCTGGGCGGGCTGATGACTCGGCCGGGGCCACGGCGGGACCTAAGAAGAGGAAAACGCCAGCGGGCCGAAGTGAGGGCCGAGATGAAGAGGAGGACGCCCCTCTTGAGGGCGAACTGAAAAAGAAGAAGAAGAAGAAGAGTAAGGATAACGGGGGCAGGGACCCGGAACCCGTGGTCGCCCCAGGCGGACCAGAGAATGCTCCCGAGGTCGGAGCGGCTTAAGGGGAGAGCACCCCGGCCGGCGGGAGCGGCACGGCGAGGACTCGAGGCGGCCTTGCGAGGGCGCGAGGAGGTGACCCGGGTGCCTCTTCTTCGAAACCGAAGAAGGCGCACTACATCAATTTCCACTTCAACCAGGATCACCTTCTCTGCGACGATTTTTACTCGTCCGCAGGGCTCCTCAGGCAGTTGACCATAGATGGTCACGAGCTGCCCAAAGTTCCCGAGCTGACGGAGTCGGACTGGTACCGATGCATGGCATCGACCATCACTGGGGTAAGTATTCTTGTTATGGTTTTTATAGAGGGGTCGAACTGAAACACTCTAGTGAACATGTCTTATACATTTTTCTTTCTTTCTTTGCAGATGTCGACTCAGTTCAACCGGGGGGTGTTCCGGTACGAGAAGCGCCTTCGAAAGGCGAGTGCTGCTCTCGCCGAACTTGCCTCGGTGAAGAAGGGGACGGAGTCCCTTCAGGCCGAGCTTAAGGAGGTGAGGGGGAAAGTGACTTCCCTGGAGGAGGACGTCGCTACCAAGGACGCACTCTTGGGGAAATACAAAGCCGCTCAGGCCGACCTGGTGGTGAAGACCAAGGGTTTGGAATCCAAGGTCTAGAAGAAGGAGGCCACGATCGGGTAATGGGGCGTTCACTCGGCTGAGCTGAAGAAAAAGCTAGACGTGTCCGAGGCCAAGGTGAGGAACCGGGATCGAGATCTGGCGGCCGCTTTGAGCGAACTGGCGAGGCTCAAGAGGTCGGCAAATGTCGAGAAGGCTCGAGCGGTCCTGTTGGCAAGGAAAGCGACTTCGTTGCGGTATCGGGAGCAGATACTGAAGTATCGTGCTCAGAAGGTAAAGATGGACAAGGCCATCATCGTCCTGAGAAAGCTCGAGCAGTGTCGGGGAAACAGAGAATTGATTTCGAGGCACTAAAGGGGGATATTTCCGATTGGGTAGGTGAGCTCAAGGACACTGAGGATGACATCGCTCAGTACGAGGCGGAGTTTGCCGCCGTTGCCGTTTCCGAGGTCGAGGACATCCCTTTCACTCCTTATTCCGACCATTCTCCTCCTGACGTCTAGCCCGACTCTGCCCCTAACGCTTCTGCCGAGGTTCCCGAGCCAGAGGTTCCTCCCTTCAACGAGCATGGATCGATGATGGGCATGACGGATGAAGCCCTGAACCCGATTCCCGAGGTCGAGGAGGAGGCGCAACCGTTCACCCCGGTCCCCGGAGCGACCCGAAGTCTGAGCTCAGAGCTGTAATCCCCGTGATCTCGCCTATCATTTATTTTTTGTTTCTCAGTATTATTTTTAAATTTTGGGCCCGTTTGTTTTGGGTGAAACTTTTATTTGTTTTGAAACAATTATAGGGGGCTTCGGTACCCCTATCTATTTTGGATTGCTTGTTTTATTCAATGCGATTTTCAGTTCTTTAAATATTTGTTAAGTCTTTTAACTCGCCAAATGATTTTTAAGAGTGCATGAATGTGTGTGTTTTGTCCAAGTTATTCAGGTCGCCCTTTCGTTCTGAGAGTTTCCATGACACGTTACTTGGTCGAAGTCTTAATCGCTTTGGATTTTCTAAAATCTGTCAAGTCTTTTAGATCGCCGGGATCTAGAATGCTTCCCTTAAGATTTTAGGCCGAGGTCATACGGCGATATATTGGCCAAGTCTTTTAGATCGTCGAAGTATCTAAAATGTTTCTCTTAGGCTGGAGTTACGTTGACGCATGTCTTTTACGTCTGCTAAGTCTTTCAGATCATCAAGATCTAAAATGATTCCCTTAGGCTGGAGTAAACAAATGAATTTTACCCGGGCATTGTCTAGTCTTTTAGATCGTCGAGATCCAAAAATCTTCACTATGTATTTCCCGGGCGAGGTCCTCTCTGACGAGGTTCGTCCTCTGATTCAGATGTCACGTGAAATGGCGGTGTGAGATTTTGGGTCTCACCTAGGTCGTGAGGTATTTACACCGTGGTCCTAGTCCGGGACTTAGGCCTTCAAGACGAGGTGCGGGCTTCGGAGCCTTGTTGTTATGCTTTTGCAATTGTCACCCAACGAGCGACTTAGGTTATTTTAGTTTTGGGACTGTGCCTTTGCAGAGAAAGGCTGCCTACGTACCCTTATGCAGGGATCAAGTTGGTCGTAGTTCGATTCTTGCCTTTTTAGCAGTAATATTTTTTTAGATTGATCACATTCCATGATCTTAAAACGTGAACACCACTGAGTGTTTCGAGTTCATAGACCCCGGGATGTGCTATTTTCGTGACCCTGTAGGGCCCTTCCCAATTTGCACCAAGTTTTCCCGCTTTTGCTTCGGTAGTGTTTTGGAAGATTTTTCGGAGAACCAAGTCTCCTATGTCAAATCTTCTTGTGTTGACGCCCTTATTGTAGAATCTGGCAATGGATTGCCTATAGAGGGATAGCCGTGCCAGGGCCGCATCTCGCCTTTCTTTCACAAAATCCAAGGAGTCGCATAGTGATTCGTTATTTTTTTACTCATCCTCAGGCGCATGTGTCACCCTAATGGTTTGCACCTAGTGTTCGATCGGGATGACTGACTCGACTCCGTGAACCAGGGAGAATGAGGTTTCTCCTGTCGGCCTTCGAGGACTAATTCGGTATGCCCAGAGCACACCGTGCAATTCTTCTGCCCATCGTCCTTTCTTGGCATCGAGCCTTTTCCTTATTGAGTCTACTATAGTTTTGGTTGTTGCTTCTGCGTGTCTATTTCCTTGAGTATACCGTGGTGTCGACATCCTCAACTCAATGTTATTGCGGAAGCAAAAAGTTCTGAACTTTTTTTATATGAACTGTGATTCGTTGTCCGTTACGATCTCGTGGGGGGTTCCATGCCGACAGATTATATTCTTCCAGATGAATGCGGTGACGTCGACATATTTTATCAAGACGAAGGTGCCTGCTTCGATCCATTTGGAGAAATAATTAGTTAAGATTAATAAAAACCTTAGTCCGCCAGGGGCGGATGGCATTGGTCCCACGATGTCCATAGACCATTTCATGAATGGGTATGGGACGAGATGGAGGAAAACTCTTCCGCAGGTCTTTTTATGTTAGGTGTGTGGCGTTGGCATCGGCCGTAGCGGTGCGAGTGTGCCTCGCAATCTGCCAGCATGGTCGGCCAAAAGTAGCCTTGCCTTTTTATTTTGATGGCGAGTGCCCTGCCTCCTGTGTGGCTTCTGCGCTCTCCCTCGTGTACGTCTTCTAGGATTTTTTTACATTCGTCCGTGCCGACGCACTTGAGGTATGGTCCTGCGAAGCTTCTTTTGAACAGGTTGCCGTCTATTATGGAGAATCTTGCGCTTCTTAGTACAAGCCTTCGTTTTGCCATCTTGTCGGACGGGACCGTACTAGTTGTGATGTAATGTATGATTTCATCCCTCCAATCCCCCTTCTATAGCTATTACTGCCGTGACAGTGATGTATATGGAAGGTTGTTTGATTGTCTCAACTGGTATTACCCTTTTGAGGTCCGGGTCCGAGGTAGATGCTAGTGTGGCCAGTGCGTCTACAGATGTGTTTTCACCCCTAGGGATTCGCGTTAGAGAAAATTGTTTAAATTGCGCCGCAAGGTCTTTTACGACTTTTGAATAGGCTTCCATTCGCTCATCCCTCGTTTCGTATTCGTCGGAGTATTGATTTGCTACAAGCTGAGAATCGCAAAAAGCGTGTACTTGCTTTGCTCCCACGGCTGTAACCAATCTTAGTCCGGCTATTAGTGCTTCATATTCGGCTTCGTTGTTGGATGCAACGAAGTCGAGCCTGAATGACTTTTTGATGACCTCGCCGTGGGGTGATGTCAGATGTATTCCTACCCATGCCCCTTGTTTCGACGATGCGCCGTCCACTTTTAGTGTCCAAGTGCCTTTGTCCTCAGTCACGGCTGGGTCTTCTCTTAGGAGTTCGATGAGGAAATCTACTAAAACCTGAGATTTAGCGCAAGTCCTAATTCGATACTCGATGTCATATTCGCTTAGTTCTACTGCCCATTTGGTCAGTCTTCCTGACTGGTTAGGGCTGTGTAGGAAACTTCTTAGTGGTTGGGTCGTCATCACTATTATGGAGTGAGATTGGAAATATGGCCAGAGTTTTCGTGCTGCGGAAACTACGGCTAATGTCAATTTTTCCATGATAGGATATCGAGTTTTGGTGTCGACTAACGACTTGCTCACATAAAATATAGGTCGTTGGTCCCCTTGCTCTTCCCTGACGAGCACTCCACTAACCGCTGCTTGGGAGACGACAACATATAGGTAGAGTGGTTCCCCTGTCAAGGGTTTTGCTAAAATCGGGGGTGTCGACAAGTATTCCTTTAGTTGTTTAAATGATTTTTTGCAGTTTTCGTCCCATTCGAGTTTCCTGTTTCATTTTAGGAGTCGATAGAATGGGAGGCATTTGTCTGTGGATCGAGAGATGAAGCGATTGAGGGCGGCGATGCGGCCTGTCGGTAGCTGCACTTCTCGTCTATTACGGGGCGATGGAATTTCTCTTAGGGCATTTAGTTGGTCTGGGTTTGCTTCAATTCCGTGTTGGGTGACTAAGTACTCAAGGAATTTTCCAGAGGAAACCCCGAATGAGCATTAAGCAGGGTTCGGCTTCATTTGATACTTATTCAATACCTCGAAGCACTCCTGCAAGTGCCATCCATGGTTACAATCTCTTAGGGACTTGACGAGCATATCATCAATATACACCTCCATTGTTTTTCCTATTTTTTCTTTGAACATTTCGTTGACTAACCTTTGATAGGTGGCGTCAGCGTTCTTTAGTCCAAATGGCATGACTTTGTAGCAATAAGTGCCTCGGTCTGTTATGAATGCCGTTTTTTCCTGATCGTCAAGATGCATTAGGATCTGGTTGTATCCTGAAAATGCGCCCATGAACGAGAGTATCTTATGTCATGCGGTTGCCTCGACCAGTTGGTCGATATGTGGCAAAGGGAAGCTGTCTTTGGGGCATGCCTTGTTCAGGTCTGTGAAGTCGATGCATACCTCCATTTTCCATTTTTCTTTTTTTTACGACGACGGTGTTTGCTAACCAGTCAGGGTATTTGACTTTACGGATTGAATCAGCCTTGAGGATTCTTTCAACTTCGTCGTTGACTATTGATGCCCTGTCGTGACCAAATTTACGTCTCTTTTGTTTTATCGGTTTGAAACTTGGGTCTTAGTTAAGCTGATGGGACGTAACATCGATACTAATCCCTGGCATATCTTCCGTCGTCCAGGCGAAGGTAGATTTTTTTCGTTTCATGAAACAAATCAGCTCTCGTCGTATGGCTCCCTTAAGCTAGGCTCCGATTCCCACGCATTTAGAGGGGTCGAGACCGTCGAGCTATATTTGTAATGTCGTTTCAGTACTTGGGTAGTCCGATTCTTCTAGTTTAGAGCTTTCATTTTCTGTTGGCTCTACGTTCGTTAATTGCTATTACTTTTTACTAGCCTCTTCAACATTTTGCTTGTGGTTAGTGAGGTAGCAACTACGGGAGGTTGCTTGGTTTTCTCTTATCTCACCTATTCCTTCAGGCGTGAGGAACCGAATACATTGGTGGAAAGTCGAGGGGACGGCCCTCATCCGATGTATCCATGGTCATCCCAGGATGATGTTATAGGGGGAGAGGCACTCCAGAACCTGGAATTCAACCATTTTATTTATCCTGTTGGTCTTTACGGGCAGCTTAATTATTCTTATTGATTGAGTGGTCGACCCATTGAAGCCTGTTAATTGGGTCTGCTCCTTCTCGATCTCAAATTCTTCGATTCCCATTCTCCTGGGGGTATCTTTAAAAATAAGATCTACGGAGCTTCCTCCGTCGATTAGGACTCGAGCGACTTCGCAGTTGGATACGTCGATTGTTATCACGAGCGCGTCGTCATGCTGGTCTACTGCTCCGGTGGCTTATCTTTCGGAGAATGAGATTTGAACATCCTGTTCCTCTCCGATCTTGACGGTCTTATTCATCAGCTGACGCTGGTGAGCTTTTATCGAGTTGAGTGAGCTTTTGCAAAACTTCAACCCGCCCATTATGAAGTCGACTCGTTGTTTTACCGCGGTCGGCGGGGACTCCGGTTCCCCTTCTTCAATGGGCCTGGATCTTTACGGTGAAGGATTGCCTCTGCCGCGGTTGTTAAAGACCTTCTTTTTGGGCGGGGGACCCAGGTCGACGTTCTTTAATTCTCCTTTTGCGTATTTTTCGACCAGCACTTTGCGCATGGTTTCGCAAATTATTGTGGCATATTGTCAATGGTGCCCACAAGAAGAGTTGTAATCTTTATATTCTACATTTGATGTTATAAAGTCTCATGAAGACTCTTGCTTGTAATTGCTTATTCATTAATAAAAAGTTGAAACGTTCATTCAATCTTCCTTGTCTGAAGCTTTATGATAAAACCTTAGTCTTTTAGTCCATAAACAAACTTAACAACTTACGAAGAGACAAATGTAGATTTGCATGAACAAACTCTTCGTAGTTTGCTTAAAACGATATATTCGCAATCTAAGGGTCAAAGGACTATTGAGCTCAGTATGATTGTTAGAAGAATCTATGATGTCTGGTTATGAGGCATTGAGAGTTGGAGACTCTATAGTTCTTCTAGGTATCTTCCGAAGGTACTGAATTGACCAGTGCACTTCTAGAGACAAGATAAGAACAAACCATTTAACCTCTTATGTCTCGAAGTCACTATGTATGAATTGCATCATGCTTACCTTAATCCTGAAATGAGACATGCCATTACACAGCTTACGTATTCTCATTTGAGAAAGTCAGAGTTCGGACTCACTATGTGATTTCGAACAGGGCCTATTGGTGAAGTTCTAAGTTGTGAGAATGTCATGAGTAACTTTGTGAAGTTCTCATAGATATGGAATTCATGTACAAGATTGCTGAAATGCAATGTATGTCACCTCATGCTTTGTTTCTTGGAGTGTGAATAAATGAACTGGCCAGTGTCCAAATTGAGTCCTGACTCTTTTGGATGAAACAATGTGACTTGTTAGCTCCTCGTCAATACATTATTTCTAACTTATTCACAAGCGACAAAAGAGTTGAGGAAATAACAGCTAGAAGGGTAAAATGGTAATTTAGTAAATCCCGACTAGCTGATGACATTCATGAAGGGTAAACATAGATAATATTCAGTGGATCCGCTCATCATAATTAGGTTGAATTCTTGAGTAGAAAATAAATTCATTTGAACCGAGAGATTTTCAGTGTCAACTCTTTAGTGGAGTCAGTTGGCATTAAGCTAAACTTGGAAAAGGTTTGTGAACTTTTGAGTCCAAGTGTTTAGCTCAAGCTTTGTTCATTTGGGTCCATGAGGTCACTGTCACGAATCACATCGATTAGGAATAGTTAAACTGGAAGCTAAGTCAAAACAATAACGAAAATTATCGAAAGGGTAATTTTGTCTTTTTGGACATGGCATGAAATGAATGTCAATAAATTTTTTGACAATGTCATATGATGACATATTATATCACACGGCCATAACATGTTTATTGGGCCTTGTGAATTAATTTCATTTCATAGAATTTTACTAGAAAATTCTTAATGGGCTTTTCTTATGTTGTCATGAACAATTGAAAGAAAACCTAGAAAGCCTTTCTAGAAGGCTTTTGGCCGTCCAACCCAAGTGAATGGGAGACCAAATTTCGTGCAGCCCTTAGTGTGAAAGAGCATTTATTTTGTGCATTAATGTATGAAGATACTTGCCAAAAGAAAAAGAGGAAACAAATTTCCTCTAGGAGAGTATGCCATGGGCGGCCAAGGCAAGCAAAATAGGAAACAAATTTGCTTCTAGATGGCAAGGCTTACACGCCCAAAATGAGAAAAGGAAATAAGGATTATTTCCTCATGAATATGTGATATTCTAAAGAAGAGGAAACTACCTTATTGAAGGTAAAGCCTCTCCTATAAATAGGAGCCTTATTCTTCTCATTTCATTCATTCCACATAAGTTAGAGATTGAGAGCCTCTCTCTCTAGAACTTGTGGTTGCCGCCCCTTCCTCTCTCTCTCTAGTTTATTTTTGATTTTTTTTTGTTTTGGCACCTAGGTCCTCATTCGACCTAGTGTTTAGCTCTGCGACTTCAAGACTCGTTCTTAAGTCGTAGTGTTTAAAAGTGCCCACTCACTAATTCCTGGAGGGGCGTGCTGCTTCCTAGCCTGGGTCCGACCTCTTGGGGGTTGGGCCTCCGAGGACTGTTCCCAGCGCTTACAGGTCGCACCCATGTGTTAGCGTGGGGTTTCTTTTCCGCCGCGCGCTGTTTTGCTAAGGAGGCGAATTCCTCCTCGGCCTTAGTGTAGTTTACGGCTTTGTGGATCGCGTCTTCCAGTGACAAGGGTCGGTTCACAGTCATCTCTAATTTGAACCTCGATTCGTGCCACAGACCATTCCTTAGAGAGGTTATGGTGGATTCGGGGTCGACATTGGAGATTTTCGAGAGGACGTCCTTATAGCGGATCATATAATCTTTCAAGGACTCATTTTCCTTCTGCTGAACCCCCCATAGGTCCGCTATCGTGAGTTCGTCTTCGACGAACATCGAATAATGTTTTAGAAAAGCTACCGACAGTTTGGCCAAACTATCGATAGAGTTAGGCTCGAGTCTGGAGAACCACTCTAAAGCGGCTCCAAACAAGCTTTCAGCGAACAGTTTGCAGTATACTGCCTCTTGTTCTCTCTCTGTCAGCATAGCTCGTCCCATCGCGATCCTGAAAGACAGGATATAGGCTTTCGGGTTCGAGGTCCCATTATACCGCGGGAGTCGAACTTTCCCCGCGTCTCCAATAAAGACATCGGTGATGTTTTTTGCGAAAGGAGTCTTTCCTGTTTCGGCGACAAGTCGGTCTATCTCGGGGGCCGAACTGGTCGCGCTGTGGAATTTTGAACGGACAGCTGTTAGTTCGGCTGTTACTAACTCCTTGAACCTTTCGAACTCGGTCGTGCTGGGTTCGCCCTCTTGAAAGCGGCAAAGTTCTGTGCGCACTGGCGTGACCGTAGTGACTTCGCCCCGATTAGTTTGCGTCTGAAACTGCCCGCCAAAATATTGGGGGGTGAACACTTGGAAAGTCGTCGCAGGGCGAGGTCCGAAGTCCGCTGGGAAGGATCCCGGAGGTGCTCCCGCTGGAGGGGGCGGGGGCAGTCCGTCCGGATCGATCATGGCTTCTGTAGCGACCTCTTTCGTACCCCTACCGAGCTGTGAGCTCGAACCTGGGGGCTGGTCCATGCCCTGAGAGACCTGGATCCCGGTGAAGTCCAGACGGACTCCAGGGGGAAGAACCCGGCTCGTCTGCGCGACTGACGCCGCGTTGCGAGCAGACTCTAAGGCGGTCACTTCGTCGGGTTCCGGCTGTTGACCTGGAGTATTTTGAGGGGTCAAGAGGGAATCCAACCGGGCACTGAGGCTCAAGTTGGTTTCTTCTTGACTTACTGTTTTTTGGTTCAGCATATCCAGGATTGCCCTGATCTCCGGAGGGATTTCCTCTCCCGATTCATAGTGAGTTGGGGTGGAAGACATGATATTACTTCTGGCGAATTTGCTTCTTTCGAGGTTCGCCTTTCTGAGTTTTCGCACAGACGGCGCCAAATTATTGATGTCGATTTCAACAATCTCAAATTATAATATGATATATATATTTGATTTATATAAATATGGGTTTCAGAAGACGTCGTATAAGAAGCAAAGGAAATTCAAAAGAAATGGACAGAAACGAATATAAATGCTCAAAGTTATTTATTAATAATCGAAGAAATTACAAACTATAAGATGGCGGAATGCCGAACTCAACAAGGATGAACTCAGGGAAATATGGAAGTAAGAAATCGAAAGTCAGGTTATCAGCTTGCGTGTGCGAAATTTGACATATCGGCTTCTATTTATAGTCGAGGCTGGTTCGTTGAAGTGGACACGTGTTCGTCAGTTCGGCTCCGCCACGTTGCTGGTTGAAGTCGTCCCAGATCCGGTCTTCGCGGCGAGGTCCTCTGTCCGCCTGTGACCCATTCCTTTGACTGAGTCCGCGTAGGTAATACGTCTCTTCTTCGGCGAACTGGGCTTCTTATTGGGCTTGGGCCAGCCTTCCGGAGTCGAACTGGCCCAGATGGTTCCTTGAAAACCAGGTCGCTTCTTCTGTTGGGCTTTGGCCGATCCGAAGCTCAGCTTAAGTGATTTTTTATTTGGGAAAATGATTTTTAACCCCCACAAAACCCAAGCAAAGTAAATTACTGTAAAATTTAGTCTCCTGAGATCATTTACATCTAAAATCCAAAAAAAAAAAAACAGATTTACAAAAAATTTCACACGAGAATTAAGTGAAATTTGTTGTAACTAGCCAAGTTTGTCATTCTTATTGGAGGAATAGACCAAGTTTTATTTTATTAAGCAAATAGCCCATATTTTCGGCTCAGACCATAATGCCCTTGGTAAATTCGCGAATTGGTTAATTTAATTAACCTACTGGAGTGAGTTAGGTTAATTAATTAACTTATTGATTGAATATTAGTTTAGATTCTGATTTTTTTGTGAGTAAAGTTAATATACTAAATAATTGAATTCGAAATTACGTTAATTAATTGAATGCTTTGAATATCAGTTGACTTAAGTTATGATTTTTGTAAATTTTTTGTGAATTTCAAATCCTTCACGAATCAGTTAACTAATTAACCTAATTCATTCCAGTAAGTTAATTAAATTAACCGATTCGCGAATTTACAAAGTGCCTCTCCTCAATCCCCTCAATCGCCGCCGATTTCCTCTCCGCCGCCGATTCCTCTCCCCCCACCGATTTCCGAGTCAATCTGGTTCGTTCCGGTGAGGTCGAGCATCGCCGCCGCCGGAGATCGACGGAATCGACGCCGTCTATGGCGGATCTTGACGGCGTCTATGGCGGATCTCGCCGGCGACGTGTTAGGGATCAGCAGCGAGGATGGACAACGATCGGCGACGACGCGGCGGCGTGAAATGGATCGGCGGAGATCGGCGGCGTGAAGTGGCTCGGTGGCGTGAAATGGACGTAGACGAGAACGAGTTTAGGTTTAGGTTTTGGAAAAATTGAGTTTTGCTCTTATATATGAGGGTAATTTAGGTAGTGAAATATTAATTGAGCTATTCACTTAATTTATTCAAACTTGGGTTGTTTTCCTTATATTGGTGGGTTAATTGGGCTAGTATGCTCACTCTCCCGAGAATTAATTATCTGAAGCTCACCCAACATATATGAGAAACGAACTTTGTAACATGTCATAACCGTTTCTCATAATAGAAACCTTGAAATTCATGATTCGGTAACATAAATTGTCGTCCTTTGATATTCTTAGTTAAAGATGAGCAAAACGGTTAACTAGTTATCTTTAACCATTTTAAACGGTTAAAGGTTAATCATTAACCGTTCAAAACGGTTTAAAATTTAACCGGTTAACCGTGTTTTTTAAAGCGGCTAACCAACTAACCGTTAGTTTCAATATTTTCTTTTCTTGGTAGTTGGTTAAACACGGTTAACTATGAAATAACCGGTTAGAATTAGCCGCTTGGTATATTTATAATGTTGTGGATTTGATATATTTGAATTATTAGTTTAAAAATTACTACCTATTGAACGCCAAAAATATTTAAAATTATTAATTATTCATATAAACGCACTATGAGTACATAATATTGTTAAAATTATGTAGAACGAAATTATATGAAACAGCCAAATGACTAAACTCAATTAGAATTCTAGTCTAATTATCTAATAGTTAAGAAAATAGCTCAACTTATGCCAAAGTATCTCATAGCATGGTGCACTTTGTCTTAATTTATCCTATTTTCTTAATTATTAGATAATTAATCTATATTTTTAAGGAAAAATGGCATGAACTAGCCAATTCAAACTATGGCTTTTGCAAAATAGCCATAGTTTCATTAGGTTAGCCAAAATAGCCACCACTCTCTGCAGACTCTCGATCGCCTCGCCGCCGGGGATTCTGTCGACCGGGAGGACCATCTCGACTTCCATGCGCAGCACCGCGGGGCCCGGCCGCGGGCGGTGGTCGGCCATGTGGCGGGCGGCGGCGACTATCTCGCCGGCGAGGGAGGGCAGGAGCTCCGGCGACGAACCTTTCCAGTGAGGAAGCCCGCCTCGTCGCCGTAGCGTGACGGAGAGTCACGAATCTCCGTCGATCTCCTCGCCTTCGCCGCCGTGACGGAGAGTCCGACGGGAGGTAAGATCTGTGCGATTGCAGTGACTGGAAGGAGGTCTGAGAAGAAGAAGATCGGAGAAGGTCGAGGATTAAATTTTAAGGCTGAATAAAATCTCTGGACTAAATTAATCCTGCCTGGATTAAATTTAATCCCGATATCTTGTCTGGATTAAATTTAATCCTGCCTGGATTAATAATCGCAGCTTGGCTATTTTGCTTATACTTGATAAACTTTGGCTATTTTGCAAATCCTTAAGTTCTATTTGGCCATTTAGCCGCTTGACCCAAAATGCAGGGGTAGCTTCTCCTATTCATTGTTCTGATTACTTAACTAAAAAAATGGTTAACTAACTTTTTTTGGGAAAATATCATATGGTTCCCATGAGTTTAATTGAAATGCGCCGTTTATTCTTTTGATTTCAAGAAATATCACAACCAGCCCTATCAATATCGATATTATACTCTAAAATGATTTACTGATTCAAATATAACCATTTTTCTAATTTTTTTTTTACTTTCTATAACTTATTATTTTGAAAAGGCAAAAATACCCCTACACTTAAAATTTATTAAAAGAAAATATAATAAGAAAAAGGAAAATATAATATGATAACATAAATTGTGCATTATAATATTAGTGTTCAAATGTCAAACTAGTGTATCACTTTTGTTGTCGGCTTCAATCTCAATCCCTTCAACTCCTTCATGGTTTTCATCTCTATCATTCCTTCATCTTCGAGATACACAATATTCAACATCTCACACGTGGTAATCTTAAGATGACAAGAAAATGTATCATCTCGACTCGTATTAAGCTTGAACATCTTCATCAACGACTGATCATCTACAATATATATGACACACTCCCCGCGCCTAATCAAGGCTCTTATGGTGTAGCCTATTGTTGGATCTCTCTGGGGCTATTTGTCTATTATCCATGTTGTGGTATCCCGGAATATTTTCAAATTCGTGGTATCACTATCAACCTTGAAAGGGAGGAAATGAGTCTTGTTACAAACGATTTGCACGTTGTGAACATCTCAAACCAGAAAACATTAGACAAAGAGAACAAACTCAAATGACAACTCATTGCAGCACCAAGAGAACGAACAGAACCAATACAAAAGAGAAACAAAACAAAACAAACCAAAGCAACTAAAAACGAATCGAACTAAAAAAAGACATAAACTAGTGCAGCAAAACGAACTAGAACAAAGGAAATGTAAAATCGATTCAAAAGATAAACGGAAAACTTTACCCATGGAGCACTTCATCTAATATCCTGAATCTGATTGCCATCTGATACAAACCACACTCACTTGAGTTTTTTTATTGGTCCAAACGTGTTGAAGATGAAACGAGAACACAAAGAGTCTCTTATAAAAAATAGAGAGAACACAAAGAGTCTGAGATGTGTTGGACAACTATGTTGTCATCAGATTATATTGAAGTGTAGGGGTATATTTGCTTTTTTTTTTAATTCCTAGAAACTCAACAAAAATTTAGAAAAAAGGTCGTACTTGAAGCAGTAAATAATTTAAGGGTGTAAGATTGATATTAGTAGTGATGTTAGGGGCTGGTTATGATATTTTTAGAAATTCATGGAATAAACGGCATATTTAGAGTAAACTTAGGGGAGTTATATGATATTTTCCCTTTTTATATCATATAATTGAAAATTGAAGCCTAATACACTCAATTTAACATGAAAAATAATAGAGAGAGCAAGTAAACTTACATTGAAAATTTGTTTTTGCATTTGATATTTGTTTGCTTTCAATTGGCACCTCTTTTTTTTTTTTTCTTTTTTTTTTCTAGACCGGTATCATTTTATTTATCTTGGACTAGTATTTTTTCATGACATGAATCTATGAGATTTTTCATGTTATGTTGTACCTTAAACCAATATGTATAATTAAACAAAACACATAATAAGAGATTTAAACACTTTTTATTACTATTTTCGATCCATACATTTAATAAAGTGTATACTTTGTTAATCTCGTTTTTGGATTAGCATTTAGAACCGTCTGTGGCTCGATCTAGGGTCGGATCCTATGACCGCACATAAGTTAAATATCATGAATTTCTTCTCTTCTCATCGTGTTTGTCTCATCAATGAGTCTCCTTTGTGCCTCTGGTATTTCTCATACTTGTCTCGTTATTTGGATCTTCGAGTATTTGTGTTTCTTTTTTTTCTTTCGGATAAGTCTTCGGATCTTTGCGTTCTTCATCGACTTATGAGATTTTTGCTTCTTCGAGTCTTCGACCCTTGGGATTTCTCTCCAAGACCTTGCCTTCAACCCATGAAACCTTTTCCGAGACCTTGCCTCTAACCCGTGAAACCTTCTTCTCTTCTCGTCGATTCTTGTCGCCTCGTTAATGATTCCCCTTAATGCTTCTCGCTTTTGTCATGCTCGCCATTCTCGTCACGTTCGTTGTGTTCTTCGAATCTTAGATTTTCTGGGTCTTGGGATCTTTCGCATTCTTCATATTCTTCGCGTTCTTCGTCGAATTCTTGAGTCTTTGCTTCTTTGAGTCTTCAACCCTTTGAATATCTATCCAAAACCTTGCCTCAACCCATGAAACCGCTTCCGAATCATCGTCTTCAACCCTTAATCTCTATTAAATATTCGCCTTCAACCCTTTGATCTCATCTTCAGTCTTCAGGTCATCGTGTTCTTCGTGTTCATCGTCATTCTTGGATCTTCAAGTCCTTCGTGTTTCTTGTCGGGTCTTCAAATCCTCGCACCTTCACCTAAGCACAAGAAAACGTGAATCTAGAGGGACACGAAGGATTTTTCCTCGATTTGCGCTCCGACGCTCACTATTAGTTGTGTTGTATTGTGGTTTTGGTGATCGATTTATGCTCGTCTCTATGTTTTCTAGAGAGAGAGAGAGAGAGAGAGAAAGAGTCTTGGTGTGATTTTGGTAGAGTTTTCACAAGTTGGGAGAGCTTACCTTGTGGTGAGCTGATAGGGTATCTATAGGAACCAAGGGGTTTAATAGGAGGTCCTTGGTCGGGTTGTGGAAACAACCGAGTGGTCTTTGCTGAGATGTGGAATTGGCCAGGTGGTCTTGTCCGAGTGAAGACGGTTGGGTGGTCGGCGTGGTGGTCTTCATTTTTTGGCTAGTCAGGTGGCCATTTTCTTTGGTTGGCCGGGTGGTCATTTTCTTTGGCTGGTCGGGTGGTCATTTTCTTTGGCCAGCCGGGTTGTCTTTTTTTTTTTGGTCGGCCGAGTGGTCATTATCTTTGGTGGACCGGGTGATCATGTTTGTGTCTTTGTCTTGAAGATTTGTTAAGGAATCTAGCTTGAAAACATGCTTTGAGAGTCTCTTTTGAGAGCTCGTTTGAGAGACAGCTTATGAGTGTTGATTTGAAGCTTGGCGCGTGAGTTTGTGAACTTGATTTTGAGTCATCGTAAGGACTTGTGAATTCGATTTGTGATCTTCAGAGACATCTTATTAGACTTGATCTCGAGTCATCGCGTTGACTCTCGAGTTGTCTCGTGAACTAGAAAGAGGACTTGCCACAGTGATCTCGAGACATTAATCGTGGATTGTCTCGTTGACATGGTCTTAAGTCGTTTCGTGAACATTATTTTTAGAGTTTGACTTCAGCACTTTGCTTGTGGGCTTGGGTCTTGTGCATGGGTTTAATGTGTCGTTTTTTTTCTCTCGGGGTTTAATTATACCTTGTGAAAATAATGGTGTAACATACTTTATAAATCACTATTTCGAGGGATTAAACAACTACTACAAATTTGGTTTTCTGATGCGCATGACTATCAGATGCGACTAGTCATACCTAAAAGTCGCATCTAAATGACTTTCGGGTGCGACTAGTTGCATCAGATTGTCAACCAGAAGTCCAAAAAATTTCGCTAAAATTGTTTTTTCTTTTGAGTATCAGGTGCGACTTTTCGCACCAGATAGTTAAAAAAACTTTCAGGTGCGATAAAGTCGCACCTGATTGTTTAAAATTTTAAGCGGGCCAATTCTCCCCCTCATTTTTTCATTCAGTTTTAAAATGAGTGAATTTAAGTGATGTATATCCCTTGGCCGACAACCTGGAGAAGAAGAAAAGAAAGAATAAAAAAGGAAACGAAAGAAAGGAAAGGAAAGAAAGAAAAGAAGGAAGAGGGAAATGAGATAGAGAGAATCGAGAGAAGCGAGAGGGAGGAAGAGAACGAGAGAGTGAGACGAAGTTGGGCTCGCGAAGAGAAGCTCGGCCAACAGCCACCGAGACCCGAAGCCACCTTGCGCGCGCGTCTCCGCCGAGAAGACGAGGACGTCGTGAGCCGCGGAGGATGCCGGACCGAGAGGAGACGCCGGAAAACGAGGCTGAGAGCACCAGTGGGTTGATTTCACAGCCATAAAGGTGAGAATTTCTCTTACCCGAAATGGATTTTGAGATCTAGGGATTGGAATTCAAATTTGGTATTTTTGATTTTCTTGTTTGATTTCGTGAAATTGTTGGTTGTGGATGATTGCTTGAGCTTGTTTGTGATGATTAGTACTTGAGTTTGTAGATTGAAATCATTGGTTAGATTTTTCTCTTGATTTGTTTGGCCGAAAATTAGGTATTAGGGTTCATGAATTGGGGGTTTTGGTTTTTGGACGTGCTTTGATGATTCTCGGATTGAAATTATGCTGGAATTGGGATTTCCGAATTTAATGATTCTGAGGTTGATTCAGTGATGATTCTGATAGTTGAGATTATTGGTTTATGATTTTGAGCTAGCTTGAGTTTGAATTTGTCTTGGCCGTGTGAAATGGTTCTGGTTGTGCGTGTGTTTGGATGTGTTTATGTTGAATCTGAAATAATCTTGAGTTGCTTGGTGGTTTGTGTTCGTTAGGGATTTTATGATGATTTTTGGCTGATTGCTTTGGTTTGGTCTTGGCTGAAATGAGTTTGTGATGTTGCTGATGTTTGGCCGTGTGGTTGTTTATGTCTGTGTGACCTGTTTTGGTCGGGTGTTTACTTGGCCGTGAGAATTGTTTTGGATATGAGATTCATTTTGACTGTTTGTGATGTTGAAATTATAGGAGTGGCTTTGGTAAGCTTTAGTTCGTCGAGAAGGAGGTGCCAGTATGCGCTGTGGGGGCTACGAGGACGCTGCTGTTTCGGCAGCGGGACGGCACAAACCTTGAAGGTTCTGGCCTCGATTCGGGGACTTGAGGAGTCTTCGATTAAGTTAGAGCGAGTCGGGTTTTGTTTCGGGTTTCGACTCGAACTAATTACAAGCGTTCATCAAGTTGTATATATGAGTCGTTTAAAATTATTATTATTATGTACGAGTGTTTCAAATTAACACATTATTATTATTATATATGTTATCATTATTAAACTCGTTGATTATTCACGTAATTATTTAGTATTCTTATCCTAGTTATGTATTAAAAATTGAGTTCGACTATAAAGTTATGTCTTTGTAACTGAAAAAGGTGAAATAATTATTATATAATTAAATTTAGAATAAAAATTAATAAAATCAGCATATTAATTTTTTTTTAAAACATAAAGAGCATCAGATGCGACTAGTCGCACCTAAAATGTCGCACCTCATAGTGATGACTTTCAGGTGCGGAAAGTCGCACCTAATATCATCAGGTGCGGACTTTCAGATGCGACTTTGTCGCATCTAAAATCGCACCGGAAAGTATCATCAGGTGCGACTTTTGCACTTTCAGGTGCGAAAAATGTCGCACCTGATGCTTTACTTTTTACTAGTGAACCCATGCCGTCTAAAATCGACGATGCAGATTTAACGGTAATATAATTCCTTATTTCTATTTTTTATGTGATTAAATAAAAGAAAAAAAATAATAAAACAAATAATAAAAAAACATAAAACAAATAAAAAAACAAAGAATAAAACAAAATAAAAGAAAGAATATATATAAAACATTAGGAGGTGAAAGGATTATCGGAGATGCCTCTATAGCATATTCGAGGTCGAGAAATTGTTGTTTGCAATGGTCTGTGGAAAAAGAGAAGAGAATGATGGAGGCGAAGAAGATTGCAGGTGAAGAACATCTTGACCCCTGGCATAACCCTTCTCCTTTGTCTATTGAGGAATTCTCTTTAATCATTATTATTTTTCGTTTTTCGCATTTCAAATTTTTTTTTTTTACACGTTTGTGAAATCTTAGAGTTGGAGTTCACTCATTTTGGCCTTTGGGGTCGAGGGTCGTGTCAAACCCCAAAATAATTATTAGTTATTAGAAGTTCTTTTTTATTTTTCTTTGGGTTTTTAGTTCTTTTTTATTTTTCTTTGGGTTTTTAAATTCAAAATATTAAGATATATATATATATATATATATATTTTAAACAATAAATTATAGTCTTATTTTAAAATAAATGTCTCTGTGTGTGTATATATATATATATATATATATATATATATGTTTGTACGTTATGTAAATAGATAGAGCACTGCTATTTGTCACGAGTCCGAATTTGAACGATCCACACAATTCGTGACAAGTGGAACAATTTTAAGCAATTTTTAGGCTTTATTGCTTTGTTGGGTAATCGTGAGAGTCGTGAGTTCGTGTCATAAATCATTACCGAAATAGATATATATATATATAAGTAAATAAATATATATATGCCTTGAATAACTTGTATGTGTGATATAAATGCGTGACTATATATATATATATATATATATATATATATATATATCATACTGTAGAAGATATTATTTAGCCTAGCTATAATACATATTATACATGCTATATGTTATAGTGACACACGTCAACAAATAAAGGGTTTTCTCACATACATATTGATATATAATTGTACATATGCGTGTATGTAAATATTATATATATATATATATATATTAGATATAACGTAATATATATTTCTTTGAATGGTTCTTCTGAGTGTTTTATGGCTGTATTCGAATTGTTGTTACTGTAGAGTAGGACTAGGCATACCTAAGTTTTGTTAGGGTTTTCTTTTTTTCAAAAGCCTTAGAAATACTTTTAGACCTCATTATTTTTGTTCTCTTTTCTTTTCACGTTGTTTTCCTCTCAGTTTTCTCTCCCCATTCATCTCTACCATTTTTTTCCTCCAACCAAACAAAAGAGAAACCCTGAATACCACATACATCCTTTCTTTTTATTTTTCTACTTATTTTAAGGAGATGATAGCTCCCTTTTTCTTCATCTTCATCAAGAATTTTCGTAGTCAGTTCATACTCTCCCTTAATAATTTTTTTAGATGCGTTTTAATTTGTTTCCATAAGTTTTAAGTTTAATATTTCCTGTCAAAATCGTACGTTTTAAAATAGCTACAAATGGTTTTTTAATCTAATTTTTTTACAGAGTATACTTTCATATGTTATTTAATTGTGTTCAAAATTAAGAATTTTTAGAGTGTTCAATATTATTTTATGAATTTATTACGATCAGTGCACAGACTTGTTTTCGCTCTGATTCTTTTTACAACAACACGTCTTGTTTATATACCTAAAAAATTCTTTTTGACCTAATTTTTGTACACGACCTAGTTCTATATATTTAGAATTTTTGGATGCACGCAAAATATATTTTGGAAAAAATTCCAAACAGTGCGCAGAATCGTGCCAAAACAGTTTTTGTTTTTAAAAAGATTCAATATTGCTTCCTTTTACTTTTATTTTTTATTAAATAATCTGAGAATATTTTGTGTGTGCATCTGAAGTAAGAAGTTTTCCAAATATTATTTTTCTTTTTCAGTAATTTTTATAGATTTATTTTTCAAAAATTTATTTGATCAACCCTAAGGGTATTTTCGTAATTTTACACCTTTAGCCGAAATTCAGAACTTTTCAGAACATGAGTTGTCTTTAGAACTTCTTCGACAGAAGCTTGATAATCTTTTCCATCGATTAGGTTCCGAGCCGCTTAGCTTTCTCGAGCCGTCCACGACCAACGGTCGTACTTTCCGAAACAAAGGTGAGAATAATCTCACTGTAACACGGATTAGTTCAAAAATAAATTGAATGTTATGTGATCTGAATTATTTGCGTGTTATGTGATTTTACTGTGTGATTATTTGGAATGTGTTGATATGATATGATATGACGATATGTGACTTTTTAAGTATGCTATCTATGAAGGCGGTTCTCTTGTGGTTAGCACGTCTTTTACATCTATGTATGTTATCATGTATGCTTATATTGTATCCGTTCATGCATTTAATGTAATGAATATGAATTATAAGATAAGTAAGCAAGAGAGTCGTACCGCCTCGAACTACGGAGGTAATTAGAGAAATTTCTCGAGTCGAATTACAGGCTTACATAGAGAGTTCGTCATTTGTTTATGTATGTAACGGAGCATTTTATGGGAGATCGCAGCCCCATGGTTCGTTTCCAAAGTGTACACTGAAATCGGTACGGCTACTCTAGGGGACCTCCGAAGTAAAATATGATAGACTTTATTAGGGTTTCTCATGTCAAGGTTTAATTTAAAATACTAATAACCAGTTCATGCATTTTTTATTACTTATGTTTCGAGTCATATTTATTCTCGTTGAGTGCCAGCTCACTCTATGTATATACGTCCTTGTTGTAGGTAAACAACATATGAACACATGAGGAGGGTGGATCAGCAGCGGCGATAGCGAGATGATTGAGTTATGGTTGTCGTTTACGAAAATAAAAGACTTCCGCTTTGCTTTCAGTTTTTAAATAATCCAAACCCAATGTTTTATTTTTCATGGTGTAAGTTATGCATTTCAATTCTGTTAAAGGTTATGATTTTATTTATGATATTGTTTTCAATCATATTTTTTGTTTTAATTTTCGATTATGCAACTTCGATTTTTTTGTTTTTTCGTTCACCAAGTTTTTAAATGAAAATTTATTTTTAGTTCATGAGTTTTCAAACTTTATATTTTAATTTATGTTTTAAAAAAAATTACCGCAAATTTTCTAAAGTTATAAAAAGTAAGATAAGTAAGACGGTCCGAAAAATCGGGTTGTCACAGTTGGTATCAGAGCAACGAATCTACGCCCCTCTTCGCTATCGATCGCACGGCTTCCACCTACTCTAGTAAGTTATCACTTTTTTTTATATCTTAATCGTTTTTTTTTTCTTATATGGTAAACGTACGTTCAAGCTTCTCGTGGGTGAGGTAGAGGAAGGCCACGAGGCCGAGGTAGCGGAAGAGGCAGTGTTGCCACTGATGTCCCAATGCAAGATGTTCATCATGCCGCTCCGTTTCCTGAACAACAGGGAGCAGCAGAGAATCCCAACGGTCCAGCCCCCGGACCTCAGCCAGCAGCCCAGCCAGATCTTGCGGTACTTGTTACTACATTGCTGCAACGTATCGAAGCCCAAGAAGTGGAGATACAAGAGTTGATGAGCATCTTCCCCAAGTGAATGGAAATGTGGAAGAGGATCAATAAGCACCATCAACACCTCCCCAGAATGTACCTTAGATGAGCCAAGTTATTGTGACTGATGATCTTTTCGAAAGGTTCAAGAGGATGAGAGCTCCAGATTTTGAATGATCGGCTGATCCTTTAGTGGCTGATGAGTTGATGTCAGAGATGAAGAAGATCTTCAACTTCATGAATATCTTAGAATTTGAGAAGGTCATATGCGCATCTTTTTTCTGAAGAAAGATGCACAATACTAGTGGGAGATAGTAGCAGCTAGAAGAGACACACACGTTATGTCTTGGGAGAACTTCATTGAGGATTTCAACAGTAAGTATTTCAACATGCGAGCGATGAATACTTAGCAAAAGAGTTTGCGGGCTGAAGCAAGGGACGATGATTGTAACTGAAGCTGTTAGTAAGTTCAACCAATTGGCCAGACTGTGTCCTCACTTGGTTCCAATAGAGACCAAAAGAGTTAGGAGGATGATGGGAGTGTTCCGACCGGAATTGACCTTAGCCTTTGATAGTGGAAGTCAGCCACCTACCACAGTGGCCGACTGCCTCGAACGTGCCATGCGAGCTGAGTACCACTTGATCCAAGTGAAAGAGGAACGAGCCCAATATTACAAGGCTCGAAAAGAGGAGAAAGGTCAAAACAGAGGACCCGGCAACAGAAAGCCAAACCAATCAAGAAATCACCAGCCTAATCATAACATTCAAGGCTTCAAGGTACAACCCCAATGGAATGGGAATAGAAAGAAGAGAAACCATCCTGGAAGTAGTGGTAACGCCAACAACAAGGTCAAGGTAGAGGGAACGACCTTTCCAATATGCAAGACTTGTGGGAAGATGCATCCTGGAGAGTGCCGGAAGGGAAGAGGGTTCACCTTTGAAGGAAGGCCACTCAAGAAATCAAAGATGTTGGTGTCAGCGTTACAAGCTAGAAGATTGATGAGTAAAGGGTGTTATGGATTCCTAGCGTCGGTAGTGGACAAGACTAAGGATGTAGAAGCAACTCCTAACGACGTGCCAGTGGTGATGGATTATGTAGATGTTTTTCCTAAAGAATTACCAGGCTTAGCTCTAGAGTGTGAGATTTCTTTTGGGATTGAACTACTACCTGATACGTGACAGATCTCTAAGGCCCCCTACCGAATGGCACCAACCAAACTCAAGGAACTACAAACACAACTTCAATAGTTGTTGGATAAAGGATTCGTTTGCCCAAGTCATTCACCATGAGGAGCATCTGTTTATTCGTGAAGAAGAATGATGGATATTTCCGCATGTGCATCGACTACAGAGAGCTTAACAAGGTTACCGTCAAGAACAAGTATCCGCTTCCTAGGATCGATGACTTGTTTGACCAACTCAAGAGAGCAAAGATATTCTCGAAGATTGACTTGCGATCCAGCTATCATCAATTACGAGTCAAAGAGGACAACATTCCAAAGACTGCTTTTCACACCCGCTACGGTCATTACGAGTTCAAGGTCATGCCTTTTGGACTCACTAATGCCCCAGCAGCATTCATGGATATGATGAATAGGATCTTTAGCGACGTCTTGGATAAATTTGTAACTTTCTTCATTGATGACATACTGATTTACTCTAAGAGTGTCAAATATCACGAAGAGCACCAGCGAGTTGCAGTACAGACATTAAGAAGACATCAGTTATATGCCAAGTTCTCAAAGTATGAGTTTTGGCTGGATAAGGTACATTTTCTTGGTCACGTGGTTTCTAAGGATGGGATCTTTGTTGACCCTTCCAAGACACAATCTGTTAATGATTGGAAACCGCCTCGAAGTGTGACAGAGATCATGAGTTTTCTCGATTTAGCAGGCTACTATAGAAGATTTGTTGAAGGGTTTTCTACATCAGCTGCTCCACTCACCGCCCTCATGAAGAAAGATAAGAAGTATGAGTTGACCGAGAAGTGTGAAGAGAGTTTTCACGAGTTGAAGAGGAGACTCACCGGCGCGCCAATACTTATCGTTCATGAAAGTGGAGAACTTTTGTCTAACTACAGCGATGCATCAAAGACAGGAATTGGTGCTGTGTTAATACAAAATGGCAAAGTAGTGGCTTATGCGTCACGACAACTTAAAAATCACAAGATGAATTATCCTACTCATGATTTGGAGTTAGCCGCAGTGGTTTTTGCCCTCAAGATTTGGAGACACTACTTGTATGGTGTTCGGTGTGAGATATTTACCGATCATAAGAGATTAAAGTATATTTTCACTCAAAACGAGTTGAACATGAGGCAAAGAAGGTGGCTAGAATTGGTTAAGGACTACGACTGTGGTATACAATTACCACCCCGGAAAGGCAAACGTGGTAGCAGATGCCTTAAGTAGGAAGGATGAGGCTAGGCTATCGATGATGCGAACATTATCTCCTCAACTCGCTCATGAAATCAACAATTTAGGAGTTGATATTGTCACACGAGGATTAGCCAATATGACCTTGCAGTCAAATCTTTTCGAGAAGATCAAAGAAGCGCAAACGCATGATCCGGAGATGTCAAAGTTGAAAGATGATGTTTTGGAAAGCCAAGAATCAAAATTTTCCATTTCGGAGAATGATGTACTCTTTTTCGATTGAAGGATTTGTGTACCCAACGAAGATGAGTTACGAAGGCAAATTCTTACCGAAGCACATGAGACACCATATTCAGTCCATCCAAGTTCACGAAGATGTATCAAGGCCTCGGAGAACATTTCTTGTGGAATGGAATGAAGGGCGACGTTGCAAAATTTGTCAGTAAATATCTTACCTGCCATAAAGTGAAGATCGAACATCAACGACCAGCTGGAGAATTACAGCCAATCGAAGTTCCTGAATGGAAGTGGGAACAACTCACAATGGATTTTGTGGTTGGATTACCTAAGACGGTTGAGGGTTATGATGCTATCTAGGTAGTGGTGGACCGTTTGACCAAGTATGCTAGGTTCATCCCGATGAAGTCACGTACTCCGTGGAGAAGTTGGCTGAGTTATACGTTAATAACATGGTGAGATTGCATGGCGTTCCTTTGTCCATCATTTCAGATCATGACGGTCGTTTCACTTCTAATTTCTAGAGGTGCGTGCAAAAGTCGACGCGATCGCAACTAAAGTTTAGCACCGCTTTTCACCCTCAAACAAATGGCCAATCCGAAAGGACAATTCAGACCCTAGAGGATGTGCTAAGGGCATGTGTCATTGATTTTGGTGGGAGTTGGAGTAAGAGGCTGCCACTTATTGAATTCCTATACAACAACAGCTACCAAGCTTCAATCGGCGTTACACCGTATGAAGCTCTCTATGGAAGAAAGTGTCGATCTCCAATTTACTGGTTTAAAGCTGGAGAAATTAATCTTGAGAAGACAGAGTTTATCCGAGACACAACAGAAGCTATGAAGAAAATTCATGATCGAATGGGAACTGCACAAAGCCGACAGAAAAGCTACGCCGATAAGAGAAGACGACCACTGGAATTTCAAGTAGAAGATTTTGTGTTCTTGAAGGTAGTACTCTCAAGAGTGTGTTGAGATTCGACAAGAAGGGAAAATTGAGCCCGAGGTACATTGGTCCTTTCGAGATCATAGAAAGAATCGGAAAGGTAGCCTACCCGTCTAGCTCTCAATCCCGATTTAGTATCGGTGCATAATGTGTTTCATGTCTCGATGCTCAAAACGTATCTACCCGACCCAACGCACGACTTAATCCAATAGCCCATCGAAGTTCACGAAGACTTGACGTATGAAGAGAAACCTGTCCAAATTCTCAATCGCGAAGAGAAAGTTTTGAGGAACAATATCATTCCTTTGGTAAAAGTGCTATGGCAGAATCACAAGATAGAAGAAGCTACTTGGGAGCTGGAAGAAGACATGAAAACACGATATCCCGATCTTTTAAGAGAATTTTAGTATGTCAAAGTAAGAGTTTATATTTTTCTTTCTCGACTTCTTGTTAATTTTCGGGACGAAAATTCCAATAAGTAGGAGAGATTGTCAAACCCCAAAATAATTATTAGTTATTAGAAGTTCTTTTTTATTTTTCTTTGGGTTTTTAAATTCAAAATATTAAGATATATATATATATATATATATATATATATTATAAACCATAAATTATATTAAGATTATGAGTCTTATTTTAAAATGAATGTGTGTGTATATATATATATATATATATATATATATATATATATATATATATGTTTGTACGTTATGTAAATAAATATATGTATAAGAAAATAAATATATATATGTACCTTGAATAACTTGTACGTGTGATATAAATGCGTGACTATATATAAACATATATATATATATATATATATATATATATCATAATGTAGAAGATATGATTTAGCTTAGCTATAATATATATTATACATGCTATATACTATAGTGACACACATCAACAAATAAAGGGTTTTCTCACATACATATTAATATATAATTGTACATATGCGTGTATGTAAATATTATATATATTAGATATAATGTAATATATCTTTCTTTGAATGGTTCTTCCGAGTGTTTTGTGGTTGTATTCGAATTGTTGTTAATGTAGAGTAGGACTAGGCATACCTAGGTTTTGTTAGGGTTTTCTTTTTCCAAAAGCCTTATAAATACTTTTAGGCCTCATTATTTTTGTTCTTTTTTTTTAACATTGTTTTCCTCTCAGTTTTCTCCCCCCATTCATCTCTATCATTTTTTTCCTCCAACCAAAAAAAAAGAGAAATCCTAAACACCACATACATCCTTTCTTTTTATTTTTCTACTTATTCTAAGGAGGTGATAGCTCTTTTTTTCTTCATCTTCGTCAAGAATTTTCGTGGTCAGTTCATAATCTCCCTTAATAATTTTTTAGATGCTTTTTAATTCGTTATTCATAAGTTTTAGGTTTAATATTTCCTGTTCATAAATCAGTTTAAAGCAGTGTCAAAATCGTACGTTTTAAAATAGCTACAAACGGTTTTTTAATCTAATTTTTTTTACAGAATATACTTTCATATGTTATTTAAGTGTGTTAAAAATTTAGAGATTTTAGAGTTTTCCATCTTATTTTATGAATTTATTACGATCAGTGCACAGACTTATTTTTGCCCTGATTCTTTTTACAACAAAACGTCTTGTTTATGTACCTAAAAAATTCTTTTTGACCTAATTTTTGTACACGGCCTAGTTCTATATATTTACAATTTTCAGATGCACGTAGAATATATTTGGAAGAAATTCCAAATAGTGCGCAGAATCATTCCAAAACAGTTTTTGTTTTTAAAAAGATTCAATATTTCCAGAACCTGAGTTGTCTTTAGAACTTTTTCGACAGAAGCTTGATAATCTTTTCCATCGATTAGCTTCCGAGCCGCTTAGCTTTCTCGAGCCGTCCACAACCAACGGTCGTACTTTCCGAAACAAAGGTGAGAATAATTTCATTGCAACACGGATTAGTTCAAAAATAAATTGAATGTTATGTTGATTTGAATTATTTGCGTGTTATCTGATTTTGCTGTGTGATTGTTTGGAATGTATTGATATGATATGATATGACGATATGTGACTTTTTAAGTATGCTATCTATGATGGCGGTTCTCTTGCGGTTAGCACGTCTTTTACTTCTATGTATGTTATCATGTATGCTTATATTGTATGTCGTTCATGCATTTAACGTAATGAATATGAATTATAAGATAAGTAAGCAAGAGAGTCGTACCGCCTCGAACTACGGAGGTAATTAGATAAATTTCTCGAGTCGAATTACAGGCTCACATAGAGAGTTCGTCATTTGTTTATGTATGTGACGGAGCGTTCTATGGGAGATCGCAGCCCCATGGTTCGTTTCTAAAGTGTACACTGAAATCGGTACGGCTACTCTAGGGGACCTCCGAAGTAAAATACGATAGACTTTTAATAGGGTTTCTCATGTCACGGTTTAATTTAAAATACTAATAACAGGTTCATGCATTTTTTTTATTACTTATGTTTTGTGAGTCATAGTTATTCTCGCTGAGTGTCAGCTCACTCTATGTATATACGTCATTGTTGTAGGTAAACAACATATGAACACATGAGGAGGGTGGATCAGCGGCGGCGATAGCGAGGGGGTTGGTCTATAGTTGTCGTTTACGAAAATAAAAAACTTCCGCTTTGCTTTCAGTTTTAAATAATCAAAACTCGAGGTTTTATTTTTCACGGTGCAAGTTATGCATTTCAATTCCGTTAAAGGTTATGATTTTATTTATGATATTATTTTCAATCATATTTTTTGTTTTAATTTTCGATTATGCAACTTCGATCTTTTAGTTTTTTCGTTCACCAAGTTTTTAAATGAAAATTTATTTTTACTTCATGAGTTTTCAAACTTTATATTTTATGTTATGTTTTTAAAAAAATTACCTCAAATTTTCTAAAGTTTTAAAAAGTAAGATAAGTAAGACGGTCCGAAAAGTCGGGTTGTCACAGTTGGTATCAGAGCAACGAACCTACGCCCCCCTTCGCTATCGATCGCACGGCTTCCCCTTACTCTAGTAAGTTAGCACTTTTTTTTATATCTTAAGCCTAAAAAATTAGATTTATTTACATTAGCAACTACGTGAAGTCAAGTGCATCGCGGTGAAAATTCTCCTATAGGAGAAATTGCTTGAAGCACACGAGGACAATATAAACATGGAATCAAGTGCAACAACCTCATCCCGAACATAATGACGAAGATGTCGAGCGACCCGAGTATATAATTGTACAAGTCCAAGAATGTCTCACGAGTCAATTCCACGCAAACCATCATCGACCATCTCACATCAGCTCGAAGACTCATAAACAAAGGGGCTACACACAACATATCAGCACATCATGAACCATTAAAAGTAAAATATGACGAATTAACAAATATGAGAAATTGCGAAGATGCCTTTAACTATTAAAACTGCATGAGACTCGCCACAACGACAAGGTCTTGAGCCTGGAGGGTTGAGGACCTCCCTTTGACATCTAAATAAATGGTGGGGTAATACAACCCATGCGAGGAGAGAATCAAGGTTCGAACCCAATGAATTCGAAAGCCACCAAATTTTGGATTTCACCTCCAAATCTCATAAATATTTTGACCAATTTACACCTCAGGACTAATTTTTCATCTCTCTCTCTCTCTCTCCACCAAATCATCATGTCTCATTTTCACTCAAGTCAAGAAGAAAATAAAATGAGAGCTTCCATCTTACTTAATGATACGAACCTCGGCCGACTAAGCTCCGAGACCCGAGACCCGATACCCCAATAGCACAGCGACGGATCGTCTACGTTTTAGGAACGAAGGTGGATCGAATGACGCCACGGACGGATGCGAATGGCCGTCTGATGAGTCGGGCTCGAACTCCTACACGCACCGCTTTGTAAGAGACTCGAATAGTTCTAAACGAACCAAAGAGAGAATGAAAATCCTCACAGAAAAGTGTTTAACTCGAAAATCAGAATTGTGTCTTCCATTCAGCCTAAAGGCTTAATTTATAGAGTTTACAAAGGTCAAATTCGCAGCTCCATGGGCCCCATAACCTAATAAGCCCATTTAGCCTTATTTAAGTACTAATAAGCATAAAACAAAGGACCAGCCCAATACAAACCATTATGGGCGTTTTAAATAACATGTCTTGGCCCAAATAACATAAACTGAAAATAGAAAAATAGGAATAGTCTGACTAATTCAATTCAGCCCAAATAACGTTCTTCATTGTTGTTTCTTGGCTTCCTTGAATCCTCTCCTTTGCGAGCTTGTCCCCTTCTTCATCTTGGAGCTTGATGATCAGATTGTTAAGCTCCTCCTTGAATCTCCTCGCTCGAGCTCTTGTCACGGGTCCTTCCGGCACTTGGTATTTTGCTTGCGGCTCCTTTTGGGGCATGTCCTCATCACTTAAGTACTATAATACCATCACCGGAAAATCTCCAATTCGTCTTTGTATATTGAAAAATTAAGAATAGCTAGAAACCTAAGACTAAGAGATGTAATTGGAATATTTGTTGTATTTAGAAATCGAGAAAATAGAAATGTTAAAAAATATTTAAAAACCAATGAATTAGTGTGTGAAATGGTACGAAAATTGACCTTTATTGTAATTTTTGTTTTGAGGTGAAATTTTTTTTTTTTGCTCGGAAATTATTATTTAAGTTAAAAAAAGGTAAAATCAGATTTCAGCTATTTTATGAATCTATTCATTATAATTGGTTATTTGAATATAACACCCTAAACAATAGTCCATCCAAGTTTTAATTTGCCAGTAATTTACTCAAGAACTAAGCCTGGTCAGCAACGTGTATTGGTGTCCTGATTATGTGTTTGCTTTGCATTGCGTGTACCGTCATAGTTACTGATACCAAAATAAAAAAAACTCCCACATCGAAGAAATATATGGAAGAAGCGACAGAACTTCTATAAAGTAACGAGTTAACATCTTTCAAAAATCACGAAGCCATGCGTTGAGCACAAAGCGAACTATTCTTTCGCCTTTTACTAAAGAATACCGTGTGCTCGTCGCATTTAATGGCGTACGCCAATTTTTTCAATGGGGATTTTTGTTGAAGCCCCAACAAATCCAAACTGAAGTGTTTATATTTTTAGTAGTTACAAACTTGCTAATAAATAGACCCTAGCGAAAAT
Organism: Urtica dioica subsp. dioica; assembly: GCF_054948205.1. NCBI lineage: Eukaryota > Viridiplantae > Streptophyta > Magnoliopsida > Rosales > Urticaceae > Urtica > Urtica dioica. The sequence continues at coordinate 33,753,750 of NC_142761.1, forward strand.
GGTTAATTATTGGTTTATGTGAGATTTATAAGAAACAGCATCTAATATAAATAGGAAGTTTTGTAGTAGTTAATTTTTGCTAAATGCACTATGGCTTTATGATAATATATTTTACATTCGGTTTTGATTACACCAATATACTCTTTAAATTAAAAAAAAAATTAAAAAAAAACATGTGTATTTAACAATCAAGCATCATACTTTTGTTTGAATAAAAGTGTGATCATACTATATTAAGTCAATATATGGCAAACAGGTATTTTCAAAGCAAAAACTATACTATAATTTTAATACAACAACTAAAAAATGAGTAAAAGAAGATAAATATACACCATTAATTCTTTTTTTACTGCCAAAAAAAAAATTAAGTGTAATAAAAGATAGTGCCATAGAGCAAACTTTTGAAATACAATTCAACCAACTTGATAATAGAGTTATGATTCTCTGGAACATGATACACAAACTTAAATTTTTCCAAACCCCAATAACTACTTTGGCCTCAAAGCCTTGAAATGGGCAAGCATGTTATCCCTATTAGGCAAGTTTTGTTTGATCAAAGGGACTTGTTTGAAGTTGTGAATCCAAGCGTGCAAGCGAGGGAATTGGTGGGGTTGAAGTAGTTTCACCTCTAACACCTCTTCAATCACTCCAAGCCAATGAGCCATCCATCCAAAGGCTATGTCCACAATCCCAATCTCGTCTCCTCCGAAAAACTTCTTGTCACCAAGTGCTTCTTCTTCTACGATTCTTAGCATTTTCGGACACTCTTCTTTCGCCTTCTCTTGTTCCTCTCCCACCTTCATGAAGACTTCCCAAACAACCGGACCCTGTGTACTTTCCGTCGAGCAAATAGTTTATGATTATGCTTAAATAAAATAAAATGATGTATCCTAGGGCTTTTGTGCTTATATATAGTGTAAATACTTGGTTACTTAGCGATGATGGATAATTATCATTGCAGTTTGTTCAACTAACTCCTAGTGTTATACGATTAATTAAAATCCTAGTCCATGCGTAAACACTTGATTAATTAGTTGTCAATAATAGTACAAAGTGGTGTTTGTTATGATAAGATGAAGGGACCTACCAAGTATGATTTTTTGTCCAATTTGAAAGGGATTTTGTTAAAGTAAACATTTTCCCCCCTCATATATTCAAATACACAAAGATATTAATAATTCCATACATATTATACTAAATTCATAGATATCATAGTAATTTGTTGTAGAAAACGAACATTTCCCTCATATGTTAATTTGCACCAATCAATAAACAAATGATTATTAGAAAATAAAAAATCCACTTTATTTTTTCTATTTTATTATATTCTAATTTTAAATACTTGATTCTTAATTTATCCGCCATGTTATATCTTTCGCTCCCACAAATCATATTCTTAGAGGTTTAGCAAATTTCACAATATGGATCATGCATGATATTTACACAAATCTGTATCTTGAGTTCAGAAATCTAAATATTTACCTAATAAACTCATGTCATGTTAGGAACATATGAATAGAGAGAAATAAAGGATTTTTTTTTTTTTTTAGGGAATAAAAGGGTCTTATAATATATAAACAATATTACATATAGTGGTTCAGTTGAATAGAGCCACGTACCTTTTCATCGGCGTATTTGACCCAAAAACGAGCCAAAGCTCTCTCATAGGGGTCGGTTGGAAGCAAGGGCTTGTCCGGCCACGTGTCGTCAAGGTATTGGACGATGATCATGGACTCGCAGATTGGCTTTCCATCATGGACAAGCACAGGGACCTTCTTGTGGACCGGGTTGTAGAGTAGCAACAACTCGCTCTTCTTAGTCTTCATGTCTTCCTCTACATAGTTATAGCGTATGCCCTTGAGCTTTAGAGCCCATACAACCCTACAACTGAAGGGACTATCCCATAGTCCATGTAAAGTTATTACCTCGCTCATGTTCTTGAGAACCCTTGCAAGTTTAGTACCCTATCTTCTAGTTTGAGCTGTGTATCTCTCAATGGTGTTCAATTATATGCAATATATCTATGGTTAGGTATTTGAGCCAAATTGTTTATTGATTATTGACTTTTTGAGGCTTTGATATTTTGCATCGATGTTTGAATTTTGCTACATTTAAAATAGTTATAAAATGAGGTAGTAGATAGTTTTTTTATGTCACGCCCAAGGAGATCTTTTTCACCCACTCCTCTCAACTTGCTCAAGCAAATGATGGTCAAGCTGTTAAAGTCTAGTATCCTAATTTATTGTTCATTTTTTTTAAAACTATTGTAAATTATTACAAATTTTTTTTAAGGGGAAATTTGTCCCAAATTAGTGTAGGTGGAGCTTAGGGATGGCAATTTGACCCGTTACACGCGTTCCGGCCCGTTACCCGCGTTCCGGCCCGTTACCCGATTTATTCGGGTCGGGTAATACCCGTTCTTTTTGGGTAAACGGGTAATACCCGTTAAGGTTTTAACGGGTCCGGGTACGGGTAACGGAATAGCCATCCCGTACCCGGTTACCCGGGACCCGACCCGTTAACTTTTAAATATTTAAAAATATAATAAATCATATGTTTACCTAATTAGATGATATATTTTAAACATTGTTTTTAAAAATATAATAAATCATATGTTTACCTAAAGAAGATATATTATTTTTAAACTTTATATTGTTGATGGATTTTTATTTTATAAACGGGTAAGCGGGTCTACCCGACCCGCTACTCTTTTTTTAAACCGGGTAAACGGGTAACGGGTCCGACATTTTAAACCCGTTTACCCGGCGGGTATCCCCGTTACCCGGCCCGTCTCAAAATCCGGGTAAACGGGTCCGGGTAACGGGTAAAAAATTATAGCGGGTACGGATAACGGAATAGGTGTACCCGGCCTTACCCGTACCCGTTGCCATCCCTAGTGGAGCTACTCCACTTGATCCATTTATTTACAGTTTATAGCTATTCGAGAATTTATTAAATATTCACATAACCGTATATCTTTTTGTGACCACTAATAGGTGGGTTGGGCCTGTTTGTAATCATCATGATCAGATGAACTGTAATTCATTTTGGGATTATTCTTAAACTATGACTTTCACATTAATTTAGGACAAAAATCTAATATACCTAATTTAATACAAAACTATTACTACTTTGTATTTTTTTTGTATAAAAATACCCTCAATAAATTATTATTTTCTTTTCTTTTTTATTTTTGTTTTATTTTAACATTTGACTTTTATCTTTACTTTTGTATTTACTTTTTATTGTTTTATTTATCCCCACTCTCTCTTCTCTCTCGTGTTCTTCTCTCACTCGTATTCCTCTCTCTCTCTCTCTCCATCTCTCTCTTTCTCTCTCCCTCGTCCTTAGCCAAGAAGGATTTTAGATTTTTCAGTGACTTCATGCTCAAGAACGATTCTTAGAATTCTGGAAAGTCAGTAAACTGTAAAAAAAAAAAATTGAAAATTTTGGAAATTGTTGAATATTTATTGGCATTGTTGTCTTTTTATTGACATCGATGTCAATAAAAGACAATGATGTCAATAAATCTTCAAACGAATTCTCATATTTTTCTTTTTCACAGTTTTGTCCAAAAAAAAAACCCCAAGAAACAAATCGTAATGTTGACAATGTCAATAAATCATATAGAATATTGACGACCATGTAAATAACTAAATAATTTATTCACAACAATATCAATAAACTAAACAGATTGTCAACAGTTTCAATAAACCAAACAAATAGCCTTGAAATCACCTAAAATCATAACACCTAAGAAAAATTTCCAAAGCAATGTCAAGCAAGAAATCATAACACCTAAGGTTTGAGTTTGGATTTTGAGTTTTTTTCAGTTTATTGAACAGATGCTCATAAGTCAAAAATATGGGTAAATAATTAATTACCCTACAACTAATTTATTGACTAATGTACACACATTTTCACTATAAATACATGAGTAGCATGAAGGGAAAATCATCCCTAAGTTCCCACATAATTTCATTCTCTCATTTACTCTCCATAATCTTCTCCTCTAAATTTTCATCTCATTAGTATTTAAAGAGTTTTTAGATTCAAGTTATTCCTTTGGTTTTATAACACGTTATCAGCACGATCACTCTCGTCAAGATCAATTCGGAGGCATAATACTCTAAACACTAAATCTCGTATAACTATTATTTATTGTATAACACCAGATTACTATACAGAGGAGGCTCTGCCACCTTATGGTAATATGATGTGATTTACAATATTTTAACTTCGTTAATGTATAACATCATAGTACTATACACATGGAAGGCTCTGCCTCCTTATAGTAAAGTGATGTGAACTACATCTTACTTGTAATTAATATCAATTTTCTATATACAGGAGGCTCTGCCACCTTATAGAAAAATGCTATTAATTGCAAATTTATTTTAACTGCTCTACTTAATATTTTACTTTGATTGGCTATATCATTTCAATACTCGTACATATACATATTGTTTATCACACATTGTTATGCTTAAATACAATAATTTTTACCACAAAATTAATATATACCCAACGGTAATATAACGGCTATAAAAGGCTATATTTTACCTTATAAATACATATCTATTCAACTCATTCTTAACCACACAAAAATCTCAAATTTTCTACCTCTTACATATTTTTTCTCTTCTCCTACTATTTTTCGGTACAAGCTAAAAATGTCTCGTTTACTACTAGTCTTTATTGCCATATTTATTGTTATGTTTAATGCTTATATTTTTACCATAGAAATTCCACCGAATGAATTTTATTTCGTTGTAGTAATGTTTGGATTCATGTATTTATTTTTAATCCTTACAATTCTTGTAGACTTATATGTATTTAATTATAAATCAAAGAAATTTTGTATTTCATAATAGTTATCATCATGGCAAATCTCGTCAAGCTCGATTTCAGTCCTCTAGACATCGCAGGCCAAAACTACATGCCTTGGAAGGTGGATGTAGAAATGCATCTGGAATCTTTGGGTTTACTGGAAACAATTTCTGAGGAAAACACCTCATCAAATATAGACAAGGCAAAATCTTTAATTTTCCTTCGTCGACATCTTGACGAGGGACTTAAAAGTGAATACCTCACCACCAGAGATCCAAGTTTACTCTGGAAGGAGTTGAGGGATAGATATTTTCACCAAAGGGAGATCATGCTTCCAGTATATCGTGATCAATGGAACGCTTTACGATTCCAAGATTTCAAAAAAGTCAGCGAATATTACTCTGCGATGTTCCGAATAGTATCTCATCGGAGATTTTGTGGAGACCAAGTGACAGATCATGACATGCTGGAAAAGACATTCACCACTTTCCATGCATCGAACGTAACCTTGCAACAACAATATCGTGTTCGAGGATTTACGAAATATTCTGAACTAATCACTTGTCTTCTAATCGCAGAGAAGAATAATGAATTGCTGATAAAGAATCACCAATCCCGTCCGACAGGTTCAAAAGCGTTACCTGAAGTAAACGCTGTCAACTCCGAAGAACCTGAACAACGAAACTATATTTCGGGTCGAGGACGAGGTCGAGGTCATGGTCGTGGTCGTGGTCATGGTCGCGGACGTGGATACGGACGTGGTCGAAGTGGTTATAATCATAACCATTCTTACAATACCACGAAAGATTATCTTAAGAAGCAGCAAGATGAAAAGAATCATGATTATCCCCACAAAAAGGGAAAATACTCAAGTACTTCCAAGGGTAGTGATGATGTTTGTCATAGATGTGGCTCAAAAAGGCACTGGTCTAGACTTTGTCGTGTTCCTCAACATTTGTGCAATCTATATAAAGCATCCTTGAAGGGGAAAGAAAGAGAGGTCAACTTTATTGACCAAGAACCTTTAGATGACTCCACTCATCTTAATGCTTCCGACTTCGATGGTGATCTTGCGCACACTGTTGTTGATTCTGCTGCTTTCACAGAAGACTTCTAGATTAATGATGCATGTATGTTTAATTTTCCCATGCTTGGGAATGAAGCAAAGTCCAATATTTTGCCTAGTTACTTAAATATAAATATGTATAATATGTGTAATATTTTTCAAGACTATGCATTATATAATATAAGTACGTTTTTCTCATTAACTTTATTTTTGTTTTAATATGAAGTTATCATATGGAAAAAGCAAATTGTGTGGCGAACCAAATGGTTGGTACTGGAGAAATCTGCATACCGGATAGTGGAACAACACATACTATTTTGAATGATAAAAAGTTTTTCTCAATAATAAAGCCAACGAAAAATTTTGTGAATACAATATCAGGTCCTGTAGATCTGATTGAAGGTATTGGTAAGACAAATTTTATACTGCCAAATGGAACGGAATTCAATATAAATAATGCTTTATTTTCACCGAGATCCAAACGAAACTTGTTGAGTTTTAATGACATATATTCTCATGGATTTAATACTCAGTCTATAACTGAAGGCACCATGAAATATATGTGTCTTACGACATCCAAATTCGGAGAGAAGCAAATTTTAGAAAAACTACCTATGCTCCCTACTGGATTGCACTACACATATATAAATACGATAGAATCAAATTCGGTAGTCATTGAGTCTTCAATTTTAGCGACATGGCATAATCGTTTAGGTCATCCTGGTTCTATTATGATGCGAAGAATTATTGAAAATACACATGGGCATCCATTGAAGGGCCAGAAGATCCCTCAAGGTAATACTTTCCCATGTAAAGCTTGTTCTCTTGGAAAGCTTATCATAAGGCCTTCATCGGGAAAGGTTGAAACAGAATCACCTACGTTCCTTGAACATATTCAAGATGACATATGTGGGCCTATTCACCCACCATCTGGTCCATTTCGATACTTCATGGTATTGATAGATGCTTCTAGCAAATGGTCACATGTTTGTTTGTTATCAACTCGCAATATGGCATTTGCAAAATTACTTGCTCAAATAATTAAATTACGAGCTCAATTTCCTGATCATACAATTAAGAAAATCAGGCTCGATAATGCTGGTGAATTTACGTCCCAAACATTCAATGATTATTGTATGTCAGTTGGGATTGATGTTGAGCAACCTGTTGCTCATGTACATACACAAAATGGTCTAGCTGAATCGCTAATCAAGCGCCTCCAGCTTATTGCTAGACCATTGATAATGAGAACAAAGCTCCCTACTTCAATATGGGGTCATGCAATATTACATGTTGCTGCATTAATTCGCATCCGACCGAGTGCATATCATAAATACTCCCCTATGCAACTTGCATTTGGCCAAGTACCAAATATATCTCATCTGAGAATTTTTGGATGTGTTGTTTATGTGCCTATAGCACCACCTCAAAGAACAAAGATGGGACCTCAAAGGAGGCTTGGAATTTATGTAGGTTATGAAAGTCCATCTATTGTTAGGTATCTAGAACCTCAAACTGGTGATGTTTTTACAGCACGGTTTGCTGATTGCCATTTTGATGAAGAAAATTTCCCAGTATTAGGGGGAGAAAGAAACCAGCTGAAAAGGGAAATTACTTGGTCTGTACCAACATTATTGCATCTTGATCCTTACACAAAGATTGTGAAGGAGAAGTGGAAATGATTGTACATTTGCAAGGTATTGCAAATCAACTTCCTGATGCGTTTACAGACACTAAAAGAGTGACTAAATCATACATTCTTGCTGCAAATGCTCCTGCGCAAATTGATGTCCCAAAAGGACAAATTGAAAATAAAGTCACTCATGAAGTCACAACACGCCTGAAGCGTGGAAGACCATTCGGTTCCAAAGATAAAAATCCTCGGAAAAGAAAAGGAGCAGAGATACAAAATGACCCCAAAATGGAGGAATGTATTCCAGAAATACAAAATGAGGAAAATCGAGAAATTTCAATCAATTATGCCAATACAGGTATACAATGGAACCGAAATGATGAAATCAATAATGCATTCTCATATAGTCTGGCATGCGATGTCATGGATGAAAATGATGGAGACCATGAACCAAGGTCTGTTACTGAATGTAAAAATAGACACGATTGGGGGGAATGGAAAAATGCAATTCAAGCCGAACTTGACTCGCTTAACAAGCGCAAGGTCTTTGGACCTATAGTACTCACACCTGTAGATGTGAGACCTGTTGGATACAAATGGGTATTTGTACGAAAGAGAAATGAGAAAAACGAGATTGTGAGATACAAAGCTCGACTTGTTGCCCAAGGTTTTTCTCAAAGGCCCGGAATTGATTTTGAAGAAACATATTCCCCTGTAATGGATGGAATTACATTCAGATACTTGATCAGCCTAGCAGTGCATGCGAAACTAAATATGCATCTCATGGATGTTGTCACAACTTATTTATACGGATCGCTAGATACTCAAATATATATGAAGATCCCTGAAGGATTCAAGATGCCTGGAGCATCTAGTTCAAAGCCTAGAGAAAAATATTCCATCAAATTACAAAGATCTTTATATGGGTTAAAGCAATCCGGACGAATGTGGTTTAATCGCTTAAGTGAATATTTAATACAAAAAGGTTATGTCAATAACTCTCTTTGTCCATGTGTATTCATTAAGAAAACAACATCCGGATGTGTAATCATCGCTGTTTATGTCGAAACATCATTGGGACTGATGAAGAGATCAAAGAAGTAATCTCTTACTTAAAGCAAGAATTTGAAATGAAAGATCTTGGGAAGACAAAATATTGTCTTGGCTTACAGATTGAGCACGTGAAAAATGGAATATTTGTGTATCAGTCAAATTACACGAAAAAAGTGATAAAACGCTTCCATATGGATAAGTCAAATCCTTTAAGTACTCCAATGGTTGTCAGATCCCTAGATGTGGTAAAAGACCCATTTCGTCCATGTGAGGAATCTGAACAGATTCTTGGTCCTGAAGTACCATATTTCAGTGCAATTGGAGCCCTTATGTACCTTACTAATTGCACCCGACCAGATATAGCTTTTGCAGTTAATCTACTAGCAAGATTCAGCTCAGCTCCTATAAAGAGACACTGGAATGGGGTCAAACATGTGCTTCGTTATCTTCAAGGAACGATTGATTTAGGATTATTTTATCCTAACAAGACAAAACCAGTTTTGATTGGTTATGCAGATGCAGGTTACTTATCAGATCCACATAAAGGGAGATCTCAGACTGGATATGTGTTTACGTATGGAGGGACTGCAATTTCTTGGCGTTCTCAAAAGCAAACGCTCGTTGCAACATCATCAAATCATGCGGAAATTATAGCACTACATGAAGCAAGTCGTGAATGTGTATGGCTGAGATCAATGACGCAACATATCAGAGCCACCAGTGGTCTTCCAACAGACGAAGACCCCATCACACTTTATGAAGATAATGCCGCATGTGTTGCTCAAATGAAGGAAGGATTCATCAAGAGCGACAGAACAAAACACATCCCTCCGAAGTTCTTTTCGTTCACTCAAGAGCTAGAGAAGAACAATGTTATCAACATCCAGTATATTCGTTCTTGTGATAACTCATCTGATCTCCTCACAAAGGCGCTCCCCACTTCAACTTTCAGAAAACATGTTCATGACATTGGAATGCGTAAATTGCAAGATTTGTAGAAAGACCGCACCAACGTCTGCATCAGGGGGAGCTTTGCATAGCTGTACTCTTTTTTCCTTACTGAGGTTTTTATCCCACTGGGTTTTTCCTAGTAAGGTTTTTAACGAGGCAATATGAACACGTAAATGTATCCATAAGCATCCCAAAGGGGGAGTGTTATAAATAGTTGTTATGCTCATAAGTCAAAAATATGGGTAAATAATTAATTACCCTACAACTAATTTATTGACTAATGTACACAAATTTTCACTATAAATACATGAGTAGCATGAAGGGAAAATCATCCCTAAGTTCCCACATAATTTCATTCTCTCATTTACTCTCCATAATCTTCTCCTCTAAATTTTCATCTCATTAGTGTTTAAAGAGTTTTTAGATTCAAGTTATTCCTTTGGTTTTATAACAATGGTTAGGTATTTGAGCCATATTGTTTATTGATTATTGACTTTTTGAGGCTTTGATATTTTGCATCGATGTTTGAATTTTGCTACATTTAAAATAGTTATAAAATGAGGTAGTAGATAGTTTTTTTATGTCACGCCCAAGGAGATCTTTTTCACCCACTCCTCTCAACTTGCTCAAGCAAATGATGGTCAAGCTGTTAAAGTCTAGTATCCTAATTTATTGTTCATTTTTTTTAAAACTATTGTAAATTATTACAAATTTTTTTAAGGGGAAATTTGTCCCAAATTAGTGTAGGTGGAGCTACTCCACTTGATCCATTTATTTACAGTTTATAGCTATTCGAGAATTTATTAAATATTCACATAACCGTATATCTTTTTGTGACCACTAATAGGTGGGTTGGGCCTGGGTGTAATCATCATGATCAAATGAACTGTAATTCATTTTGGGATTATTTTTAAACTATGACTTTCACACTAATTTAGGACAAAAATCTAATATACCTAATTTAATACAAAACTATTACTACTTTGTATTTTTTTTGTATAAAAATACCCTCAATAAATTATTATTTTCTTTTCTTTTTTATTTTTGTTTTATTTTAACATTTGACTTTTATCTTTACTTTTGTATTTACTTTTTATTGTTTTATTTATCCCCACTCTCTCTTCTCTCTCGTGTTCTTCTCTCACTCGTATTCCTCTCTCTCTCTCTCTCTCCATCTCTCTCTTTCTCTCTCCCTCGTCCTTAGCTAAGAAGGATTTTAGATTTTTCAGTGACTTCATGCTCAAGAACGATTCTTAGAATTCTGGAAAGTCAGTAAACTGTAAAAAAAAAATTGAAAATTTTGGAAATTGTTGAATATTTATTGGCATTAATGTTGTCTTTTTATTGACATCGATGTCAATAAAAGACAATGATGTCAATAAATCTTCAAACGAATTCTCATATTTTTCTTTTTCACGTTTTTTCCAAAAAAAACCCCAAGAAACAAATCGTAATGTTGACAATGTCAATAAATCATATAGAATATTGACGACCATGTAAATAACTAAATAATTTATTCACAACAATATCAATAAACTAAACAGATTGTCAACAGTTTCAATAAACCAAACAAATAGCCTTGAAATCACCTAAAATCATAACACCTAAGAAAAATTTCCAAAGCAATGTCAAGCAAGAAATCATAACACCTAAGGTTTGAGTTTGGATTTTGAGTTTTTTTCAGTTTATTGAACAGAGGAGATCACGGAGGAGCTCGTCGACGGCGAATTTCTGACAAAATTTTAGCTCCCATGTCCTTATAGAATTGAATCACGTTGACATTCCAATCAAGAACCACCCACTCAACCTGTCCCAGGCCCATTTTGATAGCTTGGTTCACAATGGCGCTGAGCAGAGTTCGACCAAACCCTTTCCTCGACGTAGAACCCGGATTTGGACAAGAACGTCGAGTATTTGGGGAAGAAGAGCACGAATCCCGCGATGACGACGCCATAATCATAATCGAAATTGCTAGATCGATAAACCTTTTGCTCGGGATCGTTGATCGGAAGGTCAAGGTTGACGATAAGAGTCTGGGGCAAGTAATGGGGGTTGGAGATGAGAGAGAGTGGGTTTTTGGAGACTCGAGGACAAAAACGGTGAAGGACTGGAACGGAGGGGCATTGAAGAGCGTGGAGAGGAGAGAGAGGCTTTAGTGGCGTAGAAGAGGTGGGTCAGTTTTTCAAAGAGATAGAAGAGAAAAAAAAAAAAGAAAAAAAAAAAGCAAAGGAAAATGATAAAGGGTAAAACCATAATTGCACAAAAGGTGTGATCATAATTTTGGATTAAATTAGACATATTTGATTTTAGTCCTAAACTAGTGCGGAGGTTATAGTTTAGGAATAATCTCATTCATTTTTGTAGAGAAGAAAAGGGTACGAGTTTAACGATAAGGAAAATTTGAATATAGGAGAATGAAGTGAAAAATAATTATGTTTATGAGATTTCAAAAAAAAAAAAAAAAAAGATATGTTTATGAGATGTAATTACCTAGTTTTATAGTAATATTTTAGACAAGAAAATCAGACAATAATTTAAAGACAAAGATGAATAAATTAAATCCGATGGTAGTAGTTGAGGATAATAAAATCAAACCAAACCACCAAAATTCATTTGTCTAATTTTTATTAATTGATCACTATTTGGTATTGTAACCACTAAATAATAATTTAAAGATAAAGATAAAAAATTCATGACGGTGGTAATTTAGAATAAATATTTAATTTCTATATTAAAGTAGTAATTTAAGCAATATTAAAACTTGGGTTAATTGAACAATTATTAAAACGTAAAGATTAAAAATATGCATCGGTAAATAATGGTGATCCATATTTAGATCACCACTATTCAACGGTGATGCAAATGTGCATCCTTATATTTGCATCACGATTGGAGCAAAATATCCAAAACATGATGTATTATGCATCGTGAAGTTTAGAGATAGTCTTAAGAAAGTTATTGTAAAAAAATGTGGTAATAAATAATTTATATCTATTGAATGAAATTCTGTAGTGGTCCGGATAACTACGGAATCTAATTCAATAGATATAATATTTTAATTATTTATTACCATATATCGCCTATCCACGCGCTCCTTGCTCCGGACATAGCAGAAGCCAAGGCAATCCTCTAAGGCTTCCATCTTGCAAAAGAACGCGATCTCCACCAGGTCACTATCATCTCTGATTGTCTTGCTATCGTTCAGCTCCTGTCGTCTACGACTTCGTCGTGCATTGAACTTGGTCTAGTCATCAACGACATTCTCGATCTCTCATCTACCTTTGCAGCTTGCAACTTTCTTTTCTTCCCTCGTTCAACGAATGTCCCGGCTCACATTCTTGCTCAATTTGTTTTAAATTTTAATAATATTGCTACTTGGGACAACAAAGCCCCACCTCATGTAATCTCTGCAATTACGGCAGACAAACCTTTGTTTTGCACTGATGTGGAATGAAGTCTGGTCCTGACCATTTTTCAAAAAAAAAAAAAGAATTAATTTCCAAATTCTTAAGATATTTCTTTGATTTATGTGCCGTTATGGTTCATAAAAACTATGTCCTGCCTTTGAATATTAGCATGTTAGGCCTATTCCACAGATCAGTCAAATGAAATATCAAAGTCGTCTTTTTATTAATTCTTTGATCTTGTTTTAAATAAAATATACTTTTTTGTTAACACCGATATAAAAAAGAATTTACACCACAAAATAAGTATGTTTCCCATGTGTACCAAACACCCACTATTACAAAGAACATCCTTGGCATGTAATCTACCCTTATATATTTCGACTTTCAGCAAAGATTACTGTCATTGTCCATGATTATAAATTACTAAATAGGTTGTCTTGCTCTTTACAATTTGACTTTCATATTTATTTCTTTTCTTTTTTGGTGATAGCTAAACCATAACAAACTTGGCGTGATGACTTTATCATCCGTACGTGTACATTCATCCTTTTAGTTTTTGCCAAAAAAAAAAAAAAAAAAGTTTAACCCTCAATCTAAAACACATGGGAAAATAACACATTTATACCCTGTGTTTTAGTAAAATGTCGAGTTTAACCCTCGATTTTCAAAAATGTCGAGTTCATACCCTCTGTTTAACTAAAATGACGAAATTATACCATCTGTTTAACTAAAATGACGAAATTATACCCTGAAATAGACAACAGTGTCACAAATATTCTTTTTATTGACTTTTCATTGACGTTGACTATAATATTTATAATATAAACACAAATTATCTTTATTCATTCGCGTCATATATGTAATTTATTTAAAAACTAAAAAATAAACAACAGTTTCTTAATCGTGAAGAACACAGAAAGAGGCAAATGGGTAAACATCGATAGTTGATAGTCATCAAAATCGCATATTCGAACAGAGAATCCAAGATTTAGAGTTACAATTCGAACACGGAATGAAGTCATTTCTTAGGCGGTATGAGTTTTATTATTTAATTTCAATTTAAGGCTATTTTTATTTCAAAATTGAGAATTTGGAAATTAGGGTACTGATTTAGATTTGATTCGATTTTTTTTATATAAGAGTTAATATCAATGAAAGGGAGATTTGTGACGCTGTTATTCATTTCAGGGTATAATTTCGTCATTTTAGTTAAACAGAGGGTATGAACTCGACATTTTTGAAAACTGAGGGTTAAACTCGACATTTCACTAAAACACATGGTATAAATGTGTTATTTTCCCAAAACACATTTAGCATACAAAAAAATGATAAGTTGACCAGTTCACCCTGGTAAATAAAATCAGATAAGAGAAGTACAAGTCTTTTCCCACCTAAGTTTAGAGACAGAATGAACAAAAAAAAAAAGTCAAAGTGACAATCAAACCAATTTATGTAGGAGCTAAATGAAGTGCGTAAAAATCATCTCCACACAATCATTGATCAAAATATCAAGAAGACCCTACTAAATTTTCCCTTATTCCCTTGAAAACCCCCAATAAAGCGTCACGGAGCGGAAGGTTTTGCTTGATCACCGACACTTCTTCAAAATTCCTAAGCCAAGCATGCAAGCGCGGGAATTCGCGCGCTTCAAATATCTTCACTCCGACTATCTCTTCAATCACTCCAAACCAATGACAAACAATCCCTCCAAATGCTATGTCCACTATTCCGACCTCATCTCCTCCGAAGAACTTCTTGTCGTCCGTTATAATCGCATGCTCTTCCATGGTTTGTAGCATCTCCAAGCACTCTTCTATCGCCTTCTCTTGCTCTTCCCCGGTAGTTCGAAATACCATCCATATAGATGATCCCTGTACGCGTACGCACGTAGTAGATTATTATCTCTCTTTTTTTACGTTCATATCTTTCATAAAATTATTATTTTTACGATCAATTTCGTAAAAAAAAAAAATTTAAAGGAATTTTGTATCAATTCTGACTCGAAACTAGAACCTCAAACTTCGTTATACTTATGGAAGTTAAAAAAAAATAATAAAAAAAAAAATAAATAAAAAAATTATTGGTAGTAGACTCACCTCACCCTACACGGCTGAGTTTAAGATAAAAATGAATTCCATTGGCTGCTCATGTGCTTATCACATGTTAATGCTTATTTCAAAATTAATCTATTTTACAACTATACAAATATTGCACAAAAAATTAAGTTTGGGAAGAAATGAACCAAAATTAAAGTTTAAGGGTGTAAGCGCAACTATCCATGTAATTCAGGAACAACGCTTACCATTTTGCCTCTATATTTATGTGTTGCATAACTAATGACAAACTCAAAAATATAATTACCTTTTCTTCAACAAATTTAACCCAAAAACGAGCGAGGGCTCTCTGAAGAGGATCTTGAGGAACCAAAGAGTGTTTCTGTGGCCACTTCTCATCAAGATACTCAACGATGATCATGGACTCGCAGATCGGTTTTCCCTCGTGAATGAGCACAGGGACTTTCTTGTAAACCGGGTTGTATTGTAACAATAACTCGGTCTTTTTGTTGAGGTCTTCTTCTATGGTCTCGTACGGTATGCCCTTCAGATCAAGAGCCCATTTGACCCTGCAACAGAAAGGGCTAGGCCATGAGCTATGTAATTTCACATCATGATTAGCCATGCCTAATTAAGGGAATTATATTGATCAATTTACGCATACACTTCCAAGGCTTAGAAATTGTACTTATAGTGACATTTAAAGCTGTATTGATTTCTCTGTGTGTTTAGTAAGTTACATGGAAGCTTCCGTTTTATTTTGAAATAAAGTTTGGAAAGTCTTTTATTAACATTTATTACCGTTACTTTCATGTTTTTTTTTTTACAGAATATTATAATGTGATGGTCAAACTTGTATATAATAAAGCAGCTTGGGATAGGCAAGCTTAGTTGCGTGTTTGAATAGAGAGACATATAATTTAGTAATTGAGGGGGATAGAGCTAATTAATAATGCACGAGTCGAAGAAAAGAAAAGCCAAGATTTTTTTTAATATTGAAATAACGTGAGAATATTGTATTACTAATATAAAAATAAAATAAAAAAGACCCAACATCGAATCCTCTTAAAATCTTTTAAGTTTTTAATACCGGATTTTTTGAAGAAAAAAAATTGTTTTGTATGTATCGGTAATGGGACTCGACGGTTTTATGGAAATCACTAAAACCTTGTCCCTCTTAATACACCAACTAATAATAGATTTTGTATAAAAGGAAGCCATGAAATCAATATAGAGAACCCATAAAATCGGGGGTTCCAATACCGCGACTCCTAAGGTTATCGTCTTAGTATCACGTGGGTCACTAAGCACCAGTTGACAGGCACGAAGCCACATGAGAGTGAGAGGAGGCTTCGTCCCTACTAGTTGATGATGTGGAGGGCGTTCGGCTAGGGCGAGGAGAAGATGAGAATGATGACGATCCACAACTTGACAGAACGGTTGAACGCCGAGAGGGGGTCCCGCAACGGAGACTCAAGGCAACTACTAAGCTCTTATGCGAACCGTCCCGAAACCCTCACGCTCTGACAAATGGGAACCCTCGCGCGTGGAAAATGCAACTTTGTGGCCAAACATCCACCAAAAGAAGGCAAACGAGATCACGCCGGCCAACAACTTGGATGTGGTGATCTTGATCATGATCCAAAGTCTTGGGAGCCGGCAATCAAACGAGCCATAGGATGTCCGAAGAGGTGTCCTCACCTTTCTCTGCAAATACCATCGCCCAAGATTGCCGTTATGATTATAGACTACCTCTCATTCCTCCTCGCAACTAGTAGGGACGAAGCCTCCTCACGTGAAGTGAAAAATAAACTTGGGTTGGAGTAAATATATAATTCCATTTTGTTTAATCCCACGTGAGTTGGAGATACTCGTAGAAATAAATTACTTTATTGAAGATGAAATCACCGTTTGATGTAAAAATATTGTATTTTGATGTAAATTGACGCCAAAATAGTGTAACGAGTCGTGTTTTTTAATTGCTTCATTAATCCTTTTGGGTGCATTGTTTAACAAGAGCACGAGTTACACCATCAGTGTTTCTAAGGTAGTAGTTAGAAACTACACTAATAAAACTCTTACCGACGTAAATTATTTCATTAATAATCAATCCAAGACTACCTTGTTAGTGAACATTGTTGATGAGACTTTTGCTATCCAAGTCCATAAGCGACGGATTCCGTGGAGACTGGTTAAGCCTCGTCGGTTTTATACGAGATATATACACCGCATCGTCGACGCTTAAGTGCGGCCAAAGTCGTCTCTAACGCTGATCGAACGGTCATACAATTTTGAGCACTGTGAGAGACCAATCACAATCGATTTCTTGATGCCTAAGATCTCTGATGCCGATATTATTGGTCTTACCTTCATGAACGCGTGGGATCGCAAGACCAACAAATCCCGCTAACTCTGGAAACGGACAACTCGACATGGTCTCTTTATTTTCAATATTTACTGCCTTCATGTAGGCTTTTATTTTGAATATTTATTGCCTTTATTTAGCTTTTATTTTGAGGATTTATTTCCTTTAGTGTCTGTTTGTTTTCTATATATATGGGAGAGATAACAATATGAAGGGACCTTGCTGAATGAGTTAAGAAAATCAAGCTGTATGCTTGTGTTGGTCAGTTTATAGCTTTCCAATTCCTGTTCATCTCGTTCCTACGTTCGTGTCTACACCAGTTGGTATCAGAGCCAATCGCTTCTGTGCAATGGCACCGAAGAAGCGAGTGATTCGGGATGCTTCCTTAGACGATGTTCATAGGCGTGAAGAGGACGTAGGATTACGCGCTCAAGTTGAGTTGTTAACGAGGCAAGTGGCAGCGCTGCTACAACACCACGAAGAACAACAACAGTACCGAGGCGAGTCCGAAGCCGAAACCGAGGACGATCAGTCGAACCCTTTTGGTCGTGATGTTGGTGACTGTGGTCGTGCATGGGATGGGCGCGAAACAGTCCCGGAGAACAACCGATGGGAGATGGCGTTCAAGGTCGAGATCCCGGAATTTCACGGTGGTGTTCAAGCCGAGGAATTCTTGGACTGGCTTATTGCGACGAAGGAGATCCTCGATTTCAAGGAGGTACCGGTTGAGAGGCGCGCGTCTCTTGTCGCTACCCGCTTTCGAGGTCGAGCCGCCGCGTGGTGGTCCCAACTTCGTAGCCGGCGCGCTCGCATCGGGAAAGCGAAGATTACATCATGGATTAAATTGAAGAAGCACATGTGTGAAGCGTTTCTTCCGTATAATTACACTCGCACCCTCTACACCACTCTCCAAAACCTTCGCCAAGGTACAAAATCCGTGTCCGACTACATCACTGCGTTTAATTTACTTATTACACGTAATGATTTGACCGAGACGGAAGAGCAAATTACTTCGCGCTATATCGGAGGACTGCGCTCGTCTATCCAAGACACGCTCATGTTATTCGATCCAACCACTCTCTCCGAAGCACATCAACGCGCCATCGCCATTGAGACACAAAACAATCGCCGCCGCTTCAGCCCCAAGGCCTCATCCTCGTCCACGGCCACTGCCCCAACAGTCCCCACCACGCGCGGGCCAGCCAACGTTCCAGTTCCGCCACATGCTCCTGCTACAGTTCATGCACGTCATGTCCCTCCAGCCGGTCTTCGTTGTTTTGGATGTGGAGAACCGGGTCATCGCC
Organism: Urtica dioica subsp. dioica; assembly: GCF_054948205.1. NCBI lineage: Eukaryota > Viridiplantae > Streptophyta > Magnoliopsida > Rosales > Urticaceae > Urtica > Urtica dioica. The sequence continues at coordinate 33,772,413 of NC_142761.1, forward strand.
GTGCTAATTGCCCGCAAAATCAACGCAACGGTCTCTTCAATGATGAGGCCCAAAACGACTTCGAAGTTGGCCCCATTTTTTATGAGGAACTATGTGACAGCGACGACATTGAAGAAGTAGGTGGTGACGTTGGGCAAGCACTAGTGATTCGCCGCAATTTTCTCACTCCACCGAGTCGCGATGCGGAATGGCTTCGTACAAACATCTTTCAATATTCTTGCACAATCAACGACAAAATTTGCCGCTTTGTCATCGACTCCGGGAGTTGCGAGAACGTCATCGCCGAAGAAGTCGTCACCAAACTTGGCCTTGCTACGGAGAAACACCCACACCCGTACAAACTCGCATGGCTCCGATCCGGTACCGACATCGCCGTCTCCAAACGAGCCCGGGTAAAATTGTCTATCGGCCCCACTTACAAAGACGATGTTTTATACGACGTTGTCGCCATGGACGCATGCCATTTACTTCTCGGTCGCCCGTGGCAATTTGATAGGAGCACCACACACGATGGCCGAGTTAACACGTATAGCTTCCTTTTCGGTGGAAAAAAGATAGTTCTCCTCCCTTCGAACCCGACCAAACCGACCCCTAAACGCTCGTCGACAAGTCTTCTATCACGACCTCGCACCCGTTCCGGCATTCTTCCTCGATGCCCACTCGATCTCGAACCCGTTCCGGATCCCACTCGACTACATGGTGACGCCACTGCCTTCATCGAGTTGCTGCAAGAGACTCATCGCAAAACAGCCGCCAACCTGCAAGCCGCCACTGCTCGTTACAAGGAAGCCGCGGATAAGAAGCGTCGCGCTTTGGAATTCTCCGTTGGCGACTACGTGTGGGCGGTATTGACTAAAGACCGCGTTCCCGCTCTCACGAGTACAACAAGCTCAAGCCGAAGACCATCGGCCCCCTCGAGATCATCGCCAAGGTCAATCTCAATGCTTACCGTCTCCGTCTCCCTAGCCACAGCCAGCCGCACACATGACGTCTTCAACGTCAAGCACCTCCGTCCATACACCGGCGACAACTTCGACAACTCCGACGAGGACGCACAGCCGAATTTGGGGACGAATTCTTTCGACCCGGGTGAGAATGATGCCGATATTATTGGTCTTACCTTCATGAACGCGTGGGACCGCAAGACCAACAAATCCCGCTAACTCTGGAAACGGACAACTCGACATGGTCTCTTTATTTTCAATATTTACTGCCTTCATGTAGCTTTTATTCTGAATATTTATTGCCTTTATTTAGCTTTTATTTTGAGGATTTATTTCCTTTAGTGTCTGTTTGTTTTCTATATATATGAGAGAGATAACAATATGAAGGGACCTTGCTGAATGAGTTAAGAAAATCAAGCTGTATGCTTGTGTTGGTCAGTTTATAGCTTTCCAATTCCTGTTCTATCTCGTTCCTACGTTGGTGTCTACACCAATCTCACTTGGGATTTGTATGACTAGACCAATTTAAAACCATGAAGAGGAGTCTCTGTCCCTAGCACTCCGAGCAGTGTGAGAGACCAATCACAATCGATCTCTTGCTGTATAGGGTTTCGCCTAATCGAAACTAATATTGCAAATTGCAAAATGCAAAAGCCAGTTATCCTTAAAAGACGGTTAAATAAAGACAAATTTTCGCAATGTCTTATTATCTTTAACAAACATAATACACCGATTGTCAATCTATGGATTATATGACGGTGTGCATAACTATATGGATTATGATACACCGACTGTCTATCTACATACTCATCCACGTCATCACTCTGTCATCTATTAGAAGCCCAAACTTTTTCAGCCCATTAACCCGACCCGAATATGCGCTCTATAAAAAGACAATTTAGTGTCGTCTCCCTCGCGCATTCTATCGAAGACCTGAAAAGACAATTATATCCTCTGTCCGTGTACTAGACAGTTCTACTTCTTCCATGACGCAACAGAGGAAGAGAGAGAGAGCTCAGACTAACGAACCAGGTGAAGCGACGATTAGAGATCCGATGGAGGTTTTCGACGTGGAAATAATGCTGGTCGTACTGAGAAACCTCGACGCTCAAAGCTTGGGTCTTTCTCTCCTCGTCTCTCGCCGATGGAACTTCGTCGTTTCGAGCGATTCTCTATGGGCTTCAAAGGTTTCATTTCGCTTTGTTCGCTTCATATTCAATGTATACAGATACGTGGCACTTTTTGTAAGAATGCTAAAAAAAAATATCTATATCTATACGACCTGTTTGTCGGCTATTAAGCATTAGAGCATGCATATACAAACACGTCGCAAAAGTTATTTATATACTCTCAACTTGGATTTAAGGTTTTGTTCTTTTGTGTGATCTGTGATGTTTTTCCTCCTGGGTTTCGTAGTCGGTGAAGTAGGGTTGGGCTTGGGACATGGGATTTCTGAAAATTCACGTGACAAAACTTAGAACAGAGGAGACTGAAAGAGCAATGAAACAGATAAACATCACATGAGTAAAAGCTCATTACTAAATGAAAATTGATTTGAATCTGACTGTATTGTATTGTATGCATGGCATTTGCTTACGATATTTTATTAATGTATACAGATACGTGGCATTTTTGTCAGAATGCTAAAAAAAATATCTATATCTATATGACCTGTTTGTCGGCTGTTAAGCATTAGAGCATGCATACACAAACACGTCGCAAAAGTTATATATACACTCTCAACTTGGATTTAAGGTTTTGTTCTTTTGTGTGATCTGTGATGTTTTTCCTCCTGGGCTTCGTAGTCGGTGAAGTAAAGGTTGGGCTTGGGACATGGGATTTCTGAAAAATCACGTGACAAAACTTAGAACAGAAGAGACAAGAATGAAAGAGCAATGAAACAGATAAACATCACATGAGTAAAAGCTCATTACTAAATGAAAATTGATTTGAATCTGACTGTTGTATTGTATTGTATGCATGGTATTTGCTTACGATATTTTATGAATGGATTGACAGAGGATTAATGACCCTTTTCGGTTTAATTAGTACGAGGGACTAAAGCTCCTCAAAGCCCACATACCTCGCTCGTCGCAGGTCAAGGGACTCACCAAGCTCGCCGCCTATTCCTTGTCAATCATGGACGGCAAGCGCGTAAATACACTCTCTCTCTCTCTCTCGAACATATATATTCACATACATCCATCCATATGTATCATATAATGCATATACATACCCAGAGGGCCGGCCCTAACCTAAGGCGGGCAAGGCTTGTACCTTGGACCCCCAATTGGGTTGAGCAAAAAAATATATATATATTTTACACTTTTTACCTATTATTAAGAAAATTTACATTTTTTATCTTAAAAATTTACACTTTTGACCCATTTTCTAAAAAATTTACATTTTTCAAATTGAAAATTTAAATTTTATTAGTATTATAGGGCCCCAAAATATTGAATCGCCTAGAGCATCCGGTGAGTTTTGGCCGGTCCTGTACATACCCTTGTGTTTGCCAGAGTTTGTTAAGAGATCATTTTGTTTATTAGACTCGCATCACCAAGTACGACCTCTGCGACCACGTTTGGGAGTTCCGCTTCAACAAGGTAACATCTATGCTCAATTCAATTACCCTGTGATTTTCTCCATCCTAGTAACTCTTATACAAGGTTCTCTTCTAAGTTCAATACCAGGAAATGAAAAAAGATGAAATAAAATAATTATTCAAGAGTGGAATTAGTTTGGGTTTAGAGTACAGAGCCTTATTTAATCTTATTACAACTGAATGTTATTCTGAATCTTATTACAACTGAGGAAAGAGAAAGAAGGAATTAATCGTGTCAATCAGAAATGATTGCACAACTGAATGTTATTCTGAATTAATGAATCAATTACATCACATCAACGTTTATATATAAAACAAAAGATAAGAGCAAAACGACACACCGTTTACTCAAAGACTAAAACATACAAACGACAGCTATATATATAAAACTAAAACACTGGATAAGAACTAATTCTAATACTCTCCCTCAAGATGGACGGTAAATATTTTTGAGGTTCATCTTGGATTGTATGTCACGCAACGCCGGAGAGGGCAATGACTTGGTGAGAATATCAGCTAGCTGGTGATGAGTTCGAATCGGCAACAACTTAACAGATCCGGACTTGAGATGATCCCGTACAAATAAGTGTAGGTCAATCTCAATATGTTTCGTCCTCTCGTGAAAGGTTGGATTCGAGACGACGTGAATGGCGGCCTGATTATCACAATAGATAACTGTGGGAAGAGAGTTATCTATCTTGAAATCAGATAAGAGCTGTCTAAGCCATATTCACTCATCACTGCAGCCAACGATCTGTACTCAGCTTCTGCAGATGATCTTGAGACAGTAGACTGCTTCTTCGACTTCCAGGCAATCAAAGAATCCCCAAGGAAAACGCAATATCCCGTGACTGATCGCCTTGTATCAAGACATGTCGCCCAATCAGCATCTGAAAAGCCTCGCAGCTGTGTTGAAGAAGAGGAAGGATAGAACAAGCCTAGACCTGGATTCTTCTTCAAATACCTGAAAAGATGATGAACATCCTGTAAATGAGCTGTGCTTTCATAAAGTGACTAAGAGAATTAACACAATAAGAAATATCAGGTCTAGTAATAGTCAAGTATAAAAGTCTGCCTATCAGACTCCTATAATGAGTTAGATCAGGGAGAAGATCTCCCTCATTTTGTGCCAAAGTATGACGAGGATTCATTGGTGTATGGACTGGTTTAGATCCAGCAAAACCATAATCTTCTAAGATCTGAATCGTATATTGCTTTTGATTAAGCACAATCCCTGCAGAAGAACGAGCAATTTCCAAACCTAGAAAATATTTCAACCTGCCCAAGTCTTTTAACCTGAAACAAGTATGTAAGAATCTTTTGACATCATCAATAACATCCTGGTTAGGGCCACACACAATGATATCATCAACATAAAGCAATAAGGCAACAAAAGTACTCCCTGATCCTCGAGTGTAGAGTGAATAGTCTGCTTTTGATTGTAGAAACCCAGCCTTCAATATAGACTCTATGAACTTGATATTCCACTGTCTTGATGCTTGTTTCAAGCCATAAATTGACTTGTGAAGTTTGCATACTAATTTCCTAGAATGGTCATTAGACTCCCCCTGAGGCACATATCCTGGTGGCAATTCCATGTACACCTCTTCATATAGGTCACCATTCAAGAATGCATTGCTAATATCAAGCTGAGCTAAAATCCATCCCTGAGAAGATGCAAGACTCAATAAAAACTTCACAGTAACTAATTTGGCCACAGGTGAAAAGGTGTCGAGAAAGTCAAATCCCTCTTTTTGATTATATCCTTTTGCAACCAAACGAGCTTTTCTTCTAGCTAATGAACCATCTGAATGCAATTTGTTAGTGAAAATCCATCTACAACCTATAGGTTTCTTATCAAAAGGTAGAGGTACAATGGACCAAGTATGTGTTTGATGCATGGCATCAATCTCTTCTGCCATTGCATCCCGCCAATGTGCTTCTTTGACAGCTTGGTGATAAAATTGTGGAGTGGATAAATTTCCCACTGATAAGGCAAAATGTCTAAAAGAACTAGATAGATGGTCATTAGATACTACATTAGAAAGAGCATGTTTAGTTGTGTGGATATCACCTGATTTACCAATTGTGTAGCACTCATAATCATGTAGATATGAGGGTTTGGTGACACGTCTTGATGACTTCCTTGGTGAGGGTTGGACAGTGATTCCAATGTATGTTTCCATTTGAGGTAGTACATCAGGTTGTTGAGGGTCAGTAGAAGGTATTGGCACTTCTGGTTGCTGATTTTCAACACCTGAGCTATAATCAGGAAACACATTTTGGAAGCACAATGTCATGAAAGGGATCACGATAGAGATTACACTTATACATATCCATGAAGGGAAAAAAAATTCATGAAAAATGACATCTCTGGAAATATAAATGTCATGAGATTTTAAATCAAACAGCTTATATCCTTTGATGCCTGGTGGATAGCCAATGAAAACACATTTTCTAGCTCTTGGCTGAAACTTTGTTCTGTAAGACTTGAGGGTTGACGCAAAGCAAAGACAACCAAAAGTCCTCAGTGCTTCATAGTCAACCTGTTTTTCATATAGAACCTCATAGGGAGAAGAGTTAGATAAAATGGGAGAAGGTGTTCTATTGATAAGAAAAATTGCAGTTAAAACACAGTCTGACCAAAAAGTAATGGGAACATGAGACTGGAAATATAAAGATCTGGCAACATTGAGAATGTGTTGATGTTTACGCTCCACAACTGAATTTTGTTGTGAAGTCTCAACACAAGAATATTGGTGTAAGATACCATGTTTTGAGAAATAATCAGCAAAGGTGAGTTCCTTAGCATTATCAGAACGAAAGCTTTTAATGCTGCAAGAAAACTGATTAGTAACATAAGTACAAAACTTGGGAATCAAGGAATGGACATCATATTTATTATTCATCAAAAAAATCCAACAAAACCTACTACAATCATCAACCAAGGTAAAAAAGAAACGATGACCATTGCGCGAAGGAACAGAATGAGGCCCCCAAATATCACAATGTATCAATTCAAAATTCTTTAAAGACCTATGACTATTTGAAGGAAAAGGTAACCATCGTTGTTCTGCTAAAGGACAAATACAACAAGGCTTATATGTGTCATGTGATGATTGATATGAAAGTCTTGTCTTCAAAAGAGTTAATCTGCTAGATGATAGATGTCCTAAACGTTGATGACAGAGATGTGCTGAGACAGGATTAATATATGCTGAAGTGTTCTGAGTCAGCACATATAACCCTTCTCGTTGACACCCCTGCCAATCGTCTTCAAACTCGTTGTGTCATGTATAAAGAAAGAGTCACCAAAGAAAGAGACCTTTATATGTGGCTCTTTGGTGAGTGCACTGACAGAGATTAAGTTGAATTTAAAACCAGGAACAAATAACACATCAGTAAGCAACCAGTCAGCACTTATTCTAATGTCACCACAAAAGAAAACAGGGATAACAGTATGGTTTGGCAAAGTAACTGATGAATTGTGCAAAGGTTTTAGACTAAGGAAAATATTCTTGTTAGCACAAATATGTTTTGATGCTCCTGAGTCTAAAAGCCAAAAATCACTTGCACAATTAGAGTCAACAGTAAAATTTGCCAAACCAATAAAACCTGTGTTGTAGGTGGTCAGGTTGACATCATTGGAGCCTGTTGGAGCAGTGAGAGAAGTGGTCCTGGTGAGCTGGTTGCTGAGCATGTGTATCAGTTGATGGATCTGATCAGGTGTGAAGGAAGTTGTGGTGTTGACTCCACTGCCATGGTCATTGATTGGATTGTTGGATGATGATCCTCCTTCCATGATGGTTGCCTGACTCTTGATTTTTGATGTGTTGTAACCTGGTGGATATCCATGAATCTTGTAGCATTTGTCCACAGTGTGGCCGATCATCTTGCAATGAGTGAAAACAGGGCGATCTTTGGAATTCTTGTTCGAATTCTTGATGAGATTCTTCTTTTGATCATCTCGCACAGCCATTGCAAGAGAGTTGTTCTGATCAGTGTTGCCAAGAACATCCACGCCAACTGATGCTGCTTTTCCTCTTGAGAGACCAAGGCATAAACCTTGTTTATCGGGGGAAAATGATCCATAAGAAGGACTTGTCCACGAGCATGAGTATAGGCTTCATTCAGTCCCATCAGGAATTGCATGATGTATTCAGACTAGATGAACTGATTGAGATCTTTCTTCTTGCTGCACGAACACTTACAAGAGCATTCTGGTCGAAAATTGCTCAATTCTTCATACAACGACTTCAATTTGGTGAAGTAAACTCAGATCAACTTGTTGTCTTGAGTGAGGTTGACAAATTATCTCCGAAGCTGAAAGATCCGAGGTCCATTTCTCTGTTGGAACCATTCTTCAAGGCCATCCCAAATCTCCTTCGCTGAATCAGCAAAAATTACGCTCGCCGAGATTTCTTTGGTGACGGAGTTGAGGAGCCAAAAAATCACAATGTTGTTGCCTCACTTCCAGAGATTCAGCTGTGGTAGATCATCTGTGGATGGTTTTTCAATCGATCCATCAATAAATCCCCATTTGTTCTTCACAGACAGAGCGATCTTCATGGATCGTGACCAAGAGAGGTAGTTGTCGTCGTTGAGGAGCTGAGAGACCAGTGATGTTCCTGGAGTGTCTGAATTCCCGAAATAGTAAGGATCCATTTGATCTTCAAGATTTGAGCGCCGTCGTGTTCCTTTGCCAGATCTTGAAATTGAGCTCTCCATCGATGTTTCTTCAGGAACCGCCATGGATGAATGGGAAAAGAACCAGAGAGTGCGATCGAGAAAAGGAGAGAGGAAGAGAAACCCTAGAAAGGATGAAGAAAAAATTCGGAGTGCTCTGATACCATATTACAATTCTAGAGTTTGAATTGTATGAGGAAAGAGAAAGAAGGAATTAATCGTGTCAATCAGAAATGATTGCACAAATGTTATTCTGAATTAATGAATCAATTACATCACATCAACGTTTATATATAAAACAAAAGACAAGAGCAAAACGACACACCGTTTACTCAAAGACTAAAACATACAAACGACAACTATATATATAAAACTAAAACACTGAATAAGAACTAATTCTAATAAATCTAGGGGCTGATATTGACCCCTCCAAAACTGGAATATTTTATCTACCATTTGTCTTTATTGATCTTTCGAAAATTTCTTATGTATATTTTTTAAATAAATTTAACTAAACCAGTGATTGCTAGAAGTGGGTAGATTTTCAAGAATTGGAGGTGTGGTTTGTGTGCAGGGGGCTCCGCAGTACTGGCGGGATCTGGACCCGCAGTGGAGAGGTGAGGGCCCTGCGCTGGTGCGGAGGTTTGAGGCGGACGGGAGCGTGGGTGCGGAGGCGGGAGACATGACGTGGGGGGGCCACGAGAGCTCCTACTGCATCGTCACCAGCTTCGTTGGGGACGGCACAATCAGGGACCACTACGTCCGCATCAACCGCTGGCCCCCCATGTCCGTCCGCAGAAACCGCGACTGGAGTTGGAACATGGCCAACAATCTATGCTGCTACTCCACCGTTCCCGACCCCCACAAACCCGGCGGCACCGGCCCCCTACTCCCCGCCGCCTATTACATGAACTCAACACATTCTAAGATGGAGTAGCTAGATATGTGTGTATTAGATTTGAAAAAAAAAACAGATTAATGAATTTTTTATTATTATTTATATATGCTGGATTACTTGCAAATTGTGTATGATGCAAGTGCAAACACTGGTGTGACAAGTTTTTATATTTGAAAAAAAAGAAAAAAAAAAAAAAGAAAGATTAATGTATTTTTTTTAATTATTATTTATATATGCTGGATTACTCGCAATTTGTGTATGATGCAATGCAAGTGCAAACACTGGTGTGACAAGTTTAATATTTGGGAAGTGCAAGGATATGAGGAGGAAAAAAAAAGCTGGAAAGTTTTGAGGTTGGGCTCTTTTGTAAATTATAGAGAGAAGAATCAAGAGACTCTTGTTTGAAAAGATGAAGTACGGATTAAAAAAATGATTTATGTTTTAATTGTTTTGTAATGAACAACCAACTTTAAATTAAATTAGAATGGAAATCAATTCAAGACTTTTGATGACAAGAAAATAAAGTGATTAAGCCAACTTCTATTCCGATAAAATGGTTGATCGGAATTAATCGTTTCCTCCCCTGTGTTTCAAAGCAGTTTTGGTCTTTTTTTTTCCGATGCTTTTGAGACTTGAGATTAACCAACGCTTTCCATTTCTTATGGAAAAACATGACAAATGAGAGATATTATCCAGTATAGAAACAAGACGATAAATGTTCCAAATATTTGTGACACATAAAAAGGGTCTTTTTAGTACACATTTTTATTTATCGGTTACGTGCCGGCAGACATGGCATGGAATTAAAAATAAAAAGAGAAGAAAAAAAATGCTTGAAAGAGAAAAACAATATCAAACACGGGACGCAAAAAGCGAAAAGAAGACGCTGCATCGAAAATGGAGAAATCACCAGCCATCGGGACGGAGTGTTCCTGTCGCCGGAGGCATCCATCTCCCGGAGTTGTATACACTCTCCCCCACTTTCCAGCCTGGCACGTCCTTCATTACTTCCGCCTCGTATTCGAGATACTTCTTCCACTCTCCCACAAATCTAAAAAAAGAGTTTATATGCATCCGAACAGGAACGTAAAAGGTTAGAACAACGACCCCAATTGTCTAAAAGAAAGAAAGTTATGAAAGAATAGGGTAGAGTTGTTTAACCTTTCGTCCTCTTCGGCTTGCAGAACCGGAAGTATAGCCGAACGGGCTGCGTATTTTTCATCCTTGAGTCCCCTACAAAAATCATACGAGACGAGTTTTGAAATTTCATGAAAGCATGATCATTGAGAGCATAAATATGATTAATTTTTTATTTAGACCGCATACAAGCATTATATCACGTATAATAAATCATTCATGGTACGAAAATTGTTCAAGTGTTTGTCAATTCTTAAAGCACTTCCCCGGTGCTCGTTCCCTGATAGTGGAACTTTTGTGGACTGGTTTATGTAAATCCAAAATGTCCTCACGCCTGATTTATAATAATTACAACACAGAGACAGCTTTTAATGAATCCATGCAAAGGTTTAACTGTCTAGAGAAAAGGATTCTAAGGGATACTCACTGATACAGTTTAAAAAGGTAGCAACGCAACAAATTGATCAATTAAAAGTGGAGGGGAAAATATTTTTACAGTTCATGCTTCGCACTTTACTTATTATATAAGACTCGGCCATAAGCCCTTTTTTGCTAACGAAGATATTGTGAAAGCCTCAAACCCCTTAGATAAAGAAACGTGTAACCACACCAAACAAAAAGCAATCGGGAAACATTCATTGAGTAAAACTTGCTTGTGTAAACTAATCCGAACAGCTAAAGATGAAACCTAATATAGTAAGTCCGTCATCAGAACTTAATGTAAACACAGGTAATTCAAGCTCTTCACGCCCTTAGACGCACACTCATAGAAACTTGACCTAACGAAACAATAACTCAGTTCAATCATCTCACCTAAGGCTATTCTTCAGAAGATCATCGATAAACAAGGAAATTTTTACAGTCCTCATCTCTGATAAAAAATCACTACACTGGGATATTTTTTTAACCCTTCTCGACTTGGATCATCGCTGTTACGGTCATTCTTAACCATTCCAGTTTCTGATCACAACTGCCGGGTCTATTTTACACTATTCGTGGATGAATACAAATAGAAACCTGTCCAATAGTTTCCACTCTTCAACTCTTGAGTTCCATCATCCACTGATGTTCACGGAAGCTCGATTCATCAATCGTTACATACGAAATTTAGCCTAAGAATCACGTCAAGCATAAATCGTCAAATGCCACAAACAATTCTAGAATACATCGAGCACCAAAAGAGTCCCGAATCCGAACCAACAACACAGAGAACCCTAACCAACCGAAACAAAATCAACTCAAACCAGAAACCACCATTTTCTATCATCTAAAATCGAAAACCCTAGGATCAAAAGATAAACATGGAATGATAGAACGAACGAATGAAGAAACATCGAACCTTCGGATCTTGTTTCCCTGGCCGACCTGGTACATTCCCCATGAAAAAGCTCCGAAAGTGGTGAGGAAGATCGCTACGGCGCTGGGACCTTTGTTTGGGATTCGGCGAGCGTAGCGGACCGGAGCGAATCCTCCCGGCGGCGGACCGTCCTGGAGTATGGGCATGTCCTTCACGCTCGCCATTCCCGGCTTCTTCCTGATTATCGCCTCCGTCATCTTCGATTTGGGGATTTAGGGTTAGGGTTTTTCTCTTAGGTTAGTTATTTGTTGTGATTGGGAATTTTGAAGAAAGAAGAAGATGGCGAAGAAATTGTGCTCCGAGGGAGGAGAAAGAGCACCGCGAAGAGGGTATCAAATTCTACGGTTGTGCCTATAGTATCTTTTTCTATTCGCCCAATAATAGTTTGCCACGTGGACTTCGAGTGGATTTCTTCTCTGTTCGTGTACCACTAAATTATTAGCAGAATTACTAAAGTTAACAAAAATCAAAATTTGAAATTGACTAGGATCATGTAATTGTCGAATATGGTATAACATTTTACCAAAAAAAAAAAATTTGTGAAAAATTGAGCTAAACCAACCAATCAATGCGATGAGTCTGGGGCGAGTCTAGCAACGACTCGTGATGAGATTGTGAGTCGTGCTCTCAATTTCAAGAGCGCATTCGAACTCGGAATCTCATCAAGTAAATTACTGCGTCAAGACCCGAAGGTAATTTTTGTAAAGCATAGTTGTTGTTAATGAGTTTTTTTTTTATCAACATTCACAAGATACGTGTCAGAGTGCGAGCTTGTGACGTGTATCGATTTTGAGTTACGGACATCGAATCTCATATGATTCCGTATGAGTCGTAACAGGTCAGAAATATCACGTGGCGTTAAACTTTTGGGAACTCGACGTTGGTGGTGTGGTTCGTCGTGATCTTCATTTTCCTTAGCTGAAATAGATACAAGTGGCGATATATAATGAAATGTTTCCCTTACTAAGTGAAGAACATGATAATTGGATTTTTCAAGGTCTTAGATACCTTTTTAGAGGAAATGTAATGTGACATAATTTCAGCTTTTGTCTGTGAAAAGAAATATGAGAGAGAGAGAGAGAGAGAATAATTATTTTTCAATTCTAGAGATAAAGGAAGTAGATCATTCCTCTTTTGTGTTTTTCTAAATCAAATATGAGAGATGTGGAGTAACTCTAGCATTACTTTGCGGGTATGTGTTGAGTGAATTTTTAGAGGGAGAGAGAGAGAGAGAGAGAGAGAGAGAGAGAGAGAGAAAAGTTGTAGTATTTTGCTTCTCTTAGAATGGTTGTTCCTTTCTTCCAAAATGTATGTAGTATTTATAGGAAGTTTGATTCTTGGGCTCCAAGTTTCTTGGGCTCAGCCTTGAGAGCCGTTTTGTGGCTCAACTCTCAGAGCGGCTCAGGCCTCAGACTGGCTCAGCCTTGAAAGCCGTTTCGTGGCTCGGCCCTCAGAGCCGTTGTGTGGCGGAGCCTTCAGAGCCGTTTGGTGCACACCCTTCAGAGTTGTTTTGCGGCTCAGTTTTAAGAGCCGTTTTGGGCTTAGCCTTCATAACAGTTTGGGGCTCAACCTTCAGAGCCATTTCTGTGACTCAACCTTAAGCCGTTTGGGGCTCACTTTCAGAGCCGTTTGCTTGTCGTTTTTTTATTATGAGTGTCGTTTTTCACTTGTGAAAAATAACAGCATAAGAGTTGTTACGGGCCTTCACAACTCCCTACATGCTCCATGTAAGGTCTCTCATATAATTTATAAGGTCTCAATCGAAATCTGACAATGAAGCTCTTCAAAGTCTCAAGAAGACCAAATATCATGATTTTTACGGAATTGAAGATAAATTATTAGAGGATTCAACATTTGAGGTGAGTGTTCAGGTTTTGGGGAAGAGCGGCAGTTTCCGCGGTAGGTTTGGATGTGTATTTGGTATTTTTAAGGGATAAAGTTGGACATTTGGAATAAATCAAATAATTTATTTGGGCAATTGTTTGAGGGGATTCTAAAATGTTGTCAGATTCAGATCTTTTTGGTGTGCATGGTCCCCCATGCCTCAAGGAGAGATGGGATTTTTGGGATAATATGTCGAGAGTGGTGGGTACGTGCTGATGTCCTTGGGTGCTTATAATGGATCTTAACTTGATCCTGGCAGCAGAGGAGAAATGGGGAGGTGTTGATGTCGATTTCAACAATCTCAAATTATAATATGATATATATATTTTATTTATATAAATATGGGTTTCAGAAGACGTCGTATAAGAAGCAAAGGAAATTCAAAAGAAATGGACAGAAACGAATATAAATGCTCGAAGTTATTTATTAATAATCGAAGAAATTACAAACTAGAAGATGGCGGAATGTCGAACTGAACAAGGACGAACTCGGGGAAATAGAGAAGTAAGAAATCGAAAGTAAGGTTATCAGCTTGCGTGTGCGAAATTTGACATATCGGCTTCTATTTATAGTCGAGGCTGGTTCGTTGAAGTGGACACGTGTTCGTCAGTTCAGCTCCGCCACGTTGCTGGTTGAAGTCGTCCCAGATCCGGTCTTCGCAGCGAAGTCTTCTATCCACCTGTGACCAATTCCTTTGACTGAGTTCGTGCGGGTAGTACGTTTCTTCCTCGGCGAACTGGGCTTCCTATTGGGCTTGGGCCGTCCTTCCGGAGTCGAACTGGCCCAGATGGTTCCTTGAAAACCAGGTTGCTTCCTTTGTTGGGCTTTGGCCGATCCGAAGCCCAGCTTAAGTGATTTTTATTTAGGGAAAATGATTTTTTAACCCCCACAGGAGGTCGTTCGGTTTCATGGGCTATATGCAAAACATTACGGTCTTTTCTTGGGGAGACCAATAGAGTGGACCTTGGCAAAGTGAGTTACCCTTTTCACTGGGTCTAATTGGCAGCCGGAAGGTCATCGAATTCGAGAATGGCTAAAGGATCATGCAATGGTGAGTCAAAATTAATTTTTGAGGTTTGGCAAGACGGGGGTCAAGATTTATTTGATTCTAGGGTCGAATCATGCTCCTAGTGTTTTAGATTACTTTTTTTATATACGACAAAGGTCGTGACCCTCGGTTCTTTAATGCTCCGACGGACGATCCAGAGTGTCGGGGAGTCGTCGAGAGAGCTTGGTCCGTCAAAGTTTTGAGTTTTATAGTCAAAGTTGACAGAGAGGATTTCTTGGTGAGGAAGTCGGCAAGAGGTTCGTAATGACATAAGTGGGAAAAAACGAAAAAAGACTCCTATTGTGAACCGGCTTTGGCTGACAGATAACAAGATGGGCAAACACAAAGGAGTTTGGAGACTCTTCTATATTTGAATTATTATGATAAGTTTTTATTGATATATTTGGCGTCTTTTTAAAACAATATTGAAATTCAATCATTTTTTTCCTTTACATATATATTTTGACTTTTTTTATTCATACTCAGGAGTATATGTTTTTTTTTCTTCTTATGTATAGTCAAAGAGGATGCCGAATTCCTCGTCTACAATGGTTTAAATTGCGTAAATTTGATACAATTATCTTATTGTTTTCCTAATTCGTATCAATTCTTGTTCACGTTTTTCAAAAAATTTAATTTTATTAAAAAGTCTTTGTTTTTGTAGAATGTTGATTCATGATTTTACATAATTGATTAATATATACACCAGGTAGAAACACGTGTTACACACGGGACGGATGAAACTGTAAATCAGTACGTGATTAGAAAAAATTATGGAAAAATATAAACGATGATATATTTTTACCAAAAAGAAAATTACATTAAAAGGATTCTAACATTCAAAATATTTTCAGTCATTGAAAATTCTAGTTAAGCTTTGCCTATATATATAGAAAATTGTATAGCGTATTTATAGTAAACAAAAAACCTAAAGTTTATTGCCTAAATAGATCAAAAGAACGGGCATATATTTACAATCCAAAAAATTCAAAAGTTTTCCTTTTGAAGATAAGTTTACTCAACCCTTAATTTTTTTTTTTTGTTGGAGGTGGATGTTGAAGGGATTGATCAGCATCTATATTTTTTTTGTTTATCTTGTAGATCTTGATCGTAGAGTTGTGGAGATTTATTTTTCTATCCAATAGTGTGTCTGTTAGAGGTGTGAAGCTTAATCATCGCTGATGTGACGAAATTGACGATTGAAGACCTTACGAAGATGATTTTAGGTCTGTATGTTAGCCCTAGTGTCTTCTCTATAAATACCATATACGTCAATGTTCTTCCCTATAAGAGAGTTGTAATTCTGTGTGTGCTATTTTGTTCTTTGTGATTATTTTGTTTTTTTTTTATTTTAGGTTGGATTTGTGTGTTGAATCCCAACTGTGCCATGCTTTGTTTTCCATTTCTTGTCGGATATAATTCAGCTCGTTGAGCTTGTAACCTTGATTCATTGTGAATTGTTGTTGCATGGATGTTGAAGTTAGAGTCTTTCTGTATTGAACATAAATGTTTTTGTAATAAGTTCTTGTGCCTTAAATAGTGTTTTCAAGGAACTTTTTTGTGCACCCTGTATGATAATGTGAATAACCATTAGTTTTTTTTATTATTAAATTATCTCAGGCAAAAAAAATGATGAAAAGAGAATGAAAAAAAAAAGTGTACATGAATCTGTAATTCATATTACCAAGCAGGACAAAAAATGAAAAAGAGAAAAAAAAAAATTGAACATAAATTTGTAATCTCATATTACCAAGCACAACAAAAAAAAAATAGAGAAGCGAACGCGAGCTTGAATTATATATTCTAACATAACGACGAAAGTTTTTTGTTTTTTTTTTTTTTATCCACTTCTATAGAATAAATCCTGAAGAGTAGCCGGTGGTTTTTCTATTGCCAAACAAATTTAACCGGAAGAGCAACAAAACTTGGATGGCTCAAATTGAAATTTTAAAGCATCACACTAAGGACAATTTGTTTTGTCTTTAAGAACCTGAGAATGGTCTGGTAGATCGTAACCTCTAAATAAGTTCTTCAAATGATAAAAAAATTGTATAAAATAAAATAGAAAAAAAAATAAAGTATACATATTTATCGTAAAGACTGTAGAACAAATATGAATAAAAAAGAACAGTATTAATAGATTGGAGATAACATGAACTCAACAATAACAAAGAGCATTTTCTAAATACACACACTTATATATATATATATAAGGAGCAGTAGTCAAAATGTATGCCACCGAAAAAATACTATTGGAGAAATTGATAAGGGCATAATTTTTATTCATTTTGTGATAAAACTTTATCACATTATTCATTGTAATAACTTAAAATAACGTTTGTAATCGAGCATCTTATGATTTGAGTGTTTATATGTGTTTATGTGATTTAGGGCGAGTTCGAAGCTTAAATATCAACTTTTGGAAGAAAACGGATCAGCCACCTGAGGACGAACAATACAGTAGGTGTATGCGGTACAACAAGCCTGTAGCGCGGTACGGTACAGGTCCGTTAAAAACCTATTACGACTCAAATAAAACACAAACAAGCCTGTAGCGCGGTACGGTACAGGTCTGTTAAAAACCTATTACGACTCAAATAAAACACATTTGAATTCTAATTAAAAGAGAACTTCGGAATTTCGACCAAAAATATAGTGACAACGATTTTCAGAGCTAAGAAGAGTCGCACATGAAGAGAGAAGAGGACTTTCGGCGACAAACGGAGTACGGACGGTTTCTCCGTGGACACCGTCCTGACTCTCACACACTTTTGTCTTCTTTTTCTTTTCTATTGCTTTTATTGTTTTTATTTATTTATGTGTAGTTAGATTTTGAACGATTAAGTGGAGTTTCAATCCCAAAACTTGAATCGAAAGATCTTGGTGTAGAGTTTTCTTTTGCTTATCGTATTAAAATTGTTATCTCTTTTTTATTTGTTAATTATTCTTGAAGTGTTTTAATTCCGTTTCGATTGATCTCCCAGATAGAAATATTATCGTTCATTGTCATACATGCAATTTTAATCCGTAGTTGTTAAGATTTATAGTAATTAGTGGTGCGACTATGGTTGGTTTTGCGAGGATGTTGTAAACATAGTAAAAAGAATAATAAAATTAATTGAACAAAAACTTGACGGAAGGATGAAAACTGATAAAAAAAAAGTTTGAATATCATTAAAACAAATTTTAAAGTTTGTGGACCGAGGTGACACACTGGCCATAATTAAAAGGACAAAGATGTTATTTTTCCTAAAACAAACGGTCATATAATTAATTATTATAATTATTATAAATCGGTACATAGACTACAGATTAAGAAACGAAAGAGAAATTTCATTAGATGGACCTGAAAGTTAACAAAATATCTAGACTACGGATTAAAATTGATGCATGCTTTATATTTATATCACTAATAAATAGATAGTGGTTCCTTAAATTTGGAAATACATTATCCAGTGATGCATAGTTCTTTTCTTAAAACCTAAAGTTTTTACAAATTATAATTCTACCCTAAATATATCTATAGCTATAATTTTATACTTAATGTGTATTGTATGTATATTCTTTTAATTTGTATACGTTTTGATTTGTGTTACAATGTTATAATATTGTTTTTTTTAATTAATGCATTCTAAAAAAATAATTACGAATACTCATTAGTTTTTATATATATTGTGGCGTGTATTTATTTTATTATTATAAAATATAATGCTTTAATTTATGTATATTGTTTCCAACAAATAATTTATCGTATTTTATGCAATAGAGGAGTAAATAATATATCTTAATTTATGGATTTTTTTTAAAGTGTCGTCGTCTTCTACAATTATTTTTATATCTCAGCTTTTCATGTGGCATTCGGTCAAAGATAATGGTGTAGAGAGTAACGGTGACACTCAAAACAAACATTAGATATTTTATCCGTCGGAAAAAAAAAAAAAAAAACAAAAAAAAAAAAAACAAAAACGGTATCAAGCGTAAAATTTAAGAGATTTATGCCGCCATTACTAATAATATGTAATAGAAATATTTGTGCGGTGGAAACTGAAATTTACGGAGGAGGGAATGGACTGGGGTGCCCATTTTTTTTTTTTTTTTTCTATAAAAGAGGACTAATAAACTATGAAAACGACATGTTTAGCACGCATTTACAGACATGAAAGGTTACCTTTGTCTTTTCCTTTTCATTTTCTTTATTTCAATTATATTGTGAATCCTCTGTATTAGGGCTCCGAGGTCGGTCGTTGAATCTATGGCGGGAAATCTCAGAAGAAGATCTTCATAACCACCACGAAATGTCCTTTCTTGAAGAATTTCAGTCCAGTAAGTAAGCTATTCTCTTCCATTCATGTCGTTTCTTTCAAGCCCTAGCTCAATTTCATCCGAGGATTTGTTGAGAAATTGGATTCTTTTAATACGATTTCGATGCTATTGAGTGTTTCTTGAATAGTTCTTCTACCCAGTGTGTGTTTGTGTGTGTGTGTGTGTGTGTCATATCACTATAAACAAGATTTGAAACACTTGTTTTTATTTTTTCTTTTGGTGAATTTGGGTAGAATCAAACTTCGAAGATATCAAATCGTAAAGTTGGTGTCTTGAACTAATTCGTAATTTTTTTTTTTTTTTTGGGAACGCCATAACATGTATATATCAAATATTTGATATTGTATGTGTAATTTATCAAATCTTGCCGTAGTTTATCAATTGAATTTACATTCTTATTTGAGTTTCTTGTTTCACGTTGAACTTTTGTGCAATAACCTTTTTAGGTTATTAAAATTAATAGAATCTTCAATTAAAGTCGCGTAAATTTTGCTTTAGAATTCATGGTTAGACTACACCCAATTGCTATAATTTCCGTCCGTCTATATCTTGTAATTATGGGCTATGTTAATTAATTGAATTTGTTTTTAGTTGTCTTATTCAATTCTAAAATATTTTAACACAGACCTTGAATCGCTGCCAAATATTCTGCAAAGGAAGTATGCTTTATTGCGGGATCTAGATAAAAGTTTACAAGGTATGCTTTCGGTGTATTTTCATTAGAGTGCGATAATTTCATGCCTTGGTAATGAGTTATAAAGCTTCCTATTTTATATCCTAAATTCATTAGATTCAGTGATTCAGTTACAGATCCCTTTTTTTTTCCTTTGGCCATGCAACAATAAATCAAGTAGTTACCGTGATATGTCTGTGAGCAGAGATCCAAAGACAAAATGAACGGCGCTGTGAAAAGGAGATAGAAGATATTAAGCGAGAGATTAGACCCGGAAATGTTGCGGCCGATGTTTCACGTATCAGATACTCGGACGAGGCTCTTGACGAGCAAAAACACAGTATCAGGATCGCGGACGAGAAAGTCGCTTTGGCTGTTCAGGCTTACGATCTGGTACGTTTTCAATATATCAAAGTTAAAGCTAGCTTTCGATTTTCTAAAGCCCATGATATCAAACAAGGTTTTTTTTTCCACAATTGAAAACGATATACAGAATGATGTCTAATCATGTTTCAGGTGGATACACATGTACAACAACTTGATCAATATTTGAAAAAACTCGATGAGGATATCAGACGAGGTACATTCTGAATTTCAACATCGATACAGCAAAACAAGTAAACACTTAAGGTTCCAATATTTGCCTAAAACTTATGTTCGGAAATAAATAATGGTTCAGAGAAAGAAAATGCGGCCGCGGCTCCCGCAGCAAGTGGAGAAGGAAATGTCAAAACTGGGAGAGGAGGGCGTAAGAAGTACGAAAACGTCCTCGCCCCTTTATTTCGATTTCACTTTATAGTCCCGTGGAAAATTCTCCTTCTAAAAAGTAAAAAATATGTTATTAATTTTGTTTTTTTAATGTCGATTTTGGACAGAACGAGGCTGGCTACGGCTGCGGCAGCGGCGGTGACGGCGGCGACGGAGGCGGTGACATCAGCAACGAATCCGGTGGGAATGGATTTGGATTTACCAGTGGACCCGAATGAACCGACGTACTGTTTCTGTAACCAAGTCAGCTATGGAGAGATGGTTGCTTGTGATAACCCAGATGTATGTTATCTTCATCTCTTTTTGAGATATTCTAATGGGTGTTGTTCAATTCTGACTTGTCGTTCTTTTTCTCTGCTGATAGTGCAAGATCGAGTGGTTCCACTTCAGCTGCGTTGGGTTGAAAGAACAGCCGAAAGGGAAATGGTATTGTTCCGACTGTGGTGGCCTGAAAAATCGTAGAAAGGCGAGGTGACTTGGGCAAGATCTCAGCCGATTATTAGAAACTGTATTAAGCTTTTTTTCCCAGCTTTGATGAATTTGTATTATGTACTGAATTTTGTTTAGCATATCATTAGTTATGATCATAGTTTGGTACTTCACTGTATACTCGTACCTCGTCTCTTACAATAATTAGTAGTTTACTGGCTTTTATTAACTAAACTACGGTTTTCAGACTAGGTGTTCAACGAATTGCACAAAAAAATAACAACATAATCATCGACTTAAACAATACCAGATGTTTGTTTGTCACAGATTCATCGTTTTTCTTAAATTTACTTTCTGCGTTTGAAGTTCAGTTCATGTACAAAGGAAGTATTACATGGGTAGGTTGAAAACGATGTGTACTCGTTGTCTTTCAATTTTTCAAATAAGTTAAACTAAGCCCAATAAAAGAAATCTTATTTTCAATGAACAAGTTCAAAGATACAAGTGAACTCTTCTTTTCTCCAGCAAGCTCAGAAATTATCCCGAGTCATGAGATCTACCTAGAACTGACCTCTCAGAACATGATTACAAAATATGCCTCTCAACCAAAAAAAAAAGTAACTTGTAATGTTTCTAAATAACAATATATCATTTCAAATCGAAGGATGGGAATGAGGGTATTTGATCTCTCAGTAGTCCATGCCTCCCATACCTCCCATTCCTCCCATGCCTCCCATTCCCGGCATCTCCTTGTCCTCCTTCGGGAGTTCAACCACGATTGCCTCCGTTGTTGTCATCAGCGACGACACACTAAAATAAAATAAATAAATAAATAAAAGTTAGAAAAAGAAAATACCGACAAGTCTGCAAAACCCGAGACAGAAAAAGAGAGGAGATTCTCATCGTTACCTTGCGGCATCAGTCAAAGCAGTCCTGATTACTTTAAGGGGGTCTATGATTCCAGCCTTAACCATGTCAACATATTCACCTATTCCAGCAAAGTGAAAGGCAAACAATTAAGCTTTATAATAAAAATAAAACAGTGATGAAGCGAGACGTGGAAGGTTTTTTTCTTTCTTTTCGAAAACTGACCTTTGGCTGCATCGTATCCAAGATCGGGGTTATCAGACTCCAACAGCTTTCCAACGACAACAGCGCCTTCGACTCCAGCGTTCTGTGCAATTGTGTACACTGGTGTCTGCATATCACAAATTAGGATAAAACATCAAAGCTCTCGAAAGGTATAATTATTTGTTTATTAAAAGGTGGCTGATGGGTATTATAGGATATTATATTGTACCTTGAGAGCATTCTGAATAATCTGAACCCCAATCTTCTGGTCGAAATTGGCGGTTTGGAGCTTGTCCAACTCTTTCGAGGCGTACAGAAGAGCGACACCACCGCCTATAAATAAATAAAAGGTAAGAGCTTTGTGAGAAATAGTCTATCATGTGTGGCCAAAGAGAGAAAGCTAATCCAAACGGAGAGAGATGAGTCTCACCAGGTACAATGCCTTCTTCAACAGCTGCCTTTGTGGCATTCAGAGCATCTGTCACTCTATCCTTCTTCTCACCCACTTCAGCTTCACTTGCTCCTCCAATCTACGCAATAGAAAAAGAGTAAGAAAAAAATGGCACTCAATTATTAATTACTGTTACACAAGAGACTTAAAATTATGTAGACTAAGATGGTATGGTACTATATGGAAGTGCAAGCGCAAACCTTCAACACGGCAACGCCGCCAGAGAGTTTCGCCAATCTCTCTTGCAGCTTCTCCTTGTCGTAATCAGAAGTGCTCAACTCAATGCTAGACCTAATCTGTTGCATTATTATATATAGTGGGAATTCAGTATGTAAGCCAGAAAGAAAAGAGGAAGATACACAGAAAAGAATGATCTTACTTACCTGTTCACATCTTTCCTCGATAGATTTCTTGTCACCAGCGCCATCGAGAATCACGGAATCATCTTTTGAGATTGTGACCTATTTAGACGAACCATCATTAGCATAGCTTTACATGAGAAATATAAAAAAATAAAAAAATAAAAAAATGTTAACATGGTTTAGTGTCATGCAATATATAATTTACCTTTTTGCAGGAGCCGAGCATATCGAAATCCATTTTTTCCAAATTAAGACCAAGTTCTTCGGTAATAACCTTTTACAGAAAACAAGAAAGGATTTTTTTTAGGAATAATCAAACTACACAACAGAGTCACAGAATGAAGTGATTCTTTGACACAAACTTACAGTGCCTCCGGTAAGAACAGCAAGATCTTGAAGACCAGATTTCCTGTTTTCACCGAATCCTGGAGCTTTTACAGCGCAGACCTGCTCAAAATGCGTACGATTCTTAAACTCTTTTACAAAAGTGAACATGCATCAAATTTTTTAAAAAATGTGTGGGCTGTATATAACCTTAATTCCAGCACGGATCTTGTTAAGAATGAGCGTTGCTAGGGCGTCACTTTCAACATCTTCGGAGATGATAAGCAATGATCGTTGCCTCTGAGAAACACACGGAAACACTTCTCAGCCAACCATGTCATAAGAGAGAACTGAAATCATTTTACAGCGGGAGCTATTAGTAATATGACTTCGCACCTTTAGAGCCAATTCCAAAACTTTGACAATGGAATTGATGCTTGAGATTTTCTTCTCGTGAATAAGAATCAACGGATCTTCCAGTTCCTGTCAATCATCAAGTATGAGCTTCCGTTAGACGACACGATTCACTCATAACAACACCACGTTGACACAGTGTGCTATCAGTTTACACATTTGTAAGTATATTATCTAACAATCAAAAATTTATTACATCATATTTTTCTCAAGAAAAATATGTTGGCTATGCATAGTATTGACAAGATGGTGAAAATTCAGTACATGGTATACTTACACATTTCTGATTTTTTTGGTTTGTAACAAAATAAGGAGAGATATATCCCCTGTCTAGCTTCATTCCTTCAACTACTTCCAACTCGTTGAACAAGGTTTTACCATCCTGCAATAGTTCAACATGATTAATACACAACATAAAAAATTATATGATCATTAAAAAATGTAACTTCAAGAATTAAGAGTTCGAAATCAATAAAATACATTATTAAGCCCTAAAGACCAACTTCTCTTTTAAAGAGCTAGTTTTGTATAGTTGATGAGAGACTCATACCGAGATTGTGATGACTCCTTCCTTGCCAACCTTCTCCATTGCCTTGGCAATCAACTCGCCGATTTCTCTCTCTCCATTTGCAGATATAGTTCCAACCTGTTATTGAATTAACTTTATTAATGTTATTTCCATGAAAAGAAAAAGAAAGAAAAAAGATTTACTATTTAGTTCCATAGCACAAACCTGCGCTATCTCCTCGGAAGTGCTGATCATTCTTGCCCTGCTCTTCAAGTTAGTCACAACCGCATCGACGGCCATGGAAATCCCACGTCTGAGATCCATGGCATTCATTCCTGCTGCGACGGATTTGCATCCCTCGGAAAAAATCGCACGAGTAAGCACCGTGGCACATGTAGTTCCTGCGATGACAATAACGCCAAAAAAAAAAAAAATCAGCAAAGTTTGTAACACTTGAAAACCCCAAATAGGAATACAATGTCCCAGCTTCAAAGGTCAAAATGGTCTTTTTCGATTGCTTACCGTCACCGGCTACATCATTGGTGGCGTTTGCAACTTGTTTGACCAAACTAGCCCCGACATTCTTGACCTTGTCCTTGAATTCGATGCTCTTGGCAACGGTCACGCCGTCTTTCGTCACTTTCGGGGCACCATAGCTTTGTTCAATGACCACATTACGCCCCTTTTTCATGGCCAAACGGGACAGTATCAATAAATTGAATAGGGATAAATGAAAAAGAAGAGAATATTCTCAAATGAACTAGAAAATCCATTGATTACCTTGGGACCCATTGTGACTTTGACAGCATCAGCGAGCTCTTCGACACCTTTCAGCATCAAGGCCCGAGCTTCAACTCCGAATTTGATGTCTTTGGCAGCGTAGTTTCTCGTCCAGCTCAATCGACTTCCAATCTGATTTCAACACATATCAACGAATGTTCATCATCAGAAATGAAAGTCCAATAATATGGTGTTCATGAGAAACACATATAACCGTTCTGTTAACTCACTTGATTCGTTGCATTCCTGGCATTCCTGCAAATTCCAAAGCATAAAGCCATCAGATCTTGTATTGTTATTATCATTTTTTTTTTCATTTCATTACAAGTGGACTGAGAAGCAAAAATCAGCGACATTTAATCACTCAATATAAATTAAAGATCCGAACACATTATATACTCCTAGGTGAAGATCATTTCTTTCCATGGTTTGCGAACGTTGTAGTCATAAAGTTTTATCGACAATCAAACGAACAGGTCAATTGGAAGAAGAAGAGAAAAAACAGAACACACCTAGCCTTGGAAGCGAGGTTTATGGCGTAGCGGTACATCTTGAGAAACAGCGAGAGAGACTTGGATTGAGAGAGAGAGAGAGAGAGAGAGAGAGAGAAATTAGTGAAAGCTTAAGAAAGAAACCAGAGAATTGCAGAGAGAGTTGAGAAAGAAAGAAAAAGAGAAATGAGAGGGGTTTTCTAGAGGACAAAGAAGGCTCTAGAAACAGAAGAACCACCACGCTCTAGGGTTTAGGGTTTTTGTGTAATATTTAGATTATTTTTCTTTTTGGAAAAGAAAATTACGGAAAGTTTTACTGTCTTGTGAGTGTTTCTGTGAAGGAAATATACTATTTGTTTGTTTAATTTCATTTTGTCTAATTAGTCGACTCGGAAAATGAACAAAATAGCTTTATATTAAAGTCTATAATCTTCTGAATATTTATGATTCATTATCCTAATTCCTACGTTATTAACTGAATAACCTGCAATTCGTATTCAACGGATGGCCACCGCTATCTTCCCATGTCAAATAAGTTTATGTATATAAACGAATTTTCAACCATATTTATATGGCAACTTATTGCAAAATTAAAATTAGAAGTATGTATATAATTAATATCTTATTTTATTCTTTTACTCTTCTCCATTCTTCTCTTGCATTTCTTTTCGTTCGAGAAATTTCATATGAACTTAAAAGTTAACAAAATATCAAGATTAGATCTTTTATTTAAAAAATATTTAAAAATATATTATTGTCCTTATTTCGTACAAAAATGTCCTCCTGATCATATAACATCATATGACATTGTATGACATCGTACGCATCGCATGACATCATATGGCATCGTATGTCATTGTATGTCACGATGATCAGAAGGGTATTATTGTCCAAAATAGGGATAAAAGTCCATTTTTAAATATTTTTAAAGTAAGAGTTGTGATCACAATTTTTTTCGTTCTCTTGTGTTTTGTGTTTTTTTTTCAACGTTCCCTGTGATGCCAGGGTTTTTTTTTTTTTTTTAAATAACAAATCACCAGTTCATACTGTGAAAATTACGCATCTATTTTTAAGAATAGCCAAATTGGCTCAACAATATTAAGGGACTAGTTCATGTTTTATTTTATTAAGTAAATAACTCAACTTTAATAGACTACCTAAACTACTCCTATCATCCACAACCTCCTTTAACCCTAACTCATTCCCTCTCACTGTCGCCCCAAACCTCTCCGACGACGACTCCTCCACCACATCCGCTGCGCCACGCCCTCCTGCTCCGGGATCTCGAAGCTCCAGCGAGTCCAAAGAATGGATTCCTCACATAACCGTTTCACCGGCAAGATTCCGGCGAGCTCGCTCGCTTGTCTCCTGAGACTGCTGACTCTCCGCCTCGAGTCGAACCGGTTCGACGGAGGCCTCAACGAATCCTCGCCGCAGAAAAAGAAGAAGAGAAAGAAAAATCTCTGATTTTGTTGATTCACTGTAAATTCGCGAATAAGTTAATTTAATTAACGTACTAGAGTGAGTTGAGTTAATTAATTAACTGATTCGTGAAGGATTTGAAATTCACAAAAAATTTACAAAAATAAGAACTTAAGTCAATTGATATTCAAAACATTCAATTAATTAACCTAATTCCTAATTCAATCATTTAGTAAATTAACTTTACTCACAAAAAAATCATAACCTAAGCTAATATATAGGCTATTTGCTTAATAAAATGAAACTTGAGTTATTCTCCCAATAAGAATGGCAAACTTGGCTAGTTAAAACAAATTTCACTATATAAATTGTCCCTAAAAGAAAACCGGCAACATTAGTCTCTAAATATTACCCTTTAAACTCATACAGATGAAAATTTAGCTATTTTTAATATGGGCCGGCTAAAGAATTAGCCAAAATGACACCCCTACTTTAAAATTATAGCCAAACTATTAACATATTTAGGAAAATAGCCAATTTATCATGACAACATTCCAATATTACAATTATACCCTTAGGTTAATATTATTAACTATCATAGTAAATAATATCATCCATAACAAAAAAATTAGTAAATCTAATTAACAATAACAAAAACTACATTAAATTTTATTTGTTGTAACAAGAATAATAGTAAATCTTATTTACCATAACAAGAACAATAGTAAATCTTATTTACCGTAACATTTTGTAGTTAATCTAACAGGAAAAGTATCAGAGATGAGGGCTAGTTAATCTAACAGTAAATACGATTTACTAATTATTTACTAACAATCCGACAGTAAATCATATTAACCATTAAGTAAATCATTCGTTTCTATGGTAAATATGACTAGTTAATCTAACAGTAAATACGATATACTAATTATTTCCATGAACAATCGAGGACTAAAAATCTGACAGTAAATCATATTAATCATTGAGTAAATCATTCATTTTTATGGTAAATATAACAGTAAATCCGATTTACTGTTATATCGCTCTTGTCTTTCATTTTCACATCAGATATGAAGACTGGTTAATGTAGCAGTAAATACGATTTACTAATTATTTCCGTGAACAATCGAGGACAGTAAATCCGACAGTAAATCATATTAATCATTTGCAAGTTAATAGTATTTTTTCGTTAATGTAAATCCCCGTTCCGAGCGTAGCCCGTGATCATGACGTTCCACGACACCGCGTCTCTCTCGGGCATCCGGTCGAAGAGCCTATTCGCCTCCCTCGTCATCTTCTTCCTCACGAGCCCGCTCATCAGGCAGTTCCACGACACCACGGGCTAGCCCGCCCGCGACTCGAACAGCCCGCGGGCCTCCTCGACCCGCTCATTCTGCACGTAGGCCGAGAGAAGCCCGTTCCACGAGATGTCGTTCTTCGCCGGCATCGCCTCGAAGACCCTCCTAGCCTCGTCCACGTGTCCCAACTGGGCATAACCCGATAACAACGCGTTCCACGAGACGACGTCGCACTCGGGCATGGCGTCGAACAGCGCTCGCGCGGCGCCGAGGTCTTGGTTCCTCACGCACCCGCTGATCATCACGTTCCAGGAGACGAGGTCTCTGTGCGGCATTTTGTCGACCACTTCCCGTACGTGTCCGTACTTGTCGTTGGAGAGGTAGCAGGAGATCATGGTGTTGTGGAAGACGATGCTGCGGCGGGGCATTTCGGAGAAGATGCGGAGAGCGGCGTCGAAGTCGCCGGAGCGCATGTGCGAAGTGATGGCCGTGTTCCATCTGACGATTTCGGAGTCCGAGTCCTTGGCCTTCGACATCGCAGTGGAGCATGTCTCTGAACCCGAAATGGAATCCGCCAGAAGATTCTTCTTCTTCTTCGGCGTTGCGCTTGTGGCTCTCGCCGATCTGCTCCTTGCTCTCATCAATCAGACCACCGCTGTGGCAAGAATCAGAGACGATGGTGATCCGAAAGCCTTCAGGGATCCGATCGACGTATTCCCTGAAATCGTCATCTGATCCACGCAAAAACAAAACGAAAATTGAATCCAAATCCAGATCGAAATCTAATCCTCTCGATCAAAACAGAAGCAAAACCATAATCTGATCGTATGATCCACCTCACCAGTGATTAGATTCATGTTGCAGGGGACAATGCACTCGTCGAAGCCGGTATCGTCGTCCTCGCCGGTCTCGGCGGGGAGGCGGGTGTTGTGGCCGCTGTAGTGGACGAAGAAGAGGTCCCTGGACTCGGCAGAGGAGATGAGGGAAGATAAGGCCGCGCGGATATTCTTTCCGGTGGGCGGACGCAGCGGGCGGCGACAGACGCGAGCGCGGCAACCAGAGAAGGGTCCGGCGGCGCCCAGATGCGGGCGTCGCATATCTGGGAGTACTCGCGGCGGCGGATGAAGGGCGCCGCCCAGTCGAGCGAAGACGGCGGGCTGTACGGGCGATCCATCGTTGTCGGAGATGGAGGATGAACGCGAAGAGGACATCGCAAAGTTGGAGGCTCACGGAGTTTTGTCTGATGAATTGGGGAAAAGGGCATTTTAGGTACATTATTTTTTTTTGGCTAATTGCTTAATAAAAAACAAACGTCGGCTATTATTTTAAAAGACTCCTCGTAAAATGGCTACTTCTTTACAAATCTCTTTTAATATCGAATGTTCGAATTTGCTAAATTGTTCATCTTTTATAGTTAATTGAAGCAATTTTAATTGACACCTAAGTTAAATAAGGGGGAAAAAATCCAATCCATCAATAGTAAAAGCACATAAATGTCATTCATGCCCAACTCAAATGGCGATTATATTATTTCAAATCACCGTAAGTATCAACAACTCATGTACATTATCCTATATAATTAAGTGGGGGTGCAAATATACTGTAGTTTCTATAGTAATATTTTCTCCCAACTAATGTCTGCCACGTGGCGATTGCACTACGTGTTAACATATTCTTCTTAAACGGTGTACAGTATCACGGGAACCTTGGTTATGATTCGTTATAATTTTTTTTCTATCTTATCAATAAGTATTTATACGTGTTAGGTGTATATGTATACTGTCAAGCACACCACTTTGAGATGTAGGCTCCACAAACTTTGTTTTCTTAATTTTATTTTAAGTTTTTGTCGCAATTCTTTTTTGAGATATCTCTCTCTCTCAGTCTCATTTGTTTACATTATTATTTTCATGTTGAACTCTCTTTTTATACACGCCAAATACAAACATAGAACATACCAATGACTATCCTTGCATAAGAAGTTCAATAGGAGCAATTTTTTTTTTCAAATATTTGAAGACCAATATCAATCAATAAATACTATTAATTACCATTTCCAACTAAGTGATATTAAAAGGTACATAGTCTCGAACATGCTTAGATTTTTGTTACGCTTAATATACAATGTCTCCAAACGCATAACAATGCTTTATATAATTTGAATAAAATATCAACTCTTTCTAATTTACTAAGAATATATATCAACCTCAACTGCAATCAGATTCATAAGCACATTATATTTGGATCCACTATAAATACAATACTATATTTGAAAGTACTATGCCATATCAAATTCAAGTTCAATTAATATAAGCATTATAATATCACGCATTCGATACATCGTTCAGATCAAATTATTGAAACTTAGGCAACCAACGAAATTTTAAACCAAGTGGTTTTTCATTTCATATTTGTTTGATGGCGTATGTTATATCATACGGAGAAAAATATAGAATTGCTCTTTTTTTTCTCAAAATCTTTCATAAACAAATAAATATACTATGACGGGGGTGCCCACTAATGTTCCATTTATTTCGTATATACTTTTATATTAGAGATAATGGCGGCATTAATACCTAATGTTTTCGCGTGGATACAATTTGGCACCTAATCTTTTTTTTTACGGGAAAAATACATATAGTAGCATTTCAGTGTCACCGTTACATTTTGGCTGTTTAATGCTAACAGTTTTCCACGTGGCCTTCATTAGGTGAGTAAATTAATTCATTCTCTTAAATAAATAAAAACAACTGATATTGAAATAAGAAACACATTCGTTCGATAGAAAAATCCCAAATCAAAATCCCTAGTTCTGGTTTTCGCTTCTTCACAATACCCTCAATACTGACGCCATGTTCGACGAAAGCTCGTCTTTATCCTTCGATAGCAGGTGTACGAAGTGCCATCGAGTATTGTCTAGCGCAAGCTCGCCGTCGATGAGTAAGAGATCGCCTTCTCAGGTAAGGTTTCAAGATTTGTGCAAATGTGGTGTGCCATTGGTTGAGCGCACTTCATGGACCGATATGAATCCGGGTAGGAGATTCATTAGTTGTTACAAGAAAAAGGTCAGTTCCCGTATGAGTTTTCATTTAATTTTATACTTGAAATTATTCAGATTCTGAGTAGTTTGGTTTTTTTTCGGTTAGTCTGAAGGAGGCTGCGATTGCTTTCAGTGGATTGACCCTGAAATTTGTGCCCGATCAAAAGAAATCATTCCTGGACTCCTTAGGAGGATTAACAAGCTCGAATTTGAGAACCATAGGATGACAGATGATGATGAAGAGAATCAGGGAAAAATAATGAAGATACGTGGAAGATGGAGTACTGTGTATTTTGTTTTCATGTTTGTTGTCATGGCTTTAGTTTTTATTGTAATATTGGTGTAGCTTATGTATATGTTTTGACTGATCACGGGGGGTTTGTCATCTGGATATTCAACATATTTATGAAGGCTGATTATTGTCATTGCTTTAGTGTTTATTGTAATGTTGTTGTAGAATATTGGTGTATTTTGGCTGATCATGGTGCTTGTAATCTGGATATTGATCATATTTATGTAGGCTGTTTTTTTTCTTTCAAAGTGACAGTGAGAAAATTGAGAACATTGAAGGATGTTGTCATGGTGACAATTTCATTCAAAGTGGCAGTGAGAAAATTGTCATGGCTTTATGAAGGATGTTGTTCAAAGTGACAATTTCATTCAAAATAGAGAATTACTTCTGATACTCAAAATACATATTGAAGTACTTCTGATACATATTGTTAGTTTGACAGACCACCACAAAATGATACATAAAACAACATCCACAAAATAATACATAAAACACCACCACAAAATTAAAACAGCATCCACAAAATAATACATAAAACACCACCACAAAATTAAAACAGCATCCACAAAATAATACATAAAACACCATCAGTTTGGAGGTTGAATTCAGCAAACACAATTAGTTTGAAGGTCCTTTCTCTTTAGAAATTTGTTTCTGCCTCCTTTCTTTCCTCTTGATTGTCTCCGGATCAGGATTTGCTTTCACTGGTCTTCCTCTCTTCTTTGCCGGTTTCACCTACAACACAAAAAAACATGTTATATGCAATTCTAAACTGAATGCCCTGTTCTAAACTGAATGCCCTGTCTATATACAAAACTCGAGATGAATGTACCTAAACAGTAGCTGCATTAGGACAAGTAACAATAGAATGCCCTGTCTGCCTACACTTACTGCAGTGATTTTTTTGGCCTTTTCTGGATTGATTTTTGGCAGAAGTTGGAGGTTCATCATTGCTTCTGTTCCTCTTTTTCTTTGGCCGTCCAGGTAGTGCAATTTCTGGTGGTGGAACAATTGGATGTAGCCCAGGTTCTGGCCATTTATCAGGACTGGTCATGGGCTCTATTATAGCACTGTATGCAGCAGAATAGGCCAGCTTCTTGTACCGGTCATCAACATAATCCATGACATCCAATCCAGTGGACCATATACATGCTAATGCATGAAGGCAAGGAATTCCAGATAATTCAAAACTCCTACAAGTTCATACCCTAGCCCGTAAGTCAACTACAAAAGTCTCGGTTCCAAGAAATGTTACTTGAAACTTAGCATTGCCAGCAAGTGTAGATTGACAATACTTTGCTACTTGCTTCTGCTTCTCTATTATTGCCAACACTCTTTTTCCTACTGGATGCAACCACTTTTCAGCTTCATTCCTTTTTGAAGCAAACCTGCACATTAGCCAGAATCTCAGCTTCTCCAACAGAGTGATTATTGGCTTGTCTCTTGCAGGCATTATTGCAGAGTTGAAACTTTCACATAGATTATTCAAGAGCATATCACATTTGACATGTGTTCTGAAATGTGATTTACTCCATGCCTTTGGATCTTTGTTGAGAAGCCATTGATAAGCTTTTTCATCTTCTGCTTTCAGCTCAACCATTCTCCTAGTAAACTCAGCAGGTGTAGTAGCTCGAGCACAACACCACATCATCTGTTTCAGCAACAATCCACCATGGTCCTTCTTGAAGTTTGCGTGTAGATGTCTTACACAGAACCTGAATTCTGCTCCAGGGAAAACCTCAGCCAAAGCATTCTCTAACCCCTTTTGCCTGTCACTAATCATAGTGAATCCAGTTGTGTTCTGAATCTGCAAATCCTCACGTAGCAGCTCCATAAACCATGTCCAGCTAGCAGTGTTTACCAGGATTTGTTATTGTGAGTTGTCTACAACAATCATCTAGAATTGTATATTGATCTCTAACAGAGCCTTCCAGTGCATTTCTAGCTCTTTTCTTAGCTCTATAGAACATTGTCTTGGTCACATTGCTGAACATTGAAGCACATGCCATTTCCTTGAAGGCTTGGTAATGTAAGTTAGAGTTAAGCCTAAACTGTTCGAGGAAATGTTTGGCTAACCAAGTACTTGTAACATGCTTGTTGTCAAACACAATCCCACAATCATGGATATTAATCAATGTGTTTATCCTAACAGTTTTCGTGTCTGAATTCATAAGCCTAGCATATAGAACCCACTTGCAACCTTTCCCTTTACATTTTGCTCGCAATCGACTCCCTTCATTGAAAATGTACTGAAATTCTTTATCATTCTTAATGAACTCTTCTCTGAGAATATGTCTCAGATGACCCATCGTTGGAAATTGCATACCTAGTTTGAATTTGAAATCCGCATGATTTGACCGTGGATTATACTCTCTCTTGCTCTTCTTCGTCGACTGCTCATCCTCATCGCTACATAAACTCTCGAGGTCGCTCTCAGACACAAATCCATCAGAGTCGCCATCCCCGTTGTTGTCGTTGTCGTTACATACGGCGTTCACATCCGACCACCACTTCTGAGGATGACTCGTTTGCTCAGCTTCAAGGTCTTCATGCTCGTTGTACTCTTCCTCTTCAAACACAGAATCTTCTTCGCCACCACCCTCTTGTTCTTCATCGATTCGTTCTTCATCCATCTTCGTCGATTTCTTTTTTTTTTTTGGTTTGACCGCTCTTTTTAGGTCTCATTGATTTCAAAATTTAAGTTGTTTCTCTTTTTACTGTTGTTTTTATTTATTTAAGAGAATGAATTAATTTACTCACCTAATGAAGGCCACGTGGAAAACTGTTAGCATTAAACAGCCAAAATGTAACGGTGACACTGAAATGCTACTATAGGTATTTTTCCCGTAAAAAAAAAAGATTAGGTGCCAAATTGTATCCACGCGAAAACATTAGGTATTAATGCCGCCATTATCTCTTTATATTAAGTGTGTTATGATTATCATTCATATTAATTTTAAACATACTGTTGCGAAATAACTCGCGCACGCAAGCGTACGTGTGTCGCTCAAGTAATATAGAATGTAAATTCGAGTATCGTACCCACAGAGACTAGTGAAACAAAGATTTACTAAAACTTGATGCTAATTAACTCCAAATAAAATTAAGAAGATGTTTGTAGCAATAATAATAATAAAACTAAAGCAGAGAAAAAGATACGAGTTTTGCAAGATGAGAAGGTAGGGGTCGCGATTTCACCGGAGCTAACTAGGTCGGGGGTTTCGGGTTTGAACAACAAAATCTACTCCTATGGATGCTAATCTCACTCTATCAAAATTATTCACTAGCATCTCTCGAGTGTTCTAGCAAACCTATGTAATTGACGGATTATTATCCTCTCGTCGGGTTGTCAATTCCGTTGAAGAACGCCTTTTTTCGTCTTTCAAAAGATCTCCAGAACAACCAAACGATAAAAGAGAGTTTTTGAGACTTAAAGTCGTATATATAGGTCAAGGGATGATTTTCGGAGTTATCTGGGCCTTCCAATTCAATCCAAGGGTCAAAAATCTTCAGAAAACGTTAATTTCCTATTCCAGTAATCCGGAGGCGCGCGGCGCGCGGACCCAGCTCCAGGTTATGCGCGCTCCGCGCATACGACTCTGTGCGATTTCACGGTTTATGCCCCCGTATGCACGGCGCGCAACTAGAAGCACGCGGCGCGCGGTCTCGAAGTCTGTCTTCGCGCGGCGCGCGATGGAAGGCGTGCGGCGCGCGTAGTCGCCAATTTTCTTGCTTATCGCTTTTTGACTCTATTTCGACCGTTTTGTCTCCAAATCCCACCATTTTTCCATGAAATTGACTGTAGACGCTCTATTTCTCCTCTGAACCTGAAACTACTCAAAAACCTACTAAAAACCATTAAAATACTTGAGGACTCGTCGGTTTTTGGTTCGGGAAATATGAGTTTTACGCGCGATTAACGCACCTATCACATACCACAAAATCTATAATAATTTATTGTTATTGCTTTAATTCATAAGTTTTCTCTAATCATGCAACCACGTATCTCTTCTTTATATGACATTTGATTATAAATAAATAAATTTAGCGGATACGACACTTGATATTGTGAGTTGTGACATCATTATTTCTAATAAAAGGCAAATATAACTTATCACAAGTATTACAAATAAAAAGTAATAATAATTAGTTCACGAATATATTTAGTAATTTAATATAAATAGACTTCTCATAAAACGTGAATGTATATATTATTTATGTTTTAATATAAACAGAACGTGAATATGCGTGTAAAAAAAATATGTCTATATATTCAGCTGTGTTTGTCTGTACTATGAACTACATATAAAAGTCTATATTGAATTTTATTTTATATATTGGTCAATTATTAGGTAACTAACTATTATCATGTTTATAAATTTTAAAATATATTATAGCGTATTAATATTTTTCGGCTAGCCCGCAGCAACGCGCGGGTTAACCAACTCGTGTTATGCTAAACGTAGATGAAAATGAAATAGACAAATTTGGTCAAAAATACATAATTTAAGGACTAATTTCATTTTTTTTTCCTTTCTTTCTCTTTCAAGGGGCTAAGTAATGCACAGCATACAATTGACGGAAAAAAATTTATCCTAAAATTAATCATATTAGATGAAACCTTAGATGAAACAAACACTTGTAGATCTTAGATGAAACCTCTCTCCAGGCCTTGTGTGCCAGTTTAATACCAGATGTCATGCGAAAAAAGAACATAAAAAAAATATTGGATGAAACTCTGAGCCTTAGCCGATTCTTTCACAACGCTGCCACCTGTTACGTTGGTTAAATTTAGAGATAATTTGATTTTCATACAACAAGGGTGACCTAATTTGATCTTAAATTAATTGCAATTTTTAAGAAAGACAACGGAGAACTAATTGTCGGGAATTTAGTTTGAAATTGAAAGGACAAAATAATTGAGAGAATTGGATAAATACATGCTAAAAAGCTCTGGCGAGCCTGAGATTGAAGAGTACGGCAATAGAACCTAATTGTGCTGTATCAAATCAAACCACGATTAAGTCCAACAACAGAATCTAAATCCAAAAAACCATAATTTATTACCCAAAGTTACATGTATCATGGAACAACATAAAAGTTAGTCTAAAGAGAACTTCTATCTCACAGCAAACACCCCACAAATGACCAAAACCACAAAAATCTGCTTCATACTTTTGGGTATTCTCTGTGCTCAGAACTAAACTTAAATGAAAACTTATAAAATAAAATAAAAACTCTGGATTTAGTACCATAACAATGTGGACCCTTTGAACTACTGTGACAAGCCTCTAACGGAAAATTTTTGCTCAGCCAGTGTACATATGTATCAAGAGACGAACTGGCCCTTTGAGATTCAACGAGCTTTCTATCCAGACGGAGATCAAAACTCTTTCGAGAGCCGAAAACTTTGTGGAGGGTCACAGACATTTACGATGTCATTTTGTTTTGAATTTGCCGATGTACATGTATCAAGAAGTCCACATAGGACGGCGCACCTTGACTTTGATCTTCGACAATGTATGAATAGAACAACATTCCTGAAAGAAACACCAAGATGTACAATTGATTAAAGCACTAAGAAAAAAAAGAAAGAAAGAAAAAAAAGAAAACTGAGCTTGTCTTGAGATTTATTTTGTTTTACTAACCTGATGGCTCTCCTTTTTTGCACAATTTTATGCTGCATAGAAAGAAATATACATCATTAAATTTTTAGAAAAATAGATAGATAATGAATGATCTCTGATTATCGATTTTCGTACCGCAAGTAAGAGCATCTTTGCCGCCGAATTTCATTCATCACGTTGTTCAGGTTCTTCGACAACGGATTGTCAAATTGCTGCAGCACAAACTGCGCAACACACACAAATTTATTTTCTCGAATTACAACAAAGAATTTGTATAGTAACTATCTGATCAGCAGTTCACTCGATCCACTATTTACACGAATCATAATTCCAATGAGTGCATTCAAAATCCTAAGTATTAGATAACAACTTGTTGGACATCCTACAATATTCCTATTAGTGAAGCCCAACCATGTAATTAAAAAAAAAGGTTAAATTTAATTAGATCATCCTTTTGCTATAACAAACAGGAATAAAGGTCTACCTGAGAAGGAACTGCATCGACGGAGGTAACACCGAAAATTTGCTGCAGTATAGTTGGATCCACGGAGCTACCAACATATATCAAACAATCTTCACCATTCTCGAGAAGATAAATACCATTGTCGCTGATATGTTCGCTAGAAAGCCCAATAAACGGAGGAATGACAGATTCATCGTCCTCCTGTTCAGCAGCGAATCAACAATGAATTCATAAACAAAATTTTGAAGTGCCCGAAAAGAAAAAGAACATCCTGCTTGAAACTACCAAAATTTTTACCTTAGGGTCGAGATTGTGGATAGCTATCATCCTCGGGTACACTAGAGGAATCGCCAGTTGAGTGGAAATGGAGGAGACAGAATTTATCCAGAAGGAACGGTCATCTATCCTACCATCAGCACGGAGCCCGATACTTTTGATTAAGGCTGCAAACAACGACAAATAAGAAATTACTCTCGTAGTTTTGGTTTCCCCCAAAACATATTTGATTTATTATAAATATTTATGTTCCTCCATGAAAAAAAATCAATCCCTGAACAATTATTCAATAATATGGAACGGATGGGAATTTTAGGCCCTCCCATGTCAAAACGAAAAAAAAAAAAAAATACTAATGTAAGGGGCTAGAGTAGGAGTATCACAGCTGGTAGAAGATACACATGCGGGTACATAATTTTTTTTTACCGAGAGTATACAGAGGCATGAGCTTAAGTGCCTCCGGAAGAATAAGTTGTCCAGACGATGACGGAGTAGCACAGAATTTGCGGTATGCAAGCAGGCTATTAATGCAAAGATTTGTCACTTGCTCCTTAACTTGTGAGAGTGGATGAATGGTAATTTCATTTGCCGCTACAGAGACCAAAAAGGGTAAAAAAAAATCCGTAAGTATAGCTTCAGTAGGAAAAAGGTTCGAGACATTTCATCAATATTTTCGAAGACTGAACAGGCAGAAAAGAGTTGAATGTAGTTGAGAAAAAGTTATGTTAACAATTTTAGGTCTATGAAGCATATGGCTTTATTCCACGTCAGTAAACGATGCAATAATTTTGGTAGAATTTCACATACCTTGTTTCAAGAAACATGTAAACTGACTGTCCAAGTCAGCTGAGCGGAATAGAGAGCTGAGCATATTTGTACAAGGCAGAGACAAGGTTGTGACTCGAATTCTCCTTTGACCAAATAGAGTGGTGTAAAGAAGGGCACACTGAGAAATAAAATAAAAAAGACAGTTCAGACTTTATTTTAGTCATGGAAGAATACAATTCAGACAGAAAAACATAGAGTACCCCATTATAAATGCATTACCTGAAAAGAACATTCCGAGCCATCTTGTAATTTATCGTCATGTTTCAAGGTCACCAATATACTTTTGTCACAGTCAATCTGAATTACGAAAGAGAATCAATTGGGTGAGCAAAATTCTCTCTTCAAAATGGGAGGACAGACAATCTGCAGGAATTAACTGAAAAAGAAAATGCTTCTTTAAATTAGAAATAAAAATAAAAATTATTTGTACTAACCCCAGGCAGGTCAACATCCGTTGGAATGCGTTTGCAATAGTTTCCAGAATACTCTTGAACTTGCATGCCCTAAAATATGGACGAGAATTAGCTTTTATCTAATAGCAAGTTATTGTCATATGGTGAGGGAAACAACAAAATATAACTGGCATGCCAGAATACCTGGCTGCATCGAACACGCATCACTGCTTCAAATCCTTGCGGCCTTGTAATGTTCCATCTGAGGTCGTTGTACAGCTTCGCGGGATCCGAAACGACTGAGA
Source organism: Urtica dioica subsp. dioica (assembly GCF_054948205.1). Taxonomy (NCBI): domain Eukaryota; kingdom Viridiplantae; phylum Streptophyta; class Magnoliopsida; order Rosales; family Urticaceae; genus Urtica; species Urtica dioica. The sequence goes on from NC_142761.1 coordinate 33,811,506, forward strand.
AGGGGTAATAATAATAAACCTGGAGATTTAAAGAAAATCAGGGTGAGAAATATTAGGTTTTAGACTTCAGTTATAAAAAAGATGTTTCTTACATTCAAACAATAATGATTGATGTAAATGTTAGTGATTTTCTAGAAGGTGTACTAGTAATTGATGTTATGGTAGGTGAAAAGCGAATGTCAAAACACAAAATTCCGAGATCCAATAAAATACAAAAACATGGCCATCCACAAAAAGTACTATAAAATTGACAAACGTGGTTTTATCACATGCTCATCAGCGTGTATATATCATCAAATTAAGATGCACAATATTAGATTATAAGCAAAAAGGAGAAAAGAAAAAAAAAAAAAAAAAAAAGGACGCCCAATAGATACCAGATATTATTGAGAAAGTGTTCATATTGACTACTCCTAGCACATTAATCAACACACATGTAAACAACATTCTCTCGTACCTGTCCTCCGGTTGTTCTTGGGATGATAGAGATAGACGCAATATCCACATACGATTGTGTAGTGACAAATACATCCACACAGACCTGAAACATAAAAATTAGCCCATTAAAGTTCAAAACTTAGTATCGAACATATCAACCAGCATTGACAGGGAAGCTCACCTGATACTCGGCAAATTCTATAGCCATCGTCTTATATGTTTTGTCAGCTGGCTGAAGCAATTTATGGGGCTCCTGTGGAAAAAAGTTCATAAATAACTTATCAACAAATTAGTCCTTATCTGAATATTGATATCCCTACTAGGATTGAGGTCTTCATAAAGAGGTCAATGTCTACTTTAAACCTCTCAATAAAGCACATCATACGACAATATGTTTCAACAAATCATTATGTTTTATTTGTGGAGCCACCTGATTCTCTAAATAGTATACTCGAGAAACAGTGGAAAAGAAAAGGCACTAGTAGTAGAAATATGATTGTCATACCTTCTCTCCGGATGATACATTAGCTCGTCCTTCAGCTTCCCTTGCAGACAGAGCACCGATTCCAGCTGATGGCAAAACTGCATATAACATAAATTGTTATCATTTTGCAAAGACAAGGAACTAAAATCCCATCAAGTTAAGTTGCTAATCCAATAAAACGCTTTTTGCAATTGGTTTCTCTATATAATGTTGTTAACACATCCAATGAACATACAGAAGCAGGAATCATAAAGCTGGGATCCTAGTTCTGTATAGAATTTAAAATGTCAGAAATGACCTTCCTATAAACGATTAAAAATATCATTAATATAAAGGTAGACATTTCTCTTTAATTTAAGCCTATTTGAATCACAAATCCTAATTTCACGCAGAACAACAACATGCCTTCAGAGAATCATACTTTCATTTTGTAATAACAAGACAAAGGCAAAACCAGTGACATCTTATCTTAAAGGAAATCCAAATTTCATACATAAGGGGAGTGTTATAAATAAAAAGAAAAAAATGTAGGTTTTTAAACTTGCCTGACTGAAATATCATAAGCTTCCCTCCTGTGCTCTTCATTGCCAGGAAAGCAGCCTAATATTTGGAAGAACATGGACAACTTCAAATTAAATATATGAAAATATCAAAGCTCCTCAACGAAGATAAGCAGAATGCAAAGTAGAGTAGAATATTGCCATCCTAATTTTAAGAACAATAGTTATCATATATCATCACCATTTCAAATGTAACAACACCCTAGAAATGCAATCATGTCCCTTTCTCACTCAAAAGGAAAAAGAAAAAGGAAAAACGGAACCAGAGTTAGTGAATATGTTATTTACCGAAAATATTTAAATTGTTTACTAGCAAAGATTCAAACTAATTACTAGAGTACACTCTCCGCCACAAAGACTTTCCAACAAATCTCTATCTATACAACTAAAAATACTTTTAAAATCACCAAGTTCAACTTTTCTTATTTTCCATTGTTTTTCTTTAGGGCAGAGCCGGAATTCTAGATGTCAAGCAATAGAGAAGTTTGGCAATCACTATCATGAATTTACTGTCATATCCAGAATCACCAGGAGAGGTACTACACTATAACAGCATAAATGAAGGAATGGGATAACACAATATATTGATTTATTGACAAACCATGGCTGCAGCACCAAACGCGGATTCTGCAGTTTTACTGCTCTGAAACATGGTCGGGATGGTTTCCAACAATACTTCTAGATGTTGACGGCACTGTATGACAACAAAAAAGATAAACAAAAACAGATTAAACAATAAATATACAAAAAAAAAAAAAAAAGAAAAAAGATACTAGATATCAATTTATCACTGGCAGTTGAGCATTCTCTAAATCAGCAAAACTCCAACAATAATGCTAAAAACTTCTGAAATCTTCATGTAAGAAAACAGACTTTTTAAACAAGAGTTTTTTAGAACACAAATTTACCAAAAACAAAAGTTACATCCCTACTAGCCTAAATAAATAACTATAATAACTTTATTTGTTTATTATTTTTTGATAACCGATGGGAATCCAGGCTTCGCATGACTAAGTCCACAAGGCCCCAGAATTTTGACCCGGGAGACCCTCCCAGTGGCCCCAAATTCTATATTTATGGGGGAGTGAACCCGAGACCGTGCCTATCCACACATCTCAGCATTCATCCTTACCACTAGAAGAGCTCTTCGGGATTAGTAATTATAATAATAAGGAAATTATTATTTTTATGAGAGGAAACAACAGCTAAGGTCTGGACCTCAGAGAGTGGAACGAGAACATCAGTCTGCAGAGGAGTATAAACATCTTGTACATCAGGGACTATAAGCATCAGCGGCTGCAAAGCAAACAAATGTCAAATGTCAAGAACAGTAAACTAAAACAAGAAATTGTAAGGAAATTGTAAGTCGTAACTACTCTAAGAAACTGTGATGCCGCAGACACACACAGAGATCTTCTGATGCTTGTCAACTTTACAATCTTCTGACACACACAGATAGAGGAGAACATATAAATATAACTTGATCTAACTGACCTGCTGTAATGCACGTTTCAAATTGTAGAAGTGAATTGTCGAGTCGAAGGTTGCCATTCCAACAATAGTCCGAGGGCCTTCCTGCATAATTCAATAGCCTGTAGATATTAGATATCTACCAAAGGACGAAAAGAAGACTTAACTAATCTAAAATAATTCATTTCTTTTCTGAAGGCAAATATTTAGTCTCAAAGGAACGAGAAACATAAAGCCAAAGTAACTCACAGGAAGATCGGAAATAACTTGACTTATTGCACTGCAAGCTGCAGCAGTTGCACCAGTCTGCACAGCATTCATGGAGACATCAACAAGGAAAAAGTATACAGCTGGCATCGGATCGCGCACCTGAAAATTGATACAAGTCATGACGTAAGATTAAAAACAGACAATATCTACTGCAAACATGTTGAGCGACGAATAAGCGGTATGATGCAACATATAATAAGTAAAAACAACATTTCAGATTGAAGGAAAAATGGAAGTCACGTTTTGTTTGTCCACAATTTTATAAACTACTAACTAACCATATACTCTTTTGTAGCAATAAATTCAACTGTTCCTCGGCAGAGTTCGGGTCGTTCATCCGCGTCCCGGCGCCTGCCATCCGGTCCTAGATTGCAGACATACTCCCGGGGAGTCTCATCAGTAAATCCTGAAATCCAAAACAGATAGCATGTTAGTTTCCAAGTAACCTAACACGTCGTAGCAAGCCACGTAGTATTAATATACTGGTGAGATTGGCAAATTCTTGCACTTACCACACAAGTTACATATAAATCGCCTTCCCTGGTCGATGAATTTCATGAAAGGATTGACATATCCTTTGCAACGGGAACACCGTACTGGACCACTTTCACCAAAATCCACAATCTATAACACATGGGAACATGAAGAATTAGAGTCTGCTGTTTCCTTAAATCAAGTGTAATAGCTTTCAAGACTTAATTCCAAATATAACTCTAGAGAATGTCTCCAAATCTGAAAGAAAAAAGTGCCTCCAGAAGAAGTCATAATATTATCTCTATTGTGCATAAGAATTCATCAATAAGTTGAATATGCTTTGATATTATGGTCTAATGATTAGCTTAAGATGAATATGAGATTATTTCTTTAAATTTAATATTATGTTTCCTTTAATAAAAAAAACAAATACTTATGCAGCACAAAAAAGGCCTTCCGTGAGATTACTTGTATAGGCTCCTCAGATGGATGAGTGAGGGCAAGCGGTTGGACCAACAAAGCTAAAGGCATCCCTGCTGTTGTCAAGAGGTCACTGGTACAAGGGATCTGTCAAGTTGGGGAAAAAGTAAAAATTAAGTTGAAAACAGTTACATTACAGTAAAATAATTTAAAACAAAAAGAAATAAAAATTGAGGCTTTTTGCAAAAATAAAAAAATAACCTGATTTATCGTGCACCTCATGTAGCGTGGACTGCAATTCCCGGTGTCTCTAGCCATGTAATCATTTGTGGCAGGCTTTAGCAGAAGTAAAAGGAGTCAGAAGGTAGTAGAACAAGCAATTTACAACATAATAATATCAGGTAATAAACTCTCAAATCATGTTATCAGTAACGCATGAATAATCACCGGAGAACTGTTGGCCTGATTGCTTGAACGAGTTCCATACAAAGCAGCTGTTGAGCTTGGCAAGGGTCTTGGAATTTGATTAGGATCAATCTTAGACGACCCAGTTGTTGGAGCGCCATGCTGGCCAATTGAAGTCATTGGTGGTGGCATTCCATACATCCTTGGTGGTTGGGGAGCTCCGGGGCCCATTGGAGGTGGAGGCATCTAATAAATAAGAAATCTCAGATCAGAAATCAGAGCAAAGTGAAATGCGTTGATAACATTCGTCAAACTTTCCCTCAGTAATATCGCTATGTCAAAAGGAATCAGTACAATTTGTTGCCAAATGCATATTTTTGGCGAATTTCAGACGGGTATTCAAATTCACGTAGTAGTAAAACCTGGGGATCATAACCTTAAATCTTCTTAACATACTTCAATCTAAAACGTAAAAACAAGAGCATAACTTATATAATTCAAGTAATCATTCTCTAGTTCTGTTGTTTTATATATCCTATTCAAGCATTCAAATAGGCATCTCAAAGCAAACTGTTACCCAAGAATAATAATAAAAGTGATTCCTCAGAGCCCAAGTAATTTTCTAGACGAATTCTTAGCTAACAAGGGTCCTAAATCGATCGAACCGTGATCCCATTGTAATAATAAATTCTTGAATAAGGAAAAAAAAGAGCATAAATTATACCTGCCCTTGAGGCATTGGCCATGTAGGTGAGCCAAAAGAAGAACCTCCAGGCGGCGGCGGCGGCATCGTGCCCTGGGCCGAAAAGGAAAACGGTGATCCTGGCTGCCGCGGAGGAGGACCCGCCGGAGAGCTGACACCCGAGCCACCACCGAAGCTCGAACCCATCGGCGGAGGCCGAGGCGGAGCCATAGTTTCCGGCGAAGCCAACGAAGCTCCGAACTGCGACGACGGAGGAGGCGGCATGTAACGGGGAGCTCCGGCACCGAAGGAGGGAGGAGGACCGTTGCTCATCGGAGGAGGCATAGCCTGTCCAGAAGCCATGGGCGAAGAGCCCGGGATCTGCTGCTGCGGAGCCGCTGGAAAACCCGCCGGAGCGGGCGGCATGTAACCGCCGCCGCCACCCACGGAAGGAGGCCGATACCCGGGCGGCGGTGGGCCCGATGGCCTTCCGAAGCCACTTGGGGGAGGGCCGCGTTGAGCGAATTGCGACGGAGGCCCGCTGGGCGATTGGCCGAAGGGTCTGGCACCGGAATTCGGGAGAATTGGCCTGTTTAGGTTCAGATTCTGCATATTATCTGCTAGAGAATGAGGATCGGTGGTTCTCGGGAAGGTAGGGTTGTAATTTGGGGGAGGCATTGGGAAGTTGCTTCCGGGCCTAGGAGGAGGCATATTCCCAGCCATTGTCGATCGATCAAATCAAGCAGAAGATGAAAAATACACCAAAGATCCCTCTTTTTTATTCCTTCTCGTCGCAGAATCACAGCAACAAACACAAAGGAAGAAGATTTTCAGCTATTGGCTCTGATCTCGAATTCACAAACAAACAAATTGCGAAATCCAATAAATCACAAATCAATTAAATTAGCCTGCAATCGCGCCAGATCAGTAGTCAACTTTATCTCCTAACACAATCGACATAAAAGAGTAATCCAAAATTAGAGATAGAGAATCGATTCGTTCGTTTTTCGGACACTAACAATGTGATCAGAATTGCGGTACTATTTCATACATAAAAAATAAAATATAAAAAATTCCACAACAGAAAAACGCAGAACAAAGATCCGGAAGGAAGATATCAATCTCTGAATTTGAATTATTAGTGTTGATTCAGAGAGAGAGAGAGAGAGAGAGAGAGAGTGAATTTTGCTCTGTTCGAGCGAACGAGATAGAGAGAGAGAGAGACAGACCTGTAATCGGAAGAAAAAAAATCACTACTACGATGAACAATAAAGTAGATTTCGTATTTGTTTCATTTTATTTTCAGTCCTTGAAATGATTTTTGTGTGATATTTGAAAAATATTAGAAAATCAATATTTATGCCTCTAAAACTAATATTTTAACAGTAGAAAATAATAAAAATATTAGACAACTTTTTAGCAGTATAATTAATTTGTAATATATTAATAATTTTAATGTGCTAATTGTACAATAAATTTGAAGATGCTATTCTAAATACAATTAATGTGTTGGATTTTTTTTAACTATAATGTTGGTTAGTAAACTTTTTAATCTCTCTAATAAGCTATTTAACAATTATAAATTTATTTAAAAAATTAAGTGCGAGTTATTATGATTATTATTATTAATTATTTTTTTTTTTTTATAGAAGTGAGAGTTATTACTAGATGTAAGGAAAAACAATTATTTGTTAATTACAATGCTCTTTTTTTTTGTCTCAATTTTAAATGCTCAATAGTCTATCTATATGTACTACAGAGGATAGTCGAGGAAATATGACATGCTTCGTCCAGTTAAAAGATGCCACGTAATTCCACTTGTATAACGGGTCACACCATTTACGTCAGGTTCGCAAATGAGAAGCTGCGTCTTCAAGAACTTAAAACGACATGTCGTTTTATCAGCAGATTAGAATTTCGGGAGAATCAACACGTTCCCATCCGAAAACCCGGGAAATGGAAGAGTCCCGATACGGTTCATACCAAAATTGGAGTTTTTTTTTTTTTTGGGAACTAGGATAAATCGGACGGAAAGCAATCAAGTTCCCGTTTCAACCAAATTGGCATGATTCGGTGTTATTTTCCTCAAAACTCGTGGTATTTAAACAAATATAATAGTCATTTTCACGTTCGCCAAAAAAATGGCTTCACTTCCCGTCACCGAACTGAAGATTTCTCACGCTTTACCGCTGATTCTCGCCGATTTCTGGAAGTTTCCGGCGTTCGAGCATTCTAGTCCTCCAAAAAATCAGCGAATTCCAAGCGGTGAGAAATAATAGAGAAGAAATTGTAAAAAAAAAATTGTTGACTGTATATCAGACCGGACCGTTGGTTTTTAGACCGTTGGTCCGGTTTTAAACGGTTTAAAATTTCACCGGTGTGGTTTGAACTTTTGAACGGTCCAGTCCGATCTAAAAATTTTAAATCGCGATTTAGACTAAACCGGACCGGTTAGTAATTTAATAAAAAAATATGTCTAAAACGGTCCGATCTAAGACGTTCCAGTCTAAAACGGTTCAAAATGGTTTAAAAGAGAATCATATCGGTTATTATTTAAGAAAATTATAAGTAAATAATAGGTTAAAATAAAACGGTCCGATTTAGAATGGTCTAACGGTTCAAAACGGTCCGATCTAAAAAGTTTAATATGGTTTAAACCGGACCGGACTATTTTAATCGGTTTGGTTCGGTCCGGTCAGATTTAATTTTTTTTTAAACCGGTTTGGTTTGATTTTTTGATCGGTTTTAGACCGGTCCGGAACGTGCACACGTACATATATATATATATATATATTTATATTCATATGATATATATATATATATCCATATATATATATATATATATATATATATATATATATATATATATATATATATCTATCTTTTGCTTAGTATTATGATATTATCAAACATTTAACACTAACAATATTAATGAATAACTTATTCAATTAGGATAAGTATTATTATTTTTAATTTATATATATTTATATATATAAACATGTTTGTATTTATTTGGTCACTGGATATCCTTTCGATAAGTCCGATATTTTCTGGTAAACCACATCGATAACAGTAAGTTCACTGGTACGTTTACCTTTACTCTCATTGTATACCTCAGTAAACCAATGATATCTCCCGGTAACCTAGTAAAATTTGTCACGATACGTCGGTAACGGTATTCAAATCCTTGAATTAAACATATTAAACGGTATTCGAATCCTTGGATTAAACATATTATGCTTTGTTTCCCAATTTAATTTTCTTTCCACCCCATTCCACTAAATATATTTGTTAAATAATTTCACTATATATATATATATATATATATATATATATATATTTATTTAACATTCTTTCTATCCTTGCAAAACATACTATGCATTAGTTCAGTCTTCCACACTTTATATGTTCTTTGAAGTCCCAAGGCCTTATTTTTGGAATTTGGACATGGTTTTTTTTAGCGAAAAGCATGTACTCGCTCCAAATTTATTTTCAAATCAATATTGTAAGTTTTTATAATTTTTAAGTTCAATGATGTTTCATTAAGCCAATAAATGATTATTTATAGAGTAGAAAACATATCAATATTATACTAATAACTATTGATTACAAGGAGAAGAAATAAGAATAGACTAACTATATTTTTTTATTAAAATAATAAAATAAAATACTTCCACAAGAAAATATAGAACCTTAAATAATTTAAAATTCAAAACTAGAATAAAGTGATGACACATCGTGTGTAAAAAATCGTACACGCTATATTTAGAGAAATTTCGTAACTTGTTTAATAAATTCTGCAAAGTTAGTGGATGAATCCAAACACTCAAGAGCTACCCACCACGAGTAATGACGTATGAGTACCAACAAGGCTTAACCTCGGATGAAAAATCCCGTAAGACAACAAATTCATGTTTCATGACATAAACCCACAATTCTAATCTGGAAACACAAAACCAAAATTCAAACACAATAACATTTTAAAAACAAATATCCTACTTGTTGAAGATGATAGCTTTGTGATCGCCGACGGCTCAGGTCGGTGAAGAAAACAATTTTGGGAATATAATTGTAGCCTCGTGATGATGGCGGTGAAAAAACGACGAAAGAAGAAACCCATTTGTAGCAACAAGATAAAATATATATAAAAAACGTTTTTTTAAGGCTAAAAAAAAGTTATTAAAAAATAAACTCCAACCCCTTTTCCCCAAAGTTGAGACAAAAGGTATCTAGAGGAGAGAGGAGAAAGGAATAGACTAACTCTCTAACTACTACATATTATCTATCAATCTATATATACACACACGTATGTGCAATTGATAAATAAAATTATATTCTACACGCTCTCTCAAGTTGACATATATATATATATATATATATATATATATATATATATATATATATATCATACATGCCTAACTTGATAATAAGTCATCCGAAGATTGGTCGAACAGTCCCTTGAAAAAAAATATACGTAGTATGTTATGTTATAAAGACAAGCGGAATATCAATGCTCACAGCTTGTAGATTTTCCTTTATGAAATGCTTATCGACTTCTACATCTTTGGTTCAGTCTTGTTAGACCCGATTATGTGCTATGCTTAATGCTGTCTTATCCGCACTGAACAATTTCATTGGTTACACTCTTTTCTAGCTTTAATTCTTTAAAACCTCTTATGTTTAAAAATTGCGTATAGAGTTCTAGATAAATGTTTGACATGGTTAGTATGGCGGTATTCAAAAAAATATCCTTCATTTCACAAAAAAGAAAACCTTATTTGAATGAAACCTTATACGTGATGCATACAAGGTTGTTAATATATATATTCTTTTTGGATTCGAGCTTGAGCCTTGGGATTATGGATCTCCATCCTTCTCATGTCTCATTCTTGATCTAGGGAGAGCAACCACAAGTGATTATTCAACTATACTAAAAGAAATTTTTTTATATACTTTGTGTGCGGGCACAAGTGAATATTAGAGACTTGAAATTGATTTTCAAACCACAAGGCTACTTGGAATGTCTCGATCAAATTCTATGAGAATAGTTACGAGTGCCTGAGAGAGAGGGAAAGGAATGAAGCAAATAATGCTTGTGTTGGTGTGATTTGACTGTGTGGTAGTAATGACTATTTATAGCATTTCAAAACCCTGTGAATGCGCATCTTAGATCCACCAAACGTGAAAATTAGACCAACACCTCAGATTGACTTAATCAATCCTCTCTCACTAAATCATGCACGACATCATTTGGTTTAATGTGTTCTTTCCATCTTCTTACCAAATGAAAACATGCCTATCAAGGGGCTACGGCTGAAATAAATCCTCTTGGTTTAGTCATCAACTGATCACAATTTTTCAATTCATTAATTCCTTTCAATTAGTATAACACTTATAGGAAAATGAATGTGTAAAAGCAAGGACTAATTTTTCCTTAAACCTCTTTAAATGCCACGACCATAGACCAATTTAAAATCAATGGTATTTATTTCATTGAGCATCATATGATAAACATCAAAATCATATTTTGAAAATTTGGCAGGTTGAAGTGAAAAACTAGTTATTACACTAAGTGACTTTTTTTAAGTGCATTTATCAAAATGTACTTGATCCAACAATTGAATCTTACTATATTTAGTTAATCCAACAAATATACTTTCTTTGGTTAGTTGTAGAGACCTTATGAACCCATATGTATAAAAATTAAGATTCAACCATTGGACATATAAAAGTTCACAAACTTTTTTTTCTTCTAATGTTCATTCCTAATGTCAATTGACTCCACTAAAGAATTGAAACTGAAAATTTTTGTCTCAAATGTTTTACTTTTTTAGTCCATACACTACTACACAATACATTGGAATCCATTAAACAATATTCAAGTTTACCCTGCATGAATGGATTTAGCTAGATGAAAATAACAAAATTACTATGAACTCATGACGAGGTGATATACATTATATTTCGGCAAAGTTGTTCATGAGTTCCATATCTATGAACTCATGACCCCAATATGACTAAGCCATTTCACCAACTTCCTCATCAGAATTCTTTAATGAAGAACCTTGATCATTGGCTCATCAAATGAATATTACTAGCCATAAGTTACTACATATCATTTCAGGATATAAATAAGCATGAGTGTATTCATACATAGTGAATTTAAGACTTTTAGAGTTAAATGGTTTTGGCTTTAAGTCATAAAAAATGCACTGGTCATATTCAACATCTTCATAAGATATCTAGGAAGAACTATAGTCCACAACTCTTTATGTTTCATAATCAAACTTCATGAATTCTCCTATAATCGTCTATTTGAATCAATTGTCCATTTGTTCCTAAGATTGTAAAATATTACTTTCAAACAACCATTAGAAAAATATTATGCAAATTTGAATTTGACTTTTCACACGTTGTGCATTGTGTCATAAAAAAAATCAATAAATCAGAACATATGTTTCTTCTTCTTCTTCTTCTTCTTCTTCTTCTTCTTCTTCTTCTTTTGATCATATTGATGGGAAATAAGGTGGTGGATATCGGACACGAACGATCGCTCTGATACTCAATTTCGATGGGTAAATTACTTCTCCATGATTAATTACGGTTCCCATATATTTAACACAAACAATCGTTCCAATACTTCTTATATTGTCTCTTAACCCTACAATATGTTTACAAATGCGAAATATAAGAAAACATGAACAATCTCTAATCTTTAACGTAAACAATGATACCAGAATACTCAAAAATCATTAAACAACAGATCTAATATTTAAGACAAGTATAATCAACACAAACCATAAGAAGATTTAATTATACATACTTTTCAGCTCAGTTACAGATTTTCCACTCTCCTAACTTTTGGATCTCCTTGCTTCTAGAATTCCTCGGCGGCTTCTCGCTCCTCGGATCTTTGGATCTCCAAGCTCTCAGATTCTTCGGTGGCTCCTAGTTCTTTAGATCTTCGGATCACCAAGCTCTCGGATTCCTCGATTGCCTGTCGGTTGATCGATACCAGAGTCTTCTAAGATGTAATCTCCGTAAAGACAGAGACCAAGATGTGGGCCAGCTTTTTTCTCACTAATTACTCCAACAAGGTGTCGGAATAGTTCTTTGTTTCTTTGGGAAGTGGTATGAATGAATTTTTCAACTACAAGAGAGAGGAAAAACATCAACAACACTAAGGGAGGGGCTACTGAAAATTCTAAGTGAGGAACAAGGCTATTGGACGATTTTTCCGCTACATCAAGCCCCCTATTTATAGCTTTCTAGCTTATCCGAAATAGAATATGCACTTTCTTGATTTATTTTGATCTTGTTCTAATTAAGATGAGATATTTATTCTATGAATGGAACAAATCAAATATCTTCTAGATACTTTAATAAATAGAATATTCATATCATATCTGATATTTATTTACTTCACCCATTAGAATATATTATTCGTGTAATTGATTAATATAGATTACCTTCGTGATATTCTTAATAAACAACAACATTAATATATTATTTATTTCTCACAATAAGAGATACTATTGTATAAATAAGATAGTAGAGAATATCTCTATGATACTCTCAATAAATAACACAATTAATATATTATCTCTTGCTCACAATAAGATATACTATTAAATAAATAGAACAGTAGAGAATATCTTCATGATACTCTCATAAATAATTATTATATTATATACTCACCAAATCGGATCATATTTAATATATAATATTTATTTCCTATTTGAGAAAAGCCCGAATCCTATTAGGCTTTGATCAAACAACTCCAAGGCCCATGTACCATATTGTACATGCATATCACAAGCCCTATTTGGCTTTGTCGGCTGATTTAAATTGCTCTTTTACAAGTCTATTTAAATCTAAGTGATATTCCGAAGTTACTTAAACAACTAATAACTTATTCGTAAAATACTTTATTACAAGTGCGAAAGATATTGCAACCAAGTTGTAGTAGTGAGTGTGTAATCAATTATCTAATTATTACGAGTATCTCTATCCATCTTTATCAGAGCCACCATGGTGGCTATGTACCTAGTAATTGAAGCTTCAACGAATTCGAATAATTAGACGAAACCTCTATTTTATCTTATTAATTCGATTCGTCAATCTTGGCGTTACACCACAAGATGAGCCGAGACTGCATTCATCTTGTTACTGGAATTATATTTTACTTGATGTTTATGAGCGTCCATTGAGATCACTCATCCAGTTTCAAATCGTATCGAGAAAACTCAATTATTCTGTTATACATTCCTTGATACATATGAGCCCTAAGCATCGTTACTTCTCCAACGAAAGATTCTTTCATACGTACTCACTACGAAAGTCCACGCAATCAATCAGTTCTGGAATCAACACTTAGGTGAGTGAACATTGAACTTCTTTTAGAAAGGTTGGATTCTGTATCTGTGAATTACTTTCCACTCAGATCATATCCCGAATTCCCAAGACATAAGTATTTAGGCATCTTCAAGTAGCCATTGACGAATGACTCAAAGAAGCCGATAATACAACCTAGAAGTCCGTGATCACTTCATGATTCAGACCAAGTCTCAATGTGACCATGATAGCAACTCCGGTTAGTGTGTCATAACGGTACTTAAACGATAAATCAATAAGCAAAGTTTGTCCACGTCGTACACATACCAAATGTGTAGAATTCTCCCCCCAAGTGATCAACTTTTCACTTATGTTTCACATATGTGATTTTAGATCCATCTATCTAGGAATAGATCAATCACGACCATGTTTTAGCGTACTTCCTGATCTTAGATGTCTAGCATGTAATTCAATTTAATAAGGAGGCTATGTATGATAGTTGTTATTGATTCTAACTAGAAAACAACTCACTAATCAATTATACTAATAAGGTCAATTTAATATTATATTCAGTAGCTATCTTCACTGGACAATATTCCTAACACATATACTTTAAGGGAATGTTTGGTTAGAAGGAATAAACTGGAATGGAATAGAATCTAAAAAGGCTCATTATTTTGTTCGGTTCATTTTCTTAGACAAGAATCACAATACCACATAATATTTATACTTCATTTTCATTCCGTCTCATAATAGAAGAATGGACCATTCCATTGTTTTAACATTAACATTACCAAAATTATCCATCGATAATTTTATAAAAACATAGAGCCCAGGTCGATGAGTGATTTTTAATCATATAATACTCTTAGAAAATCGCAATATATAAATTTGCAATGTAATTAAAAAAAACATATACTCTTAAATACCATAGTAAAACTAAATCATACTAGTCCTTATCAAAATAAGTTTCATCGAAAATATAACAATTAAGTAAATAAAAACTAAACCTTTAAAATTTGATCATGATAAAGATTTGACATGAAAACTTTTTGACCTTTACTTGAAAACTTGTACTTTAGTACCAACTTAATAGAAAACAAGTTATAATAATTTTGTTAATCAAGCCATGGATAAAACAATACAATACTATAACATACTATTTAATCTACATACAAACTTTATTTATAAATTATAATAAATATAATTTATATTATGCGTAGCGAAGTCTTTCTTACGTAGTGGTAACCATAACCCAACCCCCTTGCTATCGACGCCATTGGCCCATACTAAACTCTTAGCAGTAAGTTATTTACCTACAACACGTACGTTTTCGTGGAAATGAGCTACCGCTCAATGAAAACAATATAAAACTCACAAAACAAGATGAGTAATGCAATGCATGAACCGATTATTAGTATTTTCGTTATACAAAGTGTCATTTTCTTTCTTTACATAATCTTATCATATTTCATATCGGGGCTCCCCTAGAGTAGTCGTACATACTTCAATGTACACTTTGTAAACGAAGATATGAGATATGGGTTTGCAAGGTCTCATACTCCGCCCCATCGTATTAAACTTATAACACATGAAAAAAATTCTCCATTTGGGACCGTAAGTCGACTCGAGAGATTTCTCCATAAGACTTCCTAAGCTCGAGGCGATACGACTCCCTTAATTATCTTTTCACTTGATTATTTAGGTGAGATGCAAATATGACATGTGACATAAAAAAACATCATACATAACATCATACGTGACATGGTTATAAACAAAACTGAAACATGACATAGCTTATCAATGTATATGAAACATAACATAACTCAATGGAAAACATTAACTAACATCCCCATCATACGTAGATTTACTTAGCATAAAGACACATTCAAACATCAACATACATAATGTCATATAAATTCATTCAAACATCAACATACATAATGTCATATAAATTAAAAAGAAAAGACGTCAATACTTCATTCATCATCACTTATCATATCATAACATAACATAACTTAAGATTCATAAACGTAGACATGTTTATGAATAAAGCATATCATCACATTATATATAACAACACATAAAGCATATAATTATACTTAAACATATCATATCATATTTTACGTAACTTATAACTTTCATCAAAATCACATACAATGCTATAAAACAAATCACATCAAGAATTACAAAACTCATTATAATTTTATTTACAATTAATATGTGCTACAATGAGATTGTACTCACTTGGAATTGGAATTACGATATTTGATCGGCTTAAAGGCTCAATCGATTCGAAACCTTAATAATAGTGCAATTTTGGATGATAAATGCTCTTCAAGACTCCATGAACTAGAAGAAAGAACTATTTTATGGCCATACTATTATTTTATTTTTTATGAAGTAGAGAAGTGAAGATTTAGGGATTCAGAGAAAAAGAGTAAGTCTGAATAATGAATTGCATAGCAAAGAAATAGAATAGTCTGGGTATATATAACCCTAATACAACAAAAAGGGAAATAATCCTAAATACAATAATAATAATAATAATAATAATAATGGCTAATATATATATATATATATATATATTATATATATATATATATATATACACGCTAATATCTCCCCTCAAACTCACGATGCTACAGCAATAAGCATTGAGAGTTTGTCAACTAAGAAGCGGAAACACGAAATGGAATGAGCCTTCGTGAATAAATCGGCAATCTAAAGAGAAAATGAAACATATGGCAATGTGAATGTACCGAGCTATAGATGATGGCGGGTGTAATGACAATCAATCTCAATATGTTTGGTTCGCTCATGAAAAACCGAGTTACGAGAAATCTGAATGGAACTCTGATTATCACAGTATAACAGCGTAGGATGATGAAGAGTGACACCCAGATCAGCAAGTAACCAACATAACCAAACAATCTCACATGTAGTCGTAGCCATAGCGTGACACTCAACTTTAGTGGAAGAGCGAGAAATAACATCTTACTTCTTGCTTTTCCAAGAGATGAGTGAATCTCCAAGGAAAATACATAATCCAGTGGTGGACTTGCGATCCGTAAGATCACCAACCCAACCGACATCATAGTAAGCGCGTAACTCTAATGAAGACGAGGAGGGAAACAATAGACTCTGAAACTGAGTGCCACGAAGATACTTGAGAATGCGTAGAACGGAAGCCTAATGAACTGTGGTAGGAGCAGTGACAAACTGACTGACAATATGAACAGCATGCGCAATATCAGGACGAGTAACCGTGAGATAAACCAAGCTTCCAACCATCGTGCGGTATAGACTGGGATCGGGCAGATGAGACCTGTCAGATGGAGACTAGCGTGCATTGGTTTCAAGAGGAGTATCAATGATCCTGTTGTTAGTGAGACGAGCGCGCTCAAAGAGATCTGATATATACTTTGACTGAGATAAAAGGTAGCCCTCCGAAGAAAAAGCCACCTCTATACCAAGAAAGTAATGCAACGAACCCAGATCTTTCATAACAAAGCACCGAGCCAAGTCACACTTCAACGATTCAATCACATCATAATCATCACCGATAATAATCATGTCATCAACATACAAAGACAAGAGGATATGACCTGTACTTGTATGCTTGACGAACAAAGTGGAATCGTGCTGACTAATAATGAAACCAAGGGAGGTGATCACAGTGGAGAACTTCTCAAACCTTGTACCGCTCCACGGACCCATATGATTTGGTCTTGATCTTATAGACCCAACGAGAACCGATGGCCTGCTTCCTTGACGGCAACGGTACGAAGTCTCAAGTGTGAGTCTGATGTAGAGCACTAAGTTCCTCAGCCATAGCAGTCTACCAAAGGGGGTCAACAACGGCCTCTCTATAGGACAAAGGCTCTGACAAAGAGTGAAGAGACACGAGAAAGGAAACAAAAAGGTAGAGTATGAAGAATAGGTAAAATCGAGAAGTTTAGTGGACTTACGAGGACAGTGGACTGACACAGAGGAGGGTGATCCGCTATCTCAAGTGATAGCTGAGCAGTCTTAGCAGGAGGGGTCGGAGGTGTGTGTGTCTCAAGAACCAAAGTATCAGTGTGTGCAACCTCATCGGTATCAATATCAAAATGATCAATGTGAATAAGATCATTGTGAGTCATGTTATGAGAACTAGCGGGAACAGAGAAGAAAATAATATACTCTAAAAACACAACATGACGAGAGACATATAATTTCTGACTAACCGGATCGAAACAACGATATCCCTTTTGACCAACACCATTGTTGGGGAATCAAGTGGGTATCAGACACGAACAATCGCTCTGATACCACTTGTCGGTGGATCGAGCTCGCATCGGACACGAACGATCGCTCCGATGCGACTCGTTTTGAGATGACTCCACCATATAACCATATTAATGCGGAAAAAATAATTAATTACGCTGATCATAAGCTAATTAAATTATGGTTATAATTAACAAGATCTAGTTATGTTTAATTAATTTAATTCACGAGAGCATATAAGTCAAGCAACCGATATAAGAGTAAACCAGTACTTACATTGATTTTCGGTTCACGAACTGAAAGCTTTCACAATCCGTCTTCGTCTTGAACGTACAAGCTTCCACACGATCAAATAAGGAATTCCTCCTTCAAGGACTCGATGTGATGACACCTTAGTCTTCCGAGACGTAATCTCCGAGACAAATAAGAAAGATGAGTGGGCACAGTCTTTATCTCACTAGATCACGAAACTAGGTGTTTCGAGATCTCTCTCTTATTTTACTAAGAATGGAAACGAATTTTCGAGGGGGAGGGAGAGGCAGAAGTGCTCGGCCAAGGTAGGCTAGGGAGCACGAAATTTTCACCAAAAATTGTTTCAAAATAATTGTTTATTTTTGCCTTCTCATGAACCCCTATTTATAGTAGTAAAAGGAGATATTCATGGAATCTTCCAGAATATTTTATTTCCTTTTATTGTGTTCACACTAGAGGATTTAATCTAGGCCCTTGGATCTCAACAAGTGAATCATACTTTTTCTCTCATCCATCAGATCAATATCTATGGGATATTATTCTTTTATTTAAATAGAGAATAATTTATTTAGTGAGATAATAAAGGAGAATATATTATTCTCCTAAATATTCTCCTAAATACTTTCATTTAAATAAGGAGAAAATATAGGACAATATCTTATATTTTTCTCTCTCCTTTATTTAAACAACTAAAGAGAAAATATTGGTACATACCAATATTGAAATTTCGAACTTGATGGCACACAGCCAAGGAGATTTGCGCAAACCCTAGTGCCAAATAACCAACTTCGAATTTTCCATGTGTGCAAGGCCCGATTGCTTAAAACCCAATTAATCATTTATTTACTTGGTCCAACAATAAACAAATAATTAATAATTGTTTATTTACTTGATCAAACAATAAATAAACAATTCTACTATAAATATTTATTTAATTCTGCGAATACCCGTTTTCTAGAATTAATGCTGTCAATCACAATTACAGCAAGTGAGATCAATAATGATAAACATTATTATAAGAAAGTTCTTATCCGCCTTTATCATAGCCGAATCGGGGACTATGGACCTAGTAATAGAAGCTTAACAAATCCGATGAAAAAGACGAAATAGTCCTTTCTCTTTTTCCATCGATTCGTCTAATCTTGGTCAAGTACTCCACCTTGTAAGCCAAGACACAACTCTCCTTTATACTAGAATTATATTTACTCATCGTGACGAGTGTCCACTAATATAGTCAGTTCGTGATCAAGATCCTCCAGGTTCAACCCGTGTCAAGAGAAGTCAATTTTTCCGTTATACTTCTCTTGATACATATCAGCCCTAAGCATTGTTGCTTCCCCAGCGAAAGATTCTTTCGAACGTTACTTACTTCGAAAGTGCTAGCAATCTATCGGTTCTGGAATCAACCCTTAGGTGAGTGAACATTAACCTTCTTTCAGGAAGGCTGGATTCCGTATCTGTAAATCACTTCCCACTCGAATCATGCTCTGAGAAACCTCCCAAGACATAAGCTGTGATTAGCATGAATAGCCTTTTAGCGAATGAGTCAAAGAGCTCAGTAACATAACCCAGTGTCCATGATCACTTCAGGATTTAGATCAAGTCTCACTGTGACCATCATAGTGGCCTCGGTTAGTGTGTCGTAACTGTCCTTAAACGGCATATATGTGGAACACATAGGTGAAGGCTGATCACTATGTGGGAGCATTCTACACTTGTGGTAAGTGTACGACTTGGACAGGTCTTGGTTGTAGATGTGTCGTTTAAGGACCGTTACGACACACTAACCGAGGCCGCTATGATGGTCACAGTGAGACTTGATCTGAATCCTGAAGCGATCATGGACACTGGGTCATGTTACTGAGCTCTTTGACTCATTCGCTAAAAGGCTATCCATGCTAATCACAGCTTATGTCTTGGGAGTCTCTCAGAGCATGATTCGAGTGTGAAGTGATTTACAGATACGGAATCCAGCCTTCCTGAAAGAAGGTTAATGTTCACTCACCTAAGGGTTGATTCCAGAACCGATAGATTGCTAGCACTTTCGAAGTAAGTAACGTTCGAAAGAATCTTTCGCTGGGGAAACAACAATGCTTAAGGCTGATATGTATCAAGAGAAGTATAACGGAAAAATTGACTTCTCTTGACACGGGTTGAACCTGGAGAATCTTTATCACGAACTGATTATATCAGTGGACACTCATCACGATGAGTAAATATAATTCTAGTATTAAAGGAGAGTTCATTCTTGGCTTACAAAGTGGAGTATTTGACCAAGATTAGACGAATCGATGGAAAAAGGGAAATGACTATTTCGTCTTTTTCATCTGATTTGTTAAGCTTATATTACTAGGTCCATAGTCCCCGATTCGGTTCTGATAAAGGCGGATAAGAACTTTCGTATAATAATGTTTATCATTATTAATCTCACTTGTTGTAATTGTGATTGACAACATTAATTCTGGAAAACGGGTATTCGCAGAATTAAATAAATATTTATGGTAGAATTGTTTATTTATTATTGGATCAAGTAAACAATCAATTATTAATTATTTGTTTGTTGTTGGACCAAGTAAATAAATAATTAATTGGGTTTTAAGCAATTGGACCTTGCACAAAATATGAAAATCGGATTTGGGAATTTTGGCATGGGAGTTGCGCAAATTTGCCTTGGCCGTGTGCCTAAAATCCGACTTTTATGATATTGGTATTTACCAATATTTTCTCTTTAGTTGTTTAAATAAATGAGTGAGAATAATATAATTTATTCTCTCCTTATTTAAATGAAAGTATTTAGGAGAATATATGAGAATATATTTAAAGGGAAATAATATATTCTCCTTTATTATCTCACTAAATAAAATATTCTCTATTTAAATAGAGAATAATATCCCATAGATATTGATCTGATGGATGAGAGAAAAAGTATGATTCACTTGTTGAGATCCAAGAGCCTAGATTAAATCCTCTAGTGTGAACACAATAAAAGGAAATAATATATTCTGGAAGGTTCCATGAATATCTCATTTTACTACTATAAATAGGGGTTCATGAGAAGGATTTTGACCTAATAATTTCGTGGCTCTCCCTCTTGGCCGTGCGAAATTTTCTGCCTCTCCCCCTCGGAAATTCGTTTCCATTCTTAGTAAAATAAGAGCGAGATTTGAAACACCACGTTTCTCATCTAGTGAGATAAAGACTGTGTCCACTCATCTTTATTATTCGTCTCGGAGATTACGTTTCTGAAGACTAAGGTGTCATCCTCGAGTCCTTCATCAAGACGATGCAAGAAGTACGCGATTGGTTTAGGAGCGTTCTGTAACTGAACTGAAAATCAATGTAAGTATTCGTTTTTTTGCTCAAATCGGTTGCTTGATAAATATGCTCTCGTGAATTAAATTAATTAAACATAACTAGATCTTGTTAATTATAACCATAATTTAATTAGCTTATGATCAGTGTAATTAATTATTTTTCCGCATTAATATGGTTATATGGGAGAATCATCTTCAACGAGTGGTATCAGAGCGATTGTTCGTGTCTGATACGCGCTTGATTCCCCAACAGAGCGAGCAGTCTCAACAAGGTGACGGTGTTTCCTTTCAGCTGCACCGTTTCGTTGAGGTGTGTTAGTACATGAGGTTTGACGAATAGTCCCATCGGAAGCAAGTAACTGGCAAAAGTCGTTAGAAGTATATTAACCCCCTAAATCACAACGAAAACATTTAATGACAGCAGAATGTTGTGTTTTCACTAGGGCTCTAAAATCACGATAAATGCTAAAAAAAATTAGATCTACACTTCATTAAATAAACCCAAGTGTAACGAGTAAAATCATCAACAAATGAAACGTAGTATCTAGAACCACCCTTAGTAGACACGAGAGTAGGTCCCCACACATCAGAATGCACAAGATCAACCAGAGCAAGAGAAGACGAAACAAAAAATGAGGGGACATATGGTTGGAGGCACCCAAATCAAGTATCCAAATGGATGATAGTATACCTAGGACTGACGATGAGGACAAACCTTTAGAGGAAGAGGTTGACATGACATGACATGAGGCTGAGAGGCAAGGAACTGCTGGAACTGCTCAAACATGTACGGGTCCACAGATGGGGCAGCAACATCGTTGGTGGGCGGAGGTGTCCACGGACGTGTCGGACGAGGTGCCCATGGAGCTGGTGCACGAGGTGCCCATGGAGCCGTCGGATGGGGTGCCCACGGAGCCGTCGAGTGAGACTAAGGCTGGGTTGGGCATTGTTGCTGTTGCTGTGCTCTGTCCCTACCTAACTTCGGACACTGAGCCTTCCAATGTCCATTCTCTTTACATAAGGCACATTTATCCAGAAGGAGTGATGACCTGGGCGTACTACCGATAGGAGAACGGTACGGGGCAGCAAGGACAGCAGGCACCGCGGGTGATGGAGTCTCCTTGTCAATCTTGGACTTGAGACGAACCTCTTCGGCCAGCAGCTCATTGACCACAGAATCAATAGAAGGAAGAGGACTGCGGTGAAGAATCTCACAATGCAATCCCTCAAAGTCGTCACGAAGGGTCATCAGGAACTGAACCAATCGCTGCTCTTCACGCCGAGAGATGTAAGCCGCCACTGCCCTCAATTCAGCCGACTCAGTCAATGTCAACTGATCCCACAATGAGGAATGGTAGAATAGAACTCTTGAATACTCAAACCGTTTTGCCGAAGTGCACGAATATCCATCTCCAACTGATACTGTTTGGCAACTG
The DNA here is from genome assembly GCF_054948205.1 of Urtica dioica subsp. dioica. Taxonomy (NCBI): domain Eukaryota; kingdom Viridiplantae; phylum Streptophyta; class Magnoliopsida; order Rosales; family Urticaceae; genus Urtica; species Urtica dioica. The sequence continues at coordinate 33,834,314 of NC_142761.1, forward strand.
AGCACTGATCGAGTGGGTAATAGAATTTTCAATCCACGTGATAATTTTTGCGTTGTCAGCCTCCCAAACATCAATCGAAGTTGTAAAATATTCAGCCTTCTCATCGGAAGGCTTACGACGCACAGCCGTCACATAACTCCACATTGATTTTCCACGCAAAAAATTCCTCATAATATAACTCCAATATGAGTAATTTTTGCCATCCAGTTGAACACCAATTGCCTGAAGGGAGTCATCTCTACGACCCGCCATATCGAAAAACACAAATCCAAACACTCAAAAAAACGAAATCCAAACAAACAGAGAGAAATCCCCAAATCGAAATCCGAAAACGAAATCAACAACGCATCCAAACAGCGCTAAACCGACGAACAAGACAATTACTCAATAAATTACGACATCCACAAATCAAGAAAAATGAGGCGAAAATACAAACGATACGGACGAAAAACGTAACTCGAACATCCGTGAACACCGTGCTTGGTATATTAACTTTCTTCAATCAATTAACAAAAGCCATGAATGGAGAAGATAACTCTGATACCATGAAGATTTAGGGATTCAGAGAAAAAGAGGAAGTCTGAATAATAAATTGCATAGCAAATAAATAGAATAGTCTGAGTATATATAATTATAATATAACAAAAAGAGAAAAAAAAGAAAAATAATCCTACATACAATAATAATAATAATAATAATAATAATGACTATATATATATATATATATATATATATATATATATATATATACACGCTAATAAGGAGGAGGAGAATAATATTACGAACGCGAGAGGGACATGGAGGGACAGATGTGGGGAGATATCAGCTACAAAAGAAAGCACAAGAGATTATGACTCTTTTCTTTTCATATATTAATTATATACACTAATAAATCTACTTGCCTAAAACTAGTTCTCCATGATCTTACATATTCGATCAACTATCTTTATTTAAAAACTTTCCAAATACGTTTCCAAAACCGTATTCATTCGATCTCATCGTAATAAATGCCTAATTTCTTCATTTGCTTATTAAGGAACAATTGCTTTACGATATCAAATGGAAAAGGAAATAAATAATATATGCATACATTAATGACCATAGCTGACGTACTATATATACATATTTCTTAGCATTGAAGTAAAATATTACACACACATTTAAATTACCAGAGTACACACCGATATAATATATACACTAATAACCGTAACTCATGCAGTACATACATATATATACACACGTGTATATATTATATCCATTAACATAGATAGAAGAGACAAAACCTCTTCCATTTTTATCCTATGACCGCCACGTGGCGCCTCCAGTATGCGACACGCGGCGGCCATTTTTTACATCTTCCATTGTTTTTTTTTCTTTTTTTGCCTTTCGGGTTTTAACTTTTTTTTTTTTGCCTTTTCCTTTGCCTTCCGGCTTTTAACTTTTTTTTTTTTTTTTTTTTTTTTTTTTTTTAACTTTTTTATATATTTTTTTTCTTCTCTTTCCCCTGACCTTTATTATTTTTTTTCTCGGCTTTTAAATTTTTTTTCCCCTCTCATCAATATATTTTGTATTTTTTTTTATTTATATTTTTTTTTCTATCTCTTTCATAAATATATTTTGTATAATTTTTTTTATGTATATTATAATCATAATTGCTAATATTATATTATATCGATAACATACATAATCCTTTATTTTTTTCCCTCCGCCTTTAATTTTTTTTCCCTCTCTCATCAATATATTTTTATATCTTTTTATTTACCCATAACATAGTAATAAGAGACAATGTCTCTTCAACTTTCATTCTGGTTCCATCACGTGGCGCTGTCAGGCGGCGACTTTAAATTTTTTTTTTTGTCCCCTCTCTCATCAATATATTTTGTATATTTTTTATTTATATTTTTTTCGCCCTCTTTCATCAATATGTTTTATATAATTTTTTTATGTATATTGTGGGTGTTAAAAATCTACCTTCGAAAATATTATTTTGTATTGGGCTTCAATTCAGACCAAGCCCATTGTCCTCTTAGCAGGTTGGTCCGTATATCAGGCTTGGGCCCAGTTCGACTTCAACAGGTCTGCCCAAGTCCAACTACATTCCAGATCGGCCCAAGCCCAAACACGTCTTCCAGCTCGACCACGTCATCCTGGCCAGAAGAATCGGTCAGTCAAAGCGAAACCGCGCCGCGAAGACCGGGTCCAGGACGAATTCAACCCGACAATGTGAAACGGATCGAGCAACACGTGTCTTCAACAAAAGAGTCCTACATCGTCTATAAATAGAGAATTAGATGTCGATTTGCACACACGAGCTTAGAATTTATCTTCCATAATTATTATTTCAGTACTATTGCTTTCGGTGCCGAGTTTGCCTACGAGACTTCGTCACTTCATCCTATTGTAATTCATTTTCATGATCAATAAAGCTTATTAATAATTTCCTTTTATTATATCCTTTCGTCCTTAAATAATTTCTTATACGACGTCTTCTGAAACCCCGATAATATATATATATATATATATATATATATATATATATCATATATTAGCACTTTAATATTTGTGATTGTTGATCGATCCAAAAATCGACATCAACAGTTTGGCGCCGTCTGTGGGAAATTCAGAAAGACCAACCTCGAAAGAAACGGTTCAAAATTTTTTTTTTGTCATGTCTTACACTCCGACTCACTACGAATCTGGACAGGAGATCCCTCCGGGGATCAGGGCAATCCTGGATATGTTGACCAAAAAAATAGATGAGCAAGCAGAGAGCAACCGGGTTCTTAATGACCGGTTGAATGCTCTCTCGACTCCTCAACACACTCCGGACCCTCAGGCGGGATCCGGAGATACGACCGCCACGGAATCTGCTCGTCAAGCAGCCTCGGCTGCGCAGACAAGCCGGGCTCTCCTCCCGGAGTCCGTCTTGATTTCTCTGGGATCTAGGTTACCCAAGGAACATACAGTCTCCCGGCACAAGCTTCCAGCTTGGGGGGACTGCTAGCGAAGTCGCGACAGAAGTCACGATCGACCCTTCTGGTCTCCCTCCGCCTCCTCTGGGGGGAGCGCCATCCGGGTCTTTTCCGACTAATGCGGGATCTCGCCCTTCGGCGACCTATCAAATGTTCACCCCCCAACGTTTTGGTGGGATGAATCGGACCTGTCATAGCCCGGTCGAGGCTACCGCGGTCACACCTACACGTACAGGACCTCGCCTCTTTCACGAGGGCGAACCCAGCATGACCGAACTAGACCAATTTAAGGAGTCAATAACGATCGAGCTGAGAGCTGTTCGCTCAGAATTTCATTCTGCAACTAGCTCGGCCCCCGAAATAGATCGCCTCGTTGAGGAAATGAGGAAGGCTCATTTTGCCAGAAATATTACCGAAGCGCAACTGGGAGATACCAGAAAGGTTCGCCTTCCGCGGTATAGTGGCATTTCGAGTCCAAAAGCTTTTATCTTGTCCTTCAGAGTAACAATGGGACGGGTTATGCTCACAAAGAGAGAATTAGAGGCAGGTTATTGCCAGTTATTCGCAGAAAGCTTGTCCGGGTCCGCTTTAGAGTGGTTCTCCAAACTCGAGCTGAACTCTATCAATAGTTTTGACAAACTATCGGCTGCATTCCTGAAACACTATTCGATGTTCGTGGAGGACGATCTGACCATAGCAGATTTATGGAGAATTCAACAGAAAGAGAACGAATCCTTGAAGGATTTCATGATCCGTTACAAGGACGTGCTCTAAAAAATTTCTAACGTATGTCACGAATCTGCCATAACCTCTTTGAGAAACGGGTTAAGGCACGACTCGAAGCTGAAACTAGAGATGACTGTTAACCGTCCCCTCACATTGGAAGATGCGATTCACAAAGCCGTAAATTATGCGAAAGCCGAAGAGGAATTCGCTTCCTATGAGAGGCAACGCGCAGCTGAGAAGAAACCGTCCTCCAACACTTGGGTAAGACCTGTAAATGCTGGGGGCAACCCTCACAGGGTCAACCCCCAAGACGCTACATCTCATGATAGAAAGCTACACATCCCTCCTAACTACGCCTTCAACGTCGATGAACATATTAAGGAGGGAGGTCCCCCGGCAAAAAAATGGACGCGGGACCCCAATGCGTATTACAGTTTCCATAAAGCTAACGGCCACGACATGGTTAATTGTGAGACCATGCGCAAGGCTTTAGCAGAAAAATACGCAAAAAGGGAACTAAAAGACGTTGATCTAGGACCCCCGCCAAAAAAGAAGGTCTTCAACAACAACAACAGAGGAAGGGGCAACCCCTCCCCTAAGAGATCGAGACCTGTTGAGGAAGGGGAACCAAGTTCCCCACCGACCGTCGCAGAACATAGAGTTGACTTCATAATGGGCAGCTCGAAGTTTTGCAACGGAACGGTCAACTCAATTAAAGCACATCAACGTAAGTTAAACAACCAGACCCCCAGAATCAGACTAGAATAAGACATTCAAATCTCGTTCTCCGAAAAAGAAGCCATAGGGACAACCGATCCGCACGACGACGTACTCGTAATCACGATTGACGTGTCTAACTGTGAGGTCGCGAGGGTCTTAATCGATGGAGGCAGCTCCGTAGATCTTATCTTCAAAGATACCCTGGCTAGGATGGGAGTCAGCAAAGATGAGATCGAAAGAGAACAAACCCAATTGACGAGTTTCAATGGGTCAACTACACCATCCTTAGGAACGATCAGGTTGCCCATAAAAACAAGTGGAATCAATAAAATAGTGGAATTCCAAGTTTTACACCGTCTCTCCCCCTACAATATTATCTTGAGAAGACCATGGATACATAGGATGAGGGCTGTACCTTCAACCTTTCACCAATGTATCCGCTTCCCTACGCCTGAGGGGATAAAAGATATTCGAGGAAATCAGGCGACCTCCCGCAGTTATTATCTCACTAGCCACAAGCATTGTGCTAAAGCGATTAAAGAGGAGCAATAGCAATTAATGAAAGTGGAGTGGGCCGAGAGCGTTTCTGCACTAGAAGAACCCGACTCCCTTGATGCGCCGAGTACCAAGATAACGGTCCAAGTACAGCTCGATGGCTCCGATCCTTCCAAGTGTGTCGGAATCGGAACCAAGCTTAAAGGTGGTATTAGGTGAGAATTGATCTGTTTCTTAAAACAAAACAAGTCCACCTTCGCCTGGACGACCGAAGATATGCCAGGAATTAGCATCGACGTTACGTCTCACCAGCTTAACGTTGATCCTAGTTTTAAACCTATAAAACAAAAAAGACGAAAGCTCGGTCCCGACAGGGCACGAGTTGTCAACGACGAAGTCGAAAGACTACTCAGTGCAGATTCAATTCGCGAAGTAAAATACTCGGATTGGCTGGCAAACACTGTCGTCGTAAAGAAAAAGAATGGGAAATGGCGGGTATGCGTTGATTTCACCGATCTGAATAAAGCATGCCCCAAGGACAGCTTCCCGTTGCCTCATATCGACCAGCTAGTCGAAGCAACCGCGGGACATAAGATCCTATCATTCATGGACGCTTTCTCAGGATACAACCAAATCCTGATGCATCCAGACGACCAAGAAAAGACAGCTTTCATCACCGACCGAGGCACGTATTGCTACAAGGTCATGCCCTTTTGTAAGGACGAGCTTTTGCGTCATTCGTATTTGGAGATTTGGAATTTATTAACGAGTTTCCGTTATTACAACTAAATTCCCGAGTGAATTATACTTCAATAGATTTATCGGATTGATTTAAAATATATTAAGGTAAGGAGAAATCTCGGAATAAATAAAGGAATTATCGAGTTTAACTCGATTAATAAATTATTTCCGAGGAGACATTACGGAAATTAATTTAAGAAATAAATTCTCAAGAACGAGAATTAATTCCGAGAAACCTTAAATATATTTTAATTAATCGAGAACAAACGAGAAAATTCTCGAGTTCGAATCATATAATTATAATCCGTTAGGTTATGGATTTAATTAAATGAAAGGACGTGGTTGTAACAATTTTTAAGGGACCCATTTGAAAGAAAACAAAGAAAATAGGTTGGTTTATAATTAATGGGATAAGGATGAGCATTGCCATGTCATCAATCAAAGATTTGGATAATATCAAGTGATGTTTATCGCTTAGCCGAATAAAATCAAACCCACCTGCCCAAGGAAGAGAAAAGACACGGGAAAAAAAAAGAAAGAAAGAGAAAGAAAAGAGAAAGAAGAAGAAGAGAGCACGGGAGAGAGAGAGAGCCGAGAGAGTGAGAGAGAGGAAGAGAGCGAGAGAGCGAGACGAGGGTGAGCTCGCGAAGGGGACGCTCGGCCGACAGCCACCGAGCCCGAGCGCCACCCACGCGCGGCCGAGAAGGAACCAGTGCCGCCGCGAGCAAGCCGAGGACACCGGAGCGGAGAAACTCACCGGAGAAGAAGGAGAGAGGGACGGCGACGGAGAAGGTAAGCTCGATTTTGAACTTCTCTTCCTTTATGGTTCAGATTTGAGGAAAATCATAGAGTTAGGGTTTGGAGATTTGGGGCTTTTGTGGAAATTAGCTTGAATCTCTTGTGTTATGCCCGATTATTCTTGGTTGAGTGTTGGATTGAAGGATAATTGCTTGATTTCGGGATTTATGAGATTGTTTGTCTTGGATTTCTTTGGATGAGTTTGGATTTGGAATTGTTTCAGCCGTGTGTTTGAGCTTGGTGTGGGTTGTTATTGATTTTTGTGACATGATTCCTTGGTTGATATGGCTGTGATATTGAAACCAAGAATCTGAGAAGGTTGGGTTTGAATTTTGTTGTTGGCCGTGTGCGTGTAAGGCTGTTTTGATATTGTTGTTTGGATTCGTTAATTTGGCCGGTAAGCTTTATTTTGTGTGCGAGTTGTTGTCGAGAGTTAGGCTCGGTTTTAAGTGGGCGGAACAGGGCTCGGGGCAGCGGCACTAGATGGCGAGGCAGCGCGGACTTGGAAGGTTCGGGCCTCGGCTCGGGGACTTGAGACGTCTCCGATTATTTAGGGCGAGTCGGGGTTTGTCCCGAGTCTCGACTCGTGCTGGTTACTCGTGCTAGTTACGAATATTTAATTAATATGTTATTATGTTTATGGTAAAGTTCGTTTCAATATAAGTCGTAAAGGAAAATAAATTATTATGTTATCGTTATAAACTCGTTGATTATTTAAGTAACTACTTAATATCCTTATTTAAGTTATGTATTAAAAATCGAGTTCGACTATAAGCTCGACTCTTTTAATTTTGAAAATGAATAACAACGAGAAATATTTTATTTACGTAAGAAAATAGAAATAAAAGAAAGGTTTGACTATGAATCGAGGGTTCGGTTATTTCATAAACATTTTATTAAATCGAACCCAAAATTATTTGCAATATGGTTAGACATTTAAAATAAACGACTTGGTTTATTTTAAATGAAAGGTTTTTACGTTATGTATTTCATTTCTCAAATGGTTATAACTTGTCAATAAAAGAGACAAGTCAAAGATATTTTCTAGAACATATTTGAAAAGTATCGTTTTGAGTTATTTTCATATAACTTACATATCCTATAGATTGTTAGTATTAACTTCTATATACGTTCTTTTCTCTTAGTTTCGACCCTCGGGAACCTATTCTAAGCAGTGGACTTTACCCACTCAGAAGAATAGGTGGTCGAATAGTGTAGAACGTTCCTTAGCTTAGATTAGAAAAGCGATGTGAAGGCCTTATTTATAGGTGTCGATTCTTTTCTGCATCTCTGTTTTGTCCTGTGTGTTCTTGATTGCTCGTGTTTGAGACACTCTGAGTAGCGTGAATAGGAGGACGTTTTGAATACATTCCTTGTGAGCTTTCTTTCCAGTAGAAGTATGTACGTTAGTGTATCGAGGGATGAGATACTAAGTACGCTCGACGTTCGATCTTTCTCTTCCATAGATAAGTCCAGATTGCTATAAGGATTAGCAACGAGCAGAAAGAGCTTACGTGGACTGGGTTATACGTGAAGTTAAGAAGAACCCTTTTGTTTGGAAGAGAAGATTTCAGGATTCGAGAGAATCGTTATCCAGGTAAGTGGATTTTAGGCACCTACAATATCAAGAAATATTATATATATCTATATATATATACATATATTGTACGTGCATTATTTATTTTTATGTGCTTCTAGTAAGCAAGATTAAGATAAGCCAAAAGATAAGTCACTATCAAGATTAAGGGCTTTAAGCCACTAACGAATTGGAAAACGGAATTAGTCCGGCTAACAAAAATGGCTAGAGATAACTAGGAACCCGAGCCTTTGTTATGTGTTTAGTTAGTTCCCCCCCTAAGAGATCCAGTCCTAGTAAACTGGGTTATGAGAGACTGTTATTAAGACTCGTATTCAAAAGCGAGGATATTATGATAGGATCTTTGGGAGTCACATCCTGAGATCTTATAAGTCACGAATTAATAAGCGAAAAGAATATATGTAAGATCGGGATTGAACCCGAACTAAACAGTCTCTCATGTTAGGTTAATTAAAGAGAAAACATGGAATGGTACCGCCTCCGACATATACCCCATAGACGGGGATTAGGCAGGAGATTGTGCACCCTCCTGTCTGGCGCCAATAAGACATGTGTCGTGCGGATATCATTAAGGGATCCCGAGCAGAAAATGTATTGTATGATGGGAATTGCCGGGACCTAAGCTGGCATATTCTCAAGTAAGAGGAGTTACCGGGACCTAAGCTGGTAATTCCATAGATTATGATGAAAGTATGTTATGATGTGAATCACCGGGACCTAAGCTGGTGAATTCTTAAGTAAGGGGAATATCTCGGGACCTAAGCTGAGTTATTCCTAAGTAAGATGAATCTATCGGGACCTAGGCCGATTGATTCTTAAGAAATGTGGATTTATCGGGACCTAAGCCGATACTTCCGCAAGTTATGATAAGATATGAATTGCATGTTATGTATTGCTTATGTGTTATGTGCACGATGCATTAGTTATATAGATATCCGCTTACTGAGTCTTTCGACTCACAGTTATTATCTTGATATTGTAGATAAAGGCAAAGCTAAAGAAGATTAAGCAGAGCATCAGCAAAAGCCGGTAAGTAAGTAGGCGTGTGTATGTACGGCTGCCGACCTGTGGCTAAGTCAAGGGCGAATAAGTCTGTTTTGTTTTTAAAAGACGAGTCTTTTGTTTGTGAAGTTTTAAATAGTATGTTTTAAGAAAAACGAAAAATTCGCCCATATTTTTGAGACGTTTAAGTAAATATTTTAAAAGTTTTTCTAGAAAATGTTTTCCGGAAGCGCTTCCACCAAAGTTTTTATGAATTTTATTTATGTCAAGTAAGATACGGAAGTCCTCTGCCGCGGCTCGCGGGCGAGCTAAGGCTCGCGGGTCGTGACAGAATTTTTGGTATCAGAGCCCAGGTTGAGCCGTTTCTGTAGACTTGTGGTCGTACATACACTAACTTACTTACTTATAAGTCATCTGATGTTTAAGATAGCCTTATCTATAATATCTTGTTGAGTCTTTGTGAAAGATAGCGGTTATATTAGGATAATCAAATGCTTACCCATTCCTACTCATAGGCGAAGTAGAGATTAAGAATGGGACCTAAGAAGCAAACGCAGACGGATCTTTCGCAAGAAATGGCTGAGATTAACAGAGCTCTAGAGCGTCAAGCAGAAGATGCACGTCGAAGGGATGCTCAAATAGAAGAGCAGAACAGGATGATCACGCAACTTATTGCGCGAATGAACGAGCAGCAGCCTCCACGGGGTCAAGAAGAGCCTGAACCCCAGGCACATCGACCAGAATACTTAGAGGAATGTTTCGAGGTATTGAACAAATATCAAATGAAACTCAATCCCACCAAATGTTCATCCGGAGTCTCATCCGGTAAATTCCTTGGATATTTAGTTACCCAACGAGAAATTGAGGCTAACTCGGATCAATTACACGCCTTGCGAGAAATTCCTTCACCCCGTAATAGGCGTGAAGTTCAGAGGTTGACGGGACGCATCGCTGCCCTTAACCGCTTCATCTCTCGGTCCACGGACAAATGTCTCCCCTTCTACCGGCTACTCAAAGGAAACAAAAAGCTCGAATGGGATGATAAGTGCAAAGAGGCGTTCAAAAGATTGAAAGAATATCTATAGACGCCCCCGATCTTGGCAAAACCTGTTGCGGGGGAACCGCTCTACCTATACGTCGTAGTATCCCAAGCGGGCGTTAGTGGAGTACTCGTCAGAGAAGAGCAAAGAGACCAACGACCGATCTTCTATACAAGCAAGTCGTTGGTCGACGCTGAAACTCGGTATCCTGTTATGGAAAAGTTGGCCTTGACCGTCGTTTCTGCCGCACGAAAACTTCGGCCATACTTCCAATCTCACACCATAATAGTAATGACATCGCACCCGCTCAGAAGTTTCCTACACAGCCCAAATCAATCGGGAAGGTTAACTAAGTGGGCCGTTGAACTGAGCGAATACGATATTGAGTACCAAATGAAGACATCCGCAAAATCGCAAGTTTTGGCGGATTTCATCATCGAACTCCCACAAGAAAGCCCCGCCGTAGCCGAAATTGAAGGCACCTGGACACTTAAAGTGGACGGGGCATCGTCAAAGCAAGGGGCAGGAGTAGGGATTCACCTGACCTCCCCTCACGGTGAGACTATAGAACAATCATTCAGGCTCGACTTCGACGCATCAAACAACGAAGCCGAATATGAAGCACTAATCGGCGGACTTAGGTTGGCCACTGCATTCGGATCAAAGAAAGTGGAAGCTTTCTGCGACTCTCAACTCGTAGCAAACCAATACTCCGGAGAATACGAGACTAGGGATGAGCGAATGGAAGCTTACCTAAAAGTCGTAAAAGAACTAACGAAACACTTCGAAGAATTCTCCCTGATAAGGATCCCTCGAGGCGAGAATACTCCGGCCGACGCATTGGCTGCCTTGGCATCTACCTCGGATCCGGGCATCAAAAGGGTCATACCAGTCGAAACAATCAAACAACCTTCTATTGCCACGACCGTCGCCGTAGTCATAACAATAGAAGGGGGGATTGGAGGGATGAAATACTGCATTACATCACGTCTGATACGGTCCCATCCGATAAGATGGCAAAACGCAAACTCGTGCTGAGAAGTGCGAGATTTTGCATCATAGATGAAAGCCTGTTTAAAAGAAGCTTCGCATGACCCTACCTCAAGTACGTTGGGATGGAGGAGTCTAAACGAATCCTGGAAGACGTGCACGAAGGAGAATGCGGAAATCACGCAGGCAGACGAGCGCTCGCCATAAAAATAAAAAGGCAAGGCTACTTTTGGCCGACCATGTTGGCAGATTGCGAGGCGCACTCGCGCCACTGCAACCAATGCCAACGCCATGCCCCTAACATAAAAAGACCCGCGGAAGAGTTGTCTTCTATCTCAGCACCATACCCATTTATGAAATGATCAATGGATATCGTGGGACCAATGCCGGTCGCCCCTGGCGGACTAAGATTTCTACTAATCTTAACAGATTATTATTCAAAATGGGTGGAAGCAGGCGCCTTCATCCTAATAAAAGACGTTGATGTCACAGCATTCATCTGGAAAAATATAATCTGTCGACACGGAACTCCCCACGAGATCATAACGGACGACGGGTCACAGTTCATATAAAAAAAATTCAGAAACTTTTGCTTCCACAATAACATCGAATTGAGGATGTCAACACCACGATATCCTCAAGGGAATGGACACGTGGAAGCTACAAATAAAACCATAGTAGATTCCGTAAGGAAAGGGCTCGATACGAAAAAAGGACGGTGGGCAGAAGAGCTACCAGGCGTGCTCTGGGCTTACCGAACTAGTCCGCGAAGGCCGACAGGGGAAACTCCATTTTCCCTGGTCCATGGAGTCGAATCAGTCATCCCAATCGAGCACCAAGTGCAGACCCTTAGGGTAGTGCATGCGCCGGAGGATGAATTCAAAAATAACGAATCGCTATGCGATGCCTTGGACCTCGTAGAAGAAAAAGCGGGACTTAGCCCTGATACGACTATCTCACTATAGGCAATCCATTGCTAGATTCTATAATAAAGGTGTTAACGAAAGAAGATTTGATGAAGGAGATTTGGTACTCCGAAAGACCTTCCAAAACACCGCTGAGGCTAACGCCGGGAAATTAGGTGCTAACTGGGAAGGTCCATACAGGGTTACCAAGGTTGTGCGTCCTGGAGTCTATGAACTCGAAACTCTGGACGGCGTCCCGACTTTGAGATCATGGAACGTCTCGAACCTAAAGAAATACTATTGCTAAAAGCAATAAGAATCGAACTACGACCGACTTGATCCCTGTATAAGGGTACGTAGGCAGTCCTTGAAAAGGCACAGTCTCCTTACAACGAAAACATGCACTTCTCCAAAGACCTCGGACTCCGGATCGAACTCGCAGTGTATTCCATCTCGACTCTAGTAAGGTCCAAAAAATTCCCCTCGATATTCCACGTAACACCATATCGCGAGGTCGCCCCCTTGATATAGTCGACCTCGCCCATTTCGTCCCAAGGGAAACATCTATAGATCTCGGCCATCTAAGAGACTTGACTACGAAAGGGTGACTACTCAAGCCTAAGTGAAACATTTTAAACGTCAATCGACCTAAAAGACTTAGCAAATATCACAACGCTCTGACTAAGGGAAACATTTTAGATTTGAACAATCTAAAAGACTTAGTGAATCATAAAGATACGACAAGATCATCGGACCTCGCCCTAAATTTGTAAGGGAAACATTTTAGACACCGACAATCTAAAAGACTTAACCGGATTTAGGGGAATCTTAAGTCAGCTCGGACCGCGATCAACTGTCAATTCAGAGTATTCTGAAACGCACAGTTGGACGATCTGAATGACTTGGCAACTTTGTGAAGAATCACACATGCACAAATTTTGGACCAAATAATATAAAAATAAATAATAGGAATAAAACAAGGCATAATAAAGATAGAGGTACCGAAGCCCTCTATAATTGTTCAAAATACTAAAAACGTTTCGCCCAAAACAAGCGGGCCCAAAGAACGAAACAACGAAATAAAAATAACAAAATCATAAAATTCTTGAGCTAAAAGAAGGCGGGGTCGAACTCAGGACTGGCCAGGAGCGTCTTGCTCAGTTCGCTCAGAGCTTGGAACCTCGCCTCCAGCGCGCTTCGGGGTCGGAGTAAAGGGTTGATCCTCCCGAGACTCTGGGATGGTGGTGAGAACCTCTTCGGTCGAGCCAAGCATCGAGCCATGCTCATTAAAGGTAGGAACGTCAGAGTCGGCTGGAGCTCCGGTTGGCAAACTATCATGATACGGAGTAAAAGGGATATCCTCTACCTCTGGAATGGCGACGACGGCGAGCTCCTTCTCGTAGTCGGCGATATCTGCCTCGGTATCCGCCAGTTCGCTCGACCACTCGGGGGCTGAATTGTTGATGACTTCGATGATCAACTCCTTGTTGCCTCGACACTGCTCCAGCTTCTTCATGATCAGGATCGCCTCATCAGTTTTTTCCCACTGAGCGCGATACTTTAGTATCTGCTCCCGGTACTTCATCGACGACGCCTTTCTCGCTGCCAAGACCGCCCTATCTTTCTCGGCCTTGGCCGATCTCTTCAGCTTGGCGATCTCCTCCCTGGCACTGGCGAGGTCCCTGTCATTATTTTTTATCCGAGCCTTGGCCCCTGCAAGCTACTTGGCAAGTGCGCTTGAGTGAATGCCCCACTTGTCGATGGCCTTCTTACCCTTCTCAACCTGGGTCTCAAGCTCCTTGATCCTCGCCTCCGAGGCGGCCTGCAGCGTCTTCGACCTCGCCAAAAGGGCGTCCTTGGCCAAAAAGGTTACCTTCTCGCCCATCCCTTTGAGCTCGGCTGAGAGGGAATCAGTTTTCTTCTTCGCCTCTTTGGAGCTGGCCGCCGCGGTCCGAGCTCTCTTGATATGTTCCTCATATCGGAACACACCCCGGTTGAGCTGGTGGGTGAGCGAACACAGACACAAAGTCAAAACCTGAATAAAATCCCTAAGCTTCTCAATCCGCCTACCAAAATTCTAAGACTTACCGAGGTGATCTGTTAGGCCATGAGATGATACCAATCCGCCTCGATGAGCAGAGGCACCTTGGGCAGCGGCAAAACGTCGACAGTAAGCTGCCTAAGGAGCCCAGCGGACGAGTACAAATTGTCGCAGAGCAAGGTGTCGCGGTTATACCTAAAGTGGATGTTGTACTTCTTCTTCGGTTTCTAAGAGGAACCCACCTCGTTCACAGACTTCACCGCGGTCGCCCCGCTCAAATGAGTCTCCACCAGACTCCCCTCGCCAAAAACTGACCTCCTTCTTTCCTGGGCCGCCCGAGCCGCAGTGGACGAAGACTTCCCCTTGTCTGCTGTGGACGAGGCATTGATTTGGTCACCCCGACCGTGGATGCTGGTGCGGACACCCCGCCTCCATCACAGTTCTTTTTCTTCTTCTTCCTCTTCTTCTTGTTCCCCTCATCTCCAGAAGGTTCTCCTTCACCTTCTTCCTCTCGACTATCATTTCGACGAGCCGGGTCCTTCCTTTTCCTGGGTCCGCTGGAGGGCTCGCCCGATTTCTTCGCCTCTCCACCCGGTGCGGCCGGAGTAGAGTAAAGGGCTTGATCATCCTTAGCGGCCTCAACATTCACCGGGACCGCGCCGTCTTCAACATCGACGACCGGTATATTGCTGGGATTTTGAGTCCCGATGATCTCGACTTCGGGTTCCTGAGAAGGAACCGGCGGCGTGGTGGACGAGGAAGAGACCCCGGCAACATACTTTTTTTGACGCCTGGCGTCGCGAGCGGAGACGTTGGAGTTCATGTTGTCTCCGACAACTTTAAAAAAAATATAAATAAATAAAATATATATATATATATATATATATATATATAGATATATACATATGAATAATAATGATAAATAAATATGATGATAAAAGACAAAGATGAGCGCAAAAATTAAGAACACCAACCTTCAAAGGTTGCAGAGGAGGTCGGCCAAAGTCAAGCCGAAGTGAATCTCTCTTCAGTAAAAGAAAGCCATTCACCGCGTCCTTCTTGCAAAAGCTCGAGCTTTTCGACGAACTGAGGACTCGATGGCGCCATGATTATTCCTGAAAAACGATTATGATAAAATATTATGAACAAGTTAACCACTTCGACCCCTATAAGCAAATAAAGACAGTTGCGAAATTGATTAGCCTACTCGAAGAGCTCGCCCATCTCGACTTGAATCGAGGAGCTCGGTCCCCGAGAGAGTGCTCAATGACGGTAAAGTAAAAATATCGACGACCCCAATACTTGTCCTTCGAAGGAAAGGCCGAGATCACTCCTTTGCCTGCCGCCTTCGGAAGATAGAAACATTTCGGGTCATGCTTCGAGTTCGTCTTCACGACGCATAAACGGACTAGGTCCATCATGTCGAGATCAACGCCTTGCTCATGGGCCACGACCATCAAACCCAGAACCATCCGAACGAAGTTCAGACACATCTGAGGGAGGGTCAGTCCCAAGGCCTCGACGTAATAAAAAAGAAGAGTGGGGATCGGGAACCGGAGTCCGCACTGATCCAACCAAACTTCATATATACAACATCGATCGTCAAGAATGGTCTTCGCCGTCGCATATGGGGGAGGAAGAATAAGCCCTATCTCGGGTGAAATCTGATATTTTTGGCGAAAAAGGGCGAGACCAGAACTCTTGACAGAAGATGGTAGGCATATATCGTCAATGTTCGAAGGGTTGGAACCCGATGGAGGTATTTCCGAAGATGACATCTTTAATTTTTGAGAAAGGTGTTTGAAGAAATTCAAAAAATTGGAAGATGTTAAAGATTGCAGAGCGAACTGAAAAAAAGACCTTGAGTTTGTCTAATGAACCGAAGCGAAGTCAACAAAAATATGGAGGGCTTTAGAGTTCGATAGTTGAGCTGAGATATTTAAAGCCGAAGTCATAAAAAGAGTTTAAAACTTTAGAGAGAAAAATAATCTTTTATGCGAAGAGAGAGAAAGAAAAGTTACCTTTTTATGCCGAGTTCGATGAAGGTTATAAGTAAGAAAGAAGTCTTTTCAAATTTCCCTTATTTATAAGTTTCTATATTAAACCTAACTCCGAGAAAAGAGTAATGATTAAATATAAAAGCGGATTAAATTCTAGACCGCTTTACCGACTCTTCGATTGCGTCTTGCGTGGACGAACGACAGCGTGCCACGCGTCCGAAGTAATCGTTGATTTTCCGTAACCCTAAACAATTTCGCTCCAATATTTCGAAAAATTCGGAATATTTTCAAAATATTCGGGGGCTAACTGTGGGTGTTAAAAATCTGCCTTCGAAAATATTATTTTGTATTGGGCTTCAATTCAGACCAAGCCCATTGTCCTCTTAGCAGGTCGGTCCATATATCAGTCTTGGGCCCAGTTCGACTTCAACAGGTCTGCCTAAGTCCAACTACATTCCAGATCGGCCCAAGCCCAAACACGTCTTCCAGCTCGACCACGTCATCCTGGCCAGAAGAATCGGTCAATCAAAGGGAAACCGTGCCGTGAAGATCGGGTCTTGGACGAATTCAACCCCGACAATGTGAAACGAATCGAGCAACACGTGTCTTCAACAAGGGAGTCCTACCTCGTCTATAAATAGAGAATCAGATGTCAATTTGCACACACGAGCTTATAATTTATCTTCCAGAATTATTATTTCAGTACTATTACTTTCAGTGCCGAGTTCGCCTACGAGACTTCGTCACTTCGTCCTATTGTAATTCATTTTCATGATCAATAAAGCTTATTAATAATTTCCTTTTATTATAGTCTTTCGTCCTTAAATAGTTTCTTATACGACGTCTTCTGAAACCCCGATAAAATATATATCATATATTAGCACTTTAATATTTGTGATTGTTGATCGATCCAAAAATCGACATCAACATATATTATAATCATAATTACTAATGTTATATTATACTATATCAATAACATACATTATCCTTTATTTTTTTTTTCACGACCTTTAATTTTTTTTTTCACTCTCTCATCAATATATTTTGTATATCTTTTTTATTTATTTTTTTCTCCCTATTTCATTAATATATTTTGTATAAGTTTTTATTTATGTATATTATAATCATAATTACTAATACTATATTATACTATACCAATTACATACGTTATTTTGAGTATATGTTATTATATATCTATAACATACTTAATAAGGAGCAACTCCTCCCCCACAAGCATTCTAGGGCCGTCACGTGGCCCCGCCTGACAGCGACACGTGGCCTTTTATTTTTTTATTTTGTGCTTCTTCGTCTTCTTTTTTTAAGCTGTCATATTTTTCCCCCTCTTTCATAAATATATTTTGTATAATTTTTTTTATGTATGTTAATTTTTTTTCCTCCATCTCTTATCAATATATTTTGTATAATTTTTTTTTTGTATATTATAATCATAATTACTAATACTATATTATACTATACCAATAACATACGTTATTTTGAGTATATTTTTTAATATATGTTATTATTATATATATATATATATATATATATATATATATATTCTTGGAAAAACTATGTGGTATTAATATTACACGTAGATTTTATATTTTATTGTTTGATGTATAATACACTTTTGCAATTTAACATAACAATATTTATTATTAATATAAATATAAGATTTGTTTTCTTTCTATTTCTTTATATATATATTTTAATTTCTTTTATCAAAATTTAACTTCAACTTTTACCTACCTAAATTTTTTTTGCCCATAATGCTTCTAAGAAATCTGACAGATAGGAAAACATGCAGTATTTTAAAAACTTTTGAATCATAAAAGAGTTTTTTTTTTCTAATTTTTATTTTTATTTTTTAAACATCATTGACAACGATTTTCCTAGATTTAATTTAATAAAATTAAAAGTCTTCAACTTATTTTATTTTCTTTATTTTTATTTCCCACTTTTTTTTTAAGAAAACAATAATAATTTTGCTGACGCGCGCATGATGCGTTTATTCAACTAGTATATATATACGTGTGTGTGAAGATTGGTGGTATGGCACATCAGCAGAAACACGTTAAAGCATCCACGTCAGAAGTCTGTTATAACTGCCAAAAGGATTGGCTTGCGCTACACGTCTGCATCAGAGAGTTTTTAAATACCTTGTAATCATTTATGTTAGTCAAGACATTCATTCAGCCGTATAGTCATGAGATGAAATGGAGAGAGAGAGAGAGAGAGAGAGAGAGAGAGAGAGAGAGAGAGAGAGAGAATCACAAATAAGGGCTTGGTGATCTAGAGTGTTTGTTTATGTAAATCTCGACGAGTCGTTCGAGTGTTCTTCATGTAATCTCCAATTGAGTATAGTGGAATCAAATAGGGAATCTCATCTCTGACCGGATTAGGATTCATTCTGAATCTGAACCAGGATAAAAATCGGTCGTGTTCTTTATGTTTATGCTTTTGTTCTTCATTTCTTGCATTGTAAGTAAAAACTGTGTGCGCCTAAATCTATTTCTGATTTTTGGTTTGTTTCTTAGGGTTTTTTTCAAACAAATTGGCTTTAGAGCCTCACTGTAAAGCTACGCTGAGGAAGAAGAAACCGAGCTAGCTCAAATCAATACCAGATCACCATCGGATTCAAGATGCGATCGAAGCAATTTCAAAATGTAGTGACTCAGAAGTCAAGATCGACGAACTATGTCTTCGTTCAAGTCCGATGTCGAGAAATTCGATGGCAAGAACAGTTTATTGTTATGTAAAGAAAAGTTGATGGCACATCTGGGATTCTAGGGCTTGATGACGCCTTGAAGGGGTTCGCTAAAATGCCAGAGTCGATGACAGACGAAAAGAAAGAAGAAGTCATGAAAATAGCAAGAAACACAATCATCTTAAGCCTTAGAGACCAAGTGCTGAGAAAGGTGATCAAGGAGAAATCAGCAGTGGCAATGTGGCTGAAGCTAGAGCAGCTCTACATGACCAAGACTCTTACCTCAAAGATCTATCTGAAACAAAAGTTCTACAACTTCAAGATGGATGAAGGTAAAAGCATCGATGATGATGTCAATGAATTTATCAAATTGGTTTCAGATCTGGATAGTCTACATGTGAAGATCGACGAAAAAGACTAGGCCATATTCATCATGAACTCTCTACCAAAGCCTTATGAACAACTGAAAGATACTCTCAAGTATGGGAATGAGACCCTATCTCTTGATGAGGTGATCAGTGATGCATACTCGAAGGAACTTGATTTAAAATCAAGTGCTAAAAGCAAAAAAGTGGCATCAGAAGTTCTTCATGTCAGAAGAAGAGCGGACAGGATGAAAAATGGCAAGAACAAAGGAAGGCCAAAGTCAAATGATCCTTCATCAACCACAGTCACTTGCTGGAATTGCAACAAGGATGATCATTATAGAAGGAATTGCCCAGAATCAAAGTAAAACCACCAAGGCGACGAAAAATCAAGAAAAAACAGCAACAACTCCAAAACTGGAGATGCTGCTAATATTCTTGATGGTCTTGACACGTGTGATGACCTATCAGTTTCAAACACCGATTCTCAAGAACAGTGGATTCTTGACACATGATGTACATATCACACGACTCCAAGAAACACTACTACAAATTCACATTTCTAGTGCGGAAGGGTATTAGGTGCCACATGTCGCATCTAAATGTCGCACCTAAGCACATATTAGGTGCGATATGTCACACCGGAAACTCATCCAGATGACTAAAAATTTCGCTAATGTTTAGTGGTATTCGGTGCGACAGTGTCGCACCGGATATAAAAATGTCGCACCTATTAGAAAAATCTCCCCGAAAATATTTAGTTGTGTTATTTCATATTAGGTGCGACATGTCGCACCTAATTGTGGAAATCCAACTCAAAACCAATTGGTATTAAGTGGAGGCTCCCAACCAATATATAAACACATGCCCATTCACACACACAACCAATGTGGGACTCATTTCCCACTTCAATACCCTCCCTCACGCGTAGCGTGGTCGGGCAGGGCA
This sequence comes from Urtica dioica subsp. dioica, assembly GCF_054948205.1. NCBI lineage: Eukaryota > Viridiplantae > Streptophyta > Magnoliopsida > Rosales > Urticaceae > Urtica > Urtica dioica. The sequence continues at coordinate 33,854,361 of NC_142761.1, forward strand.
GAAGAGCAATCCCCCTCACGCATGAGTGGGGCCAAATATGTGTATGAACGGTCAAGGCTCTGATACCATGTGGAAATCCAACTCAAAACCAATTGGTATTAAGTGGAGGGTCCCAACCAATATATAAACACATGCCCATTCACACACACAACCAATGTGAGACTTATTTCCCACTTCAATACTAATATGAGTATTAGGTGCGACATTGTCACACCCAATAGTTTTAGGGTATTATAAATACCCGAGCCTCCTTTCTTCCTCGCCCGAGTCTCTCTTCAAATCTGTCTGCATCTCTCTCTCAATCTCACTCTCTCCATCTCTGACCCATCTCCGGCCCGAGTCTCATATCCGTCGACCACCGCGCCGTGACAAGCTCTGCCCCGGTACGCCTCTTTCTCTCTATCTTTGTCTCATCTCTCCCTCCATGTCACCATTTTCCTCTCCGACGTGACTAGCCGCCCTCCTTGTCCCCATCGCCATGACCAGCCGGCTGCCCCGCCGCCCCGCTGCCCTACTTGCTCCGCGTCCAGCCCCGAAAATATTTAGTTGTGTGATTTCATATTAGGTGCGACATGTCGCACCGAATACCTTTAGCGATGTACTTTTAGGTGCGACTTTGAGGCATTTGGTACGACAATCGTCACACCGGATGCCTATATTTGTTCTAGTGAAAATAGTTCTTTTCTGATTATCAAGACTACACATATGGCAAAGTGCTCATGGAGATCAATGACAGTTGTGATGTCATTCCTCTTGGCTCAGTCATAGTCAAGATATCTGATGGAACTCAACATACACTGACTGATGTTAGGCACATACTAGACCTCAAGAGAAACCTTATATCTCAAGGTACTCTTGATGCTCTAGGCTATAATTTCAAGAGTCAAGGTCTATTTCTCAAAATCTACAAAGGAGTCCTGCAAGTGATGAAGGGAAATCTGGAACATGGTCTCTATGTTATAGAGGGTGAAACTATTAGTGAAGAGGCAACATGAAGCCTGAGAAAGTAGAAGTATGGCACAAGAGAGTTGGACACATGAGTGTTCAAGGCATGACATAACTCAACAAACAGGGAGTTCTAAAGTTAACTGGTTTGTCTGATTTTCAATTATGTGAAAACTGTGTTCTTGGCAAATTGTAAAGATTGAAATTCCCAAAGGCATTCCACAACACCAATGTCACTCTTGATTACATACACTCAGACTTGTGGGGCTCCTTAAATGTTCCACACTCACTCTCAAAGTGCCATCTTCATCACCTTTATTGATGATTTATCAAGAAAAGTATGGATTTATTTTCTTAGAACAAAGGATCAGGCTTTTGGAAAGTTCTTTAAATGGAAGGCACTTGTAGAGACTCAGACTGAGAGAAAGAAAAAAAGACTCAGAACAGACAATGGCTTGGAGTTCTGAAATGAAGAGTTCGACTCTTACTGTGCACAATAAGGAATTGCAAGAAAGTACACATGTTCACGCACGCCACAACAAAATGGCTTGGTAGAAAGGATGAATAGAACTATCATGACCAAGGTGAGATGTATGCTTTCTGATTCTGGTTTACTTAAATCTTTTTGGACCGAGGCAACTGTTACTGCTTGTTATTTGATCAACAGGTCACCGTCCACAGCCTTGGACTTTGAAGTACCAGAGAAGAAATGCTCTGGTCACAACACCACGTATGAACACCTAAAGCCTTTTGGCTGTGTTGCATATGTCCACTCCAGTCAAGGAAAGCTAAATCCTAGAGCCAGAAAAGGATTCTTCCTGGGCTATAGGAATATTGCCCACTGAAGATAATAAAATAAACTTGAATGATTAATGAATTCGATAAAATTTTTACTTTATTAGCATTTATGATTAGCAAGTTGTTTTTTAAAGAGAATCAATAACAACTATCATCCATAGCCATCGTATTAAAATGAATTACATGCTGGGCATCTAAATTCGGGTGATGAGCTAAAATGTGGTCGATTATTGATGCATTTTGGTAAGTGTACGACCTGGACAGACTTTGGTTGTTGATGTGTCGTTTTACGATACACTGATGGTCACAATGAAACTTAATCTAAATCCTGAAGTGATCACAGACTTCTAGATTATATTAATGAGTTCTTTTTACACATTGGTTAATGGCTACTATCATGACAAAATACTTATGTCTTGGGAATTCAGGATATGATATGAGCGGATAGTGATTCACATATATGGAATCCAGCTCTCTTGAAAGAAGGTCAATGTTCATTCACCAAAGGGTTGATTTCAGAACTGATTTATTGTGCACACTTTCGTAGTAAGTATGTACGAAAGAATCTTTCGCTGTGGAAACAACAGTGCTTAAAATAATTGATACAGAATAATTGACGTTTCTCGATACGAGTTGAACCGGGATGATTAAGATCATGTACTGACTGTATCAGTGGACGCTCTTACGATGAGTAAAATATAATTCTAGTAATAAAAAGAGTGCAATCTTGGATTATTTTATGGAGTATCCCCAAGATTGACAAATTGATTAAATTAGAGAAATGACTGTTTCGTCTATTTAATTGGATTTGTAGGAGCTTTTGTTACTAGGTCCATAGTTTCCGATTCGGCTCTGATAAAGATGGATGAGAACTCTCTAGTAATAACGAATATATATTATTTTTACAATCTCACAGCAGTAAAAGGTATTAGTAGCACTCCTTCAGAAATTAGTCTATTTGCTAAATTAAACTATCTATTGTGGAATTAATTATTTATTGTTGGCTAAAGTTAATAGTTAATTGAATTTTAAGCTGGATCATGTGTTCACTATAAAATTCAAAAATTCCTAGGCCCAGTACCACTAGTTGGGCGCCTACTTTAGGGTTTAAATACTCAATATTCTCTATTTAATTAGTTGCTAGATTTATGGAAAAGAAATCAGGTAATTAAATAATTAAGAGAGAGAATAATAATGGTTGAAATATTTTCTCTCCATTAAATAAGGAAATAAGATATTGCCATTTATTCTCTCTCATGAATATATTCCTAATATATAGTAGAATAATAATGGTAGAGATATTCTCTCCATTAAACAGACAAATAAGATATTGCCCTCATTATTCTCAAATTAATTACTAATTACATGTTGTAGTATTATATATTTAATAACCGAATACTATATAAAAAAACATATATACAATATATCTGAAAATATGAATATATTCAACTACTTATATGTTTTAACTAAAAACATAATAAACATATTAGATAATTATCATAAAAATTAGTATTAATAAACTCTTAAATATTTCAGAATAGTGTTAGTAAACCCGTAGCAACGCGCGGACCAATAAAACTCGTAATCAACTAATACCAAGGCCTTTCTTACAAAGATGATATGGCCATATACACTCAACTTAAGCAGTACATACATGAATTGTATTAAGATTATAAAAAGAGTTCATTATGTATATAATCATATTTACACTTTGAGATTGCTATTTAACTAACGTTTGATAAATATTTGGTAAAAAATTATATTCACGTATTTACACTCTTAATTTGACGTAAATACCTTACATTTTATTTCAATGAAAGGGCAAATCAAGAATGCTACGTATTTTTATGGCTATTTGTAGAATATTTACTAAACGTTGACTATATAGTAATCTCAAACGTCTAAATTAGTTGGTTACCTAATTTTTTGTTAAAAAAAGAGACAGTTCATCTTCCAGATTTCAAAGACCAACGGCCACACCAATTAAGTTGTGGCGATGGACACCAACAACAACATTTCTTTACCCACGTGAAGACGGAAAAAATGCTTGAAATCTATGTTTTATCTAAATTTTATTTTCCTTTTTTATGTGTGTATTGCTTGATTGCTTATAGATTTAAATTAGTTTTTATGTATTACAGTGTGGATTTTTTTTTATTTGCATTTTAGTGTCAATTGTCGATTTTCACGATTTGGATTGAATGTCTAGTAAAAAAATCACCCAAAATATGATAAAATTAAGGGGAAAAAAATGAAGGAAACGTTATTCAATCGAAAAAAGGAGCACGACTTTTCTTTTTGAACAAAGAGACATGTTATAACTTCAAGTGAAGAAATAATAAGAGAAGAAAAATTACATAATTTAAAGAGTGACAAAGTGGTGATAGAAAAGGGTTAGAGAACGATTAATATTGATGAAACATATGATCTTGTAATGGTTGACGAATAAGTTGAAGAAATACCAACAAGTTTAAGGTTTCCGTAATATCAACTAAGCTAGGCATATTATGGTACACATATTAGTCAAGATCTGAACAAATACCAAGTTATTATATACAAGATAACATAATTAAATATTTTCTTATTAATGGTAATTTGTTAACACAATATCCACCTTGATTGAATGAACTTGGAAAAGTTGTCATAAATACAGCGCTCGCAAAAAAAAATTATCTACCAGGTTTCAACAAATATGAGCCCAATATCACGCTCAAATTGGTCATATCCGGCATAGTCCAATTTCGTTTTAGAGGACGTTTCTTGTTAAAATAAGCACATTTAGGAATTACTGAGTATATAGAAAATCAAGCTTTAAATAAATATTTGAGACAAATTATTGGGATACATTCTAACATTACGAAAACACACCGCTAGAAGATAAATGCTTAAATCTCATGTTTTACATGATATGTATTTACCATTTGATATATTTCGAAAATAATATGATTATAATTTATAATTACATTGAATTGAATTGAGTCACGCGTGCGTGCGAGAGATCATATATTCCACCAAGCCACAACATACAAATCGCAATGCCTTGTTTAATAACCAATATGATTGAGTTTCAAGTTTCAACATATTATTATTCATTACCTTTAATAATATGGAATGATATTAAATCACAAATTTCATATTTGTGAATCCTGAAACCTGTTAACACTCGTAATATCGACGGTTCAACCTAGAGACGGATGTTGAAGTTACACGTAGACTGGTGTCATCAAACGCCTGAAATCACCGACCTTTAAAGATGATCGGAAGTCGTGTTCTGCCTGTAATCTGTGAGAGGAAACAAACGTGAACCAGAGTGAACGGAAGGTTTACATTTTTTCGTGTGCTCCGACGATCAACATTAATATTGGTGTAATGTGTGCATTATGGAGCGGATGTTTGCTTAGCTCGGAAGCATTTACAATAGTTTTAGAGAGAATAGGAGAATATGGGCTTTCCCTGGTAATGACTGAATTACATAATGAAGTGAGGGAACCCATATTTATGGGCATATGGGCTGAGAGTATGCTTGGCACAATTTTCAAGGGGTCTAGGCGGGAGCACTCACACGAGGGCCCCTAGGCCACGCCGAGAGTGGCGGGACCCTAGAGAAGAGCCGCCCATTGACGGGTGGGGCCTTATCTCTGGTTGGCGATGCCATGGGCCATCTAGCGAGCCCGTGGTGATCTGCGAGTACTTCCCTTTGGGTGGGGTCTCGTATGAAGCCTCCCGGGACCTGCCTAGTCAACTAGGTTCCGCTCGAAGCCCCCAAGACCTGCCCTTTAGGCTGGGTTCCATATGAAGGATCGCGGGGCCTGCCTGGTCGGCTGGGTCCCGCTCGAAGCCCCTGGGGCCTGCCCTGTGGGCTGGGTCTCGCTCGGCAGCCGTCGGCTAGCTTGGGCATGCTCGGCCCCGATTTTGACGGTTACGTCTTTGCAGAGGGCCAATATTACGATTTGACTGTTGCTAGCGTTCTAATTTGTGGGGCGTATTTTAACCTTATAACATTAACCCCCAGTTTCTTGTGTGATTTTTTGTGCAAGAAACTAAGACTTCTGAAGTGGTTTCCATTGAACTAGGCACATGTCGGTTAGGAACACTTTGCATGTCTGTCTTCTTGGCAGAGCATTGTCACTTTTTTGGACCTCTGGACAAACCATTGGTCCTTTTAGTGATTCATATTGTATGTCGTCTCTTTGACTTAGTGTCAAAGCTTCTTTGGAGTTTTATTCTTAAGTGTCATAGCTTAGTACCTTACTGTGGAGACGTGATTCTTGCATGAAGGTTTTGATATCTTATGACAAGTACCTTTGATCATTGTTCTTCTCTGGCAATCTACCCCCTGATTCATTTAGAGTTGTAGATGTCGTGATGGGAGCAAGGTTCTTGTCATGCGTCGGTGACTTGTAGGAGTCAATGACGCTTCCGCTGGCCATTATGTGTAGCCATAAGCACTTTTTGGTTGGAGTCAGTGGTGCGTGGTCTTTGTGTGTTGACCATGCTCTCTCCAAACTGAGTGATCATGACTTCTTCATGGTCACAATCAAGCGTTGTACAGGTTACGTACACTTAGGTTATGTCGTCCTTCATCTCTTTAAGGTTGATGTGTTTGGGGTTTAGTCTCTCAGAGACTACCCTTTGAGCATCGCTGTCTATCAGTTTAGATGTGTCGTTGGCAATCGATACACCTCGCATGCAGTTTTATTGCAATTTGCAAAAACTCCTTTTTCCCAACTACTCATCTACTTTCGTCGCAAACGAGGTAGACGTCAGTTGTTTTGAATCCCTTCCAGAATAAGAGGCAATCATTCGCGCACACATCTATCATCTCGTATCCCATGCCGAACTGCTTCAACTTCGCCTTTGCCTCGTAGTGCTTCTTTGAAATTATGTTTCCAGAAGGATGAGACTTCTTTAAAAGCTGCAATAGTTCAGTGAACGAGTTGTTTGTCCAGTGGTTCGTGACTTTAATGTGCATCAACGAAACCAAGAACGACAAAGACAAAAACTCCTCGCAACCTGTTTACAACTCCGATTTCAACTCGGTGAAGAGATCCTCAATCTGCTATTCTTCGCGCACTTCATTCGGGGTCGGGTCGACGAAATCATCATAATTATTGCGATTCATGATATCGTGAATGACGTCGTGTAATCCGCCAACGTCTCGCTCATTCTCAACTGCTGCGTCTTTTTCAGCAACGATGACATATTGTGGCTCACCGTGATGATACCACTAACTGTAGTACAGAGTAAATCCCTTGGATAAAAGATGCACTCGAACAGCTCCTCTATGTTGGGTAATTGCGTTGTTGCAACTAAGACAAAGACACTTGACTTTGCCATCACTATTCAGTAAGAAGCGTGCCACGTGAAAACTCATCACGCCAGATTGATATTGAAGACTCATTCGGTCATTCTCAGTAATCCAATCTCTTCTTGGATTTGACATAACGCTGAATGTTGAAAAATCAAAAATTAGAAAGTGTTCTCGTAAATACAAAACTTTGGAAGATATATATGAGAACGAGACCGAGACTGGACATTACTTTTGAAGTTTGATATCGGAAAATTACGATGATTGAGAAAATGAGATAATTTAAACTACTTAATTAGAAATTTTATAAAAATTTTAGCAGAGTTTCCCCTATAACATCGACAAACTAAAAACCTGAAATTTCATATAGAAACATATCTATACCAGCCAAAACTATTCTGTTGAACAACTAAACCATAAACAAAAGTTTTAAATGGCGGCGAAAATTGGTCATTTTCGCCGGCGATGTCATTGCCGGAGTACTAACGACCGATGAAGACGTCTTTTTATGTTTCATCATGGAAAGTCGGTCGAAAATCGACGAAACGACTTGCCGTTTCTCCAAACGAAATTCGCCAAATCTCGTTCACTCCTTGCTTAAAAGCTATCCAAATTCGTTTCATTTTTGAGAAAGTCGGCCAAAAAGAAAATCGGAGAGCCTCTATTGTTTTCAAATTTTTACGAGTTTATTTTTTTGTTTAATGACTAAGCATATATGATAAGACGAAGGCTGAAAGATAGTGGGCCAATATAAACAACAAAGTCCAATAAACAAATGCTCAAATAGGCTAAATAAAAAGAAAAAAAGTATAAGCCCATTAAATGTATTTATTTTTTAAATGATAAAAAATATGTATAAATAAACTAAAGTACATTAAATATTATGTAGATAATCTTTTAATCGACCAAAAAAATACAGTTAATTATATTATTATTTTAGATATATATATATATATATATATATATATATATATAATATAGATATAAAAAACTATATGTAGTACGTATTTTGAGATATATGTATATATATATATATATTTATAAATTGTAAAATATATGTATGTATTTATATTAAATATATTCTATAATATTTTTTTCGTTCGATTTTTCATCGGCACAGCATTTGAAAATGGTATTTCAGTTATCATTTTCACATTTTTTCCGTTCGGTTTTCCGTAAATCAAGAGGCTTGAAACAGCATTGAAAATGATATTTATTACATTTATAATTACAACATTAACTTAATTAGTTCTAAATTAGCTAATTGATTACAATTTCAATTACTGTTTAAGTTATTATCAAAACTAATTATCTAAAAATTATTAAATTCTCTAATTTATTTAGCATACCAGTTCTCATATTAATAAATTAAACCTAACATGTTTAACTACTTTATTAACCAATACTTTAACAATTAAACACAAAACTAATTAGTTATTTAAATTAACAAATTAACTAAGTTAATTAAATTAATTAATAGTTAACCTAACATATTGACATAAGTATTAACAAATTTATTAATCTAATAACTAATTAACAATTTATAAACATGTGATTTAATTACCTAAATAACTACCTAACAAATGTATTAACCTAATTAATTAACTCAACTTACTAATTGCCAAACTAACTAATCAATTAACTTAATTAATTTAAATAAATACTAATTACCTTCACCGACGGGGCTGCGAGGCACAAGACGCGGGGCTGCGATCAACCAGGCTGAGATGACGACGAGACAAGGTAGAGATCAGCTGCGAGGAGGACGCGGAACTCGATGCGGCTGCGAGGGCCGACACGGAGCTCGAAGACGAAGGGCTTCGATCGGGCTATGACGCGACTGTGATGGAGCTTCGACCAGGCATTGAACAGAGAGAGACAGAGAGAGAGAGAGTCACCGGAGGTTATGGACGAGCAGAGTGAACTATGGCATGACATGGAGGAGCGCGTCGGAGCCACTTCTCGGTGGTGGTGGAGGCATAGTGGTGGTGGTGGTGGTGTTGGTAAGTGGTGGTGGAGGCTCGGTGGTGATGTGCAAGTCGCTCGGTGGTTGTGTGGTGGAGGCTTAGTGGTGGTATGGTGGAGGCTCGATAGTGGTGAAGCTTCACCGAAGGCTCGATGGTGGCATGGTGGTTGTGGTGTTGGCCGGAGTGGTGAGAAAATCAGAGAGAGGAAGGGATGGAGCGGCAGATGAGCTTCAAGAAAGAGAGAGTGAGTCAGAGGTGTGGTGTTGGTGGTGAGTGAAGCTTCCAAGTTGAGAAAATTAGAGAGAGAGTGTGAAATTTGATGGACTTGAGTTCTGATTCGGGGAAGAAGAAGACACGAATTTATACCAGTCTGACGTAGATTAGAAGCGAATGATAGATGCGTTAATCACGTGGAAAACTCCTATTTTCCCGACTAAATCCGAGCTTGTTCTCGAGTATTTGTGATGTTTTTTTTTTGTGTGTTTTTTAGAGAAGTATAGGTTTTAGAGGCCAATGAGGTATAAAGGAGGTTAGTAGAGCATCACGTGAAGTAACGGAGCAATTTTGAGAATATTCAAAGACTTTTCGCCAAGTTAGAGCAAAGAAGAAATACAGTGTCCTCTTGTGAACAATTCTGAGAGTTTGAAGTAAATATTTTGGATGATCCAATTCCAGTATTAGATAGATCTCTCTCTTAACTTTTCAACGCATATTTATTTGCAAGAATCGGACATCGGAGCTAGGAGTTATGGCCGTTACAAAAACAGTGCGTGCAGGAAGAAAAAGTGCGTGGCGCGACCCAAGGACCTCGCGCCGCGAAGTTCTGAAAATCGCCGAAATCGATCTCCGAGCATGAGGCGCGAACCGCGAGGCCCGCCGAGATGTCAACCTCGCGGCGCGACCCTCAAACCATGCGCCTCGAAGTCTGCCGAGACAAAAAAAGAGGAAACGCGGATTTGGAGTCGGTCTGAGCCGTTGGATCTCTTTTAATTACCCAGTCTGCTCCGAAAATTAAGAGAAACCCAAGGATTTCAAGCTAGACCTATAAATACACCTCTCAATCTCTTGTTTAGGGATCTTAGCACTTTTTTTTTTATTGTTTTCACTTAGTGTTTGGGAGAGATAGATAAAGAGAGGAGAGCCGTTCTTCATCAATTCGCGCCAATTACAGTTTTATTCTTCTCCTTTGCTCTTGAACTCCCGTATTTTTAATTCACAATTGAGTTTTTAATTATGGTTTCATATTCATATTTTCTCATTCTCTTTTTGTTTTCTCGCTACACTATGAACTAATTCCATTAAGGACTATGGCGTAGCGGGTTTATGATTCGGTTATGGATATGATTTAATATATTGACGTTCAATTCTCATTCTCTACTGCTTTGCTTAATTCAAACCCGTTTTAATTCTTGATCGAGATTAGCTACCTTGTTTATGATTCTATACTTCAACTTGATGCTTGAGAAAGATTAGGTTGATAGTGTTTTGGTTTGAATTACTATGATGCATGCCTAGGCTAGAGATAGTTAGATTGCCATAGAATCGTGGGAATACACTTGATGTTAATGCATGTTTTTGTTAGGGATTGAGATCGAGAGAAGATTTTCATAATTTTGACATAGGTTGTTGGATGCTCGAGAGAGATTTAGCAATATCATTTTTGTGAGTATGATTAGCAAAGAGTAGTGAGTTGATTATTGATTGTGCGTGAAATTCGTGTATCCAAACCGTTGAATAAACCCGTGAAGCTTGGGTCCTTAGCCTCTCTTTCTGCTTACGACTGTTATTTGGGCGTTTTGCTATTTATTTGCATTAGAACTTGTCAATAATTTGTGAATGTTTATTCCAAGTAGCTGAATATTTATTCCAAAAGGGCTTATTTGATCCAATCGTACCATGTAATCTTTTAAAGGGAATGAATTATTTCAACTCCATGCTTTATTTTGAATGAAAATTAAAGTAGAAACGTATGAGTCCTCATTTATTTTGAAATTAATTCTACATTTTCTAAATTAAAAAAAAAAATTCTAAATAAAATAGACCAATAAGAAAAATAACTTCCACTCTTTTTCCTATTCAAAGATCAGCCCTTTGTCTTTGTGTTTTCACATCGAGAATTCTTTGCAGATGAAGAGATGTCAAAGGGACTTCTTACTTCCCAAACAGATCTTCCTACATCTCGCTGGTTTATCAAGAATACGCAAGAAAAGTACTTCGAATTGTTGATTTATCGCCAGAGATGGCTTAATATTCATTCGATTTGGAATAGCTATTTTTCTCTGCTATGGAAACCCAACAGAACTGGCACTGTGTATGTGCTACTATGATAGTACTTCCTGCTTCTTATTTATAGTGATTATTATATGTCTTATGATCAGGATATTTGAGGTTTTTTGCTTATATGAATCTTTTTGCATCCAATCTCCAAAAAATCCCAATTGTTTCGAACTTTCTCTTTTTGGAATTTTTAAGGAATCCCTATGAATAGGATCAAAACTTATTCCATAAGATTTGTCTTTCGTTTGTTTCGATAAATATATCGATCAATTCCGAAGAAAAAGAAAGACTCGGAATTGAGTTTTTCTATTGATTCTTTTTCGATCGAGATGTAATCAAAAAGTACTTTTTGATTTTGTACAAAAAGCGGATATTTCCCCGGCCTGGCCAGTACCTAGCCGGGCCTGGTCTTTTTTGTTCCAATGACTAAAATTAAAAAAGGGTTCTTCTTCAATTTTAAAAAACAAAAACTTCTATTAATATTGAAACAATCATAAGAGGAACGAGCGTATAACAAGAAGTCTTGGAATTCCTTGGATATCCTTGATTGGCGCTAAACTAACTATAGCACAAAGTCGCACGTGGTTCCAAGTTAATGCCAGATAAAAAGGATTTTGGTTATAGCTTTCCTTGCGATGGTCTGGGACGAGGCGGTACTTGTGTTCGTCCACGGAGGGTGAGTCAGGGCCTAAGATCAGGCCGAAAGGCGTAGTCGATGGACAACATGTGAATATTCCTGTACTACCCCTTGTTGGTCCTAAGGGACGGAGGAGGCTAGGTTAGCAGCATCTTGGACTAGCCACCCTTTAGAAGGTATTTTTAAAAGATCCTTGTTACAAATAACATCTTGTTGTTGCATCGAAACATATAAATGTTGACTAATCTGACTAACATTGAACTTGGTAAAATGAAATGGTTGAATAATTGAAAAATGAGATTATTCAGGAATACACATTGAATGCTAAGATTACGCATTGAATTTCTGTTAGTAGATCGATAATAAAAAAAGTGTTTGTGATTGTTCCAGAAGAAATGAAACAAAAGATACAGTGGAGCTAGGACAGTTATTGTATGAGGTCTACCCAATGCTAGATGCGGATGTAGCCAAGTGGATCAAGGCAGTGGATTGTGAATCCACCATGCGCTATAAGAATCGGTACTGAACATCCCCCCTGTTATTGTACATGCTCCCATAGCAATAACATATTTTGGTTCCGGCATTTGATGTTATAGAAAAGAAACAGCACATGATCGGTGATTTTTTCTGGTGGTTGCTGTCTTATATAACACAAACAGTGGCCTTCTCAACCCGTATCTTGTTTGTTCTGGAAACACGTCTTCCTATTCCATCTTTTCCCGAATCTCCTTTAACGGACGAAATAGTTGCTAGGGAGATACTGGAGGAAGGTTGTGGCTAACGCTGCAATCTTTATAGAGTAAGAATTGGTAAGATGGTTGAGTTATCATGTGAGTTATCATGTATAATTCGACTCTAGAGTGGGTATGTGAAATCCCAATTTATTTTAGCTTAATTAAAAAGCTAAAAATTTTGTGTTCGAGTTACGATAGTTTTTTTTTTTAATAAAGTAGTAGTGAATGATTTATTTATGTGGTAGTTTTTGAAATTTTATTTTTTTTATGTGTGCTTTAGAGTGTTTTTGATTTTTTTTACTATACTCTTTAGATTATAAAATATAGATATAATATATATAAGTTATATATTATAAATAAATTATGTGGGTATAAATATACATACTTAACATATTATATATATATATATATATTATGGTTTGTAAGTATAATTAATATATATATATATATATATGTATACATAGTACACGTAATATATCAATTACTTATAGTTATTTAGTAAGTAATCTAAATAACGTAATATATTATATATATATATATATATTATGATTAATAACGTAGTAGGATTATATAGATAATGTACGAGTGTATATAAATATAGATATATATATATATATATATAATAATAATAATAATAAGTAATATATTAATATTAGAAGTAGGATTAGAGTTTGGGCTTTTAGGGTTTGGGCTTTTAGGGTTTAATTAAGCCATATTTAAACATCCCCTCCTCTTCTTTTAACGCTTCTTCTCTGCTCTCTCTCCCCCATTCCTCTCTTGGTTGGAAAATTCGTAGTTCTAATTAGGTATGCTTTCTTTTCTCTCTGGTTTGGATTCCTAGAAAATGGTTTCTTAACACGCTTGTTCTGGTTTCAAAAAAATTGTTTTTGCGTTGATTCTTTTTGGAAACGTTAGTTTTAAGTGTCTTCTATCTAAATCGGCAATCGAAAAATAGTTTTATGAAATACATAATATTTTCTGATTATTTTTAAATCAGTGCACAGACCTGAGACCTATTCCCGATTTTCAGACTTTTAACACTTACTGTGGATTCAACAAATTTGGTTTTGCGTTGATTCTTTTTGGAAAAGTTAGGTTTAAATGTCTTCTATCTAACTATTTAATCGAAAAATATTTTTATCAAATACAGAATATTTTCTGATTATTTTCAAAACGGTGAGCAGACAGTTTTTGACAAAAAGTTTAAAGTTAGATTTTAGCACTTCTTTTATTTTTAATAAATAGTTAAAAATTTATTTTGGCCGTGATGCCTTTACAAAAAGTGATCCAAATTATGTTTTATACCTACTGGACTGTTTACAGAATTTTTCTCAGAGTTTTATTTTTTTCACCGAAACCCTAATAGCCAAGGGTATTTTGGTAATTTCACTTTGAAAGTCGTTTTTGAAAATTTCCAGAAACTAAGTCATGTATTAAATCTTGTTCTTACCTGATAAGTAATAGTCAACCTTTTTTTTTTAGGTTCCGAGTCATTAAGAGCATCTTTTTCCTTCGACGGTCTTCGATCGTAATTCCGATATCCAGGTGAGAATAATCTCACTGCAACACGGATTAGTTAAAAAATATACTAAGTATTATGTGATATGAAGTATTTATGTATTGTGTGAATTTTTGTGTATGTGTTTGTTCGGAATGTGCTTGGTATGATATGATATGACGAAATGTGAGTCTATGTTATTATCTTATGCTGTGTATTAGAATATCTATAACACGTCTTATCTTCCTAGCTATGTTATCATGTATGTTTTTATCTTATGTCGCTCATGCTTTTAACGTAATAAACACGATTAATAAGTTAAGTAAGCAAGAGAGTCGTACCGCCTCGAACTATGGAGGTAACTAGAAGAATTTCTCGAGCCGAACTACGGGCTCACATAGAGAGTTCCTTATATGTTTATGTATGTGACGGGGCGTTCTATGGGAGGTCGCAGCCCCATAGTTCGTTACCAAAGTGTACACTGAAATCGGTACGGCTACTCTAGTGGACCCCCGAACTAAAATACGATAGACTTTTAAATAGGGTATCTCATGTCACGGTTAAATTTAAAGTACTAATAACCGGTTCATGCATTTTATTTTATTGCTTATGTTTTGTGAGTTATAGTTATTCTCGCTGAGCGTTAGCTCACTCTATGTATATATGTCCGTGTTGTATGTAAGCAACATATGAACAAGTGAGGAGGGTGGATCAGCGGCGGCGATAGCGAGATGGTTGAGTTATGGTTGCCGTTTTCGAAAATAAAAGACTTCCGCTTTGCTTTCAGTTTTTCAATTATCCAAACCCAAGGTTTTATTTTTCATGGTTTAAGTTATGTTTTTTAATTCCGTTAAAGGTTACGACTTTATTTATGATATTTATTTACAATGGTATTTTTGGGTTTTAGTTTCCGATTATGCAACTTCGACTTTTTGGTTGTTTTTGTTCAACAAGTTTTAAATGAAAACTTATTTCTAGGTTATGAGTTTTCAAATTTTATATTTTAAATTATGTTTTAAAAAAAAATTTACCTCAAATTTTCTTAAGTTTTAAAAAGTAAGATAAGTAAGATGGTCCGAAAAGTCGGGTCGTAACAGTTGGTATCAGAGCAACGAACCTACGACCCCCTTCGCTATCGATCGTACGGCTTCCCCCTACTCAAGTAAGTTAGTACTTCTATTTTCGTTTATATCTTAGTCGTAATTTTTTTCTTAGATGGAAAACGTTCAAGCTGCTCGTGGACGAGGTAGAGGAAGGCCACGAGGTCGAGGTAGGGGAAGAGGTAGAGTTGCCGCTGATGTCCCAATGCAAGATGCTCATCATGCCGCTCCGTTTCCCGCACAGCAAGGAGCAGCAGTGAATCCCGACGGTCTAGCACCCGCACCTCAGCCAGCGGCCCAGCCAGATCTGACGGTACTCGTTATTGCATTGATGCAACGTATTGAAGCCCAAGAAATGGAGATACAAGAGTTGAGGAACCATCTTCCCCAAGTCAATGGAAATATGGAAGAGGATCAACAAGCACCACCAGCACCTCCCCAGAATGTACCTCAGATGGGCCAAGTTGTTGTGGCAGATGATCTGTTCGAAAGGTTCAGGAGGATGAGAGCTCCAGATTTTGAAGGATCGACTGATCCTTTAGTGGCTGATGAGTGGATGTCAGAGATGAAAAAGATCTTCAACTTCATGAATATATCGGAAATTGAGAAAGTCATATGCGCGTCGTTTGTTCTGAAGAAGGATGCACGATACTGGTGGGAGACAGTTGCTGCTAGAAGAGACACACGCGCTATGTCTTGGGAAGACTTCATTAAGGAGTTCAACAGTAAGTATTTCAACATGCGAGTGATGAACACTCAGCAGAAGGAGTTTGCGGAGCTGAAGCAAGGGACGATGACTGTGACTGAAGCTGTTAGTAAGTTCAATCGATTGGCCAGACTATGTCCTCACTTGGTTCCAACAGAGACAGAAAGAGTTAGGAGGATGATGGGAATGTTCCGACCGGAATTGGCCTTAGCCATTGATAGTGGAAGTCAGCCACCTACCACAGTCGCCGATTGCCTCGAATGTGCCATGCGAGCTGAATACCACTTGATCCAAGTAAAGGAGGAACGAGCCCAGTTTTACAAGGCTCGAAAAGAGGAGAAAGGTCAAAGCAGAGGACCCGACAATAGGAAGCCAAACCAATCAGGAAATCCCCAACCTAACAATAACCGTCAAGGCTTCAAGTCACAACCCCAATGGAATGAGAATGGAAAGAAGAGAAACCATCCTGGCAATGGTGGCAACGCCAACAACAAGGTCAAGGTAGAGGGAACGACCTTTCCAGTATGCAAGATTTGTGGGAAGATGCATCCTGGAGAGTGCCAGAAGGGAACCATGACCTGTTTCAAGTGTGGTCAGCCTGGTCACTTTCTCAAGGATTGTCCAAAATCATTTTCCTCTCAGAATGGACAATATCAGCAGCACAAACCGAATGGACGACTTAACTTCATGCAAGCTGCCATCGAAGGGCCAAATATTTCCCAAGGTCGTTTAGAAGCACCTCCAACTACCCAAATTCCACCACCATAACAAGCCCGCATCTACGCTTACACCAACGCCGATGCTCTAGCCAGCTCTTCGAATGTGGTAGCAGGTCAGCTTCCTATAGCTCATTTTGACGCTTTGGTATTGTTTGATTATGGTGCTACGCATTGTTTTATTTCGTTAGAACTGGCTAGGAAATTAGGCGATAGTGTAGTGAAAACTAGGAAGGTTTTCAGGACGGCATTACCGTCTGGTGATGTGCTATTATCAGAGTACTGTTTAAAAAGAGTACCGATAATAATTTGTGGTCATGAGTTAAGGATTGATTTCATTGTCTTAGAAATGAAAGACTTTGATGCCATCTTAGGTATGGACTTCTTAGGCGAGAATAATGCAATGATCGATTGTCGCCGAAAAAGAGTAATCTTCAAACCGGTAACGGGAAGAGGGTTTACCTTTGAAGGAATGCCACTCAAGAAATCTAAGATGTTGGTGTCAACATTACAAGCTAGAAGATTGATGAGTAAAGGGTGTTATGGATTCCTAGCGTCAGTAGTAGACAAGACGAAGGATGTAGAAGCAATTCCTAACGACGTGCCGGTAGTGATGGATTATGTAGATGTTTTTCCCGAAGAATTACCAGGCTTAGCTCCGGAGCGTGAGATTTCTTTTGGGATTGAATTACTACCTGGTACGGGACCGATCTCTAAGGCCCCCTACCGAATGGCACCAGCCGAACTCAAGGAACTACAAACACAACTTCAAGAGTTGTTGGATAAAGGATTCATTCGCCCAAGTCATTCACCATGGGGAGCACCGGTTTTATTCGTAAAGAAAAATGATGGATCTTTCCGTATGTGCATCGACTACAGAGAGCTTAACAAGGTCACCGTCAAGAACAAGTATCCGCTTCCTAGGATTGATGACTTGTTTGATCAACTCAGGGGAGCGAAAGTTTTCTCGAAGATTGACTTGCGATCCGGCTATCATCAATTACGAGTCAAAGATGACGACATTCCAAAGACTGCTTTTCGCACCCGCTATGGTCATTACGAGTTCACAGTCATGCCTTTTGGACTCACTAACGCCCCAACAGCATTCATGGATATGATGAATAGGATCTTTAGCGACGTCTTGGATAAATTTGTAAAAGTCTTCATTGATGATATTCTGATTTACTCTAAGAGTGTCGAAGATCACGAAGAACACCTGCGAGTTGCACTATAGACTTTGAGACGACATCAGTTATATGCCAAATTCTCGAAGTGCGAATTTTGGCTGGATAAGGTGCATTTCCTTGGTCACGTGGTTTCTAAGGATGGGATCTCTGTCGATCCTTCCAAGATAGAATCTGTGAATGAATGGAAACCGCCTCGAAGTGTGACAGAAATCAGGAGTTTTCTCGGTTTAGCTGGCTATTATAGAAGATTTGTTGAAGGGTTTTCTACATTAGCCGCTCCACTCACCGCTCTCACGAAGAAAGATAAGAAGTATGAGTGGACCGCGAAATGTGAAGAGAGTTTTCGCGAGTTAAAGAGAAGACTCACCACCGCGCCAATCCTAATAGTTCCCGAAAGTGGAGAACCTTTGTCTATTTACAGCGATGCGTCAAAGACAGGTCTTGGTGCTGTGTTAATGCAAAACGGAAATGTAGTGGCTTATGCGTCACGACAACTCAAAAATCACGAGAGGAATTATCCTACTCATGATTTAGAGTTAGCCGCAGTGGTTTTTGCCCTAAAGATTTGGAGACACTACCTGTATGGTGTTCAGTGTGAAATATTTACGATCATAAGAGCTTAAAATATATTTTCACTCAAAAGGAGTTGAACATGAGACAAAGAAGGTGGCTAGAATTGGTTAAGGACTACGACTGTGGTATCCATTACCACCCCGGAAAGGCAAACGTGGTAGCAGATGCCTTAAGTAGGAAGGGTGAGGCTAGACTATGGATGATGCGAGATTTATCTCATCAACTCACTGATGAAATCAACAATTTGGGAGTTGAAATTGTCACACAAGGATTAGCCAATATGACCTTACAGTCAGATCTTTTTGAAAGGATCAAGGAAGCGCAAATGCATGATCTGGAGATGTCAAAGTTGAAAGACGATGCATTGGAAAGCCAAGAGTCAAAATTTTCCATTTCGGAGAATGATGTGCTCTTTTTCGATGGAAGGATTTGTGTACCCAATGAAGATGAGTTACGAAGGCAAATTCTTATCGAAGCACATGAGACACCGTATTCAGTTCACCCAGGTTCCACGAAGATGTATCAAGACCTCCGAGAACACTTTTGGTGGAACAGAATGAAGAGTGACGTTGCAAAGTTTGTCAGTAAATGTCTTACCTGCCAGAAAGTGAAAGCCGAACATCAACGACCAGATGGAGAATTACAGCCAATCGAAGTTCCTGAATGGAAGTGGGAACAAATCACAATGGATTTTGTGGTTGGATTACCTAAGACGGTTGAAGGTTATGATGCTATCTGGGTAGTGGTGGACCGTTTGACCAAGTCTGCTAAGTTCATCCCGATGAAAGTCACGTACTCAGTGGAGAAGTTAGCTGAGCTATACGTTAATAACGTGGTGAGACTACATGGCGTTCCTCTGTCCATCATTTCAGATCGTGACGGTCGTTTCACATCTAACTTCTGGAGGTGTGTGCAAAAGTCGTTGGGATCGCAACTAATGTTTAGCACCGCTTTTCACCCCCAAAAGGATGGCCAATCCGAGAGGACGATTCAGACCCTAGAGGATATGCTAAGGGCATGTGTCATGGACTTTGGTGGGAGTTGGAGTAAGAGGCTGCCACTTATTGAATTCTCATATAACAACAACTACCAAGCCTCAATCGGCGTTGCACCGTATGAAGCTCTCTATGGGAGAAAGTGCCGATCTCTAATTCACTAGTTTGAATCGGGAGAAAATAATCTCGAGAAAACAGATTTTATCCGAGACACAACAGAGGCTATCAAGAAAATTCGTGATCGAATGGGAACTGCCCAAAGTCGACAGAAAAGTTACGCCGATAAGAGAAGGCGGCCATTGGAATTTCAAGTAAAATATTTGGTGTTCTTGAAGGTAGGACCTCTCAAAGGTGTGATGAGGTTCGGCAATAAGGGAAAGTTGAGCCCGAGGTACATTGGTCCTTTCGAGATCATACAAAGAATCGGAAAGGTAGCCTACCGTCTAGCCCTGAATCCCGAGTTAGCATTGGTGCACAATGCGTTTCATGTCTCGATGCTCAAGAAGTACCTACCTGACCCAACGCACGACCTAATCCAAGAGCCCATCGAAGTTCACGAAGACTTGACGTATGAAGAGAAACCTGTCCAGATTCTCGATCGCGAAGAGAAAGTTTTGAGGAACAAGGTGATTCCTTTGGTAAAAGTGCTATGGCGGAATCATAAGATAGAATAAGCTACTTGGGAACGGGAAGAAGACATGAAAACACGATATCTCGATCTTTTCAAAGGATTTTAGTATGTTCAAGTAAGAATTCTTATGTTTTTCTCGACTTTTGTTAATTTTCGGGACGAAAATTCTAATAAGTAGGGGAGATTGTGAAATCCCAATTTATTTTAGCTTAATTAAAAAGCTAAAACTTTTGTGTTCGAGTTACGATATATTTTTTTTTTAATAAAGTAGTAGTGAATGATTTATTTATGTGGTAGTTTTTGAAGTTTTTTTTTTTTTTTTTTATGAGTGCTTTAGAGTGTTTTTGATTTTTTTTTACTATACTCTTTAGATTATAAAATATGGATATAATATATACATAAGTTATATATTATAAATAAATTATGTGGGTATAAATATACATACTTAACATATATTATATATATATATATATATTATGGTTTGTAAGTATAATTAATATATATATATATATACATAGTACACGTAATATATCAATTACTTATAGTTATTTAGTAAGTAATCTAAATAACGTAACATATTATATATATATTATGATTAATAACGTAGTAGGATTATATAGATATTAAGTTATGTACGAGTGTATATAAATATAGATATATATATATATATATAATAATAATAATAAGTAATATATTAATATTAGAAGTAGGATTAGAGTTTGGGCTTTTAGGGTTTGGGCTTTTAGGGTTTAATTAAGCCATATTTAAACATCCCCTCCTCTTCTTTTAACGCTTCTTCTTTGCTCTCTCTCCCCCATTCCTCTATTGGTTGGAAAATTCGTAGCTCTAATTAGGTATACTTTCTTTTTTCTCTGGTTTGGATTCCTTGAAAACGGTTTCTTAAAACGCTTGTTCTGGTTTCAAAACAATTGTTTTTGCGTTGATTCTTTTTTAAAACGATAGTTTTAAGTGTCTTCTATCTAAATCGGCAATCGAAAAATAGTTTTATGAAATAAAGAATATTTTCTGATTATTTTCAAATCAGTGCACAGACTTGAGACCTATTCCCGATTTTCAGACTTTAAACGCTTACTGTGGATTCAACAAATTTGGTTTTGCGTTGATTCTTTTTGAAAAAGTTAGGTTTAAATGTCTTCTATCTAATCCTTTAATCGAAAAATATTTTTATCAAATACATAATATTTTCTGATTATTTTCAAAACGGTGCGCAGACAGTTTTTGACAAAAATTTTAAAGTTAGATTTTAGCACTTCTTTTATTTTTAATAAATAGTTAAAAAAATTATTTTGGCCGTGATGCCTTTACAAAAAGTGATCCAAATTATGTTTTATACCTACTGGAATTTTTACAGAAGTTTTCTCAGAGTTTTATTTTTTCACCGAAACCCTACTAGCCAAGGGTATTTTGGTAATTTCACTTTGAAAGTCGTTTTTGAAAGTTTCCAGAAACCAAGTCATGTATTAAATCTTTTTCTTACCTGATAAGTAATAGTCAACCTTTTCCGTTTAGGTTCCGAGTCATTAAGAGCATCTTTTTCCTTTGACGGTCTTCGATTGTAATTCCGATATCCAGGTGAGAATAATCTCACTGCAACACGGATTAGTTAAAAAATATACTAAGTATTATGTGATATGAAGTATTTATGTATTGTGTGAATTTTCGTGTATGTGTTTGTTCGGAATGTGCTTGGTATGATATGATATGACGAAATGTGAGTCTATGTTATTATCTTATGTTGTGTATTAGAATATCTATAACACGTCTTATCTTTCTAGCTATGTTATCATGTATGTTTTTATCTTATGTCGCTCATTCTTTTAACGTAATAAACACGATTAATAAGTTAAGTAAGCAGAGAGTCGTACCGCCTCGAACTATGGAGGTAACTAGAAGAATTTCTCGAGCCGAACTACGGGCTCACATAGAGAGTTCCTCATATGTTTATGTATGTGACGGGGCGTTCTATGGGAGGTCGCAGCCCCATAGTTCGTTACCAAAGTGTACACTGAAATCGGTACGGCTACTCTAGTGGACCCCCGAACTAAAATACGATAGACTTTTAAATAGGGTATCTCATGTCACGGTTAAATTTAAAGTACTAATAACCGGTTCATGCATTTTATTTTATTGCTTACGTTTTGTGAGTTATAGTTATGCTCGCTGAGCGTTAGCTCACTCTATGTATATACGTCCGTGTTGTAGGTAAACAACATATGAACAAGTGAGGAGGGTGGATCAGCGGCGGCGATAGCGAGAGGGTTGGGTTATGGTTGCCGTTTTCGAAAAATAAAAGACTTCCGCTTTGCTTTCAGTTTTTCAATAATCCAAACCCAAGGTTTTATTTTTCATGGTTTAAGTTATGTTTTTCAATTCCGTTAAAGGTTAAGACTTTATTTATGATATTTATTTACAATGATATTTTTGAGTTTTAGTTTCCGATTATGGAACTTCGACTTTTTGGTTGTTTTTGTTCATCAAGTTTTAAATGAAAACTTATTTCTAGGTTATGAGTTTTCAAACTTTACATTTTAAGTTATGTTTTTAAAAAAAATTTACCTCAAATTTTCTTAAGTTTTAAAAAGTAAGATAAGTAAGATGGTCTGAAAAGTCGGGTCGTCACAGGGTAAGCCTCCGAGCACTAATTTTCGGTTAAAATCAAATTTCAAATGACGAAATATCCAGGATTTTTAGAGCTAGATAGATCTGGGAAATTTCAACTCATATACCCACTTATCTTTCGGGAGTATATGTATGCATTTGTTCGTGATCGTGGTTTAACTAGATGGAACTTTTAAAAAAATGTGAGTTCTCATAATAACTTTAGTTTACTGGTTATAAAACGTTTAATTTTTCGAATGTATCAAACTAATAATTTGTCTTGGATGCTGGTATCTTTTTTTTGGGGTGGGGTCTTTTATGCATCACATCAATTGTTTGAGTTAGAACAAGATTGGAAGTAAAAGAACTAACTTGGGATCGATTCATTCTCATACTTTCATCATGAATTCAATAATTGGTTAATGCTTGTTTTGTATGATTCTTTTTATTCTATCACATTTATTTCTTGTTGTCAACTTTTCTAATGCTCTTTATTTAATGTCAATGCAGTCGATGAGAGATACATGCTTGAGTAGAACTATTTTTAAGAAATAAATGCAAGTTAAGAGAATGATTTCATGTAAGACCCAACCCAATGTGAGGTACAACATTGATGCATAAAAGACCCCACCCCAAAAATAAGATACCAGCATCTTGCTTCACGGAAAGACATTGAATGTATATCAATGAGATACTTCTTAGACTTCCATCTTATTCCCAAACAGATCTTCCTTGCCCTCTTGCCACAAAGATACCGCATTAAAGAGCCTCAGAAATAGCTAAATAAAGAGACTCATCATTCCTGAAAATAGCCCCGTAACTTCGGGAGAAGGGGTGCCCCCTCACAAAGGGGGTCGCAGTGACCAGGCCCGGGCGACTGTTTACCAAAAACACAGGTCTCCGCAAAGGTCAGAAATCCATAATAGAGTCCGACTGCAACAAGATTGGAAGTAAAAGAACTAACTTGGGATCGATTCATTCTCAGAATAATGCTCTCTCATTTTGTTAATTTTCCATCATTAACATATGATAATTGTTAAATATTACCCAACCCGTAATCACAACGACCCAATTGCAAGAGCGGAGCTCGCTTCTTCGCTTGACTTTGCTTCCTATACGTAGAGGCTCGTTATTCGAGCCCCGGTTGGTTCTCTTTGAGAAATCCTTTGAAACTCGGAATTTCTTTCAGACTTTTTCCAAGCAAATTTTTTTTTAATATGTCCTTGAATTCATTCGAGACGTGAGTAAAACCCAGATTGGAGAAGAATATGGGCCATGGGTTCCATTTATTGGAACTCTGTTTCTATTTATTTTTTTTTTCGAATTGGTCAGGTGCTCTTTTACCTTGGAAAATCATACAATTACCTCATGGTGAGTTAGCGGCACCCACAAACGATATCAATACTACCGTTGCTTTAGCTTTACTGACATCAGTGGCATATTTCTATGCGGGTCTTAGCAAAAAGGGATTAGATTATTTCGGTAAATACATTAAACCGACTCCAATTCTTTTACCCATTAACATCTTAGTTCGATCTTGGCTCAGGATGAACGCTGGCGGCATGCTTAACACATGTAAGTCGGACGAATTGTTGATAATTTTGTTTAAGCGATAATAGAAGCCCAATTATCTCACATTCTCTTTTATGTCCGGTATCTCGCTTATCTCACTGCGTCATTCAAATCGATACCTGGCATCTATAGGGCTCATACTTCGGAAACAAACCCTGAAGGCTTAGCGTTGAATAAGTATTCACCTTATCAATATCTCAAATCAATGATTGGTTCTATTTCTATATTAGATAGGCGCCTGAATAGGACCAAACCTTTTGTCAGGCTGTTGTTCTCTTCTTTTATTCCTAAAAAACATAGAGTAACGTTTCACAGTTTAATGAGTCTTCCACTTATTTGATGGGATGGTTAAGAGATTATCTATGGTTAAACTCTTCACAACTTATCAACGGACTTAACCTTTCTTTTATTTAACAGTATGAATTTAACCATTCATTAACAATCAATGGTATTCATTTATGGATATAACTCCATGCATTCTTATCCAACAAATTAGGTCTGGTCGGTGCCCCGAATGAAGATCCGAATGAGCACATCTCTAATTTCAACGAGTAGTGCGGGACGTTCCAAATTCACAACATCGACGCGGACGCCATCCGACTCCGATTGTTCCCATTTTCTCTTCATGACCGGGCAAAAGCATGGCTCAATTCGCTTCCCCCCGATTCCATCACCACATGGGAGGGGCTGTGCAACACCTTCCTCACCAAGTTCGTCCTGTTTGAGAAGACGGCCCGCCTAAGAAATGCCATTCACAGCTTCGCGCAAATGGACGGCTAGTCCCTTCACTAAGCATGGGTACGCTTCAAGGAGATGCTCCGAAAATGTCCTAACCACGGGGTCACGTTGCCGGTCCAACTTCAAACGTTCTACTACGGACTCCTCAACTCGATGAAGACCTTAGTTAACACCACCGCGGGAGGCACGGTGCTAACTAAGACGTCATCGGAGTTCCAAGCTCTCCTTGAAGAATTAGCGCGCTCCAGCGATCAATGCCCGATAGAGAAGAGAATCATGAAGGCCGGTCCCGCTACTGCTCAAGCCACGACAGCCATGATCGATCCGGAGACAATGCAAAAAATGGCAACGGAGATGGCAAATCTCTGAAGGGAGTTGAGAGAGATGAAGGAGATGAAAGCCGCCGTGAATGTCATGCATACAACTCGGGAGCCATGTTTTTGGTGTAATGGACCACACTACACCGACAACTGCCCTCAAGCGAACAATGTCCATCCCGAGAATGCCAATTACGTGGGGAACTACAACAACAAGCCCCCATCCCAAAACTCCAACAACTACAACAATGGAGTCTGGAACAACCAATACAACCACGGGTGGAGAGAGCCACAACAGTAACAGGGATTCCTACAAAACCGGCCTCCACCGACATTCCAAAATCAACAACAGGGGTAACAACAAGGGTTTCAACCGCGTCAACAACAAAATCAGCCCGCTCCCAAGGACAAGCTAGAAGAACTCCTCACCTCTTTCATCACCGAGTCTCGAACACGAATGACAAATCAAGAGGCACAAATCCGGAGCCTCGAGACGACGGTGGGGCAACTAGCGAAGGATTTCCATGCGAGAACCCAAAATGCGCATCCTAGCACCTCCAAGGTAAACCAAAGAGAGCATTGCAACGCTCTTACATCATCATGTTGCAGCTGTCGAAAACTCGAAGAAAGATGAGGGAAAAGCTGTCCCGATCATTGTAGCTCCAAAGCCACCTTCACTGGTCCACAACCACGAGCTGCCACATCCGTTCCCGCAAAGCACCACGCTGGCACAGTCTACGGAATGTAGCGTGCTTCTACAACAAGAAATCCTACCAAAATTGGAGGATCTCGGCCAATTCACGCTTCCATGCACTATTGGAGACGTCTACATCGACAACACTTTGTGCGATCTAGGTTCAGACATCAACCTCATGCCCGTGGCCATCTTTAACAAGCTGAAAATGGGTGAACTAAAACTCACGCGCACCATTCTCCAACTGGCAGATAAGTCCGTAAGGTATCTTCGTCAAAGTCGAAAAATTCACTTTCCTTGCTGATTTCTACATCATTAACATGGACGAGAACCGCGACATACCCATACTCTTGGGAAGAGGTTTCTTAGCCACATGTGGTGCTCTCGTCGACGTGACGAAAGGTGAACTGAAAATGCGAGTGAAGAATGAGGAAGAGACATTCGGGATCTACAAAGCCCGAAAGCGCGAAAATGAGAAAGAAGGGGTTTTCTTCATCAAGACAGACGGAGTCAAACCTCTGCCGCTCCCATCACCACCACATACTCCTCTGGACAAAACTACGAAAGGAAAGAAAAAGGATGCGACGCCGAAATCACCAATCAAACCGACGCGAGGACAATGGCCAACATCGTTTCAAGAGGTGTGGAAGCAAACAGAGCACCAGAATGAAAATGAAGATCCACCGCCGCTTGAACGCGGCGGTCACGAGTAGGGGCGTTCGACCACCCCCGCAAGGTAAGTCCCTCTATCCATGTTTTGCACAATTACACTGGGATCAATGTAAGTTTTAAGTTTGGGGGGGGGAGGGGGTAATTGCTTGTCTTGCGGGGGATTTTTGTACATTAGTAGTTGATTTTCTAGGTTGTTTTTGTTTTGTTTTAGGATAATTGGTAGAAATTGGTGTTTTGTGTGCTTTAACTGACTCAATAAATCTTTGCCGATGATATGAATAGTCTTAAGCCGTAGACATGTGAAAACAAATCTGTGAATTACCGAGTGAAAAAGAATCTTGTTGAGTTTTGTGTTATCACTTAAAGCCCGAATAATGTTTGTCTCGATGTTTGGAAGACATTGAGTAGTAGTCTAACTAAGTTCTGAAAGTGACCACCGAACACACTAAGAACCTTTTCGGATCCCTAGTCGAAGCGAAATTGAGTGCACATTGATCTAGTAAGAATGATATAGGCATTAGGAATAACCTGTCAAGCCAAAAAGCCAACCCGAGAATATGTAACAATTAGAACCCACTCACAAAAAGCCGAGCCGATGATTTGAAAATCCCACAAAGATCCTTATTGACTTTAGCGACTCTTGAGTGACATGGTTGAGTGAAATTTTCTCTACTTTATGATATGTTTTCCGACTCGTCTCTACATATTACATCGTCCGCTAGACATACCACGCCGGTGTTTATTTATATTGTCATGTACCGGAAAAAAAACGCCAAAAAAAAAGAAAGAAAAAAAAGAAAGAAAAAAAATCTGAAAAAATATAGAAAAAGAGAAAAAAAAGTGTTTATTTATGTCATACATTTTTATTTTGGCATGGTGTTATATGTTTTTGTTTTAGAGACTTGTCGCTTATTGTTGTTGAGTTAAAGTTTGAGGAGAAAACACGGGAAATAAAAGACTAAGTAAAACGTTCGTGTTAGACAAAATTTGATGCCAAGAACGTGGGGATGGGTGAGTGAATGAGCTTTGTATGAGGGTTGTGATTTTGGTGAGAGATTTGAGTCACTAAAGTTGATGTTTGAACTACTAAAAATTCTATTCCATACCTTTGACCCGAGCCTAAAACATTACAAGTCTTTAAGACCTATTGACGATCTAGGAATGACATGTGCGCATTAGTGGAGATCAAGGGCGAAGAGAATGCTTATGGTGTGTCGAATCGAATAACTTATCATTCAACGGAATCGATTCTTGTGGTCGCATATTAGGATTAGGAAAGGCTACGAGACTTGTGAATCGAAAGCTAATCGAGAAAAAAGGACATTGCAAACGGCTTGAGCTAACACGAACTTGTATGGATTCTTTTACATTTGGTAGTTGACGTAGAGTTTAAAACCATGGATTTCCGTGTAGATGTAAGTCTAGAGTTTTGAAATTGAGGCAAATATGAGTCAGTTATTTCACGTAAAGCATTGAGATTTACCAATTTAGTGTAGGTAACTTCTTTTGTGTGTTTTATTTTGTGTTATTTGTTTTGTTCCATGAGGACAAGCAACAGTTTAAGTTTGAGGGTATTTCATAGGTGCGTTAATCACGCGGAAAACTCCTATTTTTCCGAAAAAATCCGAGCTTGTTCTCGAGTATTTGTGATGTTTTTTTATGTGTTTTTGAGAGACTTATAGGTTTAAGGGGCCAATGAGGTATAAAGGAGGTTAGTAGAGCATCACGTGAAGTAACATAGCAATTTTGAGAAGATTCGAAGACTTTTCGCCAAGTTAGAGCAAAGAAGAAATAAAGCGTCCTCTTGTGAACAATTCTGAGAGTTTGAAGTAGATATTTTGGATGATCCAATTTCATGTTTACATAGATGTCTCTCTTAGCTTTCCAACGTATATTTATTTGCAAGAATCAGAAATCGGAGCTAGGAGTTATGGCCGTTACAAAAACGGTGCACGCGGGACGAAAAAGTGCGCGGCGCGACCCAAGGACCTTGCGCCGCGAAGTTCCGAAAATCGCCGAAATCGATCTCCGAGCATGAGGCGCGGACCGCGTGGTCCGCCGAGATGTCAACCTCGCGGCGCGACCCTCAAACCACGCGCCGCGAGGTCCGTCGAGACAAAAAACGTGGAAACGCGGATTTGGAGTCGATCTGAGCGTTGGATCACTTTTAATTACCCAGTCTGCTTCGAAAATTAAGAGAAACCCAAGGATTTCAAGCTAGGCCTATAAATACACCTCTCAATCTCTTGTTTAGGGATCTTAACACTTTTTTTTTTATTGTTTTCACTTAGTGTTTGGGAGAGATAGAGAAAAAGAGGAGAGCTGTTCTTCATCAATTCGCGCAAATTACAGTTTTATTCTTCTCATTTGCTCTTGAACTCCCGTATTTTTAATTCACAATTGAGTTTTTAATTATGGTTTCTTATTCATATTTTCTCATTCTCTTTTTGTTTTCTCGCTATGCTATCAACTAATTCCATTAAGGACTATGGCGTAGCGGGTTTAGGATTCGGTTATGGATATGATTTAATATATTGAAGTTCAATTCTCATTCTCTATTGCTTTGCTTAATTCAAATCCGTTTTAATGCTTGATCGAGATTAGCTACCTTGTTCATGATTCTATACTTCAACTTGATGTTTGAGAAAGATTAGGTTGTTAGTGTTTTGGTTTGAATTACTATGATGCATGCCTAGGCTAGAGATAGTTAGGTTGCCATAGAATCGTGGGAATACTCTTGATGTTAATGCATGTTTTTGTTAGGGATTGAGATCGAGAGAAGATTTTCATAATTTTGACATAGGTTGTTGGATGCTCGAGAGAGATTTAGCAATATCATTTTTGTGAGTATGATTAGCAAAGAGTAGTGAGTTGATTATTCATTGTGCGTGAAATTAGTGTATCCAAACCGTTGAATAAATCCGTGAAGCCTGGGTCCTTAGCCTCTCTTTCCGCTTACAACTGTTATTTGGGTGTTTTGCTATTTATTTTCATTAGAACTTGTCAATTATGTGTGACATCTTTCCATCTTTCCTTTACGTTCAATTCGTACTAGTTGATTTGTTTGTTAATTAAGCTTGTACCTCGTGGGATCGACACTCGTACTTAATACACTATATTACTTGAGCGACACGTGCACTTGCGCGTAAAAATCGCAACAGCGAATTTTAAGGTCACCCAAAATGACGTCGTTTTGATGACGTGAAGGCGACAAGTCACTTCTAAATTTGACAAAACGATGTCATTTTGTTAAAAAAAAATGAAAATTTTACGGGAAAAATAAAAGAGCAGAAAATTTTGGCAGTCTGGAAGCGATATGTCGCTTCTAAATTGCGGGAAAATATTAAAGCGACAATTGTCACTTCTATTGTTAAGAAATTGACTTTTTCATGGCAGAATGCTTGAATTTTTGTTGACTACGCTAAAACCAACAAGTCGCTTCTAATTGAAAAAAATCGAAAAAATTCCGTCGCTTCTAAAAGTAGTTTTTGTAGTAGTATTAGTAGGAAGTTTTGTTGTCTTTCTTGTTGACATTTACACCATGTCTACTGGATTCTCAGTTCAAAATCTGAAACCCTGAAGAGAGATGAATGGCAGAATTGAGTTTAGGCATGTATATTGGCATTGCTGATGAAGAATAGATGAGAGACACTCTTCCAGACGATGGTAATTAGTTTCAATTTTTATTCTCATGACTACAGAAGTTTAACTTCTTGGGAGAGTGTATGTTGTTGTTGTTGTTTTTTTATTTTTTTATTTTTTTTATTTTTATTTATTTATTAATTTTTGTTTTTTTGTTTTTTGTAGATATTCTATTACCACCAGTTATGATTGTTCAATATATAGGTTTTTCAATTGGGCAGATCGGGAGACTCAACAAGTTGACGCCGATCACTAGCGTGACCTTGCGCTGGGTAATCAATGGCCTTAATTTATGGCTGTACGATTGCAATGTTAATGTGTTTGATTGAATGTTAATTGAATTTTTAATTTAGTTATCATCAATTTGTTTTAGACACTGCCATTCACGCGTTACCAGAAGCCATCTTGTTGTTTCAATGTTATTTTTTTTTTTAGTTATTTGGGGCTTATATGTAATAGATATAAATGAATTTTTAATTTAGTTATGATCAAATTGTTTTGGACACTGCCATTCACGAGTTACCAGAAGCCATCTTGTTGTTTCAATGTTAATTTGTTTTTAGTTATTTGGGGTTTATATATATAATGCGCGCGCGCACACACACGAAGCCACGTTACAATGAGGGGGGGCTATAGCCCCCATCAAATTTTTTTTTTTTTTTTTTTGCACTTTTTACCCACTTTTTATTTTTACAATTTTTTATCCTTAAAATTTACAAATTAGCCCCCCTGAAATGTTTTTTACAAATTAGCCCCCTCTGATTTTTTTTTTACAAATTAGCCCCCCTAAAGTGAAATCCTGGCTTCGTCCACACACACACACACACACACACCACACACACACACGCACACGCACACGCACACGCACACGCAGAGAGATCTTTCATTTTTCTATCTGCGTAACTTTACTACAAGCAAGAGCAAATTATGGTTTTTGATGAAAACATACAAGTGAAAACATGTGAAAATAGTAAGATTTTGATTATAATTGTCAACAAATCATGTCAATTATTGAATTTATGTCAACAAACTTTTCCGTATTGTCATTTGTTAGCATATATATGTTAGCAAATTGTGTCATTTGTTGACATATATATGCCAACAAATCGTCAAATAAATTTAGCTTTTTTGACATATGCGAGACTCTGAGAAAAACAAAAGTTAAGGAAAAAAGAAGAGAGGGTAAATCGATGAAGTTTTTTTTTTTATTTTTTTGTTCAAACACCAAAGTTCGTTGTTGCGGTGAGAGAAATAGAGTAGACAGATAAGAGAGAAAAATATAAGAAAAGAAAAAGACAAGGTAAAAAATGTAAACAAAAAATTCTCTCCTCTTTTTACTAGTAGAATTGTCCAAATTATCATTTTGGTTAAAAATGAGAAATGAGTTATTTTTCTTATTTAAATAATTAGATTCATCTTATTTAAAAAGAAAACAAATGAGAAATGAGAAAGACTAGTAGATGTGTCAATTTTTCTTATTTAAATAATTTGATTCATCTTATTTATATGAATATTTTTCAGTACATACATAATTGATTTATTTTAATTAATTAAATCGTAACTTATAAAAATATACAATTTTTTTTTAATGAAGTGCATTATTTCAATGTGAAAATTACGTGAGCTGCCTCAATTTAAAATTATTTTTGACTACGTATTGCTTCTCATTTTTTTAGAATTCCTAGAATTATTTAAAAAATAATCCGATTTTGTAATTTTTTCCTGTTGTTTAAAGTTTTATTAGACTTAATTTTTTTTTTTAAATTTTTTATGTAGTTTATACTTTATAGATATATGCAAATTTATTAAAAAAACAAACGAGGTATTTATGATATGGTTTTAAGTTTGAGATTTCCAGATAATCATCATCTTTAAATGAGATATTTGTGAAATGTCTTTGTCATTCTGTTTTTTTCGAAGGCCCCAAATTGGCTCCTCTAGGCCTAGGTCCGGAGTAGGAATATCCTCAGCCCCATGGACTAAACCCGTGTTGGTCGGCCCATTCGATGGGCCGGACTTGGCGCTGGCAGAAGTATAAAAGCTTATCTTATTTTTGTCTAAAAACACGGTTATTTATTGACAAGTTTATCAATAGATAGTCATAATTTGTTTGATAAATTTTAGCCATTTTTTTTCTTCTAAATTTTAGTCATAATTTTATAATGAATTTTTTAGTCATTTAAAAAAAAAAAATTCATTCATATTTCTTTTTAATGAATTCTAGTCATTTTTTTTAATTTGTCTAAAAACACGGTTATTTATTGACAACTATATCAATAAATAGTCATAATTTATATTAATGAATTTTAATTATTTTTTTAATGAGTTTTAGATATTTTTTAGAATGAGTATATAATTTTAGTATAATCTCAAATAAATAGCCATCTTTTAGCATAGTGAAACAAATTACCCCTGCGTATATTCTCCGAAAATTTCATCATTTTACTAATCAGGTGTGGAGATTTTATATGCTCAATTAATGATATAAAAAGGTAATATTTAATAAAGGTTAAATTATAATATACTATTTTATACACAATAATAATAATAGCATGCATCTCCCTTGCCATAGGAATGAAATTAAATTATGTTCTAAATGTAATGTACATCTCATAAAAATGGGTGATACTATATATAATTTCCCTCGGCCAGTTTTCATATTTGATTTTTGCAAGTATATTTCTTAATTACTTCGTCCTAGCAATTGTTTTAGAAATTTTTACTTGTTTATTTTACTAAGCACAATTCACTCAAACAATAATTTGATTAGTAGTAAAATCCATTTTGTAATTCAATTTAGCACTTAGTTATTAGTTTTTCATTTAATTATTATAAGCGGTTGTCGCACGAAAGTGAACAACGATTTAAAGATTTGGGCAGTTCGACCTAATGCCGTACCAAGTGGCCGCACCCGAGCCAAGTGTACGAACTCGAAAGTCTCGAGTTGTGGTTCCTCCAGTCGGAGGCGTTCTCTAAGGAGAGAATGGGGTGAATGAGGGGTGTGACTGTGCTTCTTGTGAGCTGCCTATGTACCCGCATTGCGAGATCAAGTCAGAACGTAGTTCAAGGCGTGTGTATGAGGCGTGGAGCCTGGAGGGTGTGCTCGACAGAGGAGACGGAGCGCAAAGGAATCTTCGGCGACGTCTCGGGACTCTAGGATCGAGTGACCCGAGACATAATGCGTGTTTTCTCTCTTTGGAGTCGTTCTCAATGGAGAATTCCGGACGCACCTTTGTGCGTTGGACGCGTAGGGGATTTTCAGTGGAAAATCTCGAACGCAGCTTGTGCATGGGACGCGGGGGGGTTTTTCAGTAGAATATCCTAGGCACTAGATTAAGTGCTCGATCAGAGGAAATTGTGCTCAGAAAGTCTCTGGTAGCGTTTCAGAACTCTGAGAGCAAGTAATCTTGAGGAAGAATGAATGTCTCTCTCCCCTAACTGAGAGGGATTTATAGTGATTGAGGAGGTCTAGGAAGGCTTCTGGACGCACCCGGGGAGCAGGCTGTGGGTTTTGGGCGCGCGAGGCGGTTTCAGGGTGCGCTCTTAGCGCAGCGCGTCAGGTGCTCTTTGCGCAGTGTGTGCTCTTTTGAGGAGCGCACCGAGTGCGTGCTCCTTTCGAGGAGCGTGCCTCCTTCTTTTAGTCGTGCTCATGGGGGGCTTCTTGGAGCGCGCTCAGAGCGCATGCCGAGCACGGGGCACCGGAGCAGGGCACGCACGCATGTCGAGAGTGGGGCGCGGGAGCAGGATGTGCGCGCATGTCGAGCGCGGGGCGCAGGAGCAGCACAGGCTCGCCTTGGGCCTGTTTTAAGTTGGCTTTGCTGGGCTTTTTCATGGCCTAGCCTGTTGGGCCTTCGAATTTGGAATTCGACGCGGAATTCTTCGTAAGTCATGAGGAATTTAATAGTTTTCGAAAACACTGATAACATTAGCCCCCCAAGTCTGTTGCTTGGAGGACTCCAAGCGGCGGACTTTCTAAATCTTCCCGGCTGTTTGAGAGAATTTTGCTTTCTTGGGTCTTCGTATTTTGGCGAGCGTGTCGCGTTGCGTGTCGTTGTGGACATCTTTGTTGCGCCACTTGGAGCGTATTTGGTTAGAGTCGCAGAGCGTATAAGTTAATGTGCGGGTTCGCTTAGGCGTTCGGGCCAAGAAGCGCAATCGCTTAGTCGTTTAAGACAAGAAGTGTTATCGCTTAGTCGTTTATGACAAGAAGCGTCATCGCAGATAGAGTAGCGTGGGGCATACAAGCTAAAGCGCGGGATCGCTTAGGCGTTTGGGCCAAGAAGTGCAATTACTTAGTCGTTTGAGACAAGAAACGTCATCGCGGATAAAGTAGCGATGGGCGTACAAGCTAACGCGAGATCGCTCAGGCATTTAGGCCAAGAAGCGCAATTGTTTAGTCGTTTGTGACAAAAAGCGTCATTGCAGATAGAGTAATGCGGGGCGTACAAGCTAACGCGGGATCACTTAGGCGTTTGAGCCAAGAAGTGCAATCGCTCAACCGTTTGTGACAAGAAGCATCATCGCGGATAGAGTAGCGCGGGACTAATGCGCGGGAACTAAGTGTTTGGGCCAAGAAGCATAATATCTTATTCGTTTGAGACAAGAAGCGTCATCGCGGATAGAGTAATGCTGGGCGTAGAAGCTAACGCGCGAGATATCCAGCATATAAAAGTCGACCGGAAATTCCTCGTTGAGGATGTCTATCGTGAATGGAGAAGCTGTAAGTTTCATCATTTCGCGAACTTTGTGGGTCATGTTTTGCACAGCTACGAGGTTACGGACCTCGTTTTTAAAGTCGTGGAGCACGGTGGCCACGTCTCTATGTGTTGCAGGGAGACCAACTTGCCCTCTTTCGTTAATGGCCTGGTCGACAAGTGTTGTACGAGGTAGAGCAATGTTATTTCGGCTGAGTCAGACCGTTGTCTTTGCAGCCCCGTTTTCAGGAGGAAGCTGGCTTCCCGAGCTTCTCAGATGGGCGTTGAGGTGGTGCCTCAAGTCGTCTGTGTGACGAGGAGGCAGTTCTTGATTACCGTTCCGTTGTTGCGGAATTGTGGCGTTAGTGCATCCACGGGCCGCGGTTCGGACCAAGTCCATCTGTATCCCTCAATGGGAGCGAGATGTATGTGATGAAGCTGTGGGGCTTTTGGGATTCGCGTCGAAGAGCGCATCTGTTGGTGCCTTCCCCAGCGTCGGGGACATCGTGATCGAGGCCCCGAGCATTAGAGTCGGGTGTGTCCTCGCTACCGTTAGTTTGAGAGTGTGTGTGACCATCACCGTCTTTATTCACGTGAACGTTCGTGTGTCCATCTTCGGAGCCCCCCCGAGTGGGAGAAGCCGTGAGCCTGTCTCGTTGAGCCGAGGAGTCCCTCGATGGTGGCTCTATCGTTTCCTTGTCTTGCGAGGTAGTCTGTCAGTCGACAGACGTTTTCCTCAAGCTCGACAATGCGGGAGTCACGCGGATTCTGCTCCGAGATCGGATTTTCAATTTCGTTTGGAGGTAAGTCCTGGTTCCTGTGCGCCAGTCGGCGCAGGTTGTACCGGGCACTTTCAGCACGAGAGTTCTCGCCTTTATCAGATGTGTTGTTGATTTGATTGTTCATGTTTTCTCAAGTCTGAGAAAATTGAATTTTTAGAAGAAGAAAATAAGGTGACTGTAAGGGATTTTGGGCCGTTTAAGTCGGGAAGTCCCCTAGCGCCAAAATGTTGTCGCACAAAAATGAACAACGATTTAAAGTTTCGGGCGGTTCGACCCAAGGCCGGACCAAGTGACCGCACCTGAGCCAAGTGCGTGAACTCGAAAGTCTCGAGTTGTGGTTCCTCCAATCAGAGGCGTTCTCTGAGGAGCGACGAGGGTGAATGGGGGGGGGGGGGGGGGGGGGGGGGGGGTGTGACTATACTTCTTTTGAGTTGCCTACGTATGAGGCGTGAAGCCTGGAGGGTGTGCTCGACAAAGGAGACAAAGCACGGAGGAGTCCTCGACGACGTCTCGGGACTCTAGGATCGAATGACCCGAGAGAGAATGCGTGTTTTCTCTCTTTGGAGACGTAGAAAATTCTCAGTGGAGAATTCTGGACGTAGCTTTGTGCATTGGGCGCGTAGGGATTTTCAGTGGAAAATCTTGAACGCAGGTTGTGCGTGGGACACGTAGCGGATTTTCAGTAGAATATCCTAGGCATAGCTTGTGCGCTAGATTAAGTGCTCGATCAGAGGAAATTGTGCTAAAAAAGTATCTGATATCATTTTAGAACTCTGAGAGCAAGTAATCTTGAGGAATCATGAATGTCTCTCTACCCCTCACTAAGAGAGGGTATTTATAGTGAATGAGGAGGCCTAGGAAGGCCTCTGGATGCACCTCGGGGAGCGGACTGCGGGTTTCGGGCGTGCGAGGCGGTTTCGGGGCGCTCACTTGGCGCGGCGTGCGCCAGGTGCTCTGCCCGCTTGTGGGCCTCTAGGAGCGCGCTCCCCGCGCATGTCGAGCGCGGGGCACGGGAGCAGTGCAGGCTCGCCTTGGGCCCGTTTTAAGTGGGTCTTGATGAGCTTTTACGTGGCCCAGCCCGTTAGGCCTTCGAATTTGGAATTCGGCGTGGAATCCTTCGTAAATCACGAGGAATTTAATAATTTCCGAAAATCGCCGATAACATAAGCTTACAAGAATATCCTTACTTTATTTCTTAACCTGATTCTTAAAAAAATCATAACTCGTCATTTGAGCTACCATGCTTCATTAATATTTCTACAACTACAAGAGCATTCTTTGGACACTAGTATTCGTTACCTTCATCGGTCTAAGTATAATTTTTGAATGTCAGGTGATGTAAACGACCATTTTTCATCGGAATTTTGTAATCTATCAAGTTTGATATTTTATTTGTGATCGAATAGGAATCTTAATAGCTAAATAATACATTATTTTATCAAATTTCCAGAGTCATTACCACCGGGAGCTGGACGTAATCAGTTGATGCATTTAAGCAACTTCGATAAAGCAAATGATCGCTGATGCATGAGATATATCGACCAAAGCATGGTATTAGTAGCCGTGTTACGGATTTTATATCATGTTGTGATGCTCGACTAGGCGAGCTTCAATAATCAGTGTATAGTGTGATAATTATCCATATATCCCTAGTTATAATTTCACTTCCTCAGACGAGAAAGTCGATGAGACATTGTTTGATATATATTTAAATTTGGGTTATTAAGTTATATAGTCACACGGTTATAGTGAATTGAGATATAGTCAACTTTTCGTTAATTTATTGTAAATAGCCAAGTTAACTTATTAACAGATTAGTAAAAGACTTATTTAATCCAGCCAAACATGTAAAAAAAAAGTAGTTAATAGGTTGCCACGTATGCAAGTTGGCTATTTACAAAGTATTTACCAAATATTGGCTAATTTACAATTCCTATAGTTTAGGTGGCTTATTTAGCCAATTTTTTGTTTAAATTTTCGTGTATTTTTCTTACTACCATTCTTTTAATATTTCAATCTTACAATGCCCTATTATTTACATTGTAACATGCATGTTTTCCAATAAATAATCAAACAGAAATAATCAAATTGTCACTTTGTAAGAAAATTATGATATTTATTTTTTCGTATTTTGATAGTTCCTAGCTTATCACAGTGAAAATTTGGTCCTTAATTTTTTGTTTGTATAGCTAATTATCGTAACAACTAGGTACCAAATTGTCAGTGTATAAAAAGAAAATAAATTTATATTAATAAGGAAATTAATTAATGATGAATTAAATGGCTGAGCCATAGTACCACACCATTTAAGTCATATATATCACAGAAGCTTGTTGAAAAGATGTGAGAAATGACTACTCATAAGCAAGCTAGTATTTCCCCTCAATCCAGCATTCCTGCCAACTTCTCATCAAACCCAACAAACTTAAGAATTTCTAATTTTGGTCTATTATATATCTCACTGCCTCACTCAATTATGGAGTATGTAATAGCTACACATACATATTTTCTTCCACAATAGCTTGATCAAAGCAACATGTGGAAATAAAATGTGTACTCATTAGAGATTTCATAAACTAGAGTGAAAAAAACAGAATGTAAATGGTACGTACATTTTAAGAAGCATTTATCTTTATTCAACTGCAATCAAATATAGCAGATCGGATTGTAGTAATAAGTAATAACTAATAAGCAAGGTAACAGACTAACAGTGTCTATATAGTGTAAAACAATTTGACTAACGCAAAATTAATTCTGATATTACCCTTTAGATATAGCTAATAATAATAATTTTATAACATATAGCAGGACTAGTCATGTTGAGTTATAACTGGATGCTTGAGCAACTTATAATGACACAATAAGGTCTCAATGTCAAAACTGCTTAGTGACTAATTCACTGGTTTTTTTAGTTTATTTTATTTATATTTTTTGATTTGTTAAGTGCGCAACGGTCACTAGAAATAAAATAAAGACGGCACATGACGAGAAGAGTGAAATAATAATTTGGGGCCCACGATTTTATCTAGAAACAAGGAGATTAATAGGCGCGTTGGTGAGTGAGATTAGTATTTGGTGAAGTTTAATTAATTCGAGCTTCTCTTATTGTCTTTGCATTGCTTGTCTTCTTTGTATATACCGCGTTGAATTATTGAGTAAGTAAAGTGTCATTCACTCAAAGCTTATAGATAATTTAACAACAATGCCACGTATAAAAAGTTTACTTACATAAAAGAATAAATTAATTACAACGTATATCTCAATTATATTTATCTAATTAAATGAACAATGCACCTCAACAATTCAAACGTTTTCTGTTTCTTGTGGGATTTTATCAACCTAGCAAAATTTTGATTTTTGACCCTTTAATCGTTTTATTTGCAGCCCTTTAATTGTGGGATAAAAACCAGTTTTTATCTTTTTTTCCCACCTCTCCAATGGTTGAATAAATTTAGCTAACATTGAGAAGGTTTTGGAGGGGAGTTACCTCTAAATTTATAATTGTTGTTTTGCATGTATGAACAATAATAATATGTGCGACACACATTGCAATGCATATTTCATGCAAAAGTCAAAAAAGAAAGGAAGAAAAGAAATTGAAAATTAAAATACTGAAGAGGACAAAAAAACTTTATAAAAATTAAGATGCACGTTTTGTATTAGATATTTAGATTAGTGGTATGGAATAGAAAAAAAAATTACAACAATAAAATCTGAAGTGATATATTCACACAAGGCAATAAAGTGACATCATCGAAGAAGACAATTGACAAAATGGTTACTGGGATTAGCGGCTAAAATTAGTTTAGAAAACTATTTCTATTATTGCCAGCTGTATTTCTCTTACCTTTTTTAGATACATTATTGATTATTATGGGAAGTTTCATAATTTGTTACTATAAAATAATTTTATTTTATTTTTTTAATTCTTCTTGAAGTGCCAAATCAGTGATAATACAGCTTCATGTTTCAACTCCATTCTTGCTCAAGTTTGGTCCTCAGAATCAGTACAATTCTGCTTCTCATAGTAAAGGTCAGTTATGATTCATTAAACTTACTAACTTATTACTGCTTTGTCACCTTGATATCTTTAAAGTTAAAACATTATTGGCTTTCAAACACATTCAAGTCTAGAGCCATTAAATCAAATTAATTTTATTTTGGCAGGAATGGGAAGTCCAGAAGAGACAGTTGAGGCTGGGACAAGAATGCAAATAATTGATGTTCCTGGGGAAGAAGTGAGAGCCTCATTGGAGCCAAAAATAATTATCATGGTGGATTGGAAAGAAGAGAGGAAAAAATCTATGAGAGCGCGTTATATCTATGGCATTGCGTTTCTCATCCCGAATCTATGCGCTTGGATCGCTAGAGACTACGGACAATTTATTCTTCCTCAGTTCCACTGTATGTCTCTATAATAATAATTAATTATGAAGCTTTGTAGTTTGATATTTCACATTTGATTTTATGTTCATTTTTTTGCAGATCTGAAATCTTGTGGAACCGATGGAAAAGACTGTTTCCATAGTCTAGGTGTTCTTCGTGTGAGTTTTGGAT
The DNA here is from genome assembly GCF_054948205.1 of Urtica dioica subsp. dioica. Lineage (NCBI taxonomy): Eukaryota > Viridiplantae > Streptophyta > Magnoliopsida > Rosales > Urticaceae > Urtica > Urtica dioica. The sequence goes on from NC_142761.1 coordinate 33,894,720, forward strand.
GTTTCGTATCCTTTTGTTTTGTTTTATGAATACCGGTGATGCAAAAAAAAAAAAAAAATTGTTTTTCCCTTGACTATCCCCGGAAATTCAGATGTATTTCGCTATGATGTTTGTCACGACATTTAGAACGAGAAAATTATACCAATTGCGCAACGATTGGCACTGCGGATGGTGGACATTGAAGACATTTTTGTTGATTATATCGTTAGTCGTTACAGTCTTTTTCCCTCCAGGATTTGTCGAGCTATACGGTACGTACTCTTATCGCGCTCAATTTCTCTCGTCTCTAAGATCTTAAGTTTATTTTCTTCTAGATTAATTTTTGGTTTTCATTTTTTTTTATTTGTGCAGGCGAGTTTGCTCGTGTAGGTGCAGGGTAAATTTTCAAGAACTTTCACTCCAATTATGTTGCTTGCGTCATAAGGAATTTTCATAATTTTTTTTTGTCCCCGCTCGATTTGTATATAAAATAAATTATTTTATTGCCCAGCACAGGATTTTTCTTGTCCTCCAATTGATAAGCGTAATCCAGTTTATCAACTGGTGGAACAAGTACTGGATGCCCAACGAGGCCAAGAAGCAGAGGTTCGATTTCGAGTTATGTAATAACTCCATAATTAACAAATAAAAAAATCTGAATATTCTTTTTCTATTTTTTTGTTCTGCTCTTAAGTTGTTCGTTTGGGCTATTCATGTCAACCGTCTTTTACATCGCGTCTATTATCGGAATCGTGTACATGTACACACAACACGGCACCAAAATCTCGTGTGGGATCAACATTTTTTTCATCACCTGGACTGCGTTTCTTCTCATCGTTATCATGGTTATTTCTCTACACTCAAAGGTCCGCTATTTTTTTTTATTAAATATATGTGAGATTTTTATTTATTTAATTTTATTTTGGTCTTCAGAAACTAATTGGATTCAAATTCAGGTCAATAGGGGTCTCTTATCTTCAGGAATTATGGCTTCTTATGTTATTTACCTATGTTGGTCTGCTCTTAGAAGGTATAACATAAAAAATTCATTCTCGGAAAATTAATTTTCCAAGCCATTTATTTAATTTATTTCAAAGAATTGTTTGTGTTGCAGTGAGCCTGAGAACGACAAGTGTCATACAGAAAAACGCCAAAACGGAAGCGATTGGACTAACATTCTCGTAAGAGTTAATTTTCTTTATATTATTTTTTTTTCACGTTTTACTGAAAACCAAAAATTGTTGGTTTTTATTTTTATTTTTTATTTTTTTTTATTTCAGGGCTTTTTGATTGCAATAGGTGCCATTGTCATGGCAACTTTCTCTACGGGAATCGATTCTCAATCGTTTCAGGTGAATTTCACTTATGAAATATTGTCGGAATCAAAAGAATTTTTATTTTTTTATAACAATTTCGTTTTGTGTACACTTGTAAATACAAAAACAGTTTCGCCAAGATTATATTGAGAATGAAGATGATATTCCATACAATTACGGATTTTTCCACATGGTGTTCTCTTTGGGAGCCATGTATTTCGCAATGTTGTTCATCAGTTGGAACCTCAATAATTCAGCAAGAAAGTAAGAGTCAAAAACATTTTTTTTAGCTGAGCTCTAATTAATTTAATACAAATTTCATTAATGTTATAAATAAATAACTAGGTGGAGTATGGATATTGGATGGGCAAGCACATGGGTGAAAATTGTCAATGAATGGTTCGCAGCAACTATTTACTGTAAGTTCGATTTTTTTTTTTTTAAATGATTTTAATAGAGAAATTTTAGAAAATATGACTAGTTAGACTAAAATACCGTGGAATTTTATTTTACTCAATTACTTTAATCTTGAAGAGTATTTTTGGTCCAACAAGTCATTTGTTTTTTAATTTTAGAAAATTTGGAGATAAAAATAAAATTTATGTCGTAAATCATATATTCTAAAATTTCTCTTTTACTTATATAAGAGCGAGAGTATAAAGCTGCCTTTGTAATTTATTTATTGTATCAAACTAATGCAGTATGGACATTAATATCCCCAATTGTGAGACAGTCCAAAGTAATGAACTGTGAAGAAGCTGTGCAGGAGAGGAATAGCACCGCTTTGCCATGACTTTAAGTGTAATTAATTTTAATTTTTATTTATTATTATTATTATTATTATTTGCTTTTCCCCCTAATTTGAGCATATAATAAATTATTCTTCAAGCCAATTATCAAATGAAGTAGTATAGGAAAGCAAGATCACATTATTAGGTCATTGAAAAATCCATCATTAGCTTGTCAAGAATAAATTTCTTTGTCGACCATCTGTACGATTTCAAGTAATCCAAATTTTTTCATCATTTGAAAATCAATTTATTACATGATATCTCACAAATATAAGATCCAAGCAATCCATTCATGCTATAACATATAAAAAAAAATTGTTGAGATTTTGTAGAAAACTCTCTTAATAGACAAACACCACACAAATTACACAAAAGCCGCACAAATACTCAGCTTTTGTTGACAAAGGTTCGACAATTCGTCTACATCCCTGAAATTCCCATCTCGGAATTCTTTGTATTATAATCAAAATCTTTACAAACTCGTACAACTCTCGGCCCTCGATGATCTCACAATCCGAGAACTACCACGTAAAAAAAGAAGGTTTCTTTCTCTCTGTTTTTTTTTTTTTTTTTCCTTCTCCTTAGAATTGTACTATTGAATTGTAACGACTAGAATGAATATGTAAAATTTGGCCTAACACCTAAACCTAACGCTAACTTAACTACTTATAAACTATAAACAGTAGTTGAGTTTAGCTTACAAATAGACTAACTATGAAGTTTATTTGTAGACGTGTTATAAGATCTAGAAGCTGAAAATAGTGTATGTATCTTTATTTTTTTTAGATAAATTATTGACTGCCATAATTTATATATTATATCTATATGAATATTGGTACGTATTAATCCCTCTCGTCATTTGTCCAAGGTTGCATGAGTCAATATTGTCTCCTTTTAGCTTTCGTACATAGAGCATCTCTACAAAAAAAGAAAAAACAAAAAAGTTATATTGTAATTACTCGAGAGTGTTTTTGATATCTCCAAGTTCCAACTCCTATCCGACGATAGTTTTATGGTAATACACGTTTTTTTATTTTATTTACATGTGTTGAGACAGAATTGAAAATAAATACATATAATAAAAAAAAAAAAAAAGCTATTGAAAATAAGATTGTGTGAACCCTTAACTGCATTAACTCCGGTGGAATGCTTCGTTTCACTTACAACAAGAAACAGTCTCTATTTAAGGTTATTTATTCCGTAATCCGGTATAGAGTTCTGTTTAATGTTAGCCAATGCCACACAATCTTATTTTCAATAGCATTTTTTTTATATGTATTTATTTTCAATTCTTTCTCAACACAAATATTGAAAATATCTTTGATGCATGAGAGATGTCGACCTAGGCATGTTACAAGTAGTCATGGTGAGTGTTGACGGGATCTTTATCATGTTGTGGGGCTCGATTTGGCGAGTCTTGATAACTGTGACTAAATAACCATTTGAAACATTGAGTTTTGCAAAATACTCAACCTTTCACCATTTGGGACAAAATAGCCCAAACGTGAAAAAACTCCATAATACCCTTAAGATCTAAACAAACCCAACTCCAAACCATTCGACAAGAAGAAAAAAAAACCCTAAAAAACCTAATTCGACTCATATCGTCCTCATCTTCGTCGCTCGCCATCGCCTTCGTCGTTATCGTCCACTACTACAAATTAACATATTGGGTGAGGAAGGGTATTAGGTGCGACGTCGAACCTAAGATGATATTAGGTGCGACATGTCGCACCAGATAGTCCTCCAAAAGACTAAAAATTTCGCTGATGTTTAGTGGTATTCGGTGCGACAAAGTCGCACTTGATATCACTCTGTCGCACCTAATGATATTGGGTGCGACAAATGTCGCACCTAATACCTTTAGGTGCGACTTGTGTCGCACCTAATGGGTTTAAAATTTAAAACGGTCAGAAATTCCCTCCCGAATATTTTTTGGTTCTGTAATTTCACATTGGGTGCGACATTACATTAGGTGCGACAATGTCGCACCCAATATGAGTATTAGGTGCGACAATATCGCACCCAATAGTTTTAGGGTATTTTAAATACCCGAGCGTCTTCTTCCTCGCCCAAACAGCCTCTATCTCTCTATCTAACTCTCTCTCTCTCTCCGACGCTCGTTCAACCTCCGCCGTGACCTCCCCCGCCGCCCGTGACCCCTTCGTCGTCCTCCTCCAAGGTACGTCTCTCTCTGTCTCTCTCTTCGCATCTCTCTTTCAATTTCACTCATCTCTCTCTCCATCTCCGACCAGTTGGTCCCGCCCCGCCACCGTGACCAGCCCGCCGCCCCGCTGCCCCACCGCCATCCCGCCCCCGATTAGCGAGGCCGTTCCCCACCGCCGCTGCCCGTCCTCGGCCCAACCCCGACCGGCGACCAGCCCCTCTGGTACGTCCCCACTCTCTCTCTCTCTCTCTCTCTCTATCTCTCTCTCTCTCTCTCTCTCTCTCTCTCTCTCTCATTCTGTCTCACCCTCTCTCTCTCAATCTCACTCTGTCTCTCTCCGACCAGGCCCGTCCCGCCGCCTGTGACCAGCACCTATCCCTCCTCTTCGCCATCTCCTCGGCCCTCCCGCTGCCGCCCAACCCGTCCAGCTTCTGCTGAACTCGCTTCCGAGTCTCCTTCGACAGCCCCCTGCGAGGCACCTTGGGTAACGGCAGCCACCACTTGTCCCATGTTGAACTCCGAGCCTCCCAAATCCGTCCAGCTTCTGCAGGTCGGAGCGCCGCCGCAGGACCATCACCTCGAACACCCCTCCGCCGGACAGCTCATGCACCATCGGCCTCAGCTCCACATTGACTCGCTCACGCACAACAGCCACTCCCTCGGCCCAGCCCCCGGCCCTGCCCGACGTTTTCTTGGTGACTACATTACCCTAAAACTAGTCACATAGACACTCATTTTCTTGGTGCTAGCACAAGTTAGGCAAAATGATGACCAAAAATGAAGGAAAATAATTTTGTATTGACTTGAAATATTATAGATTTCAATAGAATATTCATTAATAGATTTTAGCATGTTGTGACATTTGGTTGTGACTTGTGAGCATTCTTATTAATTTATTTCACGATGTATGTTGCCGCAGCTCGTCCCCGACTTGCTGCAGCCCGTCCCCGACCTCGCCGCAGCTTGGTCACTCGCAGCCCCGCGTCGTATCTCGTCGCCTCGTCGTCGCCTCAGAAAAGGTTAGTTATTTGTAATTAGTAATATTTTTAGATTATTTAATATTTTTAGATTATTTCATATAGATTAATTAGTAATATATATGAAAATATAACTTTGATTAGATGTTAACACGTTTAGTTAATTAATTAATTAATTAGTAACATGTTTAGTTAGATTAATTAGTAATATATATGAAAATAGTAACATGTTAGATTAGATGAAAATATAACTTTGATGAAAATAGTAACATATAGTAATTGTCAAATTTTTTAATAATATGTAACATGTTAGATTAGATTAATTAAGTTAAAGGTAATATATTAAATTAATTAGTAACATGTTTAGTGTAATTTACTGTAATTGTAACATGTTTTGTTTAAGTTGATTGCAATTTGTTGAAAATTTGGTTAATTAATTAATTTAATACTTTTTTAGTTAGATTAATTAGTAATATATATGAATATATTTTAAAATGAATTAGTAACATGTTAAATTTAATTTAAACTTATTGAAAATTTATTGCAACCGAGCTACGGAGGTTCAGTTTAGTATTTAGTATGTTAATATGATAGGGGAAACTCTGCCGAATTTTCGGTAGAATAAAACGTATTTGTCAAAAAAATTAACTCTTCCGATAATATATTTTAACGAATTAACTAATTTGTCGAAATTGGTTAACTCGTTAATGAAATCAGTAGTGAATTTGTATATAATAACGAATTCTAACCATTTTTCAAAATTAATACATGTCATTCACAATTTCTCTTTCATTCTTACAAATTCGCTCTCGAATCTTTCAAATATTAACGATTCACTCTCAATTTCCTAACAATTCATCACTCTCAATTTCATAACAATTCACTCTAAATTTCAAATATTAACGATTCACTCTCAATTTTACCTCTTAATTTCCTAATAATTCACTCTTACAAAATGAATTCTAACGATTCATTTTTAACTCTCAATTTCCCATCTCATTCGGAAGAATGTCAAATCCAAGTAGGGACTGGATTACCGAGAACAATCGGTTGAGTTTGCAATATAAAACAGGGGTTAACGAGTTTATCCGCCTTGCAAGCAAACTCCCGAACGTAAACGGTCATTATCGTTGTCCTTGTAAGTCCTGCAATAACGTGAGATGGCTGGACATCGGGGTCGTAAAGAATCACCTTTTGAACAAGGGGTTTACCCCGAGATACACCGAATGGTACCATCACGGCGAACGTCATGTGCTCACCCAAGTAGAAGATGCAAGCGAGACTAACCAGAGAGGAGTCGGTGGATTGCACGATGCTCTCCATGATATAATGGATCACGAGGACTTCGACGATTTTACGGATCCGACTCCGAGTGAAGTGCGTGCAGATGAGCAAGTGGAAGACTTGTTCGTCGAGTTGGAAGCAGAATTGTACCCTGGATGCAAAGAGTTTTCATCTTTGTCGTTCTTGGTTTCGTTGATGCACATCAAAGTCACGAACCATTGGACGAACAAGTCATTTACAGAATTATTGCAGCTCTTGAGGAAGTCTCATCCAATTGGTAATCGAATTCCGGAAAAACACTACGAGGCAAAGGCGAAGCTGAAGCGTTTCGGCATGGGATACGATATGATCGACGCGTGCATCAACGATTGTGTGTTATTTCGAAAAGATCTCGAGAAAGCTGAAGTGTGCCCAATTTGCAATGAGAGCAGATGGAAGCCAGTCAGGAAGAATGTATCACAAAAGATATTACGATACTTTCCCTTGAAAGATCGATTGAAGCGATTGTACGCTTCTCGACACACGTCGCTTGAGATGCAGTGGCACGAACGAGATCGCGTCAAAGAAGAAGGCGTTTTGCGACATCCTGTGGATGGTTCGACGTGGAAGAATCTAGATGAGAGATACCCAAATTTCGCTGCAGAGCCTCGTAACGTACGTCTGGGACTAGCTCCTGATGGGTTCAACCCGTTTGGGGAAATGAGTCTAGCGTATAGTATGTGGCCCGTGGTACTAACTACGTACAACTTGCCACCTTGTTTGTGCATGAAAAAAGAGTACTTGATGCTGACGCTTTTGATACCTGGACCGAGCTCACCTGGAAAAGACATGGACGTGTTTTTAGAACCACTAGTTGAAGAACTGAAAGAATTGTGGGATACTGGGTTCCAAGTGCGAGACGGGGCGAACGATGAAGTATTTCGGTTGCGTGCCGCGCTTCTATGGACGATAAACGACTTTCCGGCTCGATCGTATTTGTCGGGATGGAGTGGCCAAGGGTATCTTGCGTGCCCCACGTGCAACATTGAGACGTCATCTATGAAAATTAGAAACAGGATTGTCTACTATGACCATCGTCGACTCTTGCCTACGCCTCACCGATTGAGGAAAAGCACTGATCACTACGTAAATCGTCACGAGAAGCGCCTGAAACCTGTCAAGTTGACTGCGCAAGACATACTCGATAAGTTGACTAGTGTTTCATCCACGACAACCGGCAAAAATATCGGTAAACGAAAACGTGCTGAGTGCGAATTGAATTGGACCAAAAAGAGCATCTTCTATAAGTTGTCTTATTGGTCAGAATTGGAGTTGAAGCACAACATGGACGTCATGCATATAGAGAAGAACGTATGCGAGAATCTTCTCGGGACGATGCTCAGCTTGGAAAAGAAGAACTACGATCTGGAGAAGTCGAGATTTGACTTGATGGACTTGAAAATCAAGTCTTCTCTGCACTTGAGACAACAAAGGAATGGGTGGTACAAACCGCCAGCAGTGTACACGTTAACGCTTGAGCAGAGACACCGTTTTACCGAGTTCTTCCAATCTGTTAAATTCCCAGACGGGCTCGCTGGAAATTTGAAGAAAAATGTAACTGCTGACGGGAAGCTCACAGGTTTGAAGTCGCACGATTGTCACGTGATCATGCAGAGGCTGTTGGCTGATGGTATTCGCCCTTTTGTGCCAAAACCGATACAAGAGACGATCTCCGAGCTCTTTCAAGTTGATCAGTTCTAGAACCCTGAGAGTGGACGATCTCAAAAAAGCGCAAGATTTAATCATTGAGATATTGTGTAAGTTTGAGATGATATTTCCGCCAGCTTTTTTCACGATCATGGTTCACGCGGCAATTCATCTACCAGATGAAGCGTTGTGTGGAGGTCCGATGCTTATGCGATGGATGTACCCAATCGAGAGATACCTTGGAACATTAAAAACGATCAGGAGCAGGATGTCTACTTCAGGTCAGGACCCATCAGGAGGAGAGCGTGACCCCCCGCAGATGTCGAGGAAGAAGCGGGGACCAACGACTGGCCTCGTTTCTGCGAGAGCTGGTGTTGGAACCCCTGGAGCGAACACAGTTCGCTACGATCAGACTGCCCAGGCGTTCTACCAAGACGTCAGGGAGCAAAATCCGTTGATCGGGACGTTCCAAAACCGATTAGGAAACCTGATCAAGAGCACCATTCCGGTCGACCTCCCAGACTGGAATCATGTGCCTGCGCAGAGTGTGGTGGCTCTTATGACTTCGATTCATAACGAGTATCGCTTCGTTTATGAACGTCCCGACAGTGGCGAGCTTGTGCCTGCAGATCCTATTCGCAACGAGATTGATGTGGCTATCATTCGCGATGCGAAGAGGATGCGACGTGGCCAGAAGTCGAGGTTGTCGCAGCTCTTCTTCAAGACATTTTGCGGGAGTAAGGATCTCGCTAAAAACGAAACTCCCGAAGGCTATAACCAGGAAGCCTGGTTGAAAGCAATAGAGACGTTCGACTCGCCGGAGCATAAGGTATGATTTGAACTTCCGATGGTTATTTGAAATTCTTAAAATTGAACTTAACTAATTTATGTCTCGCAGGCGAAGTCTGTCCGCAACCGGGAAAATTCGAAGATGAAGAAAACGAAGGCGAGACAAGGGTCGCTTAGTTTTTTTGGTCATCGCTCGAGGAACGTAAGTCTCTTAATATTAATATGCAATATATATGTGATTCATATTTTAATGTTGAAAAATTACAGCGAAGGGAAGATGAGAGTATAGGCTCGGCTTTAGCGATATGGTCAGTTAAACACCATGACGCTAAGGGATCGTGGACGACGGACTTCGCGAAGTCGCAATACGTAAGTTAATTTTTTATTTACTATATTTAATTACTTTATTTCTTCTTATCTGATAAGTTTTTTGTGGTTTTTTTTAAGGATCAAATCACCGCCCAAACGATAGATATTTTGCGGCAAGCGGCGGAGCAAAACACTGTGATCTCCCAAGAAGATGCGGAGATGTACGCGATGCGCGATGTTTTGGGAGTACGCAGAGACTGGGAAGTCTGTTTAGGGCCTTCGATCCCAAGGTCATCGTTGGGTGTTGCCCAAACGCTAGATAGAGGCTCGTCAAGTTCGTCATCTCAGACCGATCCATTGGTTGCTGAGATGCGAGCTCAGATGGATGCCCAACAAGCCGAGCTGCAGGAGATGCGACAATAAATCGCCTTCCTCAGCCAGATGCACAACCAGCCTCCCACGACTCCCCAACCTCCGCATGCACCGTAACTAGGTGAGACTGATCAGCAGACGCCAGGTTCCACGCCGGGTTCTACGCCTGGTTCTATGGATTTCTTGCGAGACCGTCCTTACGAAAGCGGCGGAGCGAGCGGCAGCGCGTCAGGCAGCGGTGGACGAGGACGCGGAAGCGGTTCCCAAAGTTCTGGCAACTTATTCGGTAGAGGGAATTCTACTATCGATAAGTTTTATAGGAAAAAAATTTAGGAATTTATTTTTTCGCTTTTTTAGAATGAATTTGTATTTTTAATTAAGAATTCTATTTTCAGAATATTATTTCTAATTAATTTAGAATTTTGTCAATTAATTTTTATTTAATTCTAAATGAATTTTGATTTAATTTTCTAATTCTGTAACTTTTTTTTATTAAAAAAACATAATCGGTGCGACATTGTCGCACCGAATATAATGGCGGGAACGGCATTAGGTGCGACAATGTCGCACCCGATATGAATTTACCCGCCAATTTTATTAAATTTGGCAGGAAAATAGCTTGGGCATTTGGTGCGACAATGTCGTACCTGAAAGTGTCGCACCTAAAGGTATACTTATTAGGTGCGACATGTCGCACCTAATGCCTTTAGCGACGGGCTTTTAGGTGCGACTTTGTCGCACCTATTGTCGCACCTAATAAACTTTTAGGTGCGACATATGAGGTATTAGGTGCAACAATCGTCGCACCGGATGACGTTTTTTTGTCCTAGTGGTCGCTCGCCATCGCCTTCGTCGTTATCGTCGCTCGTCGTCGCCGTCCTCGTCTTCGTCGATCGCCATCACCATCCTCGTCTTCGTCGACCGCCATTGCCGACGCCATAGAAATCATCCCTAATCTCCGTGGATCTCTTGGATCTCTATTGCCGACGACGACGCAACCCTCATCTCCGTGGATCTCTGCCTTCTTCGTCGATGTGCTCTTCGATGCTCTCGTCGTTGCCGCCCCAAACACACCGGAGCTCCGACCCGCCGCCGCCACAACCAGAGTGAAGAAGATTCCTTCGTATCAGTCGTGAAGCAGGCTTTTCGTGTTCGATCACCGTCAGAGATCATCGTCGAGTTTTTCTGCATCTTCTTCTTCTTCTTCATGATCTTTCATGGTCTGGGAGCAGCTTCTTTCTCCGGAAGGTTGGTACCTGTCAGGGATCTTTCCCTGGCTGGTTTGGAAACCCTCCGAGTCAGAATCTTCCCAACCCCTTTCATACGATCCTTGGCGTGTCTCCGAGATTTTTTTAATCCTCGGTTCCTGCTCCATGGGTTATTTCCCGGATCGCTGAGAGGGCTCTTCATCAGGGATCACCACCGCGCTCATCATGGTGACCCTTTTCGCCTGGATTCTTCCATGTAGCTCCGTGTTGTTGGTCTCCAATGCCTGGATATGCTCTCGCATTTCCTTGAATTGTTCAGCAAGACTGGGCTGCGGGTGGATCTCTGTTGCGAATTTTCTCGCACACGCAAGTGCACGTGGTCGCAATAGTAATAAATCGTAAGAACGAGTCGATCCCACGAGGACTAGCTAAATTGAGGAATCCGATAATCACAAGCTAATATAGAACTAAATATATTTGATGGAATCGTTGTCACAAACTTTCACTAACACGTCACAAAATTAAATAACTAGATGCACACAAAATTCTATTGGATAAAAGGAAGGACTATGGTTCATAGGGGTAGGAAATTTCAAGTATTTGGGATAGTGAGTTCCAGAAAGAAAGTCCATAGGGTAAACCCGAGCGTACCATTACCAGAAAACTAGATTAGAAATAAGTTTTACGAGAATTAATGTATGAATTGAAACTAATATTATTATTTTGTGATCTTTGTTTCTTGCTTTTATTCTTAGCATGAACAACTTAATGTAGATTAATATACATCGTAACATGTGAGGAAAGAAAAAAAATTACATCGTAGTAAACATTTAAAAGTAGTATTATAAAAAAAAACATTTATGTTTAATGGAAAGAATTTGAAACCAAGATAGATGTAACTAATATTTCAAATCTCCAGATTGTTTGAAATTTTCGCCATTACAAACAAGGCTTCCTGGGCTTTATTTTGGTGGGTTGTACACTGAAATACATAACCGTTTGGCCTTTCAACCTTGGTGGCTTTATTTTGAGTTTAGTTGCCTGTAAATTGATATATTAATGTCATATCCGTTTCTACTCAACATGACAACATGGTTTTATGGTTTTCTTTTCTGACCTATCTAGGTACTGGTAAATTTGTCATTGGTTCAAGTGTTTGTTATTTGCTGTGGTGTTTGAATTAAAAAAAAAAACTGATAATTATTTCCCTTAACATTTTAAAATTATGTACAGGGAGTCCGAACGTGAACCTGTTCGACAACGTAGCGTATTATCTAATAAAGAGGGTGCCGAAGTCGTCGTCCGGCCAGAATGTGAATCGCAGCGGTGAAACCGGATTTTGGAGAGCTGCACAAACGAAGCCGATTAAAAATTCTAACGACGGTGTGATCGGAGTCATGAATCATCTCAACTTTTACGCTTACGAAGCTCAAACAAATCGCGCCGTCAATACTCACTGGATCATGCACGAGTTCATACTTCACACCAATGATACTACAAGCGTAAATCATGCAGTATCTCATAGCAAAATATTTTCTAAAGATAATTGTATTCAATAAAATATTAAATTATTTATTGGTCTGTTGCAATTTTGAAGAATGGTCGGTTTGTCGGGTAAAAGACAGCACCGCACCGCATATAGCACCGCTTCCATGACCAATTATAGTACCGCTTCCACCGCCGCAACACCGGAGATCTTCCAAAGTCAGCATGATGAGATTCCAGAGCAACAGTTGGCAGTTGAAGATCCATTTTAAGTGAGTTTGTCATTGGTTGAAAGTATATATATGTGACGTTATTATGTGAAAGTTTGTATGTATAACGTGTATATTGTTTATGCAGGAGCTTGTGATTTTGGATGATGAGCCGCAAGAGCAACATGTTGTAGAGGAAGATGCTCTTCAAAACTCTTCGTTGGCCGTTGAAGAGAGACAATTGCAACAATTGGCCGTTGAAGATGCCATTCAAATTGAAAGGCCCATGTTTAGTGTGAGTTTTTTTTTTCCAAATTATTCATTGCTTCCTTCAAGTATATGTGATGTTATTATTACTTGTATATTATTTATGCAGGAGCATATGTTTTGTGATGATCAGCCGCGAGAGCAACATGTTGTAGAGGAAGATTCTATTCAAAACTTTTGCTCCTGGTTTAGTGTGAGTTTTTCTTTTTTTTTTTTTTTTTAAAAATTAGATGAAGTTTATGTGATGTAATTTATGTTTGTGTAATTCTATATATTTTTTTTGTTCACGCAGGAGCTTGTTAGTTTCGACGTTAATTTTCTTCCGGATTTTAAACCGCTTTCGCAACAGAATGTGGAAGATTATGATCCCGCAGTGCAATCTCCTCGCCGCAAGAGGCCGAGACCGTAGTGTACGAATTATGCTTATTGCTGTCCAAAAATGTAGTCTAAAAAAGAGGATCATGCACTATTTTTCCCTCGCCGATTGGGATTTATGCTTATTGTTGTCGTTATTTACACAGCAAACATGTGATATTGTTCTTTTTTGTATTCGTGGCTGGGTTTATTCTTTTGGTTTCGGGCTCGCGTGCAACTGACGTTGGATTCGTATGCTCTAGAGCTTTCCCGGTTCAGAAATTGTATTGATGCTTTTTATTGTTATCTTTTTATATATTGGAGCTATGTTTTCTGTTTATACAAGAGTATTCATTGTTGATGATGTACCATCGGTCTCATATTTTATACAAATCAAATATCGACTAAGCTATGCTTTGATGGAATAAGATCAAATCATGTAACAAAACCATTTTAAACAAACTCACCTAATCCAAAAAAAAAAAAAAAAAAACCTCAAACCTCGCTGCTCAATTACAAATACAACAACTTCACAATCTTTTTTGGGTCTAGTCAACCACTCCAATACTTACACAATCAGCCTTATAAAAAAGAGAAACAAAGAGCTTGCCCAAACATATCAAATCCTCAACTCCCATCTCCAAAGCCTCTAGAAACACAAAAAAACAGCTAACAATGAGTTCCTCTTCAATCTACCTAATTGCGTTGATCGTATTCACGGCCAACGCCGGGTTTCCCGTGCTCGGAATCGGCGGCGAGACGGTTCTGGAGATGTACATGCACGACATAGTGGGAGGAAACAGCCCGACGGCCCGTCCCGTGACGGGCCTTCTCGGGAACATCTACAGCAGCCAAGTCCCGTTCGCGAAGCCCATCGGCTTCACCGTCCCCGACGACGCCGTGGCGCTCCCCAACGCCAACGGGGCTCTCCCGACGGTCAACGGCGTGACGGGGCTCCCGCTCGGGTCGGGGCTCTCGGGGACGGCCTTCGCCGGCCAGGTCAGCATCCAGCCCAACAGCCAGGTCAGCGCCGTCCAGACCCAGCTGGCGGCGGACGGGCTCGGCCTCGGCTTCGGGACCATAACGGTGATCGACGATATTCTGACGACGGGTCCCGAGCTCGGGTCGCAGGCGCTCGGGAAGGCGCAGGGGATCTACGTGGCGAGCTCAGCCGATGGGACGAAGCAGCTCATGGCCTTCACGGCCATGATGGAGAGCGGCGAGTTCGACGACAATCTCAACTTTTTCGGGGTCTACACTATCGGATCGACCTTGTCGCAGATCTCGGTGACAGGTGGCACCGGAAAGTTCAAGAACGCGTACGGTACCGCTGAGCTCAGGCCTCTCATCCCGCCCGGGCAGATCTCCACCGACGGAGCCGAGACTTTGCTCAGAATGACCGTCCACCTCACTTACTAGTAGTTGCTCATTTGCTCTGTTCTGGTTTGGTGTGTTGGGTTTGTTTTGGTGTGACTGTGTTTGTGGATTGTTTTCTTTCTTTGTAGTCTTGTTGTTTTATGGGTATATGTTAAGTGTACTTCAATATTTTGAAAAAAAATTTGATCATTGTACATGAAATACAGAGGAATTTATTGTGATTTGTCAAAGCATATTGGTATGATGAGTTTTATTTAGAACAGAACCAAAACTAAACTCTAAGACACAAACGCAGACATTCCTCATTTATTGAGGTGTTTTTTTTTTTTTTTTTAAGAAACAGTGAGATGTTATCAATAAATGAAGGGATATATTCAGCCAAGGAAAGTTGCATTTTGGCCGTAAACCTGGCTGTATGCAAACAAACACGCAGATCCGAAAAGAGGACACAAAAAAACAACGATCACAACCAGAAATCCCTGGAAAGAACTGAAAGATAATAGTTATTAAATTCCGGACACAAGGAATGAAGCCAAAGAGCCATGTTGAGGTATTTATTATTCATATGAAATACATAGGAATTTATTTTTATTTGTCAAAGCAAACTGGTATGAGCTCTTTTGACTTTATTTAATAAGCTGACACTTACTTTTTTCTAACTATAACTAAGAATGGTAAGGCGTCAAGCATAGAGCTTCCTCATCGGTTTCTATTATTCAACGAAAAACAATAAAAACCACTCGAATTCTCTCGTTATTCACACCGAAATCAATACTTTTTATTCACTTACCGTCACCAACAAAGGTTCGGATCTTGACGAGCGAGGTCACGGACTCCTGGTCGAGCGCGTAGAGCGAATCGACGAGGTGGGTCCGGAGCGAGGCGGGCCCGCCGGCGGTCCTCATCCCGATCTCTCCGGCGAGGCCGAAGACGGCGAGCGCGGCGGCGGCGGCCTCGAGTGGCCGCCGGGACTTGTCGACGGCAACAAAGGCCGCCACGAGGGCGGTGACGGAGCAGCCCGTGGCAGTGATCTTCTGCATCATCGGAACCCCGTTGTGGGCCCCAACGACCCGCTCTCCGTCCGTCACGATGTCCACCGCACCGGAGATCGCCACCACGGCCCCTGTTGACCGCGCTAACGCCTTCGCCGACTCGATCGCCTCCGTCGATGAGTGACAGCTGTCCA
Organism: Urtica dioica subsp. dioica; assembly: GCF_054948205.1. NCBI lineage: Eukaryota > Viridiplantae > Streptophyta > Magnoliopsida > Rosales > Urticaceae > Urtica > Urtica dioica. The sequence continues at coordinate 33,910,476 of NC_142761.1, forward strand.
CACCCTGTGATAATAACACCACTCCCCAAAATAAGAAGAATTGGAAACTTTCTATGAATGCGATTTTTTTTTTTTTTTTAACTAAAACAAATACACCAACTACTAAAAATTATGACCGATCCATCAACGAACAAAGCTACTACACAATTTTGTTCAGTTGAAACAGCAGGTTGATGAATACTTGAAAAAAAAAAATTACAGCACTTGTGTTGGGTTTCGTCTCGTTATGATGTTCTGTTGCAAATTTAATCGAAAACTACAGACATACTCTATGAACCTTATATGTCTTATTACGTGGGATTCTTTATGACTTGCTAAGTTTCTGGGATTCTTTTAACACTCATATGTCTAATTTGCCTAGTGTACTGCTTAAATTGAAAACATAGTTAATTACAAAAAAAAAAAAGAGTAATGTACCAAACAAAAAAAATCTATATGTCTTGCTAGCTCTTTGTGACCCTTTTGCTGAGTCTAATTTCAATTTGCAAACAGAGAAAAAAAAAAGTAATCTAATACTAAAATCTAAAGATCTTATGCTCTCAAGCGTTTGGTAATAATAAATCCCCCAAAAAAGAATCGGAAGCTGTTTATGATGGTGCAATGATTTCATGACTTGGGCTATTATAAAACGTGACCAATAAACCAATGAACAAAACTACTTCACAAATTTTTCACTTAAAACAGCGGGTGGATAAAAACTTGGAAAACAAATATTGAAGGAAAAAAAAAAGGTGCTTAACAATACTTACGTTATCATATCACAATGAGGTTCTATCTCAAAATTAATCGATAAGTAATCTACGAACCTGATATGTCTTACTAACTCTTACTAAATGGATTCTTTCACACATATGAGTCTTTTGCCGACTGTAATGTTAAACTAAAACGAGTGTTTAACACTTATCTTGGACCCAATCCTGTAATTTTGGACTGAATGTTCAATTTTTTTTTTCTTTAAATCTCGGACTGTATGTTCATTGATCAAGTTATATCTCAAAATCTACATGTCTTGCTAACTCTAGGATACTTTAAGATTTATGTAACTATTTTTGCTGACCATAATTTATAAATTGAAAACAGAAGAAAAAAATTTAGCAATAGAAAACTCAAAATCAAACATCTTATGAGTTAAAAGAGGTATTGACCTTAGACGAGCCATCGGAGGAGGACGACGCGGCGGCGAGAGCGATGATCTCGGACGCGTTTCCCCTGATGACGGTGGGACCCATTCCGGCGAGCTCGAGACAAGCCCGGAGACGAAACTGGGTGGCTCCGGCGGCGACGGGGTCGAGGACCCAGGGCGTGGCGGAGCGGACGGCGATGGACGCGGCGAGTCTCATGGCGGGGAGCCATGTGGCGGAGAGCGTGCCGAGGTTGAGGCAGAGCGCGGCGACGCGTGGGGTGAACTCCGGGATCTCCTCGGCGGTGTGGAGCATCGCCGGGGAGGCTCCGGCGGAGAGGAGGGTGTTGGCCATTAGGTCCATGGACACGAAGTTTGTGATGCATTGGATTAACGGACCGTTTTGCCGAACCTCCGAGAGGAGATTCCATGCTTTCTGGGCCCACCATGAGCGATCATTGTATCTGGTGTCTTCTTGTTCTTCTTCTGCTGATTCCATGACTGATCGAGAGGAGGAAGTGTTCTCTTTTTTTTTTTTTTTTTTTTTTGAAGGAGGAATTGATATATAAGTGTTTTGTCGATTTAAGGGGGAAGATTCGTAGACCATTTTAATTAGTTTTTTTTTACTTTTTAGTAATTTACTATAAATAAATAATTTAGAAATATCTGTGACACGAAGGCTACTTTATGAGCACGAAAAGGACAGTACGGACATTTGCAGCCAATCTTTTTTTGAAAGATGAGTGTCATATCATTAATCTTTAGTAACCAAATCAGAAGCTAGAACATGTTTAATACAGGACGGACAATCGAAAAGCCAACAAACAGCGTTGGAGAAAGTAAAAGACAAACGCGCTAGAGTGTGAGCCACTTCATTCCCTGTGCGAGGGACGAAAAGACTCGAGCAGTCACCAGCGTCGACGAGGAGGAGGCGTAGGTTGGTGATGAGGGGTTCGATGAGGAGCGGAGGATTCCTAGAATGGATAGCATTAACCAGAGATTGGTTGTCGCTTTCCACCATATCCACGGAGATACCTTGAGTTTTGGCAAACAAAAGGCCTTCCCGGAGAGCGAGACATTCAGCGACGAGTAGATCATGGGTCACAGGTACACGGCTGCAGAAAGCACCAATAAAAGACCCAGTAGCATCTCTGATTACACCCCCAAAACCAGATCCCCGGCCATCATTAGGAATCGATGCGTCCACGTTCATCTTCAGTTTTCCCGCGTTTGGCGAAATCCAGCCCGGTTTGGCACGGGGCTTCCTGGAAGAAGCGGGCGTTGTTGCAGCTTGAAACTCATGAACCCAGGAGCTAGCCATTTCCGGGATGTCCGAGATGATGGTGGTGATTGAATTGTGCACAACATCATTTCTGGTCTTCCAAATGAGGAAGCATATGGTGGCAACTTGGGAACGTTCATCTCTTGCTAACTCCGACCAAAGAGATTTCAAAAGATACCCAAAGCAAGCGTAATGGGACCTTTGAAGACGTTCACCAATGGTGGAAAGCCGCCACATTTTCCTGACTGGAGGACAGAGGAAGAAGATGTGCTCAGAGGATTCGTAGGCACCACATCAACGGCAAGAACGCGGGACAGGGACGTGCTTGCGGGCAAGGCCTTCAAAGGTCGGGAGGATATCATTTACTAGCTGCCACATGAAGATTTTAATCTTCGGAAGAATGGGGAGATGCCAAAGGGATTTCCAGAAGGCCGAGGCCGGAGAGGAAGAAGAGGTCTCGGGCGTGGATGCCGTGAGCAACCGGTAGCCTGACTTAACTCTGTATTCTCCCGAGCGATCGTAGTGCCAGAGGAGGGAGTCCGGGGCAGAATGGGGGCCTAAGGCGATGGAGAAAATCGTCTCGACATCAGGTGGCCAAAAGATCTCCTTAACCAATCCTTCATTCCAAGTGCGCGAATTAGGGTGAATAAGCTCTGAGACTCGGAGATTGGCATAGTTCGGCGGAGGGGAGGTCAGAACTGAGAGGCTGGGTTCTCGTGGAAGCCATTTGTCGGAGAAGGCCTGAGTACTCGCGCCATCTTTAATTTTCCATCGGAGACCTTTGTCTAGAGCCTCCCTGTTGTCAATGGTGCCCACAAGAAGAGTTGTAGTCTTTATTTTGTACATTTGATGTAATAAAATCTCACGAAGACTCTTGCTTGTAATTCCTTATTCATTAATAAAAAGTTGAAACGTTCATTCATTCTTCCTTGTCTGTTTGATGCTTTATGATAAAACCTTAGTCTTTAGTCCATAAACAAACTTAACAACTTACGAAGAGACAAATGTAGATTTGCATGAACAAACTCTTCGTAGTTTGCTTAAAACGATATATTCGCAATCTAAGAGTCAAAGGACTATTGACCTCAGAACGATTGTTAGGAGAATCTATGATGTCTGGTTATGGGACATTGAGAGTTGGAGACTCTATAGTTCTTCTAGGTATCTTCCGAAGGTACTGAATTGACCAGTGCACTTCTAGAGACCATATAAGAACAAACCATTTAACCTCTTATGTCTCGAAGTCACTACGTATGAATTGCATCATGCTTACCTTAATCCTGAAATGAGACATGCTATTTCACAGCTTACGTATTCTCATTTGAGAAAGTCAGAGTTCGGACTCACTATGTGATTCTGAACAGGACCTATTGGTGAAGTACGAAGTTGTGAAGATGTCATGAGTAACTTTGTGAAGTTCTCATTGATATGGAATTCATGTACAAGATTGCTGAAATGCAATGTATATCACATCATGCGTTGTTCCTTAGAATGTGAATAAATGAACTGGCCAGTGTCCAAATTGAGTCTTGACTCTTTTGGATGAAACAATGTGACTTGTTAGCTCCTCGTCAATACATTGTTTCTAACTTATTCACAAGCGACAAAGGAGTTGAGGAAATAACAACTAGAAGGGTAAAATGGTAATTTTGTAAATCTCGACTAGCTGATGATATTCATGAAGGGTAAACATAGATAATATTCAATGGATCCACTTATTACAATTAGGTTGAATTCTTGAGTAGAAAATAAATTCATTTGAATCGAGAGATTTTCAGTGTCAACTCTTTAGTGGAGTCAGTTGGCATTAAGCTAAACTTGGAAAAGGTTTGTGAACTTTTGAGTCCTAGTATTTAGCTCACGCTTTGTTCATTTGGATCCATGAGGTCACTGTCACAAATCACATCGAGTAGGAATAGTTAAGCTAGAAGATAAGTCAAAACAAGAACGAGACAAGTTTTACGAAAATTGTCGAAAGGGTAATTTTGTCTTTTTGGACATGGCATGAAATGAACGTCAATAAATTTTTTGACATGGTCATATGATGACTTAAATCACTCGGCCATGATGTGTTCATTGGGCCTTGTGAATTAATTTCATTTCATAGAATTTTACTTGAAAATTCTTAATGGGCTTTTCTTATGTTGTCATGAACAAGTAAAGAAAAAATCTAGAAAGGCTTTCTAGAAGCCTTTTGGCCGTCCAGCCCAAGGGAATGAGAGATAAAATTTCGTGCAGTCCTAGTGTGAAAGAGAGTTTATTTTGTGCATTAATGTATGAAGATATTTGCCAAAAGAAAAAGAGGAAATAAATTTCCTCTATGAGGAAGAAGGGCAATCGACCAAGCAAGGCAAGGGAGCAAAAGAGGAAATAAATCCAAGCCTTCTAAAAGCCCCCTTGGCCGCCCAAATGAGAAAGGGAACTAAGGCAATTTTTCTCATGAATATGTGATATTCTATAGAAGAGCAAACTACCTTATTGAAGGTAAAGTCTCTCCTATAAATAAGGGCCTTATTCTTCTCATTTCATTCATCCCAAGTTTTAGAGATTGAGAGCTTCTCTCTCTAACTTGGCCGCCCCTTCTCTCTCTCTCTCTCTCTCTCTCTCTCTCTCTCTCTCTCTCTTTCTCTCTATCTCTAAGTTTTCTTTCGTTTTTGTTTTGGCACCTAGGTCCTCATTTGACATAGCAATTTTAGCTCTTCGACTTTGAGACTTGTTCTCGAGTCGTCGTGTTTAAAAGTGCCCACTCACTAATTCATTTTCTCTCGAGTGATTCTTGTGATAGAAACTATCGTGGTTGCTCGTGTTGCCGAGGAAAGAAGAGAGACGTGCTGTGAGGGGAGACGAATGTTGCCAGTTTCCAAAAGCTTCTCAACGTTCAAGCTTCTAAAAAGGTTACTAAATTTATGATGCTCATAATAGTTTTTATTTACACGTACTTGCACTTTGTCTAGGTTAGTAAAATCGTTTTACTTGTCAAAAGAAAATTTTTAAAATTCCGCCGCTTACCCGAAGCGTTAAACTTTTTCTTAAACCCTAGATCAATTCCAACACTCCCGACCCCATAAGATGGACCTCCAGAGATCAGAAGCCCCTAATTTAACTTAAGTAGACATAAAAGAGTCAGCTTGAAAGTATTTAGCCTTTAGTACCTTAGCGGCAAGCGAAGAGGGTCGAGATATGATGCGCCAGCCCTGTTTGGCCAAGAGAGCCTGATTAAAACGACCAAGGTCACGAAACCCAAGTCCACCCTCTAGTTTCGGAAGGAAGAGTTTATCCTAAGACGCCTAGTGGATTTTTCGGTTTTCTGAGTCCCCTCCCCACCAAAAGCGCGCCATTAATGCCTCCATCTCCAAGCAAAGGGAAACAGGGACACGGAAAACACTCATGGCATAAGTGGGAAGCGGTAGAGCCACTGCTTTAATCAGAGTTTCGCGTCCGGCTTGCGAGAACATCCGACTCATCCAAGAAGAAAGGCGAGACCGAACTTTGTCACAAACCCCTTGGAAGACAATCTTTTTTCGACGACCAACGAATTGTTGGAGACCAAGGTAGGAGTCAAGCAGTGCTGATTCAGGGATGCCCATAAAGTCACTGAGAGATTTCCTTTCCAAACAGGAGACATTAGGGCTGAAACGGATGCTGGATTTCTGGAAATTAATAATTTTCCCCGAAGCCTCCGCATAGCACTTCAACACCCTTTTCAAAGTCTGGAGATCGAAATCTCTGGCTCGGTAAAAAATAAGAGAGTCGTTCGCGAAAAAAAGGTGATCAATCCGAGGTCCCCTTGGTCCGTTAGCAAAACCTGTTAACTGTTTGCCCATTGTCGAACCCCGAATAAGAGATGAAAGTCCCTCAACACAGATGAGAAGGAGATAAGGAGAGAGAGGGCAACCTTGTCTAATCCCACGGGTAGGTGTAACATTGCCAACAGCTTCACCGTTGATATTGAACGAGTACGTCGGGTTTGATATATAATCCATAACCAATTGTCTCCATTCGTCACTGAAACCGAGCCTCCGAAGCATAGTATCGATGAAACACCATTCCACACGGTCGAAAGCTTTGCTCATGTCTAACTTCATACAAGACCAGCCTCTATTACATTTTTTCCGACGAGACATGGAGTGTAGAGTTTCGAAGGCCACTATAATATTGTCTGTAATAAGGCGACCAGGGACGAAGGCACTCTGAGTCGGCGAGATGATGGGATCGAGATAATGCTTTAGTCTGTTTGCAAGGGCCTTTGTGATAATCTTATACGTCACATTGCAGAGACTTATTGGTCGATACTCCTTTAAGTTCCTTGGCACCTTCACTTTAGGGACCAAAGTGATCGTAGTTTGATTAAAAGGGCTAATCGAGGCACCATTATTGAGGACGGCCAGACAAACCTTGGAGATCCTGGGGCCTATGATACTCCATATTTTCTGAAAGAAGGCCAGGTGGAAGCCATCCGGGCCTGGGGATTTGTCGGCACCCATATCAAAGAGAGCTTGCTTTACCTCTTCAAGAGAGAGAGGGACGTCCAGGGCTGTTCTGCTATCTTGATCAAGGCTGACAATTGGAGTACCCTCGAAGACCTGCAGGTTGTCGGTGGATGGGGAGGAAGAGCTGAAGATGTCGGAAAAGTAGTTTTCAGCTATACGGGCTATGTTATCACGATCCTCGAACCAAGACCCGCCATCGTCCTCCAGCCCCTTGATGAGGTTTTTTTTCCATCGACCACGAGCCTTGGCGTGGAAGAATTTTGTGTTAGCATCACCAAAGCGCAACCAATCCACTCTCGAACGTTGTTTCTAGTGGTGCTCTTAAAGAACAAGCAAGCGAAGATGGACTTTTCAGTATCTCTGATAAGGGAGACATTGGCAGCGAAACGACTCCCATTTTGGAGGGAGGAGAGCAACTTCTCCATGGCACGGACTTGCTTGGGAATTATCCCAAATTTCTCGCGACTCCAGCCCTGGAGAAAGTCGCCACAGTTTTTTGATACATGCCACCAAAGAGTCCCCGGAGTTCGAGTGGTCACATGAGTTCCAAGATTGCTCAATCGTCTCCAAACAACCTTCTTCTTTAATCCACCAAGGCTCGAATCTGAAGGCGGTAGATATGAGGGCCCTGGAGACCGTCTTGGGGTCCAAGAGGACCTGGATGACCCGATGGTCAGAGCCGTGGAAGCCCAAGTGAGCCACCTGAGAAAGCGAGAAGAGATCAGACCAAGCATCATTAGCAACAACATGGTCTAATCTCTCGCGGATATTAGAAGAACCACTCTGATCATTATCCCAAGTCAGTCGAGCCCTAATGAAGGGGAGGTCTCTGAGACAACAATCGTCGAGGAAAATACTGAAGTCAAACATACTCGGCCTTGGTCTTGAAGATCCTCCGACTTTATCCTTATAGTCTAGGATTTCGTTGAAGTCGTCAAAGTAGCACCAAGGTAGATATGAGAGAGAGTAGAGGCGGCGGAGGAGGTCCCAGGAGTGGGAGCGCTGATCCCGACAAGGGTGGCCATAGAAACCCGTAAGTCGCCAAACGCGGTCAAGCGGGTCTGAAATGACACAATCGATGTGCCCAGGAGAGTAGCTTCTAATGTCCACATTCCAATCAGCTTGCCAAATGAGAAGAAGACCCCCACTCTGACCACGACTATCCACCGCGAGGGAATGAGGGAAACGAAGCCTGGGCCCAAAGTCACGAGCACGCCTGCCATGGAGTCTAGTCTCACTGAGGAAAACCAGACCCGGGGAGTAACCTTGGATGAGGCCTTTGAGTCTTAGGAATGACTCGGGGTTCCCCAAACCCCGAGCATTCCATGCTAAGCAATTCATTGGACCCAGCGGGACTGCGAGGCAGTCTCCGCCGATCCTGTGGTGGAGATGGAAGCATCATCCACTGTTTTCCTAAGCTTTTCACAAGTAGTAGAGGAGTCACCAGATGGCTTACGTTTATGAGCTTTGGCCGCCGAGGAATGAATAGCCCTAGCCTTACCCACGTCCCTCGCCACTTTCTTCCATTTTTTCACTGGGTGAGGGGAGTCTGCAGACGTGAGACCCACTGAGAAGACCTGAGAGTAGTCGTGGAGGGGAAGAAGGTTGGAATGGGGTGGGAGAGGATGGGTATTTGGGGATGGTGTGAGGTTGGGTGAGGGGAGTTGGGAGAAGAGATATTGGTGGGAATGACATTGGAAGTTGATGAGGGAGAGATTTGAGACGGGGAAAGGGGGGGGGGGGATATGGGTAATTCATTAAGGGTAGAATTGGAAGACTCAAAACCTGGGGGTATAGTGGGTAGTTGGACAGAAGGGGAACTCGGAGGGATTTCGAGATAAGATTTTTGCCGCATAAGAGGGGGGTTGACCCTTTGAGATATGGATTGGAGGGGGGTTTATAGGGAGAGATAGAGGGGCATTTAGTGAGCTTGTTCGATTACTATCGGTGAGCCGAGAAAAGGGGAGGTCAGGAGGGAAGTTATCGCGAGAAAAATGGGATTGAGGAGTGTGGGCGAGATTTTTGGGGGCAGATTTTGTGGGGGAATTCAAACTGGTGTTGGTGGGGAGGGAAAGATTGTGTGACGTGGCTGCGAAGGTTACGAGATTGGGAGATGAGGATTTCAGAATTTCTGGGGGGAAAGGGTTCTGGACCAGCGAGATGTGGTGGCCAGCGCGGGGGAGGGGCTTCGGTTTAGCGTCGGGGGTGGGAGAGGGCGGATTCAGCCGACTCGGGCGAGGCTGGGCTGGGGAGCGACCGGAGGCAAGCCGGAGGGAGGAGCCATTAAGAAAGAGACCATATGGCAGAGCTTGTGGTGGGTCTGACTCCGGAGTCAAGCAATCGCGAAGAGAGTGCGATAAGAGTCCACATCTGAAGCAGAAGAGCGGCAAATTCTCATATTTAAAATTAACCCAGTGAATTTCACCGTCATCCCCGAGTTTGATTTTAGATCCACGCCGGAGGGGAGTTCTAATATCAAAACGGATGCGGACTCGGATGTAACGGCCAAAGCAGAGGTTATTGTCGTCGCTGTCAATATGGAGAACCTGACCCACTTGGTTGCCAAGGAACGAGCCAATAGCCTTAGTCATAGCAAACACCGGGAGGCCATGAATTTGAAGCCAAAGGCTGGTGAACCAGAATTCATCATCACCTCCCCGATCTGGAGAAGGCTCCTTGAGGATGAGTAACGCTTTATCAAAGTTCCAAGGTTCATTCGAGAGCACCCTCCGTTTGTCTGACTCATTGGAAAAATTGAAAAGAAACTTGTCTGATGAAATTTTGGAGATGGATAGAGAACCAGAGGGATTCCAAAGGGTATGGAAGAGGTCTTTAAGAAAATTCAACCGTACCGGCTTAGCCGTGAGAATTTTCCCTAAGAGGCTGAATTTGACCTCAGCCATACCCGCCTGAACCAGGTCATCCTCGATGCTCAACCACCTCGTCTTCGTCGGCGAAGGAGAACCCCTGAAGCTTTCCAATCATCTCATCCATGGAGAGGAGAAAGAAAAAACCACAGTGAAGGGAACAGAAACACTCTTAGACCGAAAGCCTAGAGAGAAGGAAAAAAATATCGGTCTTAGACTGCTAGGAATTACTCCGTTATGATCTACAGCCAATCTTTGATGTCGACGAAATTGAGAGAAGTCGAAAAGAAAAAGAAAGAAAAAAAAAACAATAATAAGATACGTGATTAGAAAAATATTTTATTTTGGGTGAGCAGGAAGGATAACCATTATTTTAGGCAATCGTAAAGTAATTATATTTTTTATTTTTAAGTAAATACTAAATAAGCGATCGACTCTCACCAAGTGTTTTTTTTGTTATTTAAAGGTGGAATTTATTAACAAATAATTGGCTCCGTAGCTTTCTTAAACACTAGCAATTTTTTTTAGCCAACCTTTCGTTAATTTCCTGTAAATAGCCATATTGCTTACGTGGTAGCTTATTAATTAAATTAGGTTTACACTTTTGCCCTTATTTAATTCGGCAGATTTTATTAATTAGGCAGTTTTTTTTTTCAAATTCCGAATCAAATAATGAAACCGAATAGGGAAGTTTTCAAATTTGAAATTCGAAATTTCCTGCAGATTTTGAAAGTTTCCAGCGCATTTATTGGTATGTATTTGGAAGTTTTCAGCGTTGACTTTAGTTAATTAGTTTCTATTTTCGTGGTAATTCATTACGGATAAAATCTGTAAATATATTCTTCATTTATTGTTACAGATTTTCAGTTTTATTTAGATGAATATAATGTAAATAAACTTTGTATTTACAATGAATATACTGTAAATATGCTTTTTATTTACACGGATATACTGTAAATATGCTTTGTATTTACACGGATATGCTTTGTATTTACACGGATATACTGTAAATATGCTTTCTATTTGCACGAATATACACCATCCAAACAAAAACGAATCATCCTATTCTGTACAACCAAATAACCATTGAAACTCATCTTCCTCGTATCGCAAATCACCGACCCATCTTCCTTTGGCGTTGGAGCCTTCTCGCAGGCTTTTGCAATCCCGACCATGTAACAACCTCGAATCATGGTGGCCAGACTTTTTCTCCGCGAGAACTTAGGACCGGCGTAAGATCTCGATCCTCCTTCGCTCCGACTTCGGTGATGCCTCATTAACAGTTTTGGGTCTCTCTACCGGGAGTTCTGCCCGTGGCAGTTTTTAAGAAAATCCCGAGCAAATATGGTAGAATCGCCATTTTACGAAAAAAAATTGTAACAGAAACTCGGGAAAATACCTTGAACTTGTTCTCTGAAAATTTCCGACGCCTTCTTCTTTCGATAACCGCATAAAATTTGCGTGCCTGGATTCTTGTTTTCTTGACTATTCATCGGAGATGGTGATTGAACTTCGGGATTCTTCTTCTTCGTCGCGTGTTTTGGGGCAGAGAAATGAGCGATTTTTTTTTCCAGCGGTGAGATTGCGAGAGAGAGAGAGGTTTTGGTTATCTCATTAAAGTATTTTAATTTCCTTACCTTGAATAGCGAGAGCAGTTACTGACATTAATAACTAGTTATTATCCGTATATTTGTTTTAAATGTTTTTATTTTTAGAATGTAAATGGGCGGGAACAATTGAGGTCATTTTGGTATTTTTTATACTGTAAATAAATGGGTGTGGCTATTAACAGGGCCGGCCCAATGATTGTCGAGGCCTTAAGCGAAACATTAAAATGAGGCCTTATAAAAATAAATAAATATAAAATTCAAAAGTAATAATATTAATTTTTTAACAACAATTTTTAATATTATCTTCTTAACTTAAAAGACAAAAAGAGAAAATGTCTATTAAGATCTTTGTGAGCACGCGTCTTCAACTTGTCCATTTTTCGATTCAAATACCTAACAAATAGATAAACATACAAACAAAAGATTTAGCAAATAAACATTTATAAAAATTGAACTTTTCTAACCTTTTGTGATGCAAACATATTAATTAGATCTTTGAATTCAAGCTTGGATAACATATTTTTTCAATTGACAACATGGCTAACCTGTTCAACCGTTCTCAACATAGTTGATCTCAAATAAGATTTTATTAATTTAAACTTTGAAAAACTCCTTTCGGCGGAAGCCATGGTTACAGGAATAGTTAGTAATATCCTATAAGCAATGCATGCATTTGGAAAACAATCCACATTTTTAATATAATCAAGTGTTTCAATTGGAGTTTTCCCTCAGCAAAATTTCTCTTATCACTTTTAATTCACAAAACAAATCTAACCCATCAATGTCAGAAACTCCATTACATTTTAACATATCTTCAAGATTCAATGAAAGTTTTTTCAAAGTACATTCATCTAATGATTCTAGCTTTTTGAAATTGAAAAGAAATCCAAAAATATTTGCATATGTTTCAAATTGCTCAAATCTATTGGTAAGTGAAGATATAACTTGATCAACGATGAAGAGAAAATATTCAATTCGAAATGACTCTTCGGGGGTTAGTTTCTCACCACAATCAACACTTTCCCCAAATTGTTTTTTCCTATGAATCACACGTTTTTCTCGAAATTTGGGTTCAATTTCCATCTCATTTGCAATCTCTTTTGCCGAAATAATGGCATTTGTAAACCCATTTTCTCTATAATTTTGAAAATATGTGATAAGACCTCTCAATTGATCTATAGCAATCTCAATATGCATATTCTCACTTTGTAAGCTTTTACTTGCAACATTGATAGCAAACAATATATCATACCAAATAGTCATGCCAAGCAAAAATTCAAAATTTTCTAATTCATATTCCGCTAGACATTTGGCTTCACTCTTTATTTTAGGATCATCATAAGTTTCTCCTAACTCAAGCAATGCATCTCTAATTTTTGGAGTTTGGTATCTAATTGCCTTAACGCTATCAATACGACTTTCCCAATGAGTTTGCGACAATGATTTAACGGTCAAATCGGATATGTTATCTTTTAACACTTTCCAACGCTTGGTAGAAGAAGAAAACAGTGAATATATGCGTTGAAGAACGCCAAAAAATGTAATAGCCCTAACACAAGAGTTTGCAACATCGGAAAGTACTAAATTAAGACTATGACAACCACAAGGTGTATAAAATGCTCGAAGATTTATATATAATAATCTTTTTTCACGATTGCAATTATTCTTACCAAAACATTCCTCCAATGTTCCTTCTCCTTATTTATTATTTCTTGAGCATGTTTATCAATTGACTTATTTTTTGCTAATCTTTGTTCTAATTCAAACCAAGAACTCATACTTTTTATGTGATCGTTGCTTATCTCGTGACTTTTCAATTTTTTACTACGATTTCTCCAATCATTCGTCCCTTCATCACCAAATTGATTCTTGTTATGAATGTTAAACAATTTGCGACAAAAACAATATACTTTATCAAGATCTTTTGAATAAATCAACCATCTTCTATCATGCTTTTCCCCATTTGGTAGTTTTCTAAGATAGTAAGAATGAGCAAAATGCCTACTATTTTCATCTTTCGGAAAACTAACATCACTTTCTCTAATTGGATCTTTTCCACAAGCATGTCTCTAAAATTATTATCTATATTATTCCATTGTCCCGGATCATAAATATTTATATATTCGTCATTCGTATGATTGTTAACTTCTTCTTCAATTTCAATTTCAATTTCATTACAATCACCGATGTTTTCTTCATTACCCATTGTATCTCTAGATTTTTCTACCACCGTTTCACAATTTTTATTTTCATGCACTTCTTCATTCATTACAAGATCCTTTTTCTTTAGAAATTTTTCAAGAGCTCCTTTTTTAGAGTTAACCATTTCTTCATCGCTTCTTCTTTTTTTAAGTTTTTCAAAACCGGAAACATATTTCCGACAAGACATGATTTTTCTATGTTCTAAATCACACAACAAGTAAAAAAAAAAACAACTACGGAAATGCACTAAACTAAATCATCAACACTTAAAATAATCAAGTTAGAGAGATAAAACATTTGCTTGAAGTCAATGGATGAGTGTTTTTCTCTTTTTTGTTTTCCCCATCTTGGATTCAATGTACTTGTTGTCTCTAAACTTCTCCAATGATCACTACTTTTGAGATAAAAACAATTTGGTGATTATGAAAATAAAACATTAATAAATAAAACTCTATGAATCAAAATTTACCTTAAATTTTAAGTCTTTGATGAAGCTTAATCATGTCACAATGAAGGTGCAACGTGCATCAAGAAAAAAAGAAAGAAAGAAGCTAATTTTGTCACGCACAACACAGATGTGCAACGGCACTCAGAAGACCAAAGGGCTATGGGTGCTCAAGAACACACAACTTCAGCGTTTAAGTGAGGGCCTTTTTTTCTTTCTTTTAAATGACAATTTCGTGGTGGGCCTTATAGAATTCAATACAAGTTGTCCATAAGGTTCCTATCATATTATGCCCTTAAGTGTTTTGAACCATATGGGCCTTATGAATATTTTGTGGGACTTATTAGATTATGCAATTAAATACAAAAATTTGGGCCTTATTTTTTCCTAATTTTATTGGGCCTTAAGCATATGCTTACATCGCTTATCATTGTGGCCGGCCCTGGCTATTAACCATAAATTAATATAATGTGGGTTATAAAACAATTGCCTATTTTCGGGAGGTCATTTAACTTAATAACCCATTTATTAATGAATAAGTTGGGATTTTTTTTTTTTTTCATAAAATAAGTTCGGAGATTCGTAAACCATTTTGATTAGTATATATGTAGTAGTATTCTCTGGAGCAAAAATTAATAAATTTAGTAATATCCTGACACGTAGACTTTATGAAGCACACAACAAAAGGGCAGTACCTGCATTTGCGACCACTCTTGACTTTAGGTGGACAAAATTATTGGGAATGTTGAAAAGAACAATAAAATAAATACAAGATACATTATAAAATAATTTTATTTCGGGGGAAGCAGAATAGCCATAAATAATTTTAGGCTATTGTAAAATAATTATATATCTTTTTTATTTTTAAGTAAATATGAAGATAATGAAACCAGAGAAAGAAGGGAAATAGGAAGGTCTAATCTTTCATTACTGAATCAAAGCGTATTTATACAATAATTAAGATAACAATAATCACTAAATACTCGGAAACAAATTAGTAACAAACTAGGAGGATGATAGCTTGTATCACACGTAACAACTCCTAGATTTTAGGGAAAGCATAACTAATCTCTAAATGCTAGCTAACAACCTCAGATAATATGAATGAATTAACTAACTTCGACACTCCCCCTCAAGCTAAACTATACACGTTTAATAAGTTTAGCTTGCAACACAAGTCACTGAACAAGGGTGAAGGAAGAGCCTTTGTCATTATGTCAGCAATTTCCAGGCGAGAAGGAATGTGATGCAGCTTAATATCTTCATTGTCAATCTTCTCACTGATGAAGTGCTTGTCAATCTCGATGTGTTTGGTGCGATCATGGTGAACAGGGTTCTTCACTCTGCTAATGGCGGCTTCATTATCACAGTGAAGTAGAACCTGTGAGTCATAGGGAATCTTCGAGCTGTTGAGTAGTCGTCTGAGCCAAATTCCTTCACAAATCCCTTGAGCAAGTGATCTGTACTCGGCTTCGGCACTGCTACGTGAGACCACTGACTGCTTCTTACTCCTCCAGGTCACCAAGTTACCATACACAAAGGTGCAATAACCTGATGTAGATCCTCTATCAGTCTGAGAACCACCATAGTCAGCATCAGTGTAAACTTCAATACTTTGACTGGGACTCTTTTTGAAGAACAACCCTTTTCCTGGAGTTCCTTTGAGGTATCGAAGGATTCTGAACACAGCTTCCATGTGAGGCTCCCTGGGGTTACTCATGAACCGGATCACCAAACTAACAGCAAAGCCAATGTCTGGTATAGTGTTTGCCAGATAGATCAGCTTCCCTACCAACCGCTGATATCTTCCTCGATCTATTGCCTCATCAGTCTCAGCTGCATCAAGCTTGAGCTTTGGCTCCATAGGAATCTCAGATGGTTTACAGCCACTCATTCCAGTTTCCTTGAGGAGATCAAGGGTGTATTTTCTCTGAGACACACAAATACCCTTTTCAGATCTAAGTACTTCCATACCTAGGAAGTATTTTAGTTTTCCCAAATCCTTAACCTTAAACTCTGTGGCAAGTATGTGTTTGAGGTTGATAATTTCTTCCTCATGATCACATGTGATTACAATGTCATCAACATAGACACTCAGAATTGTAATTTTACCACCGACACCATGTTTAGAGAAGAGCGAATGATCAGCTTCACTTTGAGAGTATCCAACTTTCTTCAATACTAAGGAAAATCTGCTGAACCAAGCCCTAGGACTTTGCTTGAGTCCATATAGACTTTTCTTCAACTTGCATACTTTTCCTTGAGAATGTTGATTTTCAAAACCAGGTGGAATGTCCATGTAGACTTCTTATGTTAGCTCACCATTTAGGAAAGCATTTTTGATGTCTAACTGGTGCAATGGCCAATCAAGATTTGCTGCTAGAGAGAGTAAGACTCGAATAGTATTTTGTTTAGCCACAGGAGCAAATGTCTCTTGGTAATCAATACCATAAGTTTGAGTAAAACCACTAGCAACTAACCTTGCCTTGAACCTCTCGATGGATCCATCAGAATTGTGCTTGACAGTGAACAACCAGCGACAACCTACAGTCCCTTTTCCAAGTGGCAGTGTGATGATATCCCATGTGTCATTCTTCTCTAGAGCTCGGATTTCTTCACAGGTGGCTTGCTTCCATTTTGGCTTTGCTAGAGCTTCTTGTATTGAGGAGGGAATCCGAGTTTGATCAATCTGAGTGAGGAAAGCTTTGCAGCTTGCTGAAAGATGACCATAGTACAAAAATCCTCCATCTGATAGGGTGTGTGAGCTCTAGCAGATTTTCTCAAGGCAATAGGTAAGTCATCATCATGTAAAGAAGAATCTGAGTTAGTGTTACCTAGATCATGTTTGTCATCTGGCAAGGGACCAGGATCCAATGATTGGTTGGCTTCAGGCTCAGCTGATGATGGACTTTGTGAGGTGGGTGTTAGACTTTCTGATATGGAATCTGTTTGGACAGGCTCAATGTGAAGTTGTTGAGGCACAATTGAAGAGTGAGTACCCTTATCCTGAGATTCTATGAATTTCTCCCCCTGAATCGAAGTGTAGAAGGGACAGTTTTCTAGGAAGGTAATGTCCGTGGTGTGAAAATATTTTCTGAGAGATGGTGAATAGCATTTGTACCCCTTTTTTTTTATGGTAAATAGCCTAGGAAAATGCATTTCAGGGACCTAGGATCTAGTTTGTTCTGGTCATAAAGGTGTATAAAGGCTGAACATCCAAACAGTTTAGGTGTGATTGTTGAGAGGAGTTTAGAATTTGGAAAACTCTCAAGCAATTTCTGACAAGGAGTTGAGAATTTTAGAACTCTTGAGGGCAGTCTATTTATGAGATAAGCTGCGGTTAGAACTGCCTCTCCCCAGTATTGTTTAGGCACATTAGTAGTGAACATGAGTGATCTAGCTACTTCTAATAAATGCCTATTTTTCCTTTCTGAGATTCCATTTTGTCGAGGAGTTTTAACACATGAGCTGGTGTGTATAATACCATTTGATAGGAAAAACTCACTCAGGATTGAGTTGAAAAATTATGTGCCGTTATCTGAATGAAAAATCTGAATTTTTGTGTTGAATTGTGTATGGATCATCTGGTGAAATTGTTTGATGAGACTAGGAGTTTCAGACTTATTTTTCATTAGATAAACCCATGTGAGCCTAGTATGATCATCAATGAGAAGTAAGAACCATTTTGCACCAGAAATGTTAGGAATCTTAGAGGGTCCCCAAATATCACTATGAATCATTGTAAATGGCTGAGATGGCTTATATGAACTAGGCACATATGATTTTCTAGTGTGTTTGGACAAATGAAAAATATCACATTGCAAGTGTTTCAAATTTGAATTCATGAATAATGATGGAAAGAGTTTTGAAAGGTACAAGAAATTTGGATGACCAAGTTGATAATGTAGCAACATGATCTGCTCCTTATTTGAACTCTTATTGAATTTTGTCATCAAACAACTAGAAATTTGTGAGTTTTTGAGTAGGTAGAGACCAGCTTTGACTTCAGCACTGCCAATCATCTTCCCCGAGACCCTGTCCTGAAACACACAAGAATCCTCAGTGAAGTGAGTAACACATTTCAGATCCTTATTTACTTTATGCACAGACAGTAGATTGCAATTCAACTTAGGCGCGTAAAAAACTGAGTTGAGTTGCAATGATGATGAGATTTTAACAGTTCTAATGCCTTTCACATATGAGATTGAACCATCTGCTATGATGACTGTGATTGCTCTATCACTTTCATGGTATGAGGTAAATAAATCACGGTTACCAGTCATGTGATCGGTTGCTCCAGAGTCAACTATCCATGAGGAATCATTGTCAGTCTTGGAGTGGAAAACCAGTGAGATATTACCTTTCTTTACCACAAGTGCACCATTAGTAGAGGTCTGAGGAGCTTGCTGTGATTGACTGATCAAGGCTTGGAGAAGATCTAGTTGCTCCTTGCTGAATGGAGATGTGGAGACTGAGTTTCCCTTGTGTTCTTGCTCTGAGTTGGACCTTCGAGGCTTCCAGTCGAGAGGCTTCCCATGTATTTGCCAACAGGTGTCCTTCGTGTGTCCTGGCTTGTGGCAATGATCACAGTAGGGTCTCCTCGTGCCCTTCCTGTCTGTATAGGCCTTGGCTGCTTGGCTTTGGCTGTCACTTGAACTGATGAGTGCTGAGATCTCATTGCTTGTAGGTGAAGCATCTCCTATCATGACTTTTCTTCGGCTCTCCTCATGTCTGATTAAAGAGAAGACTTCTCTCAGAGAGGGTAGCGGCTTGGTGCTGATGACCCTTCCTCTAGCCTCATCAAGGTCTTTGTTTGGCCAGACAGGAATTTGAAAACCCGTTTGGTCTCAACAATAGACTTGTAGAGTTTGGCATCGTCAGGGCAGCTCCATTTGTGTGTGTCGAGGAGATCAATTTTCTGCCAATTACGTGTGAGAGAACTGAAATATTGTGTAACTGAGTATTCACCTTGTTTGATCTCATGAAGATGACTCTCAGTTTCAAAAACTTCTGAGGTGTTCTCAGAGCTGGAAAAGGTAATTTTGGCAGCTTCCCATATTTCTGCCGCCGTGGAATAAAGCAAAAAATTATCTCCGATCTCCGGAGTCATAGAATTGATTAGCCATGACATGACCATATTGTTGTTGGCTTTCCATGATCTGAATGCTGGATCTTCTTCCTTGGGTGTGACTGCCGTACCTGTCAAGAAATCGTCTTTGCTTCTTCCACAAATAAACATAATAACAGATTGAGACCATTGGAGATAGTTTTGGCCCGTGAGTTTGTGGTTGGTTATTTGTTGGGAGAAGTGGTTAGTGTTTGGCTGATTTTGGGAGGCTTGGGTCACAGGAATGATGGTGGTAGACGATTCAGATGAGGTTGTTGAGGTGAGACCTTGCATTTGGTTTCCGTACTTCGTCATTAGAGCTCTGATACCATGAAGATAATGAAACCAGAGAAAGAAGGAAAATAGGAAGGTCTAATCTTTCATTACTGAATCAAAGCGTATTTATACAATTAAGATAACAATAATCACTAAATACTCGGAAACAAACTAGTAACAAACTAGGAGGATGATAGCTTGTGTCACACATAATAACTCCTAGACTTTAGGGAAAACATAACTAATCTCTAAATACTAGCTAACAACCTCAGATAATATGAATGAATTAACTAACTTCGACAAAATAGCAATGGACTCTCACTAAGCGGTCAGAATTTGACTAAATATATATTGTTTCTAATTTGAATTTTGGAACCTAATAAAATCAATATTATTTAAACTATTCATTTGTTACATTGAATGAGAGATTCAAGGACTTGAAAATAAATATTTTTGATTGATCTAACCTATACCGTTTAACTGAAAAAACTGGAACCCAAACTACACGCTATTGTTCATATTTTAATTTTATTTTAAAAACATAAACAAAATCACTGCATAATATGAAACAAAAATCAATTCAAATGGTTTTAACTTAAAGATTTTGCGTTATTTCCAAGTTGGTTTGTATGTTTCTCACTTGGTAACAAAATCAACGTGTTTTATAATTGTTTGTTTTATGTATTAAATTAATAATTTGGTTATTTGTTACGTACTCTTTGATTTTTGTTAGTTGATAATTAAATTAAACGTTGATTGCTACAAAGCTAATTAGTTTATATTCGTTAATAAAATAAGATTATTTAAACTAGCTAATCTATTTGAAATATTGAAATTGTAAATTAATCGGCGTTCAAATATTCATAAAAAAATAGCCAAAAAAGAGTAAGTTGGCATTTCGTGTCAAGATTTTAAATGCCGGCGAAAATGGCCAGCACATACGATATTTTTCATTTCTTCATCGTATGTCGTTCGATATTTGGCGAAATGGCAAGTCGTTCGATATTTGGCGAACTGACAAATTGTTCGGCTTAAAAACGACCGCAAGCGAGTCGTTTCATTTAAAGCTAAAAACATGCAAAATTTAGATAACATTGAAGAAAATCAAGGAAAAAGAAACGTGACGGTGATTTTCAAACTCTACACAAAAACGACGGAGACAATCAATTTTTCCGACGAGTTTTGGCGACAATCACCTATCTTGGTGTCGTTTCGGCACGCTGTAGTCGAATAACATGAATATTTCGGCGACAATCGACAAAAATCAGCGTCACTCTAGGAATCGTTTCTTTGTTGCATTCATTTTCAAATATTTGTTTGTATGTGTGGCGTTATTGTTTGAGTGTGTATCTAGAGCTGGAGAAGGAAGATATTAAAAGTCTTAGTGGGCCAAAATAAACAAATGCTCAAGACGACTAAATGAAAAAAAAACAGTATAACCAATTAAAGACAAAAATATATATGGGGCAATTAGGTCAATAGCTCAATAGCCTACCCTCTTTAAAAAAAAAATAGTCCAAGTTTTATTTTATTAACAAAATAGCTCATCAGGTCGAAATTAATTAAATTAAGTATTAATGTAATTTAATTAACTTCGTCCTGATAGACTATTCCTCTAATAAAATGAAACTCGGGCTAGATCTTTAAAAGAAGATAGAGAATTGATTAGTTACAACAAATACTTGCTAATACTTACTCGAACATACCGCTATATATTTATATATATTCACGTTGAGTTGGGAACTGTTCAAAACTTTAATATAATATAAGAAATTATATATACACAAGTCCATTAAAGAAAATATATTTTTTAACACAAAAATAAAGTATATATATATAAATAAAATTACAAATTATAAAAAATATGTATGCATTATATATATATTTATATATTTTGAATATATTCTGCAACATTATTTTCATTCGAATTTCTATCGATGTATCGATTTTTAATGAAAAACGACATTTGAAAATGTCATATCAGTTGCTATTTTCTACATTTTATCTGTTGATTTTATGTCGGCGTGTCAATTTTTCGTAAATTAAGAGACTCGAAATGATATCGAAAATGGCAGTTAGAACCTTGATTCATGTAGATTCATTTTATAAAATTTCACATTTTTTATATTCAGATTATATTTTGTATCTTAAATATTGATACTTGTCATTTTCATGGGATTCCGTTACTCTCTCTCTCTCTCTCTCATGAAATTATGCGCAGTATTTCCGTATATCTCATGTCGTTTATTTCAAATTCATTTGTGTTTTATTTGCATGTCAGAAAATTGTCATTCTTTTCGGCCAAATCAAGTATATTTGAGTAGCATGCAAAAAATTGTCATTCTTTTTGGCCAAATCAAGTATATTCGAGTCTTATTGTAGTATTATGTTAGCATTTTTACGCGATTTAATATTTACTCAAGATAACAATTGTTTATAATCTTTATATTTATGTTTGGACGGGGAAATTCAAGAAAATTAGGTTACAAATCTAGACAAACAACGCAAAATATGTAGCCAAAAAGCACCGTTAATCTGAATTATTTGATTTTGAATTTTTGGAGATAAGGTACATCTATAAACAATGCGAATGAAATGATTTCGAAATATAAAATAAAATAGAACTATTTTGGAATCAAAACATACCAAGCATACGAGTTCGAACTAAATCCTTAAAAAAAAGTAGAGGATTGGTTAATTACAACAAATATAATGTTATATAAATTTAGTTACAAGTATTTGTTGCAACTAGCCAATTCTCTACATCCTTTAAGAACCTAGTTAAAATTTCATTTTATTACGAAAATAGTTTACCAGGTCGAAGTACATTAATTAACCAAATTAATTAGGTTAATAAATTTATTTTGGCATAGAAGACTATTTTCTAAAGTAAATTAAATTAACTTAATTAATTAATTAATTTACTTCAGATTGGTTGACTATTTTCTTAATAAAATAAAATTTTATCTATTTTTTTTTAAAAAAAATGTGAGTTATTGAACTACTGACCTAATTATTGTGCTTTTATTGTCGAATTTCTAACACATACGTGACTCTACACGTTCATTCATCTGGAACCAAATCATAAAACTTATATAAGTTATGCATTTAAGTTTTGTTGGGCAATGATACCATGAACATCATAAGGTTTTATTTATTTATTTTTTTTAAAACGATAATGAGAGGGTAACCCATGATTTTATAAATATTTATTAGTTTTCATGCACTTCATAACATCAAACTTGGTCTCGTGGCCTTACAAAATTTTGTAAGAACATCTGCAAACAGTATTTATATTTCCAAAAACAGTAACTTATTGAAAAAGAAAAATATGTTTACTCACTAAAAATATTAGACCTATTTGCAGCAGCAGAAAAACACTACTACTTTTATTTCCAACACAAAAAAAAATAGTAACTCACTAAAAAAAGAAAGAAAGATATCCATACAAATATGGAGCGAAAATTCATTAATGGTCTAAATTTGCAAAGTAAATCAAAGGCGCAGATACAAACAAGAAACAAGAGTACTATTTTTAATATCTGAAAATGACGTACGTATAACTCTAAATTTTAACGAGTATTATAAATTGAGAAAGAAGAAACAAAAAAACTACTACCCCAAATGCATCTACTTCTTCAAATAAAATAAAAAAGATATTTGTCTCAAGCATAGTTATGGCAAAAAAAAACACAGCCCTACTCGTAATGGTTGCATTCATGTTCTACGCGAGCACGAGTTGTGACGCGGCGCTGCGCAAACATTTGGTCCGCGTCTTCATAAAGAACGATTTGGAGAGTTTGGTGGATCTCGCGCTGCATTGCAAGTCCCAAAACGACGATCTCGGATTCCACGTCATCCCTCCGGGGGAGTCGTGGAATTTCAAGTTCCGTCCGAATTGGATGGGAAAGACCTTATTTTTCTGTAGGGTTAAGTGGCGTGGCGTGGATCACCGTTATTTTGACATATATGATCAATTTAGAGACAAAGGCGAATGCAACGATTGTTGTTGGGTTGTACAAACAGAAGGCCCTTGTCGATGCCCTTGCAAAGGTCTCTGCGACTACAAAAAATGTTTCTCTTGGAACCCTCAGTGATCGTATGTATAGTGCAGATTACTATGATATGCAATTATTGTTATATTTTAGAAAAGGATGTGGCTCTATCTCATCTATGTAGACGTTCATATTTTTTTTTTTCGTGACACATGAACTTGTGTATACACTGCATGCCACGAGATCTATATTAGTTGTTCTATGTTTAAAAAAAAAAATCATAAAGGTTCTTTTGTTTCAGTGTAATAATTAATGTTAATAGCCTTTCATTTTCACAACTAGTAGATTGTTAATAGACAGATAGAACACTTGTCTTAAAGAGAACACTTATTTTCGACCTAAGCAATTGCCGAGTTTTTGTATTCAAATTGTTAGCATTTTCTTTTAGAGACGTGGTCACATTTCTTAGCTTGACTAGTCTTTAATCTGTTCTTATTTTTTGTGTGTGCGTTCGGGCCTGTTCGATAACCCTCGAGCCTATTGTACTCGGGCTCTTCTCAACATATTCCAAGTTCATAGTATGTACAAATTTGGGAGTAATATATATATATATGTATATATATATATATATATATATATATATAACAAATTTGGGAGTAATATATATATATATATATATATACACATATATATATAAAATAAAATTATAAACTCGTACTATTATTACTGTGCCCTAATTATAAATGAAAATAATCGCACTAACCTATGCATGTGCTTAATGAAATAAAAATACGTAACACAGGGATAATAACTTTATAAGTGTTGGAATTAATGTGTGTTTATTTATATTAAAAAGAATTTAATATTAATTGATTTGTGAAAAATATATGAGTGGGATCTACTCAAAGAAACAAACAAGCTAGTTTGAGCAGATTTTTATTCTTCCTAACGAGATGTATAAGATTAGTCATTTATTTGCCGAAATTAGAGCTAAGCTAAATGAGTAATTAATGATCAAAAGGTGTTGAAAAATATAAAAAATGCTGAAGGAAATTATTTGTGTTGCGGTTGATTTTTAATATTTCCACTTAGAATGAAAATGAACAATTGTGTGAGCTTATATAGTTAATTTTTTCATAAGGATTTGGGTTACCTTGGGTGACTCAATTTTGTAAAGGTGCAAGGGTCTAGGCAAACCCAAATCCACCACACGCATGTGCGCGCCGTCGCTACCATTCCTTCGGGCGGAGTCGGCCTAATTCGCTTGGTGAAGTCTAATAGTATTCTTTTTGGCCTTAACAAAGTCCATTTAATTTCCTTTCAATCTTGATAATTAAATATTTTTATTCATATTTAATGCTACGGTTTTGATGATATGTAATCTTGATAATTAAGTCTGAACGTTTATAAGTTCTTGTCTAAGCCTTTATAATGTTGTGTTGGTTTGTACAAATAATTAGCAAATTAGTTATATTTACATTTGTAGATTGTTATTTAGCTAAATTTTAATAAATATATGATAAATAGCCACGTCCACGTATTTTCACCCGTAAATTGACTAAAATACCCTTTTTATTTCTCGCTCAGTGTGTTAATAAAATGGGGTATTTTAGTCAATTTAAGGGTGTAAATACGTGAACGTTACTATTTACCAAATATTTAGTAAATGTTGGCTAAATAGCAATCTAGAGTGTAAATATGATTATATATCTAATGGACCCTTGTTTTATTCTGAGTTGTGAGAATAAAAAAACAAAAAAAAAAGCTTATGGCTTAAACAAACACAAAATAATTTATCTTCATGTCCTCTCAATTATCTTGGTTTTGGTGGTAGTCTTCTGGCATATCTTTCAAGTTCGCCGGAGTTGGATAAAGGTGGTGCGTTGTTTATCTCATACGTCATTGTATCCTGCAAGGCGGTTGCACAAGTTTTCCAACACCCGATGGGAGAGAATTCTGCTTTAAAAATATCTTCTAACGAGCCTTGACGTTCCTATTTCCTTTTGTTTGCCGGATTTGGTTAATCCGGTTTTATTTATTTAATTTGTTCATGTCTATATATTTAATTTTATTAGTTTCTTTCATGATTATTTATTTAAATAATTAATGCAATTTATCTTTTATTCCCGTCTATTTTTAGATATATGGCTAACAATAAGTGCATAAATAGACCCGAGGGTCCTATTCCATATGGATTCGTGGCGAGTGTCCACCATGATGATCTTGGCCGTATGGCCCGAGACATGGGCTGAAGACCTATTAAGTTGAAAACACGATATTTAATTTTGTTTTATAATCACGACGGTCTTGTGAGGTTCTTGACTCTGGGTCCATACCCCGAGATGTTGAAAGCGGTCGAATAGTGCATATGGCACTTGATTTCGAGAAATAAATTCCGACTTCTCGTATTTGGATTTTTTGTTGACAAGTCTTCAATGGCATATTATATATTTTTTTTATGTATAACTTGAAACGTTCTTTTATAGAGTGTTGGGTTTTATTGGATGTGATATCCATAAACCATAGAAGTGGACTAAAATTTGTAATTGTTAGGCCACGTCATCGTGTCACCTTTGGTGGGTTTAAAGGTGGTGAATCAATTGCAAGATTTTCTAATTTTCCACGAAATTTGCACCGAAGGGATTTAATTATATTAATCCATTTGATGTGGTCTCGGCCATCGAGATGGTACCTTCGGGTTTGGAAGGTAGTCAAAATAACTTTAGCACTTGTGCGAGGTATTATATTTTGATAATGAGGTTATTCCTCTTTGGTTCAAAGATATCAACTATGTCTCCGAAAAGAGGTTCATGACCACTTAGGAGATCATATAATATGGCTAATTGCTGAAAGTAAGGAAATCATCAATTGTACTTAAGGTGAATGGAGGGACATTCTAAATAAATACTACTATAAGACCAACGTTTAACCCTCCGTCGTATTAAGTATTAACGATGGAAAATGTGTCTATCGTTGAATATTTTTAAGCGATGATTATTTTCCATTGTTTAAATCTAAAATGGCATAATAAATTGGCTCTTTCAACTTCATCGACGGTCTTTTTCCGTCGTTGAAAGAACTCAAAAAATATATTATCGCGACAAAGTCAAATTCTGATGTGACGACGACCTCTAATGTCACGACGGATTCAATACAGCGTCTTGACGAAATGTTTATACGACGGTTAATAACCGTTGTTTTATCATTTCGTCGCGACAAGTAATATTGCGGCCTGACAAAATTTAGTAAAATATGAAGAATAACCGACGTTGAAGATTTGTATATCATCGTGACGTGATTTTTGTACGTCACGACGTGCTCAATGGAAACTGCCATGGGGATTCCACGAGATCATTATTCTTTGTATAATGTCCAACCTCCATCGTGCCGCGATTTTTATTCGTCGTGAGCACCTTGTGTCTAAATTCACGGAGATTCCACGACGGAATAAGACAGTCATGGAAGATAACATTGATTTTGTTGCGACGGGATGTTATTCCGTCGCAACGATTATTGATGACGTCATTGTATGCTACACGACGGAAATGTGTTGTTTATACGAAGGAAAAAGATAGTCGTGGCAATTAATTAATTAGTTTTAAAAATACTCCGTCGCGTCCAATATTTTTACCCTCGCAGCGGGGTTTTGTTTCATGAATGGTATTTCTTTAATTTTGTTTTTCAATTTTCATGCAAATCCTGCCGTTTTGTTGTTCCAAAAACCTGTAAAATTCAAAAATCTTCATATCCATACACTCATCCAAATCCATAAATCTATATCTACATCTTCTATCCTTCAATAATCATATCCAAAATCACATCTCTCATACACAAAAATAGGACTAAACTACTATGTCCTAAACTATTACGTCTATCAGGTGGAAGAACAATACTATGTCCATAAAAAAAATAGGACCAAATTTTATGTCAATCAAAATAGGACCAACAATTACGTCCATCAAAATTCAATATACAAAAAACACCAAATGACTTCTAAGATTCTCTAAAATCAACAAATGAAGTAACCTAATTCACCCATTCGTCTCTAACAATATCAATATCAATATCAACTTGTGTATAATGTTTTTTTTAGTTGAAGCTTTTGAGTATTTTCATCAACGATATTGCGCATGTATAGCAAAACATTATATCCGCACTCCATGTTTCCGGGTTGTTTTAGTTGTCCTTTAACCACGGTAAGTACTCCATTTCCTCAAGCCCCCACATGCTCAAGCTTGAAACTTATGCCAACCCTATGAAACTCAAAAAAAAAAAAAAAACAAATAATAGAACTGAGAACTAATTTTACTTATAATGAATTTAGGTAGTTTACCTTGTGATCAACTCTTTCAAGTTGAGAGGAGGCTTTTTATGAATCTTTAACGGATCAAAGAAGATACCGCTAAAAGTCCAAGGTTCCAAAACGATAACCATCCAATGTGCATTGAAATTTTACGGAATGAAAACTCTTTGTCCTCGCACGTAATTTCTTATAGACTTGTTGATGTCGTTGCTCCGTGTGTCGGTCGCATTGGTGGCAATGAAAGAACTCATGCTTGGACGCACAAAATGAAATTCGTGTGCCAGTTTGGATTGCTCCACTTCAGTTTTTAGCAAGCTTAGAAATAAAATTTTAAATTAGCATTGTGGCTATTTAAAACAATATAAAAAATAAAAAAAATATAACATAAATGTTACATGCCGTTACAGACAGATGACTTAGTTCTTCAAACACATATATGTCATCGAAATGTAGTGAAACATCAATCTCGGAAAGAGTCTTGCAAACCTTGACATCAATTACACTCTTGGCTTCTAGCATTGATCGGTTGGCGTATTGGGATAGGAATCAAAACTTCGAAAGGATGAGAGCGTATGCAATTTTGTTGCTTTTAACTTTGTGAACTTCTGTAGCACTATCGAACTTCGGGGTTGTACGGGATCCGGACCGCGACTCTCTTTGGCTGTCTCAAAGTTTAACAAATTTCTAGGCCATGCTACAAAACCCCTGATCGCTTCTTCAATGGTACTTGCATCAAATGTCAGAACCGGTAAAAGAGATGTCTTATAAAAAAAATCCACATCAACGCTTACGCATACATGATCCGGCCCTAATGGTAAGCCATGAACTTCCTTCTGAGCCAAATCAGCTCGGCCACTAGCAATGCTCAATAGATCCTTCATTTCCAAGTCAACGAGTTGAAGAAAACATACCGCATTTTCATCGGAAGATGGCGTCAAAGAAAATTGTTGAGGCAAATGTGGATTGACCGAGCAACTACCTTTCATACTATTGTGTTTTTCTTGGCTTCTAGGAGTTAAAGCATCATCATTGTCTTTTTGATTCGTCAGATCAACATCATCTTCCTCTTTATTTGTCGCATCATCATCATTTTTCTCGTCATTCGTCATATGAATGTTTTCTTGTTGTTGCACCATCTTGTTCGACGGATGGTACTTCTTTGAACGAATCATGGACAAGAGGATCTTTGACGCAAGCACTTTGTGACTTCAACATGAGTGCTTGAAACACAATCCCTTCACTTTTTAGCTTGATAAACTCATCGTTGGAGGAAGTGGGAGTAGTGTAATACTTGGTAGGCGTAACAAACTTTGATTGTCCTCGGAACCAGCCATGATGATCTTTGGATCCCAAAGCTTCTTCCATGATGTCCTTCGAAGATTCGACCGGTACCTACAGTCCATTTTCTTGTTGCTTGTAACTCATCCTGAAAAATAAAGTGCATCATAATCTAAAACCATTATACAAAGTTACTAAACATGAACAATGAAATCTTACAATTTTCTTGTTAATATGTTTTTGTAATGGATACGCGTCCAAATCTCTTTCCATCATCCACAGTATTTCCCATGTAGGATACCTCCCATGTTGCTCATATTGTTATAAATAAAAAATAAAAAAAATTCAACAAAATTTGGTGAAAATCAATGATTTCGCCGCAACCTATAATTTTCACGTCGCAACGGAATAGAAACTCAAAAAAGCATGCTCTCGGTGTAAAAAAAATTAACGTTTTGGCTACGAAGGGAATATATATGTCACATCAGTGTATTATTCTACCACGACATAAATTTAAAGCGTTGCAGTGAAAATAAAATCCGGAAATTAGTGCTCTCGGGTTTTCCAGTACCCAGTTTCGCCGCGACAGAAAATTTTCCAATCCCGGAAAAACATGTAAAACAAGTAAATATAATGCAAAATAGTTAGAAACTTACATATTTTTGGTCAAGCGGTTGATGTTCTTCTCGACCTTTTTTTGAGTAATACTTGTTCCTTCCTCGCAGTATTTTTTTTTTCCTTCTTTAGATTTTTCTTTGAACGCTTCACATCTTATATATTCCACAAACTTCTTCTAATCTTCATTTGACACACTTGTGTATTAAGTTTCAATAGCCACGGGTTGATCAAAAGCAGCTTCTCCGTGGAGTATATCTTTTAGATATATATCGTATGCCGTAACAAAAACATCTTGCCGCTTCGCAAACTCTCATAAGACAATATTCTTTAAATTTTGGGGTACGGTAAATCCTTCTTGCACATCATTCCAAATGCGTTATTTTACTTGTTTCAATTGTTTTGATCTCTAATCCGTTACCCAAATTTGAACATACTCTCTAGCAAGCACACCTATATAACTCAATAAGACCGTTCCTGGTTTTTCCTTTGGTTGAATTTTGGAATCAAATTCAGTGGTCACTATGCAACCACTTGATTTCACCTTAGAAATCCTACTCATCACTGTATTCTTTCTTTTCTCAAAATCTACCGGATTAAGTTTTTTTTTTTCTTTTCTTTTCTTTGTAGGATCAATATCTTCATCATTGGTTGACATTCTAAATAAATACCATAAAAATATGAAAAATTTCAATCACAATCCTAATCTCAATCACAATCTCAATCACAATCTCAATCTCAATCACATACCATAAATCACAATCTCTATTTCAATCCATTTTGAATACATATATCCTATTTCAATCTATTTTCAATATCAAATCAACATAAAGAAAACCCAACAAATACCCATTTCAAAAGAAACACATACCTATTTCAATCCATTTGCAATATCCAATCAACATAAAAAAAAAAAAAAAAAAAAAAACCCCAACAAATACAGATTTAAAAATCAATAGCTCAATACAAACCTATTTCAATCCATTATCAAAATCAAATTAACATAAAAAAACCCTCAACAAATACCCATTTCAATACCAGTTTCAATCCATTATCAACAAATACCTATTTCAATCAATTATCAACACAAAAACACAAACCCAAACTATTATCAAATGCCCAACCAATACCAATATCTATATAACAAACTTATCCAGAATAGGAAGAAGACGAGGCCACGTAGAAGGAAGACGAGGTAACAGAGAGAGGAAAGCTAGGTCACAACACTTAGAGGCTAGGTCAAGGCGAGAAGAAGCAAACACAAGGCGAGCGATAGCAATTTCATGGCGGAGAGGCAGAAGCGGAAAACCAAGAAGAAGAAGAAGAAGAACAAGAAGAAGAAGAAGAAGAAGAGGCGGACATATTTCTTGGGCGAGGGAAATAGGAAGAAGAAATAGAGTTAGAGAAAGATATTTTGTGGATGGGGGTAAGAGAGAGACGGAGAAACAAATAAAAAATAAGAAGAATGAGAAATTGGCACGGTGGAAGAGAAATAGGTACGGCGGAAGAGGAAGAGGAAGAGGCGGGGGACGAAGAAGGAGAATGTTTTCGTGGGTGTGAGAGCGAGGAAGAAGAAGAAGAGAAATTGGCTAAGTCCTACCTTGTAAACCTTTGTTTAAATTTTTGGTCCTTCAACGATGGATTATTTTATTATTAAAGAATGGAAAATTTGAACGTCGCGGAAAATAAACGACGGTCATATACGATTGTCGTTTAAGGCTATGTCGTGACAAAAAATATTACGTCGCGATGAACTTCAATAAAGAGATATGCTAACCGTTGTTTAAGGTCCACGACTAAAATATTTTTGTCGCGACGAATTTCAAAATTAGGGGACATGCTGACGTCATTAAAACCTGATGTTGCGACGAAATTTTTACCGTTGCGACTTTTACATACAACAGTTGTGACCATAAATTTTCCATCGTTACAAAAATTAAAACTCAAAATGCATGATCTTGGGTGTTTGAAATGAAATATTTCGTTGCTATGAAACTCTGTCCTCATGATAATACTGATATTAACTGCGACTGTAGATATTATTGTTATGACGAAAACGTAATAAATAAACCAAATCAAAGATAATTTTCGTACAAAACTTTTGTAGTCTACATGGATATTTCCTCATCTTCAATACGTAGTAAATGAGAAACATCATCATCTATATAATTATCTATCTCTTCGTCGATAGGCAGTAATCACTTCGTGAACGGCAGGATATTACATATGTCTTCATCTTCCTCGTTGTCAAAATTTCTTTGTTATGGTTCTTCATTGGATGGATCAAAACGTAGAACACTTGATTTTCTTGCGTCGCCAAATTGAAATGATCATTTTTATAACCAATCCTTTTAAATTCGACAAGTGTTATGCCTTCATTTGTCAACTTTAACATGATCGTGTCCCACCAATTTGCACTTTAACAATGCAACTCGCAACCCACAATAGTAGAGTACCCAAATATCTTCGATGTGGCCATTGTAGCATATAAAACCGTGTTTTGGATTCTTATCATTAGCCGACGATACATGCATTGCTTTGGCAAGTAATGTAATACCACTATTTTGAAAGGGTGTTTGCTATCTCTTTTTCGGGTGTAAAATGTGAAACTGTTAACGTCCCATGATAAATCGCTGCGGTTAGGATTAGACGTCGCTCAATTTAAGAGCTACGTCAAATGTCATATTTTTAATCTGATTTTTGTAAAGCCATTGTTTTAAAAATAATAATAATAAATAAATCATACCTAATTTTTAGATAAATTGCTTTTTGATCACTATATACAAAAACATTCATAAACAACGTAGAGTACAACTTAATAATAGCTTTAATTTCTTGAACTCAAATACTAAAGAAAATATTTACAGAAAAGCATAGAAAAAACAATCGAGACTAAGGACTAGCAATTTTCATAGTAGTAGCTAAGACAGACGATGAAGAATTCATGGAGTTCATTGACATACATCGGGAGCTCATCGAAGTTGGCGTGTCTCAAGGTGAGATGTATGGTATTGGACCAATTTTGTGGCCAAGACATTTCGCCGCAACAATAAAGTTTTAGGTCATGAAAACTCTGGATTTTAAACAACGTATGTCAAAGAACATCGTTTAAATTAATAATCATCGCAGCGAAAAAAAAATTGATGTGACCTGTCGCAACTTTGTCTAAACAAATACATTTTACCTGCCAAAAAATTAATACTTTGAAATCTATACACCTGTCACAACTTTGTCTAAAAAATACTTTTTACCTGCAAAAAAATTACTACTTTGAAATCTGTACATAACTAAACATCCAAATCCATAATAAAAACATAAAATCAAAACATCCAATTAAAATAATAAGTTTTAGATCCAATTCTAACAAAATACAAACCGTAATTAAAAACATTAGTTAATTAGACAAAGTTTTGGAACGACACTAAATTAAACTAATTAGATAAGTTTTAGAAACATATTAAGCATGAAAAAAACAGTAATACAACATAATAAACTGTTTTTTATCACTCTTGTGTGGAGGCATGTCCGAGGCCCATTGTGGTGGTGGTGGCATGTGCGGGGACCACTGTGGTGGTGGTTGTCCATAATCAACGCAGTACGGTGGAAATATGATCGGCTCCATTTGGTTGGTGTCCCATCTCCCATATAGCTCGTTGAGTTGCTCGATATGTCGGGCACCGTAGTCCACTTGTTGTGACACGTATCACTCTGAGTATTGGAATCCATCAACAAGGTAAAGGATTTCATGAGCAACATATTCCTTGGTAGCATTTAGGTTTGTTCACGGAGGACCTTGGAGCAAAAACCATTCAAGTCAATTAAACATAAGTATTTAGTGTATATCTTAAAAAAGGTAAAAGTTAATAAATGTACCTTCGAGCAAAAACATGGATGCGTTGTCAACATAACTTTCTTCTTGAGCCCGACCTTGGCGATTTATGAACTTTGAGATTGTTATCCTAAAAATGCAACTTGGTACCGATTTCTCCATGTTGACGCTCTTAGTCTCAACTCCATATATATCGCAAAGGGCGTGGATAATAGATGGGCAGGGAAGACTTTTACCTGACTCAACTCTCACGGCATGCATCCCTTCACTGATAAGGAGACCAATGTCCATGGATAATCCTTGAGTGATGCAACCGCACATGTTCATGTGCTCGTTGTCAATTTCGGTGGAATTAATGATCGGGTGGAGATGAGCGCACTCAAAGTACATCTATACTTTAGTGAACGTTGTCAAATTCGCTAGCTCAAATTTTCCCTTATTTGGCCCATTGCTTATGAACCCCGCACCCGGAACACCAAGAGCCGCTGCCACGAACGCATAGTCAAGTTGTTCACCCGACCCTGTCGTAAGAAATTTAGCGTAACCCTCTTCTTCAAATGGGATATTCCGAGTCTCTAAGTAATCGTTGATTTCTTAAAAGGTGAAACACGCTCTATTCTCAGACAAACAGGCACCCCTTCTTGTGCTCACGTAAGTTCGCGTAAAACTCAAGGATGAGGTTGATGTTTGTTTCGCGCTAAATTTCTTCCACATGCGCTGTTCAGTGATGTTGTCGATGCCTCGTTCGAGGATCACCAGACGTGACTTGAACTTCAAAAACCAAATTGAGCCTCCTTGCTAACAAAAATACGATTATTATGTCACAACATCGCCATCGGATTCCACGTCCGTCCTACGCTTGCCTCGCCCTCTTCAGCTTTCACCATTAGACTTTTCGGCGGGAGACTTTTGGGGAGTCATTTTAGTTCTATTCCTAGGACCCATTAGTCACACCTATGCGATTAAATAAAATAAGACACAATTCTAAATTATTTCATAAACTACATTCTCCAAGCACAATTACACAATCAAAATTACATTAACTATTTAACAAACCAATATTCAAAAGTCAATCACTTTCTAAATTATATCAAACAAAAATCAAAATTCTATCAATTCTATCTAACTTAATTACAATTCAAGCAAACCGATTGCACAATAAGCGCCAACATAGATACAAACTATTTCAATAAAATCAATCAAATCAAATTCACAATTATTCAATAAAATCTTGATCAATTCAACCGTAAATTAATGACAGTATAATTTTACACTCATAAACA
The DNA here is from genome assembly GCF_054948205.1 of Urtica dioica subsp. dioica. Taxonomy (NCBI): domain Eukaryota; kingdom Viridiplantae; phylum Streptophyta; class Magnoliopsida; order Rosales; family Urticaceae; genus Urtica; species Urtica dioica. The sequence continues at coordinate 33,945,178 of NC_142761.1, forward strand.
TCTCTAACCCAAATTTCAAACAAACTTGGCTAAATACACAACTTGGCAAAGAATTCAAAATTGAACATGTAATTCATCATTGGAATACTAAAAAACCAAGACCAAATCATCAATTTAAATATTCAAGCTTGAAGAACATGAAAACCTCAATTCAAACCAAATAAATTACATCCTACAACCATTAATCAACTACTAGTTATAAAAACTAAGCAAATCGAGTGAAAAGGTTTTTGGGTTTCTTACGTGGAGAGAGAGAGAGAGAGAGAGAGAGAGAGAGAGAGAGAGAGAGAGAGAGAGAGAGAGATACACAGAGAGAGAGGGAGACGCGGAGAGAGAGAGAGAGAGAGAGAGAGAGAGAGAGAGAGAGAGAGACAATGGCATAGACAAGCACAACAGAGACAAAGGGAGAAAACCAAGAGAGATGTGGCAGAGACACTCGAGCACGGAGAGAGAGGACGGAGACATTTACGATCGGAGGAGAAGATGAAGGTGGAACACTCGAGCACGGATTGAGAGGGTGTAGGCGGAGGAGCGGCTTGAGAGAGGGAGAGAGAAATGGCGAGAAAAAGGAGAGGTATTTTGGGTGGTCACGGTGGAAAATGTGAGGGCTTTAAAAAGGTAAAAAAACATTGGCTTTTTTTAAAAAAAGAGGGTATAAACTGTTTTAAAACCGTTTCGTCACGACGTGAAAATTTCTCGTCGTGGCATGAACTTGCTCTATACGACAAGTCACTTTTTTGTCATAGCATCAGTTCCCGTCGCGGCGAAAGTATTTCAGGTCGTGACTAAACAAGAATAATTTTTATTATTTATTTAAATTATTCCACGGCGGGTATATCTTTCATCATTTAATCAGGTCCCGTCACGACGGGAAATTCTATGTCGTGACAAAACTAGACCAAAAATTTAAAATTTAATTATTTATTTAAATTATTCCATGACGGGCATATCTTCCATCCTAGAATCAATCCAAGTCGGGACGATAGTTATCCTGTCAAGACAAAAAGCCAATTTACAACACTTTTACCACGACAAAATAATTGATGTCGTTGAATAAACACCTCAACAAATCTTGTCACAACGATATATTTCATGTCGACTAAATACAAACAAAGCGTTATTTTAACACGACAGGACTTATTCCCATCATTTTAACTCACCCATGTTTACCCTTCATGGATATCATCAACTAGATGAGATTTACAAAACTACCGTTTTACCCTTCTAGTTGTTATTTCCTCAACTATTTTGTCGCTTGTGAATAAGTTAGAAACAACGTATTGACGAGGAACAAAGCATTGATTCATCCAAAAGAGTCATGACTCAATTTGGACACTAGCTAGTTCATTTATTCATACTCGAAGGAACAAAGCATGAGGTGATATACATTGCATTTCAGCAATCTTGTATATGATTTCTATATCTATGAAATCTTCACAAAGTTACTCATGACATCTTCATGACTTAGTACTTCACCAATAGGTCTTGTCTATATCACATAGTGAGTCTAGAACTCTGACTTTCTCAAATGAGAATATGTAAGCTATGAAATGACATGTCTCATTTCAGGATTGAGGTAAGCACAATGCAATTCATACGTAGTGACTTCGAGACATAAGAGGTTAAATGGTTCGTACGTATTCTGTCTCTAGAAGTGCACTGGTCAATTCAGTACCTTGAAAAGATACCTAGAAGAACTATAGAGTCTCCAACTCTCAATGTCCCATAACCAGACATCATAGACTCTCCTAACAATCATATGGGATCAATAGCCATTTGACCCTTAGATTGCGAATATATTGTTTTAAGCAAACCATGAAGAGTTTGTTCATGCAAATCTATATTTGACTCTTCATTTGTTGTTAGGTTTGTTTAAGGACTAAAGACTATAGTTTATCATTAAGATTCAAACAGAAAAGGAAGAATGAATGAACGTTTCAACTTTTATTAATTATTCAGCAGTTACAAGCAAGAGCCTTTGTGAGACTTTATTACATCAAATGTACATAAATAAAGACTACTACTCTTCTTATAGACACCATTGACAACAAACTCCCACGTGACTCAAAGAAGATGTGAGTAGTCCTTCATGTCTAATCCCTCCCGATGCTGGTCGAAGACCTTGTTAGATGGGGCTTTGGTGAATGTATCCACCAGGTTGTCCACCGTTGAGATCTTCTTCACCGCCACGTCTCCGTGCTGCACGATCTCTCGAATCAATTGGTATTTACTCTCAATATGCTTAGAGTGCTTATGGCTTCAAGGTTCCTTTGAGTTAGCGACAGTCCCGCTATTATCACAATAGAGAGTCATGTGCTCGTCGACGTTTGGAACGACTTCCAAATACTTAAGGAATTTTTAAGCCACATATTTTGCTTCCATTGTGAAGTCAGCAATGCAAGATTGCTTGATACTCCTCCAAACCACAGATCTACCATTTAGGATGAATACATATCCTGAAGTGGATTTCTTGGAATCCTTATCCGCCTGTAAATCAGAGTCGGTATATCCCGTCATAGTCAGGTCAGTACCTGAATATGTAAGCATCAAATTTCTAGTTCTCCGAAGATACTTAAGAACATGCTTAGCAGGAATCCAGTGCTCGGGTCCAGGGTTGGATTGAAAACGGCTAACTACACTAACTGCAAAGCAGATATCCGGCCTAGTGCAAAGTATAGCATACATGAGACTTTCTGCGGCTGAAGCGTAAGGAATTTTTCTCATGTCATCAATCTCTTGTGCAGTCCTCGGAGACTGGTCCTTAGAGAGTGAGACTCCATGCCTAAAGGGTGTTTGGCCCTTCTTGGAATCTTGCATCGAGAAGCTATCTATCACCTTATCAATATAAGCTGCTTGAGAGAGCAACAAAGTCCAGTTCTTCCGTTCTCGAAAGATTTGGATCCCCAGAATGTACGCGGCTTCTCCTAGATCCTTCATGTCGAATTGCTTTGCTAGCCAGATCTTTACCTCAGATAACTTACCCACACCATTACCTATGAGTAATATATCATCGACATACAGTACCTGACACACAACTTTGCCTTCGTGTATTAACTTGTAAACACATGGCTCATCTATTGACTGCTCAAAGCCGAAGCTCTTTACAGTCTCATCGAATCTAATATTTCATGACCTAGATGCTTGCTTTAATCCATAAATAGATTTAAGAAACTCACAAACCTTGGTCACTTGACCTTCTTCCACGAAACCGTCTGGTTGAGCCATATAAATGCGCCCATCAAGATTGCCATTCAGGAAGGCAGTCTTGATATCCATTTGCCAGATCTCATAATCGAGAGCTTCAGCTATGGATAGAAGTATGCGGATGGATTTAAGCATCGCCACTGGCGAGAAGGTTTCTTCATAGTCAATCCCTTCCTTTTGGGTATAACCCTTAGCCACTAGTCGTGCTTTAAACGTCTCGAGTTTTCTTCCGGATCAATTTTCTTCTTGTATATCCACTTACACCCTACGGGTTTAATCCCTTCGAGAAGGTCTACAAGTTTCCACACTTTGTTGACATACATTGAGTGCATTTCAACTTTCATGGCGTCAAGCCAAAGGTTTGATTCAGAACCAGCCATTGCATGGCTGTAGGAAATAGGGTAATCCATGTCAGAGACGCCTGCAAGAGTATCCCCGTAAGACATGTACCTGTCAGGTTTTTGAGAAACCCTCCCACTACATCGAAGTACTACTTGACAAGATTCTGATGAGTTAGGTTGTGTTTTAGTTGGGGTAAGAACAGTTCTTACATATGAGGTAGAAGCTTCCTCACCCAACTTTTCTTCAAGCACAATTTTGCTTTTAGGTTTTACATCTTTCATAAAGTCCTCCTTAAGGAAACGAGCGTTCGTGCTAACGAAAGTCTTGTCATCCTCGGGACTATAGAATGTGAAAACTTTTGTTTCCTTCGGATATCCAACAAATAGACACAATTCTGACCTACTAGCCAATGTTCTAGTCTTTTGCCTGCAGGGCAACCTCAAATTTGGATGTGGCCTAGATTTACTTTACGGCCATTCCATCGTTCATAAGGAGTATCAGGAACCATTTTAGACGGAACTTGGTTCAGAATGTAGGATGTTGTTTCGAGGGCATATCCCCAAAAGAAAAGAGGGAGTGATGAGTAACTCATCATTGATCTAACCATCTCCATTAGAATTCGGTTCCTTTTCTCTGACACTCCATTTGTTGAGGTGTGCCAGGTGCTGTAAGCTAAGAAGCGATACCTTCTTCTTTAAGAAAGTCATCAAACTCTCTAGATATATACTCACCACATCGATTGGATCGAAGGGTTTTGATCTGTTTGCCAGTTTGCTTTTCCACTGAAGCCCGGAAAACCTTAAATACGTCAAAGGTCTCGGATTTATTTTTTGAGCAAATAGACAAAACCGTATCTTGAGTAATCATTGGTGAAGGTAACAAAGTATTCGTATCCTCCCCATGCCTATGTACTAAGCGGACCAGATACATCAGAATGTACAAATTCCAGCAGCTCTGTGGCTCTTCAACCCTTAGCAGAGAAAGGTGGCTTAGTCATTTTTCCTTCTCTACAAGATTCACAAGTAGGTAGAGAACCTATTGCAGAGGCTTCGAGTAGACCGTCCCTCACAAGTCTCTTAATCCTGTCTAGACTGATATGACCAAGTCTTAAGTGCCAGAGATATGTTGATTTTATTAGATCGGAGGAATCAGAAAGTTTGATCCTCTTTGGCTCCCTAATAAGTTATCTATTTCAGTGTCTAAAAGCGAAGGTTGCGTGGGATAAATGTAAAAGAGAGCATTCTTCATGCATATATCAGTGACGAAAGAATTATTGGAAAGAGAAATTCTAATTCCATTCTTAATAAACTTTAAACAATAATCTTGCTCATAAAAACGAGCAATGGATATGAAATTCTTTCCGAAGGAAGGAACAAAATAAAAATGATTCAAGTTTAGAGTTCGATCTTCAAAAGATAGCATCACTGATCCCACCGCCTTTGCTGACACTAAGCTCCCATCACCTCATCTGAAGGAGAAGTCACCTTCCTCCAAGATTTTGGTTTTCTTGAAACCAGTCAAGGAACAATACATATGGTTAGTAGTAGCGGAGTCAAGAATCCACGTTGATACATTATCAACTACTAAGCATGCTTTGGTAATAAGTACATTACTATTTTCATTTGCTTTGAGGTAGGCATGACAGTTCTTCTTCTCGGCCTTGTGATGTCTCTTCTTAGATCCAGAGGTGGAGGCCTTGTGCTCAGAAGCATGTGCCTCTCCTTGGTTCCTCTTTCTCTTAGTGAGACCTTAAGCAGTGTCAAGCTCCTTCATAAGCTCGGTAACAGTGTATTATAGCTTCTTCATGAAGTAGTTCAGCTTGAAGGTATCGAAAGATTCGGGAAGAGTTTCCAAGATCATATCTATTTTGGTCTCCCCCTCAATCTCATATCCTAGGATTTCCATCTCATTTAGGTAACTAATGATCAGCATCATATCGTCCCTAACAGGAGTCCCAGCCTTTATGCGACAGTTCATAAACTGTCTAACTGCTTGATGTCTGGCCTGATGCCCTTGCCCTCTAAACATCTCATGGAGATTGTAGAGCATGTCGGCGGCAGTCTCTATGTCACGATGTTGCTGTTGCACCACATTGTTCATCGATGCCAAAATATAGCACCTCACAATCTCATTGGAGCAGAGCCAGGCCGCCAAGGCGTCATTTTCCTCTTGTGTCGAATCATTATTCGTTTGAGGACAGGGAGTGGTGAATACCCATTTGTGCTTGTCCACGGTAAGGACTATGTCGAGGTTACATTTCCAGTCTACGTAGTTCTCGCCTTCAAGTTTATTTGAGGAAAGGATGGTTGAGAGAGGGTTGAGAGACATCTTGCTGAAGTTAAGTTGAAACAAGTTTATGATTAGTCTTTTGGTTTAGGATTTAAGTTTGTTTAAGTTTTTAGGATGAACAAGACAGGAAAAAATCCAAAGGTGTTATGTATGAAATGACACTCTACTCCTTCGAGGGAAGGCCGCAAAGTGTTGGAATTGATCTAGGGTTAAGAAAAGATTTAACATTTCGAGCAAGCGGCGAAATTTAAAAATTTTCTTTTAAACAAGTAAAACATTTTTACTAACCTAGAAAGGAGCAAGTACATATAAATTAAAAATATTAAAGAGCATTATTTATTTACTAACCTTTGTGAAGCTTGGACGTTGAGAAGCCTTTGGACGGTTGAAACGATCGTCTCCCTACTCAGCTTGTCTTTCTTATTTCCTCGGGAACTCGAGCAACCACAAAAGTTTCTATCACAAGAATCACTCGAGAAAGAAAGGAATTAGTGTGTGGGCACTTTTAAACACGACGACTCAAGAACAAGTTTAAGAGTCGAAGAGCTAAAACACTAGGTCAAATGTGGACCTAGGTGCCAAAACAAAAAACGAAAAGAACTTAGAGAGAGAGAGAGAGAGAGAGAGAGAGAGAGAGAGAGAGAGAGATAGAGAGTTAGGCGGCCACAAGGTCTAGAGAGAGAAGCTCTCAATCTCTAACTTATGTGGAATGAATGAAATGAGAGGAATGAGGCCTCTATTTATAGGAGAATGGTTGGCCTTGGAAAAAAGTAGTTTTCTCTTTTTTCCAAGCATTCATGAGCAAATCTTATTTCCTCTTTTTCCCTTTGCCTTACACGTCCAACATAATATCTTCTAGAAGCAAGTTTGTTTCCTCTTTTCTTGCTCTCTCTTGGCCGAAATTATTCTTTCCTTCTAGAGGAAATTTGTTTCCTCTTTTTCTTTTGGCAAGTATCTTCATACACTAATGCACAAAATAAAATCTCTTTCTCTCTATGGTATGGACGAAATTCAGCCTTCTAGAACAAGCTTCTAGATATTTCTTTATTTGTTCATGACAACATAAAAAAAACCCATTAAGAATTTTCAAGTAAAATTCCATGAAATGAAATTAATCCCCAAGGCCCAAATTCCTTAACTTGGCCATGTGATATAGTTTCATTTTGTCATCATATGACAATGTCAAAAAATTTATTGACATTCATTTCGTCCAATGTCCTAAAAGACAAATTACCCTTTAGACAATTTTCATAAAACTTGTCTCGTTCTTGCTTTGACTTAGCTTCTAGTTTAACTATTCATACTCGATATAATATGTGACAGTGACCTCATGGATCCAAATGAACAAAGCTTGAGTTAAAATACTTGGACTCAAAAGTTCACAAACCTTTTCTAAGTTTAGCTTAATGTCAACTGACTCCACTAAAGAGTTGACACTGAGAATCTCTCGGTTCAAATGACTTTATTTTCTACTCAAGAATTCAACTTAATTGTGATGAGTGGATCCACTGAATATTATCTATGTTTACCCTTCATGAATATGATCAGCTAGAGGGGATTTACAAAATTACTATTTTACCTTCTCGTTGTTATTTCCTCAACTCATTTGTCGCTTGTGAATAAGTTAGAAGCAATGTATTGACGATGAGCTAACAAGTCACATTGATACATCCAAAAGAGTTATGACTCAAGTTGGACACTGGCTAGTTCATTTATTCTCATTCGAAGGAACAAAATATATACATTGCATTTCAGCAATCTTGTACATGAATTCCATACCTATGAAATCTTCACAAAGTTACTCATGACATCTTCATAACTTAGTACTTCACCAATAGGTCTTGTCTATATCACATAGTGAATCTAGAACTCTGACTTTCTCAAATGAGAATATGTAAGCTATGAAATGACATGTCTCATTTCAAGATTGAGGTAAGCACGATGCAATTCATACGTAGTGACTTCGAGACATAAGAGGTTAAATGGTTTGTTCTTATTCTGTCTCTAGAAGTGCACTGGTCAATTCAGTACCTTCAGAAGATACCTAGAAGAACTGTAGAGTCTCCAACTCTCAATGTCCCATAACCAGACATCATAGATTCTCCTAACAATCGTACTAAGATCAATAGTCCTTTGATCCTTATATTGTGAATATCCAGTTTTAAGGAAACCATGAAGAGTTTGTTCATGCAAATCTACATTTGTCTCTTCATGTGTTGTTAGGTTTGTTTATGGACTAAAGACTAAGGTTTTATCATAAAGCTTCAGACAAGGAAGAATGAATGAACGTTTCAACTTTTATTAATAAATAAGCAGTTACAAGCAAGAGTCTTCGTAAGACTATATTACATCAAATGTACATAAATAGACACTACAACTCTTCTTGTGGGCACTATTGACAACACAAAGAGTCTCCTTTCATAAGTAAATGACTCATCATTAATGCATAGCCAAGATGTCAATACATCGAGCTTGACTAGCCACCTTGTAAAAAAGTTTGATCACTTATATCCTTTCGCAGGGCCTCGATCGAGGGAGGATTACTAGGGATTGAGTCTAAGTGTGTAACCAACCACTTAGTCCAAAAGATCGACTTTGAAAAACAATCCACCGAGGGGAGGCTTTGTCTCATTGTCTCACTCTCGGACGTAGCTCATTGAGCAATGATCAGAACAAAGTGCCGTTGAGTACTCTCATTTAAGAGAGGGCCACGAGGGTGACTCTTAGCCTGGCGACAATTACACTTTTCATTAGTGTTGGGTATCGTGGGTTGCAAATAATAAGTATAACCCTCTCACTTAATTTTTAGAGTTGGCACATCGTCTTTTATAAGTTCGGAAACACATTTTCTAGTTATAGAGCGATAAAGTGGAATTTTAGAAATTGAACCTTAGATCGTCATGTTTCTAGGAAGATCAGTGTTAGTGCATAAAGGCACAAGGTACATAATCAGACATTTTCCTATATTTTCTACTTGGGAAAGTGTATGAGGGAAGTGTGAGCTTCTAACTCATTCGAACACTTGAAGTTTGAGATTACACATCTTCTTACATTTTTCAACTAGTCTACGAGGAGACCTCCCATTTAAATTTTCAAGAACAAATAGATTTTGAACATAAGTGATATAGATATAGTTTTGAAAACATTTTGAAAACTTGTTTGATTTGGATGATAAAATATTTTCAAGTTTGAAAGTGGAAACGGTTTTTCAAAATTAAAACTAGTTTTGTAAAAATTCAATTTCAATTAAATATTCTAAAATCAAAAATTTTTAATCATACACATTATATTTATAACATTTAGAAAAACATTTTTGCTCAAGAAAGTTTTTCCATTAGAGTTCTAGAACTCTTGGAATGGGAGTCGGGATTCAGAATTCAAAAATTAAATTTTCAAGAAATCTTGGAATCATGTGCAGTGAACACCTCGGAGTAAAAATACCGTAAACGGTGACTCCAATGTCCAATTGAGCTAATTCAAACTGTTTTAGAAAGTAGACTCATACATCTTTACTTTGGTTCAAGAACCATTAAAATCCAAGTTCCGAGAAGAGAGATACGTCCCTTTTAAAGTAGGTATTCTTAAGCTCAAGGAAACCTTGACAAAAATTCGGTCGGGACTTGAGTGCAAAAGATTTAAGTGTAACAGAACGTTTTATTGAGTTGTTAAGTCTTTTGGATGTGTCTTATTAACATGTTAATAGTATAGCATAAGAGATAATAACAACTAAAATAAAATGTGATTTTGATTATGAAAAAATTATCAAAACGTGATTTTGATTATGAAATTACTCGAAATTTCTCAAACTTATCAATACGTGATTTTGATTATTAAAAAATTAAAAACCTTTAGAACTGATTCTAATATATTTTAATATCATCCCAAGGTTGTAGAAAATCAATATACTTTTTAATTTAAAGACACGAGCAATAAATTAAAAAAACCTAAAATAACAATTCTAGCAAAACCATAACTCGAGTAAATTCAAGAAAACGATTTTCAAACTCATATTTCAAATTATATGCACATGCTTATACTTTGACCATAGCTCTAATACCATTTGTTGAATAGATCTAGGGTTAAGAAAAGTTTTATCGCTTGTAGCAAGCGGCGGAATATAAAAAAATTTCTTTAAAACACGTAAAACGTTTTTACAACCCAGACAAAGTGCATGAACATATAATTTAAAATTTTAAAACTACATATAGTTTTTACTCGGTACCAACCTCGAATGGAGCTTGAACGTTGAGAAGCCTTCAGAAGGTTGAAACGTTCGTCTCCCCACGCAGAACGCCTCTGCCACTAGTCTTCTTAAACATATTGAGCAAGCACGAACGTTTCTACCACTAGAGTCTTTGAGTGTGGTTAGGATTTAGTGTGTGGGCACTTTTAAACACGATTACTCAAGAACAAGTGTTGGAGCCAAATAGATAAAAACAAATGCTAGGTCAAATGAGGACCTAGGTGTCAAAACAAAAAAAAAACAAGAAGGGTTAGAGAGAGTGTGAAATCCCAAATTTTTTTAAGCTTAATTAAAAGGCAAAATTTTTTGTGTTCGAGTGATTGTGAATGATTTATTTATGTGGTAGTTTTTGAAGTTTTTCTTTTATATATGCTTTAAGTTTTTTTTTTTAAAATTAATATACTCTTTAGATTACAAAATATCGATATTATATATATATTAAATAAATCATGTGTGTATAAATAATACATACTTTACCTATATTGTTATATGAATATATATATATATATATATATATATATATATATTATAGGTATAAATTAAAGTCATATATATGTACGTAATACATAATACATAATATATATATATATACATATTACTAATATATATATATATATATATTACTAATATATATATATATATATATATATTACTAATATATTATAGTAAGTAATATATATACATATTACGTGGTCTTATATAATAAGATATAACGTAATATACAATCAGCACGCATGCGTATGTTTTATAAATAGTAATAATAATAATAATAATAATAATAATAATAAGAATAGAAGTAGGATTAGGGTTTGCGTTTTTAGGGTTTGAGCTTTTAGGGTTTAATCAAACTCTATATATAAACATCTCATCCTTTTTCTCACGCTTCTTCTCTGCTCTCCCTCTCTCATTCCTCTTATTGTTTGGAAATTCGTAGCTCTAAATAGGTATGTTTCTTTTTTATCTGGTTCAGATTCCTTGAAAACGGTTTCTCAAAACGTTTACTGTTGATTAAAAAATTATGATTTTGCGTTGATTCTTTTTGAAAAAGTTAGGTTTAAATGTCTTCTATCTAAATCTTTAATCGAAAAATATTTTTACGAAATAAAAAATATTTTCCGATTATTTTCAAATCAGTGCACACATCTGATTTGCCGATCTGATCTGTTTCCAATTTTCATAATTTCAAACGTTTACTGTAGATTCAAAAATTATGATTTTGTGTTGATTATTTTTTAAAGCACTATTTTTACATGTATTCTTTTTAAAACTATAGTCGAAAAATATTTCATTATATACGGAATATTTTATGAATTTATTTCGATCAGTGCGCAGACTTGTTTTCGCCCTGATTATTTTTACAATAAAACGTCTTGTTTATATATCAACAAAATTCTTTTTGACCTAATTTTTGTACACGACCTAGTTCTATATGTTTTTCATATCTAGTTCAAATTTTAGAATTTTTCGATTTACATAAAATATATTTGGAATAAATTCCAAACAGTGCACAGAATCATTACAAAATAGTTTTTGTTTTTTAAAAAAGACTAAATATTGCTTTTTGTTTTTTTTTTATTAAATAATCTGAGCTTATTTTGTGTGTGTCGTTGAAGAAAGAAGTTTTCCAAATTTTATTTTGCTTTTACTGTAATTTTTATAGAGTTATTTTTCAAAAAATATTTTATCGACCCCAAGGGTATTTTCGTAATTTTACTCCTTCAGCCAAAATTTTGAAATTTCCAGAACCTGAGTTGTCTTTAGAACTTCTTCAACAGAAGCTAAATAATATTTCCCATCAATTAAGTTCCGAGCGGTGTAGCTTTTCTAACCTGTCTAGTTTTCTCGAGCCGTCCTCGACCAACGATCGTAATTTTCGAAGCGAATGTGAGAATAATCTCACTGTAACATAGATTGGTTAAAAAAATATATATATTAAGTATTATGTGATCTAATGTATTTATGCGTTGTGTGAATTTTTGTGTGTGATTGTTCGGAATGTTCTTGATATGATATTGCATGACGATATGTGAGTTTATGTTATCTTATGCTGTGTATTAGAATATCTATAACACGTCTTATTTTTCTAGCTATGTTATCATGTATGTTATTATCTTATGTCGCTCATGCATTTAACGTAAAAAAACACGTTTAATAAGTTATGTAAGCAAGAGAGTTGTAGCGCCTCGAACTACGGAGGTAACTAGAGGAATTTCTCGAGCCGAACTACGGGCTCACAAAGAGAGTTCCTCATATGTTTATGTATGTGACGGGACGTTCTATGGGAGGTCACAACCCCATGGTTCATTTCCAAAGTGTACACTGAAATCGGTACGGCTACTCTAGGGGACCACCGAACTAAAATACGATAGATTTTTAATAGGGTATCTCATGTCACGGTTAAATTTAAAATACTAATGACCGGTTCATGCATTTTATTTTATTTTTTATGTTTTGTGAGTTATAGTTATTCTCGCTGAGCGTTAGCTCACTCTATGTATATACGTCCGTGTCGTAGGTAAACAACATATGAACAAGTGAGGAGGGTGGATCAGCGACGGCGATAGCGAGAGGGTTGGGTTATGGTTACCGTTTTAAAAAATAAAAGACTTCCGCTTTGCTTTCAGTTTTTAAATAATCCAAACTCAAGGTTTTACTTTTCATGGTTTTAAGTTACGCTTTTTAGTTCCTTTTAAAGGTTATGACTTTCTTTATGGTATTATCTACAATGGTATTTCTGTGGTTTTAATTTCGATTATGCAATTTCGATTGTTTTTTATTGTTGTTTTAGTTCATCAAGTTATTAAATGAAATTTTTATTTTTAGGCATGAGTTTTCAAACTTTATATTTTAAGTTATGTTTTAAAAAAAAATTTACCTCAAATTTTCTAAAGTTTTAAAAAGTAAGATATATAAGACGGTCCGAAAAGTCGGGTCTTCACAGAGAGAGAGAGTGAGGAGCGGCCAAATTCTAGAGAGAGAAACTATCAATCTCTAAAATTGTGTGTTGTGACTTGTGACTTGTGAATGAGGTGGGATATTTATAGGAGGAGAATTATCTTCAAAAGGTAGTTTTTCCTCTTTTCTATAGAATATCACATATTAATGAGCAAATATTTGCTTCCCTTTTTCCTCATGTCACACGTCCAAATCAAGCTTCTAGAAGCATGTTTGTTTCCACTTTTGATTGCTTCTCTCCTTGCCTTGGTTGCCGCCCATGTTCTTTCCTCATAGAGGAAATTTGTTTCCTCTTTTTCTTTTGGCAAGTATCTTCATACATCAATGCACAAAATAAACTCTCTTCTCTTGCTATGTTGGACGAGTAAGGCCTTCTAGAAGGAGTTTCTAGATGTTTCTTCATTTGTTCATGACAACATAAGAAAATCCCATTAAGAATTTTCAAGTAAAATTCCATGAAATGAAATTCAATCCTCAACGCCCAATATTCTCAACATGGCCGTGTGACATCTTTCATTTGTCATCATATGACAATGTAAAAAAAAAAACTTATTTATTGACATTCATACCATCCTACGTCCAAAAAGACAAAATTACTCTTTAGACAATTTTCGTAAAACTTATCTAGATCTTGTTTTGACTTAGCTTCTAGTTTAACTAATCCTACTTTAATAACTTGTGGTAGTGACCTCATGGGTCCAAATGAACAAAACGTGAGCTAGCATACTTGGACTCAAAAGTTCACAAACCTTTTCCAAGTTCTAGCTTAATGTCAACTGACTCCACTAAAGAGTTGACATTGAAATCTCTCGGTTCAAATGAATATATTTTCTACTCAAGAAATCTACTTAATTTTAATGAGAGGATCCATTGAATATTATCTATATTTACCCTTCATGAATATCATCAACTACATGGGATTTACAAAGTTACCATTTTACCCTTCTAGTTGTTATTTCTTCAACTCATTTGTCGCTTGTGAATAAAATAGAAACAATATATTGACGAAGAGCTAACAAGTCACATTGATTCATCCAAAAGAGTCATGACTCAATTTGGACACTGGCCAGTTCATTTATTCACACTCGAAGGAACAAAGCATGATGTGATATACATTGCATTTCAGCAATCTTGTACATGAATTTCATATCTATGAAATCTTCACAAAGTTACTCATGACATCTTCATAACTTAGTACTTCACCAATAGGTCTTGTCTATATCACATAGTGAATCTAGAACTCTGACTTTCACAAATGAGAATATGTAAGCTATATATGAAATGACATGTCTCATTTCAGGATTGAGGTAAGCACGATGTAATTCATAGGTAGTGACTTCGAGATATAAGAGGTTAAATGGTTTGTTCTTATTCTGTCTCTAAGAGTGCACTGGTCAATTTAGTACATTCCGAAGATACCTAGAAGAACTATAGAGTCTGCAACTCTCAATGTCCCATAACCAGACATCATAGACTCTCCTAACAATCATACTGGGATCAATAGCCCTTTGACCCTTAGATTGCGAATATACTGTTTTAAGCAAACCATGAAGAGTTTCTTCATACAAATCTATATTTGACTCTTCATTTGTTGTTAGGTTTGTTTAAGGACTGAAGACTATAGTTTATCATAAAGTTTCAAATAGACAATGAAGAACGATTGAACGTTTCAACTTTTATTAATTATTCAGCAGTTACAAGCAAGAGTCTTCGTGAGACTTTATTCCATCAAATGTACATAAATAAAGACTACTACTCTTCTTTTAGGCACCATTGACAACAGTTTTGGATATCAATTTAGAAGGAACATGGTTCAAGACAAATAGAGCAGTTTGCAAAGCATATCCCCAGAAAGATGTTTAGAGTGAAGAATAGCTAATCATGGATCTAACCATGTCTAATAGAGTTCTATTTCTCCTTTAAGAAACACCATTTGGTTGTGGGTTTCCAGGAGCCGATATTTGCAACACAATCCCATGTTCAAGTAAATAATCGGTGAACTTATTATCCAAGAACTCGCCTCCCCGATCAGATCGAAAGGTCTTAATAGATTTACCTAATTGGTTTTCAACACAGGTCCGAAATTCTTTGAACTTGCCAAAACTTTCAAATTTTCGGTGCATTAGGTAAATGAAACCATATATAGAATAATCGTCAGTGAAAGTGACGAAGTATTCATAACCGCCTCTCGCAACTTCACTCATCGGTCCGCAGACGTCAGAATGAACTAGTTGCAGAGGTTCGGTGGATCTTAATCATTTTCCAGAGAAAGGTCTCTTGGTCATCTTTCCGTCAATACAAGATTCACAAACAGGTAGAGTTCCCAGTTTAAGGTGTTTCAATTGCCCAAGCCTTGAAAGCCTCTCTAGCCTGTTTATATTAATGTGACCAAGTCTTAAGTGACATACATATGTTTCATCATCATTGGTTACCTTTAATCTTTTATTAGATGTGGGTTTAGCTACCTTAAACATCTCAACATTGAAAGCAAATTTATTTTCAGGGGATATCACATATAAACCATTGTACAATTGAGCATCAAATATAATTCTTCCATCATAAGAAATACTAATAGCATTTTCATTCATTGACAAAGAATATATATGTTTTAGTAACTCAGAAACTGAAATAAGGTTTCTACAAAAACTAGGAATAAAATAAACTGAATCAAGTATCAAATATTTATTTCCAAATTAGAGCCGAACTACTCACATAGCTTCGGCCGTAACGGACTCTCCGCTCCCCACTCTAAGCTGTAGTTCATTTCCATTCAGTTCCTCCGAGGAATCAAACACCTGTAAAGATGTACAAACATGATTAGTAGTCCCCGAATCTACAATCCAGGACGAGAATGAATCTCCAGCATAAAATGCCTCTAATACATGTATGCTTGTGGATGGGACAATACCTCCACGAGACTCTGGGTACAAGTCTACTACTTCGTCATCATCATCAGATGTAGATTACAGAAGGCTCTCCCACTGCGAGAACATTCTCCATGGGTTGTCTTATCGGAGAGTAAAAATGAGATGGGATTGCCACACCAGCAGATTGCAATCTATAAAGGAACTCATCCTTTACTAAACCATCACGCCAAGCTAGAAGTTCAACTTGGAACTTCTTCATGACATACTTTGGGCCGAAACCATAAAAGTATTCTTTAAAGCCGGCGTACTCCTCGGCGAGGGATTCAAGAATGATCTCGACCCGAGTAGCTTCATTAGTCTCAATGCCTAAGAAGCCGATCAGATTCAATCTATCAGTTATGGACTTCATGTGTTCGATGGCACACTCTCCGTTCTTCATCTTAGTATCCATTATTTCTTTTAGCAAGGAATAGTTTGAAGTCATGCTGAAATTTAATAAAATACAAGTACATAAAAAAAAATTCAAAAAGAAAAACATTCATCACAAAGGTTTGGGAAATAAAAACATAATGCAACAAGCACATGAAAAAAATATCAATCTCTAAAAAGAACTAGTTTTTATATTCCATGGTAATTCACCAATAGTCACAGTCCGTTTCACTAAGGTGACGTAACGGAGTGCACCTAGCGAAAATAAGGACCATCTCAGATTAATAAAGCAATCGTGGTTCATGGACATTCATAACTATGCTTTACTAACTACCAGTTTTATAGGAATCTTTGGCCATATGAGACAACCACCGGTCATCTCACACTTGAGTTGACCCTACATTTCAGCTGACAAAGCTTAGCCTGTGTGTGCTAGTGAAGCCTAGGTCAGACACGAGATCCAATTCTCTACCTATCGTCAGAAACACAACCTTGGTATTGGAATATGCTTACACCTTCCGAAGGGAATGGATCACCATGTCTAAAAGACCGCCGGTCACGAGGCGAGCAAGACCACCCTCACGGTGTTGTGTTAATGTTGGAGGCCTTACAAACATATATAATTTTATTATTTTAATTTTCCTAGCATTAACATTAATCCAACACTCTTTATATGACGGAAAAATAAACCGTCATTTTAAGTTACAAAACAATTTACGTCATAGAATCACATTCCGTCGTGGTAGGGTGGATATCGGGCTTTTAGACTAGGGTTTTAGAAATCGTCGTCGAAACTCCGTCGTGTAATACAGTATTCGGAACTTCTATGCACAAGATGGATTTATTAACAATGTCTCTCTTTCATATTATCCTATATCGTATGGCATTGCCAAACAATTGAATCACACTAATGCAGTGATGTTGCTTAAATTACCATAAGACATGTGGGGGAAATCATTATCTTGGCAATTTACATTTTGAATAAGGTACCTTAAGAGAAGGAAATTGTATCCTAATTTGAGTTATTTAAAAGAATGAAGTCTTCCTACAAATACTTTCCTATGTGTGGGGCACTCTACCATAGAATGACAACCGCTCGTTAGAAAAATGAATATTTAACTAAAGGTCATGATGGCATTCTTTAATGAATACGCATATCTTAGCGATGTATATTGGTGTATTATGTATGGTTCGAAAACCTCAATAAAAACAATGATTAATTTATGGAATCGAAAATTCTTCGTTCTTTGAGCATGTATTTTCTTATAAGTCTAAGAAAGATGAACGGAGCTCATCAAACCAATTTCTTTAGGTTATTGAGGAAATAACTCAAGAACTTGAGAAAGACTCCGAAGAAGAGTTAAAGTCTGAATGACTTAGACAAAGAGAATAAGTATTGGTAGAAATGTCATTTGGTTATGGATTCGAACCTATATGCTAGAGGGTTGACCTCAAACACGTTAAGATTCTATAAACTCTTATGAGAGTCACACATGGACTTGCGTCATAAGAAGTTAAAGAGACTCTATCATGTTAAACCATACTTGGAAGTTGGTTTATCTTCTCTCTGGTAGTAAAACAATTAGCTTGAACACTACTACAAATATGAGATTCTACAACGGACTTTCTACAACGCTTAACATAAGCGTTGTAGAAACTAGGGATTCTACAACGCTTTACATAAGCGTTGTAGAATCTGGGTGATTCTACAACGCTTATGGATAAGCGTTGTAGAATCTGGGTGTTTCTACAACGCTTATGGATAAGCGTTGTAGAATCTGGGTGATTCTACAACGCTTTACAAAAGCGTTGTAGAAGAACTTAAATTTCAGATTTCCCACAACGTTACAACAACCCGTTGTAGAACCTTCGCCGCGGCACCATGTGATTTTCGCCGCGGCGAAAACTTTCTACAACGCATGTTCAAAGCGTTGTAGAAGGATGGACCTCGCCGCGGCACGATTTAAACCTCGCCACGGCGACAAATTCTACAACGGTTTCTTTAAAGGGTTGTAGAATAGAGTCGCCGCGGCGATGGTCCTCCCTCGCCGCGGCGAGATTATGTCGCCGCGGCTGGAAATATACTCCGCCGCGGCGAGAAGGATACCGTGGCCTAGCAGTTTTCTATGAAACTTCCTCGCCGCGGCGATGTAGGACTCCCGCCGCGGCGAGATGATCCTACAACGGTTTGAAAATCCGTTGTAGGATCTTCTCGCCGCGGCGAAGACATATTCTCGCTGCGGCGAGGTTTTTAGGTTTTCACTATATAAACCAGTTTTCAGTTTTTTTTTCTCATTTTCCTCAAAATACAAACGCGAGACAAACTATTTCGGCCGACTCTGTCTTCATTTTCTCTTCCAAAATCCCTCGCCACGTCCTCACCGCCCCGATTTCTTGCCGTCGCCTTGTCCTCGCCGCCATTCTCGCTCGCCACATCCTCGCCGCCATTCTCGCTCGCCACGTCCTCGCCGCCCAACTCTCTCGCGCCTCTCTCTCTCTCTCACCGCCTCTCACTCTCTTTTTAAAGGTATGATTTTCTAAGTTTTTAAGGTGGTTATTGATTTAATTTCGTGTTGTTGAATATGGATTTCGTGTTTTTGAATATGGATTTCATGTTATTTCCCCGAGTTGCATGTTGTGGTTATTGATTTAACAAAATTAGGGTTATTGATTTAAGGTGGTTATTGATTTAACAAAATTAGGGTTTGTTATTTTATTATGAATGAATTTGAGTTAGAATTTGTGTTAGAATGAATTTGAGTTAGAATTTGTGTTAGAATGAATTTGAGACGTTAGAATTTGTGTTAGAATTTGTGTTAGAATGAATTAGAGTTAGAATTTGTGTTAGAATGAATTTGAGTTAGAGTTTGTGTTAGAATGGAATTGTTTATGAATTTGATATTGTTATGTTTAAATGAAGTTGGAATTGATATAGTATTTGTGATTGTTGTGACATTGTTAGTATTTAAAATGGTTATGTTGATTGTAGATGTCGAGATTGAATTTTTTATGATTATGCTTTGTGAAGGTGAAAAATGGTTCGAACAAAAAATCCGGCGGGCGCCACGGCTCCGAGCACTTCCAAAGGTCCTAGTAAAAGTAAAAGTAAGCGAGCTCGTCAATCGTCTCCTGAAGCAGATTATAACACGAATATCTTCACCAGCAAGGCCGCGGAGGATCGTTACGACAAAATCTCGTCGCGCAGTGTGATCCCTGAGCGGGGATTCAATGTGAGCTCTAACACCGAGATAGGAGTGTCAATCCGCAACAGTATTCTTGGTCATGAATGGGTGAAGTATTGTGCCGTTCCCGAGTTCGAGACGAACTTAAACTTCGTGTACGAATTCTACGCAAACTTACCGGATCACAATGGAGATGTTGTGACGGTCCGAGGTAAAAAGGTCGATGTGAGCATCGAAGCGATCAACGATTTGCTTGGGACCCCAGATGTGCCTTTCGAGAATGAAGGCTATCGGGAATGGTTGAGAACTTGCAGCCACGAGGAGATGGCGAGGTTGCTGTGCATTCCAGGAGAGGATTGGGTCCTTGAAAAAGGGAAAAGGGTACTCAAGCGTGACCAACTCACCAGGATTGCTAAAGCTTGGATTTACTTTGTTTGCGCTCGCCTCTATCCGATCAAGCACTTCACCACTCTTGACGAGGGCCGTATCCAGGTGTTGTTCTGCATCATAAAAGGTCATTCTATCAACGTCGGTCGATTCATCTACAATTGGATGAAGAGTCTAGACTATACTAATGAACGCCACGGTTTGCCATATCCGTCGATCATTACCGGCCTTTGTACAAATGCGGGGGTAGGACGCTCGAAAAGGGATACGATCAAGGGTCCTATGGGGCCTATTACGAATAACATCATCGATCGCTACAAGATTAGGGAGGAACCACAAGAGGAGGAAGCGGAGGATGAGGAGGAGGAAGGGGAAGAGGGACCACCAGTCAACGAGCCTCGATTGTTCTTACCAGCACCTCCGGTAGTCGACCCCGCCACCATCGACTACATAGCTCAATGCTCCAACTATCTCGTCGGCGGGTTCCAACACACACAACAGTACATGCACCAACAAGCGGAGTATGGCGCCTCTCACATCAACCAACTGAACGATCTCTACTCTCGGTGGGACATCAACCAAGAGAACCAGGTGTTATTTCCTCCATATCCTCAATACTCCGATTATCCGTACCCACCACCACAGTGGCCACCGCATATGGCACCTCCTCAATATCCGGCGCACTCACCACCACCACCACCACCGAATGACGACTAAACCAACAACACCAACTTTAAATTTTAAATTCAAGACTCGTTTGGTTTGTTTAAGCTTCATTTTAAATTTAAATTAAGACTCGCATGGTTTGTTTATGTTTAAGACTCGTGTTTTAGTTAATGTGTGTTTGAGACTTGATTAATATTTAAAAATTATGAAATCTGAATGTGTGATGGTTTTTTACTTGAATGATAATTTTTCTGTTGAAAACCAAGTTTAAAATGGGAAAGAAAGTAAAAATGTTTAGGGTGAGGTGATTCTATTCTAATCTCGCCGCGGCGACTTAGACATTTCGCCGCGGCGTATAACTCTCGCCGCGGCGTGTTTTCTACCTCGCCACGGCGAGACATTCTACAACGCTTTCCAAAGCGTTGTAGAAAGTCTTCGCCGTAGCAAAACTTACACGTCGCCGCGGCGAGAAACTTACCGAGAGTATGCGTTTTTTAAAACAGAATCTCGCCGCGGCGGCGTAGTCTTCTCGCTGCGGCGAAAACGTGTCGCCGCGGCGCAAATAAGCTATAGCCGCGGCGAGAAACTTACCGAGAGCCTTCATATTTGGGAACATATCCTCGCCGCGGCGAGTTGATATTCCCGCCGCGGCGTAATGACCTCGCCGCGGCATGGAATATACGTTGCCGCGGCGAGGTTTCTACAACGCTTGTTTAAGCGTTGTAGAAGGGTCCTCGCCGCGGCAGGATTTGTATCTCGCCGCGGCGAGAAACTTACCGAGAGCCTTCATATTTGGGAACATATCCTCGCCGCGGCGAGTTGATATTCCCGCCGCGGCGTAATGACCTCGCCGCGGCATGGAATATACGTTGCCGCGGCGAGGTTTCTACAACGCTTGTTTAAGCGTTGTAGAAGGGTCCTCGCCGCAGCAGGATTTGTATCTCGCCGCGGCGAGAGTTTGATATTTTTATACCGAGAGTCTGTGTTTTTTAAGAACTTGTCTCGCCGCGGCGTGGTGATATTCCAGCCGCGGCGTAATGACCTCTCCGCGGCATGGAATATACGTTGCCGCGGCGAGGTTTCTACAACGCTTGTTAAAGCGTTGTAGAAGGTCCCTCGCCGCGGCAGGATTTGTATTTCGCCGCGGCGAGATTATCCTGCCACCGCGGCAGATGTACTCAGCCGCGGCGATGTTGGAGAAATGTAAATGACATTGTATAGAGAAATTTTGAATGAAAAATAACGTTGTCCACAGGAGAATAACATAAAATCCAAAATGAAAATACATTATCTAAATGTTCAATATCAAACAAAAATAGGATCTATATCCTTACGAAGTAGATGTGAAACATCGTCATCATTAAAATCATCCACCTCTTGATCAATTGGCGGTAATCCTGATGTGAACGGAGGAATGCTAGACATGTCTTCGTCTTCTTCTTCGTTACCGTTTCTCGCTTTCATATGAACCACTAATGATAACTCAGGATTTGCTGGATCTGAAACATAAAACACTTGACTTGCTTGCGAAGCCAAAATAAATGAATCATTCTCGTAGCCAATCCGTCTAAAGTCGACAATTGTAACTCCTTCATTATCAACTTTAACGTGATTATTGTCTGCCCATTTGCACTTGAATAATGCGACTCGCAACCCGCAATAATCAAGTTCCCAAATATCTTCAATGTATCCGTAATACTTCATAAAAGCATGTTTTGGATTCTTATCTTTTGCCGACGAAACATGTAAAGCTTCAGCAAACAATGTAACACCGCTATTTTGTACGGGATGCTTGTTGTCTCGTTCCCTTGTGTAAAATGTAAAACCATTAACAGACCAAGCAGTGTACCTTGTAACCATTGAGGACGGCCCGCCAGATAGTTTACTCAACGTAGATGAATGTCCTGCCTCTATAAATATGCGTTTTCCAAGCCAGTTCTGAAACAAACGGTTGTGCTCTTCTTGCAACCATTTTTCATTTCTACCCTTCTTTGGATTATTCACTCTCAACTCATTCAAATGAATATCCACAAATGGCTTGACCTCGGAAACGTTGTGTAGCACATGGAGACTTGCTTGCTCCCATTCTTTTCGGTTGACGATCGAATAACTACCTATATATAATGAAACAAATACTTAAAAATAATGTTCATATATAATTTAAATAAACAAATAAAGTGTTAAAAAAAATACCTTTAGATAGAGCTTTTGAATCAAAATTGGTATTCTTGGGTAACCCAATTTCGTCTGTTTTAGCTAAATACTCAGAACAAAACTCAACCGACTCTTCTGCTATGTAATTTTCAACTATGCTCCCTTCCGGCCTATTGTAGTTCTTCACGTAGCTTTTCAACACTTTCATATAACGTTCGATTGGATACATCCACCGTAAAAACACGGGCCCTCCTAATTTCACTTCACGTACCAAGTGGACGGTTAAGTGGATCATTATGTCGAAAAACGAAGGTGGAAAGATCTTTTCGAGCAAGCACAGAGTTTTCACCAATCGAGTTGGATCGATGACCTTCGAGCAAATCGAGTTAAAGAATACACATATCTTTGATATTGCAAACCTCACATCTTTTGGCACAATTCCTCGTAAAGCAAGAGGCAACATTTGTTGTAGCAGCACATGACAGTCGTGCGTCTTCATTCCAGTAAGTCTCAAATCTTTCAAAGACACGAACCTCTTATAGTTTGACGAATGACCTTCGGGGACTTTAATAGAAGCAAACCAGTTACACAATTTCTTTTTCTCCTTTCGATCTAGAGTGTACTTTGCCGGTGGTAATTTTGTTTTTTTCCCACCCCCCTCCTCGGGATGCAAAATGCTTCTTATATTCATCTCTTTGAGATCCAATCGAGATTGTATTCCGTCTTTCGATTTATTTGGATCATCAAGAAGTGTACCAATAAGCGATTCGCAAACATTTTTCTCGATGTGCATAACATCCAGACAATGCCGGACGTAGTGTGTCTTCCAATAAGGAAGGTCGTAGAAAATCGATTTCTTCTTCCAAGGATTCTCTTTGAACGATTCTTTAGTACTAGCACTCCGCTTTCTTTTCCCAAGCACTTCATTGACGTTTTTAACCATCTCATAGACATCTTCACCAGACAAAATTCTAGGAGGGGGTCGTTCTTCTGAATTTCCATCAAACGCTTGTTTCAATCTTCTATACGAGTGATCTCTTGGTAAGAATCTTCTATGACCCAGAAAAACAGTTTTCTTACCATGCTTCAAACGGATGGAAGATGTGTCTTTCATGCAAATCGGACAACCAATCGAGCATTTCACAGAGTATCCTGACAAGTTTCCATAGGCCGGAAAATCGTTAATAGTCCACATTAACATTGCCCTTAAGTTGAACGAATCTCCACGGTAAGCGTCTTTGACTTCCATCCCTTTCTCCCATAACATCTTCAAATCATCGACCAACGGTGCCAAATAGACATCAATATCATTTCCTGGTTGATTCGGTCCTGAAATCAAAAGCGTTAACATCAAGAACTTTCTCTTCATACATAGCTTTGGAGGGAGATTGTAGTTCACAAGTATAACCGGCCAAACACTGTATTTACTGCTCATCATGCTGAACGGGTTCATTCCATCAGAAGCTAGACCAAGGCGCAAATTTCGAGTATCAACACTGAAATCCTTATACTCTAAATCGAATGATTTCCACTGTGCCGCATCAGCAGGATGTCTCAACATACCATCATCGATACGCTTTTCGGAGTGCCAAACCATGTTCTTCGCGTGTTTGACACTATTAAACATTCGACGAAAGCGCGGCATTGGAGGAATGTACCATAACGACTGAAATATATTTAACGAAAATCAGTAATAAATAATGAATATGAGCTACATGTATTTCCTAATCAAGTGATGAAAATGTACGTACCTTAACTGGAACTCCTTTAACCCCGTTACATGGAATTTTACCCTTCTTCCACCGTGACTCTTTGCACGTCGGACATTCATCTAGATCTTCATACTCGTGTCTATATAAAACACAATCATTTAGGCACGCATGGAATTTCTCGTACTTCATGCCTAATGTACCCAAAGTCTTCCTTGCTTCATACATACTTAAAGGTACTTTATTGTCTTTCGGAAATGCTTCTTTCAGTGTTTCCAACAATAGAGTAAAACTAGTGTTAGTCCAACCCCCCGACGCCTTCAAATGAAATAATGTAACTAAAAATGACAACTTCGAATAGCTTGTACACCCTTCATATAATGGTGTCTCCGCATCATTCATCATGGACTCAAACAATTCCGGTCGCTCAACAAAATCGTCCTCCAAATCATTCATCATGCCGCACATATCATCAATATCATCTTCAACATCATCCTCATTTGCCGTAGAACGAAAAACCTCACCATGGTAGAACCATATTTGATACGAGGTCATTATTCCATATGCAAACAAATGGGTCCGAACGACATCAATCGAAAAATGTCTATGATTTCCACATTTAATACAAGGACAACGAATAGATTTCAAATCTACCATGTTCTCTCTAGCAAAATCACAAAACTCATCTACACCTTTTCGATATATCTCATTCAATCTATTTTCCCACATCCACTTTCTCATATTCATAGAAAAACCCTAATTATACAAAAAATTCCAAATTCTAATTAGTAAACTATCAAGAGAAAAACAATTAGAACAAGTTAAAGAAGAACTTACAAGATTTGAATGTGTAGATGAGACTAGTAAACGAGGACGCTCTAGAATGAGGTTACCCTAATTTTTTCGAGTGAGGTTATGAGAGAGTTCAAAGTGAAAAAGACCAGAAATGAGAATTTATATCACCAGTCTCGTGTCACTCGCCGCGGCGAACTTTCTACTTCGCCGCGGCGAGACATTCTACAACGCTTTCCATAAGCGTTGTAGAATGTCCTCGCCGCGGCAAAAATATGCGTTCGCCGCGGCGACAGATCACGCCGCGGCGAGGTACAAATCCCGCCGCGGCAGGAGTCCTGCGCCGCGGCGGGAACAAGTCATCGCCGCGGCGAAAAACTTACCGAGAGCACCATGTTCCAGACATATACTCTCGCCGCGGCATCATACAATTCCCGCCGCGGCGAATGTATTCCTCGCCGCGGCGGGAATTAGCCTTCGCCGCGGCGAGGATTCTACAACGCTTACTTAAGCGTTGTAGAAAGGTCTCGCCGCGGCGGAAATTGTATACTGCCGCGGCGAGGACATCTAGGGTTACTTCGCCGCGGCGATGACACATTTTCGCCGCGGCGAGACGTTTCTGGGTAACTCTCGCCGCAGCGCGAATTTGGTTTCGCCGCGGCGAGGCTCCTACAACGCTTATTCTAAGCGTTGTAGAATCATCTCGCCGCGGCGAGAAATACACTTCGCCGCGGCGAGCTCCTACAACGCTTAGAATAAGCGTTGTAGGAGCGTTAAAAAATCTGAAAGTTTCAAATTTTTTTAACTACCCGCGCCCATTCATATCTATACTTAGCGTTTTTTTCCCTCTCATTTCTCATTCTCATTTCTTCTCATCTCCATTACTCTCACATCTCTCTCGTCCCTCTCTCTCTCCGCCACTCTCTTGCCGCCCCGCCCCTCTCTCCGGCCACCACTCTCTCTCTCTCGGCCCCTCTCTCTCTCTCCGTCCCTCACCTGGCTGAGCCACCGCGCCCTCGCCCCGCGCGTTCTCTCCCTCTCTCCGACCCTCACCTCCCTCTCCTCGCCGTGCGCCGCGCCCACGCCGCCCTCTCGCTGAGCCCCCTCCCTCACCTCGCCGTGCGCCCACGCCGCCCTCCCTCGCCGCGCGCCCTCACCTCGCCTCACCACCTTTTTTCTTCGCCGCCCTTGTGCTCGTCCAACTCCGGGTAATGTTTTTGAACATTTTTACATGGACTTATTTAGTGTGAATTCGATATTGATTTGAAATTAGGAGATATTGTATTGGATTTGAGTTTATTGAATTGAAGTTTGATATTGATTTGATTTGAGAAATATATTTGATAGTAGATTGAATTGGGATTGAAATTGTGTTTTTGTTTAGAATCGGATTGGATTTGAGTTTATATTGTGATTAGAGTTGAGTTTATATTTGATTTTTGTTACATTTGAGTTGAAATTGTGATAACATTTGAGTTGAAAATTGAATTATGATTTGAATTTTGTTTATTAGATTCAATGTCGTCCACTACTACTACTTCTAGCGGTAGTGGTAAAAGAAAAATTAGAAGACAACTAGCGCTTAACTCCGATGAACAAGGAAAACGAAGAAACACTCTTATGGGTCGGGTTAATAAGGCTAAAACACTTGGTAAAAAAATCCCGGTACAATTTGATGATAAAGGGCAACCAATCGGTAAAGAGGGTGATGAGTTGTCGAGTTACTTTGGCGTGTTAGCAAGAGAACACGTTCCACTTTCAATGCGTGATTGGAGATGTAAAGACAACGCCCAAATTAAAGAACGGATTTGGAACGAAATGCAAGAAGGATTTACGATTCCTATCGAACAAAAACACGATTGCCTTATGAGAGTCGGAGAAGCCGCAAGGTTATTTCGTCATGAGATATACAACGATCTACTCAAAGACATAATCAACGAACCAATCGCCTTAAAGAGACCGGCTTGTATTTTGAAATACTATACAAGTATCACCGAAGAAGATTGGATAGCATTTGTTGAGTATAGACGAACCGAAATGTTCAAACAAACATCGGAACATGGGAAATCAAATATCGGAAAAAGTGTGTACAAATCTCGAACGGGCCGAAATGGATATCGAAAGCTTGATCAAGAAAAGGTTAGATTCATTTTTTTCTTTTAGTTATTTCAAATGTTGCAATTATTTTTTAATTTATTATATAATTACTTCTTACTAGCATGACGAAACGGGGGAATGGCCTACGAAAGAGGAACTTTGGATTGACTCGCGAATGAAAGACGTAGATAACTACAAGGATGAGAAAGACAAATTGATGGGAGAAAAAATCGTAAGTTCTTTACCTTTGTTATAACAATTAACCTTGTAATTTTATTTTCAAATAATTTTATGTGTAGAAAACGTTATCACAACAAGCATCGCAAGGGACATGGTTGCCGGAATCGGGAAAGAGTGTTTCGCAAGAAGCTTTGGGAACGTCGCGAGTTTGCGGTCAATCCAAACACACGTCGCGTTTTAAGTACTTTGTTCCTCCAACGCCCAACGAAGAAGTAATGAAGATGCGTCGGGAAATGAGCGAGTTAAAGTCTTTGGTGATGAAGGCATTCGGTGGAAATGGTAGCATTAATGTCGAGTCGCCTAGTGTCGAGCAAGTGAAAGAGAATCTCAACGCGAAGGTTGTTGATGATAAAGAGATGGCAAATGTTGAAGAACACGTCAATGAAGCGGTCTCTTTAGGTATGTTCAATTTTTTTTTTTATCTATTTATTAAAGATAAATGTTTTGGTATTAAGTTATTGATAAAATTCTTGATTCGCTTAGAACACGACGATGTTGATGATCGTCCGAAGATCGATCCTATCATTGTTGATGATCGTCCGAAGATCGATCCTATTGTTGTGGAAAAACCAAATAGTGTCCGTGCTAGTTGCTCTTTGAATCCAACCACGCCGGTGACACCGAGTTCGGATGAAAGCGTCGAGTGTCTTCTTTTCATTGATGACACCGAGTTCGGAGGCACAATTCATGTTGCAAATGGGCGAGCGTACATGAATGGAGGCGTAGTTCATTTCTCACCTTTGGAGGAAGGAAATTTACGCGTGGCCGTTTTGGGGGTTTTGATTAAAAAAGCAAAATTGCCAATTCCCACCGAAGAAGCTCAAACCGTTGAAGATGCTATAGGCGGGTTTGTCTCGTGGCCGAAGAGACTCATGGAAATGGACTCGGGAATAGAGAGTCGCGGTCCGGTTGTCAAACAACTCTCAAAGCTCGGTTTTGAGAGTGAAGCTAGCATCGATGATGCTAAGAAGATTCCGTACAAGGTGATTAATCCAAAGTATCGATTGCTCGCTCAACATGCCAACAAAGTAATGTTACCGGAAGGGGATGTGATTATGGTCAATGTTAGTCCAAGTCTCGCGGCTATCCCGATTCCGGTGTCATTTGAAGACATTTCCGATTTTTTGCAATACTTGGAAATTGGCGCGGGGAGCATAACGGTTTATATGGAGTAAGAGTTTTCTTTATATGCGTTTTTTAATATCAATATTCAATATTTAGTGTTTTGATCAACTAAATATATGTTTGTCATAGCTATCTACGATCGAGGCTAGAAAAGGCGAAGAAGACTCGAAATTTTTGTTTTATAAATCCGAGCTTAAGTTCGTATATACAAAATGACGACGAGGAGGCTTATTTGTCAAAACGAGTCAAGGACGTTGGAAACGTGGTACGACATTGCAAATTTGGTGAACTAGTTTTGATGCCGTATAACAAAGGTGCGCATTGGATGCTCGTTGTCCTCGACCTTTGGAGAAATAGCGCTATGTTCTTTGACCCGTTGAGAAATAAAATCCCAACGGATTTAAATCGATTGATAAAAAGGTAATATTTTGATTTCTTAAATAATTTTTATTATAAACCGTTCTAGATGTTTTTTCTCTTATAATCTCCGTGTTATATAGGGTTCTTGTTGATTTCAAGCTCGAGCATCAAAACGCCAATAGTAACGGGCAATCAACGTACATCAAGGCTTGGGACGCTCCGAGACAAACGGGAAACACGGAATGCGGGTATTTTGTCATTTCTTATATGCGTGATATAGTCGTAGGAGGTGTAGGAAAATTAGAAAATAAGAAATCCTATACAAAAGAGGATTTAGAGAGAGTTAGGGAAGAATTGGTAACTTATGTACAAACATTTATTAACTGTGACGATTAGCTAGTTTTTTCGAAGATGTATATATTAGATTTTGAATGTTTTAAAGATGAGGATATTTGAGATGAATGTATATATTAGATATTTTTTGTATTGAAGATTATTTTCAGGTGCTAGTATCGTGTAAAAAACAAATTGTGGATTGAAAATAAATGATTCTCGCCGCGGCGAACTATACTTCTCGCCGCGGCGAGACAAGATACCGAGAGCAAGCAAATTAGAAATCTTAGTCTCGCCGCGGCGAGATTTTTTCTTCGCCGCGGCGAGTTTTTTAAAAAAAATTCATCGCCTTCCTACAACGCATTATATCCGTTGTAGAATCATCTCGCCGCGGCTAAGATTTGACGTCGCCGCGGCGAAGTATATTTTTCGCCGCGGCGACGTGCTTCTACAACGGATTGAAAATCCGTTGTAGAATGTGCTCGCCGCGGCTCGGAACGTACCTCGCGGCGGCAAATAACTCGCCGCGGCGACGTATAATTCTCGCCGCGGCGAGGTCCTTCTACAACGGAAAATCAGTCCATTGTAGAAGCACGTCGCCGCGGCGAAAAATATACGTCGCCGCGGCGACATGTGTGAAAATATTTTAAAATTACACAATGGAATTAGACCGTTGTAGAAGCTTCTACAACGCTTAAGATTCCGTTGTAGAAGCGTAGTTTCTACAACGGATAATTAAGCGTTGTAGAAAGCTGTTGGATTCTACAACGGATTTTTAAGCGTTGTAGAAGCTTCTACAACGCAGGATTCTACAACGCTTTAGAAGCGTTGTAGAATCATTCTACAACGTTTTTTAAGCGTTGTAGAATCCTATTTTTGTAGTAGTGGAAGTGTATCTTCATGAGTAATATGAAAGTTGATAATGTAATCATTAATTACAAGACGAGATTTGTAATTAAAGGTTATAAGATATCTAGTGCTTAACCACTTTGATACTTATTCATAACGATGTAAAACTACTTTCCTTAATAGAGATCTCGAGGAAGAAATCTATGTAGAACAATCCGAGGGTTTTTTTGAGTCTGGGCAAGAAAGAAAAGTATGTAAGTTGGTCATATCATTTTATGACATCATCAAAATACCATGATAATGGCTTGAGAATTTTGACATCGTTTAGTGTCAATTGGATAAGACCAGGTACTATGAAAAATGAATATACACTAAGTATGGTTTAATAATTCTTTATTTATATGTTGATGACATGCTTATTATGAGTTATAATGATCGCATGATCAAATACACATGATATATCAAGCCGTGGGCTCGATATGTAAGATATTGGACTTGCCAATGTAATACTGGTTGTCTAATTTACACGAACGTCTAATGGGATTTTCTTGGAACGATCACACATCGTTGAAAAAATTCTAGGCGAGCTTTTAAATGATAATTCTAGAATTTTTAGATGGCATATTGGAGCTAGAGAATGCTTGTCTGATAATAAAGTAGAGAACATCTCTTAGATTGAATTCGTGCGAGTATTAGGAGTCTCGTGTACTTAGTGTTTTATACATGATCTAACTTGGCCTACCCTATTAGTAGATTGGGTAAATATACGACTATTCCAGGTTCCGAAAACTGGAAAGAGATCGTGAGAGTACTGAGGTATCAACAATTCATTTGTGTTAATGATCTACTTCATACAACATATCCCAAAAATATTGAATGATTCACTGATACGGTTGGATATCTAAATGTTGTCAATGGTGCCCACAAGAAGAGTTGTAGTCTTTATTTTGTAAATTTGATGTAATAAAGTCGACTACTAAAAATTAGCATATTGGGTGCGGAATGGTATTAGGTGCGACATGTCGCACCTAATAGTCGCACCTAAGCCCATATTAGGTGCGACATGTCGCACCGGATACTCATCCGGATGACTAAAAATTTCGCTAATGTTTAGTGTTATTCGGTGCGACATTGTCGCACCTAATATGAATATGTCGCACCTAATACCTTCTCACGGAGACTCGTGCTTGTAATTGCTTATTCATTTAATAAAAAGTTGAAACGTTCATTCATTCTTCTTTGTCTGTTTGAAGCGTTATGATAAAACATTAGTCTTTAGTCCATAAACAAACTTAACAACTTACGAAGAGACTAATGTAGATTTTCATGAACAAACTCTTCGTAGTTTGCTTAAAACGATATATTCGCAATCTAAGGGTCAAAGGACTATTGACCTCAGTACGACTGTTAGGAGAATCTATGATGTCTGGCTATGGGGCATTGAGAGTTGGAGACTCTATAGTCCTTCTAGGTATCTTCTGAAGGTACTGAATTGACCAATGCACTTCTAGAGACAAGATAAGAACAAAACATTTAACCTCTAACGTCTCGAAGTCACTACGTATGCATTGCATCGTGCTTACCTTAATCCTGAAATGAGACATGTCATTTCACAGCTTACGTATTCTCATTTGAGAAAGTCAGAGTTCGGACTCACTATGTGATTTTGAACATGACCTATTGGTGAAGTACTAAGTTGTGAAGATGTCATGAGTAACTTTGTGAAGTTCTCATAGATATGGAATTCATGTACAAGATTGCTGAAATGCAATGTATATCACCTCATGCTTTGTTCCTTCAAATGTGAATAAATGAACTAGCCAGTGTCCAAATTGAGTCTTGACTCTTTTGGATGAAACAATGTGACTTGTTAGCTCCTCGACAATACATTGTTTCTAACTTATTCACAAGCGACAAAGGAGTT
The DNA here is from genome assembly GCF_054948205.1 of Urtica dioica subsp. dioica. Lineage (NCBI taxonomy): Eukaryota > Viridiplantae > Streptophyta > Magnoliopsida > Rosales > Urticaceae > Urtica > Urtica dioica. The sequence goes on from NC_142761.1 coordinate 33,977,325, forward strand.
GAGGAAATAACAGCTAGAAGGGTAAACTGGTAATTTTGTAAATCCCGACTAGCTGATGATATTCATGAAGGGTAAACATAGATAATATTCAATGGATCCACTCATTACAATTAGGTTGAATTCTTGAGTAGAAAATAAATTCATTTGAACCGAGAGATTTTCAGTGTCAACTCTTTAGTGGAGTCAATTGGCATTTAGCTAAAATTGGAAAATGTTTGTGAACTTTTGAGTCCAAGTATTTAGCTCAAGCTTCGTTCATTTGGATCCATGAGGTCATTATCACAAATCACATCGAGTAGGAATAGTAAAACTAGAAGCTAAGTCAAAACAAGAACGAGACAAGTTTTACGAAAATTGTCAAAAGGGTAATTTTGTCTTTATGGACATAGCATGAAATGAATGTCAATAAATTTTTTGACATGGTCATATGATGGCTTGCATCCACTCGGCCAAGTTAGTTTGTTTGGGCCTTGTGGATTAATTTCATTTCATAAGAGTTTTATTAAAAATTCTTAATGGGCATTTCTCATGTTGTCATGAACAAATGAAGAAGCTTCTAGAAGCTCCTTCTTGGAGACTTGGCCGCTCACCCTACAAAAAAAAAGGAGAGTTTATTTTGTGCATAAATGTATCAAGATACTTGCCAAAAGAAAAAGAGGAAACAAATTTCCTTAAAGAGGAAGGAGGATTTTCGGCCAAGCAAGTCGAGGGAGAAGCAAAACAAAAGAGGAAACGAATCCATGGTCTTCTAGAAGACTACATGGCCGTGTGACATAAGAGGGAATAAGGCAAATATTTGCTCATGAATATGTGATATTCTATAGAAGAGGAAACTACATTTATGAAAGTAATCCCTCCCCTATAAATAGAGGCCTCATTCTCATTGTTTTCTCATTCCACATAAGTTAGAGATTGAGAGCTTCTCTCTCTAGACCTTGCGGTGGCCGACTTCTCCTCTCTCTCTATCTAGTTTTCTTTCGTTTTTGTTTTGGCACCTAGGTCCTCATTTGACCTAGCATTTTTAGCTCTTCGACTTTGAGACTTATTCTCGAACCGACGTGTTTAAAAGTGCCCACTCACTAATTCCTTTTCTCTCGAGTGATTCTTATGATAGAAACTGTCGTGGTTGCTCGTGTTGCCGAGGAAAGAAGAGAGACGTGCTGCAAGGGGAGACGAATGTTGCAACCATCCAAAAGCTTCTCAACGTTCAAGCTTCTAAAAAGGTTAGTAAATTTATAATGCTCATAATAGTTTTTATTTACGTGTACTTGCTCTTTGTCTAGGTTAGTAAAATCGTTTTACTTGTCAAAAGAAAATTTTTAAAATTATGTCGCTTACCCAATGCTTTAAACTTTTTCTTAAACCCTAGATCAATTCCAACACTAAAATCCACTAGTGAATTTGTATTCATTTTGAGAGATAAAGTTGTGTTTTGAAAATCACTGTGATAACTAGATCCACGATGGGACATAAGTGTGTTACATTGATAGATGTAATGAAGAGGCTGAATGTCAAGGAACTTCATGAAGGATAACATAATATGTGCCTACAATATGTTTATATTGTAATAACCAATCTATAATTGGTTGAGCAGAAAATGTGCTGAGGTCCATAGAGAATTTTGAGGATCCGCTAATCAAATGGTTAAATATGGACCATTTACGGAAGATATCTAAAGGAATGAAGCTTAAGCCCATAAACATAAGTCTAAAAAAAGGAACCCTAACCATGTTGAGTGGAGATCTCAAGATCTTTATTCAAAGGGACAACTTAATTGTTAGGATGAAGTGAGGTCACTGTGGGGGGAGATCCCCTGGTCCTATTACTATGATTAAATGGTCTCACTTGTACGAGGTTACAATACTACAAAAAATGACTTTTAGAAGCGACGGAAGAAATCAGAAGTGACAAGTCGCGATACTTTTTCACCCGCCAACGAAATTCCAACCATCCTTTCTTGATAACTCAAAATTTTGACGTTAGAAGCGAATATTTTTCTTGCGCTTCAAAGGTTATACATGTAAGCATAATTTAGACAATCCTAAAAAGCCAAGATCTTAGAACTAGATGATTTACACATATCATTAGAGATCAAGAAAGCCTACCTCGATTCATGATGAGAGAGACGACGACGGTGGCGGAATCACCGGAATTGGTTTCTCTCTCTTGACCCTCTTGAGAGTTTTCTTTTGATGGCAGATAGAGATAGGATCAATCCCTATGGTTTCTCTTTATATCGACTCACCATCAGGGTATATAGGGAAATTACCTTTATTTTAATTAAGCAATAGGATTTAATATGATTATATATTGAGTCCACTAATTGGTATTACACTTGGGCCATACACATACGTGAGCTTTATAAAATAGTCTAACAACACCTACCTATCATACACTAATTTTAATCATAGAAGCTATCGGTCATGTCTTGCATGGACGTTACTCAACTTCATTAATGTGGGGATTTTGGAATAAACATATATTTATTGATATTAAAAATAATTTAATTTCAATTTATTGGCTGATTTGTGGCAAATATTCGAGTGGGGTCCACTCATTAAAACTGAAAAATTTAACCAGATTCTTATTCCACGTTGCGAGAGGTATAGTATCGGTCATTTATTTGCCAAAATCGAAGGAAAGATGAATGAGAAATTGATGCTCAAACTATGTTGAAAAGCAACAAAAATTCATAAGGAAATTATTTGCGTTGTGGTTGATTTAACAAGAGTCCCACTTGGAATGAATTGAACAATTGTGTTAGCTTATATAACTAATTTGTTCATAAGGGTTTGAGTTGCCTTGGATGACCCACTTTTATAAAGGGACAACGGTTTAGGTAAGATCAAGTCCACCACAGTCGCCGCCATTTGTCTGAGTCGAGTCGGGCCGAGCTGGTTAGTTGGCTTGGCTAAAGTCATAGTTTTGTTTTTTTCCTTAACAAATTCCATTTGATTTCCTTTCAGTTTTGATAATTAAATATTGTTATTAATATTTAATGCTACAGTTTTGATGATATGTAACTTAGCTGGTACCTTGGTTCAATCTTCAATTGTTGTTTTGATACTGTAATAACCCATGCCCAAAATAATTTCTATTACTGTACCCTCAATTATTTTGATTTTGGTGGTAGACTTCTGGCACATCTTTCAAGTTCGCCGGAGTCGAACAAAGGTGGTGTGTTTCTCATCTGGTACGTCATTGTATTTGGGGGGCGGTTGCTCAAGTTTTTTTAGCATCCTATGAGAGAGCAATAACGCTATAAGAAAATTATCTAACAAGCCTTCACGTTCCCATTTCCTTTGGTTTGCCGGATTTGACTAATCAGATTTTATTTATTTATTTCTCATGTCCATGTATGTAATTTTATTCATTTCGTTGATGATTATTTATTTAAATAAGTAATGCAATTTTTTGTAGGTCAAACTAGTAACGTAGCCATATTGAAACGTGATTTTTAAGATCTATCACACGTTTGGTAAATTTTGTAATCTAGCCATTTACTGAAATTTACGACTAAAAAGTATCGAATATACCCTTGTGTGGTTTAAATTAGTGAAAATAAAACAGTAGCCAACGTTTGAGTCCTACTAATAAGACAGTCAACAATGTCATCAATCTTAGTACACGCTGGGATTCAAATTTGAATATTTAAAAGGAAAATCATTAATTAATATAATATAGGAAATAAATTAAACATTGATTAAAATAAGTAACTTGTGAATCGTCAGTAAATTTTCGTTAATTTTTATTTATAAATTATGCTTTTTTCAAATTTTAGGGTTGTTATAATTATAATTTTTTTATGCCTATTATAAACATTTTCATACGTTCAAAATACAAAATAAAAACATAAGTACTCCCTAATTAAGGAGATATGTTCCTGTGCATTGAAAGAGAAAGTCAATGAAAATTAAATCCATCATATCCGAGCAACTAATTGACCTACAAAACAGGAAATAAAAATATGATGGCATAAATTTATATAGTGTGTAATAAAAAAATGAAAATAAACCAAAATAAGTAGGCGATTTTGGGAAAATCAATAACGTCATCAGGCTTACTACACGCTTCGATTCAAATTTGAATATTTTTAAAAGAAAATCATTAATGAATATAATATAGTAAACAAATTAATATTGATTCAAATAAGTAATTTGTGAATCGTTAGTAAATTTTCGTTAATTTTTATTTATAAATTATGCATTTTTCAAATTTTAGGGCTGTAACAATTATAATTTTTTATGCCTATTATAAACATTTTTCATACGTTCAAAATAAAAAATAAAAACATAAGTACTCCCTAATTAATGAGATATATTCGTGTGCATTGAAAGAGAAAGCCAGTGAAAAATCAAATCCATCAAATCAGAGCAACTAATTGGCCTACAAAAAAAGGAAATAAAAATATGATGGCATAAATTCATATAGCGTACAATAAATTTACGAAAATAAACCAAAATAAATAGGCGATTTTGGGAAAGTCAATAACGTTATCAGGCTTCGTACATGCTTCGATTCAAATTTAAATATTTAAAAAGGAAATTTATTAATGAATATAATACAGTAAACAAATTAAATATTGATTAACAAGGGTTCAGGGTCCTTTGCCTACGTCGTGGGGTATTTGCAAACTGTATCAGCTCGAACTTCGAAGTTCGTCTGTCCTACAGAGTGCGAGCTACGAAGCTCATCCCCACGAACTGATAAACCAGCGACCGAGGGGGAGCGCGCTCAAGGCGTCGCGGCCGCGGAGGTGCCGAGGAAAAGGCGCCATCAGGATTAAAATAAGTAATTTGTGAATCATCAGTAAATTTTCGTTAATTTTGTTGGCTAAACGTTTTGTTAGCCAAATTCTAGTAGAGGATAATATAGTAATTAACTTCGTACATTATTAAGCCACATCATAATTTTTGGGTAGAATAGAAACTTGGACGAAACGTTGACTAGATTACAATATCAACGTTTCAAGTTGCTTAGTCCAACTAATATATATTTTCTTTTTACTCCCGCCTGTTTTTAGCAATATGGCTAACAATAAGTACGTAAATCACTTTTTTTATTCCTTTGATTTTTTTTCCTTTGTGTATAACATAAAGTAATTAAATATATTGAGAGAGAAAATTTTTTCTCATCAATATGTTCATACATATATCCCGATCTTTCGCAAGATCACCAGAGACTTCAGCTTTCAGACCTACATTCCTAAATTTATTAACGTTTTCAGAGACCATGAGAGCATCAAGTCTCATGTTCTTAACACTGTGACCTTCTTCAATAGTCGACACTTTCATAGGAAAGTGTTGATGCAGTGATCTCAACCCTTTTCTAAAACAAAAGACTTGTTACATATGTCGCAAATTATATCATTAAATGAAGAAATGGACTCATCATCTTGTTAGTTCCTTCACGAGTAGGTTGAAGGATATCTAAGGCTTACATGACTATTTCATAGTTTTAGATTAGCTTGAAGGTGTTCTCGTCCACTGCAAAGAAAATTGCAGTCATTGCCTTAGAGTTCCTAGTGGTAACTTTCTCAATGTCCATTGATCATAAGGCTTCAACTAAGAAACAATGTTGTCAGACATTGCCATAGGAGCACTCCCCAGGCTCTCTCATCAATTCCTTGAGAAAGGCCTTCATCTAGGATTTCAAGTAGCGATAACTGGGCCCCTCCATAAGTGGAGGTCGGTATATAGGCTCTATCATTCCTTCATATTAGTTTAAAAAAAATCGTTAGTAGAAAAATCGGATTACACACTGTGAGTTGAGTGACTTGTTATGACACTAATTGAAATTACTAAACAAATAATGAGATGGTTATTGAACTAGTAGTTGGAACGACTAATTGACAACAAACTGCTAATGCAATCTCAATTAAGCAAGAAATCAAACAAGAAGAAAATAATAAATGACACAAAGATATGTAAACTAAGTTTAGTGACAATGCCCCTAATTCGGGGGACTGATACGTCTCGTTATGAAAAGCAATCCACTTATAATCAATCAGAGATACAAGGACTCGGTTTTGTAGACTCGCCCTCTCAAACAGTCGTCTTCTTCGATACTCTTATGAATTGTAATCTAAGATCCCCTTAGATTAGAGACTCCATCTCTTTTCCATGCAATATTCTCCCAAATATTGTATTAGCGAATCGACGAAAACACACGTTAGACACAAACTTTATACAAATAAAGCACATCAGTTGCAAGCGATTTTAGGATCCTATTGTCGATGGCAGAGAAAATTGCTCAAGAATAAGTCGGCGTGTGAGCCTAAACATAGGTGAGTTTGATTAGCACAAAATTCTTCGACAAATTTTGTAGTTCGGGTATTTGAATTAGATCATATCGTTTCGAAGATATGTGAAGTTAAATAGAATATTTTTATTTATATTCGTATGGGAAGGACATCAGACTTACGTGACCCAGTGTCTTGAACAACTTGTTGTAATATGTCTTGAACAACTAACAATGTTTTTCCAAACTAAAATTATGGCACAATCACTACTACAAATGTTGGATTCTACAACCCATTTTCTACAATGCTTATGGCTAAGTGTTTCCATGTCCAACTCCGAGTAAGTTAAAGTTTCACTAATTTGTTTTGAAATTAAATTTTTACTTGGACTTATGTTACGATTTAGTGCGAATTCGATATTGATTTGAAGTTAGAAAGATGTTGTATTGGATTTGAGTATGTTGGATCTGAGTTTTTCTTAGAAATTGATGTCTTTTTTAGAATTGTGTTTTAAATTGAGATTTTATTTGACAGTAGTTCTAGCACATATCTAACATTTTCAAGAGTTCTAACACCACCATTATACATCTTAATGCTAATAGATCATATACCAGTAACAAGACAAGAGTGATTATTACCCATAACTATTTTTCCTTCGTCGAGTGATTGATAGTTGGAGAGCTTGTTCCTGTTGTGAGTCATATGGTAGGTGCACTCAGAGTCTATGATCCAATCTAAAGCTTTAGGATTTTTGGAGGCCATGAGAACTTCTCCATCGTTGTAGCCATCACCAAGGTTTGCAGAATCTTGGTGATATTTTGAAGTGCTTGCCTGGTTCTCTTTGTTCTTCTTGATCCCTGAATAGAAATCCTTCTTGTTATTGCCCATCTTGTTGCAGTAGAAACGTTTCTTGTCTGCCTTGGGGTTTGAACTTCAGTTGTTAGTCTTTGCAGGTACTTTGCCTTGGTTCTTTGACTTGGAGTGGCTTCCATCAGAGTGTTTGCACTGCTATTTACCACCAGCCATGTGGTTTACACCTTCGCCTAAGTTCTTCTTATCCGCTCTGATTTCCAAGTCCTTGGACTTGAGTGCTGACAGAACTTCTTCAAGCGTGATTGAAGTTCTTCCATACTTGATCGCGGCTTTGACCTTCCTATACGCTTCTGGAAGGGAGTTGAGACTAATGACCGCCTTATTCTCATCGATGAGCTCTCCCTAATCACCACATTATCAAGAACTCATCCAAGTTGACTTCTAATGAATTTTCCTAGTCCATTCTGAACCCAAAAATTCTCTCCTTCAAGTAAATCTTGTTGGAGAAGGAGGAAGATTGAAACATCTCTTCAAGTTTCTTCGACACTTTGGCAGGTGTGTCTTTTTTGTCAATTAGACGAATAATGGAATCTGAAAGATGGAAGATTATCGTACCCATGGCCATTTTGGACATTTCACGTCGTCCGTCTTGAGTGATGTCTTCAGGCCACGGCACAAGGTCTAAGATAACCCTAAGCAATCTATGTTGAGCGAGGAGCGCGTTGAGCGAGAAACACTGAGATCTCGGTGCTAGATGCGGAAGTCTCCGGTGCCGTCAAATTTCTCGATATCAATTCTCATTGTTAGAGAAGGATTCCACGAGTGAAGCCCTGAGACGTTCAATTGTGAAGGGTTTGTGCTGGTGCTCTGCTGTGGAATATCGTCGTTCCTTCCTTAATCGCTGGTGCGCTTTGCGAGGCAAATTAATTCTTCTAATTCCGCCAGGTTGAATTGGGCACGAGGATCAAGATTGACGAATTCGTGAAATCAAGATCGACCCCGCGAACTCCTTAATGAAGGTAGTTCGAATGTATAACCAAGACCAATATCGTTCTTCCTTCTTTCTCCGCCGTCCTTACAACAGACTCCATTCCGGCGAGATTTACACAATGAACAAGACGATCACTCATGTTTCCCTAAGAAAGCTTTCCCTTAGTCACATATAATTCTCTCTCTCTCTCTCTCTCTCTCTCTCTCTCTCTCTCTCTCTCTCTCTCTCACTGTGTTTCCCAATTCTCAGACTCGACTATCTGAAATCAAAACTGAATGACTAGACTCGTTAACTAACTCAGACTACCTTTGACTTATATACGGAAATATCAAAGTGAATCCAAGCCGTCAATTCTATACAACCCATAGAATATTGACATGTCGTCAAGCTAGGCAACTACAATAAGAAATGATAAGAATAAATGGAAAAAACGACTTTGACTTGAAGCTGACAACTCACAATTTTCTCATACATCCTAAGAAACTTGATGAGATTGAGGAGGAACTGTGTTTTAGTGGCACGATGAGTAAGATAAGGATCAAGAAAAAGATAGGTGTGAGAGGTGAAACAGTAAAATCCTGTACAACGACCTTGGGACCCACGTGGTCCCGCACGGCAGTTCGTGGGGCTTCAAGTTCCACCCAAACTGGTTCGGTAAAACCCTATTTTTCTGCCGCTTCTCGTGGGCTGGGGTCGACGCCAAATACTTCAACGTGTTCGAGCAGCACAAGACCCGATGCGACGAGTGCTGCTGGGTCGTGAAGGAGACTGGGCCTTGCGGCTGCCCTTGCCAGGGTCCCTGCCACAAGCCATTTTGTCTCCCTTGGAATTGATTTATTGGCGTTGTGTTTTGTTTTGTGACAATAATTAAGAGGGAATTTGTAGTAATAATAATAATGTGGAAGGTTTGAGCAATTTTAATTTTACATTCACTCTCTCTCTCTCTCTCTCTCTATCGTCTATATATATATATATATATATATATATATATATATATATATATAGACGGACAGACGAAACCAAGAAAATGCTTGAAGGGGGCTAAATATAAAAATAAAAACAAAAAACTGAAGATAATGATTCAAGTTACATACATTTAAGTGAAAATTAGGCCAGCTAATCATTTTAAACTTTGATTAAGAAAATGGTGACGTAGCTAAATAGCCAATTTAAAGTTATGAATTTGTAAAATAGCCAAGGTTTGTCTTAGTGAAATAGCAAAAATGTGCAACAAGTTGGTTTAAAAAAAAATTCCAAGATTAATTTTTTTGAAAGTGATAAATTGCTTATAATAATCGTCAAAAAATTTAATCTTAATTGTAAAAAAAAATTGAAAACGTAAATTTGGCTATTTTGCTGAAAAGTTGAAACATTGGCAATTTTGCTAATCAATAAGTTTCAAATAAGGTAATTAAGCTAAATATTGGCTATTTTGCTAATCAATAAGTTTAAAATAGGGTAATTAAGCTAAATAGGCTCCCGAAAATAAGCAATTTATTTTTAGCCTACATTTTGTTAATTAATGGTAAATAGCCATGTCGGTTTATTTACAGCCAAAATAGGACGGTACTACCCTTTGTTATTCCCGCCCATTTTGTATCAGCGTTATTAAGATAATCAACTCAAATATTTGGTCATTAATGATAGCGAAAATCAAGGAGGTAATTATAACCGTATACCTACATTCACACGCAACCGCTATCATTTATTGTTTTTCAGGAAACCCCCCCCCCCCAAAAAAAAAACGCAAACAAGAAAGGCTCAGCGACCTACATTTATTGAACCGAAATTAAAATTGAACCCCTTTATTTACAACCAAAATCAAAACCCAGTCAAGAAAGGCTCAGCGACATCGACGAAGAAATTGGACGAACCCAGGTTAGTAATAAATAAAAAAAATAAGAGTCGTTTCGTTCTTCTTTTTCTAATATTCTTTGCATGGTTTTTTTTTTGTAAGCCGACGACATCGACAGTACTAAAGATCAATGGCGAGGAAATTGCCCTAAAAAAAAAGATCAACCCCGAAATGAGGCAAGAAAAAGAAAATAAATCCAGTCGAAAAAAATCAAAAGCGACAAAGGTATGTTTTTTATGCACAAATTCTAGTTTCATTATCGAAATATGGTAAAAAAAACTTGAAAAAGTCGAGAATATTTTATTTAAATCTTAATAAATGTGTTTGAAGAGTAGTGACCGCTTGGTTGTAAATAAAAGTGTTTTATACTATTCTGTTAATATGTAAATGTGTTATGTAAATAAGTGGTTATTATAGTAGAAGTTATTGTAATTTGGGAAATACAATGGAAATGGTATTGGGCTGAATGAAAATGGTTATGAAATTGAGCGTAATGGAAATACAGTTGATGATCTGTTAATATGTAAATAAATTCTGTGAAGCTTTTGTATACACAAATTTAGTGTAAAATAGTGTAAATGATGGTGATGTAAAATAAGTTTGTAAATGGTAGTGCTGTGTAAATAATTTTTAGTTCTAAGCTATGCAATGAGAGCAGTTTGTACTTCTTTTGATGATTTGTATTATACTGATTGTGTGTAGATAGGGGACATGATTGTTGAAAGGAAAACTGGGATTTAAAACAAAGAATCATAGTTCATTCATCATTCAACGTCATTAGCAACCTCATGTCGCTCCTAGAAACCGAATACCAATAGGAGCTGTTCAGTCGTGGCCCATTTGCTCATCTTCAACACCTACAAGGCCATGTATACCCCAAAAAACTGGCGCATTTACTAGTGCTCAGTCAAGTAGAGTCCGGGAATGTAGATGAGCTCCATTTCAATATAAGCGGAAACATATTGATCTTCAATATGTATGACTTTGAGTTAATATCAGGTAAATATTTAACAGACCTTGTTGCTGACTATAGTAGGTATTATTGGTAAATTGATGAGTTATTTACAATTTTAAGGAATGTTATTTACAGGGTTGAATTGCGATCGAGTGCCACGTATACACGTTCAGCTACGCTCCGATAATCCTTTGAAGGATGAGTACTTCAAGGTGACCGGTACTCAACGAGCACAATTCTTACTGGGCATCCTCAGCAGCAAATTTGGAGGTAGTGACGAGGAACGAGAGGCACTTATTAACCTGGCAATATTAGAGACAATGATTCTGCCAAACGGCAAGCTAAGATTCCCGATGACCACTTAAAAATGGTCATTGACACATAATTATTCAAAAGCTATCTATGGGGCACGGTTAGCTTCAAAGCACTATGCCATTCCCTAAAGAAATCCAAAAACTATGCAGCTGAAAAAACAGGATTCAGTATAGATGGGTTCCTACATCCATTAATTGCTTGGGCATATGAAGTCATTCCAGAATTTGAAGCCCAAGGATATGCAACCCGTACAACAGAAATGAGCATACCTCAACTTCTCAAGTGGAATTTCAATTACAGCCTGGAATACGACGAACTACAACAATATATCTTCAACAATGACGAGGTACCTGAAAACATATTAGTTATCTCTATGTTATTCTGTAAATATATTAACACTTGGTTGTAAATAATGGCTGTCTTTGTTGTAGCTGGGCATTCGTCCAGTAAATGCTACCGAAGAAGAGCAAGCAGCTGGGTACATAGAACGAGTAGACGCTGTTAGTTCGGAGCCTGCCCCCAAAGCAGTTGACAAAGGCAAAGGCGTAGCTAGCAGTTCGAAAGGTTTGGAAAGTGAAACACCAAGCAAATCCTCAGATGATGTTCATATGAAGTTGGAGTATGCTCTCCAAACAATAGAAATGCTTAACAAGCGTGATTCACGGGCACACAAACACCGCTGTTCTGGGTGATTCGTTGGTTATCACGACAACGAGTGATGAACTTCACGCCATTTGCAAGGATCCGATTGACAATGCGTAAAGCTCTCGGATACGTCAGAGCCACTAACTTTTATGTCATAAATCTGGATACAAAACAAAGCAAATGAAGATGTCATTAGCATTTTTAGTATGCTTTCAGCAAATGAATTCTTTCATTTTACCTTTTTTGCAAACCAAATTTTGAATTCTTTTCTATGCATTGCATCCATATCAGAATCTTCAGTTCCCGCTTCAGAGTTATTTTGAATACGTTCTAAATGCTCACTGTTAACATTACGTAATTAGATGTAAATCAATGAGGTAATGTACATATTTAAATGAACGATTTATTTACATCAAATACGGATCGACTTCTAGACAATTGGTATAAATGTACCACTCCGCCTTCTCTTTCTGGTCGTCGTCTAAAACTATCGGCTTCAACATCCCATAAGACACACAATTTTTGGACCTGAAAACATAAAGTTCACGCACTTGAACTTCATCAACAGTTTTCTTGTCTTCGAGATACCTTGCAACAAATTTCAATGCCTCTTCTACAACGTATGCTTCCGCAATAGAGCCTTCTGGCCTAGCTCTATTTCTGACAAAATGTTTTAACGTTCCAAGGTATCTCTCAACTGGGTGCATCCATCGCATATGCACTGGACCGCCACACAATGCTTCATCTGGTAGATGAATTGCCACGTGAACCTTGAACGTGAAAAAGCTGGCGGGAATATCATCTCAAGCTTACACAATATCTCAATGATGGAATCTTGCGCTTTTTTGAGATCTTCCACTCTCAGGGTTCTAGAACTTATCAACTTGAAAATGTTGCAAAGCTCAGAGATCGTCTCCTGTATCGGTTTTGGTAAGAAAGGGCGAATACCATCAGCCAACAGTCTCTGCAAGATCACATGACAATCGTGCGAATTAAAGCTGTGAGCTTCCCGTCAGCAGTCATATTTTTCTTCAAATTTCCAACTAGCCCATCTGTAAATTTGACAGATTGGAGGAACTCAGTAAACTGCTGTCTCTGCTCAAGGGTTAACGTGTACGCTGCTGGCGGTTTGTACCACCATTCCTTTGTTCTCTCAAGTGCAGAAAAGACTTGATTTTCAAGTCCATCAAATCAAATCTCGACTTCTCTGTATCATAGTTCTTCTTTTCCAAGATGAGCATCGTCCCGAGAAGATTCTCGCACACGTTCATCTCTATATGCATGATGTCCATGTTGTGCTTCAAATCTAACTCTAACTAGTAAGATAACTGAAAGAAGATGCTCTTTTTGGTCCAATTCAATTCGCACTCAGCACGTTTTTGTTTACCGGCATGTTTGCCAGTTGTCGTGCAAGAAACACTAGTCAGCTGGTCGAGTATGTCTTGTGCAGTCAACTTGACAGGTTTAAGGCGTTTCTCATGGTGATCTACGTAGTGATCAATGCTTTTCCTCAATCCGTGAGGCGTATGCAAGAATCGACGATGATCATAGTAGACGTTCATATTTCTGACTATCATAGATGGCGTCTCATTGTTGCACGTGAGGCACGCAAGATACCTTTGGCCACTCCATCCCGAAAAATATGATTGAGCCGGAAAGTCGTTTATCACCCATAGAAGCGTGGCACGTAACCAAAACACTTCATCGTTCGCCCCATCTCGTACTTGGAGCCCAGTATCCCACAATTCTTTCAGCTCTTCAACAACTGGTTGTAAGAACATGTCCATGTCTTTTCCAGGTGAGCTCGGTCAGGGTATGAGAATCGTTAGCATTAGGTACTCCTTTTTCATGCACAATCAAGGCGGCAAGTTGTACGCAGTTAGTACCACGGGCCACATACTGTATGCTAGACTCATTTCACCAAACGGGTTGAACCCATCAAAAGCTAGTCCCAACCGTACATTGCGAGGCTCTGTAGTAAAATATGGATATCTCTTGTCTAGATTCTTCCACGTCGAACCATCTCAAGCGAAATCCTAGGATGTTGCAAAATGCGTTCTTCCTTGACGCGATCTCGTTCGTTCCACTTCATCTCAAGCGACGTGTGTCGAGAAGCGTATATCGCTTCAATCGATCTTTCAAGGGAAAGTATCATAATATCTTTTGTGATACATTCTTCCCGGTTGGCTTCCATCTGCTCTCATTGCAATTTGGGCACACTTCAGCTTTCTCGAGATCTTTTCGAAATAACACACAATGGTTGATGCACACGTCAATCATGTCGTATCCCATGCCGAAACGCTTCAGCTTCGCCTTTGCCTCGTAGTGTTTTCCCAAAATTCGGTTACCAATTGGATGAGACTTCCTTAAGAGCTGCAATAATTCTGTAAACGACTTGTTCGTCCAATGGTTCGTGACTTTGATGTGCATCAACGAAACTAGGAGCGACAAAGACGAAAACACTTTGCATCCAGGATACAATTTTGCTTCCAGCTCGACGAATAAGTCTTCCACTTGCTCCTCTACATGCACTTCACTCGGAGTCGGATCCGCAAAATTGTCGAAGTCCTCGTGATCCATTATATCATGGAGAGCATTGTGCAATCCATCGACTCCTCTCTGGTTAGTTTTGCTGGCATCTTCTACTTGGGTAAGCACATGACGTTCGTCGTGATGATACCATTCGGTGTATCATGGGTAAATCCCTTGTTCAAAAGGTGTTTCTTTACGACCCCGATATCCTGCCATCTCACGTTATTGCAAGACTTACAAGGATAACGATATAGACCATTTTTGTTCGGGAGTCTGCATTTAAGGCGGATAAACTCGTTAACCCCTGTTTTATGCTGTGAACTCAACCGATTGTTCTCGGTAATCCAATTTCTATTTGTATTTGACATTCCGCTGAATGAGATGAGAGATAAAAATGAATAGTTAGAATTCATTTTGTAAGAGTGAATTGTTAGGAAATTGAGAGGTAAAAATGAATGGTTAGGATCCGTTTCGTAAGGAATTTGAGATGAAAAATTGAATCGTTAATATTTGAAAGAGTCGAGAGAAAATTTGTAAGAGTGAAAGAGAAATTGTGAAAGACATGTATTACTTTTGAAAAAAATTTAGAATTCGTTATTATATACAAATTCACTACTGATTTCATTAACGAGTTAACCAATTTCGACAAATTAGTTAATTTCGTTAAAATATATTATCGAAAGAGTTAATTTTTTGACAAATACGTTTTATTCTACCAAAAATTCAACAGAGTTTCCCCTATAATATTGATTAACCAAAATCTGCAGTTTAAAAAAAACACATATATAACCAACCAGTACTATCCTATTAACATACTACATACTAAACCGAGCCTCCGTGGCTCGGTCGCAATAAATTTTCAATAAGTTTAAATTAAATTTAACATGTTACTAATTCATTTTAAAATATATTAATATAGATTACTAATTAATCTAACTAAACATATTACTAATTAATTAATTAACCAAATTTTAAACAAATTGCAATCAAATTCAACAAAACATGTTACAATTACTTTAAATTACACTAAACATGTTACTAATTAATTTAATATGTTACTTTTAACTTAATTCATCTAATCTAACATGTTACATATTAAATAATCTAAAAATATTACTAATTACAAATAACTATTAACCTTCACCGAGGCGACGACGAGGAAGTGAGGTACGACGCGGGGATGCGAGTGACCGGGCTGAGGCGAGGTCAGGGACGGTGCGGCGAGTGATCGGGCTGCGGAAAGAGTGAGACAAAGAGTGAGAGAGTGGGTGTTAGAGTGAGAAAGAGTGTAAGACTTACACTGGGTTGAGGCAAGGTCGAGGACGGGTTGGACTCACTGCTTCTGGGGCAGGCTGCGAGCGGGGCTGGGCCAGGGGCTGGGACGTCCATCGAGCAGAGAGGAGGGGCCGAGTACGGGCCGGGGGCTGGGACGTCCGTCGGGCAGAGAAGAGGGGGTCGAGAGCAGGCTGCCAGTGGAGCGGGTCGAGAGAGTGGGTGAGAGAGGGGGTCGACGTCCGTCCATCGGGCGGCAACGGGCCGGGGCTGGGCCGAGGGCGGGTTGGGCGGCAGCGGGCATGGGCTGGGCCGAGGGAGGGTCGAGGGCAGTTTTGCAGCGACAGGCCAGGGCTGGGCCGAGGGAAGGCCGAGGACATGGCGGAGATGGGGCGACCGGTCGGAGAGCGCGGTGGTGTCGGAGATGGCGGGGACGTGGTGGTGCTGAGCACGACCGGGCTTCTACACAACATGTTTGCGAGGGAAGTGGAGGAGGTTTTGGAGAGAGAGCTGAGCTGATGACTCGAGCTCGTCGGAGACGGGGGGAGGGCTCGGCGGCTGGTCGGAGAGAGAGAGAGAGTGAGATTGAGAGAGATGGTGAGAGAGAGAGAGGCGTACCGGTCGTGGTTCACGGCGGAGGACGGCCGGAGACAGTTGCAGAGAGAGAGGGCCGAGTTGCAGAGACATAGAGAGACGAGAGGGGACAAAATCGGGTGAGGAAGAAGAAGGCTCGGGTATTTATAATACCCTAAGGTTATTGGGTGCGACGCTGTCGCACCGAATAATCATATTCGGTACGACATATCGCATCCACTGTCGCACCGAATATGAAATAACACAACCAAAAAATTTCGGGGGGGATTTTACTGACCATTTTAAATTTTAAAACCTTTAGGTGCGACAGTCGTCGCAGCTAAAGGTATTAGGTGCGACGAAATCATATCCGGTGCGACAATGTCGCACCGAATACCACTAAACATTAACAAAATATTTAGACATCTGGATGAGTATCCGGTGCGACATTTAGGTGCGACATGTCGCACCTAATACCTTTCCGCACCAGAAATGTGAATTTGTAGTAGTGAATTGCGTATGTCATAGATTTTCACTTATTGGGTGGCAATTAGGTCGATAATTCAATAGTCCACCACCATTTTACAAAATAATCAAAATTTGATTTTATTAAGAAAATGACATATTAGATCGAAGTAAATTAAATTAATTTGTTTAGTTACTTTAATATACTTCGGTATGGCGGATTAATTTTTTTTAATAAAATAAAATACTGACTAAAATATTTAAAGAAGCTAAGAGATTATCTAGTTGCAACAAATTTAATTATTTTGCTAATAACATGTAAGGGTTAGATAAATTAATTTAAGTAAAAGGTATTTTAAGAGTAAAAAAATAATCAGGGGCGACATGTATTTAGCTTCATGCGTGTGTATATATACAATCTTTTAAAATAGAAAGACGATCAAGACACAAATCTATTATAGCTTGAGTAAATGTCCTTTTTTTTTTTTTTTTCTTTTTCATTCACTTGCACCCTTATGCATCATCTGTTTTGGCAAATGATATATGTCATGAGTTTTCTTCAACAAAAAAATAAAATAAAATAAAAATGGTATGAATTAGAACATCTTGAGATTTCAAAATAGCTAACGTCATAAAAATATTTAAAAAAATAGTCAATTTTAATGCATACGCTAGTTTCATAAAGTTCTATACCGAATTTATCTCTGATAATAAAATGTATTTAAAAAATAATAAAATAAGATATATATATATATATATATATATATATATATATATATATATATATATATATATATATATATACTCATGGTTTGAGACTTAAAAGCTAGTTATATATGGTATTTGCTTTTGCGAACTGGGGAGCCAACGCATGGGTGGCGGGTGGGGACGAGAAAGGCGGAGCCGAGGCCGTCCATGTAGATCAACCGGCCGAACTGGATCTTGTCGCATAGGTATTTGCACCATGGGTTTTTCAAAATATTGTAAAAACCCTTTTCAAGAGGGTTTGCATTAGGGTTATATATACTCAGACTTCAATGCATTATCATTCAGACTATCTCTTCTATTTTCGCAATCCCTATATCTTCATGGTATCAGTGCCTAAAATCGATTTTCCACATTCGTTCACCGTTGGATTGTCACGAAATTTGAACAATATGTTTGGGAAAATCAGAGGTACGTTTTGAACGGTGGGATTAAAGTTTCGAGCTTGGTAAGTCTCTCTGTCGGGTGAATCACAGAGCTGCGAATTGTTTAGATAATTTTACTTGGGTAGTTTGGTTGTTATTTGGTTGCAAATTTCTTCATTTTGGAGTGTATATTGGGTTGTTTGGATTTCGAATTTGGTTGATTGATTTCATCTTTGGAGTGTATATTGGGTTGTTTGGATTTCGAATTTGGTTGATTGATTTCATCTTTGGAGTTATGGCGAGGCAGAATGACGAGTTTGCTTACTGCAATAAGAATGGTCATTGAAAGGCTGAGTGTCCCGTATTGTTGAGCAGAGGCAAAACTCAGCCACAACACTAACCACCACAGTCCCATCAGCGGTTGTTGACTCCATTTATGGATCCGTATATGTTTGAGCAGTTTCAGCAGTTCTTGCCTCGCATCCTCATGTCATGTCCCCTTCTTCCTCAGATTTGTCTTTGTCTTCAGCCCCAGGTATACCATCCTCCTTGTGGATCCTTGATTCAGGTGCCTTCAACCATATGTCCTATCACTATTCCTCTTTTGTGTCATTGTCTCGTCATTCATCTCTTTCCGTTATGACTGTCGATGGCACCCCTGCCATTGGAGGGTACTGCATTTGTTGTTACACCTCATATTTCTATTCCTAATATCTACTATATCCCTATTCTTTATATAAATCTTGGGTCTGTTAGTCAATTGACCAAATCTGGTTTCTTAATCACCTCGTCTTCTTCTACTTGTTGTGTTAAGGATCCGCGACCTCGGACGGTGGTTGGGACATGCCGTAAGCAGATGAGACTCTATGTCTTGGATGAACTCAAAGTATTGGGTGCGGCTTCCTCTAGTGTGTATTTATCTTCTTTTCATTTGAGTCGTTTGTCGTCTGACTTTTATTTGTGGCATTCTCGTTTCGGTCATGTTTCAGCGTCTCGTTTGCGTTTTTTGGTCATTTGAACTCCGTGATATTTCTGATTGTAGTGGTTATAAACTTGCAAAATTCTCAGCCTTACCATTTCAAAAAGTGTTTCGTCATCTCTTTCTAACTTTGATATTGTGCATTATGATGTGTGGGAACCTACCCTTGTGTCTAGTAAGGGTAGTTCTAGATATTACATCTCTTTTATTGATAATTTTACTCGTTACACTTGGGTTTATCTTATGAAGCGTAGATCTGATATTTTGGGTATTTATCGTAAATTTAGAGCTCTCATTAAAACACAACACTCTACTATCATTAAATGCTTTCGTTGTGATTTAGGGGGTGAATATACTTCTAATAATTTTTGCCAGTTACTTGCTTCTGAGGAGATCATTCGTCAAACCTCATGCACCGACACACCACAGCAAAACGGTGTTGCCGAAAGAAAACATCGTCATCTTGTTGAGACCGCTCGCTTATTCCTATTGTCCGCCGAGGTTCCCAATATTTTTTGGGGGGAGGTTATCCATACAGGGGCCTATGTCATAAACATAATTTCTACCTCTCACAATTCAGGTTTGTCCCCTTTTGAAAAATTATTTGGCAATGTCCATGATTATGCCTCTTTGCGTGTGTTTGGTTCCACTTGTTTCGTGCTTCAACCTCACGTCGAGTGCGATAAATTGTCTCCTAAGTCTGCTTTGTGTGTCTTTTTGGGGTATGATGTGGGCCAAAAATGATATCGTTGTTTTGATCCAGTTAGTCAGAAATTGTATGTCTCTCGTCATGTTGTGTTTTTAGAGCATATTCCTTTCTTCTCTGTTTGCGCTAGTTCTCATCACTTAACTCAGGATGACCTTATTCATATTTATCCTTTTGATATTGACACCGATGATGTTATACCCATTGATACTTTAGTTCCCGAGACACACACGCCTCCAACTTCCCCTACTACGACTGCTCCCCCGTCGCTCGAGATTGCAGATCATCCTCCTCTACGTCAGTCCACTCGTCCTTGTAAGTCCATAAACTGTTGGAATAAAGTGTGGTTGAATGAAATTAAAGAGTATTTAATTTTGTGAATACAATGGCTTTTGAAGGCTATGGTTTGGCTAACGTTTTTGACTTTTATGCTCATTTAAAATAACATTTATGTTGTTGTGCATTATGGGCCATTAAATTGCTACTGTTTTGATGATATGTAACCTTTTTGGTTCCTTGGGTTGTTCAATGCTAAATGGTTATTTTGATATTGTAACCTATGCCCATTATTACCATGTAGTAATGAGTTTGAATGAGCATGTTAACCAAAACGTCTATAAGTTATTGTCTAAGCCTATAAAAGGCTGAATGGTTTCTCATTCAAAGGTTATAGAGAAAAAGAGGAGAAATATGAGAGTTTCTCCTTAACTTATGCAGTAGAGAAATGAGCCAAGCCAATGGCTAAAACTAGAGTTTACACACACAAAAATATTTCCTTCTTTCCTCTCAATTCTCTTGATGTAGGTGGTCGTATTCTGGCATGCGTTCAAGTTCGCCGGAGATGAACAAGTTGGTGTTTTGTTCTTCTCGTACGTCGTTGTATCCTGGGAAGCGGTTGCTCACGTTATTCCAACACCCGGTGGGAGAGCAATAACACTTTAAGGAAATTGTCAAACAAGCCTCGACTTGTTCTCCATTTCCCTTCTTTACCGGTTTCTTGGTGATATCTGGTTTAGTTATTTTAATTTATTTATTTTGGTTCTCATGTCTATGTATGTATTTTTTATTAGTTTCGTTCATGATTATTTTTAATTTAGTTATGCAATTTGTCTTATTATTCCCGTCTATTATTAGCAATATAGCTAACAATCTTAAAGCGTTATTCTTGTTTTAGGCTAATTGCATATCCGGAGTTTTTCAAGACGGTTTGTTCATTTCCCGTGGTTGAAATACTCATGAAATTAATAATTTTTATTTGTTATTTTGTAGACATGGATGACACTACAATATTGTTGTTCCGATGGCGCCTCCGTACTTGGCTTGTTTGCCACCTTCTGTGTTGTAACTATTGGGTTACTAAAATCCCATATTTATTTTGGGTAAAA
Organism: Urtica dioica subsp. dioica; assembly: GCF_054948205.1. NCBI lineage: Eukaryota > Viridiplantae > Streptophyta > Magnoliopsida > Rosales > Urticaceae > Urtica > Urtica dioica. The sequence goes on from NC_142761.1 coordinate 33,998,182, forward strand.
ATTGTGTAGTTGGCTACGGCCGGAAAGAGACCCGAGGGTATTATTTCATGTGGTTTGTGGCATGAGTGCTCACCACTATGTTGTTGGCCGTGTAGCCGATAAAAAGAATATGGGTTGAAGTCCCATGAAGTTGAAAACAAAATTTTAGTTTGTTTTTTTACCACGATGGTCTCGTGTGGTTCATGACCGTCAAATCCAAATACCGAGAGGTTGAAAACGATCTAATAGTGCATTTGGCATTTAATTTCGATGAATAAAATTCTGACTTCTCGTGTTGGAATTTTTGTTGGCAAGTCTTTGTTGACATGCTATATTGTTTATAGCTAACATAAACTTCCCAACTTTGCCTATTACATTTTTTAATATTGTGAAAGTAATGTAAATATTAATAACGTATATCTATAAGAAAAAAGCTATATGTGTATTTTAAATTTGATTGTTTTATTATAAATTTAAAAATATAAATAGTGGTACATATTTTATTATATTTTGTTATAAGATTTTTGTCGATATATCCGTCGATAATCGATATATCATTGATATATCACCGATATAATCGGTAGTCGGTATTTAAATTGTTTTAGAATATCTATCGATATATCCGTCGATACTCGATATATCCGTAAAATCATAACCTTGGTATGGGTATCGGTATCGATATTTTAAACCTTGCTCCGGAAATACACTCACTTTAACACCATAATTATATTTAAACGCCAAATTGATTTGTCCTATAATTAGTTGTACTTCTTATAACTAGATTGGCATGTTATAGGAACAATCCGGCATAGGTATTCGTTGTATAAACCTAGTGTGTTTAGCAATAAGAAAGTTATTGTAATCATTCTTTATCAGCAACAGAGATGGCCCCTCAAAAAAAAAAAAAAAATTTGCAACAGAGATGGCTAAATATTAAATACAGAGATTTAAACGGGTACAAAAACTTAAAAAGAGTTTAAATAAGTTTTGTGATTTATTTGTACATTTATTTATAATTAATAGAGAAAGGCATTCTTTAGTAAAAGGAAAAACAACGTAGTAAATTAAAGGCAATAATAATTAACCCTAAATGTAAATTTTCAACGTGAGCGCAATGAATTTTTTTTTTTATTATTGTAATTAAGAAATTACTTCAATGTATTTTACGAGTTTCAAAATTTATTAATACCATACATACATACATACGTTATTTGAACAAACAGTTCACATTTTTCTTCCCAAGAAAATTAAAACTTGATAATAACTTACAGTAATAGCGTATATCAATAAATTTTAAACGCGGCGAGTACATGAATTTTTGTATATAACGAACAAACAATGAATCTTAAGCAGAATACGGAAACATGACACCGAAGCCAATGGGTAGTTTGGTAAGTTAAGTAATAAATTTAAAAATATTTTCTTATGTATTGAATGGTGACAAAAATACCTAAATTTTTATCCAAAATGTTACTTATATATTTATTCGTTTTTTGCACCGACAATAATATCTGATGTTACGTTTTAGTTGCGCCGTTAGTATATTTCTTCCGTTAAGTTGGATAAAAAAAACACGTGGTAGCCTCTAATTTGATGAAAAATTAATATTTTTTAAAAATTAATATATATATATATATATATATATATATATAGTCTAAAAATTAAAAAAAAAAACCTCTCACCACCTTGTTGAATATAAAAAAACCTCTTCAGACTAATTAAACACTAATTATATCAGTTTATAGTACAAAAATTTTAATAACTATTTTTGAAAAAACTAGTAAAGATTAATTATACAATGATATGATTACTGTTTGTTTAGTTTTATAAAGAATTAATAATTTGTGTATATTAATGAGGAGATTTTTTTTATTATAAAATGATATAATCAATGTTGAATTAATTTTAAGAAAAAAATGTTAATTTTTCATTAAATCAAATTCAAATGTTGTCACGTGTTTTCCATCCAACTTAATGGATGAAGTACCTATGACGCAACTAAAGCATAACAATAGGTATTATTATCGGTAAAAAAAAAAGGATATATAAATATTATTTTGGTTAAATATTAGGTATGTTTTCTGCCATTAACCCTAAATACTAATATGCCTTTTTCCTCTCTTGTAGTTTTAGTCAAACAAGAAAAAATTCCATCTAGTTTTCTAAATATCGTGTGTTACTGTGTTTGGATCAAACTACTGCTTAATCTCTTTCAAGTTTTAGATACAATTAATTAAAGACACCATATGAAAATATATATATATATATATATATATATATATATATATATATATATATATATATATATATGAGGGGATGCATATAAAAAAATATTTCCAATAATAAAAAATTTCACATAAATTTAGAACTTTCTGTTTCCTATATAGGTTTTTTTTTTACAACTTCTAGACAACAAGCGTTAAAACTTCAAGGGAAAATATTCTATAAATACATATCTTAATTGAGAGCGATTAAATACACGCATCACCATATATGCGAGAGAAATTACGGCATTAAAAGTAAATTTAATTTCTTTACTAGGAAAAGAAAAGTTAACTCTATTCTAACACGTCAACTTCTGGATAAGTTCCAGTTATATGTATTGGAAAAAAAAAAAAAAAAAAAAAAAACTGGATAAGTACGTACAAGATGAAAATAACGTGTATATATAAACATAACTATCTTCTTCTTATTCAAACACCACTAAAGAAAAACTTTTTCTTTCTTTCATCTTCTTCTTCTTCTTCAACCAATCGATCCTATAGTAATGGCAACTAAAGTCATAACCCTAGTCGTAGCAATTTCGTTCATCCTCTTTGCAACTAGTTGCTTGGCGCAGAAGCAAGAACAGCCTTCTGGAATAATATATCGACCTAGGGTTCATGTCTACATCACGAACGGTCTCGCGGAATCAAAGAATCTAACGGTTCATTGCAAGTCTAAGGAAGACGATCTCGGATTCCAGTACCTCGCCCCGGGTGGGACGTGGACGTTTAATTTTCGGCCAAGGGCTTTCAATTTGGGAAAGACCCTATTCTTCTGTAGGTTTGAGTGGCCTGGGATCGATTTCCATTACTTTAACATATATACCGAAAAGAGAGATTTGTTTGTATGCAAAGATTGTTGTTGGACTGTGAGAGAAAACGGTCCTTGTCAATGCACTTGCTTTCGCGGTTCTTGCGACGATAGAAAGTGTCTCCCTTGGAATAAAAAATGATTTGTGTCCTTATATTATAGTGTCACGCTATTATTAGTCTGTGCCCTTTGTACTACTGTTATAGTGTCACCCTGTTATAAGTTCGTGCGCTTGTACTAGTTTTTTCGTTTCTGCCTTGTTTCTTGACAACTTGAATGATGGTATGAGTATAATAAAATTATTTCTCTCTCTCTCTATCCCTCTCTCTCTCTCTCTCTCTCTCTCTCTCAAAATGCTGATCACTTTCTGCTTTTAAAAGGACTATAATAATTCTATTGAAATATAGACTATATGAACATCCATGATTAACTTTAAATCAGTCAATTTGTTGAACGGGTTTTAAAGAAGGAAATACTAAAGAACTCTTTAACTCCAATTTATTATATTTTTTATATGAAAAAAAAGTTTTCGTTGAGCGACCAGAAAAGTCTGAGACACATAAACTGAGTTCTTACGTCAGCGAACTACTTATCAATTTTCATCATCACAAGAAGATCTGGAGTATTAACAAAACATCTTATTCATTCATTCATAGATATTTTCCCTAAATTTAATAAAGTTAATTTTTTTTTTCTTTGGAAACAAGGATCTTAGTAAAAAGCACTAATAACTGGGAAAATAAATCCCCTCATAGAGTGAGACAATCCTTGATTGGTATGAACCAGAAACGGAAACCCACCTACCTAGACTATCGGCTAAGAATTTGAAGTCTTGGGGAACCTAATAATTAAAAGAAAATTTGGAAACATGTAAGCTAAAATGCTAAATAAAAAACAGTGAAAACATACCGATTTGGATACATTAGTTGCGCGATAAGATAACAATGGCGAGTGAGTATATAGCCACGACTAGTCGTCTCAAAATTTTTGTTTTTGTTTATTAAATTATACTTATAGATATGTATATTTCATGAAAATATAATTAAAAAAAATGCTGAAATTAAGCAATCATAAACGTCAATACCGACAAAAGAGTAAAATAACACAAACCATACTAGTGAGTATAAAAATTTCATACTAAGACTCTACACAAACTAATTTTCCAATCCTCATTGGTCGGAGGACCTCTTTCAGCCCCTTACCTCGCTCTCAAAACCCGACCGTCCTCTTCCTATTGTGTGCGCGCTCTTGGACGTAAAATCAAAAGTAGGGTGGACTGAGTAACACTACTACAAAACTATTTATCAACTATAATTTTTTTTAAGAAGACTAATTTTTGTCCAAAAATGGAGTCTGAGTAGACTACGGTCATCAATTTTAGGGAAGCTATTAGACTCCATTCATATATAAAAATGTAGTTATTCGCTTCAAATCCACTCCAGTCAAAGAAACAGAGAGAGTGTGAGATTGGAAGCAAGTGGAGAGATTTGTTTTAGGTAGGAATGTTGTTTTCCTATCCCTAGAATTCTTTCTCATGGGTTCGATTTCTATCTCGATAAAATTTGGGTTTGAGGTTTATTTTCAGATTTGTCTTATTAGAAGGGGCTTTGACGGTGTTGAATGAGAAACTGGAAGTGGAAGTGGAGTGGACTTGAAGATGAAGTGGAAGCTTGATCACAAATAGGTAAAAATACCTATTTCTCTTCTCTTGGTATAAATTTTCGTCTCAAATTTAGAGTTTATCTCTCGTGAATTAGGGCTCTTGTTGATTCTTGTTATAATATGAAATTAATACTCTCTTCGTCTATCCCTATATCCGTCTGAATGCTATAAACAACCCCACACTCTCTTAATAAGTAATGACAAACAGAGTCAATAATTATATTAGGTTACTACAGATCAGGGTCTATGAATGTTACGAATGTGTTATATTTTTCTTTGAAATAAATATTATTTTTTCCTTATAAATACTATCTACATATTTCATATTTATTGAAACAATGGTATTTACTAAAATACTATCCGTTGGCCAATACTCCTGAGTATATCCGTCTGGGAAGATCGCTGGTGTTGGGATAAGGAGCAATTCATGAACTATTCTATCAAGAGTGCTTACCGCGTAATCCAGAGTCCCTTCGGCCGTTGAGTCACAGATCAGAGTTCTCTGTAAAAATTTACGGCAGCTAAAAATACCACTAAATGTAAATATATATATATATATATATATTTGTGGCTAGCCGACTTAAACTGCTTGCCGGTAAATGTGCTATTACGAATTGGTGTCGCACGAAAATGAACATCTATTTAATACTTCTGGTGGTTCAACCCAAGGCTAGACCAAGTGGTCACACCCAAGCCAACTAGGAGAAAATCGAAAGTCACGAGATGTCATTCTTCTAGCTAGAATGTGTTATTCCTTCATCGCAGAGATCTGAGAATAAAAAGAAGAGAGATCAAGCTTAGAGGGGCACAAAAGCCGTGCCTCTGGCGCGCGCTCCGTCGCTCAACATTAGTTTGATTGTTATGTGAGGTGGGAGACCGATATTTGTTAGTGAATACTTAGGAAGATTTTATGCTCGACATATAAAACGGAGTGCAGAGAGACATCGGCAGCATTTCAGAACTCTAGAATCGAGTAATCTTGAGAGAATATAAGTGTGTACCTTGCCCTCTCCCAGGAGAGGTATTTATAGTGCTTGGCAAGCCATGGAGCCTCTGGTCGTTTGACATGAAGCGTGCAACATAATTTAGTGAGCAACGCGGGAGTCTGTGCACTAACGCGTCGCGCCAGGTATTCGACCGACGCGCACCTTATTTTTGAGGTGTGCGATGTGCTTGAGGAGCGCGCGAGGGTCGCTCTTCGACGCACTGAGAGGGAGGTGCGACATGCCAAGCCTCTCGCGCGTTGCGTGCGTGTGCTCTTCTTCGCGGATGGGCTCGAGCTTAGATTTTGTGTCTGTTTTAGATGAGCCTTGGCTCCTTTTGGGCCTTGATTGGCTTTTTATTGGCTCGGTCCATTGGGCTTTAGAATTCGGAATTCGACGCGGGTCACGCTTAATTTAATATTTAGAGTTTTACGAGGATGACCAACAACACGAAGTAAACATGCCGATGTTTCTAATGGGAAAATAAATTCGAACTTGTGTGGCGGAGACATTCAAAGTGGCAAAAGTGGAAGTGGAATCAAACTACCTAATAGCTATCCAAGTAATAACAAATACATTCTTCAGTCTTATACTTCATTTTCTTTTGTAAAACAATGCGCAAACAGAGAGTTACTCACCACGTCGCTTGAGCGTCCTATTTATTCCCTGACCGTAGTTTTTAGGTTCGCTGTTCTTGGCCTGAATTTTCTGATCTCAAAGGAGACTTCTTATTAATAACATTTCTTCTATTAAAAAAAAACATTTATGAGCATTTAACTTGAAGGCTGTGGGTTTTTTTTTACCGTAGTAGCGAGTGATGCCGTGGTTATTGTTGCTGGCAAGAGATGACTCATCTTTTGTTTTTATTTACTCAATAATGTTTTAGATTAGACTGACAATGTTCACGAGTATAAGGTTCCCATTAGTAATGTCAACGGGTATCCATACCCGTTTTACAATATACCTGTTAACCCGACTGTATCAATTAACTTGTTCTTTTAATTCTAACTTTTTTTTATTTTAAGAAAATAGGAAAAAAAAAAAAGAAGTCACAGATTAAAGTAAAAATAACATCTTCATAATATATATATATATATATATATATATATATATATATATATATATATATATATATATATATAGTGTCACGGCTATGCACGTGGTAATTTTGAATATAAAAAATAATTAAAAATAATGTGTTTTAATATATATATATATATATGTGTGTGTGTGTGTGTGTGTATATATTTGTTATTGAAATTACCTAATAAATTTAGTAATATGATTTGCTATCCAAACACAATAACACATGAAGTGTGTAGTAGCACATGGCGTGGTGCATATAAATTTCATTGGCACACATTTAGTAGAGATGATAAATGATTCCTTTTATTAGAAAGTCAATAATGTTTCTTTGGAGCTAATTAATTGTAATAAAATATTTCAAAAGATTAGCATCCAATACTCAAATATTCAAAGTAATGAAATAACCTAATATTTGTTGTGCATTCTTCGGAAATGATAAACTAAAAAACAATGAAAAACCGAAACGAGTCAAATTGATGAGACTAAAATTTGGCAGACTAGACATAAATTGGTCCACAAAGTAGTTTTTTTTAGTCTCCCTAATACACTTGTGTCGTATTTTGTGTTTTTTATTAGAACATTAAATTAAAAAAAAAAATTGACACGCTTGATATAAAGCGTAATAAAAAAAAGTCTTGGATTAATAACAAATAAATTAAAAAAAAAAACTCACTCGCTGACGACGATTGGAAACTAAAGCCATGAAGCCAATCTTGAAGTAAAAAAATCCCTAAACATAAATAGATCTAAAGAGCTAACCGAAAACAATTAGTCTTTTTAAGAATCTTAACCAATTCAATTATCGCTCATAGCATCAGATTTTCTCAAGCTTGCATTATCATTCAACTTACAATTCCTCTACTAAATAATTAAAAAAAAAATTATAATTACATGATCATTTACAAATAATCTTACATGCAGAACGAACATTATAGCAATTACCCGATAAAGAGTTGTCTTATGTAGGCTGCTGTATTGTATCCACTAAGAATAAAGTTACCAAATATCTATAAGTTGTTGCTGAATGAGTTCTGAAATAATGTTTAGGACCCTTATGTCACTTACATGCTTTGCTCTGTATTCTTGATCTTTGAACTGCGAAATGCGGGATCCGGATTTGTCGCAGAGACGCTGCATGGAATTATCTTTTGGCCAGTATGCGTCTTCAGCTTTTCAATTAGAAATAAAAAAGGAAAAAGAACATAAAAATACTAGAAATCTGTTCCCGAGTTCTTATGTATCAATCTAGAACTCTTAAGAAAAGAACCAAAGAAAAATTAGTGACACGTATAGATGCATTAAATATTAGCAAAAATTTATTGCCTCGACCATGGCTTGATGGGATTGTATATGCGAATGTGTTACTTCTTTTTTTCCCATTTATACAATCAGTCATCGGTAATTTGTTTTATACAATGAAACAACTACAAGAAACAAGCTTAGATTTAATTAGTGACTGTTCTTGTATGTCTTTCGATGCTAAACTGTTCTTACTTGGAAAGCGAATGAGAGGACCAACACGGGATTGTGCTTTGCAACAATTCCAGCCCTAGAAAGTAGTCCATAATTTTCTCAAAACAATAATTACAGTGATGTCTAAGAAAAGAGACAAGCTTACAGAAGTGTTCTGCGCAAGACGTGAGAAATAAAAAAGCAACAGCATCTCCAATGCAGATGAAATTTGTTTTTTTTTTTTTTTTTTTTTTTTTTTTATTAAAAATGCATTTTTTTCATCAATGAACATTGTTTTACAGCTCGAACCCATCCTTATTTTACATTTGTTTAAAAAAATCGGGTATTTTATTTCTCACTTTAATTTTCTTAGAATTATAACTTTAAATCTTTAAGTACTTTTATATTTACTAAACTTGCCCAAAATAATTATATTTTTCATATCACCAAATTTACGTCTTTTATGTAACGCATCGAACAATTTTTTTTTTTTTTTTTATCTATTACATAAAGCATGCTAATTTATTAATTGATAATAAAATATATAAACTAAAAGTGAAGCTTTGGATAATCTCAGATCTAGGAGAATCCAATGCTCTAGAGAGAGAAAACCTTCTCTATGAGCCTTTTGTGTATTTGTATTGCTTAACCAAATTACTTGAGTTACACGTATTTATACAAACCATAACTGTCTAGGTACATTGTATTTAACTATCAACCTTCCTAACAGCGTAACCGTCTTGAGCAACGCTTCGACCAATGGACTTGCTTGAGCTGGCTGTGATCAGGTGTGGACCTCTTCAGGGTTGTCTCTATCAGCCCCCCTCAAACAAGACGTCACGGCACAGACGTGAAGTTTTTCCCTAAGCTTCAGAAATCGCGAGGTAGACAAGTTCTTTGTGAGCACATCCGCAACCTGGTCAATGGTGGGGACATAGCGAATTTCAGCTTCTTCTGGACAACCATATCGCGTATGAAGTGTAGGTCAAGCTCGATGTGCTTCGTGCGAGCGTGAAACACAGGGTTCCCTGCCATAGCCGCAACACCCAAGTTATCACACCAAATGACCGGTGGTGACGTGATCGAGACACTTAACTCACCAAGGAGGGACCGAATCCAGGTGATCTCAGCGGCAGCATGAGCGAGGGCATGATACTTGGACTCCGTACTCGAACGCGCGACCACACCCTGTTTGCGTGAGCTCCAAGACACCAGACTGCCGGCTAGGAACACACAATAAGCGCTTGTTGAACGACGATCGATCGTCAACGTTACTTGCCCAGTCTACATCAACGAAGCTTGTGAGGTAGAGTGACTTGGAAGCAGCAAGCGATAAGCCATGCGTCATAGACCTTTTAAGATACCTCAACACTCGCTTACAGGCTAGCCAGTGAACTGTAGTTGGAGCAGAGAGAAATTGACTGAGCTTGTTGATAATGAACGCAATATCAGGACGTGTGATGGTGAGATATTGCAACGCCCCAATCACACTCCTGTATTGATAGGGCTCCTCCATTGGGTCCCCTCCTTCACGAGATAGCACTAGAGTCGAAGCTGCTGGCGTGGAACACGGTTTGACACCAATGAGGTTTACCTTGTTGAGCAAGTCAGCGACATACTTCGTCTGTGACAGGAACAACCCAGACGCAGACCTAGTAACTTCAATGCCAAGAAAGTAGTGAAGATCACCTAAGTCCTTCAGTGCAAACTGGGAGTTTAAGTCCTGTGTGAGGCGCTTGATAACAGACGGTTTGTTCCTAGTAACTATATTATCATCAACGTAGACCAACAAGACTATGAAGACGGAGTCTTTGTTGAAGATGAACAGGGACGTGTCTACACGAGAGCCAACACAACCCCACGATAGGAGAGCAAGTCTGAGCCGATCAAACCAGGCCCACGGGGCTTGTCTCAAACCATATAAGGCCTTGTGCAATTTACAGACATGGTTGGGTCTGGCAGCATCAACAAAACCATGTGGTTGACTCATGTATACGTCTTCAGTGAGGACACACCATTTAGAAAGGCGTTATTCACATCAAGCTGGACAATATTCCAGTTATGAAACACTGCAAGAGTGAGAACCACACGAATCGTGCAGGGCTTCACAACAGGGCTAAAGGTTTCAGTGAAATCTACCCCAGGTGTTTGTGGCAAACCCTTGGCGAGCAGGCGTGCTTTGAACCTCTGTATAGAGCCATTGGAATTATATTTGATCTTGTAAACCCACTTGTTGCCAATGATGTTCTGTGTAGGTGATGCAGGAACCAGGCGTTATCAATGGTGCCCACAAGAAGAGTTGTAGTCTTTATTTTGTACATTTGATGTACTAAAGTCTCACGAAGACTCTTGCTTGTAATTGCTTATTCATTAATAAAAAGTTGAAACGTTCATTCATTCTTCCTTGTCTGTTTGAAGCTTTATGATAAAACATTAGTCTTTAGTCCATAAACAAACTAAACAACTTACGAAGAGACAAATGTAGATTTGCATGAACAAACTCTTCGTAGTTTGCTTAAAATGATATATTCGCAATCTAAGGGTTAAAAGACTATTGACCTCAGTATGATTGTTAGGAGAATCTATGATGTCTGGTTATGGGGCATTGAGAGTTGGAGACTCTATAGTTCTTCTAGGTATCTTCCGAAGGTACTGAATTGACAAGTGCACTTCTAGAGACAAGATAAGAACAAACCATTTAACCTCTTATGTCTCGAAGTCACTACGTATGAATTGCATCGTGCTTACCTTAATCCTGAAATGAGACATGTCATTTCACACCTTACGTATTCTCATTTGAGAAAGTCAGAGTTCGGACTTACTATGTGATTCCGAACAAGGTCTATTGGTGAAATACTAAGTTGTGAGAATGTCATGAGTAACTTTGTGAAGTTCTCATAGATATGGAATTCATGTACAAGATTGCTGAAATGTAATGTATATCACCTCATGCTTTGTTCCTTGGAATGTGAATAAATGAACTGGCCAGTGTCCAAATTGAGTCCTGACTCTTTTGGATGAAACAATGTGACTTGTTAGCTCCTCGTCAATACATTGTTTCTAACTTATTCACAAGCGACAAAGGAGTTGAGGAAATAACAGCTAGAAGGGTAAAATGTTAATTTTGTAAATCCCGACTAGCTGATGATATTCATGAAGGGTAAACACTGATAATATTCTGTGGATCTACTCATTACAATTAGGTTGAATTCTTGAGTAGAAAATAAATTCATTTGAACCGAGAGATTTTCCGTGTCAACTCTTTAGTGGAGTCAGTTGACATTAAGCTAAACTTGGAAAAGGTTTGTGAACTTTTGAGTCCAAGTATTTAGCTCAAGCTTTGTTCATTTGGATCCATGAGGTCACTATCACGAATCACATCGAGTAGGAATAGTTAAACTGGAAGCTAAGTCAAAACAAGAACGAAAATTGTCAAAAGGGTATTTTTGTCTTTTGAGACATAGGATGAAATGAATGTCAATAAATTTTTTGACATGGTCATTTGATGACTCAATAATACTCGGCCATGACTTGATCATTGGGCCCTGTGAATTAATTTCATTTCATTAGAATTTTATTGAAAATTCTTAATGGGCCTTTTTCATGTTGTCATGAACAAATGGAAAAGCTTCTAGAAGGCTTTCTAGAATGATGTTAGGCGCCCAACATACCCAAAGAAAGAGAGAATATTTTGTGCATAAATGTATCAAGATACTTGCCAAAAGAAAAAGAGGAAACAAATTTCCTATGCATGCCATAAGGAAATTCGGCCAAGGCTAGAGAAAGGAACAAAATAGGAAACAAATCAAGGCTTCTAGAAGGCCTTGTTGGCCGTGTGCCTCATAGAGGAAAAGAGGAAATTGACTCATGAATATGTGATATTCTATAGAAGAGGAAACTACCTTATTGAAGGTGAGACCTCTCCTATAAATAGGAGCCTCATTCCACACATTTCATTCATCCAAGTTTAAGAGATTTGAGAGACTCTCTCTCTAGAACTTGGCCGATCCTCTCTCTCTATCTCTAGTTAATTTTCGGTTTTTTTTGGCACCTAGGTCCTCATTTGACCTAGTGTTTAGCTCTGCGACTTCAAGACTCGTTCTTAAGTCGTAGTGTTTAAAAGTGCCCACACACTAATTCCTTTTATCTTGAGTGATTTAGTGATAGAAACTTTCGTGGTTGCTCGAGTTAACGAGGAAAGGAAGAGAGACGTGCTGCGAGGAGACGAACGTTGCAACCTTTTCCAAAAGCTTCTCAACGTTCAAGCTTCTAACAAGGTTAGCAATCTTTTATGCTCATTATAGTTTTTATTTACATGTGCTTGCTCTTTGTCTAGGTTAGTAAAAACTGTTATACTTGTAGAAGAAAATTTTTAAAATTCCGCCGCTTAACGAAGTGTTAAACTTTTTCTTAAACCCTAGATCGATTCCAACACCAGGGACCAAGTTTGATTTATCGCTAGGGCATCAAGTTCAAGGTTCATAGCCTGAGTCCATCTCGGATCTGACAAGGCTTGTGAAACTGTTTATGGCTTTTTTGAACCAGGTTCTACTAGGATAGGATGTTTTGTGGCAGCTAGAGCTTTTGGCTTGTAGATCTGTGATTTGGAACGTGTGGTCATAGGGTGAATAGAGAGAACAGGCTCAACATGGGGTTATTGTTCAGCAGGAGGTGTATGTTGGGATTTGAGGTAGTAGTGTTTGAGATGAAGGTTCAAATGGAAGTTGAATTGAAATTGAGCGGATAGGGATAGATGGAGGTGATAGATGTTGTGGAGTTATCATGTCTAATGAGATGGGTGAAGGTATGTGAGGTGATTCTGGTTCAGTAGGCTGAGCTCTATCAGGTGGGTGTGATTCAGTAGGCTGAGCTCTATCAGGTGAATGTGGTTCAGTAAGCTGAGCTCTATCAGATGTATGGTGATCAGGAGTTGGCTGATTTGATGGTGTGAAGGTAAGGGTTGGAAGTATGATAATTGCAGGGTCAATGATAGGAGTTACCTGTGTTGTCAATGGTGCCCACAAGAAAAGTAGCAGTTTTTACTTATGTACATTTGATGTAATAAAGTCTCACGAAGACTCTTGCTTGTAACTGCTGAATTATTAATAAAAGTTGAAACGTTCATTCATTCTTCCTTGTCTGTTTGAAGCTTTATGATAAACTATAGACTTTAGTCCTTAATCAAACCTAACAACATATGAAGAGACAAATGCAGATTTGCATAAACAAACTCTTCATGGTTTGCTTAAAACAATATGTTCGCAATCTAAGGATCAAAGGACTATTTATCTCAGTACGATTGTTAGGAGAATCTATGATGTCTGGTTATGGGGCATAGAGAGTTGGAGACACTATAGTTCTTCTAGGTATCTTCTGAAGGTACTGAATTGATCAGTGCACTTCTAGAGACAGAATAAGAACAAACCATTTAACCTCTTATGTCTCGAAGTCACTAGGTAGGAATTGCATCATGCTTACCTCAATCCTGAAATGAGACATGTCATGTCATAGCTTACGTATTCTCATGACATATTGGTGAAGTACTAAGTTGTGAAGATATCATGAGTAACTTTGTGAAGATCTCATAGATATGGAATTCATATACAAGATTGCTTAAATGCAATGTATATCACATCATGCTTTGTTGAGTAAAAATAGATAATATTCAGTGGATCCACTCATCACAATTAATTTGAATTCTTGAGTAAAAAATAAATTCATTTGAACTGAGAGATTCTCAGTGTCAACTCTTTAGTGAAATCAGTTGACATTAAGCTACTTGAAAAAGGTTTGTGAACTTTTTGAGTCCAAGTATGTTAGCTCAAGTTTTGTTCATTTAGATCCATGAGGTCACTGTCACAAGTCATTTCGAGTAGGATTAGTTAAACTAGAAGCTAAGTCAAAACAAGAACTAGACAAGTTTTACGAAAATTGTCTAAAGGGTATTTTTGTCTTTTTGGACTTGTGATGAAATGAATGTCAATGAATAAGTTTTTTGACATTTTCATATGATGACAAATGACTTAGACCACTCGGCCATGTTAAGAATATTGGGCCTTGAGGATTAATTTCATATCATGGAATTTTGCTTGAAAATTCTTAATGTGCTTTCCTTATGTTGTCATGAACAAATGAAAAAACATCTAGAAGCTACTTCTAGAAGGCCTTACACGTCCAAATAAGAGAGAATAAGAGAGTTTATTTTGTGCATTAATGTATGAAGATACTTGCCAGAAGAAAAAGAGGAAACAAATTTCCTCTAGAAGGAAATAAGTCACATGGCCAAGGCAAGAGAGAGGCAATCAAAAGAGGAAACAATCTTGCGTCTAGAAGCCCAAAGAAGGGGAGAAAGAGAGGCAAATATTTGCTCATGAATATGTGATATTCTATAGAAAAGAGAAACTATACTTTGAAGGTAATCTCTCTCCTTAAATAGAGCTCTCATTCTCATTGTTTCTCATCCCAAAATTTTAGAGACTGAGAGCTTCTCTCTCTAGGATTAGCTGCCCATGTCTCTCTCTCTCTCTCTCTCTCTCTCTCTCTCTCTCTCTCTCTCTCTCTATCTCTCTAACTCTTTTCGTTTTTGTTTTGGCACCTAGGTCCACATTTGACCTAGCGTTTTGTTTGAGCTCTTCGACTCTAAGACTTGTTCTTGAGTCATTGTGTTTAAAAGTGCCCGCACTCTAATTCCTTCTTACCTCGAATGATTTATGTGATAGAAACTTTCGTGGTTACTCGAATTCCAGGAGAACGAAGAAAGATGAGCTGCGTGGGGGAGACGAGCGATTCAATCTCCACAAGCTTCTCAACGACCAAGATACACAAAGGTTAGTAAACGTGTAATTGCTCTTAGATAGTTTAATTTAAAAATAACATGTGCTTGCTCTTTGTCTAGGTTAGTAAAAATCGTTTTTACTTGTTTAAAGAAAATTTTTATATTCCGCCGCTTGCTAGAAGCGATAAATCTTTTCTTAACCCTAGATCTATTCCAACAACCTGATCAGGAAACAACTGAGAGAATGGAAATTCACTCTCATTGAACACTGCATTTCTTGTGACATAGACACGTCCTAAGGGGTGTAGCACTTGTACCCTTTGTGTAATGAGCTGTAGCCAATAAACAAACACTTTGAAGACATGAATTGCATCTTCTTGTTGTTGTATGGTCTCAGGTGTAGGAACACTGTGCAGCCAAAGACATGCAGGAAAGTATAGTCTGGTTGTCTTTCGAGCAACTTCTGGTATAAGCTCATTCATTGTAGCACCGGAGTTGGAAGTGAATTGATTGCAAAAGTTGCTGATGAGAGCGCATCCCACCAGAACAGAAGAGGTAAGTTTGTTTGAGAGACTTCGCTACATATCTTTTAAAGCTTTTGAATACTGTGAATGATTCTGACTTGAGCTTCAGCGGATAGATCCAGGTGAACCTTGAAAAGTCATCTACAAAATGCATATAGTATCTGTAGCCAAGTGTAGATACTATTGGAGATGGTCCCCATAGATCCGTGTGTATAAGTTGTAGTCTAGTAGACACAGTTTGAGACAATGTGAATGGTAACGAGTGACTCTTTCCTAGTTGACAAGCATCACATAATTTTTATTGTGTTCAATAGGTAAAGAGACATTACGTTTTCTCAAAACCGAATCTACAATTTTATTTGAAGCATGGCATAATCTACTATGCCACGTGTGCCATTGACACTCTTTTGTTGTAGAAAAACATGCAGGAGACTCTGATTGACGATTTTCAGGTGACTTCTGGCTCAAGAAAGCTGGCTGACTGGTTCCTCCCTCAAGACTCTATGACTTGCCTAGCACGTAAAGTCCATTCTCAAGAATTCCTTGCACCAGTACCTGTTCTGTCTGATTATCCATAACAACACAATGATCAACATGAAACTCAACATAGACATCATTATCTAATGTTAGTTTTGATATGCTAACCAGACTTTTCTTTATCTGAGGTACACGCAGGATATTTTTCAGTTTAATTTTTGCTGATTTTGAATGTAAATGGACAGTCCAGTGTAAGTCATGGAGAGACATTTACCATTCTCGACCATGATTTTGTCATTGCCATTGTACTCAGTGTTCATGTGAACCTTGTCCAGCTCGGCAGTCACATGATTCGTTGCACCAGAATCAGCATACCACGCTGGATCAGCTACAGTTTCAGGACCAGCATAGAACGCTGCCTTGTTGAGTTGATTGTTGTTGTTGCTTGTGGCTGGTGCTGAGATAGGCCCTTGGAAGGACTCACCGAGTCTGTGCCAACACGCAACAGCCACGTGTCTTTGCTTGCCACATATCTGACAAGTAGGTCGTGAGTTTGAACCTCGACCACCAGTGAAACGTCCTCGACTACCACTGCCTCTAGAGCGACTTCTACCACGAGTATCTGTGTAGTTCGCCATTGCTCCATTGTAGTTTGTTGAGACTGAGTGAACATCAATCGTTGACTGTGAGGTGAGGTGGTCGATGCACGTTTCTTGTGAGAGAGCCATAGCTAAGACCTCTTGGACAGTTATTCTAGACGAGTCACCATCACATTGTTGCAGACGGTTGTTCACCAGTGTAACGACAACATCATACTCAACAGGTAATCCCATGACCATCGTCGGAGATGTCACCACCAGCCAAGAAAATTGAATTTGCGATGGCTTCCATTTTGTTGAAGTAGTCACAGATCGAGAGACTTCCTTTCTTTGTTGCTTGAAGATGAGTCTTCAGAGGCATAAGCCCAGCCTTCGATCTGACAGCAAACCTCTATTCCATAGCAATCCACATTCCATGAGAAGAACGAATTCTTGTGACTGACCTGAGGATCGTGGTTGATAGAGATGAAAGGAGCCAACTCAAGAAAAGCTGATCCTCTCTCAACCACTGGATATACTTTGGATTTGTTGATTTCGTGATATTTCCTTGAGGATCTGTGTGTTCGACAAATTCTTTGGGGCAAATCTTCATTCCGAAGACGAATCCTTCAAGGTTGTGTCCGATCACTGCTGGTAAGACTTGGCTTCTCCAAACAGAATAGTTATCTTTGTCGAGTTTGAGAGAGATTGCAGATGAGAGAGTAGGAGCGAAGTGTGAGGAAGCTGCTGAGCTCAGGATCTCTAATGAAGACGAGGAAATTCCGTCGAACACCATTGATGTAGCTCTAATACAAAGTGAAGCTTTGGATAATATCAGATCTAGGAGAATCGAATGCTCTAGAGAGAGAAAACCTTCTCTATGAGCCTTTTGTGTATTTGTATTTCTTAACCAAATTACTTGAGTTACACGTATTTATACAAACCATAATTGTCTAGGTACATTGTATTTAACTAACAACCTTCCTAACAGCCTAACCGTCTTGACCAACGCTTAGACCAATGGACTTGCTTGAGATGGCTGTTGGAATCGATCTAGGGTTTAAGAAAATAATTAACGCTTCGGTAAGCGGCGGAATTTTAAAAAAATTTCTTTTACAAGTAAAACAGTTTTTACTAACCTAGACAAGTGCAAGTACATGTAATTAAAAACCAATATGAGCTAGAAGTTTACTAACCTTTCTTGAAGCTTGAACTTTGAAGAAGCTTGTGGAAAGTTTGCAACGCTCGTCTCCCCTCGCAGCACGTCTCTCTTTCTTTCCTCGGCACCTCGTGCAACCACGAAAGTTTCTATCACTAAATCACTCGAAAAGAAGGAATCAGTGAGTGGGCACTTTTAAACACTACGACTTAAGAACGAGTCTCGAAGTCGCAGAGCTAAACACTAGGTCGAGTGAGGACCTAGGTGCCAAGACAAGAAAAAATCGAAAATAAACTAGAGAGAGAGAGAGGATTTCGGCCACAAGTTCTAGAGAGAGAGTCTCTCAAATCTCTTAAACTTGGATGAATGAAATGTGAGGAAATGAGGCTCCTATTTATAGGAGAGGCTTTACCTTCAATAAGGTAGTTTCCTCTTCTATAGAATATCACATATTCATGAGCAAATATTGCCTCTTTCCCACTTGAGAAACTCGGCCAAACAAGGCTTCTAGAAGCCTTGATTTGTTTCCTATTTTGTTCAAGGCCTTGCCTTGTCTCTCACTTGGCCGATTCCCACTTTCCTCTTGGAGGAAATTTGTTTCCTCTTTTTCTTTTGGCAAGTATCTAAATACATTTATGCACAAAATAAACTCTCCTATTTCTCTATTAGGGTAGGCGCCCAAGTCTCTCTAGAAGGAGCTTCTAGAAGCTTCTTCATTTGTTTATGACAACATGAGAAAGGCCCATTAAGAATTTTCAATAAAATTCTTATGAAATGAAATTAATTCACAAGGCCCAGTTAATCATATTATGGCCGAGTGACATTAAGTCATCAAATGAACTTGTCAAAATTTATTGACATCCATTTCATCCTTATGTCTCAAAAGACAAAAATACCCTTTCGACAATTTTCGTTCTTGTTTTGACTTAGCTTCCAGTTTAACAATTCCTATCGATGTGATTCGTGACAGTGACCTCATGGACCCAAATGAACAAAGCTTGAGCTAAACACTTGGACTCAAAAGTTCACAAACCTTTTCCAAGTTTAGCTTAATGCCAACTGACTCCACTAAAGAGCTGACACTGAAAATCTCTCGGTTCAAATGAATTTATTTTCTACTCAAGAATTCGACCTAATTATGATGAGCGGATCCACTGAATATTATCTATGTTTACCCTTCATGAATGTCATCAGCTAGTCGGGATTTACTAAATTACCATTTTACCCTTCTAGCTGTTATTTACTCAACTCCTTTGTCGCTTGTGAATAAGTTAGAAACAATGTATTGACGAGGAGCTAACAAGTCACATCGTTTCATCCAAAAGAGTCAGGAATCAATTTGGACACTGGCCAGTTCATTTATTCACACTCCAAGGAACAAAGCATGAGGTGACATACATTGCATTTCAGCAATCTTGTACATGAATTCCATATCTATGAGAACTTCACAAAGTTACTCATGACAGACTCACAATTTAGTACTTCACCAATAGGCCTTGTTCGGAATCACATAGTGAGTCCGAACTTTGACTTTCTCAAATGAGAATACTAAGGTGTGAAATGGCATGTCTCATTTCAGGATTAAGGTAAGCATGATGCAATTCATACATAGTGACTTCGAGACATAAGAGGTTAAATGGTTTGTTCTTATATTGTCTCTAGAAGTGCACTGGTCAATTCAGTACCTTCGGAAGATACCTAGAAGAACTATAGAGTCCCCAACTCTCAATGCCTCATAACCAGACATCATAGATTCTTCTAACAATCATACTGAGGTCAATAGTCCTTTGACCCTTAGATTGCGAATATATCGTTTTAAGCAAACTACGAAGAGTTTGTTCATGCAAATCTACATTTGTCTCTTCGTAAGTTGTTAAGTTTGTTTATGGACTAAAAGACTAAGGTTTTATCATAAAGCTTCAAACAAAGAAAGAATGAATGAACGTTTCAACTTTATTAAGGAATAGGCAATTACAAGCAAGAGTCTTCGTAAGACTATATGACATCAAATGTACATAAATAGACACTACTACTCTTCTTGTGGGCACCATTGACAACAAACTCCCACTTGACTCAAAGAAGATGTGAGTAGTCCTCCTTGCCTAATCCCTCTCGAAGTTGGTCGAAGACCATGTTCGCTAGGGCCTTGGTGAATGGATCTTCCAGAGA
Source organism: Urtica dioica subsp. dioica (assembly GCF_054948205.1). Lineage (NCBI taxonomy): Eukaryota > Viridiplantae > Streptophyta > Magnoliopsida > Rosales > Urticaceae > Urtica > Urtica dioica. Next base: position 34,018,101 of record NC_142761.1, read on the forward strand.
TCTACTTCACCTCCACGTCTCTGCGTTGCGCGATCTCTCGAATCAAATGGTATTTCTTCTCAATATGTTTAGAGCGCTTATGGCTTCTAGGTTCCTTTGAGTTAGCGACAGCCCCACTATTATCACAACAGCTCCACCATTAAGGATGAACACAGATCCCGAAGTGGATTTCCTGGAATCCTTATCCGCTTGAAAATCGGAGTCGGTATATCCCGTCATAGTCAGGTCAGTACCTGAGTATGTAAGCATCAAGTTCCTAGTTCTTCGAAGATACTTAAGAACATGCTTAACAGCAATCCAGTGCTCGGGTCCAGGGTTGGATTGGAAACGGCTAACTACGCCAACGGCGAAACATATATCAGGTCTAGTGCAAAGCATAGCATACATGAGGCTTCCTACGGCAGAGGCGTAAGGAATCTTCCTCATGTCTTCAATCTCTTGTGCAGTCTTGGGAGACTGGTCCTTAGAGAGTGAAACTCCATGCCTAAAGGGTGTTTGACCCCTCTTGCAGTCTTGCATCGAGAAGCGATCCATCACCTTATCAATATAAGGTGCTTGAGAGAGCGACAGGGTCCGGTTTTTCCTATCTCGAAAGATTTGGATTCCCAGAATGTATGCAGCTTCTCCTAGATCCTTCATATCGAATTGCTTTGCCAGCCAGACCTTAACCTCAGATAACTTACCCACGTCATTACCAATGAGTAGTATATCATCGACATATAGTACTAGAAACACAACTTTACCTTCGTGTATTAACTTGTAAACACAAGGCTCATCTATCGACTGTTCAAAGCCAAAGCTTTTTACAGTTTCATCGAATCTAATATTCCATGACCTAGATGCTTGCTTTAGTCCATAAATGGATTTAAGCAACTCACAAACCTTGGTCTCTTGACCTTTATCCACGAAACCGTCTGGTTGAGCCATGTAAATGCGCTCGTCAAGATTGCCATTCAGAAAGGCTGTCTTGACATCCATTTGCCAGATCTCATAGTCGAGAGCTGCAGCTATGGATAGGAGTATGCGGATGGATTTAAGCATTGCGACTGGCGATAAGGTTTCTTCATAGTCAATCCCTTCTTGTTGGGTATAACCCTTTGCCACAAGTCGTGCTTTGAACGTCTCGACGTTCCCATCAGGACCCCTTTTCTTCTTGTATATCCACTTACACCCTACGGGTTTAATCCCTTCAGAAAGGTCTACAAGTTTTCAGACTTTGTTGACATACATCGAGTGCATTTCAACTTTCATGGCGTCAAGCCAAAGGTTTGATTCAGAACAAGCCATCGCTTGGCTATAGGAAACAGGATCATCCATGTCAGAGACGGCTACAAGAGAGTCTCCATAAGACATGTACCTGTCAGGCTTTTGAGTAGCCCTCCCACTACGTCTAAGTACTACTTGACGAGATTCTGATGAGTTAGGTTGTGTTTCAGTTGGGGTAAGAACAGTTCTTACAGATGAGGTAGAAGCTTCCTCACCCAACTTTTCTTCAAGCACAATTTTGCTTCTAGGTTTTGCATATTTCATAAAGTCCTCCTCAAGGAAACGAGCATTCATGCTAACGAAAGTCTTATCGTCCTCGGGACTATAGAAAGTAAAACCTTTGGTTTCCTTTGGATATCCCACAAACAGGCACAATTCTGACCTACTAGCCAACTTGCTAGTCTTTTGCCTCAGCATGTGTGCAGGGCAACCCCAAATTCAGATGCGGCCAAGATTCACTTTACGGCCAGTCCATCGTTCATAAGGAGTACCAAGAACCGTTTTAGACGGAACTTGGTTCAGAATGTAGGCGGCTGTTTCGAGGGCATATCCCCAAAAGGAAAGCGGGAGTGATGAGTAACTCATCATTGATCATCTCCATAAGAGTTCGGTTTCTTCTCTCTGACACTCCGTTTTGTTGAGGTGTGCCAGGTGCGGTAAGCTGAGAAGCGATACCATCTTCTTTAAGAAAGTCATCGAACTCTCCAGACATATACTCACCACCTCGATCAGATCGAAGGGTTTTGATCACTTTGCCAGTTTGCTTTTCCACTAAAGCCCTAAAGACCTTAAATACGTTAAAGGTCTCGGATTTGTGTTTAAGCAAATAGACAAACCCATATCTTGAGTAATCATCAGTGAAAGTAACGAAGTATTCGTATCCTCCACGTGCCTGTTGGTTGAGCGGTCCACATACATCAGAATGTATTAGTTCCAGCAGCTCAGTGGCTTTTCGACCCTTATCGGAGAAAGGTCGCTTAGTCATTTTTCCTTCTATGCAGGATTCACAAGTAGGTAGTGAACCTATTGCAGAGGCTTGGAGTGGACCATCCCTCACAAGTCTCTTAATCCTATCTAGACTGATATGACCAAGTCTTAAGTGCCAGAGGTATGTTGATTTTGTTAGATCGGAGGATTCAGAAAGTTTGATCCTCTTTGGCTCCCTAATAAGATCATTATCTATTTCGGTGTCTAAGATGGAAGGTTGAGTGGGATAAATGTAGAAAAGAGCATTCTTCATACATGCATCAGTGACAAAAGAATAATCAGGAAACGAAATACGAATTCCAGTCTTTATGAACTTTAAACAATAATCTTGCTCAAGAAGTCGAGCAACAGATATTAAGTTCTTCCCAAAGGTAGGAACAAAATAAACATTGTTCAAGTTTAAAGTGCGGTCTTCAAAAGACAGCGTCACGGATCCCACAGCCTTCGCAGACACCAGGCTCCCATCACCCCATTTGAAACAGAACTCGCCTTCCTCTAAGGTTTTGGTTTTCTTGAAACCATTCAAGGAACAACAAATATGGTTAGTAGCAGTGGAGTCAATAATCCACGATGATACATTATCAGCTACTAAGCATGCTTCGGTAACTAGTACAATACTATGTTCCTTTGCTTTGAGATAGGCGGGACAGTTCTTTTTATCGTCCTTGTAAGGTCTCTTCACAGTTCCAGAGGCGGAGGCTTTTTGCTCAGTAGCATGTGCCTCTCCTTGATTCCTCTTTCTCTTAGTGAAACCTACAGCAGTGTGAAGTTCCTCCATAAGCTTGGTAACAGTGTACTCTAGCTTGTTTATGGAGTAGTTCATCTTGGAGGTATCAAGAGATGCGGGGAGAGTTTCTAAGATCATATCTATGATATTCTTCCCATCAATCTCAAATCCTAGGATTTCCATTTTATTCAGAAAACTAATGATCAGTATAATGAAGTCTCCAACAGGGGTCCTAGCCTGCATATGACAGTTCATAAACTGTCGGACTGCTTGTAGCCTTGTTTGACGCCTTTGCCCTCCAAACATCTCAAGGAGATTGTAGAGCATGTCAGCGGCAGTCTCGAAGTCACGATGTTGCTCTTTCAGCATATTGTTCATAGATGCCAAGATTTAGCACCTCACAATCTCATCCGATCGAAGCCAGGCCGATAAGGCGTCATTGTCCTCTTGAGTTGAATCATCATTCGTCAGAGGAGGACACGGGGTGGTGAGTACCCATTTGTGCTTGTTAACGGTAGGTATTATGTCGAGGTTACGTTTCCAGTCGACGTAATTGTCGCCTTCGAGTTTATTCGAGGAAAGAATTGTAGAGAGAGGGTTGAGAGACATATTGCCTATAAAAGTTGAAACAAGTTTATGATTAGTCTTTGGTTTAGGATTTAAGTTTTATTAAGACTTTTGTAAAATCCAAAGGTGTTATAAACCAAACGATAATTTACTCCCTCAAGAGAAGGCCGCAAAAAATCTCCATTTATAAGTAAATGACACATCATTAATGCTAAGCCAAGATGTCAATACATCTATTTTGACTAGCCACATTTTAAATTGGTTTGATCACTCGCATCCTTTCGCAGAGCCTCAAGGGAGGATACTAGGGATTGAGCCTAAGCGTGCAACCAACCACTTAGTCCAAAAGATCAGCTTTGAAAAACAATCCCCCAAGGGGAGGCCTTGCCATCATTGCATCACTCTCGGACGTAGCTCATTGAGCAATGATCGAAGAAATAACGCCTTGGAGTACTCACATTTAAGTGAGGGTCGCAAGAGCGGCTCTTAGTCCCACGTTATTGCATCTTTCATTATTGTTGGGGATCGTGGGTTACAAACAACGAATATAACCCTCCCACTTAGTTTTTGGAGTTGGTTCATCGACTCTTATAAGTTCGGAAACAAATTTCCTAGTTAGAGAGCGACAGAGCGGACAACTAGAAGAGAATCCTAGATCGACATGTTCAGAGCAGTATTAGTGCATAAAGGCACAAGGTACATACTCGATCTTTTCCTATTTTCTATTTCGGGAAAGTGCGTGAGGGAAGTGTGAACTTCAACTCACTCGAACACTTGAAAGTTTGAGATTACACATCTTTTTATTTTTCGGCTTGTCTACAAGGAGACCTCCCACTCAAATTTTCAAGAGCATATAGATTTTGAACATATGTGATATAGATATAGTTTTGAAAACATTTTGAAAATTTATTTGATTTGGATGACAAAATATTTTCAAGTTTGAAAGTGAAAACGGTTTTTCAAAATTCAAACTAGTTTTGTAAAAATTCAATTTCAATTAAACTTTCAAAAATAAAAACATTTTAATCTTACACATCATGTTTATAATCATATGAAAAACATTTTTGCTCAAGAAAATTTTCTCATTAGAGTTCTATAACTCATGGTAGTGGGGTTTGAAAATCCGGATTTCTAAAAAACTGGAGTTTCAGACAGCCGTGCACCTCGGAATAAAATCGCCATATCTGGCGGCTCCGATGTCCTTTTCAGCCGAAACCGGTGGCATTGGACAGAGGACAGACAGAGCTTTAATTTGATTCAAGAATCATTAAATTTCGATTTCTGAGCAGAGAGTTATGCCACTTTTAATGCGGGTTTACTCCAGCTCGAAGAAAAAGAAATAAATTAAAGCTTGGTCCTACTTAGGTGCGAAAAAGAATAAAGTGTAATGGAACGTTTTAAGATGTTGTTTAAAGCTTTTATTTGTGTTTTATTAGCAGGGTAATAACATAGAATAAAAGAAATAACAACATGCATAAAACGATTCAAGTAAAAATAAGAAACTAGCAAGATATCAAAACTAGTCACAAAATTTTACTCGAAATTTCTCAAACCTTTAAAACACGTTTTTCAATATAAAAAATTAAAAAACTTTTAGAACTGATTCTAATGTGTTTTAAAAATATCCCAAACTCATAGAAAATCAACATGCTTTTTAATTTAAAGACAAGAGCAATAAATTAAAAAAAATCTAAGATTACAATTCTAACTTGTCACAAAATTAGTAAACTTTCGAAAACGATTTTCAAGCTCATAATTTTAAAAACATGTACATGCTAATCTTTGACCATAGCTCTGATACCATTTGTTGGAATCGATCTAGGGTTTAAGAAAATAATTAACGCTTCGGTAAGCGGCGGAATTTTAAAAAATTTCTTTTACAAGTAAAACAATTTTTACTAACCTAGACAAGTGCAAGTACATGTAATTAAAAACCAATATGAGCTAGAAGTTTACTAACCTTTCTTGAAGCTTGAACTTTGAAGAAGCTTGTGGAAAGTTTGCAACGCTCGTCTCCCCTCGCAGCACGTCTCTCTTTCTTTCCTCGGCACCTCGTGCAACCACGAAAGTTTCTATCACTAAATCACTCGAAAAGAAGGAATCAGTGAGTGGGCACTTTTAAACACTACGACTTAAGAACGAGTCTCGAAGTCGCAGAGCTAAACACTAGGTCGAGTGAGGACCTAGGTGCCAAGACAAGAAAAAATCGAAAATAAACTAGAGAGAGAGAGAGAGGATTTCGGCCACAAGTTCTAGAGAGAGAGTCTCTCAAATCTCTTAAACTTGGATGAATGAAATGTGAGGAAATGAGGCTCCTATTTATAGGAGAGGCTTTACCTTCAATAAGGTAGTTTCCTCTTCTATAGAATATCACATATTCATGAGCAAATATTGCCTCTTTCCCACTTGAGAAACTCGGCCAAACAAGGCTTCTAGAAGCCTTGATTTGTTTCCTATTTTGTTCAAGGCCTTGCCTTGTCTCTCACTTGGCCGATTCCCACTTTCCTCTTGGAGGAAATTTGTTTCCTCTTTTTCTTTTGGCAAGTATCTAAATACATTTATGCACAAAATAAACTCTCCTATTTCTCTATTAGGGTAGGCGCCCAAGTCTCTCTAGAAGGAGCTTCTAGAAGTTTCTTCATTTGTTCATGACAACATGAGAAAGGCCCATTAAGAATTTTCAATAAAATTCTTATGAAATGAAATTAATTCACAAGGCCCAGTTAATCATATTATGGCCGAGTGACATTAAGTCATCAAATGAACTTGTCAAAATTTATTGACATCCATTTCATCCTTATGTCTCAAAAGACAAAAATACCCTTTCGACAATTTTCGTTCTTGTTTTGACTTAGCTTCCAGTTTAACAATTCCTATCGATGTGATTCGTGACAGTGACCTCATGGACCCAAATGAACAAAGCTTGAGCTAAACACTTGGACTCAAAAGTTCACAAACCTTTTCCAAGTTTAGCTTAATGCCAACTGACTCCACTAAAGAGCTGACACTGAAAATCTCTCGGTTCAAATGAATTTATTTTCTACTCAAGAATTCGACCTAATTATGATGAGCGGATCCACTGAATATTATCTATGTTTACCCTTCATGAATGTCATCAGCTAGTCGGGATTTACTAAATTACCATTTTACCCTTCTAGCTGTTATTTCCTCAACTCCTTTGTCGCTTGTGAATAAGTTAGAAACAATGTATTGACGAGGAGCTAACAAGTCACATCGTTTCATCCAAAAGAGTCAGGAATCAATTTGGACACTGGCCAGTTCATTTATTCACACTCCAAGGAACAAAGCATGAGGTGACATACATTGCATTTCAGCAATCTTGTACATGAATTCCATATCTATGAGAACTTCACAAAGTTACTCATGACAGACTCACAACTTAGTACTTCACCAATAGGCCTTGTTCGGAATCACATAGTGAGTCCGAACTTTGACTTTCTCAAATGAGAATACTAAGGTGTGAAATGACATGTCTCATTTCAGGATTAAGGTAAGCATGATGCAATTCATACATAGTGACTTCGAGACATAAGAGGTTAAATGGTTTGTTCTTATATTGTCTCTAGAAGTGCACTGGTCAATTCAGTACCTTCGGAAGATACCTAGAAGAACTATAGAGTCCCCAACTCTCAATGCCTCATAACCAGACATCATAGATTCTTCTAACAATCATACTGAGGTCAATAGTCCTTTGACCCTTAGATTGCGAATATATCGTTTTAAGCAAACTACGAAGAGTTTGTTCATGCAAATCTACATTTGTCTCTTCGTAAGTTGTTAAGTTTGTTTATGGACTAAAAGACTAAGGTTTTATCATAAAGCTTCAAACAAAGAAAGAATGAATGAACGTTTCAACTTTATTAAGGAATAGGCAATTACAAGCAAGAGTATTCGTAAGACTATATGACATCAAATGTACATAAATAGACACTACTACTCTTCTTGTGGGCACCATTGACAACAATGGCTGTGATCAGGTTTGGACCTCTTCAGGGTTGTCTCTATCACTAAAGTATTACATTTCTTAACAATAAAAAAGGATACACGACACAACGAAATTGTTTGAGCTGGTTGTGATCAGGTGAGGACCTCTTCAGGGTTGTCTCTATCACGAAAGCACGAAATTTCTTAACAATAAAAAAGATACACGACACAACAAAATAGATAAACCAAAACACTAGAAAGTGGTGATTTTTCATACTACTAGAGAGATTTTCATATAAGTCCGAGTAGAATGAAATTATAATTGATGTCTTATAAGCTTTACATTTTTTTATGTCCGTTGTTGTTTTTATTTTAATTGTTTGCATAGTAGTATTGTGGCTTGATTGTAGTTGTTTTGCATTTTTTTTAATGTGTTTGTTATATTTATTTTAATTATTTACAGTATAATAAATATATGTATATAATACAACCCCACAATATATACATATAAATATATGTAACCACACAGTATAAATATATATATATATATATATATATATATAACTTGAAATAAAATGTTAATAACCTACAGGGTTATTAGGTTTTTATATGTCTTTAATTTTCTAAAATTTTAACAAATTAACTAATGTGTTAACAGGGTGGAATAAAATATTCGTCGTACCCGCTAAATTTTTAACCTGTTTTAAACTGATATTATCCTACCCGTTAAGATAGGATAGGGTAGAGGGTATCGGATAATATTGTTTGTATTTGTAATACATTTAAAAACAAAAGATTAGTATTAAAGGGTTTCTTGCAATATAGATGAGTAATCTTCGCCTTTTTGTTTTGTATGCATATTATATATATATTCTGGAGTCGAGTAACTGAAAAAACAGGGGGTGCATTAATATGGATATTACGGTAGATTACAATAAAAGAAAATAATCATTTAAATTAGAAATTAAAAATAATTACTGTTTACGGTACGTAATTGCATGAGATAATCTTGGAGCATAAATTTCGCTTCTCCCTAACGAAAACATTAGTAAGCATTTAAGTCAAACGCTGTGATTATGGTTCCTGGCAAAAGATACGAGTCCTGTCATCCGTTTTCATTCACTCGATGTTTCAAAATTAGACTGGCAAGGGTTCATCGTTGACCAAGAAAAGCTTTCCATTAACAGTCATCGTATGGGGTCTAAATATATAGCATTCAATATCATAATAATATCAATCAAGTCCTACGGGACACGGATTACCATTGATGTCTATATAAGATAAACCCGCTCGTCCTTCTTACACACCCAAATATTTTAAAAACTAATATACAGTTCTCCACCAAAAGACAAAGAAGCTGTAATGGTGACTCAAAGAGCAGCCCTAGTTTTAGGGTTTGCGTTCATGCTTTTCGCGACAAGTTGTTATGCGGTGAAGCAGCCCGATATCTATATAGGACCAAAACGACAGCGGGTTTTCATAACGAATGGGCTCAAGTCGGAGAATCTCACGTTTCATTGCCAATCCAATGACGATGATCTCAGCGTCCAAACCCTGGTCCCGGGAGCGATGTGGGGCTTTAAATTCCGAGTAAATGTTTGGGGAACTACCCAGTTTTTCTGTAGGTTTGCGTGGCCCGGCATCGATTTCCGGTATTTCGATATATATATTCAAACAAGAGACGTGGATAAGTGCAACGATTGTTGTTGGAATATAACGCCCTACGGTCCTTGTCGCTGCACTTGCTTTGGCCCTTGCGACAACCTCGCGTGTTACCATTGGAACCCAAAATGATTCTTCGCAATATATTGTACCGCTTTGTACTATCTTTGTCTTCTTTTTTGGCAAATTAATAAGGAAAGGGTATTATAAAACAAAAAATTATCTCTCCCTCTGGAATCAAAGGCCAGATTTAATTCATTATACTGATCCTATTTTAAATGTTGCCTAAACTTCTCGAATTTTGTTTGGTAAATCAATTTATTTGTGAAAATAAATTATATACTATAATTTTGATGCATGAGAAAGAAAGAATAAAACATGCAGATAGAGAAACTAAAATATAATTTGATACCAATTGGAATCTGAAAACATATAGAGTAAGAGCGTTAAATACAATAGTTAAAATCTGGTTTATAGTTTTTGATAAATTATAGCAACATTTCTCAATATTCGGGTGTACATACATAATATAGACTACTGACGTTATGTGTGGTTAGGGATGGCAATTTGGGCAGTACTCATTCTAAAAAGGTGAACGGCTAATATATGTCAAAATTTTAACGGGTCTGGGTCGAAGTAATGGATATCATTTGTTATTCTGTACTTTATTACTCGATACCTGGCTCGTTATTTTAAATATTTAAATAAATAATACATATTCGAAAATGTAATAATTTTGCTTGGTGAGTAATTTAGTTGTGAAAAGATACTTATAACATACTAGCTCGTTACCCATTCTCTTAGCGTGAACGACTAAGCGGGTAATATCCGTTATCATTTTAACGTGTCCCGGTCCGAGTAACGGATTTGTTATTCTGTACCTGTATATATATATATATATATATATATATATATATATATATATATATATATATATATATATTATGGGTCCATTAAGATAATAGACAACTTAAATATTTGGCATTGTTAAATAGTCAACGTTTCGTAAATCTTAGGTATATAGCCACAAAGATGTCGTGACCCTTTCAAAAAAATTTATGCTTTCCAGGTTTGTCCATCCTTTTTTATTTCATAATTTTCATTTAAATTTTGGTTATTAATTCAACAATTTTTTTTGAAAATTTGAATTTCAAACTCCCTTATATTTCCAAAAATATTGAAAGCAGTTATTTCGACATTATTTCGTGGATTTCCGATAGCATATCAATGCTCAAAAAAATACGCAACAATTATTTTTCTGATTTTGTGTTATTTAAAATTGTAGTTCACATTTATACATATTTACAGATATTTACATGATATTTACAATTATTGACACATTAAAAGATATTAACACATTTATTATACGTTTTTATTTGAATATTTTTGTGAGTCATTCATTTAAATATGAATTGTATTACTTGTTTAAATTTAAAAATTAATTATTTAGTTGACTTAATCGTGTTAAGAGGGGCGATTTATCAAATTCATTTAAATAGCCAACGTTTGGGCGAGAATAATATGTATGGGTATTCTTGTAAAACTGAGATTTTAAATAAAACGCAGTGGCTATTTACTTAAGATTTACGAAACGTTAGCTATTTAGTAATACCAAACGTTTAAATTGACTATTTTCTTAATTAATTGATATATTATAGATTCACTTAATTAAAATAAATAATGTAACAAAAAAATCGAATACAATAATATCATTATCCATATATATAATTTAATTAAAAGCAGAATCAAAATGTTCACTACATCAAAACAGTTATATATATATATATATATATATATATATATATATATATATATATATATATATATATATATATATATATATGTATACTCTTTGACGTCAAGAATTCGAAATTAAACGGTTACAAAACTCTTGGAAAAAAGGATCGATTTATTAAGTAATATTGGCCTCATATTCACGTCTTATCCGATTCAAGAAAAGGATAAAAGTAGAATACAAAAGTCAATGGTAAAGAAAATAAATTCTATAGATTAAGATAGGAACCTCTTTAGAACAATATCAATGAATAATATAACTTAAATCTTCCATTATCGACAAACTATTTATAGATAAAAGTATTTCGAATTCTAGATCCGAAAACGAGGGAGTAGGGCCATGCCGCTACCACCGTCGCATCTTCTCCTCCTGCTTATCCTTCTCCGTGCTGCAACATGTTTATGAACATGCTGACACTACAAAAAGTACTTTTGAAAACGAAATAAGAAAAAAAAAAGCGACAATTCGCTTAGTCAAGCAAAATCAATGCATTCTGACGTAAAAATGACATATTTTTTAGATTAGAAGCGACATTTGTCGCTTCTAATATTTTCCCGCCAATTAGAAGCGATTTGTCGCTTCCATACAATCGAAATTTTTGACTCCTTGCTTTCTCCTCCAAAATTTTCAACTTTTAACAAAACGATGGGAATATGGAGATGGGGGAATGCAACCATTGCTGTTGGAAAGTCGTGCCTAGCGGCATGTACTGATGTGCCTTTGAAGGTCCCTGCAACATCTTGGATAATTGTTTTGGTTGGAACCCGTGATTCTTACTAGTAATGTGCAAACATGAACGAAGTCGGGATTCTAGATTAAGGAAGCTAATATGCAAAAAAAGAAAAAAAAAAGTTTAGGAAGAGTTAATTTATAAATATTTAAAATAAAAATAATAATATTTAAGAAAAATGGACAAAAAGTGAAAAATATTTTTTTTTTTTTTTTTTTTTTGAAAGGGGGCCTCTGAGCTGGCTGTAGCTTGTCTATGCATTCAATTTTTCAAAAGCCAAATAAAAATTGTTATTGATTTATTATTTTGTCAATGTAGTAATCAAGATTAGTTCGATTGTTTTAACTTACTGTCCCACATACGATTCGTACAAAAATCTTTGCTTATCATGTTTATTATTTTTCACTTTTCAATATACTATAATAGTATGCCTTAAACATCATTTTCTTTAAAAACGTCTAAATATAGCTGTTTTCGGATCACTTGAAGCTTTTAAGTCGATATTATTTTTTTAATTAAAATATTACATATTTGTAAAAAGTCTTTTGATGATGTGTAATCTATGAATCAACTGATTGATTTGAAATACGTTTTATGTCTAGTGGTTATAAGGTTGAAATAAGAAAGTTCATGATATTTAACATGGTAATATAACCTACCATAGCTCAGACACGTGTTATCTTTAAGGTTCAATCCAATACAAGTGAACGCAAAGATCCGGCATATGATATTTAGCTATTTTTTAAAAGTAAGATGGATTATAGAGTTATTGGTCTAATCATCCCTATTAATAATAAGATTACGTTTATTGATGAGGACGTAATGGCTGCTAGGGGTGTTCATCAGAATCGGTAAATCAAACACCCGATCATCCAAATCAAATTGTACTATTTTTTAACCCACCCCTTAAAACTCGAAGAAATATGGATTAACCACCTCAAACCGTAAGCACTTCGGGTTGATTTAGTTTTTGATATTCATGAGATTTGGTTAAACCAAATCAACCCGATGCGTTAGATCAACAACATTTTCTCACGAAAAATGCTATCTAGGTAAACAAAAAACAATAATACACCATGTGCTTTATGATTTCATAATGAAAATATATTTAAATTAGTTCATTATTTTGTACACTATTTTGTACACATATCTTTGTGCTTAAGACAATTGGTAAATAGATAATACAAGTAGACTCGATATGATCATAACGTATTTATAACTCTTTTTTTTATATAGATTTTTCACGAGGCGTAGATTTTTTTTTATGGAGTATGAAATCTGAGATGAGACATGGTTATTTATTCGCAATATTTGCATTTTTTTTGTTGAATTTATTAAACGATTCTATTTTATACATTTGTTGTGATAAATTAACCCGAACGAACCGGCTTAACCCACCCCAAATGAACCAAACCAAACAAACCTAATTATTAATGGTTCGGTTTGGTTTTGATAGAAATGACAAATCGAAGATTTCAAGTCAGATTAATGATGCGTACAAACCTGAATAACTCAACTCGATGTACAAGCCGCCAAACTCAGCAACCAAATGAGGAGGGGTTTGATTCCCTTTGGCCGCTATTGAATTTTTATTAGTCGATGCCCAATAAAAATAATTCCCATTCTTTATCTCTTTAGTTTCATTTACTATATAATAAAAGTCCTAAATATATGCTAATTTATTTTTCTCATATTTTTATCACACTCTCCCACCTACTAATTATTATTAACAAAATAAATGTTTTATTTCATATATATTTTAAAAATTAAAATTAATCCGTCTTACTTTCTATTTTTTATGCGGTTTTATATTATTATCAGTTTTACATTAATATTCTTAAAATTATTATTGTTAATCGGAGTTTAAATATGCAATATATATATATATATGTATATTATATGTTTTTTTATTATTAATTTACATTGTTCGATTTTTGTAATTCATCAATGCACTATATGTTTGATGAAAGTCCAAAATTATTTTTGCAATTGGCGTTGTAAAAATAATAAATTATTCCTTTAATCATCTTAGTGTAATTTTATTTTGGAGGCCTAGATAAGTATTTTGTATCTTTAATTTTTCTCATATTTTTTATTCAGTCCCCCTAAATTCAATTCTTGGCTCCCACCATTGCCTAAGCTGACCACATGGGATCCCGCGGGACCCAATTTCCCATATTATTGGTATCACGTGGGAAATGGGAAAAACTCATATTATAAAATATAGTACCAGGACTTTTTTCCGGAACCATCCGGAAAATGGGACAGAACCGAGATCCTCGTCTAGCACCGTTTAGTATCACATTTTTTTAAGTCGTATCTTTTTACTTGCTATTTAAGTTACTCAACATATAAGTCATGTTTAGGGTATCAAATGGAAAAAAAAAAAAAAAAAAAAAAAAAAAGCATTTAGAGACTGTGTAACCAAAATAAAGGGAACAATTGTATATATAAATTCTTTTTACTTTAAAAAAAAAAATACAAAATGAAGGGTGTAGATAATTATAAAAATTCAAACGAAAAACAAAAAAGCAAACAGCTAGTTAAAAAATTCAATGAAAAAATACATCATGATGTTCATTCTTCCTCGTCGGGATCAATTCCGTAATAAGCGTTTAAATTATCATTTGAATTCTTTGTCATCTCTTGCACTCGACATTCACCGAGATCCCAATCTTTCGCAGACGTCAAGATCTCAACCATTTTAGATGATAATGACATTCTTCAATCGTCGAGAATTCAGCTGGCAGAACCAAAAGCGGACTCTGACGAGACTGTTGAGACCGGGCTAGAGAAAACATCATGAGCCATGCGAGATAGGATTGGATAGGTATGTTGATTTTTTTCCACCACTTCAAGAAATCCAAGTCTTCTAATTCATGATCGAAGTGTTTCCGCAATACTCGGCTACCTCAATTGGTAAATGGGCTAGCGTCATTGGAGAAGAAATACCGATGTTCAGCCTCTTCTTAAGTCACGACCATTGAGTCTCGTCAGATTCATCATCGTTAACGCGATCATCGTTGATTTCATTGATGGGATCTAATGCCGGTTGTGAATTATTGACTACAACATGATGTACTCGTTCCAGGGTCGGAGACTCATCGTTAAAGTCCGGAATTGAGTCCTCCCAATCATTTGGAAGTGTGTATATATGCCACCAATTATTTGAATTCGTCGAGACGGAGTGGATCGAGATGGAGGAGTGTGATGTGGTTTGATTCGCGTTGGGTTCCACCATTCATAATATATGAGAAAAGAAATGATAAAGAAAAATGAAAGGAATGGACAACGACATGCAGGAACTGGTGTGTGGAGATTAAATTTTGATGTGTACAGTATTTCTAGAAACATAATGTGGCTTTTTCATACAAATTTTTTAATTTATTTTTTGAAAGTTGTAATTCCCGTAAAATATGGGACGGGACCAGGGGATCTCATTTTCCGGGTTCTACATAACCAGCTTTACTACCTACAAATACATTTGTTATAAAAAAAAAAGTCATATACTAATACCCATAATTAACTCTAAATATATTAGAATTAAAGCAGACCATATGCAACCGGGAAATGGGTTCCCCTGGTCCCGTCTCATATTTTGCGGGAAATAGGATTCTGAAACCGTAAAATATGGTACTGAGAAATCTCGGAACCATTTTCCGCGGTACCGGGAATTCGTGGTATCATATTTCGCGGTTCTGGGATTCTCATATTTATTTTTTTTCATTTTATTTAATCATGAATGCATTTAAAAAAAATTCTTATATTTTGAATTAAAAAATACAACTTTAATAATATGATACTAAACGGGGTCCCAGTTCAGTTCCATTTTCCGGATGGTTCTGAGACAAAAGTCTCGGTACCACAATTCATAATATGACTTTTTTCTATTTCCCAAATATTACTAATAATACGGGAAATGGGATCCCGTGAGATCCCAAATGGCCATCTTATTCATAATTCAAATATGAATTGATACAATGTTTTTGTTGACCCGGCCTTTATTGAGAAATATACTCTCATAGCAATGAATCCAGACATCGATTATTGATTATGAAATATTACGACTCTATCATTTCAACAATATCTTAACTGGGATTATTGTCTACAAACGCTACATACACTCGAATATTCCATCGCTTACAGCAATACCATGGCAAGATGTAGTACGAACACAACCCTAGTGGCAGCAGCCACAGTAGTAGTGCTGGCTCTCATGATGACGACAAGCTACGCGAAGATCCACTTGACACGCCACACTCGCGTGTTCATCACGAACCGCTTGGACGTCGGCGGTCCGGCTAAGAGCCTCACTCTCCACTGCAAGTCCAAAGATGACGACCTCGGTTTCCACACAGTCGCGCCGGGGGAGACGTGGAATTTCGACTTCTACCCGAGACCTGTGGCCGGGACGCTTTTCTTCTGCAGCTTCACGTGGCCCGGCGTGAGTGAGACCAAATACTTCAACGCCTACCAAGAGAGTCGGGACATGGGGCATTGCAACCATTGCTGTTGGACAGTCATACCGAACGGTATGTGCCGCTGCGCTTGCGAAGGTCCATGCAACTTCTTGGACAATTGTTTTGGTTGGCACACGCACTGATTCTTACTAAACATGTATTGTATCTTCCAAAAGCCCAATAAAATTTGTTTATGATTTTATTTCGGCAGCTATCACTGATATGCATTATAAACCAAAAGAGTAATGAAACCTTATTCGTGAGGCTCAAAATAAAAAAGGATATGATAGCTTTAACTCTTCTATTCATGAAATATACAGTATATTAACACCTCCAATAGGGAAATACAATTTTTTTTTTTTTTTTTTTACTTGCGACTAGTAAACTCAATTGATTGGCACTGCATTTTCATCTGAAAGAAATCATGACCAGTTACCCCAATGGTATCCCTCAAAAAATAAAAAGGAAGTGAAATCGGGTAATCACGACCCTAAATAAGATTATCAGATTTGTTAAGCGGATCAAGCCTATACATCCGTAATCTTCTTCAATAAATTCATGGCGATTCATTTAACTTCAATGTATGTGTTATTTTTTAATGTAAATTTTCAGTCTCTAGATCCGATCTCGGATCGAAGTAGTGGTTTTTTTTCTATGGACGTGGATCTCAATCAGAGTTTCTCAGAGATGAAAGCATCTGAGAATACAAAGGTAGAAGATTCCCGTATAACTTGAAAAAAAAATGGTAGCCCACGATCCTTGTTGTAATTGTGTCTGTATCAGACACGAAATCAGTAAGGAGCCAGAAGAGATTATAGCCCTCCTTCGGTTTTTTTTTTTTTTTTTTTTTTTTTTTTTCATTTTTTGCCATTTTCTAAATTTTTTCTTTTTTACATTTTTTTTATCCTACAACTTTATAAATCTGCCTGACTTCAAATTTTTTTTTTTTTTTTTTTTTTGCATATTATCCTCTATAATTTGAATTTTTGGCTTCGTCCCTTTCTGTATGATCCACTTTACATTCTTTTTTTAAGAAGTTTTGAATTTTCCTTTGAGTTTATTAGCAACCTTTTTTTAGGGTAATATAGCTAAATAGCCTCCTATAAATATACAGTTTTGGATATGGCCAACATTCTGTTAATTTTGGGTAAACGGCCGGCCCAATTTATTTACACGTACAAATATACCAAAATGTCCTCATAACCGTTCCCGCCCATACAGGCTACAAAATAAATTAATTAAATCAATATTTCATCTAATAACTACCGCGGTTATTACGCTCTATCTTAATCAATACCAAAGATACACAAATATTCTCTCTCATTCAACCACAAATTCAAAAATCCCAAAAAAAAAAAAAAGCAGAACCAGATTCATGTCTCCCGAAGTCTCTTCCTCCGCCGAATCCCCTCACCACCACCACCATAACCCCTTGATAACCCCTTGACGGCGAGATCTCCGGTCCACAGACACAACAATTTCGGCTCGACTCCGATCCCGAACGCCTCCGATAACCGCCCTCGATCCTCCTCCGCCAATCGCCGCCGCAGACAGCTCGACATGGAACAAACCCTAGGCGAATCCGATCCTAATTCCACAGCTCCCACTCCTCCTTCGTCGCCGCGAGCTCCGATCGCCTCCTTGGAGGCCAATTAAAAAAACGCCCCTCCCACCAACCTCCGGAAACAGAGGCTCGCGAGGCCGATGAAGGAGAACATCGGAAACCGCCACACTCCGGTCCCGCACCACCCGCCTTCGAAGAAATCCATGGCCCGGCCCGACACTCCTGTGTCGATGCTCTCCGCCAACCTGGACCGCTTGATCTCGGTTCCGTCCAGGTTCAGAGCCACGCCTCAGAGACCCAACAACAACGCCGCCGCCTCCGATTCGTCCAGAGGCATTTGCAGAGGGAAGGGAGAGGAGAAGAAGGCGAAGACGACGACGTTTGACCTGAAGCTTGACGGCTTCGATGCGGCGTCGAAGATAAAGGTGATTAAGGAAGTTAGGTCGTTCACTGATTTGGGGCTGAGAGAGGCCAAAGAGCTTGTTGAGAAAGCTGACAAATACAATGTTAATGGACAATAAATACAAAATTCATTTACATGTTATTTGTACTGTAAATAAGCTGACAAATCAATTAACGTGAAAATTTCCATTTACACGTCCAGAGTTTCAGGGAATCATCACCATTAATGCCGATATACACAGACCAAAACACACGTCCAGCATAACTAAAATGCAATAACTGCTTTCCAAAAAAAGTTTATTCCGAAAATAAAAACCATTTCGGTACATTTCAAATTTCAAATTAAAACTGCCTCAATTTAAAAATGAATGCGCAATTAATAAGGGCAATTCAGTAACAAAAAAGCAGTTAATTTCCTGCCACGTAGGCGCAATGGCCATTTACAAAAAATTAACCAAACGTTGGCTAAAACACAATTGCCACTGTTTTTAAGGCTTATCTGGCCAATTGTTTCTTTTTTTTATCTTTCATTAAAATATTTATGTTTGTCATTTTATTCCTTAAAAAAATATATACATATTGTACACTAGTTTCATAATATGTGAGATGACTTTTTTTTTCAAACTAGTTGAAAATGTTATTTATGATTTAACTGTAGTATATAATGTTTCGATGATAGTAAATTTCATTTACTATGCTGCGAAATAATTTGAAAAAAGAGCATCAAATACATATGAATATATATACGGAAAAATATGAAATCGAAAGTCAAAAGACAATTCTAAAATTAAATTAAGGGAGAATAACATATATTTACTGATTTTTTTAAGTGAAATGTCGAGTTTAACTTTTGGTTTTCAAAAATTTCGAGTTCATACCTTTTGTTTAACTAAAATGACGAAATTATACCATGAAATGGATAAGAGTGTTACAAATATCATTTTCATTAATGTTAACTCTTATATAAGAAAAACCAAATAAAATCCAAACCAGTATCCTAACTTGCAAATTCTTAATTTTGAATTAAAAAAAATAGCCTTAAAACGAAATTAAATAGTAAAATTCATATCTCTCAAAAGATGACGTCTTTATGTGTTCTCCACGATCCAGAGGGTATGAACTTAATATTTTATGTGTTATCCACGATCCAGAGGGTATGAACTTAATATTTTTGAAAACCAAAGGTTAAACTCGACATTTCACTAAAACACATGGTATATATGTGTCTTTTTTCCATAAAAATTATTTGCATACATGAAATAAAACTAAGTGATAATACTACTACAATTTTGGATTTCTACAAGGTACAGATCCATTGTAGAATGTTTCTACAATTGTTTTGCACTGTTGGAGAAGCCTCTATTGTAGAAGACTAATACAACTGTACAGTGTACCATTGTAGAAGGATCGGATCCTACAACGGTTGTTGAAGAATCTACAATGGATAACATACCGTTGTAGAAGTGTTGCAAAAAAATGAAAAACTCATTGCGGCGAGATCTCCTACAACGGTACATATTGTCGTAGGCGGTAAAAATGTATATTAATACACACAGTTAGTATACACAATTAATATACAAATTAAGCATTCGATTGTTTGTCATTCTCAAGCGGTTGTGGTGGTGGCGGCGCCGGATATATTGAGTAGGAGCCATATGCGGTGGCCACTGTAGTAGTAATTGGTATGGATAATCATGGTATTGAAGATATGAAGGAAACTGCACCTGGTTCTCTTGGTTGATGTCCCATCGAGCGTAGAGATCGTTTAGTTGGTCGATGTGTGCAGTGCCATATTGCACTTATTGGTGCATGTACTGTTGTGTGTGTTGAAAAAACGTAGACGAGATAGTGGACGCCGTGAGCAATGTAGTCGATGGTGACGGGTTTGATCACCGGTGATGCTTGCAAACGGCATACGGACTCGTTGAGTGGTGGTTCCTCTTCCTCTTCCTCTTTTTCTAGCTCATTAATCTTGTACCTCTCGATGGTATAATCCGTAATTGGTCATTGAACATTCTTGACTGTATCCAATTTTGTCCGTCCTACCCCAGCCTTTAAATAAAGGTCGTTGATGATTGATGAATATGGAAAACCGTGTCATTTGTTACTATAGTCGATCTTCTTCATCCAATTATAGATTAATCGACTGACATTGATAGAGTAACCTCTAATAACACAATACAAGAGTTGTACATGATCCTCGTTGAGTCAGGTGAAGTGGGTGATTGGAAAGAGATGAGCACAAATAAAATAAATCCAAGTTTTAGCTAACTTGTTCAGTTGATCACGCTTGAGTATCATCATTCCTTTGTCAAGGACCCAAGTCTCTCCTGGAATCGTCAACAACCTCACCATGTCGTCATGGTTGCAATCTCTTAATTAACGTCGATACTCCTCATTGTCGTAATCCATATATGGGGTCTCGAGCAAGTTGTTGATGGCTCCGACGTTGAAGTCGACACGTCTACCCCGGACAATCACAATATCTCCCTCACTATCCGGTAAGTTCGCGTATAACTCGTACACGAAGTTAAAGTTCGCTTTGTACTCGAGATAAGCACAAAACTTCCCCCAAGAATGACCTAGGATAGTGTTATGGATTTGGCCTCCTATACTAATGTTTTGCTCACCTTTGATCTCCGCTCAAGGATCGGAGTGCGTAATGTGAGAATGTCACAGCGTTCCTCACCGGCCTTGCTATTAAAGGCCCGGTCATTATACTTTGCTTCAAGTTCCGGTTGACGACCCTGCTTAGATTGACTTTTGCTGGGACCTCTGGAAAAGCCGGGTTTGTCAGTCGCAGCGCATGCGAGAGTTTTTGTTTGACCCATGTTTCACCTAATTGAACAAAATCCAAAACATCTTCAATCTCAACATCTTCTCTAAAATAAAAAAAAAGCCTATAATTTGAGTATATCTCCACTAGTTTCAACCAAAAACATAGATTTCGATAATATCTCACATAAATTTCACCCGAAAATAATATCAATTCCAAAAAATAACTAGTTTTTTTTTTTTTATACAAAAACTCTATTCAAACCTCAAATTCAATACAATGTCATCCTAATTTCAAGACAATCTCACATTCTATCTCAATTCCAACTCAATATACACATCAATATCTCAAATTTCAATTCAATTTCAACCTCAAATTGAAAAAAATGTCAAATTCTAACTCATTTCAACCACAATTCCAAACAAAAAATTCATTTTGAACCTAAATAATACACAAAATACATATAAAAACATTCTACATAAAGAAATTAATCTTACAAAATTCTAATTTAGTGTATTAATCTGTCTAATTTCAAAAAACCCTAAATTAGTTTATGAATCAAATTTCTTAAGATCAACACATACAAATTAGGAAAACACCATGAACACGGACCGAATAACTATATAAAACACATACCTTGATGAAGGAAATCCGTGGGAGAGAGAGAAAGAGAGGCAAGACTGAGAGAGGGAAGGGAGAGGCGAGTCTGAGAGAAAGAGAGAGAGAGAGAGAGAGAGAGAGAGAGAGAGAGAGAGAGAGAGAGAGAGAGAGAGAGAGAGAGATAGAGAGAGAGAGAGGAAGGAACTGCAAGATGGGCTCGCGGCGGCAAGAAATCTCCAAGCGGCGGCAATAAATCTCCAAGCGACGAGACAGCGGCAAGACGATAAGGAGATTATAAAGAGAGAGTTGAAAAACAGAGAAAAGGTTAAGGGCCGAGTGAAAATAAAAAAAAGGCACTACTACAAATTTAGTTTTCTGATGCGTATGACTATCACGTGCGACTAGTCGCATCTAAATGACTTTCGGGTGCGACTAGTCGCATCAGATTGTCAACCAGAAGTCCAAAAAATTTCGCTAAAATTGTTTTTTCTTTTGATTGTTTAAAATTTTAAGCGGGCCAATTCTCCCCCTCATTTTTTCATTCAGTTTTAAAATGGGTGGATTTAAGTGATTTTTATCACTTGGCCGACAATCAGGAAGAAGAAGAAGACGGTTGAACCGAGAGAGAGGGAAAGAGAGTGAGAGAGAGAAGGAGAGCACGCCACCAGCCGAGAGGAGAGAAACGCCGGCCAGCAGCTCCTCCACCAAGCCGCGCGCGCGCCACCAGCCGAGAGGAGAGAAATGCCGCGTGTCTTAGGAGCTCTGGCGAGCATCTCCGACGGTCTGGGTAGCTCAACTCTTCAAGCAAGGTAGGAATTTTTCTTGGCTGAATTGAAGAACTCGAAAATTAGGGTTCATATTCCAATTTTGGGGTTTTCGAGTTCTATGGTGATTTATGAGGAATTGAGTGTTGTTGTTTGAGCTTGATAATTAATATTGATAACTTGAACTCGAATTTCTTGTCTTGGTTTTAATTTGGCCGAAAATGGGTTAAGGGTATGAACTTGTTTTGGGGTTCTGATTTTGAGCGTGAATTGTTGTGTGTTTAGTTGTTTGGGAATGATTGATGAACGTTAACGTTGTTTGAGGCTATGATGATTTGGAGGTTTTGGAATTGTATGGTTTGAGTTTTGTTGTGGCCGTGTGTGACTTTGCCGTGGGTTTGGTTTGGGTTGGTTGTGTGTTTTTGCCGTGGGTTTGGTTCTGAGAATCGAGTATTAATTTTTTTTTAAAAGATAAAGATCATCAGATGCGACTTTTCGCACCTGATAATCAAGACTTTCAAGTGCGACTTGTCGCACCTGATAATCAAGACACTTTCAGGTGCGACTTTTCGCACCTGATAATCAAGAGGATTATCAGGTGCGGACTTTCAGGTGCGACTTTGTCGCATCTAAAGTCGCACCTGAAAGTACTTTCAGGTGCGACTTTTGCACTTTCAGGTGCGAAAAAAGTCGCACCTGATGCTATATTTTGTATTAGTGTTTTATACTGAAACCCTAAATTTTTATCGATAGCTCGCCGCGGCGAAAAGATAAAATCGCCACGGTGATATTTTCCAGAATGTCCTACAACGTTATAAAGACCTCGCGCCCGGCGAAGTATCTTTTGCGCTGCAACGAAAAATGTAAATAACCTATAGTTATACAATGGTACAGAGTACCGTTGTAGAAAGATATCGCTGCGGCACAGCGTGGCCACGGCGAGATCCTACAACGGTACACTGTACCGTTATAGAAGGTTCAGAATGCGTGGTTTTTTTTTTTACAACGCTACAACAATTTTACCCTTGTAGGATCTCGTCTACTTCTATATACTACAGTTGTACCATTGTAGTATGCTTCTAAAACGGATATTTAGGTGCGACGTTTGGTGCGAGAAGTCGCACCTAAAATGTCGCACCTGATAGTGATGACTTTCAGGTGCGACATCAGGTGCGGACTTTTCAGATGCGACTGTGTCGCATCTAAAGTCGCACCTGATGATACTTTCAGGTGCGACTTTTGTCGCACCTGATGCTATCAATTGTACTAGTGGAAGTATCAAGCTTCTACAACGGTACAGTGTACCGTTGTATAATCTCATATTTGTAGTAGTGTAAACTTTCAATTAAAGTTATTTTAATAGATTAATTATGTGTTCTTTATCATATATATATATATGTATATATATGTATGTATGTATGTTTAAAATTCTCTATTCATTCATACTAAATTTATCCTTCAATTATACAAAATTTGATGCAAAACAAAAATAAAACAAAAAGAAAAATCCTTACATATATTGTACATATTCCTGCAGTACATATATTGTACATATTCCTGCAGTACATATATTGTACATAATCCTTACAATTTATCCTTCCATCCTCATCGAGGATTTCCGTTACTAATAATTCTAGATAGATCTTTATTTTGCATTTTGGAAAATAATAAATTAAATTTATTCCAAAAAAAATTTCAAAATCAAACTGAACCGATAGAATCTCATTCATAATTCTTAAGGAAAATTTATACATGAACCAACTATTTGAAACTAATTTATGAGTAAAATCAGCAAAATAACTTAAGTTACGTCGTCATTTTTTTTTACGTTGTCATCAAAACTTTTGACCATTAATATAAGCAATTTATGAATTAAAAAAAAATCAATTACACGATAAAATAAATTATTGAAATGTGGTACTTGCATATTTTAACTATCTCACTAGTTTTAGACAAATAATCTTAACTATTTTCTAAATTGATTATTAACTACGTTACCAAGAGTTTTTTTTTTTTTTTTTTCCCCCAACTCATTTTGGTTTTATAGATAGCGCAAAATTCGGAAGGTATTGGTTTCACTAGTATTGATTGTGTATTTTATGTACTTGTGTAATAAAACTGTCCTTAAACATTAATAATTTATTAGCGATTAAGGTCCCTGGTGTACAGTTGTTATTGAGCTGGTGCATGAACTTCCATAAATAAATTCTCTTCATTTCTATCAAAATTCACAAAATAAACGGTATATGGCGTTACCAATGTCCTCATTATATGATTATAATTTTAGTGACTTAATTTAAATGATTGATGTGTAAATACTCGACTACTATATAAAACCGTGACTTCATTTCTGAATAACATTTACTACGATCACAAAATACAAT
This sequence comes from Urtica dioica subsp. dioica, assembly GCF_054948205.1. Classification (NCBI taxonomy): domain Eukaryota; kingdom Viridiplantae; phylum Streptophyta; class Magnoliopsida; order Rosales; family Urticaceae; genus Urtica; species Urtica dioica. The sequence continues at coordinate 34,042,730 of NC_142761.1, forward strand.
ATATAATTAAAACGTCACAGAAAAAACCTTCGACCATCATCCATCTATATATACTCAAACACCAAACAAACAAACAAAAACTCACCGAAAAAAAAAATACAAACACCATGGAAAAGACAAAGATTTCAACGAAAACCCTATTTGTGACGCTTCTCTTCGTGCTCTACGTGACAAATGATGTGGTGGCTGTAAGAACCGACTTGGTGCGCGTGTCCACCAAAAACGGGTTGGAAGGTGGGAAGAACCTGAGGATCCACTGCAAGTCGAAGAGCGATGATCTTGGAGAGAAATTGCTGACTCCAGGTGCCACGTGGATGTTCGAGTTCTACCCGAACGTGTTTGGAGGGACGGTCTATTCCTGCAGCTTCACGTGGGACGGCATAGACTACCGTTACTACGACATCTACGTTCAAGAGAGAGACCAGAAGATCTGCAACGCCTGTTGTTGGACCATCAGATCCGACGGTCCTTGTATTTGCGGTTCCACTAATTGCCAGCCTTGGGGCAATCCTCGCATAAGTCTCATCAATTAAAATACATATCTATGTGTTACCAGGGAAACGCATTATTATTAATATCGTTATCGAAAGTTTGGATATTTCTTGATTGAATGTTTTTTTGCTTACTTTTAGTCGGATGTTTGGCATGGTATTGTTATGGTTTTCAATATTATAAGCAAGTTGATATAACTCTGGAATATTTTATTTAGCAACTGATTTATCATCGGCATTGCATGAGATAAGAACCCACCACCACTCAATCAAAATATATACGAGATTATTACTAGATCAAACTACACGCATAGTTTTAGATTCAATAAAGAGATATAATTATTAGTGTTTATTTGTACCGATTATTTTTTTTCATAAAGATAAAAATATTTCCATAAAACTTTAAATAATTTTTTTTTTTAAATTTAAATATTTCTGTACATGTCTCTATATATTCTTCATCCGGACTAAAATATATTAATTACGCGGGCATACTACTTCTATATATATAATATGATTAATATGATTTACTTATTATTACTATCAGTATTATAATTAATTGACTCAATTTAAATTATGTATTAATAATATATTGCTACGATAAAAACATAACTTTACTGTAAAGCGCCGATACATGATCCTAATTCTTCCCTCCTAGTTCTTCCTCTTCCCGAAAGAATAATAGGCAGGTTCTAGAAATATAAAGCCGATGCATGAATAACATTACTGCCATCACAAAATACATATAATACAATTAAAAAGTCAGACAAAAACCATCAATGACCATATCATTGATCTATAAATACTCAACTCTATTCTAATACCACATTCACACAAACAACCAAAAAAAAAAAATCACAGAAAAAAATACAAACACCATGGCAACGACAAAGATCTCAACGAAAACCCTATTTGTGACGCTTCTCTTCATGCTCTACGCGACGAGTGATGTGGCGGCGATAACAACCCAATTGGTGCGCGTGTACACCACGAACGGGTTGGAAGGCGGGAAGAACCTGAAGATGCATTGCAAGTCGAAGAACGACGACCTCGGAGAGAAACTGCTGACTCCGGGTGCCACGTGGATGTTTCATTTCCACGTGAACTGGTTTGGAGGGACGCTCTTTTTCTGCCGATTCACGTGGGATGGCATAGACTACCGTTACTACGACATCTACGTTCAAAGTAGAGATCAGAATATATGCCACGACTGTTGTTGGATCATCAGATCCAACGGTCCTTGTACCTGCCCTTGTGGCCGTTCTTGCGACTTCACTCATTGCCAGCCTTGGAACCCTCGCAGGTCTCTCGTCAATTAAAATACATATCTATGTGTTACCAGGGAAACGCATAGTTACTATTAGTATTGAAAGTTTGGATATTTGTTGATGGGAAGTGTTGCGTGATATTGTTACGGTTATTCAATATAATAAGCAAGTTGATATGATCCTAGCAAACATATATCGGTGCCTTATGGAAACATAGAACTTATCGAATAGACCTAGGGCTTATCACTATGAATGAGATTTTTTTTTACGGAATTTTTACATGGTTATCTTTTTTGAGCTTTAATCAGGTTTTCGGAAATGGAACGAAATCAACAAGAGATCCTACACCCCGAAGCTCCAGCGTTTCAATAATAATTTTGGACCGAAATTACGTGTCTGGTTAAAATAAGTCAATACTATGTTTACACTGAAATTGCATTTGAATGGCATGTTCTTGTGGTATATATAAGGAAAGATCAGAAATACTACATATGGACACATTAATAAAAAAAACATATCTCTCTAATTTTTTAAAAAAACATTAAAACCGTTTAAATACCTCAAATAAATGAAAATATGGTCAGATTGTAGCCAAGATCATCATCAATTCTCTCCAATCTCTCGTAACCAGGCAAACCTGTAATAAACAGGCTCTTTATTTGTGGAAGGTTATATAAAATTATAAATATTTAGGCGATAATATTCTATAACAATCCATTTTCAAAATTCAACGCCTGCATATAATGAGTCCCGTTACTGGCGCCCGCACACACATCTAAAAACATAAAGGTCTCACGCACGCTAAACTATTCCATATGAACATAGTAATTAATATTTCTATTGATAACTGAAAGTATTACTATTGCCAGACAAAAAAATGTTACTACAGTTATTCCGTGAAAAACAAGCAAGAGTTCCGAGCGAATAGATATTGGGACTTAATGAACTAGACATAATTATCTCTAAACACGTCTAGTAAAAATGTGAGAACACCGATTGATTGATCGTGCTGAATAATAGGTGAAGTTTATGGGGTTGAGTGTGTGTGTGTGAAAAATATGCTCCTCTTCTAGCTCGTTCTCCTCTTCGCTCTTTATAGAGGTTGGGGGTCGGCGCATGTGGGTTGATTGGATCTATCGATTATTTAGTAACTACCTACACTTGAATGGAGTGATGTTTATTGTTGTCGGTCATTCTCAAAAAACGCGAAACATTAAATTTTGCGTAACTTGCGCCAAATCCCGAACTCTACAGGCTCGACGGGCAGGGTCACTAAAAAAAACCCACCGAGGTCCACAAACAGAAAAGGCCCATCCAAACGGCCCAAAAAGTCGAAGCCCAAGCTCCCACATGGAGCAGGAATTCGCCATCGCGCCCGCGGCGCGCCGCGCCAGTGCGCGCCCTGAAGTCGCCTCGCGCGCCCGAAACCCACGACACGTTCCCCGAGGTGCATCCAGAGGCTCTCTTAGGCCTCCGCATTCACCATAAATACCCCCTCTCATTGAGTGGGAGAGACACACTCATTCTTCTCCAAGATTACTCACTCTTAGAGTTCTGAAACACCGCCGGAGACTTTTTGAGCACAATTTCCTCTGATCGAATGCTTAATCTAGCGTACAAGCTGCGCCTAGGGTTTTCTACTAAAAATCCCCTACGCGTCCCACGCACAAGCTACGTCTGAGATTTTCTACTAAAAATCCCTTACGCGTCCAACGCACAAAGCTGCATCCGGAATTCTCCACTAAGAATCTCCCACGTCTTGTAAGAGAGAAAATACACATTCTCTCTCGGGTCACTCGATCTTAGAGTCCCGAGACGTCCCCAAGGACCCCTCTGCGCCGTGTCTCGTCTATCGAGCACACCGTCCTGGCTCCGCGTCTCACATATAGCGTATACATATGTTTTGAACTATGTTCTGACTTGATCCCGCGTTGTGGGAGCGTAGGCAGCTCACAAGAAGCATAATCACATACCCCATCCCCCCCCCCCCCCCCCCCCCCCCCTCAAATTACCCCCTTCTATACTCTGAGAACACCTCCGACTAGAGAGACCTCAACTTGAGACTTTCGAGTTCACACCCTTGGCTCGGGTGCGGCCACTTGGTCCGGCCTTGGGTCGAACCGCCCAAAGTTGTAAATCGTTGTTCATTTTTGTGCAACAACATTTTGGTGCTAGAATGAGGGGACTTCCCGACTTTCACAGCCCAAAATTCCTTCTAATCATCTTCTTCTTTTCTTCTAAAAACTCTGCTTTCTCAGACTTGAAAAAAGATGAGTAATAAACTACCCACGCATTCTGATGGCGTTAACAACTGTGATAATGCTATTGGGACCAAAAAGTATTTTTTGTGCTCCCGAGCGCATGGTGACGAAGAGTCGCTCCCCGAAGAGAGCTCGACCCATTCACCATCTCAATCTCCAGATAGTTGGCACGACCGCATTAGGGAATTGGAGGAGGATATCCGCCAACTAAAGACGACAAATGCAAGGTACCACTGCCGACTGGCTGCAAAACGACCTATGCCGGTAATCCTCCCGGGGAACCCGAGAACCCCAATGAGGAAAGTCGTGACAGCAAGCCTAATTACGAGGACATTGATGCTTCGGAGGATATTGAGACTTCTCTCACTAAGGACGGGGGACTCTCCTCCGTGAATGAAGCCGGTCCTTCGGACCTCTCACCTAAGATGAGGGACGGACCTGTAGCCTCCCAAGAAGGGAACTCCTGACATTCGGCCTATGACCGACCTGGTCAAAGGGAGAATGTTCCGAAAAGCGGCACGCGAAGAGCGCGACGTCTAAGACGAAGCTTGCACATCTTAGGGATTGCCTTACCGCCCAGTGCAACGAGCGTGGAAAAGACCTAAGAGAGCAGCTAAGCACTCGGACAAACATCCCTTCGGAGCCCTTAACTAACGGGAATCGCCGCACGAAACAAGGGTCAAATGAGAGGCGGCAGATGATTCCTCCCGAACAGGGAGTAACTCTGACTACCAGTCTTGACGTGGTCACCATGATACATACTCTTCAAAAGGAAGTGCAAGATCTCCAAGAATACGGAGTAGGAAGAAGCGCCTACGAGGTTGTTGAGGAGAATTCCTCGCCTTTCATGGTCCAGATATTGGCTGAGATATGCACGAAAAATTTTAAACTCACGAACCTTGCTCCCTACGGGATAGCGGATCCCGCTTACCATGTCCAGCATTACCAAACCTGGATGACGATGCAGGGCGTCGCTCCCGGCGCCATGTGCCAATCTTGTAGTCTTACACTCGCCGGACCCGGCTTCGAGTGGTTCAAGAACTTAAGGTCGGGAAGCATCCAATCGTTCAAAGATCTGAATGACACGTTCCTGGCACGCTTTGCTACATCTATGATCCAAAAGAAGACCAAGGTGTACTTGCGGTCAATCAGGCAAGAGAGTAGCGAATCTCTTCGACGATACCTCACCCGATTCACTGAGGAATCGAATAAGGTTGACCGTTTTGACGACAATCATTGAAGGCTTGCGCACAAGATACTTCCTTAAATCCGTCGTCGGCTGTGTCCCTTCCTGCATGGCCAAGTTAATGACTCGAACCAAGACCTTCATGGGAAACGACGATTACCTCGACGGCCGCAACAACAGTCAAAGCTCTCGCCGCCGAGACGAACCTAGCCAAGAGCAAGGCGACTCCCGCAAAAGGCAAAATAAGGGGAATCAGGCTTCTAACGGTTAACCCCTGATGTCCCAGAAACCGCAACTCTGGGAAGACTTTAAGGGTTACTCATCGTTCACACTATTGAACACAACGCCGGATAGAATCGTGGCTTTGGAAAGTGACAAGTTCACCACTCTGGCTCCAATGAAAAAAGACCCTGCGACTCACGACCGGTCTAGATATTGCGACTTCCATCAAGAATACGGTGTTGGAATAAATCTAGGATTAAGGATAATTCATCGCTTCTAGCAAGAGGCGAAATATAAAAAATTTATTTAAAACATGTAAAATGTTTTTACTACCTAGACAAAGTGCATGAACATATAATTTAAAATTTAAAAACTATAAATAGTTTTCACTCGGTACCAACCTCGTTTGAAACTTGAGCGTTTAGAAGCCTTTGGAAAAGTTGAATCGCTCGTCTCCCCACTTAGCTTGTCTCCTTCGTGTCTTCTTGAATCCTAGTAACCACGATAGTTTCTACTACTAGAATCTTCGAGTTTAGAAAGGATTTAGTGTGTGGGCACTATTAAACACAATGACTCAAAAACTAGTCTTAGAGCCAAAGAGCTAATACAAAACGCTAGGTCTAATGAGGACCTAGGTTCCAAAACAAAAGAGCAAGAAGAGAGAGAGAGAGAGGGATGGGGTTGGCCAAGTCTAGAGAGAGAAGCTCCCAATCTCAAAAAACTTGTTTCAACATTGTGAATGAGGTGTAGTATTTAGAGGAGAAGTGATTGCCTTGAAGAGGTAGTTTCCTCTTTAATATTGAATATCACATATTCATAAGCACAATCTTTATTTCCCATTCCTATCATAATAATACCAAGGTTGGAAATTTGTTTCCATTTTCCTCTAGTTAGCCGTCCATCTCATAGCATATATTCTATAAATTTGTTTCCTCTTTTTCGGTTTGGCAAGTATCTTCATACATCAATGCACAAAATAATTTCCCTTTCTTTTATTGATGGTCACGGTTTTTATCCCTCTAGAACAAACTTCTAGATGTTTCTTTATTTGTTCATGACAATACAAGAAAAGCCCATGTAGAATTTTTACATAAAATTCCGTAAAATGAAATTCAATTCTCAAGGCCCAATTCTCATTGTTAGCCGTGTGGATCCACTTACATTGTCAACATATGACAATATCCAAAATCTTATTTTGATATTATACCATCTTATGTCCTTATGGACAAAATTACCCTTTAGACAATTTTCGTAAAATTCGTCTAGTTCAACACTTGAACTTGTTTTGACTTAGCTACTAGTTTAACAAATCCTACTCTAATGACTTGTGGTAGTGACCTCAAGGATTTAAATGAACAAAGCTTGAGCTAGCATGCTTGGACACAAAAGTTCACAAACCTTTTCCAAGTTCTAGCTTAATGGCAACTGACTCCACTAAAGAGTTGACACTGAAAGTCTCTCGGCTCAAATGAATATATTTTCTACTCAAAATTCTACTTAATTGTGATGAGTGGATCCATTGAATGTTATCTATGTTTACCTTTCATGAATCAAATAGATGAGATTTATAAAATTACCATTTTACCCTTCTAGTTGTTATTTCCTCACCTCCTTTGACACTTGTGAATAAGTTAGAAACAATGTATTGATGAGGAGCTAACAAGTCATATTGATTCATCCAAAAGAGTCATGACTCAATTTAGACACTGGACAACTCATTTATTCACATTCAAAGGAACAAAGCATGAGGCGATATACATTGCATTTCAGCAACCTTGTACATGAATTCCATATCTATGAGATCTTTACATAGTTGTTCATGACTTCTTCATAACTTAGTACTTCATCAATAGGTCTTGTCTATATCACATAGTGAATCTAGAACTCTGACTTTCTCAAATGAGAGTATGTAAGCTATGAAATGCATGTTTCATTTCAGGATTACATAGTGACTTTGGGACAGAAGAGGTTAAATGGTTTGCTCTTATATTGTCTCTAGAAGTGCACTGATCAATTCAGTATCTTCAGAAGATACCTATTAAGAACTATAGAGTTTCCAACTCTCTATGTCTCATAACTAGACATCATAGGTTTTCCTAACAATCATACCGAGATGAATAGCCCTTTGATCCTTAGATTGTGAATATACTGTTTTAAACAAACTATGAAGAGTTTGTTCATGCAAATCTGTATTTGACTCTTCAATTGTTGTTAGGTTTGTTTAAGGACTAAAGACTAAGGTTTATCATAAAGCTCCAAACAAACAAGGAAGAATGAATGAAAGTTTCAACTCTTTATTAATTATTCAGCACCTAGAAGAAAGAGTCTTTGTGAGACTTAATCAAATGCATATAAGTAATAACTATTACTCTTCTTGTGGGCACCAATGGCAATATACAGAACCTGACCTCCGAATGCTACAATCTCAAATGGAAAATCGAGGATCTGATCAATCGGGGTGAGGTGAAAGAGTTCATGTTGCGCATGATTAGCATTACGAGCCCAACCTCAAGCAGACCACAGTCTAGTAAAGGAGGATGAGCACCCGCTGCTGCCGACCGAACCACAACTACTGCTACCGCTAATCCACAACTCCACGTTGTGACCACCATATTGAGTTGTCCACAAGTCGGAGATTCAGTCGGACAATGGGAAAAATTCCTAAGGGCCGTGTCTGAAGAAGACACCGCTATGCACATCAACCTCACTTACGAATAACCTCTGTTTGTTCCTCACGAGACGATGTACTTAACCAATGAAGAGGCCAAACGAGTTGTGCATCCGCATAACAACACGATATGCTCAAAGCCCAAGAGGCAAACAACCTGTTAAAGGGGGTTCTCATTGATAATGGCAGTGTTGCAGACATAATCTTCAAGACCATCCTAGAGCGCATGAAGGGGGCTACGCCCGACTCCGACCCAAACACACTTATTCGTGTTCACTGGGGATAAATTCATGACCGAAGGCATCATCAATCTGCCGATCACCTTCGGAACTCCCGGAGGCTTCAAAGTCGTTCACATGGTCCCTTTCCTAGTGATTGACCTGGAGTCGCCCTATAATGTCATCATTGGGTGACCAACGCTGAAAGACTAAGGGTTATTACTTCTACATACCACCTACTAGTGAAGTTCCCAACCGAAGAGGGAATTGGCATCATGGCAGGTGATCAATCCTAGGCCATAATATGCTACATCTAAGGAATCGACTAAAAATCCACCGAAAACATGGTTAACACAATCTCCAAACTTAGAGATGGTTGCCCATACACCACTGAACATGAGTACACGGACGGGACCCCGATCCATCACCAATGGGATGCGGAACAGTTGAGGCAGTACTACAAATAGCCAAGGCTTCCCCCCACTTTATTGTTTTGTTTTGCCAAATTCAATAAGTCTTACGAGCCAATGTTTTAGGATTTCTAATTTTTCGCAATACTAATAAAGTTCGAGGTTTTCCTTTCAAAATCAACTTTATCAAAGTTTTTCGGTCATCGAGATAACTCTTGTAAACCCTAAAACTTGGGGAGCTAGTGACATAGGCAACATGTAGGGAGATCCTCAAGAAAGTACGCTCCACCAAAACATAAACTTAAGTCTCAACCTGAACACAAACGGGAACAAAGGCCTAAGTCGCCATTCACGGCGCATCCTAAGATGCCTCCGTGGTGAGCCATAAGACATCCAAGAGATGGCGACTGAAACCTCCACTAAGACGCCTCCGTGGTGCGCCATAAGACATCCAAGAGATGCAGGCTGAAATCTCCTAAGGCGCCTCTGCGGCGCACTGTAAGACATTTCAGAGATGCAGGCTTAAAGTCACAATACAGGTGCACCCTAAGACACCTCCGCGGCGTGCTGTAAGACATCCAATAGTTGTAGGCTAAAGCCGTCTAACCATGAAACACCAAAGCCGCCTAACCACAACGCACCAAAGTCATCTAACCATGACGTACCAAAGCCGCCTTAAGGGGCACCCAAAGTCGCCACAAGGCGCACTCTAAGCCTTCTAACCACGACACACCAAAGTCGCCTTAAGGCACACCTAAACCGTCAAAAGGAGCACTTAAGCCATCTAATCATGACGTACTCGAAGATGCCATAAGGGGCACCTAAGTCGCCACACTAGGCGTAACTTAAGCTATCTCACACGATGCACTAATTCGCCAAGTGCAACACATTCAAAGATGTCAAACACGATGCGCTCACATCATCCTGACAGACTCGTCCCATCCCAAAGAAGCGACACATTTGCTCGGGAACAAGGACGCGAACCATACAGTGGTTTGCATGTCTTAGGCCAAACCCTCGCAAATGAAAACATGCCAGCACAATTGCTAAGGGAATGAGAGCCAAATCATGCCAATGTAGAGGACATGTCGACACAATTGACAAAGACGTGTACCTACCGAAATATGCCATGGCTAATAGGAATGGAAGCGTGCACCGATGATCAAAACGAGCAAACTTGTTCAAAAGATCATAAAAAGAAAGCATTCGAACCCAAAAGTGAAAAAGCATATTTCATAGAAAGGAGCAACTGCTCCGAAATTCTTAAGAGAGTAAGCGTTAATGCAAGTGCTCCGAAAAGGAAAAATCCTAAAAAGTAAGCGCTAAGACAAGTGCGCTGAAATAAGAAACTCCTAATGAAAGCAATGTGCTAAATACATGCGTGAAAAATAAATAACTACTCGAAATCGACATTGTCATCTCTGGCACTAGGAGGCTCGACCACATCGAACGACGGGAATAGAGAATCGAAAAAGGAAAAAGTGACCCACTGAGAGAAATTCTCAGCCACGGTAACTTCTTGACACTCCACCGATGTGGTACGCCTTGCCTCCTCGACCTCGAAATCGAAGTCTTCTTGCAAGTCAGACGTAAGTTGCTCTGCTGCGGCCTTCTCCGCATTAGTCAAGCAACCTCCTCCGCCAAGAGTCGCCCTCGTGCTCGCGCCCCGATCGGACGCATGCAGCCTCACTTGACTCAAGCTGGACATGTAGGTCCTAGTGTGCAACTGGCATCAAAGGTCATCTACGCGAGTCTCTTAAAGCTGCTCACGAATACTCGCAAACTCTACCCTTGAATGAGAACCCCGCTCGGCCCGAGTTAGTTGAGATTTCGCTTGAGCAAGCTCATCTTGGACGAGTCCCATGCGCCAAATAAAGTCGTGTAGAATCTTCTCGCCCCGGGTCGCACGTGCAAGCACCTAAAGCGATCAGAAGAGTAAGTCAGCAAAAGCGAAACCGTCGCAAAAGGATGCGATGAGACAAGTAGAGGAAATCTTACCCTCTAGACGTCAAAAAAGCCATTGCGAAAGAACTCCACATCATTGATCGACACGATGCCCTTCCACACCTTCAAAGGTGACTCTTGGAGCCCTCGAGAACACTTTCCTCTAACCTCTAAGGCCTTCACCTCGCTCATCGAGTTTGCACTCTTCGAGTTGGAAGACGCATCCGGAAGTGCCGAGGACAAGGGCTGCTTCAAAGAAGTACGGGGATCACACTCCGCCAAGCAACCGACATCGGACTTGTCCTTGCCATTCCGTACTACGATCCGAGAACGAGTCACTACCAATGCCTTCGAGTCTCGAGAAGATCTCGCCAAGCGCGTCCGAGCTCTCGCCCGAGATGAGGAAGCTGCAAAACACAACAAAGGTCAGGACTCTGACCAAAAGAAACTAAAGTCACAAAACAAAAGCAAAAGTACCTAGAAGATCGGCACTCATGGGAGACGACGTGGCGCAAAGGACTTTCTCCTCCCGCTGAACGTCCTCACGACCAGAAGGGAAAGATGAGGACCACCAAGTCGACGCCATAAACTCAGGCGAACGATACCGCTCGCCAGCTTTCCGAGCCTTCGACATGCCTTAGATCTCCTTCACGAACTCGAAACTATATGCCCCCATGTTGGCAGAAAAGTCAGCTAGAGGGCCAAACCAGAGCGGCTTCGTCCAAGACCCATACCTACACCTTTCTGCTAGGGGTCTTGGTTTCCGTGATAAGCTAGGTGTTATGGCGATCACGGGCCATATTAAAGCCGGGTTGCCCTAATGCTGGAAAGACCACGACAAAATTGCGGAATTCGTCCACGGTCATGACCCGCTCGATTTGGCAATGCCATTCTATGTGGCACATCTGTTGGCATTGGTGCCCACAAGAAGAGTAGTAGTCATAACTTATATACATTTCATGTGATAAAGTCTTACGAAGACTCTTGCTAGTAACTGCTAAATAATTAATAAAAGTTGAAACGCTCATTCATTTTTCCTTGTCTGTTTGAAGCTTTATGATAAACTATAGTCTTAGTCCTTAAAAAAACCTAACAACAAATGCAGAGTCGAATACAGATTTGCATGAACAAACTCTTCATGGTTTGCTTACAACAACGTATTCACAATCTAAGGATCAAAGGGCTATTGATCTCAATATGATTGGTTATGAGACATAGAGAGTTGGGGACACTATAGTTCTTTCTAAGTATCTTCTGAAGATACTGAATTGACCAGTGCACTTCTAGAGACATTGCAAAAACAAACCATTTAACCTCTTCTATCTCAAAGTCATCATGTATGAATTGCATCATGCTTACCTCAATCCTGAAATGAGACATGTCATTTCATAGCTTACATATTCTCATTTGAGAAAGTTAGAGTTCTAGATTCACTATGTGATATAGACAAGAACTATTGGTGAAGTACTAAGTTATTGAAGATGTCATAAACAACTTTGTGAAGATCTCATGGATATGAAATTCATGTACAAGATTGTTGAAATGCAATGTATATCACCTCATGCTTTGTTCCTTGGAATGTCGATAAATAAACTGGTCAGTGTCCAAATTGAGTCATGACTCTTGTGGATGAATCAATGTGACTTGTTAGCTCCTCATCAATACATTGTTTCTAACTGATTCACAAGCGACAAATGAGTTGAGGAAATAACAACTAAAAGGGTAAAATGGTAATTTTGTAAATCCCATCTACTTGATGATGTTCATGAAGGGTAAACATAGATAATATTCAATGGATCCACTCATTACAATTAAGTACAATTCTTGAGTAGAAAATATATTCATTTGAACGGAGAGATTTCAGTGTCAACTCTTTAGTGGAGTCAGTTGACATTAAGCTAGAACTTGGAAAAGGTTTGTGAACTTTTGAGTCCAAGTATGCTAACTCAATCTTTGTTCATTTGGATCCATGAGGTCACTACCACAAGTCTTTAGAGTAGGATTAGTTAAACATGAAAGGTAAGTCAAAACAAGTTCAAATGTTGAACTAGACAAGTTTTACGAAAATTGTCTAAAGGGTAATTTTGTCTTTTTGACATGGGATGGTATGAATGTCAATAAATAAGTTTTTTTGACATTGGCATATGATGACAATGATATTAAGTCACACAGCCAACATCCTTGGATTGGGCCTTGAGGATTAATTTCATTTCATGGAATTTTATGAGAAAATTCTTAATGGGTTTTTCTTATGTTGTCATGAAAAAATAAAGAAGCATCTAGAAGATTGTTCTAGAAGGCCAAAAAACCGTCCATACCATAGGGAGAAAGATAGTTTATTTTGTGCATTGATGTATGAAGATACTTGCCAAAAAAAGAGGAAACAAATTTGCTTCTAGAAGCAAGTACATTTTCGGCCAAGGTAGAGAAAACCAAATGAAGAAACAAATCCAAGGACTTGAATGCTCTATGTTGCACGTTCAAATGAGGAAACAAATCCAAGGACTTGAATCCAAGATTTTCTCAAGAATATGTGATATTCAATAGAAAATAGGAAACTATCTTTTGAAGGTAATCCTCCTCCTATAAATACCCCACCTCATTCACAATTCACAATACGCAATTTTGATATTGAGAGCCTCTCCTTCTAAGTTGGCCGCCCCCCCCTCTCTCTCTCTAGAATCCCTTCTTGTTCTTTGTGTTGGCACCTAGGTCCTCATTAGACCTAGCATTTGTTTTAGCTCTTTGGCACAAAGACATGTTCTTGAGTCATCCTATTTAAATGTGCCCACACACTAAATCCAACCATTCTCTTAAGCCTCTAGTGGTAGAAACTTTCGTGGTTGCTCACAGGTTCAAGAAAACTTGTGCGAAAGGGGAGCTGCATGGGGAGACGAACGTTTCAAACTTCTTAAGGCTTCTTCAAGGTTCAAGCTCCATTCGAGGTTGGTACCGAGTAAAAATTAAATGTAGTTTTAAAATTTTAAATTATGCGTTCATGAACTTTGTCTAGGTTGTAAAAATGTTTTACTTGTTTTAAAGATTTTTTTTTATATTCCGCCGCTTGCTTGAAGCGATAAATCTTTTCTTAACCCTAGATCTATTCAAAGAAATGGCATCAGAGCTATGTTCAAATTATAAGCATGTGCATATAATTTGAAATATGAGGTTGAAAATCGTATTCATGAATTTACTCGAGTTATGATTTTGCTAGAAATGTTATTTTAGATTTTTTTAATTTATTGCTCGTGTCTTTAAATTAAAAAGGATGTTGTTTTTCTATACCCTTGAGATGATATTAAAGCACATTAGAATTAGTTCTAAATTTTTTTAATTTTTTCATAATTAAAATCACGTTTTGACAAGTTTGAGAAATTTCAGGTAATTTTGTGACAAATAATATTGTCTTGCTTGCTTTGCTTATTTACTCGGTCGTTTTATTTTTATTGTTATTATCTCTTGTGCTATACTATTACCATATTAATAATACACATCTAAAAGACTTAAAAACTCAATAAAATATTCCGTTACACTTAAATCTTTTGCACTTAAGTACCGATCGAATTTCTGTTCAGTTTTCCTTGACCTTAAAAAATACCTACTGTAAAACGGACGTATCTTTCTGCTTGAAACTTGGATTTGAATGGTTCTTAAACCAAATTAAAGGTCTGTGAGTACAATTTCCAAAACAGTTTGAATTAGCTCAATTGGACATAGGAGTCGCTGTTTACGATAGTTTTACTCCGAGGTGTTCGCTGCCCGGGTTTTCAGGATTTCTTGAAAAATTAATTTTTGAATTCTGAATCCCGGCTCCCATTCCAAAAGTTCTAGAACTCAAATGGAAAAATTTCCTTGAGAAAAAATATTTTTCTAAATGGTATAAACATAATGTGTAAGATTGGAAAGTTTTGATTTTTGAATATTTAATTGAAATTGAGTTTTACAAAAACTAGTTTGAATTTTGAAATACCGTTTTCACTTTCAGACTTGAAAATATTTTGTCATCCAAATCGAATAAGTTTTCAAAATATTTTCAAAACTATATCTATATCACTTATGTTCAAAATCTATTTGCTCTTGAAAATTTAAGTGGGAGGTCTCCTCGTAGACTAGTCGAAAAATGCAAGAAGATGTGTAATCTCAAACTTCAAGTGTTCGAATGAGTTAGTAGTTTACACTTCCCTCATACACTTTCCCAAGTACAATATATAGGAAAATGTCCGAGTATGTACCTTGTGCCTTTATGCACTAACACTGCTCTTCCTAGAAACATGACGATCTAAGGTTCAATTTCTAGAATTCAACTCTATCGCTCTATATGCTAGGAAATGTGTTTCTGAAACTTATAAGAGACAATGTGCCAACTCTTAAAACTATGTGGGAGAGTTATACTTGTTGTTTTGCAACCCACGATCCCCAAAACTGATGAAAAGTACAATTATCGCTAGACTAAGAGTCACCCTCGTGGCCTTCTCTTAAATGAGAGTACTCAACGGCGCTTTGCTCTGATCATTGCTCGAAGAGCTACGTCCGAGAGTGAGACAATGAGAAAAGGCCTCCCCTCGGTGGATTATTTTTCAAAGTCGATCTTTGGAACTAAGTGGTTGGTTACACACTTAGACTCAATCCCTAGTAATCCTCCCTCGAGGCCCTGCGAAAGGATGTGAGTGATCAAACTTTTTTACAAGGTGGCTAGTCAAGCTCGATGTATTGACATCTTGGCTATGCATTAATGATGAGCCATTTACTTATGAAAGGAGACTCTTTGCGGCCTTCCCTCGAAGGAGTAGAGTGTCATTTCGTTCATAACACCTTTGGATTTTTTCTGTCTTGTTCATCTTAAAAACTTAAACAAACTTAAATCCCAAACCAAAAGACTAATCATAAACTTGTTTCAACTTTTCAGCACAATGTCTCTCAACCATCCTTTCCTCTGGAAACGTAACCTCGACATCGTCCTTACCGTGGACAAGCACAAATGGGTACTCACCACCCCGTGTCCTCAGACGAATGAAGATTCAACTCAAGAGGACAAAGACGCCTTGGCGGCCTGGCATCATTCCGACGAGATTGCGAGGTGATATATTTTATCATCGATGAACAATGTGCTCCAGTAGCAATATCGTGATATCGAAACTACTGGCGACATGTTCTATAATCTCCATGAGATGTTCAGAGGGCAAGGGCGTCAGGCTAGACAACAAGTAGTCAGACAGTTTATGAACTGTCGCATGAATGCTGAGACTCCTGTCAGGGACCATATGATGTTGATCATTAGTTACCTGAACGAGATGGAAATCCTAGGATCCGAAATTGATGGGGAGACCAAAATAGATATGATCTTGGAAACTCTCCCCGAATCTTTTGATACCTTCAACCTGAACAACTCCATGAACTAGCTAAAGTACACTGTTATCGAGCTTATGAAGGAGCTTCACACTGCTGAGGGTCTCACTAAGAAAAAGAAGACTCAAGGAGAGGTACATGCTACTGAGTACAAAGCCTCCACCTCTGGATCAAAGAAGAGACCTTGCAAGGCCGAGAAGAAGAACTGTTCTGCCTATCTCAAAGCAAAGGAAAGAAGTAATGTACTTATTACCGAAGCATGCTTAGTAGCTGATAATGTATCAATGGATTCTTGACTCCGCTGCTACTAATCATATTTGTTGTTCCTTGACTGGTTTCAAGAAAACCAAAAGCTTAGAGGAAGGTGACTTCTCCTTCAGATTGGATGATGGGAGCTTAGTGTCAGCAAAGGCTGTGGAATCAGTGACACTATTTTTTGAAGATCGAACTTTAAATTTGAATAATGTTCATTTTTTCCCTCCTTCGGAAAGAACTTGATATCCGTTGCTTGTCTTTATGAGCAAGATTATTATTTAAAGTTTATTAAGAATGGAATTAGAATTTCTCTTTCCAATAATTCTTTCGTCACTAATGCATGTATGAAGAGTGCTCTCTTTTCATTTATCCCACGCAACCTTCACTTTTCGACACTGAAATAGATAATGATCTAGTTAGGGATCCAAAGAGGATCAAACTTTCATATTCCTCCGATCTAATAAAATCAACATATCTCTGTCACTTAAGACTTGGTCATATAAGTCTAGACAGGATTAAGAGACTTGTGAGGGACGATCCACTCTAAGCCTCTGCAATAGGTTCATTACCTACTTGTGAATCTTGTATAGAAGGAAAAATTACTAAGGACCTTTCTCTGCTAAGGGTTGAAGAGCCACTGGAACTCGTACATTCTGATGTATGTGGTCCGCTCAGTACACAGGCACGGGAAGGATACGAATACTTCGTTACCTTTACCGATGATTACACAAGATACGGTTTTGTCTACTCTCTCAAACACAGATCTGAGACCTTTGACGTATTTAAGGTCTTCTGGGCTTTAGTGGAAAAGCAAACTGGCAAACAGATTAAAACCCTTCGATCTGATCGAGTTGGTGAGTATATGTCTGGAGAGTTCGATGACTTTCTTAAAGAAGAAAGTATCGCTTCTCATCTTATAGCGCCTGGCACACGTCAACAAAACGAGTGTTAAAGACAAAGAACCGAACTCTAATGGAGATGGTTAGATCAATGATGAGTTACTCATCACTCCCTTTTTCCTTTTGGGGATATGCCCTCGAAATAAAAACTTATATTCTGAACCAAGTTCCGTCTAAAACGATTCCTGGTACTCCTTATGAAAGATGGACTGGCCGTAAAGTAAATCTAGACCATATCTGAATTTGGGGTTGCCCTTAACATGTGCTAAGGCAAAAGACTAGCAAGTTGGCTAGTAGGTCAGAATTGTGTCTGTTTGTTGGATATCTGAAGGAAACAAAAGGTTTCACGTTCTATAGTCCCGAGGATGACAAGACTTTCGTTAGCACGAACGCTCGTTTCCTTGGGGATGACTTTATGAAAGATGTAAAACCTAGAAGCAAAATTGTGCTTGAAGAAAAGTTGGGTGAGGAAGCTTCTACCTCATCTGTAGGAACTGTTCTTGCCCCAACTAAAACATAACCAACCTCATCAAAATCTCATCAAGTAGTACTTCGACGTAGTGGGAGAGTTTCTCAAAAACCTGACAAGTACATGTCTTACGGAGATACTCTCGTAGCCGTCTTTGACTCGGATGACCCCGTTTCCTATTGCCACGCGATGGCTGGTTCTGAATCAAACCTTTGGCTTGACGCCATGAAAGTTGAAATGCACTCGAGGTATGTCCACAAAGTCTGGAAACTTGTAGACCTTTCCGAAGGGATTAAACCCGTAGGGTGTAAGTGGATATACGAGAAGAAAATGGGTGCGGATGGGAACGTCGAGATGTTCAAAGCACGATTAGTGGCTTAGGGTTATAGCCAAAAAGAAGGGATTGACTATGAAGAAACCTTCTTGCGAGTCGCGATGCTTAAATCCATCCGCATACTTCTATTCATAGCTGCAGCTCTCGATTATGAGATCTGGCAAATGGATGTTGAGACTGCCTTTCTGAATGGCTCTCTTGACGAGCACATTTATATGGCTCAACCAGATGGTTTCATGGAAGACGGTCAAGAGACCAAGGTTTATGAGTTTTTTAAGTCCATTTATGGATTAAAGCAAGCATCTAGGTCATGGAATATTAGATTTGATGAAAGTGTAAAGAGCTTCGATTTTGAGTAGTCAATAGATGAGCCACATGTTTCTCGTACTGTACGTCGATATTATATTACTCATAGGTAATGATGTAGGTAAGTTATCTGAGGTTAAGATTTGGCTAGCAAAGCAATTCGATATGAATGATCTAGGAGAAGCCACGTACATTTTGGGGATCCAAATCTTTCGAGATCGGAAAAACCGGACTTTTTCGCTCTCTCTCAAGCATCTTATATTGATAAGATGATGTATCGCTTCTCGATGCAAGACTCCAAGAAGGGCCAAACACCCTTTATGCATGGAGTCTCACTCTCTAAGGAACAGTCTCCCAAGACTGTACAAGAGATTGAGGACATAAGAAAAATTCCTTAAGCCTCAGTCGTAGGAAGTCTCATGTATGCTATGCTTTGCATTAGGCCAGAGTCCTGGATTTCTGTTAAACATGTTGTTAAGTATCTTCGAGAACTAGAAACTTGATGCTTACATATTCAAGTACTAACCTGACTATGACGGGATATACCGACTCCGATTTTCAAGCGGATAAGGATTCCAGGAAATCCACTTCAGGATCTGTGTTCATCTTTATTGGTGGAGCTATTGTGTGGAGGAGTATAAAGCAATCTTGCATTGCTGACTCCATAATGGAAACAGAATATATGGCTGCTTGTGAAGCATCCAAGGCGACTGTATGGCTTAGAAAATTCCTTAAGTATTTGGAAGTCGTTCCAAACGTCGACGAGCCCATGACCCTTTATTGTGATAATAGTGGGGATATTGCTAACTCAAAGGAACCTCGAAGCCATAAGCGCTCTAAGGAGAGGAAATACAATTTGATTCGAGAGATTGTGCAGCTCGGAGACGTGGAGGTGAAGAAGATTTCAACGCTGGAAAACCTAGCAGATCCATTCACCAAGTCCCTAGCGAACAAGGTCTTCGACCAACATCGGGAATGATTAGGCATGAAGGACTACTCACATCTTCTTCAAGTCAAGTGGGATTTTGTTGTTAATGTTGCCCACAAGAAGATTAGTAGTCTTTACTTATGTACATTTGATGTAATAAAGTCTCACGAAGACTCTTGTTTGTAACTGCTGAAACATTAATAATAGTTTAAACGTTCATTCATTCTTCCTTGTCTGTTTGAAGCTTTATGATAATCTATAGTCTTTAGTCTTTAAACAAACCTAGCAATATATGAAGAGACAAATGTAGATTTGCATGAACAAACTCTTCATGGCTTGCTTAAAACAATATATTCGCAATCTAAGGGTTAAAGGGCTATAGATCCCAGTATTATTATTAGGAGAATCTATGATGTCTGGTTATGGAACATTGATAGTTGGAGACTCTACTGTTCTTCTAGGTATCTTCTGAAGGTATTGAATTGACCAGTGCACTTATAGCGACAGAATAAGAACAAACTATTTAACCTCTTATGTCTCGAAGTCACTAAGTATGAATTGCATCGTGCTTACCTCAATCCTGAAATGAGACATGTCATATCATCACTTGGGTTTTCTCATTTGAGAAAGTCAGAGTTTTAGATTCACTATGTGATATAGACAGGACCTAGCAATATTTAGCACATCATGCTTTGTTCTTTGGAATGTGAATAAATGAACTGACCAGTGTCCAAATTGAGTCGTGACTCTTTTGGATGAATCAATGTGACTTGTTAGCTCCTCGTCAATGTTTTGTTTCTAACTTATTCACAAGCGACAAAGGAGTTGAGGAAATAACAGCTAGAAGGGTAAAATGGTAATTTTGTAAATCCCATCTAGTTGACGATATTCATGAAGGGTAAACATAGATAATATTCAATGGATCCACTGAATATAATTAAGTAGAATTCTTGAATAGAAAATATATTCATTTGAACCGAGAGATTTCAGTGTCAACTCTTTAGTGGAGTCAGTTGACATTAAGCTAGAAGTTGGAAAAGGTTTGTGAACTTTTGAGTCCAAGTATGCTAGCTCAAGATTTGTTCATTTGGATCCATGAGATCACTACCACAAATTTTTAGAGTAGGATTAGTTAAACTAGAAGCTAAGTCAAAAGAAGAACTAGACAAGTTTTACGAAAATTGTCTAAAGGGTAATTTTGTCTTTTTGGACATATGATGAAATGAATGTCAAAAAATATTTTTTTATACGATGATAATGAAATGTGTCACACGGTCATATTAGAGTAATTGGGCTTTGAGGATTAATTTAATTTCATGGAATTTTACTTGAAAATTCTTAATGGCATTTTCTTATGTTGTCATGAACAAATTAAGAAACATCTAGAAGCTCCTTCTAGAAGACCTTGCTCGTCCAACCTAAGCAAGGGAAGATAGTTTATTTTATGCATTGATGTATGAAGATACTTGCCAAAAGAAAAATTGGAAACAAATTTCCTCTAGAAGGAAAGTGGGATTTCGGCCAAGGCTAAGGGAGAAGCAAATGAGGAAACAAATCCAAGGCCTTCTAGAAGGTCATTTGCACGTGCGACATAAAGAAAGGGGGGAAAACATTTGCTAATGAATATGTGATATTCTATAGAAAAGAGGAAAGTACCTTTTGAAGGTAATCCTCCTCCTATAAATACACCACCTCATTCACAACTCACAACACACAATTTTAGAGATTGAGAGCTTCTCTCTCTAGAATTTGACCGCCCCTCTCTCTCTCTCTCTTTAACCCTTCTTGTTCTTTGTTTTGGAACCTAGGTCCTCATTAGATCTAGCATTTATTTTAGCTCTTTGGCTCTAAGACATGTTCATGAGTCATCGTGTTTAAAAGTGCCCACACACTAAATCCAACCATTCTCTTAAGACTCTAGTGGTAGAAACTTTTGTGGTTGCTCCACAGGTTCAAGAAACTAGTGGGAGAGGCGAGCTACGTGGGGAGACGAACGTTTTAACCTTTATAAAGCTTCTCAACGTTCAAGCTCTATTCGAGGTTGATATCGAGTAAAAACTAAATGTAGTTTTAAAATTTTAAATTATATGTTCATGCACTTTGTCTACGTTGTAAAAACGTTTTACATGTTTTAAAGAAAATTTTTATATTCCGCCGCTTGCTAGAAGCGATAAATCTTTCCTTAACCCTAGATCTATTCCAACAACAACGTCCCGATAGAAGTGCTAACCCGAACCTACGTCTCACGAGGCGACGTAGGAGTGATCGACGATGTACCGCCCCTGTCATGGATGACGCCGCTCGTGGAGTACCTCAAGCGAGGGGTCGTTCCCGACAACAACGAGGAAGTGAGAAAGCTAAGAAGCTTGGCACCGAAATACACCATGAGAGGGGATACCCTGTTCAATAGAGGGCACTCAATGCCGCTCCTTCGATTCTTGAACGACGTCGAGGCAAAAAATGCACTCCGCGAGGTGCATGAGAGCGTGTGCAGGAATCACGCCGGCGGACAATCTTTAACCCTGAAACTCCTGAGACTCGCGTAATTTTGGCCAACCTTGAAAAAGGGACTCCCACGAGTGGGCCAAAAAGTGTGACAAATGTCAGATATTCGCTCACGTCCCGCCCCAAGCACCCGTGCCACTATGCCGGTCATCATACCTCGACCTTTCGCGAAGTGGGGAATCGACCTCATCGGTGAACTTGTTGTCAATGGTGCCCACAAGAAGAGTAGTAGTGTCTATTTATGTACATTTGATGTCATATAGTCTTACAAAGACTCTTCCTTGTAATTGCCTATTCATTCATTAATAAAGTTGAAACGTTCATTCATTCTTTCTTTGTTTGAAGCTTTATGATAAAACCTTAGTCTTTTAGTCCATAAACAAACTTAACAACTTACAAAGAGACAAATGTAGATTTGCATGAACAAACTCTTCGTAGTTTGCTTAAAACGATATATTCGCAATCTTAGGGTCAAAGGACTATTGACCCCAGTATGATTGTTAGAAGAATCTATGATGTCTGGTTATGAGGCATTGAGACTTGGGGACTCTATAGTTCTTCTAGGTATCTTCCGAAGATACTGAATTGACCAGTGCACTTCTAGAGACAATATAAGAACAAACCATTTAACCTCTTATGTCTCGAAGTCACTATGTATGAATTGCATCATGCTTACCTTAATCCTGAAATGAGACATGCCATTTCACACCTTAGTATTCTCATTTGAGAAAGTCAAAGTTCGGACTCACTATGTGATTCCGAACAAGGCCTATTGGTGAAGTACTAAGTTGTGAGTCTGTCATGAGTAACTTTGTGAAGTTCTCATAGATATGGAATTAATGTACAAGATTGCTGAAATGCAATGTATGTCACCTCATGCTTTGTTCCTTGGAGTGTGAATAAATGAACTGGCCAGTGTCCAAATTGAGTCCTGACTCTTTTGGATGAAACAATGTGACTTGTTAGCTCCTCGTCAATACATTGTTTCTAACTTATTCACAAGCGACAAAGGAGTTGAGGAAATAACAGCTAGAAGGGTAAAATGGTAATTTAGTAAATCCCGACTAGCTGATGACATTCATGAAGGGTAAACATAGATAATATTCAGTGGATCCGCTCATTACAATTAGGTGAATTCTTGAGTAGAAAATAAATTCATTTGAACCGAGAGATTTTCAGTGTCAGCTCTTTAGTGGAGTCAGTTGGTATTAAGCTAAACTTGGAAAAGGTTTGTGAACTTTTGAGTCCAAGTTTTTAGCTCAAGCTTTGTTCATTTGGGTCCATGAGGTCACTGTCACGAATCACATAGATAGGAATAGTTAAACTGGAAGCTAAGTCAAAACAAGAACGAAAATAGTCAAAAGGGTATTTTTGTCTTTTGAGACATATGATGAAATGAATGTCAATAAATTTTTTGACAAGTTCATTTGATGACTTAATGTCACTCGGCCATAACTTGATTATTGGGCCTTGTGAATTAATTTCGTTTCATAAGAATTTTATTGAAAATTCTTAATGGGCTTTTCTCATGTTGTCATGAACAAATGAAGAAGCTTCTAGAAGCTCCTTCTAGATGAGAATAGGCGCCCATAATACCCAAGGAAAGAGAGTTTATTTTGTGCATAAATGTATTTAGATACTTGCCAAAAGAAAAAGAGGAAACAAATTTGCATGTAGATGCACAAGGAATTTCGGCCAAGAGAGTAATGGGCAAGGCAAGGAACAAAAAAGGAAACAAATCCAAGCCTCTAGGAGGCAGCCTTGGGCGCCCAACATGGAATGGGAAATAAGGGATTTTTGCTCATGAATATGTGATATTCTATAGAAGAGGAAAGTACCTTATTGAAGGTAAAACCTCTCCTATAAATAGGAGCCCCATTCCTCACATTTGATTCATCCAAAGTTTTAGAGATTGAGAGCTTCTCTCTCTAGACTTGGCCGCCCCTTCCTCTCTCTCTCTCTAGTTTATATTTTCGATTTTTCTTGTCTTGGCACCTAGGTCCTCACTCGACCTAGTGTTTAGCTCTGCGACTTCGAGACTCGTTCTTAAGTCGTAGTGTTTAAAAGTGCCCACTCACTGATTTCTTCTTTTCGAGTGATTTAGTGATAGAAACTTTCGTGGTTGCTCGAGGTGCCGAGGAAAGAAAGAGAGACGTGCTGCGAGGGGAGACGAGCGTTGCAAACTTTCCACAAGCTTCTTCAAAGTTCAAGCTTCAAGAAAGGTTAGTAAACTTCTAGCTCATATTGGTTTTTAATTACATGTACTTGCACTTGTCTAGGTTAGTAAAAACTGTTTTACTTGTAAAAGAAAATTTTTAAAATTCCGCCGCGTACCGAAATTTAATGATTCTTGAATCAAATTAAAGCTCTGTCTGTCCTCTGTCCAATGCCACCGGTTTCGGCTGAAAAGGACATCGGAGCCGCCAGATATGGCGATTTTACTCCGAGGTGCGCGGCTGTCTGAAACTCCAGTTTTTTAGAAATCCAGATTTTCAAACCCCACTACCATGAGTTATAGAACTCTAATGAGAAAATTTTCTTGAGCAAAAATGTTTTTCATATGATTATAAACATGATGTGTAAGATTAAAATGTTTTGATTTTTGAAAGTTTAATTGAAATTGAATTTTTACAAAACTAGTTTGAATTTTGAAAAACCGTTTTCACTTTCAAACTTGAAAATATTTTGTCATCCAAATCAAATAAATTTTCAAAATGTTCTCAAAACTATATCTATATCACATATGTTCAAAATCTATATGCTCTTGAAAATTTGAGTGGGAGGTCTCCTTGTAGACAAGCCGAAAAATAAAAAGATGTGTAATCTCAAACTTTCAAGTGTTCGAGTGAGTTGAAGTTCACACTTCCCTCACGCACTTTCCCGAAATAGAAAATAGGAAAAGATCGAGTATGTACCTTGTGCCTTTATGCACTAATACTGCTCTGAACATGTCGATCTAGGATTCTCTTCTAGTTGTCCGCTCTGTCGCTCTCTAACTAGGAAATTTGTTTCCGAACTTATAAGAGTCGATGAACCATCTCCAAAAACTAAGTGGGAGGGTTATATTCGTTGTTTGTAACCCACGATCCCCAACACTAATGAAAGATGCAATAACGTGGGACTAAGAGCCGCTCTTGCGACCCTCACTTAAATGTGAGTACTCCAAGGCGTTATTGCTTCGATCATTGCTCAATGAGCTACGTCCGAGAGTGATGCAATGATGACAAGGCCTCCCCTTGGGGGATTGTTTTTCAAAGCTGATCTTTTGGACTAAGTGGTTGGTTACACACTTAGGCTCAATCCCTAGTAATCCTCCCTTGAGGCTCTGCGAAAGGATGTGAGTGATCAAACCAATTTAAAAGGTGGCTAGTCAAAATAGATGTATTGACATCTTGGCTTAGCATTAATGATGTGTCATTTACTTATAAATGGAGATTTTTTGCGGCCTTCTCTTGAGGGAGTAAATTATCGTTTGGTTTATAACACCTTTGGATTTTACAAAAGTCTTAATAAAACTTAAATCCTAAACCAAAGACTAATCATAAACCTGTTTCAACTTTTATAGGCAATATGTCTCTCAACCCTCTCTCTACAATTCTTTCCTCGAATAAACTCGAAGGCGACAATTACGTCGACTGGAAACGTAACCTCGACATAGTCCTTACTGTCGACAAGCACAAATGGGTTCTCACTACCCCCTGTCCTCAAACGAATGAAGATTCGACGCAAGAGGAAAAAGACGCCCTGGCGGCCTGGCTTCGATCCGATGAGATTGCGAGGTGCTACATTCTGGCATCGATGAACAATGTGTTGCAACAACAACATCGTGATTACGAAACTGCCACCGATATGCTCTACAATCTCCATGAGATGTTTGGAGGGCAAGGACGTCAAGCTAGGCAACAAGCGGTCCGACAATTCATGAACTGTCGTATGAAGGCTGGAACTCCCGTTAGAGATCATATGATGATGATCATTAGCTATCTCAACGAGATGGAGAGTCTTGGATCTGAGATTGATGGGGAGACTAAAATAGATATGATCTTGGAAACTCGTCCCGAAACTTTTGATACCTTCAAGTTGAATTATTCCATGAACAAGCTGGAGTACACTGTTACCGAGCTCATGAAGGAACTTCAAACCGCTGAGGCACTCACTAAGAAAAAGTGGGCTCAAGGAGAAGTACATGCTACTGCCTCCACCTCTGGATCTAAGAAGAGACCTCGCAACGCCGAGAAGAAGAACCAACCTAAGGTTCACACGAAGAAGAAGGCGCCAAAGGCTCCGAAGGTGGACAAGTCTAACAACAAGTGCCACCACTGCAACGAGCCTGGTCACTGGCGTAGGAACTGTCCTGCCTACCTCAAAACCAAAGCAAAAGGTATTGTACTTGTTACTGAAGCCTGTTTAGTAGCTGATAATGTATCATCGTGGATTATTGACTCCGCTGCTACTAACCATATTTGCTGCTCCTTGACTGGTTTTAGGAAAAGCAAAAGCTTAGAGGATGGCGACTTCTGCTTCAAGTGGGGTAATGAGAGCGTGGTGTCTACGAAGGCTGTGGGATCCGTGACGCTATCTTTTGAAGATCGAACTTTAAATTTGAATAATGTTTATTATGTTCCTTCCTTTGGGAAAAACCTAGTATCTGTTGCTCAACTTTTCGAGCAAGATTATTATTTAAAGTTTATAAAGAATGGAATTCGCATTTCTTTTTCTAATTCTTTTGTCACTGATGCATGTATGAAGAATGGTCTTTTTTACATCTATCCCACTCAACCTTCTCTTTTAGACACCGAAATAGATAACGATCTAATTAGGGAGCCAAAGAGGATCAAACTTTCTGAATCCTCCGATCTAACAAAATCAACATACCTCTGGCACTTAAGACTTGGTCATATCAGTCTAGATAGGATTAAGAGACTTGTGAGGGATGGTCCACTCCAAGCCTCTGCAATAGGTTCACTACCTACTAGTGAATCCTGTATAGAAGGAAAAATGACTAAGCGACCTTTCTCCGATAAGGGTCGAAGAGCCACTGAGTTGCTGGAACTAATACATTCTGATGTATGTGGTCCGCTCAACCAACAGGCACGTGGAGGATACGAATACTTCGTTACCTTCACTGATGATTACTCAAGATATGGGTTTGTCTATTTGCTCAAACACAAATCCGAGACCTTTAACGTATTTAAGGTCTTTAGGGCTTTAGTGGAAAAGCAAACTGGCAAAGTGATCAAAACCCTTCAATCCGATCGAGGTGGTGAGTATATGTCTGGAGAGTTCGATGACTTTCTTAAAGAAGAAGGTATCGCTTCTCAGCTTACCGCACCTGGCACACCTCAACAAAACGGAGTGTCGGAGAGAAGGAACCGAACTCTAATGGAGATGGTTAGATCAATGATGAGTTACTCATCACTCCCTCCTTCCTTTTGGGGAAATGCCCTCGAAACAGCCGCCTACATTCTGAACCAAGTTCCGTCCAAAACGGTCCCTGGTACTCCTTATGAACGATGGAGCCGCATCCGAATTTGGGGTTGCCCTGCACACGTGCTGAGGCAAAAGACTAGCAAGTTGGCTAGTAGGTCAGAATTGTGCCTGTTTGTAGGATATCCGAAGGAAACCAAATGTTTTACTTTCTATAGTCCCGAGGACGATAAGACTTTCGTTAGCACGAATGCTCGTTTCCTCGAGGAGGACTTTATGAAAGATGCAAAACCTAGAAGCAAAATTGTGCTTGAAGAAAAGTTGGGTGAGGAAGCTTCTACCTCATCTGTAAGAACTGTTCTTACCCCAACTGAAACACAACCTAACTCATCAGAATCTCGTCAAGTAGTACTTAGACGTAGTGGGAGGGCTACTCAAAAGCCTGACAGGTACATGTCTTATGGAGACTCTCTTGTAGCCGTCTCCGACATGGATGACCCTGTTTCCTATAGCCAAGCGATGGCTTGTTTTGAATCAAACCTTTGGCTTGACGCCATGAAAGTTGAAATGCACTCGATGTATGTCAACAAAGTCTGGAAACTTGTAGACCTTCCTGAAGGGATTAAACCCGTAGGGTGTAAGTGGATATACAAGAAGAAAATGGGTCCTGATGGGAACGTCGAGACGTTCAAAGCACGACTTGTGGCGAAGGGTTATACCCAACAAGAAGGGATTGACTATGAAGAAACCTTCTCGCCAGTCGCGATGCTTAAATCCATCCGCATACTCCTATCCATAGCTGCAGCTCTCGACTATGAGATCTGGCAAATGGATGTCAAGACAGCCTTTCTGAATGGCAATCTTGACGAGCGCATTTACATGGCTCAATCAGACGGTTTCGTGGATAAAGGTCAAGAGACCAAGGTTTGTGAGTTGCTTCAATCCATTTATGGACTAAAGCAAGCATCTAGGTCATGGAATATTAGATTCGATGAAACTGTAAAGAGCTTCGATTTTGAACAGTCAATAGATGAGCCTTGTGTTTACAAGTTAATACATGAAGGCAAAGTTGTGTTTCTGGTACTGTATGTCGATGATATACTACTCATTGGTAATGACGTGGGTAAGTTATCTGAGGTTAAGGTCTGGCTGGCAAAGCAATTCGATATGAAGGATCTAGGAGAAGCCGCATACATTCTGGGAATCCAAATCTTTCGAGATAGGAAAAACCGGACCCTGTCGCTCTCTCAAGCATCTTATATTGATAAGGTGATGGATCGCTTCTCGATGCAAGACTGCAAGAGGGGTCAAACACCCTTTAGGCATGGAGTTTCACTCTCTAAGGACCAGTCTCCCAAGACTGCACAAGAGATTGAAGACATGAGGAAGATTCCTTACGCCTCTGCCGTAGGAAGCCTCATGTATGCTATGCTTTGCACTAGACCTGATATATGTTTCGCCGTTGGCGTAGTTAGCCGTTTCCAATCCAACCTTGGACCCGAGCACTGGATTGCTGTTAAGCATGTTCTTAAGTATCTTCGAAGAACTAGGAACTTGATGCTTACATACTCAGGTACTGACCTGACTATGACGGGATATACCGACTCCGATTTTCAAGCGGATAAGGATTCCAGGAAATCCACTTCGGGATCTGTGTTCATCCTTAATGGTGGAGCTGTTGTGTGGAGAAGTATTAAGCAATCTTGCATTGCTGACTCCACAATGGAAGCAGAATATGTGGCTGCTTGTGAAGCATCCAAAGAGGCTGTATGGCTTAGAAAGTTCCTTAAGTATTTGGAAGTTGTTCCAAACGTCGACGAGCCCATGACCCTTTATTGTGATAATAGTGGGGTTGTCGCTAACTCAAAGGAACCTAGAAGCCATAAGCGCTCTAAGAATATTGAGAGGAAATACCATTTGATTCGAGAGATCGTGCAGCGCGGAGACGTGGAAGTGAAGAAGATCTCAACGGTGGACAACCTCGCAGATCCATTCACCAAGGCCCTAGCGAACAAGGTCTTCGACCAACATCGTGAGGGATTAGGCATGAAGGACTACACACACCTTCTTTGAGTCAAGTGGGAGTTTGTTGTCAATGGTGCCCACAAGAAGAGTTGTAGTCTTTATTTTGTACATTTGATGTAATAAAGTCTCATGAAGACTCTTGCTTGTAATTGCCTATCTATTCATTAATAAAGTTGAAACGTTCATTCATTCTTTCTTTGTTTGAAGCTTTATGATAAAACCTTAGTCTTTTAGTCCATAAACAAACTTAACAACTTACGAAGAGACAAATGTAGATTTGCATGAACAAACTCTTCGTAGTTTGCTTAAAACGATATATTCGCAATCTAAGGGTCAAAGGACTATTGACCTCAGTATGATTGTTAGAAGAATCTATGATGTCTGGTTATGAGGCATTGAGAGTTGGAGACTCTATAGTTCTTCTAGGTATCTTCCGAAGGTACTGAATTGACCAGTGCACTTCTAGAGACAATATAAGAACAAACCATTTAACCTCTTATGTCTCGAAGTCACTATGTATGAATTGCATCATGCTTACCTTAATCCTGAAATGAGACATGCCATTTCACACCTTAGTATTCTCATTTGAGAAAGTCAAAGTTCGGACTCACTATGTGATTCCGAACAAGGCCTATTGGTGAAGTACTAAGTTGTGAGTCTGTCATGAGTAACTTTGTGAAGTTCTCATAGATATGGAATTCATGTACAAGATTGCTGAAATGCAATGTATGTCACCTCATGCTTTGTTCCTTGGAGTGTGAATAAATGAACTGGCCAGTGTCCAAATTGAGTCCTGACTCTTTTGGATGAAACAATGTGACTTGTTAGCTCCTCGTCAATACATTGTTTCTAACTTATTCACAAGCGACAAAAGAGTTGAGGAAATAATAGCTAGAAGGGTAAAATGGTAATTTAGTAAATCCCGACTAGCTGATGACATTCATGAAGGGTAAACATAGATAATATTCAGTGGATCCGCTCATCATAATTAGGTCGAATTCTTGAGTAGAAAATAAATTCATTTGAACCGAGAGATTTTCAGTGTCAGCTCTTTAGTGGAGTCAGTTGGCATTAAGCTAAACTTGGAAAAGGTTTGTGAACTTTTGAGTCCAAGTGTTTAGCTCAAGCTTTGTTCATTTGGGTCCATGAGGTCACTGTCACGAATCACATCGATAGGAATTGTTAAACTGGAAGCTAAGTCAAAACAAGAACGAAAATTGTCGAAAGGGTATTTTTGTCTTTTGAGACAAAGGATGAAATGAATGTCAATAAATTTTTGACAAGGTCATTTTATGACATGTTTCACTCGGCCATGACTTGATCATTGGGCCTTGTGAATTAATTTCATTTCATAAGAATTTTATTGAAAATTCTTATTGGGCCTTTTTCATGTTGTCATGAACAAATGGAAAAGCTTCTAGAAGCCCATTCTAGAAGGACATAGGCGCCCAACATACCCAACCAAGAGAGAATATTTTGTGCATAAATGTATCAAGATACTTGCCAAAAGAAAAAGAGGAAACAAATTTGCATGAGGATGCTTTAGGGTAATCGGCCAAGAGAGAGACAAGGCAAGGCAATGAACAAAAATGGAAACAAATCCAAGCCTTCTAGAAGGCATCCTTGGCCGAGCATCTCAAGTGGGAAAAGAGGTAATTGGCTCATGAATATGTGATATTCTATAGAAGAGGAAACTACCTTATAGAAGGTGAGACCTCTCCTATAAATAGGAGCCCCTTTTCCTCACAATTGATTCATCCAAAGTTTTAGAGATTGAGAGCTTCTCTCTCTAGACTTGGCCGCCCCTTCCTCTCTCTCTCTAGTTTATATTTTCGATTTTTTCTTGTCTTAGCACCTAGGTCCTCACTCGACCTAGTCTTTAGCTCTGCGACTTTAAGACTCGTTCTTAAGTCGTAGCGTTTAAAAGTGCCCACTCACTGATTCCTTCTTTTCGAGTGATTTAGTGATAGAAACTTTCGTGGTTGCTCGAGGTGCCGAGGAAAGAAAGAGAGACGTGCTGTGAGGGGAGACGAGCGTTGCAAACTTTCCACAAGCTTCTTCAAAGTTCAAGCTTCAAGAAAGGTTAGTAAACTTCTAGCTCATATTGGTTTTTAATTACATGTACTTGCACTTGTCTAGGTTAGTAAAAACTGTTTTACTTGTAAAAGAAAATTTTTAAAATTCCGCCGCTTACCGAAGCGTTAATTATTTTCTCAAACCCTAGATCGATTCCAACAGTAACCTCAGTGCGAAAAAATCTCCGCTGATCGGGTCGCCACCTCGCAAGCTCGCCGTTCTTCGGTGAGCTCCCCCGCCATCTTGGCAACCGACAGTTGGGCTCCGGCACGCTGATCTTGTGCGATTTGGAGTTCCACCCTGGCCTCACGAAGCTGGTCTCGAAGCGTCTCGGTCTCCGCCCCCGGGTGCGAACCTCGCTCGACCTGAGCCAGCCTAGCCTTCGTCCGAGCGAGCTCCTCCTGAGATACCCCTAAGCGTCGGATGAAGTCATGCAAAATCCTGTCGCTTCGCATGGCCCTCGCATACGCCTGCGACGACAAAGAAGAAGAGGTTAAAACTAAAACCTACGCTTACAACAAAATAAACAGAAAATACTGACCTCTGAGCGTCAGTAACCCCCGCCTGGAAGAAAGCAATGTCGCCCTTCGACACCACGCCCTTCCACCAGGATAGTGGGGATCCCTCGAGGTGGCGAAAATAATGCCCTCGAGCCTCTATCGCCTCCAGCTCCACCGCCGAGTTCGCCCTCTTGGGTTCGGAACGCTCATCGGGAGGTGCCGATGTCAAAGCCCTCTTCAAAGAAGCCCGAGACTCCGTTTCGACTAGACCGGCAGTCTCGACGCGCTCTCCCTTCGCCTTGCGGTCAGCAACCCTAGAGCGAATCTCCGCCATTGACTCGGGGTCCCGAGAAGCGAGGGCCAGCCTCCTAGCTCGCCTCTTTGCAGCTACACAAAACAAAGCAACGAAGGTCAGGTTCCTGTCAAAACAAAAAGTTGTACAAAACCGTAAAGATACCTCGGGAAGCAGGAGCAACTGGTTGAGCCACGGGACTCGGGGGCCTGCTCGCCCGGAGCGCCTCCTCGGTGCCCGGAGCAAAGGGCGGGAACCACCCGGTGAGCGCCATCAGCTCGGGGGAACGGAACCGCTCGCCAGCCTTGCGAGCTTCCGACATCCCCGATATTTCTCTCACAAAGGGGAGCTCCGCTGCCCCCTCGTCCGCTGAAAAGTCGGCCAGACGGCCGAAGCGAAGGGGCATCTCGTCAAAGGCGTCCGAGGCGACCATCCACGCCCGGCGGCTAGGCGGGTCACAATCTTCGACCAGCCTCACGTTTCCCCGAGCGCGGGCCATATGAAATCCCGGCTGCCCTGGCGCCGGGAAGACGGCGACTAGATTGCGGAAGTCGTCCATGGTCATGGCACGCTGCGTCTGGCAGTGCCACTCCATGAAGCATGTAGCCAACAGGCGGTAGAACGCCGGGCTCATCTGACATGCGTGGACCCCTAGTCGGGTCAAGATTTGCTGGACGATCGTGGGAAGCGGGAGACGCAACCCGCAGATAAGACTCCCGATCGTCACGGCCGCATACCCGTCCCTGGGACGAGAGGGCATGTCCTCGGGGGCAGGTCTAAGCAATCCCACCAAGGGAAGAATGCTATACGTCTCCCGAAGTGTGCTGAAGACTCGGGAAGTGAGCGTGCTCGCAGCATCGATCCCCCTGCAGTCTAAGCCGACGAGGGCGACAGAGTCACCTACTCCGTACATACGGGTCCTCTCCAGTGACCGGGCATAAGTGTAGCCCGAAGTCTCCGCCGACTCGAAGGCCGGCCAGGCCATCGCCAACGCCTTCCCGTTGCGTTTCTCCTTCCCCCTCGCGGGAGGAGCCTCCAAGTCCTCTGCAAGGCCCTCCGAGCCCGACCCTATGGGGTCGTCCGAATAAATCTCGTCCAAGAAAGATTCGGACGGCGCTATCGCAAGCTCAACACCCGAGGCGTCCAAGTTAGACGCCCGGGGGAGCTCGGCACTCACCGCCGCTTCACCCCGCTGCTCGAGCAGGGGGCGT
This sequence comes from Urtica dioica subsp. dioica, assembly GCF_054948205.1. Classification (NCBI taxonomy): domain Eukaryota; kingdom Viridiplantae; phylum Streptophyta; class Magnoliopsida; order Rosales; family Urticaceae; genus Urtica; species Urtica dioica. The sequence continues at coordinate 34,075,971 of NC_142761.1, forward strand.
CAAAGGATGCCTCGCGGGAAACCAGGTTGATCACCAACCGTGACGAACGCGGGTCCTTGGACCCTTCGTCCTCCCATTCGGGGCCACACCTAGTGGGTGGGCCGCTCCCGGGCCCCACCAGCTCGGCTATCGCCAAGGCGTCGGTCTCCAACTCCGCGAGCCACTTGTCGGCCGCGCTAGAGTCTTCCTCGACAAAGATGGGAATCCCGTCGAGTTCCTCAAAGGGACCCTTGGCCGCCCCCCCCCCCCCAAAAAAAAATTTGGGAGAGGGCAATTAGGGTCAGCCTCGGGATCATCAACATGGGAAACAAGCTCACCCCCCATTAAAAAAGAAAAAAAAAAGTCGGCTGCCCAGGGGAAATTTCAAACTCAAAGGACTTTTCCGATTACCCGCAGGCTGCCAGTGTGAACAGAAAGGGCGGGGGCTCTCCTACTTATAGGAGAGGAATGAGCAAACCCTGCTCCTTCCCCCCCCCCCACCCCCCGCGCGCGCGCCAGTCCCCCAGCCCTAGGCCGCGCGCGGGCCTTGCTGCCCGGCCGGCGCGGTCCGGCCCCCAGGGGTCCGACCATCAAAAAAAAAAAAAAAGGAGAGAAAGATATGCGTGCGTACGGTCACGCGTGATCGAAGGTGAAATCACCTCAACGCCCTTTTCTTTTCTAAAGTTCACGACTTACGTCCCGTAAGCCGTAAACTTGGGGGGCTAATGTTACCGGTCGTTTTCGGGACACCGGAAATTCAAAAACGATTCAAGGCCGGCCGGGCTTTGCCGGCCGCAAGCCCAACGGGCCCTGGCCCACCAGGCCCGAGCGCCAGGACGCACCCGCGCCCCGGCCTCCCGGTCCGCGCGTGCACTCCTGCGCGCCCTGGCCTCCCGTCCTGCACACACCTCGACCGAGTGTCTCGGCCACCTCAGCTGAGCGTCCTTGCCACCTCGGCCACCTCGGCCGAGCATCCTTGCCACCTCGGCCGAGCGTCTTTGCCACCTCGGCCACATCGGCCGAGCGTCTTTGCCACCTCGGCCGAGGTCCTTGCCACCTCGGCCGAGCGTCTTTGCCACCTCGGCCACCTCGGCCGAGCATCCTTGCCACCTCGGCCACCTCGGCCGAGCGTCCTTGCCACCTCGGCCACCTCGGCCCAGTGTCTTTGCCACCTCGGCCACCTCGGCCGAGTGTCTTTGCCACCTCGGCCAGGCACGCCCGCTGCCGGGCACGCCGCGCCTGGCCAAATCCCGCGCCCGGCACGCCCCGCGCCCATCCAGGCGACATGTCCCGCGCACCCTGCGCCCTCTCGGGCGTGAAGCCTCGCGCACCCCGCTCCTGTCCACCCGGTGGGGCTCAAGGGGCCGGCCCAAGGCCTCTCTCCACAACTATAAATACCCCCCCTTGGGGAAGGAAAAGGGACGCCGGTTTTTGGACACAACTTGCATCCTGGTTGACGCCAACAACACTTCTCTTCTCTCGAGAACTCTCTCTCGCCCTCTTGTGACATTTCCAAGAGCGCGCACTCCTCCTCCCTTGGCTCAGAAACACGAGGACCCCCCTCCACGAGAGGGAGCGCGCTCTTCTTCTGTGACCCGAGCTTCTGCGGTACACACCGCTCTCCCGCTTCTTGGCCCTTGAGCTAGAACTCCGAGCTACGAGCACGTGACCCCTCTAAAGCCTTCACTAGAAGCTACGAGCCGGGTCCTACTCTAAACCCTTGGATTCCCAAAGCCACTGAGCCCAAGATAGCCCCCGATACACAAATTGAACTACGTTCTGACCTGATCCCGACTAAAGGGTACGAAGGCAACCAACCCTTGGCACGGTCACACCCCCTAAAACACACCTCAGGGTCTGGAGGGTGCAGCTCGGTCTACGAGCTCCCATTTTTGGCCCGGACGCGATCACTTGGTCCGGCCTTGGATCGAACCGCCCGAGGTATTTAATCGTTGTTCATTTTCGTGCGACAACAGGAAGCATCCGCCGAGAACTAATAGCGTTCCTAAAGAAGAACAAGGGAACATTTGCATGGACGACAGAGGACATGCCAGGCATAGACCTCGAAATCGCCGCACATCAACTCAACGTCGACCCCAGTTACAAACCTGTGAAACAGAAGCGTAGGAAACTCGGCCCAGAAAGAGCTAAAGTGGTCAACGAAGAAGTAGACCGCCTCTTAAAATCCGGTTTAATACGCGAAGTAAAATATCCCGATTGGGTCGCCAATACCGTCGTCGTCAAGAAAAAGAATGGTAAATGGCGCGTATGCGTCGATTATACCGATCTTAATAAAGTTTATCCTAAAGACGTCTTTCCTCTACCACACATAGAACGCTTGGTGGAAGCCACTGCCGGTCATAAAGTCCTGTCATTCATGGATGCATTTTCAGGATACAACCAAATCCTGATGCATCCCAACGACCAGGAAAAAACCGCTATCACAACCGACAAAGGTATCTATTGCTATAAGGTGATGCCCTTCGGGCTGAAAAACGCAGGAGCCACGTATCAACGCCTAGTGAATAAAATGTTCGCCGACAAGATAGGAACAACGATGGAAGTTTATATCGACGACATGTTAGTAAAATCACTACGAGAAACGGATCACGTCTCACATTTAGAGGAGTGTTTCAAAGTCCTAAACAATTACCAAATGAAGTTGAACCCGTCCAAATGTACCTTCGGATACATGGTAACTCAGAGGGGAATTGAAGCCAACCCGGACCAAATACAAGCGCTCCGAAATTTACCTTCCCCCCGAAACAAAAGAGAAATCCAGAGGCCAACCGAGCGAGTGGCAGCCCTTAGCCGATTCATCTCTCGGTCAACCGATAAATGTCTTCCTTTCTATAAACTCCTAAGAGGAAATAAGAAGTTCGAATGGACAGAAAAATGCGAAGAAGCGTTCGAACAACTAAAACAATACCTAGCCGAACCCCCAATCCTAGCCAAATCAGAAGTAGGGGAACCACTCTACTTGTATGGCGCCGTATCGCACACCGCGGTCAGCGGAGTACTCGTCAGAGAAGAACGAGGAGACCAAAAACCTGTATTTTACATCAGTAGATCACTCGTTGACGCAGAAACAAGATATCCGGCAATGGAAAAATTAGCCTTGGCCGTCGTCGCATCAGCCCGAAAGCTACGACCATACTTCCAATCCCACTCGATAGTCGTAATGACCACTCAACCTTTACGATCATTCCTACACAGCCCCAATCAATCAGGAAGATTAACAAAATGGGCCATCGAATTAAGCGAATACGACATCGAATATCGCATTAGGACATGCGCAAAATCACAAGTTCTAGCCGACTTCCTCATCGAGCTCCCCGCAAACGAAAGCGAAACCACGGCAAGCACCAGATGCTGGACCCTGAAAGTCGACGGTTCCTCCACGAAATAAGGGGCCGGAATCGGGATACTTTTGGCATCGCCACATGGAGAAATAATCGAACAATCCTTCCGACTGGATTTCACCGCCTCAAACAACGAAGCCGAGTACGAGGAACTAATCGCGGGACTACGCCTGGCAAAAGCTGTAGGAGCAAAATCCGTGTCCGCCTTCTGCGACTCGCAACTCGTCGCAAACCAAATCAGCAGAGAATTCGAAACAAGGGATGAGCGTATGGAGGCATACGCACAATTAGTAAAAGAGATGACAAAACAATTCGAAAAATTTGAAGTAACCCGAATTCCCAGAGGAGAAAATACCACAGCTGACGCCCTCGCCGCCTTAGCTTCAACATCAGATCCCGCCATAAGCTGAATCATACCGGTCGAAATAATAAAACAATCTTCCATCACTACCAAAAGCGCGAGCATAATGGTAATAATAGAAGAGGGGGACTGGAGAAGGGATATAATTAGATATATATCCGAAGGCCACACCCCGACAGATAAACAATTGCACCGAAAACTAATCAGCCAAAGCGCAAGATTCTCCATAATAGACGGAGTGCTTTTCAAAAGAAGTTTCTCCTGAGTATACCTGCAATGTATAGGGAAAGATGAATCCAAACGCATCATTTCCGTAATACACGAGGGAGAATACGGGAACCACGCGGCCGGAAGAGCTCTAGCCGTTAAAATAAAAAATCAAGGGTACTTTTGGCCAACCATGGTCGCCGACTGCGAACAACATTCACGGAAATGCGACTAATGCCAAAAGCATGCCCCAAATATCAAACAACCAGCCGAAGAACTATCCTCCATATCCGCTCTGTACCCATTTCTAAAATGGTCCATGGATATCGTCGGCCCCCTAGCCACAGCACCCGGAGGGCTGAAATTCCTCCTTATAACAACAGACTATTTTTCCAAATGGGTAGAAGCCGAAGCATTCGTCTCGATAAGGGACGTGGACGTAAAAAAATTTATTTGGAAAAACATAATTTGTCGACATGGATCGCCGCAAGAAATAATCACTGATAAAGGCGCACAATTCATATCAAAAGAATTCCGACGATTCTGAGCAGCAGAAGGAATCACTTTACGATTCTCGACGCCCCGATACCCGCAAGGGAACGGACACGCTGAGGCTACCAACAAAACAATCGTTGGTAACCTGAAAAAGAAACTACTAGCCAAGAAAGGACGATGGGCTGATGAACTCCCCGGAGTACTTTGGGCCTACCGCTCGAGTCCGCAAAGGCCTACTGGGGAAACCCCATACTCCCTGGTCTACGGAGTCAAAGCAATACTGCCCATTGAACACGAAATCCAAACAATTTGTACCATGTACGCGAACGATCACGAGGAAACTAACAATAAAATGCTATGCGACTCCCTCGATTTGACAGACGAAAGAAGAAATCCAGCCCTAACGCGCATGAGTTTATACCAACGATCAATCGCCCGATACTACAATAAAGGAGTCAACTTCCGAGAATTTCATACTGGAGACCTCGTATTGAGGAAGGTGTATCAAAACAGAGCCGAAGAAAATGCAGGAAAATTGGGAGCAAACTGGGAAGGACCATACCGAGTCTCAGAAATCCCACGAACAGGCGTCTACAAGCTTGAAACGCTCGACGGTATCCCAGTACTCAGATATTGGAATATTATGAACCTAAAGAAATATTACTGTTAAAAAGTAATATCACAACAATCGAACTACGTAACGGCTTGATCCCAAACATGGGTACGTAGGCAGCCTTGAGATAAGGTTCAGCCCCCACCTCACATAAACGAGAGAAACTTGAAACGAACAAGTTCGATTCAGATCAATTCGCCAAACGCGACGGATTTGACTTACACCCGCAAATGAACACACCTAAGGCTTCGTTCATGCGTAGTGTACGATAAATTACTATAAACCTAACTCAAGAGCAAAGGAAGACGACGAGTTTTGGTTCGGAAAAGGAAAATCACGTATAAGGCACGACCTGGTGGCACGACGACTAGGGGTTTGACTGACGATGGCCGACACACATCGTGCAAATAAGTTGTCAACAAATAAACGCCATAGTAAATCAGTGCGTTCGTTCAAATACAAGGAAAAAGATAATTATGCATTGTCCATCGAGGCCATCATTACGCAAGCAAAATAAGCAAATAAACATCGATAAACATTTAACAAAATCCATGGAATATGTTCGACACAAATAAAAATGAAAGAAAATAACGATAATAAAACAAAAGGAGTTCGACAAACTTGCCCAGATGTCGGGCCCAAAATGAATACGCCCACGCAAGGGCCCAAAACTAATTAATTATTTAAAAACTTGGAAATTGAAATGCAAGAGGCGAGGCGAGTCTAGGCCGACTCGTCCTTGGCGAGCTCAGCTTCCTCTGAGTTCTCCCCAGCCTCGTCGATCGACGTAAGTACGGCCTCCGAGCTGTCGAGCATCGAGCTGAACTGATCCGCGACCTCGGAAGTCCCGGGCACAGGCGCATCAGGAGGACAGCGATCGTCGTAAGGGGTGAACTCGAGATCTTCGGCCCCGGCAAGAGAAGGCAAAGGAACGCTGTCGAGCTCGGCTTGAAGCTTCGCCAGTTCATCCTTGGCCTCCTGCAATTCAGCAAGAGCGTCAGTGATCTCCTTGTTGACGACCTCCTGGAAGATCGACGATGCCGCCTTGGCTTGGTCGAGGTTCCGCAGGATGGTCGTCCTCTTCTTCCCGACCGCGACAAACTGGCGGTAGGCCACCAGCGCCCCCTTGTACTTCGCCCCGGCAACCTTCCTGCCCGAGCGAATACCATCATCCTTAGCCGAACGGTAAGCGCGGTACAAGGAACGATTCCCCGCCTTCTCCTTCGCCAGCTCGGCCTTCACCCGGTCCAGGTCGGACCCAAGGTTGCGATGGGAGGCCTCGGCCATATCGAGCTCTCTCTTCAGATCGACCCGCGTCCTCTCAGAATCTTGAAGGCGATCTTCAAGATCCTTCACACGACGGGCGTATGTCTCCGCCTCGGCAATGAGGTGGTCCATCTGGCCAAGGGAATCTTGGCACTTCGTGAGCTCGCCCTCGGAAGCCTTCAGCTTAGTTCGCAAATCTTGGTTCGCGAGGGAGAGGCGGTCGTACATCACCTCGTAATCGAGAAAGCCCTTGTTCAGCTCGGCCATGAACTGCAAAGGCAAAGAGTTAGCCTTAAAACGAAAAAATATATATATGTAGTAATTCGAAACCTACCCGAGAGCCCGCCGCGCTGACAGAGCGGTAGTAGCTCGACCCGTGCATTCTAGAGACCATCGGGAGCCGGTATTCAGGGAAGTTGAACTGGCGCATGAGACACGCCGCCGCCACCGGATCGTCGCAGATTGGCTTGTCAAGGTTGTAGTTGAACGCCAGCTTATAGGAGCTCGGCTGAGACACCTGTTGCTGACCAGAGCCCTTCACGGCCTTTCCTCGGTCCTCAGCTCGTCCCCTTTTGGGATCGTTTTGCTGAACGCCTTCTACCTCCTTCCTCTTAGCTTGAGAGGACGGAGCCGATGAAGACTTGGCTGCGGCTGCCGAAGCCTTCGCAACCTCGGAGGACGTAGCCTTGGCAGAGGGGGCTTCGACATCTTTGGCGGTCTGGGCATCCTCGGCGGTCTTGGCGACCTCGGGCTCACCGCTGAGCTCGATGAGCAGCGTGGCCGGAGGAACCACCATTAAAGGATATAGGAGCCGGCGCTGTCGGAGCAGACAGGTTGGCCTCCTCGGCCGATCCGAATGTGGTCCCGGCATCTCTAGCCGCCCTAAGGGCCTTCTTCTTGGCGCGCTAGTCTACATCCTCGTTCTTCATCTCGAACGAGGAGGAGAGTTCGTCTGAAGAGTCGCCTAAGGGAAAACAAATTAACAATAAAGCTAAAAACTACGAAACAAGGTAAAGCTCGGAAATAAAAACTGACCTGATGAAACAGCGGGCCAAAGATCGACTGCTACAAACCGAGCTTCGGAGAAAGACTTCCAGGAGACTTCGCAAGCGCGCAGCTTCTGGACTTCTAGATCGAACGCGTCCAACGGAAAAACAACGATCTTCTCTGCAAAGACAGATAACAAAACGTCAGTTCGCCCCAGACATGTGATAGATAGCTCGCAGATCGCCCAAAAATCCCCCCATTACCACAGTCCGTCTTCCACGGAATGGACAAACAATCCTTCACCACCTCGACCGTCTTCTCGCAGATTTCGAAATAGAAGTATTTCGAACCCCAGTTCTTATCCTTGCCAGGGAGGTCAGTAACTATACCCTGGCGAGGCCGGTTCGCCAAATAGAAGCACACCGGATGGTGCTTTGAGTTGCGCTTCGCGACCAACAGACGGCCGAGGTCATTAACGTCTAAAGAGAGACAACAGCAACAGAGCCATCACCTGGCGAACAAAATTCGGACACATTTGGGTGAACTGAAGTCCCAAACGGTCACAGAATTCGATGAGCAGCCGGGGGATAGGAAAACGAAGTCCGCATTCCTCGAAAAATACCTGGTATGCACAAGCATATCCAGGGATGACTCGATCGGCGGACTTGCCTCCTACCTTCACCCGGAGCCCGTCGGGAAAGTCGTATCGCTCCCCCATGTCGCCAAGGTCGCGTTTCGTCAAAAACGACGGCGACGACAACTCATGATTGGGATCATCGCTCTTCATGTCGAGTGCCGACATTTCTCTTCACAAGGGCCGGTTCCAAAGAGGGAAAAGCAAGAACCTGGAATCGACCAAACCTAGAAGGCCCGACACCCACTAATATAACCGAAGAAAATCCCGAAAATTTTCACAGCCGAAAATGGCGAATAACAAGAAGTTTAAGAAACGCAGAAGAAGAAAAAGAAAAAAAAAAGAAGAGAAAGTTGCGATTTTTTACCTCTGGGATGTGAATGAATTGATATTAATGAGAAAAATCGAAGGGTCACGGCTTTATTTAAGCGTCAAATCGACGGTTGAGAATCCCGAGAAGATCGCTATGATTTAAAAAATCTTTTGAGTTATCAAAACACGGACGTAGCGACACGTGTCTATGGCGCCTGCTCAAAAGTAACCAAGAGATAGAAATACCCGAATATTTCGTCAAATTTCAACCAGATTCCGAAAAAATCTCGATTCGACAAAGTATATTCTATATTATTTTATAATATAGAAGATATCGGGGGACTGATTGTGGGAGTAAATACCTCTCCCCTCTATCTAACGAACTAGATCAACCAGGCCCACAGCGAGCTCGGTCCAAAAGGAAAGATAATCGTCAGATCGGCCCAAAGCCCAGAACGGTCCAAGACATTATTCCGGATGGAAATCAGACTCGACCCGGGCCCATAGACGTTCCCAGACGGTCCCGCCAAGGAATTTGAAGTTCGAAGTCATCAAAGAAACAGTCAAATCGCCTAGAAGAGTGGAGATGTGCGCAAGAATAAGGGATCAAAGACAAGTTCTGCACGTACACGTGCATCGATCTGAAGATGAAGGAAAGTCGGCAAAGTGGCTATAAAAGCTCATTCCATCCTCGTTGAGAGAGAGGGATTTTGGGGGGGGGGGGGGGGGGAAGAGAGAGATTTGCGATATTATCTTCTGAAGCTTATTTTCTGTTCATTTCCATTCGAATTTTTCTTATTCTGATAGAGCTTTATCTGATTATAAATAAAAAAGGAGCATCCTTTCGCCCTATTTATATTGCTATTTATATCGTTTATTAATTCCTTTCGGATTCTAGTTCATTCTTCATAAACGGATTCTGAGACCCTCTATTCATATAAATAAATATACTAGATAAATCGAAATAATCCAGTGTAGATTGTTGGGTCGAGAAATCGGTTCAACAGAGACCTCCCACTCAAATTTTTAAGAGCATATATATTTTAAACATATGTGATATCGATATAGTTTTGAAAACATTTTGAAAGCTTATTTGATTTGGATGACAAAATATTTTCAAGTTTGAAAACGAAAACGGTTTTTCAAAATTCAAACTAGTTTTGTAAAAATTCAATTTCAATTAAACTTTCAAAAATCAAAACATTCTAATCTTTTAAATTATGTTTATAATCTTATGAACAACAATTTTTCTCAAGAAAATTTTCTCATTAAAGTTCTATAACTCATGGTAGTGGGGTTGAAAATCCAGAATTCTAAAAAACTGGACTCTTCGGAATAGCCGCGCACCTCGGAGTAAAATTGCCATAAGTAGCGGCTCTGATGTCCTTTTGACCTAAAACTAATTGCATTGGAAAGAGGACAAACAGACATTTAATTTATTCCAGAATCATTAAATATTTAATTCTGAGCTGAGAGTTATGCCACTTTTACTGAGCTCAAGAACAAGTGTCAAAGTCGAAGAGCTAAAACACTAGGTCAAATGTGGACCTAGGGTCCAAAACAAAAACGAAAGAAAACTTAGAGAGAGAGAGAGAGAGAGAGAGAGAGGGTGAGAGGGGGTGGCCAAGGGTTCTAGAGAGAGAAGCTCTCAATCTATAAAACTTTGGAATGAATAGAATGAAGGGAATGATGACTCTATTTACAAGAGAGGTTTTACCTTCAATAAGGTAGTTTCCTCTTCTATAGAATATCACATATTCATGAGCAAAATTTGCTCTCCTTCCCTTTGATTTTCACGGCCAAGAGGGGCTTCTAGAATCCTTATATTTGTTTCCTCTTTTGTTCTCTCCTTAGCTTTGGCCGAAATCTCCTTTCCTCATAGAGGAAATTTGTTTCCTCTTTTTCTTTTGGCAAGTATCTTCATATATTAATGCACAAAATAATCTCTCTTTTTCATTGGATGTTGGGCGTGCAAGGCTTCTACAATGGGTTTCTAGATTTTTCTTCATTTGTTCATGACAACATAAGAAAAGCCCATTAAGAATTTTCAAGTAAAATTCCATGAAATGTAATTAATTCTCGAGGCCCAATAAACTCTTCATGGCCGAGTTTTTTAAGTTTCATTTGTCATCATATGACAATGTCAAAAAATTTATTAACATTCATTTCGTCCTATGTCTAAAAAGACAAAAATACCCATTAGACAATTTTCGTAAAACTTGTCTCGTTCTTGTTTTGACTTAGCTTCTAGTTTAACTATTCCTACTTGATATGATTTGTGACAGTGACCTCATAGATCCAAATGAACAAAGCTTGAGCTAAAATACTTGGACTCAAAAGTTCACAAACATTTTCCAAGTTTAGTTTAATGTCAACTGACTCCATTAAAGAGTTGACAATGAGAATCTCTCGGTTCAAATGAATTTATTTTCTACTCAAGAATTCAACTAAATCGTGATGAGTGGATCCACTGAATATTATCTATGTTTACCCTTCATGAATATCATCAGCTAGTCGGGATTTACAAAATTACCATTTTACCCTTCTAGCTGTTATTTCCTCAACTCCTTTGTCGCTTGTGAATAAGTTAGAAACAATGTATTGACGAGGAGTTAACAAGTCACATTGTTTCATCCAAAAGAGTCAAGAATCAATTTGGACACTGGCCAATTCATTTATTCACATTCCAAGGAACAAAGCATGAGGTGATATACATTGCATTTCAGCAATCTTGTACATGAATTCCATATCTATGAGATCTTCACAAAGTTACTCATGACATCTTCATAACTTAGTACTTCACCAATAGGTCTTTTTTAGAATCACAAAGTGAATCCGAACTCTGACTTTCTCAAATGAGAATACGTAAGCTGTGAAATGGCATGTCTCATTTCAGGATTGAGGTAAGCATGATGCAATTCATACGTAGTGACCACGAGACATAAGAGGTTAAATGGTTTGTTTTTATCTTGTCTCTAGAAGTGCACTTGTCAATTCAGTACCTTTGGAAGTACCTAAAAGAAATATAGAGTCTCCAACTCTCAATTTCTCATAACCAGACATCATAGATTCTCCTAACAATCGTATTGAGATCAATAGTCTTTTGAGCCTTAGATTGCGAATATATTGTTTTAGCAAACCATGAAGAGTTTGTTCATGGAAATCTACATTTGTCTCTTCATATGTTGTTAGGTTTGTTTATGGACTAAAGACTAAGGTTTTATCATAAAGCTTCAGACAAGGAAGAATGAATGAACGTTTCAACTTTTTATAAATAAATAAGCAATTACAAGCAAGAGTCTTCGTGAGACTTTATTACATCAAATGTACAAAAGTAAAAACTACAACTCTTCTTGTGGGCACCATTGACAACATTGTTAGATAAACATAAAATTAATTAGCTCTTGTTAGTGTAATTAATTAATTCCGCAACTTATATGGTTATTAAGGTGAGAAAATCACCTACACTTTTATCATTTCCAATTGGTTCATTCTATGTAATTTTGACATTCCATGTTCTCATGGGTTTTTAATTTCCTTGAATTTTTATTTGTTTCTCAAGTTATTTGTTTCATCTTGTCCTTTATTAGACAAATTTTTCAATAAAGTGGTTGTACAAGCAGTTTCAATGATCCATCTCTTTTTGGATATCAGTTTCCAAAATATTTCCAAAATATTTCCAAAATTCTAACATACTTAAGGTTCCATAATAGAGACCAAAATAAAAGTTCCAAACTATTAGTCTAACCATCCAAAATATTAGACCTACAATCCAAAAAATATTAGACCTATTAAAGGTTCCACTTGTCTTCATTTTTCAGCCATAGCCTGAGATATTTGAAGGTCAAAGCTTGGCATATCATCATCGTCAAATAGGGGCTTCTTTATCAGCTTTTCTATCCGCTTCTCCACGAGTTTCTCTATCAGCTTCTCCACGGGATTCTCTATAGGCTTCTCTATGGGCTTCTCGATCAGCTTCTCCACTGGCTTCTCCACAGGCTTCTTCACCGGCTTCTTCTGTTTTCTTCTTTTTTTCCTCCTCGGGGTCTGCAGATCCGAATTTAGTTGTGTATGGTGGAAACATTATCTTCGCTTTGTGTTTCTCACTCTTCCCCATGATGATTAGTTCTTCATTTGGATTGTTGTTTTTAGAGTTTTCTAAGTAACTAGGCCACCTATAACATTAGGTTTGAGATTTAGCCTATGTTTGGAGTTTTTTAGGAAATTAGCCAAACGTATTAGGTGGCAAATTATGTTTTACTTTTTTGTCCTCCAATATTTTAAGTCAGTTTTTTGTGCGTGTATTTTTTTTTTCTTCACAGAATAATTGTTGTTATTATGAAGGAAGCAGTTAGAATTTTCTCTCTCTCTCTCTCTCATCTCATCGCATATATAATCATAAACACATATATTCATACACATAATTACTTCCAGAGAAAGCAAAAAGAAACACGTATATACTTTTGATCACAACCAGAAGAAGAAAAAAAATATCAGTGGAAGCCAACAGAAACGGCGAGGAGGAGAATAACAAGAAAACAAGAATGTAGCCGAAATAGATAATAATTAATAAAGAGGGTATGAAAATCGTAACGTTGGGTTTGTTGTTGCTATTATTAAGGAAGCAGTTAGATTTCTCTCTTCCACGTTCTCTTTCTCTCTCTCTCTCTCTCTCTCTCTCTCTCTCTCTCTCTCTCTCTCTCTCTCTCCACAAAATCAGATCTGGGTTTTTTTTAACCTTCAACATGCCAAGATGACGAGGAAGAAGCCGAGGTCGCGGGCCAAGGGGGCAGTCCAGCCGAAGAAGTTGCGCCGATGACGCAGATCGGTCGGAGGCGGCGAAGGCTCGTCCGAGCCAGATCAACGCCCACAGGAGGTGGTTAACGAGAGCGTAGGGGAGGGAGCCGGTGTTCTCGGAGTCCGGAGGGAGGCCATGGTCGGCGCTCCGGAAGGGGGTCGCGACGAGCCTCACGGCGGTGGTTGGCAGGAGAGACGATCGGAGCTTGGTTACAGGTGGTCCGACTCTCACTGTCAATTTTTTTTTTAACAGTGAAGATTTTCGAATGTCAGATTTTGGAAAAATTTAGAGGTACAGATGATTTATTTACAGTTATTTCCATTTATTTCCATTCGAATTACTTAAACGTGGAGAATGAGATAATTTCCAGTATTTACGTTTATTGTCTGTGTCGACAGGTTCCCAACAGTAACGTCAGTCTTGGTGAAGCCGTTCTAGATTAGCGCACCACGTGATTAATGATATCTTTGATAAAATATTTTGTTAAGATTTGTTAGAGGTTAAAGGCTACGTATAACAATTTTGAAATTGTTGTTATTTTATATTATTATTGCCTATTATTTAATATAATTATATTCATTATTTCCATTTGATTAAGTAAAAGGGAAAATTAGTCTATTAATTATTGACACATAAGCACGTTGGCTATTTCCCTAAAAATTATGAAACATAGGCTAAAAACAAAATCTATAGTTTCAGACTGGCTATTTTGCTACAGTGCCCCTGTTTTTAATGCCTTTCTTTTTCCTCGGTGACTCGCGGACGGGCTGAATTGGTCCAATAGGTTGTGATGCACCACTTTTATGCTCATGCAACATTTATCAATTTCACAAAAAAATAATCCAAATTTCAAAATTAATAATCTAAGTTCCAAACACAACACAACACAGATGTTTGAGACTGCTACAACAAGGTCAAAACATTTATTAATCCTTCCTTCCAAAATTTTAATCCAGTATTATATCAACAATTTTTTTAACAATTGTTTGAGACTGCACCATTTACCAAATTTCAAAAGCATAATCTACTTTCCAAAAATAATAATCTAGGTTCCAAACAAACAAACAAAGATGAACTTGTTGCAACTTCGACTTTCGAACCTGCACCTTTGATGTTGTTTGTTTGATTGTAACATTTTCCTGCTCCTACATAATACATCATAGTCCATGAATGATTCCAGATTTCACGTATATTTCTTAATCATGATTTCACATAGTTTAATCCCGATTCAAAAGTAATTTACCTTGTTTGTATTCTCTTCAGCCACCGCATTGTTGAACTTATTTGTATTCCCTTCAACCACTGCATCGACCTTACTTATATTCCCTTTAGCCACGTGATGCCGAACTGAAACATTAGTTAATTAGTTAACATTATTATTTGACAAAATTTAAAAATTTATACAAAAGAAATGTAATCATCGATTACCTATGTTTGTATGTCATCTACTACATAGTTTATGAAACCAACTGCATGTCTATCATCTTAATCGTTGACGATGTTTGAAGGTGAGGCGACCTTGAGGTTTCATAATTCCCCGAAAAGCTTGTTGTTGATGTTGAATACCATTTGATATATCTCCATGAGATTATTGTCGAATTTGTCCATTTTCTTTTCGAACTTCTTCTCCATTGCTTTTAGCTTTTCAAGTATCTATTCATTTGCGACACACACTAAAGACGTTGTTGTTGACTATAGGGGCGTGCGCATGAAGTGGTCATTTCTTCCGTCTTCCCGATTCTCCTCTTCTCGTTCATCTTCTTCTCGTCTTTGGAGTGCTTGCTGCATTGTCAACTTAAAAGGTATCATGTACCTTTCCTTCATTTCGCTGATTGTGCATTCCATTTCGATTAGCAAGAAATAGATTTAACAAACAAAAAACAGAAAGTATGCCATGTCAAAAATATTAATCCAACATTAAAAAAAAAATTAACCATGCTTTCAAAATATTTATTCTACTTACAAACATCTCAAACTACTATGGAGTACAGCACACAAACATATTACACAAATTTTCATAAATAAACACATATACATTAGTACTTTTGGGTTGTCAAAACCTCTTGCGAAAATGCTGCAAAGGTTGGGCTCAAGTTGAAGTTCCACCTAACAAGCCTTGGTGTTTTTCGCGTTCTTAATTTTGTTGAAAGGCCTTTCCATGCTAATAGGGTGTGAATGAAACCATCGGCATCATACCCTTGCACTTTTCCCTTTGCCAGAGTCCTCGGCTTCTTCATTGTCGCAAGGAGGCTGTTGAAACTTTCTAACCCCCAAGGATGATTCGCGAATTGATTAGCATTGGCAGCAATCTCAAAGTGGATTGGGTCGCAACACACTGAGTGTTGGCAAGGCAATATTTGTGTGTATAAGTTACACAAATTTGCAAGCTTCACCTTCTCTTCATCTGTGGCTTCCAACGGGGTATTGAACGGAAGTGTTTGTGAATTCCTTTATTCCAAATATGGCCAACTGTCCATTGAAATTGGACGACAGTTCGTTAGGTTTTGTGACCAAATGGCCCTTTTCTTCACCTCCTCCCAGTGGCCATCTGTTAGCTTTAACTTGATATCTTTAATCAAATCAAGTCGTGTGTGGACATTGATTTTAGCGCTGCCATTCCAAGCCTCTTGCTCGATGATGAAATCTGGTGTGATAAGTGGTTGTACAAAAAAGATTCATTCAAAATAAGAATAATTTACGTTCACATTCACAAATATATTATTTGATATTATAAACATTCACATACTTGTATAATAGTTTGTCTGACCATCTCTTCTATCATGGTAGATTTTTGCCTTCTGCTTGTGGTTAGGGACATCTGTCATGAAAATTTAATCAAGCTTTCATTTGTTTTAATCTAGTATTAACATACTAAAACTCCTTAAATCAGACACAGTATATGTTTCCAATTATTTAATCTTACCATCAAAATATTTAATTTACTACAAGTAAAACAATTTTGGAATTTTAATCAAATGTTAATTCAAATGACAACAAACTGGTAACTAATTTAATCTTCCTTCAAAAACCTTAATCCAGTAAAAACACATCCTTAAACTAGTATGGATTAATTTAAGCATTCAAAAAGTTTAATCTAGTAATAAAGCAGAGTTAAACTACTTACCTGTTCTTCATATTTCCTTTACTTCTTTCCTGCATTAGTGATCTTTAACCTGGCCATCTGCTACAACAATGGCAAAACCAATTTAATAAAGATTTCAAAATGTTTGATCTAGTATTCATATCAACAAAATGAAGAATAATCATAATAAATATTGATCAAGACTGCTACAACAATGTCAAAATACATTTAATCAAGATTTCAAAATGTTTAATCACCAATTCAATAACACACAAATATAATTCTGCCTTCCAAATTTTTAATCCAGTACTCATATCAACAAAATTAACAACAATTTCTCAAGACTGTTATATGTTCTTAATCCTGCCTTCCAAATTTTTAATCCGGTATTCATATCAACAAATAATTAACAACATTATGTCGAGACCGCTACAACAATGTCAAAACAATTTATTATGATTTCAAAATCTTGAATCGACTACTCAATAACACTTTAATACAATCATGCTTTCCAAACTATTAATCTAGCATCCATATCAAGAACAGTAGAAAAATTAAAACGCTTGAATATGGAACTTAGCTAATTCGTCGGAGATTGAGGCTGAGTTATACGGCATCGGCGACAAAGATCCACGGAGATTAGGACTGCGAACGGCGAAGATGAGTACGGCAATGAGGACGGCGATGGCGATCGACGAAGGCGAGAACGCCGATGACAATGAGTCGAGTTAAGTTTTTCAGGGTTTTTTTCTTCTGGTCGAATGATGAAGGCTCTCGAATGATCGATTGATTTGGAGATTTGTTTAGGTCTATTTAGGTCTAAGGGTAATATCAGGTTTTTCCACGTTTGGGATATTTTACCCCAAAGGGTGAAAAGTTGGCTATTTTGCAAAGCCCAAAGTTTCAAATGGCTATTTTGAAAAGTTGGCTATTTTGCAGAGCCCTTTTATGAATTGATTTTTTTTCATGCCTCTCCCCAAATTTAATATTCAATGCATTCATCATATTACTAAATTTATTAACAATTTGAGATCACTTGTGTTTTCATATTATAAATATAATAAAATTTTACATTAGCTATAAATCATATATATATATTAACAATTGATTTTTTTTTTCTAAATGGAGCCTATGAATATTTCCTTTTACTTTTCGAACCAAAACAACCATAAATAAGTCAAATTGGTAATATTGATCTGTATAGCCACTAATAAATATAATATTTTCTACTTTTCATTTCACTCTCCAAATTTTTATGATTGATAAATCTATCTTAGGGGAAAGAGATGATATCTCAAGCAGGTAAGAGAACAAAAAAAATACCATATAACCAAATAGATCTGATTGTTACACTATATGTTTACCCACGATGCATCTTCTTCTCCAAAACTTCAAAAATGTATTATTGAACACTAGTACATTTTACATTGATGTGAAAGCGTACAAATGTATTTATTGCCTTGTGAATATTTTAGCTAGAGATTAAAAATATTATAAGTTCATAAGTAAAGTAAGACGAAATGATTAAAAGAAGTTTTGTACAACTAAGTATATTTTCCGTGGGATGATGAACATATATACATGCAATTCATCATTTCTAGAATCAATCTGCATATATTTTCCTCCTAGGAACAAAAAAAAAATCTTTTTTTTATAGATATTCTTAATATATATATATATATATATATATATATATATATATATATATATATTCTTAATATATATATGATGATGTAGATAAATAGTCAATTTAAACGAATAAATTTGCAAAATAGCCAAAATTTGTCTTAGTTTAATAATCGCCAAAAATTTTAATCTTTGCTGTCAAAACAATTTTGAAAACGTAAATTTGACTATCTGAAAAATTGAAACTTTGATTATTTTGTTAATCAATAAGTTTCGAATGTACAATTTTTTCATAATAGGTATACGTGCAAAAGAATAAGAAGACCTTCCATTTTATATTATTACATTTATTATAATTTAATTAACTAGTCAAACTTATATATTTACATTAGATTTTTGACTGGAACAATAATAACTTACTAAATGCTTTTGACTAAAGTTAAGTCTTTATAAGACTTATATGTAAATATATATATATATATATATATATATATATATATATATATATATATATATATATGCATATAAGTGCCGAACCCCTGAACCTTTTTATTTTTAGTATATTTGACATTTTTTGTTTTTCTTTCTATAATTAGATTATTTTTAACATTTATGTCTCCTTTAAATTATATTTCCCCTAATCTTATATCCTAATATATTATATCCATTATTTTTTATCTTACATTCTATTTTTATCATAGACGCTCCTCCTCCTCCTCTTGAATACTACATGATGCACGCATACATATCAATAAGAAAAAGGATGATACTAAAACTTTATTAATAATCATAACGTTAAGTCAACAGATTCTAATTAATCCAATTAAAGCCGATATACATCAAGAACACAAAATTCATTGATAATTAAAACTTGACACAAAAACTCTTTGACCATCATCCATCTATAAATACTCAACGGCAGTACAGTACAGTATACCACAAACACCATGGCAATAGGAAGCAAGACCTCAAGGAAAAGCATATTTGTGACGCTTCTCTTCGTTCTATACGCGGGCAGCGATGTCGTGGCAATTCGCCAGCACTTGGCACGCGTGTACACCACGAACGGGCTGGAAGGTGGGAAGAACCTGACGATGCACTGCAAGTCGAAGGACGACGATCTGGGAATCCAAGTGCTGACTCCGGGTGCCACGTGGATGTTCAAGTTTCATCCGAACTGGTTCATGTGGGGCCAGACTCTCTTCTTCTGCCGGTTCTCATGGGAAGGGATAGACTACCGTTACTTCGACATCTACATTCAGCAAAGAGACGATCAAATCTGCCATGACTGTTGTTGGACCATCAAAGCCGACGGCCCTTGTTCCTGCCCTTGTGGCCGTGCCTGCGACTTCAATCATTGCCTGCCTTGGAAACCTCGCAAAACTCTCATCAATTAGAAATATTTATATGTTTTAATAAGAGATGGGATGTTCATCAGTTACATGCTTTACTTATGGATATTGAAGTGCCATTACAATGTAGAAATTTATTACTGTATAATGGTGTGGACCTGCGGTGATTACTAGGTTATATTGACCGATTCACCTCTTTCCGGTCACGGCTAAGGTCACTGCTAAATCTATTTTAGTTGCGACAGTCGCAACGAATGTCGCAACTAAAATCAATAATAAAAAAAATTAGTAGTGGAAGTCGTGTCCGTTAATATAAACATTTAAATGAGAACTTCTCGCATTTGATTCAAAATTCAGGAGATAATATCTCGTGTATACTTCCTCGATTTAAAAGATCCTAATTTTACGGGTATTTCACGGTTTTGTACGTTTTACTACTGGGATTTGACGGTAACCGGTATATCGCGCGGTAACCCACCAGTCACTCCGGTAACTCAAACCTTATTGTGTATCATTTTATTTGATTCAATAAATTTAACGGAGGCACGAAGCTCGTACTTTTTCATTGGTAGGTTATGATTATTTGTGGCTGTTAGATATTTGAATTTGCATTTAGCTTGGCAATAGTTTAGGAAATTTTTCGACAAACACAAGTAATAAATATTAATCTTTGAATATTTGTTCAGTAAAATCTCAAATCCAAATTGAGATCGGATTTATGTGAATGATCTTGTCGGTTGAAAGTTTCGAGATGACGTAGATGAGTTTATGCATCCTCCACGTCAGCAAGGGAGACACAAAAAAGTCAATTGTCCATGAAAAATCGCATCACCGTGCGGTACTAGACAATCGGCGACGTTGAAACCAAATTCTTCGCCAAGGGCTTTTCAGCATGGAGATCTAACGAATTATGATTTGTCATAGTGTCCTTCTTTAATCCGAGCTGGGCCGGTCCATAACCAATTGAAATAAGGGCTGGGCCGGGTGACCTGCAGGTGGTACGGCCCAATTGACAGATTTAGGTTGTGCTTTCAAACTGAATCGAATTAGACAATGGATATCTAAGAGCTAGGAGCAAAAGAAGGTGATGGAAAATGCTCAATCATCATATTGTACAGTATGTTTTGCTCGAAGTCGGAGTCGGAGGAAGAAGAGGGAGAGATATTCCATCGATAGCTTTTTATTTTTGTTAAGAGTTTTTTTTTTACAAAGCGTGTTTACTATATTGCCCTTCTTTCAGAAATCACATGACAAAACCAGGACAACTTAACTGACGGAATGTTGAAAAAATAGACGGGATGACTAAAACTTCTAAATAAAAGTTTGAATATGCTTAATCCAAAAAAAAAAAAAAAAAAAAAAATACTTCAAGGATCGAGTCATTACGAGTGTCATAGTTGAGGGGCTCATTTATTCTTCTTTTTATTACAGTAACACCTTCTAATAGATATAAAGGAAGTATATTAATATCGATAATTGGCTCTGAATATCCTTTATTTTAGGAACTATCTAATATATCGTTGACCACGCCGTTTTAAGACAGATACTCGTAAATCTAAATCCATCCATTAATAGACAAATCCGCGTCTCAAGCGTTATAATGAATTATGATATTACTAACAAAAAGGGCAAGAATAAAAGTCAAAATCCACTTGATTGACGACACACAATATAAAAAAAATATCTTCATTTATTACCCTAATAGTAAACATAATAACGAAAGTAATAAAGACGCAATTAATATACATTGACTGTAAATAAATAAATAAAAATATTGCAGTTAGTGCAATGTATCCTTTACAGCGCTTAATTATATATCTAAATACTAAGTACCCAAATAAATTTTAAACAAAACCCGAATACATGAACTTTGGCATACACACTTAACAACATTAAAATTAATACAAAAAATACGAAATTTTGTCACCAATCCAACCATTATAAATTAAACATTACTTATAGCCAAAAATTACATCACACAAAACACAAAGAAAGGGAAAAGAAGAAGAAGAAAAATGGCTAGCTGTAGTAAAACCTCAAACAGAACCCTAGCGGTGGTCACAATGCTGGTTCTGTTATCGCTGTACGCGACAAACTGCGTTGCGATCAAGATCAGGACGGAGCTAACGCGAGTTCACATCAAGAATGCGTTGGCGACGAGCGGGCCCGCACAAGACCTGACTGTGAGCTGCAAGTCGAAGGACGACGAGCTCGGGACCCACGTGATCGCGCCATGGGGATCGTGGGATTTTAAGTTTCACCCCAATTTCTGGCCGAGCACGCTATTCTTCTGCAGATTCTCGTGGCCGAGCCTCGGGACAGAGATCAAGTGGTTCGACATCTATGACCAGGTGAGGGATGAGAGACATTGCTTCGACTGTTGTTGGACCATCATTCCCAACGGCGCTTGCCGCTGCAAATGCAGCGGTCCCTGCGATTACTTGGATAATTGTTATGGTTGGAACCCTGTTTCTCCTCCTCCTCCTCCTCGTCCTTGATTTTTCTCATTATTATAGACGACAACTTAAATAATTGTCTCGGTTGTACCAAGAAGGAATGTTTAATTTATTATTATTATGATTCATCGTTTGATTTTCATTCTGACGGCGACCTAAGCTATAGATAGATTCGAATTAGAAGGATTGGATAACTAACCTCACGAAAAGGCCCTCGTGAAGCTCTTTTATCTAAATAAACAAATGCTAATAAAAGCGAAATTTGGATAAAGGGTAATGATAACACGCTAAATTGGATTTCTGTCTTCCAAAGTGTAATACGTCTGAAGAAATTGGCACTCTACGAACCAAAATCTGATGTCCAAAATTAATTGAGAATCCCGTGGGTCAAATTTCATTAAGGGTCAATTTTTTTTTTTAAAAACCAAATCACTACATATTTTGGTTATTTTACAAATTCATAACTTTAAATTGACTATTTAGCTACATCACCCTTTATTTAATCGATATAGATTGATAACTCGGTGATATGTGTTGGAATATTAGAGAGAAAAAGTGGATAATAAAGAGTATTTATTGTCTAATAAGCTGCTGACTTTAGGCAAAGATTTGAGTGGGTTCCACTCAACGGAATTTGATAATTCTTTCGTATTATTCTTCCTTGCGAAATGAGGTATAATATCGATTATACGTTTACCAAAATCGGAGCTATAATGAATGAGAAATTGATGCTCAAAGTATGCTTAAAGAACACATTTGTTATGTGTAATTGAAGTGGAAATCAAGAGTCCCGCATTGGTTGGGAATGAGTGTTGTGGTAGTGTTTATATATTCTCCTCTTATTTTAGTGGTCATCCAAGTGCAAGAGATCACGAGAGTGTGTGTGTGTGGGTTATCTCTTAACCCCTCATGCGCGCGCGCACACACACGCGCCGCCGCCGAGCCGGCCGGGCCGGGCTCGAGCTCGGGCTCAGGTTTCGGGAATGTCCCGATCTCGGGCCTTGGGCCGATTCCTATCTCTTTTTCTTGAACGTTTCACTTCATAAAGCTGATTAATTCCACGAGTAGTTAGTGTGAGAATTAATTTTATAACCGTGCAGTATTAATGCTAAACGGTTTGCTGAGCATGAACTTTGACGTTTTGATTCAATAACCGTGAATTAACATGGACGTTTGTTTTGATTCAATAACCGTGCATTAAGACTGAATTAAGACCAAACGATTTGATTCAAATTCTGTAACTGCATGGATGTTAGCCTATATAGAGGCTTACTCCTCTCAAATTCTGTAACTGCATTGATTCAAATTTTGTAACTGCATGGATTCAAGCCGAGGGAATGACCATAAGCGAGTCTTTCCAAGTTGCCTCCGTCATCGAGAAGCTACTTTCGGGTTGGAAGGACTTCAAGAACTACCTTAAGCATAAGCGAAATGAGATGAGTCTTGAAGATTTGGTGGTTCGCCTTCGCATAGAGGAAGACAATCGTGGCTCCGACAAGAGGTTCAAAACCACATCCGAGAGAGCCAACATCATCGAGCATGTTGAAGGCTCGAGAGGCAAGAAGCCCGCCAACAAGCTTGGGGCTAAAGGGGCTGCTTTCAAGAAGAAGAACCAACAAAAGTTTGTTGGAAAGTGCTTCAACTGCGACAAAGAAGGTCACCGAGCCGCGGATTGCCGAAAGCCGCAAAAGAAGAAGAAGAGTGAGGCCAGTGCTGTCGAGACCGAGGGAGATGACCAATTTCTCGTCGCCGTGGTCTCCGAAGTAAACTTGGTAGACTCAAAGAAAAGATATGTTTATGAATAAACAAAAGTTTTTTTTGTAGGTAACCTAGGTTTTTCGAAGCTCATATGGTCGTTGGATGACATCCGACGGCTCGAAATACATTTAATAAACAAAAGTCGGATTTGTTGTTTTTTGGTGTGTTCGACGCACACCACTTTCTGTATGCCTCACACGCCAATTCTGGGCAGCCATGCGCCGCATAGGGGCCGCACAGGAGAGCGCACAAGACTCTGTGAAGCCTGTGCGGCGCCCAGACGAGGGTGGTTCACTGAACCACCTATCTTGAGCTCCGGTTGTCGCGGAATCATGATCCGAAAAATGTTATGCGCTCCTTGAGACTGCCACGTCCTCTTCGCATGCTCCAAATTCCGCCATGAAGTCCCGAACTCTTAAAATATAGAGAAAAAACTCCAAATTACTATCAAAACACTCTTAAACTAGCATCGTTTCATCGTCTAGAGCACTAACAAACATGTCTAGAACGCGCTTATCACCTAGTTAATTTATTCACACTATAAAAGAAAAAAGTGTGAGAGAATATACAGATTCCATTCTAGCATGTTTTGTTCATGAATTCTATATATGTGAAAGCTCATATACTACCTGGTCATTGACTATGGCACATTTAGTGAAGATGAGTACTGATACGAAACTATGGCTCATTTTAATTCAAGGTTAAGATTAATGTATTCATACATAGATTGTGAGACTTAAGTAATAAATGATTTTTATCTAGTCATAACAAGGAAACGACTAAAAACTAATAGCTAACCAAAACGACTAATCTTTTGTATACAAAGAAAAGTTAAACCACATAACATCAATTAACTTAATAAACAAGGTAAAGCCTCTAAGTCTAAAACAGAGCTAAAGCTCCAAGATATCTGTTGGGCCATAATTGGGATCACAGATCCAAAGTTTGGACTGAGTGCAATAACAAGGCGTGTCGAGGCAATGTGTGTCGGGACGAGACGGCACGGGTTTTATCGGAGCACAAGGGAAGATGACGTGTAGATTGGCATTTCGATCAGTGTTTCTTTATATATATATATCACATGCTTTTATTCCGATATGCATAGTGTAAATTATCGCAGACGTAATTTTTGGGTGGAATTGTTGTATCTGTCAAGTTGTCGAAGGCCACAACAAAACAACACTTTTGTATTCGTATGGTCTATCTCATCCCTTTGTATGATTTGAATGTCCATGTTGTTTGTTCCTTTGTTAATTGTTAAATTTGTTTGAACTCGCAGGTCGAGCCATCTTTCTAGAATAACCAAAGACTTGTTAATAAATAAAAATAAAGTGTTGAAAACCTTATAAGCGCATATCTAAGCGGATATGTTTTTATCTCGTACCTTTAATTTGGTACCTGCACACAATGCTATATATGCCTCTCGCTCCTTCCAGTTCAAGTTTAAATTATATAATCTCTCTTTTTTAAACAGAAAATAGTATGAGACATATCGTTGAAAATCAAATAATAAGGACAAAGTACATCACAGCAAAGAAATCATACAAAAAAAAAAAAAAAAAAAAAAAGTTGCTCCCCATTTGACATTGAATTTTGTCTCATTATCAGCCACAATACAAGAGTACACAATACAGACAAAGCTACATAACGAACAAATTCTCTTCCATATAGACAATGATGAATATCCCTATAAGAAAAAAAAAAACTGAACTAATCAACAATCAAATCAAAGAAGTCTGACCCAAACAGCCTCGCTGGGAATCCCGGCGTGGACGAGAAACAGCATGTAATACCCCGGCGGAGCCACAGAGCGGCTCGGCGGCCCATTCGCGGTTGCCTTGTAGGCCACGTCAGAGAGCTTCTGAAGCCCCAGCGAGTGAAGCACAACCATTCTCTGGTTCATGGCGAAGGAATGAGTCGAAAACGACGGAGCAACGAGCGCGACCGAGACTCCACCGCCGCGATAATCCCTGAGAACCATAGTGACCCCGAAGGGCTCGCCGTAGGCCACGCTCATCCCTCCGTTCCCGCTGGCCTCGACGGTGAGGATCGAGGGACGAAGCTCGGCGTGCTCGGTTCGGAGATAGTACGGCCGGTAGACCTCGAGGCTGAGCTCCGTCGGGTAGGGCTTCCCAGAGAAGTTGTACCTCCGGTGAGGGTTGCTTCCCCCGACGAGGACCGATCCCCCGGGGAGGAGCACCGCCGAGGAGTGGTACATCCTCGCCGTCGTCGTCGCGTCGAGAACCACGAATTTCCGACCCGGGATTCCGTCGGCGATGTAGAGGAACGGGGTCAGGACCGGCGAGACCGCGTTGTTCCATCCGGCGGTCCCTCGGGCGGCTCCGTTGACGAGAAGGACGTCTCCGGTGGGGAGGATGAGCATATCGGGCATGACCCGAGGGCTCGGCATATCTTCCATGGACCACCGCGGGTTTCTGTCCGAGACTCGGAGCCGGCCACAGCTTCGAGCCGCGGCGGGGAAGACTCGGGACCGGTCGGATGATCGGAACGCCCCGCTCGGCGCTCCTCCGCAGATCATGATCTCGGCGACCGGAGGGACGGGGTTTTCGCCTCCGAGGCGGATCGGGAGGAGCACCGAGGAGCCCGTGCTCGGGTAGCTCCGTTTGAAGCCGCCGGGGATCGGCGGGAATCGCCGGAGGACGGTGTTGTTTCGGTAGTCGAAAGCGACGGAGCGGTTGTTTGCGAAGACGAATAAAGTTCCGTCGGGGAGGAGATGCAAGAACGGGTAAAGATTGTTCTCCTCGTACGGATCGACAGTCTCGACCAAGAATCTCATGTAGAACGATGACGAATCGTCGTTTGATCTCTTCGGGATGAATTCGTACGAGAAAGATTGTCGTCCTCCGACGATGATAACCCTCCCGTCCGGGAGAATCTGGCTGGAGGAGTACCACCGGCGTTGGGACAGCGTCGGAGAAGCCAGCTCGGCCCAATCGCAACCCTCGCTGTCTCCGCCGGGATCGGAGCAAGAAAGAGTCCGAATCTTGCGGATTCCGTCTTCTCCGAACCCGCCGGCCTGAACTAGGGTTCCGTCGGGGAGGACGGCGCCGGAGGAGCACCAGGTGTTGGTGCGGAGGGTGAGAGGGCGGAACGTGTTTGAAACGACGTCGTAGAGGACGGAATGAGCAGTGCAGTCCGTGGCCGGAATCGAGACGATCTTCGACGAAGTCATCACGGCGGAGGAGTTTCGTCCGGCGCGGCGGGTTCTGGTACGGACGACGGCGTGGCGGGTGACGTGGAGGCAGCGGTGGTTGGGGAGAGAGAGATTTGAAGGGCCGACTTCGAGGCCGTCGAAGATGACGACCTTGTTGTTGCGGAGGAGCTGCATGTGCATCGCCGATATCCCGATGCTCGCCTGGACGACGCTCCAGCTTCCGATGAACTCGTCGGTGCTCGCCGGAGAGGATATTCCGAGCCGCTTGTCGTCGAAGTCTGCTGAGGAGTTATTGGGAATGTAGGAGAAGAAGATGATGAGGAAGAAGAAGAAGAAGAAATAATGGTTCTTGAACGCCATTACTGGTGAACCTATTCTTTCTTGATTCTTCTCTGTGATGAAAATGTAGTTGTTGATTGGGTATCTGATTTGGTGTGTAACTGTAAGTCTTATATAGTGTTGTTATATATGCGAGCTTCAATAAAGTTGTTTTTTAACTTGACGAGAGTGCTGTGAGAATAAACTGTTGTGTTTGAATTCTCAACGAGCGCTTCAGGATTTGTTTTCTTTTTCGTACATCTTTTAGGCACTAAATTTATTAAATAATTATCTTTAATATTCCTGTTTTGAATTTTTTAGCTACAGCATTTTTAGCTATTTTAACAAAATTCTGCTCATTGCATTTGTTTCAATTAAAGCTAAAGAAAATTAATAACTAAATAAGATCGATAAATAATAATCTAAATCTAGTGCTAGGGTGTTTTATCTTCTGTTAAATTCTCTTTAAAACGACGGCGTATGAGTATTTGCTAAATAGCATTCCGTTCTATCTCCACGAGCCACGTGGCGGTTTCCAAGACCATCAGCCCCAGCAAACTATTTGAAGTTACTACACTTAATCAAACCATCCCTAGAAAACGATTTCTCAGTTCAATCCTAATAGACTTCATTTTTGCTTCATTCCTTAAATTATTATATACCCCGAAAACGAGTTACAGAGAAAGAAACTATTCGGCATTTATTCTGAGATTTCATGAAGGAGATAATTCGTAAAGAGGAGGGTCTCTATTAAAGTTGGTGGGAAAAAAATATATATATATCTCCAAGAATTAAAGTAGAGGAAACACAGAATGCAGAGACTGGTGTTTCAAAAGCCGGTTTTATCTAATTCAAGAGCTAAGCTTCCTTTGTCAGCCGTGGTTGACAGTTTGCCATGTTGCTCTGTTCTCTACAGAAAAACCATTTCTTCTTCGCCTTCTTCGTGTAAGTTCGTTTTCTAGCTTGTTCTCCTAGAATTTTTCAAGTTTCGGACTAGTTGGTTATTATTGGGTTTGTGTTTATGAACAAGCCAATACGTTGGTGGGCACTGAATTGAGTTACCTTTGATATTAGTTACTGAATTGATTAAACGTCTGTATCTGGGTTTATGAGAATTCCATAGAATTCCAAACTCCCAAACTTTAATCAAAATCCAGTGACTTCCACATTGTTCAGGCTGTTAGTTCTCCTAGTCATTGTAATTTCTTACTTTAGAATGAAGTACTCTTTATTTATTTATTTATTTATTTTTTTAATTCTTTGGTCTTGATGACTGGAGCTGAGTTTCTTCAATTTTATGATTTAGTCTTACGGAGATTTGATTAGGATTTTATTTCTGGGTTCAAATCATTTGGAGTTTATGTTTATTTATTTAGCTTGTTTGCGGTGAACCCCTACTAACGTTTTTTGTACCCAAGTCGTGTGATTCGGCTATTAGTGCAATGGATAGATAAATCTCCCAAGCTGTGTCTATTTCATCTGCAAGTTTCTTGTTTTTTTACTTGGTATCCGAGTCACGCTGATCCTAGTTCGGAATTAGAGCTTCGATGGTCAATTACCGATTCCGCGTCCATGGCATTTTGAAGCAGAATATTGTCTGACTTATTTATAGTAAGATGTAGAGACAATTCAAGATCTTCAAGCACGATTCGAGTACGAGCCTCTAATCTCACCATAGGGTCTGGTGGCGGCTACGATGGAACAGAAGAGACTAATGAGAGCAAGAATTCTCACGAGGTCTCCAAGGACGATACTTCACCTTCGCTGTAAGTGTTTATCTAGCTGATTTAAAGAAAATTAAAAAAATAAATGAAACTGGAAAATTTTGGCCACAGTCGTTTTTTATTCGCATTAGTACAGTGACATATGAACTCTTCAAATGATAGTCTTTGTTTGTCGACCCGAAATTGCTCTGGATGGTCTCAGTTTCTATGCCACTGTGCAAGCTGATATAGTGAAACTAATTTGTTCATACTTGTTCTGTTTTTTTTTCCCCACTTATCTGATAGTCAGAAGCCACCAATCCAAATTCCTTATCCTCTTGCTATTGGTCTGGTCTTACTTGGATGCGCTTCGGTATTTTCACTCATTACCTTTGTAAATGGAGGTCCTTCGTTGCTTTTAGCTGCGATCGCAAAATCAGGTTTCACAGCCGCGTTTTCATTGATATTTGTGTCCGAAATCGGAGACAAGGTAAACTTTCGTTGGTTTAATTTAAAATAAGCGAATTAAATTTCCTTCACGAATATTTTTTTTATATTGCTAAAACTTTCCTTTGAACTAATTGATAGACATTCTTCATCGCTGCACTCTTGGCCATGCAATACGATAAAGTACTGGTATGCAGCGAAAAACTTCTGAAGTATTCCTCTCTTTTGACCGAGTCACAGACGTTTAGGTATGCGTGCCTGTATATATAGTCATGTGCATGTATATGAAATTTCTGAACAGGTTTTGCTGGGTTCAATGGGTGCCCTTTCACTGATGACTGTCCTTTCAGTCGTGATTGGGAGGATATTTAATTCAGTTCCTGCTCAATTCCAGACAAGTAAGTCAATCAAATGATCAGTGTATGTATTAATAGGCCCAGACAGTGAAAGAACGAGATGATTATCTGTAGGTATGAAACAATAACAAAATATTTATATTCTACTAGTTAATGTCTTTTAGTTCAGAGCCAATTGTTTATCATGGCAAGGTCTTATTTGATTAATCTTTAGGACTAGGGGAAAAGACATGTTTTAGGAGGTTTTCTCATAGCAATAAAAGATCAGAACATAAAAAAACAAATAAATAAATAAAAAATAAAAAATTAGAGAGCGAGAGGGAAATAGTTCAAACAATGATTTGAGGTTCATCATTGATAGATTATCGTACTCGCTTTACATTGTTAGGTTCATTTTTCATTCAAGAATAAGGGATTCTGATTTGAAACTCCCATATTGCATTTTCTGATTAACAACTTCATCATTTTGCCATTCATTAAAATGGTTTTGATTGCTTATTTAGACTTACGATGTTCTGATTGTTCATAATCCTGTGGTAACATGACAGCCTTACCGATCGGAGAATACGCAGCCGTAACTCTTCTACTGTTCTTCGGCCTCAAAGCCATAAAAGATACTTGGGAACTTCCATCAGCTAGCAGCAAGGATGGTGAAAAGAGCACCCCTGAACTTGATGAATTCGCTGAAGCCGAGGAACTTGTGAAAGAAAAGGTAAAAAAATAACAGAATTGTACCGAAATCCCATATAAAAGATCCAAGTCTTGACTGACTGCGATATTTCATCGATTTAGTAGATTAATAAATCATTTATCTTGTTGACTCACTCAGGCGTCGAAACGGCTCTCAAACCCACTAGAGATAATCTGGAAGTCATTCAGCCTTGTATTCTTCGCGGTAAGCATGTTGTCTGAATCTTGGCACAAGTTGGTATATCTTCACTTCAGTCATCTATAATCTTTTCCAAAGAAAATAATTTCATATCCACGACTCTGATTTCAGGAATGGGGTGATCGCTCGATGCTGGCCACGATTGCTCTCGGGGCAGCACAGGTCAAAATTTCATGTCCACTCGGTTGATCAAAGGCAGCTTCTAAATATTTTTTTCCATTTTTATTTGATTTTTTTTTCTTATCGACCTTTCTATTGCATTTACAGTCTCCATTGGGTGTGGCAAGCGGGGCAATAGCAGGGCATTTTCTAGCGACGCTAATCGCAATCGTTGGAGGAGCGTTACTCGCCAACTACATTTCTGAAAAACTGGTAAATACAGCAACAAGTTACAAATGTCGAAGAAAAAGAACAAAAATCTCCGATGAATACTTTCTTTATTTATTTGTGATTCTGTGACCAAGCTCTTGTGCATTCTATCAGGTTGGCTATTTGGGAGGTGTGCTCTTCCTCATTTTCGCAGTAGCCACATTCTTTGGATTTTTCTAGAGGGAATTTGTTGACCCATGAACCGCAAAAAAAAAAAAAAAAAAAAAAAAAAAAGAGGGAGAGAGAGATAGAGACAAATTTAGGCACAAAGATGATGATGATACAAAAATGCAACTCAGAGACTGCAAAAAAGTACAAATCAAGAAAGATAGCTATTTATGTTGGAAAAAGAGTAGTATGCACATTCTTGTATCCAATATGACAATTGTAATTGTATGTAAGAAAAAAAAAATCAAGAAAAATAATTATTACCTTGATCATAATTGTTAGCTCTGGCTGTAAGTGGGAAAAAATTAGAGTGTAATTGTTGGTAACAAGTTTGTTATGGTGTCGTCTGCTCTAATAATTAACCCATCATATTCCGATTGCTCCGCGTATAAGGCCACCAAACCCTGCAACTGATCGAGTTCTACGGGCATTGTCAAACACTACTTTCCATCATTGCCACTGTTTTTCTAGGCCGAGCCAAATGTGGACGAAAGATTCAGATTCAGAACCGCAGTCAGTATTGGAAACGTCGATTCTTGGATTCATTATGTTTCTCAGGTATATCTTGTTTATATTAAAATTATATTAAAAAGGGAATAGCAGATTTCCTAGGTGTCACTAACAGAAATAAACAGGGAATAAAGTTCACAATTGAAACTCATCTACCGATTGCTCTCAAACTAATCATGATGCCCTGGTGATCACTTTCCGACCAAGATCTCCATACGGTGGTTACGGAATTTCACCAATAAAGTCGCCATGAAAAAAAGCATGAAGCTCTGTCTCTCTTGCTGTCGCTGTGACCGTCGAAATGCATCAGCACCATTGAACTCTGCCATTGCAGTTGCGCGCCACCGAGAAGGATGTGTCAACGTTGAGTTTGATAATATCTTCCGGCTGAACCACATCAATGTGTCATTTCCTCTCTTGCAGTTGCTCAGCCACTTTGATTTGCAAACTCTGAATTCCCACTAGCCCAGTTCGAGTTCCGGATGTTCCATGTGTTTCTCTCATGGACATGAAGTTTCCATGCTTCTTCAACAAGTCTTCCTTATGATTGAAGGTTCTTGCAATTAGACATACCGTTGATTTAGCACTAAAGACTCCACTCTCCATCGCCGTCCACATCAAAGTGTCATCTATCGGAGCTGGAAGAAAACGCAGAATTCAGAATATCGATCAGCTCGTCACGAACTTTTGTGTAGTTCCACCGCCTCATTCCCGGGGAAAAAAAAATCACTAACCATAGCCCATCCACCAAGATTAACATGCTGACCTTCGAGCGACATCGCTGAAATCCATCAATCTTCCATAAAACAAAACGCCTTGCCACTTCCCAGAATAAAGCAAGAGTTTCTGTTAATAATTTCTCTTGTGGCCAAAATCTCTTTTTACCCTTTGGAGTCACTAGTCCGGCTCTCTACCGTGAAAAAACCACTAGTATCACGTTATATCTTGCTTTACACTTCCACCCAAATCAGCAAGGCCTTGGCCACTAAACACTTTCTAAAATTCGCCAAAAGAGCCATGTTGGTGTCTTCTAACTTCCTAAGCCTCCATACCTTCAATATAGATTGGAAATTTTTGTCCCACCCAAAAGAGCCAAGAGTTCTCATTTCCTCTCTTACCACTCCACCAAAATTTCCGAGCCATTTTATCAAAAGATCGACAAGAAGATCTTGGGAGTTAAAAAGTAGTCATCTTATATGAAGGTATCTTCTAGATTACCACTCTAACCAAAGTGGCTTCTGGCCTTCGAAATGTTCCCCTCCACCCATCCTTCAAACCTGTTGTGAATCTTCTTCTTTAGGAACACAAAAGTCTTATTTTAGTTCATTTTCTGAAAAAGGGGATTGCATGATAGTGTAGTTTGGTGTTGCATTCTTCCATTTTGAGCCAAGAAGCAACCGACTCTCTAGTCTCCATGGTGCAATCATTAGAGAATGAAACCTCTAGACTTTGTCATAGTAACTCCTTGCCCGGACCACCGCCACTCCTTATTTAATGGAATTAGATTCTTCTTGTATTGTTTCCTTCTCATATGATGATTGTGATACACAGGAACTCAAGACCAGGAAGATGAATAGCAAGGGTGGGAGACATGAAGAACTGTATGTGCAAGTCTTTTATTCACCGTGTTAGTTTGAATGTTTATTAGTTTACGGTTTTGCTCTCTCCATTTTACGGCTTGAATCTCGGAATTTAGGATTTGGAGAAGATAAGAGAAGACAAAGAAGAAAGGAAAGACCTCGCTTGAATGATTCGAATTAATGAATAAAATAATCCAAATACATAGTATTTAACTAACATACGTACCGGACTTAAGGTCAGGTAAAAGACGACATTGTCCTCACTTATTAACAAAATAGAGAAAGGGCAAAACCGTAAACTAATAAATAGAATAAAACATTCAAACTAACACGCTGAATAGATGACTTGCACTCTTAGCAACCCAAACTGAACATGAAACCACAAATAAAAGCCAATGATTCCATTACTCCCCCTCAAGGTGGACGAAAGATGCCTTGAGTGCCAGCTTGGACATGAATGAATGGAAAGCAGGTGCAGGAAGAGGCTTTGTAAATGTGTCGGCCAGTTGGTGTTGTGATAGAACCGGCAACAGCTTCAAACCACCACGTTGCACATGATCTCGTACAAATTAGAGATCAATCTCTATGTGCTTTGTACGTTCATGGAACACGTGATTAGTAGCAATGTAGATTGCTGCTTGGTTATCGCAAAATAGAATTGTGGGACTTTGTTGTACAACATGAAAGTCACTCAACAGTTGTTGCAACCAAATCAACTCGCTCGTCGCAGAAGCTAACGACCGGTACTTTGCTTCTGCTGATGATCGCGATATTGTACTATGCTTCTTTGATTTCCAAGCAACCAAAGAGTCTCCAAGGAACATGCAATAGCCAGTGACCAACCATCTACTGCCTTTACACGTTCCTCGATCCACATCAAAGAAGTCTTTAAGTTGAGTTGAAGAAGATGCTGAGTAGAACAGTCCTTGTCCATGAGATCCTTTGATGTAACGCAATAAGTGATGAGCAGCATGTAGATGCACATAAGAAGGAGCTTGTAAGAATTGAATTAACGCATGCACTACAAAGGTAATATCTGTTCTAGATGTGGTTAGATACAAAAGATGGCCAATCAAACTCCTATAATGTGTAATATCTTCTAAAGGTACACCATCCTCGAAGTTCAAAGAAACTCTAGGATTCATCTTAGTGGACACTGGTTTTGAATAAAAAAAACCATAATCTTCCAAAATTTGTAGAGTGTACTGTCTTTTACTCAAGTCAATACCAGAAGATGACCTAGCTGTCTCAATTCCAAGAAAAAATGTTAAAGGACCTAAGTCCTTGAGTTTAAACTTGGAATGTAAGAAAGCTTTGACTTCATCTATGACATGCTTGTCAGGACCTGCAATTATAATGTCATCTACATATAGTGAAATAGCCACAAAATTAGCATTAGATCCACGAGTGAAAGTGAGTAGTCTGATTTAGATTGTTTAAAACCATATGATACAATGGCATTTGTGAAAGTAATGTTCCACTGCCTTGATGCTTGCTTAAGTCCATAAATGGACTTATGCAATTTGCATACACGTTTACAACTAGCATGTTTGTGCTCCCCTGGCTATCATAACCCAAAGGCATATCCATGTAGACTTCTTCAAACAAATCATCATTCAAAAAAGCATTATCAAAGTCTAATTGAGCTAAAAACCAATTATGGGAGGCTGATAAGGCCAATAAAACTTTAACAGTGACAAGTTTAGCCACCGGAGAGAAAGTGTCAATAAAATCAACACCCTCTCTCTGGTTATACCATTTTTCCACAAGCCGTGCTTTATGCCTAGCTAAAGACTCATCTGAATTGAACTTGTTGGTGTGAATCCATCTACAACCAATACTCTTCTTATCTGGGAGTAAGTCAACAATAGTCCATGTTTTGTAGTCTTCCATGACCTGTAATTCATCAATCATAGCTTGTATCCAATTTGCATAATTGCAGGCCTGGTAATAGTATTAAGGTTCAAAACATTCGGAAACAAATAGAACAAAATTATGAAACTGAGTAGATACACTATCATATGAACAAAATTTGGAAATGTGATGTGAAGATGGAAAGTGTACACCTGATTTTATCTTGATCACATTGCAATGATAGTCCTTAAACTTTGTTGGTGGGACTCTTGGCCTATCTGACCTTCTACTAGGAATGTTAATAAGTCATTCATTAGCAGAAGTATTTGAATCTTGAAAGTCCAACTCCTGTTGATGACCTGGTTGTCTCTGTGGAGATTGTACTTTCTTTTCTCTAATATTTGGTGGAATGGCAGCTCCATGATCAATGGGAGCATGATCTGCAAAATCACACACAGGTAAGGGTAACACAATATTTGGAAAAGGATCAATAATTGTTGATTTGATTTTTATGTTGTGAAAAGGAAAAACTTGTTAATGAAAAACCACCTCTCTAGAGATAAACACTTCTCTAGTATTAAGATCCAATAATTTGTAGCCCTTGACACCCTGTAAATATCCTATGAAGATACACTTCCATGCACGTGGCTGGAACTTGGTCCAATGAACTTGCAGAGTTGAACCAAAGACTAAGCTTCCAAAGACTCTCATAAAGTTGTAATCTACTTCCTTTTGAAAGAGAATAGTATAAGGACATTTGTGTCCTAAAAGAGGACTAGGTGTATGGTTGATGAGATAGATTGCAGTTAAAACACAATCAGACCAAGAAACCACAAATAAAAGCCATCGATCCCATTATTATTGGCTTTACCAAAAGAATAATATCTTCAGCAAACATCAAATGAGAAATACTTGAAACTCCTTGCCTAATCTCGATGCTGTGAAGCGCTTCAATCCTCTCTTCCCAAATAATCGAATGGCTTAGAATCTCCAAGAATACGATGAAAAGATATGGTGAGAATACAGCTTCTTGTAAAAGCCCCCCAATTCTAGCTTAAGTTTTCAAAATGGCTCTGAGCAGATTGCTGGTGATAAGCCGGAGGAAGGTGATGTTAAGCAAGATATAATTAGTAGTTGAGGTTATACATCGCTCCATGATATTCTTGAACCCTCCAAGAAACCAAAGCAACAAAGAACCTTAAGACTAGAGCCTCATTCCATTATATCATATGTCTTTCTCATATTTATCTTTATTCCTATTAGTCCTTCCCGGCTCTTTCTCCACTTGAAGACCATCCGGTATGGGAACTTTGAGCGAATTCATCTCTCAATCCATGAGAATCGGAGAATGATCTTAACCAATATAATTAGAATTATTTAAATTTCTTAAGTGAAATATATGATGATTTCTTATTAGTCTAAGTTAATAAAAAAAATAATAATATGACTATACAACGTGTTCAACGACGTCGGTCGACGACCATGAGAGAAAATGTGGAGCGTTATTATTTTGCATATGAATTTTTCGGAATCATTTTAGTTTATTAATAACGTAAACTACACCTTCTCAAAAAAAAAAAATAATAAATAAATAAAGAAAAATAACGTAAACTACACCTATGAGACTTCAAGCACGCGCGCGAACGAGACAACAAAGGGACATATTTGGCAATAAATAAACTAAAAGAAAACACAAAGCTCAATCAATAGAAGCGGAAAAGGAAAATAGAGTAAAACACAGAACTGAACTCAAAAAAAAAAAAAAAAAAAAAAAAACGATCACCAAAATGCAAAACCAACAGAGCCAAACCCATTCATCTTCGTCGTCGAACACCATATCCCTGAAAGACCCGAAAACAACTCTTTCCATAATCCTCACAGCCTCGCTCTTTTCGCTCCTCTTCTTCATCTCCCTCTCCCCCGCCGCCAATTCACCTTCCCGTCCCAACCCGACCCTCTTTCCGGCCCGGCCCACCACCCTCGCCGCCGGCCCAACCCCAGCCTCCGTCGCCTACCTCATCTCCGGCTCCACCGGCGATGCGACCCGGATCCTCCGCCTCCTCCGAGCCACGTACCACCCGAGGAACCACTACTTGCTCCACCTCGATCGCCTCGCCGGCGCCGCCGAGAGGGAACGCCTCGCCGCAGCGGTCCAGTCGGAGCCGATCTTCGGCGCCGCAGAAAACGTCGATGTGATCGGGAAGGCCGATTTCGTCTACGCCAAGGGCTCTTCGCCGCTGGCTTTCGCGCTTCATGGGGCTTCGATGCTTTTGAGGTTGTCGGAGACTTGGGACTGGTTTGTCGTCCTTGATGCTTCGGATTATCCTCTTGTTACTCAGGACGGTATGAATTTGGGTCGGGGCTCTTCGATTTGTTAGATTTTCTGGTTAAAGTTCGGAAATTTATTCAGGGTTCAGGCTTCGTTGCTGGATCGACGTTTAATTGTGGATTTGTGTTTTAGAGGCAATTCATTTGTTCTTGAATTTAGGATTACTATGGCTTACATCTTTTCTTCTTTATTGTGATTGATTTTGATTTTGTTGAAATCTTGGTGATTTAGGGTTTGGACTAATTGATTTTTTTGACATAAAGGTTGAATTTTGGAAGATTTTTAAGACTCTGCGATGGTCAAATGATATGATTTTGAGTGTATTTTTCCTGATTGTGAATTTTCAGATCTTCTTCACATTTTGTCGTACGTGCCAAAGAGTCTCAACTTCGTGAAGCATTCGAGCTACATTGGTTGGAGAGAGTATGTTGTGTTGCATTGAATTGTAGAAATGTGTTTTCTTTTTGGGGATTGATCTGGAAAGTTGAGTGGCTTCCATTTATATCTCTGTGAAACATCCTCATATACATGTAAAAACAGGTCAAAGAAGTTGAAGCCGATAATCGTCGATCCGGGGCTTTACCTCTCGGAGAAATCAGCAATGTTTTATGCTTCGCAGAAGAGGAAATTGCCTGATGCGTATCGGCTGTTCACAGGTATTCAGTGTTCTTATTGATTAGGTGAAATAATCAAAGTAGGTGATATCCTGGGGCTATTACTGTCAAATTTCTCGAGGATCGGTTTCCGGTCAGTAGGTCATAGCTATGAGGATCAACTTCTTGGTGGTGACGGTGATCTATTACAAACGACCAAGTTTGATAAGAATAAAAAAACCTTTCGCTGAGCCCTTAGTAAAGCCGTTAGTTCTGTCTTGTAAATGACTAGAAACGAGCCACTTAAGCAAAATACCTTCCGAATTCAAACTTACTGTAGTCGAATTACCAACCCACTATACCATCAAAAGTCTTGGCTGTTTTGCTGAAAAGTGAGACGAACTGGCGTATTTGTTTGTACGAGTGAAACACTAAATCATAGACATTGTATTGTTTGCTTGCAGGGTCGCCATTTTCGATTCTAAGCCGCAACTTAGTGGAGTTCACGATCGTCGGGACGGACAATCTCCCGAGGGCTCTCCTGATGTACTTGTCAAACACTCCCTCGTCTCTCTCCAGCTACTTCCCCACCGTGATCTGCAACTCCCGCCAATTCAACCGCACCGTAGTCAACCACAACCTGAGATACGCCGACGACCAAGCCCGGGATTTCGACAAGATGGTCCTGAGCGGCGCGGCCTTCTCCGCCGGATTCCGGGCAGACGATCGGCTGCTCGACCGCGTCGACCGAGAGCTTTTGGGCCTCGAACGCGGACAGGTTGTCCCGGGCGGTTGGTGCTTGGGCCCGCCCGGGAACGCCACGTGCTCCATATGGGGCGATGCCGAAATCCTCAGGCCCGGCCCGGGAGCCAAAAGGCTCGAGAATCTACTCGTCGGATTGCTCTCCAACACTACCTCTATACCTGACAGGTGCATAGTTGAATGACCACATTAAAAATATATTTTTATATTGTTGTAGATTTTTGGATTTTTTTTTTATTTTTTTTTTATTTTATAGGAAGGCTAGATTTTATACAGGCTTGTTATGCTATGGCATTTGAGTTTACCGAGAAATTGTTGTATTAAAGAATAACTTTTTATTGAAATAATATGATTTAATCAATACTTTGCTTCTACGAATCAAGTAAAGTGTGATGATATCAGACGTCACGGCTTTAGTATTATGTCACTTCATACTAGTAGATTAACCATGAGCTATGTGTGTGTAATAGGAGGATATTGTTAAGAGAAATTGCCCCGTTTGCCACTAATTTTATAATTTTTTTCCACTTTCCACAAAAACACTAATTTTTCTCAAAATGCCACCATCTATGTCAACAATGTTAACATTTATTTTTGCACTTCACTATGAGATGTCAACATTGTTGACATAGACAATGTTGACATCTCAGGTGGCATTTTTGGAAAAATTAGTCTTTTTGTGGAAAGTGGGAAAAAATTATAAAATTGGTGGCAAATGAGGCAATTTCGCTTGACGGAATTGATTTTCGGCCCGATTTACGATTCCAAACGATCCACTCACGTGTTGACACGTGGCAACAAACTGCCACGTGTCAACATGTGAGTGAATCGTTTGGAATCGTGAATCGGGCCGTATAGCATTGCTCAATGCTTGAATATATTATCAAGAAACCCTAATCAAAGAGCATGATAACATATTTAATTGCCAAGTTCTTGAGCGGGCTTTTCGAACTTTTAGAGGCTTGTGGATTTTGATCCATCTGTACACATATATATATATATATATATATATATATATATATATATATATTTTTAGAAAATGACGGTATAAATATATAATGTTTTTGGAAACATATATTTAAAATATTAATTTTTTTTTTCACTTGCACCGTAAAACCAAATCAGTTTAATCTTACAGAAATCCACGTGGAATCTTCGTATTAAACACAATTTAATATTTTTTATCATAAAAATTAACTAAAAATTAATAAT
This sequence comes from Urtica dioica subsp. dioica, assembly GCF_054948205.1. NCBI lineage: Eukaryota > Viridiplantae > Streptophyta > Magnoliopsida > Rosales > Urticaceae > Urtica > Urtica dioica. The sequence continues at coordinate 34,115,524 of NC_142761.1, forward strand.
ATCATTTTAATAACAAAAAATTTAACTATTAATGACTTTTATATTATAATTAGGCATTAATAATATTATTAAAATGATTTCATATTTATTTATTTAAATTAATTAAGGATGAATATTCTTTATTATAGAAAAATGCTTAATTAATTTTTTCAATATTAATTTTTTTTTTAAAATATCATTACTGGTTGATTATAATATTAAACTTATTTTTTAATTAATTTTTTTGTTATATGAATGATATAATCAATGTTTAATTACGAAAAAAATACTAAATTGTGTTTGATCTAAAGGTACCACGTAGATTTCTGTCAAATTTAACATAATTTATTTAATGGTACAATTGAAATCTAATATTAGGTGTTTTTTCAGCGAAAAGAAAAGAACAGTTATTTAAATGTGTTCTAAAAAATAATAGGTATTTATGTCGCAATTTCGTCTTTTTTAACTTGCCTTCATGAGCAACCACAAATTGAATCTATGACTATACTCAAAATATAGTGCAAACCAAGCAATGCTTTGCCAAATTACATTTCGTAAAAAAAATTGATAATAATGACATTAAAAAAAATAATGAAATTAAAATTTTAAATGATATTTTTTTCGGAACATAGATACGCAATAGCCACTGTGTTAAAATTTTTATTTTTTTTATGGGAGAAGCCTCGATCATCGCATATTTGAACATACACTGCAAACTTTGGGAAGAAAGTAATACAAAAATTAGAAACATCTGCTAAGATATCTCCAAATATAGTACCAAGTGTCATCACCAGAAATAAGCAAGAATTGAAGACCGACACCTCATTTAAGTAATCGGTTTGAACCACAATCTTCTTCTAACCAATATCTCATGCCAATGTCACACACCTTGAAGAATCGCCGTGGCTTCTGAAAGCGGGGACCGAGCTAGAGTCTAAACTTAGAAGGGCTAAAGTGAATTTTTTTTTTTCTAGAAGGGGCTAATGTAAATTTTCAAGATAAAAATATGATTTCATTGCCACCGTCCCTATCTGCAAGTATGGGTGAGAACCCTTGGTTGAGGTTGGCAAAATGGTTAACTAGTTGAGCCTTTAACCATTTTGAACGGTTAATGATTAACCAATAACCGTTCAAAATAATTAAATATTTAACCGGTTAACCGTGTTTTTAGAACGGAACCAATTAACCATTAATCTCAATATTATTTTTTCTTGATAGTTGGTTACCGCGGTTAACCATGAAATAACTGGTTAAATTAACCGCTTGATTAATTTTGACCAAAACGATCGGTTAAAATGTAAATTAATCGACCGGTTAATTTTAACCAGTCGAAATGGTCACCTTTAGTTGTGGTAACTAATTATAGAAGCCGCCACTAATCCTTCGTGGTCCGAGAGGACACACCCCACCCATAAAAGACCGGTCACTTGTCGTAAGAGTCATATCTGCACTCACCACATATGTCTCCACAGGAGGCGTAGTCCACTGTTGAGGGGTCTTTTCACCACGTTGGCCTCCTGAATGGCCTTTAAAAAATCACATCCATTCAACCAAACCTTTTGCTTCCCAACACGACTTTCTCTTAGTCACATTATTTTTTTGATTTCATAGACCATTGTGATCAAATTTAAACTATTGTACCTTGAGGGAACACGCAACCTTGATGAACACACTGGTAGAATCTTTTGCGGCCAACAAACCCGTCAAACACAACCTTTTTCCGTACCTTGTGGACCACCCAGCTCTCAGGAAAAAAATGGACCTTAAAACACATCTTTAGCTTGGTTTTTGTTTTTCTTGTATTGTATGGTGAGTTTGGAGAAGAAAAAATAGTTTTTCGCTGTTATCGACAACCCCGACAAGTGCTTCGACTCTTGTTTCATTTCTTCTTCTTCTTCTTCTTCTTCTTCTTCTTCTTCTTCTTCTTCTTCTTCTTCTTCTTCTTCTTCTTCTTCTTCTTCTTCTTCCTCCTTTCCATTTAGTTTATGGACTTTTGAATTTTGTAGAACCTTGATTTTGATTAGTATGAGTTCGTTCTTAGTTTCATTGTTTATTTTATTGCTTTCAATTATTATTTTGTGCTTGTCTAGGATCATGAGTTTGATTAGAGGCGAGGACTCTATGGGGTTGCGATGTAGCCGGGATTGATGATGGTTGGGAGTTCTTTAGGGTTATATAGTGCTTGTTTTTTTTCAATTTATGGTTTGCTTAATTCGAATTATGCTTATTTTATTCTAGTGCTTGATCACCATTAAAATTGATATATAGGATTATTTGCTTTTTGAGAGAGAGAGAGAGAGAGTAGATAGTCGTGCAAATCTTCGTTTCATCATCGTTGACCTGGGTTAGTAATTGTATAATCGTTTGAATTCTTTTTTTCATTGCATGTAATTGTTTTAATAGGATTAGAAGGCAAGAAGATAACAATCTGTCAATTACACAATTTTGATAGAACTCTCTCGAGAAAAATGAATATTTTGTAAAGAGTGAGATTAGCGACCACAGAAGTAGATTAGTGTGTTCAAGCCCGATGTCCCCAACCTATTTAGTTCTGGTGAAATTCTTACCCTTTATTTCCCTTTATTGAAATCGCATGATTTTTATTGCTTTAGTTTTTAATTATTTTTTATAACTGTTAAAGCCATCTCTCAATTACTTTGAAATCAACTTGGTCAAGTTCGTTTAATCGTTAATATTGCTAGTCTCCGTGTGATCGATACTCGTACTTCACATATACTTTACTATTTGAGCGACACGTACATTTGCATGTGTGAATTTATTGGCAACAACATGCTCAACTACTCGACCACTTCTGAAGCTAAGACCCAAGTCTCTTTTTTAGACACGAGCCTTTACCTTTAAAGGGAAAAGTGGCGGTTTGTCCAAACTTTGAAAGTTGATTATTGTTAGTAAAGCTTTATGGAGGAGGGACTCGGGTCGTGGATTTGTCTTTGTTGTGAACATGAAGAGTCCATGGGTCTTCGAGAGAGCTGGAGTACGTAGCCTCGTCGTGGTGATCACTAACTTGGGGTTTCGCTGAAATTAGGCCCACTAATTTCAGGACTGAGTGGGCCTAGGGGTTGGTCTTGGGAAAAGCAAGGGTTGGAGACATTTGGGTCATATACATAATCAGATATGAACATAGATTATATGTTTTTTTGTGTTGCTTTGTCAATTATTTTAACCAGTTATATGATCCATCGATATAATCCATGTGATGAGCTAAATATGTGAAAAAAGGGACCAACAAACACCAATCACTTTATGCAACAAAAACACACAAGTGCTTATCAAACCAAAAGCATATGCAAAGTATAAAGACTCTAATAAGATGAAGAATATGCCTAAACAAATATCTGCTAATTTCATTGCACAACCCTCGGTTAATTTCCAATCCAAACATTCAGTTAATTAACTAATCTAACTCAATTCAGTTTGTTAATTAATTAACTTAACATAAGCAAAATGTTAATTGATTGCAAAATAAAAAAGATAGTTCAACAATCAATTAGCCTATAAAATCAAGCCATTGTCGTATAGAAAATGTAACACAAATATATGACAATTTCTCACAAATGAAAAATAGTTCAGTGAAAGAAAAAATAAGACAAATTCCAAAATCTTGAAACTAAAAATCTAATGCTTCTTAAAGCATGATCTCTTGTTGTGTCCCATTGCTCCACAATTCGAGCAATACATCTGCTCCGCCGCAACCGAAGATGATGCATACCTCTTCATATTCGGCCTTCCCGCCTTTGCTACCACAATGGGGGCTTTAATTGCCTTAAGCAACTCCGATGGAATATCCCAACTCGACATATCATCAATCGGGTACAAACTAGCTGAATAGGTGGCGATATAAAAATCTTTGGTATAATAACGTGAAATCAACGACATCACTTGTAACCTGTTTTTCCACATCTTAGCCATCGCGTGTGAGCATGAAAAATAGTTCATTTTCCAATAATTACACGTGCACGTTCGTTTGTTGATGTTGACAGCTTCGTTCACTCCATTATCTTCAACTTGGAATTCATCAACATTAATAAGATTGATCTGCAATCAAGTTGTCAACTGTCATATCAACATTAATTTTAATATCAACCAGACAGTAAATTTAATTAACTTAGTAAGTTAATTAAATTAACTCATACAATAAAGTACATTAACTTATCAACTACAAATATTTTAGTAAAGACATAATAAAGGTCAACATCAATTATGTAAATAGTACATAATTAACCCATGTTATAGATAAGTAAATTAAAAGTATTTAGAAATCACCGACATTGATTGTGCTTTTTCATCATTTTCATGAGACATATTCAACGAGGCCCAAGTTGTCAGTGACGAATTCGTCGATTGGCCCGAGAGTAACTGATAAAAAAACCATCCTTGAAAAATGTTGCGATACTCAATTACTAACTGCGAAACTGGCAATCCCCTTGCCTCGAGCAACCGTGCATTCATCGATTCCGATATATTCGTTGTCATGATGTTGTAACGCTTTCCCGGAAAAAGTGCACGCGACCATCGTAAGGGGTCAGCATCTTCTTGGTACATTTTGATGCCCGGATCAATTCTTTCCAAAAAAGTCATAAACTTTTCAAACTCTTGAGTTTTGTAAGCCTTTGCACATGATTTGAAGAATGTCTCAATGGTGCCGTGATGTAACCTAGTCTTCAAATTGTTGCATAAATGCTGCATGCAAACGGCATGTTTGGCTAATGGAAAGACATTTGAAACTGCCTTAGAAATGCTAATGTGATGATCGGATATGATTACATAGTCGTCACGATCACCAATACACCCTTCGAGCTTAGAAAGAAACCACTCCAATGATAAATCGTTCTCCGAATTAACGATACCTAATCCAAGTGGGAATATGTGATTATCGCCATCCAAGGCAGAAGCAAGAAGCATTTGACCTCCAAATTTACTTTTAAGAAACTTTCCATCTATAGAAAAAATGGGACGACAATACTTCCAACCGGCCATGGATGCACCAAACGAAATGAAGAAGTACAAAAACTCTCTGCTTGGTTTGATCTGTAAATCAGTAAATGTTCCTGTGTTGAAAAAAAATAAGTAAAATAATTACAATAACACTGTAAAAGAGTAAACAGTTTCTATTTAACATTGTTGTTTCAGTTAATTAATTAACTGATGAAGAACAGTAGGTTAATTAATTTACTGAGCCTGATTGATGTCAAATGATTTACCTGGATTCCTTTGTTGGAATTGATCCAGCGTTAAGAAAATATTTAACGCTTCGAGCAAGTGGCGGAAAATAAAAATTTTCTTTTAAACAAGTAAAATGATTTTACTAACCTAGACAAAAAGCAAGCACATGTTTATATTTAAATTAAAACTATTAAAGAGCATTACTCGTTTACTAACCTTTGTGAAGCTTGAACGTTGAGAAGCCTTAGGAAGGTTGAAACGTTCGTCTTCCCACGCAGCTCGTCTTTCTTCGTTCTTCGGGAACTCGAGTTACCACGAAAGTTTCTATCACATGAATCACTCGAGATAAGAAGGAATTAGTGTGTGGGTATTTTTAAACACGACGACTCAAGAACAAGTCCAAGAGTCGAAGAACTAAAACACTAGGTCAAATATGGACCTAGATACCAAAACAAAAATGAAAAGAACTAGAGAGAGAGAGAGGGAGAGGGGGCGGCCAAGCTAGAGAGAGAAGCTCTCAATCTCTAAAATTTTGGAATGAATAAACAATGAGAATGAGGGCCCTATTTATAGGAGAGGAATTTCCTTCAACAAGGTAGTTTCCTCTTTTATAGAATATCACATATTCATGGGAAAGTTTTTGCTCATTCCGTCCTCATTCACACGGCCAAGAGAGCTTCTAGAAGCCCTTGGATTTGTTTCCTCTTTTGCTTCCCCTCTTGCTTTGGCCGAAATTCCTCTTTCCTTGTAGAGGAAATTTGTTTCCTCTTTTCCTTTTGGCAAGTATCTTCATACATCAATGCACAAAATAATTTCTCTTTTTCTATCTATGTTGGGCGGCCAAGGGACATCTAGAAGGAACTTCTAGATGTTTCTTCATTTGTTCATGACAACATAAGAAAGACCCATTAAGAATTTTCATGTAAAATTCCATGAAATGAAATTAATCCTCAAGGCCCAAAATCTTATCATGGCCGAGTGGTTTATTTGTCATCATATGAAAATGTCAAAAAAATTTATTGACCTTCATTTCATCATATGTCAAAAAAGATAAAAATATCATTTAGACAATTTTCGTAAAATTTGTCTCGTTATTGTTTTGACTTAGCTTCTAGTTTAACTAATCCTACTCGATATGATTTGTGACAGTGACCTCATGGATCCAAATGAACAAAGCTTGAGCTAACATACTTGGACTCAAAAGTTCACAAACCTTTTCCAAGTTTAGCTTAATGTCAACTGACTCCACTAAAGAGTTGACACTTATAATCTCTCGGTTCAAATGAATTTATTTTATACTCAAGAATTCAACTTAATTGTGATGAGTGGATCCACTGAATATTATCTATGTTTACCCTTCATGAATATCATCAGCTAGTCGGGATTTATAAAATTACTATTTTACCCTTCTAGCTGTTATTTTCTCAACTCCTTTGTCGCTTGTGAACAAGTTAGAAACAATGTATTGACGAGGAGCTAACAAGTCACATTGGTTCATCCAAAATAGTCATGACTCAATTCGGACACTGGCCAGTTCATTTATTCACATTCTAAGGAACAAAGCATGAGGTGTTATACATTGCATTTCAGCAATCTTGTACATGAATTCCATATCTATGAGATCTTCACAAAGTTACTCATGACATCTTCATAACTTAGTACTTCACCAATAGGTCCTGTTAAGAATCACATAGTGAATCCGAACTCTGACTTTCTCAAATGAGAATACGTAAGCTATGAAATGACATGTCTCATTCCAGGATTGAGGTAAGTATGATGCAATTAATACGTAGTGACTTCGAGACATAAGAGATTAAATGGTTTGTTCTTATTCTGTCTCTAGAAGTGCACTGGTCAATTCAGTACATTCAGAAGATACCTAGAAGAACTATAGAATCTCCAACTCTCAATGTCCCATAACCAGACATCATAGATTTTGCTAACAATCGTACTGAGATCAATAGTCCTTTGATCCTTAGATCGTAAATATGCAGTTTTAAGCAAACCATGAAGGTTTGTTCATGCAAATCTACATTTGTCTCTTCATATGTTGTTAGGTTTGTTTAAGGACTAAAGACTATAGATTATCATAAAGCTTCAAACAGACAAGGAAGAATGAATGAACGTTTCAACTTTTATTAATGATTTAGCATTTACAACCAAGAGTCTTCGTGAGACTATATTACATAAAATATACATAAATAGACACTACTACTCTTCTTGTGGGAACCATTGACAACATCCTTTCCTTCATCATCTTTGCAACAAGAGGAAGCAAAGAATATGACTCATCGGGACAACCTCTTATTTCTTTAAGTGCAAGTTGTTGAGATTTCCATGCATTGTAATAAGAAATTTCGACTTTTCCATTAACCAGCATGGTTGAAATCACATCTTTCGGTGTAATATGACTAGCACTCCTATTAACCAACTCTGTTTTGATGCATTGACTGACCAATGAAGAGGTAGCTTGAACAATAAAAGACTTCCATCCTATGATCCATAGAGTGCAAAGTAGTGTACTTGCGTACAGTCCAAATATGATAATTCTTGGAAGACACCGTGTTCATCATCCATGGGCAAGAAGGTACACAACATATCAAATTGAAACGAGTACTTGAAGATCTAAGGATTTTGTACTCGAAATGATATGTAATAGCATATAATTGCATGACCTTAATCATATACTTCTTAGACAAGAAAATATCATTTTCTTTGATATCAAATGAAGTAGAGAAGTTGTCAAAGTCGACATCACCAATGATAGAAACCTGTTTTCCGATATCAACGGTATCAATTGAAGATCGACTGCTGGAAGAATCGTGGAGAATTAACCCAGTCGCATTTTCTAAACAAAAATTGGAACAACAAAAGTTGTTAAACAACTACAAAGAAACCTATATGGTTATAGTTAATCAAATTTACTCAAACGATTAAATAAATTAACTGAAAACTTTGTAATTCATCGGATGCACTTTGAGAATGAGATTGTGATGCCATTAACGTTAGTGAACTGAAAAAATATGAACACTGAAGATTTAATAAATATAGATATGAACACTGAAGATTTAATAAACATAAATATGAACACTGAAGATTTAATAAACATAAATATACAAAAAAAACTCTGAACATACTAAAGGAACATGAGATACAAGTCAAAAATCAGTAAATTAAATTAACTCATCCGGTTAATTAATAAACGTATCGTCCCTACAGTAAAATAAAAGCTTGATTTGTCTAAGGACGATGATGAATCAACAAATAGGATTGACAGAACACACCGAAAATTGAATAAACGAAATATCAATAGAGAATTGTTTGTAATTGATGAATCCAATACAAAACGATAAAAAAAAAATTACAGCGACTTAATGAACAGAAAATCATTAATTCAGTGATGATCGATCGTTACCAGGATAAACGATGTTGCGATGATGATGATGATGATTGCAAAAGCTTGTTTGATTGTGAAAATCTCCGAGACAAAAGCCTGTTTGATCGTAAACCACAAAAAACAAAAAAACAAAAAAGATTAGTCGAGCTACGTACAGAGAATCAGGAAATTCAGAGATGATTGTTAATTACCAGGACAAACGATGTTGCGATGATGATGATCGTAAAAGCTGGTTTGATTATTGAATTCTGGACAGAGAATGATCGCCCAAGTTTGTTTGAGCGTGAATTTGTTTGTTTGAGCTTGTTTGAGCGAATGTATATTATAAGAAAAGTATAATTGTCTACTAAGAAAAAATGGACTATTTCATTAATTAAATGAAATTTGAGTTATTTCTCTAATAAGAAATTTAAGGTGGGTTAGTGACAACAAATTTCACTAAGTTATATATGTGTAAAAGTTCTAATAATTTATCTTAGTAAAAAAAAATATTATTATGAAATCAGAATGCGTTTTGATTAACATAGATGGTCGTTAAAAGTTAAATAAAACCAGACAGCAGAGCATGACAAATTTGATGGAAGGACAAAGCACATTGCTCTTATATTCTTAATCGTGATAGTAGGTATTTTTCGTATGTATGGTTTGATCAAGTATTCATAAATTAAGCTCAATTATTATTTATTTTTATCCCGTAGATATTTTTCGTTTATATGATTTCTATTTGATAAAGTATTCGTAAATTAAGGTCAATTATTATATACTTCTGTATTAAGGTATATATAAGCATAACTCACCAAATACAAGCGTAGCAAATGTCCGGTGGAACGTGGGTGTTGTGGTGTGGGACCCACCTCACATGCAAACGGGCCGCCCCTGTAGGTCCCACCTAAGACAACCGAACAAGTTATCTTAACAAAATAAAATAAAATAAAAACTCACTGCATCATCGCAGCCACGTGCGATGTCGGGGCAGATTAGGGTCAAAGATTTTTAAATTTTGCTTTTACATATTTTACTTAAATCATGTGCAAAAAAAATCTTCGAATAAAACGCAATATTAAACGAGGGAGGGAAATACACGTGGCGTATTTCGATTTGTGGAATGACGTTTGCTTTGTGTTCGCATAGTTATAATCGCCAAGTTGGTGGCGGGCCGTCCGTTTGCGTAAGCGGGACCGCGGATTTATCATCTGCAGTTCACCTCCCGTGAAAACGCACGTTTTGGTTATTTCCAAAATTACCCTTTATTATTTTCATTTACCACTATTATACCCTTTATAGGTACTTTCTAGAGTGTTTTTTTTAAAAAAAAAAAATTTAAAAATATACGTTCTAGAGGAAAATAATCACTGGGTCTGGACTCTGGGTGTAAATAATCGTTACTTTTCTTTATAAACCGTGAGAATTTAAATTCTTAAAATTGTAGTAAAAATACATATTTGGGAACGTCACTTAAATACGATCTTATCTTATTTTCTAATTTTTTTATTATTAAAGTTTAGAAAATCACAAGCCTAATATAACTGAAAATGAAGAAGTTTGAATAAAAAAAAAAAGAAAATGAAGAATATTTCTTTAAAGTTGGTGTTGAGATGCTTCATATTTTTATAAAAATGCTGAACAATGCTTAACTTTCACTTGGCAATATTATTGTTCTATTACTATTAATTGATTTCATTACAAATTTTTGAAGTATGCAATCAAATGAATATTAAAACACAGATTCTATAATATTTTAATTCTCGAAACTATAGCAGTATGAATTTCGGTATTACGCTTATTTGTAATGTGCATGAAGAAAGAAATTGATTCTGCACTTATTTACTATAGTATATAATCTGATTATCACAGAAACAAAAATATATCATTTTTTCAACTCATAAACTCATAACCGTGCATATCTTCTTGTTTCACTTTCTTTTAATGAAACCGAAGAAATAAGTTGATTAGGTAACACATTTTTCAAATATACAGTAAGATGATCATGGTAGCAAAAATCTATCATTTTGGATATCTAAACTCTAAACAGTATGTATCTTAATGTTCGGATTCTCAATGATGAAAAAAAAAAAAATTGTATGTAACACATTTTTTTTTTGGAAATAAAGTTAGATGATTACGGAAACTAAAATAAATTTCTTTTCTTCATTTTCTAAACTTATAACCGTATTTTACTTATTTATGATGAAACCTAAAAAAAATTATTGATTTAGTAACTTTCTAATGATTGAAAGATACAACCAGATGATCACCTTTCAAGAAGTTTGTCATTTTGTTCAATTCCTTCATTTATAATTGTACCGATTTTGATGTTTCCTTCTATTAGATGAAATCCGAAACTAATTAATGGTAATAACTTTTTAAATTATGTAGTTAGATGATCATTCAAACAAAAATATTTATATTTTTCACGTATTTTTCCATTACTGCGCAAAACAACTAAAACTTGATCCCGTACAAGAAGTAGGATTTTCTTTTATAACAAAAACCATTTAACTTCGAATAATTGCTCCATTTACAATCTCGATGATTTCTTAATCTTTTCATAAGTTTTCAAAGATCTCAATCAAGTTGATGTCTTGTATATATATATTGTAACATTTCTTAAAACAAAATATTTTGGCTTGCTTAAAATGAGATTTATAAATTAAACCAAATCACAACAAGATTTGTCAAATAAGCCTTATAAAACAAGATTAAGCAAAAAGTTGGGTCTATTGCCACATCACCGAATCATGAATCACCACCAAGGACAACATTGACTCATAGGAGTTTGTTGTTTGACATTCTTTTACTCGCATAATAAGAACGACCTCGATGTGGAGGGCATGGAAAAAATCATGAACCATAATTACAGACTAACTTTTCCATATTTACGTTACAAAAAGAAAAAGTTAAAAAAGAGGGAAATAAATAAGGAAAAAAAAGGTGAAAAATCTACGTCCCCTCGTTCGTTCGTTCATTCATTCCCACCCAAAAACCCTCAAATCAAAAAAAGCATATGGGGATAATATAGCCAAAATACCATTCTCTCTCCCTCTTCCTAAAAAAAAAACAAAAACACACCCAATTTATTTTTCTCTCTCTGAAGAAATAACCAAAACCCTTTTCTTTTCTCCTTTTTTTTCCCTTCCTTTGTTGTACCCTTTAAGCGTTTCTCTCCCTGTCTCTCTCTTTATCTCTCTCTCTCTCTGGAAATGGACTCCTCTGATTCTGAGACGTGTTTCATGGACGAGCTGTTGAACTTCTCGTCGGACATAGACGAGGAAGAGGTGAGCCCAAAGCGAGCCTTGGCTTCCTCGCTTAAGTCCAATGGGCTTTTTATGGGCCTATCCGATTCCGTACGGCCGTGGAACAGCCATGTAAGTGCTTTGCTCGTTCTTTTGTCCTTCCTTTCTTAGCTTTTGTCTCAGAGGCCGGTTCCGGCCGAGACTCGGCCGAGTTATCCCCGACTCGGTCAGCTTAGGGTATAATAAAACGAAACGGACTGAGTCGACCCGGGCGAGTCGTCCGAGTCGGGGGACAAGGATATTAAATGAGGATTGGGTGATTTTCGATAGAGCGCTCTCTGCACAGCGCACGCCTTTTCGCTTTGATTGCGTTTGATAACGGAAGCGAACATTTACAAAAACAAACGATTTGTTTTTTTTTTTTTGACCATTTCTTTTTAGATTTTACGGGTGTTAGTTTTTTCCGAAATGACCATTCTGTCCCCGGAAATAGGCTTACAAAATCCAGAGAATTAAAGGACACCAACGTGATTCCACGCCCCAATTGGTGGGAGGTGGGGATACACACATACACATATTCAAATATTTATATACGTAAGGCTTTTAAAAAAAATTGAATTATTGTATCCACTTGTCAAGTCACGACTTTTGCATTCTGAGCTGTTTTGCTCAAACGCAGCCAATAGCCTTAAAATAAATGTCACCACCACCACACCACATGTTAATGAGAACAAAGAAAAAAAAAAACATAATTATAACTTCATTATTTTCCCATGTCATTTCATCATTAAAAATTAAAGCAGAGTTGCAAAAAGACAATTCTGCCCATTCCCCCAAACATTCTTTTTTTCGCCGAGCCAACTCGTCCGAGTCAACTCACTAGCTTATTTTTTCAGGAGCTCGTGGAGGAAGAGCTTGAATGGATATCGAACAAGGACGCCTTCCCGGCGGTGGAGTCCTTCATGGGCGTACTCCCCGGAGACCTCAACCGGATAACCACCGGCGATATCTCCGCCGTGAACAAAGACCGAAGCCCCGTCTCGGTGCTCGACGGAAGCACCGTCACCACCAGCAGCAACAGCAACAGCAGCACCAGCGCCGGCGGAAGCCTCACCAGCTGCTTCGGCGGACTGGCCGCTCCGCCGCGTCGCGCCCGGAGCCAGCGCCGCCGCCGAGGACGCCGCGCCGAGCTCCCCTTCCCCGGCCGCCACCAATGCTGGGGCGTCGCCGCCGCCGTCAGGTCGGACGGAAAAGTAGCGAAGAAGAAGAAATTGCCGGTTTTGGCTGCGGTGATTCCGGGGAGGAAGTGCCAGCACTGCGGGGCGGACAAGACACCGCAGTGGCGGGCGGGGCCCGCGGGCCCGAAGACGCTGTGCAATGCGTGTGGGGTCCGGTTCAAGTCCGGCCGGTTGGTTCCGGAGTACAGGCCGGCGAGCAGCCCGACATTCTCGCCGGAGCAGCACTCGAATTCCCACCGGAAGATCGTCGAGATGAGGAGGGTGAAGCAAGGGCCGCCGCTAAGCACCGCCGCCCACTTGGGTCTTGGTAAAATAAAGGATGATTAGTTAGTCACAGATTAAGATTAAATTTTTTTATTTTATTTTTAATTAGGGGAGTCTAATTAGACTTTTTAGTTTTAGATATATTGTTAGGTGAGTTTTGACTATTAGTGTGTTGTTTTTTTTGGTTTGTGGCTGTAGTTGTCTTGAGATTAAAAGAAGAAAATAGAATAGTGTCATTACTTATTTTGTTTAAAACTTTAAATTACAGCTTGAATTTGGGGGTGAATTTTTTTTTTTTTTTTTTTTTTTTTTTTTTTTTTTTTTTTTTTTTATGGGGGGAAGGGTGGGTGAATTTTGGTTGGTTGATTGGATTTTTTTTTTCTCTCTTTAATAAGTTTTGGTATTCCTTCTCTTTGTATTGGGGAAGATTTGTATGCTATGTTTGATCTTTGTCAACTAACTTTAGTAGTTGTGGATATATAAGTGAAAAAAGAGTTTCGGAATGTAAAATCTTGCAGATTATAATATATATTGTATAAAAGTTTCTTAAGGCACAAACAATGATGATGATCATATTTTAAGCCTCATTATAGTCCATGAATAGATTAGATCACTTTTTTTTCTTTTTTTTTTTCTTTTTTCTTATCTAGGTTGCTCGAGTGGAAAATTCTTGTTGTAGTCAATATATGGTTACTCTCTTTCCTTAGAAGGTTCACGCTTCATATGTGTACAAAAGCCTAATTTATGAAATCATCAATTGAGACAGAAAGCAACATTTGAAGGGAGTTTCTTAGGCAACTTGTTTGTCACGAGACAAGTAAGCTTTGAGTATTTTTCAAGCTATGTGTATTTCTTCTAGTTGGTTTTACGAAGAAAATAAAAATGCAGTTGGGTAGAGAAAGTTCATGAGGCCAAAAGTGTTAAACGTACGATGCTTTTGGGATTACACGAGTGAATTTGGTTTCATGACTTTTAAGTAGCGAGAGTCCTGTGAAATTTGTTTCCTTTGGGAGGCGTGGATGAATTACAATAAATTGGGCCAAAAGTCAGAAATGATATCTTTCATTAAGTTTGTCCTCCAAACAAGAATATATGAAATTACAACTATGGTGGAAAAGTTTTGTGGTAATATTTGAATACGAAATTATACCAATAAAAGATTTAATCGAGTGGTAATCAGTGGTCTAGTGGTAATTTCACACCATCTTTAAAGTAGAGGTCATGAGTTCAATCCACCGACAATAAATGCCCATACAGAAAAAAAAAAAATCAAGAATAACAACTTTCAATATAAATTACCAAATAACAATTTGAATTTTTTTGAAAATATCATATCATAAAATTTAAATTTCATATTTTCATATATTGAAATTGTTTTTGCTCGAGTGAGATTATGACATCGCTCTTACCTAAACATAAACGATTCGAATGTCCACTGAAATTTTGTCCAAGCTCATTCTGGTGATGGTCCTGAAGAAGTTCATTCTCAGCTTGTTCTCTCGGAGATTCTCAACAGAGGTCACAGTCATGGAGAGTTGAAGAAGAAGACACCTACAAAGAGAAGGGTCCTTGAGTCAGAAAGGGATGTTGCTGATGAAGCTGTGAGAGTCTTTCAAGATGAGGAGGAGACCGAGAGTGAAGAAGAACCTCACAAAAGGAAGAAAGATTATCCATTTCGCAAGAAGAAATTAATTGCTTCCAAAGAAGAAGAAAAATAAGGTTGAACAAGTTCCTACTTCTCTACTTGAACATGTGCTCAGTGCCTCCCAAAAGAAGAGGAGTCCTTCAAAGAAGAAGGGCCATGCTGCTACTTCAAAAGGTTTCTACATGAGAGTTTTTTGTTTTGATACTCAGTCGTTTGCTGAGAGATGGGATGATATGCTCAAGAGATCAACTATACATGAGAAGACTTGGTTGAGGATAAGTATATTGTTCCTGATTGTTTCTCTAATGAAGGAGGTAAATCTCTTTTCCACTGTTACTTCTTCTAAGAAGTTTTCTCTCTAGCTAGTCGGAGAGGTGATTGCAAACATTTTTGAGAAGTTTGGAGATGAGTCTAGCTTAGACTATGGGTCTCTCATAGTAGAGGAAATGAAGTGTCCTTCTCTCCTGGGTCAATGCCTTCATTCTACCACACAAATTTAGTGGAAGATTTTCACGGGAGCAAGACTTTGACAAGATTGCTCGTGTGTTGACCAGGAAGGAGAAGATTGAATGGGTAGATCAGAACTTGTCCTCTACAAAGATGTCCACGTAGTTCTCTATGCTCTATGGCATTGCCATAAAAAAATGGTTCCCAAATCTTCATAGGGCATCAGTGAGCAAATTCATGGGTCAAGTTTTGTAAGCTCATGGAGCCTCAAAAAAAGTCAACCACCCGTTGGATTTCCTTCTCTGATATATGAGATGGTGATCAGTCAGCATCCTTGGCTGAAGGCTTCTGATGGTGCTCTTTCTAGAAAGCATTTGCGCTTCAATGTCGATCCCAAGCTGTTCACTAGAAAGCATGCTAATGATATAGAAGGGGTACTTGGTGCTCCATATGTTCAAGGAGATGTTCAACCATCCTCCTCCTCTGCAAATGTCACTTTGTCAATTTAAATCTTTTTGATTTCGTATGACGATTGAGTCGGATTTGGCAATTTTTTGTAGGTTGAGACATTTACTAACACTTGACACGTTGATAATTTTGTAATCACCATTTGTTTTTAGCGTAACTTCTTTAGTGTGTTTATTTTTATTATCTAGTTTGTGTGTTGCTTGAGGAGAAGCAAAGGTTCAAGTTTGGGGGAAATTGATGAGTGCATTTTATACGGTATAAATCTATCATTCTCGAGTGTGAATTTGGCACGTTCTCAAGTGTATTTGAGGTTATTTGATATTTTGAGAGTGAATTTCAGGTTTTGGGTGCTTAATTGATTTTCGGGACATCGTGGGAGTCATTTAGAAGAAAACGAGGATCAAAATGGACCTAAAACAAAGAGTTGTGAGAAAGTCAAAGCTGGTAAAAAAAACCAGCGCGGCGCACCCCGGAGAAAGCCATGAACAGAGCCTGGAAAATTACGTTATGCATCGCGGCGCGGTGCACCGGCAACGATTCCTGAAGTGTTTATTCCACTTTTTTGAGCGAATATTGGCCATTGGATCTCATTTAAAGGCCTAGATAGCTCCGAAAATAACCCATAATCCTATATATACTATTCTTGTAACCTAAAAAAACACTTATAATTTTATTTTTGATTTCCTAATTGTGTTTGGGAGAGATAGAGAGATTTTTGAAGAGCCTTTCGTCCTCGTTTACGCTACAATCACAATTTTTATTCTCATCTCTTATTCTCTTGAACTCTTGTTGTTAATTTTATTTTGTGATTATTATTATGGGTTTTGTTTTGATGAATTATAGTTTATTCTCTTCTTCTTTGTTCTCCGCTACACCATGAACTAATCCGCTTAAGGGCTATGGTGTAGCTAGTCTAGAATATGGTTATGGATTCAAATTCACCATAATTGAATTATTTATTCATTCTATTTTGCTTTGCTTAATTCAATTATGCTCTTAATGCATGTATGAGATTCGCGACCTCGTTCATGATTTTGAATTCAACTTGATGATTGAGAAAGATTAGGTTGTTAGTGTGCGTGAATTAAATTACCGTGATTCATTCCTAGGCTAGCGATAGCTTGATTGTTACAGAGTCATCTATATGTGCTTGCCTTGTTTTTAGGAGCTGAGATCGAGAGATAAAATTCCGGCACGGGCTTAGGTTGCTAGATGCTCGAGAGAGATTTAGTGATATTATTGTGAATGCGACTGGCAAAGTTTGAGTGTTTAAATTGTGTGAAACTTTTAAGAATCCAAACTATTGAATAGACTAGTGAAACCATGTTCCTTACCTTCGCAAAACCGTTTAATAATCTTTTAATTGCTTTATTTATTTTCTTGTAAAAAATTTGTGATAACCTTTCTCCTCCGTCTTTTGAGTTCAATTCGTTCTAGTTGATTTAATTATTAATTAAGCTTAGTCCTCGTGGGTACGGCATCCTTACTTACAAATCTATATTACTTGGGCAACACATGCACTTGCGTACAAAAATATCGCAACACTCAAACCAAGAATGACCTAAAGGAGATATTTCAACAATCAAACTGTCCAAGAATCTTCCAATTGAGACTCAAATTGGGGAATCTCTTCCTAGATCAAAATTCGATTCTCAATTACTTCACCAAATTGAAAGTTGTTTGAGAAGAACTCAACGATCCCCACTTAACAGCCCTTTTTCCTATTACTAAACGTGAATTTCAACTCACGCTCGCTCTGAATCTGAGCTCCCTCACTTCCATTCAAACACTCTCCAAGTGTTTGTTTATTCACTACTACAAAAAAAACATTGGGTGCGACTTTTTTCGCACCTAAAAGTCAAAAGTCGCACCCAATGATACCTTTAGGTGCGACTTTAGGTGCGACTTTTCCGCACCCGAAAGTCTGCACCTAAAGGTCTTGGGTGCAAAAAGTCGCACCCGATGATCAAGACTTTTAGGTGCGGATTTTCGCACCCATAAGTCAAAAAAGTGAAGCGAAAAAACCGCGCGAAGGCCATTGGGTGCGGGTGCGAATTTTTGCACCCAAACGCCTACCCGCCAAACCTTTGGGTGCGACTAATCGCACCCAATGGCCTACCCACCAAACCATTGGGTGCGAAAAGTCGCACCCACTGGCCTTCTCGCCAAACTATTGGGTGCGAAAAGTCATACCCAATGGTCTTCCCGGTATAATTTGGCGGAGAATATTGACCTTTGGGTGCGACTATTCGCACCCAAAGGTCTACCCAAACGTCCCAAGGTATCTCTCAAAAGGGTACATCCACCGCATATGCACCGGGCCGCCGTGCAACAATAAGATCTCGACGATAGACTCTTGCGCTCTTTCAAGATCTTCGGCTCTTAATGTTCTCGAACTTATCAACTTGAAAAAGTTGCAAAGCTCAGTGATCGTATCATGTATTGGCTGTGGCACAAAAGGGCGAATACCAACAGCCAACAATCTTTGCAAGATGACGTGGCAATCATGCGACTTCAAACCTGCGAGCTTCCCATCAGTTGTCACATTTTTTTTAAATTCCCAGTGAGACCATCGGGAAATTTGACAGATTTTAAGAACTCTGTAAATCGCTGTCTCTGCTCAAGGGTCAAAACGTACGACGCACGCGGTTTGTAATACCCACCCCTATTTGGTTCCAAGTGCAAAGCGGTCTTGATGCCCAAGTCCATCAAATCAAGTCTCGCCTTCTCGGTGTCATAGTTCTTCTTTTCCAAGATGAGCATCGTCCCGAGAAGATTCTTGTACACGTTCTTCTCTACGTGCATCACGTCCATGTTGTGTTTCAACTGCGACTCAGACTAGTACGGCAACTCATAAAAGATGCTTTTCTTGGTCTAATTCAGTTCGCACGCAGCTTGCTTTCGTTTTTTACCTTTAGAGGCAGCGTGTTTGCTAGTAGTCGTGCAAGAAACACCAGCCAACTGAGCGAGTATGTCTTGCAAAATCAACTTCTCGGGTTTATTTCGTTTCTCGTGCTTATCTTTGTAGTGATCATTGCTTTTCCTCAATCGGTGACGCCTTTTCAAGAATCGACGATGGTCGTAGTAGACGATCCTGTTTCTGACTTTTAGGGACGGCGTGTCAAAGTTGCACGTAGGGCAAGCGAGATACCCTTGGCCGCTCCATCCCCATAAATACAATCTAGCCGGAAAATTGTTTATCGTCCAGAGTAACGCGGCACGCAACCGAAACACTTCATCTTTGGCTTAATCACGAACGCGGACTCTATTCTCCTACAGTTCTTCAAGCTCTTCAACAACAGGCTGCAAGAAAACGTCCATATCTTTTCCTGGTGAATGAGGCTCCGAGATCAGAAGCGTGAGAATCAGGTACTCTTTCTTCATGCACAACCAAGGCGGCAAGTTGTACGCCGTAAGTACTACAGGCCACATGATGTACGATAGGTTCATATTCCCAAACGGGTTGAATCCATCCGCAGCTAGCCCAAGCCGCACGTTCCGAGGCTCTGCAGCAAAGCTTGGGTATCTCTCGTCCAAATTCTTCCACGATGTACCATCCGCAGGATGTCGTAGAACGTCAGCTTCCCTGACGCGATCTCTTTCATGCCATTGCATCTGAAGCGCCGTGTGTCGAGATGCGTACAGTCGCTTCAATCGATCTTTCAAGGGACAATATCACAATATCTTTTGCCACTAGGACAAAAAACGTCATCCGGTGCGACGATTGTCGCACCAAATACCTCAAAAGTCGCACCTAATAGTCCGTATCTAAAGGTATTAGGTACGACATGTCGCACCTAATATGTATACCTTTAGGTGCGACACTTTTAGGTGCGACATGTCGCACCTAATGCAACTAATAGGTTATTTTAATTAAAAAAAATTAGAAAGAGAGAGTGAGATGTAGGCGGCGGCGGGGCGGGGAGGCTGGTTACGGCTGGCGGGGCGCGGGACGGTGGGCTGGCTGAGAGAGAGTGAGAGAGAGAGTGAGATTGAGAGACGGTGAGACGGAGAGAGAGAGAGAGAGGGGGACGTAGCGGAGCGGGTGGCGGGCTGGTCCAGGCGGCGGGGCGGGGGAGGCTAGTCACGGCCGGCGTGGCGCGGGGCGGGGGGCTGGCTGAGAGAGAGAGAGCGTGGGGCGGGGGAGGCTGGTCACGGCCGACGGGGCGCAAGGCGGGGGGCTGGCTGAGAGAGAGAGAGAGAGAGAGAGAGAGAGAGAGAGAGAGAGAGAGAGAGAGAGAGAGAGAGAGAGAGAGAGAGAGAGAGAGAGAGAGAGAGAGAGAGAGAGAGAGAGAAAGAAAGAGAGAGAGAGAGAAAGAAAGAGAGAGAGAGAGAGAGAGAGAGAGAGAGAGAGAGAGAGAGAGAGAGAGAGAGAGAGAGAGTGAGATTGAGAGACGGTGAGACGGAGAGAGAGAGAGAGAGAGAGAGAGAGAGAGAGAGAGAGAGAGAGAGAGAGAGAGAGAGAGAGAGAGAGAGACGTACCGGAGCGGGCGGCGAGCTGGTCCAGGCGGGGGGCTGGCTGAGAGAGAGAGCGCGCGGGGCGGGGCTGGCTGAGAGAGAGAGAGAGATAGAGCGAATGAGTGAAAGAGAAGAAGGAAGTTCGAGTTTAAAAACCTTAATTCATATTGGGTGCGACTTTGTCGCACTTAATAATCATATTGGGTGCGACAATGTCGCACCCAATATGAAATCCCAGATCCGAAAAATTTCGGAGGGATTCGGCGGGGAAGTTTAAATTTGAAACCCATTGGGTGCGACATTTGTCGCACCTAAAGGTATTAGGTGCGACAAATTCATATTAGGTGCGACAGTGTCGCACCGAATACCACTAAACATTAGCGAAATTTTTAGTCATCCGGATGAGTATCCGGTGCGACATGTCGCACCTAATATGGGCTTAGGTGCGACTATTAGGTGCGACATGTCGCACCTAATACCCTTCCGCACCCAATATGTTAATTTGTAGTAGTGTGCGGTATCTTCTTACCAGTTGGCTTCCATCGACTCTTGTTACATATCGGGCATACGTAGACGTTCGCGAGATGTTTTTGGAATAGGACACAGTCATTAATGCACACGTCGATCATCTCGTATCCTATGCCGAAACGCTTCAGCTTTGCTTTTGCCTTGTAGTGCTTCTCCGGTATTCGATTACCGACTGGATGAGACTTCCTCAAGAGCTGCAGCAGTTCTGTGAACGACTTGTTCGTCCAATGGTTCGTGACTTTAAGGTGCATCAACTGAACCAAGAATGACAAAGACGAAAACTCCTTGCATCCAGGGTACAATTCCGCTTCCAACTCCAACTCGGCGAACAAGTCTTCCACTTGCTCCTCCGCATGCACCTCGCTCGGAGTCGGCTCCGTAACACCGTCGAAATCCTCGTGATCTCTTATATCCTCCACAGCAGCATGTATTCCTCCTACTCCTCTCTGGATTGTTTCTCCGATGGGGACTTCTTCAAGATGACAGACGGAACGCACAACCTCGCCATGATGATACCATTCTGTGTAGCCCGGGATAAACCCTTTGTTTAGCAGATGATGCCTTACAACCCCAATGTCGTGCCATCTCACGTTGTTGCAAGGCTTGCAAGGACATCGATATTTTCCATTATCGTTCGGAAATCTTCTTGCAGCGCGGATAAATTCATTAACTCCAATTTTATACTGTAAAGACAACCGATTGTTCTCGGTGATCCAATCTCTACTTGGATTGGACATTGATTTCGCTAAACGAAAGAGAAAATTAACAATTATTAGGAGTTGTTGCTAAGTGACGAAGACGAATGAAGTCGATTACTTATTGCTACGGGACGAAGAATGAATGAAGATGAGATTATGAATTTTATGTTATTTGAAGTCGAATTGAAAAAATTAGGGTTTTGAGAATAATAGGCTAGAAACTCAATCTAAATTTCGGCAGAGTTTCCCCTATAATACTAACAAACCAAAAACCTGCAAACTCATTTAAAAGCATATACAAATCATCCAAAACTATCCTAATAATCAACTAAACCCTAAACAGAACCTCCGTGGCTCGTTTACAACAAAAATACAATAATCTCAACTCATTTATAAAAAAAATATGTGAAATAAAACTAAATTATACAATAACTTAACTAATTTTAATTTAATGATTAACAATTTAACACATATTATTAAACTAATTACAATTTCAATTTGACAATTTCAATTAACCTAAACTAATCAAAACTAAACAACCTAAACATATTATTAAACTAATTACAATTTAAATTTTACAATTTCAATTAACCTAAACGCTAATCAAAACTAAACAACTTAAAGATATTATTAAACTAATTACAATTTCAATTAACCTAAACTAATCAAAACTAAACAACCTTAACATATTATTAAACTAATTACAATTTCAATTTGACAATTGCAATTAACCTAAACTAATCAAAACTAAACAACTTAAACATATTATTAAACTAATTACAATTTCAATTTGACAATTCCAATTTACCTAAACTAATCAAAACTAAACAACCTAAACATGTAAGTATAAAACTAAACAACCTAAAACTAATACAAACTAACTAACTAATTCATTACAAATCAATTATAAACTAACTAACTAATTATAAACTAAACTACTAATCAAAATACTAATCAAATTATGAAAAATACCGAATGAAGCGGAGGGGCTGGTCGGAGGCTCGGGACTGGTCGGAGGGGCTGGTCGGAGAGGCAGCAGTGGAGGGGCTGGTCGGAGGGGCTGCAGCGGAGGCTCGGTGTTGGTCGCGGAGGGGCTGTTCATCGGAGGGGCTGCAGCGGAGGCGCCGGCTCGGTGCTGGTCGTGGAGGGGCTGGTGATCGGAGGGGTTGCAGCGGAGGGGCTGGTCGGAGGGGCAGATGCGCGCAGAGGGGTTGGTCGGAGGGCTGGTCGAAGGCTGAGAGAGAGTGTGTGTTAGAGAATGTGTTAGAGAGAATGGAGAGAGACAAAGTGAGGATAAAATCTAAGAGTGGGAGGGTTTACCTAGCCGGAGAGAGATCACAACGACGGAGCTCGGAGTGGTGGCGGCGACGGAGCTCGGAATGTGGTGGTGGTCGGAGAATTTGTAGGAGAGAAATCAGAGAGAGAGAAGGTTTTGGCTCGGATAGAATGAAAACCGAGCATCACTTTAATTTATATAAAACTTTGAATTTGGGTGCGACTTTGTCGCACCCAATGACACTTTTGGGTGCAACTTTCTCGCACCCAATGACTTGTGTCAGTACTTTTGGGTGCGACGATATTTGAAAAAAGAGGGGGAAAATTTGGCCGCGGAAAAATTTAGGACATTTGGGTGCGACTAAGTCGCACCTAATAGTTTGGTAAAAGTATTGGGTGCGACTTAGTCGCACCCAACTTTAAAAAAATTCGCGAAAATTTTCCAGTGCTTGTTTGAGTTTTGGGTCCGACTTTTCGCACCCGAAAGTCTTTTTAGGGTGCGACTTTTAGGTGCGAAAAGTCGCACCCAAAAGTCATCCGCACCGGAAAACTATATATGTAGTAGTAATTTCGATTACAACTGATATGTATACATATCACGAATTATAACACCCAAAGACTCTATCATTCACTGAAACGAGTAATACCACATAGAGTATTACAACACACACCACATAATCTATTTCTTAGTCTGCCGATCATTGATAAGTACAATTCATTCATACTTTTCAATGCCTTTAGAAAATGAAACGAAGTATGTTCTCGAAGTTTTTGATGTAATTTTGTTAGTTTTTTGAATTTTCAGGTTGCTGAGTCGCAGAGAACATTTAGAGCTTATTAGAGTAATTTTGGAGTGATTCAAAGACTTTCAGACAAATTGGAGCAAAGCAAGAATCTTAACGCCTTCTTATGTACAATTAAGAGTTCATAATTAAATATTTGGATGAGTTCTTTCCTAAACGAAAAATATCTTTCTCTTAATTTCCAATGCATGTTTGTTCACCAAAATCGGAGTCCGTAGCAAAGAGTTATAGCAAATTCAAAACTATTGCGCGTTCGTCTCCGAGCCGCGCGCGACGGGCGCGTAAAACGGTGCGCGATGCGCATGGGCACTGTCTCAGCCTCTTTTTCTCCATTTTTTCATGTATTTTTGACCTTTGGATTTAATCCAAAGGCCTACAATGATCCGAAAACACCCTTATACTTTTGGGTATGAGTTCATTTGTGAAAATACCAGATTTTAAAGGAGTTTTTAGGTTTAATTTTAGGGAGGGAGCAAGAGCAAAGAAGATGGTTTGGGAGAAGAGACCATTGACGCTTTTGGAGAGAAGAAGAAGATGGAGATGGAGAAGAGTTTGTGACACTCTCTCCAACCAATTCATCATCAACCTCACTCCATAGTTTTATCTTCCCATCCCTACCTTTATCTCTCTACTTTGCATGAACTCCCATTTATTTATCTTTTCCATTCCATACTTGAATATTGAATTGTTCATTGAGATAACTATTGCTGATCTTGATCTTGATTTTGATTTTTGATTTGTTTTTGTTATTTTTGATTTGATTGCTTGTTGAATGAAGATGTCTCTCTTTTATGTTTATGCTTGTGCTCATATCAATTTTGCTTTTCTTAATCATAGTAATGAGTAGCTAAACATGTCGGAGGGGTGTGATGTAGTTGGATGAATTGATTTGGTTGGTAAATAATTCTAGGCTTGTGCTTGATTGTGGTTTGTTTGTTGTGTTCAAGGGAATTTAGGTTAGTTTATATCATTACTTGGCTTGATAACCTAGGTAGTGAATCTCTAGATCTGGTTGGATGTCGAGATGTGGTAATCGAGTGTACTCAAACCGTGCTCTTATCTGCCTATGTAGATCTATAGAAAGAATAAGGGGTTTGTGTAGTTGTTTAAGTTTCCGTAGCAAATGCAATTGTTTGTTTTAATAGAACCCAAGCCGAGAGGTCACTAGTACAAAATATAGCATCAGGTGCGACTTTTTTCGCACCTGAAAGTGCAAAAGTCGCACCTGAAAGTACTTTCAGGTGCGACTTTAGATGCGACAAAGTCGCACCCGAAAGTCCGCACCTGATAATCCTCTTGACTATCAGGAGTCGCACCTGAAAGTATTATATTATCAGGTGCGACTAGTCGCACCTGATGCTCTTTATCTTTAAAAAAAAAAATTAATATGCTGATTATATATTACTAATTACATTATTACAATTATTACAATTATTAATCTTAATTTTAATTTCATTAACTAATTACAATTCCTAATTGATAAATTACAATATATCAAAACTAATTAAAACAAAAACAAATTTAAACTAATCACATTATTACATTATTACAATTATTAATCTTAATTTTAATTTCATTAACTAATTACAATTACTAATCAATTAACTAATTAACTAATTACAATTCCTAATTGATAAACTAATCACATTATTACATTATTACAATTATTACAATATATCAAAAGTAATTAAAAAAAAAAACAAATTTAAACTAAACACTAACCTAAACATATTAGTATATCACAAACTAACCTGCAGAGATTCGGGACGAGGCGAGCGCACGGCGGAGAGTGAGCAAGGGCTGAGCGCACGGCGAGAAAAATCAAAATCGATTGATTCCCGACAGCCTGATCCACTAGCGCTTAAGCCATCATAACTCGAGCTACAAAACTTGAAATCGATTGATTTTAGCGGCAAATGAAAGTAGACTCATGTAGCTTTCTAACGAGATATTACAAGCATATATACGATAAGAATAGTTATCTAAAAAACAGCCCGTAATTCACTGTTATAATTCTGGAAATCCCGTTTTACTGCTGCGAAACACAAACTTTGGAAATTCATAACTCATTCAATACTCAATGGATTTACATGTTCTTGGTCATTTTAGAAAGTTCATACAGTCTACTATCCAAGAAAAATATCCAAAAATAAGAACTCAGATCATATCGGTCTGTCCACGTCGACTTACAGAGACAGTTCAAACAGTTTTTCTTTTTCTCAAATTCGGCCAAATTCAAACCACAACCAAGAAATCCGAAACCAATCACCAATTTCAAGTCCTCAACATCAATAATCGGGTCCAAAGATCAACTAAACACAATCAATTGCTTAGAAATCATCCCGGAATCAAAATCCCCAAATTATGAGCTATAAACCCTAGCTCGAAAATCCATCCGAGAAAGAGACTTCCTCACCTTATTTTCGTGGAATTAGATGTTCCGGCAACCACTCACTCCTTCCTCGGTGGTCGCTCTTGCTCCGGCGTCCTCGCGACTCCCGGCGACGTCTCTTTTCCTCGGCCTGAAGCGCGCGGTGGAGGCCACGGCGGCCACGGCGAGCTCGCGGCGGTGGCGCTTTGCTCGGCTGGGACGCGCGCGCGGTGGAGCTCCCGGCGACGTCTCTTCTCGGCTCCCTCTCTCTCTTTCCCTTTCTCTCTTCTTTCTTTTCTTTCTTTCTTCTCTTTCTCTTTCCCGTGTCCTTTCTTTTCTTTTAAATGCTTTCCATTTTAAAACTGAATGAAAAAATGAGGGGGAGAATTGGCCCGCTTAAAATTTTAAACAATCAGGTGCGACAAAGTCGCACCTGAAAGTACAATCAGGTGCGACTTTTGTCGCACCTGATACTCAAAAGAAAAAAAAAATATAGCGAAATTTTTTGGACTTCTGGTTGACAATCTGATGCGACTAGTCGCACCGGAAAGTCATTTAGATGCGACTTTTAGGTGCGACTAGTCGCACCTGATAGTCATGCGCATCAGAAAACTATATTTGTAGTAGTGGGTGTAAGTTCGTCAATCAATTTGACCCGTTTCTATTTGAGAGAGATTAGTGGGTATTTAAGAGAGAATTATACTAAGATCACCCAAACACTAACCGTTGCTAGAATCCTAGAGCCGACTGAATGAAAGATCCCAACAAAGTCACACTCCTTCACTCTCCATTCATTTGACAAGTCTTTATTTTAGTATTTTGCTTATTTTTGTATTTTTATTTCATATCACTTCAACACCATCAAAACCCCCTCTCATTTGCATTTTCATAACTCAAAAAGATTTTCTAGTTAGTTGACATCGATAAAAATAGACAAGTTCCTCGTGGGATCGATATCCGTGCTTAATGCACACTTTATTGATGACACGTGAGCTTGCGTCGTCTGAGAAATTTTCATGTTCGGTCTTACATGTCTAAAAATCCGATTATGTGAATGAATGCGTTAAAGAACACACAGGGCATAAATTCTTGTATAGTGGTCAACATCTGTGGAAGTCGAATTAGGGTTCTCATATTCACGTGTATAAAATATTTGTAGAAGGTCTTTCACGAGCAATATTAGCTTAACTCGAAAGTTCCTTAAATATTGATTATGGAAATAGTGGCCAAGATATCTATATATATTAAGAAGACATTTTCTCATGACTGATTTGCTAATAAAAAATAAGCCAATAACACATGTAACAACATAGATTTCACACAGTTCGACATCTACTATTAAAACAAAACTCTCTTTTACTATTTTATCATTCATCTTTATTTGAGTCATTCTTATCCATTGTAATTTGGAATTGTGGACAATAAATTACTCAAGAACCATTATATCCAATAGTTTTTTATGTGAGAGAAAATATGGTAATGTCTCCTTAAGAAAAGCTATAACTAGAGGATTTTTATTTATTTATTTCAAACAGTGCTAAACTTTATTAACTCATTAATCGTACACCGTTTATGATATCTTCATCGGCACATAGCGGAACAAGCTCCAATCCAGACCATACTACAAGCTTCTTGAATTACAAACTTAGCTAAATGATATGGGTGACTATTTGTTACAATTTCTAGGCTTGAATTTGAACTCAACGCTAATAAAATTCACGTGCTAGGAGAGAATGTCTTTATGAATCATTCCAAATCCGTACAGTACATTTTTTTCCAGCTGATCGCATCTATGATACCAAGGCAATCTGGATGTATAATGTTGATATATCTAATTGTATGCCCCTCAAAATGGCTGTTGCCTTGGCATGTTGTGGAGAGAATAAAACCAAATCCAGGACCAACTAATCTTACCACTTCCATCTCTAGCTCTGCAGCACCTATCCCATAAGTCTTGCCTTGGTTGGCTATTGCGTTTCCCCGCCATGACCCCATTCCTATTGTTTCATACGATTATGTTCATCTGCTAGGCCATCAAATCAAATCCATTATCAATATTGCAATATAGATTGAATCGGAGTTCATATTTATTTTTCGTTTCATGTGCAGTTATTATTTGTGAGCAGAACAAAAATTATGTTACGATAAAAAATGGAGGGGAATGTGGTGCGTCGTTGGCTTAAATTTTGGTCGATCGTTTCGGGAAAAAAATCAGAGCAAGTTCCAAAAATTCAACAATAATTGAACAAAATGGAGCGAAATACATCCATTTATGTTTTTTTGGAAGAAAGTGTCATGCAACATATGAGGTTGATGGCATTGGTAGATTTGTCGTCGCTTTCTTCAAGGAACATGTGGAGAAAGAACCTTTGATATACTCGCATCTGAAAGCCTA
Source organism: Urtica dioica subsp. dioica (assembly GCF_054948205.1). NCBI lineage: Eukaryota > Viridiplantae > Streptophyta > Magnoliopsida > Rosales > Urticaceae > Urtica > Urtica dioica. The sequence continues at coordinate 34,143,907 of NC_142761.1, forward strand.
ACTTGTGAGACATTATCGAATCATTAGTCATATATAATATGACTTGGAAAACCATTGCAAGTTCATTTGGGCTTGAAGGAGTGACGCTTTTAGATGATGACCAAAAGCAACATACGAGTGCGATCATTTTGGGCTATAATAAGCATTTCAATCTCAGTTCCACGTACAGCGAAATTGAATCAAAATTAAATTAATTGTTTTCACTATGAGGTTAAATAGCTTGTGTCATGCTCTTTGCTTCTACAATGACTTATTATGATTGTTTTCTGTAGATAATAAATTTGATAAATTAAATGGATGTCATTCTAATTTCCATTAAAACATGTACAGAAAATCTGAACTACGTACAAGTGGTATAAGTTAATTCGTGAAAAAGACAAAAAAGACACTGTGTTCAGTAATAATAAGGATCTTGAACAACTTATCCGAACAATTAATCGTATATTATCAAACTATAAGACACACCGATATGAATATATCAAGGTAATAAAGAGCAGGAAAAACTATAAGATAAACATATACGAATATCTCAATCAAGGCAAATATACTGAATACTGGAGTAATTCACTAATCAATATAAAGTGCGAGTATTCTTCAGACTTAGACTGAAAGACTGTATTTAAAGTGACCCATCTTTGAGGGAACTACAATTCAAGATCCTATTATACCAGAAATAACCTCACTTCCATTTTGTCTTCACCCAAGACCCTTCAACGATTTATGTACATGTCGCAGCAAACAATCTGATACAACGTCCCCAAAAGCTAGCTATTATGGAGAGGCACTACAACAAATACCGGAAACAGCCACGACTTAGTCGTGGCTGTTGCCAGAAAAGTCGTGGCTGTTGCCATATCAACCGTGACAACAGCCACGACAAATGGCGTGGCTGTTGCCCCGTTGCTGTTTAGCAACAGCCACGACTTGTCGTGGCTGTTATGTAGCCGCGACAAGTCGCGGCTATTGTCGCGGCTGTCCTCCGCCAAAGATTTTTTATAACCTCTTCCTGCCTTCTTTACTACCTTCCTTCCAATCTTCTTTAGTTGCCTCTATTTTTCCGAGCAAAGAGCAGTGATAACCTGAAGAGAGCACTTGAGGAAGAACATTCAATACCAATTCTTAAAGGCAAACATCTCCAATATAAATTTAATTGTACTGGCTTAACAAACTTTTACAAAAAAAATGCCTTTGAAATACTGCATTACACACTTTATAAGGCCTATAAACTTGAAAAATCATTCTACTGAAAGTATGATGGTTCAGCAAATTGTTGAATTATGGTTGAAAAATCAGCCCTATATTCAATCAAGTATCAGTTTATGGTATTTCAATCAAGCTAACCATTGATGAATTATGGTGTAAGGAAACAAAAACTGCTGTGACGAGTTTATATTGTTGTCCTTGGTTTCAATGTTACAGTTACAAGAGCATGTCATCATAAATGTTAAATAACCACACACAAACTCGCACACACACACACACACAGAGTACACACCACACATAAAGACACACAAACTCACTCACAGACAAAAAAGAAAAACACACACACACACAGAACACTCACATACACAAAAACAAACACACACATAGAGCACACACCACACAACAACACACACACATAATACTCTCTCATACACACAGAACAATACACACACAGACCAGACACAATATACACGCAGACTTGAAATAAGGCTGAAATGAGAACACACAACACATATACACACATACACAAAAACATGGAGATAGCTAGATGAAGAGACTGACATGCCAAGCCCATACTTTAGCAATGTGAGACTCTACATGTCAATCCCATACTTAACAATGTAAGAGTCAACTTGGATCGTAACACAATCATCTATTAGTGAACAAAAATTACAATCCTCAAGAACATAATGGCCAACAAGAAAACGACTAGATGAGAGAATAAAGTCCGTATATAGTTTGGATAAAAAGGTATCACCATCCAATCGTGTGAGATTAGTAAGTTAAATTTGATCGAGTCTCGAAAAAATTTACAAGAAAAAAGTCTTTAAAAGGCAACAAAAATCGCTTTTAAAATCGTAAAAATTGGTTCTAATTCCTTGTTACTTCTAGTCTTCCAATTTTTATAAGCGACATTTTTGAAATGACACTCGCTTGTACGATTGTCTCTAAAGACTCAACGATGTCAGAAGAAACTTTTTCTATCATTTTGGGCGAACATAATTAGAAGCGACATGTCGCTTCTAATAGCGTTCCGCCATTTCGCGGGAACAACATTAGAAGCAACATGTCGCTAGCTTTTAATATATATATATATATATATATATATATATATATATATATATATATATATATATATATTTTCTTTAAATGCTCAATTATTATTTGCAAATTATATTAAATTTAAAATTTAAAATAACATAAAACTCATAAACAAAGTTTCATTCATTACGAAAACGAATATATATATATATATATATATATATATATATATATATATATATATATATATATATATATATATATATATATATATATAACGTGACAATTGAAGTGTAGAAATATAAATACATAATCTTAAAGTAAAAAAAATGCCACAACAAAAAAAAAAAGTTTTAAGATATATCAAAGTAATGTCCCTCCGCCCCTCGCCTTGGGATATCGTCTGCAGCTGGTGCCGGGACCACTACTGCCACCAGGACAACAACTGTTGCTGGGACGATCCATTTGAGATGCGAGAACGATGCTGACGCAGGTTCCTCGGATCGCGTATGTGTATCGGTTGTGCGCTGGGAACTGCGAGGGACATTATGTGACTGCAAACCTCCGAAAAAGTCTTGAGTCAACCGGCACACTAGCCCAAGATTGAGATACGACAAATGCATCGTCTAGATCCCTCACCGCGCTTCATCAGAAGAAAATCTTGCCCTACTGCTGCTCCTTATGTGATGAAGATCCAACCTAAGTCTTTGAACGACCAATTTCTCCAAACATTTTCACAAAAGCCCATAATTCAAAATTCATATACTTGGAAACAAAAACCCATACTTCAAATATATATATATATATATATATATATATATATATATATATATATACATATATATGTATATTTATATATTTTATTTTTATCAAACCACACTTCGAATACTTAGAAACAAAAGCCCATACTTCGAATACTTAGAAGTGGACAGGTACTAAGTCTGAATTATCGATACTTATGATGAATGAGGTCAGTTCTATAATATGAATAATGTCGAAAACTTTTGTTTTATAATACAGTCGTATACTTTGGACAAGTACCATAGTACAGTAACATGTTCGTGTCAGCAAATTAAGGAGATATTTATGCCGTACGTCTTTCAACCTTGATTATAACGATATGGTCGAGGTTTCTACGTACGTAAGTACAATTCCCTATATCGAAATAAAATTTAAACACATATATTATGAATGATAAAGGGGTACTCTAGCATATGTTTTACTAACAAGAAAAATTTAAGTGTATTACAGCGACTCCATGTATAAGTATATTAAGATTAATAAATTAAATCAATTTTTTATTTGCATCAATGAATTTAAATCATTTAGACACCAAAAAGCTAAACAGGGAGATGAACTTATAAACGCTTAATACATATTAAAAAGAACCCTTAGAACTGTCCTCAATTTATAAAAAACAGGAAGAAAGATATAAAAAGCGGCCTTAAATAAGTGATAGGTTTCAGAGCCATATATAGTAACATCAAATCTAAAGTTGAGAGATGAATAGAGTTCAGGTTGTTCGATAAAAGAAAAACGAGAGAATAAAGTTCTGGTTGGGATGGTAAAGGTCTAAAGTGGTCCAAACTCCAAACCCATGTGTATTGCTTACGTATGTAAAAACTCTTTTTCTATCCCCGCTACAGCCCAAAAGTTCTCTAGGACTTTTTTCGGCAATGTTTTTCTCCTTTGATGTGATTTTAAGTTTTTAATGCAAGCCAACCTTTCTAAAAAAATAATAAAAAAAATTTAATGCAAGCCTACCTTAATAACCCAAACCTACAACTATTTATCTATTTTTATAATTTATTTACTAGGTACTTTTCCGTTGTCATAATAAAAAGAAAAATTTTATTTTCTGGGCTTCAAAATTCGAGAAATATCAAATCTAGACCTCATAGTTGCAAAAGATATAAAATTATACTTTTGACAAAAAAATTGGACAAAAGTGCCATTTCAACTCATTTTTCGCTTTTTCACTCTCCTACTCAAAATGATTTTTCTTTCTTTCAAATTTAAGATCCTGACGCTCAAAAGAGTGACGAAAAAGTAAGATTTTTGTTTTTATTTCCAGTTTGAATTGTTGGATGGTTTTAATAATGATTAGAGTGATAATTAGATGCTTATGATCGGTTTTGAAAAAGTTATGATTTTGAATTAATTTTTTTTTTCTGTTGAAATCCGATGAAATTCATAGCTATTTACGGTGATTTACGATGAAATTCGAAGATTTAAGATGATATTAAGTTGTTTTTTCCCCGATTAATTTGGATGGATTCCGATGAAATCCTATGAATTCGGATAAAATTTAAAGATTTAAGATGATGATTTTAGATGAGTTCGGATGAAATTTAATGATTTAAAATGAAAAAGGACTAAAATTGTATTTTTGTCTGAATTTGGGTCAAAAGTCCAATTTTAGATATTTTCAACTACTGAGTCTAATCTTGATATATCTTCACTTTGAAGCCCAAAAAATGAAATTTCTCTAATAAAAATGAAGTTGATGTCACTGAGGAAGATATCGTCAAGAACTATTCCTTGCTGCATGAGAATGGGCTTGCTAATTTTGACAAGAACAAGAAGCTGAGTCAGAACATTGTCAGCCTGAAGCTCGAGAAAGTAATCCCGAGAAGAAGGTATGTGATCTAATTATTGAGAAGATTCAGTTGATTGATATTGTGTCTGATTTAAAAGAACAGGTGAAAGCCAAGATGAAGGCTCATGTTGAGTCGAGCCAATTGAAGAAGAATATGAGGAAGCTCAACTCTGGTTAAACTAATCTTGACTCCCAGAGAAGAAATGGCAACTGTAGAGGTATTGGCTTTCATGCGGAATTGTCTCAGCATGAAACTATGTTCGCGAAGGCTGATGAAAGTGTGAAGAATTTTGCTTGTACCAGTATTGTGAGACAACCTCATACTCCATTCAATCACATTGCTAGCAGACAGAAGAAGATGTTGATCTGCCATTACTGTGACAAAGCTGGTCACATCAAGCCTTGTTGTTTCAAGTATCTAGTTGATCTCAGATTGAAGAAGATGAAGAAACTGGCTCCTATCATATATGAATGGAGAGTCAAGCAGAAGATTTTTTTTGCATCGTACAGTTCTGAACATGTAGGAAGAAAGTTGGTATTTTGACAGTGGTTGCTCAGGGCACATGACAGGTGATAAGAGCTGCCTCACTAATTTGAGAGCCTGCATGAATCAGACTATAACTTTTGGAGTATGTGAAAAGGGAAAGTCATTGGAAATGGATCTTTACAAGTGGAATGCTTACCACAACTTGAGAATGTTCTTCTCGTTGATAGGCTAAAAGCAAACTTGATCAACGGTAGTCAGCTGTGGGATGGATATCATCATGTGAAGTTTACTCAAGGAGCTTTCCAAGTGTTTGACAAGAGTGATCAATGTGTTATGCAAGGAAACAAATCGTCCAACAATTTTTACTTGCTCGGAGTTGGTCAAGCAACTTCTTGAACAGCTTGTCTTACAAGCAAGCTCGATGAGAAGAATTTATGGCACAAGAGAATGGGGCATCTAAATTTCAAGACCATAAAGAAAGTTACCATTGGGAGTCTTGTTAGAGGAATCCCCAAACTCAATGGAGAATTTAATATTGGGTGTAGAGAATGCTAAATTGGGAAACAGACTAAGACCCCTCACAGAAGCACATCCCAGATAAGCACTAGAAGATATCTTTAGTTTCTCTACATGGACTTAATGGGTCTTATGTAGGTGGAAAGCATCAGTGGAAAGAGGTATGTGTTGATGATTACTCACGCTATTCTTGGGTAGATTTTCTCAGGGATAAATCAGATGCTGCCAAGATGTTCATCACAATGTGCACCAAGCTTCAGAGAGAGAATGAGATCAGCATCCTGTCTATCTATAGTGACCATGGACCAGAGTTCCAAAACAGATCCTTCTCGGATTTCTCTGAAGCTCATGGAATTGCTCATCAATTCTCTTCTCCCATCACTCCATAACAAAATGGAGTAGTTGAATGCAAGAATTGCACTATTCAGGAGATGGCCAGGGTCTTTATTTGCACTTGAAAAAAGAAAAGGTTCTGTGGAAAATGAAGAAGCCCTCGATCAAATACTTCCATGTGTTTGGAAGTGTGTGCTACATTCTGATTGACAGAGACCACAAGTAGAAATTACATCCAAAACTCGATGAAGAGATATTTCTTGGTTACTCTACCACCAAACATGCCAACAGAGCCTACAACAAGGGCACTTACTCTGTAATTAAGCCATCAATGTCACCATCAAAGACGTTGAAGATCACACAGAAGATGAAGATGAAGATGAAAATCCAGCTACTCTAGAAGCAACTAGTTCCAATCGAGTTATTCAAGAAGTTTGTCAAGAGGAGACTTCGACAGACATTAAAGATAACTTTTCTGGCTCATTTGATGATTAATCTGTTCAAGACTTGTATGAGCTGCAATTATGTCAGGAGGTTACCAGAACTCCCATCCTTCAACCTTCATCCATGATACAGAAGAATCATCGCATCACCTCTATCATTGGTGATCTACAAGAAGAAATGAGAACTAGAGATAAGCATATTCTTAACTATTGTGATACGGTTAATCATTCTTGTTTTATAACTAGCGTCGAACCTGAGAACATAAAATAATCATAATTGATAAGTATTGTAAAGTGGCAATGCAAGAAGAACTTGGTGAATTTGAGAGAAATGATGTATGGGATCTTGTTCCTTGTCCCACTGATGTCAGTGTCATAGGAACCAAGTGAATTTTCAAGATTAAATGTGATGAAAAGGGGAACATCACCAGGAACAAGACATGCCTTGTAGCTCAAGGCTACTCATATATCGAAGATGTTGATTTTGTAGAAACCTTTGCTCCAGTTGCTCGTCTGGAGGCCATGCGACTCTTGCTTGCCTTGGCCTTCCATTTGAACTTCAAGCTTCTGCTGGGGAAGCGCGTATCAGACACGAAAAATCGCTCTGATACCACTCGTTGAAGATGATTCTCCCATATAACCATATTAATGCGGAAAAATAATTAATTACGCTGATCATAAGCTAATTAAATTATGGTTATAATTAACAAGATCTAGTTATGTTTAATTAATTTAATTCACGAGAGCATATTTATCAAGCAACCGATTTGAAGAAAAACGAATACTTACATTGATTTTCGGTTCAGCTACAGAACTCCCAATCCAATCGCGTACTCCTTGCGTCGTCTTGATGAAGGACTCGAGGATGACACCTTAGTCTTCCGAGACGTAATCTCCGAGACGAATAAGAAAGATGAGTGGGCACAATCTTTATCTCACTCACTAGATCACGAAACTAGGTGTTTCGAGATCTCGCTCTTATTTTACTAAGAATGGAAACGAATTTCCTAGGGGAGGGAGAGACAGAAGTGCACGGCCAAGGGAGGCTAGAATGCACGAATTTTTCACAAATTAATTGCTTTTTTTTTTGCCTTCTCATGAACCCCTATTTATAGTAGTAAAAGGAGATATTCATGGAATCTTCAAGAATATTTTATTTCCTTTTATTGTGTTCACACTAGTGGATTAAATCTAGGCCATTGGATCTCAACAAGTGAATCCTACTTTTTCTCTCATCCATCAGATCAATATCTATGGGATAATATTCTCTATTTAAATAGAGAATATTTTATTTAGTGAGATAATAAAGGAGAATATATTATTTCCTTTAAATATATTATCATATATTCTCTTAAATACTTTCCTTTAAATAAGGAGAGAATATAGGATAATATCTCTCCTTTATTTTAACAACTAAAGAGAAAATATTGGTAAATACCAATTTGAAATTTTCGAACTTGATGGCACACGGCCAAGGTGATTTGCACAATCCCTAGTGCCAAAAAACCTAATTCGACTTTTCCATGTGTGCAAGGCCCAATTGCTTAAAATCCGATTAATAATTTATTTACTTGGTCCAACAATAAACAAATAATTAATAATTGTTTATTTACTTGATCAAACAATAAATAAACAATTCTACCATAAATATTTATTTAATTATGCGAATACCCGTTTTCAAGAATTAATGCCGTCAATCACAATTACAACAAGTGAGATTAATAATGATAAACATTATTATACGAAAGTTCTTATCCGCCTTTATCAGAGCCGAATCGGGGACTATGGACCTAGTAATAGAAGCTTAACAAATCTGATGAAAAAGACGAAATAGTCCTTTCTCTTTTTCCATCGATTCGTCCAATCTTGGTGAAATACTCCACTTTGTAAGCCAAGACTAAACTCTCCTTTAATACTAGAATTATATTTACTCATCGTGACGAGTGTCCACCGATATAGTCAGTTCGTGATCAAGATCCTCCAGGTTCAACCCGTGTCAAGAGAAGTCAATTTTTCCGTTATACTTCTCTTGATACATATCATCCCTAAGCATTGTTGTTTCCCCAGCGAAAGATTCTTTCGGACGTTACTTACTTCGAAAGTGCTAGCAATCTATCGGTTCTGGAATCAACCCTTAGGTGAGTGAACATTAACCTTCTTTCAGGAAGGCTGGATTCCGTATCTGTAAATCACTTCCCACTCGAATCATGCTCTGAGAGACTTCCAAGACATAAGCTGTGATTAGCATGGATAGCCTTTTGGCGAATGAGTCAAAGAGCTCAGTAACATGACCCAGTGTCCATGATCACTTCAGGATTCAGATCAAGTCTCACTGTGACCATCATAGCGGCCTCGGTTAGTGTGTCGTAACGGTCCTTAAACGACACATCTACAACCAAGACTTGTCCAAGTCGTACACTTACCACAAGTGTAGAATGCTCCCACATAGTGATCAGCCTTTACCTATGTGTTCCACATATATGACTTTAGATATAATTTTCCAGGCGTATATAAGTCATCGACCTCGTTTTAGCTCACCGCCCGAACTCAGGTGCCCAGTACGTGACTCAGTTTAATACGGAGGCTATGGAAGATAGTTGTTATTGATTCTAATTGTTTAGAAATCAACCCACTAATCATATAATGCTAATAAAGTAATCTTATTATCAAATTTAGTAATAATTTGTTCATTATCTTCAAGTGGGCAATATTCCCAACAATCTCCCACTTTGACCAGAGAAGATAAGTTTCCTTCAGCCAATTTAATTCTTTGCCATCATTATAGAAGGTTTAGACTTTGACACAGGATTGAGATTCCCATCATATGGATTCCCACTTTTATCTATACTCTATCATTTATGTCGATCTGACATATGTCCCATTTTCATATTATTCTAGTTCATGCATTTTTGCAAGTGATCTTTGACTTACCATTTAAGGTCAAGTCAAATTGTTCATAGTAAATAAATTTACTTTAGAACAAATTAACACTTCGCATACCTTTAGATTATACAGCAAACTTTATATCTAAAGATAACAAGTCTCCCTATCAAGGTGTACATCCCTTTGGTGCCAAAATAGGTTGCACCATTGCATGGTTTGATCTCATCACCACTTACTATAGTGTGATTTATTGAACGTGTTTAAATAAGAACTTATTGACCTATTTCCATTACTTGGTTATTTATAGTTCATCCTTGTTTGTCGTGTTTATATTCAATATATACACATGACTTTAAGGATCTACTATATTTAAATAACTAAGTGTCTCACTATTTCCAAAAATTACAGTGTTTACAACACATGTAGTTATTCTCGGAAATATGACATTGTCTAAGGTCTAATTATTAGTCCTTTTAAAGACAATGTCAATAGCCTCAACATTGAGCTCATACCTTATGTCAATAAGTATGTTTGAGATATTATGGAACGAGCATGTCGTTTCTAAATTTAATTTTAGAAAAAGTTAGCTCAGTCAATTTACTTATGTCATAATGAGGTCTAGAACTATAATAGTAATGACTTTATTCATGACACTTGTTTAGGAGCTACACTTATCGATCATTCTCAAAATATTGATTATAACAAACACCCATGTACAATCATGATTAGTTTGTTAAGTACTTAGGATCTACCTTTCATATTTCAAAAGGTTTAGTAGTATAACTACTTCGATCCACGTCTTTATGTTATTGGAACTTCATCCTCAAAGGACAGTTCATCTTCAATTTTGAAGATCCCAAATGAAGTGGTTCGTGGTATAAAAAAGAAGAGTATAATTGATGATAATGTCTCTCCTTAAGGGCTCAATCCCTTACCTTATAGCTTATTAAAGCTTAAACCATTTCATTAATCCTTTTATAGATCTCTCTATTCCTTTAAGCTAATAGCTTAACAAGTAGATCTTTTAAATATGGGCTAATAACTTTCAGAGAAGTTAGTTTGATCGAGAGTGATATCTCAAGATCATGTCTTTCCATTTAAGGAAAGTTTATTGTTGATGAGAGTGACAAGGATCCATTCTAGGATGCTCCCACTAGGTTATTGATTTTAACGACAAGATAATTCAAAATTATCATTCCTTTCAATTCATTGATTTATGTGGCAAGGTAATCATTGATTACTCTTCCACTTTAATTATATTGATTACTCTTCCACTTTAATTATTGAATAATAGCATATACATTCCGGTTAAGGATGCCATCTTCAATGATGGGTTTAATCCTATGAAGGATGTTGCTATTTATTGAACAACAAGTGGCTAGATTTCATTAAAGAAAGCTCCCACTTTTTTTTTAACAATAGCGACTAGAATCCTATTAAGGATGCTCCTACTCAATAATATTGGTTATTTAGTGACTAGGTTCCATTTATGGATGCTCCCACTATGTCAATGAATAAGAGTAGCTAGGTTCCAACTAAGGATGCTCCCACTCAATCAATAAATATAGAGTGGTTAGGTTCCAATTAAGGATGCTCCCACTCAATCAATAAATATAGAGTGGTTAGGTTCCATTCAAGGATGCTCTCACTCAATCAATAAGAATATTAGTGACTAGGTTCCAATTAAGGAAGCTCCCACTAATTTAATTCATCATCAACACTAACTTTTAGTTGTGTCTCCTTTATTACTTATTATTCGCACAAGTCATTGTCGAATAATGGTAATAATTATTATTTAGACGATTTCAAAGCTTTAAATAGTTTTTAGACAATAAAACATATTCAACATAAGAATTTAATGAAGCAATAAAAGCTAATTAAATTCTAACAGAGATAATAACTTAGAAAATATTTATATTTATTTATTGTGCTTCTATATAGCATACGAACGGAAAAAAACGTGACCTTCATATTCTATATCTTTTTCATAAGGACATAAGCATTCATGCTTATTCAAATATCATAAAAGCAATCAAGACATTCAATTATAGAAGGAAATATTTAAAGACCCAACCATGTGTTCATAAATAATGTAATAAAACATAAAGAAAGAAAGATTCATCCTATCTGGAATAACCATAAAGGCTACAGTCCAGAAAACCACAGATTATTAAATGACACATCCCATGTTCAAAAATAAATCCAAAAATGAAAGTAATAAAACTAGCGGGAAATTATATCTTCAAACGGAGCATGAGCTTCTCTACAATTCGGGCTTGAATCCGACATTGTTCAGCAAGCTCGTCTACACACGTGTGCTCCATCAGATCTGCTCTGCAACAAGAAAAGAAGTATGCTCATGAATAATTATCCTCAAAACATTTTTAGGATATCTTTAATCATGAATTTTAAGGTACCATGCCAGCATTCTTCTTGTTTTTCTCAAGCTCAGCCCATTTTTAGGATATCTTTAATCATGAATTTTAAGACCCTATTGCCTTGGACGGCAATGATTCCCGGCCCATCATCTGGCCTTGGCCCATCATGACTCTCGTGGCCGGCCCTCGTGCCTCGGCAGGCCCTCCTGCCTTGGACGCCCCTTTTGCCTTAGCTGGCAAGGACTCTCCCGGCCGGTCCTCCTACCTTGGTCGACCCACCTGCCTCGATTGGCCCTTCTGCCTCGACTTGCCATGACTTTCAGCCAACCTTCCTACCTTGGTTGTTCATGACTCCAAGTCGGCCCTCCTAACGCCAGCCATGCTCTCTTGCGCGCCGGCCACGACTCCCGACTGACCCTCCTGCCTTGGCCGGCCATGACTCTCGACCGACCCTCCTTGCATGGCCGACCATGACTCTCTCGGTTGGCCTTTTTGCCGACAATGATTCCCGGTCGGCCATCCTGCCGGCCATAACACCCGGTCCTCGTGCTGGCCATAAACTCTTGGCCATTCTTGCTGCTGGCTATGACTCCCTGCCACGCCTCCTACTGGTCGTGACTCCTGGCTAGCCATGGCTCCCAGCCTAGCTGCGCCGGCCTCTCATTGACACAGCAGACCGGTCACTTGACACCGACCGACATTCTCCCGCCCTAATCGGCCGACTACATAACATAGGCCGGCCGACCACCTCCTTGCTGACCTATTGACACATGGCCTGCCATTCTACCTCCTTGCCGCCCAAGGCAAGGACAAGGAGTCTCTAACTCCTTCGAAGCCTATAAATGAATTTCTACACACCCAAAACTCCGCCAAAATTATCTCTCACTCTGCCCGCTCTTGAGATTACATAATCTTCAAGTGATGAGCTCGAGGTAAAACTGGCGTTCCTACGAGCAAAGGTACACAAGTACCCTCTCGACAAGGAAACGAGCAAGCCACGAGTTCAAGGCTCTCAGGAAGACCGCTAGGTTGTGGTGGAAGAGATTGACCGAAACCGTACTAGTCTCCTCAATAAGCCTCGGTTAAACGGTGCAAAGGCTTGGCAAGGCTACAGAGATAGAGCACGAGGCGGCTTACAATGAACTTGACCCAAGCTATATTGGAGAAATTGAGTACGATGAGTCTTACTCCGAGGCTGACCCCGAGCACCTAGAGATAGGCATAGGAGACCCAAATATCTCGCAAAACGTTGTTGGTCCCTCTCACCGCCAAAACTCGAAAGGGGTAACAATGCCAACACTTTCACGATCAAGATGAGGAGGCTCCCGACCCTCGGCCCTCGACATATTGGGACCAAGGGAGAACGTAGCAAATAGTCGCGACGTACAACCGAAAGCACAATAAAAAAACACCAACCAACCTTACACCGTAAGTGGAGATCTAAGGGAGCACCTCAATGGAAAGCGCGTAGATCGAGGTAGAGACCTTAGACAAAGGCTTAGCTTACTGAGAGGCTCCTTTGGAGCCCTTACAACTAATAACACCCCACGGTGATACTCGTGGACCAAGTGTTTAACAAGATGAGGCAAGTAACTCCCCCGAGGCAGCCCATGGTTCAGTTCAACGGCTTTGTCGTGACAACCATGTTTCAAAGCCTCCAATGTGAGATTTATGAGATGAGAGAAGCGAGGCTAGGAGGAATTAGCCTACAAGGCCCCATAGATTGCTTCATCGCCATTCTCCTTGTCGATAGTCGCCCAAGAGTGTGGATGAAACTTCAACTTGTCGACATGACTCCTTACAATGGGAAAGGAGACCTTGCCTACCATGTACGACAATACGAGACCTAGATGCTCATGCAAAGGCAAAAAACCACGATCATGTGTTAACCATTCTGCCTCACACTCACCGGACCTGGTTTCGAATGGTTTAATAGCTTGTGACCTGGGAGCACCACTCGTTCTAAAGCGTGAAGGAGGGGGTCTTGACCCGCTTCGCCGTGTCCATGGTCCAAAAGAAGACCAAGATGTATATATGGTCAATCCGACAAGAAAGCGGCGAATCCTTGGGAAAGTACCTCAAACACTTTACAAAGGAGTCTAATAAAGTTGATAAATTCGACGAGGGAGACGTAATAGCTGACATCATCGAGGAGATAAGAATGAGCAACTTCCTAAAATCCCTGGTCGACCGCGTGCCTCTAAGCATGACTGAACTAGTGGTGAGAGGAAAATGCTACCTGGGATGGGAGGACTATCACGATGGAAGGAGAGATAATGAGCGAGGAGGCCGTCGCCACGACGAGGGGGATAAAGAGAGGAACACACCTAAATGGAAGAGGGGACGAGAAGGCCCTGAGCCTGATAATCGCGCTCCTGCACGTCAAAAGCCACGATTCGTGGAAACCTTCAGACGTTACTCTGAATTCACACATCTCGACACAACCCCTGACATAATCCTCTCCATTGCATGCATGATCCACTGCCTCTGAAGAGGAATGCGCACAGACGAGACAAGAACAACTATTGTAAATTCCAAGGAGATTACAGACACTTCACTTTGGAGTGCTGCAGTCTGAAGAAGCAAATCGAGACCCTAATTCAAGAAGGGGAACTCAAGGACTTTGTACTGAAGTTAGTCGGCACGTCACAAGCCCCGATTCCACAACACGAGTAAAATGAAAAGGAAGACAACACGGTTGTCATCAACACCGACAAGACAAACCTGGGCATTGGACAAACAAGTGGAGCTACAATGCATGTCATGAACATCATCTTTTGCAGCCCTGAGGCTAGAGACACTGTGCAGCAAAGCAAGTAATATGCAAGAGCAGGCTATGGAGGTGTCACGCCCCAGGGAAGTGGGGTGTGATTATTGGCTATAAATAAACTAATAAACTATAAAGAACCATCCCACGGGTGCATACTCAGTTATTTACTTTACAAGTCCAAGATAAAAGAAAGAAAACTCGAAATACACAAACTTTTACAAGAAAATGCTTATTTATAGACTTGGTCGATAAACTAAACAGAGACTTGGAAATATTTGATGACGCTAAACTCTAGAGTCGTCTTAATCCTTCTTCTCGCTTCCTGATTATAGTAAAAATTTGAAGAAAATTGGGATGAGCTTGAGGCCGAGTAGGTGCTATAGTAATGGTTTGAATATAAAGATTTTTGAAAATAATACTAGAGTTTATAATAAGAATATTATTGTCACGTGCAAACACCCACGCACAAGTATAATAATATCATTATACATGTAAATCACCATACATGTACAAGTATAACTTGCAGAAATTTAAATTGCATGAATGTAAATGACAGAATGCAGATGCCAGAAATGTTAATGCAATAAATGTAAATGACATGAATTTTAAATGTACCACTAAGTACGTCTAAACTTGTACTATTTCCTAAGCCCCTGCCAACATAACCCGTGGCAGTCCTCTGACAGAATGATGAACTTTCCACACCCTTATATATGCGATGCACTCTCCGCTTCATATATATATATATATATATATATATATATATATATATATATATATATATATATGTTTCTGGCTTATCATGGATATACAAACATTTTATTTCACAAATATGGGATATATGTATAATACTGAAAGTAATTTTTCAATTTCACAATCTGATCTCCCGATTTGAAATTTTGCCACATTTTATAATAACGGTTTCAGGTGTCGTGACATTTTCGAAAAAAATTTCATTTCAAAAATAATATATACTTTGGCCAAACCATAAAATCAGAAAAGATAGGCTATATTTAACATACCTCGATACTAGGAGTCTAGCACTCGTCAACGAGACGTTCATTGACCCCGTGAACTCGAAAGTTCACTAACATCGAGAATCCAGATGTTCACTTACATCGTGAACCCTGAAAACGGCTTCAAACTCGATGTCCTGTTTCGATAAATAATCAGATTAGATTCTCAATGGAATCCACAAATCTGGGTTCACTAAAGACAAAGCACGTAATCCAAACACTAAGCTCAAATCAAGATAGAGAAATCAACTCCAAATTCGAAGAGAATCATCACCGACTTAGAGACTCAAGCTCAAAAATCAAGATTCAAACTCTAGAAATCAAAACTTCCAATTTATCTCGTAAATCCATTTAAACTTCACGTCACAGGATTGATGATAAAATTTATTAAATCATCAATTTAAGGAAAATATGCCCCTCTTAAACACGTATATCCATTTTTCACAATCAATGGGTCAGATCAAATAACGACACTAAATCCAAATCAGGAACTCATAATCAACTCACGAAGAAATAATCCTCATATCACAAATTTCAAATCATTACGAGTTCCTATTCTTCAATACAGATCCATCAATTCCGACACTAAGATACAATAAAATCCATAACTTCATAACATCAAAATGTGATTAATCAACCAAAATCTGAAATTCAACTTAACAAAACCTACTCATCAAACAGAGAGTCACATAATCCAACAAACAGGAAACACGAGACGTAGCTCAACAACTATGGGATTTCAATAAAACTTCAATCTGATTCATCTAATTCAAATTAAGAAGAAAACATGATGTTTTCCTTGCCTTAGCATGAAATCTGACAAATGCTTCTTCAGTCTTTGGCCAGCCATTCTTTATCTCTACCGCTGAATCACGGCGGCCGAATCCCTCGAATTCCGCGAGTCAAACTTTGAACCCTAATAGGAAATCCCAATTCACGTTATCAAAAAATCAGACCAAGCACATCTAAATCCAATATCAGATTCACTAATCGATATCAAACCAAGCAGGGAAACATTTATTTCAGATTTGATTTCAATAATCTCATATTCGACACTAGCTAAAGAACACATCATAACTTTAGCTACACAAATCGAAACACAATAATTCCAGTTTCATAACAAAGCTGACTTCTGTATCTTTCTAACAAGATATTACCAGCTTAATTCAAACTATAAAAACTATCTCAAAAGCAGCCCATAATACAAAAACACAGATTTGGAAATCCAGTTTTACTGCTCCGAAACATAATTTTCGAAAAATCATAACTCACTCAATTCCTAATGGATTTTTATGTTCTTGGACGTTTTAGAAATCCCATTCAATCAAAAATCTAGAAAAATACTAATAAAAATTAGCTCAAACAATATTGGACTGCCTACGTCCATTTATCAACCTGTCCAATAGCAGTTCAAGAAATCCAAACAAAAACTTAATCAATCGACAAAATCCATGAAGTCGAGCATAGTTTAATCACAAATCCGAGTCCAAAATCACACAACAATCACAAAAGCAAGACAAGGATTAAAAGCCCCTATTATTACTTCATTCGTTGGCTTTATTTTTTAGCGCAAGTTGTGAGGAAAGATGTCGGTCTTCATGTTCGAGCTTCTGTCTAGACATCCTACCTCTTGTGCGCAGACTGTTATTTTTGCAAGTTTGCCCGTTTGGGTAAGGAAACCCTAAATCTCTTCTAGATTTATATGACTGCTATAAAAGCCGAGTCCTCCACCCTTAGCAGTCTTGACGCTTTTGACAAAACAATTAGGGTTCTAGACGCGCAAGATTGGGAAACTAGTTAGTTTGTTTTGAGCAGAGTTATTCATCAAATACTATTTGAGAAGATTAAGTGTTTGAGAGATTTGGGTTATGTGCTTACGTGATTGAAGATTCACGATCGTTGAAGACAAGTCGTCCTAGCATTGTTGTTTTCTTGAAGAGTGGAATTGAGATGGGTCTCAAATTCTGGGGGAGTCACTGCACTTGGTATTCACTCGTGGTACTAGTTTCTAGGACTTTGAAACTTGTTGTTGTAATCATATAAGACCTTATTTGTACTACTGACTACGTGATAGTGAATTCCTTTCCACTTGATGTGAGCCCCCAGACGTAGGTGACATTGCACCGAACTCGGTAAGCATATTGTGTGTCTTTTCTTTACCGCACTTCTTGTTAATTATCCATTGTCTGTGTTAAGAAAGGTTTCGGACACATTGTTTATACATTGTGTGCGACATCTTGTCTCTCTAGCCAAACAAAATTTCAATTGGTATCAGAGCAGGCACGTAGATTTTTTGGTAGTTTCTTGGGTTTTTATTCTGTTTACCAGAGATGGATAGTTCCAGAGAAGGAGGGCCTGTGAATCATCCTCGAGTTCTTGATGGAACCAACTACAATTATTGGAAAGCTCGTATGAGTGCCTCTATAAAATCCCTCGACAACAAGACCTGGAAAGCTGTGATCCATGGTTGGGAACCCCCTGTAACTGTTGATGATAAAGGGGCAGTGACCGGTCCCAAATATGAGAAGGACTAAAGTCCCACATAAGATGAGGAAGCCCTGGGCAATTCTCGTGCTCTCCATGCTATTTTTAACAGAGTTGATAAAAATGTTTTCAGGCTTATAAACACTTGAACGAGTGCCAAAGAAGCTTGGGAAATCCTTGCTGTTGCTTATGAGAGAACCACTAAAGTACGCGAGCAGAAACTTTAGTACATCACTACGAATTTTGAAGCGCTCACCATGGTCGAAGATGAATCTGTTGCCGACTTCAACGTGCATATTTGAGATTTTGCAAATGAGTCCTACTCTCTTGGAAAACCTATGACGGATGAAGACTTGGTCAGAAAAACCTTGAGGGCTTTAAGCCCAAAATTCAAGATGAAGATCACTGCCATAGAGGAGGTCCATGACCTTAAGACACTAAAGTTTGATGAACTGATGGGATCCCTCATAATATTCGAGCTATCTCTTCCCAAGATTGAGAAGAAACACAAAGGAATGGCTCTCAAAAGCTCTATTCATGATCAGAAAGAGAATGTATACTCTGACTTAGATAATAAAATTGATGATACTATTCCTATATTGGCCAAAAACTATGGTAGGGTTATGAAGAGATTCAGTCAGATGACCGAGAAAAATGTCCCTCAAGATGTCAAAGACAACTTTTAGCAAAATTTTCAGAAGAATGGAAATTTTCACAGAAATGGCAAAATTAGTGAACGCTCTCACAATACTGCTGGAAAAGGGAAAGGTATACAATGACATGAGTGTGAAGGCATTGGGCATATTCAGAAGGAGGGTCCTAATTTCCTGAAAAAGCAGAAAAAAGGTTATAATGCCACTCATTCCAATGAGGAAGAAGAAGATAGTGACTCTGACCAGATAAGCAATTTTGTTGTTTTCAAAACTTCTATTCCGACTCATGACTCTGATTATGTTTATTATATTGCTGGTTCCTATAAGAAAATTGTTACTGATGATGAACTTTCTGATGATGCTAGGAATGATGCTTATAATTTCCTACATACTAAATGGGTTGAGGAGTCTTAGGTTCTTGACAAGCAAAGTGTTTTCATCCTGGCTCTCACTGAAGATAAGATGAGGCTCTTAGAGACCATTGTTGATCTAAAGCGCGAAGTCAGCCGCTTAAATGGGGAACTTGACCAGATGAAAAAATCTGTCAAGATGTTGAACTCTGGCACCGACACCTTGATAAAATTCTCATAGTTGGAAAGCATGCGGAGAACATGAAGGGGCTTGGGTATACTCACGGTTCCTCCACGTCTCAGACTACTTTTGTTCCTCAAAAGTCTGCTGCCCTGATGTTGCGCAATATGTCTCAGACATCTAGTTATGACAAGTTCCAGAATCAGCACCAGTCACATCCTCATAGATCAACCAGGTCTCTTGCCAGTAGACCTCATTGGGTCTGCCATCATTGTGGACGTAGGGGTCACATTCGGCCTTTTTTCTATCGTCTATATGGGAGGAATCTTCATCAGAATCAATCCTCCCACAGACAAGCTCAACCAAGTTGTTCCCCCTCTTCTAGCAAGGAATGGAGAGTGAAAAATGTGTCCTATCGCGCCAACATTGCTTACACCTCCCTGCGTGCCACCACTGGTAATGATTGGTATTTTGACAGTGGTTGCTCTCGTCACATGACAGGTATTCATGCCTTTCTATCTAACATAAAACCTTACTCTAATTGCCATGTTATATTTGAGTGATTAGGCATGAAGGACTACTCACATCTTCTTTGAGTCAAGTGGGAGTTTGTCGGCATTGGTGTCCACAAGAATAGTAGTAGTCATAACTTATATACATTTGATGTAATAAAGTGTTACGAAGACTCTTGCTTGCAACTGTTGAATAACTGATAAAGAGTTGAAACTTTCATTCATTCTTCCTTGTTTGTTTGAAGCTTTATGATAAACCTTAGTCTTTAGTCCTTAAACAAACCTAACAACAAATGAAGAGTCTAATATAGATTTTCATGAACAAACTCTTCATGGTTTGCTTAAAACAGTATATTCACAATCTAAGGATCAAAGGGCTATTGATCTCAGTATAACTATTAGGAGACCTATGATGTCTGGTTATGAGACCTACGTGTCTATCTCAAAGTCACCATGAAGATAGTTGCCAAAAGAAAATAGAGGAAACTAATTTATAGCACATGTGCTATTGACATGGACGGCCAAGAGGAGAAAAAGGGAAACTAGTTTCCAACCTTGGTATTTTGATAGGAATGGGAAATAAAGATTGTGCTCATGAATATGTGATATTCAATAGAAAAGAGGAAATTACCTCTTCAATGCAATCCCTCCTCCTATAAATACCACACCTCATTCACAATGTTGAAGACACAAGTTTTGAGATTGAGAGCTTCTCTCTCTAGACTTGGCCGCCTCTCTCCCTCTCTCTATCTCTTCTTTCTCTTTTGTTTTGGCACCTTGGTCCACATTAGCTCTTTGGCTTTAAGACTAGTTCTTGAGTCATTGTGTTTAATAGTGCCCACAAACTAAATCCTTTCTAAACTCGAAGACTCTAGTGGTAGAAACTATGGTGGTTACTCGGATTCAAGAAGACGAAGAAGACAAGCTAAGTGGGGAGACGAGTGATTCAACCTTTCCAAAGGCTTCTCAACGCTCAAGCTTCAAGTGAGGTTGGTACCGAGTGAAAACTCTTTATAGTTATTAATTTTAAATTATATGCTCATGCACCTTGTCTAGGTAGGAAAATCGGTTTACATGTTTTAAAGAATTTTTTATATTCCGCCGCTTGCTAGAAGCAATAAATTATTCTTAATAGTAGATCTATTCCAACAACCTATGACATCAAAAACTTGGCCATCTGAACCTCAGAATCATGCACAAGATTGTCTCTGAGAAGGCTATAGTCGGACTCCCTGAGCTAAAGATTGTTGAAGGAAAAATTTGTGGTGATTTTCAAGTTGGAAAGCAAGTTAAGAAGTCACACAAGATGGTACAACATCTTACTACCTCATAGGTTTTAGAACTTCTATACATGGACTTGATGGGGCCGATGCAGGTAGAAAGCCTTGGTGGAGAAAGATATGTGTTTGTGTGTGTCGATGACTTCTCCAGCTATACTTGGGTTGATTTTATTCGTGAGAAATCTGACACTTTTGCTATGTTTGAATCTTTATGCAAGCAAGTGCAAACAGAAAAGGGAGAAAGCATAGGTAAAGTGTTCAGAATCCGACCATGGGAGGGAATTTGAAAACATGACTTTTACTAACTTTTGTATTGAAGAAGGAATAGCTCATGAATTTTCTGCCCCTATCACTCCTCAACAAAATGGGATTGTTGAAAGGAAGAATCGTACTCTTCAGGAAATGACTCGAGTGATGATGCTTGCCAATGACATTCCTCTTCACTTCTGGGCTGAAGCCCTCAATATGGCTTGCCATATTCATAATAGAGTTACGATTCGTCCAGGTACTAATGTCACTCATTATGAAATATGGAGGGGGAGAAAGCCAAATGTCAAGTGCTTCCATGCATGTCTTTGGCTCTGTGTGTTACATCCTTGCTAATCGAGATCCTAGCCGAAAGTTTAATCCCAAAAGTGATGAAGGTATCTTTGTGGGTATTCCAGATACAGTCGTGCCTATCATGTCTTTAATAAAAGCAGTCTATGATGGAATATATAAATGTGGTTGTTAATGACAATTCTGATGATAGAAAAGTGCTGATGATGAGGATGAAGTTTTTCCTAGTAGCATAGATGTCAGGACAAATGTTGGTGACAAGGTGGATGACACTGTACCTGATGAAGAGCCTTCCCCTGAGTAAATAGAATCTTCACCAGAAAGAAGAGTTCCCTCCAGGAGAGTTCTAAAAAATAATCATATTGATGAGGTGATTGGTGATATTGGAGAGGGTATGCGCACTCCCAAAAGCTCCAGTAAACTATCGAGAAATGATTAGTAATCTCTGCTTTGTTTCTAAAATTGAACCTAAAAATGTGAATGAGGCAATTGATGATGAATACTGGATTAGTGGTATGCAAGAGGAAATTGTTCAGTTTGAAAGAAATGAAGTTTGGGAGTTAGTTCCTAAACCAGATAATGTTAATGTTATTGGAACTAAGTGGAATTTTAAAATTAAATCGGATGAGCATGGCAATATAACTCGAAACAAAGCTAGACTTGTGGCACAGGGTTATACATAGGTGAATTTGTGGATTTTGATGAAACCTTTGCATCTGTTGCTCGTCTTGAAGCCATCAGACTCTTAGTTGGCATCTCTTGTCATCTCCACTTCAAACTCTTCAAGATGGATGTTAAATGTACTTTCCTCAATGGGTACTTGAATGAGGAGGTCTATGTTGCCCAGCCTAAAGGTTTTGTAGATCCCAGCTCGCCCCAACAAGTTTACAAGCTTCGAAAGGCCCTCTACGGTCTTAAGCAGGCACCACAGGCATGGTATGAAAGACTAACTCAATTTCTTATGCAGAATGGTTATACCAGAGGTGGAGTTGATAAAACCTTGTTCATAAAGAAGGAGGAAGGAAACCTCATGATCGCTGAAATCTATGTTGATGACATTGTCTTTGGAGGAATTCCAGACAAGATGGTGGACCTTTTTGTGCGACAAATGCAATCTGAATTCTAAATGAGCATGGTTGGTGAGCTTACTTTTTCTTAGGTTTTCATATCAAACAAATGGATGATGGTATTTTCATCTCTCAAAGTAAATATGCTAAAAACATTGTGAAGAAGTTAGGTTTGGAAAAGTCATCTCATAAGCGAACCCTCGCTGCTACTCATGTTAAACTCACCAAGGATGAGCTTGGTGAATTTGTTGATCAAAGTCGTTACAGAAGCATCATTGTAAGTCTTCTCTACCTCACTGCCAGTCGTCCTGACATAACCTATTCGATTGGAGTTTGTGCTCGCTACCAGGCTAATCCCAAAGCTAGTCATTTGTCTCAAGCCAAGCGTATGGTGTCAGTCAAGATGTCATGACATTGTTCTGCAACAACATCAGTGCCATTAATATTTCAAAAAATCCGGTCCAACATAGTAAGACAAAGCACATTGAAATTAGGCATCATTTTATTCGGGATCTTGTGGAAGATAAGAAGATCAAACTTGAATATATCCACACTGAGAAACAACTTGCAGACATCTTTACCAAGTCTTTGGATGCAAGCAGATTTGAAAATCTCAGATCTTCACTGTGGTTATGTGTGATCGACCAATAGCAATTACAGAGGTTTGGAGAGCTAATTGATTGTGAGTTTCCTATCCTTAGTAATAATTTGTCTTTGTTTTATGCTACTCTTTTCTACACAGGTGTGTGTTCATGGGTCCATTTAACTGGTTGGCCCCTTCGAATTTCTTGGCGGGCTAAAATGCCACTTATCATGTGTTTGGGCTGGAGCTGGACCAAGGCCCATTCATATCACGGCGCCGTTTTGTTTTTCGCCAGCATCCTCAACATGCAGACGGTTTGGTTTCCAAGGAAGTTAGGGAAGTTACTTTTTTTAAAATCTTTATGAAAATCCATTCTCAAAATCCCTTGTATTTTGCTTTCAAAATTCTCGATTCTTGTATAACTGTCTCATCTGACAGTTATCTGCACGGTGGTTATTATGAATTTTCTCAGAATGGTTGGAACATGGAGTGGGATCAGTACAACAGGGTCGGACAAGAAAGATAGAACAAAGATGAAGGTGAAAATTGTTAAGAAAAAAAGGGTTAACGCCTGAGAGTAACAAGCACGGTGTTTGGGTAAAGGGAATGCAACCCAGTAAACATGCCGATGATGAGTCCAGAGGTGTGATTACTGGGTCATCGATTCCCCCTCCTAACCCTTCTCTCACCGCCGCCAGGGAGGCTCTGATTCAGAAAGCCGCTCTATCAATTACCGACATCACCGGGGATGTTAGTTCCAGTAGTTCCTCTGAAGAAAGAGAGGATGCTTAGAATGTCATCAAGGAAGAAACCCACACCAGTATCTCTCCTCTTGAAAGCCCCCACAAATTGGTCCAAGGTAATCGTGAACCTCATGCTCATTCTGCTGTTGTTAAAAAGATTCCTAGCGAGAACGATCATCTGGAGTCTCCTCGTGATGATCAAGATTCTCCGTGGGAAGATGCGATTGGAGGAATTCTGGGGTTAGGGCATGATGTTGTGAAAGATATCCCAACATCCTCTGATAGTCATGCGTATCTCTAAACCAAATTTGTAGTAGTGTGAGGAAAGGACTGAAGAGAGACAGGATGTTGGAGAGGCTGTTCTTGCCTCATTGAAGGAGAAAGTTGCGCATGACGATGATGTGTGCATCACCATTCTTCTGTCTGAGAAAAAGAAGAGGAAGAGAAAGAGTCCTGAGGGGAGCGAGCCAGTTGTCCATGTTAAGGACAAGAAGAAGAAGAAGAAAGTCAAAGTTGGTATTAACAAGAAGAAAGGTAAAACACTTGTTTTGGAACCAGTTGCCGACGAGCCCATTGAAGCTGAAGAAGAGGTTCCTGTGTCATCTCTCGGCATCAGGAACAAGAGATCCGTGGGAGGACAAAAGCTACCCAAGAATGTCTTGGAGGCTTCCATGGACAATGTCTCTTTTCACAAAGAAAATGGGTTTCTTAAGTAGCAATATGTGTATCATCGTGCGATCTTTCCTGAGAAAGATCTGTCTAGCGAAGCCCTAAAGATTGGAGTGATCATGGAACTCCTGCATGATGCTGGGGTGATCAAGACAGTAACTGGCATAGGGGTCACCTATCCAACTTTGGTGAGGGAATTCATAGTCAATATCTCCTCATCTTATGATGTCCCTGATGATGATGAGTTAAGAAAACTGTATGTTAGAGGCCATTGTTTTGAGATTTCCCTTACTATTATTAACGACTTCCTTGGTCGGGAAAAATCATTACAGCTGACTGGGTCCCCTCCTAGACATAGTTGCTAAAGCAATTATTGGTGATTTCCAAAGGTGATTTGCCATCTTTTGATCTCTCAGCATAGTACTCTGTGCTCTATCGCATCGGCATCCCTAACAGGGCTCCCTCCTCACATGGGTCTAGCATCAAGGCAGAGCTGGCCTGCCTGATCTACTAGATAGGTACTCGTTCCTCCTTTGATTTTGGAGAATTTGTATTTGATCATTTGGAAAAACATGCCAAATCTTATGCTGTGAAGCTTCCCATTGGCTTCCCTTCCATCATCACTGGCATTTTGCTCAAGAAAAATCAGAATATTCTGCGAAGTACTGATGTAGCAGGGAAAAAGCGTAGTGTTCTTTCTTTTAGCCACAAGCTTTTCGAAGGGAAACATGTCCGTTATCTTATCAGGCCTTCTACTATGACATCTTTCGCCACAGGCAGCACACTTAAGATAGGCCCTCTCTCAAAAGTTGTACAATGCAATCTCTTGAAGGGACTGCATGACGAGATTAATGCTCTCAAGGAAATCATTGCGACCTCATCTCGCAGGAAGTCTATCGGTGAGGGACTTGTGAAAGAGATGACGACTGGAAAAGATGGAGCATCTGCCTCACAGCATGGTCAGGACAAGGATGCGGAAGGGATAGGTGGTGATGAAGAGATTAGAGCTTCAGGTAGTAGTGACTCTGATGATCTTGAAGAAGAAAATGAAGACATCTCTTCTTAGAAGTTTATGTGTGTTTTCTTTTGGTCCGTAACCTCTTGTATTATGTTTTTTTGATGTGTGATCTGGCTGAAACACCCTGACTGCTTTTAAGTGTTCAACTTTCTCGTCTACTCTGCTATGTTTTTGTTCAGACTATGTTCTTGTTCAGATTCTGGTATGATGTTTATCTGCTGTTTTAGTTCTCATCTGCTTACTCAGGCTGTTTACTTCCTCCCTCTGTCTTGGTCGATCCTTGCCTTTGGTATGTTTTTAAGGCAATCAGGGGGAGGGGAATCATGAGGGCCATTTATTTTGGCATGAGGCCATGTATTTTGGCGCTCTTTTCTGGTCATGATGCTTAGTTGAGAACTACTCTGAATGTGCTTGCCTATAAAAATAGCCAAAAGGGGAGATTTTTGCTACGTCATTAGTTGGCTTTATTTTTTAGCGCAAGTTTTAAGAAAAGATGTCAGTATTCATGTTCCAGCTTCTGTCTAGACATCCTACCTCTTGTGTGCAGACTGTTATTTTGGCAAGTTTCCGGTTTTGCCAGATTGCCTCGCTGGTGACTTTATTGAGTGATATTCTTGCGAGTTTGGGTAAGGAAACCCTAGATTCTCTTCCAGAGTTGTATGACTGCTATAAAAGCCGAGTCCTCCACCCTTACCAGTCTTGACGCTTTTGACAAAACAATTAGGGTTCCTAGACGTGCAAGATTGGCGGATTAGGAAACTAGTTGGTTTGTTTTGAGCGGTGTTATTCATCAAATACTATTCTAGAAGATTGAGTGTTTGAGAGATTTGGGTTCTGCGCTTACGTGATTGGAGATTCACGATCGTTGAAGACTGAAGTCATCAAGTGTTGGCGTTTTCTTGAAGAGTGGAATGAAGAGGGGTCACAAATTCAGGAGGAGTCTCTGCACTTGGTATTCATTCGTGGTAATAGTTTCTAGGGTTTTGATTTGTTGTTGTAATCATACAAGACCTTGCTTGTACTATTGACTACGTGATAGTGAATTCCTTTCCACTTGCTGTGAGCCCCTAGACGTAGGTGACATTGCACCGAACTGGGTAACCATATTGTGTGTCTTTTCTTTATCGTACTTCTTGTTAATTATCCATTGTCTGTGTTAAGCAAGTTGTTGGACACATTGTTTATACATTGTGTGCGACATCTTGTCTCTCTAACCAAATAGAATTTCCACCCCAAATTAAAAACCCTAATTCAGAACAAAGCGAAGAAATCAAGGAATTTATTTTACCTTGATATATAAACGAGCAAACCCAATCTTAAGATCCTCCATTCATCCTTGAATCACTGTCGGAACCCTTACGAGCAGAAACTCGCGAACTCGACCTCCTCTTTCTTCTGCGACGAATCAAGTCTATCTCTTTGCCGTTTCTCTCTCTCGCTCTTTTCCGCGATTTCTCTCTCTCTCTCTCTCTCTCTCTCTCTCTCTCTGTCTCTCATTTTCTCTTCTCTTTCTCTCGTTCCTAATTTCGTTCTCTTCGTGGATCTTTCTTCTTTCTTCTTCCTCATTCTTTTCTTTCTGCGTTTTTTTTCGTTCTTGTCAAGTGAAGAAGAAGGAAGTCGGTTGTCAAGGATAAGGCTGAAAATAAGTTATGAAATTTGCAATTAAGTCCCTCCTTAATTGCTCATTAAATCCTTCCTTGTTTTGTCACTCCAAATTTCCGACACAAAAGGATATTTCTTGTCTTTTGTTGTTGCAAATGAGTCATTTTCTTTTTATTCCTTTCCCGGGAGATGGGAAACATAACCGAAAAATTAATTAAATAATTTTCCTTCCAAATTTTTTTCACGTAGAATTCATTCAAGGTCGTTGGAATTTATTTCCACATTCGTGGTCCTTCACAAATTCTTGAAAAAATTTCAGAACCTTGTCGACCTTAAATATCCTTAATTTCCATTCTCGGTTTATTCTCGTCTTTTAGAGAAACTTAATTTGCATGTACAATTTCGAGTCATTATAGGAGGAGGTGCAACCGAATACGTCAATCTGACGCAACATTTTAAGAAGCTGGCCAAGACACCATACAAGTAGATACGATTCACCAAGAAGGGAGCGCTACGCATTGCGCACCCGCACGATGGCATTGTTGTTGCACCCTAAGTGGCCAATAACTTGGTAAGGCAAATCCTGGTCTAAAATGAAAGCTCCACCGACGTTTTGTACAAGGCCGTGCTCGACAAAATGAACCTGGAAGGAGTAACACTAACACCCATACTCACACCGCTATACGGGTTTACTAGAGAAAAAGTCTACACCGAAAGCACGATAAGCGTGCCTGTGACTTTGGAACACTTGGAGAAGCTGAGATTACACACATGGTCTGTTTCCTTGTAGTGGACCAACCATAGACTTACAATGCCATCATTGAGAGGTCAATACTTTAAAAGCTACAATCGATCACCTCTACTTACCATCTTTTTGGTAAAGTTCTCGACTAATACCGGAATCGGGAAAATGGAGGGAGATCAAGCTAAGGCAAATGTGTGTCACGTACATTTAATGATGCTCGCACACTTGGCACCCGTATCATGCACCTTAGCTAGGGAGTTCCTCCGACAAGGACTAACCTAACCTAACATCGCCTCATGACAAGGACCAAGGGAATGCGGAGCACAATTCAGACCAAGTATCGCGATCAAAGGCTAGGCTGTAGCTGATTTCATTGCTGAGTTCACCTACGATGTGAGAAGGAGAAAAAGAGAACCTGCTAGCAAAGGAGAGGAAGGCGAGTCCTGTAGTGCTCGTATGGAAGTTACATATGGATGGTGCTATGAACGCTAGAGGCTCTGGAGCTGGAGTCAACCCCGATGGTGAGAAACTGAGATACGCCTTGCACTTCACTTCAAGGCATCTAACAATGAGGCTGAATAGAAGCATTGATCACGGGGGTAGAGCTCGCAAAAAAGCATGGAGTGACCAACGTCAACATACATTGCGACTCACAATTGATCGTCAACCAATCAAGGGCGAATACACCGCAAAGGAGGTTAACATGGCTGCCTATATGGCAAGAGGAAATAGCAAGCATGAGGCATTCTCATGGTTCAAAATCATGCAAGTATGGAGGAACGAAAATTCTGAGGCCAACACCTTAGCACGCCTCGCTCTAGGATTGACAAGGAGGATCTAGGAAAAGTGCCTATCAAAACCCTCGTAAAATCATTAACATCTCGCGAGGAAGTGATGGTTATATATGAGAATTCAATGCCAAACTGGATGGAACCAATCACAAGGGTTCTTAATGCATGGCGAACTCTCGAGTAATCAGGAAGAAGCAAAACGACTGAAGATGCATGCTGCAAAGTATGTGATGAGAGGAGACTCGCAACCAAGGGTACTCACAACCACTCTTGCGATAGTTAGGAGAAAATGGTGCCAAGGTCGTCCTTCGAGAGATGAAGGGATCTGCGGACACCATTCCGCTGGGCAATCACTAAAGCAAAAAGTCCTCAAGCTAGGATGTTTTTGGCCTACATTGGAAAGAGACGCCTACGCATGGGCAAGGAGATGCGACAAGAGCCAACGATTTGCGCACGTGCCAAGGAAGGACTTGGCCGTCCTGTGCCATATCATCATCCCCCCCCTCCCCCAAAATGGGGGGTCGACATAATAAGGAAGCTGCCAATAGATCCGGAAGGACGTGTGTTTGCAATTGTGGCTACACTACTAGAAATATGACATTTAGCTACGGAAGTATTAGCGACGACTTAATCGTCGCTAATTTTTCGTCACTAATCACCCTTTTAGCGACGAATTTATCGTCGCTAATTATTTGATGCCAAAACTTCTAAAGTTTCGCGGCAAAGACAATTAGCGATGATATTTTCGTCGCTAATTATATCTATTAGTCGCTAAGTTCGCGGGAAAACAATTAGCGACGATATTATCGTCGCTGATAGTTTCGAATTAATATCGAATTAATTTCGAATTTTAACGAAATTTAAAGAGGGAAAAATCCCCCCAAAATAATTTAAATGAAATGATTTAGCGACGATTTTATCGTCGCTAAATGTGTAAAAAACTATTAGCGACGATTAAATCGTCGCTAAATGCCTGGTTATGAACTGAAAATTTAAGTTCATTTAGCTACGAATTTTAAACATTCAGCGACGAGTTAATCGTCGGTAAATGTCTTTAAATACCAGGTCGTGTATCAGTTTCCCCCATTTTTCCCCGACCTAAAAATCTTCATTTCTCCAATCTCTCCCAAAAACCTAATTCTCCTCCGACGAACCTCCGTCCTCCACCGTCGTCCGCCGTCCCTGAAGCTCCGGTAAGTCGCTCTCTCCTCATGTCTCTCTCTCCTAACATCTCTCTCTCCTCACGTCTCTCTCTCTCCTCAGATCTGTCTCTCCGAAGCTCGTCGCCGTCCACCGCCGTCCTCCGCCCTTCCGCCGCCGACGCCGAAGTCCAGCACGTCCGCCTCTTCCTCCGCCTGCACGGCTCTTCCTCGATCTGCCACCGCCGGTAAGTTTTTATATATATATATATATAAGTTATATTTTATATATTTACATAACTTAGTATATAATTAAGGATATAAGTATTTATATAATTAGTTATAATTATATAGGATATAAGTATTTACATAATTAGTTATTTACATAATTAGTTATATACATAATTATTTAGGATATAAGTATTTAGTATATAATTTATTATATATTTTAGTATTTAGGATTTAATTACGATATAATTTAGGATGTTTGATAATTTAAAATTGTAAATTAGGATTAGATATTAAATATGTATATAAGTATAGTAGATTAGAGATTAATAAATTAGGAAATGTAATTTTGTTAATTACGATTAGAAAATTTAAAATTGTTTAAAAATGTGAAATTAATTAGTCTATAGATTTAAAAAAGAATAAAAATGTTAAATTAATTAGTTGGTTATGGATTATGTATTTTAATAATCGAACCACTGAGGTTCGATTTATCGTTAGTTTTAGGATGTTTCTATGCAGGTTTTAAAGTTAAAGGCTTGATGCCGGGTTGTTAAGTTTATAGGGGAGGTTTTGCCGAAATTTCGGTAGGATAGTGAAATTATAAAATAAAATCTTGAAATTACTAAATTTTTAAATTTTGAATCTTTAGGTAAAATAAAATAAGTTATCGTTAGGTAAATTTCAGATGGCTACGGCTACAGGAGCCGGAGGCAGCGGAGGCGGGGATGACTACCTATCCCGTCTCCCGAATTATTGCGAGTCGGCGCCCGTTTGGATGGCGTCAAAGAAGCCGACGAGGATATCAAACTTGCCGTGCGTGGGCCGACGCTCGGGAAACGATCTGAGTGTGCACGGCGCCCCGGGGTGAAGAAGTCGTTATTTATAACGAGGAGTTTCAGTCGTTCTTGCAGCCAGAGCGAGAGATGGATCTGGATCTCGCGACGTTCGCGAACACGCTCGGGTTGGTCGTCCGAGACAAGATCTAGCCTACGGTCCCAAGGTGGACGACTGCGAACGTGGGGCCGGCGAAGGAGGCCGAGATCCGATCAGCGATTCTAGACAAGTACGACATTCGAGTCGATGGCGACGCAACCGGGAAGAAGAAGGCGATTGTCGATGTGGAAATCATTCGAGACGCAAAGACTGTCTTCGCGATTGGAGGCATACCTTGCGGTCATGGTTCGACATCGACTGCAAGAGCAGCGTACAGGTGGCGCGGTCGATGAAACCGAGGACCGTTAAGCTCGACACCGACTGGGAGACGCTTATACAACGATATTCGAGCGATGAGTTTAAGGTAATCAAATCATTTACGTTAAATATGTGTTTACCCTATTATACAATTTGTTATTTACGTGTACGTTTACTATATTACAGGCCATACAAGCGAAGAACAAGGCAAATCGCTCGAAGAAGAAGACGAAGAGTCGACATGGGACGATTGGATTCTTGACCCACCGCATGAAGAACGTAAGTTTTATGTTTATATGATACTTCAAATCGTTAAAACTATCTAACACTTGAAATTTTGTTTACATGCAGAATAGCGTCGAGACAGGCGCTTTCGAGAGCTTGTTTGCGAACTACAAGCGCCAACATCAGTCCGACAAGTCCGGATGGCTGACTCCTGAAGCCTCCGCACGTTATGTAAGTTTACATTTATTTTGTCTTATTTTTCGATTAATATGTACTAACTAGTTAATTATATCAGGATCGACTGGTCGATAGGTTCAACACGTTGCGAGCGGAGGCTGAGCCACAAGGAGCGGACGTTGATATTTCCGTCCTAGAGCAGCGGGCGATCCGCGATATTATGGGTTCGCGGACTGATCACTTGACCGGGGTCGGACGTTTGGTGCCACAGGGAGCATGGATGGCGGCTGACCTCGCCGAAGTCTACAGTAGTTCGGAGGTTGGGACGTCGCATCCAGGATATATCTCCCAGAAGGTGTTCACGTCGACCCTCGCCTCGTTCGCCGAGACAATACAGAGTCAGGTGCCCGGCCTCAACCCGAGCTCGTTTATGCCTCAATTTCCGCATAGTTCACAGCAGGCTCCGTCGTCCCACAGCCAGCAGACTCCGACGGCCGGTGTCCAGACTCCGACGCCTGGCGTCCACATTCCGACGGGCGGCCAGCAGAGGACTCCCGATGATAGCCAGCAGACGAAGCCCGGCGGTCCGAGTTAGTCTACTGATCATAAGCACATTGTTCCGCCGCAGCTTGCAGAGTTTCAGCGCCAGCAGAAGAACGTTTCACGTCGAGGAGGGTGAAAACGAGCGGCAGGACGACAAAGCAAACGCCGCGACTAGTATTTTATTAGATATTTTGTGTATTGTAGATTATTATTTACATATTTCTCGATAATCGAAAACGTAACTGGATTTTATATATATGTAGATTTGGATAATATATTTTGGTTTTTATTTGATTTTTCATGTTAGAATTTCATAAACGAAAACAAAATAAAAAATAAATAATTAACGACGATAAAAATTAATAATTTAAAAATCGAAAAAAAAGTTTGTAATTAGCGATGACTTTAATTATTAAAAAATTAACTTATTAGCGACGATTTAATCGTCGCTAATTCGCGCGGCAAAATTTCGCGCGCGAATTAGCGACGATTACGTCGTCGTTAAATAATTAAAAAAAACTCCTCGTTTACACATTTAGGGACGAAAAAATCGTCGCTAATATCGTCGGTAAATATTTAGCGACGATTAATTCGTCGCTAAATATATTTAGGCACAGACATTTAGCAACGAATAAAATCGTCACTAAAATCGTCGCTAAAATCGTCGCTAAAGAGATTTAGCGACGATTATGGGGTTATTAGCGACGAAAAAAATCGTCGGTAATGGTGAGATTTGTTGTAGTGCTATCGATTACTTCACCAAGTGGGCCGTAACATGGCCGCTCGTCAAAATCATTGAGGCGAACACCACTAACTTCATTTTGAAGTCCATCATCTGCCGCCATGGAATCTCCGCATTAATCATAACCAACAATATGTCACAATTTCACAACAAACTCGCGGGAGAGATCTACGCGCAACTCAACATAAGCAAAATATTCTCTTCACCGAGACATCCTTAAGCGAACGGCCAAGTGGAGGCCGTGAACACGACATTGGAAGAAACCCTAAAAAAGAAGCTCGAGGAGAAAAAAAGAGCATGGGATGACGAGCTACCATTTGTCTTATGGGCATACAGGACCACTGCATGCATTGCAACTGGAGAGACTCCGTTTTCACTCACATAAGGGTCAATGCCTTGGTTCCTACTTAGGTCAAGGTTCCAACACCTCGCATGGAGAGCTTCGATGAAGAATAGAACAATGAAGCTTTGAGGATCGAGCTGGACCTCATCCACGAGAAACGAGCCCATGCATTGAAATGATTGGCCGCTCAAAAGAGGATCGTCGAGAGGCACTACAACTCAAAGGTAAGGAAGGGCCAATTCAACAAGGGGAGCCTCATCTTGAGAAGAGTGTTTCAAAACACCAAAGTCCCCAGGGCCGGAGTGTTGAGGCCCATCTTGAAGGGACCGTACAAAGTCCATCAAGTAATCCTTGATGGCACCTAACGCCTCGAAGAGATGAACATAAAGATCACAAACCACATGTGGGATGCCGAGCCCGTTCGACAATACTATTAGTGAATCGACTCCCACGTCTTTACATTTTATTTTGAGTATTTTCAATCAAGGCAATCTGCCAAGTCTTTGTATTCCAAGGCAATTGGCCGAATAATAAAGACATGTTTTGTTTTCAAGAAAAAAGTGTTACCGGTCGTTTTCGGAACACCGGAAATTCAAAAACAATTCGATGCCGGCCGGAAGCCCAACGGGCCCCGGCCCACCAGGCCCGAACGCCCCGACGCGCCCACGGCCCGGCACGGCCGGTGCGCGCGCACCTGCGCCCCCGGCCCCGAGGCCCCCGGCCAAAATGGGCCTCAGCGCGCCCTATCGCGCCTGGCTCACGCGCACTCCGCACCCTGGCCTCCCGGCCCGCGCGCGCGCTCCCGCACAACCCGGCCTCCCGGCCTGCGCGCACCTCGGCACCTCGGCCGAGCGCCTCTGCTGCCTCAGCCGGGTGTCCCTGCCACCTCGGCCACCTCGGTCGAGCGCCTTCGCCAGCTCGGCCACCTCGGCCGAGCATCTTCGTCAGCTCAGCCGCTTCGGCCGAGCGTCTTCGTCAGCTCGGCCACCTCGGTCGAGCGCCTTCGCCAGCTCGGCCACCTCGGCCAAGCATCTTTGTCAGCTCGGCCACCCCGGTCGAGCGCTCTTTCCACCTCGGCCGAGCATTCTTGCCACCTCGGCCGGGCACGCCCGCTACCGGGCACGCCGCGCCCGGCCAAGTCCCGCGCCTGGCGCGCCCCACGCCCGTCCAGGCGATATGTCCCACGCGCCCTGCGGCCTCTTAGGCGTGAGGCCTCGCGCACCTCGCTCCCGGCCACCCGGTAGGCCTCTATCCACAACTATAAATACCCCCCCACCCTTGGGGAAGGAAAAGGGACCCCGTTTTTTGGACACAACTTACATCCTGGTTGATGCCAACAACACTTCTCTTCTCTCGAGAACTCTCTCTCGGCCTCTTGTGACATTTCCAAGAGCGCGCACTCCTCCTCCCTCGGCTCAGAAAGTGAAGGACCCCCCTCCACGAGAGGGAGCGCGCTCCTCTTCTGCGACCCGAGCCTCTGCAGTACATACTGCCCTCCTGCTTCTTGGCCCTTGAGCTAGAACTCCGAGCTACGGGCACGCGACCCCTCTAAAGCCTTCACTAGAAGCTACGAGCCGGGTCCTACTCTAAAGCCTTGGATTCATAAAGCCTCCGAGCCCAAGATAGCCTCCCCACACAAATTGAACTACGTTCTGACCTGATCCCTACTAAAGGGTACGTAGGCAGCCAACCTTTGGCACGGTCACACCCCCCAAAACACACCTCAGGGTTTGGAGGGTGCAGCTCGGTCTACGAGCTCCCGTTTTTGGCCCGGGCGCGATCACTTGGTCCGGCCTTGGATCGAACCGCCTGAGGTATTTAATCGTTGTTCATTTTCGTGCGACAACATTTTGGCGCTAGAAGGAGGGCACTTCCCGACTTACACAGCCCAAAATCCCTTCTACAGTTCGACCCCTTTCTTCTCGACTCGAGAAAGACATGAGTGGTCAACCACCCGTTCGTTCTGAGGGCGTGAACAACCCCGAAAACGCAACCGCGGTGAAGAAATACTTCCTACGCTCCCGAGCGCAAGGCGATGGGGAGTCTCTCAACGACGAGAGCCCCACTCCCTCGCCCCCTCCTCTTCAGGATAGTCGGGACGACCGCATCCTTGAGATGGAGGAGAAAATCCGCCAGCTGAAGACAGCCAATGCAAGGTACCACCGCCAACTGGCGGGCAAGGCTCCTGCACACGGCTCCCCCCATGGGGAATCTGAGGACCTCATGGACGAGGGACATGATTATGACCCCGACTATGAAGGCTTGGAAATTTCAGCGGACGTTGAGACTTCTCTCACCAAGGACGGGGAACGCCCTGTTGAGATCGAAGCCGGTCCGTCGAAAACAAAAGCAATACCGGTCTCCTCTCACGAAGAGACCTCCCGACGTTCGGCCCATGACCGACTCGGTCAAAGAGGCAATATCAGGGAAGGTACAACAACTTGGCGGGTACGGCGCGTGGCTCGAAGCTCACACCCCCATACCGCCGGGCCGGATCTTAGAGATCGACTGACCGCCCAACGGAACAACCGTGGCGAGGACCTCCGAGAGAGGTTGAGCGCTCGTAAGGGTCACAACCCTACGGCCCCAATCAATGGGGACCCTTGCACGGCTCAAGGGTCGAACGAAAGGCGACAGGTGACTCCTCCTGAACAAGGAGCGACCCCCAACACTGGCCTCGACGTCGTCACCATGATTCACAATCTTCGTAGCGAGGTGCGTGACCTGCGTGAAGGCGGCTTGGCCGGTGATACATACGGGGTCGTGGAAGAACATTCCTCTCCCTTTACCACCCAAATCCTTGCTGAGGTGCGCACGGGAAACTTCAAACTCCCGAATCTCCCTCCATACAATGGGAAATCTGATCCCACGTATCACATCCAACATTACGAGACTTGGATGACGATGCAGGGCGTCTCACCTGGGGCTCTATGCCAAGCTTTTAGTCTTACCCTCACCGGACCCGGTTTCGAGTGGTTTAAGAATCTAAGACCAGGGAGCGTCCAATCGTTCAAAGACCTGAAGGACATGTTCCTGGCACGATTTGCTACGTCCATGGTCCAAAAGAAGACCAAGATGTACTTATGGTCAATCAGGCAAGAGAATAACGAGTCCTTGAGACAGTATCTCAATTGATTCACCACAGAATCAAACAAGGTCGACCGCTTTGACGACAGTGACGCGATTACAGCCATCATCGAGGGCTTACGCACTAGAGACTTCCTAAAGTCTGTCGTCGGCAGAGTCCCTTCTACGATGGCCAAGTTAATGAACCGAGCCAAAACCTTTATGGGGGTAGAAGATTACCTCGACGGCCGCAGGAGCAGCAACCAAAGCTCCCGCCGTCGGGACGAGTCCGGAAACGAGCCTGGCAATCCCCGTAAAAGGATAAACAAGGGAGGTCAAGCTTCCGATAGCCGACCCCCTACGTCTCAAAAGCCGCGTCTCGCGAGCAATTTCAGAGACTACTCGGGTTATACTCCCTTGAACGCCCCGGTAGAGCAAATCTACGCTGTGGCGCGTGACAAGTTCGTCGCTCCGGCTCCAATAAGAGGCAACCCCGCGTCTCGCGACCGGTCCCGCTATTGCGAGTTCCACCGGGATTACGGTCACACGACCGCTCAGTGCTTCCATCTTAGGAAACAAATTGAGACGTTAATCCAGAAGGGAGAACTCAAAGAGTTTGTCCTTCGCTTGGTAGGAGCGGCAGCCCCCACCGACAACAGGCCACATCCTGAAAAAGGTGGAGGGACCAACCCAAACACCGACCGTACGGCGGTCACAGCTACGGCTGATGTGCAACTCCACGTCGTCGCCACGATACTAGGTGGCTTGCAAGACGGGGACTCGGCCCGGCAAAGGAAAAAGCTCCTCAGAGCTGCCTCCCATGAAGGCCTTGCCGGGCAGGTTAACCTCACCTACGAGGAACCTCCGTCCGTACCTTACGAGACGATACAATTCACCAACGAAGAGGCCAAGCGAGTTGTGCACCCGCACAATGATGCTATAGTCCTTAAGGCCCAGGTGGCCAACAACTTGGTAAAAAGAGTTCTTATTGATAACGGCAGCGCGGCCGATATAATCTTTAAGACCACCCTCAAGCGCATGAAGCTCGGGGGGCTCCGCCCGGTCCCAACTCAGACACCCCTGTTTGGGTTCACGGGAGAAAAGGTCATGACTGAAGGAATCATTGATTTACCAGTCACCTTCGGAACTGCCGGAGGCATCGAAGTCGTTCACATGGTCCCCTTTCTTGTGGTCGACCAGGAGTCGCCCTACAATGTTATCATTGGGCGACCCACGTTGAATAGACTAAGGGCTATCACGTCCACTTATCACCTGCTAGTGAAATTCCCCACCGAAGAGGGAATTGGCGTCATGGCCGGTGATCAAACCCAAGCGAGGATATGCTACGTCCAAGGCGTGGACGGCAAGCCCGTTGAAAAAAGGGTTAACACGATCTACCAACTGGAAGACGACTACCCGTGTGATAAAAAAGACGCACGGCAACTCGGGGAATTAGACCCCCGCGACGATATCGAGAGGTTGAAAGTTGACACCCCCGATGATCTCACTTCGATCATTCTCGACGAAGCTAAACCTGACCAGGTAGTAAAGATCCGTGCACAACTCCCTCTCGCCATCAAAACTCAACTCGCGTCCTTCCTTCGGGAGTTTAAGGATGTCTTTGCATGGACACATGCAGACATGCCCGGCATAGACCCCGATGTGATTGTGCACCGATTGAATGACGATAAAACCATCGCTGAAAAGGTACAAGCTAGACGTGCGTTCAACCCCGAACGGTACCTAGCAATAAACGAGGAAGTCGAAAAACTTCTCTCCGCTGGTTTCATCCGAGAAGCCAAGTACCCAAAGTGGGTGGCCAATGTGGTCATGGTCAAAAAGCCCAACGGGAAGTGGCGCATTTGCATAGATTACAAAGATCTCAACAAAGCCTGCCCGAAGGATTGCTTTCCACTCCCACGCATCGAACAACTGGTCGACGCCACGGCAAGACATGAACTCCTAAGTTTCATGGACGCCTACTCGGGCTATAACCAGATACGGATGCACGAGCCTGATCAGATCAAGACAACCTTTGTCACTGATCGCGGCCTCTACTGCTACAAGGTCATGCCTTTCGGCCTTAAGAATGCAGGAGCTACTTACCAACGTTTGGTAAACCGGATCTTTGCCGACCTAATCGGCAAGACCATGGAAGTATACGTGGACGACATGCTCGTTAAAAGCCTGTTGGCTACCAACCACGTAGACAACCTGAGGGAGATGTTCTTAATCCTCTGTCGGTACAAAATGAAGCTCAACCCCAACAAATGTGTGTTTGGGGTCGAGTCTGGGAAGTTCCTAGGCTACATAGTTAGCCGTCGAGGTATCGAAGCGAACCTCGAGAAAATCAAGGCACTCCTCGACATGAAGTCCCCGCGACGTGTCAAGGAAGTCCAAAGTCTGACCGGTCGGATTGCCGCCCTAGCGCGTTTTGTGGCCAGAGCAACCGACAAGTGTCAATCGTTCTTCAAAGCAATTAAGAAGACGGACAGCTTTGAATGGACGGACGAGTGCGAAAAGGCCTTCCAAGAAATGAAGGCCTACTTCGGGAAG
This sequence comes from Urtica dioica subsp. dioica, assembly GCF_054948205.1. Taxonomy (NCBI): domain Eukaryota; kingdom Viridiplantae; phylum Streptophyta; class Magnoliopsida; order Rosales; family Urticaceae; genus Urtica; species Urtica dioica. The sequence continues at coordinate 34,183,025 of NC_142761.1, forward strand.
CCTCCGTTCCTCTCCAAGCCAAAAGAAGGCGAGACGCTTTACATCTACCTCGTCGTCTCCGAACGGGCTGTGAGCGCTGTGCTGATCCGTGAAGAAAATAGGGCTCAATGGCCCATCTTCAACATAAGCAGAGCCCTACTTGACGCCGAAACGCGTTATACAGAGATAGAGAAGCTCTCTCTTGCTCTCCTCGTAGCCGCCAAAAAGCTACGCCCATACTTCCAGGCTCACCCAATCGGTAAGGCTCTTCAAAAGGGAACATCGACTCGCATGGTGATCTGGTCCCAAGAATTGAGCGAGTACGAGATTGAGTTTCATCCACGGCCGGCAATAAAGGCTCAAGCCTTAGCTGATTTCGTGGCAGAATTCTCCTACACTCCCGACATAGGAAGAGCAGAAGACAGCTCGACCGACAACTTGTCGGCTCGAAAGAGAAAGGTCAACCCTACGGGTCCCATCTGGGAACTACACGTGGACGGAGCATCTAATGCCCAAGGAGCAGGCGCCGGCGTGATTCTGACAAACCCCGACCGGGAAAAGTTACGTTACGCCCTCCACTACGGATTCCAGGCCTCCAACAATGAGGCCGAGTACGAAGCCCTCATCGTAGGTCTCGAGCTCACTCAGAAGCTCGGCGTACAGAATTTACGAATACACTGTGACTCGCAGTTAATCGTAAATCAGGTTAAAGGCGACTACGTTGCCAAAGAACCTAACATGATCGCCTACTTGGCAAAGGCAAATGCCAAGCTAGATGCCTTCTCCTGGTTCGAGATCGTCCAGATCCCACGAGAAGAGAACTCCAAGGCTGACGCCTTAGCTCGCCTCGGATCCGGTATCGCCGAAGACGGGTTGGGAACCATCCCAATCGAGTCTCTCTCGCGACCATCAGTCTCATGTGACGAGGTAGGAACGATTGATAGCGCCGCTCATCCAACTTGGATGACCCCGCTTACGGACTTCTTGCGAAGAGGGGTACTTCCCGAAGACCGCAAAGAAGCCGAAAGGCTAAAAGCCCTCGCATCCAAATACGTGTTGAGAGGCGAAGCCTTATACAAGCGCGGGTATTCAACCCCGCTGCTATGATGTCTCAACAGCGTCGAGTCGACCAAGGTCCTCCGCGAGATCCACGAAGGCCTCTGCGGAAACCACGCCGCTGGAAGGTCCCTCGCGCTGAAAGCGCTTCGACAAGGCTATTTCTGGCCAACGATGAAAAAAGATGCCTACGACTGGGCGAGAAAGTGCGACAAGTGTCAACGTTTCTCCAACATTCCAGGACAGCCGCCATCTCCCCTAAGTAGCATCGTTGTTCCACGCCCCTTCGCAAAATGGAGCGTAGATATTATCGGGAAGCTTCCCAAAGCTCCGAGACAATACGAATACGCCATCGTCGCTATCGACTACTTCACCAAGTGGGTCGAAGCCAAGCCTCTGGCCAGGATCACTGAGGCCAACACTACGAACTTCATCTGGAAGTCTATAATATGTCGCCACGGCATCCCCGCGTCAATCGTGACCGATAACGGCACGCAGTTCGACAACGCGAAGGTTAGAGAGATCTGCGCCCAACTAGGGATAAGCAAGACATTCTCATCCCCGCGACATCCACAAGCTAATGGCCAAGTGGAAGCCGTCAACAAGACGATTAAGAGCAACCTCAAGAAAAAGCTCGAAGCCAAAAAAGGCGCCTGGGCTGAAGAACTGCCTTTCATCCTATGGGCCTATCGAAACGCCACCGGAGAGACCCCCTTCTCCCTAGCTTTTGGGGTTGAAGCGGTGGTCCCCGTGGAATTAGAAGTCCCCACCTATCGGGTTGACACTTTCGACGAAAAAGAAAATGAGGAAGCCATGCGCCTCGAACTGGATCTAATCGACGAGAAAAGATCCAACGCTCTCACCAGACTCGCTGCACAAAAACGAAAGGTCGAGAGATACTACAACGCCAAAGTCAAAAGGCGGATCTTCGCCGTCGGCAGCCTTGTACTCAGACGCGTGTTCCAGAACACCCAAGAGCAAGGCGCCGGAGTCCTAGGCCCAAATTGGGAAGGACCGTATAGAGTCCGACAAGTCATACACGATGGGACCTACTACATCGAGCACACAGACGGAACTCCAATCCGGCACCCGTGGAACGCCGAACACTTGAGGCAGTACCACCAGTGATCAAGTCCCCCCCCATTATTGCTCAGTTTTCCCTTATTCAATAAAGGCCTATGTGCCACTGTACAAGGATGTTACATGTTAGAAAAAATCAATAAAAAATAAAGTTTGCGGTATCTTTTACCCACTTTAAAAAAAAAGTTTTTAGTCATCATGGCACGGCCTGTAAACTAAAAACTTGGGGGCTAAGGGGTCCTGCGGCGTACAAGAATTAAAAAAAAAAAGGTAACTCGGCGAGCTCGGTCGCTTACCAGAGCAAGCTCAACGAGGCCGACATCGATTCAAGCTCGCTCCTCGAGCCCAGTCCGCTCCTCAAGTCGAGTTCGCTCCTTGGGTCGAGCTCAAATTCGCTCTTTGAGTCGAGCTCGCTCCTCCAGTCGAGCTCGCTCCTGCAGTCGAGCTCGCTCCTCGAGCCCAGTCCGCTCCTCAAGTCGAGTTCGCTCCTTGGGTCGAGCTCAAGTTCGCTCTTTGAGTCGAGCTCGCTCCTCCAGTCGAGTTCGCTCCTCGAGCTCAAGTTCGCTCCTCCAGTCGAGCTCGCTCCTCGAGTTCAAGTTCGCTCCTCAAGTCGAGTTCGCTCCTTGAGTCGAGCTCAAGTTCGCTCTTTGAGTCGAGCTCACTCCTCCAATCGAGCTCGCTCCTCGGGCTCAGTTCGCTCCTCAAGTCGAGTTCGCTCCTTGAGTCGAGCTCAAGTTCGTTCTTCGAGTCGAGCTCGTTCCTCTAGTCGAGCTCGCTCCTCGAGCTCAAGTTCGCTCCTCAAGTCGAGTTCGCTCCTTGAGTCGAGCTCAAGTTCGCTCCTCGAGTCGAGCTCGCTCCTCCAGTCGAGGTCACTCCTCGAGCTCAAGTTCGCTACTCAAGTCGAGTTCGCTCCTTGAGTCCAGCTCAAGTTCGCTCTTCGAGTCGAGCTCGCTCCTCCAGTCGAGCTCGCATCTCGAGCTCAAGTTTGCTCCTCAAGTCGAGTTCGCTCCTTGAGTCGAGCTCAAGTTCGCTCTTCGAGTCGAGCTCGCTCCTCCAGTCGAGCTCGCTCCTCGAGCGAAAGTTCGCTCCTCAAGTCGAGTTCGCTCCTTGGGTCGAGCTCAAGTTCGCTCTTTGAGTCGAGCTCGCTCCTCCAGTCGAGCTCTCTCCTCGAGTGCAAGTTCGCTCCTCAAGTCGAGTTCGCTCCTTGAGTCGAGTTCAAGTTCGCTCTTCGAGTCGAGCTCGCTCCTCCAGTCGAGCTCGCTCCTCGAGCTCAAGTTCGCTCCTCAAGTGGATTCCGCTCCTTGAGTCGAGCTCAAGTTCGCTCTTCGAGTCGAGCTCACTCCTCCAGTCGAGTTCGCTCCTCGAGCTCAAGTTCGCTCCTCAAGTCGAGCTCGCTCCTCCAGCTCAAGTTCGCTCCTCAAGTCGAGTTCGCTCCTTGAGTCGAGCTCAAGTTCGCTCTTCGAGTCGAGCTCGCTCCTCCAGTCGAGCTCGCTCCTCAAGTCTAGTTCGCTCCTTGAGTCGACCTCAAGTTCGCTCTTCGAGTCGAGCTCGTTCCTCCAGTCGAGCTCGCTCCTCAAGCCCAGTCCGCTCCTCAAGTCGAGTTCGCTCCTTGGGTCGAGCTCAAATTCGCTCTTCGAGTCGAGCTCGCTCCTCCAGTCGAGCTCGCTCCTCGAGCCCAGTCCGCTCCTCAAGTCGAGTTCGCTCCTTGGGTCGAGCTCAAGTTCGCTCTTTAAGTCAAGCTCGCTCCTCCAGTCGAGTTCGCTCCTCGAGCTCAAATTCGCTCCTCCAGTCGAGCTCGCTCCTCGAGCTCAAGTTCGCTCCTCAAGTCGAGTTCGCTCCTTGAGTCGAGCTCAAGTGCGCTCTTCGAGTCGAGCTCGCTCCTCCAGTAGAGCTCGCTCCTCGGGCTCAGTTCGCTCCTCAAGTCGAGTTCGCTCCTTGAGACGAGCTCAAGTTCGCTCTTCGAGTCGAGCTCGTTCCTCCAGTCGAGCTCGCTCCTCGAGCTTAAGTTCGCTCCTCAAGTCGAGTTCGCTCCTTGAGTCGAGCTCAAGTTCGCTCTTCGAGTCGAGCTCGCTCCTCCAGTCGAGCTCACTCCTCGAGCTCAAGTTCGCTCCTCAAGTCGAGTTCGCTCCTTGAGTCGAGCTCAAGTTCGCTCTTCGAGTCGAGCTCGCTCCTCCAGTAGAGCTTGCTCCTCGAGCTCAAGTTCGCTCCTCAAGTCGAGTTCGCTCCTTGAGTCGAGCTCAAGTTCGCTCTTCGAGTCGAGCTCGCTCCTCCAGTCGAGCTCGCTCCTCGAGCGCAAGTTCGCTCCTCAAGTCGAGTTCGCTCCTTGGGTCAAGCTCAAGTTCGCTCTTTGAGTCGAGCTCGCTCCTCCAGTCGAGCTCGCTCCTCGAGCGCAAGTTCGCTCCTCAAGTCGAGTTCGCTCCTTGAGTCGAGTTCAAGTTCGCTCTTCGAGTCGAGCTCGCTCCTCCAGTCGAGCTCGCTCCTTGAGCTCAAGTTCGCTCCTCAACTCGATTCCGCTCCTTGAGTCGAGCTCAAGTTCGCTCTTCGAGTCGAGCTCACTCCTCCAATCGAGTTCGCTCCACGAGCTCAAGTTCGCTCCTCCAGTCAAGCTCGCTCCTCGAGCTCAAGTTCGCTCCTCAAGTCGAGTTCGCTCCTTGAGTCGAGCTCAAGTTCGCTCTTCGAGTCGAGCTCGCTCCTCCAGTCGAGCTCGCTCCTCGGGCTCAGTTCGCTCCTCAAGTCGAGTTCGCTCCTTGAGTCGAGCTCAAGTTCGCTCTTCGAGTCGAGCTCGTTCCTCCAGTCGAGCTCGCTCCTCGAGCTCAAGTTCGCTCCTCAAGTCGAGTTCGCTCCTTGAGTCGAGCTCAAGTTCGCTCTTCGAGTCGAGCTCGCTCCTCCAGTCGAGCTCACTCCTCGAGCTCAAGTTCGCTCCTTAAGTCGAGTTCGCTCCTTGAGTCGAGCTCAAGTTCGCTCTTCGAGTCGACTTCGCTCCTCCAGTCGAGCTCGCTCCTCGAGCTCAAGTTCGCTCCTCAAGTCGAGTTCGCTCCTTGAGTCGAGCTCAAGTTCGCTCTTCGAGTCGAGCTCGCTCCTCCAGTCGAGCTCGCTCCTCGAGCTCAAGTTCGCTCCTCAAGTCGAGTTCGCTCTTTGAGTCGAGCTCAAGTTTGCTCTTCGAGTCGAGCTCGCTCCTCCAGTCGAGCTCGCTCCTCGAGCTCAAGTTTGCTCCTCAAGTCGAGTTCGCTCCTTGAGTCGAGCTCAAGTTCGCTCTTCGAGTTGAGCTCGCTCCTCCAGTCGAGCTCGCTCCTCGAGCTCAAGTTCGCTCCTCAAGTCAAGTTCGCTCCTTGAGTCGAGCTCAAGTTCACTCTTCAAGTCGAGCTCGCTTCTCCAGTCGAGCTCGCTCCTCGAGCTCAAGTTCGTTCCTCAAGTCGAGTTCTCTCCTTGAGTCGAGCTCAAGTTCGCTCTTCGAGTCGAGCTCGCTCCTCGAGCTTAATTTCGCTCCTCAAGTCGAGTTCGCTCCTTGAGTCGAGCTCAAGTTCGCTCCTCAAGTCGAGTTCGCTCCTTGAGTCGAGCTCAAGTTCGCTCCTCGAGCTCAAGTTCGCCCCTCGAGTCGAGCTCGCCCCTCAAATCGAGGTCGCTTCTTGAGTCTAGCTCGCTCCTCGAATTGAGCTCGCCCTTCGAGTCAAGCCCCGAGTCTACGAGTCGATTGATACTCCTCGTGCCCACTCTTAAAAAAAAGACGCAAGCCTAACCTGGCGCGAACGCGTTCGCTCACCCCAGGGTGAACGGGCCCAAAAGACGTCGGCCTAACTCGACGCACAAGGCCTAAGTCCCCCACGGGGGCACAAACTTAGGAAGCTCGGACCCCGACGGCCCTTCGTGCATACGGGTTCGAGTAAAACGTCGGCCTTCCCGGCTTGCCGTAAGACGCGTAAAGGCGCAGGTGAAAGACGTCTTCCGAGACGCATGTAAGTCGCGTAAAGGCGCTGCCTCAAACCCAAAAAGGCCAAATTTGAGCCAAACTAAGGTTCGCTAGCCTTAGGGCACGAACACCGAAAGGCGCCGGCCTAACCCAGCGCATGTGGTTTGAGTAAAAGAGGCCGGCCTAACCCAGCGCAACCGCGTTCGCTCACTCCAGGGTGAGCGAGCCCAAAAGACGTCGGCCTAACCCGACGCACCCGCGTTCTCTCACTCCAGGGTGAGCGAGCCCAAAAAGACGTCGGCCTAACCCGACGCACCCGCACCCGCGTTCGCTCACTCTAGGGTGAGCGGGCCCAAAAAAAGACGCCGGCCTAACCCGGCGCACCTATGTTTCGACGCTCAAGGGCGCGAACACCTAAGAAGACGCCGGCCTAACCCGGCGCACCTATGTTCCGACGCTCAAGGGTGCGAACACCTAAAAAGACGCCGGCCTAACCCGGCGCACCTATGTTCCGACGCTCAAGGGCGCGGACACCTAAGAAGACGCCGGCCTAACCCGGCACACCTATGTTCCGACGCTCAAGGGCGCGAACACCTAAGAAGACGCCGGCCTAACCCGGCGCACCTATGTTCCAACGCTCAAGGGCGCGAACACCTAAAAAGACGACGGCCTAACCCGGCGCACCTATGTTCCGACGCTCAAGGGCGCGAACACCTAAAAAGACGCCGGTCTAACCCGGCGCACCTATGTTCCGACGCACAAGGGCGCGAACACCTAAAAAGACGCCGGCCTAACCCGGCGCACCTATGTTTCGACGCTCAAGGGCGCGAACACCGAAAAAGACGCCGGCCTAACCCGGCGCACCTATGTTCCGACGCTCCATGGCGCGAACACTAGAAAGACGTCGGCCTAAACCCGACGCAAAGCGCGTTCGCTCGCTTCAGGGCACGAACCCAAAGACCCCGGCTTAAACCGGCGAGCTCGGTCGCTCAAACAGCGCGAGCTCAAAGACGTCGGCCTAACCCGGCGAGCTCGGTCGCTCAAACAACGCGAGCTCAAAGACGCCGGCCTAACCCGGCGAGCTCGGTCGCTCAAGCAGCGCAAGCTCAAAAACGCCGGCCTAACCCGGTGAGCTCGGTCACTCAAGCAGCGCAAACTCGAAAATGCCGGCCTAACCCGGCGAGCTCAGTCGCTCAAACAGCGCGAGCTCGAAAACGCCGGCCTAACCCGGCGAGCTCAGTCGCTTAAAAGCACGGGCTCCAAAAGACGCCGGCCCAACCCGGCGCGACTTACTCGTCCAGTCACCAATGGCATGGATGCAAAGCCCCTGGGGACTACCCGGCATGACCTCTTCGATCGCCGAAAGGCGCGAAGCGAAGTCACTGGGCCACGATAAGCCCACAAAGAAGGCACATGCGAGTAAAAAAGCGCTCGAAAAATGAGATATGCATTCACCATGAAAGCAGCAAAAGTGTCTCATAAATAAAAAGAGCCAAGGCTCTGATAAACACGTGCTGAACGAAAAGTGCATGAAAAGAATAAATAAAATCCTAGAAATAGGAAGAAAAAGCAAAGCGCTAAACATGCGCGCTGTAAAAAAAAAGCCACTCGGCTCAAGGAGCACCCTCGTCCAACAAAGGGAACAAGGTGTCGAAGAAGTCAAAAGTGACCCCCCGAGCCTCGTTCTCGGCCGCGTTCGTATCTCGACATTCCACCGCTCCGACAGGACGGGCTTCCTCGGTCCCTATGTCGTAGTCATCTTGCAAGTCGGACGCTCTCCGCTCCGCTTCAGCAATCCGGGACGAGAGTCGAGCGTTTTCCTCCGCCAGAGAGTCGCGCTCGCGCTCCGCCCTAGCTCGCGCCGCCTCGCTCGAAGTAAGCTGGCGGTGCGACGTCTCCAAGGTGTCGGATCGAGAGTCCAGCTGCCTCCGAAGGTCGGTAACCTCAGTGCAAAAAATCTCCGCTGATCGGGTTGCCACCTCGCAAGCTCGCCGCTCTTCGGTGAGCTCGCCCGCCATCTTAGCCACTGACAGTTGGGCTCCGTCGCGCTGGCCTTGTGCGATCTGGTGTTCCACCCTGGCCTCACGGAGCTGGTCTCGAAGCGTCTCGGTCTCCGCCCCCGGGTGCGAACCTCGCTCGACCTGAGCCAACCTAGCCTTCGTCCGGGCGAGCTCCTCCTGGGATGCCCCTAAGCGCCGGATGAAGTCATGCAAAATCCTGTCGCTTCGCACGGCCCTTGCATACGCCTGCGACGACAAAGAAGCAAATGTTAAAACTAAAAATCTACGCTTACAATAAAAGCAGAAGTACTGACCCTCTGAGCGTCGGTAACACCCGCCTGGAAGAAGGCGATGTCACCCTTCGACACCACGCCCTTCCACCAGGATAGTGGGGATCTCTCGAGGTGGCGAAAACAGTCCCCCCGGGCCTCTATCGCCTCCAGCTCCACCGCCGAGTTCGCCCTCTTGGGTTCGGAACGCTCATCGGGAGGTGCCGATGTCGAAGCCCTCTTCAAAGAAGCCCGAGACTCCGGTTCGACTAGACCGGCGGGCTCGACGAGCTCGCCCTTCGCCTTGCGGTCAGCGACCCTAGAGCGAATCTCCGCCATTGACTCGGGGTCCCGATAAGCAAGGGCCTGCCTCCTAGCTCGCCTCCTCGCAGCTACACAAAACAAAGTGACAAAGGTCAGGTTACTGTCAAAACAACAAGTTTTGCAAAACCATAAAGATACCTCGGGAAGCAGGAGCGGATAATTGAGCCTCGGGACTCGGGGGGCCTGCTCGCCCGGAGCGCCTCCTCAGTGCCCGGAGCAAAGGGCGGGAACCACCCGGTGAGCGCCATCAGCTCGGGGGAACGGAACCGCTCGCCAGCCTTGCGGGCTTCCGACATCCCCGATATTTCTCCCACAAAGGGGAGCTCCGCTGCCCCTTCGTCCGCTGGAAAGTCGGCCATGCGGCCGAAGTGAAGGGGCGCCTCGCCGAAAGCATCCGAGGTGACCCATACCCACGCTCGGCGGCTAGGCGGGTCACAATCTTCGACCAGCCTCACGTTGCCCCAGGCACGGGCCATATGGAATCCCGGCTGCCCCGACGCCGGGAAGACGGCGACCAGGTTACGGAAGTCGTCCACGGTCATGGCACGCTGCGTCTGGCAGTGCCACTCCATGAAGCATGTGGCCAACAGGCGATAGAACGCCGGGCTCATCTGACATGCATGGACCCCGAGCCGGGTCAAGATCTGCTGGACGATCGCGGGGAGCGGGAGACGCAACCCGCAGACAAGACTCCCGATCGTCACGGCCGCATACCCGTCCCTGGGGCGGGAGGGCGTGTCCTCGGGGGCAGGTCTAAGCAAACCCACCAAGGGAGGGATGTTATACGCCTCCCGAAGCGTGCCGAAGACTCGGGAAGTGAGCGTGCTCGCAGCGTCGATTCCCTTGCAGTCTAAGCCGACGGGGGCAACAGAGTCGCATACTCCGTACATACGAGTCCTCGCCAGCGATCGGGCGTAGGTGTAACCCGAAGCCTCCGCGGACTCGAGGGCCGGCCATACCGTCGCCAACACCTCGCCATCATGTTTCTCCTCCCCCCTCGCGGGAGGAACCTCCGAGTCCTCCTCAGGAGCCTCCGAGCCCGACCCTTGGGGATCATCGGAGTAAATCTCGTCCAAGAAAGACTCGGACGGCACAATCGCAAGCTCGACACCCTAGGCGTCCAAGTTAGACGCCCGGGGGAGCTCGGCACTCACCACCGCTTCACGCCGCTGCTTGACCATGGGGGCGTCAAAGGACGCCTCGCGGGAGACCAGGTTGATCACCAACCTTGATGAACGCGGGCCCTCGGGCCCCTCGTCCTCCCCTTCGGGGCTGCACCTGGTAGGTGGGCCGCTCCCGGTCCCCGCCAGCTCGGTGATCGCCGCGGCATCGGTCTCCAACTCCGCGAGCCATTGGTCGGCCGCGCCAGAGTCTTCCTCGACGAAGATGGGAATCCCGTCGAGCTCCTCAAAGGGACCCTTGGCCGCCCCCCGAAATTTGGGAGAGGGCAGGTAGGGTCGACCTCGGGATCATCAACACGGGGAACAAGCTCACTCCCCATCAAGAAAAAAAAAGGAGAAGGTCAACTGCCAGGGGGAAATTTCAAAGTCAAAAGAATTTTTCCGATCACCCGCAGGCCGCCAGTATAAGCAAAAGAGAGCGGGAGTTCTCCTATTTATATAGAGGAAGGAGCACACCCTGCTCGTTCCCCCTGCGCGCGCGACACAAGGTCCGGCCCGCGGGCCGGCCTCGCGCGCGCGCCAGTCCCCCAACGCCAGGCCGCGCGCGGGTCTTGCGGCTCGACCGGCCCGGTCCGGCCCCCAGGGGTCCGACCACAAGAGATATGCAGGCGGACGATCACATGTGATCGAAGGTAAAAATACCTCAACGCCCTTCTCTTTTCTAAAAGTTCACGACTTACGTCCCGTAAGCCGTAAACTTGGGGGGCTAATGTTACCGGTCATTTTCGGAACACCGGAAATTCAAAAACAATTCGATGCCGGCCGGAAGCCCAACGGGCCCCGGCCCACCAGGCCCGAACGCCCCGACGCGCCCACGGCCCGGAACGGCCGGTGCGCGCGCACCTGCGCCCCCGGCCCTGAGGCCCCCGGCCCAAATGGGCCTCAGCGCGCCCTATCGCGCCTGGCTCACGCGCACTCCGCGCCCCGGCCTCCCGGCCCGCACGCACGCTCCCGCGCAACCCGGCCTCCCGGCCTGCGCGCACCTCGGCACCCCGGCCGAGCGCCCCTGCTGCCTCAGCCGGGTGTCCCTGCCACCTCGGCCACCTCGGTCAAGCGCCTTCGCCAGCTCGGCCACCTCGGCCGAGCATCTTCGTCAGCTCAGCCGCTTCGGCCGAGCGTCTTCGTCAGCTCGGCCACCTCGGTCGAGCGCCTTCGCCAGCTCGGCCACCTCGGCCGAGCATCTTCGTCAGCTCGGCCACCCCGGTCGAACGCTCTTTCCACCTCGGCCGAGCGTTCTTGCCACCTCGGCCGGGCATGCCGCGCCCGGCCAAGTCCCGCGCCTGGCGCGCCCCGCGCCCGTCCAGGCGATATGTACCACGCGCCCTGCGCCCTCTTAGGCGTGAGGCCTCGCGCACCTCGCTCCCAGCCACCCGGTAGGCCTCTCTCCACAACTATAAATACCCCCCCCCCTTGGGGAAGGAAAAGGGACCCCGTTTTTTGGACACAACTTACATCCTGGTTAATGCCAACAACACTTCTCTTCTCTCGAGAACTCTCTCTCGCCCTCTTGTGACATTTCCAAGAGCGCGCACTCCTCCTCCCTTGGCTCAGAAAGTGAAGGACCCCCCTCCACGAGAGGGAGCGCGCTCCTCTTCTGCGACCCGAGCCTCTGCAGTACATACTGCCCTCCTGCTTCTTGGCCCTTGAGCTAGAACTCCGAGCTACGGGCACGCGACCCCTCTAAAGCCTTCACTAGAAGCTACGAGCCGGGTCCTACTCTAAAGCCTTGGATTCACAAAGCCTCCGAGCCCATGACAGCCTCCCCACACAAATTGAACTACGTTTTGACCTGATTCCTACTAAAGGGTACGTAGGCAGCCAACCTTTGGCACGGTCACACCCCCCCAAAACACACCTTAGGGTTTGGAGGGTGCATCTCGGTCTACGAGCTCCCGTTTTTGGCCCGGGCGCGATCACTTGTTCCGGCCTTGGATCGAACCGCCCGAGGTATTTAATCGTTGTTCATTTTCGTGCGACAACAAAAAGAAAGAATTGACCTTATCTAGTTTTGTCCTAACTCTCTTGACACATATTACCAAGCACAATACTGAGGGGTTAAGGGTAGACGAAGGCTACATACTCTCGCTGGATACTAAAAACCTTGAGAAAATGGAGACTCAAATCCAAAATTTGGAATCCCATCGACCTAACACCAATAAACGGCACACTATTGGGATGACAAGATCGCTAAGCTGAGTCATGAAGACCATAATACGACGCGGCCTACTAAGGTAAGTCGCGGAGACTACAATGTGACATTGAGTGAAATGTCCACTAAGCTAAGTTGCGGAGAATACAATGTGATGTTGCCCGCTAAGTTAAGCTGTGTACGCCAAGATGTGACGCGGAGAAAAAAGTCCACTAAGCTAAGGTGCCCAAAGCTAAAAAGCGATGGTGACCGTTAAGCTAAGCCATATAGGCCGAGATGCGACGTACAAAGAAAGCCTACTAAGCCAAAGATGACATGTCTCATTAAGCATGGCCATAGAGGCTATGACGCAATGCGGCACGGGAAAACCGCAAAGCGCAAAGGTCCGCATAAGTGACCTGGAGACGCGCACTAAGGAACAATCCACATTAGTGGCTAGGATATTTTCCAAAGTTTGTAAATGAAAGTAACTCAACAAACGAGTAAAATTATAAATGTCACACAAGGAACACATCAACAAAAAATTCCAAGAAATTCATGGGATAAAGGAGTTCATCAAAAACAAAAGCTAAGAAACCAACGCTAAAACCGTGGTGCATCCAACAAAAAGAAACTAAAGCAATAAGAAATTCCTAAGCACCACTGGAGCCGTAATCCAACTGTTCCTCATCTGCCTGCTTAACATCGCCGGCGAGAGTAACCTCGGTCTCGCCTAAAGGATCGACCGCGTCACCGACCACAACATCTAAAGGGTACATGGACGCCTAAAAGTCAGAAGTGAAAACCCACGATGCATTTTTTTCCAGCCACAACGACAATCTCGTAATACTCATCGTGAAGAGTCGGCTACGACTCGACATTCACGTCGATTATCTCCTGTTGGGAAGTGGCAAGCTGGTTGTACACTATCTCAAGCTTTTCCAAAGCACAGTCTCAAGTCTGAAGAGCTTCGAGGCGAGCCGCATCACAAGTCTCAAAGGATATGTGCACCGAACTCAACATTACAACGGAGATGGAGAGCTGCTCCTTGGCAACACGAGTTTCATCGCGAAACACTTCGCCGGCCACAAGCCCCATACATGTCGCACCCTCCTTTATTGCAATCTCCTTGCTCTTGGGAGATGACTCGGAACGGCTAACCGCAAGCTTATCACAGAGCTTTTCAATTTCTTCCTACGCTTGGAGGGATTCCCGCGAAGATGAGCTACTGCCCTCAGACGGCGCCATCTTGGCTTCACTTTGCACCAACTTAGCATCGGCATGCATAACCTTTCCCCCATCTAGAGCCTTCTCAAGGTCATACTCCAGGCGGTCCATCCGAGCCATCAATGAAAGATAGACTTGTTTCTTTCGCTCCGCACAGGCCAAAGCCTACCAAAAATAAACAAGGGTTAGACAAGTAAAAGAGCAAGCAACATCGCACAAAAGCATAAAGAAAGACGATGTACCTTCCTGGCGTCATGCACTGATTGAGTGAAAAATTCAGCCTCCAAAGGAGTGGTAACCTCCAAAAAAATGGAGTGAGATAGAGCGCAACCCCTCAGACTCTTCAACTCAGCATGGTTGGGTAAAAGGAAGATGCCGGTTTTGATGTTGGCTACCGCGAGCCAGATCAGAAGAACCATCAACGGCCGGCATGCCTAGTTGACCCCCGTGACTGGAGCTGGAAACCCGAGCACTGCCTCACCCAGAGTAATTGCTAGGGGTCCTTGAGAGCATGCCATTACGTCGTTGAGGAGGAAAAATATTACATGTGAGGAGGAAATGGGCGACATCAGCAATAAAAAACAAAAAATAATACGAAGCTACAATATGCAAAAAGAAAAAGAAAAGCTAAATCTATACCCGTCAGAGTGACGAAAGAGTAATGACAAAAGAGGTTGCTTGCAAAGAGTTGTCTAGCACTACACGGGTACCGTCTGAGCCGCTCGACAAGCAAACTAGAGCCCAGGGGTACCATCCTAAAGACACCATCCCCTTGCGAGTAAAATAGAGCTTGCTCAAGTGCAAATTGCTCAGAGTAGCATGAATAGCCTTGACAAGTAGACTTATCAGCATCAAGATTGAGAGGGAAGATCGAAAATGGCACCACCATCATACTCGTCATCCGATCCAGGTGAGGATCACCGTAAAACCACATATCGGTCCTCGATGTCATCCCCCGCTTGCATCACCGCCATTATTGTTGATCCAACCAGCTTCGAGACCCTGACGTGTTGGAAAAATTCTTGAGAACCGCTCATCATCAAGGAAGCGCCACCACGCAGAGGAGCGGCAAGATAGTCCGAGGGAATTTTTGGATGAAGACCGATCGGCCCGACCGAGACCAACGCTTAGAATCCAGTCGGCCCAGCCATGGCCGGTCTAGACACGGTCGCCGTGAGAGGAAAGGCCAGACTGGTCATGGCCGCACCGATGTCGCCGGCCAAAGGGTCCTTGCCTGACACCTTGTCGCCTCACCACCGCCATTTAAGCACCTGTCGAGGTTCATGTGCTACGGGAAAGAGGAAGTAGGGCAATTGCCCATGGTAGAGAAAATATTTGAAGAATCACTCCAAAAGTTGTTAGAATTGGAGGTATTAATAGTTGAGAAACCAAGATCCAACTCAAGGGAATAAAAATATACAAGTGGTGATCCAGGAGGACATGTGGAAGGAGAAACGTGGAGAAGAGAGAGAATGAGAGTTGGAGGCGCGAATGAGGACAAAAAGAATGCCAATTAAATAAGGAGCCAAGGAAGGAAAAAAAGGGAAACTTCTCCTTCCTTCCTTCTTCCATCTTACCACGCGTATCCAGGCAAGAAAAGGGAAACAAACGGTTTCTCTTTCCTCCGCTATGAGCCGAGAAGGCCGGCCCACAAAAAAATTACCAAGAAAAGCGTGGTTTTTCAAGACAAAAAATCTAAAAATGCTAAAAAAATCGGAAGATGGAGAATGAACCTCGAGCAGGATGAGGAATAGAGCTAGTAATAAGTTTATCGCTCGATCTTCGCCGACCCATAAACTTAGGGTTTAATGCAATGCCCCAATTTTCGGTTCCGATAAAACACATAAAAGTGCCAGAGACTAAGGAAGAAACTATCAAATTGTTCAAGCCTTAAGAAGACGCAACTACAGTCCTCCGAAGCGAGACACACGTTGTAACATCGGACGATAGGTCCCTCGCGCCCTCGGACTTTGCCGGCCGGGTGAGTCACTCTTTGACTTAATGGCCGAGTGAGTCCCGACCGACACTCTTGCCTCACCAGTGGAGTGACTCCTGGCCCGCCCTCTTGTCTTGGTCAGCAATGACTCTCGGCCGGTCCTCCTGCCTTAGCTGGCCATGACTCTCCCGACTGGCCCTCTTGCCTCTGTCGGTCCTCTTGCCTTAGCCGACCATGACTCTCCTGGCCAGCCCTCATGCCTTTGTCGACCCTCCTTCCTCGGCCGGCCCTTCTGGCTTGGCCGACCATGACTCTCCCGGCCAACTTTCATACTTTGGCTTGCCATGACTTCCGGTCGGCCCTCCTACCTTGGCCGGCCATGACTCTCGGCCGGCCCTCCTACCACCGACCATGCTCTCCTACGCGCTAGCCATAACTCTCGATCTTGTTTCCTTCCTTGGCTAGTTATGAATCTCCCGGTCAGCTCTCTTACCAGCCATGATTCTCGATCGGCCGTCCTGCCTTTCATAACACCTGATGCTCATGCCGGCCATAAACTCATGGCCATGCTCCTGTCGTTGGCCATGGGTCTTGGCCTTTTCATGAACGCCTTTCCTTGACACAGTTGACCGGTCACTTGACACCGACGACCTTCTCCAGCCCCAACCGGCAAGTCACATAACGTAGATCGGCCAACCACCTCTTTGCCAGCCCATTTACACATGGCCTGCCATGTCACCTCCTTGCCGCCCAAGGGAAGGACAAGGAGTCCCTAACTTCTTCGAAGACTATAAATACCCCATCTCCGCAAGGTGGAGGTAATGAATTTATATATACCCAAAACTATGGTAAAATTGTGTCTCACTGAGCCCTCTCTTAGGATTTGATAAGCATCAAACATAATCATACTAATGTTGGGCATCTGTTTCCCTTTGATAGATAACATTTCTCTCATCTCTCATTATCTACTACAATAACTGGAGCAATACTTGGATACTAAAAACCCGAAATCTCTAGCACAAAGATTGGAGTTGAAGAGAGTCGTACTATTTGGACCTTATTGCAGTTACATGATCCGGCCTTGGATTGAGCCACTCTGGTTCTTAAGTTTTGATCTATTTTTTAGCATTAACATTGTTTATTTCACAGAGAAAATATGCTAGAAAACTGGTGAAGAAGTTTGAGATGGAAAAAGCTAGTCACAAGAGAGCTCTTGCAGCCACATCCATCAAGGACACCAAGGATGAGAATGGTGTTTCAGTTGATAAGACTCTTTACATAAGTATGATTGGGAGTCTGTTGTACTTGAATGTTAGCAGGCCTAACATCTCATATTCAATGGGAGTATGTACTCAATAACTAGCTAATCCTAAGGAGAGCCATCTCGCTAATGTGAAGAGGATCCTGAAATATGTCCTTGGCACAATTAATTATGGCATCTCGAACACTAAAGACCCTAGCTCAAGCCTAATGAGATTGTGTGATGCATATTGGACAGGCAATGCTGATGATCGATAGAGGACTTTAGGAGGCTGTTTCTGTTTGGGAAACAATCTTATTTCCTGGTTCAGTAAGAAACATAACAATACTTTTCTTTCTACAACAAAGGCAGAGTACATAGTTGTTGGGAGTAGTTGTGCTCAGATGATGTGGATGAAATAGATGTTGTTCGAGTATGGTGTTCAACAAGAAGTTATGTTCTGCTACAAAGACGTGAGTGTAATAAGTATCTCAAAGAATCATGTGCAACATTTTAGGACCAAACCTCTTGAAAATTTGCAATTTGAAACACTTAGATTCTCATTGGGTCTTTGCGTTATTGAGAATTATTTTTTTCATCTGTTTGTCCGTACACTAGGTGCTAATACAATATTTATTTTCTTAAGGTTGACATGCATTGAGCTTGTTCTTGTTTGTGGTCGTGTTTCGATCATGCCTTATCTCTCTTGTTTGTGGACTCTACGGAAACCTTTTTCCATCGAAGAGAGCATGTTGTTGCGAATGTGGACAATGTTGGCCACAATATTTGTGCTTCTTTGGTTGATGATGGTGATGTTCTTTCTTAACTTGTAATGAGTTCAATGATTGTTGAGGATGTGCCAAATCAGGCACATGCAACTCGGTGGGATGATCTTTCTCAAAATCCTCACCCTGTTGAAGCATCTGAACCTCCTTTAAATACATATAAGAAGAAGAAGAAGAAGAAGAAGTAGAAGAAGCTATTCATGTTCATCTTGTAGAAGAAGAGGCCTATGAAGAAGATGTTGTTCCTGAGTCTGAACTAATTAATGTGGCTCAGCCCTCTGTTGGATATGATGCTCTTGAGCGTATTTATGAGTCATTCCATGTGGCTTAGCCTATTGTTGGTGATAGTGTTCAGTCAGAGCATGTACCAGGGGATGCCTCCTCTCAGCCTTGGTATGGTGTTGATCCCAACTGAGGTCACACATGTGGAGAGAATTTGAAAACTATTGAGCCTACATAGAGAAAGACCTCTGCAAAAAGGAAGATTCTAGAAAATTAAGGGTCTGACAGTGAAGAGATGGCTAGAGTCTTGGGTGAAGATGAAGGTTCAGATACTGACGATGAGCTCATAAGATGAAAGAGAGACTATCCTACTTCATGTTCCTTTGCCGGAACAAGTTGCTGCTCCTCCTCAAAATAAGAGAAGTCCTTGAAGAAGAAGAAAGGTGCATCATCATAAGCTCGTGGTTTTCATAAGACGTGAGACTTATTTGCATCTCAGACCTTTGCTGTGAGGTGGGGTGCGCTGCTGAAAAAGTCTATAATTCATGAGAAACTTCTGGCAAAAGAGAAGTACACATTTCCAGAGATTGTGTCCCTGTTGAAAGAGGTAAATCTATTCATTTTTTACTTCCTCCAATAAGTTTTATGTTCACATTGTAAGAGAGGCTATTTCAAACCTTCCAGAGAATTTTTGGGATGCTACAAGCCCAAACGTTGGCTCATTCAGGATCAGAGGCAGAGCGTGACTTTGAAAAGATTGTTCGTGCTCTCACCAGGAAGGAAATAACATGTTAGTGTGATCAAAATTTGCCTTGATAGAAATATCTACCAAATTCTCTCTATAATATGGCATTGCCATTAAGAAATGGTTACCCAATCTTCATAGGGGTTTTGTGAGCAACTTTATGAGTCAAATTCTGTATGGTATTGGCAGCAAAGGAAAAGTGGACATTGGTCAAGTCATATTTGATCAAATTGCTGCTCATGGAACTTAAGGTAAGGTCAACCATCCGATTGGTTTTCCTTCTCTCATATATGAACTAGTGATTAAGCAATGTCCCCTTCTGAGGGCTGATTCTAATGCCTTGTTTGGAGAGCCTCTTTGTTTCAACGCTGAGCCCAATATGTTCACCGGGAATCATGATAACAATATTGAAGGGGGGCAAAGTGCTCCATGTTGGAATCGATCTAGGGTTTGAGAAAATAATTAACGCTTCGGTAAGCGGCGGAATTTTAAAAATTTTCTTTTACAAGTAAAACAGTTTTTACTAACCTAGACAAGTGCAATTACATGTAATTAAAAACCAATATGAGCTAGAAGTTTACTAACCTTTCTTGAAGCTTGAACTTTGAAGAAGCTTGTGGAAAGTTTGCAACGCTCGTCTCCCCTCGCAGCACGTCTCTCTTTCTTTCCTCGGCACCTCGAGCAACCACGAAAGTTTCTATCACTAAATCACTCGAAAAGAAGGAATCAGTGAGTGGGCACTTTTAAACACTACGACTTAAGAACGAGTCTCGAAGTCGCAGAGCTAAACACTAGGTCGAGTGAGGACCTAGGTGCCAAGACAAGAAAAAAAATCGAAAATAAACTAGAGAGAGAGAGAGAGAGGATTTTCGGCCAAAGTTCTAGAGAGAGAGTCTCTCAAATCTCTTAAACTTGGATGAATTGAATTGTGAGGAAATGAGGCTCCTATTTATAGGAGAGGCTTTACCTTCAATAAGGTAGTTTCCTCTTCTATAGAATATCACATATTCATGAGCAAATATTGCCTCTTTCCCACTTGAGAAACTCGGCCAAACAAGGCTTCTAGAAGCCTTGATTTGTTTCCAATTTTGTTCATGGCTTGCCTTTTCTCTCAACATGGCCGATTACCCTAGTGCATCTACATGCAAATTTGTTTCCTCTTTTTATTTTGGCAAGTATCTAAATACATTTATGCACAAAATAAACTCCCTTTCTTTCTTAGGGTTGGGCGCCCAAGGCCTTCTAGAAAAGGCTTCTAGAAGCTTTTCCATTTGTTCATGACAACATGAAAAATGCCCATTAAGAATTTTCAATAAAATTCTTATGAAATGAAATTAATTCACAAGGCCCAGTTAATCATATTATGGCCGAGTGACATTAAGTCATCAAATGAACTTGTCAAAATTTATTGACATCCATTTCATCCTTATGTCTCAAAAGACAAAAATACCCTTTCGACAATTTTCGTTCTTGTTTTGACTTAGCTTCCAGTTTAACAATTCCTATCGATGTGATTCGTGACAGTGACCTCATGGACCCAAATGAACAAAGCTTGAGCTAAACACTTGGACTCAAAAGTTCATAAACCTTTTCCAAGTTTAGCTTAATGCCAACTGACTCCACTAAAGAGCTGACACTGAAAATCTCTCGGTTCAAATGAATTTATTTTCTACTCAAGAATTCGACCTAATTATGATGAGCGGATCCACTGAATATTATCTATGTTTACCATTCATGAATGTCATCAGCTAGTCGGGATTTACTAAATTACCATTTTACCCTTCTAGCTGTTATTTCCTCAACTCCTTTGTCGCTTGTGAATAAGTTAGAAACAATGTATTGACGAGGAGGTAACAAGTCACATTGTTTCATCCAAAAGAGTCAGGACTCAATTTGGACACTGGCCAGTTCATTTATTCACACTCCAAGGAACAAAGCATGAGGTGGCATACATTGCATTTCAGCAATCTTGTACATGAATTCCATATCTATGAGAACTTCACAAAGTTACTCATGACAGACTCACAACTTAGTACTTCACCAATAGGCCTTGTTCGGAATCACATAGTGAGTCCGAACTTTGACTTTCTCAAATGAGAATACTAAGGTGTGAAATGGCATGTCTCATTTCAGGATTAAGGTAAGCATGATGCAATTCATACATAGTGACTTCGAGACATAAGAGGTTAAATGGTTTGTTCTTATATTGTCTCTAGAAGTGCACTGGTCAATTCAGTACCTTCGGAAGATACCTAGAAGACCTATAGAGTCCCCAACTCTCAATGCCTCATAACCAGACATCATAGATTCTTCTAACAATCATACTGAGGTCAATAGTCCTTTGACCCTAAGATTGCGAATATATCGTTTTAAGCAAACTACGAAGAGTTTGTTCATGCAAATCTACATTTGTCTCTTCGTAAGTTGTTAAGTTTGTTTATGGACTAAAAGACTAAGGTTTTATCATAAAGCTTCAAACAAAGAAAGAATGAATGAACGTTTCAACTTTATTAATGAATAGATAGGCAGTTACAAGCAAGAGTCTTCATGAGACTTTATTACATCAAATGTACAAAATAAAGACTACAACTCTTCTTGTGGGCACCATTGACAACACTCCAGGTATTCAAGTAGATGTTCAATCATCTTCCTCAAATGCATGTACTCCACATTCCTGCTCTGTTTCCATGAAAGAGAGGATCATCGAACAACTCAAACTTGAAAGAGAGGATCATGATAACAATATTTAAGGGGGGCAAAGTGCTCCAGGTATTCAAGTAGATGTTCAATCCTCTTCCTCAAATGCATGTACTCCACATTCCTGCTCTGTTTCCATGAAAGAGAGGATCATCGAACAACTCAAACTTGAGATCAAAGAGCAGATCGATGAGATCAAGAAGATCACCACCTCTAGAATGCATCTATATATGCTCCTACGTGACATCAAGTACACGGTCAAAGAAGTCCAAGCTGAAGATGAAGAAGAAGACCCCGCTGCATGAAGAATGATGTAATTTATTTTCTTCTTTTATTTCTTTTCAGTATGTTTAGCTCTTTTTACTCTCAACGTAGACCTTGATATTCTCTTTGTTGGGGGAGTATTTTTCGTCAAGTGCTTTTATTTTAGGTTGTAATAGATAGCCTTATACAATGCTTTACTTCTTTTTGCCTAACTTAATAAAACTATTATAGCTTTCTTTGTTTGCTCGAAGCACTCCGCGCAATGTCGATTTGTTTTGCAAAATATGCCAAGGGGTGATTGTTGGATCCTCCATGGCATTTTTTTGTTTGGAAATAACAATTTTAATTGAGTTGTTCAAGACAAGCTGCAAGAAGTTGTTGAAGACTCCGCTCACCTAAAGTCACTTGTCCTCCCGTGCGAATGTAACTAGAACTATCTTGTTTCCAGTCTGAATTATATGGTGAGTTCTTATCGAATATTTGATTTCCGAGAATATCATATTCGTGAGTGTTTGATGTTAACCTAATAAAAGCTCGTTGTTGGTCGAATTAGGCTAATCAATTTTTTGTTTGGTCAATTCAAGCCGACATGAGCCTTAAACCGGTCTCTTTGCTTTGGAGATCTTCATCGACAATCGGTTCTAGGTATTTCCTACTGTTGTACTTTATTTGTGCAGAGTTTGTGAGTGTGTGTTTTGCTTTGATGTGCTCTGCCAATCTTCGGAAGAGGATTGCATAGAGAAGAGAGGTAATCTCTAATCTAAGAGGAGCCTAGATTGCCATCCATTAAAGAGATAAAAAAAAAAAAAACTATGTGTTTGAGAGGGTTTTTGCAAACCTTGATAATGTACCTTTGATTATTGAGATAGTTGATCGCTTTTCACCCTGACGTATGAGTCCCACTGAGTAGGTACTTTATCATCAATTAGAGCAACCAAATCTCTATGTCCTTTATTGCTTTCTGATTGATTGCTTGTTTGTTTGATGATTTAATTAATTATACTAAAAACAATCAGTTGTTCAACAAGTTGTTTTATCCAATAGTTGAACAACCACCTTAAAATATGAAATTGAATAGATATTATGCTTTTTGTTTTAGTTATGTAAATATACAACACTTAAAAATCTTACATGATTTTGAAAAAAAAAAAAAAATTATTATATTATATATTTTCGTTTTGATTTTATTGAATCCTTTTATTATATGAAAACATTTGAATGTTAAGGCTACTAATGAGCATTGTAGTCAAATTGTTTAAGCCAATATTAAAGACTGTAATCCGATAAAAAAATAACCACATATGTAAACCTTCCAGAAAATCTTAGTAGTCGTACAATTTGACTACAACAAAATTCAGTAGTCGACATGTATATAATGTAGTAACAAGTTTTCACTACAGTTTTTTTTTTAAAGTAATGGGACAAAAACCAAAGTCGTATGTAACGTAAAAATACTCCTATACGATATATGTCAGAACGAAAACCGCAGTCGTTGTTTAAAGACTATTGTCGAACGTTGTATTTGATAAATGTTTTTTTGTGATATTGTTTGTATTTACATTTGACATGTACCTTCTGTTATTGCTCAATTTTGAACATTGATTATAGATGGCGGGTCAACCCAAGATCGGATCAAGTGGTCGCTCCCGAACCGGCTATGTGGAACTCGAAAGTCACGAGTGTCGCTCCTTTACCTCAAGAACGCACTCCGACGCTCAACATTACTCTTATTGTTATGAGTGAGGTAGAGGCAATAAAATTCGTTGAATATATTAATGAGATTTGTGCTCGATCAGAGAAAATTGTGTGCGGGGGATCCATGGCATTGTTTTAGAACTCTGAAATCAAGCAATTTGTGTTTAGAAAAAGTTAATTCTTTCCCTCGAGGAGGAGAAGTATTTATAGGTGAAGAAGTGGTTGAAAAACCCTTCTATTTGAGTTTATGTTGGATATGCTTTGACTCAAGGGCTCAGTGCCTCAGTCTGTTGGGTTTCCTGATGCGGAATTCATGGCAAGACCTTCTAAATTGGTTAATAATAATTCAGTTGAGAAATGAGTCATTTTTCTCTCCATCCAAACATCTCTCATTCCTAAATCTCAACTATATGCAATTTTTTTTCCAATTGTATTAGATGCCAGAACTTTCTTACATAATCCTAGTTCTTAGGTGTGACCTATACAAATATAACTGAATGATCTGAAAAGTCAAAACCAGTTGTTTTCGAAGGAAAAAGAATACAAAGTAGTTCTAATTAATTACTCTATTTAATATTTTCGAGGAAAGACGACTAAATTCTACTTTTTTTTTTTGCTTGAAAAAAAGAGTAACTTAACGGGTTATGTGGACTACTTTGGACCACACGTAATTTAGAGATTTATTTATTTATTTAAGTTAAACCGTATCTTTTATAATAACTAGCGTTTGTTTTATATCCTTTATTTTTTGTATTTTTGTGATTGCATTTCAATATATATTAATCTTGGAGAAAACATGCATGCAAATTGCAAAGGCTTATTGGCGTGTAGTCGTAAAGAAAAATGCGTCTTGTCTTCTATTTTTGTCCATACTCTTAAAATGTATTTTTCTTACCTTTTAACACGTTTTGGGTTTAGTTTCAAGTGGCAAAATAATTTAATTTTCAATGGTACGGTATAGTTATAAATTAAATTAAAAAAAAAATTGTTACAATTAATCAATTTTTTAATCTCTTTTAAGATTATAGATAAAATTTCATTTATTAAGAAAATAATTAATCAGACTGAAGTAAATTAAATTAACTAAACTAATTAATTTAATTTATTTCAACATGATTAGCTATTTTCTTAATAAACGAAATTTTGTCTATAATCATAAAAGACTCTGTTATCAGTTAATTTAATTTATTTTGGCCTATACTACACTAAGCCGAAATGAATTAAATTAAATAAACAAGTTAATTTAAGTTACTTCCACTTGATGAATTATTTATTTAACAAAATAAAACTTTAACTATTTTTTATAACTATTTTTTTAAAACTTTGAGTTAATCAGCTACTGACTTAATTTCCCTTTTAAATTATAAGAAATAGTGCCAAACTCAGATATGAAGACTAATTGATAAGTATCACATCTCTCTCATGCAACAAAATAAAAATCTTAAAAGAAGACGGTACATAAATATAAATACGTACTATAAGATGATAACATGGTCAGTCTAAAATGACCCAAATTTGTTGAACTTTGGAATGGAAAGGAAATCATGAGTGACTATTACAACTATTATTAGAATTATTTAGCTCAATTCAAGCATAGCCTATTATCCTTCAAAAAAAGAAAAAAAATTCAAGCATAGCCTATAGCCTTTATGTATAAATATATTTATATATAAATTACAAAATAGCCACTATTTCAAATCTTTCACAAAATAGATATTTTTCAAACGATAGACTATAATTTTTCTTCTGAATTAATTTATAAACATAAAATAAAGTTAAATAGAGTTTAAAATAGTATACACGTTTTTTTTTAAGTAAACATAGAAAAAAATGTGACTGTTTCTAACTTTATAAAAGTTATTTTAGTAATAAAAACTTTAAACATGTTATTTTCTTGATAAAGTACAAAAAAACTGCTACTAGATATATTTCTTAAAAACTCAAAATTTATTAAAAGTTAAAGTCTTGAGCGATTAATGTAACCAAATATGCGAGGAGCATCAAATGAAGAATGCTAATACAGCGTAGAAAAAGTATTGTAACTACATAATATTTACGCGACTGATGTAATTTTATCGCAGAAAGTAGTTAGTGCAATAGAATAATTTTGGGTTCAAAGCTCAAAATTATTTTTACTAAGTGCGGGCAAGACTTCGCGGTTATTTATTTAAATTTTTCAAAAAATCAAATATTTTTATCACGAAAAAAATTAAGGTCATTTTTTTCCTTCTTATCGCTTAAAATTCCCTCTCTCTCTCTCTCAACCTATCCTCGCCAATTCCCTATCTCTCAACCTCTCATCGTCGATTTACTTCCTCTCAACCCCCCTTGTCCTTCATCAAATGTCCTATCAATCTCTACACCTTTCACTATTCGCATGAGAAGGTCGTCGCCCGCTGTTCATCTCCGGCCCACACAATCACAAAGTCCATCGACCGATGTTCATCACAAGCTTAGAGAATCCAGAACGCAGCCGCACGTTGGTCCAAAGTTTTCTCTCATCGTTCTCTTTCATCGATCGTATGTCATCGTCAAGTTTTTTTGTGTCTCTCTCCGTAATTTGAATTCGGTGTGTGTGTGCGTGTGCGTGCCCCCATGAATGTGCATGCTTGTGCGTGTTTGTGTGTTTGTATCTGATATTTGTGTATGTGTGTGTCTGAAGCTTTTGTGAAGCGTTGTGAATTTTATTTCTAGATTTAAACAAATGCAATCAAACTTCATCGGAGGTAGTGGCAGTAGAGGCGGCTATTGTCAATGGTGCCCACAAGAAGAGTAGTAGTGTCTATTTATGTATATTTGATGTAATATAGTCTCACGAAGACTCTTGCTTGTAAATGCTAAATCATTAATAAAATTTGAAACGTTCATCCATTCATCCTTGTATGTTTGAAGCTTTATGATAATCTATAGTCTTTAGTCCTTAAACAAATCTAACAACATATGAAGAGACAAATGTAAATTTGCATGAACAAACTCTTCATGGTTTGCTTAAAACTGCATATTCACAATCTAAGGATCAAAGGACTATTAATCTCAGTCCGATTGTTAGGAGAATCTATAATGTCTCGTTATGGGACATTGAGAGTTGGAGACTCTATAGTTCTTCTAGGTATCTTCTGAAGATACTGAATTGACCAGTGCACTTCTAGAGACAGAATAAGAACAAACCATTTACCTCTTATGTCTCGAAGTCACTATGTATGAATTGCATCATTCTTACTTCAATCCTGAAATGAGACATGTCATTTCATAGCCTACGTATATCACCTATTTGAGAAAGTCAGAGTTCGGATTCACTATGTGATTCTGAACATAACCTATTGGTGAAGTACTAAGTTATGAATATGTCATGAGTTACTTAGTGAAAATCTCATAGATATGGAATTCATGTACAAGATTGCTGAAATGCAATGTATATCACCTCATGATTTGTTCATTGGAATGTGAATAAATGAACTGGCCAGTGTCCAAATTGAGACATGAATCTTTTGGATGAATCACTGTGACTTGTTAGCTCCTCGTCGATACATTGTTTCTAAATTATTCACAATCGACAAAGGAGTTGGGGAAATAACAGCTAGAAGGGTAAAATGATAATTTTGTATATCCCGACTAGCTGATGATATTCATGAAAGGTAAACATAGATAAAATTCCGTGGATCCACTCATCACAATTAAGTAGAATTTTGAGTAGAAAATAAATTCATTTGAACCGAGAGATTCTCAGTGTCAACTCTTTAGTGGAGTCAGCTGACATTAAGCTAAACTTGGAAAAAGTTTATGAACTTTTTAGTCTAAGTATGTTAGCTCAATCTTTGTTCATTTGGATCCATGAGGTCATTGTCACAAGTCATTCGAGTAGGATTAGTTAAACCAGAAGCTAAGTCAAAATAAGAACGAAACAAGTTTTACGAAAATTGTCTAAAGGGTAATTTTGTCTTTCTGGACATAGGACGAAATGAATGTCAATAAATTTTTGACATTGTCATATGATGACAAATTTCAATCGGCCATAATAAGATTTTTGGGCCTTGAGGATTGAATCTCATTTCATGGAATTTTACATGAATTTTTTTTTTTTGGAATCATTTTACATGAAAATTCTTAATGGGCATTTCTTATGTTGTCATGAACAAATGAAGAAACATCTAGAAGGTCCTTCTAGAAGCATGTTGGCCGTCCAATCCAAGGAGAAAAGGGAGATTATTTTGTGCATTGATGTATGAAGATACTTGCCAAAAGAAAAAGAGTAAACAAATTTCCTCTACATGGAAAGGATATGGGCGGTAATGCAAGGCAAGGGAGAAGCAAATCAAAAGAAGAAACAAATCCATGGTCTTCTAGAAGAGTACATGGCCGTGTCACATAAGAGGGAATAAGGGCAATATTTGCTCATGAATATGTGATATTCTATAGAAGAGGAAACGACCTTGTTGAAGGTAATTCCTCTCCTATAAATAGGGCCCTCATTCTCATTATTTTCTCATCCTAAGTTTTAGAGATTGAGAGCTTCTCTCTCTAGACTTGGCCGCCCCCTCTCCCTCTCTCTCTAGTTCTTTTCGTTTTTGTTTTGGCACATAGGTCCACATTTGACCGAGTGTTTTAGCTCTCCGACTCTTAGACTTGTTCTTGATTCGTTGTGTTTAAAAGTGCCAACACACTAATTCCTTCTTTTCTCGAGTGATTCATGTGATAGAAACTTAAGAACGATGAAAGACGAGCTGCGTGAGGAGACGAACGTTTCAACCTTCCTAAGGCTTCTCAACTTTCAAGCTTCACAGAGGTTAGTAAACGGTAATACTCTTTAGTAGTTTTAATTTAAATATAAACACGTACTTACTCTTTGTCTGGGTTAGTAAAAACGTTTTACTTGTTTAAAAGAAAATTTTTATTTTTCGCTGCTTGCTCGAAGCGTTAAATCTTTTCTTAACCCTAGATCAATTCCAACAGCGGCGACATTGGACATCTTTTACGCGAATAGATATACCTTCGCCCCGCTTCTAAATACTTACTCGATTTTCTTTCTTAAGTTTCTTCATGATATAGGTGTAAAGGAAAATAAAAAGCCAACACAGGAGAACAAAGAGATTTAGTTGGCAGGGCATTCTGTAACCAAATGTGATTTTTTGGGTTTTGGAATGTTATGATTTATTGTGTTTTGAAAAGTCAAGACCTTGCTTTCATTTTGAATCGAGCAAGCTTAAAGCAAGTATAACGATGTCATGACGGGCATCCTCCACATGATTTTTTTAGGGAGAGAATTATTCCATGGGAATCCTCTCCAGTAAAACCCTAGCTCACCTTGACGCTTCATTGCAGTAATGGTAACACTAAAATAATGGTGCATAACGACATAAGTAGTAATGGTGACACTAAAACAAACAATATGGTTTTTAGCTGTTGAAAAAATGAATGAGGAGTTAACTGTATCTAGCGTAAAATTTTAGTAATATATGCCGCCATTTTTTCTCTATATATATATATATATATATATATATATATATATATATAAACATGTGTGTCTGTGTGTTTGAAACTATGTATGGGATTTATTTTGAAATCCATCACATCTCTAAGGGTTTTCAGCGTCTGTTGTTTGTCTCGCCATCGGTTATCCTAGCCGGTAAGTTCTGTGCACTATCCATGGCGGCGGGACATCATCGAGGTCAAGTATGCGGAAAGATAATGAGGCACTAAGGAAAGAACTCAATCAAGTCAAGTCTTTTATTAAAATTAAGTTTAGAAACGAGTTTAATATCGAAAAAAAAACTTTGTTAGACATGTTTTTCTTTTTATGTACTTAACAAACTTATATATCTTTTGTATCTTTAACTAAAACTTTATTTATAGATACTAATTTAACTTTCTTATCTTAATTGCACATTTAGATTTAAAAATTCACTTTGTGCGCATATTTTTGTCGTTAAACATTTCGCATCGAATAGTACCACTTCAATATTGTCCGAGAGCACTACAAAGAGTAATATAATATACTTACAAGCTTCTTAAATGCTCATGTTGTTACATGTGTTGTTGATATATTTTTTATGGCAAGTTTTTCTTGGCAAGATGTCATGCAAAATTCTCCAGGATATGTGACACACCTTGGCTGCTGTCTGCAAAAACTGTATTTTTGGCAAGTTTTCAATTTCGCCAAGATTGTTAGCAGAAGACCTTCTACGTATTTTTCT
This sequence comes from Urtica dioica subsp. dioica, assembly GCF_054948205.1. Classification (NCBI taxonomy): domain Eukaryota; kingdom Viridiplantae; phylum Streptophyta; class Magnoliopsida; order Rosales; family Urticaceae; genus Urtica; species Urtica dioica. The sequence goes on from NC_142761.1 coordinate 34,211,951, forward strand.
CTCCGTGAATAGGTACGAAAACCCTAATTCGACTTCCAGAATTGTTGACCACTAAAGAAGAAAGCTTATGCCCTTGATGAATTTTGACGCATTCATACACACTATTAGGGTTCGTAGACGTGCGAGATTGGCAGATTGAGAAACTGATTGTCTGGTGTAACTCATTAGATGTTATTTTTTATTAATAAGTCATTAGGTTCTTGTTTGGGCTTTTGTGTTTTCGTTATTGAACATTCACGATCAGTAACATTAACAATTACCAAACGAAGTGAGGGGAGCTCATATTCAGAGGGTGCTTCAGTTGAAATTTATGCATATTAATACGAAAGGGCTTTGAAGTGGGGACCGATCATATAAGACCATCAAAGTAGATGACGTTGCACCAAACTGAGTTACCATTCTTTATGTCATTTACTTTCACGCACTGCTTTATATTTTTCACCTACTGCATTGGAACAGATTGTTGAATCCAATAGAATACTTTAAATATAACTCTATTCAATATTTGATCTGTTCAATGAGATAAAGAAAAAATAATCGTAAAAAAGAAAAGAGAAGTTTCTTTTGAAGTGGATAGCTGAATACCAAGTATGGCTCGTAATAATCTATCTTCTGGAGCATACGAGGTGTGAGAAATGATTCTTAGCGCGTGCTACAAATTTCAAGTGATCGATCGGTTTCTACTCTGCGGAGACCGGCTTGACCCTAAGGTGGTACTTTGGGCGCTGGTTTTTCGAAACCGATGGCAGGCGTCAGCCCCCATACATGGTCTTACGACTTTGGTCATTTTTTTAGCTTAACCTGACGCAATGTAGACGCTTAGCAAATTAAGGTAAACTTAGACTTAGAGAACATAAATATAGAAATGAGGTTAAGGTATATACGATAGAATAACCTTTTTCGCTCCGCTTAGCCTTCTCTAGGGGTATTTTAGTGATAGGTTCTATAGGAACTGGACGATCCTATTTGGTCAAATACCTTTGCGATCCCAGGTAAGATCTGTTCAGGATCATGGGATCCTGTTCTATCAGATAGGAAGGGCTGTTGCACAAAATGCACAGATTGACTCTACATTTTGCACGGCATCTTGTCTCTAACTAAATAGAATTTCAATTGGTATTAGAGCGGGAATTCAAAGGTTAGGGTGTATTCCTTGTGTTTTTATCGTTTATTTTAGGGATGGATAATATCAGGGAAGGCGGATCTGTTAATCGTCTATCGGTGCTTGATGGGACAAAATATTCCTACTGGAAAGCACGCATGTAGGCCTTTCTGAAGTCAGTTGACAACAAGACTTAAAAAAGCTATTATTAATGTGTGGTCTTCCTCCTACAATCTTGGATGATGCATGACTTGCCTCTTTTAGGCCTGAGAAAGATTCGGATGATGCATAAGATGATGTTGTCCTTGGTAACTTTCGTGCTCTCAATGTTATTTACAATTGTGTTGTTAAGAATATTTCCAGGCTCATCAATACGTTTAAGAGTGCCCAAGAGGTATGGAAGATTCTTGAAGTTGCTCACGAGGGTTCTTCCAAACTGACAGATCTCATAACCCTACCAAAATTATTGGCACGCATAGCAAAATTATTTCTACCAAAATTATTGGTAGAAATTTCTTCAAGAATCTCCTCATAACCCTACCAAAATTATTGGCACGCATAGCAATCGAATCACAAACAACATCTCATTTTCCGATTATACATCCTCTCTGTTATCAGAAGTAGAGTTCTTGAATGCCACACCCTTATTCTTCTTCTCAGGTTCATCAAACGATAATTCAAAGGGCACGAGAAACCCAATCAACTCATCAACTTTCATCTTAGAGAGATTATGCATTTTTTCAATAGTTGTAATCTTCATGCAAAATCTCCCGGGAAGAGACCTTAAGATCTTACGGAGAAACTTCTTTTCAGACAACCCTTCTCCAAGGGAATATGACTCATTGGCAATATCACAAAGGCGAACATTGAATTCAGAGTTAGTCTCTTCTTCAAGCATGCACATAGATTCAAATTTGGCGTTGAGAAACTGGAAGGAAATTCATTATGAGAGAGAATAAATGATAATATCTTATTTTCTTAATTTAATGGAGAGAGAATTTATCAACCATTATTATTCTTTCTTATTTATTTGGTTACCTGATTTCTTTTCTACAAATCTAGCAACTAATTAAAGAGATAATATTAGGTAGGCGCCTAACACATGGTCACGGGCCAAGGAATTTTCAAATTTACAATGTCCATAAGGCCCAACTTAAAATTCAATTAATTTTTTACTTGATCCAACAATAAATAATTAATTTCACAATAAATATTTAATTCAACAAATAGACTAATTTCTGAATGAATGCTGCTAATATCTTTTACAGTTGTGACATTGTAATAATAAATATTCATTATTACTAGAGAATTCTTATCCATCTTTATCAGAGCCGAATCGGAGACTATGGGCCTAGTAACAAAAGCTCACATAAATCTGATTAAAAAGGCGAAACAGTCCTTTCTCTTTTTCAATCGATTCTTCAATCTTGGAGACACTCCACAAAATAATCCAAGACTGCACTCATCTTATTACTAGAATTATATTTTACGCATCATAAAAGCGTCTACTGATATAGTCAGTAGGTGATCAAAATCCTATAGGTTAAAATCGTATGGAGAAAGGTCAATTATTCCGTTATACTCTTCTTGATACATATGAGCCCTAAGCACCATTGCTTCCCCGGCGAAAGATTCTTTCCTACGTACTTACTTCAAAAGTGTGTAAAATCAATCGATTATGGAACCAACCCTTAGGTGAGTATACATTGATCTACTTTCTGGAAGGCTGGATTTCGTATATGTGAATCATATTCCGCTCAGATCATATCTCAAACTCCCAATACATAAGTATTCCAGCATAATAGTAGCCTTTCACGAATTAATCAAAGTATTCGGTAATATGACCTAGACGTCCAAGATTACTTTAGGATTTAGATTAAGTCTCACTGTGACCATCATAGCGACCCTGGTTAGTGTGTCGTAACTATCCTTAAAGGACACATCAACAACCAAAGTCTCCAGGCCGTACACTTACCAAAAGTGTAGAATGCTCCCACCAAGTGGTCAACCTTCACTTGTATTCCAGATATATGATTTTAGATACACCTATCTAGACATGTATCAATCATCGACCACGTTTTAGCCACTTCATGAACTTAGATGCCCAACATGTAATTCATTTTAATACAAAGGTTATTCATGATAATTGTTATTGATTCTCTTTAGAAAATAACCCACTAATCATAAATGCTAATAAAGTGAATTTCTTATCGAATTCAGTAATCATTCATGTTTATTTTATTATTTTCAGTGGGAAATATTCCTAACAGTTCTTACTCTTATGTTCTTATATGCAAAAATTTATATTCTAAGTTATTTATATTGTTTTACAACATTCGTTGACCATTTGATTTGTGTGATTTGAGCATGTTCATACTCTCCGATCCCGTTCTTACTCGGCCTACCATTTTGAGGTAAATGTTCTTCAATTTCGAAGTTTTTTTCATGTTATTTTCATTTGTTTGATTGTTGCATTGCTATGATGGTTTATTTGGATTTGTATTGATAAATTTCTATTCGATTGTGTATTGGGATGGGTATTAGCTTGAATTTGTGAATGTTTCTAACTTATATGATTTGAAATACGGTATAAAGTATGGAATAATGATAGTGGTAGGTATAAAATGATAAGTTTTAAAGGCATTTATATAAAAACATCCTCTATTATATGAAAAATGATGTTGTTTTTCATTTTTTGAAAGATTAAATTTGTAGTAAAGTTTGTCCTTTTGTAAATTCAATATTTAATTAATAAATGTTTGATTGTGTTTGTTTGATATATGTCATTTTTTTTACTTGAGTGTCAACTAGTGCATCACTTGTGGTTTAGTATACATATCATTAGTTGTTGGGTTTGATATAATGTTTTTATAGTCTTATCAAATGGCCAAGTCATGGATGACTTCATATATAGGTACAAAATAATACTGTAATGGTGTGGAATGTTTTTTAAAGTCCTTGTCTAGCGGTGTCCAAGAATAAAAATCGAATTCCTTGTCCTTGTGAGAAATGTGAAAATTATCAATACCGTGACATCGGTTCTTTAAGAGATCATTTGATCATAAACGGTGTAAAAAAAGCTACACTCAGTGGATACATCATGGTGAAAACTCTAAGAAGCACAAGAATAGTGAAGTGTCAGTCGAAAATGTTCCTAGTGGTGACGATGTTGACGCTCTGTATGCTGCTGAGACGGTTAAAAGTTTGCATGATGAACAACTTCATAATCATGAACAACTCTATTCCTTACTATCTGATGCCAAAAATTCTATGTTTCCTAGTTGCGCCAACTTTACAAAGCTCTCGATCTTAGTAAGGATGTTTAATGTAAAAGCTAAGTTTCGATGCAGCAATGTTATGTTCTCTGAACTGCTTGATTTGCTTAGAGAGATGTTGCCCGAAGACAATCATTTGCCACCGAGTCCTTACCTAGCCAAAAAGAACATTTTCCAGCCAATTCCCGTTCTTCTTAACGACGATCGTTTTCGCCAGCCAATTCACTACTACAAATTCACATTTCTGGTGCGGAAGGGTATTAGGTGCGACATGTCACACCTAAATGTCGCACCTAAACACATATTAGGTGCGACATGTCGCACCTGATACTCATCCAGGTGACTAAATATCTCGGTAATGTTAAGTGGTATTCGCTGACACAGTGTCGCACCGGATAATATCTCGTCGCACCTAATATCTCTAGGTGCAACTATTGTCGCACCTAATACCTATAGGTGCGACTATTGTCACACATAAAAGTTTGAAAATTTAAAACGGTCAAGAAATTCCCCCCGAAATGTTTTGCTGGTGTGAGTTCATATTCGGTGCGACATTGGATGCGACATGTCGCACCGAATATGATTATTAGGTGCGACGGCAACGCACCCAATAGTTTTAGGGTATTATAAAAACCCGAGCCTTCTTCTTTCTCGCCCGAGCCTTCTCTCTCTAACTATGTACCCCGCGTCTCTCTCTGCAACTCCGGCAAGCTCGACCTTGGCCCAGCCTACACGCATCCGTCCTCCATTGTGAACCTCGTCGTCCTCCTCCGGTATGCCACTCTGTCTCTCTGTCTAACCCTCTCTCTCAATCTCACACTCTCTCTCCGACCAGCGCGTCCCCTCGGCCCGTCTCCGGTGATCCGGGCAATTATAATTTTATGTGTTAAACTTATTGAAAATTTATTGCGACCGAGCCACAGAGGCTCAGTTTAGTATTTAGTATGTTAATAGGATAGTACTGGTTGGTTATATATGTATTTTTATTTTAATTACAGATTTTGGTTAGTCAATATTATAAGGGAAACTCTGCCGAATTTTCTGTAGAATAAAATGTATTTATCAAAAAATTAATTCTTTTGATAATATATTTTAACGAATTAACTAATTTGTTGAAGTTGGTTAACTCATTAATGAAATCAGTAGTGAATTTGTATACAATAACGAATTCTAACAATTTTTCAAAATTAATACATGTCTTTCACAATCTCTCTTTCACTATTACAAATTCGCTCTCGAGTCTTTCAAATATTACAAATTCTTATTTTAACGTTGAAAAATTACAGCGAAAGGAAGATGAGAGTATGCGCTTGGCTTTAGCGATATGGCCAGAAAAACACCATGACGCTAAGGGATCGTGGATGACGGACTTCGCGAAGTTGCAATTTGTAAGTTATTTTTGTTTTATTTACTATATTTAATTACTTAAATTATTCTTATCTGTTAAGTTTTTGTGCTTTTTTTGTGAAGGATCAAGTCACTGCCATGACGATAGATATTTTGCAACAAGAGGATGAGCAAAACACCGTGATCACCAAAGAAGATGTAGAGGAGTACACGATGCGCAAAGTTTGGGGGGTACGCAGAGACTAGGAAGTCGGGATAGGGCCTTCGATCCCAAGGTCATCGTTGGATGTGGCCCAAGCGCTAGATAGAGGCTCGTCAAGTTCGTCATCTCAGACCAATCCATTGGTTAGCGAGATGTGAGCTCAGATGGCCGCCCAACTAGCCGAGCTGCAAAAGATGCGGCAACAGATCGACTTCCTCACCCAAGTCCCAGATGCACAACCAGCCTCCCACGACTCCCAACCTCCGCCTGCACCACAACCAGGTGGCACAGATCAGCCGACGCTAGGTTCTACGCTGGGTTCTACGCCTGGTTCTAGGGATTGCTTGCGAGACCGTCCTTACGGAAGCGGAAGAACGAGTGGCAGCGCGTCAGGCAACAGGTACGAGGACGAGGAAGCGGTTCCCGAAGTTCTGCCAACTTATTTGGTAGAGGGAATTCTACTATCGATAAGTGGCATAGGAAAAAAATTAGGAATTGACTTTTTCGTTTTTATTAGACTGGATTTGTTTGTTTAATTCAAAATTCTATTATCAGAATATTATTTCTAATTTATAATTTTGTTAAATAATTTTTATTTAATTATAGATTAATTTTGATTTAATTTTCTAATATATAAATTTGTAAAAAAAATTAATTAAAATAACATATTCGGTGCGACATGTCGCACCAAATATAATGGCAGTAAGATTAATCGATGCGACATGTCACACCCGATATGAAATCACCCGCCAATTTTAAGAATTTTGGCAGCAAAATAGATTGGGCATTAGGTGCCACATGTCGCACCGGATAGTGTCGCACCTAATATGGACATCTTTAGGTGCGACATGTTGCACTTAATACCTTTAGCGATGGATTTTTAGATGTGACATTGTCACACCAAAAGTCGCACCTAATAAACTATTAGGTGCGACTTTTGGGGCATTAGGTCCAACAATCGTCGCACTGGATGCCTTTATTTGTTCTAGTGATTCTCGTTCTTCTTCTTTACGACTATTGTTTTGGCTAGCCAATTCGGGTACTTAACTTCTCAGATGATCCTGCACTCAAAAGTCATTCCACTTCGTCATTAATAACCTTGGCTCTTACTTGGCCAACTTTCCTTCTTTTTTTTCTTTACATGTTTAAAGCTTGGGTCGACGTTGAGTTTGTGGGATGCAACGTTGATGCTTATCCTAGGCATATCTTCGGTTGTCTAAGCAAAGGTTTTCATGTTTCTGTTCAAGAAGATTATTATCTCCATTCTCATCCATCCTTTTACTTCGGCCTCGATTCTTATGCAATGTTGAGGATTTGAACCATCGAGCAGAACTTAGGTATTAAACTCAAGGCATGGGGTTTCTTGCTCCTCCAATCAATCTTGCTCGACTCCCACGTCTTGAGCAATCGTGGTCTCACCGATGGTCATTAATTGCTATTGATCATCATCGGTTTCTTTTGTATTTAACTAATGGTTGCTCATGTAGCATATTCCGGATGCTTCTTGGCTACTTTTATTTTTTTTATCCATTCTGGTGCTGAAAAACAGACGTATTAGTGGTAGGTAGAAGGTACGGTTCATGCTGTAAATCCAAGGTCGTCCTAACATTATGTTAAATGGAGACGGGCAATCGAGGACTATGAACTCGACTATATGATTTATTCTAGTTGCTTGGATGGGGAATTTGACTACTCCCATGGATGGGGTGACCATACCGTTGAATCCGATTAGGTTGGTGAATTCTCGCTCGATACTAGATTCGTCGATGTTCATTTTCTTCAAGGTACTATTAAATATTACGTCTACCAAACTTCCATTGTCGACTAGAATTAATGCTATCACATAGTTTGAAACGTCCAGTTTGATAACTAGAGCGTATACGTGTAGCGTGATTAGTCCCATTGCTTCACTCTCCTTGAAGACGATCATAGATTCCTCATGATTGTCTAAAGTGGTTTGATGGGGGACATTTTTGAGTTGGCACTGATGCTCCTTGATGATGTTTATGGACTTGCTACAAAACTTTGAACCGCCAATTAGAAAGTCAATTCTAGGTTTTGTTTGGTCCTGAGAGGCGGCTTGAGTGCCCTCCTCATTGTGTCTTCCCATTTTTCTCTTGGTTTGGAATTAAAGCTTCTTTTCTTGGGAAGGGGTCCCAATTCGATACCCTTCAATTCGCTCTAAGTGAATTTATCGGCCAATACTTTCCTCATGGTTTCACAATCAATGGTGGCATGTCTAGCTCTTTGGTGAAATTTGCAATAGGCCTCTAAATTTTTAGTCTAGTTTTTCCGGAACCTACTGCTTGATCCCCATCGTTCACATTGTACACAGTTGGGGAGCATTGGTCTTTTTGGTGGGACCGTGGTTCTTCTTTTCTTATTGATATTGAAAACCTCCTAAGTTAGAATTTCCATGGGAAGTTTTTTGACATTCTGTTTTTTTTTCAAGATGCTCATTTCTTCTTTGCCAAGATGCGCGATGGATTGCATCCTCGACAAGGGATGGCCTGTTGACTATCATCTCCTCACAAAATCATGAGTTATAACAAAGTTCATTTTTCAGAGCTGTCAATGCCGACACATTATCGTTGTTCAGGATTTCGGCCATGACACTTTTGAAATGTGTCATGAAGCTCTTGAGGGTCTCGGAGTCAGTTTGTTGTGTGTTTCACAAGTCCTCCATGGTTGCTTCCTCTTTGACGAGCATGAAATAATGCTTAAGGAAGGCGGCATACAGTTTTTGAAACTGCCAATTGAGCCCTCTTTAATTCTTGAGAACCAGTCTAGAACGGCTCCAGACAGATTTTTAGTGAAAAGCTTACAGTACTCGGCGTCTACTTCATCCTCCCTGAGATGACCTCGGCTCATCGTAATTCAAAAAACGGTCATGTGTGACTTTGGATTGGTCGTTATGAAGTACTCCGAGAGTCTGACCTTTCTGGCGTCACCAATCTAGACCCTACTTATGTTGTGAGCAAAGGGAGTTCGTCCTATTTCAGCTATTAGGCGGTCGATCTCGGTTGCCCACCTCGTAGCTGAGTGCATCTTGAGGTGAACAGCTCGGAATTTGTCCTCTACCAACATACGAAAAGCTTCTAGCTCGGTAATTTTCGGTCTCGCGGTATTGAATGCATTTTCCTTAGCAAGAATCATGGTGGCCATATTGTTTCCACAATAGACGGGTCGACTCTGAGCTGGGGTGCTATCTGAGGTTGTTGAAAATCCATGGGGGACTGGAAGCAGATCCTGATGAGCTAACGCTCTAGGTATCACGGTGGAGCTCAGTTGGCCAGAGACTTCAATCACTGGTACAAATGACTCTTCTTCGAGTTGGGATGCCGGTCCTCCAGGGGGTGTAGGAGGCAGCATATTCGAGCTCGGTAGTATCGTCGGAGTAGAGGGTCCAACCTGGGAATACATCCCAGGATAATAGATGGGATAAGATAATCCCACACTTTAATGAGTTATTTGGATTCCGGAGAAGTGCAACCGAGTCCCAGTCAGAAGAACTCAACCATTTCTACCATCCCCATAAGGACGAGCTAAAGAGTTCATTCTACGGAGGTAGCTTTATCAGCTGCGTACCTCATCTTGAGGGTAGACTGTTTGGCGATCAGAGAGTTTAGAAGAGTCCGGGTGGCTTGCTAGAACTCTCGATTTTCCTCTGATGTAGCGATTAAATATTCTAGATGTGCTTTTATCTCAGAGGTGACCACCGGATTCAGCTCGGTCTGTTCATTTTTGTCAGCCATACTTTGTGAAACTAATCTTAACTTAATTCTTCAAGGTTAGAATTCTTTATAGAATTTTCCACAGGCGGTGCCAAATTATTGATGTCGAATTTGGTCCATCAACAATCACGAAACTATATAATATATTTGGAGTATGAATTTATTTATATCTACGAGGATCTCAAGAATTTTTCTTATTATAATTGAATAAGCTGAGGTAACAAAAATAACGGGTAATAATTGAATGGTGATAAAAATATACGATATTGTTGAATTTCGATCGAACGAGTACAACAGAGGTCGAGCTCTATACACTAAATGGTGACGAGCTCAATGAAGTTATGAGTTTAATTTTGTTGATAATAATAATAACAAGAAAAAAAAATCACATGTTTCACCTTCAACCTGATCCATTTCTATTTATAGCTGAGGTCGTCACTTTCTAGCCGTTGATCTGGAGGACAAGTGGTTGTGCTAGAGTTCTAAAGGAGCTGTACATGAGTTGCCCTACATTAATGAAGGCGAGAAGATTGGATGAGCACCGCTTCTTCTGGGTGACTGTGTGTATAACTGGACATAGTATTGACAGAGAACTGAGGTTATCTAGATGAGCTATACCTCGACCTGTGAAGAAACATGCTCTTTTTCGATGAGCTGGGCCTGGGCCGAGCGGAACTCAGCAAGGCCAAATCAGCTCAAGGGCTTCAGTCCAATTGAATATTTTCAGTGGGGAGGTCGAATTCTACACCCACAGTACCTAACGAATAATGGAGGCAGACAAGAGCAAGAGTGACATCTGAGCAATGAGAAGATGATGACCTAGTTTGCAATTTCAATCTTGTATACGACATAATGCTTAGCACTTAGGAATGCCGAGGGAAACAAAGTCCTTATTTGGCCAAACCTTCTTGCCGTCTCAAGTTAGCTTATGCACATTAGTCTTCATGGAAGGTCATTTCTCGGCATTGATGATCCTTCCTCGCCCCACTGAAATTTCTCACATACACCTTCCTCAAATCAGGACTATATGGCTTGTTGAGACCAGATGAGCTTCATAACAAACTTCTTCACCAATTTGGGATAGTATGGGCTAATCCCAAAAATAATATTGTTCAGTTGCACATCACTCAGTAGCTCCATAATTGCATCACACATCTGAGCATTCTCTGACAGCTCTTTCTCGGCAAAAATCTTGCGATGAAACACAAACTTCCACTTGATCACATTCTCTTCAAATAGCAAGGAGAAATTGTCTATAGGGACAAAAAGCACATTGTTTGGAAGTTTCTTCTGCGTAATGAAATGTTGCCCAACTTTAGAGCGTTTGGCATCACACTCCTCTTCTTCCAAAATTTCGTTCAAAATGTCATAAACATCTTACTCGACGCTCAACCACAAGTTTCTTCTTCATGTACTTCCTTTTGTTCATATCCTTCTTCTCTTTCTTCTTCTTTTGTTTCTCGGTAGTCTTCTTCTTCTTCTTCTTCTTACCCTTCAAGAAAGAAGACAATACGCCATCATCCTCGGGAATACTCTTCATCTTCTTAGAATACTTGTTCTCAGCAGCAGCAATATGCATAAACTCAGCACGTGCCTCATCAATCATCTATCTCTCTCAGCAACAACTAGCACATTCTCAATAGGGGCCTCAACAGACCTTTCTTAAACACTAGTCTATGTCTCATCATCAACATGCTCCAAAAGAGTATAGTGATCTTTATCGAAATTTTGATCAGTAGGCTTCGCACGATTCTCAATAGAGTGATCAATTACCGCATTTGACAAATCCATGATTCCATGTATCACATCTGCACTATGGGGATCAGTGACATATCCAAATACGACTCTAAGTTATCATAATATTTGGAAACATTATCAACATCATCAACCATCATGAATATCACATATTCATGAGCAAATATTGCTCTCCTTCCCTTAGAGTCACACGGCCAAATAGGCTTCTAGAAGCCTTTGGATTTCTTTCCTCTTTTGTTCCCTTCATGCCTTCGCCGAATTCCCTTAAGCATCCTCATGCAAATTTGTTTCCTCTTTTTCTTTTGGCAAGTATCTTGATACATTTATGCACAAAATATTCTCTCTTTCTTTGGGTATGTTGGGCGCCCATATTGTCTCTAGAAGGAGCTTCTAGAAGCTTCTTCATTTGTTCATGACAACATGAAAAAGGCCCATTAAGAATTTTCAATAAAATTCTTATGAAATGAAATTAATCCACAAGGCCCAATGTTATTGAGTCATCAAATGACCTTGTCAAAAAATTTATTGACATTCATTTCATCCTATGTCTCAAAAGACAAAAATACCCTTTTGACTATTTTCGTTCTTGTTTTGACTTAGCTTCCAGTTTAACTATTCCTACTCGATGTGATTCGTGACAGTGACCTCATGGATCCAAATGAACAAAGCTTGAGCTAAATACTTGGACTCAAAAGTTCACAAAACCTTTTCCAAATTTAGCTTAATGTCAACTGACTCCACTAAAGAGTTATCACACAACTGACTCCATTCATGAATTCCATATCTATGAGAACTTCACAAAGTTACTCACCGACATTCTCACCACTTAGTACTTTACCAATAGGCCTTGTTTGGAATCACATAGTGAGTCCGAACTCTGACTTTCTCAAATGAGAATACGTAAGGTGTGAAATGGCATGTCTCATTTCAGGATTAAGGTAAGCACGATGCAATTCATACGTAGTGACTTCGAGACATAAGAGGTTAAATGGTTTGTTCTTATCTTGTCTCTAGAAGTGCACTGGTCAATTCAGTACCTTCGGAAGATACCTAGAAGAACTATAGAGTCTCCAACTCTTTATGCCTCATAACCAGACATCATAGATTCTTCTAGCAATCATACTGAGGTCAATAGTCCTTTGACCCTTAGATTGCGAATATATCGTTTTAAGCAAACTACGAAGAGTTTGTTCATGCAAATCTACATTTGTCTCTTCGTAAGTTGTTTAGTTTGTTTATGGACTAAAGACTAATTTTTTATCATAAAGCTTTAAACAGACAAGGAGGAATGAATGAACGTTTCAACTTTTTATTAAGGAATAAGCAATTACAAGCAAGAGTCTTCATGAGACTTTATTACATCAAATGTACAAAATAAATATTACAACTCTTCTTGTGGGCACCATTGACAATAGGTAGGAGATTCTTAGTTTTTTCATGGTTTTCCGAGCAGATTGTTTTCCCTTGTGATTGGGATTTACCTTTGGTGAGGCACTTCCGGCATGACCATCAGCACCTTTACCAGAGGTCAATCCCATGATCACATAAACACCATGCTTGTTTGTCTATACCTCTATAGCTTTCTTCGCGACTATATTCTTATTTGGAGCCTTCTTCAAAAGGACAGAGGTTCTAGCAACACTTCTTGTCCCAACCATTAACAAAACACAAAGTAAAAAGAGATGAGACTTTAGAAAAGCACGAATGAGCAAAGAAATAATAAAAAAATTCACTGAGCAGAAGCGTAATTTTTGTAAACTTCAAGCTATGACAATTCATGATAATAGAAACTGTAATTAACCTGCATGAGAAATAAACTGTCTCTCAAGTAAGCTGACAATGAACATAGCTCAAAACAATGACATAGAGACGGTTGGGCCAAACAGTATCACATGCCCAGACCTAGAGGAAATATGAGGCACATGTGGTAATAATATTGAATGCGCCAACCAAAACAATGGACCATGAGAAAAGTTGAGAGATAATTAAAACATTTTCATTTAGTTGGATCGGCCAACTAGATAAAGAACCCATGAATAGCCACACTAGACCGAATAATTATACAAGCTCATCACACAAAGACTAAGAGCAGAGAAAAGATTCTCAAGCATTAAGAGCTTTGGTAAAGATATCTGTTAGTTGTTTCTTAGTACAAACATGCTAAAGACTTATCTTCTTCTCTTCCACGAGCTCACGAATAAAATGGTGGTGGATGTTGGAATTGATCTAGGGTTTAAGAAAAAGTTTAACGCTTCGTTAAGCGGCGGAATTTTAAAAATTTTCTTTTTTCAAGTAAAACAGTTTTTACTAACCTAGACAAAGAGCAAGCACATGTAAATAAAAACTAAAATGAGCATAGAAGTTTACTAACCTTTTTAGACGCTTGAACGTTGAGAAGCTTTTGGAAAAAGGTTGCAACGTTCGTCTCCCCTCGCAGCACGTCTCTCTTCCTTCCTCGGCAACTCGAGCAACCACGAAAGTTTCTATCACTCGAGAGAAAAGGAATTAGTGTGTGGGCACTTTTAAATACTACGACTTAAGAATGAGTCTTGAAGTCGCAGAGCTAAACACTAGATCAAATGAGGACCTAGGTGCCAAAACAAAAACCAAAAATTAACTAGAGAGAGAGAGAGGATCGGCCAAGTTCTAGAGAGAGAGTCTCTCAAATCTCTTAAACTTGGATGAATGAAATGTGAAGAATGAGGCTCCTATTTATAGGAGAAGTCTCACCTTCAATAAGGTAGTTTCCTCTTCCATAGAATATCACATATTCATGAGCCAATTTCCTCTTTTCCTTCATGAGATACTCGGCCAAGGCAGCCTTCTAGAAGGCTTGGATTTGTTTCCTTTTTTGTTCTTTGCCTTGCATTGACTCTAGTTGGCCGATTTCCCTTCATGCATGTGTGGGAAATTTGTTTCCTCTTTTTCTTTTAGCACATTTATGCACAAAATATTCTCTCTTTCTTTGGGTATGTTGGGCGCCTAAACCATCTAGAAAAGGCTTCTAGAAGCTTTTCCATTTGTTCATGACAACATGGAAAAGGCCCATTAAGAATTTTCAATAAAATTCTTATGAGATTAAATTAATCCACAAGGCCCAATAAATCTAATTTTGGCCGAGTGTTACTTGTCATCAAATGACATGTTAAAAAATTTATTGACATTCATTTCATGTCTCAAAAGACAAAAATACCTTTTTGACAATTTTCTTTCTTGTTTTGACTTAGCTTCCAGTGTAACTATTCCTACTCGATGTGATTCGTGACAGTGACCTCATGGATCCAAATGAACAAAGCTTGAGCTAAACACTTGGACTCAAAAGTTCACAAAAGCTTTTCCAAGTTTAGCTTAATGTCAACTGACTCCACTAAAGAGTTGACACTGAAAATCTCTCGGTTCAAATGAATTTATTTTCTACTCAAGAACTCAACCTAATTGTAATGAGTGGATCCACAGAATATTATCAGTGTTTACCCTTCATGAATATCATCAGCTAGTCGGGATTTACAAAATTACCATTTTACCCTTCTAGCTGTTATTTCCTCAACTCATTTTGTCGCTTGTGAATAAGTTAGAAACAATGTATTGACGAGGAGCTAACAAGTCACATTGTTTCATCCAAAAGATTCGAAACTCAATTTTGACACTGGCCAGTTCATTTATTCACACTCCAAGGAACAAAGCATGAGGTGATATACATTGCATTTCAGCAATCTTGTACATGAATTCCATATCTATGAGAACTTCACAAAGTTACTCATGACATTCTCACAACTTAGTACTTCACCAATAGGCCTTGTTCGGAATCACATAGTGAGTCCGAACTCTGACTTTCTCAAATGAGAATACGTAAGGTGTGAAAGGCATGTCTCATTTCAGGATTAAGGTAAGCACGATGCAATTCATACGTAGTGACTTCGAGACATAAGAGGTTAAATGGTTTGTTCTTATCTTGTCTCTAGAAGTGCACTGGTCAATTAAGTACCTTCGGAAGATACCTAGAAGAATTATAGAGTCTCCAACTCTCAATGCCACATAACCAGACATCATAGATTCTCCTAACAATCGTACTGAGGTCAATAGTCCTTTGATCCTTAGATTGCGAATATATCGTTTTAAGCAAACTACGAAGAGTTTGTTCGTGAAAATCTACATGTGTCTCTTCGCAAGTTGTTAAGTTTGTTTATGGACTAAAGACTAATGTTTTATCATAAAGCTTCAAACAGACAAGGAGGAATGAATGAACGTTTCAACTTTTTATTGATGAATAAGCAATTACAAGCAAGAGTCTTCATGAGACTTCATTACATCAAATGTACAATATAAGGATTACAACTCTTCTTGTTGGCACCATTGATAACAAACTCCCATTTGACTCAAAGAAGATGTGTGTAGTCCTTCATGCCTAATCCCTCTCGATGTTGGTCAAAGACCTTCTTTGCTAGGGCCTTTGTGAATGGATCTGCTAGGTTGTCCACCGTTGAGATCTTCTTCACTTTCATGTCTCAGCGCTGCACGATCTCTCAAATCAAATGGTATTTCCTCTCAATATGCTTAGAGCGCTTATGGCTTCGAGGTTCCTTTGAGTTAGCGACTGCCCCACTATTATCACAATAAAGGGTCATGGGCTCGTCGACGTTTGGAACAATTTCCAAATACTTAAGGAATTTTCAAAGCCATACAGCCTCTTTGGATGCTTCACAAGTAGCCATATATTCTGCTTCCATTGTTGAGTCAGCAATGCAAGATTGCTTAATACTCCTCCACACAACAGCTCCACCATTAAGGATGAACACAGATCCCGATGTGGATTTCCTGGAATCCTTATCCGCTTGAAAATCGGAGTCGGTATATCCCGTCACAGTCAGGTCAGTACCTGAGTATGTAAGCATCAAGTTCCTAGTTCTTCGAAGATACTTAAGAACATGCTTAACAGCAATCCAGTGCTCGGGTCCAGGGTTGGATTGGAAACGGCTAACTACGCCAACGGCGAAACAGATGTCAGGTCTAGTGCAGAGCATAGCATACATGAGGCTTCCTACGGCAGAGGCGTAAGGAATTTTCCTCATGTCTTCAATCTCTTGTGCAGTCTTGGGAGACTGGTCCTTAGGGAGTGAGATTCCATGCCTAAAGGGTGTTTGGCCCTTCTTGGAGTCTTGCATCGAGAAGCGATCAATCACCTTATCAATATAAGATGCTTGAGAGAGCGATAAAGTCCGGTTATTCTCATGTCAATGGTGCCCACAAGAAGAGTAGTAGTCTTTATTTATGTACATTTGATGTAATAAAGTCTCACGATGACTCTTGCTTGTAACTGCGGAATTATTAATAAAAGTTGAAAAATTCATTCATTCTTCCTTGTCTGTTTGAAGCTATATGATAATATATAGTCTTTAGTCCTTAAACAAAACTAACAACATATGAAGAGACAAATGTAGATTTGCATGAACAAACTCTTTATGGTTTGCTTAAAACTGCATATTCACAATCTAAAGTTCATAGGACTATTGATCTCAGTACGATTGTTAGGAGAATATATGATGTCTGGTTATAGGGCATAGAGAGTTGGAGACTATATAGTTCTTCTAGGTATCTTCTGAAGGTACTGAATTGACCAGTGCACTTCTAGAGACATAATAAGAACAAACCATTTAGCCTCTATGTCTCGAAGTCACTACGTATGAATTGCATCATGCTTACCTCAATCTTGAAATGAGACATGTCATTTCATAGCTTAGGTATTCTTGCTAGATATGGAATTCATGTACAAGATTGCTGAAATGCAATGTATATCACCTCATGCTTTGTTCCTTGGAATGTGAATAAATGAACTGGCCAGTGTTCAAATTGAGTCATGACTCTTTTGGATAAATCAATGTGACTTGTTAGCTCCTCGTCAATACATTCTTTCTAACTTATTCACAAGCGACAAAGGAATTGATGAAATAACAACTAGAAGGATAAAATTGTAATTTTGTAAATTTCATCTAGCTGATGATATTCATGAAGAGTAAACATAGATAGTATTCAGTGGATCTACTCATCACAATTAAGTAGAATTTTGAGTAGAAAATAAATTCATTTGAACCGAGAGATTCTCAGTGTCAACGGACTCCACTAATGATATTCATGAAGGGTAAACATTGATAATATTCTGTGGATCCAAGCTATGAAATGACATATCTCATTTCAAGATTGAGGTAAGCATGATGCAATTCATACGTAGTGACTTCGAGACATAGAGGCTAAATGGTTTGTTCTTATTATGTCTCTAGAAGTGCACTGGTCAATTCAGTACCTTCAGAAGATACCTAGAAGAACTATATAGTCTCCAACTCTCTATGCCCTATAACCAGACATCATATATTCTCCTAACAATCGTACTGAGATCAATAGTCCTATGAACTTTAGATTGTGAATATGCAGTTTTAAGCAAACCATAAAGAGTTTGTTCATGCAAATCTACATTTGTCTCTTCATATGTTGTTAGTTTTGTTTAAGGACTAAAGACTATATATTATCATATAGCTTCAAACAGACAAGGAAGAATGAATGAATTTTTCAACTTTTATTAATAATTCCGCAGTTACAAGCAAGAGTCATCGTGAGACTTTATTACATCAAATGTACATAAATAAAGACTACTACTCTTCTTGTGGGCACCATTGACATGAGAATAACCGGACTTTATCGCTCTCTCAAGCATCTTATATTGATAAGGTGATTGATCGCTTCTCGATGCAAGACTCCAAGAAGGGCCAAACACCCTTTAGGCATGGAGTCTCACTCTCTGAGGACCAGTCTCCCAAGACTGCACAAGAGATTTAGGACATGAGAAAAATTCCTTACGCCTCAGCTGTAGGAAGTCTCATGTATGCTATGCTTTGCACTAGGCCAGATATCTGCTTTGCAGTTGGCGTAGTTAGCCGTTTTCAATCCAACCCCGGACCCGAGCACTGGACTATTGTTAAGCATATTCTTAAGTATCTTCGGAGAACTAGGAATTTGATGTTTACATATTTAGGTACTGAGCTGATTATGACGGGATATACCGACTCTGAATTTTAATTGGATAAGGATTCCAGGAAATCCACTTCGGGATCTATGTTCATCCTTAATGGTGGAGCTGTTGTATGGAAGAGTCTTAAGCAATCTTGCATTGCTGACTCCACAATGGAAGCAGAATATGTGGCAGCTTGTGAAGCATCCAAGGAGGCTGTATCGCTTAACGAATTCCTTAAGTATTTGGAAGTCGTTCCAAACGTCGACGAGCCAATGACCCTCTATTTTGATAACAGTGAGGCTGTCGCTAACTCAAAGGAACCTCGAACCCATAAGCACTCTAAACATATTGAGAGGAAATACCATTTGATTCGAGAGATCATGCAGCGCGGAGACGTGAAAGTAAAGAAGATCTCAACGGTGGACAACCTGGCAGATACATTCACCAAGGCCCTAGCGAACAAGGTCTTCGACCAGCATCGGGAGGGATTAGGCATGAAGGACTACTCACATTTTCTTTTAGTCAAGTGGGAGTTTGTTATCAATGGTGCCCACAAGAAGATTAGTAGTCTTTATTTATGTACATTTGATGTAATAAAGTCTCACGAAGACTCTTGCTTGTAACTGCTTATTTATTAATAAAAATTGAAACGTTCATTCATTCTTCCTTGTCTGTTTGAAGCTTTATGATAATCTATAGTCTTTAGTCCTTAAACAAACTCGAGCAGCTGAGAGTCGAATCGAGGAATCTTTCATAGTGTTGACGTGAGGACTTATCAGTCAACTCGTGGATTCGAGACTCGACTCGAGGAGTTGAACAATGACTCGTGGAATCTTGCATAGTGTTGACATGAGGACTTATCAGTCAACCCGTGGATTCGAGACTCGACTCGAGGAGTTGAACGTCGACTCGAGGAATCTTGCATAGAGTTGACACGAGGACTTATAGTCAACTCGTGGATTCAAGACTCAACTTGAGGAGTTGAACGTCGACTCGAGGAATCTTGCATAGAATCGACACGAGGACTTATCAGTCAACTCGTGGATTCAAGACATGACTAGAGGAGTTAGACGTCGACTCAAGGAATCTTACATAGAGTCGACACGAGGACTTATCAGTCAACTCATGGATTTGAGACTTGACTCAAGGAGTTGAACGTTGACTCGAGGAACCTTGTAAATTTTGTATGATGACTTGTCAGTCGACTCGCGGACTTGGGATCTTTGCTTCTTGGGGTCTTTGACCTAATCATTGGTCCCTGAGCAATCGTTTGATTGATGTTTTGATGCATTCTTATTTTTCAAGACCGTGGTAGAACATCGTTCCCATTAGCCCCCCGATTTTCTTGGGTTTGTTAAACAAAAAACCTGGAAATTATTATACGGGAGATGTGTAATAATAGGTAGAACGAAGAACAACTTTCCATTGAAATAGGAAAGTTGTAACAAAATGTCTTGGCATTTAGCTTTTAGGTAAAACAAACTTTAAATGCCGGAAATAAAATGGTTACAAAATCGAGTACGCTCTCGATATCATTTCTTTTAGACGGGGCTGGTTGTGTTCCCCATTCGTGGGATCTTGTTTACGAGTCGGTGGATTGTGCTCACCATTTTGTTTTCTTCATCCTCTTTGGTCATCTTTCTGTCTACGGCTCGCATGTAGCATATTCTTGCAATGGCTTGGTCTCTCATCATGTAGGAAATTCCCTTTTCGGATGGGAACTTCATCATGAGGTGGTAGACTGACGTCACGACCTTGAAGCCAATTAAGGTTGATCGACCGATGATCATGTTGTAGGTCGTGGGCTCGTCGACGATGAGAAAATCACAACGTGAGTGACCTTGATGTCACCCCGTGTGCCGAAGGTTATTGGCAAATCGATAGAACCTTCGGTCTAGACCCTTTTCCAAGAGAAACCATAGAGGAGGGTATTGACAGGTGTGAGCCTTGCTCCGTCGAGCTTCATGCATTCTAAGGCTAACTTGAAGACGATCTCCACCGCCCTGTGGTAGTCTATTAGGATTCGTCGTTACAACTATTATGTCGTTATGCATGTACAATACTCGCTTGACCTCAAGTTCGGTGAAGTGGATTGACTCGAACAGCGTAGTTGGCGGTTTCACGTTGGTGAGATTTATGCTGTGGATGATTTTCCCATGAGAGACGGCTCTCAAATACTTTTTCGTTGCTTGCGAGAGTCGCAGTATTCTTGTGCCTTTTCCTTCGCGACTCAGGATGCTCGTCATCTCGCTCATGTCGATGGTTATCACGATCATTTCCCTTTCACCAGTCAAGGTAGTCCTCGATTTTGATGTGAGTTTTGACTCTCGCCATTAACTCTGCCATGTCTCTCGGGGCTCTCCCCACAAGGAAATCACTCATCTTAGCTCCTTCAGTGATGGCATCTCTGTCGTCGAAGTCTTCAACCTTGTGTGACTCCTCCGTGAACCTTGCGAGGTATTGGCGTAGCGTCTTGCCGTTCTCTTGTGCTATAGTCCATAGGTGTGACTTGGACTTCTTTTGCGGCACGAGTGTGGCCAATTTGGTGAGGAATGCCTCTTGGAGCACTTGGAAGGAGGCGATGCTGCCTGGCCTGAGGCTCCTGAACCACTCAAAGCCTGAGCCACTAAAGGTCAAGCTAAAAGCTTGGCAGAGCATGGTATCGGACTGCCCTTGCATCCTCATCCATGTCTCGTAGTGCTAAACATAGAAATTTGGGTTGGATCGCCTGTCATACGGTGGGATCGTAGGTAACTTAAAATTCTAGCCAGAAGGTTGTGCAAGGTTTTGAGCGGTGAAGGGTGAGTAGGATGTCTCCACCCTACTATACGGCCCGTGGCTACTTCCCGATTCTTGCAACTCCATTATTTGATATTGGAGGCCTTGGATCATTGTGATCATGTCCAAGTTGTTGGCAGGACCGATGGTCGGGGCCATGGGCGTTGTGACATGCCACTCGTTGGATGCTTGATTGACAATGTTGGCTGACAAGTGTCCAAGAGTTATTCCCCCATGGCCCAACGGCGGGTGTTAAGTCTATGCCTTAAATCTCCCTCTTGGGGTTCCCTTCGAGAATTGAGGTGATCCCTTAGATCTCCATTGGTCGTTCCCATGACTCTCGGAGCGGGAACGTCGTTCAAACGACGTCCTTGGCGGACATCCCGACTATCGTTGCCACCCTCTCCCTGGAGGGATTAGGTGTGTATTATAAAATTTGAACGCCCCTCATGGGATCTTGAGACCGTGCGTACTCGACAGTTCCTCGAATCTTGACGCCTTGACATGGTCGCTTGAGCCTATTGGTAAGTCATCGAGTCGAATCTAAAGTCCACAATTGACCATCGAGTTCTCGTGTCGACATAGAAGCAAGATTCCTCGAGTCGACTAGTGAGTCCTCAAGTCCAGGAATTGACCCTCGAGTCCTCATTTCGATGTAAAAGCAAGATTTCCTGAGTCGACTGGTGAATCCTCGAATTGAATCTCAAGTCCACTAGTTGACTAATAAATCCTCCAATCAAAATAATAGCAAGATACCTCGAGTCAACTGGCGAGTCCTCGAGTCAAATCTCAAATCCGTGAATTGACTCGGGAGTCATCATGTCGACTTAGGAACAACTCCATGAGTTAACCATCTAGTCCTCGAGTCGACATGAAATCAAGATTCCTTCAGTCAACTGGCGAGTCCTCGAGAAGAATCTCCAGTCCAAGAATACCCTCGAGTCCTCGCACTAGCTTAGGGGCAAGTCCACGAGGTTACGCTAGAACCCTCGTGTCGACGTAGGAGCAATTCCATAAGTTGACTCTCGAGTTCTTGTGTAGACTTAGGCTCTGGTCTACGAGTTGACTATCGATTCCTCGTGTCATCTTAGAAGTGAGATTCCTCGAGTCGGCTGGCGAGTCCTCGAGTTTAATCTCAAGTCCATGAGTTGCCACTCTAGCCCTCGTGTCACCTAAGGAATAAGTCAACGAGTCCACCCTTGATTCCTTGTGTCGACTTAGAAGCAAGATTCATCAAGTCGACTGGCAAGTCCTCAAGTAAAATCTAAAGTCCACGATTTAACTCTCTAGTCCTCGTGTCAACTTAGCAACAAGTCCCAAGTTGACTATCGAGTCCTCGTGTCGACTTAGAAGCAAGATTCCTCATGTCGTGTGGTAAGTCCTCAATTCGAATCTCAAGTCCTTGCGTTGACTCTCGAGACCGTGTCTCGACTTAGGAGCAAGTCCACGAGTTGAATATCAAGTCCTCGTGTTGACATAAAAGAAAGATTCCTCTAGCCGGCTGGCGAGTCCTCGAGTCGAAACTCAAGTCCACGAGTTGACTCTCGAGTCCTCGTGTTAACCTAGGAGCGTTTCCATTAATTAAATTCTCTAGTCCTTGTGTCGACTTAGGAGAAAGTCCACGAGTTGACTAGTGAGTCCACATGTCGACATAAAAGCAAGATTCCTCGAGTCGGCTGGCGAGTCCTCGAGTCAAATTTCAAGCCCACGAGTTGACTCTCTAGTCCTTGGTTTGACTTAGGAGTGACTCCATGAGTTGACTATCGGGTCCTCGTGTCGACATAAAACCAAGATAGTTTAAGTCGGCTAACGAGTCCTCAAGTTGAATCTCAAGTCCACGAGTTGACACACTAGTCCTCGTGTCGAGTTAGTAACAAGTTCTAGAATTAACTCTCGAGTCCTCGTGTCGTCTTAGGGGTGACTCCATGAGTTGACTATCGAGTCCTCGTGTCGTCTTAGGGGTGACTCCATGAGTTGACTATCGAGTCCTCGTGTCGACATAAAAGCAAGATTCCTTAAGTTGGCTTACGAGTCCTCGGGTCGAATCTCAAGTCCATGTGCTGACTCTCGAGTCCTTGTATCTTCTTATCGAGTCCTAGTGTCGACATAGAAGCAAGATTCCTCAAGTCGACTGGCGAGTCGTCGAGTCGAGTCTCAAGTCCACAATTTGACTCTCGAGTCATCGTGTTGGCTTAGGAGCAAGTCCACGAGTTGACACACTAGTCCTCGTGTCGAGTTAGTATCAAGTTCAAGAGTTAACTCTCGAGTTCTCGTGTCATCTTAGGAGCGACTCCATGAGTTGACTATCGAGTCCTCGTGTCAACATAAAAGCAAGATTCCTTAAGTTGGCTGATGAGTCCTTGAGTCGAATCTCAAGTCCATGTGCTTACTCTCGAGTCCTCGTATCTTCTTATCAAGTCCTCGTGTCGACATAAAAGCAAGATTCCTCAAGTCGACTGCCGAGTCCTCGAGTCGAGTCTCAAGTCCACGATTTGACTCTCGAGTCGTCGTGTTGGCTTAGGAGCAAATCCTTGAATTGACTATTGAGTTCTCGTGTTGACATATAAGCAAGATTCCTCGAGTCGGCTGGCGAGTCCGCAGTTCAAATTTGAAGTCCACGAGTTTACTATGAGTTCTCGTGTCGGATAAGGAGCAAGTCCAAGAATTGAATATCGAGTCCTCGTATCGACATAAAAGAAAGATTCCTCCAATCGGCTGGTGACTCATGGATTAGAATCTCAAGTCCATAGTTGACTCTCGAGTGCTCATGTCAACCTAGGAGAGTGTCCAAGAGTTGACTCTCAAGTCCTTGTGTTGACTTAAGAGCACATCCATGAGCTGACTATCAAGTCTACAAGTTTACTCTTGAGTCCTCGTGTTGATTTAGGAGCAATTCCATGAGTTGTCTATCAAGTCGTCATGTCGACATAGAAGAAAGATTACTCGAGTCGGCTAAGGAGACCTCATATTGAATCTCAAGTCCACAAGTTATGTCTTGAGTGATTTTGATGACTTAGCCGCAAATCCACGAGTTGACTATCAAGTCCTCGTATCGATTCTGGAAGAATTCCAAGCGTCGACCCTCGAGTACTCATTACGTCTTAGAAGCGAGACTCTTCATGTCGGCTGGAGAATCCTTAAGTCGAATCTCAAGTCCACGGGTTTACACTCTAGTCCTCGTGTCGAGTTACATTTAAGTTCACGATTTAACTCTCGAGTCCTCACGTCAACTGAGGAAGAAGTCCACGAGTCAACCCTCGAATCCTCGTGTCAACTTAGATTCCTCAAGTTGACTGGCGAGTCATCTAGTTGAATCTCAAGTCCACGGGTTGACTCTCGAGTCCACTTATCGACTTAGGAGCATGTCCACACGTTGACTCTCTAGTCCTCATGTCGACTTAGCAACAACTCCAAGAGTTGAGTCTCAAGTCCTCATGTCGACTCAGGAAGAAGTCCACGAGTCAACCTTTGAGTACTCGTGTAGACTTGGATGCAAGACTCCTCGAGTAGACCTGTTAATCCTCGAGTCAAATCTCAAATACACGAATTGACTCTCGAGTGCTATTGTCGACTTAGGAGCAACTCCACGGGTTGACTCTCTATTCCTCGTGTCGAATTAGCAACAAGTCAACGAGTTGACTCTCGTGTCCTCACATCTACTTAAGAGCAAGTCTACAATTTTTCTCTCTAGTCCTCATGTCGACTTAGCAACAAATCCAAATCCTCGAGTTCACACTTGAGTCCTTATGTCGACTCTAGAAGCGAGATTACTCGAGTCAACCTGCGAGTCCTCGAGTCCAATCTCAAATCTATGAGGTTACTCTAGTCCTTGTTTTAACTTAGCAATAAGTCCACGAGTTAACACTCGAGTCCACGTGTCGACGTAGAAGCATATCCACGAGTTGACTCTCTAGTCCTCGTGTCAACAAGTCCATAAGTTCATTCTCGAGTCTTCGTGTCGACTCAGGAAGAAGTACACGAGTCGACCATCGAGTCCTCGTGTCGACTGTCGAGTCCCCGAGTCAAAAATCAAGTCCACTCGACTTTCGAGTCCTCATCTCGACTCCTAGGCAAGTCCTCGAGTCAACTCCATCATCCACGAGTATGCTGTAATTAAAGATGTTGGAGTCAAATCTCAAGTCCAAGAGTCAAAGTTTTAGTCCTCGTGTCGACTCCATCTGAAGTCATCAAGTAGACTCTTATTCAAGATGCTAGAGTCGGATCTCAACTCTACAAGTTGAGATTAAATCAAATCCTCGAGTTAACTATGAGATTATTGAGTAGACTCCAGTCTTAGAAACTTCTCAAGTCAAATCTCAAGTCCACGAGGTTACATCAAACCCTCGTATCAACTCAAAAGTATGCCCACAAGTTAGCTCTCATGTCCTCATGTCGACATTACGCAAGTTTGCGAGTTGACTCTTAACTCCTCGAGTCAACTCTATAGTCCACGAGTTGACTATCGAGTCCTCGTGACAACTCCATGCAAGATATGTCAAGTCGACTAGTGAGTTTTGGATTCAAATCTCAAGACCACGAGGTTATACTCGAACCCTCGTGTTGACTCAAAAGTAAGTCAACGACTTGCCTCGCAAGTCCTCATGGTTGACTCCAATGAATATTCCTCGAATCAAATCTTAACTCCTCGTGTAGAATCTCAAGTTCGCAAATTGACATTCAAGTCCTCGTGTTGACTCTAAATCAAGTCTTCGAGTCGACTCTGACTCCCTCTAGTAGACTCTTACTTAAGATGTTGTACTCGAATACCAAGTCCTCAAGTCGCCTGCAACTTCCTTGAGTAGACTCTAATTCAAACTGCTGGATTCGAATAATAAGTGCTCGAATCGACTCTAACGTCCTCGAGTAGACTCCTACTCAAGATGCTGGAGTCGAATCTCAAATCCACGGGTTGACTTTCAAGTCCTCGTGTCGACTCCATATAAGATTCCTCGAGTTGATTATTAACTCCTCCAGTCGAATCTCAAGTCCACGAGTTTACTCTTGAGTCCTCGTGTTAACTCCAAAGCCATCCTTTATGACGCACAAAGCCGCCCATTGCGATGCACCAAAGCCGTCTCTTACGACGCACCAACGTCGCCCCTAACAATGCACATAAGACGTCTATAAGGAGCATCCAAGACGCCCCCAACGGTGCACCTAAGATGTCCCTAATGACGCACCCAAGTAATCATACACGGCGCACCAAAGTTGTCTCCCACGATACGTCTCCCACGACGCACCGAAGTCTTCCATCGCGATGCACCAAAGCAATGCCTCGAGACGCACTTAAGCCGCCTCTAGCGGCGCACTTAAGGTGCCTTTCACAATAAAGTTAAGCCATCTCTCACGACGTATTTAAACCATCCTTCACAATGAACAAAGCCGTCTCTCACGACACATTAAAATTGTCCCTCAAGAAGTACTAATGTCGTCTCCTACAATGTCAGACGCAACATGTTATCCTAGTGTGACATGCTCGCTAAGTGTTTCAACTACAAACCCGACCCGTCTTGAATGATTTCGGAACTACAAAAAATAGTTTTCGCACGATACGTCGTACAAGAAACTGGGGATCTAATATTGTGTTGTTTTTCCACCGAGAGAAAATGAGACCCACATACAAAGAGACAAGGCGAAAGGAAATAACATCTAACACCAGAGAGCAAGGGTTCAAGAACGGGCTTGCACAGAGGCTCGGGGACATGACTTGACATGCCGGCTGAATCACATGAACGGCCTGAGTCACTTGATCGGCATGGGCACACGGCCGACCTACCTCTCTTAGTCGATCAGTTGACACAGTCGGCCATTCTTGCCCGGACGCCCATCTAACACTTGGCCGGTAACTTCTTCCTGGCTGGGCACTTGGCACAAGGTCGATCGGCTCCATGCCACGCTGGCCTCCCAAGCCTTGGCTAACCCTGCCATGCCGGCTCTATGGTAAGCTGGCCTCCCAATCCTTGGCCGTCCTCATGCCATGGCCGGCCTTGCCACCCCAGCTCTATGCCATGTCAGCCTTCCGAGCCTTGGCAGCATCATGCCATGGTCGGCCCTGCCACGTCGGCTCCATGCCACAATGGCCTTATAGACCTTGGTCGGCCTCTCCTTGACACAATCGGTCGGTCACCTCTCACTAGCCGATAATCTACTGCCACAATCAGTCAGCCAGATCACATAGGCCCGACGCTCCATTGGCACATGGTTGGCCACTCCACTCCTTTGCCACCCGAGGCAAGGGCAAGGAGTCTCCTTAACTCTCCTGACGTGTATATATACCCCGTCTCCGCTAGAAGTATGGTAACAAAATCTCTCTATACCTAAGCTCTGCTAAAATTGATTCTCATTGAGCCTACTCTTGAGAACTCATAAGTAACAAACGGAATCACATTAATATTTAGCCCAAAAGTGGAAATGAAGGCCCTTAGCAAGAATTATAAATCTAGTCATTCCTAGCAACGTAAGATTCTTTCTCTCCACATTTCCATTGGGATGAGGAGTAATAGGAGCAAAGAATTCATGAGAAATATCTTCAAACTTACAGAACAAGGAGAAGCTAGAGTTCTTAAACTCCCTTCCATGATCACTTTGAATTCGGACAACCTTCCCAATACTTTCAAATTTATTATGTTGTAGATTGTGACACAGGGCTTCAAATACAACAAATATGTCAGACTTCTCACGAATAAAATTCACTTAAGTGTATCTTGGGTAGTCATCAACACAGACAAACACATATTTCTTCCATTCAAGACTTTCCACCTACATTGGACCCATAAGATCCATGTGGATCAACTCAAGAACACGGGAGGTAGTAAGATGTTGCACCATCTGGCGCAACATTTTGACATGTTTTTCGACTTGACATTCACCACAGATTTTTCCTTCTTCAATCTTGAGCTCAGGAATGCTCGCAATACCTTTCTTCGAGATGATCTTCTTCATGCTCCTAATATTCATATGACCAAGTTTCTAGTGCTACAACTTGGTTTCTTCAACCTTGGAATGAGACAATGTTGATTTATGGAGTCTTTGGCAGGAGACCACTTGTAGCAATTATCTAAGGACCTGACTCCCCTCAGTAGCTCAACTTGTTCCTTATAAAAAATAATATATTTCTCGCGAGTAAAGTTAAAAACAAGTTCCTTATCGCAAAATTGACTAATACTTATGATATTAGTAGTGAGACCATCAACTAGCAAAATATCTTTCAAACGGGAAAAATTGGGATAACTAAGCTTCCCTTTCCAATGATTTTACCTTTACCACTATTACCAAAGGGGATATAGCTATTAGAATAGGTCTTCCAATTGACAAGAAAACTTTTTGCACAAGTCATGTGGCTAGAGAAACCACTATCAAAATACCATTCATCAGTGGAGCGTAGATATGTATAGGTGATATTAGCACGATGATCAGCTTTAATCCTCCAAACTTTATGAGTGTCAGGAGCCTGCATAGTCTGAAGTCTGATAACAATGGGAGAATTGAGGTCGATGAGGATTCCTCTCATACACACGATATCAAAAGGGATGTATATGACCATGGCAACAACAATAGCGGCAGATCCAACATTGTCTGTTGACGGAATACCTCATTGATCTAGAAACTGACTAGTGCTAAAAATTGCGTTGATGCATCGAAGAGCTAGATATATGAGAAATCTTGAGAGACATCTGTCTAGTTCCTTTTTTAGTAGGAGGAACAAAAGTGGTCTTGGAGCTGGAACCAGCATGAGTATAATCAAACCTTTACATGTTCTTGGAAGGCTTTCCAATAGTAAGAATCTTATCAAGATTATCAGTGTCGGAGTTGAGTCTGCCAGACTTGATCATTTTCTCGAGCTCAGAATTCAACTAGCTTACTTCACGATTTAAATCGTAAACAATCTCAGAGAGTCTAACATTATCCCTTATAAGAGATTCAATCCTCCATTTCTGATTCTCTAGGACCTATGATACTTCAATCTACTTATAATAAACAATTTTGTAAGTGTCAGCAAGAACTTCATCTTCATCTGAAAGTTCAGCATTATTGTCAGTAAGAACATGAATATCAAAAGGATTATAAGAACTAACAAGAGCAGTGGAATTAACAGAAACACCTTCAATATTATGAGCGATAATAGCATCAAAATTGCTTATATGATCATATTCATCCTCATAAAGTTAGAAGTGTAGCCTTTCCTCCGCTTCTTTAGAAAGTTGGGATGTTTTCCTTGGATGTGTACAAATCTTTAACACTCACGACACTGAATCTCTTTAGATCTGTTGAAACTGTTAAAGTTGGGTCTGTCATCATCACACCAACGTCGCTGAAAATTTCCTCATTTCTGAAATAGCTGTTATGGATGATGTTTTCTGACAACAGGTGACACATTTCTACCAGACCTCTTCTTAAGTCTCCTCATGACCTTGCCAAAATTCTTGACAAGCATAGCAATAGAATCACCAATATCATGCACTTCTTCAATGGCAGTAATCTTCATGCCAAATCTCTCAAGAAGGGACCTTAAGATCTTCCGAACAAGCTTTTCTTCAAACGTCTCTACTCCAAGAGAGTAAGACTGATTGGCGAAATCACGGAGACAGATTAAATTCAAAAATAGTCCTCTCTTCAAGCATACACAGCTTCAAAATTGGTGGTGAAAAGCTGGAGTCTCAAGCTGCATACTTTGGAAGTCCCTTCATGAGAAACTTCAAGGATCTCTCATGCCTTCTGAGCGCTTTTACAGGTATTGATGAGCCTGGAAATATTCTTTTCAACGCATGTAATGAAATGAATTTTTAAGTAAAATATTGCAAAAGAAGTTTCTCTAAATGACGAGAAGAAACCGTACATGGAATTTAAGATTATCTAAGGTTGACGAGCTTCTCAAATAATTTCAAGAAGTTGTGAAGGGTCGCGAAAGTGAAAACAAATTCCAGCAACCTTAAGTAAATTCTATGTGAAAGAAATTTAAAAATTTAAATAATTTTCCGGTCATATATTCCATCTCTCCGTACAGTAATAAAAGGAAAAGGACTCATTTTCCACAATTAAATAAGGAAAGTCTGGTTTGCGGAGGATACTAAAAGAGGTCGAAAAATGATGGATTTAAAAGCAAATTATGAGAATATACTGAGCCTTATCTTTTAACTAATTGGTTGCTCTTCTTCTTTACCCGATAGGAACGTAAAAAAAGAAGAATAGAACGAGACAGAGGAAAATGCAGCAAAGAAAAAGAAGGTCGAGAGAAATGAAATCGAGAAAGAGAGATGAAGTAAGAGAGAGACAGAGCAAGACCGTGTGAAAGAGAGAATCGAGAAAGAGACTGACTGCGTATCAGAATGAAGAAGGAGTCGACTCCGATAGTTGTCGTCTCTCCGGAGACGCGCGCACGAGAAAGATTGGCTGTGAGAGCGTTTCCACCAAAGTTCTTCGCGGGTAAGTCTCGTCTCTTTGTTCTTGTCTATCCCATTCCTCTGATTCAATTTGGCAAAGACATTGAGCATATTGGTTTTTGTTTGTTTTTAAGAGTTTGGCCAAGTTCAACGTGAAAGAAGAAGACGATAGGGAGTTGAATGAGAGTTCTCTCCGGAATTGATTTTCAAGGGTTTTGGTATCGTGACTCGGAAATGGAGAAGAATAAAAGGTGACCGGAGGTTGAAAAGAAGATCTCCATATTTTACATCAAAGCAAAGAATTTATTATTCCATTTTCTTTTGCTTAAATTTTAGATTTAAATCTGTAGGGTTATAATTGAATTCGGATTTGAATGGTTTAGTAATTCTGGAATTTTTGAACTTTTCTCGTGAGTTTGGATTTGTACTTTAAAGTATAAGAAATTTTTGCTTGAATTTTTTACCTATCATTTAAGATTTGATGTAATCCTCGCTGTTCGCTAAATGACAGAATTGTGCTAATCTAATCCACTCGTGTTCTCTATTTCATCCGATTGAGTAATAATGTGATTTGGAATATTCAGATTTGATGGGTTATTGGTTTTGATTTATGAATTGAATAATCATGCTTGTGATCTGGAGATGGTTGCTGCTGATTTCAAGTTTTTGTTTTCGTTGATTTTGATGTGAATTGGTTAAGAATTTGCGTATTCTCATCTTTTGGTGTCAAGGCTTTGAATTTACGATATTTAGTACTTGTCGAGTTAAATCCTGAAGTATGGAAACTAGTTTTGGTATTTCTGTGATTTTGAAATCTGAAATGTGAATCTGAGAATTATTTTTGAGTTATTGGAATTGAAACCTGAACGATTCGAGTCCTTTTTGTTGTACGGGTTTATAAGAGATGAATTTGAACTGATGATACACTGTTTGGACTTCATAATAAGATTTCTTGGCTGGTTTTTGAAATCTTAAATTAGTTTGGTTTGAGGACGGTCATGTGAGATGATTCCATGAATATGGTATTGATATTTGTTTGTGTCTTGTTTTCATTTGGTCACGGGTTATGGATTCCGTTTAGAATATAATTTGGTAATGATTAATCGAAATAGGGGTCGAGGGTAAAAGTCGTTTAGCGAGTTCACGGTGTTAATAAACATCTCGTTGGTGAGTGAGACGGATTGTTATCCGCAAGGTAGGTGAAATATAGCCCATCTTACCTGATTTTATGGTTTGGTCAAAATTATATATTATTTTCAAATGAAAATGTTTGTGAAAATGTCACGACATCCAAAACCGTTTTTAAAATATGGCAGAATTTCAAATTGGAAGATCCGATTGTGAAATTGAAAAATAGTTTCAGTATTATACATATATGCTGTTATTTTTCAAAGGAATATATCTTGTATATCCTGGACAAGACAGATACACATACATACGGTGCGGATAGTACATCTTGCTCTGATCAAAGGTCTGCTACGGGTTTAATGTTGGCAAGGCGGCTCAGGATAGTACACGTTTAGCTATGCTAAAGACACATTTAAATTTTTGCCATTTATATTATTATCATTTAAATTTATGCAATTATACTTGTACGTGTATGCCTATTTATACGTATAAGAATATTACTATTATAAAGTATAGTATTATTATTTTTGAAATATTTTTACTCAAACCAATACTATAGTATCTACTGGGCCTTAAATACGTTTTTGCCTTATAAAAGTTTTTTATGCTTTTGAGTTTTTTTTTTTTTCTAATCTATGGACTTATAAAGTAATGAGCTGAGCATGTACTATGGGACAGTTTTAGTTTTATTCGTGTTTAATTAAGTGTGTTAGTGTTTATACCGAAGGTATTGAGGTATCGAACGCTCGATTTTAGTGAGATAATGTATCATTAAACTCATACCTCACTTTTCGGGGCGTGACAACACTATTGTAAATAGCATCGAAAGTATGAGAGTTACCAAGACTAGTCTCGCATCATCCCAGTCTTTCTAAGGGTTAAGCGAGACAACATAGCCAGTATCATCCCAGATGGTGGGAGAAGACCGCCCTTTAATAATAGATTTTCAAGTCTTATGTCAACAGACTTGAGAAACCCGCACATTTGAGCTTTTCAGTAGGCATAATTTGTTCCGTCGAGCACCGGTGGATGATTTACTGACCTACATTCCCTTGTATTATCCATCATAAACAGAAACGGTCAACAACACAAGGAACACACCCTAGATCTTGGGTGCCCCGCTCTGGTACTATTGACACCTATTTTTGGACAACAAGTTAGAGACTCGCATGGTTCGACCCAAGGCCGGACTAAGCAATCGTGCACAAGCCTAAGCGTCCCAACTTCGGTATCTCGAGTTCTTCCCTAGTTGCGATTGTCCTCCACATCCTCTAAAGATCCTGAAAAAGAGACGAAAAGATGAACTACAAATGGGAAACAGAAGGGCTGCCTATGTTTACCTCTGACGCTCAACATTAGGAGGATTGAGGTAGAAATAAGTGTTTGGGGTGTTTAGAGGATTAATATGAGAGAAACGAGCTTCAAAGAGTTTCGGCAATGTTTCTAGGCTCAAATTTGGATTACGTAAGGTTTAGGGTCGAGACCCCTATTTATAAAGTTGGGAGCGCTCTGTATTGGAAAGTTTCCCAATTTGGCCGCACGACTCGTGGTCGTGCAATGATGGGCGTCCGGCGACCAAGAGAGGCCGAGTGACGTCCCAAGGAGGCCGAGCGGGTATGTCACGTCGACCGGCTGGCCCAAGGATGGCTGAGCGGGCGCGCCACATCGACCAATTTGCCCAAGGATTACCAAGCGGGCACGTCACATCGACCCGCTGGCCCAAGGATGACCGAACGGGCGTGCCACGCCGATCGGCTGGCACAAGGATGGCCTAGCGGGTGTGTCACATCGACCGGATAGCCCAAGGATGGCCAAATGGGCATGTCATGAGTGCCAATTGGCCCATAAGAATCGTGCGGTTGTTCCACATCGACCAATCGATCGAGTGACGCTCGGGAGAGACCGAGTGGCCGGGGAATCACCCAAGGGTGTAGTGGTCCGGTTTGGGCCTCGTGCGGGCTTGATCGTGACCCTTCCATGCCAACCTGTGGCATTTGTTTCGAGGACCTGGAACGGACGGATAACAGATGCCAATTGAAATTATTTTTAGTCAGAGGCAAGATGTCACGCACAATGTAGAGTCAATGTATGCAACAATCTGTTCTGATGCAATACATAGATAAAAAATAATGGAATGCGTAACAGTAAATGACACAAAGAATAGTAACTCAGTTTAGTGCAATGTTACCTACGTTGGGGGGTAGTTTGCCCAGTAGAAAGGAAATTCATGAAAAATAGTCAATAGTACACAATGGTCTTATGAAAGATCCCTGCTTCAAGGCCTTTTTCTTATTACTACCCGTAAATCTCAACTCAGGCTCCCCCTGAATATAAGCTCCCCTCACTTTCAATCTCAAACACTCTCTCAAATGTTTGGTAATCTTCGATGTCAACACTTGTAAATCCTCTATCACGAAATCACAAAACCCAAAACAACACTCTATGCTTTGTGAAAGAAAATAGCGTCTAGAGAGTCACACCACACATACCAAATAAATAATTTCCCAGTCCGCCGATCTTGCCTGTCTACGATCCCTAATTGTGTGAATGAATACGTCGAGAGACCACTAAGAGCAGGATTTTTCTTTTATAGTAGTCAATACCTCTGAAAATCGAATTAAGGTTTTTTTTTATCCATTCACGCAGAAAAAATACATGTAAAATATCTTCGCGTATCATTCTGACGAATAAAAAAATTTGTCGTAAAAATAAGTCAATAACACACATATAAACAAAAATCGTGTATAAAGTCATACTGTGTAATCAAATCACAACATATTTTGACTCTTTTTTCGGACGTTGTCATTCTTCATTCAAAATGAAGATAGATTACACAAAAAAATGAGAAGGAAAAAAAATGTTTTTACTCTTTTGTGTCGTTAACAATATATATATATATATATATATATATATATATATATATATATATATATATATGAGTGGCAAAAGCTTATAATTCTTGTGCAATAATTTGGTCCTTGGTCGCTTTGATAAACTGACCATGCCATAGCCATGTGCGT
Organism: Urtica dioica subsp. dioica; assembly: GCF_054948205.1. Classification (NCBI taxonomy): domain Eukaryota; kingdom Viridiplantae; phylum Streptophyta; class Magnoliopsida; order Rosales; family Urticaceae; genus Urtica; species Urtica dioica. Next base: position 34,246,675 of record NC_142761.1, read on the forward strand.
AATCGAAAAAAGAAAATAAGAAAATAAAAATTGAAAAACAATAAAGAAAGGAGAAGATCCATAAAGATTTTCGGGACCATAATCTTTTCAGTAACTTTTTAATGTATTTTTCAAAACATCTTTCCATTTTTTAAGAAAGAAGGAAAGAAAAAAAAATCTAATTCCCTTTTTTTGAAATAGAAAGACTTTGGATATATAACGCACTTATGCGAAAAAGGTTAAAGCAATTTATGATGACTGGTTTGTTCTTAAGAAAAATATGTCAACATTCATCCCCCTTTGCTTAACCAACAATTTATAGATATCTATCGCATAAAGTAATATTTTTATCCAAAAAAAAATTACGTAACTAATTAAAACGTTAAGGATTACTATATAGCCAATATTTCGTAAATCTTAGATAAATAACCATAAAAATAATGTGACATTCTTAATTTATCATTTCATCGAAATAAATGATGGGATATTTACCTAAGATGTACGAAACATGTTATAAACAATAGGGTTGATTTCTTCTTTTAAAAAGAACAATCGACAGTTTTATGCATTTTGCATTTGAATATTATTAATTAATTAACTTATTCTTTATGTTGCTTTTTGTGCATTGCAATTACTCCAGATATTTGTCTATACAATAATAATAATAATAATAATAATAATAATAATAATAATAATAATAATAATAATAATAATGTTGTTAGATACTCGGTAGCATTGTTTAGTTTGGCAAAATAATTTTATTTAAATTGTTCAAGACAAGTTGCAAGAAGATGTTCAAGACCCGAGTTATTTCAAGTCACTTTCTCTCGCGCGAATATAACTGGTAATTTTCAGTTTCCAGTTATGAATATTATTATGGTGAGATATTCTCGGATATTTGGTTTCGGAGAATAACATATTCGCGAGAGATTTGGTGTTAACCTTATAAAGCTCATTGTGAGTCGAATTAGGTTAATCACTTTTCTGTTAGGTAAATTCATCCCTATTTTTAACAGCGTTTGATAAAAAAAGCATAGTTGAAAGTCTTTATTTTCAAACCGACGAATAGAAAGGATCCACATGAAGCTCGAGGAGGAGCGCCGTGGTAGATACAAGAAAGTGTTTCATTATATGCGTATAGAGTGTTCGATGACTTTGTCGGTAACAAAACGTTTTCATGGAATATTCCAAATGTATGTGCATGATTAAACTAGTGTATCAATTACTATATACTTTAGTCTAATTTTTTCTTTTATAGGTACTGAGACAACCTTCGACAACCGAATGTGTGTATTTCGTTTCAATGATGATGAAAAACATCATTGAAACTCAAAATTTTCAAAGTCGTTTACAAGAGGTATGTACACATTCAATATGTATATATTCAATATTTAATATATATATATATATATATATATATATATATATATATATATATATGTTTATGATTACTAACAAATTGTTTCGTATATTATTAGTTCCAAAAGTTGAAGGCTTACATGGATGAGGCAATAGAGGCGTATCGAGAAGAATGGTATCAAATGGTGTTATACGGTAAGAACACGCAATTCAAAACGTCAAATGTAGATGGATAGTTAGTATGGTTTAGGTACACGTTTATTCGTTTTGAGATTGTTGGATTTTATTTTGGTATGTTTTGATTCGGATATTCGGTCCAGCTATTAGTATGAATTGTAGAATTTGATTTTGAAATTAATTATTGGGTTATTAAAAATGAATATGTATTGGTATGTCTAATTAGGTTCGAATTTCGGTATATATGAATTTGTGCAGGAAATTTTTGTAATATTTGAATTTGTATATTAAAAATAACACATTACACTGCCCTTATATATGAATGCCTTTAATAGTGAACAATCGAGAGCATGACACATGGCAGAAGAATAGATCGCGCTCGCATATATGCGCCGTCTAAAAGAATAGACGGCACTTATATATAAACGCCGTTTAAACCTTCTGTCCCATAATTCTACGTGTCTCCTACGTGGCACAAGTATAGACTGTGTTTTTTAGGCGATGTCGAATAGTTTTAAAGTCATTAAAAGTATTGGTAATTTAATTTTAATATGTAAAATTTCTACAGATAAGAAAATTTTGATTTTATTTGACATAGAGTGTTAGAAATAATAAACGCACATGATTTCATTCGAATTATAAAGTCATGTGTCTAGAAAAATAATCCGAAAAACCACCCAACCCGATTATATTTTGTTTGGTTTTGTTTGGTTTTACCTTTCGATCAGATTGGTTTGTATTTTAAATCTAAAAAATTAGTTGTATTTCAAAATCAGTAGAAAAATGAAAGTAAAACCTTCGAAAATATAAAAATGAAGGTAAAACTTTTTAGAATAGATTATTTTGACACTAGTGATTTCGAATAGTATTTTATTTAAATCACTTAACGGTCAATTAGCCCATTAATCCAATAGTCCACTTTAAAACATAGCCCAAATTTGTTTTTACTAAAAAAAAAGTAGCTCACCAAATCTAATATTACACTAGATATCCAAAATTGCTCATAAATTTTAGTTTTGTGGGATCCATATTCGTACTTTTTGTACGTTTTTTTTTTCTACTTTGGCAACACCTACGCTTGTGTGAGTGATAAAATTGCAACAGGTATATGTTTGAGGAAAAAATAAACAAGTCTATCTCTCCTAGTCATATACTCTGCCAACAAAGGATCTAATGGGTTGAGCACCGAACTATGCCATGATGGTTTTAACAATCCTGGAGTTGCTCCTGAACATTCCACCATGGCTCATTCCCATTTTATGTCTTGGCACCAACGCATTAAGGCTTGACTTACCCATGCTTGAAAGCTCAAACTTCACATATTTCCTCATCACTTGGCCAATATTGAGTTTCCTTACCTTTTGAGCTTCCTGGTAGTCTCAAGTCCAACATGAGGCTGCCTCACAAACAATATAAAATCCATTCTCGGTGAGCTATGCCCAATTTTGTTTCTAAATTTCCAGATTAGGTTGCTAATAGTAACGAACAGTTATCACTCATGAATCTAGAGTTGGACAATGCCAATCAAATTTTATTAAAAAAGGGGCTTGGAGGTATAAGATTGTACATGATCCCATTGTGTCGAGCCTTTCCAAAGTTCTTTGACCCAATTGCATGTAGAGAAAACATGAGTAGTTGTCACATCCAATGGTGAAAACGAATCAAAATTTTATGTCACTCGGTGATGTTTTTGGACGCGACTTGTCTTTTGGATATGACTAGTCACATCTAAACAATGTTCGAATCTAAAGACTCAATTTACACTTGTACAAAGTGAAGCTTCAAACACAACAAGTTTCAGATGCGACTATGTAGACGCAACTAATAGTATTACAGACGCGACAAGTCGCGTCTGATACAAAATTTTACCAAAATTTTGAAAGCGACATTTATCCCGTTTTTTATTAATTTTGTTTGGTAACAGATGCGAATTGTCGCGCCAAAAATAAAAAGTCGCTTCTATGCAAAATTGGGGGAAATGAAAGAGAAAAATTTGCCTCCATATTTTTTTGCGCTAAAGATATAGATGCGATAAGTTGCTTCTGTAAGTGATAGTCGTGTCTGTAGGTTAAAAACAAATAGACACAACTGAATAAATAAAAATTGGGGGAAATAAAGAGAAAAATTTTCTTCCATATTTTTTTGCGCTAAAGATATAGACACGAGAAGTTGTGTCTGTAGGGTATAGTCGTGTCTGTAGGTTAAAAATAAATAGACACAGCTGATTAAGTAATATATTCCCTTATAAATATATAGATAGATATCATTAAACCCAAATTAAAACCTCGCTTCCACGTTAACTACTCTCTCAACAAACTCCGTGTGCGATGCAATTTTGTAGAAATTGACGGCCATCTTTGTCCCGCCTTGGTTTGTGGTTAGTGTTTCTCTCGTTCCTTCTCTCTACCCAGGTCCTCACTCTCTCACTCCCTCGTTCCGAACCCAGGTTTCACTCCCAACCCAGGTCCGGAAATTCCCAAAAATCCAAAATTTTCTTCTCCGCGCGATTTTGGCCGCCGCTCCAACGTTCGCTGAGGTGAGTCGATATCTCTCCTTCTATCTGTGTCTCTCACTACCCCACTCTCCCATTTTGTCTCAGAAGTCGACTCCCTCAATTCTCAAAAGTCTCAGGTTCACCATCATTCCCCCACTCGAAAAATCCGCCAATCGATCTCTCAGAACCCGCCCAAATACCTGCCATTGTTCCGCCGCTCGTTCTGGTGAGTCTCTCAGACAAAGAGTATTGTTTTTTGGTTTTGTCTGATCGTTTGTTGAATTTGATGAGTGTTGCCTTGATGTTTTTTAGTTTTATATGGACGCCCAAAAATCCTCATTGTTATTTGATTTGATTTTTTTGTGTGCGTTTTTTCTTCTTATTTTTTTCTGTGAGATCCTGTGTCTTGGTCTGAGTTTCGACAGATATTAAACATTGGGTAAATACTGAATATTCTAACATAGAATTGTGTTTGTGTAAATACTGAATTTTGTGAGCTTCATCCGTGGTTGTGCTTGTGTATGTCTCTATAGAAATTAGTATGATAATGAACAGAGAGATAGAGAAAGAAATTGACCGAGAGTAAGAGCGAGAGTTAGAGAAAAAAGATGTTGCAGATTAGACAAGTTATATAGAAATTAGTATGACAATGTTCTGGAATTAAGTTATCTGTAATTAGTATAGAAATTATCTGGAATTAATATGGAAAAAATATATTAGATTAGACAAGTTATATATATAAAAAATATATTTATATAGAAATTAGTATGATAATGTTCTAGAATTAGATTATCGTATACAAACATCAAGTGTCGATTATCTATTTGCTTCTCTTTTTTAGAGTTATAAGTTAGACAAGTTTCGTTTTATATTTGCAGATTACTGTTCATCATTCATCGTTGCATAGTTATTATTCATATCATTTTCGTACGTAGTTGTCACGAGATACTTGAGGCACTCGATCCTCCTATTTTGGTAAGTAAAATAACTTTTGTTTGGTAAATTATATTGATGGTGATATTTTTAGCTTTGATTTGAGTTAACAATTAAGTTATATATATTAAACTATGTTAGGTCTACCAAATAGTAATTAGGAATTGAAATTAGATAATTGTTTATTAATAAAATTATTGAAACTTGTTGAGCTGTTTTGACCAAGCCATGGAGGCTCGGTTTATCTAGTGAGTAGTTAAGAATTCTTATTTGTGATTAAATACTTAAATTTGCATGTTTCGATTTGTCAATAATATAGCAGAAACCATGCTAAATTTTAGGTAGAACTAATTACATTCTAATTTGTAGTTGTAAAAAAATAACTACCTGTGAATTTTTAATCAGCGAAATATCGAATCCAAACCATGAATAGACTTCTGAGAATAATCGTGTGAGTTTGGAGTTTCGAAGTGGCGCAGAAGAGTTTATTCGACTTGCACGCCAGCAAGTGGTAAATGGAAAAGTAAAGTGTCCATGCAAAACTTGCAACAACGTCAAGTATCTGACCATCGATGATGTTGAAACCGACTTGTACGTCCAAGGGTTTTCACCAAACTACAAATGGTGGTTTCATCACGGGGAACCAATAATTACAGAGGTCATAGAAGACAACAAGAGCATTGATGAAAGTGACGATAGAGGGTTGAACGACGCTTTGCATGACATCATAGATCATGATGAATACAACCCAGAGTATGATCCCACCCCGAGAGAAGCACGAGAACAAGAGCAATTGGAGGACATGTTCGTCGAGCTTGAAGCAAAACTGTACCCTGGGTGCAAAGAGTTTTCGGCTTTGTCATTTTTGGTGTTGTTGATGCACATCAAAGTCACGAACCAGTGAACAAACAAGTAGTTCACTCAGCTTCTATAGCTATTGAGGAAGTCTCATCAAACTGGAAATCGAATTCCAGAAAAGCACTACAAGGTGAAGGCGAAGCTGAAACGTTTTGTCATGGGCTACGAGATGATCGGCGTCTGTGTCAATGATTATGCCTTATTTTGGAAGGCGAGGAAAAGGCCGACTATTGTCATGTTTGCAAAGAAAGTGGGTGGAAGGTCAAAGGGGTTGGAAAGAAGATCCCGCATAAGATATTACAGTATTTTCCTTTAAAGGATCAACGGAAGCGATTTGTGCGCATGTCGGCATACAGCTCAGGAAATGATTTTGCATGAGAAGGAACGTGTCGAGGTGCCAGGTGTACTTAGGATCCTGCTAATGGTTTGGCGTGGAAATAGTTTGATAACAAGTATCCTGATTTTGTAGCGGAGCTGAGAAACGTTCGTCTTGGGCTTGCTGCTGATGAGTTCAATCCGTTTAGGAAAAAAAAGCTTACCGTACAGTATGTGGTATGTGGTGTTCACTACATATAACTTGCCCCCTTGGTTGTGCATGAATTCGGAGTACAAGATGTCGACGATGCCCATTCCAGGTCGCAAGTCACTGGAAAAAGACATGGACGTTTTCCTCAAGCCGCTTGTTGAAGAGCTAAACCAGTTATGGCAAGGTTTCAGATTGCGAGATGGGGCCACCACCAGTATTTACAATGCACGCCACAGTACTCTGGACAATTAACGATTTCCCAGCACGAAGTAGTTTGTCAGGATGGAGTGGACAACGGTATTTAGCTTGCCCCACATGCAATAAAGGCATGCCATCCCTCTGTGTTAGAAACAAGATTGTCTATTATGACCACTGTCGATACCTTCCACCGAAGCACTCGATGAAAAAAAGCGAACACTACCAAATCCGCAACGAGAAAGGGAAGCCGCCGAAGAAGTTAAGCGCAAGTAACATACTCGAGCAGTTATTATACGTTCCTCGGACAATACCAGGCAAACACCCTGAGTTTGGACGAAAGAAGCGCAAACGATCGCCGAACCAGTTGAATTGGAGTAAAAACGTATTTTCTACGAGTTGCCATATTGATCAGAATTGCTATTGAAGCACAACCTAGACGTGATGCACATCGAGAAGAATGTTTGTGAGAATCTTTTGGGAACTTTGCTCAGTATAGATAGGAAAAATAAAGACATTTTGAAATCGAGAATAGATTTGAAGGACTTGAAGAAAAAGAGTGATTTGCACTTGAAGAAAGTAGGGGATCATTGGGTCAAGCCGCTCATCTCATTCACGCTAACAGAAGACGAGAGAAAACATTTTACAAGTTTCCTTAAGTCTGTCAAGTTCCCCGATGGATATGCTTTCAAACTTGGCGAAAAATGTTACTCCAAACGGTAAATTGACAGGTTTCACTACTACAAATACAGTTTTCCGGTGCGGATGACTTTTGGGTGGGGTGCGACTTTTCGCACCTCAAAGTCGCACCAAAAAGACTTTCAGGTGCGAATAGTCGGACCCAAAAATCAATTAAGCGCTGTAAAATTTTCGCGAATTTTTTTGAATTTGGGTGCGACTTGTCGCGCCCAAAAGTGTGTTAATACTTTTGGGTGCGACTAAGTCGCACCCAATACTTTCTCCAAAGTAATAGGTGCGACTAAGTCGCACCTAAATGACCTAAATTTTTCCGCGGCCAAACTTCCCCTTTTTTTTTTACAAATGTCATTGGGTGCGACTTTCTCGCACCTGAAAAATATGGATTTTTTAAGTCACTCACTTAGAGGTCGTTTTTTTGTACGACTCGGAATGTTTTTTGAGTCATGGTTTTGATGACTTAAGGTACTATTTGTAGTAGTGTTTGTAGACCTCATGTCAAAAGGCGGGAATTAATTGTGGCAGCAGAAAATGGACTAAAAGACGCGAGATATCGCGTCTGTACGTCGCGTCTACAAGCAGACGCGACATGTGTCGCGTCTGTTTACCAACAGACACGAACATACAGATGCAACCATAATTGCGTCTATTACTAAAATAGATGCGACTTCTGGAGCTTTAGACACGACTTTCCTCGCATCTAAAGCCCCATATTGTCCTAATGTTATCATAGTGCATGGGATAAGTGACTTCTATTAATTAACCCGAAAGGGCCTAACTCGACTCTTTTTGTGCCCGATCGATCTTTTTCATGTAACCTCTCCATGAACTCATAGATCTCTTTCACCTTCTAAGTTTACATAGAAGAACACCTTCATGGAGAGAGCGGTCCCTAAAATGTACGACGATGTTCTCCATGTAATCTGGGAGACTAATTTTCAGGACAATAACCACCGTAGTGGAAAGCCTAACTCAAGAAAACTACCGAGAAAAAAAGTCTCAAATAATAAATATATTGACTAGATTATAATATATGAAAATTATGGACACTAAATTAAGTAGATATTGATAACTAGGTATACAAAATTCTTCATTATTTATATTTGAGGATATGATTATATCATAATAACATCTATTTACATAAAAAAATGGATCTTTTATTGCTAAACTGAGAATGTGAAAATTTATTATTATTAAACACTATATATATATATATATATATATATATATATATATATATATATATATATATATATATATATTGAAACAAGAATGGACATTTTCATTCATTAGACGGGTAGTTCGCCAATATTTCATCAGAGATACATAAAGGACATTTTAAGATCCAACGAATGTTGGACTGAAAAATTAAAAGAGTTATGGGCAAGGACGTCCCATCGCCTTATTTCCTTCGTAACGAATGAATTAGCAACATCTACCTTCAAACCACGAAATAAGCTCACGTATAGCGGCGATTATAGCCGCCACATCTATCGGAGGACTCTCGTCTGTAATCGGTCACCGCCAGTTTGCACTCACTTTCTACGATGTCGATATGCAGCCCGTACGTCTTCCCGAATAGTAGCCCCTCCCGGATTGCTAAACAGTCGGCAACAAAAGTGTTGAGGGACGACTGAACTGTACTAGAAAATTCTCCACAGAGTTCACCCATCAAGTTACGAATCACCCCACCCAGCCTTGTCGAGTTGTCCTTCCTAGAAATAGCGGCATCCACATTTAGCATCAATTTTCCATCCGGCGGGGGTCTCCACGGATCGGCTTTCCTCTGCGTTGTCGCCCTCACCGTTGTTGAGTTGGCTTTCTAAAACTCATGTATCCATTGAGTTTTCGTCTCAACGATGCGATCGATGGGCATGGATGTGGAATCATGGACCAGGTCATTTCTTGGTTGCCACACTAGGAATGCCGAGACCACCATGAACTATCTTTTTCGATTTATTAAGAATCGCCCCACGCTCGATTGACAAATTCAATCGGAAGATGACCACCTTCCCCACGAAAAGCACACCACAACACTGTGCTTTTCTAGAATCGTTTCACATTATGGCAAGTGATAATGACGTGGCTACTTGTCTCACAGCCCCCACGACGAGGCACATATACTAGAGCAGTGAACCCCACATCATTGAAGAGCCACAAAAGAAGGAATTACATCGCGTAAGAGTCGCCAAAAAATACCTTTGTCTTGGGCGGAAGAGCAAGAATCCAGAGGGAGTTCCAGAGAGGGTTATGTGGCGTCGATGTCGAGGCTGCGTCGCCAGGATAGGTGACAAGGCGATACACTGATTTAACAGTATAATTGATGGAACGTTCGTAGTGCCAAATGATCTTGCCTGCAGCGTGGTTAAGCTCCATAGGAATCCGAAGAATTTCCATGTCGTCTATCGACCAACATTGTGTCTCTACTTTGTTCCGATCCCACTGGTTTGACATTGGGCAAATAAGCTCAGACTTTCATTTCGTGGTTTGCATGGTTTGGAACGGTGATAACCTTAAACGTGGAAGGTCTTGGGATCCATCGATTGTCGAAGACTTTAACCTGTTGTCCATCTCCCATCCTTCATCGAGTTCCTCTTACAATGTTCTCTCGACCCCAAAGGAAAGGTATCCAAAGAACGAGTCTCGAGTTTTTGAGTCGGGCTTCAAAAAAAAGGACAAATGAAAGTAATTGGATTTTAAAACCTTAGAGGCCAGCGATTTGGGGCAAGTAATGATGCGCCATCCTTGCTTGGCTAAAAGAGCTTGGCTGAAGCTTTTCATGTCCTTGAAGCCAAGTCCACCATGCGATTTCATAGGCACAGAGTTTCCCACGATCTCCAATGAATTTTTCGGTTGTCCTCGTTGCTGCCCCAAAAGATCCGGTCCATGAGTTTCTCCATTTCCTTGCTCAAATCCGTTGGTAATTTGAAAACACTCATGGAATAAATGAGTAACACTCAGAAAGAGTTACAGAGAAAGAAGAAAGCCCTGATGAAACCCTATCTAAGGTGTTACCTGACTTGTGATTTCCCCGTTGATACTAAAGGCGTAGATAGGAGTCAATAAGCAGTCCATGACAACATCTATCCATTTCTTCGAAAAGCCGAGCCTTTGAAGGATAATCTCTACAAAGCCCCTACTCGACCTTGTCATAAGCCTTTCTCATGTCGAGCTTGAGGCTTGTCTACACTTTGTTTCCCCACGTCTTTTTAGCAAGTGAGTGAATGAGCTTTAATGCTACAATGATATTGTCGGTGATTAGTCGGCTTTGAGCGAACACACTCCGTCTCTGAGAAATACTAGGATTCAAAGCTTTTTTTTTAAAACAGTTAGCCAATGTTTTAGTGATGATTTTGTACAGCACATTACAGAGAATAATCGGCCTAAAATCAGTAAGCTTTATATGATTCTTTACCTTCGGAATTAGAACATTAGTCATGTGGTTGAGCTAGCGAATCGAGGCTGAGCCGTTGAGGGTTGGGAGACAGAGGTTCACAACTTGGTCACCTACCTTCGGCCACATCCTTTGATAGAATGCACAATGAAATCCGTTGAGGCCGGGAGATATGTCAGATCCCATGTCAAAGACTTCCCTCTTCACCTCTTTAGCCACAAAAACAGAATCCAAATCGGGACGATGTTCATCGAGAAGTCGGCGACTCCACCGCCATGATGAAAGGCTCAAAATCACCCCGGCCAGGTGATTGCAAGGTTAAAAAGCACGCGGAAATACCTTTCGATCATATCCACGATGACTATTGGGGAGTCCTGCCATAATTCATCCTCGTTGAAGAGACTCTTTATGGTGTTCCTTTTTCGACGTATATATATATATATATATATATATATATATATATATATATATATATATATATATATATCACGCCGATAGGATTATCAATATTTCTTATCATATTCACTACAATTGACAAATTTGAGCGTGAGAATGAGTTGTGTTCTTGGCTAAGTTTCTAGCAAAGCTAAGAGCGATCTCAATTGTGTAAGTTTACAACCGACTATGGTTCCACTTGTTGTGCTTTAATGTTTAATTTATTTATGAATCAAACTCTTTTCTCCTCTCATAAAATTATACTCTTTTACTTTTCATAGTCATGCTTGATTAATGTGATTTTTAAAGAGTATCAATTTCTTATAACACTTATTTTGTGGTTTTTCTTTTATTACAATTTTGTTGATTAGATATATTGTAAGTTTAAGGATTGCCTATAAAATTTGTTAAAAGAATATTATTGTGTTAGACTAATTCTTGCTGCGCTATAATCACTTTGATATATCGTCGTTTTGGTTTAGTCAACGAGATTTTTATTCACGGTTTTAATTGGAAGAGTTTGTTCTTAAATTAGTACATGAGTTTTATTGGTTGATCTTAACGTTGATTTTTCGATTACTTGTTTGGGATGTGAAACTTGTAATTGAGTTATAAGTGTGGAACCGTATTGGTAATTGGTAAATGGAGCAATTGAGTAGTCCAACGTCTTGTGTTTTCTCTCTTTGATTTTATAAATTTTTTAATCATAAAAACAATCTCTTCATTTTTATATTTCTTTTACCACTTGACATATGATTTTGGTTTTCATTTTCAGTTTTTGACTCATCGTGGATACGACTTCGTTTTTCTCGTGCTATCAACGACCACTTAACGATTGCACAATTTGAGTGTGATCAAATTTTGACGCCGTATAGGCGGTCCCTAATAAAAAAAACTAAGGTGGGCGGTTGTTTTGGCTAGCAATGGGTTTTCTAGTGGAAAATTAACCAAACCTTGATGCTTTCTAGTGGTCAATAGATATGGGCTATTAGAGCGAAAAGAAAGATAGAAAGGCATGTCCTATTTGTCCTTGCCATGTGATCCAGTAGTTATTGATTTAATATCTCCTAACTTAACTTTTACTTATTTAATTAAGTTCATACTTCATATAAAAAAAAAGACTACTTTTTATGGGGTCCACAATTTAGGCTTTGAGCAATCTTATTGATCTATGGTTGTCACACTCACAATCCACAAGTGTGGACCGTTTGATTTGGACATAAAGATGGTGTGCGAGTGAGAAGACATAGAGACCTCTCTCTCTCTCTCTCTCTCTGACACACACGATCTCTGGTGGGGGAAAATATGGTGGATCATCTTGACGATCCTTTGTGGGTTCCATTCAAGAAGTTAAAATTTAATTATTAGCTATATACAAATACAATACATATTTAATTTTCGAATGACATAACACACGCATAAAATAATCTCATCGAAGGATTTTCGAGACATAATACACAATACATATGCAAATCTCGAAATTTTAGAAATTGATTTTATGCTTTAGAAAAATATTGAACTAACGGGAGCTTTATTAATCCTTTTATGTGTTAGCATGGCAAAGTATTTTACTATTTTATTCATATTATTTGTTTAAATGATAAAAGCAACACCAACATCTTCTTATTAATTATTCTAATTAACTTGTGTTCTTTTAATTATGTAATAAAATCAGATATTGATTCAATTAATTTTTTTTGTAATTTAGAAGCATACTAAAATTTTATATAAAAACTAATATTTTTTCTCTATTTATTTGCATTGAGCATTATTCATTTAGTGAAATATCGAGTTCAACCGTTGGTTTTCAAAAATATCGAGTTCATACCATTTGTTTAAATAAAATGACAAAATTATACACCGAAATAGATAACAGTGTAATAAATCTTTCTTTCGTTGATATAAACTCTTATATAAAAAAACCGAATCAAATCCAAACCAGTACCCTAACTTTAAAATTCCCAATATTGAAAAAAATAGCCTTAAATTGAATTAAAATAATAAAATTCATATCTCCCAAGAGATGACTTCATTTCGTATTCGAACTGCAACTCTAAATCCTGAATTCTATGTTCGAATCTGTGATTTTGATCACTATCAACTGTCGATTTTTATACATTCACATCTTTTAGTGTTCTTCGCGATTAAGAGTATGCTGTTTATTTTTTAGTTTTTAAATAAATTACATATATGGTGCGAATGAATAAAGATAAATGATGTTTACATATAAATATTATAGTCAACGTCAATGAAAAGTCAATAAAAATTCATCAAAAGAAAATTCGTGGCACTATTGTCTATTTTATGGTATAATTTTGTCATTTTAATTAAAAAGAAGGTATGAACTCGGCATTTCTGAAAATCAAAAGTTAAACTCGACATTTCACTAAAACACAAGATATACATGTCATTTTTCCTACTTTAAATTATTGTTTATCATTCTGTAAATTGCTTTGCTGATATATTTTATCATTATTCATTTAAAAAATTATATATATTTATAAGAATAACCACAACTGTAATATTACAAAATCTAAACTCTTTTAATTATTTATGTCCATATAAACTACTTTTCTTCTATCAAAGATTCACAACTTATAAGGACTTGTATAGCGTGATACCTTTTCTGATAATTTTTTTTATTTATTCAAAATTTATTTCTAAAGTTATTTTCACTACGATTGTCAATTTTTTTAAAGAGACAACTACGTCAGCAACCCAATAGCTCGTCATTCTTTAAAAAGTAGTCAAAATTTTATTTAATAAAATATATCCATAAAAACGCAGTAAATTAATTAACTAAATAATAAATTAAATTTACTCTTTAATTAATTTACTACGAACTTGATGGGCCATCAAATGAGCGATTGCAAAAGTTTTCATGATTGAGGTTAAGGAAGAAAACAACATTTTAATAAAAAATTTTGCATCGATTACCGGTCCAACTACACGGGTGTGGTTTCGCACCAAGCAAACAAGGATAATACACAAAAGATCTAAATACACTCCTAATGATAATGAAGTTAATCCATTCCAATCATATATTAATTACTTTGCCGGAGGTGGATCGTCTGGATTACCGGATTGTTAGAATGTTTCTTGTTAATTGTATTGTTATTGTTGTTTTATAAGTTTAACTTTTATTTTTTATCTTTTTTTTTTTAACTTTTGTAGTAGTATTTTTTTTTTTTTATAATATTAAGATTTTTGTAGTGATGGTATTTGTAGTAGTTTCTTTTAATTATTGGCTTAATTAAGTTTGATATCTATAAATTATAATTATTATTTATCAACTTAATTTGGTTTGATATCTATAAACTTTTATTAATTATTGATTTAATTTAAATGGTATTAAAAAAATTAATTTGGATTATAAACAAAACTCTAAACATTTAAAATCATATTGATTAAATTTGAATTACTTAAAATATGTACCTTTAATTAAGAAATATGCCTTAATTATATTAAAATGATGATTAAATATTTGGTGTAATCTTTACATCAAATGAATAATATTATAATAAATTTGGTGTAACACTGTTTATTTTGTGTAAAAGTTTCACCGAATAATTTTAAAATTTTGAAATTTTTACCATTGAATTTTTTTACTTTATGTATAAAATTTTGAAGATGCATTAAAGAGGCTCTAACAAATTCTTGTTTTTTAAGCGCGTGTAAATGTATTGACTTGTATACTTTTTTTGTGTGGTGGTGAAGAGACAAAAGGAAAGAAGATTATTTTGACCATAATAATTAAGCAAATACAGATATTTAAACCAAAAACTAGTTGCTATGATTTGTATAAATTTGTATAGCAAATAAAGATAAAATGTTAGGCCAAGGCAAGCTATGAAACCACAAATTTAAGGACATAAAAAAAAAAGATTTGTATTTACCATTGGAAATAAATCGTTAAATAGGCTAACAAGTATTATTTAAGACAAAAGAAATTAATTACAGCATAGAATTCAGTACCTACCAACCTATACACCTACCAAATATAGGCTTTTTTCCTTTCAAAATATTTTTCCGAGAAAATAATTGGTTATCCTTTTTTATTACAAGTCCAAAAAAGTAGAGTAAAAGCTCTTTATTTCTTAGCCTGGGCTTTATTTTATTTTATTTTTTCTCTCAAAGAAAGAAGCCTCACAGTTCTCTCGTTAACTCTCTCTCTCTCTCTCCTCGTCATCTAGAAACTCTCTCTCATCTCTCGCCTTCCTCTCACAGTTCTATACAATTCAGAGATAGAGAACAATGAGAGCGACGATATGAAAGCATGCTTGTCGGCCATTAAAGCTTCACAACAAAAACGCTCCTCTACAACCCATTTCGCTTTGCTTTAATTTCACTATTCGACGCGTTTCTCTTTTAGTGTATATGAATATATTATTCATTAATATCATGTGAATTATAGTGAAGAAATAATTTTTCCCCGGGCTGGGGGTTTATTGCTATTCATTTATTTTCTCCTTCAACACAGTTTTATGGTTATTTGTTGGGTGTGAGTGTTGTGAGATATTTAAGCGACAAAAAAAATTGTCCTTTGGATCGAAAGATCCCACCATTTTCGTGGGCAAAAAGATAAATTCTTTTGGGTTGGGTTTTTGGGGGTCTGTGATTCTGATTCCGAGCTCATGAGTTCCATGGTCTTAAGTTTGTCACTTCTGAGAGTCAATGTGAAGTGGTGGACTTGCTGTTTCTATTATCTTGTCTACGATAAGTGATTCACAGGTATGTTATTACTTTGCTTTTTATTTATTTATTTTATTTATAAGAAATACATAACTTTTTTTTTTTTTTTTTTTGCATTTTTTTATTTTCGCTAGATACAGCTTTGGTTTTCTGTATATCTCGAAACACTGTATTGTATCCTTTAAAGCAAAAATATCAATGAATTATCAGATACAAAGTACTGTTTTTTTTTTTTTTTTTGGTGACTAAAGTTTGTAAGCTTCAGAGGTATCTGAAACAGGGTTGCTTTTGAAATCTGCGATTAGTTCTTACAAACATGGGTTTCAACTGAGAGATATGAGATTTCTGTTGTATTTCCAGGTACATGATTATTGTGGTTCTCTCTGGGTGATTCTAAAATGGTCACACCTTTTGAATCGAGTAAGATTTTGGGATTCGCATTACTCTTCTTCGCTCTGTCTTTGTTCACCACCACTAATGGCTTGAACTCCGAGGGACTTTCTCTGTTGGCGATAAAGAGCTCTCTCCGAGACGATTCCGGTCACCTGCTGAGCTGGCACCCCGGCGACCGAAACCCCTGCAATTGGGCCGGAGTGAACTGCACTCTCGGGCCCGGCCTGCCCGTCGTGTGGTCGCTCAACGTGAGCTCTATGAACCTCTCGGGGACCGTGGGTCCCGCCATTGGAAGGCTTGTCCACCTGGCGAGCCTCGACTTATCAAACAACTTTCTCTCCGGCAACATACCCGAGGAGATCGGAAACTGCTCAAGCCTTGTGGAGCTGAATTTGAACGACAACCGGTTCACGGGCCCGATCCCGGCCCGATTGGGCCTCTTGTCGAGCCTGAGGAGCCTAAACCTCTGCAACAATGGGCTCTCGGGCTCGATCCCGGAAGAGCTCGGCGGATTGTCTTCGCTGGTCGAGCTCGTCGCTTACACGAACAACCTCACCGGCCCGGTGCCCCGCTCGATCGGGAGGCTTGTGAATCTGAGGACTTTTAGGGCCGGTCAGAACGCGATCTCCGGTACAATCCCGGCGGAGATCAGAGGGTGTAGGAGCTTGGAGCTTCTCGGCCTTGCTCAGAATCGGATCGGAGGCGAATTGCCTAAAGAGCTCGGGTTGCTTGGAAGATTGAAGGACTTGGTTCTTTGGGAGAATCAGATATCTGGGTCGATCCCGAAGGAGCTCGGGAACTGCATGAGCCTCCGAACCGTGGCTCTGTATAAGAATCTGCTCTCGGGCCCGATCCCGAGGGAGATCGGGAAGCTGAGGTTGTTAAGGAAGCTTTACGCGTACAGGAACGAGCTTAACGGGACGATTCCGAGGGAGATTGGGAATCTCAGTCTTGCCACAGATATCGATTTCTCGGAGAACTCTCTGAGCGGAGTCATTCCCGCTGAGTTCGGTAAAATAACCGGGTTGAAGCTGCTTTACCTGTTTCAGAACCAACTCTCGGGTTTCATCCCTGTCGAGCTCGGCGGATTGAAGAACTTGACGAAGCTTGATCTCTCGATAAACCTGCTCGAAGGTCCGATCCCGGTTGGGTTTCAGAACCTGACCAGGATGACCCAGTTTCAGCTCTTTGACAACTCTCTCAACGGGACGATCCCAACGGAGCTCGGCCTCCACAGCCAGCTCTGGGTCGTTGATTTCTCCGACAATTTTCTCACCGGAGAAATCCCGCCTCATCTCTGCCGGCAGTCCAACCTTATTCTTCTCAGCCTCGAGTCGAACAAGCTACACGGCAAAATCCCGCTGGGGGTTTTGAACTGCACGTCGTTAGTCCAGCTCAGGCTAGCTCGGAATGCTCTCACTGGAGACTTCCCGTCGGAGCTCTGCAAGTTGGTCAACCTCTCGGCGATCGCGCTGGACCAGAACAAGTTCTCTGGTCCGATCCCGCCAGAGATCGGAAACTGCCGGAAGCTTCAGAGGCTCCACATATCGGGGAACCGGTTCGCCGAAGAGCTCCCGAAAGAGATCGGAAACCTGAACCAGCTCGTGACTTTCAACATATCGTCGAACTCTTTCACCGGAAGATTCCCTGCCGAGATAGTAAACTGCGTGAAGCTCCAGCGGCTCGATGTCAGCCAGAACGGGTTCGACGGCTCATTGCCCGGCGAGCTCGGAACACTCTTTCAGCTCGAGCTCTTGTGGCTCTCGGACAACAATTTCTCCGGCGAGATTCCGGCAGCCTTGGGAAACCTCTCCCGGCTGACCGAGCTTCAGATGGGTGGAAACGTGTTTTCTGGTGAGATTCCGCGGGAACTCGGCTCCCTCACAGGCCTGCAAATCGCGATGAATCTCAGCTACAACAATCTGACCGGAAAAATCCCGTCCGAGCTCGGAAACCTCAACTTGCTCGAATACCTCCTCCTCAACAACAACCGTCTGACCGGCCAAATCCCGAGCACGTTCGAGAACCTCTCGAGCCTCTTGGGCTGCAACTTCTCCTACAACGATCTCGCCGGTCCGTTGCCTCCAATTCCACTCTTTCAGAACATGAATCTCACCAGCTACATCGGGACCAGAGGCCTCTGCGGAACGCCTCTCAGCGACTGCCTCGCCGGCTCCTACTTTGATCCAATCCCACGCCGCCACGCGAGCGCCGAGACCCACCGGGGAAAGATCGTGACTGTGGTCGCCGGCGCCGTCGGAGGAGTCTCTCTGATCCTCATCGCCGTGATCCTCTACCACATGAGAAGAAGGCCGGGCGAGACTGTGACACGTTTTGCTGACGAGGACGACGGTTCAAACTCACCGGACTCGGACGCATATTTCGCTCCGAAAGAAGGATTCACGTTCCAGGTATTAATATCTAAAAAATCCAGACCTTATCCATCAATTATATTCTCACTCGAAGTACTCGATCTATACCAGGACCTCGTCGAGGCAACGCACAACTTCCACGAGAGCTTCGCGGTGGGAAGAGGCGCGTGTGGGACCGTGTACCGGGCCGAGACCGGGACGGGAAAGACGATTGCGGTGAAGAAGCTCGCGTCGCACCGCGAAGGGAACAACAACGGGATCGAGAACAGCTTCCGAGCGGAGATCTCGACGCTCGGGAAGATCAGGCACCGGAACATCGTGAAGCTCCACGGGTTTTGCCACCACCAGGGCTCGAATCTCCTGCTCTACGAGTACATGGTGAACGGGAGCTTGGGGGACTCGCTGCACGGGTCGGCGGGCTCGGTGCTGGGCTGGGCCGACAGGTTCAAGATCGCTCTTGGGGCCGCCGAGGGACTCTCGTACCTCCACCACGACTGCAAGCCCAGGATCGTCCACCGCGATATCAAGTCCACCAACATTTTGCTCGACCACAATCTCGAAGCCCATGTCGGAGATTTCGGACTCGCCAAAGTCATCGACATGCCCTATTCCAAATCCATGTCTGCTGTCGCCGGCTCCTACGGCTACATTGCTCCCGGTAAGGTTTCCATTTCTCGTCATTTCACTTTTCTTTGGGAAGCTGAAAAATGACCACCGTATTAGGAGATTAGAAACCTGACATAAATTGATGACAATAGAATAGTAGAGTACGGGAAAATCAAGAATACTCAAATATACGCGCGACGGCGAAACATCACAGGTAGATGAGGAAATCTTGTATCTCGAAAAATAAGTTACAACAGGAGAAAGTTCAAGCAGTGCGAAAAATTGCCAGTGAGAAAAGTGTCGAAACCTCAGTAGTAAGGAATCCGAAAAACATTGCAAGTATCAAATGGTTTCCCAGGATATGATCCAATTCCCATCCAGGTCATCAAAACTCGGGCCAAAAACTACATGCTTCCAAATATAAATGGAGAAGATTATCCTCACAATATGTTTAAATTATGTTTAAATTGTAAAATTACAGTTTGGAGCGGGGATCTAATCTTTACTCAATTTATTGTTCCAGAGTATGCTTATACAATGAGAGTGACAGAGAAATGCGACATCTACAGCTACGGGGTCGTGTTATTGGAGCTTCTGACCGGAAAAACTCCAGTGCAGACGATAGAGGAAGGAGGCGATCTGGTGAACTGGGTCAAACTATACGTGCGAGACCATTCTCTGACGCCCGGAGTCCTCGACGATCGGCTCGATCTATCCGACAAAGCGCTGGTACGTCACATGCTCACAGTGCTCAGGATCGCCCTGATGTGCGCGAGCTTGAACCCGCTCGATCGACCCACAATGCGACAGGTCGTCTCAATGCTCGTCCAGTCTGGCGACCACATTAGCCTCGACCTTTCGCCGCCACCGAGCCCTCCGATCAAAGACGATGTGCCGTGAAAAGTCAGGTTTTTTTTTTTTTTTTTTTCATAACCGAGAAGTTTATTTTTACACGAGTTTTTCCTGGTATCATTTTTTTTTAATTTATTTACAGGAAATATGGTAGTTCCATGTATATTTTTAATTAGAATAATGACATAAAAAAGTCTTAATTTGTCGTAGTTTTACAGGGCTGATTAGGATTTTTTTTTTTTTTTTTTTTTTCCCTTTTCTGATATCATGTATTCTTACTTACCATTTACACAGTAAGTAAAAGTCAATGTATAGCTTAAAGTATCAATCAATTTTACATTGATTTACTGCTTTTTTTTTGTTTGTTTTGTTTGGTTTTGTTTTTTTGTTACTTATTATTTACTACAAATGTTCCTCAAGTAAATTCCCTCAACCCACCTTTTTGTATGACTGGAAAAATGTAGAGAAACAGTTGAGCCCAGTGACTAAAAATTTCATATACGATTTTAGCGATCAGTGATCTTATCTTTCTGTGCTTCCACATTCCAAATTTATCAAATGTTTATTTTATTAGAGGGTATGGACATGCGAGTGACATTTCAATCTAATGTATAGCAAATTAGAAAGCTGGCAGAAAAAAGGAAATTGGAGAGAGATGGCAATATTGTTCAAGTCATGATATGTTTCAAATGTGAACATTTTAAATTAAGATTTTTGACGGATTGAAAAGTAAACATCCTAGTGCTGCCAAGTTTTATTATATTTGAACATCATAAACTAGTTTTCTGTAATGTAACAACCTAAAGCCATCGGCACATAGCTACTGCTATAACGAAGTTGGAATAATATATCCGTAAATGCCCGGAGGACATTCTTTCACCAATAATGCGTTACTCACATCATTAGCCTTATGTTTCAAGCCGATTTCGAGCTTATTTAGAACATAATCCAAATGATTCGAGAGTATCATATAGAAAGAACACAATTCCTTCAGTATTCTTTAAGTTTTCACGTCCTTCTATCATGCCAAGGTGGCTATACAACGAATCAGGTATTACAAATAAACCATGGCGAATGCAGTTTGCGATTTTGTTGGTGGTCTTTTATCCAACTAACTACTTATATACGCGTATAAATGTTCGACATCGCTCTCACCATCAACGGGCAAGGTTATAATCAAAATTTATTTTAACTTTATTAAAACAAATTGGTACCATGAATTAAGTCATGAACTATACAGCAGCCAATCTCTGCACCTCAATTTCACTTTTAATTTATGAATTTGAAAGAGTTACTATCCCTAAAAATGAGCACTACTAGCATAGATTGATCATCAAACATGATAACGTGGCCAAAATGGTACCATGCAACCACCTATTAACATGTGTACAGACCCATTTATTTATTTATTATTATTTATGATTCTTAGGCAGCCGCAGTTGCCACGTGCAACCTGACATAAAGTTGACTATAAATGTTAGTGGAATTTTATTAATTGACCGTGTTTCTTCCCAAACCATTCAACACTAAATTTATTATTAAGTTATGATTGATATTTATGGAAGATGGATAAAGAGGAATTTGTTGTTTTCAGAATAAGTATAATGCCGTTTTCTATATTATCGTGTTTTCTATATTAGCGTCGTTTCATCTATTGTTATCGTTTGTATTTAATGTCGTGCATTACCTCAGTATTGACAAGCTGGCGATTAGATGTGCCACGCTGCCAATACTGGTATTGACTCAGACGATAAATAGTGTTCCATTGCTTCCATTTGAAGCTTGAGATTCCCAATTCAAATCTCACATGTTTCTATACTTCTCTCTAAATCAACATGGTATCATAGCTTAGGTCAAACTTTTTTTTCATAAGCACCAGTCGATAATCATGGCGGATTCTCAATCATCAGCGTTGACGATGTTTCAGAACGCACATACGTTCGCTCCTCACCTCAATTCGTTGTTGATTCATCTCGATCGATCGAAACAATTTAGTGTTGTGGAGTTCTCAAATATTACCACCAGTACGAGCTCATGGATTCGAAGCTATTCTTGAAGGAACAATACCTATTCCAACTACGTTCATCAAAACTGTGGTAGATCCAAGCCAGGCTCCAATTCGTCGACCTAATCCGACGTTCCAAGAATTGGATTAGTACGATCAATTTCTCATGAGTTGGCTAATCTCCTCCATCTTAGAATTGATGGTCGGACACGTCAATTGCTGTCAAAGATCATCAGAAATCTGGCTCACAATCGAGCGACTCGACTCGACTCAAAGCAAAGCCAGATCTCTGCAATTGCGATTTCTTCTCCAAACTACGAAGAACCTCTCGCTCTCAATTAAGGAGTACATCTTGAAGATAAAAATCTGGCTGAAAACTACAACACATCAGGTCAGCCGATCTCCGACGATGTGCTAATCCTCAACATCCTCGGCGGTGTGGGTCTTGAGTATGAGTCCGTGGTGATCAACTTGACGTCGCGGCAAGGAAGACCTCCTTGCCAAATTTGTGGTCGCCTTGGTCATGTTGCAAGGAAGTGTTTCCATCGCTTCGATGTACACTTTCAGAGTCCAGATCCAACACCACAACACCAAGCTAATCAAGCTTAGTACAATGAGAATGGCTACTATGAAAACATGACACCTGAGGAATAGCTTCAGTTCAATAAGCAGCTTTGTACACTTGCTAAAGATCTGCAAGTTCAGAACACTAACACAAGCTCTTCATATACAATCATGCTACAAGCTCACTATTCTTCAAACTCCTCGTTCATCCCTACAACTAGTGGTCACAGAATTCCTGATCAAGCATCGTGGTTTCTAGACAGTGGAGCAACGAACCACGTCACATCACAGCTTGGAAATCTGACACTACAACAAGATTACTATGGCAAAGGCAAGACAGCTGTTGGAAATGGTTCCTTACTCAATATTTCTCATATTGGCGATTCTCTTATTCAAGTACCTGCCACTCGTAGTCAAACATCCTTCATGTACCACAAATTACAAAGAATCTTTTGAGCATATCTCAGTTCACTAGAGACAATAAGGTTTTCATTGAATCTCATTTTGATTTTTGTCTCATTAAGGATAGAAGCTCAAGAAGAATCTTAGTGCGTTGTGCTCTTAAGGATGGTTTCTATCAACTCCCAGTGTCAAGTCTTAAGCCCAAAGTCAAGTCTCCAATCTCTCCTGTCAAGCCTAGTGTGTCTCAGTCTCAGTTGTAATGTTTGTTTGTAATAGTGATTTTATTTTAATTGTCATATTTAGAATATTGTCTGTAATATACAATGTATTTTGATATTTTAGTTTGGCATAGACGACTTGGTCATCCGTCTTATTCTGTATTGCGTCATGTAGTATCATACTCTATTCATAAAATAAAACAGTCTATACTTTGGTTGAGTCCATATTTTATGTGTTGTAGCCTCCATCGTGTATCTTAGGTAAAATGCATCAAAACCCTTTTCCTAACTCTTTATCTAACTATACAAAACTTTTGAACTAGTCCATTCCGACCTTTGGGAAATTGCACCAAAATCTTCTCGTGATGGCTACAAGTATTACATAATATTTATAGTTGACGATTACAATTGATTTACATGGATTTTTCCATTGAAACTCAAATCTGAAACAATGCCAACCTTTGTAAATTTCTCTGCCTTTGTTGATAGACAGATTTCTCATAAAATTATAACACTTCACACTGATTGGGGTGGTGAATACCGTTCTCTCATTCCCTTTCTTGATCAACAAGGCGTCACTCACATACACTCATATCCCTATATATACCAACAAAATGACCTAGCTGAAAAACATCAGCATATTGTTGCACTACTACCAAATACCTATTAGGAGTCGCTATAATTGCGTCGGGTTCATTTTAAAGTGATGCACAAAATAATTTTTTGGAGCTCGGTTGACGTGGAAAAGAGTCAAATAAAAACCATTCAACCCGATCTGACCACGTGGCCTGGCGTCGTTCAAAAAGCAAACGACATCACGTGTCGTGGGGGCGTCGCTCACTTTTTGAGTGACGCCAGGCCATGTGTCGTGTGGCGTCACTCGCTTTCTGAGCGACGCCAGGTGTCTGAGTGACACGCAAGACACGTGGCCTGGTGTCGCTCAAAAAGCGAGCGACGCCAGGCGTATTTATTTTTTTGAAAACGCCTAATTCCCGAATAATCTCACAGCAGTTTACATAATTTCATCTTCTTCGATATATTCTCTCCAAAAAACCGAAAAAACTCCATTGAAACCCACCTCCACCACAACCATACATCTCCACCGACCGAGGAACGGCTTCCACGCATCTCAAACGACTTTACTCCAGCCGGCGTCGTGGTCTTGGTGAACGTTTTCATTCGTGACTCATGAGTAGGAGATTATTTCTAGGGTTTTTTATTTGGTGTTTTGATTTCAAAACTTACGAGTAAAGAATCTTAGTTTTTTGTATTGATTTTGTTCGTAGCTGGTGTGAAGAACGTTGATTTGTTGTTATTTGCCGCCGCCCCAGGCGCCCCTAATCGTCGCCGCCCCACCGGCCCTTCTCCGTCCGGTCGCCGTCGGTTTTGGGTAGAGGTTTTTTTTTTTAACATTTTATTAAATTTGTTGTTATATATTTTCAGCCCTTCATTAGCTTGTGGTCGCCTTTAATCCGGTTTACACTCACCAGTCGCCGCCCGTTTTAGCTTCCAAGTATGTTTTTATTATATTTTATTATATTTCATATTTTTTTTGTACACATTATATTGAGCGTCTCTTGAAAATTGTGTGTCACTAGAGAATATAAAATGATTATTTTTTTTATCTTTGATATAGGTATGAATATGTTATGTTACTAGTAGTTTAGCTAGACTTTAGACGTCGTTTTTTCTTTGTTGCACGTGAATTGTGTGTGAATTTTGTTGTTTTAGAATGATTAAATAAGTTATGTTTACTAGTAGTTAAGACTTTAGATGTCGCTTTTTCTTTGTTGCACGTGAATTGTATGTGAATTTTGTAGTGTTGAGATGATAAAATATGTTATGTTTACTAGTAGTTTAGATGTCTTTTTTTCTTTGTTCTTTAAATTGGGTTTAATTTTTTTATATAGCTTTATTATGGATAAATTATGGATGTCGGCTCGTAGATATTCAAACCAATATGTGGATGGTGTGAGAAAGTTCTTGGATCATTGTCTTAGCGTATGTGAAAACATAGAAGCGAATTCCATGTCCGTGTGTCAAATGTGGGAATTTATGCTTTGGTAACATTACTACCCTAAAAGAACATTGATATGCAATGGTATCAATCAAAACTATAAGATATGGATACATCACGGGGAAAATCATCCGGGAGAACATAATGTTGTCGTTCAAGATAATTCCGACGAAGAAGACGTTGATGCTCCTTACATCGCTGAGATGGTTAATAATTTGCAAGATGAGTTTTAAGACAATCCCGACGAGCTTTATTATCTTTTAAGTGACGCCGAAACTCCTCTATATTTTGGTTGTGTCAAGTTCACCAAACTTTCAACCTTAATAAGGTTATTCAACTTAAAAGTCAAATACGGATCAAGCGATGTTATGTTCTCAGAACTTCTTGGCTTGCTAAGAGATAAATTGCCAAAAAATAATCAGATACCCTCGTGTGTATATGTGGCAAAAAAAACCTCTAGCGGCTATTGGTTTGGGATATAAGAAAATTCATGCATGTTCCAATAATTGCATACTTTACCGTAATTAGTATGAAACTCTTGAGCAGTGTCCCATGTGTGAATTTTCTAGGTGGAAGGAGAAAAAGGATACAGAAAAACAATCAAATATCCCTGTAAAAACTATTGTGGCACCTACCAATCATTCCACGTTTTTCGTCATTTCAAAATCCTAAGTACGCTCAAAGTTTGACTTTGCATGCTAACCAAAGGATCGATGATGGAAAGCTTCGACATCCCGCAGATTCGCCTGCCTGGAAACATGTGTTGGAATTGATCTAGGGTTTAAGAAAAAGATTAAACGCTTCGGGAAGCGGCGGAATTTTAAAAAATTTGTTTTCAAGTAAAAACAGTTTTTACTAACCTAGACAAAGAAGCAAGTACATGTAATTAAAAATCAATATGAGCTAGAAGTTTACTAACCTTTCTTGAAGCTTGAACTTTGAAGAAGCTTTTGGAAAGTTCGCAACGCTCGTCTCCCCTCGCAGCACGTCTCTCTTTCTTTCCTCGGCACCTCGAGCAACCACGAAAGTTTCTATCACTAAATCACTCAAAATAAAGGAATTAGTGAGTGGGCACTTTTAAACACTACGACTTAAGAACGAGTCTTGAAGTCGCAGAGCTAAACACTAGGTCGAGTGAGGACCTAGGTGCCAAAACAAGAAAAATCGAAAATAAACTAAAAAGAGAGAGAGAGAGGAGTTCGGCCACCACAAGGTCTAGAGAGAGAAGCTCTCAATCTCTAACTTATGTGGAATGAGAAAAATGAGAAGAATGAGGCTCCTATTTATAGGAGAGGTATCACCTTCAATAAGGTAGTTTCCTCTTCTATAGAATATCACATATTCATGAGCCAATTTCCTCTTTTCCTCTATGAGACACTCGGCCAAGGCAGCCTTCTAGAAGGCTTGGATTTGTTTCCTTTTTTGTTCCTTGCCTTGCGTCTTTCTCTACTTGGGCGCCTACCTCTTATTTCCCTTAGAGGAAATTTGTTTCCTCTTTTTCTTTTGGCAAGTATCTTCATACATTTATGCACAAAATATTCTCTCTATCTCTTGGGTATTTGGGCGCCTATATTCACTAGAAAAGGCTTCTAGAATTTTCTTCACTTGTTCATGACAACATAAGAAAAGGCCCATTTAGAATTTTCAATAAAATTCTTATGAAATGAAATTAATTCACGAGGCCCAATGATCAAGTCATGGCCGAGTGACATTAAGTCATCAAATGAACTTGTCAAAAAATTTATTGACATTCATTTCATCCTTTGTCTCAAAAGACAAAAATACCCTTTTGACTATTTTCGTTCTCGTTTTGACTTAGCTTCCAGTTTAACTATTCCAATCGATGTGATTCGTGACAGTGACCTCATGGACCCAAATGAACAAAGCTTGAGCTAAACACTTGGACTCAAAAGTTCACAAACCTTTTCCAAGTTTAGCTTAATGCCAGCTGACTCCACTAAAGAGCTGACACTGAAAATCTCTCGGTTCAAATGAATTTATTTTCTACTCAAGAATTCACCTAATTATAATGAGCGGATCCACTGAATATTATCTATGCTACCCTTCATGAATGTCATCAGCTAGTCGGGATTTACTAAATTACCATTTTACCCTTCTAGCTGTTATTTCCTCAACTCCTTTGTCGCTTGTGAATAAGTTAGAAACAATGTATATGACGAGGAGCTAACAAGTCACATTGTTTCATCCAAAAGAGTCAGGACTCAATTTGGACACTGGCCAGTTCATTTATTCACACTCCAAGGAACAAAGCATGAGGTGACATACATTGCATTTCAGCAATCTTGTACATGAATTCCATATCTATGAGAACTTCACAAAGTTACTCATGACATTCTCACAACTTAGTACTTCACCAATAGGCCCTGTTCGGAATCACATAGTGAGTCCGAACTCTGACTTTCTCAAATGAGAATACTAAGGTGTGAAATGACATGTCTCATTTCAGGATTAAGGTAAGCATGATGCAATTCATACATAGTGACTTCGAGACATAAGAGGTTAAATGGTTTGTTCTTATCTTGTCTCTAGAAGTGCACTGGTCAATTCAGTACCTTCGGAAGATACATAGAAGAACTATAGAGTCTCCAACTCTCAATGCCTCATAACCAGACATCATAGATTCTTCTAACAATCCTACTGAGGTCAATAGTCCTTTGACCCTTAGATTGCGAATATATCGTTTTAAGCAAACTACGAAGAGTTTGTTCATGCAAATCTACATTTGTCTCTTCGTAAGTTGTTAAGTTTGTTTATGGACTAAAAGACTAAGGTTTTATCATAAAGCTTCAAACAAAGAAAGAATGAATGAACGTTTCAACTTTATTAATGAATGAATAGGCAATTACAAGCAAGAGTCTTCATGAGACTTTATTACATCAAATGTACAAAATAAAGATTACAACTCTTCTTTTGGGCACCATTGACAACAACATGTTGACTCAAAGTGGCCGGCGTTCGGTAAAGAGTCTAGAAATCTCCATTGTTGGAATAGATCTAGGATTAAGAAAAGATTTCTCGCTTCTAGCAAGCAGCGGAATATACAAAATTTCTTTAAAAACTCGTAAAACGTTTTTACTACCTAGACAAAGCGCATGAACATATAATTTAAAATTTTAAAACTACATTTACTTTATACTTGGTACCAACCTTGAATGGATCTTGAACGTTGGGAAGCCTTAGGAAGGTTGGTACGCTCGTCTTCCCACGCAGCTCGCCTGTCCCACCAGTCTTTTTGAACCTGTGCGTAACCACGAAAGTTTCTACCACTAGAGACTTTGAGTGTGGTTAGGATTTAGTGTGTGGGCACTTTTAAGGACTATGACTCAAGAACTAGTCTATGAGCCAAAGGGCTAAAACAAAACGCTAGGTCTAATGAGGACCTAGGTGCCAAAACAAAAAGGACAAGAAGAGATAGAGAGAGAGAGGTTAGGCGGCTAAACAACTTAGAGAGAGAAGCTCTCAATATCAAAATTGTGTGTTGTGAGTTGTGAATGAAGTGGGGTATTTATAGGAGGGGGATTACCTTGAAAAGGTAGTTTCCTCTTCTTTATTGAATATCATATTCATGAGCAAATATTCATTTCCTCATTTCCTACCTTGCACGTCCAAGCTTGTCCATCAAGGCCTTGGATTTGTTTCCTCATTTGATTTTCCTCTCTCCTTGGCCGTTCCCTTTGTTTTCCTTCTAGAGGAAATTCGTTTCGTCTTTTTCTTTTGGAAAGTATCTTCATACATCAATGCAAAAAATAATATTTCTTTCTTCTCTTGGTTGGACGGTTTGGAGGGCTTCTAGAACATGCTTCTAGATGTTTCTTCATTTGTTCATGACAACATAAGAAAAGCCCATTTATAATTTTCACATAAAATTCCATGAAATGAAATTCAATCCTCAAGGCCTAATTACATTAAAATAGCCGTGTGACTTGAAATTCATTGTCATCATATGACAATGTCAAAAACTTATTTATTGACATTCATACCATCCTATGTCCAAAAGGACAAAATTACCATTTAGATAATTTTCGTAAAACTTGTCTAGTTCAACATTTGAACTTGTTTTGACTTAGATTACATGTTTAACTAATTCTACTATAAAGACACTATAAAGACATGTGGTATTGACCTCATGAATCCAAATGAACAAAGCTTGAGCTAGCATACTTGGACTCAAAAGTTCACAAACCTTTTCCAAGTTTAGCTTAATGTCAACTGACTTCACTAAGGAGTTGACACTGAAATCTCTCAGTTCAAATGAATATATTTTCTACTCAAGAATTCTACTTAATTGTAATGAGTGGATCCATTGAATATTATCTATGTTTACCCTTCATGAATATCATCAACTAGATGGGGATTTAGAAAATTACCATTTTACCATTCTAGTTGTTATTTCCTCAACTCTTTTTGTCGCTCGTGAATAAGTTAGAAACAATGTATTGACGAGGAGCTAACAAGTCACATTGATTCATCCAAAAGAGTCATGACTCAATTTGGACATTGGCCAGTTCATTTATTCACATTCCAAGGAACAAAGCATGAAGTGATATACATTGCATTTCAGCAATCTTGTACATGAATTCCATATCTATGAGATCTTCACAAAGTTACTCATGACATCTTCATAACTTAGTACTTCACCAATAGGTCTTGTCTATATCACATAGTGAATCTAAAACTCTGACTTTCTCAAATGAGAATACGTAAGCTATGAAATGACATGTCTCATTTCAGGATTGAGGTAAGCATGATGCAATTCATACATAGTGACTCCGAGACATAAGAGGTTAAATGGTTTTTTCTTATTCTGTTTCTAGAAGTGTAGTGGTCAATTCAGTACCTTCAAAAGTTACATAGGAAAAATTATAGGGTTTCCAACTCATAATGCCTCATAACCAGACATCATAGATTCTTCTAACAATCATATTGTGATCAATAGCCCTTTGATCCTTACATTGTGAATATACTGTTTTAAGCAAACTATGAAGAGTTCGTTCATGCAAATATGTATTTGACTCTTCATTTGTTGTTAGGTTTGTTTAAGGACTAAAGACTATAGTTTATCATAAAGTTTCAAACATGAAAGGAAGAATGAATGAACGTTTCAACTTTTATTAATTATTCAGTAGTTACAAGCAAGAGTCTTCGTGAGACTTTATTACATCAAATGTACATAAGTAAAGACTACTACTCTTCTTGTGGGCACCATTTACAACAAACTCCTACTTGACTCAAAGAAGATGTGAGTAGTCCTCCATGCCTAATCCTTCCCGATCCTGGTCGAAGACCTTGTTGGCTAGGGCATTGGCGAATGGATCTGCAAGGTTGTATATCGTTGAGATCTTCTTCACCTCAACGTCTCCACGCTGCACGATCTCTCGAATCAAATGGTATTTTCTCTCAATATGCTTAGAGCGCTTATGGCTCGAGGTTCCTTTGAGTTAGCGACAGCACCACTGTTATCACAATAAAGAGTCATGGGCTCTTTGATGTTTAGAACTACTTCCAAATACTTAAGGAATTTTCTAAGCCATACAGCCTCTTTGGATGCTAAATATACAACCACATATTTTGCTCCCATTGTAGAGTTTGCAATGCAAGATTGGTTGATACTCCTCCAAACAACAGATCCACCATTTAGGATGAACACAGATCCTGAAATGGATTTCCTGAAATCCCTATCCGCTTGAAAATCAGAGTCGGTATATCCCGTCATAGTCAGGTCAGTACCCGAATATGTAAGCATCAACCTGCTAGTTCTCCGAAGATACTTAAGAACATGCTTAACAGCAATCCAGTGCTCGGGTCCAGGGTTGGACTGGAAGCGGCTACGCCAACTGCAAAGCAGATATCTGGCCTAGTGCAAAAGAATAGCATACATGAGACTTCCTACAGTTGAGGCGTAAGGAATTTTTCTCATGTCCTCAATCTCTTGTGCAGTCTTGGGAGACTGGTCCTTAGAGAGTGAGACTCCATGCCTAAAGGGTGTTTGGCCCTTCTTGGAGTCTTGCATCGAGAAGCGATCCATCACCTTATCAATATAAGATACTTGAGAGAGTGACAAAGTCCGGTTCTTCCGATCTCGAAAGATTTGGATCCCCAGAATATACGCGGCTTCTCCTAGATCCTTCATATTGAATTGCTTTGCTAGCCAGATCTTAAACTCAGATAACTTACCCACGTCATTACCTATGAGTAATTTATCATCGACATACAGTACCAGAAACACACCTTTGCCTTAATGTATTAACTTGTAAACACATGGTTCATTTATTGACTGCTCAATATTGAAGTTGTTCACAGTTTCATCGAATCTAATATTCCATGACCCAGATGTTTGCTTTAATCCATAAATGGACTTCAGCAACTCACAAACCTTGGTCTCTTGACCTTCTTCCACGAAACCGTCTGGTTGAGTAAATGCACTCTTCAAGATAGCCATTCAAAAAGGCAGTCTTAACATCCATTTGCTTGATCTCATGGTCGAGAGCTGTAACTATGGATAGAAGTATGCGGATGGATTTAAGCATCGCGACTGGCGAGAAGGTATCCTCATAGTCAATACCTTCCTTTTGGGTATTACCCTTAGCCACAAGTCGTGCTTTGAACGTGTCGACGTTCCCATCCGGACCTCTTTTCTTCTTGTATATTCACTTACGCCCTACGGGTTTAATCCCTTCAGGAAGGTCAACAAGTCTTTGTTGACATACATCGAGTGCATTTCCAGTACATGGTATGGCTGTAGGAAACAGGGTCATCCATGTCAGAGACGGCTACGAGAGTATCTCCGTAAGACATGTACCTTTCAGGCTTTTGAGAAGCATTCACACTACGTCGTAGTACTACTTGACGAGATTCTGATGAGTTGTGTTGTGTTTCAGTTGGGGTAAGAACAATTCTTAAAGATGAGAGAGAAGCATCCTCACCCAACTTTTCTTCAACCACAATTTTGCTTCTAGGTTTTACATCTTTTATAAAGTCTTCCTCAAGGAAATGAGCATTCGTGCTAACGAAAGTCTTGTCTTCCTCGGGACTATAGAATGTGAAACCTTTGGTTTGCTTTGGATATCCAACAAACAGACACAATTCTGACCTACTAGCCAACTTGCTAGTCTTTTGCCTTAGCACATGTGTAGGGCAACCCTAAATTCGGATGTGGCCTAGATTTACTTTACGGCCAGTCCATCATTCATAAGGAGTACCAGGAACTGTTTTAAATGGAACTTGGTCCAGAATGTAAGCTGTTGTTTTGAGGGCATATCCCCAAAAGGAAAGAGAGAGTGATGAGTAGCTCATCATTGATCTAACCATCTCCATCAGAGTTCGGTTCCTTCTCTCTGACACTCCATTTTGTTGAGGTGTGCCAAGTGTTGTAAGGTGATAAGCGATACCTTCTTCTTTAAGAAAGTCATCGACTCTCTAGATATATACTCACCACCTCGATCAGATCAAAGTGTTTTGATTCGTTTGCCAGTATGCTTTTCCACTAAAGCCCGAAACACATTAAATACGTCAAAAGTCTCGGATTTGTGTTTGAGCAGATAGACAAAACCGTATCTCGAGTAATCATCGGTGAAGGTGACGAAGTATTCGTATCCTCCCTGTGCTTGTGTACTAAGCGGACCACATACATCAGAATGTACAAGTTCCAGCAACTCAGTGGCTCTTCTACCCTTAACTGAGAAAGGTCGCTTAATCATTTTTCCTTCTATACAAAATTCACAAGTAGGTAATGAACCTATTGCAGAGGCCTAATGTGGACCGTCCCTCACACATCTCTTAATATTGTCCAGACTGATATGACCAAGTCTTAAGTGCCAGAGATAGTTGATTTTATTAGATATCAAAATGTTTGATCCTCTTTGGTTCCCTAACTAGATCGTTATCTATTTCAGTTTCTAAAAGTGAAGGTTGTGTGGGATAAATGTAAAAGAGAGCATTCTTCATACATGCATCAGTGACAAAAGAATTTGAAAGAGAAATACGAATTCCATTCTTTATAAACTTTAAACAATAATATTGCTAAAAAAAAGTCGAGCAACAAATATTAAGTTTTTCCCGAAAGAAGAAACAAAATAAACATTATTTAAATTTAAAGGTCTGCTTTCAAAAGACAGAGTCACTGATCCCACAGCCTTCCCCGACACCGAGCTCCCATCACCCCATCTGAAGGAGAAGTCACATTTCTCTAAACTTTTGCTTTTCCTTAAACCAGTAAATGAACAACAAATATGGTTAGTAGCAGTGGAGTCAAGAATCCACGTTGATACATTATCAGCTACTAAGCATACTTCGGTAATAAGTAAAATACCTTTTTCCTTAGTTTTGAGGTAGGCATGACAGTTCATGCGCCAGTGCCTAGGTTCATTGCAGTGGTAACACTTGTCGTTAGACTTGTCCACCTTAGGAACCCGGGGCTTCTTCTTCTATAGAACCTTAGTTTGGTTCTTCTTCTCGGCCTTGCGAGGTCTCTCTTAGATCCAGAGGTGGAGGCTCTGTGCTCAGTAGCATGTACCTCTCCTCGAGTCCTCTTTTTCTTAGTAAGACCTTCAGCAGTGTAAAGCTCCTTCATAAGCTCGGTAACAGTGTACTCTAGCTTGTTCATTGATTAGTTCATCCTGAAGGTATCGTAAGATTCGGGGAGAGTTTCCAAGATCATATCTATTTTGGTCTTCCCGTCAATTTTGGATCTTAGATTTTCCATCTCTTTCTGGTAACTAATGATCAGCATCATATGGTCCCTGACAGGACTCCCAACCTTCATGCGACAATTCATAAACTGTCTGACTGCTTGTTGTCTGAACTGACGCCCTTGCCCTCCAAACATCTCATGGAGATTGCAGAGCATATCGGCGGCCGTCTCTCTGTCACGATGTTGCTGTTGCAGCATATTGTTCATCGATGCTAAGATATAGCACCTCGCAATCTCATCGAAGCGGAGCCAGGCTTCCAAGGCGTCTTTGTCCTCTTGAGTCGAATCATCATTCGCTTGAGCAGGAGAGGGGTTGCCGAGTACCATTTGAGCTTGTCAAAGGTAAGGACGATGTCGAGGTTATGTTTCGAGTCTACGTAATTCTCGCCTTCGAGTTTGTTTGAGGAAAGGATGGTTGAGAGAGGGTTGAGAGACATTATGCTGAAAAGTTTAAACAAGTTTATGATTAGTCTTTTGGTCTAGGATTTAAGTTTGTTTAAGTTTTTAGGATGAACAAGACAAGAAAAATCCAAAGCTGTTATGTACGAAATGACATTTTACTTCTTCGAGGGAAGGCCGCAAAGAGTCTCATTTAAATGACTCATCATTAATGCATAGCTAAGATGTCAATATATCATATTTGACTAGCCACCTTATAAAAAAGTTTGATCACTCACATCCTTTCACAGGGCCTCGAGGGAGTATTACTAGGGATTTAGTCTAAGTGTGTAACCAACCACTTAGTCCAAGAGATCGACTTTGAAAAAACAATCCACCGAGGGGAGGCCTTGTCTCATTGTCTAACTCTCGGACGTAGCTCTTCGAGCAATGATAAGATCAAAGCGACATTGAGTACTCTCATTTAAGAGAGGGCCACGAGGGTGACTCTTAGTCTGGCGACAATTGCACTTTTTATTAGTGTTGGGGATCGTGGATTGCAAACAACAAGTATAAACCCTCCCACTTAGTTTTTAGAGTTGTCATATTGTCTTTTATAAGTTTTGGAAACACATTACCTAGCGTACAGAGAGATAGAGCAGAATTCTAGAAATTAACTCTTAGATCTTCATGTTTCTAGGAAGAGCAGTGTTAATGCATAAAGGCACGAGGTACATACACGAACATTTTCCTATATTTTCTACTAGGGAAAGTGTATGAGGGAAGTGTGAACTTCTAACTCATTTGAGCACTTGAAGTTTGAGATTACACATCTTCTTGCAGTTTTTCGACTAGTCTACGACTAGATATAGTTTTGAAAACTTATTTGATTTGGATGACAAAATATTTTCAAGTTTGAAAGTGAAAACGGTTTTTTAAAATTCAAACTAGTTTTTGTAAAGTTCAATTTCAAGTAAATATTAAAAAATCAAAACTTTTCCATCTTGCACATTATGTTCATAACATTTAGAAAAACATTTTTGCTCAAAGAAATTTTTCCATTTGAGTTCTAGAACTCTTGGAATGGGAGCCGGGATTCGGAATTCAAAAAATAAATTTTGAAGAAATCCTGGAATCTCGGGCAGCGAACACCTCGGAGTAAAAAATGCCGTAAACGGTGACTCTGATGTCTAATTGACCTAATTCCAACTATTTTGGAAAGTAGACTCACATATTTATAATTTGGTTTACTAACCATTCAAGTTCCAGGTAGAAAGATACGTCCCTTTTACAATAGGTATTTTTTAAGCTCAAGGAAATCTGGACAAAAATTCGGTCGGGACTCAAGTGCAAAAGATTTAAGTGTAACAAAACGTTTTATTGAGTTGTTAAATCTTTTAGATGTGTCTTATTAAATGGTAATAGTATAGCACAAAAGAAAGTAACAACAAAAATAAAATGAGCGAGTAAATAAGCAAAGAAAGCAAGACAATATTACTTGTCACAAAATTACCCGAAATTTCTCAAACTTATCAAAAATTGATTTTGATCATGAAAAAATTAAAAACTTTTAGAACTGATTCTAATGTATATTTTAATATCATCCCAAAGATGTATAAATTCAACATGCTTTTTAATTTAAATACACGTGCAATAATTTAAAAAAATCTAAAATAACAATTCTAGCAAAACCATAACTCGAGTAAATTCAAGAAAACGATTTTCAAACTCATATTTCAAATAATATGCACATGCTTATACTTTGACCATAGCCCTGATACATTTGATGGAATAGATCTAGGATTAAGAAAAGATTTATCACTTCTAGCAAGCGGCGGAATATAAAAAATTTCTTTAAAAACTCGTAAAACGTTTTTACTACATAGACAAAGCGCATGAACATATAATTTAAAATTTTAAAACTACATTTAGTTTATACTTGGTACCAACCTTGAATGGAGCTTGAACGTTGAGAAGCCTTAGGATGGTTGAAACGCTCGTCTTCATCTCCGTCACCTCCTCCATCTTCATTCCTACTTCTTACTCGCTTCTCTTCCTCGCGCGCCACATATTCCCGAGACCGAGCGCCTTCGCGCACGTCCGCCGCGAGCCGCCGAGCACACCGACCGAGAGCGAGCGTCGGGAAAAGTGTGGTGAACATCGGGCAGCCGGAAAACCACGAAACTTAGGTGAGGAACCATCTCTCTAGAATTGATTTCTAAGGTTAGGGTTCATGTTCAAAAGATTTGGGGGTTTTTAAATCCGAGAGGATTTCGGAGAAATTGCTTGGTTTTAATTGTTAATCGGACTCGATTATTGATGAATGTGACTTGGATTTGATGATTGAGCACGACATTCTCGAATTGGGTTTGATTTTGGACGAAAATGAATATGTTAGGGTTTGGAGATTTAAATTTTGGGGGTTTTTTTTATATTTTGGACGGGTTTGAATGTTCTTGGATTGATTTATGCTCGGATTTACGGTTGTTATTGATTTCTGAACGGGTTTGAGGTATTGGAAGTTTTGGCCGTGAGTTTTTGTTCTGTTTCGGACAGGGTGATAAAACGGACGTGGGCCGTCCGATATGGTATGATATTATTTTTGCTAGTATTTTCCTGGAAAGTAGGCGTTATGGGCTTTCTAAAATGACCAAGAACGTGTAAATTCGTTAAGAATTGAATGAATTATGAATTTTTGAAAACAGGGTTTTAAAGATGGGAATTCTGAGCGTGTGTTTGAATTTTTGGCTGAAAATTGGAAAAAAATTAGGGTTGAGGAATTATGATTTGGGGCTTTTAATTTATGAGATTAGTTTGATGATTTTGGAGTGTTTTATGGCTCGTTTGGTGTTTGGGTTTTGATTGACAAGCTTCGTTTTAAATTATGAGAATTTTTGGCTGATTTATTTGTATGGCCGTGATGTTTGGTTTGACATTATGGATACTTTGGATTGATTTGTGCCTTGGTCGGGTGCGTATTTTGGCAGAGAGGCCTACATGCCAGGCGGTTTGGAGGCGGGGAGGTTGGGATGCTAAGATGCCGGGAGGCGGGGAGGCCGGGAGACCGAGAGGTCAGGAGACCAGGTGGCCCAGAGGCTAGGACACCGGGAGACCGAGAGGCTGGGAGACTAAGATCGGGAGGCCAGGAGGCAGAAGCCGGGAGACCGGGAGGCCGAGAGGCCGGGAAGCAAAGAGGCGAAAAGGCAAGGAGGCCGGGAAGCCGAGTGGTCGGGAGGCCGATAGACCGGTAGGCGGGAGGCCGGGAGGTCGGGAGGCCGATAGGCCATGTAGCAGATAGGCAGGTAGGTAGGGAGGACGGGTGATCGGGGGGCATGGAGGCGAAGGTCGGGAGGTTGGGAGGGTGAGAGGCGAGTAGGGCGAGAGGCCGGGAGAACGAGAGGTCGGGAGACCGGTATGCAAAGACGTTGGGAGACCGGTATGCAAAGACGTCGGGAGAGGCCGGGATGCAAAGAGACTGCAACTAGGAGGCCGAGAGAGGCCGAGAGGTCGGGAGGTCGAGAAGCCGAGAGATTGGGAGGCCGAGAGAACGGGAGGTCCGGAGGCCGAGAATTCGGGAGGTCGAGAGGCCGGGAGGTAGAGAGACCGGGAGGCCGGGAGATTGAAGGCCGAGAGGCCGGGAAGCAAAGAGGCGAAGAGGCCAGGTGGCCGGGAAGCCGAGTGGTCGGGAGGCCGATAGGCTGGTATGCGGGGAGGCCGGGAGGTCGGGAGGGTTAGAGGCGAATGCTGAGAGGTTGGGAGGCCGAGAGGCTAGGAAGCATATACGCAGGTAGGTAAGGAGGGCGAGAGATTCAGAGCCTTGGAGGCGAAGGTCGGGAGGTCGGGATGCCGAGAGACCGGGAGGGCGAGAGTCGAGTAGGGCGAGAGGCAGGGAGAACGAGAGGTCGGGAGGCCGAGAGGCCGGGATGCAAAGACACCGGGAGAGGCCGAGAGGTCGGAGGGCGAGAGGCGAGGCCGGGAGGCGGGGA
Organism: Urtica dioica subsp. dioica; assembly: GCF_054948205.1. Taxonomy (NCBI): domain Eukaryota; kingdom Viridiplantae; phylum Streptophyta; class Magnoliopsida; order Rosales; family Urticaceae; genus Urtica; species Urtica dioica. The sequence goes on from NC_142761.1 coordinate 34,284,916, forward strand.
TGGCTAGAGGTTGGGATGCAAAGAGACCGCATCCGGGAGGACGAGATGTCGGGAGTTCGAGAAGTTGAGAGGCCGGGAGACCGAGAGAACGGGAGGTTTGGAGGCCGAGAGGTCAGTAGCTCGAGATGCCGGGAGGTATAGAACCTGGGAGACCGGGAGGCCGATAGGACGGGAGTCTGGGAAATCGGGAGAACGAGAGGCCGAGAGGTAGGGATGCCGGGAGGCAGAAGCCGGGAGACCGGGAGATCGAGAGGCTGAGAGAACGGGAGGCCGGTAGGCTGAGAGGCCGGGAGGCAGAGAGGCCTAGAGGTCAGGAGGCGGGGAGGCCGATAGGTCGGGAGGTTGGGAGGCCGGGTGGCCAGTAGACCGAGAGTTCGAGAGGCCAGGAGACCGGGAGATCGAGAGGCTGGGATACCGCTAGGCCGGAGGCTAGGAGGCAGAAGCCGGGAGATTGGGAGGCCGAGAAGGCGAGAGTCCGTGATGCAGACAGGCGTTGAGGTCAGAAGGCTGAGAAGCCTGAGAGATCGATAGGCGGGGAGGCCGTGAGGCGGGGAGGCCGGGAGACCGAGATGCGGGGAGGACGGGAGATCCGGAGGCTTGGAGGCGAAGGTCGGGAGGTCGGGAGGGTGAGAGACGAGTAGTGGGAGAGGCCGGGAGAACGAGAGGTCGGGAGACTGGTATGCAAAGACGCAGGGAGCGGCTAAGAGGCCGGGATGCGAAGAGACCGCGACTGCGAGGCCGAGAGAGGCCGAGAGGTCGGGAGGCTGAAAGATTGGGAGGTCCGGAGGCCGAGAGGCCGGGAGGTAGAGAGACCGGGAGGCCGGGAGATTGAGAGATTAAGAGGCCGAGAGGCCGAGAAGCAAAGAGGCGAAGAGGCCAGGTGGCCGAGAAACCGAGTGGTCAGGAGACCGATAGGCTGGTATGCGGGGAGGCCGGGAGGTCGGGAGGCTTAGAGGCGAATGCCGAGAGGTCGGGAGGCCGAGAGGCTAGGAAGCAGATACACCGGTAGGTAGGGAGGGCGGGAGATCGGGAGCCTTGGAGGCGAAGGTCTGGAGGTCGAGAGACCGGAAGGGCGAGATGCGAGTAGGGCGAGAGGCCGTGAAAACGAATGGCGAGAGGACGGGATGCAAAGAGACCGGGAGGCCGAGAGGTCAGGAGGTCGAGATGCCAGGAGGTCGAGAGACCGGGAGACCGGGAGGCCGAGAGACCGGGAGATTTGGAGACCGAGAGGCCGAGAGGCTGGGAGGCCGGGAGGCACAAGCCGGGAGACCGAGAGGTCGGGAGGTAGAAGCCGGGAGACCGAGTGGCCGGGAGAACGGGAGGCAGAGAGTCCATGATGCAGAGAGGCGTTGAGGCCAGAAGGTTGAGAAGCCTGAGAGGTCGGGAGACCGGTAGGCGGGGAGGCCGAGAGGTGGGGAGGCCGGGAGACCGAGAGGCGGGGAGGACGAGAGATCCGGAGGCTTGGAGGCGAAGGTCGGGAGTTCGGGAGGGTGAGAGGCGAGTATTGGGAGAGGCCGGGAGAACGAGAGGTCGGGAGACTGGTATGCAAAGACGCAGGGAGCGGCTAAGAGGCCGGGATGCGAAGAGACCGCGACTGGGAGGCCGAGAGGTCGAGAGGCCGAAAGAACGGGAGGTTCGGAGGCCGAGAGGTCGGGAGGTCGAGAGGCCGGGAGGTAGAGAGACCGGGAGGCCGAGAGGCCGGGAGATTGAGAGATTGAGAGGCCGGGAAGCAAATAGGCGAAGAGGCCAGGTGGCCGGGAAACCGAGTGGTCAGGAAGCCGATAGGCTGGTATGCGGGGAGGCCGAGAGGTTGAGAGGTCGGGAGGTCGAGATGCCGGGAGGTCGAGAGACCGGGAGATTTGGAGACCGAGAGGCCGAGAGGCTGGGAGGCCGGGAGGCAGAAGCCGGGAGACCGAGAGGCCGAGAGACCGGGAGGCCGGTAGGCTGAGAGGTTGGGAGGCAGAGAGACCTAGAGGTCAGGAGGCGGGGAGGCCGATAGGCCGGGAGGCTGGGGGGCCGGGTGGCCAGTAGACCAGGAGTCCGAGAGGCCGGGAGACCGGGAGGTTGAGAAGCCGAGAGGCCAGGAGGCAGGAGCCGGGAGACCGAGAGGTCGGGAGACTGGGAGGCATTTAATATTCGTGTCTAATTAGGTCCCAATGGGTTGTCGTGTTCGTGTAGTGTTCACCCGTTACTTAATCGTGTTCGACACAGATGAACCCAGATCCATTTTAGGTCGACCCAAACCCATTTACATTGTGTCGTAACCGTGTCGTGTCTCGTGTACGGCCCAAATTGCCACCCCTAGCCAGGAGGGTGAGAGTCGAGTAGGGCGAGAGACCGGGAGAACGAGAGGTCGCGAGGCCGAGATGCCGGGATGCAAAGACGCCGGGAGAGGCCTAGAGGTCTGGAGGGCGAGAGGCGAGGAGGCCGGGAGGCGGGGAGAGCAAGAGGCCGGGATGCAAAGAGACCGCGACCGGGAGGACGAGAGGTCGGGAGGTCGAGAAGCCGAGAGAACGGGAGGTTCGGAGGCCGAGAGGTCGAGATACCGGGAGGTAAAGAACCCGGGAGATCGGGAGGCCGAGAGGCTGAGAGTCTGGGAGATTGGGAGACCGAGAGGCCGAGAGGCTGGGATGCCGAGAGGCAGAAGTCGGGAGACCGGGAGACTGAGATGCCGAGAGAACGGGAAGCCGGTAGGCCGAGAGGCCGGGAGGCAGAGAGGCCTAGAGGTCAGGAGACGGGGAGGCCGATAGGCCGGGAGGCTGGGAGGCCGGGTGGCAAGTAGACCGAGAGTCCGAGAGGCCGGGAGACCGAGAGGTTGGGAGACCGGTAGGTTGAGAAGTCGTGAGGTCGAGATGCCGAAAGGCCAGGAGGCAGAAGCCGGGAGACTGAGAGGTCGAGAGACCGGTAGGCGGGGAGGCCGAGAGGTGGGGAGGCCGGGAGACCGAGATGTCAGGAGACCAGGTGGCCCAGAGGCCGGGAGATCGGGAGACCGAGAGGCTGGGAGACTAAGACCGGGAGGCCAAGAAGCCGAGAGGCCGAGAAGCAAAGAGACGAAGAGGCCAGGAGGCCGGGAAGCCGAGTGGTCGGGAGGCCGAAAGGCCGGCAATCGGGAGACCGAGAGGACGAGATGCGGGGAGTGCGATAGGCTGTCATGTAAAGCGGCCGAGAGGCCGAGAAATCGGGAGATCGGGATGTAAAGAGGCCGAGAGGCCGAGTTGTAAAGAGGCCTAGAGGCCAGGAGGTAGGGAGGCCGAGAGTCCGGGTGGCAGAGAGGCCAGGAGGCCGAGTGGTCGGGAGGCCCAGAGACCGAAGGCTGGGAGGCGAGGAGGCCAGGAGTTTGGGAGGACGGGAGGGCGAGAGGCGAGGAAGACGAGAGGCCGCGAGGCGGAAGGGCGAGAGGGCGGAATACAAAGTGGCCGAGAGACCGAAAGGTCTGGAGGTCGAGATGTCAGGAGTCCGAGATTCCGGAAGGTAGAGAGACCGGGAGGCCGAGATGCCGGGAGATTGAGAAATTGAGAGGCCGAGAGGCGGGGAAGCAAAGAGGCCAGATGGCCGAGAGGCTGGGAGGCCGAGAGGCAGAAGCAGGGAGACCGAGAGGCCGGGAGGCAGAGAGACCTACAAGCCAGGTTGTTGGGAGGCGGGGAGGTTTGGATGCTTAGATGCCGGGAGGCCGGGAGGGCGAGAGGTCGGAGATCGGGTGACCCAGAGGCTGGGCTGGGAGACCGGGTGATCGGGAGACCGAGAGGATGAGAGGCCAGGAGGCAGAAGCCGAGAGACCGAGAGGCCAAAAGGCAGGGAGGCCGAGACGTTGAGTGGCCGAGCGCCAAGAGACAAGGAGGTCGGGTGGTCGAGCGCCGAGAGAGAAGGAGGTCAGGAGGCCGAGAGGCCTGTAGGCCGGGAGGCAAGGAGGCCAGGAGTCCGGAAATCGAGGGGCTGAGAGCTCGGGAGGCCGAGAGGCCTGGAGACCGGGAGGTCGGGGGGCGGGGAGATCGGGAGGCCGAGAGGCCTGGAGACTGGGAAGCAAGGAGCCCAGGAGGCCGAGAGGTTAGGCGGCCGAGAGGTATCGAGGCTGAGAGGCCGAGAGGCTAGGAGGATAAGAGACCAAGAGATCGGGGGGCCTGGAGGTCGGGAGGCTAGGAGGCCCAAAGGCCACGAGACCAGGAAGCGGAGAGGACGGGAGGTCGGAAGGCCATGATGCAGTCAGGAGGCCAGGAAGCCGGGACGTTGAGTGTCTGCGAGGCTGAGAGACCAGGAGGTCGGGAGGCAGCGAGGCCTGGAGGCTGGGAGGCAAGGAGGCCAGGAGGCCGAGGGTTCGGGAGGTCGGGAGGCCGAGAGGCCAGGAGATAATGAGGCCGGGAGGCAAGGACGTCTAGAGGTCGGGAGTGTAGGAGGCCGAGAAATCGATAGTCTAGGAGGTTGAGAGGGTAAGAGGCGAGGAGGACGAGAGGCAAGGAGGCCAGTAGGGCGAAAAGCCAAGAGGCCGGGAGGGCGAAAGGGCGAGAAGCCGATAGGTCAGGAGGCCGAGAGGGCGAAAGTCTGAGAGGCAGGTAGAGCGAAAGGCCGGGTGGCCGTGAGGGCGAGAGGCCGGGAGGCCGAGAGGCTGGGAGGCTAGGATGACGAGAGGCCGAAAGATCTAGAAGCTTGGAGGAGAAGCTGAGAAGCTGAAAGGATGGGAGACAAGAGGCCTAGAGTCCAGGAGGCAGGAATGTCGGGAGGCGGGGAGGTCGTGAGACCAGGAGGCCGAGAGGCTGGGAGGCTAGGATGACGGGAGGTCGGGAGGCCGAAAGAGCTAGAAGCTTGGAGGGGGAAGCCGAGAAGCTGAAAGGATGGAAGACAAGAGGCCTAGAGTCCAGGAGGCAGGGATGTCGGGAGGCGGGGAGGTCGAGAGACCAGGAGGCCGAAATGCCGAGAGGGTGAGAGGCGAGGTGGTCGGGAGGCCGAGAGGGCGAAGACCCGAGAGGCCAGGATGCCGGGAGGTTGGACGGCCAGGATGTCCGGTGGCCAGGAGGACGAGAGGTCAGGAGGAAGTAGGAGGTCGAGAGGTCGGGAGGCCGAGAGACCGGGAGGCTTAGAAGCCGAGAGGCCGGGAGGTAGAGAGGCCTTGAGGCCAGGAGGCCGAGAGGTCGGTAGGCGAATAGGCCGATAGGTCGGGAGGCTAATAGGCCGAGAGGCTGGGAGGCCGAGAGGCCGGGAGGCCGAGAGGCGGGGAGGGCGAGAGGATGAGAGGGCGGGATGCAAAAAAGCTAGGAGGCCAATAATCGCGAGGTCGAGAGGCCGGGAGATAGCGAGACTAGGAGACCAGGAGCCTGAGAGGCCGGGAGACCGAGAGATTGGGAGAACAAGGTCGGGAGAACAAAAGATCGGGAGGCCGTGTAGTTGAGAGGTCGGGAGGCCGAGAGGCAAAAGCCGGGAGACCGAGAGGCCAGAAGGCAGACAGGCGTACAAGCCAAGCGGCTGGGAGGCGGAGAAGTTGGGATGCTTAGATGCCGGGAGGCCGAGAGGCCGGGAGACAAAGAGACCATGAAGCCGAGAGGCTGGAAGACCGAGAGGCAGAAGCCGGGAGATTGGGAGACCGAGAGGCCGGGAGACCAGGAGATCGGGAGCTCGGGAGGTCGAGAGGCAGAAGCCGGGAGACCGAGAGGCTAGGAGGCCGAGAGATCGAGAGGTAGAGAGGCCTACAGGCCAGGCGGCTGGGAGGCGGGGAGGTTAGGATTCTTAGATGCCGGGAGGCAGGAAGCCGAGAGGCCAGGCGGCGGGGAGGCGGAGCTGTCAGGAGACCAGGTCGCCCAGAGGCCGGGAGATCGAGAGACCAAGAGGCTGGGAGACTAAGACTGGGAGGCCAGGAGGCAGAAGCCGGAAGACCGGGAGATGGGGAGACCGGGAGGCCGAGAAGCCGAGAGGCCGGGAAGCAAAGATGCGAAGAGGCCAGGAGGCCGGGAAACCGAGTGGTCGGGAGGCCGAGAGGCCAGGTAGAAGATAGGCAGGTAGGTATGGAGGACGGGAGATCGGGAGGCTTGGAGGCGAAAATTGGGAGGTCGAGAGACCGGAAGGGCGAGAGGCGAGTAGGGCGAGCGGCCGTGAGAACGAGTGGCCGTGATGCAAAGACGCCGGGAGAGGCCGAGAGGTCAGGAGAGCGAGAGGCGACGAGGCGGGGAGGGCGAGAGGCCGAGATGCAAAGAGACCGTGACCGAGAGGCCGAATGGCCGAGAGACCGTGACCGGGAGGCCGAGTGGTCGAGAGGCCGAGAGATCGAGAGGTCGGGAGTTCGGGAGGTCGAGAGACCCGGAGGCTAAGAATACGTGAGGCCGGGAGGTAGAGAGGCCTTGAGGCCGAGAGGCAGAAGCCGGGAGACCGAGAGGCCGGAAGGCAGAGAGGCGTACAAGCCCGGCGGCTGGGAGGCGGAGAGGTTGGGATGCTTAGATGCCGGGAGGGCGAGAGGACGAGAGGTCGAGATACTGGAAGGGCGAGAGGTGAGTAGGGCGAGAGGCCATGAGAATGAGTGGCCGGGATGCAAAGACACCGGGAGAGGCCGAGAGGTCGGGAGGGCGAGAGGCGAGGAGGCGGGTAGGGCGAGAAGCCGGGATGCAAAGAGACCGTGACCGGGAGGCCGAGTGGCCGAGAGACCGTGACCGGGAGGCCGAGATGTCGGGAGTTCGAGAAGCCGAGATGCCGGGAGGTCGAGAAGCCGAGACGCCAGGATGTCGGGAGGCGAAGAGAACGGGAGGTCCGGAGGCAGAGAGGTTGAGAGGCCATGAGGTTAAGAGACCGGGAGACCGTGATGCCGAGAGGTTGAGAGGCCATGAGGTTAAGAGACCGGGAGACCGTGATGCCGAGAGGCCGGGAAACCGTGAAATTGGGAGACCGAGAGGCTGAGAGACTAGGAGGCAGAAGTCGGGGGACCGGGAGGCAAATGCCGGGAGACCGAGAGGCTGGGAGTGCGAGAGGCCGAAAGACTAGTAGGCCGAGTGGCCAGGAGGTAGAGAGGACTAGAGGCCAGGAGGTGGGGTGGCCGATAGGCCTGGAGGCTGGGAGGCCGGGTGGCTGAGAAGCCGAGAGACGTCGAGAGGCCGAGATGTCAGGAGGTCGAGAGGCCGAGACATCGGGAGGGCGAGAGGCGAGGAGGCCGCGAAGGCGAAAGGCGAGGAGGTCGAAAGGCCGAGAAGGCGAACGCCCGAGAGGCAATGATGCCTAGAGGTTGGGCGACCGGGATGTCCGGTGGCCAAGAGGACGAGACGTCAGGAGGCAGGAGGCCGGGCGGCCAACAAGCCGAGAGGCCTGTAGGAGGTCGAGATGTCGGGAGGTCGAGAGACTGGGGAGGGCAAGAGGACGGGAGGGCGAGAGGGCGGGATACAAAAAAGCTGGGAGGCCAAGAATCGGGAGATCGAGTGACCCGGAGGCAGAGAGACTAGGAGACCGGGAGCCTGAGAGGCCGGGAGACCAGGAGATTGGGAGAACGAGAGGTCGGGAGAACAACAGATCGGGAGGCCGCGAAGCTGAGAGGTCGGGAGTCCGAGAGGCAGAAGACGGGAGACCGAGAGGCCGGAATGCAGAGAGGCATACAAGCCAGGCGGCTGGGAGGCGGAGAGGTTGGGATGCTTAGATGCCGGGAGGCTGAGAGGCCGGGAGACCAAGAGATTGTGAAGCCGAGAGGCCGGAAGGCCGAGAGGCAGAAGCCGAGAGATTGGGAGACCGAGAGGCCGGGAGACCGGGAGGTTGGGAGGCCGAGAGGGAGAAGCCGGGAGACCGAGATGCCGGGAGCCTGAGAGAACAGGAAGTAGAGAGGCCTACAGGCCAGGCGGCTGAGAGGCGGGGAGGTTGGGATACTTAGATGCCGGGAGGCGGGGAGGCCGAGCTGTCAGGAGACCAGGTAGCCCAGAGGCCGGGAGAACGAGAGATTGAGAGACTAAGACCGAGAGGCCAGGAGGCAGAAACGGGGAGATCGGGAGGCCAGGAGGCAGAAACGGGGAGATCGGGAGACCGGGAGGCCGAGAAGCCGAGAGGCCGGGAAGCAAAGATGCGAAGAGGCCAGGAGGCCGGGAAGCCGAGTGGTCGAGAGGCCGGTAAACCGGTAGGCAGGAGGTCGGGAGGTCGAGAGGTCAGGTAGCAGATAGGCAGGTAGGTAAGGAGGACGGGAGATCGGTAGGCTTGGAGGCGAAGATCGGGAGGTCGAGAGATCGGAAGGGCGAGAGGCGAGTAGGGCGAAGGGCCGTGAGAACGAGTGGCCGGGATGCAAAGATGCCGGGAGAGGCCGGGAGGGCGAGAGGTGAAGAGGCGGGGAGGGCGAGAGGCCGGGATGCAAAGAGACCGTGACCGGGAGGCCGATTGGCCGAGAGACCGTGACCGGGAGGCCGAGAGGTCGGGAGTTCGAGGACGCCCGCAAAACGCTAACTCCGGGGGTCAAAGGCGCGAACAAGGGCAAACACTAAATGCGAACATCGAAGGCAGACAAGACGACGACCCTGACCCAAGTATCCGAGACATCGGCAGCCACCGCCGGGCGGAACGGAGAACCGCCCGGGAACAAACCGCCCGCTCTGTCGCAGAGATCGAAGCCGAATCGCAAAGGTCTGCTTTCGATCGATTGGGACGTGAAGAAGAAGTGGCAGATAGCGGAAACGTCAGGAGATTTTCTCCACCACGGCGTACAAGGTCGCCAGGACGTCTAGAGCCTAACGTCGATCTACGACGCCACCTCGACGCTCGGTGGGAGATCCCGAGGCGCCAAGCTGCCCCCGAAACACGCGGAGCACAAGAGGTCGCCCCACCAATTGCGGCAACGCCGCCTGCAGCACATGTCACTCTGATCGATCAAGCGTCGAACGAGAGAGAACGTACTACCAGATTTGCACCTGTCACTACACACGCTGGGAATAATGAAGTAGCCAGCATGTTCAACATGTTAAGAGAGGAAATCCGGGAGTTGCAGGCAGCACAGACCAGGACCCCGATCGTGAGAAACATGATTGAAGGCATTGCCTCGCCATTTGTTGCTAATGTACTTGCCGAAGGCGTCGTAGGAAATTTTCGACCACCCAACATGGCACTTTACGATGGAAGCACCGATCCGCTCTACCATATCCACCAGTATCAAATAAACATGAAGATGGCAGGACAGTCACCCTCGACAATGTGCCAAGCATTCTGTCTTATGCTCACTGGAACCGCATTCGAGTGGTTTCAAAGGCTTAAACGGGGATCGATCCAATCCTTCGAGGACCTCCAAGAAAAGTTTCTCACACGTTTCGCCGCATCGCGCATTCGAAAGAAAGAAAAATCATATCTCTTAACCATCAAACAAGGAAACCACGAAACCCTTCAACGCTACTTGAATAGGTTTATCGAAGAATCGAACAAGGTAGACGATTACGATGACAACGATTCTATTTTCGCATTCATCGACGGACTTAGGACTGGAAACTTCCTTATATCGCTAGTAAAACAGCGGCCGACGACCATGTCAGAACTTATCACTCGCGCCGCTCAACACATCTCTGTTGACGAATATCTCGACAGTCGAAAGATTGGTGAAAGGGGAAGCCGCCGAAGAGAAGACGACGAGTTCGACAGCGACTCGCGTAGGAAAAAGAGCCGCACTACAACAGTCGCAGTCTCAAACGCTCGCCATACGTCAAACACACAACCCCTGCTTGTCGAAAAGTTCCAAAGAAATGCGGACTTTACTCCACTTACGACCACACCGGATAGAATTTTTTCGTTACACAAGAACATGTTCACAAACCCGCAGCCCATGTATAAGGACCCGTCCCTGAGAGACAAAAGGAAGTATTGCGAATTCCACAAGGATCATGGTCATCTCACCGCTGACTGCATACAACTCAAGAGGCAAATTGAAGACCTCATTCAAGACGGGAAATTAAAAGACTTCGTCCTAATGATGGTCGCTAATCCAAGCGTCGTTGAAGGAAGACACGCCGCTCAAACAAAACAACGTGACCGCGGAAAAGGGCCCGCCACCGATAACGACGATCGCGGCGCCCAAGGGGTCACGGAAAATGCCCCGCTTAACATTGTGACGACCATATTTGGGGGACCCGAAACAGGGGACACCGCAAATGGGCGGAAGAGTTATGCACGGGCAGCAACCGGAGAAGCCCACGCCCATCACATCAACCTTACCGAAAGTATATGGCCAACCACTCCATACGAAACAATCCACTTCACTAATGAAGAAGCTCTCAGAGTAATGCACCCACACAATGATGCGATTGTCGTGAAAGCGCAAGTGGCTAACAACATGGTAAAGAGGATCCTCGTTGACAACGGAAGCTCGGCCGACATCCTATTCAAAACGGCTCTCGAACGGATGAACCTCGGTGAGATCCGCTCGATCCCAGTCAAAACTCCACTCTTCGGGTTCGCCGGGGAGCGAGTCTATACAGAAGGGACCATCACTCTCCCAGTTACTTTTGGAACGAATGGAGAAGCTCAAACCACGCGACTGGTTGACTTCCTGATTGTAGATCGTCCCTCCGCCCACAACATTATCATCGGCCGACCTACACTCAACAAACTTCGCGCGATCACCTCGACGTACCATCTTCTCATGAAGTTTCCAACACCATCGGGAATAGGGGTAATGAAAGTAAATCAGGCTGATTCAAGAATGTGCTACGTCCAGGGATCACGCGACAGAAAATCCGGTATCGCTGAAGAATGCGATGAGATGATAAAGACTGTGTACCAGATCAAAAAGGATCTTCCAAACGAGATCCACAAGGCCCAGACATTTGAAGACCTTGACCCAAGGGAAGAAGATAACACTAAGAAGGTGGAAGCATCAAGCGACCTCTCCTTTGTAATACTCGATGACGACAAGCCCGAACAAGTTGTCAAGATCGGTGCGCACCTGTCTACCGAGTTAAGAGATCAGCTGGGGGCATTCCTTAGAAAGCACAAAGATGTATTTGCATGGACACACGCAGACATGCCCGGAATCAACCCAGAGATCATTGCACACCATCTCAATGTGCTTCCTGGAGAAGCAGGGAAGATCCAAAAACGGAGATCTTTCAACCCCGAAAGATACCTCGCAATCAACGAAGAAGTAGAAAAACTGATCGAAGCCAAGTTCCCCAAATGGGTTTCAAATGTAGTCATGGTGAAGAAACCCAATGGGAAGTGGCGAATATGCATTGACTATACCGACCTCAACAAGGCGTGCCCAAAAGACTGTTTTCCCCTACCAAAAATCGATCAGTTGGTCGATTCTACTGCGGGGCACGAACTCATGAGTTTCATGGACGCATATTCCGGATACAACCAAATAAGAATGCATAAACCTGATGAACTCAAGACCACATTCACCACTGATCGAGGGCTTTTTTGCTACAAGGTGATGCCATTTGGGTTAAAAAATGCGGGAGCCACATATCAGCGCTTAGTAAACCAAATGTTCGCAAAACAAATCGGGAAGACTATGGAAGTCTACGTCGACGACATGCTCGTCAAGAGTCTTAAGGCGCCGGACCATGTCAACGATCTAAAGGAGACATTCGCGCTCCTCCGAAGATACAAGATGAAGCTGAATCCAAACAAATGCGCGTTTGGGGTTGAATCTGGAAAATTCTTGGGATTCATAGTCAACCAACGAGGGATAGAGGCTAATCCGGATAAGATCCAGGCCCTATTGGATATGAGATCCCCCACGAGGGCAAAAGAAGTCCAAAGCCTCGCTGGACGTATAGCCGCACTAAGTCGTTTTGTTTCCAAGGCAACAGACCGTTGCCAACCCTTTTTCCAGGCCATCAAAGGAGGAAATAACTTCATCTGGAGCAACGAATGCGAGACAGCGTTTCAAGACCTGAAGACTTATTTTGCCACGCCGCCACTCTTGGCAAAGCCGAGGGACGGCGAGACCCTGTTCCTATATCTCTCGGTGTCTTCCAGAGCAGTAAGCGGGGTCCTCGTCCGAGAAGAAGAAAGGATGCAATGGCCTATCTACTACATAAGCAAGGCCCTCCTAGATGCAGAAACTCGATACCCAGATATAGAGAAGTTAGCCCTCGCTTTGACAGTGGCAGCAAGAAAACTTCGGCCATATTTTCAAGCGCACCAAGTCATGGTAAGGACGAAATACCCAATCAAGAAAGCCTTGCAAAAAGGGACCTCGACAAGGATGGCAATATGGTCTCAAGAATTGGGAGAATACGGGTAGAGTTCCAGCCAAGGGTTGCAATCAAGGGACAAGCTGTCGCCGACTTTATAGCTGAATTCACGTATGATGCGAACCTCCACCAATGCGAAAAGGACGCTGAAAATCCAGAAGCCTCAAAGAAAAGGAAAGCTACCCCGAACGGGCCCATGTGGTGCCTCCACGTGGACGGAGCATCCAACATCCACGGATCAGGAGCTGGAATTGTATTTGTCAACCCAGAAGGAGAAAAATTGAAATACGCAATCCATTTTCAATTCAAAGCCTCAAACAACGAGGCCGAATACGAGGCCTTATTGGCTGGGCTCGAGATAGCTCGAAAGCTCGGGGTGGTTAACCTTAAAATCTACTGCGATTCTCTGCTTATCGTCAACCAGATCAAAGGCGAGTACCAAGCGAAAGAGGAAAACATGGTCGCGTATCTCGAAGAAGCCAGACTTTGATTAAAGAGTGTCTCATGGCACGAGATCATCCAAGTTCCCCGTGACTCAAATGCTGAGGCAGACGCTCTGGCCCGGATGGCTTCTGGAGCTGACAACGAAAATCTCGGGAGAATACCTGTAGAAACCTTGGTGCACCCGTCAATCAAGAAAGGGGAAGTTAACGCGATTGAAGGCAATCCGAAGCCAAACTGGATGACGCACGTCGTAGATTATCTTCGCGATGAAATCCTTCCAGCCGATAAAGCAGAAGCTAAGAGAATTAAATACCAAGCACAAAGGTACATTTTGCAAGGAACCACACTATACAAAAGAGGATTTTCACAGCCGCTCCTTCGGTGCTTAGACGAGGACGAGGCCAATTACGTCTTAAGGGAAATCCACGAAGGAATCTGCGGAAACCATTCCGCAGGACAATCTCTGACGCTGAAAGCCCTGAAACAAGGTTACTTCTGGCCCACACTTAAGAAAGATGCATTCGATCTTGCTAGAAAATGTGACAAATGTCAGCGTTTCTCGCACATCCCAAGACGACCCCCAACACCGTTGTGCCCGATCCTCGTGGCTCGACCATTCGCCAAGTGAGGGGTAGACATAATCGGAAAGCTACCCATGGCGTCAGGACAACGAGTCTACGCAATCGTAGCAATAGATTACTTTACCAAATGGGTAGAAACAGAACCTTTGGCAAAAATCACAGAAGCCAACACAACCAACTTCATGTGGCGGTCAATCATCTGCCGCCATGGTATCCCTGCCTCCATAATCACCGACAACGGCTGTCAGTTTGATAACAAAAAGGTCAGGGAGATATGCAAGCAACTAAAGATTAACAAGACGTTCTCATCGCCACGCCACCCACAGGCGAATGGTCAAGTTGAAGCGGTAAACAAGACTATCAAGGAGACATTAAAAAAGAAGCTAGAAGAAAAAAAAAGTGCATGGGCCGACGAGCTTCCCCTCGTCCTTTGGGCCTATCGAACGACGGCTCGAACTGCGACAGGTGAAACCCCATTCTCACTCAGCTACGGAGTTGAAGCTGTCATCCCTGTCGAGATCGGGACCCCAACTTTTCGAATGGGACCCTTTGATGAGGAAAACAACAACGAGGCGCTCAGAATGGAGTTGGACGTGATTGAAGAAAAGAGGGTCGAAGCGTTCACCCGCATGGCCGCCCAAAAAAGAATCATCGAGAAGCACTACAACTCGAAGGTCAAGGCCAGACGCTTTGATGAAGGAAGCCTTGTCTTAAGGAGGATGTTCCAGAACACGCAGGTGTGCGGAGCTGGAGTACTTGGGCCAAACTAGGAGGGGCCATATCGAGTCCGGCAAGTGATACGCGACGGGACATATCGCCTAGAAGAAATGAACAGAACAGAAATTAAACACCCGTGGAATGCAGAGCACCTCCGCCAATATTTCCAATAGAAAATGGCGCCGAAATATCCATCCTTCTCAAGATGGCGAACACCACCGCCAAAACTCTCGGTTTATCTCGTTGTATTTACTTTCCAAAAGTAGCCGTAGAGCCCAAAAATGTATTAAAAACGAAATCGAACATCACGGTTATTCTCACAAAAAAAGATATATGTATATATATAGAGAGCTCACGGAGTTGAGACCTCTCACAAAAAAAAACAGAGCTCACGGAGCCGAGACCTCTCACAAAAAACAAAAAAAAAGGGAACTCGCGGAGTCGAGACCTCTCACAAAAAAAAACAAAAAAGAGAGCTCGCGGAGTCGAGACCTCTCACAAAAAAAAAAACAAAAAAGAGAGCTCGCGGAGTCGAGACCTCTCACAAAAAACCAAAAAAAAAGAGAGCTCGCGGAGTCGAGACCTCTCACAAAAAAAAAAACAAAAAAAAGAGAGCTCGCGGAGTCGAGACCTCTCACAAAAAACAAAAAAAAAGAGAGCTCGCGGAGTCGAGACCTCTCACAAAAAACAAAAAAAAGGGAGCTCGCGGAGTCGAGACCTCTTACAAAAAACAAAAAAAAAGAGAGCTCGCGGAGTCGAGACCTCTCACTAAAAAAAAAACAAAAATAGAGAGCTCGCGGAGTCGAGACCTCTCACAAAAAAAATAGAGAGCTCGCGGAGTCGAGACTTCTCACAAAAAAAAAAATAGAGAGCTCGCGGAGTCGATACCTCTCACAAAAAAATAAGAGAGCTCGCGGAGTCGAGACCTCTCCCAAAAAAACAATAGAGAGCTCGCGGAGTCGAGACCTCTCGAAAAAAAAAAAAAAAAAAAAAAAAAAAAGAGAGAGCTCGCGGAGTCGAGACCTCTCACAAAAAAAAAGGGGGAGCTCGCGGAGTCGAGACCTCTCACAAAAAACAAAAAAAAGAGAGATCGCGGAGTCGAGACCTCTCACAAAAAAAATAGGTCGCGGAGTCGAGAACTCTCACAAAAAATATGGAGAGCTCGCGGAGTCGATACCTCTCTCACAAAAATATATAGAGCTCGGAGAATCGAGATCTTCTCGTAAAAAAAAAAAAAATCGAGTGGCATCAAAATCTTGTACGTCCATTGAAACCTTACGCGGAGATAGATACACAAACGACCGGCGTAAACGCTAGACATAAAGATAAAAAAAAAGGGGTCACAAAATGATCCGGAGGTTTAATAATACATACAACTGCCGATGCAAGGTGGGAAAGCATTCATTTGTCGAAGAACGAACCCGAAACCGGGGCCCGCGAAAAGATGGCGGGTCAAGAAAACGCGCGGCAGGCCATGCCGTCAAAAGAAAAATGTCGACAAATGACTGTTTACCCAGAAGCACAAAATACAAGTTCGGGAAGATTTCAACCACTAGGCAAACAAAAAAGCGATGATAAACTCAAGCTTCCATAAACGAGTCATCATCCTCGTCACTACAGTCATCTAACGCCGACAGTCGCTCCGCATCCGCCGGAGGGATTTCTTCGTCGGGGAAGTGGGCAACTGAAGTGCGAAGCACCCTCTCGGCAATTAAGTGATCCCGCTCTGTCCGAAGAGTGTCTCGTTCCCTTCGAGTGGCCTCCAACGCGGGCCGAAGACAACCGAGCTCGAACCTTTGGTCACGAAGTTTCGACGAAGATATCTTGGCCTCCGCCCTGAACTTGTTGATCAAGGCAATACCTGAGTGTCTTGCGGTCCTCTCCCGAGCATCGCCGTCCTCTCTCGCAGCCTTCACACGGGCGTCACCATCCTCCCTAGCCGCACGGACAGCCGCTGCCGTCGCCCTCGACCCCCTCAACAAGTCACCAAAGTTACGCTGAGTAGCAAACACCGAGATGCAACACTGAAAATATATATATAAATATATTAGGAAAATAATAATAGCACGCAAGATGGGAGCCACGTGCATGAACCTGACCCGACAAAGATCCCGAGCAAGTGCGTCGATGAGGGAGTCTCCGGGCATTCGATCCACTTTAGCTACCTCCGGCGGGGAAATCAGCCTAATTTGCTCCACAACCTTGGAAGCTATCGGGTGCAGCTCCCGAGTCGAAGGCGCCGTCGAGGTGGAGAACGATCGGCGATGAACCACCTTCCGCCTTTTCGAGGAAGAACCGCTACGGGGCTCGGCTGCGAGCTGAACGGCGTCCCTCCTCCTTTTTGAACCCACATTCTTCCCCTCCGGCTCAGGCCCCGTACCCCCTGCAACACAGAGTTTTGGGTTACCCGGTTCGGGACGGCTTCCCCCGATCGGAGCTTCGGGCTCACGATCGCCCCCGACCATGAGAATCGTTGTACCTACAAGAGACAAACGATACACACAAAAAAAAAAACAGTTAAAGGGTTGAATTGAAAAGAAATAGCAGTACAAAATGAGTTGTATTTTTGCCTCATTCCCTCCCCCTCAATGTGTTAGAAGTTGTTTTTTGGATCTCTTTCAATGTCCAGCGATTCTTAATATAAAAAAAGAAAGAAATAAAAAAAATATAAAAAAAATTGACAGTGGTGATACCATCATGTTCCACCAAAGGATGCGTTGGAAGAAGCGGAGCCGACACCGAACCGGAGAACTCAACAGGAGGGTCTGGGGACACCGCCGGAGACTTCAGCCGCTTTGAAGAGGAAGACTCGGGGATTGCGGCGACACCTTTGGCAGCCTGGAGGCGAGAGAGGCATCGGCAAGGACCGTCGGAGCTGTCTGGCCCTCTGCCCCAGTGAACGCCACGTTGGACCCGCTCCAAGATCCCGACCAGTCGATCGCCCCACCAACGGATGTCGTAACCACCGCATCCCGAGGGCCCGTCGGTCCAGTGTCGTTATGAACAAAGGACGGCACATTTCCAGGCGCCATTAAACCTCCCATACCTCCGAGCAGCTCGTGTCCGAACCCGAAACGTGCGGGAAAATCAACCGCCGAAGCCGTCGTCCCACTCAACGATGTATCATCCAGCGAGTTTTTAACGGCTAAAGGGTCGCAAGGAGCGGAAGAACAACCCATCTCGCCCGGAAATTTTCCAACGCCTCCACCTTGCAAATTGCGGGGAAACCATTCTCTACCAGTTCCAACCACCCCGTGACTCCCCTCGCGCAAGCTAGGAACGCTCGGACTGGCAAAATATGACCCGCGCGATACGGCTCTGGCGGCGATGACCTCGCCTCGAGCCCGCAAGTCGCAATCAGGAACGGCACCGAAGGATGAGTCCCCGGTCAGAGGAGGGACCGTCGACTCGCCCCTGCTCATGTTGAGGCCTTCCAACAGGAACTCGCAAAAGTCGACGTCACCGCTCAGAGAGAGGGAGAAGTCGTCGATATTCTCTTCAAGCGAAGCAAAGATTTCATGAACAATGAAGTTTTGAGGTGACGATGGTAGAGCTTCAGTGGAACTACGTTGACCAACGTCATCAGGAGGAACGGAACCTCTGGCCCCTGAATGATTGGAGGCCATTGACGAAAATGGGAACTTTGTTCTCTAGCTTTTCCTCTGGTTTTTGCTTCCGAAACGAAGAGAAGGGAAGAAAGTGACGTAAAAAGCAAACAAAAATCAAGCAGATATATATAAAAGGCAAACGTAAAAAAGGAGTGAAATGGATTGATGTGACACTAAGTATGCACTAGTGGAGTGAGGTGACGTGACAATGGATAAAAGTAGGTGAAACAAAAAAAGAGGGGGGGGGGGGGGATCTCGTTCAACAAAGGCAATGTTGCATTGTAGAAAATCTCACGAACGGGTATCCATGCATAAGACTTGGGGGGTGTTGTCATATGGTCAGCCAAGTTATTCAAAGTAGCTCCCACCAAATCCCTTACACGCCTCACGTGCTCACTGACTTGGGGTCCAGTAAAATCAGTGTTTCTTTTTCTACACATAACCTTGATATTCACACACTAAAAAAAAAAAAGAGGAGGGGGAGGCCCTACCCTACAAAACTTTGAACGTCACATATCGGAGAAGGTCCAATATCACGATTTTCAGGAAGACAATAAGGAGGTCTCAGAGGAAAGGGGAATGGAATCTTGTAGCATGTAGATACTACACTATCAGAACAAAGAGAAGGGGGAGTTGGGGTGACATCCAGACGGGCGACGATCCGCTTTGAAGACACAAAGTTTCTTGAACGACTAAGTCCTCCAAAAAACTGGGGGGTTAATGTTGTGTGGGATTTCTCCCCATCCAAAAAACATCAAGGCCCAACTCAACCAAGGGTGCATGGCGACCCCGGCCCAAAGAATAGAGCCCGGAATTAAGACAAGTCGAGCTCGGCCTCAGCTCGACCTCATCAGTTCGACCTCGTCAGCTCGACCTCGACGAAGTCAGTTCGACCTCGTCTGCTCGGTCTCAGCTCGGCCTCGCCAGTTCGCCTAGGCCGAGCTCGCCAGTTCGCCTAGGCCGAGCTCGCCAATTCTCCTAAGCCGAGCCCGCCTTGCCAGTTCGCCTAGGCCGAGCTCGCCAGTCCGCCTAGGCCGAGCTCGCCAATTCGCCTAGGCCGAGCTCGCCTCGCCAGTTCGCCAGGCCGAGCTCGCCAGTTCGCCTAGGCCGAGCTCGCCAGTTCGCCTAAGCCGAGCTCGCCTTGCCAGTTCGCCAAGGCCGAGCTCGCCAGTTCGCCTAGGCCGAGCTCGCCAGTTCGCCTAGGCCGAGCTCACCAGTCCACCTAGGCCGAGCTCGCCAATTCGCCTAGGCCGAGCTCGCCTTGCCAGGCCGAGCTCGCCAGTTCGCCTAGGCCGAGCTCGTCAGTTCGCCTAGGCCGAGCTCGCCAGTTCGCCTAAGCCGAGCTCGCCTTGCCAGTTCGCCTAGGCCGAGCTCGCCAGTTCGCCTAGGCCGAGCTCGCCAGTTCGCCTAAGCCGAGCTCGCCTTGCCAGTTCGCCTAGGCCGAGCTCGCCAGTTCGCCTAGGCCGAGCTCGTCAGTTCGCCTAGGCTGAGCTCGCCAGTTCGCCTAAGCCGAGCTCGCCAGTTCGCCTAGGCCGAGCTCGTCAGTTCGCCTAGGCCGAGCTCGCCAGTTCGCCTAAGCCGAGCTCGCCTTGCCAGTTCGCCTAAGCCGAGCTCGCCTTGCCAGTTCGCCTAGGCCGAGCTCGCCAGTTCGCCTAGGCCGAGCTCGTTAGTTCGCCTAGGCCGAGCTCGCCAGTTCGCCTAGGCCGAGCTCGCCAGTTCGCCTAGGCCGAGCTCGCCAGTTCGCCTAGGCCGAGCTCGCTAATTCGCCTAAGCCGAGCTCGCCTTGCCAGTTCGCCAGGTCGAGCTCGCCAGTTCGCCTAGGCCGAGCTCGCCAGTTCGCCTAGGCCGAGCTCGCCGGTTCGCCTAAGCCGAGCTCGCCTTGCCAGTTCGCCTAGGCCGAGCTCGTCAGTTCGCCTAGGCCAAGCTCGCCAGTTCGCCTAGGCCGGCAGCTCGGCCTCAGCTCGACCTCATCAGTTCGACCTCGTCAGCTCGACCTCGACGAAGTCAGTTCGACCTCGTCAGCTCTGTCTCAGCTCGGCCTCGCCAGTTCGCCTAGGCCGAGCTCGCCAGTTCGCCTAGGCCGAGCTCGCCAATTCTCCTAAGCCGAGCCCACCTTGCCAGTTCGCCAGGTCGAGCTCGCCAGTTCGCCTAGGCCGACCTCGCCGGTTCGCCTAAGCCGAGCTCGCCTTGCCAGTTCACCTAGGCTGAGCTCGCCTTGCCAGTTCGCCTAGGCCGAGCTCGCCAGTCCGCCTAGGCCGAGCTCGCCAATTCGCCTAGGCCGAGCTCGCCTCGCCAGTTCGCTAGGCCGAGCTCGCCAGTTCGCCTAGGCCGAGCTCGCCAGTTCGCCTAGGCCAAGCTCGCCACTTCGCCTAAGCCGAGCTCGCCTCGTCAGTTCGACCTCGTCAGTTCGACCTCGTCAGCTCGACCTCGGCAGCTCGGCCTTAGCTCGACCTCGTCAGCTCGGTCTCAGCTCGGCCTCGCCAGTTCGTCTAGGCCGAGCTCGCCAGTTCGCCTAGGCCGAGCTCGCCAGTCCGCCTAGGCCGAGCTCGCCAATTCGCCTAGGCCGAGCTCGCCTTGCCAGTTCGCCAGGCCGAGCTCACCAGTTCGCCTAGGCCGAGCTCGCCAGTTCGCCTAGGCCGAGCTCGCCAGTTCGCCTAGGCCGAGCTCACCAGTCCGCCTAGGCCGAGCTCGCCAATTCGCCTAGGCCGAGCTCGCCTTGCCAATTCGCCAGGCCGAGCTCGCCAGTTCGCCTAGGCCGAGCTCGACCCCCAGAAGCGAGCTCAACCTCCAGAGGCGAGCTCGACCTCCTGAGGCGAGCTCGACCCTCCAGGCGAGCCCGACCATCCAGGCGAACTCAACCCTCCAGTAGAGCTCAACCCCTGAGGCGAGCTCGACCCCCAGCGCGAGCTCGACCTCCAGAGGCGAGCTCGACCTCCTGAGGCGAGCTCGACCTCCAGGCGAGCTCGACCCTCCAGGCGAGCTCGACCACCAGAGGCGAGCTCGACCTTCCAGCACAAGCTCGACCCCTGAGGCGAGGTCGACCTCCAGGAGGAAATCCAACACAAAAATTGTGAAGGCAATCACAGCCCTGCCAAGGGCCAGGAAAGAAAAATCACATCTCTGCCCCACATCATCAGCTGGGAAAAATAGCCCCTTTTGTTGACCAAGTCATGCTGCCTCATTATGAATACTTTATTGACGCTCTTGTGGGGTTTGCACGTGAAAAACCCAAGCTAACAACTCACATATATAGTAGCCTACATCACCCGAAATCAGCATACATTTAAAACATTGTGGAACCCACCGTTTGGGCAAAATTCGGCCAAAGCATAAAGCCTCTTTGCTCAAGAAAATGTTGAGGGAGAAAAGAGATTTCCTTCCGCTCAAACCCGCCTATCTCTCATTTTTTCCGGGACCCACAACCAAATCCTGAAACCCTTCAACACCGCTTGAAGTCTCTATACACGTTCCCACCACCCCTATAAATACCCTCGGTTGCAGGTACTAAAAAAAGAGAGGATATAACAAATATTCTGGGAGACAAAAACTCGAGCACTTACATACATTTGAGAATATAATCAAATATTTTCAAGATTATCCCCACTCATACAAACGTCACCAAGATTAATGTTGGGCGTCGGAGCACGCGCCGGGGAAAAACCCCTCGCGTCCCTCTAGTCCACTTTTCCTTCCTTGTTTTTTTTTTAGGAATCAAAGACGAAGAACGCATTCCCAACGAAGAAGAAGGCAAGGCACTGTCTCCCTCTTTGCGATTCTAGGATCCTCTGAAGCCCTTGGACGCTTTGGGCTTTGTCCCGAACTTCCTTGAGCCCTTTGGACCCTCAAAAGGTAATTTGGGCCGACCCGAGACTGGGCACGCGACCAATCCAAGCACGCCGCGTGTCCACGAACGTTAAGTCCAAGAAAACGGCTTAACAATGTGTTTTTAATACTAAATTTTTATTCTTTTTATCCTATTCTGCACAAAGAAAAAAATAAACTAAAAAACATTCCATTATATTCGTCTGTAACTCTGTTTCTTCTCCTCTTTTTTTTTTATTTACTTTTATAATTTTAATATTTTTTCTTATTTTTCTATTTGTCTCTCCTTGTCCATAAAAAAAAAAAAAAAAATAGAGGCAAGAGAAATCGGCCTCGCCCTCCATTGTTGACGGCGAAGCTCTTCTCTGGCGTTGATAATCAGGCTCGATTTCCTTCACGTTATCAACGAGTAGGGTGGAGACTGACTCCGAGCTACATTAGGGTCAAGGATTATTCGACTTGCCGGAGAACGTTGAGTCCGATGTCATGCCGGCATTGTCTTTGTCTGGCAGCGGATGGGGAGCCTCTCCAATTATTCAGATGGCATTTCGTTCGAGTGAAGTACCTTCATCCTCCAAAGGTCGAGACCTCACCGGAGCCCTAGCTCTCTACGACGAGGCCAGAATCGCCGTTGTCTCCATCGGCCAACACTGTTGAGCTCAATCTTCTGAGAGCATTTGTGTGAGAGAAGAAGAAGAGCAGAGAAAAGGGATTTTCTAATTATTTAGTAAAATTTGTATTAGTGTTTTACATATATACACTTATGCAAGGAGAATAAATGTCTAACGGATATAAGAAAACTAAAGAATCACTAAAATGCCACAGAAGGCAATACACATCAACAAGCCAAACTTTCCTAAAGTAAGCCAACTAATCCGACTGTTGACCAAGTCAACACAACTTAGTCTTCAATACTGGACGAAAGAGGTCCTTAAGTAAAAGCTTGGACATTACAGACTTGAGTGTAGGTGTTGATCGTGCAGGAAAAACTTAGTAAAGGCATCGGCTAGCCCATTTGCACAGGAGATACCCCGCCAGGTTAGTCTTCCAGCCCTCTATTTTTTTATATGTCACAATGTGGGAAATGTGTAATTCAAGTTTGTGTTAAATTCTGAAATGCTTGCTTAGGAGATTGTAGAATATTAAGCATATGCATATGTTTTTTAGTTCATGACTACAAGTCTTGTGTACTTACCGCTTTTTGAACCTTATGATGTATGTCTCGAGTCTTTAGGGTGTCTTTGTCACGTAGCTAGATTGATTGCCTAAGTGAGATTACTTCAACACATTAGAACCCTCTCCGATTTCTAATCAAAGAAAATTGAGTATGCGTTGATCTAGTTAGGATAAAATATATAGGCGTTGAGATTAGCCACTTGCGGCCAAAGAGTCGACCAGAAATTTTTTCCATTAGAGCCGCACAAAATGCAAAACACATTATCTTCTCGTTTCAGGCCATGTAATGCAGCGTAACCAATAAATACATTCCCACAAAGAAGCCTTCGATCTGGTAATGACGTCATCGTGAGTCACTTTCGAATGTTTTTGACAAGTTTTTCAATGAGTCTCCAAGTCACTAAAAAAAGTTGTTGAACACTGTAATCGTTTGTTTTATGTTTTTCATTTATTGAAAAGAAAAGAATAAAAATGAAAAGAAAAAAGAGAAAAAAATGAAAAAGAGAAAAAAAGAAGAAACAAATGTTTTAGGATGATGCTCACTTTTAGCATCTAGTTTTATTTTAATTTCGGTTTTTGTGAGTCGAAAATCATGGAATGAGTATCTTAAGGGTGATTTTGAGAGAGGTTGAGTGCTACAATGAGTTGAGTATGAGGTCTGAGTGCTTGGTGACAAGTGATTCGTGATTCTTGCTAGGTTGATTAGTCACTCAAAATTCCACATGCTACCATTATCCTAGCCTTAACATTACAAGCCGAAAAGACATATGAACCAACTAGAGACGAAACATGTACTTTAGTAGAGACTAAGGGAGAATAGTGGGCATATGGGGGTATTGAGCTGAAATTCGTTAAAAAATCGGCTTTATGAAACCTCTTGAGGGTGGTTGAGAACGTTGCAAATCGGGATGCCCAAGAGTTTGCGAGACACAGAAACGTTGTAAAGGGTCAAGGTAGCACTAACTTGTACTTACTTTTTGTCTCACTTGGTAGTTGAATTCAAGTCAATATCATGAGTACTCTATGCATTTTAAGTCAATAAATCCATAGTTCAGGCGAGCATTTATTTTACAAGGCTATTCGACCACCAAATTTTACCATCTTTTTAGTTAACTTCTTGGGTGTGTTGTTATTTTTATATTTATTTTCATCACTGGAGGACAAGTGACGGTTCAAGTTTGTGGGTATTTTATGGGCATAACTTATACTTGATTATAACCTGTTTCCGAGGTTGAATCTCACGCGTTCTCGAGTGATTTTGTTGTGTTTGATATGTTTTTGAATGAATTACACGTTTGAGAGAGTATTTATGTATTAAGGATTGTTAGGAATATTGTCCACTAGAAGATGCTGATTACTAGATAAGATAAGAAGTTACTTTATTAACATCATATGATTAGTGGGTTGAGGTCTGATAACATTCAGAATCAATAACAACTATCATCCATAGTCTCCGTATCAAACTGAATCGCATGCTGGGCATCTAAGATCGAGCGGTGAACTAAAAGTTGGTCGATGACTGCTATGCGCCTAAAAAGCCTTATCTAAAGTCATATATGTGGAACATGAGTGAAGGTTGATCACTCAGTGAGAGCATTATACACTTGTAGAAGGTGTACGAGCGAGACAGGCCTTGGTTTGGATAGATGCGTCATTTAAGGACCGTTACGATGCACTAGCTGAGGCCGCTTAATCTAATATCCTTAAGTAATCATGGACTTCTAGATCATGTTACCGGTTTCTTCGAATCACCACGTTAAAGGTTAGTTAGACGCTGATCAAATGGATGTCTTGGGAAGTCGGGACATGATTGTAGAAGAAAATGTTTTACAGATACAGAATCCAGCCTACCTGAAAGGAGGTTATCTCACCTAAGGGTTGATTCCAGAACCGATTGATTGAGTACATTTATGAAGTTGGCTTACGTTCGGTTGAATATTTCATTGGGGAAGCAACGATGCTTAGGGCTTATATGTAACGTGAAATGTATAACGGAACAAATTGACCTATCTCGATATGGGCAGAACCTGGAGGGTCATGATCACGTACTGACTAAATCAGTGGACACTCGTTACGATGAGTAAATATAATTCTAGTATCAAAGTTGGGTTCAGTCCTGGATTACACGGTGGAGCATTGTAACGAACCAGACAATTCGATTAGAAAAGAAAAAGGAATATTTTGTCTTTTATCGAGATTGTTAAGCTTTTACTACTAGGTCCATCGTTCCCGATTCGGCTTCGATAAAGGCGGATAAGAATGTTAATATGATAGTATGTATTATTATTATAATTTCACTTGCTGTAATAGTGATTGACATCAATTAATTCCAAAAAGGGTATTTTGGGAATTAAATAAACATTTATGGTAAAACTATTTATTTGTTGCTAAACCAAGTAAATAAACTTTATATTTATTGTTGGACAAGTAAATATGTGTTAAATGAGTTTAAATCTATTGGGCTTTGAAAAATAAAAAAATTAGGCCCCCCTTACATGTGGTAGGTAATTTGTTAGACTAGTTGCCAATCGGTTTTTTTTTTTTTTTTTTCCTGTTTTTCTGTTCCTAAAATATTTGGATAAAATTTAGGAGAATATATTTTCCTAAATTTTTTGAACAGCAAATATTTTATACTGTTGTATAAAATAAAATCCTAGATACTGATCTGACGGATGAGATGAAATATAAGATTCACTTGTTGAGATCTAAGGGCTGAGATTTAATTCACTAGTGTGAACACAATAAAATGAAATAATATTTTCTAGAATATTCTGGAATATTCTAGAAGATACCTTTTGAACTGCTTTAAATAGAGGGGTGATGAGAAGCAAATTTTAACCAAATTTAATCACAAATTCGTGGCCTCCTATGCCTAGGGTGTGCCGACTTTTGCTTCATCTCCCTCCCCTCGGAATTGCTTCAATTCCATTCTTAGAAATAAGAGAGATAGATCGGAAACACCTAGTTTCCAGATCTAGTGAGATACAACGTTGCCCACTCATTTGTCTTATCTTCCTCGGAGATTACGTTTCGGAGGAATTTGGTGTCATCACATCGAGTCCTTGAAGGAAGAGTTCCAGATCTGATCATATGAAGGCTTGTACGTTCAAGACGAAGACAAATTGTGAAAGCTTTCGGTTCGTGAGCCAAAAACTGTAAGTTTTCTTAAACTTGTCTTTTATATGATATGGTTGCTTGATGAAGTTTCTTATATTTAATTAATTAAGTAATCTAGATCTTGTTTAATAACCATGTTAAAAATTAGCTCTTGTTAGTGTAATTATTATTATCCGTATTTAATTGATTATTTAAGGTGCCATAATCACTAACAAGTCGTATCAGAACTAGATGATTACTTAATTCACTACTAGAAATATGTCATTTAGCGACGGAAGTATTAGCGACGACTAAATCGTCGCTAATTTTTCGTCGCTAATCAACCTTTTAGCGACGATAATTCCGTCGCTAATTATTTGGTGCCAAAACTTCTAAAGTTTGGCGGCAAAGATAATTAGCGACACATTTATCGTCGCTAAATGTGTAAATTCGTCGCTAAGTTTGCGGGGAAACAATTAGCGACGATTAAATCGTCGCTAATAGTTTGGAATTAATTTCGAAATTTAACGAAATTCAAAGAGGGAAAAATCCTCCCAAAATAATTTAAATGAAATGATTTAGCGACGATTTTATTGTCGTTAAATGTGTAAAAAATCTATTAGCGACGAGTAAATCGTCGCTAAATGCCTGGTTTATGAACTGAAAATTTAAGTTCATTTAGCTACGAATTTTAAACATTTAGCGACGAGTTAATCGTCGGTAAATGTCTTTAAATACCAGGTCGCGTATCAGTTCCCTGATTCGCTCCCAAACCCTAAAATCGAATTTTTTCTCTCTGTTTTCTCCTCCTCCGCCGTGTGCCTCCTCCGCCGTGTGTCGCCGATGCCGTCGACGCCGATCTCTACCTCCCCGGTAAGTCTCTCTCTCCTCACTTCTCTCTCTCTCCTCACATCTCTCTCTCTCCTCACATCTCTCTCCTGTCTGCAGCTCCGCCGCCGACGCCGTCGCCGCTCCACCACCGACGCCGTCCTCGTCCTCGTCCGCCCCGGTCCGGCAGCTTGCGCTGCTCTTCCTCGTCCTCGTCCACCGTCCTCTACTCCCCGGTAAGTTTTTTTTTTTTTTTTTATAACTTTATATATATATATATATATATTAGTTATTTATATAATTAATATATTAGTTATATATATTAGTTATTTATATATATATATATATATATATATATAACTTTATATAAATAAATGGAATTGTATTAATTAGTATATAGTTATTTATATTAGGTAATTTAAATTATTTAAATTAGTTATAAATAAATGGAATTGTATGAATTAGTTATAAAAATTGTGATATTATGCTTATTTTGGTGTTATAAATATTTATATATATAAGTTATATTTAATATAATTACATAATTTAGTATATAGATATAAGTATTTATATAATTAGTTATAATTATATAGGATATAAGTATTTACATAATTAGTTATATATATAATTAGTTATAATTATATATATAATTATTTAGGATATAAGTATTTAGGATATAATTTAGTATTTATGATTTAATTACGATATAATTTAGGATGTTTGATAATTTAAAATTGTAAATTAGGATTAGAGATTAATTATGTATATAAGTATAGTAGATTAGAGATTAATAAATTAGGAAATGTAATTTTGTTAATTACGATTAGAAAATTTAAAGTTGTTTAAGTTTGTGTAGTTTATGTATGAATTAATGAATTAAAGGTAGTTTAACGAATTAGTTTAAAGGTAATTACTAGGGATGGCAATTTCGTGTTCGTGTCGTAATCGTGTCGTGTTAATCGTGTTTGCATAAATAATTGCTAGAACCAAATCCGACCATTTTTTAATCGTGTTTGAAATCTAGATCCAAATCCGACCGTTTATTTTTTTTACAGATCCATAACCATTTAATAGTCGTGTTAAATGGGTATTTAATCGTGTTTTAACCGTGTTTAGACATTCGGACTCAATTAAATGCGATATAATAATAAAAAACATATTAGTCATAAGATTAGAATTGTCCTTTTTCTTTTTACACTAACTTCCGATACATCGATACTGAGTCACGTGGCTAACTAATACTTTTGTTTTTCCTTTATTCTTTTCCTATTTTTTCACACAAAAATTTGGCAAAATATCAAAAAAAAAGAGGGAAAATAATGAAGGGTAAAAGTAAACAAAATAGGTAGTTGAAATTTTAAGGAGAATATGGAGGGAATGTTATGGAGGGATATCAAATCTAAATATTAGTCTAATTATTTATAGTT
Source organism: Urtica dioica subsp. dioica (assembly GCF_054948205.1). NCBI lineage: Eukaryota > Viridiplantae > Streptophyta > Magnoliopsida > Rosales > Urticaceae > Urtica > Urtica dioica. The sequence continues at coordinate 34,312,740 of NC_142761.1, forward strand.
TCATGGAGAATATGGAGGGATATCAAATCTAAATATTAGTCTAATGTTATGGAGAATATGGAGGGAATATTATGGAGGGAATGTTTTATTTGGATAAAAATTAGATATTGAATTTGAAAGCAAATGGAGGTAATAAGTCATTTTACTATAATTGAAATCAAATAAAATTGAATACGATATGTTATTATGAGACTATAGTTATTGTGATAGTTAAATTTAAATTGTGATTTCTCGATATGAATTGAATTAAATTGAAATCAAATAAAATTGAATATGATACGTTATTATGAGACTATAGTTATTGTGATTGTGAATTGAAATCAAATAAATTGAATATGATACGTTATTGTGAGATGATAGTTATTGTGATTGTGTATTGAATTGAATTAAAATAAAATAAAATAACATTGAATATGATACGTTATTATGAGATGATAGTTATTATGATTGTGAATTGAATTGAATTAAAATCAAATAAAATTGAATATGATATGTTATTATGAGATGATAGTTATTGTGATTGTGAATTGTAAGGGTTCGGTATGAATTGAATTGAATTGAAATAAAACAAAATTAAATATGATACGTTATTATGAGACTATAGTTATTGTGACTGTCAATTTTAAATTGTGATTTTTCAATATGAATTGAATTGAAATCCAATAAAATTGAATAAGATAAATTATTATGAGATGATAGTTATTGTGATTGTGAATTGAAATTGTTCGATATAAATTGAATTGAGATAAAATAAAATTGAATATGATACATTGTTATGAGATAATAGTTATTGTGATAGTCAATTTTAAATTGTTATTTTTCAATATGACTTTAATTGAATTGAAATTCAATAAAATTGAATATGATACATTATTATGAAACTATAGTCATTGTGATTGTGAATCGTGATTGTTCGATATGAATTGAATTAAAACTGAAATAAAATAAAATTGAATTTAATACGTTATTATGATATTATAGTAATTTTGATTGCTCGATATGAATTTTGATTCTTATTGCTCGGGTTAAGTCAATTGGTATACTATAGACTATATATTATCATACGTGAATTGATATTTATACGAATATACTTTATTTTATTATATCATATTTTCTAATATCAATTTTATGTTTATAATTATAATTTTATGTTTATAGTTATAAATTTATAATTTTACATATATAATATTAATCGTGTTTAAATGTATCGTAAACGTGTTATTACTCGTAATCGTGTTAGTTGGATCATATTCGTGCGGGTCGTAATCGTGTTTCGTGTCGACCATTTAATAATCGTGTTAATCGGTTTTTTATCGTGTTACCGTAATCGTGTCGTTTTAAACCATTATTTAATCGTGTTAGCGTGTTCGATCCAATTAAGAACCGACCCATTTATTAAGATCCAAATCCGCTTTAAATCGTGTCGTAACCGTTTCGTGTTTCGTGTCCGGACCAAATTGCCACCCCTAGTAATTACTAACCGATTCTCTAAAGGTAAAAACTTAAATTAATGAATTAGTTTAACGAAAATTAGGTAGTTTATGTGAAATTAATTAGTTGGTTATGGATTGAAATTGAAATTGGATTTAATTTTTGTTAGAAATGACTAAAAATGTGAAATTAATTAGTTGTTTATAGATTTAAAAATGATCGAACCACTGAGGTTGGATTTATTGTTAGTTTTAGGATGTTTCTATGCAGGTTTTAAAGTTAAAGGCTGTGCCGGGTTGTTAAGTTTATAGGGGAGGTTCTGCCGAAATTTCGGTAGGATCGTATTTTGTTTTGAATTTCAGATGGCTGCGGCTACAGGAGCTGGAGGCAGCGGAGGTGGGGATGACTTCTTAGCTCGTCTCCCGAATTATTGCCAGTCGGCGCCCGTACGTGATGGCGTCGAAGAAGAAGACGAGCATATCGAACCGGCCGTGCGTGGGCCGACGGTCGGGATTCGATCTGAGCGTGCACGGCGCCCTGGGGTGAAGGAAGTCGTCGTTTATAACGAGGAGTTTCAGTCGTTCTTCCAGCCAGAGCGCGAGATGGATCCGGATCTCGCGACGTTCGCGAACACGCTCGGGTTGGTCGTCCGAGACAAGATCTCGCCTACGGTCCCAAGGTGGACGAATGCGAACGTGGGGCCGGCGAAGGAGGCCGAGATCCGAGCTGCGATTCGAGACAAGTACGACATTCGAGTCGATGGTGATGCAACCGGGAAGAAGAAGGCGATTGTCGATGCGGCAATCATTCGAGACGCGAAGACTCGTCTTCGCGATTGGAGGCATACATTGCGGTCATGGTTCGACATCGACTGCAAGAGCAGCGTACAGGTGGCGCGGTCGCTGAAACCGAGGACCGTTAAGCTCGACACTGAATGGGAGACGCTGATACAACGATATACGAGCGATGAATTTAAGGTAATCAAATCATTTACGTTAAATATGTGTTTACCCTTTTATTAAACGATTTGTTCTTTACATGTACGGTTACTTATATTACAGTCCATTCAAGCGAAGAACAAGGCGAATCGCGCGAAGAAGAAGACGAAGACTTGACAAGGGACGATTAGGTTCTCGACCCACCGCATGAAGAACGTAAGTTTTATGTTTATATGATACATCAAATCGTTAAAATTATCTAACACTTGAAGTTTTGTTTACATGCAAAAGAGCGTCGAGACAGGCGCTTTCGAGAGCTTGTTTGCGAACTACAAGCGCCAACATCAGTCCGACAAGTCCGAATGGCTGACTCCTGAAGCCTTCGCACGTTATGTAAGTTTACATTTATTTTTCTTATTTTTCGATTAATATATACTAACTAGTTAATTGTATCAGGATCGACTGGTCGCTAGGTTCAACACGTTGCGAGAGGAGGCTGAGCACCAAGGAGCGGACGTTGATATTTCCGTTCTAGAGCAGCAGGCGATCCGCGATATTATGGGTTCGCGGATTGATCACTTGACCGGCGTCGGACGTTTGGTGCCACAGGGAGCACGGATGGCGGCTGAAGTCGCCGAAGTCTACGGTTCGGAGGCTGGGACGTCGCAACCAGGATATGTCTCGCAGGAGGTGTTGACATCGACCCTCGCCGCGTTCGCCGAGACAATACAGAGTCAGGTGCCCGGCCTCGACCTTAGCTCGTTCATGTCCCAATTTCCGCAGAGTTCGCAGCAGGCTCCGTCATCCCACAGCCAGCAGACTCCGACGGCCGGCGTCCACACTCCGACGCCCGACGTTCACACTCCGACGGGCGGCCAGCAGAGGACTCCCGACGCCAGCCAGCAGACGACGCCCGGCGGACCAAGTCAGTCTACTCCGACGCCGCAGCCTGCAGAACTTCAGCGCCAGCAAAAGAGCATTTCACGTCGAGGAGGAGGAAAACGAGCGGCGGGACGACAAAGCAAACGTCGCGAGTAGTGTTTTATTAGAAATTTTGTGTATAGTAGATTATTATTTACATATTTCTCGATAACCAAAAACGTACGTAATCGGATTTTATATATTTCTTGATTTGGATAATATAATTTAGTTTTTATTTGATTTTTCATTTTAGAATTTCATAAACAAAAAACCATAAAAAATAAATAATTAACGACGAAAAAAATAAAATAATAATAATAATTAGCGACGACAAAGTCGTCGCTAAATATTATTACACCGACGACTTTGTCGTCGCTAATTCACGCGGGAAATTTTCGCGCGTGAATTAGCGACGACAAAGTCGTCGCTAATTTCCTGTTTCAAAATAGAAAAAAACTTATCGTCACGACATTTAGGGACGACATTATCGTCGCTAATATCGTCGGTAAATATTTAGCGACGAAAAAATCGTCGCTAAATAGATTTAGGCACGCATATTTAGCGACGATTATTATCGTCGCTAAAGAGATTTAGCGACGATTTCGGGGTTTTTAGCGACGAAATAAATCGTCGGTAAATGTCGTATTTGTTGTAGTGATTAATCGATTCGTTCTAGTAATTAATGTTAATATGATCTTTATGAATTTATATTATGATATGTTATTCATTCAATATAGTATGATATGATATGTTAATTGTGATTCGTGGTTGATTGTAGTTTTTTTTATTCTCGCTTTTCTAGAATTATTGTTAAACCCGAAATGCAAAGGGTATGGATTTTTGTAATTTTATTTAAAATACTTTCTTTAATCTGATTGTCATGAAATTCGGAGGGCTGAGATGACGGCCCGAAGCACAGCCCCATCGGAGTTCCAGAGATCCATCTTTGACGAAGAAGAAGAGTTTTGTGACATACTTGTCACAAAATTCCGCCTACCCTTAGACAGGAGTCTCGGATTTCTTGCCTTCTTGACTCTTTATCCAAACTAATTTGTTGAGCCCTACATTGGAAAGTGGATTCAAGGATTCGACCAGGTCAAAGCCCGTTAGTCCGGTTGGGCCTTAATCATGAAATTATTTTTTTGACAACTATGGAAAAATAAATAATCTCAGACTTTGATTTATTTTTCACTTGAGACATAGAATGTGCTCAACAAGAATCCATGAACTAATGTGATTGAGATCATCAACTTACATTTATAAGAATCAATTAGGATACGATCAATCCGAATCAAAACCATGTCATGCTTGTTTAATTAGTTGATGTGCCATGTATGATATATCTTGAAAAATTGTTTTGAGGGTTATCATGGGCTTTCATTTATTATATGTAACTTCTCTAATATGATTAAGATAATTTTTTATAAATGAGTTGAACGGATCGGAGAAGCTTTGTCACCAAGACGATAAGAGGCTAAGTTTGAGGCTTGATAAAAGACTATGTCTTCCCTCCTCGCTAGAAGCTTTTTCTGTGAAGGAATGCTATTAGGATAATCAAGACTAGATGTCACGATACTCCTAATCACTATGTTATATCGAAGCTAAATTGTTTTTAAGGGTAGCTTAGAAACACTCGAATTTTTAATATGATTAGATAGTTCGAGTGGATCACCTAGATTAAAGTTAATGCTAGGAGATAAAAAAAAAAATACTTAAAGTATATTGAGTCGTAGACCTCCAACATTACCACAACACTGTGAAGATGAAAGATCCCTGCTTGATTGGCGGCCTTTTAGACATGGTGATCTGCTCCTAAGGATAGGCTTTTCTGATTCCAATAACAATGTTGTGTCTCTAGCGATAGGTGGGGGAGTTGAGTTCGGCGTGTACTGGCTAAGTCAGTGCATTCAGGTGATACTCTTACTGCTGAAATGTTGGGTTGACTCATGCGTGAATCCAAGCAGTGGTTGCTCACGTGGTCAAAGATTCCTAATTAATTGGTAGTTAGTGAACATAGTTTTTGTTGTCAATGGTGCCCACAAGAAGAATAGTAGTGTCTATTTATGTAAATTTGATGTAATATAGTCTCACGAAGACTCTTGCTTGTAACTGCTGATTTATTAATAAAAGTTGAAACATTCATTCATTCTTCCTTGTATTTTTGAAGCTTTATGATAATGTATAGTCTTTAGTCCTTAAACAAACCTATCAACATATGAAGAGACAGATATAGATTTGCATGAATAAACTCTTCATGGTTTGCTTAAAATAATATACTCGCAATTTAAGGATCAAAGGGCTATTTATCCCAGTACGATTGTTAGGAGAATCTATGATGTCTGGTTATGGGGCATAGAGAGTTGGAGACTCTATAGTTCTTCTAGGCATCTTCTGAAGGTACTGAATTGACCAGTCCACTTCTAGAGGCAGAATAAGATCAAACCATTTAACTCTTATGTCTCGAATTCACTACGTATGAATTGCATCGTGCTTACCTCAATCGTAAAATGAGACATGTCATTTCATAGCTTACATATTCTCATTTGAGAAAGTCAGAGTTCGGATTCACTATGTGATTCTTTGTTATGAAGATGTCATGAGTAACTTTGTGAAGATCTCATAGATATGGAATTCATGTACAAGATTGCTGAAATGCAATATATATCACCTCATGCTTTGTTCCTTGGAATGTGAATAAATGAAATGGCCAGTGTCCAAATTGAGTCATAACTCTTTTGGATGAATCAATGTGACTTGTTAGCTCATCGTCAATTTATTGCTTCTAACTTATTCACAAGCGACAAATGAGTTGAGGAAATAACAGCTAGAAGGGTAAAATGATAATTTTGTAAATCTCATCTAGCTGATGATATACATGAAAGGTAAACATAGATAATATTCAGTGGATCCACTCATCACAATTAAGTAGAATTCTTGAGCTGAAAATAAATTCATTTGAACCAAGAGATTCTTAGTGTCAACTCTTTAATGAAGTCAGTTGACATTAAGTTAAACTTGAAAAAGGTTTGTGAACTTTTGAGTCCAAGTATGTTAGCTCAAGTTTTGTTCATTTGGATCCATGAGGTCACTATCACAGGTCATATTGAGTAGGATTAGTTAAACTAGAAGTAAGTCAAAACAAGAACTAGACAAGTTTTACAAAAATTGTCTAAAGGGTATTTTTGTCCTTTTGGACATATGATGAAATGAATGTCAATAAATAAGTTATTTTGACATTGTCATATAATGAGAAAAATTGTTTCACACGGCCATGATAAGTGAATTGGGCCGTGAGAATTAATTTCATTTTATAGAATTTTACTTGAAAATTCTTAATGGGCTTTTCTTATATTGTCATGAACAAATGAGGAAAAATCTAGAAGGCTCTTCTAGAAGATGATGCACGCCCAAACCCAAGAGAAAGAGAGATAATTTTGTGCTTTGATGTATGAAGATACTTGCCAAAAGAAAAAGAGAAAACAAATTTCCTAAAACAAATTTCCTCTACATGGTAAGAGAGAATTCTGCCAAGACAAGAGAGGAAGCAAAAGAGGAAACAAATCCAAGGACATCTAGAAGCTACTTGGCCGTGTGACTTAAAGGGAATAAGGACAATATTTGCTCATGAATACGTGATATTCTATAGAAGAGGAAACTACCTTGTTGAAGGTAATTCCTCTCCTATAAATAGAGGCCTCATTCTCATTGTTTTCTAATTTAAAATTTTTAGAGATTGAGAGCTTCTCTGTAATATACGAACTTTTGTAACGCTCGAGTTAAGAATTTGAATAAAATAAACGAGTTTATTTTGAATCAAATTCTTGTTGCACATGAAGCGTCCTTAATTTTTAAATATCTTGAAAGAAAAATAATAATAATAAATATATTTAAGGATGATGGAATTTCGGAATAAGGATATTCGAGTAAACTCGATATTATTTTCCGAATAAAATTATTCGGAACACAGTCGGAGATTTGAAATCTCAAGAGTGAAAATAAATTCCGAAGTCCCTTAAATATATTTAAGATGACGAGAATTAATAAGAAATTCTCGGTTATTTTTCAAGATTTATTTTTAAGGACGAGTTCGAGAGGATTTAATTGGAAAGGACTTAAGTGCAACAAAGTGAAGGACGAGAGTGAAAGGAAAAGATTTAAGAGGGGTTATTTCAGGAGATAGGTGGCCCAATGGAGTGCTGCCACGTGACGATCTTATCCTCTTTTTTTTCTCCTCTCCCATTCGGCCACGTAACCCCCTTCTTCTCTTTCTTCTTTCCTTCTTCTTATATATTCTCTCCTTCTCCAAGTCTTGCGCGAGCCACCTGCAAAGACTAACAAAGAAAAAAAAAAAATACAAGCGACAAAAGCTTGCTCGGCCATCATCACCGATCCTCTCCACTTGCACCAGACCTCAACCTCTTCTTCCTTTCTCCTCGTCGAGCGTCATCATCCTCCAGCCGAGCTCTCCTCCGCGCGCGCCACCTATTCCCGAGACCGAGTACCGTCGCGCACGTTCGCCGCCAGCCGCCGAGGACGCCGACCGGGAAAGGAACGACGGGGAAGAAGTGAGAACTCACCGGGGAGGGGTGATTTCGTGGATTGAGGTGAGGAATCCATCTCTCTGAAATTATTTTAAAGGTTAGGGTTTGTGGACTTGAATTTGGGGCTTTCTTCCCCCAGCTTGATTTCATGGTTTAGACTTGGCTTTAAGCTCTTTGGTGCTTGATTAAGTTGTGAATCGGTTGATTTTGGAGTTGGTTTGGAATTGTTGGTTTTTTACTGCTTTGCACAGCCTGTAGAAACGGACGTGGGCAGTCCAATGTGTTATGAGATTATTTTTGTTGATATTTTTCCTGGAAAGTAGACGTTATGGGCTTTCTAGAATGACCAAGAACGTGTAAATCCGTTGAGTATTGAGTGAGTTATGAATTTTTGAAATTGGTGTTTCGAAACTGGTAAAACTGGGAATACCGAACTTGTAAACTGAATTTGTGGGATGCTTTTGAGTTAGTTGCCTGAGTCCGAAATTTGCTTATGATATATCATTGGAAAGGTATGGATGTTAATTTGGTTCTTAAACTGGAATCGTTGGGTTTCGAGTTGTGTAGCCAAAGTTATGACACGTTCTTTACCAAGTATCGAATCTGAGACTAAGTCGGTGTTAATTATTTGGGTCTCGGTTAGCAGTGGTGTTTCGTTTTGAGGGTTGAGAATCTGAAGATCGGTTAGTTATGTCTGGTATTACAGAACGGCATTAACGAACCGGGTCGAGACACGAAGAATAGTGACGAGGAATCGAAGACGAGCTTCTGATCTCGACTTGAGCATTCAACTCTCTTTTTCCCGAGCCTAATAAATTACGAAGCCTCAGTTAAGAATTTTAGTATTCTTAACGAACTCCAGGACGTGCCAAGTTCTTTCGAGGAGCATACGGAGACGTGCAACGCGAGGCGAAACGTCGGGACGCGCAAGTCAAATAGTTTGACTATTCCAAGTAAGTGTGGAGACATAAGTCAACTACTTACCAAGGGAATAATCCTGTTTACGTGCATTTACGTGTTAATAATAATAAAGAGTAGGAAAAACCTTAAAAGACACAAAAACCAAAGATTAAGGCTTCGGCCACTCTTTATGGAAAATTTAGTTGGGTTTATACCCATAGGTTCAAATGCTAACTTGAACCAGCCACGTTGCTACTTTGTTGTAGTTAGATCCCTCTGCTAACCATAGAGTTTGGCTAGATCTGAGGTGACAGGAGAGCATGTTGGACTCTCGGATTCGAGCCGAGGGTAGAAGTACCGGGAGTCACGTCCTGAGTCTTCAATCTAAAACACTTAACGAGCATGAAAGGGAAACCATAATTCTTTCGGGATTTATCCCGAGACGCTCTCTTGTTTGTAATTAGTTGTATACTCTATAAGCTAGAGTATCCAAATAATAAATAATGTTGTCGGTGGTACCCACGAGTTCCGACTCGTGTTGAGGACCAAGACGGTCCTGATGGCGCCGAGTACTCCACGGGCGCTGCTGAGAGCACCCCGTTCTAGCAATGGGAAAGGTCGCCCCGGCGAGCCCATTTGCTGTGTCAGGACGGCACGTAGCGTCGGCGCCCGACGAAGATGGTACCACTAGTGGATCCCAGACAGTGTTAAAACTCTTAAGCCACTGATGACTACTGCTCGAGGTCTGAGGTTGGCTTCTTGTCATTCCAAGGGTTGTAGCAGGGGATGTTGTATAACCTTGTGGAATGACAAGTGATAGCGTAGAGCGAGGCCCCGCGTTAGGCATGCTCTTGAATTATATGCATCTGCATTCTGCATTCTTATGTGATTATTTGCACGTCACATGGCTCTGCATTAGATGTTTTCTTTCATAGGTTAGACTCCCGCTTACTGAGTCAATCGACTCATAGCTTTATGACCCTTGGTAATGTAGATAAGGGTAAGGCGGCGATGTGAGCAACAGAAACGAAGATCGAAACCGGGCGTGTATCTCTTGACCTATGGGCTACTGGGAACTCACTCGGGATCTAATTACTATATATTAGTATTTTGTAAAACTCTGATTAACTACGCTCCCCAAACTATCCCATGTATATATACTTAAAATCGGGAGCTTGTGTATAAATAAGAGTCGTTATAAGACTCTAAGTTCTAAACTCTAAACGCGAAAAATTTTCCGAGGTTTTTGTATAACCACTAAAATGTTATATGTATAATTATCGTATGTTTAATATTTCCGCATTCTAAACTATGTAATATATTTACTTATTATACATTAAAGTTTCGCGTTGTTATATTTATATTGTGTACTATCTCGGGGTTGGGCTTTGGGCTCGTGAGCGAGTTGATGACGTTCGCGAGTCGTTTCATTATCCGGAGTATATTCCCGTCGCGGCTCGCGAGCGAGGTGATGACGTTTCGCGGGTCGTGACAGATTTTGTGGTATCAGAGCCCAGTTTTAGCCGTTTCTGTAGACCTGAGATATGCGTTGCGGTACGGGTTATGATCGACGATGTGCTGACCGTTGGCCTATCTTTTGATAGGTAACCGGGATGGCGCATGGAGGGGTCTACAGTCGCCAGCACGCGATGGCAGCCGTTCCACAGGGCGCTCCGACCTTTAGTGGTCATCGGAGCACGATTCCGTGGGTCACCTGGCTCGGGCTTACGATTGATTGGATGGACGCGGTCGGGATGCCGCACCACTACCGCCCCAGCGTCGCTGCCACCTTGCTTCGGGGCCCTGCCCTTACTCGATGGACCGAGTATATTGTGGCTGGGAATGCCCACCGATCTTGGGGGGTGTTCCAGCATGTGATGGGCGTGTCCTTCGGGTATGAGGGGTCGGTGGATAGTTGGGTGGAGGGAGCACGACGTTTCCACCAGTTCGAATTCGAGTCGATACCGCAGTATGATGTCCGTTTCCTGACAGAGGTTGTAGACACCTGTCCCTTCGCTCTGGACGATAGAGAGCAACAGCGGATCTTCTTTCGAGGTCTACTTCCCGAGTACGCCGACCCTCGACTGGTGGGAGATTGTTCCTCGATGACGGTGTTGAGGGAGCGACTGTCGTGCCTGATTCAGACGGTGGCTGGTTGTCGACCTCCAGCTCCGCCTGTTCCTCATCCACCACCTGCAGGTCCGCCTCCGGATGTTCCGGTGCCGCCAGCTCCGATAGTAATAGATATTTCTGATGACGACAACGACGAGGAGCCGGCCGGGGCCGCTGATGCTGTAGGAGATCCAGAGGAGGACGATCCAGAGGAGGGTCCGGACGAGGAACTCTTCGAGCAGTGGTCTCCGATCGCCCCAGCTTTGTGAGTGTAGACACTTTAGTTAGCAGTTGTGCTTGTCTTTTTGGAGTGGATCGTTGGAGTTGACGAATAGAGCGGGATGAGTTCTTCTTTTGGCCGCTTGACGAAGCTTTGGGAAAGCTAGTCATTGTCTATATCTTTTTGACCATGTAGATGCCATGTGTACGTGTATGTATTAGAACTTTGGTGGTGTATGAAACATGTTGGTTGTATATATTATGTATGTACATAAAAACTCGTTATGCTTGATCGTGTAGTTGCTATGTATATCTCTTGCATTTTCGGGATGGTTATTATGTGTTAACCGGTTCTTTCTCATTTGTAGGATTGAGAAAGAATGCCTCCTAAACGAAGGCTATCTAGTTTCGAAAATGCACCTGATGCGAATCTCGAGGAGATTCGACGAACCCTAGAGAGGCAGGCTGCAGAAGCGGCCCTTCGAGAAGAAAGGTTTGCGCAACAGTTAGAAGCGCAAAACCAACAGAACGCAAGACTCGCGCAACAGCTGGAAGAACAGACTCGACGCGACCAAGGGGTTGCGGAACAGCTGGAAGCGCAGAGTCACACGATCGCAGAGTTGTTAACGAGATTGAACGCGCCACCCCAGCCAAACCCTGCACCTCCTGCTCAAGGAGGACGACGTGATAATCCACCGCCAGCGCCCGTGAATCCTCCTGAAGAGTTGGATTTTGAGTTGCCAGACGTCGTCCCTCCGATTGGTGAGCCGGTGTACGAGAGGTTTCGGAAACAGAAGCCTCCGACCTTTGATGGCAACGTCGATCCGGCTGCAGCAGAGAAGTGGCTGAAGAAGATCCAACAGATCTGTAGTTACATGCAGCTGACGGACACAGAGAAAGTGGCGTGTGCCGTAAATCAGCTAGAGGATGAGGCCAGGAGTTGGTGGGAGATAGTGGCGACATATGAGGATGTCCATGCAATGACGTGGGTACACTTCCTTAATCTGTTTCATGGAAAGTACTTGAGTGAGGCCAACTTATCGAACAAGGTACGTGAGTTCATGACTCTTCAGCAAGGTACGATGTCGGTCTCGGAATACACAGCAAAGTTTGATTCGTAGGCAAGATTCTCTCCTTCCTTGGTACCTACAGATCAGGCTCGTAAAATGAAGTATATGCACGGCCTTAACGTGAATATTGTGAGTCACGTTGATAGCGGTGATACTGGACCCAGTAGCTATGCCAATGCCGTGCAAAGAGCTTTGCGCGTTGCTGGGTGGCATGCTAATGAAAAAGCTATCGCTCCGAAACCAGAGGCTGCAGTACCTTCCCAAACCAATGTGGTGAGTCAAGGAGACTCCCGGAGAACAAACTTCCAATCGAGATGGAATAAGTCGTCGCATGGAGGTGGGAATAGGTCCCAACAAGGATCGAGTAACCGCCCCCAGGCTAGTTCTGGAAACCGATCACATACGGTAAACCAGAACAAGAATCGTGGAGACAACCGACCATCTGGGCAATCCAATAAGAAGCCTAGAACCTCTGGAAATAATCAGTCAGCCCAATGCCGAAGGTGTGGCGGATTTCATGAGGGCGACTGCTATGCTCGCACATTGGTGTGTTACCGTTGTGGTAAAGAGGGTCATTTATCAAAAGTATGCGGTAGTCCTGTTGAGAAGCATGCAGCAGCAAAAGAGCAACCGAAGGGCAATGCACGGGTCTTCTCTATTCGCGAGGAGGAGGTCCGAGCCGGGTCGTCCACCGCTGTTGCAGGTCAGATTCATATCAATTCTATCTCAGCTTACACATTGATAGATTCAGGAGCTACGCATTCATTTATTGCATCTAGGAAGTCTGGTCAACTAGGTGAAAGTAGGAAGAAGTTCTCGTATCCGTTCCTGACGGTTACGCCTTCCGGAGATAGATATCAGTCGATGTACTGGTATGAGAATGTGCCAATTCAGGTCCAGGATCGGATACTGAAGGCGAACTTGATCGAATTGGAAATGGTAGATTATGATGTGATCCTTGGGATGGATTGGCTGAGTAGCTTCCATGCACTCATCGATTGCCGAAAAAAGTCGGTTTTGTTCAGAAACCCCGGACTTGAACCGTTTCAGTTCCAAGGTTCTTCTCGGAAATCAAGTTTCCCGGTTATATCAGCGCTAAAGGCTGCGAAGATGATGCATCAAGGATGCATGGGATATCTTGCAAGTGTGGTAGACGTCACAAAGACTGCTAAGTCACAGCCACAAGACATTCCAATCGTTAGAGATTTTATTGACGTTTTTCCCGAAGATCTTCCCGGCCTACCTCCTGATCGCGAGGTGGAGTTCAATATTAAACTCATTCCAAGTACAACGCCAATATCTAAAACCCCATACCGTATGGCTCCAGCAGAGTTGAAAGAACTCAAAATACAGCTTCAGGATTTGCTTGATAAGGGGTTCATTCGACCGAGCCATTCACCATGGGGAGCGCCAGTCTTGTTTGTCAGGAAGACAGATGGCTCACTACGGCTTTGTATTGACTACCGTGGCTTGAACCAAGTGACGGTTAAGAACAGATATCCTTTGCCGCGCATTGATGACCTCTTCGATCAGCTCGCTGGAGCAACTGTATTCTCTAAGATCGACTTGCGTTCTGGGTACCATCAACTAAAAGTTCGAGACGAAGACATCCCGAAAACAGCTTTTCGGACACGTTATGGTCATTACGAGTTTTTAGTGATGTCGTTTGGATTGACTAACGCACCAGCAGCGTTCATGAACTTGATGAATCGAGTATTCGAGGATTTCTTGGACAAGTTTGTCATCGTGTTTATTGACGACATCCTGATTTACTCGAAAACCGAAGAAGAACACGCGCAACATCTGAATTTGGCTCTGACAAGACTGCGAGAAAAGCAACTATATGCCAAGTTCTCGAAATGTGAATTTTGGTTGGAGCATGTTGTTTTTCTCGGCCATGTGGTCAGTAGCGCAGGAATCATGGTAGATCCGGCCAAAGTGGAAGCTGTGAAGCAATGGAGTCAACCGAAAACGGTAACTGAAATAAGAAGTTTTTTGGGCCTAGCGGGCTATTATAGAAAGTTCGTGGAAGGATTTTCTAAATTAGCCATGCCGTTGACTCAATTGACTCGCAAAGGACAAAAGTTTATATGGTCGGAAGCGTGTGAGAAAAGTTTCCAAGAGCTGAAAAGACGGCTGACAACGGCGCCAGTGCTCACAATTCCACAGGGAGAAGATGGATTCTCCATCTATTGTGATGCGTCTAAGCAAGGGTTGGGCGCAGTGCTGATGCAGTGTGGGAAAGTCATCGCATACGCCTCTCGGCAGTTGAAAGATTATGAAACTCGGTACCCTACGCACGATCTGGAGCTTGCAGCTGTCGTTTTTGCTCTGAAAATATGGAGACACTATCTATACGGAGTTCATTGCGACATTTTTACGGACCATAAGACGCTTAAGTATCTCTTTACTCAGAAAGAGTTGAATATGCGGCAAGGACGTTGGATGGAACTCCTAAACGACTACGACTTCGACTTGCATTATCACCCTGGTAAGGCCAATAAGGTAGCTGATGCTCTTAGTCGTAAGTCTGTAGCGTCCTTAGCAAGTTTGGTGGAAACTTCCCTACATCTGAAAGATGACATGCAGCAGCTAGAGCTTCAGCTAATCACAAGCAGGTTAGCCGCTCTTAGCGTACGTCCAATGTTGCTGGAACAGATCAAAGATGGTCAGTACGCAGACGAATATCTTCTTGGGAAGATGTTTGAGACCCAAAATGGTAAAGAGGGTGATTTCAAGTTAGATGAGAACGATGTTTTAAGATGTAATGGAAGAATTTGTGTGCCATCCAACGAGGAGATCAAAAAGCAGTTGATGGTAGAAGCTCACGGGACACCATATTCGGTACATCCAGGCGTGACAAAGATGTATCAAGACTTGAAAAAGGTATATTGGTGGCCAGGAATGAAGAGAAATGTAGCTGAGTTTGTTCGGAAGTGCCTAACTTGTCAACAAATTAAGGCAGAGCATCAAAAACCAGCTGGACTGCTGCAACCACTGGAGATTCCACAGTGGAAGTGGGAGCAGATAACGATGGATTTCGTGTCAGGTTTGCCAAAAACCACAGCTGGACACGACTCAGTCTGGGTCATTGTCGACAGGTTGACCAAATCAGCTCATTTTCTGCCCATCAAGACCACTCACACCGTGGATAAACTCGCTGAACTTTACATCAAAGAGATTGTTCGTCTACATGGGGTTCCTAGCTCAATTGTCTCTGACCGTGATGCTCGTTTTACGTCCAAATTTTGGAAGAGTGTGCAACAACATTTGGGGACGCGACTGAAATTCAGCACTGCATTTCATCCCCAAACTGACGGCCAGAGCGAACGCACGATCCAAGTGTTAGAAGATATGCTCCGAGCGTGTGTTTTGGAATTCCACGGCTCGTGGAGTCATTATCTTCCCTTGGTCGAGTTCTCGTACAACAACAGTTATCAAGCGACGATTGGGATGGCACCCTATGAAGCTCTTTATGGGCGAAAGTGTCGCTCTCCAGTTCATTGGGATGAAGCTGGTGAGAGCGATTTCATCGGGCCTGAATTGCTCGAGCGGACCACCGAAGCGATCAAGAAAATTCAAGCCCGGATGAAGACCGCACAAAGTCGTCAGAAGAGCTACGCAGATAAGCGTAGAAGACCTCTAGAGTTTGAGGCAGGAGAGAAAGTCTTTTTGAAAGTCTCTCCGATGCGTGGTGTCATGAGATTCGGGAAGAAAGGGAAACTCAGCCCGAGATTTGTTGGACCTTTTGAGATTCTGGAACGAGTAGGCAAGGCAGCGTATCGCCTAGCCCTACCACCATCTATGTCAAATCTTCATGATGTGTTTCACGTATCGATGTTGCGGAAATACTTGTCTGATCCTTCACATGTACTACAAGATCAAGAGGTTGAGATTTCTCCTGACGTCAGATATGAAGAACCAGCCATTGCAATCTTAGATCGCAAGGAGAAAGTCTTGAGGAATAAGACTATACATCTAGTCAAAGTACTGTGGAAGAAACACTCCGCAAAAGAAGCTACTTGGGAGCTTGAGAGCGAGATGCAAAAGAAATACCCTGCCTTGTTCTAAGTTTCGAGGACGAAACTCCTCTAAGGGGGTAGGGATTGTAATATACGAACTTTTGTAACGCTCGAGTTAAGAATTTGAATAAAATAAACGAGTTTATTTTGAATCAAATTCTTGTTGCACATGAAGCGTCCTTAATTTTTAAATATCTTGAAAGAAAAATAATAATAATAAATATATTTAAGGATGATGGAATTTCGGAATAAGGATATTCGAGTAAACTCGATATTATTTTCCGAATAAAATTATTCGGAACACAGTCGGAGATTTGAAATCTCAAGAGTGAAAATAAATTCCGAAGTCCCTTAAATATATTTAAGATGACGAGAATTAATAAGAAATTCTCGGTTATTTTTCAAGATTTATTTTTAAGGACGAGTTTGAGAGGATTTAATTGGAAAGGACTTAAGTGCAACAAAGTGAAGGACGAGAGTGAAAGGAAAAGATTTAAGAGGGGTTATTTCAGGAGATAGGTGGCCCAATGGAGTGCTGCCACGTGACGATCTTATCCTCTTTTTTTTCTCCTCTCCCATTCGGCCACGTAACCCCCTTCTTCTCTTTCTTCTTTCCTTCTTCTTATATATTCTCTCCTTCTCCAAGTCTTGCGCGAGCCACCTGCAAAGACTAACAAAGAAAAAAAAAAAATACAAGCGACAAAAGCTTGCTCGGCCATCATCACCGATCCTCTCCACTTGCACCAGACCTCAACCTCTTCTTCCTTTCTCCTCGTCGAGCGTCATCATCCTCCAGCCGAGCTCTCCTCCGCGCGCGCCACCTATTCCCGAGACCGAGTACCGTCGCGCACGTTCGCCGCCAGCCGCCGAGGACGCCGACCGGGAAAGGAACGACGGGGAAGAAGTGAGAACTCACCGGGGAGGGGTGATTTCGTGGATTGAGGTGAGGAATCCATCTCTCTGAAATTATTTTAAAGGTTAGGGTTTGTGGACTTGAATTTGGGGCTTTCTTCTCCCAGCTTGATTTCATGGTTTAGACTTGGCTTTAAGCTCTTTGGTGCTTGATTAAGTTGTGAATCGGTTGATTTTGGAGTTGGTTTGGAATTGTTGGTTTTTTACTGCTTTGCACAGCCTGTAGAAACGGACGTGGGCAGTCCAATGTGTTATGAGATTATTTTTGTTGATATTTTTCCTGGAAAGTAGACGTTATGGGCTTTCTAGAATGACCAAGAACGTGTAAATCCGTTGAGTATTGAGTGAGTTATGAATTTTTGAAATTGGTGTTTCGAAACTGGTAAAACTGGGAATACCGAACTTGTAAACTGAATTTGTGGGATGCTTTTGAGTTAGTTGCCTGAGTCCGAAATTTGCTTATGATATAACATTGGAAAGGTATGGATGTTAATTTGGTTCTTAAACTGGAATCGTTGGGTTTCGAGTTGTGTAGCCAAAGTTATGACACGTTCTTTACCAAGTATCGAATCTGAGACTAAGTCGGTGTTAATTATTTGGGTCTCGGTTAGCAGTGGTGTTTCGTTTTGAGGGTTGAGAATCTGAAGATCGGTTAGTTATGTCTGGTATTACAGAACGGCATTAACGAACCGGGTCGAGACACGAAGAATAGTGACGAGGAATCGAAGACGAGCTTCTGATCTCGACTTGAGCATTCAACTCTCTTTTTCCCGAGCCTAATAAATTACGAAGCCTCAGTTAAGAATTTTAGTATTCTTAACGAACTCCAGGACGTGCCAAGTTCTTTCGAGGAGCATACGGAGACGTGCAACGCGAGGCGAAACGTCGGGACGCGCAAGTCAAATAGTTTGACTATTCCAAGTAAGTGTGGAGACATAAGTCAACTACTTACCAAGGGAATAATCCTGTTTACGTGCATTTACGTGTTAATAATAATAAAGAGTAGGAAAAGCCTTAAAAGACACAAAAACCAAAGATTAAGGCTTCGGCCACTCTTTATGGAAAATTTAGTTGGGTTTATACCCATAGGTTCAAATGCTAACTTGAACCAGCCACGTTGCTACTTTGTTGTAGTTAGATCCCTCTGCTAACCATAGAGTTTGGCTAGATCTGAGGTGACAGGAGAGCATGTTGGACTCTCGGATTCGAGCCGAGGGTAGAAGTACCGGGAGTCACGTCCTGAGTCTTCAATCTAAAACACTTAACGAGCATGAAAGGGAAACCATAATTCTTTCGGGATTTATCCCGAGACGCTCTCTTGTTTGTAATTAGTTGTATACTCTATAAGCTAGAGTATCCAAATAATAAATAATGTTGTCGGTGGTACCCACGAGTTCCGACTCGTGTTGAGGACCAAGACGGTCCTGATGGCGCTGAGTACTCCACGGGCGCTGCTGAGAGCACCCCGTTCTAGCAATGGGAAAGGTCGCCCCGGCGAGCCCATTTGCTGTGTCAGGACGGCACGTAGCGTCGGCGCCCGACGAAGATGGTACCACTAGTGGATCCCAGACAGTGTTAAAACTCTTAAGCCACTGATGACTACTGCTCGAGGTCTGAGGTTGGCTTCTTATCATTCCAAGGGTTGTAGCAGGGGATGTTGTATAACCTTGTGGAATGACAAGTGATAGCGTAGAGCGAGGCCCCGCGTTAGGCATGCTCTTGAATTATATGCATCTGCATTCTGCATTCTTATGTGATTATTTGCACGTCACATGGCTCTGCATTAGATGTTTTCTTTCATAGGTTAGACTCCCGCTTACTGAGTCAATCGACTCATAGCTTTATGACCCTTGGTAATGTAGATAAGGGTAAGGCGGCGATGTGAGCAACAGAAACGAAGATCGAAACCGGGCGTGTATCTCTTGACCTATGGGCTACTGGGAACTCACTCGGGATCTAATTACTATATATTAGTATTTTGTAAAACTCTGATTAACTACGCTCCCCAAACTATCCCATGTATATATACTTAAAATCGGGAGCTTGTGTATAAATAAGAGTCGTTATAAGACTCTAAGTTCTAAACTCTAAACGCGAAAAATTTTCCGAGGTTTTTGTATAACCACTAAAATGTTATATGTATAATTATCGTATGTTTAATATTTCCGCATTCTAAACTATGTAATATATTTACTTATTATACATTAAAGTTTCGCGTTGTTATATTTATATTGTGTACTATCTCGGGGTTGGGCTTTGGGCTCGTGAGCGAGTTGATGACGTTCGCGAGTCGTTTCATTATCCGGAGTATATTCCCGTCGCGGCTCGCGAGCGAGGTGATGACGTTTCGCGGGTCGTGACATTCTCTCTCTAGACTTGGCCAACCACTTCTCTCTCTCTAACTCTTTTCATTCTTGTTTTTGCACCTAGGTCCGCATTTGACCTAGTGTTTATTTTAGCTCTTCGACTCTAAGACTTGTTCTTGAGTCGTCGTGTTTAAAAGTGTCCACACACTTATTCCTTCTTACCTCGAGTAATTTATGTGATAGAAAATTTTGTGGTTACTCGAGTTCCCGAAGAACGAAGAAAGACGAGATGCGTGGGGAGATGAGCGATTCAACCCCCACAAGCTTCTCAACGATCAAGCTTCGTAAAGGTTAACAAACATGTAATCGCTTTTAGATAGTTTTAATAATAACATGTGCTTGCTCTTTGTCTACGTTAGTAAAATCGTTTTACTTGTTTAATAGAAATTTTTTATTTTCCGCCGCTTGTTAGAAGAGTTAAATCTTTTCTTAACCCTAGATCAATTCAAACAGTTATGAAGTGTCATGAACCACGATTGTTCACGAATCTGAGATGGTTCTCGATTTTCACTAGGTGCACTCCGTTACGCCACCATAGTGGGATGGACTGTGGCTATTGGTGGATTACCGTTGAATATAAAAACTAGGTTCTTTTCTTTAGTATTTTATCCCGTGTTTGGTTGCATTATGTTTTTATTTTCCTAAATCTTATTGATAGCTTGTTTCTTTTCATATTGATAATATAAATGTGCTTTTATATTTTAGTTATCATGTCGAACCCCATTATGGCCCTGTTGTCGAAAGACGTCTTGACTAGTGAGAACTTCCCGAAATGTAAGTCTAACCTGAATATTGTGCTGGAGAGTGAAAGCATTCGCTTTATCCTCACTGAAGAGAGACCTTATTTTCTGACATCAAATTCATCTCGCTCGCAGAAGGATGATTTTGACAGGTGGACTGTGGCTAACAAAAAAGCCATAGCCTATATGCTCGTGAGCATATCTTATGCGTTGCGAACAAAGTTGGAAGGTAAGGAGACTGCCGTGGAGATCCTTGACTCGCTGCAAAAAATGTTTGGGATGCAAAACGAGCAAGCCCGTATTGAACTCACCCGTAAGTGCACTAGCACTAGGATGATTGCGGGAACTCCTATGAGGAATCATGTCATGACGATGACTAATTACTTCACAGAAGCCGAGCTCCATGGGGCTTTGATGGATGAGGTCAGTCAGGTGGGAATTATCCCGAATTCCATTTTGAGTGATTTCATACAGTTCACATCGAATTATATCATGAATAAGTTGACTTATGGCCTACCTCAGCTATTGAATGAGTTACAGACTTTCGAGTCTATCACTCGGCAAGGAAAGAACAAAGGATCGGCTATGTATGCTGACAAAAGTTCTTTGCCAAAATCCAAGAAGAACATGTCTTCTCGAGCTGGGTCATCAAAGGCACGTCCTAGTACTTCTTAGGGGAAAGCTCACGCTAACAAGGAAATGAGAAACTTCAAGGGAAGTGGAAAAGGAAAAGAAACGAAGCGTAAAATTCTGGGCAACTGCCACCACTGTAACATTGAAGGCCATTGGAAGAGGAACTTTCCTTTGTACATAGTGGAGCTTGAAAAGAAAAAGAAGAATGCTGTTAATGTACCGAAAAATTCATGATATCCTAAAATTGTTTTTGAGGATAATTATTCATGAGCATACTTCTATTCTTGCTGCAGAATAGATCTAGAGGAACACGATGGTTTGGTGAGCTTGCTGAGCAATGTTGGATTCAAGCCCGAATTATTGAGAAGCTCATGCTGCAACTCAAGATCTAAAATTTCCGGCCAGTTTTATTACTTTAATTTTTGAATATAGGAGTCGTGTTACAAATAATCCGAGGTTGTCTGGACTGTAGTATTTTATGACTATTCCAGATAGGATGAATCTTTTCTTTCTTTATGTTTTATTACATTATTGATATTTGAATATGCATAAATGTTTAAGCCTTAATGAAATATAGAATATGAAGGACCGTGTTTCTGTTCATTAACTATATAGGTGCACAATATTATATTATCCGAGTTAATAATCTCTTTTAGAATTTTAATTAGCTTTTATTGCTTTATTAAAATTGCTATTATAAGTGTGTTTTATGAAATAATAAGAACTATTTAGAACTCTAGTACTGTCTAAATAATTATCTCATATCGACAAATGATTAGTATGATTAAGAGATAATGAGATAACACAACTTTAAAATTAGTGTTGATGATACATTGATTGAGTGGGAGGATCTTTATAAGAACCTAGACACTCTAGTTCAATTCCTTGAATGGAACCTAGTCAAGAGAATTGATTAAGTGGAAGCATCCTTTATTGGATCCTAGTCACTGGAATCATATTATTGAGTGGGAGCATCCTTTAGAGGATTCCATCTACGATTGTTCAAATGATTAAATGAGAGTATCTTTATAAGAATCTCGTCATTATTGAAAAATATAATGACATCAATGTCCTTCACAGGACTGTTACCATCATTTATGAAGGAATCCTCTAATATGGATTCATATTGCTATCATGACAATTATATGAATGGAAGTGTAATTAATTATTCACTTTCCATAAATAATCAATTAATAAGTGGGAGCATCTTTAATTAGAATTTTGCCGCTATTGAACGAATTTAAAATAGCTTAATCTTTCCCAAGATTTATGCATCATTTATGATGAGATTCTTAATTGAATCTAATAAGCTATTAAATCGTACAATAAATGAAAGTATGCATTACTTGCCATTAAGTAGAAAGCATCCATTAATGGATCCTTGTCTTTAATCATCAACAAAATCTGTCATTAAATGAAAGTATTGATCTTTAATAATGAAGATCAAACTAACTTGTTTTAAGTCAGTAAACCCTTATTTAGTAGATTAACCTGTCAAGCTATTAGCTTAAAGGATTTGAGAGATCTATAAATTGAACAATGAATGTGGTTCGAACAAGCGGATAGGTACTTAAGGTATTCTATCTTTTGAGGAGCATGCTCTGTTGACTTTGGATCTAAGTAGTTAGATACTCCTGAACCTTTTATAATTAAAGGTAAATCTTTAAAAACGAACAAATAATCATTGATGACTCTTGGATTTTTGTTATGATCGATATTCTTTGAATGATCAATATGTGTTATTATTATACACATGTCATTGAGAAAGTTATTACCGTTGTGTAATAGACTTAATGGTGACACGATTGACTGAGCTAAATTTATTTATGAAACTTGAGGTTTAGAAATGTCAAGCTCGTTCCATAAATGTCTCAAACATACTTATTGTGATAAAGTATGAGCTCAAAGTTGAGGCTAAGGATATTGTCAATAAGTAGACTATAAATTAACCCTTTTGACAACGTCAAATTTATGAGAATACTAACGAGTGTTTTAAACATTGTAATATTTTGAAAATAGTGAGATACTTAATTATTTAATTGTAATTCCTTAAAGTCATGTATATTGAATACGACTTGACTAATAAGGTTGCACAATAAATAACTAAGTAATGGACGAAGTCAATAAAGTTGTTATTGAAACATATTTAATCACATTATGGTTATTGGTGATGAGATCTGAGCATCCAACGGTGCAAATTGTTGAATGCACCAATAGATGTACATCAACGAATAGGGTAACGTCGTATATTTAAATATGAAGTATGGTGTATAGTCTGAAGCATGCAAAGTGTTTAAATTTTCTAAAGTAAATTGATTTACTGAGAATCTCACCTTCTTTAGGTTTGGAAAGGAATGGTGGGAAACCGAAGTAGGCCTTCTTTTCTTGGAAGGCTTTCTCGTAGTTGTCGGTGTTAGGAATATTACCCACTAGAAGATGATGATTACTAAATAAGATAAGAATTTACTTTATTAGCATCATATGATTAGTGGGTTGATGTCTGATAACATTCAGAATCAATAACAACTATCATCCATAGTCTCCGTATCAAACTGAATCGCATGCTAGGCATCCGAGATCGGGCGGTGAACTAAAAATTGGTTGATGACTGATATGCGCCTGGAAAGCCTTATCTAAAGTCATATATATGGAACATGAGTGACGGTTGATCACTCAATGGGAGAATTATACACTTGCAGAAGGTGTACAACCTAGAAACACTTTGGTTTGGATATATGCGTCGCTTAACGACCGTTACGACACGCTAGCCAGGGTCACAAATGATGGTCACACTGACGCTTGATCTTAATCTTGAAGTGATCATGGACTTCTAGGTCGTGTTACCGAGTTCTTTGATTCATCACGTTAAAGGCCAATGAAGGTTGAATAAATGGATGTTTTGAGAACTCGGGACATGATTGTAGAAGGGAAGTGTTTCACATATGCAGAATCCAGCTTTCCTGAAAGAAGGTTAATGTTCTCTCAGCTAAGGGTTGATTCCAGAACCGATTGATTGTGCACAATTCCGAAGTTGGCTTACGTTCGGTTGAATCTTCCGCTAAGGAAGCAACGATACTTAGGGCTTATATGTAACGAGATGGAACAAATTGACCTATCTCGATACGGGAAGAACCTGGAGGGTCATGATCACATACTAAATATATCAGTAGACACTCGTTACGATGAGTAAATATAATTCTAGTATCTAAGTTGGATTCTATCCTAGATTACACGGTGGAGCATTGTAAGGGACTAGACAATTCGATTAGAAAAGAAAAAAAAAGAATATTTTGTCTTTTATCGAGATTGTTAAGCTTCTAATACTAGGTCCATCGTCCCCGATTCGGTTTCGATAAAGGCGGATAAGAATGTTAATATGATAGTATGTATGTATTATTATAATCTCACTTGATGTAATAGTGATTGACAACAATTAATTCCAAAAAGGGTATTTTAGGAATTAAATAAATATTTATAGTAAAACTATTTATTTGTTGCTAGATCAAGTAAATAAAATTTATATTTACTGTTGGACAAGTAAATATGTGTTAAATGGGTTTAAATCTATTGGGCTTTGAAAAAGAAAAAATTTAGGCCCTCCCTACCTGTGGTAGGCGATTTGTTAGACTGGTTGCCAACCAGTATTTTTTTTTTTTTTTCTGTTTTTCTGTTTCTAAAACATAGAAGAATAAATAGGAGATATGATTATCCTATACTCTCTCCTAATATTTAGGCTAAATATTAGGAGAATATTTAGGAGAATATATTTTCCTAAATTTTCTGAACAGCAAATATTTTATATTGATGTATAAAATAAAATCCTAGATACTGATCTGATGGATGAGAGGAAATATAGGATTCACTTGTTGAGATCCAAGGGCTGAGATTTAATCCACTAGTGTGAACACAATAAAAGGAAATAATATTTTCTAGAATATTTTGGAATATTTTATAAGATACCTTTTGAACTGCTATAAATAAAGGGCTGATGAGAAGAAAATTTTAACCAAATTTGATCACAAATTTCGTGGCCTCCTATGCCTAGGGTGTGCCGACTTTTGCTTCATCTACTTCCCCTCGGAATTGCTTCAACTCCATTCTTAGAAATAAGAGAGAAAGATTGGAAACACCCTGTTTCCAGATCTAGTGAGATACAACATTGCCTACTCATTTGTCTTATTTTCCTCGGAGATTACGTTTCGGAAGACTTTGGTGTCATCACATCGAGTCCTTGAAGGAAGGTATCTAGATCTGATCGTGTGGAGGTTTGTTTGTTTAAAACGAAGACGAATTGTGAAAGCTTTCGGTTCGTGAGCCAAAAACTGTAAGTTTTCTTAAATTCGTTAATTATCTGATATGATTGCTTGATGAAGTTTCTTATATTTAATTAACTAAGTAATCTAGATCTTGTTTAATAACCATGTTAATAATTAGCTCGTGTTAGTGTAATTATTATTATCCTCATTTAATTCTTATTTAAGGTGCAATAATCACCAACAAAGATGTAATCAGAGCAATTAGATTTTTTTTTTATTGAAGATTTCGGATGAATTTTGCTCAACATTGGATAGAGTTATCTCTTAGCTTTCCAAGGAATACTTATTTGCGAGAATCAGACACGAGTGCTAGGAGTTATGGCCGTGGAATCTGTCTACAAGGTGGAAAACTGCAAGCCTCGTCATGGTAATTGCCTCGCGCCGTGAAAGAATGAGAAAAACTAACTAACTAAGAAAATTTCACGCCATGCGTAACACAAACTCCACACGATGTTGAATGAAGGAGCACCGAACAAGATTTCTTCTTCACCTCGCGCCGCACATGAAAGCTTCTCAGCCAGCGCGCCGCGCGGAGAAGCTTACGCGTTGCGCAGAGTTTCAACACTTCCTCCCAAGCACTTCACGTGTCTCTTGATCTCATATGCGCAGATGGCGCATGCCACGAGGATAAGCATGCACGCCTCGTGGATCCGTTTCCATCAATTTCCAAATTGAGATTTTAAAGATGATTTAATCCATTTGATCGAATCTAATGGCTCCGAAAATAGGAAAAAAAACACTCTATAAATTAAACCCTTAGAATTAATTAGTTAGGTTTTATTTTAGTTTCTTATTTTCTGTTTGGCTCGTTGAGAAAGAAGGAAAGTTGGAGAAGAAGTCGTTCATCACCATCATCACCTCCACCACCGAAATTAGCATTTTTCCATCTTCGTCTCTTTAATTATGGAACTCTCGTTTATTATATTTTATTTTAATTTAGTTAAATGGCTTATCTTTATTTATTTTATATTTTTGTTCTTGTCAAAGCCATGAACTGAACCCGTTAAGGGTGATGGCTTAGCTTCCGTTGAATATGGTTGTGGATTAATAATTATTTAAGTTAATTTTTCTGTTCATCTTCTCTATCGCTATAATTAATTATGTGAAAAATGCTTGTATGAGATTAGCTACATTGTTCATAATTTATAGGATTGGTTAGTTTCTTGCAAGAGAATTAACAATCGTGCATAAGAATTATTTCCTCGTAGTTCACTCTTAAGCTAGAGATAGTTAGACTGCTATAGGATCATGTGAAAACTCTTGTTTGTAATGCTTGTCATATTTTTAGGGGTGGAGATCGAGAGATAAAAGCTCGGTACTGACATAGGTTGTTAGATGCTCGAGAAAGATTTAGCGATAATATTACGAGATCGTGATTAGTGAAGAGAGAGCCCCTAAAAATCGTGCTTAGTTCTAAGAATCTCGACTATAAGAGAGTTTGCGATATCATTGCCCTTGTCTTCTACATACCCATTCATCCATGTTTGTTTTGTGTTTCTATTTTAAATCTCATTTTTAGTTAATAATCACCGCCTGTTGCCTTTGAGTTCAATTCGTTACTAGTTGATTTGATTTTCGATTAAGTAGTCCTAGTGGGATCGACTCGTATTCACGACTTTACTATTTGAGAGACTACGTGCATTGAGCGGCTTTTAAAGAGAATAGAATAGGTTAATTCTCTAAACACTCTTCACATGTTCAGGGCCAAAATTAAACCATGATGACTAAACGTATGTCAGGAATACTCTATATGAGTTGTTTATCAGTGATACAAAACGGTTAACAGTTAAGGACATCGTGTTTGTTGGATACTTAGTAAAGATGATATATCTTTCCAATCAAAAGCTCTGTTTACCCATTCTATAGAAGTATTTGTTGGAAATGAACTCAAATTTCTTTAGGGTATAACAAATCATATAAAACAGTTTAGACTGTACCTATAATGAAGCAGCATATACAGCCTCTAATTTATATCATGACGAGGTATATTTCTATCAAGACGAGCATAAGAATTAAATTATAGACATAATTATTAAGCAAATTGACTTGCATAGTGTCTCATTATTTGAATTTCCAAGCTTTCTTAATGGCTGCGTTTGGTTCAGATTAAAAAACTTGTTTTTGTTTTTAGAAAAAACTAAACTGCTTATCTGGTGTTTGCTAAAACTGTTTTTACAAAAAACTTCAAAAGCGATTTTAGATTTTGTACATCAGATGGAAAAGCTAAGATTCGTAGCTTTTAGAAAAAATGTTTTTAAATTTGGTATATAAATTACTGTAATATCCTCATACAAAATATTATTTATATATATGTATATAAACAAGCATATTAATAATTATTATTTAATTATTAAAAACATGTCTATTTTAGTCTTTTTACTATAATATATTTATTTTACCAAACGCTAAATCAGTTTTTGTTACCAGCAACAACTGTTTTATAAACAGTTTATCAAAAATCTTGTCAGTTTTTGATAAAAACAGTTTTTTTCAAAAACTGAATCTAAAAGCACTTAAAAAAAACAAAGCTATGCCAAACGGGGCCAATATTCTTTAGGAAATCCTTTTGTCTTTCACGAAGGATTGACACCAAGTCTTCCTTGTTTTTTGAATAGACAAGAACTAAGTCGTGCAACTTTACACCTTCACTATTATTCCGATAGGAGTGATAGTATAACTTTTCTCTTCTCGGAAGAGGTGTCATACAAAAATTATCAAGTAGAGAGAGAGAATTTCACCACTCCCTGTGTATTGTTATGAACAAAATTTTCCTATCCGTAGGTCATATATCTTTTCAACTATAGGTAGAACAATAAGAATTCAGAAAGAGTAAATAAGAATATAATATCAGTTTATCTCTTAAATATTCTCTTAAATAATAGCATATCAAATATTCTTTGAGTTAGATTATTTTTAATATATATTATTTATTTATCATTTTGTAAACCGCAACTTAATTGGGCATTTAAACAAAATCAAAAGGCCTAATATGACATGTGTGAGCTGATTATTTTTGTGCGTTGATTTAAATGCTTTTCACAATATTATTTAAATCTGAGCGATATTTTAAGTACCTAACCCTTAATAAAAAATATTTGTGACAACACTCTTTATATATCCAAAAAGTGACGCGCGCGGTCAAACCGTGATTGTGAGCAGTCAAATCATTCATTTAATACAAGAGTATCCATTGGCATTTTATGGAGCATACTAGGGGACTTGGATGTAATTAAGAACTGAAAATTGTGACGACCATGGATCATATAAAATACATTGTTACCTTTTTTACTTTCGTTTCATCAATATTCAGTGATACTCCACTGATATCCCGAGAGTGAAATCTCGAAGTTCTTAATTAAATTTACTCCATTTTTTTCAAGAGGTGTCATTTTTGATATAGTTAGTACGCGAGCGTTTACACTCTAAGTTCAGCTCATAACTCAAAAGGAGTTATCACCATTATACTCTTCTAGTTATATTTTAGTCTCGAGTTCCACAATTCTCTAACAAAAGTTGTTCTTTTACATTCATAGTGCAAAGGTTTCCACAAACTATGAATTCTGGATTTAGCTTTCAAGGGAAGAAATATGTTTTTTAACGAGCGTTGAATTCCAATTTTTGTGTTTCCTATTTTTCACCGATTATATCTCGGTCTCCCAAAGCATAAGTATTTTAAAATATATGTAACTGTTAACGAATGTCCCTAAGAGCCGAGTATATAACCTTCGATTATAGGAGTATCCTGGGATTAAGATTCATCCTCACCGTGCCCATCCTTCGTGATATATAAGTGAATCTTAACAGTTCCTTACACTATTCATATCTCTTTCAAGATTTTTCCAAGTCATGTGTAGTATCCATATACATAATGCTCCTCATGTCTGAACCATTCATCACCGAGACACGTATAGGATTTCCTAATCTATTTACCCATGCATAGACAAATCAATCACCAAGTGTTCCACTCAGGAATTATACATATCACATTCAACCTAGACATATAATCTTAGTTCATGCGAAGAGCTAATGGTATGTCAAATGTTGTCATCATTAGTAAATGCTACAACTAATATTTTTCTATTATAGAATATGTCTTTAGGTTTCATTTAATAGCAATCTATGGATAGTTACAATATTATTATTTATGGGTCAATACTTTTAGCAATATACCTTATGTTTGCAATATTCTTAACAATATTGACCGTAGAATCTATCATCACATCAAGTCGTGTTGTGTCTTTTTGTTATCGTTACTTGATTTTATTATTATTACTTAGGCTGATTTGTGGCAAATGTTTGAATAGGATAGACTCATTAAATCTAAAATATTTTACCATATTATAGGAGAGTATATTGATTTGGAAAAATAAAAGTTAATTTGAGTTAGAAATTGATACTCAAAGTGAAAATGTCAAAAATATTGTTGTGCTTGTAAGTGTACACACAGAAGTCTTACTTCCAAATGGAAG
The DNA here is from genome assembly GCF_054948205.1 of Urtica dioica subsp. dioica. Taxonomy (NCBI): domain Eukaryota; kingdom Viridiplantae; phylum Streptophyta; class Magnoliopsida; order Rosales; family Urticaceae; genus Urtica; species Urtica dioica. The sequence continues at coordinate 34,342,330 of NC_142761.1, forward strand.
TGATATGTGAATTTTGTTGCACATATGTATGAAAAGATTGGATAATTCTTAGGCTCTTAAGGGGTGATCCAGTTTAGTATAGCGAGGTTAAGATGCAAACATGCTTATCTTCACAACCGAACCTTAGGGCCTTCTCGAAACCCAATTATTTTTTCAGTCATATTTAATTATTTAATATGTGCATTTAATTAGTAGCTCCAGTTTTAATTTGTAACCAAGCTAAAACGTTCAAATGCTTTGAACGATATTATATCTGTGCATTAATCTGAGCTAAAGATTGAAATTTCAAACGCTTGAACGGATTTGAGCATTAACATCCATTTATTTTTGTATGACATGAAATGTTGGAATCGTTGGCCTGGGTCACCTATAAAAAGGAACCTGGGCTTCTGATTTGTACACACCGACGCAAGTCTTCACAAGATATCCTCTCCCTCTAGAAATATTCTCTTTCCTGTGTTGGTTCCAAATATAAGATCGTTACCAAAGTAATGATAAATAGTTTAAAGGGGAATAAGAAGAACACTATATTGGGAGAAAAGTTCTTTCTCTTTGTTTAGAAGATAATATGTCAAATACAAATTTTTGAGTTGAAATGAAATGCATACAACTATGGCTATTTATAGGAAATGAAATACTACATTAAAATCCTTGCTTATCAAGTATCCTTGCTCATCAAGTTTACTTACTCATCAAGTTTGCTTGCTCCCCAAGTTTGTAAATACTTGCTCACCAAGTTGAGCTTATTAATCTCACATTCTCCCCCTTAAGCTTGACTTGGTTCGAGGTTCTTTATCCCGAGCAGCTCTCTCATCTCCGCAAACTTGACTCTCGCCAGAGCCTTAGTGAGTATGTCCGCACGTTGCTCTCTGGTGCTGACAAATTCCACGATGATCTCTCGCTTCTCAACACACTCGCGAATAAAGTGAAAGCGGGTGTCGATGTGCTTACTGCGTCCATGAAACACCGGGTTTTTCATCAGTGCGATTGAGGACTTGTTATCCACGTAGAGAGTCAATGGTTTTTGCTCGGCTCCAGTCACTTCACTCAATAAACTTCTCAGCCACAACGCTTGACACGCTGCTGCAGTTGCTGCCATGAACTCAGCCTCACAGGAATATAGAGCCACAGTTCGCTGCTTCTGAGATTGCCAGGTGATCATATTCCCGTTAAGATAGTATGCCATCCCTCCGGTACTTTTTCTGCCATCGACATCACCGGCTAGATCACTGTCGGTAAAACCGATCAGTTCTTCAGCTTCACTTCCTCTTCCATATTGGATCCCGTAGCTCGTCGTTCCCTTCACGTAACGAAGGATGTGCTTCACTGCCTGCTGGTGTAGACTAGTAGGCTTCTCCATGTGACGACACATCATGCCCACAGCATATGAGATGTCAGGTCGAGTGTGGGTTAGGTACCTGAGACACCCGATGACACGCCTATAATCTGTGGGATCCACTGGTGTTCCTTTTTCATCCTTCCCGAGCTGCAACTTTGCTTCCATCGGGTACTTGCTTGGGTTGCAACCCGCCATCTCGAACTGCTTCAACATCTTCTTCACATAGGCCGTCTGTCTCAACGTGATGCATTCCTTGTTTTGATCGACTTCGATGCCCAGGTAGTATGAAAGTAGTCCGAGGTCGCTCATCTCGAACTCTTTCATCATTTGCTCCTTGAATCCGTTTATGCCTTCTACACTGGATCCCACGATCAGGTCGTCGACGTACACACCGACGATGAGGGCCTCCTCTCCGTTATTCCTCGTGTAGACTGCTTGCTCTTGAGAACACTTCTTGAACCCAAGACTCTTCATACTCCTGTCAAGTCGAGTGTTCCATGCACGTGGTGCTTGTTTCAACCCATACATGGATTTTGACAACTTGTACACCTTGTGCTCTGCAGTCTGATCTACAAAGCCTTCTGGCTGACCAACGTAGACTTCTTCTTCCAATTCACCATTTAGGAATGCCGATTTGACGTCCAGGTGATGGATTTTCCAGCCTCGATGAGCTGCGAGGGCTAGGATCAGCCTGATTGTGTCAAGTCTGGCTACTAGAGCAAAAACTTCCTCGAAGTCAACTCCCTTCTTCTGCACGTATCCTTTTGCGACCAATCTGGCTTTTTGCTTGAGGACCTTGCCTTCTGAATCCTTCTTGAGCTTGTAGACCCACTTCAGACCAATGGACTTGTGACCTTTTGGAAGGTCGACTAGCTCCCATGTCTGATTCTTCTCAATGGACTCTAGCTCTCTCTCCATTGCTTCCTGTCATTCCTTCTCAGTGGCTGCTTCGTGATAGCTAGCTGGTTCCTCATCACTAAGCAACAAGAGCTCATCAGGGCTCAACTCAAGCTCTCTTGCTTCTCCATAGACATCGGATAGGGGATGGAATCCTCTTGGTCCGTCCTTGATTGACGAGTCTCCGGAGATGGTTCTTCCTAAGCTAGAACATTCTGGTATCGGGGTGCTCATCCTTGATCCTAGGTTGGGCGAGCCTGGTGGTGAGCTGGTTCCAAGGGAGCTAGTTTCCGTTGAGCTGGACATTGTTGGTCCTTGGCTGGGACTTTCCCCCTCTTCTTGCTCGACCGCTTCTGCCTCTTCGAGGATTAAATCCACTGAGTTTTGTTCGGGCTCTCCCTTCTCGTCGTGCCAGTCCCATTTCTTCTCCTCTTCGAACACGGCGTCTCTGTTCACATGCACTTTGCCGCGTCGGGGGTCGTAAAACCTGTGTGCCTTGCTCCCTTCTTCGGCGCCAAGGTACACCATCGGAAGACTCCGATCATCGAGCTTCTTGAGGTGTGGTCCCACAGTCTTCACATGTGCGGTGCACCCAAACACCTTCAAATGCTCTAGATGAGGTTTCTTCCCCTAGTGCCTTTGTCGGCAAGCGATTGAGCAGATAGATCGCGTGTCTAACTGCTTCTCCCCAAAACCTTGCCGGAACTTGCATAGTTTTCATCAAGCTCCTTGCAGTGTCCATGACGGTCCGATTTCTTCTCTCCACCACACCGTTCTGCTGGGGCGTGTACGGTGCAGTTAGGTGGTGTTCGACTCCTTCTTCATCGCAGAATTCTCTAAACTGCTGGGACGTAAACTCTCCACCTCGATCGGTTCTCAAGGTCTTCAACCTGTGTCCTAACCTATTCTCCTCGAGTATCTTGAACTTTTTAAAGACTTCAAAGGCTCCACTCTTCTCCTTGAGCGCATACACCCACGACTGTAATCACCAACAAGCAAAAAGAAGTACTTGTTGCCGGCTAGGGTGGCCGGGGTAATTGGACCACACAGGTCAGCGTGCACCAGTTGGAGGGGTTGCTCTGCTCGGAACTTGGCCTTGATTGGAAATGGCACTCTTGCCTGCTTCGCGACCATGCAGCATTCACACAGCTGGTTGGGGTGTTCGATCTTCGGTACCCCAAAGGCCATCTCCTTTTCTCCCATCATCTTGAGCGCATAGAAGTTTACGTGCCCAAGTCGTGCGTGCCACAACCAAGCCGGGTCTGCTAGGGACGCCATTAAGCAGACAGGTTGGCCTGTCTCCAGGAGTATCTTGTACAACCTGTTTGGCGTTCTCTTCACCTTCATCAACAGGGCACCACTACTGTTCCGCATCTTTAAGTACGAGTCGACTAGCACCACTGTGTTTCCGACCTCCGTCATCTGACCAAGGCTGATGATGTTACTCTTCAGCTTCGGGATGTAGTACACCTGGATCAGTAGGCGTTGGTCCCTGTTTTTTCCCTGGAACAGGATGGATCCTCTGCCTCTGATTTCGACGATTGATTCATCGCCAAACTTCACGTTCCCTGTGATCTTCTCATCGAGCTCTTCAAACTTAGCTCGGTCTCCCGTCATGTGGTTGCTCGCACCATTGTCTAAATACCAAACGTGGGTGTAGACTTTCTCTTCTCCGTCTCTGAGGAGGTTCGCAATAACCTTGTTCTCGACAAGCATCACCGTCTCGGTGGCCGTCTTCTCTGGGCTGGGCCTCTTCTCGGCCATCATCAGCTCGGGCTCCGGGCTCGACTCTGCGTCGACTGGCTCCTCCAGGTCGGTCTTCTCTCTGACCAGTTCTCGCCCGGGCTTGGCGTCTCTCTCGCCTACGACGCTCATCTCCTGTTCGTCCCTGTGCGCTTTCAAGTTCACTATCTGCTCGGTGAACATGAGTGCGGGTTGCTCGTCTTCATGGAATCTCATCAGATTCGCTTCCTCGCCGTGGTTCCTGTTGCGGCACTCCGATGCGTAATGCCCGAGCTTCTGACAATTATAGCACTTCACCGTGCTCTTGTCTCTTCGGGTCGTGGTGCCTTCTTGACGGGGTGCGCTGCTGCCGCGACCTCGCATGTCTCGACCTCGCCCTCGTCCTCGGCCTCTACCACGTGGTCGGCCATCTCCGCCGTACCCGCCACGCCTCGATGAGCTGGAGGAAGACTCGACTCCATGGTTCTTCTTCTGTTTGGCCATCCATTCTTCATGCGTGAGCAGGAGGTGTTTTTCCTCTTCCTTGTCGCCATAGCCCCGAAGCCTCTCCTCGTGGACTTTTAGACGACCGACAACCTCCTCGACTGACATAGTCTTGAGGTCACCGAACTGCTCGATCGACGTCACGATTTGCATGTACCTGTGAGGTGCCGCTCTTAGGAACTTCTTGACCACGCTGGTCTCGTCCACCTGTTCACCTAGCGAGCGGATACCTGTTACAATGGATGTAAGCGTCATGGCAAACTCGTCCACAGATTCACCGTCTCTCATACGGAGAACCTCGAACTCGCTCTTCAAGGTTTGAACCTTGGCTTCTTTGACGCGGTCTGCGCCCATGTGCATCGTCCGCAACGTCTCCCACGCCTTTTTTGCGGAATCCTTCTCGGCGATCATGAGAAGGAAATCTTCCGGAACTCCCTGATAGATAGCGACGAGAGCCATTCTATCCTGGCGCACTTCGACAACTCCATCTTCTAAGGCCTCCTAAACGCCTTGCGCCTGCAGATTCAACCGCATCTTCAACGCCCACACTGAGTAGTTGCTCTTCGTGAGCATCGGATAGTTGAGCGTCACGTTTCCTTCCTTCCTGATGATCTTCGTCGCCGTTGTGTCTCCTCCGGTGGATTTGCTAGGTGACTCCATGTACTTCGGCATCTGCTCTGATACCAAATGTTGGTTCCAAATATAAGATCGTTACCAAAGTAATGATAAAGAGTTTAAAGGGGAATAATAAGAACACTATATTGGGAGAAAAGTTCTTTCTCTTTGTTTAGAAGATAATATGTCAAATACAAGCTTTTGAGTTGAAATGAAATGCATACAACTATGGCTATTTATAGGAAATGAAATACTACATTAAAATCCTTGCTCATCAAGTATCCTTGCTCATCAAGTTTACTTGCTCATCAAGTTTGCTTGCTCCCCAAGTTTGTAAAGACTTGCTCACCAAGTTGAGCTTATTAATCTCACATCCTGGTGCACGAAATTAGACCTTCTAGAACATGTTTCTAGATGTTTCTTTATTTGTTCATGACAATATAAGAAAAGTCAATGTAGAATTTTCACATAAAATTCCATAAAATAAAATTCAATCCTCAAGGTCCAATACACTAATGTTGGCCGTTTGACTTATTTCAAAAACTTATTTATTGACATTCATACCATCTTATGTCCTAATGGATAAAATTACCCTTTAGACAATTTTCGTAAAACTTGTCTAGTTCAACATTTGAACTTGTTTTGACTTAGCTTTCTTGTTTAACTAATCCTACTCTAATGACTTGTAGTAGTGACCTCATGGATCCAAATGAGCAAAGCTTGAGCTAACATACTTGGACTCAAAAGTTCACAAACCTTTTCCAAGTTCTAGTTTAATGTCAACTGACTCCACTAAAGAGTTAACACTGAAATCTATCGGTTCAAATGAATATATTTTATACTAAAGAATTTTACTTAATTGTGATGAGTGGATCCATTGAATATTATCTAGTTTACCCTTCATGAATATCATCAACTAGATGTGATTTACAAAATTACCATTTTACTTTTATAGTTGTTATTTCTTCAACTCATTTGTCACTTGTGAATAATGTATTGACGAGGAGCTAACAAGTCACATTGATTCATCCAAAATAAGTCATCTGGTAGTTCTGGCATTGAGTCTGTTCGCCTGAGTTGAAGTATGCGTGCACTGTTCTTTTAATACGTTGTTGTGTTTTCAGAACTCTTTGGTCATCATTTTCAGCACCTTCTGGGAGAGATATCGTTTTAACGAGATCGTCTACAGAGCCCCGGAATTATTATGTATCCTGGTAGAGTTATATGTTTTCTATTCATTTCATTATTGGTGATGGTGATTATTTTCTTTGTAACTTATAACATATAATTCTAGATTCATTTCGTTTATTATGTCTAACCTTTTGGTAACAAGGGTTAAGAACGTATCAAACATTTATACGCTCTTTCCGAAACCGATACTTCGTAGCCATCATGGAAAAAAAAAAAAAAAAAAAAACTACGAGAACACCCTCCCTAACTATTGAAATGATCATTTATCCATCATTGGTATGCCTTTTCCTATGCCTCTTGCTCACTATTATTTTTGTAATCCAATATCTTAGATGAGTCTATTATTTTTTATTTATTATTATATTGTTATTAAATCACAAATTCTCAGCGGTTATTAACAACGAGGAATTTGACATGCAATGCTTAATATTGTTGAAAGATACACAAGGGAGATATAATGTGAGTAATGAAATGTTGTGGGAAACCATACATTTGAGTAAAATATCTAATCATAATTATAGCGATGTGAATGTAAAATAAAAAAAATGCATATAAATCAAGTATTTAATATAGGAGTCAAATGTATATACAGATTCACGCATTTACATTCCTATAAATTATTTATAGAAATACTTTCAGAATATTCATGAAACAATTTTTGTAATAATTTCTTAGCAAAAAAATAAATAAATTATATAATAGTTTTATTATTATATTGATCAAACAAACAATAAGATCATATATCCAATTGTAACGTCTGATATGAGGAGAGAAGAGATAATAAACAATAGATTTTCAAATATGTCTAGAACATGAAAACGGAGAAATTTATTTAACAAAAAAACTCATGATAACTTTTTGCGATGATCATTCATCGTTTAATTTATTAGAAAAAGATTGAAAATGAATAAATTGGCCTAGCCGTGAACGAAAGTACACCATTAAATTAAATATAGCCGTGAACATTAATATATCCCTAGTGACGATGCGGTGGCCAAGGGAAAAAGGTGTCTTCGACGCCGTTCTCTTTGTAGCCGTGAACGCCGTCGTTCTTAAGCGCCCAGTGGCAGAACAGAGGGCACCGAACCCAGTCCCTCGTGGGATTGAAGATCTCGTAACTCGCCGTCCCAACCGTGCTTTCGAAGTGGCAGTAAGTCGGCGAATCTCCGGTTGCGTTGACCAGGACCTTCCAGTCCATTGACTGCCCGGCCGAGATTGTTTGGAACCCAAGATCCTTCTGTATTGACTGGCACCGCATTCTCACCGGTGCGCCGCTGGTGAGATCGTTTGTTACCCGTACCGTCGTCGGAGAATGCGACGCCGGGTTGGCCTCGTTTTCTAGGGCACGGCCGTTGACTGTCACCATGAATGCCATGAATGACACCAATACGATCAAGCCCATTCTAGACATGGTGCTGTGTTTTTCTTTTTAGTGATAAGAGAATGAGATTGGGATAGCGGGTTTAGGGTTCTATTCATTCCCCTATTTATACACGTGATGCAACATATGATTCTTATCCTTTGACGAAGATATGGTAGTGTGTATGTTTAGACTTAAAATAATATGCAATCGATTGACATTATTCGACCAACGATTCTCTGTTGAGTCGCTGATAAATAGGGTTCTATTCATCCCCTATTTATACACGTGATGCAATATATGATTCTTATCCTTTGACGAAGATATGGTAGTCTACATGTTTAGACTTGAAATAATATGCTATTGATTGACATTTTTCGACAACGATTCTCTGTTGACTCGCTAATTAATGTGTGGATCTCATTGATTACTTTGCTCATTAATGAGAGACTTTTAAATTCTAATTTATCAAACGTGGGGAGATGAGATCTGCTGTGAATTCTATTTTTGGTCGCGTTAGCTGGCAAATTTTTTATGTTTTATATATTAACTGAAAATTCTTAATCATGTACTGCATTTAAAAGTGAAATCGATCACAATAGCTCTGTCATATTTCAAGTAACTGTTAAGTTAAACTTATACTTGCTTAGTCAACAATAATGTTTGGAAATTTCATAAAAAAATAGTACAAAATTTGTTGTGTTAATGTGATTTTTTAGGTAACATTTTTGTTGTGTCCAGCTGAAGAGTTGGCATGTATGTCGTTTTGAGGTCGTCAAGTCACTCTTCTGATGGGCTTGAGAGATCCGAACAGTCATTATTTCAAGGGAACTGGTCTTCCGAAAGGTAATGATGAAAATGATGGTTTTCCTTCGGTTTTGAAAAAGCCATAGTGAATTGGGTTTTAGACCCGAACAACAACGATCTTCAAGGGTCCTTAGGATGGTAAATGCAAGGTGGTCTTGGTCAACTTCCAAAATCCGGAAACTTGAGCTGTTGGGGGTGCATAGAGGTTTCTTCTAGCTTGCACGCTCCGTCGGTCTACAATAATCTAATGACAATGTGATGTGGTCTCTTTGGCCTTATCTCTTTTATAACACTAATTACTTCCCATATTTGGGTTGGTTTTGTGGATGCTTGCCGTTAGTGTACCCAATATTTTAAATACCGACATCGATATCGAATTTTTAATTTTACTGATATATCGATACCGATACTATAACATTTACAATACCGATTACCGATTATACCGATGATATATCGCTGATATATCGATTACCGACAGATATATCGACAAAAAACATATAACAAAATATAATTTTAAACAACCCAAAATATATGTATGTCATCAAATCCAAATTATGAAAATATAATTCAAATACTGCATATTCATGACCTAAAATGATATATATATATATATATATATATATATATATATATATATATATATATATATATATATATAAAACATGAAAATTATATTTAGGTCATAGAAAGTCCAAACTTCATATCACAAATAAAAAACAAAGAATTTATATAAATATCACTCTCCTTGAGAGCAGAGACTTACTCAAAAAGAGCTTTGAGAATATCACTCTGCACAGTTTCGGAATGAACAACAACCTTCAAAGTCCCACCAGTGGCGACATAAGGCATGACAAGATCACGAGCATGTTTCACTTCAAACAGCTTGTGACTAAAGGTCTGTTCACTTGGAGCCTTTTCCAACAATATCATCAGAATGCAAGAGGTCCTTCTTTTGAGCCAAAAGAATTCTAGAGATCAAGGAGGGAAAACTAATAGGAAGCTTCATAGCAAAAAAACTTGGAATGTTTGACCAAGTGCTAAAAAACAAAAACTCCAAAATCAAAAGAAGCTCGAGTACCTATCTGATAGATGAGACAAGCCAAGTCAACCTTGAGCTTAAGCCGTGAGAAGAAGGTGCCCAATTAACAATACCTATCCTATAAAGAACGGAGTACTTGGCAGAAAGATCAGACGAAGGTAGGGAACCTTTCTTCGGCCAAGTCTTCTTCTCGTCAGTTAAGAGTTCTTTAGCCACATCATCCATGGATGAGAGATGGTCAACATTAATTATCTTCCCACAACCTAGGAAGTCGTTGATCACAGAGGGAGACACGACAAAGCAGTGCACACACACATAGACTCTTCTGAACTCTGGACAATATGGCTGATCAATAGAGGCAGATAGATTCACAACAAAGTCCTTCACCAACTTGGGATAGTAAGGACCTATCTGTGACAGTCTTGAGCAACTCTGCATTGCTTAGAAGCTCCATAATCACATCAATCTTCAGAGCCTCTTTGGAACGCTCTTTCTCAGGAAACACACTCATATGATACACATACCTCCACTTCATCATCCGCTCTTCTTCTTGGAAGGAGACATTGTCCAGAGGGGCAGGAAGAACACCTTAGAGAGCTTTTGACATCCAACAGATCTTCTATTAGCCAAGGACAAGCTCTCAGGATGAGCTATCTCTTCTCCTTCCTCAATGTCGCCTAGGCCGTCGGTGACATCTTACTCAAAATTCCTCTTTCTCAGCTTGTTCTTGTTCAAACCTATCTTCACGTACTTGCTTTTCTTCTTCTTCTTTTCAGGAATCTTGGCCTTCACAGACTCCTTCTCTTTCACAGGATCCTTGTCTTTTATAGGTTTCTTTCCAACACTCTTCTTCTTCTTTCCTTTTGGCATAAAGTATGCCAAATCTTCATCATCACCAGCTTCTTTCCTCTTTCCAGAGGTCTTTTCATAAGGTCTTTTAGTCCCAGAGACAACCTGATCAAAATTTCCAGCAACTACCATGTCTTCTGCTATCTCCATAGCAGCATCACTAGGAGGCACCGTTACTTCCTCGGTTTCCCTGAGAGGATCACTGTCGGGCACGACAGATGCAGGGACATCTTGTGAAACATCCTTCTCACCGATCAGATTGGCAGCAAAAACATTATGAGATAGACCAAGAATTCCACTAATAGCATCAGCATGAAGGGGATCAGTGGAAACAAGTAGAGATCTCAAGGTTTCAGAATCCCTCTCCACACTATCTTCATTCGTAGTCCTAGGTTCTGGGTCCTCATCAATTAGATCAATATTCCCAACCTCCTTTACTTTCTCGAGCAACACAGGAGTAGGGGCAGAACCAAAGAAACCTTTAATGCTCACATGAAGGACCTCAATAGGCGAAGCTGAGTCATTCCTAACCTCATGTTCATTCTCAACCAACATTTGTAGTAATGGAACATCTTCTTTGTTATGATCAGAGGTGATGGCTTCATTACTCTCTTCTTTTTCAGCAGATGAATCACTAGAAGAGACAGACCCAGTAACATCTTGGATTGACAAGGCGGTCGTCCTTGGAGCAATCTTCATAACTTTCTTATTGGCAAGGATATTTTCTCTTGCAGGGAGAGTCTTCTTAGGTTAAGCACCTCCGGACTGACCATCGGCACATTTCTCAGAGGACATACGCTTGACACAAACACGATGTTAGGTGATCTGAAAATCCGAGGCTTTCTTCGCGACAACTTTCTTCTTCGCCATGGCAGAAGTTCTTTTCCCGCTTGTTGTTCCAAGCATTTTGGCAAATTTTGCAAGATAACCTCCACAGAATAACATGAAGCAAGGAGTGGTTACACTAACTAGAAAAATCGCGGGAAGAGAGAGTGAGAAAATAAGGATTTTAAGCTCAATAATTTTGAAAAATGGGTAACTTCCCAAACTTCGTCGAAATACAAACCGTCAATTGCATGAGCTGGGAGTATGAGAAGCATAGAACAAAGTCGTGCGATAAACTGGGCCAAAAGATTACTCAACCCAAACAGTAGGATCGAATATACAAAGCGACATTGGGGCAATGAATGAGAGAGTTCTCCCAACCAGCCAAAGGATAGCAATTGGGCCCGAACAAATATAAGGCCCAAGCAGTCAACCGAAATTGAATTAAAGCCATGTACATGCGTCATAATTAATGGGCCCACGAATAAAAATAGAAGAAATTCCAATAATAACCATCCACACACAACCACCCAACATAATTAAAGACCTTTAAAAAAAATACTGGCCTACACCCAGGAATTGCTATTGATCAGTAACACACAACCCAAGTGAGGATCGACGATCCTCAAAATGGTTAGCATCCAAAGCCTTAGTAAAGATGTCATCCAATTGTTTTTCCATATGAATAAACTCGAGTCTAATCTTCTTGTCTTCCACAAGGTCTCGATAGCACTGATGTTGTAGCTGAACAATGTCATGACATCTTGGCCAACACCATACTCATCAAATATTTGTTTCATCCACAAGAATTGAGTGTAGCTGCTTCCCTTTGCAATATATTCAGACTCTGTTATAGACAAGGAAATACAATTATGCTTTTTGCTGAACCATGAAATTAAGTTATTTCCAAGATAAAAACAACAACCGGAAGTGGTTCTTCTATCAACTGCATTTCCTGCCCATTCAGCATCACAGTATCCTAAAAGAGTAGATGTAGTATCAAAGGAATATAAGAGCCCAAAGTTACAATTCCAGAGATGTACCTTACAATGTGTTTAGCCTGAGAGAGATGGCTAGCTTTCGGATTGGCTTGATACCGAGCACACACATCAACAGAGTAAGCAATATCAGCACAACTGGCAGTAAGATATAAAAGGCTTCCAAGAATGCTTTTGTACAGACTTTGATCAACACATTCACCAAGTTCATCTTTAGTGAGTTTAACATGAGTGGCAGCATGCGTTTGCGAGAAGATTTTTCAAGGCCAAATTTCTTCACAATGTTCTTGGCATACAATAACTCTTGAGATACCTTCATTTAAAGCATTCCCTTCCGGATAAATAATGAAATCATGTAATGACCATATCTGTTTGTTTTTTTTGCTGGAGAGGTATTGTATTCATGCTAGTTCGAGTATATAAAAAAATACCATCATCCATCTGTTTGATATGAAAATACAAAAAGAACTTGAACTCACTAACCATGCTCATTTCGTACTCAGATTGCATTTCTCGCACAAAAAAGTCCACCATCTTGGTAGACATGCCTCCAAAAACAACGTCATGGACATCAATCTGTGCTATCATGATATTTCCTTCTTCCTTCTTTATTAACAAGGTCTTGTCGACTCCTCCATGAACATATCGATTCTGCACTATAAACTGAGTTAGTCTTTCATACCAAGCACGAGTTATCTGTTTAAGACCATAGAGAGCCTTTCTGAGCTTGTACACGTGTTGAGGAGAGCTAGGATCGACAAAGCCTTTTTGTTGTGAAACATACAGCTCTTCATTTAGGTACCTATTTAGAAAGGTACTTTTGACATCCATCTGAAAGAGTTTGAAGTGTAGATGGCAAGAGATGCCAAGTAACAATCTGATAGCTTCAAGCCGAGCCACCGGTGCAAAGGTTTCATCAAAGTCCACTCCTTCCACCTATGTGTAACCATGTACCATAAGTCTAGCTTTGTTCCGAGTTATATTACCATGCTGATAAGATTTATTTTTGAAAAATCATTTAGTTCCAATAACATTTACATTTTTCGGTTTACGAACTAATTCCCACACTTCATTTCTTTCAAATTGCACAAGCTCTTCTTGCATAGAACTAATCCAGTATTCATCATCAATAGTTCATTTTTAGGTACGATTTTAGAGACAAAGAATATATTACCAACCATTTCTCTGTAGTTGGTTGGATTCCTTGGCCGATACGTTCCACGTCTTCAACATCACCAATGACCTCTTCAACATGATGCTTTTATGAATTCTCCTAGAAGGAGCACGTCTTTGAGACAAAACTTCAGTTTCCTTGTCAGAGCAAGAATTTTCAGAGGGGGAATCATCTTCTAAAACAATGTCCTCTATCTTATCAGCAACATCTCTCCTGACATCTGTGTTGTTAGGTGTAGTATCATCCTCATCATCAACACTCACGGAAACATCAGGGGAATCATTAACAACAACATTTATGTATTCAATCATGGATTTAGTCCACTTATTAAAAACGCGATAAGCACGACTATTTCTGGGATAGCCAAGAAAGATACCTTCGTCACTCTTTGGATCAAATATTCGACGAGGATCTCGATTATCATAGCACAAAGAGCCAAATACATTAAAATAACTCGATTGTGAATATGGCAAGCAGTGTGGAGTGCTTCTGCCCAAAAGTGTAGTGGAATGTCTTTGGCAAGCATCATTACCCTTTCCATTTCCTGAAGAGTACGATTCTTTCTTTCTACAATCTCATTCTGTTGCATAGTAATGGGAGCAAAAAATTCATGAGCGATGCCCTCTGCAATGCAAAAGTTAGCGAAACTAATTTTTTCAAACTCCCTCCCATAGTCACTTCTGATTATGACAACTTTACCAATGCTTTCACCTTTCTGTCTTTGCACTTGCTGGCATAAGGCTTCAAAAACAGAAAAAGTTTCAGATTTTTCGCGAATAAAATCTACCTATGTGTACATGGAGAAATCAAGACCAATACATATCTCTTTCCATCAAGACTTTCAATCTATATAGGGCCCATCATGTCCATGTGTAAGGGTTCTAGAACCCAAAAGGTGGTAAGATATTGCACCATCTTGTGAGACTTCTTGACCTGTTTCCCTATCTGACAATCACCACATATTTTTTCTTCAATAATTTTAATCTCAGGAAGGCCAACAATAGCCTTTTCAGATACAATCTTGTTCATGCTTTTGAGATTTAGATGGCCAAGCTTTTGATGCCATAATTTGGCTTCATCAACTTGTGAGAAGAGACAAGTTTTGACAGGCAAGCCTTTGCTTGGAGACCACTTGTAGCAACTGTCTTGAGATCTGAGTCCTTACATAAGCTCAACATGTTTGTTGTTAAGCACAATACACTAATCACAAGTAAAGTTAACAGAAAGAGTCATATCACAAAGTTGACTAATACTTATGAGATTTTCAGTAAGACCTTCAACCCACAATGCTTCTGTTAAGCAAGATAATCTAGGATAGTTAAGCTGACTTTTACCAATAATCTTGGTCTTGACCCCATCACCAAAAGTGACATGAATATTTGTGTAGGGCTTTATGTTGGATAGAAAAGTCCTAACTCTTGTCATGTGTCGAGAGCAACCACTATCAAAATACCAGTCGCCTCTAGTAGAGGCACGAAGAGATGCGTAAGCAATGTTGGCCCGACGAGAAGTCTTTACTCTCCAAACCTGTTGTGGTTGAGGTTTATGTCGAAACTGTCTTTGGGGGGATTGATGCTGATGAAGATTCATCCCATAATGACAATAGCAAAAAGGACGGATGTGACAACGACGTCCGCATTAGTGACAGACTCAACGAGGTCTGTTGATAAGAGACATCGTTGACCTATTATGCTGCTCCTGATACTGATTTTGATGCTTGTCAGAGACAGATGTCCGAGTCATGTTGTGAGACATCTGTGGTGCTTTCTTCTGAGGAATGAAAGTAGTCTGGGAGGTTCATCAACCATATGTATACCTAAGGCCCTTCATATTCTTGGCAGGTTTGTCAGGACTGAGAATTTTGTCCATGCTATCGGTGCTTGAGTTCAACATTCTAACAGATTTGATCATCTGTTCAAGCACACCATTTAGCCAGCTCACTTCATGCTTTAGCTCTACAATGGTTGCCAAGAGCCCGATTTATCCTCAGTGAGAGTAAGAATTAGATCATTTTGCTTATTCTAGAACCCGAGATTCTTCAACCTACTTAGTATGCAATACACTATAATCATAATTAAGAGTATCGTCAGATAATTCATCCTCATCAAGAGTAACAATATTAATCATAGAAGAGCCAACAACATCAGTATGAAGATCAAGAATATGATTAGGAATAGAGACAGTAAAAGTAATAAAATTGCTTATCTCGTCAGAGTCACTCTCATCAGGTTCATCATTAGAAAGAGTGATATTATACCCTCTCTTTTGCTTCTTCAAGAAATTTGGACATTCTTTCTGAATATGCCAATATCCTTCACATTCGTTACACTGAATACCTTTACTTCTGCCAGAATTATTGCAAGTTCTATCTTCGCCTTTGCCAATTTTATGAAGATTTTCGCTCTTCTGAAACTTCTGTTGGAAGTTTACCTTGACATCTTGAGAGAAATTCTTCCCGGTCGTCTGGTTGAACCTCTTCATAACCCTGTTGTAATTCTTGACAAGCATAGCAATTTTCATCAACCTCGTCATCTAAGTCATAATCTACTTGCTGTTTATGATCGGAGACAGAGCTTTTGAGAGCCATTCCTTTATTCTTCTTCTCAATCTTCGAAAGAGACAGCTCGGATGTCATTATATATCCCTTGAGCTCATCAAACTTCAATGTCTTCAAATCATGAACTTTCTCACTGGCCATAATCTTCATCTTGAATCTAGAACTTAGTGCCCTTGTAGTCTTTCTGACAAGCTCCTCATCAGTCATAGGTTTCCTGAGGGAATAAGGTTCATTAGCCAAGTCACGAATACACACGTTGAACTCAGCTTCAGACTCATCTTCAACATGGTAAGGGCTTCGAAGTTGGTAGTGATATATTGAAGATTTTTGCTCGGGCACCTTAGTAGTCCATTCATAAGTAACAGGAAGAATCTCACATGCTTCTTTTGCACTCGTACAGGTATTTATGAGCCTGAAAACATTCTTGTCAACACCATTGAAAATAGCATTAAGAGCATGAGAGTTACTTAAGGCAGCTTCATCCTTTTTAGGATCTCAATCCTTCTCAAGTTTAAGGCCGATCTCATTGCCTTTATCATCTCTAGTGACAGTGCAGACCACACGTGAATAACAACCTTCTATGTCTTGTTGTCAAGAGACTTCATGAAGGCATCCATGTGAGCCTTCCAATAACCATAATTCCTTTCATCAAGAACAAGGGGGACGATTAACAGATCTTCATTCCCGGGACTGTCCATTATAAATGGAATAGATTACACAGGAAACCATCCTCAGATTTGTGTGCCTGCTCTGACCAATTGAAATTATGTTTAGAGATAGAGAGGCAAGATGTCGCACACAACGTAGTGTCAATGTGTCCAACAACTTGCTCTAACACAGATAATGGATAATAAAATAAAGAGTGCGTAAAGTAAAGGACATACAATATGGTTACCTGTTTCGATGCAATGTCACCTACATCTGGTGGCTCTCAGCCAGTGGAAATGATTTAACTATCAAGTAGTCAATAGTACAAACAAAGGACTTATACGAACAACACCATAATCAATGCTTTAGAAACTATTACTACAAGTGATTACCAAAACAGAGACTCCCCCTGAATTTGAGACCCCTCTCAATTCCATTCTAAGCACGCTACAATGCTTGGTCAGCTTCAATATCAACGTACGTGAAGAATTCAATCATGTAAACAAAAAACCCAAGACACTTAGACTTCTAGAATAATGTTTGTAGAACTACACCGTTCTTATCAAAACAAATAGTTTTTCAGTCCGCCAATTGTGCACGTCTAGGGACTCTAAATATTTGATAAAGTGTCAAGAACGGCTAATGAGGTAGTACTCGGCTTTTATAGCAATCATACAAGTCTGGAAGTCAATCTAAGGTTTCCTTACCCATAAAGGCGTGAAGATCAATAAGGAAAGTTTTCAGCGAAAAGTTCTAGCAAATTATGAAACTTGTCTCCATCAATCCTGAAACATGTGGTCCGACATCTTTTCTTAACAACTTGCAGTAAAAAATAAGCCAACACATGACGTAACAACAACAATAAAGCCATAACTATGTTAAACATGAAGTGAGAAAATTCAAAAGAAAAAATCCGAAATCATTCAGTACATATATATATATATATATATATATATATATATATATGTTTCCATTTTAACAAACACTTTAAAAGAAAACGATTTATAATTTTCTTGAAGACTTAAGAAAGTTGATTTTTCCGTCATAAGAAACAAACAATATGCCCAAATCCGTCTTTAACATGCAATATCCCACTTATTTCACATATATATATATATATATATATATATATATATATATATATATATATATATATATATATATATGTTGCTATTTTAACAAACACTTTAAAAGTAAACGATTTATAATATTATTGAAGACTTAAGAAAGTTGATTTTTTTTCATCATAAGAAACAAACGATATGCCCAAATCCGTCTTTAACATGTAATATCACAAACTCACTTCAAACAATCGTGCGTACTTTTGATTATAAAAAAAAAAGTTAGGTAATTAGCCGACTAAAATGTTTTAGATCGTCAGTGCTACAAATTAAGTTTTTTGGTGCGAAAGGGTATTAGGTGCTACAAGTCACCTAAAAGATTATTAGTTGCGACATGTCGCACCGGATACCCTTTCGGAAAACTAAAATTTTTGCTAAATTTAAGTGGTATCCGATGCGACATGTCGCACCTAATACTTTTCGGTGCGACTTTATCGCACCTAAAGGTTTCAAAATTTTAAGCGGGCCCTACATCCCTCCAAATATTTTTCACTGTGGAATTACTTTTCGGTGTGCCACTGTCGCACTAGATAACCCCAACAGATGCGACATGTCGCACCAAATATGACACGCAAAAAATTATTATATAAAAAGATAAGTGGTATCGGGTGCGACATGTCGCAGCGAATACCAACAAGTGTGACATGTCGCACCTAATGAGCCTAGCAGGTGCGACATGTCACACCTGATAATTTTAGGTTATGTATAACACCCGGCCTCCTTCTCCTTCTTCCTGACTCGGCATTTCTCACTCTCTCACAGCTCTCTCTCTCTCTCTCTCTCTCTCTCTCCCTCTCTCTCTCGTCTGAGAACCCAACTCCAGCACTCGCCCACGACCCAGCGATCCAGCCGCCCGCCCGCGCTTGCCCGCCCGGGACCCACCAGCGCCGTCGCCCGCGCTCGCTTGCGCCCGTCATTCTCTCTCTCTCTCTCTCTCTCTCTCTCTCTCTCTCTCTCTCTCTCTCTCTCTCTCTCTCTCTCTCTTCTCTCGTCCTTTCTCTCTCGCGTCTGCACCTTCTTCGGCCACCGTCGCCGCCGAGCTTCGAGGTCAGGTTTCTATTTCTCTCATTTTTTTTCCTTATTTCTCTCTTTCTCTATTTCTCTCACTCTCTTTCTCGATCAATTTCTCTCAGCACATTGCCTCAGCCTTTACCGCGCGCCATTGTCTCACCGCTGACCTCCTCCTCGTAGCAGCCCCGCCTTGTCAACTCCGCCGCCGCCGCTGCACAGCTTGCCTCTCCGTGCCAAATAGTCCAGGTAAGTTTTTTTTTTTCTTGTTTTTGTTTATGTATTTGTTGAATTATCAAGTAGATATAATTAGTAAGTAAATATAATTGGTTTTAAATATAATTAATAATTAGTAATAAGTAATGCTAGTCTAGTTTAATAATTGTTAATTGCAAATGAAGTATCTTAATTTCACTTAATTTCAAATATATATAGAATATGATTAATTAGTTTAAGTTAATTGTCATTTTACATGTTAAAATTAGTTAACTAACATGTTCAGGTAGTTTCATTAATTTAATTGTGATTTAAATTAAGGAACATGTTTATGTAGTTTAAGATGTTATTTTAAGTTATTATAATTATAAATGAGATAAATTAAGTTAATTGTAATACGTGTAGCAGTTTATTAATTAGTAATATGTATTGCACCGAGCCACGGAGGCTCGGTTTAGGATTTACAATTGTTACTTCATTTACAATTGTTGGGAAATTAACCTATAATTGCAATGTTAAGTTAAAATGTTAGTGCCTTATTGTTTAGTTTATTAATATGATAGTTCTGGATGGTTTGTATATTTTTTTTAAATATGTTTGCAAGTTTTTGGTTTATCAGTATTATAGGGGAAACTCTGCCGAAATTTCGGTAGAGTTTCGATTTAATTAGTTTCATAATCTCTCTTTCACTCTATTAAATTTGTTCCCTGTCCCTTAACAATAACCATTTTTGACCCTCTCATTCAGCGAATATCAAAACTAGGGTTGAAAAGTTTATCCGCCTTTCAAGCAGACTCCCGAATGAAAATGGCCAATATCACTGTCCTTGCAAGTCTTGCAACAACATGTGATGGCACGACATAGGGGTTGTAAAGAATCACCTCTTGAACAAAGGGCTTATCCCGGGATACACTGAATGGTATCATCATGGTGATCGTCTCGTTCGTACTCGTGAAGAAGATGTCATCGAAGGAGGAGTCAGAGGATTGCACGATGCCATGCATGATATCACGAATCACGAGGATTTCGACGACTTTGAAAATCCAACCCCGAGCAAAGTGCGTGCAGAGGAGCAAGTGGAAGACTTATTCGCTGAGATAGAAGTGAAATTGTACCTAGGATGGAAAGAGTTTTCATCTTTCTCGTTCTTGGTATCGTTGATGCACCTCAAAGTCACAAATCATTGAACGAACAAGTCGTTCACAGAACTCTTGCATCTCTTGAGAAAGTCTCATTCAATTGGTAATCGCATTCTGGAAAAACACTATGAGACAAAGGAAAACCTGAAGCGTTTCGGCATGGATTACGAGATGATAGACGCGTGCACTAGCGATTGTGTTCTATTTCGAAAAGATCTCGAGGAAGCTGAAGTGTGCCCAGTTTGAAATGAGAGCAAATGGTAGTCAACCGGGAAGAAGATATCGCAAAAGATATTGCGATACTTTTCCCTGAAAGAACGATTGAAACGATTGTACACTTCTCAACACACGTCGCTTCAGATGCAGTGGTAGGAAAGAGATCGCATGAAGGAAGAATGCATTGAAAGAGATCGCGGATGGTACAACGTGAAAGAATCTAAGCGAGAGATACCCCGATTATGCGACAGAGCCTCAAAACATACGGCTTGGACTAGCTTCTAATGGATTCAACCCGTTTGGGAAAATGAGTCTAGCATATAGTTTGTGGCCCATGGTACTAACTGCATACAACTTGTCACCTTGGTTGTGCATGAAAAAAAAAGTACCTGATGCTAATGCTTCTGATACCCGGGCGAGCTCACTTGGAAAAGACATGGACGTGTTCTTACAGCCAGTTGTTGAAGAGCTGAAAGAATTATGGGATACTGGGTTCCAAGTTCGAGATGGGGCGAATGATGAAATGTTTCGATTGCGTGCTGTGTTTATATGGACGATAAACGACTTTCCGACTCGATCATATTTCTCGTGATGGAGTGTCCAAGGGTATCTTGCGTGCCCCACGTGCAACCTCGAGACGCCATCTATAAAAGTCAGAAATAGGATCGTCTACTACGACCATCGTCGATTATTGCCTACACCTCAGCGATTGAGGAAAAGCACCGACCACCTCAGCCTCGGTCCCGTTGACGATAGAATTGTCAAACATCAACCATCTTAATCATCAACATGAAACCGCTACGGCCGAGCTAGTTATTATTGTTGACGATAATGAAAAAGTCGATGAAGAAGATGAGGCATGCGTCGTTTTCAAGGAAGAAGATGTTAATGTCGATATAGAAGTGGGTACTTGTTGGAATTGATCTAGGGTTAAGAAAAAGTTTAACGATTCGAGCAAGCGACAAAATTTAAAAATTTTCTTTTAAACGAGTAAAATGATTTTACTAACCTAGACAAAGAACAAATACATGTAAATAAAAACTATTATGAGCATTAAATAATTTACTAACCTTTGAGAAGCTTAAACGTTGACGAACTTTCGGAAGATTGAAGCATTCGTCTCCCCTCGCAGCACGTCTCTCTTTTTTCCTCGGCAACTCGAGCAACCACGAAAGTTTCTATCACTAAAATCACTCGAGGGAAAAGGAATTAGTGAGTGGGCACTTTTAAACACGATGACTCTAGAACAAGTCTCAAAGTCGAAGAGCTAAAAACGCTAGGTCAAATGAGGACCTAGGTGCCAAAACAAAAACAAAAAATAACTAGAGAGAGAAAGAGGGGGCGGCCACAAGGTCTAGAGAGAGAGTCTCTCAATCTCTAACTTATGTGGGATGAATTAAATGTGAAAAATGAGAGCTCTATTTATAGGAGAGGTTTTACCTTCAATAAGGTAGTTTCCTCTTCTATAGAATTTCACATATTCATGAGCAAATATTGCTCTCATTCCCTTAGAGTCACACGGCCAACTAGGCTTCTAGAAGCCTTGGATTTATTTCCTCTTTTGTTTTTCTTCTGCCTTGACTCTTGTTGGCCGAAAATCCCCTTTCCTCTTGGAGGAAATTTGTTTCCTCTTTTTCTTTTGGCAAGTATCTTCATACATTAATGCACAAAATAAGCTCTCTTTTCCTTTGGGTGATGGGTGGCCAAAAGCTTCTAGAAAGGCTTTCTAGATTTTTCGTCACTTGTTCATGACAACATAAGAAAAGCCCATTAAGAATTTTCAAGTAAAATTCTATGAAATGAAATAATCCACAAGGCCCAATGAACTCATCATGGCCGAGTATCAATATGTCATTATAGGACATTGTCAAAAAATTTATTGACATTCATTTCATCTTATGTCCAAAAAGACAAAAATACCATTTTGACAATTTTCGTAAAACTTGTCTCGTTCTTGTTTTGACTTAGCTTCTAGTTTAACTATTCCTATTCGATATGATTTGTGACAGTGACTTCATGGATCCAAATGAACAAAGCTTGAGCTAAAATACTTGGACCCAAAAGTTCACAAACCTTTTCCAAGTTTAGCTTAATGTCAACTGACTCCACTAAAGAGTTGACACTGAGAATCTCTCGGTTCAAATGAATTTATTTTCTACTCAAGAATTCAGCTAAATTGTGATGAGTGGATCCTCTGAATATTATCTATGTTTACCCTTCATGAATATCATCAGCTAGTCGGGATTTACAAAATTACAATTTTACCCTTCTAGCTGTTATTTCCTCAACTCATTTGTCGCTTGCGAATAAGTTAGAAACAAGTATTGACGAGGAGCTAACAAGTCACATTGTTTCATCTAAAAGAGTCAAGACTCAATTTGGACACTGGCCAGTTCATTTATTCACATTCCAAGGAACAAAGCATGATGTGATATACATTGCACTTCAGCAATCTTGTACATGAATTCCATATCTCTGAGAACTTCACAAAGCTACTCATGACACCTTCACAACTTAGTACTTCACCAATAGGTCCTGTTCATAATCACATAGTGAATGCGAACTCTGACTTTCTCAAATGAGAATACATAAGCTATGAAATGGCATGTCTCATTTCAGGATATAGGTAAGCATGATGCAATTCATACGTAGTGACCTCGAGACATAAGAGGTTAAATGGTTTGTTCTTATCTTGTCTCTAGAAGTGCACTGGTCAATTCAGTACCTTCGGAAGATACCTAGAAGAACTATAGAGTCTCCAACTCTCAATGTCCCATAACCAGACATCATAGATTCTCCTTACAATCGTACTTAGGTCAATAGTCCTTTGATCCTTAGATTGCGAATATATCATTTTAAGCAAACCATGAAGAGTTTGTTCATGCAAATCTACATTTGTCTCTTCATGTGTTGTTAGGTTTGTTTATGGACTAAAGACTAAGGTTTTATCATAAAGCTTCACACAAGGAATAATGAATGAACGTTTCAACTTTTTATTAATGAATAAGCATTTATAAGCAAGAGTCTTCGTGAGACTTTATTACATCAAATGTACAAAAGTAAAGACTACAACTCTTCTTGTGGGCACCATTGACAACAGTACTAACAATACATCGAGCGATGACGAGAAATGAGTAATAACATGGAACCACGATTGAATACTAATAACATAATTGATGATGATGAATGAGTAATATTAATATTTAATGAGTAGTACTAATATTTTTCATTTTGCAGGATGGCGACTTCTTCAGGAGCGGGTGGAGGCTAGGATTCGCTAGGAGGAGACCGTGATCCCCCACTGACGTCGGGTTCTGGGGAACCGGAGAAGAAACGGGGACCAACGGCTAGCCTCGTGTCTGCTAGAGCAGGAGTTCGGACTGGTGCGAACATAGTTCGCTATGATCAGATACAACAGGCGTTATTTCATGACATCAGGGAACAAAATCCATTGATCGGCACTTTCCAAAACCACATTGGAAACTTGATCAAGAGCACCATTCTCGTCGACCACCCTAACTGGAAACACATAGACCCTAAAAGTGTGGCGCCTCTAAGAGTGTGGCGGCTCACAATAAAGGGTCATGGGCTCATCGACGTTTGGAACAACTTCCAAATACTTATAGAATTTTCTAAGCCATACAGCCTCTTTGGATGCTTCACAAGCAGCCACATATTTTGCTTCCATTGTGGAGTCAGCAATGCAATATTGCTTAATACTCCTCCACACAACAACTCACCATTAAGGATGAACACATATCCCAAAGTGGATTTCCTGGTATCCTTATCCGCTTGAAAATCGGAGTTGATATATCCCGTCATAGTCAGGTCAGTACCTGAATATGTAAGCGTCAAGTTCCTAGTTCTTCGAAGACACTTGAGAACATGCTTAACAGCAATCCGGGTCCAGGGTTGGATTGAAAACGGCTAACTATGTCAACTGCGAAGCAGACATCAGGTCTAGTGCAAAGCATAGCATACATGAGACTTCCTGCGGGTGAGGCGTACAGAATTTTTCTCATGTCCTCAATCTCTTGTGCAGTCTTGGGAGACTGGTCCTTAGAGAGTGAGACTCCACGCCTAAAGGGTGTTTGGCCCTTCTTGGAGTCTTGCATCGAGAAGTGATCCATCACCTTATCAATATAAGATGCTTGAGAGAGCGACAGAGTCCGGTTCTTCCTATCTCAAAAGATTTGGATCCCTAGAATGTACGCGGCTTCTCCTAGATCCTTCATATTAAATTGCTTCGCCAGCCAGACCTTAACCTCAGATAACTTACCCACATCATTACCTATGAGTAATATATCATCGACATATAGTACCAGAAACACAACTTTACCTTCATGCATTAACTTGTAAACAAACGGTTTATCTATTGACTGCTCAAAGCCGAAGCTCTTTACAGTTTTATCGAATCTAATATTCCATGACCTAGATGATTGCTTTAATCCATAAATGGACTTAGCATCTCACAAACCTTAGTCTCTTGACCTTCTTCCACGAAACCGTCTGGTTGAGCCATATAAATGCGCTGGTCAAGATTGTCATTCTGGAAGCCGTCTTGACTTCCATTTTCCAGATCTGATAGTCGAGAGCTGCTGCTATGGATAGAAGTATGCAGATGAATTTAAGCATTGCGACTAGCGAGAAGGTTTCTTCATAGTCAATCCCTTCT
Source organism: Urtica dioica subsp. dioica (assembly GCF_054948205.1). NCBI lineage: Eukaryota > Viridiplantae > Streptophyta > Magnoliopsida > Rosales > Urticaceae > Urtica > Urtica dioica. The sequence goes on from NC_142761.1 coordinate 34,367,230, forward strand.
TGTTGGGTATAAACCTTAGCCACAAGTCGTGCTTTGAACATCTCAACGTTCCCATCCGGACCCCTTTTCTTCTTGTATATCCACCTACACCCTACGGGTTTAATCCCTTCAGGGAGGTCTACAAGTTTCCAGACTTTGTTGACATACATCGATTGCATTTCAACTTTCATGGCATCAAGCCAAAGGTTTGATTTAGAACAAGCCATTGCTTGGCTATGGGAAACAGGGTCATCCATGTCAGAGATGGCTACGAGAGGGTCTCCATAAGACATGTCCCTGTTAGGCTTTTGAGTAGCTTTCTCACTACGTCGAAGTACTACTTGACGAGATTCTGATGATTTAGGTTGTGTTTCAGTTGGGGTAAGAACAGTTCTTACAGATGAGGTAGAAGCTTCCTCACCCAACTTTTCTTCAAGCACAATTTTGCTTCTAGGTTTTGCATCCTTCATAAAGTCCTCCTCAAGGAAACGAGCATTCGTGCTAACAAAAGTCTTATCTTCCTCGGGACTATAGAATGTGAAACCTTTGGTTTCCTTTGGATATCCAACAAATAGACACAATTCTGACCAGCTAGCCAACTTTCTAGTCTTTTGCCTCAGCACATGTGAGAGGCAACCCCAAATTTTGATGCGGCCAAGATTTACTTTACGGCCAGTCCATCGTTCATAAGGAGTACCAGGAACCGTTTTGGATGGAACTTAGTTCAGAAAATAAGCGGCTGTTTCGAGGGCATATCTCCAAAAGGAAAGAGGGAGTGATGAGTAACTCATCATTGATCTAACCATCTCCATAAGAGTTCGGTTTTTTCTCTCTGACCCTCCGTTTTATTGAGGTGTGCCAGGTGCGGTAAGCTGAGAAGCGATACCTTCTTCCTTAAGAAAGTCGTCGAACTTTCGAGACATATACTCACCACCTCGATCGGATCAAAGGGTTTTGATCACTTTGCCAGTTTGCTTCTCCACTAAAGCCCTAAAGACCTCAAATACGTTAAAGGTCTCGGATTTGTGTTTCAGCAAATAGATAAAACCGTATCTTGAGTAATCATCAGTGAAGGTAACGAAGTATTCGTATCCACCACGTGCCTGTTGACTGAGCAGACCACATACATTAGGATGTACAAGTTCCAGCAACTCAGTGGCTCTTCGACCCTTATCAGAGAAAGGTCGCCTGGTCATTTTTCCTTCTATGCAAGATTCACAAGTAGGTAGTGAACCTATTGCATAGGCTTGGAGTGGACCGTCCCTCACAAGTCTCTTAATCCTGTCTAGACTGATATGACCAAGTCTTATGTGCCAGAGATATGTTGATTTTATTAGATCGGAGGATTCAGATAGTTCGATCCTCTTTGGCTCCCTAACTAGATCATTATCTATTTCAGTGTCTAAAAGAATTATCAGGAAACGAAATACGAATTCCATTCTTAATGAACTTTAAATAATAATCTTGCTCAAGAAGACGAGCAACGAATATTAAGTTCTTCCCAAAGGTAGGAACAAAATAAACATTATTCAAGTTTAAAGTGCGGTCTTCAAAAGACAGCGTCACGGATCCCACAGCCTTCACAGACACCAGGCTCCCATCATCTCATTTGAAACAGAAGTCGCCTTCCTCTAAGCTTTTGTTTTCTTGAAACCAGTCAAGGAACAATGAATATGGTTAGTAGCAGCGGAGTCAAGAATCCACGTTGATACATTATCAGCTACTAAGCAAGCTTCGGTAATTAGTACAATACTATGTTCCTTTGCTTTGAGATAGGTAGAACAGTTCTTCTTCTCGGCCTTGTGAGGTCTCTTCTTAGATCCAGAGGCGGAGGCTTTGTGCTCAGTAGCATGTTCCTCTCCTTGATTCCTCTTTTTTTAGTAAGGCCTTCAGCAGTGTGAAGCTCCTTCATTAGCTCGGTAACAGTGTACTCTAGCTTGTTCATGGAGTAGTTCAGCTTGAAGGTATTGAAAGATTCGGAGAGAGTTTCCAAGATCATATCTATTTTGGTCTCCTCGTCAATCTCATATCCTAGGATTTCCATCTCATTCAGGTAACTAATGATCAGCATCATATGGTCCCTGATAGGAGTCCCAGCCTTCATGCGACAGTTCATAGACTGTCTGACTACTTGTTGTCTGGCCTGACGCCTTTGCCCTCCAAACATCTCATGGAGATTGTAGAGCATGTCAACGGCTGTCTCAATGTCTTGATGTTGTTCTTTCAGCACATTGTTCATAGATGCTAAGATATAACACCTCACAATCTAATCGAAGCGAAGCCAGGCTGCCAAGGCGTCTTTGTCCTCTAGAGTCGAATCATCATTCATTTGAGGACAGGGGGTGGTGAGTACCTATTTGTGCTTGTTAATGGTAAGGACGATATCGAGGTTATGTTTCGAATCTATGTAGTTTTCGTTTTCGAGTTTGTTCAAGGAAAGGATGATTGAGAGATGGTTGAGAGACATGTTTCTTAATTAAGTTCAAACAAGTTTATGATTAGTCTTTGGTTTAGGGTTTAAGTTTTTAACATTTGATAAAATCCAAGGGTGATATAAACCAAACGATAATTTACTCCCTCAAGAGAAGGCCGCAAAAAATCTCCATTTATAAGTAAATGACACATCATTAATGCTTAGCCAAGATGCCAATACACCAATTTTGACTAGCCTCCTTTTAAATTGGTTTTATCACTCACATCCTTTCGCAGAGCCTCAAGGGAGGATTACTAGGGATTGAGTCTAAGTGTGCAACCAACCACATAGACCAAAAGATCAACTTTGAAAAAACAATCCCCCAAGAGGAGGCCTTGTCTTCATCGTCTCACTCTCGGACGTAGCTCATTGAGCAATGATCGAAGCAAAAACGCCATAGAGTACTCCCATTGAAGAGAGGGCCACAAGAGTGACTCTTAGTCTCACGTTAATTGCTTCTTTCATTAGTGTTGGGGATCGTGGGTTACAAACAACAAGTATAACCCTTTCACTTAGTTTTTGGAGTTGGTACTTGTTGCGATTTTTACGCGCGCAAGTGCACGTGTCGCTCAAGTAATAAAGTGAATTAAGTACGAGTGTCGATCCCATGAGGAACAAGCTTAATTAATAAACAAATCAACTAGCACGAATTGAACTAAAGATGAGATGGAAAGATGTCACAAATTATTGATAAGTTCTAACGCAAATAATTAACAAAATACTCAAATAAAAGTTGTAAGCAGAAAGAGAGGCTAAGGACCAAGGCTTCACGGGTTTATTCAACGGTTTGGATACACGAATTTGACGCACAATCAATAATCAACTCACTACTCTTTGCTAACCATACTCACAAAAATAATATTGCTAAATCTCTCTCGAGCATCTAACAACCTATGTCAAAATTAGGAAAACCTTCTCTCGATCTCAATCCCTAACAACAACATGCATTAATATCAAGAGCATTCACACGATTCTATGGCAACCTAACTATCTCTAGCCTAGGCATGCATCATAGTAATTCAAACCAAAACACTAAAAACCTAATCTTTCTTAAGCATCAAGTTGAAGTATAGAATCATGAACAAGGTAGCTAATCTCGATCAAGCATTAAAAACGGATTTGAATTAAACAAAGTAGTAGAGAATGGAAATTGAACTTCATTATATTAAATCATATCCAAAACCGAATCCTAAACCCGCTACGCCATAGTCCTTAATGGAATTAGTTCATGACGTAGCGAGAAAACAAAAAGAGAATAAAAGAATAGGAAGAAGAAGAAACCATAATTAAATACTCAATTGTAAATTAAAATACGGGAGTTCAAGAGTAAAGGAGAAGAATAAAACTGTAATTGGCGTGAATTGATGAAGAACGGCTTTCCTCTTTTTCTCTATCTCTCCTAAAAACTAAGTGAAAACAATAAAAAAAAAAAAGTGCTAAGATCCCTAAACAAGAGATTTAGAGGTGTATTTATAGGTCTAGGTTAAAATCCTTGGGTTTCTCTTAATTTTCGGAGCAGACTGGGTAATTAAAAGTGATCCAACGGCTCAGATTGACTCCAAATCCGCGTTTCCTCTTTTTTTGTCTCGACGGACCCCGCGGAGCGCGGTTCGACGGTCGCGCCGCGAGGTTGACATCCCGGCGGACCTCGCGTTCCGCGCCTCATGCTCGGAGATCGATTTCGGCGATTTTCGGAACTTCGCGGCGCGAGGTCCTTGGGTAGCGCCGCGCGCTTTTTCTTCCTGCGCGCACCGGCTTTGTAACGGCCATAACTCCTAGCTCCGATGTCCGATTCTTGCAAATAAATATGCGTTGGAAAGATAAGAGAGAGATCTATCCAATCATGGAATTGAATCATCCAAAATATTTACTTTAAACTCTTAGAATTGTTCACAAGAGTACGCTGTATTTCTTCTTTGCTCTAACTTGGCGAAAAGTCTTCGAATCTTCTCAAAATGGCTCCGTTACTTCACGTGATGCTCTACTAACCTCTTTTATACCTCATTGGCCTCTAAAACCTATAAGTCTCTCAAAAAAACACAAAAAACATCACAAATACTCAAGAACAAGCTTAGATTTAGTCGGGAAAATAGGAGTTTTCCGCGTGATTGACGCACTTATCAGTACATCGACTCTTATAAGTTCGGAAACGGATTTCCTAGTTATAGAGCGATAGTGCATGAGGGAAGTGTGAACTTCAACTCACTCGAATACTTGAAAGTTTGAGATTACACATCTTTTTTTTTCGGCTCGTCTACGAGGAGACTTCCCACTTAAATTTTTAAGAGCATATAGATTTTGAACATATGTGATGTAGATATAGTTTTGAAAACATTTTGAAAACTTATTTGATTTGGATGACAAAATATTTTCAAGTTTGAAAGTGAAAACGGTTTTCCAAAATTCAAACTAGTTTTGTAAAAATCAATTTCAATTAAACTTTCGAAAATCAAAACATTTTAATCTTTCACATAATGTTTATAATCTTATAAAAAAAATTCTCAAGAAAATTTTCTCATTCGAGTACTATAACTCATGGTAGTGGGGCTGAAAATCCGGAATTCTAAAAAACTGGACTTTCGGAACATCCGCGCACCTCAGAGTAAATTCGCCATAACTGGCGGCTCCAATGTCCTTTTCATCCGAAACCAATTGCATTGCATTGGAAAGAGGAAAAACAGACCTTTAATTTGATTCAAGAATCATTAAATTTAGAATTCGGATCTGGGAGTTATGACACTTTTACTGCATGTCTTTTCGAGCTCGAAGAAAACTGGAAATAATTAAAGGTCGCACTTTGAGTGCGAAAAAATAATCGAGTGTAACGGAACGTTTTAGGAAGTTGTTAAAGCTTTTATTTGTGTTTTATTAACATGGTAATAACATGGTATAAAAGAAATAACAACAAGCATAAAACGAATCATGTAAATAAGAGAAACTAGAAAGACAAGATAACTAGTCTTAAAATTTACTCGAAAATTTCTCAAACTTAAAAACAGGTTTTTCAATATAAAAAATTAAAAATTTTAGAACTGATTTTAATGTGTTTTAATAACATCCCAAACTCATAGAAAATCAACATGATTTTTAATTTAAAGGCACGAGCAATAAATTAAAAAAAAATCTAAGAAAACAATTCTAACTTGTCACAAAATTAGTAAACTTTCGAAAACGATTTTCAAGCTCATAATTTTAATTACATGTACATGCATATCTTTGACCATAGCTCTGATACCATTTGTTGGAATTGATCTAGGGTTAAGAAAAAGTTTAACGCTTCGAGCAAGTGGCGGAATTTAAAAATTTTCTTTTAAACGAGTAAAACGATTTTACTAACCTAGACAAAGAGCAAATACATGTAAATAAAACTATTATGAGCATTAAATAATTTACTAACCTTTGAGAAGCTTGAACGTTGATGAGCCTTCGGAAGGTTGAAGCGTTCATCTCCCCTCGCAGCAGTCTCTCTTTTTTCCTCGGCAACTCGAGCAACCACGAAAGTTTCTATCACTAAAATCACTCGAGAGAAAAGGAATTAGTGAGTGGGCACTTTTAAACACGACGACTCGAGAACAAGTCTCAAAGTCGAAGAGCTAAAAACGCTAGGTCAAATGAGGACCTAGGTGCCAAAAAAAAAACGAAAAATAACTAGAGAGAGAAAGAGGGGGGCGGCCACAAAGTCTAGAGAGAGAGTCTATCAATCTCTAAGTTATGTGGGATGAATGAAATGTGAAGAATGAGAGCTCTATTTATAGGAGAGGTTTTACCTTCAATAAGGTAGTTTCCTCTTCTATAGAATATCACATATTCATGAGCAAATATTGCTCTCGTTCCCTTAGCGTCACACGGCCAACTAGGCTTCTAGAAGCCTTGGATTTGTTTCCTCTTTTATTTTTCTTCTCCCTTGACTCTTGTTGGCCGAAAATCCACTTTCCTCTTGGAGGAAATTTGTTTCCTCTTTTTCTTTTGGCAAGTATCTTCATACATTAATGCACAAAATAATCTCTCTTTTCCTTTGGGTGATGAGCGGCCAAAAGCTTCTAGAAAGGCTTTCTAGATTTTTCTTCAGTTGTTCTTGACAACATAAGAAAACCCATTAAGAATTTTCAAGTAAAATTCTATGAAATGAAATTAATCCACAAGGCCCAATGAACTCATCATGGCCGAGTATCAATATGTTATTATATGAAATTTTCAAAAAATTTATTGACATTCATTTCATCTTATGTCCAAAAAGACAAAAATACCCTTGACAATTTTCGTAAAATTTGTCTCATTCTTGTTTTGACTTAGCTTCTAGTTTAACTATTCCTACTCGATATAATTTGTGACAGTGACCTCATGGATCCAAATGAACAAAGCTTGAGCTAAAATACTTGGACTCAAAAGTTCACAAACCATTTCCAAGTTTAGCTTAATGTCAACTGACTCCACTAAAGAGTTGACACTGAGAATCTCTCGGTTCAAATGAATTTATTTTCTACTCAAGAATTCAACTAAATTGTGATGAGTGGATCCTCTGAATATTATCTATGTTTACCCTTCATGAATATCATCAGCTAGTCGGGATTTACAAAATTACCATTTTACCCTTGTAGCTGTTATTTCCTCAACTGTTTTGTCGCTTGTGAATAAGTTAGAAACAATGTATTGACGAGGAGCTAACAAGTCACATTGTTTCATCAAAAGAGTCAAGACTCAATTTGGACACTGGCCAGTTCATTTATTCACATTCCAAGGAACAAAGCATGTGGTGATATACATTGCATTTCAGCAATCTTGTACATGAATTCCATATCTATGAGAACTTCACAAAGTTACTCATGACATCTTCACAACTTAGTACTTCACCAATAGGTCATGTTTAGAATCACATAGTGAGTCCGAACTCTGACTTTCTCAAATGAGAATACGTAAGCTGTGAAATGGCATGTCTCATTTCAAGATTAATGTAAGCATGATGGAATTCATACGTAGTGACTTCGAGACATAAGAGGTTAAATGGTTTGTTCTTATCTTGTCTCTAGAAGTGCACTGGTCAATTCAGTACCTTCGGAAGATACCTAGAAGAACTATAGAGTCTCCAACTCTCAATGCCCCATAACCAGACATCATAGATTCTCCTAACAATCGTACTGAGCTCAATAGTCCTTTGACCCTTAGATTGCGAATATATCGTTTTAAGAAACCATGAAGAGTTTGTTCATGAAAATCTACATTTGTCTCTTCATGTGTTGTTAGGTTTGTTTATGGACTAAAGACTAAGGTTTTATCATAAAGCTTCACACAAGGAATAATGAATGAACGTTTCAACTTTTTATTAATGAATAAGCAATTACAAGCAAGAGTCTTCGTGAGACTTTGTTACATCAAATGTACAAAAGAAAAGACTACAACTCTTCTTATGGGCACCATTGACAACAGTACTAACATTACATCGAGCGACGATGAGAAATGAGTAATAACATTGAATCACGATTGAATACTAATAACATAAATGATTGTGATGAGTGAGTAATATTGATATTTAATTAGTAATAATACTAATATTTTTCATTTTGCAGGATGGCGACTTCTTCAGGAGCGGGTGGAGGCTAGGATTCGTTAGGAGGAGATCGTGATCCCCCATTGAGGCCGGGTTCTGGGGAACCGGAGAAGAAACGGGAACCAATGACTAGCCTCGTGTCTGCTAGAGCATGAGTTCGGACTGGTGCGAACATAGTTCGCTATGATCAGATACAATAGGCATTGTTTCAAGACATCAGGGAAAAAAATCCATTGATCGGCAATTTCCAAAACCACATTGGAAACTTGATCAAGAGCACCATTTCCGTCAACCTCCCTAACTGGAAACACATAGACCCTAAGAGTGTGGCGGCTCTAATGAGTTCGATCCATAGCGAGTACCGCTTCGTGTACAGTGATCCTGAGATTGGCCAGCTAGTGTCAGCAGATTCCATTTGTCATGATATTGATATGGCTATCGTTTGCAATGCCAAGAGGATACGACATGGCCAGAAGTCGAGATTGTCGCAGTTATTGTTCAAAATGTTTTGCGGGAGTAAGGATCTTGCCAGAAATGAAACACTCGAGGGCTATAACAAAGAAGTTTGGTTGAAGGCAATATAGGTGTTCGCACGCCAGAGCATAAGGTATGAGCTGAATTTTTTTTAATTTCTTATATTATTGAATTAATTGAATTATGTATCGCAGGAAAAGTCTCTCCGCAACCCAGAAAATTCGAAGAAGAAGAAGAAGACAAAGGCGAGACAAGGGTCGCTAAGTTTTTTTGGTCATCGCTCCAAGAACGTAAGTACCGTAATATTAATTTGCAATACATACGGTAGTCTTATATTGACGTTGAAAAATTACAGAGGAAGGAAGATGGGACTATGGACACAGCTTTAGCGATATGGTTGGACAAACATCATGACGCTAAGGGATCGTGGACGACGAACTTCACGAAGTCGCAATTTGTAAGTTACCTGTTTAATTTACTATATTTAATTACTTATCATTCTTATTCAATAATTTTTGTGGTCTTTTTTTGAAGAATCAAGTCACCGCCTTAGTGGCGGATATTATGCGACAAGCAAAGGAGCAAGGCCAAGTGCTCAGCCAAGATTAGGCAGAGGAGTATGCGATGCATGAAGTTTTCAGGACATGCCGAGATTGGAAAGTCGGGATAGGGCCTTCGATCCCAAGGTCATCCCTGGGTATGGCTCGAGCGCTAGATGAAGGCTCGTCAAGTTCGTAATCTCGGACCGATCCATTGGTTAGCGAGATGCAGTCTGCATTATCAAGCCAACAAGTCCAGATGGAGGCCCAACAAGCCGAGATGCATGAGATGCGGCAACAGATCGCCTTCCTCACACGGATGTCCCAGCAGTCCCCCACGACTCCCCAGCCTCAGCCTACGCCGTAACGTGGTGGAACCACAGATCAGCAGACGCAAGGTTTTGTGGAATTCCTGCGAGATCGTCCTAGCGGAAGCGGTGGAACAGGCAGCAGCGGAACAGGCTGCGGCAGATGAGCACGAGGAGGACGCAGTGGATCCCTAAGCGACCTATTTGGAAGAGGAAATTCAACTATCGATAAGTTGTATAGACAAAAAAATAGGATTTGAACATTTAGATATTAATATCTAATATTAGACATGATTCGTACGTTTATATAAGAATTCTAATATCAAAATCTTATTTCTAATTTATAATTTTGTAAATTAAATTTTATTTTTTATATAATTATATAAGAATTCTAATTTAGATTTTTAATACATAAATTTGTAAATTATTATTTTTTTTAATTAAAATAACATATTAGGTGCGACATGTTGCACCGGATACCTTGGCGGGAAGGTTATTAGGTGCGACATGTCGCACCGAATACTCAAACAACCGCCATTTTTGAGGTTTTTGGAGGCAATATAGGTGTGACGGACTTTCAGGTGCGACTTTGACACACCGAAAGTCGCACCCGAAGAACTTTCGGGTGCGACATTTTGAGCATCGGGTGCGACTTTCATCGCATCCGATGCTTATAGTTTTTCCAGTGTGCGATATAGCCTACGTTTCCTAAATCTTAGGTAAATAACGATAAAGATGACGTGACATTCTTGGTTTTCCATTTTATTGAAATAAAAGGGTGGGATATTTAACTCGATTTAAATGTGTAAATACATGGACATGGCCATTTACCTAAGATTTACAAAATATTGGCTATATAGCAATATGAAACTGTAAATATGGCTATATACCTAATGGACCCGTGATTATATGGCGATGTTCTTGTTCCTTATTCGTTATCGTCTTTTTGTTCCTGTAGCTTTCTTGTTGACGCAATGAAATGATAATGGATAATTTTTCTTTTAAATGGATTTTAACGACGGTCGCGTCTTTAGGATGTAGTATCTCGTTTTATGGGACTATAATTAGTAGACACAATTTCATTCCTTTTTTTATATAGGAAAATATACACATGCATAGGGGCGGGTACACTTAAGGTAAAATTCTATTAAAAGATTGCAATTAATAACAATGGGTGGCTAATTCCCTAAAATTTCTTAAACAGTGACTAACTTTAAATATTGTAGTTTCAATTCTCAATAATTTATTGTTCCAAATAGTTATTCCTATAGTTTCTTTTAAAATTCTAGCCAAAGTTTAATTTCATTAGCAAACGAAGTCCGTATCAAATCAATTAACTTAAGAGTAAATTATTTAGATAATTGATTTACTACGGAGCAGACGAACTATTTTTGTAGTAAAATGAAACTTTGAACAATTTAGGCTACTAGGCTATGGGCTTAATTGTCCCTTCAATTCCTCTAGTTTACAACAATATTTTATTTGTAAATGAAATAAATACTATTGACAATATATAAGTTATTGGTAAATTAAATAGTTACTTTATTTACAAGTTCAATAATTTCATGAGATGTATTTGCATGAAATATTTGTACTGTAATTAAAAAATAATTTTTTTATAATTAATATTAATTTTTAGAAAATAATTTTTTTGGAGTTATCTTTGGACGGTAAACGATTTCGTTGCTCATTGTAATTTATCCGATTGTTCTGCGAAAGAGGACAAGGGAATTGCGATTTGCAAGGAAGATATCGAGACGATTAGTTGAAACAAAGAAAAAAGTTCATTACATCATCAACATTTTTGACCATTAAAGCATCAATTTCTGCAGATATGAAGACACATTAAATGGTAAGAGAGAGTTTAGAATAGTTAGAAAACCGTTAATTGGGGGTTGAGAGATTCGATATTGTGTTAGGGGTGAAGTTTCAAAATCTTTCGGAAAGATCGTCTCTTTTTCACGATGATATTATACTGAGAGAAAAAGAGTGCTCGAAAATATTACGAAAAGGGGTGTTGGAAAAGAAATTAATCCTCTAGATTTACAATATTAGAAACATCTACTAATGTTTCATAATCTTTAATCTTTACATTTTACGTGATGCATATGGAGAAAAATGTTCTTATGGGACACTTAAGTTCGGTGAAAAATAGAGATGGTATATCATTACAGCGTTACTTGGTGGATATGCGAGTTAGAACGAAATTTGCTAATGTACAATTAAAAAATTATAGAATAAAACCAGCATAAAAATAGAAGTAACTTATTTATATTAAAAAAAGGAAATAACGGCAAAAGTCCCTAAAGTTTCCAAAAATAGCTAAGTTAGTCTCTATTTTTTTTTTATTGTTATTTTTTATGGTAAAAGTCCTTAGTGTTTAGTTTTCCTAATTTTGTAGATCCCTAACCCCATTTTGACGTTAATATGTAATGATGTTAGGTCAAAAACGTTAGTTTTGACTGAAAACATATTTTAAATCAGAAATTAAACAAATAAAATAAATAAAAACAAAATTAAATTCTTTGGAATGGGATCGACACCAGTCGGAGAAGGAAAGGACTGTCCAGAGCTTCAGATTCAGAATCGTGGCTAGATGAAACAGGGAGCCTGAGTCTGTCGTCGTTCAAGAGGCTGATCGCCGCCATTAGAAGCCGAGATTTGAGCTCAGAGATGATCGAGAACTGGCCTGAGTCTGTCGTCGTTCAAGAGGCTGATCGCCGCCATTAGAGGCCGAGATTTGAGCTCAGAGATGATCGAGAACTGTCTGGTGCACTACGCCAAGAAACGCATTCCCGGCACTTCACGGACCAATCGGAAACCCTCGACTTCTTCGTTCATTTAATTTGTTTTATTTATTTTTATTTCTTTTATTTGTTTAATTTCTGACTTAAAATATGTTTTCAGTCAAAACTAACATTTTTGACCTAACATCGTTACATATTAACGCCAAAATGGGTTTAGGGACCTACGGAATTAGAAAAACTAAACATTAAGGACTTTTACCATAAAAAAATAGGGACTAATTTAGTTGTTTCTGGAAACTTTAGGGACTTTTGCCGCTATTTTTTCATAAAAATAGTAAAAATAACGGTTATTAAGCTATATAGCCATAGCGCTATAGTGTTTTTCTAAAATAGCCCACATTTGGTTAATATCCTGTACATAGCCAGGGCCCCTTATTTACAGCATAGAAAAAGACGCTTATAACCTAGCCAATTCACGCCCAAAATTTTCATCCTATTAATTAAAAATGAAATAAAATTTATCGGTCATAACTACATCGCGCATATCGAGGGATAACAACTAAAATGAGAAATCAACCATCTGACCAAAACCAAATCTTCACGCAACCAAAAAACAAAAACATCTCAAACGAAAAACTTAAGAGGCGATTCGAATTCAGAAAAACAAAATCGGCACCGATTGAAGAACGGAGGCGGATTTCTAAACCGACGGCTCAGAAATAAGGTAAGCTTGAACGATTTACGTACATGTAACAATGTTATTTAATTATTTTTGGTGGTCTGATAATTTTTTTTCATCGAAAACAAATTTCTTTATTTTAGGAAGTAGGTTCTAGTTTTGGGTTAGATAAAATAAAAAAAGCGGTCGTTTAAAGGTGTTAAAATGAGTTTCGATAGAAGATTTAAATGGTTTTGTAAATATTGAATTTATAAATCTTTAAAATTTGTGGGTCTTGAAATTTTTTTCTCAGTTTTATCTTTACTAGTTTAAACTTCATATTGGTACTCAGCGATAGTTGAGACCAAACATATGCCTATTGATGTTCAATTTTGAGTAATAAAAAATTATATATAATACGAATTGGTTATATTTATTTAACGAGTAGTATCAATTGAACACTCGTGGAGATGAGCACCCCATCATAAAAGTAAATGAAATGTTACTCGCAAATCTGTACTATCGAACGAAAACATACAACGGTCGGTATGAACGTATGAATAGACTAATTTTACAACTTGCACTACAGCAACAGCAGTAAGATATATTATGAATTATGTTAAAAGTGTACGAACATATGAATAGACTAATTTTACAGCTGTATAGTTAAGTTATTTTTACAAAAAAAAATTAACTACGTAAGTCACCTAAATTGTAAAAATTGTAAATTCGTCAACTTTTTGTAAATAGCCAACTTGCATACGTGGTATCCTAATTGCTTTTTTTTTTTACATGTTTGCCCTTTGTATTGATTTCGGTCATGTGTTTAAACTAGGCAGTTTTTTTTTTTTTTTAATTTGAATCAAATTTTTAAACGGATTAGATAATTTTTTAACTTGAGAATTTGAATCAAATAACATATAAATAACATATCAATGCATGCATGCAAAAAAAACCACAACATCTTAAACAGTAAATATCAAAAGTTTTTACAGTCATGTCATAACTAAAGACAAAACTGAGAAAAAATTTCAAGACCCAAAAAATTTCCAGATTTATAAACTCATACGGAAGCAATATTTACAAAATCCATCTAAATCTTCCATCGAAACTCATTTTCACACCTTTAAATGACCGCTTTTTCATTTTATCTAACCCAAAACTAGATCCCACTTCCCGAAATAAAGAAATTTGTTTTCGATAAAAAAAAAATTCTCAGACCACCAAAAATAATTAAATAACGTTGTTGCATGTACATAAATCGTTCAGGCTTACCTTGTTTATGAGCCGTCGATTTAGAAATCCGCCTCCATTCTTCAATCGGCGCCGATTTTGTTTTACGAATTCGAATCGCCTCTTAAGTTTTTCGTTTGAGAGGTTTATTTTTTTTGTTGCGTGAAGATTTGGTTTTGGTCAGATGGCGGTTAATTTCCCATGTTAATTGTTATCTCTCGATAAGTCGCATCTGTAACTCTCTCGCCAAAAGACGGGAATTATTTGTTGCAACAGAAAATGGAGATACAGACGCGAATTGTCGCTTCTGAAAGGCGTGTCTAACATTAGACGCGACTTCTCGCGTCTGTTTATCAACAGCCACGACCATTGTCGCGTGTGATGTCGCGTCTATTACGTAAATAGACGCGACTTTGGGAGTTTTAGACAGGACTTTTGTCGCATCTAAAGCTCCATATTGTATTAGTGACAGCATAGAAAAAGACGCTTATAACCCAGCCAATTCCCGCCCAAAATTTTCATCCCATTAATTAAAAATGAAATAAAATTTATCGGCCATAACTACATCGTGCAAATCGAGAGATAACAATTAACATCTGAAATCAACCATCTGACCAAAACCAAATCTTCACGCAACAAAAAAAAAATAAACCTCTCGAACGAAAAACCTAAGAGGCGATTCGAATTCAAAAAACAAAATCGGCGCCGATTAAAGAACGGATGCGGATTTCTAAACCGACGGCTCAGAAACAAGGTAAACATGAACGATTACGTACATGCAACAACGTTATTTAATTATTTTTGGTTTTGGGTTCTAGTTTTGGGTTAGATAAAATGAAAAAAGTGGTCGTTTAAAGGTGTGAAAATGGGTTTCGATGGAATATTTAAATGGTTTTGTAAATATTGTTTCCGTATGGGTTTGTAAATCTGGAAATTTTTTGGGTCTTGAAATTTTTTCTGTCTTTAGTTATAACATGACTGTAAAAACTTTTGATATTTACTGATTAAGATGTTGTGGTTTTCTTTGCATGTGTGCATGGATATGTTATTTGATTCAAATTCTCAAGTTAAAAAAATTTCCTAATCGGTTTAAAAAATTTGATTCAAATTAAAAAATGAAAACTGCCTAATTTAAACACATGGCCGAAATCAATACAAATGACAAACATGTAAAAAAAAAATAAGCAGTTAATAGGATGTCACGTATGCAGATTGATTATTTATAAAGAATTTATAAAAAGTTGACTAATTTATAATTTCTATAATTTAGGTGACTTATGTAGCTAATTTTTTTTGTAAAAATAACTTAACTATACAGCTGTAAAATTAGTCTATTCATATGTTCGTACACTTTTAACATGATTCATAATATATCTTACTACTGTTGTTGTAGTGCAAGTTGTAAAATTAGTCTATTCATACGTTCATACCGACCGTTGTATGTTTTCGTTCGATAGTACAGATTTGCAAATAACATTTCATGTACTTTTATGATGGGGTGCTCATCTCCACGACTGTTCAATTGATACTACTCGTTAAATAAATATAACCAATTCGTATTATATATAATTTTTTATTATTCAAAATTGAACATCAATAGGTATGTGTTTGGTCTCAACTATCGCGGAGTACCAAAACTGCGAAAAAATTTCAAGACCCAAAATTTTTACAGATTATAAACTCATACGGAAACAATATTTACAAAATCATTTAAATCTTCTATCGAAACTCATGTTCACACCTTTAAACGACTGCTTTTTTTTTTCATTTTATCTACCAAAACTAGAACCCAGTTCCCGAAATAAAGAAATTTGTTTTCATTGAAAAAAAATCTCAGACCACCAAAAATAATTAAATAACGTTGTTACATGTACGTAAATCGTTTAGGTTTACCTTGTTTCTGAGCTGTCGGTTTAGAAATTCGCATTCATTCGAATCGCCTCTTAAGTTTTTCGTTTGAGAGGTTTATTTTTTTGGGTTGCGTGAAGATTTGGTTTTGGTCAGATGGTTGATTTCTCATGTTAATTGTTATCCCTTGATATGCATGATGTAGTTATGGCCGATAAATTTTATTTCATTTTTAATTAATGGGATGAAAATTTTGGGCGTGAGTTGGCTGGGTTATAAGCGTTTTTTTCTATGCTGTAAAGAATGGGCCATGGCTATTTATAGGATATTAACCAAATGTGGGCTATTTTAGAAAAACACTATAGCGCTATGGCTATATAGCTTAATAACCCTTATTTTTACTTTTTTTTTTATGACAAAATGACGGTAAAAGTCCCTAAAGTTTCCAGAAACAAATTAATTAGTCCTTTTTTTTTTTTTACGGTAAAAATCCTTAATGTTTAGTTTTCCTAATTCTGTAGGTCCCTAAACCCATTTTGGTGTTAATATGTAACGATGTTAGTTAAAAAACGTTAGTTTTGACTTAAAACATATTTTAAGTAAAAAATTAAACAAATAAAACGTGTCTTTGTAAGTTTTTTTTCTCAATAGGCATGTGTTTGGTCTCAACTATCGCGGAGTACCAATATGTGTTTACAAAGACACACACACACATATATACAAGCACGAAAGTCAATACCAGTCTATTTTTTGGGCTATAATCCGTCCTCAAAAATTAGTTTTTTGCACTTTTTGTTTATTTTCATTGTATTTTGACATTCTTTTACCCTCAAAATTTACAAATCAACCCCTCCCCCGAATTGTGTTTTGTAAATTAGTCCCCCTAATTTGAATTCCCGGTTTGGTCTCTGCGCGTGCATATGTGTGTGTGTGTGTGTGTAAGTATATCCTCTAGGACTTCCAGTGGTAAAAAGTTACCACTCTTTATTGTCGAGCTCTCTGTAATCCTAATTTTTCTGCCGTCGTCCTTGTTGTAGTGCTTAGGATAGACGTGTTTGTCTCTCTTGGCGTCGAAAACTGTGAAAGATCCCGAGCCAACTAGGGTGTCGAAGAACAGCTTGGTCTCCTTGAAGTTCACACGGAACATTCAATCCCACGACTTTCCGGCCATCAAAATCGGATTTCCGCGGCCATTGTCCTTCGACTTGTAGTGCATCCTCAGTTGTTTCCCCTGCGTCAAGCCGTTCGTGATTTTCACATTCATCGGAAATACCCACCACTTGTCAGGGTGCACTCCGATCCCAAGACCGTACTCATCATCATCGTAGCAAGTAGAATGGTACCCAGAGTAGATAATTAACTTCATGGTGCTGTGTCTCTGTGTATGTGTGTGTGTGTTCTTTTTTTTTTTTTTTTTTTTTTTTTTTTTTTTTTTTAATCGTATAGTCACTCTATTTTCTCTAGGGCTTTAGTGCTTCCATATTTAAATACTTTTCATAACTAATTGGTTTGTTAATTGGGTAACGACAATATGCTAATTACCAATATTTGTTTTCAATGATAATCATACTATTAATTGACATTGATGTTCAACGTTGATCCGTATGATTCCTTGTTTGTAACGGTGATATCATTTATTTTTAGGCAATAGATATATTAATATTGCTTGAATGAATAGTGTTGATCATATCCGATCATCTCCAATTATGACATTATTTGGTTAAAAAGAAGAATTCTGGATAGAGTCTACCGCACAAATACTCGTGAAGATTTATATATATATATATATATATATTACTTCTCAACAGCGACTATGTTACTTTCATTGCCGTCCTCTTTTTAGTATTCATAATAATGTTTAGAATATACATTTTAACATCCAAATTAAAACCATAAAGTGTAAAAAATATATAGTTTTACAAATAGTAATAAAAATAGCTAGTCGTTTCTAATTTCTCTTAAAAATAAAGTGTGAGAAATTAAAACCGCTCAAATTCTTCTAAAATAATAAGAAGCGGTGCGGCAATAGATATATAATATAAAGCAATGCGTAAAATAAATGATACAAATAATAATAATCTAGCTTGGTGTAACGTCCCATACTCTAGGGGCAATTCACCAATTGGAAAAAAATTTCATTATATCAAAAGTAGTCAATAGTACACAACAGTCTTATATAAATGATCCTCACTCAAAACAATACTACAAATTCACATTTCTGGTGCGGAAGGGTATTAGGTACGACATGTTGCACCTAAATGTCGCACCTAAACTCATATTCGGTGCGACATGTCGCAACGGATACTCATTCAGATGACTAAAATTTCTCTAATGTTTAGTGGTATTCGGTGCGACTATGTCGCACCTAGTATGAGATTGTCGCACCGAAAGCTATTAGGTGCGACGAATGTCGCTCCTAATACCTTTAGGTGCGACATGTGGATTTTAAATTTGGGTGAATCCCTTCGAAATTTTTTGGATCTGGGATTTCATATTGTGTGCGACATTGTCGCACCCAATATAATTATGGGGAATTGCCATAACTACCACCAACTCAATAACAATTTCCAATAATCCACCAAACAATAATTTTGGCCAAATATACCACTTGCCTCTATGTGTAAGACCCTAAATACCCTTAAAAAAATTATTCTTTACATTTTATCATTTGATTCCTTCTCTCTCTCTCTCCCTAAGTCTGATACATCTCCAAAATCTCGTCACTCAAACTCACCCAAAATCAAAACTCTTCTTCTTCTTTGAACCACGATCGAAATCCTTGCCCTAACATTTCAGCGAACGAAACCTTTTTTCTTCTCCACGAATCCATTCTCCTTCTCCACGAATCTATTCTCCTTGCCCGGATTCTACTTGGTTAGTTTCAGCGAATCTCTTTGCCAAAGACTCTACTTGGTTAGTTTTAATGTTTTTTCTTACCATTTATTTCGTTTTAGTGAATGTTTATTCTGGGTATGTTTAAATTTGGGGCAAAAATAAGGTTTTCCTGATCGTAGGTAATTTTTGAAGTTGTTCAGCGAAGTTCGTAAGTTTCGTCAGATGTCAACAGTTGACGTCAATTGTTGACATCTTATGTCAACAGCAGATGACATCAACTTTTGACATAAGATGTCAACAGTTGACATCATCTGTTGACATCTGACGAAACTTACGAACTTCGTTGAACAATTTCAAAAATTACCCAGAATCACGACTCAAGAAAAGCAAGTGTTTTACATCCAAGATCTCGTTATGTGTCGCAAATGGGAAATCGTTCAGGAATGCAATCATCGAGGGATATGGGACATTCTTGAAGTTGACCCGACCACTTCAGCATCGATTCCGTTGATAATAGTATTGTCAAATATCGACCATCTTAATCATCGACACGAAACCGCTACGGACGAGCTTGTTACTATTGTTGAAGATGATGAAGAAGTGGATGAAGAAGATGAGGCATGCGCCGTTTTCGAGCGAGACGATGTTGATGTCGATACTAACATTACATCGAGTGACGACGATGAATGACCAACACCATGTAATAACCACAGTCGTCGAATACTAATTAAATAGTAAATACTAACTACAATTCATTTTGCAGGATGTCGACTTCAGGTCAGGACCCATCATGAGGAGATCGTGATCCCCCGCAGATGCCGAGGAAGAAGCGGAGACCAACGACTGGCCTCGTTTCTACGAAAGATGGTGTTGGGACTCCTGCGATCAGACACAACAAGCGTTATACCAAGACGTCAGCGAACAAAATCCATTGATCGGGACGTTTCAAAACCGATTAGGAAACCTGATCAAGAGTACCATTCCAGTCGACCTTCCAGACTGGAATCATGTGCCTGCATAGAGTGTGGTTATTAAACCCGGGCCCTCTTCTTCTTCCTCGTCCGAGCTTTCACTCTTTCACCCAATACCTTGCACAGCACCTATCTCTCTCTGCAACTCCATCGAGCTCGACCTCGGCCCAGCCCCCCACGCCGCCATCCTCCTCTCTCGCTCGGTCTCTCTTCCTCTCTCCGACCAAACGCCCTCGGCGCCGCCGTCTGCCCATACCCCACCACCGCTCTCTAGCGCTCCTCCTCAGCCATTCTCTGGCGACCAGCCCCCTCCGGTATGTCCCCTTCTCTCTCTCTCTCTCACCCTTTCTCAATCTCACTCTGTCTCTCTCATACCAGCCCCCCGCCCCACCGCCTGGACCAGACCCGCTCCCTACCCCTCGCCCTGTCGGCCGTGACCAGCCCTCCTCATTGCCCGTCGCCCCGCCGGCCGTGACCAGCGCGTCCTTGCTGCCCTACGCCCTACTAGTGACCAGCCCGCTCCGCCCCTCGCCCCAACCGGCCATAAGCCCTCTTGCCTCTCGCTCCGATGACTTGCGCCCCTATAATGTTCCTTATCTAATTGTTACGTAGTAGTTTAGTTAGTTATGTTGAATTGAAATGTGGCCCGTGGTACTAACTGCGTACAACTTGTCACCTTGGTTATGCATGAAAAAAGAGTACTTGATGCTGACTCTTCTGATACCTAGACCGAGCTCACCTGGAAAAGACATGGACGTGTTCTTACAACCACTAGTCGAAGAGCTGAAAGAATTGTGGGATACTGGGTTCCAAGTGCGAGATGGGGAGAACGATGAAGTGTTTCGGTTGCGTGCCGCACTTTTATGGACGATAAACGACTTTCCGACTCGATCGTATTTGTCGGGAAGGAGTGGTGTTTGCGTGACCATGAACGAGTTCAACTTTTACGGTCGAATGAAAGACGTCATCGTGCTGAACTATAGACATAAATGGCGTGTCGTACTGTTCAAATGCATATGGTATGGTGAAAAGTACAATGCAGGACATATAGTGCATGTTGATAAGACCACCGGAGCAACGAGTTCGTATCCGCCAAAGAGTGGTTTACAGAAGAGCCGTATATACTCGCGACTCAAGAAAAGCAAGTGTTTTACATCCAAGATCTCGTTATGGGTCGCGAATGAGAAATAGTTCAGGAATGCAATCATAGAGGGATATGGGACATTCCTGAAGTTCACCCGACCACTTCAGCATCGATTCCGTTGACAATAGTATTGTCAAATATCGACCATCTTAATCATCGACACGAAACCGCTACGGACGAGCTTGTTACTGTTGTTGAAGATGATGAAGAAGTGGATGAAGAAGATGATGCTTGCGCCGTTTTTGAGGGAGAGGATGTTGATGTCGATACTAACATAACATCGAGTAACGACGATGAATGACCAACACCATGTAATAACCACAGTCGTCGAATACTAATTAAATAGTAAATACTAACTACAATTCATTTTGCAGGATGTCGACTTCAGGTCAGGAGCCATCAGGAGGAGATCGTGATCCCCCGCAGATGCCGAGGAAGAAGCGGGGACCAACGACTGGCCTCGTTTCTGCGAGAGATGGTGTTGGGACTCCTGGAGCGAACATAGTTCGGTACGATCAGACACAGCAGGCGTTCTACCAAGACGTCAGGGAACAAAATCCATTGATAGGGACGTTTAAAAACCGATTAGGAAACCTGATCAAGAGTACCATTCCAGTCGACCTTCCAGACAAGAATCATGTGCCTGCACAGAGTGTGGTTATTAAACCCGAGCCCTCTTCTTCTTTCTCGTCCGAGATTTCACTCTTTCACCCAATACCTTGCATATCCCCCCGTCTCTCTCTGCAACTCCGACGAGCTCGACCTCGGCCCAGCCCCCCACGCCGCCGTCCTCCTCTCTCGCTCGGTCTCTCTTCCTCTCTCATTCTGACTTTCTCTCTCCGACCAAACGCCCTCGGCGCCGGCATCTGCCCCTACCCCACCACCACTCTCTGGCGCTCCCCCTCAGCCACTATCTGGCGACCAGCCCCCTCCGGTACGTCCCCTTCTCTCTCTCTCTCACCCTCTCTCAATCTCACTCTGTCTCTCTCATACCAGCCCCCCGCCCCGCTGCCTGGACCAGACCCGCTCCCCGCCCCTCGTCCCGTCGGCCGTGACCAGCCCCCCTCACTGCCCGTCGCCCCGCCGGCCGTGACCAGCGCGTCCTCACTGCCCCCCGCCCCAACAGCGACCAGCCCTCTCCTCCCATCGCCCCAACCAGCCATATGCCCTCCTGCCTCTCGCTCCGACGACTTGCGTCCCTACAAGGTTCGTTATCTAATTTTTACTTAGTAGTTTAGTTAGTTATGTTTAATTGTAATGTTTAATTGAAATGTGGCCCGTGGTACTAATTGCGTACAACTTATCACATTGGTTGTGCATGAAAAAAGAGTACTTGATTCTGACGCTTCTGATACCTGGACCGAGCTCACCTGGAAAAGACATGGACGTGTTCTTACAACCACTAGTTGAAGAGCTTAAAGAATTGTGGGATACTGGGTTCCAAGTGCGAGATGGGGTGAACGATGAAGTGTTTCGGTTGCGTGCCGTGCTTCTATGGACGATAAACGACTTTCCGGCTCGATCATATTTGTCGGGATGGAGTGGTGTTTGTGTGACCGTGAACGAGTTCAACTTTTACGGTCGAATGAAAGACGTCATCGTGCTGAACTATAGACATAACTATCGTGTCGTACTGTTCAAATGCATATGGTATGGTGACAAGTGCAATGCAGGACGTATAATGCATGTTGATAAGACCACCGGAGCAACGAGTTCGAATCCGCCAAAGAGTGGTTTACAGAAGAGCCGTATATACTCGCGACTCAAGAAAAGCAAGTGTTTTACATCCAAGATCTCGTTATGTGTCGCAAATGGGAAATCGTTCAGGAATGCAATCATCGAGGGATATGGGACATTCTTGAAGTTGACCCGACCACTTCAGCATCGATTCCGTTGATAATAGTATTGTCAAATATCGACCATCTTAATCATCGACACGAAACCGCTACGGACGAGCTTGTTACTATTGTTGAAGATGATGAAGAAGTGGATGAAGAAGATGAGGCATGCGCCGTTTTCGAGCGAGACGATGTTGATGTCGATACTAACATTACATCGAGTGACGACGATGAATGACCAACACCATGTAATAACCACAGTCGTCGAATACTAATTAAATAGTAAATACTAACTACAATTCATTTTGCAGGATGTCGACTTCAGGTCAGGACCCATCAAGTGGAGATCGTGATCCCCCGCAGATGCCGAGGAAGAAGCGGGGACCAACGACTGGCCTCGTTTCTGCGAGAGATGGTGTTGGGACTCCTGGAGCTTACATAGTTCGCTACGATCAGACAATAGGCGTTCTACCAAGACGTCAGGTAGCAAAATCCATTGATCGTGATGTTCCAAAACCGATTAGGAGACCTGATCAAGAGTACCATTCCAGTCGACCTCCCTGACTGGAATAATGTGCATGCGCAGAGTTTGGCGGCTGTTATGAGGTCGATTCATAACAAGTACCACTTCGTTTACGCTCATCCTGACATTGGCGAGCTTGTGTCAGCAGATCCCATTCACAATGAGATTGATATGGCTATCATTCGCGATGTGAAGAGGATGCGCCGTGGCCAGAAGTCGAGATTGTCGCAACTCTTCTTCAAGACGTTTTGTGGAAGTAAGGATCTCGCTAAAAACGAAACTCCCGAAGGCTATAACAAGGAAACCTAGTTGAAGGAAATAGAGACGTTCGACTAGCCGGAGCATAAGGTATGAGTTGAACTTCCGATGGTTATTTGAATTTCTTAATATTGAACTTAACGAATTTATGTCTCGCAGGCGAAGTCTGTCCGCAACCAGGAAAATCTAAGAAGAAGAAGAGGAAGGCGAGACAAGGGTCGCTTAGTTTTTTGGTCATGGCTCGAGGAACGTAAGTCACTTAATATTAAGATGCAATATATATGTGATTCATATTTTAATGTTGAAAAATTACAACGAAGGGAAGATGGGAGTATGGGCTGGGCTTTAGCGACATGGTCAGAAAAACACCATGACGCTAATGGATCGTGGACGATGGACTATGCGAAGTCGCAATTTGTAAGTTATTTGCTTTATTTACTATATTTAATTACTTAAATTATTCTTATCTGATAAGTTTTTGTGGTTTTTTTTGTGAAGGATCAAATCACCGCCCAGACGATAGATATTTTGCGACAAGCGGATGAGCAAAACACCGTGATATCCCAAGAAGATGCAGAGATGTATGCGATGCACGACGTTTTGGGAGTACGCAGAGACTGAGAAATCGGTTTAGGGCCTTCGATCCCAAGGTCATCGCCGGGTGTTGCCCAAGCGCTAGATATAGGCTCGTCAAGTTCATCATCTCAGACCGATCCATTGGTTGCCGAGATGGGAGCTCAGATGGATGCCCGACAAGCCGAGGTGCAAGAGATGCGACAACAGATCGCCTTCCTCACCCAGATCCACAACCAGTCTCCCACGACTCCCCAACCTCCGCCTGCACCGCAACCAAGTGGCACTGATCAGGAGAAGCCAGGTTCCACGCCGGGTTCTACGCCTGGTTCTATGGATTTCTTGCGAGACCGTCCTTACAGAAGCGGCGGAATGAGCGGTAGAGCGTCAGGCTGCGGTGGACGAGGACGCGGAAGCGGTTCCCGAAGTTCTGGCAACTTATTCGGTAGAGGGAATTCTACTATCGATAAGTTGTATAAAAAAAAAATTAGGAATTAACTTTTTCGTTTTTGTTAAACTGGATTTGTATTTTAATTAAGAATTCTCTTTTCATAATATTATTTCTAATTTAGAATGTTGTTAATAAATTTTTGATGAATTTTGATTTAATTTTTTAATTTCTAATTTTGTAAATTATTTTAAATTAAAATAACCTATTCGTTGTGACATGTCGCACCGAATATAATGGCGGGAAGATTATTAGGTGCGACAAAGTCGCACACGATATGAAATCACCCGCCAATTTCAAGATTTTTGGCAGCAAAACAGCTTGAGCATTAGGTGCGACATGTCGCACCTGAAAGTGTCGCACCTAAACCTAATGCCTTTAGCGACGGACTTTTAGGTGCGACTTTGTCGCACCTAAAGTCGTACCTAATAAACTATTTGGTGCGACTTTTGAGGTATTTGGTGTGACAATCGTCGCACCGGATGACTATATTTGTCCTAGTGAAAGTGCCTTGAATCCGAGCTCTCCTCACTTCTACTCATACACTCCCCAAGTGTTTATTTTTCTCGATTTCAACACACGTAAAAATACTCATCACGAGTTACAAAACCAAAAAACTATAGCACTCAATGAATCAAGTAATAGTAGATAGAGTTTTACAGCACTCAACACATAATCAGTTTCTCAGTCCGTCAGCCTTGCGCCTCTAACTCTAAGAACCTGATTATATGAATGAATGCATCAAAGACCATCAAATTCATAATGTTTCTTTTTATACCAACATCTTTCGAATTCGTATTACAGTTTCCACAGCCAATCAAGCCTAGAAAATATTCGTACTAGGTTTTTCGTGAATAATAGAAAAATTGGAAAGTTTTCAAAATAGAAATGATACATAAAGCAATCAAGATGTCTTAAAAAAAACATCTTCTTAAGATAAATTTTCAAATAAAAAATAAGCCAATAACACATGTAATTATTGGAAATGTTTTTTAAAATAAAAAGTGTCATTTTCCGGATAAAGATAATAGGCTAATTATCAATATTTATTTTTCAATTATAAGCACACTATTAATTGACATTGATAACATGGATCCGTATGATTCGTAACGGTGATATCATTTGTTTTTTAGGCAATAAATATATTTTTATTGAATGACTAGTGTTGATCATATCCGATCATCTCAAATTATGATGCATTATTTGGTAACAAGAAATATTTTAGATAAATTCTACGGCATAAATTCAAATTTGTTTTGTTTTAACTATTTCATTAAAAAAAAAAAGAAAAAAAAGATACATTTGATAAGAGAAATTTCATTTTCTAGACCTAGTAGTTATGAAAACATCTCAACTAGACCAACTAGTTTAAAAATATCCAAAATTGGACTTTTGTACCAATTTCGGACGGAAATACCCTTGCAAAACCATATAACCCCTTTTGACAAAAGTTCATTCAATACTTATTTTTAAATCTCTCATTTTCTCATCATTTCGAGTATCTAATTGGTTGAATTACGTAAAAAAAATCAACTATTTATTACTTTATTTATCATAAACACACACCAAATTATCTAAAATTTTTAAAAAATAATTCATTCTTCAAGAACAAGTCAGATTTGGTCGGATTTTATCAACGAGGTCGGAAATTGTCGGATTCGGTCGGAGTTTCGGAGACCATCGGAATTGGTCGGATTTGGGTCGAAACCCATCGGAAAATTTTGATGAATATCATCGGATTCAGTCGGATTCGGTCGTATCCGACATCCAATGGAATCCAATAATATTCATAAAAAAATTTCAGAATTTTTAAGAACCCTAAAACCTATTTTTTTCGTCCAAATCTCATTCAAATCAACCTAAAATCTCATGCAGGTCGGTTTTTGATGGAGAAGGTCGGATTTGGGGAAAGAAAGAGAAAGAAAGTGAGAGAGTGAGAGTGAAAGAGACGAAGTGTGAGAGAAATGATGGGTATATTTGAACTGTGGGTATTTTTGTCCGAAATTGGTACAAAAGTCCAATTTTGAATTTTTCATAACTAGTGGGTCTAATTGAGATATTTTCATTACCATCCCTTAATAAATCAAGAGACATTTTCTTTTGGTGCCTTTTGTGATATTCCTTCTTCATCTTGCTCATGTTCACACACATTGATCGTCTTTTTCAACTTTTTTTTTCTTTCTTTTGATCTTTATTTATTAATTTAAGGAAAATTAGTATGAAATGGCCAATTCAAACTAATTGTTTAGCAAAATAGCCATAGTTTCATTAGTTTGGTAAAATACCCCCAGCCCCAACCTCGCTCAGCTCTCGGTCCTCAGCCCCGTTCCCGATCTGAGGAGCCCCAACCTCGACAAGATCGACAACTCCGACCTCCGCCAGAGCATTGCCGTCATATGCCGGAGCTACCACACTAGCATCGTCAATCTCTTCGGCGCCTGCGTCTCCAACTTTCTCGCCGGAGTCAGCCTCGCCGATTGCCTCCGAAACCCTAGAAACCCTAACTTCACCGTCCTCGACACCTGGATCTCGCGGATCCAGATAGCCGCCAACCTCGTGCACGGGATTGGGCGGAACCGGAGCTCCGACGGAGGAGGTCTCACGTCAAGCGGCTATGGTGGATTTCATAGCTAGGTTCGGGATCACAGAGGTGAAATCCGCGCTGGAGGAGTCGGACATGGTCGGAGAGATGCTCAAGGCTCTGCAAGCATCGGCGCAAGCTCGCTCGAACGTGTGGCCTGAGAAGACGATCGCTGGCTCCACCAATAACGCGTCAGTGTTGTTCACGAATTGGATTTCCAAAATGTCATTAAATTTAATCATGCCTTAATTAATTTTAATCTTGCCTTCATTAATTTTAGTCCTGTCTTCATTGGCCATTTTGCATATACTTGGCAAACTTGGGCTATTTTGCAAATCTATAAGTTCTATTTGGTCATTTAGTCGCTGCACCGTTAATTTAATTCGGAAGTTAATTTTCAAGCAATCTCTAACATACTTTTATCTTTTACGTTTTTGTATTCCCCGCATTCTCCTAGTTCAATTTCCATTATAGTCATTTTCAAATTTTATCTAGCAGATTATTTTGTTTTAAAAATATAAATAATTAGCAAAATAACTGTATTTACACTTTTAGTTTACTATTTAGCCAGCGTTTGATAAATATTTGGTAAATAGCAAACTTTTATTACGATTACATCAATTTACACTATTATTTGCAACTATTTACAACTAATTATACAAAAATTTGCTATTTATCAAATATTTACTAAAAATTGACTAAATAGCAAATCATACATATAATATGGTTACATATCAACTATACCCTTAAAAATAAATGACTTTTTCTTATAAACATAAATGACGTTTTTTTTCCTTCAAACGAACTTCAATATATATATATATATATATATATATATATATATATATATATATATATATATATATATATATATATATATATATATTACTATTGGTGGTTACTTTTCAGTTCCACAATAACACCTGCTTCTCCAATTGTTAAAGTTTGTTTTTCAATTTCTAAGTAACCACTAATGAAAGATAAATTTACTTTACTTTATTAAGATAGTTGTTCAACTAGCATGTAGAACAACTTCTTGCTTTAACAATTTTAATCAATATGGTAAACAAACAAACATAAACCAATAAGGATACACAAGAATTGGTAACCATGTTTACTATAAACAACATACTCAGGGGGAATGAGATGTCCGGATGCAAAAAATCTACTATAATCAATTTTCAAAGGAATAATAATAATAAGGTTGACAAAACTCCCTTAATTTTGCAAACACCGTCGTCTCTGACCTCTCCAGTGAATGTAGATTTGAGCTCCCCTCAGATTAGAGAGACTCTCTATATGTTTCACCCGGTCTTATCAGGAGGATTAACAAGCATGTCAATTCAAACACATGCACCTCTGATCTATGAATGACTCTCTCTCTAGTTGTCGATGAAGATCTCAAGAGTAGAGAGAGCAGCTAAAGGTATAAGGCGGCATGATTTACCTAACAACCGAGGACCATGACCTAATTTTACCCCAAAAGAGCTTTATCAAATCAAGGCTTTAATCTCTCCCGAATCTCTCAGAGTTGGAAACTAAATATCCGATAATATACACCCAGTATATTCCAAACCGAAAATAGGAAGTTTCTAGATTTAGTTCGCGCGAGAGAACATAGTAGAGCAAGTAAACCGGGTCTTAAACGCCTTCTTGCAGCTTCACTCGAACAACTTAAATATAAATTATTTTGCCAAACAATCCATGCAACAGAGGAACTAACAATCTCCCCCTTGGTATTTTCGGCAAAATAAACAGACATTACGCATAGTACTTCGAGCAAAAACTAATAACCATTAATATCATCATGTTCAAGAAATTCAAAAAATAGCAAGGTTTTAATTCTAGCTATTAAAACCCATAAAAAACAAGCAGTCAACCAAAAAAAACTCCTTTATTTTCCACAAAAAAGAGAAGCAAGGGAAATATAAGAGTCTAGGTTGAGAACAAAAAATGCCTACCATACTGAAAGTAAAGAAAAGAAAAGACAAAATAGAATTACATTCTTCTACACAACGGGGACTTCTTCTTCTTGGACTTCATGTTCAGCAGGAACTTGTTCAACCGGGTACTTGATGTCGCGAGGTAGCGTAGTCAGGTTTAACATTGATACTGTCATCTTCTTGGTCTGTGCAGTCTTCTCCATGATATTAGACTAAAGCTGCCTGATAATTCTCCGTCTCATTGCAGCGAAAACAAAAGATGTTGAACCTATAGACACTCCCCTATGTCGTTGGTGTACTTTCCAGTAAACAACTTTGGATCAGCATTAAAAAAGAAGATGTTCTCCAGACATAGCACCATCGTATATCTTAAGCCAGGGATGTGGAGCAATCACCAACTTATAAATCAAAGGAGGAAAACCAATGGGGTCGATGAGTTTTTTCAAAAGGACACCAATTTGTTCAAAATTGATCTGGCCGATGTTAACCCTTCCCTTGTGGCCGATGGCATACAAAATTTGACCCATAAACTTGCTACTGCTCCTCTATGCAGATTTGGGAACCATTTCTTGATAGCAATACCAAAAAAAGCAGTGAATACTTAGTGGTCATATCTGTAGAAGGCAAATTCTGATCTACCCAGCATGACTTAGTCTTCTTTGTCAGAACACGAGCAATCTTGTCAAAGTCTTGCTCCCCCTAAAAGTCTTCAATAACATATGTACCATAGAAACCCTTAATGGCCCAGGGGTGATAAATATATCATTTCCTCTAATCATAAGGGTCTACCAATTAGCAATTACCTCTCTAAACACTTCTTGGAGGAAGTAACAGTGGGAAAGAGATTTACCTCCTTCAACAGATCCACAATCTTTGGAACTGTGTACTTCTCTTCAGGCATGATCTTCTCGTGAATCATAAATCTCTTTAGAACAATATCTAAGCTTTCAGCAAAGGAGTTAGAGGCAAACCAAACACCCTTCTTGTAAAAACCTAAGGAACTAGCACTTTTCTTCTTAGAAGGATTCCTGTTTTCTAAGTAGGACCAGACACTTGTTTAGCCACAGAAGCAAAAACTTGTTTGACCTTTTTTCTTCTTCTTCTTCTTCTTCTTCTTCTTCTTGCTAGCAATGCCTTTCTTCTTACGAGAGGGGATAATCTATCTTTATCGTGTGTGGCTCCTCATCACTTTTAATCCCTTCTTCATCAGCAACATTCTTCTAAGAGACGTCTTCTTCAGGGGATTTCCTATTGGCAGAGTTCTTCAAGGACTTCTTCTGGGAAGCCTTCTTTAACAAAAGTTGAAAAAAGGGAAAGAGTAATAGCCCTAGAGTGAAGAGTGAAAAAGTAACGAGGCAAGCATCAACGTGGCGGAGATCAGAAGATCGACGGAAGATCAGGATTTTATGAGCTCGACGTCCTCGATGGTAAAGTGATCCAAGAATTTCAACATCGGCACCAAGTGATCCTTGGTTCCGGATCGTTCCGAAGAGACCATCTTCCCGCGTGGGAATTTGGACGGCTCCGTTGTTTTCAAAGGAGTCGGAGCTGAAGATTTAGAAGGAGGACGTCGTTTAAGGTCAAAAGGAACGATAGCGGGGGTGCTTATTTTCTTCATCATGTCTGTGAGAAAATAGGTAAGTCCCAATGATATCCATATTGCAAAAAAAAAAAAGTATTAAGCAAATAAGCGACACTCACTTGAGTACGGGTAGTAGTAATAATCGTCGAAAAAATTGGGATCTGACAACAAGTGCATAGATCGCTCGTGTTTCAATAACTCAAGGATCTGAGAAATATCAGGAAGGTACCATTCTGAGTACGGAGGTAGCGAGCATGCAAAAAACAATAACGATTAGATACTTAACCAAGTTGTTAGAAAACATATAAGGCTCCGAGCCACACTAATCTTGGCAAAAAGGTTGAAATAGTGCGATAGATGAAGACCCTTGCTCCAAGCTCAGAACCCGGATCCTCGGTCCTCTCCACGGTCACCGAAGCACCGCGG
The DNA here is from genome assembly GCF_054948205.1 of Urtica dioica subsp. dioica. Lineage (NCBI taxonomy): Eukaryota > Viridiplantae > Streptophyta > Magnoliopsida > Rosales > Urticaceae > Urtica > Urtica dioica. The sequence goes on from NC_142761.1 coordinate 34,398,156, forward strand.
TCGGAGAGACTTCTCTTCCGTACACAAGAGTGAGGTAAGATAAAAAAAATCCTATCTTTATGTTTCTTAATCTCGAACTCGGAAAGCCCAGTATGCCGGTGATAAACTTTAGATAAGGCACTCGCGAAAATGGGCTGATCCCAGCATACCTCCCGTACGTAATACTAGCCCGTATCACGGCAAAAAGGAACATCATTCTCGAAGGAACGATGACGTCCAAGGGATCCGTTTTCATCCTCTAAACGACTCGAGAATCAAATTTCAAGTCTTGACGCAAAAAAACCTCCAATTTCCTAACAAATTTAGATAAAAACAAAAATAAAAACCCCAAGAGCTGGGGAACCCGAAGGTCCGAGCATCGCAAATATACAATACACAAAAAATTGCATAAATCCCTAAAAAAATTTAGCGGAAACAAACGTGCATTGAACCCACAATTCGTTATAAACGTCAAAGAAGCTTTACCAAAACAAAATTCCAACTGACAAAGCTATGAAATTCAGGGGAATTGCAGAAAGCACGCTCGAGAAGTCGAGAAGGCAAAGGAAGCACCAAAAACTCGAAGAGAAAGCAAAAAAAATTTCAAAATTTGGAAAAGACTATTTATACCCAAAATCACGGACAAGATGCAACGTGTCCAAGAAGCTTCTTTATCAAACGGCGGAGGCCAAAAGTCACGTTGATTCAGCAATGAATACAACCAAAACGATGTCGCATACATAAATCAACCCAGCAAGGGCAAGAGCAAAATGTTCTCTAAACATATATACCGAGAATAAAATTAATTATTAAAAGTGCTCACGGTATAATTGAATTGAAGATCATACCATGTAGTTCCTTACCATTTTTACTAAAATACTGACCGCCTATTATGCACGTAATGGGAATAGTTACTTGATAACCACCAGAGACGTGTGATTGCTTGCCCCACATACTTGACAAGGCCTATAATATAAGAAGAGATGGCTGAAAGAACGAATTCGCATTTTGGTACACCTAAGAACACGTCAGAAGTTTCACCTATCATTCAACATCCTCTAATACTTGCTCTCTTTTTCTAGATTCGTGTATATTCAGAGATAATTTTACATAGAAAATCGATGTTCTCGGGACTGCGTGCTCGGAATCAAGTGCTCTTCTTAACACAATTATTTTACTAATTTTGTCTGTCAACAATATATAATTTTTTTTTATTCAAAACCGAAAATAAATACGGCATATGTTGGCCTCAACTAGGCGGAGCACCAATATGCTTATTATCAGATAAATACAAACACACACACACACATAGGCGGAGCCAGGTGGGGGCCAGGGTGGGCCAATGCCCCCCCTCAATTTTTTAAAATTATTTTTTAGACCCAAATTTTTATATTTTTTTATAATTTTACCCCTAAATTTTACTAATAATTATGTTTTTGACCCAAATTTGTAAGTTTTTTTTCAATAATGCCCCTCCTCAAAAATATTTCTCAAATGTGCCCCCCTTAATTGAAATCCTGGCTCCGCCACTGCACACACACACACACACATATATATATATATATATATATATATATATATATATATATATATATATATATATATAAACATATATAGGTATGTGTATCTTCTAGGGCTTCCAGTGGAAAAAGTAGCACTGTTGATTGTCTTTCTCTCTGAAACCGTAAACGCCGTCGTCCTTGACGATCCAGTTGCAGTTCCTAGGACAGACATCCACGTCCCTCCTAGCATCAAAGACGGTGAAAGAGCCCGAGCCAACCAGAGTGTCAAAGCTGCAGAAGTACAGCGTGCTCTCATCGAAGTTCACGCGGAACTTCCAATCCCACGACTTCCCGGCTGTCAGAATCCGATCTCCGAGGTCATCGTCCTTAGACTTGCAGTGCATCCTAAGTTGTTTCTCCTGCGTCAACCCGTTCGTGATTTTCACAGTCGTTGGAAATATCCACACCCTGTCAGGGTGCACTGAACCCAAGACTGTCGTCATCATCATCGTCGCAAGTAGAATGGTCAAGCCCAGAGTAGATGAATTCATGGTGCTGTGTTTTCTTGTATACTCACTCTATTCTTTCTAGGGGTTTAGTGCATCCATATATATATACTTTTCATAAGTAATTGGTTTGTTAATTGGGTAACGACAATATGCTAATTATAAATATTATTTTTCAATTATAAACATACTATCAATTGACATTCATGTTCAACGTTGATCCGTATAATTCCGTGTTTGTAACGGTGATATTGTTTATTTTTAGGCAATAGATGTATTTTCCTTGAATGAATAGTGTTGATCATATCCGACCATCGCTAACTATGACACATTGTTTTGTTTAAAGAATAATTCTAAATAATTTCTACTGCACAATTACTAGTGGCGGTTTATTTTTGAAATACCTATATTTTTTCGTTTACTAGTTCTCAGTAGTAACTAATTTAATTTCAATGCCTTCCTTTTTTTAGTATTCATAATAATGTTTAGAATATACATTACCACAAATTGTTAGTTTTACAAACAATGAAAATATTTAGTCGTTTATAATTTATCTTAAAAATAAAGTGAGAAATTTAAACTGCTCAAATTTTTCTAAAACAATAATAGAAGAAACAGTGCGGTTTTATTTAGTCAATCTGTAGTGCGAATACAATACAGAATCAATGTGTTAGACAATTTATTTCAATGCAATAAATAGATAATGTAAAATGGTGCGTAAAGTAATTAAATGATGACACAGATAGTACTCACCCGGTTCTAAAACTTGTGAGGCCTAAAGCAAATTAATTTTTATATGCCTTTTTAATGTTTATTTAGATTATTTAGTATATTTGAGCCTAAAAAATATATATTTTAGGCCTAAAATATATTAGATTTAGGCCTTTTTTTTACATGATTTAGCCTTTTATTTAGTGGGGGCCTAAAGCAAGAGGTCAAGTTCGGTGCGACTTTATTTACTCTGGAGGATAGTTTGCCTTGTGAAAAAAGAAATTCACTATATGATAAGTAGTTAGTACTACACAACGGTATACTACACAACGATCATATATGAATGATCATCACTTCAAGGTAATTTTTCTATTATTATACCCGTGAATTTCAACTCAGACTCCCCTTAAATTTGAGTTCCCCTAAGTTTCACTCAAGCACTCCTCAAGTGTTCATATCTCTCGATTACAACACGCGTGAATACAAATAACGAATTACAAAACCCACAAACTCCAACACTAATTAAACAAGTAATAGTACATAAAGTATTAGTAGCACACACCACAATCAGTTTTCCAGTCAACCGATCTTGAACGCCTAAGAACCCTGATTGTATGAATAAATGCGTCAAAGATTACCAATGGCAAAATGTTGCTTTTTATAGTTATCATCGTATCTGAAAGTCCAATTAGAGTTTTCGTACCCATTCATGCATAGCAAACACTCGTAGAAGGTCTTCCGTGGACAATATTAGTAAAACTGGAACGTCCCATAAATATAAATTTTGCAAATAGCGGACAAGATGTCTTAACATATTATGAGGCATGTTACACAACATCTAGTTAAGATAGATTTTCTAATGTAAAAATAAGTCAATAATGCATGTAATTACTAGGATATTTTTTTGAAGTCAATATAAAGCCTCATTTTTCGAGTAACGACAACACGGTAATTATCAATACTTGTTTTCAATTATAATATATACATATTATTAATTGACATTAATATTTAACGTTGATCTGTATTCCGTGTTTGCAAAGGTGATATAATTTAATTTTAGGCAATAGATATATTTTCTTGAATGAATAGTGTTGATCATATCCGAACATCTCAAATTATGATGCATAATTTGTTTACCTGAAATATTTTAGATAAATTCTACGGCACAAATTGCTGAGGATTTATTTTGAAATACTTATAACTTATTTTTTTACTATTGGATGATCTTCCCTTTGGATTAAAAAAAAACATTTGATGATCATCTCTTAATAAATTACCAAACATTTTATTTTGATAACTTTCTGATTCCTACTTCATCCATATTGATTGCCTTTTTCAAAAAAAATATTTCTTTTATTTTTTATTTGTGAATTTAATTCAAAAGTTAATTTTAAGCAATTCCTAATATTTTTTTTTTACACTTAACGTTTCTTAATCGCCCAAATTCCCCAATTTCAATTTCCATCAAAGTCATTTTCGTATTTTATCTATCAAATTAATTTTTTTTAAATAATGACTTTTTCTTAGAAATATAAGTGAATTTTTACCTTCAAACTAACTTCTGAATATAATATATATCAATTGATAACCACTTTTATCTCCCGTTATGCTAGTTATTTTTGGGTTCCTCGGTAACTCTGCTTTATCTCCCATTGTGGTAGTTTGTTTGGGATTCCACAGTGACCACTATTAAAAATATAAATTAAAGTGTGTTTCATTGTTTTGACGTTACCGTGCTTTTAGATCAGCGGTAAGAAAAGTTGCTGCTTTCAAAAGCATATAATTATTTCGTAAACTATTTTAAAGTAGTTGTAACGGTTAGGAGAAACAAATTTAATGCTTGATAGGATATATATTAATATTAATATGTAATTGTTGTCGATCGTTTTAAAAAATTATTAAATTTTTTGTGACTTACAGATAATTCCATATGAAAATCCAAACGAGGCTCACACAAGGCTCACAAGGAAACCCGATCCAAGCCCATAAAATAAAAAAGACTGATCCAGGCTAAGAAAGGCAAAAACAAACAAACCACAGACGCGCGCCGTATAAAGCGCCAGCGCGACTAGCGCGATGAGCCTTCCGCGTGTGCTTGGCTTTCGGCCAATCCGATTTTTGTGGTTCTTTTCAGCCCTCCAACGACTATAAATACCCCTCTCCTCGAAGAAAAAAAGGTACACAATCATTCGATTACAGAGTCGTAAACGTTGCCTAGTAACCTCCACACTTGCTTTCACTATGCTCGAACACGCACTAGTACAAAATATAGCATCAGGTGCGATTTTTTTCGCACCTGAAAGTGCAAACGTTGCACCTGATGACCCTTTCCGCTGCGACTTTAGATGCGATAAAGTCGCATCTGAAAGTCCGCACCTTATCATTTTAGGTGCGATCGACTTTCCGCACCGGAAAGTCATCACTATCAGGTGCGACATTTTATGTGTGACTTCTCGCACCGAAAGTCGCACCTAAATTTACTCCAAAATAATATATTAAGGCGGGATATATATTATCAGATGCGACTAGTCGCATATGAAACATTCGCGCGAAAAGTATCAGATGCGACTAATCGCATTTGATACTCATTCCCGCCTAATATTTTGGCAGGATACATTACAATCAGATGCGACTAGTCGCATCTAAAACCTTCGTGCGAAAAGTATCAGATGCGACTAGTCGCATCTGATTATCTTTAGTTTTTTTTAAAATGCTGATTCTAATAGAATCAACATATAAAAAGATTCTATTAGAATCAATTTTTTTGTAAAATTAATTAAATAATTTCAATAATAATAATTATATAATATTAATTAGAATAATAATTATACATATGTTGATTCATATAATAATTATATAAATCATTTAATAGAAATTCTAATATTAACAACATAAAATTTGATAATTTACGTTCAATAAATTAAAAAAAAATTACAAGCTATTCCTTTTGTTTCCCTTTTTCACTCGGAGGGTTCCAATTCTTCAATGCACGACCTCCTCTTCCGCCAGATCTTCCTCCTGCGCATTGGCGTCCTTGTGCGCTGCCGCTCGGACGATGCCGCTGACACTCTACCGAATTTGTCGTCTGAGCATTCGGCATTGAAGCTGATGGCGGCGTTTGATTATTCGGCATTGAAGCGGATGGCGGCGTCTGAACATTCGGCATTGAAGCTGATGGCGGCGTCGTCCCAGGGTGCAGCATCACGGGGGATGTCTACATGGGAGACGGATGCTGCTGTGTGTAGGCAAAGAACTGTCGCTGAAAGGCTCCATTTGAGTTCGTTGCTCACGCCTCATCTCTTCCATTGCGACCTGTTGTACGGCCAACGCTGCTTGTAGCTCGCTAACCACTAGATCTGGAACGCGTCTCGATGACGAACCCGATGACAAGTTCTCGTCCTGAGGCTGAGCCAAGAGATACGAGGATCTCGGGATCGAGGGACCTATCCCGACATACCAATCTTGACGTTGCCCGAGAACAGTATCCATCGCGTACTGCTCCGCCTGGTCTATGTCAAATCTTTGGCCTGACTACACTGCTTGTCGCTGAATATCCTTGACGTGAGTCCTATTTCGCGCCTTCAAACATAGGTTAAAAAAATTATTAAGATTATCGAATATTGATTATTAAGTAGTTAACACAAGTAACTTACAAATGGTTGTTTCGCCCAATCTGTCGTCCAATTGCCTTGATCATCTTGATGTCTTTTCTTCCACATGTCTAACGCCGAGGCCAAAGTCCCACATGCAACGTATATGCACCGGGCCGCCATACAACGCTTTCTCTGGTAGATGAATCGCCACGTGAACCATGATCGTGAAAAAAGCTGGTAGAAATATCATATCAAGCTTACACAAGATCTTGATGATGGACTCTTGCGCATTTTCAAGATCTTCTACTCCCAAGGTTCTCGAACTTATCAACTTGAAAAAGTTGCAAAGCTCGGAGATCGTTTGCTGTATTTCTTTTGGCATAAAGGGACGAATACCAACAGCCAACAACCTCTGCAAGATCACGTGGCAATCGTGCGACTTCAAACCTGTGAGTTTTCCGTCAGCAGTCACATTTTTCTTCAAATTCCCAGCGAGCCCATCTGGGAATTTGACAGATTGTAGGAACTCGGTAAATCGCTGCCTCTGATCAAGGGTTAAGGTGTATGATGCTCGCGGTTTGTACCAAGAATCCCTTTGTTTTTTCAAGTGGAGAGCGGTCTTGATGTCCAAGTCCATCAAATCAAACCTCGCCTTATCGGTGTCGAAGTTCTTCTTTTCTAAGCTGAGCATGGTTCCGAGAAGATTCTCGCACACATTCTTCTCTATGTGCATGAAGTCCATATTATGCTTCAACTCCAAATGTGACCAGTACGACAACTCGTAATCCTTTTCTTGGCCAAATTTAGTTCGCACTCGGCTCGCTTTCGTTTTCTGCCCACGGAGCCAGCATGTTTTCCAGTTGTCGTGCAAGACACACTAGCCAACTGAGCGAGTATGTCTTGTGGAGTCAACTTCTCGGGTTTACTGCGTTTCTCGTGGCGATCCTTGTAGTGATCGGTGCTTTTCCTCAATTGGTGACGCGTACGCAAGAATCGACGATGGTCGTACACGATCCTGTTTCTGACTTTCAAAGACGGTGTGCCAAGGTTGAACGTAGGGCAAGCGAGATACCCTTGGCCACACCATCCCGATAAATACGATCGAGTCGGAAAATCGTTTATCGTCAAGAGTAGCGCGGTACGCAATCGAAACACTTCATCGTTGGCGCCATCTCGAACGCGGAATCCGGTCTCCCACAGTTCTTTCAGCTCTTCAACAACTGGCTGCAAGAACACGTCCATGTTCTGTCCTGGTGAGTGAGGCCCCGGGATCAAAAGCATCAGCATCAGGTACTCTTTCTTCATGCACAACTAAGGCGGCAAGATGTACGCAGTTAGTACCATAGGCCACATGCTGTACGATAGACTCATTTCTCCGAACGTATTAAATCCATCCGCAGCTAGTCCAAGCCGTACGTTTCTAGGCTCTGCAACAAAGCCTGGGTATCTCTCGTCCAGGTTTTCCACGTCGTACCATCCGCAGGATGTCGCAGAACACCAACTTCCTTGACGCGATCTCTTTCGTGCCACTGCATCAGAAGCAACGTGTGTCGAGACGCGTACAACCGCTTCAATCGATCTTTCAGGGGAAAAGATCGCAAAATCTTTTGCGGTATCATTTTTCAAGTTGGCTTCCATCTGCTCTCGTTGCATACTGGACACACGTCGGCTTCCGCGAGATCTTTTCGAAATAGGACACAGTCGTTAATGCACACATCGACCATCTCGTATCCCATGCTAAAACGCTTCAGCTTCGCCTTTGTCTCGTAATGCTTCTCCGGAATTCGATTACTAGCTGGATGAGACTTCCACAAGAGCTGCAAGAGTTATGTGAACGACTTGTTCGTCCAATGGTTCATCACTTTGAGGTGAATCAACGAAACCAAGCAGGACAAAGAAGAAAACTCTTTGCATCCAGGGTACAATTCCGCTTCCAACTCGGCGAAGAGGTCTTCCACTTGCTCATCTGCACGTACCTCGCTATGAGTCGGCTCCGTAGCATCGTCAAAATCATCGTGATGCAATCCTCCTATTCCTCTCTGATCTGATTCTCCGATGGAATCTTCTTCATGAGGAAGGACGACAGGCTCGAGCTCGCTGTGATGATACCATTTTGTGTAGCCTGGGGTAAACCCCTTGTTCAGCAGATGATTCCTGACAACCCCAATGTCGTACCATCTCACGTTGTTGCAAGGCTTGCAAGGACATCGATATTTGTCATTTTCGGTAGGGAATCTTCTTGCAGCGCGAATAAACTCGTTAACCTCGCTTTTGTACTGCAATGTCACCTGATTATTCTCCATGATCCAATCTCTACTTGGATTGGACATTTCACTGAATGAGAGCGAAAAATGAAAGTTGTGAAGAGTTATTGATAAAGGACAGAGAACAAAATGAAAGAGAGATTATGAATTGTATGTTATTTTGAAGTCGGATTGAATAAGTTAGGAGTTTTTAGACTAATTGATTCGAAACTCTACCGAAATTTCGGCAGAGTTTCCCCTATTATACTGACAAACCAAAAACCTACAAAATTATTTAAAAACATATACAAACCATCTAGAACTATCCTACAAATTAGCTCAGTCCTAAACCGAACCTCCGTGGTTCGGTCACAACATTTTATAAATGAAAAACCGAAATAAGCAAAATATCACAAACTATCAAAACATGTCACAAACTATTTTTCTTATTTAAAGTTACAATTTCATTTCATGTTAAATCAACTATACAAAACTAATCACAAATTCATTAACTTAATTTTAACATAAACTTAATTTTATACTAAACATGTCAGAAATTATCAAAACATGTCACAAAACACAATTAAAACTTAGTTTTAACCTAAACTAATCAAATTATTAAACATGTGACATTATCAATTACAATTACTAATCAATTTCAATGTAACATATTACAATTACAATTTTTAATTTCATTAACGAATTTTAAACTAAAGAACCTATTCATGTAATTATTAGACTAATTACAATTCCTATCAATTACAATAAATCAAAACTAATTAAAACAAAACAAATTTAAACTAAACACTAACCTATACTATATCACAAACTATATCAAAACATGTCAAAAAAACAATGAAAACTTAATATTAACCTAAACTAATCACATTATTAAACAATTGAAGATATCATATTAATACTAATTAAGTTACAATCAATTTAAACTTTTAACCTAAACTAATGGAATTATTAAATTTAACAAAATTACTAAACATGTAAATTTATCAAATTAATACTAATTAAGTTAAACATATACAAAATTAATTCCTAACACATATAAACTTAATCTAATTAAAATTACTTAACACCATATACAAATTAATTCCTAACACATATAAACTAAACATACAATATACAATATACTAATTACACAGATATACAATATACAATATATAAATACTTAAAAAGAAACAAAAAAAAGTACTAACCTGGGACTCGGAGAGGGAGGATAGCGGCCTGGGTCGGAGATGAAGTACCCGAACGGGGCTCGGCCAAACAGGGCAGCGGGCTCCGGCTATTGGAAGGCCGCGGGAACGGGGCTCGGCCGAACAGGGCAGCGCCGGAGATGTGGTCGGAGTCAAGAAAGCCGTCGTCTTCTACAAGGGCAAGCCTCTAAAGGGCCTCAAGGCCAAGGGGCTGAGCGCACGGCGACGTTCGGAGGGGCTCGGGACGTGGCTGTGAGGTAGAGAGAGAGAGAAACATTCGGAGTTTAAGCAACAACAATTTCAGTGAGTGAGAGAGAGAGAGAAATACCAGTGGAGGTCGCAGTAGGACCGACGGCGGAGAAAATCTGGTGGAGAGGTCGCGCTTAGGTCGTGGTCTCAGTGAGGCAGAGAAAGATAGAGAGAGAGAGCTGTAGGAGAGGTTGTGGGGTGGCCTTAATGGTTGTGGAGGTCGTCTGTGGTGGTTTGTGGTGGTGGAGAGGCCGGAGAATAGTAGAATCGCGAGAGAAATTTAAAAAAAAAAAAATAAACCGGCCGAACAACTGGAGAAGACGAAGTGCAGAAGATTTGATTTTATACAAAAACCTAAATTACAGGTGCGACTTTGTCGCATCCGATGGATCTTTCCGGTGCGAGTAGTCGCACCCGATGGATCTTTCCGATGCGAGTAGTCACATCGAATGATATAAAAAATTAATTAAGAAAGCCACGTCATAACTGAATGAAAAAAGAAGGGGGATAATTGGCCCGCTTAAAATTTTAAACAATCAGGTGCGACTTTGTCGCACCTAAAAGTTTTTTTAACTATCTTGTGCGAGAAGTCGCACTTGATACTAAAAAGAAAAAACAATTTTAGCGAAATTTTTTGGACTTCTGGGTGACAATCGGGTGCGACTAGTCGCACCCGAAAGTCATTTAGATGCGATATTTAGGTTCGATTAGTCGCATCTAATAGTCATGTGCATCAGAAAATCAAATTTGTAGTAGTGACGATTCTCTCAAATATTCTCTAAGTATAACGGCGCTCCCACCTCACCCACAGCAATCAGGCTAATGTTGAGCGTCGGAGCATGCGACAGAGGAACTACCTCTGCGCCCGTCTTAGGTCCCCACGATGAACAACAAACGTTCTTGAGCAAGGGGAAGAAACTCGTGACTTTCGAGTTTCTACAAACCCGGCTCCGAAATCTTCGACGTCTCCGATTTTCTGCGATAAATGTAATAATTATTTATATAAAGGTAATTAATAATAAGATATTTTTTGGTGTATGAATAATATATTAAAGTGGATGCCTATAGCGATTGTAGAAAATAAATTATAATTTTTGGTGATATAACCAAAATTATTTGATAAAAGAATATAAAGATAATTGTAATTAAAGGTAAAGTAGGAATAAAATAGTTATAAAAGACAAAGTTCCAGCCAAAAGCAAAACTATGTCAAAAAAGATACAAAATGTAACTTTTAGATTTTTTGTTAAAACATTGAATATCAGTTTTGAACTAAAAAAAACACAATTTTACCCAGCATTTAAATATAATTTTAGCTTTAAACAAAATTTATGCTTATTAAACAATGCCAAACAGAGTCATTATATGCAACTATATATAAATTCTCAATAGCAATTTGTTTATTGTTTTTACAAGTGGCTAATTTTTATCATTGTTAGTTACAAGCAATAACTGCCCACTATATATACAATAGACTCTTTTATTAGACTATAAAATAATTGTTTTGTATTTTTGAATTTGTTCTCAATTCGCCAATAAAATAAGCAGTCCAATCTTCTTTCAGTAAAAATGACGTCCTCTTTTTTTTTCTTTGTATTTCATGGTCTATTTGAAAAGAAATTAACCCTTTTGTTGTCGCATGAAAATGAACAACGATTTAAAACTTCAGACAGTTCGATCCAAGGCCGGACGAAGTGGCCGCACCCAAACCAAGGGTGTGAACTCGAAAGTCTTGAAACACTCATACCGGTGCCTCGTACTTGGGAGTTTTGAAACACTCGTACTTGGGTGTTTTGAAACACTCGATCCCATATGCGAGGGAGAATGGAGTTTTCCCGGTGGCATTCCGGACAGTCGTCAGGTAAGCCCATAGGATGAATGGTAGCACTTCGGCCCAGGCGCCTTTCTTGTCTTCGAGCTTCTTTTTAAGATCGCTCTTTATAGTCTTGTTGACTGCTTCGACATAGCCGTTGACCTGTGGATGACACGGCGAGGAGAACATCTTGCTGATCTTTAGTTGGTTGCAGATATCTCTTACTCGCGGATTGTCGAATTATGTGCCATTGTCGGTCACAATCGAGGCGAGATTCCGTGTCGGCAGATGATGTTCTTCCAGATGAAATTTATCGTATTTGCCTCGGCGATTTTGGCAAGTGGCTTGGCTTCCACCCATTTGGTGAAGTAGTTGATGGCGACGATGGCGTTTTAATATTGTCTTGGTGCTCTAGGGAGGTTGCCAATGATGTCCACGCCCCATTTGGCGAAAGGTCGGGGGATGATGATGCTGCTCAACGGAGTCGGTGACTGCCTTGGGATGTCGGAGAAGCGTTGGCACTTGTCGCAGCGCCTCGCGCATTCGACTCGACTCTAATGGGGCATCGGAGCAGCGGCGTTGAACCGCACTTGTAGAGCATGTCATATCAAAGCGTATACTTGGATGCTAGGGCTTTCAATTTGTCGGATTCCTTGCGGTCTTCGGGGAGTTCCCCTCTTCGCAGGGATTCGATAATTGGGCTCATCCCCAATCCGTCTTCGTCTCGGGAGACGGATGGTCGTGGAAGAGATTTGATTGGGACAGTCCCAAATCTGTCTTCATCAATGGCGGACCCGAGACAAGCAAGGGCGTCAGCGTCAAAGTTGTATTCTCTCAGGATTTGGAGGATCTCGAACCAAGAGAAGGCATCGAGCATGGAATTTGTCTTTGCCAGGTAGGCGACCATGTTAGGCTCCTTGGAATATATTCGTCTTTAACCTGGTTTATGATCAACTGCGAGTCGTAGTGTATTCGCAGGTTTTTGGCGCCGAGCTTGTGTGCTAGCTCTATCCCTATGATAAGGGCTTCATATTTGGCCTCGTTGTAGGAGGCCTGGAATCCGTAGTGGAAGGTGTACCGTAACTTTTCTCCATCGGGGTTAGTTAGTATGATGTCAGCCCAGCCCCTCGGGCATTGGATGCTCCATCTACGTGCAATTTCCAGGTGGGACTCATTGGGTCAACCTTTCTCTTTTGTACCAACAAATCGTTGGTCGAGTAATTTTCCGCTCTTCCTATGTCGGGAGTATAGGGGAACTCTACCACGAAGTCGGCTAAGGCCTAACCCTTTATAGCCGTCCTTGGGTGGAACTCAATCCCGTACTAGCTCAATTATTGGGACAAGATCGCCATGCGAGCCGATGTTCCCTTTTTGAAGAGCTTTACCAATCGGGTGCTTAGTTATGACCGCGATAGGGTGAGCCTGGAAATATGGGATTTTAAGCTGCCATCACGAGAGCTAGAGAAAGTTTTTTTATCTCGGTGTAGCGCATTTCGGCGTCAAGTAAGGCCCAAGTAGTAGATTGGCCGTTGGGCCTTATCTTCTTCGCGGATCAGAATGGCGCTTACTGCTCTTTGAGAGACGGCGAGGTAGATGTAGAGAATCTCACATTCTTTAGGTTTGGAAAGGAATGGTAGGAAACCGAAGTAGGCCTTCTTTTCTGTGAAGGCTTTCTCGCAGTTTTCGGTCCACTCAAAGCCATCTGTCTTCTTTAGAGCTTTGAAGAACAGTTGACAGTTGTCGGTTGCCTTCGACACAAAGCACGTCTGAGAAGCAATCTGACCATTCAGGCTTTGCACCTCTATCCCTCGTCGGCTGATGATATAACCCAAGAATTACACGGATTCGACCCCGAACACACATTTGTTGGGGTTAAGCTTCATTTGTAGCGACGAAGGATTGTGAACATCTCCCTTAGGCCGTGTACATGATTAGTTGCATGTAGGCTTTTAACGACCATGTCTTCCACGTACAGTTCCATAGTCTTACCGCTTTGATTGGCGAAAATCCGATTGACCAATCGTTGGTAAGTAGCTCCCGCGTTCTTAAGGCTGAAAGGTATGACCTTGTAACAATAAAGGCCTCGATCAGTGACAAAGGTTGTCTTAATCTGATTGGGCTCATGCATTCGAATCTGGTTATAGCCCAAATAGGTGTCCATGAGGCTGAGGAGTTCATGGCCGGCCATGGCGTCGACTAGTTGGGCGATGCACAGGAGTGGGAAGCAGTCCTTTGGGCAGGCTTTGTTAAGATCTTTATAATCTATGCAAATGCGCCATTTCCCTTTAGGTTTTTGCCCCATTACCACGTTGGAGACCCACTTGGGTACTTAGCTTCTCGGATGAAGTTTGCGGTGAGAAGTTTCTCAACCTCTTCATTTATAGGTATCGTTCTAGGTTGAACGTTCGTCTAGCCTGCACTTTTTCAGCGATGCTTTGGTCGTCATTCAACTGGTGCACTATTAGGAATTCTTGCCGACGAGAAGATTTATTTGTAATTTTCGCTGAAATATTGATAAAATAAAGTTTCGACATTTATAATCTATTTGAATTGAAAGCGTTATCTACTATTGCAAATAGTTACAACAAACGTTCATCAATCCTTAGTCTCCGTATTAAACTGAGTCACGTGCTGGGCACCTGAGTTCCAGCAGTGAACTAAAACAAGGTCGGTGACTGATTCAAGCCTGGGTAGCTGTATCTGCAGTCACATATGTAGAACACAAGTGAAGGTTGATCACTTAGTGGGAGCATTCTACACTTGTGGTAAGTGTACGATCCAGACATACTTTTGTTATGGATTTGTCGTGTAAGGACCGTTACGAGCACCAACCAGGGTCACTATAATGGTCACAGTGAGACTTGATCTAAATCCTGAAGTGTTCATGGACTTCTAGATCTTGTTACTTAGTTCTTTGATTCATCACGTAAAAGGCCAGTTGAGGTTGCATAAACAGATGTTTTGGGAACTCGGGACTTGATCGGAGAAGGGAAGTGTTTCACAGATACGGAATCCAGCCTTCCTAAAAGAAGGTAAACGTTCTCTCACCTAAGGATTGATTCCAGAACCGATAGATTGCGCGCACTCTCGAAGTAAGTAACGTTCGAGAGAATCTTTCGCTGGGGAAGCAACAATGCTTAGGGCTCATATGTATGGGAAATGTATAACAAAATAATTGACCTCTTCTCGATATGGGTTAAACCTGGAGGATCTTGATCACGTACTGACTATTTCAGTGGACACTCGTCACGACGAGTAAATATAATTCCAGTATTAAAGGAGAGTTCCGTTATAGCTTACCCGGTGGAGTATTGACTAAGATTAGACGAATCGATCGAAAAAGAGAAAGAACTATTTCGTCTTTTTGATAGGATTCATTAATATTCAACTATTGGGTCCATAGTCCCCGATTCGGCTTCGATAAAGACGATTAGGAACTTTCTAATAATAATTTTTTTTATTATAATCTCACATGTTGTAATATGATTAGCAGCATAAATTCGGAAATTTGTTTATTTGTCGAATTAACTATTTATAGTGGAATTAATTATTTGTTGTTGGATCAAGTAAATAATTAATTGAATTTTGAATTGGGCCTTATGGGCATTGCAAAATTCGAAATTCATTGGCCCTTGGAGAAGCAATTAATTTGTCCATACCCACATTGGGTATATTCGGGAAACGCCCAAAAACAAAATCCTTTGCTCATGGGCACATGAAATTCGAAATACCCATAGTGGGTATATTGGGAAAACGCCTAACTTTTCTCTTTCATGATTTAAATAAAGAGAGAATAATATTTAAAAGGAAATAAGATATTTGTCTTTATTCTCTCTATATTTGGATTTCTAATATCTAGGAGATAATATTAGATATTATCTCACTATTTAAAAGGGAATAAGATATTGCCTTTTTAAATAAATTCTTTATTTAAAGGAAGATATTATGGAAAAATATATCCTACATTATGATCTAAGGGTTAAGAGAGAAAGTAGAAATTTAAATAAAGATCTAACGGTTGATCTTTAATTGGAGACTAGAGTTTCCTAAAACCTCTCCATTCCACTACTATAAATAGCGGTTCAAGGGAAGAGAAAATTAAGGTACCTGATTGCTCTAAAATTTTCATCCATTCCCTCTCTGTGGTGGACGAAAATTTCTCTCTCCCTTGCCCTCGGAACTCCCTGATTCCAATTCCATAAACACGGTGCGACCTGAATTCATTGTTCGAGGTCGTAGTAAGATAAAGATTATGCCCACTCATATTTCCTATTCGTCTCGAAGATTATGTTTCGGAAGATTGCGGTGTCATCAACGACGGCTTGAAGCTGATCCCGAAGTTTCAGAAACAACACGAAGGAGTAATCTTATAAAGACTGAAGACGGATTTGTCAAAGCTTGAAGATTCAGTTCGTGAGCCCAACGAGTAAGCGTTACTAGAACTTAATCTATTTTTTTTATCGGTTGCTTGTTTGCTCTCATACTTTTATAGTACACACAAGTAAATCTAGATTCTTGTTTAATAACCACCTTAATTAACTTTCGAGTAGCGTAAATATTTTTCCCGCACGGTTATTAAAGGTGAATTAATCACCAACATGCACTATGACCTCGGGTTCAATTCCATGTATGTCTGCATGAGTCCATGCGAAGAAATTCTTAAATTCCAGGGGGAAAGTAGCAAGCTGAGTCTTTATGGTGAATGGAAGTTGGACGCCGATCTTCACTACTTGGTCCAAGTTTGGATTCGTCTAGCGTAACTGATGTGATATCGTCGAAGGTTTCGACTGTAAGTCTCTCAATTTTTTCTCGAGGGTCGAGTTCTTTGAACTTCCTTGCGTCCTTCAGGTTACATGGATAATCATTTTCTAGTTGGAAGATTGTGTTAACCATTTTTTCGGCAGATTTGCAGTCAACTCCTTGGATGTAGCATATTCTGGCCGGGGATTGATCACCAGCCATGATGCCGATTCCCTATTTGGTTGGGAACTTCACTAGTATGTGGTATGTAGAAGTAATAGTCTTTAGTCTGTTCAGCATGGGTCGCCCGATGATGACATTATAGGGTGACTCTTGGTTAACCACTAGGAAGGGACCATGTGAATGACTTTGATGCCTCTGAGAGTTCCGAAGGTGACCGACAGATGGATGATACCATCTGTCATGACTCTCTCCCCAGTGAACCCAAATAAGGGCATTTGGGTCGGAGTCGGGCATAGCCCCCCAAGCTTCATGCGCTCTAGGGTGGTCTTGAAGATTATATCGGCAGCACTGCCGTTATCGATTGGACCCCACTTCATCAGGTTGTTTGCCGCCTGGGCTTTGAGAACTATCACGTCATTGTGCGGATGCACAACTGGCCTGGCCTCTTCGTTAGAAAATAATACATCGTCTCGTGAGAAACAAACATAGTTTCCTCGTAGGTGAGGTGATGTGCATAGCGGCGTCTTCTTAAGACACGGCCCTTAGGAATTTTTTTCCGTTGTTAGGCTGAAACTCCACCTTGCGGACCACCCAGTATGGTGGTCACAACGTGGAGTTATGGATTAGCAGCAACAATAGCTCTAGTTCGGTCGGCAGTAGCGGTTGCTCCTCTTCCTTTGCTAGACTGTGGTCTGCTTGAGGTGGGGCCCATATCGCTAATCATGCGCAACACAAACTCTATCAGCTCACCCTTTGGATTAAAGCCTCGATTTACCTTTGAGATTGTAGCATTCGGAGGTTAGGTGACCTATTCCTTATTGAACTCGCATTATCTAGATCGGTTGCGAGTCGTGGGGTCGTTCTTCATTGGAGCCAGGGCGGTGAACTTGTCACGGGCCAAAGTCAAGATTCAATCCGGCATTATGTTCAACGATGTGAACGACTAGTAACCCTTAAAGTCTCCCATAAGTCACGGCTTCTGGGGCACGGGGGGATGGCTATTGGAAGCCCGACTCCTCTTATTTCGCATTTTACGGGAGTCTCCTTGCTCATGGCTAGGTTCGTCTCGACGACAAGAGCTTTGATTGTTGCTCTTGCGGTGTCGAGGTAATCTTCGACTCCCATGAAGATCTTGGCTCGACTCATTAACTCAGTCATGGTAGAAGGGACACGGCTGACGACGGACTTCAGGAAGTCACTTGTGCGCAAGCCTTCAATGATGGAGACGATTGCATCACTGTCATCAAAGCGGTCGATCTTATTCGATTCTTTAGTGAATCGGGCGAGGTATCGTCTAAGAGGCTCGCCACTCTCTTGCCTGATTGACCACAAGTACATCTTGGTCTTCTTTTGGACCATAGACGTAGCGAAGCGTGCCAAGAACGCGTCCTTCAAGTTTTTGAACGATTGGATGCTCTCCGGCCTTAAGTTCTTGAACCACTCAATGCCGGGTCCGGCGAGGGTAAGACTAAAAGCTTGGCACATGACGTTGAGAGCGACACCCGACATCGTCATCCAGGTTTCGTAATGCTGGATATGGTAAGCGGGATCCGCTTTCCCTTCGTAAGGAGAGAGAACCTCGGCCAGTATATGGGCTGTGAAAGGCGAGGAGTTTTCCTTGACGACCCCATAGGCGTTTCCACCTACTCCGTATTCTCAGAGATCTCGCACTTCGTTTCGAAGATTATGTATCATGGTGACCACATTGAGACCGGTAGTCGGAGTAACTCCCTGTTCGGGAGGAGTCACTAGTCGCCTCTCATTAGACCCTTGATCCGTGCGGCGATTCCCGTTAGTAGGGGACCTTGGAGGGATGTTTGGCCGAGAGCTTAGTCGCTCTCTTAGGTCTTCGCCATGCTCATTACGTTGGGCGGTAAGGCGATCCCTAAGATCCGAGTTCGCTGCACGGAGGTGAAAGCTTTATCTTAGGCGTCGCGCTCTTCGCCTGCCGTTTCTTTCCACAACATTCTCCTTTTGATCAAGTCGGTCATGGGCCGAATGTCATGAGTTGCTTTCTTGGGAGGCTGCAGGTGTGTCCCTCATCTTAGGTGAGGGGTCCAAAAGACCAACTTCATTCACTGTGGGGAGTCCCCCGTGCTTAGTGAGAGAAGTCTCGATATCCTCTGAATCATCAAGGCCTTCTTAATCAGGGTCGCGGTTGCGAATTCCTCATTGAGGTTTTCGGATTCCCCGTTGGAGATCACCGTGCTATGCATATGCCGTTTTGCAGCCAGACAGCTGTGGTACCTTGCATTTGTCGCCTTTAGTTAACGGATATCCTCCTTAAACTCCCTGATGCGGTCGTCCCGGCTATCTGGATATGGAGATAGTGAGCGGGTTAAGTTCTCTTTGGGAGCAACTCTTCGTAAGAAATTTTTTTTAGTCCCAGTAGTGTTATCGGGGTTGTTAACGCCCTCAAAACGCGTGGGTGGTTGATTGCTCATGTTTTCTCGTGTCTAAGAAAGCGGAGTTTTCAGAAGAAAAGAAGAAGATGATTATAAGGATTTTGGACTGTGCAAGTTGGGAAGTCCCCTCCTTCTAGCGTCAAAATATTGTCTTAAGAAAATGAACAACGATTTAAAGCTTCGGGCAGTTCGACCCAAGGCCAGACTAAGTGGCCGCACCCGAGCCAAGGG
Source organism: Urtica dioica subsp. dioica (assembly GCF_054948205.1). Lineage (NCBI taxonomy): Eukaryota > Viridiplantae > Streptophyta > Magnoliopsida > Rosales > Urticaceae > Urtica > Urtica dioica. The sequence continues at coordinate 34,417,516 of NC_142761.1, forward strand.
TGTGAACTCAAAAGTCTCGACTTGAGGTTTCTCCAGTCGAAAATGTTCCCTAGGGAGAGAAGTAGGTGAATGGGGTGTGTGAGTGTGTTTCTTGTGAGCTGCCTATGTACCCGCGTTGCAGGATCAAGTCAGAACGTAGTTCAAGGCGTGTGTATACACTGATTGAGCCGCGGAGCCTGAAATGTGTGTTCTACAAAGGAGATGGAGCACGGAGGAGTTCTCGGCGACGCCTCGGGACTCTAGGATCGAGTGACCTGAGAAAAAATGTGTGTTTTCTCTCTTTGGAGATGTAGGAGATCCTCAGTCGAGAATTCTAGACGCAACTTTGTGCATTAGACGCGTAAGGGATTTTCAGTAGAAAGTCCCAGACGCATATTGTGCATTAGACGCGTAAGGGATTTTCAGTAGAAAACCCTGGGCGCAGCTTATGCACTAGATTAAGCGCTAGATCAGAGGAAATTATGCTAAAAAGTCTCTAGCAGCGTTTCAGAACTCTGAGAGCGAGTAATCTTGGAGAGGAATCAATTTGTCTCCCCCCTGACCGAGAGAGAGTATTTATAGTGAATGAGGAGGCCTATGAGGGCCCCTGGACGCATCTCGGGGCGCGGACCGCGGGGTTTCGGGGTGCGCACTAGCGCGGCGCGCGATGGCGACTCCCTGCTCCATGTGAGAGCTTCGGCTTGCACTTTTCGGGGTGTTTGGATGGGTCTTTGCCGTCTGTGGACCTCGGTGGGTTTTTTGAGTGACCCGGCCCGTTTGACCTATAGAGTTTGGGACTTTGCGCAAGTTGCGCGAAATTTAATATTTCGGATTTTTCGAGAACGACCGACAACACCTTCCATACTAAATTAACTTCTGGAGTTTAAATTTTCTTCAAGAATTCCAATCCATCCAATCTAGACGACCATCTACTTATAGTTTGGCGAATTGTCTTGAACCCAAACGGGATCATTTCTAAGCAAGATAGATGACACCAAGTTGCGAGCATTACAAACTTAACGTCCATGCATCAGCTCCAAAATCTTCATAGGTCATAGGTTGCCTTGGCTCAAAGTCTTTCAGGCAAATTCAAAAAATTTCTCCTCCAAAATAATTAGTCGTTTTTAGTGTCTAATAAAAATAAAAGAGGAGAAATTTAAAAAAGTCAAAACTCTTTTTAAATTTAGAAGTGACTAGTAGATTGAAAATTGAAATATCGCTTCTAATTTGATACGACTACATGTTCGGCTTTTAAAGATCATATTTATTGTAGCATATCTTGGACACTATAAAGTAAAATATCAAAGTTCATACCAAGCTGTTGATGAGGTAATCGATATGATCATCTCTAAATATAGGTCACATTATAATTGATTAAATAAATATAATATGTTACTTTATACCGTTTATACCGTTTGTATTATATAAAGATCATATATATATATATATATGTATATGTATATAATACAAACTTAGCTTGGAGGACAGGGCTTTGACAAAACTACATAAAATTAAAATGTTGTCCAAACCTCGACGCTGAGGATAGAATTAATCTCGCTGTGGCAAGGAGAATGTAATACAATACAAATGTTTCCTTGACCGTGGAGTGTATTAGCATGTATGAGGAATTTTTTGCATGGAAAATCGATTTAGAGTTATGTGACGGGTGTACGTGTTAAGCCTCCCGATGAGAAGGCTGAAGATTTTGCAACATCGGTTGATGCTTGGGAGGCTGACAATGCGAAAATTATCACGTGGATTAACAATTCAGTTACCCAATCGATCGCTGCTCAGTTGGCGAAGTACGAGACTGCGAAATAGGTGTGGAGACATCTGGAGAGACTCTATACTCAGTCTAATTTTTCCAAACAGTATCAATTGAAGATGGATATTCGTACGCTTCGGTCGAACGGTTTGAGTACTCAGGAGTTCTATTATGCCATGTCCTCATTGTGGGATCATGGAATTGACCGAGTCTGCTGAGTTAGAGGCAGTGGCAGCATCTTTCGTCATGAAAAGCAGTGATTGGTTAAGTTCCTGATGGCTATTTGTGACGAATTTGAGGGATTGCATAGTACGATTCTTCACCGCGGTCCTATTCCTTCTGTTGATTATGTGGTCAACAAGCTGCTGGTTGAAGAGGTTTGTCTCAAGTTTAACAATGACAAGGAGAGTCCATCACCCACAGTGCCTGCTATCCTTGCTGCCCGATACCGTTCTCCCATTGGTAATACGCCAAGGTCATCACTCCCTCTGGATAAATGTGCCTTGTGTAAAGAGAAGGGGCATTAGAAGGATCAGTGTCCGAAGTTAGGCAAGGACAGAGCGCAGTAGCAGCAGCCACAACGCCCACCCCAGCCTTAGTCTCATCTGACGGCTCCATGGGCACCCCGTCCGACGGTTCCGTGGGCACCTCATGCGACAGCTTCGTGGGCACCTGGTCCGACGCCTCCGTGGGCACCTACGCTCACCAATGACGTTGCTGCTCCATCTATGGACTCATACATGTTTGACCAGTTCCAGTAGTTCCTTGCCTCGCAGCCTCATGACATGTCCGCCTCTTGCTCTAAAGGTTTGTCCTTGTCGTCAGTCCCAAGTATACCATCTTCCATTTGGATACTTGATTCGGGTACCTCCAACCATATGTCCCCTCAGTTTCCATCTTTTGTGTCTTTGTCCCTACACTCGTCCATACCCATTATGACCGCCGATGGCACTCCTATGCCATTGGAGAGTTTTTTTTTTCTCTTGTTACGTCTTATATTTCCAATACTGATGTCTACTATATTCATAGTCTTGCTTTAAATCTTGTGTCTGTCAGTCAATTGACCGATTCTGGTTTTCATAGGCATTTTTTTTCTTCATCTTCTTGTGTTCATGATCCTCAATCTCAGACGGTGATTGGGATATCCTTGTGTTCTTGATGTCTACTATGTCTTAGATGAACTTAAATTAACGGATATGGCTACCTCTAGTGTGGATTTATCTTCTTTTCGTTTGAGTCATTTATCGTCGGACTTTTATTTGTGGCATTCTTGTTTGGGTCATGTTTTAGCATCTCGTTTGCATTTTTTTGTTTCTACGGGAGATTTAGACATTTGAACTCCAAGGATATTTCTGATTGTAGTGGTTGTAAACTTGCAAAATATTCAGCTTTACCATTTCATAAAAGTGTTTCGTCCTCTTTTGCTCCGTTTGATCTTGTGCATTCTAATGTGTAGGGACCAACTCTCGTGTCTACTAAGGATGGTTCTAGATACTACGTTTTATTTGTCGATATTTTCACTCGTTACACTTGAGTTTATTTAATGAGGCATAGATCTAATTTTTTAGGCATTTATCGTGATTTTAGAGCCCTCGTAAAAACACAACATTATGATTTCATTAAAAATTTTCATTGTGATTTAGGGAGTGAATATACTTTTAACTATTTTTGCCAGTTACTTGCTTCTGATGTGACCATCCGTCAAGTCTCATGTTTTGATAAACCTCAATAAAACGGTGTAGCTAAAAGAAAACACCGTCATCTTGTCAAGACTTCTCACTTATTCCTCTTGTCTGCCAAGGTTCCTAGTATTTTTTGGGGTAAGCTATCCCTACCGCTGCCTATGTCATAAACAGAATCCTAACCTCTCATAATTTAGGTTTGTCCCATTTCAAAAAGTTGTTTGGAAATGCCCGTGATTATGCGTCTTTGCGTGTTTTTATTTTGTGCTTCAACCTCACTTCAAGCGCAATAAATTATCTCCTAAGTCTGCTTTATGTTTCTTTTTGGGATATGGTGTTGGTCAAAAGGGATATCGTTATTTTGATTTGATCAATCAGAAATTATATGTCTCTCGTCATGTTGTATTTTTAGAGCATATTCCTTTCGTATCTATTCCCACTAGTTCTCATAACATGACTTAGAATGATCTTATTCGCATTGATCCTGTTGATATTGAGACCGACGAGGTTGTACACACTAATACTTTAGTTCCTGAAAGCACTCACTAGAGATTGCGGATCATCCTCCTCTGCGTCAGTCGACTTGTCCTCGTAAGTACACTAAACTTCCCGATTTTGCTTATTCTTCATACTCTACCTTTTTTGTTTACTGTCTCTTGTCTTTCACTCTTTGTCTGAGCCTTGTCCTATAGAGAGGCTGTTGTTAACCCCTTTTGGAAAACTACTATGGCTGATCAACTTACTGCTGTACATTAGACTCACAACTGGGACTTTGTACCATTCTCGTCGGGGAAGCGGGCCATCGATTCTTGTTGGGTCTATAAGATCAAGACCAAATCAGATTGGTCCGTGGAGCAGAACAAGGCCCGTTTTGTTGCTAAAGGCTATTCTCAGGTGTATGCTATGGATCATGAAGAGACTTTTGCGCCAGTCGCCAAGATTACGACGATTCACCCACTATCGATGTGGCTTCCATACATCATTGGCAGATATCTCAGATGGATGTGATCTTCACTATGAGGTTACATGACAACCCCTCCTGGAGTCGCGCATCAGCCCGGTCATGTGTGCAAGCTATACAAAGCTCTATATGGTATCAAACAAGCTCCTTGAACTTGGTTTGAGAAGTTCTCCATTGTGATCACCTCCCTTGGTTTCATTTAAAGTCAGCACGATTCTGCTTTGTTCATCAAGCATACAAGTACATGTCGTATCATCTTGTCCTTGTATGTTGATGATATAATTATTACCGACAACGATTATGATAGGATTGAATTGTTGAAGTCTGACTTGGCTCGGTGCTTTGCTACGAAAGATCTGGGTTCGTTGCGTTACTTTTTGGGTATAGAGGTGACTTTCTCTCCGAAAAGGCTACCTTATATCTTAACGAAATATATATATCAGATCTCTTTTAGCGTGCTTGTCTCACTGACAACAGGATTGTTGATACTCCTCTTGAAACCAATGCTCGCTATTCTCTATCTGACGGGTCTCATCTGCCCGATCTCAATCTATACCGCACGGCGGTGGGAAGCTTGATTTATCTCACGATTACTCGTCCGTATATCGTGCATGTTGTTCATATTGTCAGTCAGTTTGTCAATGCTCATACCATAATTCATTGGGCTGCCATTCTTCGTATTCTCAAGTATCATCGTGGTATTCAGTTTCAGAGTTTATTGTTTCCATCCTCGTCTTCATTAGAGTTTCCTGCTTACTCTGACGCCGATTGGGCTGGTGATCTTACGAATCGTAAGTCCACCACTGGATTATGTGTTTTCCTCGGAGATTCACTCATCTTTTGGAAGAGCAACAAGCATATGTTGTTTCTCCCTCGTCCACTGAGCTGAGTATCTCGCTTATGTCTACGACTACATGTGCCACGACCCGCGAGCAACAACTCGCCCACGAGTCACAACCTATCGACTCTCAAACAATACATATTAAACAAGAGATCATAATACTTTTATATATTAAAATAGTTTGCAAAAATCCGGGGAAATTTTTCGCTTTTATAACTTAGAGCTTATAGCAACTCCTATACAAATACGTTCCGGAACGTTTTAACAAAAGATACTAACCCCCGGTTACAAGCTCTTCACTTATCTACATTACCAAGGGTCATAAAACTATGAGTCGATTGACTCAGTAAGCGGGAGTCTAACCTATAAAAGGAAAGCATCTAATGTAGAGCCATGTGACGTGCAAACAAACACATAAGAGTGTAGGATGCAAATGCTGCTAATTCTATATCATGCATAATGTGTGATCACATCCTAGCTAACACTTGTCACTCCGCAAGGTTATATATCTCTCTGTCATAACCTCCAGAATGACAAGACACCAACTTCAGACTTCGAGCAAAAGTCTTTCGCAGGCCTAAGAGTTTTCGTTTTGTCTGGGATCCACTAGTGGTACCGTTTTATTATGACGTCAACGCATACTGGGCTCTGACGGCAATGAGCTCGTGAATCGCGACCTTCACCCATTCCGCCATACAGTGCTTGCATCAGCTACCGTCGAGTCTCCAGCCTCGCAATGAGCTCGCGAATCGCGACCTTCACCCATTGCGTGATGAGTACTCAGCGCACGGACTTTTACGTCTGCTAAATACAAGTCATTGACTTGTGGGTACCACTGACAACGTTTTTAATCTTTGGGTACTCTAGCGTATAGAGTATACAATTAGCATATACAGGAGAATGTCTCGGGTTAAATCTCGAACGAATTATTGTTTCCATTTTATTGCTCGTTAAGTATTTTAGGTTGAAGACTCGGGACGTGACTCCCGGTACTTCTACCCTCGGTTCGAATCCGAGAGTCCGTTTCTGCTCTCCTGACACCGTTGATCTAACCTATCCCTATGGTTAGTAGAGGGATCTAGCTACAACAAATAACAACGTGGCTGGTTCAAGTTAGCATTTGAACCTACGAGTAAAACCCGAACTAAGTTTTACATAAAGAGTGGCCGAAGCCTTAATCTTTGGTGTTTATGTCTTTTAAGGCTTTTCCCACTCTTGTTTACTAACAAATAAATGCACAAACAAACAAGGTTATTCCATTGGTAAGTAGTTGACTTATGTCTCCTCACTTACATGGAATAGTCAAACTGCTTGACTTTATGGCCTCGATGCTTCAAATCGCGCTACTTGTCCTCGTGCGCTCCTCAAAAGACGTAGCACATCTTGGACTTTGTTTAGATAAATTAGAATCCTCGCTTGATGTTCTAATAATTGTTGGACTCGGAAAAAAAGGCGAATTGGTTTCAAAATAGTTGACGGAAAAGACGTGGTTTAATTTAGTGTTCAAAAAATTTAATTTATTAATTCCCGGCCCTCGAAAATTAATTCGTTATTTAAGACCCATATCCATTCAAATGTACCAAGAAAGGTACGAAAAATAATTCATAACTTATAAGAGTCGAGCGATTATAAATTAACCGCGTAACCCTTAAATGGGTCTTAAATAAAAATCTAAAAATCTTATCGACCAATTAAATTTTGAACATTCTCAAAAATCATCATAATTAATTTTATTGAAAATTAATTAATACGTCGACCCTCGACGTCACACGAGAGAATTTAAACGCCAATAAGCGAATACACTCACGGTTAGTCTATGTCGTCTCGCTCGACTTTAAACTTTTCCCGTCGTTTCCCCGCGTGTTGTCTCGGCTCGCCCACGTCTCACTGCGGAACAAAAACACAAATGTTAAGTGAGCATCACTTTGTGTCCGATGCCAACGAGACAAACCCGACGACCTGTGCAAAACGCACCATAACTCGAGCTACACCAAACTAAAACGAACGATTCCAAAACCATAGCGGAACTAACATCCGTAGCTTTCTAAAGACATATTATAAGCCGACAGCCCATAATTCCCGATTTCCGTTCTGCAAATTTCGAAATCACAGCTTTTGAACACCAACTTCAAAAATTCATAACTAAATCAATACTCAATGGATTTACACGTTCTTGGTCATTTTAGAAATCACATAACGTCTACTATCCAAGAAAAATATCAACATAATTAATTTCACAACATAGAAGACCGGATACGTCTGTTTATTCTCAGATTCGGCCAAAAAAAAAAAAAATTCAATCCAAGAAATCCTTGCTCAAACATAAAATCTACACCATAGACATCATCAACCGAGACTAATAAATGATTAAACACAATAATTTCTCCGAAATCCATCACCAAAGAGAAACCCCCAAATCCAACTCTTCACGAACCTTAGATTCAAAATCCATTATGGGTTTGAGAAATTCTCACCGAATTTCGTAAGATTTGTGGTCTCCGGAGCTCACTCAGTCCTTCTCCGATGATCTCCTCGGTCGGAGGCTGGTGTGAGCTGGCGGCGTTTTTCTCTCGGCCATGGCGCGCGCGCGGTCTCGGTTGGTGGTGCTCGTGGTCGAAATGGTGATGATGATTCGTTCTTGGAAAGCTTCTTTTTTTTTTCTTTCTTCTTTCCTTTTTTTTTTTTTTTTTTTTTTTTTAAAAATTGTCCCATTTGCCACCAATTTTATAATTTTTTCCTACTTTCCACCAAAAGACTAATTTTTCCCAAAATGCCACCGAGATGTCAACATTGTTGACATCTATGTCAACAATGTTGACATCTCATAGTGAAGCGCAAAAATAAATGTCAACATTGTTGACATAGATGGTGGCATTTTGGAAAAAAATAATCTTTTGGTGGAAAGTGGGAAAAAATTATAAAATTGGTGGCAAATGGGGCAATTTCTCTTTTTTTTTTCCTGGTTACGTGCTACAGCTTGCTTGCCGAGTGATGTAAATCACTTTGAAGGTGAATTCAGCCCATGATGATGTGGCAAGGCTAAACTTATCCTCTTATTTACACTTTAACCCCTTTTTCTCATTTTTATTTCAAATAGGTCCCGAAAACATTACAATTAAGTCCTTACTTAATCCTTGTAGCACATAATTTTTTTTTTTAATTCTTTTCTCGAGAGATGGAAAATATAATGAGAAAATTAGTCCAATAATTTTTTTTTCAAATTCCTTTAACGTAGAAATTAATTAAGATCGTTAGAATTTATTTTCACTTCCACAATCCTTCTTAAATTCGTGAAAATATTCTAAAACCTTATCGACCTTAATACCCTTAAGTTTCCATTCTCGATAGTTTTCTCGTTCCTTCGAGAAATTCCTTAATAATATTATTCTCGTGATTCTCAATCACTAAAATTTTCAACGCTCAAGTACTTTCAAAATCCTTTACTCAACTTTATTTATTTATTCAAATTCACTAGTCGAGCATTACAAAAGTTCGTATATTATAACATGTGAGATTGTTTGGTTACGCTGGTTACTTGTTGATCAAGGTTTCACTCTTCATCATCCTACGCCGCTATATTGTGATAATCAGAATTCCATTCAGATTGCTCATAACTTTGTTTTTCATGAGCGAACCAAATATATTGAGATTGATTGCCATTACATTTGCCATCATTTACAGCTCGGTACGATCACATTCCCCTATGTTCCATCCTTTCTTCATATTTCCAATTTGTTTACAAAGGCTCACTCCACTTCGTGCTTCTGCTTCTTAGCTGACAAACTCTCAATGTTTATTATTCTAGTATCGTGAGTTTGAGGAAAATATTAGCGCATATATATATATATATATTTGTTATTATTATTATATTTATTTAGAATTATTTCTATTTTCTTTTATTTCTTTTTTTTTTTGTTGCATTGAGGTTATATATACCCAAATTATTGTATTTCCCTAAAACGCAATTCGTTATTCAGACTCTTTTCTCTGAATTCTTAAATATTCAGCGTGAGTATGTCGTCGCCGTGTCAACTTACATGTTATACGATAGTTCTTATTGAATGTCGTACATAATGTAATTTGTACAACAGTTTAATAACTGTCGTACTAGTATTCCGCCGCGGACATTAAAGGACTTGTTGCGGCCAAGAGCACTTTGTACGACACACGAATTAAGCTTCAGCAAAAGCTTAGTATACATAAGGATTATCACTGCTCTTATTGTTATTGGGAGGAGTTAGCGGAGATGCAATTTATTTCGTTTATGTTAATTGTGTATGTGCGCGTTGTAACGGGTGTTCTATGTTTTCGTTCAGTAAAGTATTTGGGAGTTCTATTTCATACATTGGGTTCACTGCATATTATTCGGTGGATATAATTGCTCGTACCACATTCTTATTATAGAATGAATACATAAGTCAGAAACTCATACAAATACACACACACACATATACATACACATACCAATATATATATATATATATATATATTGGTATGTGTACCCACTAGGGCTTCCAATGGAAAAAGTAGACATCATTACCGCCATGCCCTCGGTAACCGTGAACGCCGTCGTCCTTTACGATCCAGTTGCAGTATCGAGGACAGAAGCCTTTGTCTCTCTTGGCGTTGAAAACAGTGAAAGACCCCGAGCCAACCAGGGTGTCGAAGCTGCAGAAGAACAGCGTGGTCTCCTTGAAGTTCACACGGAACGTCCAATCCCACGACTGCCCGGCCGTTAATATCCGATCTCCGAGGTCATCGTCCTTCGACTTGCAGTGCATCCTGAGCTGCTTCCCCTGCGTCAACCCGTTTGTGATTGTTACCGTCGTCGGAAATACCCACCACTTGTCAGGATGCACTGATCCCAAGACCGTTGTCATCATCATCGAGGCTAGTATAATAGTCAAGCCCAGACTAAACGACTTCATGCTGTGTTTCTGTTGTAATCTGCTTATGGATTTCTTCCCTATTTATATTCTGTTGTATTAGATAGTGGATTGGATAAATAGTGGATATGATAGATGCGCTATTAATACTAAAGATATTATACTAAACAAATGATTTTGTCTTTTTCTTAGATATAGTCATAAGCATGTGTCCATTAACTTCATCTCTAGGATTTCTTACCCTTTTTAATCATTTATTACTATAATGAGATATCTAACTTGGATTATAATGTTTATGTCTAATTGGAGATATCCTGTGGAACCTAGAGTATCATTCACTACTACAAATGTTATATTATACAACCCATTTTCTACAACGCTTAAAATAAGTGTTGTAAAAACTAGAGATTCTACAACGCTTAACATAAGCATTGTAGAATTGGTGTTAATTGGTGTTTCTACAACGCTTATGGTTAAGCATTGTAGAAACTTGATGTATCTACAACGCTTGTGGTTAAGCATTATAGAATTAAATATATCTCAGATTTCCCACAACGCTTAGACTATTCGTTGTAGAATCCTCGCCGCGGCGACACGTGTTTTATGCCGCGGCGATAACTTTCTACAACGCGTAGTCCAAGCGTTGTAGATGGACGTAATTCGCCGCGGCGAGACTTTCTACAACGCTTAATATAAGCGTTGTAGAAGCCATTCGCCGCGGCAAGGAAGGAATCTCCCCGTGGCAAGATGCTTCTACATTGGTTATAATATCTGTTGTATGAGCACCTCGCCGCGGCAAAGACATATTATCGCCGCGGCGAGGCGTTTTAGGTTTTCACTATAAAAGGCGGTTTTCAATTTTTTTCTCATTTTTTTCAAAACACAAACACGAGACAACCATTTTCGGCCGATTCTGTCCAGATTTTTTCTTCCAAAATCCCTCGCCACGTCCTCGCCACCCCGAAATCTCGCCGTCGCCTTGTCCTCGCCGCCATCTCTCGCTCGCCACGTCCTCTCTCTCTCTGTCTTTAACATTGTAAGGTATGATTTTCTATGTTTTTTTAAGGTGTTTATTGATTTAATTTTGTGTTGTCGATATGGATTTCGTGTTGTTGATATGGATTAACTACTACAAAACAAGGATTCTACAACGCTTAAAAACCGTTGTGGAATGATTCTACAACGCTTGTCAAGCGTTGTAGAATCCTGCGTTGTAGAAGCTTCTACAACGCTTAAATATCCGTTGTAGAATCCAAGGGGCTTCTACAACGCTTCAACATCCGTTGTAGAATCCAAGAGGTTTCTACAACGCTTAAATATCCGTTGTAGAATCACCCTTTCTACAACGGATATCTAAGCGTTGTGGAACCTCCTACAACGGTATACATCCATTGTGAAATTTCTAAATAATTAAAAAATCCCCGCAGCGGCGACATAGAATTTTCGCCGCGGCGAGATTTTTATACAACGGATATTACATCCGTTGTAGAATCAACTCGCCGCGGCGAATATTAAACGTCGCCGCAGCGGGAATTTCGCCGCGGCGACGTCAAATCTTAGCCGCGGCGACATGATTCTACAACGGATAATTATGCGTTGTAGAAAGGTGATGAATTTTTTTTAAAAAAACTCGCCGCGGCGAAGAAAAAATCTCGCCGCGGCGAGACTAAGATTTCTAATTTGCCTGCTCTCGGTATCTTTTCTCGCCGCGGCGAATAATATTTCTCGCCGCGGCGAGAAGTATAGTTCGCCGCGGCTAGAATATTTTTTTTTTCAATCCAAAATCTGTTTTTACACGATATACTAGCACCTGAAAATAATCTTCAATACCAAAAATAATATCCTCATCTTCAAAACATTCAAAATCTAATATATACATCTACAACCAAGCCATAATTCAATAAAAAAAACTAGCTAATCATCACAGTTAATAAATGTTTGTACATAACTTACCCATTCTTCCCTAACTCTCTCTAAATCCTCATTTGTATAGGATTTCTTATTTTCTAATTTTCCTACACCTCCTACGACTATATCACGCATATAAGAAATCACAAAATACCCGCATTCCGTGTTTCCCGTTTGTCTCGGAGCGTCCCAAGCCTTGATGTACGTTGATTGCCCGTTACTATGGGCGTGTTGATGCTCGAGCTTGAAATCAACAAGAACCCTATATAACACGGAGATTATAAGAGAAAAAACATCTAGAACGATTTATAATAAAAATTATTTAAGAAATCAAAATATTACCTTTTTATCAATCGATTTAAATCGATTAGGATTTTATTTCTCAACGGGTCAAAGAACATAGCGCTATTTCTCCAAAGGTCGAGGACAACGAGCATCCAATGCGCACCTTTGTTATACGGAATCAAAACTAGTTCACCAAATTTGCAATGTCGTACCACGTTTCCAACGTCCTTGACTCGTTTTGACAAATAAGCCTCCTCGTCGTCATTTTCAATGTACGAACTTAAGCTCGAATTTTTAAAACAATAATTTCGAGTCTTCTTCGCCTTTTCTAGCCTCGAGCGTAGATAGCCATGACAAACAAATATTTTGTTGATCAAAACACTAAATATTGAATATTGATATTAAAAAACGCATATAAAGAAAACTCTTACTCCATATAAACCGTTATGCTCCCCGCGCCAATTTCCAAGTATTTCAAAAAATCGGAAACGTCTTCAAATGACACCGGAATCGGGATAGCCGCGAGACTTGGACTAACATTGACCATAATCACATCCCCTTCCGGTAACATTACTTTGTTGGCATGTTGAGCGAGCAATCGATACTTGGGATTAATCACCTTGTACGAAATCTTCTTAGCATCATCGATGCTAGCTTCACTCTCAAAACCGAGCTTTGAGAGTTGTTTGACAACCGGACCGCAACTCTCTATTCCCGTGTCCATTTCTATGAGTCTCTTCGGCCACGAGACAAACCCGCCTATAGCATCTTCAATGGTTTGAGCTTCTTCGGTGGGAATTGGCAATTTTGCTTTTTTAATCAAAACCCCCAAAACGGCCACGCGTAAATTTCATTCCTCCAAAGGTGAGAAATGAACTACGCCTCCATTCATGTACGCTCGCCCATTTGCAACATGAATTGTGCCTCCTTTCACAACATCATCAATGAAAAGAAGACACTCGACGCTTTCATCCGAACTCGGTGTCACCGGCGTGGTTGGATTCAAAGAGCAACTAGCACGGACACTATTGGGTTTTTCCACAACGACATGATCGATCTTCGGACGATCATCAACGATGTTAGGATCGATCTTCGGACGATCGCCAACATCGTCGTGTTCTAAGCAAATCACAAATATATATCAATATCTTAATACCAAAATATTTAGCTTTATAGATAAAAAAAAATAATGAACATACCTAAAGAGACCGCGTCATTAACGTGTTCTTCAACGTTTGCCATCTCTTCATCATCAACAACCTTGTCCTTGAGATTCTCTTCCACACGCTCCACACTAGGCGACTCGATATTAGCATCTCCGACATTAATGCTACCATTTCCACCGAAGGCTTTCATCACCAAAGATTTCAACTCGCTCATCTCCCGACGCATCCTAATTAATTCTTCGTTCGGCGTTGGAGGAACAAAGTACTTGAAACGCGAAGTGTGTTTGGATTGACCGCAAACTCGCGACATTCCCAAAGCTTCTTGCAAAATGCTCTTTCCTGATTCCGACACCCATGTCCCTTGCGTTGCTTGTTGTGATAACGTTTTCTACACAAAATTATTTTCAAATAAAATTACAAGATTAATTGTTATAACAAATGTAAAGTACTTACGATTTTTTCTGCCATTAGTTTGTCTTTCTCATCCTTCTAGTTATCTACGTCTTTCATTCGCGAGTCAATCCAAAGTTCCTCTTTCGTAGGCCATTCCCCCGTTTCTTCGTGCTAGTAAGAAGTAATTATACAATAATTAATAAACAATGGCAAATTTGGATTAACTAAAAAAAATAAATGAACCTAACCTTTTCTTGATCAAGCTTTCGATATCCATTTCGGCCCGTTCGAGATTTGTACACACTTTTTCCGGTATTTGCTTTCCCATGTTCCGATGTTTGTTTGAACACTTCGGTTCATCTATACTCAACAAATGCTATCCAATCTTCTTCGGTGACACTTGTGTAGAATTTCAAAACACAAGCCGGTCTCTTTAAGGCGATTGGATCGTTGATGATATCTTTGAGTAGATCGTTGTATAGCTCATGACGAAATAACCTTTCCGCTTCTCCGACTCTCATAAGGCAATCGTGCTTTTGTTCAATAGGAATCGTAAATCCTTCTAACATTTCGTTCCAAATCCGTTCTTTAATTTGATTATTCTCTTTAGATCTCCAATCGCGCATCGAAAGTGGAATGTATTCTCTAGCTAGCACGCCAAAGTAACTCGACAACTCATCACCCTCCTTACCAATTGGTTGTCCCTTATCATCAAATTGTACCGGAAATTTTTTACCTAGAGTTTTGGCCTTATTAACCCGACTCATAAGAGTGTTTCTTCTTTTTCCTTTTTCATCGGAATTTAGTGCTAGTTGTCTTCTAACTTTTCTTTTACCACTATCGCTAGAAGTAGTAGTAGTGGACGACATTGAATCTAATAAACAAAATTCAAAACATAATTTCAATTTTCAACTCAAATGTAATCAAAATTTCAACTCAAATGTAATAAAAATCCAATATAAACTCAACTCCAATTACAATATAAACTCAAATCCAATCCGATTCTAAACAAAAACACAATTTCAATCCCAATTCAATCTAATATCAAATATATTTCTCGAATCAAATCAATATCAAACTTAAATTCAATAAACTCAAATCCAATACAATATCTCATAATTTCAAATCAATATCGAATTCACACTAAATAAGTCCATGTAAAAATGTTCAAAAACATTACCCAGAGTTGGACGAGCACAAGGGCGGCGAAGAGAAGGTGGTGAGATGAGGGCCGGAGAGGTAATGGCCGAAGGCGGCGAGGTGAGGGCGCGCGGCGAGGGTGGGCGCGAGCGAGGTGAGACCGGAGGGCGCGTGGCAATGTGAGGGCCGAAGGGCGGCGTGGGCGCGCGGCGAGGTGAGGGATGGGGCGGGGGCGCCGAGAGAGATGAGTGAGGTGAGTGTCGGAGAGAGGGAGAGAGAGAGGGGCCGAGAGAGATAAAGTGGTGGCGAGAGAGGGGCGGGGCGGCAAGAGAGTGGCGGAGAGAGAGAGAGGGACGAGAGAGATGAGTAGTGGAGAGAGAGATGAGAAGAAATGAAGTAGAATAAGGAATGAGAATGAGGGAAAATTGAAAAAAAAAACGCTAAGTATAGAATATGAAATGGGCGGGTAGTTAAAAAAATTTGAAATTTTCAGATTTTAAAACGCTCCTACAACGCTTATTCTAAGCGTTGTAGGAGCTCGCCGCGGCGATGTATATTTCTCGCCGCGGCGAGATGCTTCTACAACGCTTATACCGCGGAGAAACCAAATTCTCGCTGTAGCGAGCGTTACCCAGAAAATTCTCGCCGCGGCGAACACGTGCCATCACCGCGGCGAGGTAACCCTAGATGTCCTCGCCGCGGCAGTATACAATTTTCTCCGCGGCGAAACCTTTCTACAATGCTTAAACAAGCGTTGTAGAATCCTCGCCGCGGCGACAGTGAATTGTCGCCGCGGCGAGGAATACATTCGCCGCGGCGTAAAATGTATGATGCCGCGGCGAGACTATATGTTTGGAACATGGTGCTCTCGGTAAGATTTTCGCCGCAGCGACGACGTGTTCCCGCCGCGGCGTAGGACTCCTGCCGCGGCGAGATTTGTACCTCGCCGCGGCAAAGTAAACTCGCCGCGGCAGTTTACAAATTCTGCCGCGGCGAGAACCTTTCTAAAATGCTTAAACAAGCGTTGTAGAATCCTCGCTGCGGCGAAAGAGAATTGTCGCCGCGGCGAGGAATACATTCGCCGCGGCGTAAAATGTATGATGCCGCGGCGAGACTATATGTCTGAAACATGATGCTCTCGGTAAGATTTTCACCGCGGCGAAATTGTACCTCGCCGCGGCGTGATTTTGTCGCCGCGGCGAACGCATATTTTTGCCGCGGCGAGGACATTCTACAACGCTTATGGAAGCGTTGTAGAATGTTCTCGCCGCGGCGACGTATAAATGTCGCCGCGGCGAGTGACACGAGACTTTTGATATAAATTCTCATTTCTCGTCTTTTTCACTTTGAACTCTCTCATAACCTCACTCGAAAAAATATTTCCAGTACCTTTCCTACTCATTCTAGAGCGTCCTCGTTTACTAGTCTCATCTACACATTCAAATCTTGTAAGTTCTTCTTTAACTTGTTCTAATTGTTGTTCTCTTGATAGTTTACTAATTAGAATGGGCATTTTTTTTGTATAATTAGGGTTTTTCTATGAAGATGAGAAAGTGGATGTGGGAGAATAGATTGAATGAGATATATCGGAAAGGTGTAGATGAGTTTTGTGATTTTGCTAGAGAGAACATGGTAGATGTGAAATCTATTCGTTGTCCTTGTATTAAATGTGGAAATCATAGACATTTTTCGATTGATGTCGTTCGGACCCATTTGTTTGCATATGGAATAATGACCTCGTATCAAAGATGGTTCCCCATGGTGAGGTTTTTCGTTCTACGGCAAATGAGGATGAATGATTTGGAGGACGATTTTGTTGAGCGATCGGAATTGTTTGAGTCCATGATGAATGATGCGGAGACACCATTATATGAAGGGTGTACAAGCTATTCGAAGTTGTTATTTTTAGTTACATTATTTCATTTGAAGGCGTCGGGGGGTTGGACAAACACTAGTTTTACTCTATTGTTAGAAACACTGAAAGAAGCATTTCCGAAAGACAATAAAGTACCTTTAAGTATGTATGAAGCAAAGAAGACTTTGGGTACATTAGGCATGAAGTACGAGAAATTCCATGCGTGCCCAAATGATTGTGTTTTATATAGACACGAGTATGAAGATCTAGATGAATGTCCGACGTGCAAAGAGTCACGGTGGAAGAAGGGTAAAATTCCATATAACGGGGTTAAAGGAGTTCCAGTTAAGGTACGTACATTTTCATCACTTGATTAGGAAATACATGTAGCTCATATTCATTATTTATTATTGATTTTCGTTAAATATATTTCAGTCGTTATGGTACATTCCTCCAATGCCGCGCTTTCGTCGAATGTTTAATAGTGTTAAACACGCGAAGAACATGGTTTGGCACTCCGAAAAGCGTATCGATGATGGTATGTTGAGACATCCTGCTGATGCTGCACAGTGGAAATCATTCGATTTAGAGTATAAGGATTTCAGTGTTGATACTCGAAATTTGCGCCTTGGTCTAGCTTCTTATGGAATGAACCCGTTCAGCATGATGAGTAGTAAATACAGTGTTTGGCCGGTTATGCTTGTGAACTACAATCTCCCTCCAAAGCTATGTATGAAGAGAAAGTTCTTGATGTTAACGCTTTTGATTTCAGGACCGAATCAACCAGGAAATGATATTGATGTCTATTTGGCACCGTTGGTCGATGATTTGAAGATGTTATGGGAGAAAGGGATGGAAGTTAAAGACGCTTACCGTGGAGATTCGTTCAACTTAAGGGCAATGTTAATGTGGACTATTAACGATTTTCCGGCCTATGGAAACTTGTCAGGATACTCTGTGAAATGCTCGATTGGTTGTCCGATTTGCATGAAAGACACATCTTCCATCCGTTTGAAGCATGGTAAGAAAACTGTTTTTCTGGGTCATAGAAGATTCTTACCAAGAGATCACTCGTATAGAAGATTGAAACAAGCATTTGATGGAAATTCAGAAGAACGACCCCCTCCTTGAATTTTTTCTGGTGAAGATGTCTATGAGATGGTTAAAAACGTCAATGAAGTGCTTGGGAAAAGAAAGCGGAGTGCTAGTACTAAAGAATCGTTCAAAGAGAATCCTTGGAAGAAGAAATCGATTTTCTACGACCTTCCTTATTGGAAGACACACTACGTCCGACATTGTCTGGATGTTATGCACATCGAGAAAAATGTTTGCGAATCGCTTATTGGTACACTTCTTGATGATCCAAATAAATCAAAAGACTGAATAAAATCTCGATTGGATCTCAAAGAGATGAATATAAGAAGCATTTTGCATCCCGAGGAGGGGGGTGGGAAAAAAACAAAATTACCACAGGCAAAGTACACTCTAGATCGAAAGGAGAAAAAGAAATTGTGTAACTAGTTTGCTTCTATTAAAGTCCCCGAATGTCATTCGTCAAGCTATAAAAGGTTCGTGTCTTTGAAAGATTTGAGACTTATTGGAATGAAGACGCACGACTGTCATGTGCTGCTACAACAAATGTTGCCTCTTGCTTTGCGAGGAATTGTGCCAAAAGATGTGAGGTTTGCAATATCAAAGATATGTGTATTCTTTAACTCGATTTGCTCGAAGGTCATCGATCCAACTCGATTGGATTTAATGCAGTCAAAATTGGTGAAAACTCTGTGCTTGCTCGAAAAGATCTTTCCACCTTCGTTTTTCGACATAATGATCCACTTAACCGTCCACTTGTTACGTGGAGTGAAATTAGGAGGGCCCGTGTTTTTACGGTGGATGTATCCAATCGAATGTTATATGAAAGTGTTGAAAAGCTACGTGAAGAACTACAATAGGCCGGAAGGAAGCATAGTTGAAAATTACATAGCAGAAGAGTCGGTTGAGTTTTGTTCTGAGTATTTAGCTAAAACAGACGAAATTGGGTTACCCAAGAATACCAATTTTGATTCAAAAGCTCTATCTACAGGTATTTTTTTAACACTTTATTTGTTTATTTAAAATATATATGAACATTATTTTTAAGTATTTGTTTCATTATAGGTACTTATTCAATCGTCAACCGAAAAGAATGGGAGCAAGCAAGTCTCCATGTGCTACACAACGTTTCTGAGGTCACGCCATTTGTGGATATTCATTTGAATGAGTTGAGAGTGAATAATCCAAAGAAGGGTAGAAATGAAAAATGGTTGCAAGAAGAGCACAACCGTTTGTTTCAAAACTGGCTTGGAAAACGCTTATTTAAAGAGGCAGGACATTCATCTACGTTGAGTAAACTATCTGGCGGGCCTTCCTCAATGGTTACAAGGTACACTGCTTGGTCTGTTAATGGTTTTACATTTTACACAAGAGAACGAGACAACAAGCATCCCGTACAAAATAGTGGTGTTACATTGTTTACCGAAGCTTTACATGTTTCGTCGGTAAAAGATAAGAATCCAAAACATGCTTTTATGAAGTATTATGGATACATTGAAGATACTTGGGAACTTGATTATTGCGGGTTGCGAGTCGCATTATTCAAGTGCAAATGGGTAGACAATAATCACGTTAAAGTTGATAATGAAGGAGTTACAATTTTCGACTTTAGACGGATTGGCTACGAGAATGATTAATTTATTTTGGCTTCGCAAGCAAGTCAAGTGTTTTATGTTTCGGATCCAGCAAATCCTGAGTTATCGTTAGTGGTTCATATGAAAGCGAGAAACGGTAACGAAGAAGAAGACGAAGACAAGTCTAGCATTCCCCCGTTCACATCAGGATTACCGCCAATTGATCAAGAGATGGATGATTTTGATGATGACGATGTTTCACATCTACTTCGTAAGGATATAGATCCTATTTTTGTTTGATATTGAACATTTAGATAATGTATTTTCATTTTTCATTTTATGTTATTCTCCTGTGGACAACGTTATTTTTCATTCAAAATTTCTCTATACAATGTCATTTACATTAAAATTACATTTCTCCGACATCGCCGCGGCTGAGTACAACTCTCGCCGCGGCAGGATAATCTCGCCGCGGCAGTATACAAATCCTGCCGCGGCAGTATACAAGCGTTGTAGAAACCTCGCCGCGGCAACGTATATTCCATGCCGCGGCGAGGTTATTTCGCCGCTGCGGGAATATCACCTCGCCGCGGCGAGATATCTTCTTAAAAACCCCAGACTCTCGGTATAAAAAACAAAATCTCGCCGCGGCAGTATACAAATTTTGCCGCGGCGAGGACCTTTCTACAACGCTTAAACAAGCGTTGTAGAAACCTCGCCGCGGCAACGTATATTCCATGCCGCGGCGAGGTTATTTCGCCGCGGCGGGAATATCACCTCGCCGCGGTGAGATATCTTCTTAAAAGCTCTTGGATTCTACAACGAATATTTAAGCGTTATAGAAGAGCAACTCAGAATGGGAAGCATGGTTTTAGACCAAATGGTTAGCCAAGCGCTGTTAGGGCACTTGAAGAGCAACTCGAGGGATCTCCTAGACGTTCCCATAGATGAGATGCCTCATAATTATTCATACATACATACATACATACATACATACATACATCATATGAAAAATCATTGGAGAACTTCTCGACTACTCTGCATAAGGGTTAAGAAAAAGGTAAGGATAGTAGCAATATATTGAGACGTTCCCAATATGGACACTGTAGAACTTCTCAACTACTCAAAATACAAATAATCACTACTAAAAAATTGATTTTCTGATGCGCAAGACTATCAGATGCGACTAGTCGCATCTAAAAGTCGCATCTAAATAACTTTTAGATGCGACTAGTCGCATCGGATAGTCAATCAGACGCCGAAAAAATTCGCTCAAATTGTCTGTTGATTTTGACAATCCGGTGCGACTAGTCACACCTGAAGAGGTATCAGGTGCGACTAAGTCGCACCTGATTGTTAGGGTTTGTTTATAAACCCAGGTCGCGAACCTTTCTTCTCCAGCCGCTCAAAACATATTTTTTCACTCTCTGCAAATCCTTTCCTCTCTGCAAATCCATTCTCCGACCACCCTCTCCTCCGTCCACCCAGCTCTCCTCCGTCCCTCTCTTCTCGGCCTCTTCCTTCGCCGACCACCACGCCACGTACCCGTACCCGGCCACCGGTCGTCCGTGCATCTCTGGTCCTCCGCCTCGTACCCGGCCACCGGACCTCCGCCTCATCCGGCCACCGGACCTCGCCAGTCACCACTGCCTCTCTCTCTCACTCGGTATTTCTCTCTCTCACTCCCTCTCTGCCTCGCTCCCTCTCTGCCTCGCTCTCTCTCTCTCAATGTTTAAACTCACAGCCTCGTCGTCCCGTACCTCCGGACCTCGCCGTGCGCTCAGCCCCGGCCCCACTGCCTCCGACGCACTCCGCCGCCGTAGCTCCGCCGCGCTCTGCCGTCTTCTCCGCCTCTCAATCGGTATTTCTCTCTCTCAATCCCTCTCTACCTCTCTGCCTCGCTCTCTCTCTGATCAGTGTTTAAACTCACAGCCTCGTCGTCCGGTGCCTCCGGACCTCGCTGTGCGCTCAGCCCCGGCCCCGCTGCCTCCGAGTCCCAGCCACCGAGCCGTTGTCCCCAATTCCCAGCCTCCGAGCCGCTGTCCCCGAGTCCCCGGCCGGCCGTCCTAGCAGGTTAGTGTATATATTAGTTTTTTTTTATAATCATATATTACTTAGTTAACTAGGTTAGTTAGGTTGATAAATATATATTAGTGTATATATTAGTTAGTTAGGTTAGTGTATATATAATATGTTAGTTAATATGTTAGGTTAGTTAATTAATGTGAAATATGTAAGGCAATAATAATGTGTAACTTAATTAGTATTAATTTGATAATTAATTTAACATGTTTAATTAGTAATTTGGTTAAGTTTAATAATTCTATTAGTTTAGGTTAAAAGTTTAAATTGATTGTAAATTAGTTAGTATTAATATGATAATTTCACATGTTTAATAATGTGATTTGTTTATATTAGGTTAAAATTAAGTTTTAATTGTTTTTTGACATGGTTTGATATATAGTTTGTGACATTTTTAAATTTTTTGCTTTTAATTAATTTAGATTAATTGTAAGTAAATTATTACCTAGAAATTGTAATTAGTTTAATAATTACATTTATGTTGCTTAGTTTATAATTAGTTAATTAATTTGTGATAAGTTTGTGTAGTTGATTTAACATGTAATGAAATTGTAATTTAAATAAGAAAAATAGTTTTGTGACATGCTCTGATAGTTTGTGACATGTTTTGATAGTTTGTGATATTTTGTTTATTTCGATTTTTCATTTATAAATGTTGTGATCGAACCACGGAGGTTCGGTTTAGGGCTGAGATAATTTATAGGATAGTTCTGGATGGTTTGTGTATGTTTTTAAATAATTTTGCAGGTTTTTGGTTTGTCAGTATAATAGGGGAAACTCTGCCGAAATTTCGGTAGAGTTTCGAATTAATTAGTTTAAAAACTCCCAACTTATTCTATCCGAGCTCAAAATAACATAGAATTCATAATCTCTCTTTCATTTTGTTCTCCATCGTCCTTTATCAATAACTCTTCCAAACTTTCATTTCTCGCTCTCATTCAGCGAAATGTCCAATCCAAGTAGAGATTGGATCACGGAGAATAATCGGGTGACATTGCAGTACAAAACCGGTGTTAACGAGTTTATTCGCGCTGCAAGAAGATTCCCTAATGAAAATGGCAAATATCGGTGTCCTTGCAAACCTTGCAACAACGTGAGATGGCACGACATCGGGGTTGTCAGGAATCATTTGCTGAACAAGGGGTTTACCCCAGGCTACACAAAATGGTATCATCACGGCGAGCTCGAGCGTGTCGTCCTTCCTCATGAAGAAGATTCCATCGGAGGAACAGATCAGAGAGGAATAGGAGGATTGCACGGTGCTGTGGAGGATATCAGGGATCACGAGGATTTCGACGATGCTACGGAGCCAACCTAGAGCGAGGTGCGTGCAGAGGAGCAAGTGGAAGACCTCTTCGCCGAGTTGGAAGCAGAATTGTACCCTGGATGCAAAGAGTTTTCTTCTTTGTCGTTCTTGGTTTCGTTGATGCACCTCAAAGTCACGAACCATTGGACGAACAAGTCGTTTACAGAACTCTTGCAGCTCTTGAAGAAGTCTCATCCAGCTGGTAATCGAATTCCGGAGAAGCATTACGAGGCAAAGGCGAAGCTGAAGCGTTTTGGCATGGGATACGAGATGATCGATGCGTGTATTAACGATTGTGTCCTATTTCGAAAAGATCTCGCGGAAGTCGATGTGTGCCCAGTATGCAACGAGAGCAGATGGAAGCCAACTGGGAAAATGATACCGCAAAAGATTTTGCGATATTTTCCCCTGAAAGATCGATTGAAGCGGTTGTACGCGTCTCGACACACGTCGCTTTTGATGCAGTGGCACGAAAGAGATCGCGTCAGGGAAGTTGGTGTTCTACGACATCCTGCGGATGGTACGACATGGAAAAACCTGGATGAGAGATACCCAGGCTTTGCTGCAGAGCCTCGAAATGTGCGGCTTGGACTAGCTGCGGATGGATTCAATCCGTTCGGATAAATGAGTTTATCGTACAGCATGTGGCCTGTGGTACTAACTGCGTACAACTTGCCGCCTTGGTTATGCATGAAGAAAGAGTACTTGATGCTGACGCTTTTGATCTCGGGGCCTCACTCACCAGGAAAGGACATGGACGTGTTTTTGCAGCCAATTGTCGAAGAGCTGAAAGAACTGTGGGAGACCGGATTCCGCGTTCGAGATGGCGCCAACGATGAAGTGTTTCGATTGCATGCCGCGCTACTTTGGACGATTAACGATTTTCCAGCTCGATCCTATTTATCGGGATGGAGTGGCCAAGGGTATCTCGCTTGCCCGATGTGCAACCTTGACACGCCGTCTTTGAAAGTCAGAAACAGGATCGTCTACTACGACCATCGTCGATTCTTGCGTATGCGTCACCGATTGAGAAAAAGCACCGATCACTACAAGGATCGCCACGAGAAACGCAGTAAACCCGAGAAGTTGACTCCGCAAGACATACTCGCTCAGTTGGCTAGTGTCTCTTGCACGACAACTGGCAAACATGCTGGCTCTGTGGGCAGAAAACGAAAGCGAGCCGAGTGCGAACTAAATTGGGCCAAGAAAAGCATCTTTTACGAGTTACCGTACTGGTCAGATTTGGATTTGAAGCATAACATGGACTTCATGCACATAGAGAAGAACGTGTGCGAGAATCTTCTCGGAACCTTGCTCAGCTTAGAAAAGAAGAACTACGACACAGATAAGGCGAGGTTTGATTTGATGGACTTGGGCATCAAGACCGCTCTCCACTTGAAAAAACAAGGGATTCGTGGTACAAACCGCGAGCATCGTACACCTTAACCCTTGTTCAGAGGGAGCGATTTACCGAGTTCCTCCAATCTGTCAAATTTCCAGATGGGGTCGCTGGGAATTTGAAGAAAAATGTGATTGCTGATGGAAAGCTCACAGGTTTGAAGTCGCATGATTGCCACGTGATCTTGCAGAGGTTGTTGGCTGTTGGTATTCGTCCTTTTGTGCCAAAAGAAATACATCAGACGATCTCCGAGCTTTGCAACTTTTTCAAGCTGATAAGTTCGAGAACCTTGAGAGTAGAAGATCTTGAAAATGCGCAAGAGTCTATCATCGAGATCTTGTGTAAGCTTGAGATTATATTTCCACCAGCTTTTTTCACGATCATGATTCACGTGGCGATTCATCTACCAGATGAAGCGTTGTATGGCGGCCCGGTGCATATGCGGTGGATGTACCCATTTGAGAGATACCTTGGGACGTTAAAACATTTTGTCAAAAATAGAGCTAGACCAGAAGGCTCTATTGCGGAAGCTTATGTTGTAGAAGAAGCTCTAACGTTCGTTGCAAGGTATCTTGAAGATAAAAAAAGTGTAGATGAAGTTCAAGTGCGAGAGCTCTCTGTTTTTCGATCCGAGATGTGTGTGCCTTATGGGATGATGAAACCGATAGTATTAGACGATGAACAGAAAGAGAACGCGGAGTGGTACATCTATACCAACTGTCCTGAAGTGGATCCATATTTGACGTAAGTTATCGTTGGGAATGTCTTTCAATTCATTCTTTTTATATATTGCTATTGAAGTAATGTTTTTAATAACAGCGAGCATTTGGATCTCTTGAGCGAATCTGGAGTTCGCGGTATTGAAGCGGAGCATAGAAAGAGGTTCAAAATTTGGTTTGAGAAGAAGGTAATAACACAATATCAATGAAATTTTTTGATAAACGCACAAGTGCTAATCAATGCTTTCTTCCGTAATCAGATTTTTGATATGAAAGCTAGTGGCTCTGACGTGTCTGACGAGCTCTATTCGCTTTCTATCGGTTCCCTTCAAGTCGCCTATCAATATCCGAGCTGCTTTGTAAATGGCGTGAAGTTCATCACTCGTCGTCGCGATAATCAACGAGTCACTCAAAATAGCGGTGTATGTGTACTTGTGGATGATTTCACTTACTATGGTCGAATGGAAGACGTCATCGTCGTGAACTATAGGCATAACTGTAGTGTTGTATTGTTCAAATGCATTTGGTACGGTGACAAGTATCATGCAAACCGACTAGTGCACACCGATAAGACTACTGGAGAAACGAGTGCTTATACTGCGAAACAGTGGTTTAAAGAGGAGCCGTACGTACTCGCGACTCAAGTCAAACAAGTTTTTTACATCGAAGATCTTATTAAAGGCGGCGACTGGGAAATCGTCCAGGAATGCAATCATCGAGGGATTTGGGACATTCCTGAAGTTGACCCCTCCAACTCAGCCTCGATCCCATTGACTATAGAGTTGTCAAACATCGAGCGTTTGAATCATCGACACGAAATCGATGAAGCTGAGTTAGTGACTGTCGTTGACGATGATGAAGAAGGCGATGATGAAAATGAGAGACAGGTCGTTTTTGAGGGAGAAGATGTTGATGTCGATATAGAAGATGATATTAACATTATAGGCATAGATGATGATGAATGATTAATATCTTTTTTGTATGTTTATTTACTATATAATGTAACCACGGTTTTCCTCCGCCATATGTGAGGTTTGTTAATAATAAAATCCGTGGTGCCGTCCACGTTTTTTTAAACAGAAAACTAATATTTATTTAATAATATTGTTCACATCTTACAGGATGTCAGATGCAGGTGGAGATGAGTCTCCGCTACACCGTTCAGGAGCAGGTGGAGATGAGTCTCCGCTAGAGACACCGGGTTCCCAAGGTCCTAAGAAAACAAGGGGACCAACAACCGGCTCTACTTCGGCAAAAGCAACGCTTGGGGTCCCGGTGCGAAAGTTGTTAGGTATGACCCAATCAACCAAAATTTCTACTAGGACATAAGAAAAATAATAAAAAAGGTAGGAGTATTCAACAACCGCGTCGGCGATTTGGTGAAGGTCCATATCCCGGTCACACTTCGTGATTGGAACGAAGTGACGCCCCAGATGTTGGGCAATATTCTGAGCGCACTTCATTCCGAGTACACTTTCGTGTACAAGGATGATGAGACCGAGGAGCTGCTTCCGGCGGATTGCTATCGTCATCAGATTGACCAGACTATCATTCGCGATGCAAAGCATATGAGGCGCAACCAAAAGTCTAGATTATCAGGGACTTTCTTAGGAAAATATTGTGGGCAAATGAATGTCGTCAAGAAAGAAATCCCAAAAGGATATCATAAAGACGATTGGGAGAAGGTGATAGAGGAGTTCGCAACTGACGATTGGAAGGTAATGTATAATTCAAAAAAATTATGTTATCTTCTATGAAATCGAATTATAACGCAATTTAATATGTGCAGAAAAAGTCTACTCGCAACAGAGACAATTCAAAGAACAAGAAAACGAAGTCCACACAAGGGTCGATTTCTTTTTTGGCTCATCGACATTTGAACGTAAGTTTATTCTAATTTTGTAATATTTTTTTGCAATAAATACATTACTCATATTTTCATAAGAACTGCAGAGTAGGGAAGATGGGACTTTGGCCTCGGCGTTAAACACGTGGGAGAAAAAACATCAAGATGATCAAGGCAATTGGACGACAGCTTGGGCGCAACAAGCATTTGTAAGTTACTTGTGTTAATTACTTAATAATCAAGTTTCGATAATCTTAATAATTTTTTTAACATATGTTTGAAGGCGCGAATTATGACTCAAGTCGAGGATATGCAGCGACAAGCAGCGGAGTCAGGCCAAACGTTTGACATAGACCAGGCGGAGCAGTACGCGATGGATACTGTTCTCGGGCAACGTCGAGATTGGTATGTCGGGATAGGTCCCTCGATCCCGAGATCCTCGTATCTCTTGGCTCAGGCTCAGGACGACAGCTCGTCCTCAGGTTCTTCATCGACGCGCGTTCCAGATCCAGTGATTAGCGAGCTACAAGCAGCGTTGGCCGCACAACAAGCTCAGATGGAGGCGTTTCAGCGACAGTTCTTTGCGTACACACAGCAGCATCCGTCTCCCATGCAGACATCCCCCGCGATGATGCACCCTAGGACGACGCCGCCATCAGCTTCAATGCTGAATGTTCAGACGCCGCCATCCGCTTCAATGCCGAATGTTCAGACGCCGCCATCCGCTTCAATGCCAAATGCTGATCAGACGCCAGGTTCGGTAGAATTTCAGCGACATCGTTCGAGCGGCAGCGCATCAGGCCGCCAAGGCGCACGAGCAAGATCTGGCGGAAGAGGAGGCCGTGCATTCTAGAATTGGCAGACTTCGAATGAAAAAGGGAAACAAAAAGAATAAATTGTAATTTTTTTAATTTATTGAACGTAAATTATCAAATTTTATGAATTTAATATTAGAATTTCTATTAAATTATTTATATAATTATTCTAATTAATATTATTCAAATTATTTATTTAATTTAACAAACAAATTATTTAATCAATTTTTCAAATTATAATTTTTATATATTTAATAGGCTGATTCTATTAGAATCGGCATTAAAAAAAAAACTACGAACAATCAGATGCGACTTGTCGCATCTGATACCTTCGCGGGAAAAGTATCAGATGCGACTAGTCACATCTGATTGTACTGTAACCCGCCAAATATTTCGCGGGGAATTACTATCAGATGCGACTAGTCGCATCTGATACTTTTCCCGCGAAGGTATCAGATGCGACTAGTCGCATCTGATACTATAACTCCCGCTTTAATAACTTATTTTGGAGGATATTTAGGTGCGACGTTTGGTGCGACTAGTCGCACCTAAAATGTCGCACCTGATAGTGATGACTTTCAGGTGCAACAAGTCGCACCTGATGATACTTTCAGGTGCGACACTGATGCTTTCAGGTGCGACTTTTGTCGCACCTGATGCTATTAATTGTACTAGTGAATGCTGAAACACCTTCTTCATTTATCTTCTTCACGTGAATGTGTAGGAAAACCCTAATTCGAGTGCCAAAGGTGTTGACTACTATGAAAGAGATAAGTTTTGCCTTTAGTAGTCTTGTTGCATTCATTCACACTTTTAGGTTATAAGTTCACGATAGACGGACTGGGAAACTAATTCTATGATGTGTGTGGTATGATTCTCTATACTCTTTTCATATCTATTGAGTATTAGAGATTTTTTTGGGTTTTGTGTTCATGATTGAAGTGTTCACGGCCGATTGGCGTTGAAGAATACCAAACAATTGGGAGAGTGTTTGAGAGTGGAAGTGAGGAGATCTCAGATTTAGTAGGAGATTGAGTTGAAATTCACGGGTAGTAATCGAAAAAGATCCTTGAAGTGAGGATCGTTCACATAAGTCTATTCGATATAGGTGACTTTGCACCAAATTAGATTACCATACTTTGTGTCATTTAATTTTACGCACTGCATTATATTTATCATTCCTTTGCATCGGAATAGATTGTCGCATACATTGAATCTACATTGTGTGCGAAATCTTGTCTCTAACTAAACAGAGTTTTAATTTGTATAAGACCGGGAACCCAAAACTAAAGGTGTGTTCCTTGTGCTTGTTGACCAATTCTGTTTATGATGGATAAAACCGTAGAACGCGGATCTGTCAATCGTCCACCAGTGCTTGATGGGACAAATGACTTGGAAAGCTATTGTCAATGGTTGGTCTCCTCCCACTACCAAAGATGATGTAGGATTGGTAGTCGCCTTTAAGATGAGAAGGATTGAGGAAGAATATATTATTGCTGAATTTAGTACTTATTAAAGATGCATAGCTTGTACGCAAAATTTTGAGACATCTTTTAGAACGATTCGATATGAAAGTGATTATTATAGAAGAAACTCATGATGTGAAGAATATAGACTTGATGATACGATAGGATCTCTCAGAACTTTGAGATGAATCTTAAAGTGAAGGAGCCACCGAAGAAGAACAAAGGTGTTGATCTTAAAGCTAAAGTATTCTCAGAAGCTGAAGACAATGATGATATGTTAGAGCAGATTGCCTACCTCTCACTACTACAAATTTGGTTTTCTGATGCGCATGACTATCAGATGCGACTAGTCGCACCTAAAAATCGCATCTAAATGACTTTCGGGTGCGAGTAGTCGCACCAAATTGTCAACCCAAAGTCCAAAAAATTTCGTTTAAATTGTTTTTTCTTTTGAGTATCATGTGCGATAGTTAAAAAAACTTTCAAAGTCGCACCTGATTGTTTAAAACTTTAAGCGAGCCAATTCTCCCCCTCATTTTTTCATTCAGTATTGACGTGTCGCACCGGAAAAGTTATCGGGTGCGACTAATCGCATGGAATAGAGCTTTCAGATGCGACAAAGTCGCACCTAGAATTTAGGTTTTTCTATAAAATCAAATCTTCTGCACTTCGTCTTCTTCACTTTGTTCCGCCGATTTCTCTAAAAAAAACCTTCTCTGTCACTCTGCAACTCTGCTCCGGCCTTTCCACCACCACAAACCACTACAACGACCTCCACAACCACAACCGCCTCTCCACAACCATTAAAGCCACCTCAAAACCTCTCCGACAGCTCTCTCTCTCTCTCTCTCTCTCTCTCTGCCTCATTGAGACCACCACCTCCGCCGTGCGTCGACATCTTCTCCGCCGTCGCCCCTTCTGCGACCTCTCCACCGGTATTTCTCTCTATCTCTCTCTCTCACTCACGGAATTCGCTCTCGCTTAAACTCAGTATTTCTCTCTCTCTCTCTCTATCTATCTCTCTCTTTGCCTCACTGCCTCGTCCCGAGCCTCCGAACCTCGCCGTGCGCTCAGCCCCCCGCTGCCAAGTCCCTGTCCTCCAAGTCCCTGCCTCCGAGCCGCTGTCCCCGAGGAGTCCCTGTCCTCGACGAGTCGTGCGTCCCCGGCCGTCCTCTGTCAGGTTAGTGTATATTAGTTAGTTAGGTTAGTTAATATAATATGTTAGTAATATGTTAGGTTAGTTAATATGTAGGATAGTTCATGTGAAATATTACCCGGGACAGCCTCGGTGTCTCTACCCCGACAGCCCCGCTGCCTCGACACGTGCTCAGCCTCGTCCCTGTCCTCGACGACTCTCTGTCCCCGCTGCGTTGTCGGTCCTCAATCGACCTCTGCTACACCGACCATCATTCGCAATGCAAAGCGAATGAGGCGCAACCAAAAGTTTAGATTATCAGGGACGTTCTTAGGAAAATGTTGTGGGCAAATAAATGTCGCCAAGAAAGATATCCCAAAAGGATAACAGAAAGACGATTGGAAGAAGGTGATAGAGGAGTTCGCAACTGACGATTGGAAGGTAATATATAATTCATAAAAATTATGTTATCTTCTATCAAATCGAATTATAAACACAATTTAATATTTGCAGAAAATGTCTGATCGCAATTGGGACAATTCAAAGAACAAGAAAACGAAGTCCACACAAGGATCGATTTCTTTCTTGGCTCATCTATATTTGAATGTAAGTTTATTCTAATTGTGTAATATTTATTTTGCAATAAATACATTACTCATATTTTAATAAAAACTGCAGAGTAGGGAAGATGGGAATTTGGCCTCGGCGTTAGACACATGGGAGAAAAAACACCAAGATGATCAAGACAACTGGATGACAGATTAGGCGAAACAAACATTTGTAAGTTACTTGTGTTAATTACTTAATAATCAATATTCGATAATCTTAATAATTTTTTTAACATATGTTTGAAGGTGATTTAGTGACAAGCAGCGGAGTCTAGTCAAACGTTTGACATAGAAGGCGGAGCAGTATGCGATGGATACTGTTCTCGGGCAACGTCAAGATTGGTATGTCGGGATAGGTCCCTCGATCCCGAGATCCTTGTATCTCTTGGCTCAGGCTCAGGACGATAGCTCATGATCAGGTTCGTCATCGAGGCGCGTTCCAGATCCAGTGGTTAGCAAGCTTCAAGCAGTGTTGCCCACAGAACAGGTCACGATGGAAGAGATGAGGCATGAGCAACGAGCTTAGATGGAGGCCTTTCAGCAACAGTTCTTTTCCTGTACACAGCAGCATCCGTCTCCCATGCAGATCCCCCGCGATGCCGCACCTTTGGACGACGCTGCCATCAGCTTCAATGCCGAATACTCAGACTCCGCCATCAGCTTCAATGCCGAATGCTCAGACGCCGTCATCAGCTTCAATGCCGAATGCTCAGACGCCAGATTCAGTACAGTTTCAGCGGCAGCGTCAGAGCGGCAGCGCACCAAGACGCCAAGGCGCACGAGGAAGATCTGGCGGAAGAGTAGGTCGTGCATTGAAGAACTGGAACCATCCGAGTGAAAAAGGAAACAAAAGGAATAGGTTGTAATTTTTTTTAATTTATTGAACGTAAATTATCAAACTTATATTTGTTAATATTAGAATTTCTATCAAATGATCTATGTAATTATTATCTTAATCAACAAATATATATAATTATTATTATTAAAATTATTTAATTAATTTTACAAAAAAAAAATTATAAGCTTATTCTAATAAAATCAGCTTCATAATATGATGATTCTATTAGAATAAGCATTTAATAATAAAAAAAAAAAGCTAAAGAGTTTCAGATACGACTAGTCGCATCTGAAACTTTAGCGCCAAATGTATCAGATGCAACTAGTCGCATCTGATACTCTTGTATCCCGCCAAAATATTAGGCGGGATGGAGTATCAGATACGATTAGTCGTATTTGATACATTTGGCGCTAAAGTTTCATATGTGACTAGTCGCATCTTAAACTCTATATCCCGCCTAAATATATTATTTTGGAGTAAATTTAGGTGCGACTTTTGGTGCGACAAGTCACACCTAAATTTGTCGCACCTGATAGTAATGACTTTCAGGTGCGGACTTTCGCAGTGCGGACTTTCGGGTGCGACTTTGTCGCACTTAAAGTCGCACCAGAAAGTGTCATCAGGTGCAACTTTTGCACTTTCAGGTGCGAAAAAAGTCACAGCTGATGCTATATTTTGTACTAGTGTCTCTAAGAATTGTAGCAGATTCATGAAGAAGGTCAAGTAGAGAGAAATAGATCAAGGGCTACAGTTTACGCCAAGTATGTAGAATAGAAGAGGCAATGACTTCTAGAGAAGGAACATATTTGGTAACGATGGCCAAGATTATCGTGGAGAGAGGTCAGAAGGAATTTAGTGTAGAGAATGCGAAGGATTTGGGCACGTTCATGCAGAGTGTGCTAATACCTTAAAGAAGAACAACAAGTCATATGTTGTGAACTGGAGTGATGATGACTCTGACTCTAGGAAGCAAGATGAGGAGAACAATAACTTCTTGCTTTTAATGTTGTCGATCACGTTCCCGCTTCGGAGGGTGATGGCGTTGAATTGTGACCTCGGATTTAAATCTATATTGCTCGGTAGAGTTCCCTGAGGTCGCGAGTTCACTGCAGTCGATACTTGCCCCATTTGCGTCTCGAGATTTCGGATATGAGCCGATTGATTCGAGAGTGCCGTCTTTGTGTCGTTCATGAACTCAGTGCTGGAATTCACGAAGGCGGTCGCCGACGTGGCCAGATTAGCTATTAGCTCCTCTAGATTGGTCTCGTTTTTGTAAGCTCAGAATGGTGGGGCTTGATATGGCGGTGGTCGGGGCTGATTCTGAGGCGGTCGAGGCTGAGCCTGCAGCGTGGGTTGCAATGGCATGTTATTCAGGGGACCGCGCCATCCCTCATTCTGATAGTTTCTCCTCGGGCCTTGATTGTAGTTGTTATAATTCTGGTTGAGCGACCGATTGCTGACGAAATTTGCTTGTTGGCCATTATCCCTTTGTGTGCACTCGTTGCTAGAATGAGGGCCGGCACACCAGAAGCATGGTTCGGGAGTATGGGCTTGGACAGCCTGAACTATGGCTTTCTGCCCATGGAGCGTTTTGGTGATGTCGGCCACCTACGCCGCGAAAGCTTTCATCAGCTCCATCTCGGGCGTGACTGGCTCCCGCTTCTGAATCCTTCGCTCGGAAGGACATTGGTCGTTGTTGTACGCGAGCTCCTCGAGGATGGCATGAGCTTCTTCCTCGGTCTTTTGGAAGAAGGATCCTCCTGTGATGGTATTGATGAGGGTGTGCGATGAAGGAGAGAGGCCGCCATAGAAGATTTGCACCATCATTCACCCTTGGTAGTCATGGTTAGGACACTTCCGCTGCAGCTCCTTGAAGCGTCCCCAAGCTTCAAACAAAGACTCATCATTGAACTAAGAGAACGAATGGATTTTGTTACGCCTCTTATGCATCTTCTCGAATGGGAAGAACTTCGAGATGAACTTCATGCGCAAGTCCGCCCACGAAGTGATGGAGCCAGGAAGGAGCGAGTTGAGCCATGTTTTGGCTCGATCCCGTAGAGAGAACGGGAAAAGGCGGAGTCGGATCACTTCGTCAGAGATGTTGTGGAGCTTGAACATGTTACTGATCTCGATGAAATTTGTGAGATGGTCTTGCGTGTCTTCGGCCGGTGATCCCGAAAATTGGGATTGTTGCACCATATGGATCACGCCGGTCTTGATCTCGAAATTCTTATTACCCGCAAGAACCGGAAGAACAATGGCCGATTGTGTGGCATCGGTCGGAGGTAGCCCGTAATGGAATAGGATCTTGGGATCCTCGACGTTGTTCCTGTTTTCTTCCATTGCTCGTTCCTTTGATTCTTTTCAATTTTTCCTGCAAAAATTTTCGATCTCGGAGTTGATTGGAACGAGAGCTAATGACCCATCTTTTCGCATACACCTTCAAAAGCAAGAAAGTAACACAAAAAGTTAGAAAACAAAATTAAGAAATTAAATAGCAAGAGCAAGTAAATTCAATCGCTATTGTAGACTAGTCCCCGGCAACGGCGCCAAACACTTGTTGCGAAAATAACTCACACACGCAAGCGTACATGTGTCGCTCAAGTAATATAGAATGTAAAATTCGAGTATCGTACCCACAGAGACTAATGAAACAACGATTTCCTAAAACTTGATGCTAATTAATTCCAAGTAAAATTAAGAAGATGTTTGTAACAAGAGTAATAATAAAACTAAAGTAGAGAATTAAATACGAGTTTGCAAGAAGAGAGAGTAGAGGTCACGACTTCACCGGAGCTAACTACGTCGGGGGGTTTCGGGTTCGAACAACAAATCTACTCCTATAAACGCTAATCTCACTCTATCGAAAATATTCCCTAGCCTCTCTCGAGTGATCTAGCAAACCCATGCAATTGACGGATTATTATCCTCTCGGCTTTTAATCCTATTAAAACAATCACACGCAATGAAACAAGAGTTCAAACGATTACATAAATTGCCTAGATTTTCTAACCTAGGATCAACTATGAAGCCATGAATAGACGCACGATTATCAATTCTCTCTCGAGTAATAAACAATCCTAGATAACTGTTCTAATGGTGATCAAGCACTAGAAAGCATTAAACATGATTCATGACAATCAATTTAATAGATGGAGCAAACAAGCCTAATCTAACCTAGCAAAACCCCATTCCCATTGTCAAGCCTAGCTACATCGTAACCCCATAAAATCTAGCCGCTAAAGGAACCCATGATAATCAAAACACAAAGCAAAATAATCAAAAGCAATAAGATGAGCATGGAAAGCAAAAACAAATTCATATTGAAATTTAAACGAAGTTCAACAATATTTAAACGATAGCAATAAAATAAAAGTAAAGGACGAAGGAGAAACACTGGTTGTGAGTTCAAGTGAGTCGCCGAAGTTGTCGATCCAACGAAGAACGCTCTCTCTCTAAACAATGCTCTCAAAAACAACCTAAAAGCAATAGGAAAACTAAAAATAAAAGCCAAAGTATGTTTTTAGGTTACAAGAGTGGTTTATATCGAAACTATGGTGATATTCGGAGCTCAAATGGGCTTTTAATTTAATTAATTCGGCCCAAAATCTTCAAAAACGGAAACAAGTCACGCCAAAGTCGAAGCTTCTCGCGCCACGCGAAACAAATGTCGCGGCGCGAGGATGTTTTCTGGAAGACGTCGCGGGGCGAGGACAGGAGGTCGCGGCGCGAGGATTGCTGTTGGAGGAGTTCCGCCAAAACCGAAAGAACGTTGCGGCGCGAGAAAGGAGGGTCGCGGCGCGAGGAGCTCCAGAATTCATCTTCTAATTCTTCTATACTTCATTTTGACTCGTTTTTTTGTCATAAACGCTTCTGTTTGTCATCAAATACTGCGAGACTCTCAAATAACACCATTTTCCTGAAATATGTTGCAAAAAATCACAATAACCGTTAAAAACACTGAAGGACTAGCTCGATTCAAGTCAAATGTGGGAGAATTCGCACGTAAAATACGCACTCATCACCCTTCTTAGAAGACTTTTTGGACAGACCACCTTTCACATATACTTTGATCTGACTTGTTGGCGCAATCTTCTCTTGACTGCTCTGAACACCTAGTTACAAAAAAATACACTTCATCTGCTGAGATGGCTGTTAAAGGAAACACTAGATTCTTTGATTCGTAAAGTCATCTGTGTGGTGTGTGAGAGAAGCAAGGTGTACATACCATTGGTAGTTCCTGGTATGAGTTGTTCAGAATATAACCCAGCCGTTGTCCAATACTTCATAAAGTTCTTCTTCACGCGTTTCATAAGGTCCAAAACGTAGTCACCCTTGCTGTTTTATTTAAAGCAGTTGTCCCCGATGTGCTGCACATCTTTATACACATCCTCTGAATTTGCATACTTAGCACCGTTCTCAAGGTTGTCAGATATCGTGAACCCTGTTGCTCTAGGAATCCCCGTGAGTTTTAAGCAAATAAATAGTAATGATTTCGTAGTTGACCTCCTTTTTAAGATGTTCTCATTTAGAACGATGTCAATTTTTAAGACGCAGAGGGTTTGGCTCAGCGCGTAGGAGAGGTTGGAGACTAGGGTTTCCGGGTTGTGGAATGTGAGGGTTTTTCCATTGTCGGCATCGATGATAGCAGTCTCATGGCGAAGAGAGTTTGTGGAATTGAAGAGTGATACGTGACGTATCCAAGGGAGAGCATTGGAATGGTGGAATGGCTAGTGAAGACAAGACTTCAAAACAGTAACTAATATCAATATTTTCTTATTATTAGTCGATGTTGTATATTTTAGTTCGTTACTAACAATATTTTATTACAGTTTTGAATTTTTACATTTGAAAAAAAATATCATGATGATATATTATTAATTAAGTTATCACCTCATAACATGTGGTAAATGTGAATTCCATGCCAAATAGATAATTTGATGACAGATAAAAATAAAGTTTTTATAAATCGATAATATTTATCATGTATGACATTTTGAAAATTAGGTGAATAAATTTGATACATATAATATATAAGATGATATTTTAAAAAATCTCATTAAAAATAAATTAACAACACTAGCTATGACAAATGGAAAATGTCATTGCTAAAAGTTAAGAAAATACTTTTTCCAACACTCTCAGTCGACGAGAAGTGAAAAAATGTCGGGACATAAGCCTCTCTTTTTTTTTTTTTTTTTTTTTTTTTTTTTTTTTTTTTTTTTAGTTACGTGGAGGCACCAAAAAATTGTACTTTCTAAAACTGTACTTTTTTTTTTTTTGTTTTTTTAGAAAAAGGGCAAGGGAGAGAGGTTATGATTTTATTTGATTATCACTACTACAAAACTAGGATTCTACAACGCTTAAAAACAGTTGTAGAATGATTCTACAACGCTTCTCAAGCGTTGTAGAATCCTGCGTTGTAGAAGCTTCTACAACGCTTAAAAATCCGTTGTAGAAACCAACAGCTTTCTACAACGCTTAATTATCCGTTGTAGAAACTAAGATTCTACAACGGATATTTAAGCGTTGTAGAAGCTTCTACAACGGTTTGAATCCATTGCGTAATTTTTAAATATTTTCAAACATCTCGCCGCGGCGAAGTATATTTCTCGCCGCGGCGAGGGGATTCTACAACGGATAAAAATCCGTTGTAGAAGCGTTCTGATTATTTTTTTAAAAACACGCCGCGGCGACATTGTAGCTTAGCCGCGGCGTGGTGTATATCGCGGCGGCGAAACCAAAACATCGCTGCGGCGATGTGTTGATGTATGAATAATGTGCTCTCGGTATCTTTTTTGCCGCGGCGACTCTTACATTTCGCCGCGGCGAAATGTCTAAGTCGCCGCGGCGAAGGCTTCATTTTGAAGCCGAAATCATTTTTTACACGTACTAAAACCCGGTGTAAAAAATATGGCACCTGAAAATAACCTTCAATCCAAAAAATAATATCTACATCTTCAAAACATTCAAAAGAAATATTTACATCCAAAATTGAATACAAAAACTAACTAATCATCACAATGAATAAATGTTTGTACATAAGTTACCCATTCTTCCGTAAGTCTCTCTAAATCCACTTTTGTATAGTTTTTCTTACTTTCTAATTTTCCTACACCTCCTACGACTATATCGCGCATATACGAAATAACAAAATACCCGCATTCCGTGTTTCCGGTTTGTCTCGGAGCGTTCCAAGCATTGATGTACGTTGACTGTCCGTTATTATGGGCGTTTTGGTGCTCGAGCTTGAAATCCACAAAAACCCTATAACACGGAAATCATAAGAGAAAAAACCTCTACAATGATTTATAATAAAAAATAGTTTAAAAAATCAAAATATTACCTTTTTATCAATCGAGTTAAATCGATTGGAATTTTATTTCTTAACGGGTCGAAGAACATAGCACTATCTCTCCAAGGGTCGAGGACAACGAGCATCCAATGCGCACCTTTATTGTACGCCATCAAAGCTAGTTCGCCAAATTTGCATTTTCGTACAATGTTTCCAATGTCCTTGACTCGTTTTGACAAATAAGCGTCCTCGTCGTTGTTTTCGATGTACGAACTTAAGCCCGGATTTATAAAACAATAGTCTCGACTCTTCTTCGCCTTTTCTAGCCTCGAGCGTAGATAGCTACGACAAACAAGTATTTGATTGATCAAAACACTAAATATTGAATATTTATATTAAAAACACATATAAAGAAAACACTTACTCCATATAGACCGTTATGCTCCCCGCGCCAATTTCCAAGTATTGCAAAAATTCGGAAACATCTTCAAATGAGACCGGAATCGGGATAGCCGCGAGACTTGAACTAACATTGACCATAATCACATCCCCTTCCGGTAACATTACTTTGTTGGCATGTTGAGTGAGCAATCGAAACTTTGGATTAATCATCTTGTACGGAATCTTCTTAGCATCATCGATGCTAGGTTCACTCTCAAAACCGAGCTTTGAGAGTTGTTTGACAACCGGACCGCGACTCTCTAATCCCGTGTCCATTTCGATCAATCTCTTCGGCCACGAGACAAATCCTCCTATGGCATCTTCAATGGTTTGAGCTTCTTCGGTGGGAACTGGTAATTTTGCTTTTTTAATCAAAACCCCCAAAACGGTCACACATACATTCCCTTCCTTCAAAGGTAAAGAGTGAACTACGCTCCCATTTAAGTATGCTCGCCCATTTGCAACATGAATCATGCCTCCTTTCACAACATCATCTATGAAAAGAAGACAATCGACGCTTTCATCCGAAGTCGGTGTCACCGGGGTGGTTGGATTCAATGAGCAACTAGCACGAACACTATTGGGTTTTTCCACAACAATAGGATCGATCTTCGGACGATCATCAACAATGATAGGATCGATCTTCGGACGATCATCAACATCGTCGTGTTCTAAGCAAATCAAGAATATTATCAATAACTTAATACCAAAACATTTATCTTTATTAATAAATAGATAAAAAAAAAATAAACATACCTAAAGAGACCGCTTCATTGACGTGTTCTTCAACATTTGCCATCTCTTTATCATCAACAAACTTCACGTTGAGATTCTCTTCCACTTGCTCGACACTAGGCGACTCGACATTAATGCTACCATTTCCACCGAAAGCCTTCATCACCAAAGACTTTAACTCGCTCATTTCCCGACGCATCTTCATTACTTCTTCGTTGGGCGTTGGAGGAACAAAGTACTTAAAACGCGACGTGTGTTTGGATTGACCGCAAACTCGCGACGTTCCCAAAGCTTCTTGCAAAACACTCTTTCCCGATTCCGGCAACCATGTCCCTTGCGATGCTTGTTGTGATAACGTTTTCTACACATAAAATTATTTGAAAATAAAATTACAAGGTTAATTGTTATAACAAAGGTAAAGAACTTACGATTTTTTCTCCCATCAATTTGTCTTTATCATCCTTGTAGTTATCTACGTCTTTCTTTCGCGAGTCAATCCAAAGTTCCTCTTTCGTAGGCCATTCCCCGGTTTCGTCATGCTAGTAAGAAGTAATTATATAATAAATTAAAAAATAATTGCAATATTTGGAATAACTAAAAGAAAAAATGAATCTAACATTTTCTTGATCAAGCTTTCGATATCCATTTCGGCCCGTTCGAGATTTGTACACACTTTTTCCGATATTTGATTTCCCATGTTCCGATGTTTGTTTGAACATTTCGGTTCGCCTATACTCAACAGATGCTATCCAATCTTCTTCGGTGATACTTGTATAGAATTTCAAAATACAAGCCGGTCTCTTTAAGGCGATTGGTTCGTTGATTATGTCTTTGAGTAGATCGTTGTATATCTCATGACGAAATAACCTTGCCGCTTCTCCGACTCTCATAAGGCAATCGTGTTTTTGTTCGATAGGAATCGTAAATCCTTTTTGCATTTCGTTCCAAATCCGTTCTTTAATTTGGGCGTTGTCCTTACATCTCCAATCACGCATCGAAAGTGGAACGTGTTCTCTTGCTAACACGTCAAAGTAACTCGACAAATCATCACCCTCTTTACCGATTGGTTGCCTTTTATCATCAAATGGTACCGGGATTTTTTTACCAAGTGTTTTAGCCTTATTAACCCGAACCATAAGAGTGTTTCTTCGTTTTCCTTGTTCATCGGAGTTAAGCGCTAGTTGTCTTCTAATTTTTCTTTTACCACTACCGCTAGTAGTAGTAGTAGTAGATGACATGGAATCTAATATACAAAATTCAAAACATATTCTCAATTTCTAACTCAAATCCATCCGATTCCAACTTAAATACAATCAATATCAAACTCAAATACAACGAATTCAAATCCAATACAAATTCTTCCTAACTTCAAATAAATACCAAATTCTAACTAAATAATAACATAAATCAAATTAAATTCAAAACAAGTTGGGAAATAACATACCCGGTGAAGGCGAGGACGTGGCGAGCGAGAGGCGAGGTGGAGGCGGGGCAGGGGCGAGGTGGAGGCGGGGCTGGGCGAGGTGGAGGCTGGGCTGGGCGATGTGGAGGCGGGGCAGGGGGCGAGGTGGAGGCGGGGCAGGGGGCGAGGTGGAGGCGGGGCTGGGCGATGTGGAGGCGGGGCTGGGCTAGGTGGAGGCGGGGCAGGGGCGAGGTGGAGGCGGGGCTGGGCGAGGTGGAGGCCGGGCTGGGCGATGTGGAGGCGGGGCAGGGGCGAGGTGAAGGTCAAGGCGGAGGCAATGAGTGA
The DNA here is from genome assembly GCF_054948205.1 of Urtica dioica subsp. dioica. Lineage (NCBI taxonomy): Eukaryota > Viridiplantae > Streptophyta > Magnoliopsida > Rosales > Urticaceae > Urtica > Urtica dioica. The sequence goes on from NC_142761.1 coordinate 34,458,475, forward strand.
GGGTGAGGACCGGAGAGAGAGGGGCGGGGAAAAGAGAGTATGAGGGCCGGAGAGAGAGGGGCGGCGAGAAGAGAGGGTGGTGGCCGGAGAGAGAGCGACGGCGAGAAGAGAGAGATGCGGAGAGAGAGCGACGGCGAGAAGAGAGAGATGCGGAGAGAGAGCGACGGCGAGAATAGAGAGGGGCCGAGAGAGAGAGAGAGAGAGTGGTGGCGAGAGAGGGGCGGGGCGGCAAGAGAGTGGCGGAGAGAGAGAGAGGGACGAGAGAGATGAGTAGTGGAGAGAGAGATGAGAAGAAATGAAGTAGAATAAGGAATGAGAATGAGGGAAAATTGAAAAAAGCGCTAAGTATAGAATATGAAATGGGCGGGTAGTTAAAAAAATTTGAAATTTTCAGATTTTAAAACGCTCCTACAACGCTTATTCTAAGCGTTGTAGGAGCTCACCGCGGCGATGTATATTTCTCGCCGCGGCGAACTGCTTCTACAACGCTTAAAATAAGCGTTGTAGGAGCCTCGCCGCGGCGAAACCAAATTCTCGCTGCAGCGAGAGTTACCCAGAAAATTATCGCCCCGGCGAAAGTGTGTCATCGCCGCAGCGAGGTAACCCTAGATGTCCTCGCCGCGGCAGTATACAATTTTCGCCGCGGCGACCCCTTTCTACAACGCTTAAACAAGCGTTGTAGAATCCTCGCCGCGGCGAAAGCGAATTGTCGCCGTGGCGAGGTATACATTCGCCGCGGCGTAAAATGTATGATGCCGCGGCGAGACTATATGTCTGGAACATGGTGCTCTCGGTAAGATTTTCGCCGCGGCGACGACGTGTTCCCGCCGCGGCGCAGGATTCCTGCCGCGGCGAGATTTGTACCTCGCCCCGGCGTGATGTTGTCGCCGCGGCGAATGCATATTTTTGCCGCGGCGAGGATATTCTACAACGCTTATGGAAGAGTTGTAGAATGTTCTCGCCGCGGCGAAGTAGAAATGTCGCCGCGGCGAATGACACGAGACTGGTGATATAAATTCTCATTTCTGGTCTTTTTCACTTTGAACTCTCTCATAACCTCACTCGAAAAAATATTTCCAGTACCTTTCCTACTCATTCTAGAGCGTCCTCGTTTACTAGTCTCATCTACACATTCAAATCTTGTAAGTTCTTCTTTAACTTGTTCTAATTGTTGTTCTCTTGATAGTTTACTAATTAGAATGGGCAATTTTTTGTATAATTAGGGTTTTTCTATGAAGATGAGAAAGTGGATGTGGGAGAATAGATTGAATGAGATATATCGGAAAGGTGTAGATGAGTTTTGTGATTTTGCTAGAGAGAACATGGTAGATGTGAAATCTATTCGTTGTCCTTGTATTAAATGTGGAAATCATAGACATTTTTCGATTGATGTCGTTCGGACCCATTTGTTTGCATATGGAATAATGACCTCGTATCAAAGATGGTTCGACCATGGTGAGGTTTTTCGTTCGGCGGCAAATGAGGATGATGTTGAAGATGATATTGATGATATGTGCGGAATGATGAATGATTTGGAGGACGATTTTGTTGAGCGACCGGAATTGTTTGAGTCCATGATGAATGATGCGGAGACACCATTATATGAAGGGTGTACAAGCTATTCGAAGTTGTCATTTTTAGTTACATTATTTCATTTGAAGGCGTCGGGGGGTTGGACAAACACTAGTTTTACTCTATTGTTGGAAACACTGAAAGAAGCATTTCCGAAAGACAATAAAGTACCTTTAAGTATGTATGAAGCAAAGAAGACTTTGGGTACATTAGGCATGAAGTACGAGAAATTCCATGCGTGCCCAAATGATTGTGTTTTATATAGACACGAGTATGAAGATCTAGATGAATGTCCAACGTGCAAAGAGTCACGGTGGAAGAAGGGTAAAATTCCATGTAACGGGGTTAAAGGAGTTCCAGTTAAGGTACGTACATTTTCATCACTTGATTAGGAAATACATGTAGCTCATATTCATTATTTCTTACTGATTTTCGTTAAATATATTTCAGTCGTTATGGTACATTCCTCCAATGCCGCGCTTTCGTCGAATGTTTAATAGTGTCAAACACGCGAAGAACATGGTTTGGCACTCCGAAAAGCGTATCGATGATGGTATGTAGAGACATCCTGCTGATGCTGCACAGTGGAAATCATTCGATTTAGAGTATAAGGATTTCAGTGTTGATACTCGAAATTTGCGCCTTGGTCTAGCTTCTGATGGAATGAACCCCTTCAGCATGATGAGCAATAAATACACTGTTTGGCCGGTTATACTTGTGAACTACAATCTCCCTCCAAAGCTATGTATGAAGAGAAAGTTCTTGATGTTAACGCTTTTGATTTCAGGACCGAATCAACCAGGAAATGATATTGATGTCTATTTGGCACCGTTGGTCGATGATTTGAAGATGTTATGGGAGAAAGGGATGGAAGTTAAAGACGCTTACCGTGGAGATTCGTTCAACTTAAGGGCAATGTTAATGTGGACTATTAACGATTTTCCGGCCTATGGAAACTTGTCAGGATACTCTGTGAAATGCTCGATTGGTTGTCCAATTTGCATGAAAGACACATCTTCCATCCGTTTGAAGCATGGTAAGAAAACTGTTTTTCTGGGTCATAGAAGATTCTTACCAAGAGATCACTCGTATAGAAGATTGAAACAAGCATTTGATGGAAATTCAGAAGAACGACCCCCTCCTAGAACTTTGTCTGGTGAAGATGTCTATGAGATGGTTAAAAACGTCAATGAAGTGCTTGGGAAAAGAAAGCGGAGTGCTAGTACTAAAGAATCGTTCAAAGAGAATCCTTGGAAGAAGAAATCGATTTTCTACGACCTTCCTTATTGGAAGACACACTACGTCCGGCATTGTCTGGATGTTATGCACATCGAGAAAAATGTATGCGAATCGCTTATTAGTACACTTCTTGATGATCCAAATAAATAGAAAGACGGAATAAAATCTCGATTGGATCTCAAAGAGATGAATATAAGAAGCATTTTTCATCCCGAGGAGGGGGGTGGGAAAAAAAAATTACCACCGGCAAAGTACACTCTAGATCGAAAGGAGACAAAGAAATTGTGTATCTGGTTTGCTTCTATTAAAGTCCCCGAAGGTCATTCGTCAAACTATAAGAGGTTCGTGTCTTTGTGAAATTGTGTTACCACGACTGTCATGTGCTGCTACAACAAATGTTGTCTCTTGCTTTGCGAGGAATTGTGCCAAAAGATGTGAGGTTTGCAATATCAAAGATATGTGTATTCTTTAACTCGATTTGCTCGAAGGTCATCGATCCAACTCGATTGGATTTAATGCAGTCAGAATTGGTGAAAACTATGTGCTTGCTCGAAAAGATCTTTCCACCTTCGTTTTTCGACATAATGATCCACTTAACCATCCACTTGGTACGTGAAGTGAAATTAGGAGGGCCCGTGTTTTTACGGTGGATGTATCCAATCGAACGTTATATGAAAGTGTTGAAAAGCTACGTGAAGAACTACAATAGGCCGGAAGGAAGCATAGTTGAAAATTACATAGCAGAAGAGTCGGTTGAGTTTGGTTCTGAGTATTTTGCTAAAACAGACGAAATTGGGTTAACCAAGAATACCAATTTTGATTCAAAAGCTCTATCTACAGGTATTTTTTTAACACTTTATTTGTTTATTTAAATTATATATGAACATTATTTTTAAGTATTTGTTTCATTATAGGTATTTATTCGATCGTCAACCGAAAAGAATGGGAGCAAGCAAGTCTCCATGTGCTACACAACGTTTCCGAGGTCACGCCATTTGTGGATATTCATTTGAATGAGTTGAGAGTGAATAATCCAAAGAAGGGTAGAAATGAAAAATGGTTGCAAGAAGAGCACAACCGTTTGTTTCAAAACTGGCTTGGAAAACGCTTATTTAAAAAGGCAGGACATTCATCTACGTTGAGTAAACTATCTGGCGGGCCTTCCTCAATGGATACAAGGTACACTGCTTGGTCTGTTAATGGTTTTACATTTTACACAAGAGAACGAGACAACAAGCATCCCGTACAAAATAATGGTGTTACATTGTTTGCCGAAGCTTTACATGTTTCGTCGGCAAAAGATAAGAATCCAAAACATGCTTTTATGAAGTATTACGGATACATTGAAGATATTTGGGAACTTGATTATTGCGGGTTGCGAGTCGCATTATTCAAGTGCAAATGGGCAGAAAATAATCACGTTAAAGTTGATAATGAAGGAGTTACAATTGTCGACTTTAGACGAATTGGCTACGAGAATGATTCATTTATTTTGGCTTCACAAGCAAGTCAAGTGTTTTATGTTTCGGATCCAACAAATCCTGAGTTATCGTTAGTGGTTCATATGAAAGCGAGAAACGGTAACGAAGAAGAAGACGAAGACATGTCTAGCATTCCTCCGTTCACATCAGGATTACCGCCAATTGATCAAGAGATGGATGATTTTGATGATGACGATGTTTCACATCTACTTCGTAAGGATATAGATCCTATTTTTGTTTGATATTGAACATTTAGATAATGTATTTTCATTTTGGATTTTATGTTATTCTCCTGTGGACAACGTTATTTTTCATTCAAAATTTCTCTATACAATGTCATTTACATTAAAATTACATTTCTCCGACATCGCCGCGGCTGAGTACAACTCTCGCCGCGGCAAGATAATCTCGCCGCGGCAGTATACAAATCTTGCCGCGGCGAGAACGTTTCTACAACGCTTTAACAAGCGTTGTAGAAACCTCGCCGCGGAAATGTATATTCCATGCCGCGGCGAGAACCTTTCTACAACGCTTAAAAATACGTTGTAGAAACGTCGCCGCGGCAACGTATATTCCATGCCGCGGCGAGGTTACTTCACCGCGGCGGGAATATCACCTCGCCGCGGTGAGATATCTTCTTAAAAACCCAAGACTCTCGGTATAAAAAAAACAAAATCTCGCCGCGGCAGTATACAAATTCTGCCGCGGCGAGAACCTTTCTACAACGCTTAAACAAGCGTTGTAGAAACCTCGCCGCGGCAACGTATATTCCATGCCGCGGCGAGGGTAGTTCGCCGCGGCGGGAATATCACCTCGCCGCGGCGAGACAAGTTCTTAAAAAACACAGACTCTCGGTATTAAAAAAATCAAAATCTCGCTGCGGCGAAGTAGTATTTTAGCCGCGGCGTAGATCACTCGCCGCGGCGGGGACTATACGGTGCCGCTGCGAGAATAGTCACGCCGCGGCGAGAAAGGTACGTAGCCGCGGCGAAGAAGCACTCTACCACCTAATCATTCACTTTTTTTCCAATATTTAACCTGTTCTCCAACTAAAAATGATCATTCAATTAAGATTTCTACAATCAATAAAACAAACCAAACTAGTCTTAAACATATAACATCAAGTTTCAAACATATATGAAATAAAACACACCAAACGAGTCTCAAACAAAGACTGAAGTCTCAAACACAAAAATAAAACATAGTAAACTGAAACTTAAATTTAAAAAGAGTTTGAAATTTATATGGAAGAGTTGGTGTTGTTGGTTCTTGAAATTTACTCGTCATTCGGTGGTGGTGGTGGTGGGTTCGCCGGATATTGAGGAGGTGCCATATGCGGTGGCCACTGTGGTGAGGCGTACGGATAGTCGGAGTACTGAGGATATGGAGGAAATAACACTTGATTCTCTTGGTTGATGTCCCACCGAGAGTAGAGATCGGTCAATTGATTGATGTGAGAGGCGCCATACTCCGCTTGTTGGTGCATGTACTGTTGCGTGTGTTGGAACCCCCCGACGAGATAGTTGGAGCAATGAGCAATGTAGTCGATGGTGGCGGGGTCGATTACCGGAGGTGCTTGTAAGCGCAATAGGGGCTCCGCTTCCCCCTCTTCCCCCTCTTCCTCCGCTTCCTCCGCTTCCTCCGCTTCCTCCGCTTGTGGATCCTCTCTAATCTTGTACCGCTTGATAATGGAATCCGTAATAGGCCCCATTGGACTGTTGATCGTATCCCTTTCCGAGCGTGGTACCCCCGCATTTGTACAAAGGCCGGTAATGATCGACGGATATGGCAAACTGTGTCGTTCATTAGTATAGTCGAGTTTCTTCATCCAAGTATAGATGAATCGACCGACGTTAATGGAAAGGCCTTTAACAATGCTGAACAACACCTGGATACGATCCTCGTCGAGAGTGGTGAAGTGCTTGATCGGATAGAGACGAGCGCAAACAAAGTAAATCCACGCTTTAGCGATCCTGGTGAGTTGGTCACGCTTGAGTACCCTTTTTTCCTTTTTTAGTGACCCAATCCTCTCCCGGAATGCACAACACCTGCGACATCTCCTGATGGCTGCAACTTCTTAGCCATTCTCGATAGCCCTCGTTCTCGAAAGGCACATCTGGGGTCCCAAGAAGATCGTTGATAGCTTCGACACTCATATAGACCCGTTTCCCACGGACCGTCACAACATCACCTTGGGAGTCCGGCAAGTTTGCGTAGAATTCGTACACGAAGTTGACGTTCGAATCGAACTCGGGTACAGCACACTACCTCCCCCAATCATGACCAACTATGCTGTTGCGGATTTGTTTTCCTATATCCGACGTATTGCTTACATTGAATCCTCTCTCATGGATAATGTTACGCGGCAAGATTTTGTCGTAGCGTTCCTCCGCGACCTTGCTAGTAAAGATACTCGAGTTGTATTCCTCTTCGGGAGACTGTTGACGAGGTCGCTTGTTTTTTCCTTTACTCTGACCTCAGGAAGAGCTCAGAGCCTTGGAGCCCGCCGTGTTTTTAGTTCGACGCATTTTCAAGCTCCTACAAAACATAATCATAAACAATTCAATCTCAACATTAATATACATAACCATTTCAACCACTAACCTATGTAACAATATGTCAAACACAATCCGGACATTTCAATTTAACTCAAATTCTCATTCAAATTCATTCATATCAACAAAACCCTAATTTCACTAAATTCACTCATTCAAATTCCACTATCCTAAATTCACTCATTCAAATTCCACTAACCTAAACCCTAATTTCTTGTTCTAAAAAGAGAAAATCAAACAAAACCCTAAATTTGGGAATTAAAAAAATCAAACTATATGCAATTCGGGTAAACAACAAGAAATCCATATCAACAACACGACATTAAATCAATAACTACCTTAAAAAACTTTAAAAATCATACCTTACAATGAGGCGGCAAGAGAGAGAGAGAGAGGCGCGAGAGGAAGCACGGCGAGGACTCGGCGAGAGAAAAATGGCGGCGAGGACAAGGCGAGAGAGAGTTGGCGGCGAGGACAAGGCGACGACGAGATTTTGGGGCGGCGAGGACGTGGCGAGGGATTTTGGAAGAAAAAAACGGGAGAGATGCGGCCGAAAAAGGCGAGGTAGAGGCGGGGCAGGGGCGAGGTGGAGGCCGGGCTAGGCGAGGTGAAGGCCGGGCTGGGCGATGTGGAGGCGGGGCAGGGGCGAGGTGGAGGCGAGGACGTGGCGAGCGAGAGGCAAGGTGGAGGCGAGGACGTGGCGAGCGAGAGGCGAGGTGGAGGCGGGGCTGGGCGAGGTGGAGGGCGGGCTGGGCGATGTGGAGGCGGGGCCGGGCGAGGTGGAGGCCGGCTGGGCGAGGTGGAGGCGGGGCTGGGCGATGTGGAGGCGGGGCTAGGCAAGTGCGTGGCGAGCTAGAGGCGAGGTGGAGGCGGGGCAGGGGCGAGGTGGAGGCGAGGACGTGGCGAGCTAGAGGCGAGGTAGAGCGCGGGCTGGGCGAGGTAGAGGCCGGGCTGGGCGAGGACGTGGCGAGCTAGAGGCAAGGACGAGGTGGAGGCGGGGTTGGGCGAGGACGTGGCGAGCGAGAGGCGAGCTAGAGGCGAGGTGGAGGCGGGGCTGGGCGAGGTGGAGGCCGGGCTGGGCGAGGTGGAGGCGGGGGCTGGGCGAGGTGGAGGCGAGGACGTGGCGAGCGAGAGGCGAGGTGGAGGCGGGGCAGGGGGCGAGGTGGAGGTGGGGCTGGGCGATGTGGAGGCGGGGCAGGGGCGAGATGTTCCTACAACGGATATTATAACCATTGTAGGAACATCTCGCCGCGGAGAGATTCCTCACTCGCTGCGGCGAGACAGTTTCTTAAAAAACTGCTTGGCCACGATATCCACCTCGCCGCGGCGGCGAATATTTCTAGCCGCGGCGAGATATATTCGCCGCGGCGAGATATATACCTCGCCGCGGCGACGAGTTTCTACAACGCTTTTGTTTAGTGTTGTAGAAACCACCCGCCGCGGCGAGGTATGAATTTCGCCGCGGCGGATTACATTTTTCTACAACGCTTTCACTGTGCGTTGTAGTAAGTTCTCGCCGCGGCATAAAACACATTACGCCGCAGCGTGGATTCTACAACGGATTTTTAAAGCGTTGTGGGAAATCTGAAACACCATGTTTCTACAACGCTTAACTATATGCGTTGTAGAATCTACAAGTTTCTACAACGCTTAACCATATGCGTTGTAGAAACACCAAGTTTCTACAACGCTTATCCATATGCGTTGTAGAAATACCAAGTTTCTACAACGCTTGTCATAAGCGTTGTAGAATCACTAGTTCTACAACGCTTGTCATAAGCGTTGTAGAAAGTGGGTTGTATAATCCAACATTTGTAGTAGTGTATATTCGATCACCTCAATCCAAACATATCCTACCTTTCAAATCCCTTTGAAGGTCTCATACATGTCTACCGTATGATACGAGAATATAGAGTGAGTATGATAAAGTGAAAATAGGCAATGTTACTCTTATAATTCGAGCCGGACAAGAAGGCTAATCGAAGTCTCGAGAATAGAGATATCCAACACCGAGTTCGAGTCAAATAAGCTCGAAAACTTTTGAAGGTTAAAGATCGACCCATTCATAAGTCAAGAACGAATCTTATCACGCAAAACTTCGTAAAGAAGAGAAGATTGTAGGTCAAAGACTAGTCAAAGAAAAATAAACACGTGTACAATCAAAGCAAAACGCACACTTTGACGGTTAAGGCCGAGCGTTCGAGGAATAACTACCCACTACAAGCGTAGCGATAATAGTAACTAAGAAACCGTCCAGAATGTGGGATTGATCACCCCACAATCATCAAAGTCACACCCTTAGACACAGCACGTTCAAGAACCCAATGCACCTATAAATAAAAGGAGAGCAGACAGAACGAGAGAGATTTTTCCACGCACACACAGTTGTTGATTTTAGCACCTTAATAACCATATTGGTTGCGGATTTAATTAATTACACTAAGAAGAGCTAATTAATATTATGGTTATCTAACATGTTCTAGATTTACTTATTAATTATTCATGAAATTGATGTCAAGCAACCAATAAGAGCAAGATTTAAAGATTCCGAGAGACTCACATGATTTAGATCAGCTACAGAATCTTCAAACTTTCCCTCTTCCGTCTTCAGTCTTATAACGACTATCTTCAAGTTTTAGCTCATCGTCGATCTAGACTCGACAATGATGACATAATAGTCTTCCGAGACGTAATTTCGGAGGCGAATAAGAAAGATGAGTGTTCACAATCTGTATCTCACTACAATCTAGAACGAGGTGTTTAGATCGCACCGTGTTTTAGATCTCACTTGTTTTTTCTCTTCTCATGAAACCATATATGTAGTAGTGGAAATGATATATTCGTGGTAGTTTTCAAAATATATTATTTCCTTTTATTATGTTCACACTAGTGAATCAAAGATTAGCCCTTGGATATCATCTCATGAATCCTACTTTCTCTCTTAGCCATCAGATCAATATCTATGAGATTTTATTTTCTATTTAAATAGAGAATATTTAATTATGAGAGAATAAAGGAAATATCTTATTTCCTTTTAAATATTATTCTCTCTAGATATTCATGAGAGAGAATAACTGAAATATCTTATTTAAATTTAAACATTATTATCTCCTAATATCCATGAGAGAAATAAAGGACAATATCTTTTTTTCCTTTTAAATATTATTCTTTCCTGATATTCATGAGAAAGAATAATAGACAGTATCTTATTTCCTTTTAAATATTTTTCTCTCTCCTATATTTAAACAACTGAAGAGAAAATATTGGTAAGTATCAATACATGATAAACAAATTTTTGACCTCATGGCCAACATGGATTGATGCAAATCTTTTGCTCAATACCCTAAAATTTTGACTTCCTCATTTTGTGCAAGGTCCTATTGCTTAAAATCCAATCAATTATTTATTCACTTGGTCCAATAATAAACAAATAAGTAATTGATTTATTATTTACTTGATCAAACAATAAATATTTAATACCACCATAAATAATTATTTAATTTTGCAAACACCCATATTTCAGAATTTATGCTTTCAATCACAATTACAGTTTGTGAGATTATAATAATGAAACATTGTTATTCAAAAGTTATTATCCGCCTTTATCAGCGTCGAATCGGGGACTATGGACCTAGTATTAGAAGCTTAACAAATCCGATGAAAAGACGAAAAAGTTCTTTCTCTTTTTTACATTGATTTGTCTAATATTGGTCAGACTCCACCTTGCAAGCCAAGACTGAATCCTCCTTGATACTAAAATTAAATTTACTCATCGCAACGAGTGTCCACTGATATAGTAAGTTCGTGATCATGATCCTCCAGGTTCATCCCGTGTCAAGAAAAGTCAATTACGTAATACTTTACTTGACACATATAAGCCCTAAGCATTGTTGCTTCCTCAGCGAAAGATTCACCCGAACGTACAAACTTCGAAAGTGGGTGCAATCTATCAGTCTAGTACAAAGCATAGCATACATGAGACTTCCTACGGTTGAGGCGTAAGAAATTTTTCTCATGTCCTCAATCTCTTGTGCAGTCTTGGGAGACTGGTCCTTAGAGAGTGAGACTTCATGCCTAAAGGGTGTTTGGCCCTTCTTGGAGTCTTGCATCGAGAAGAGATCCATGACCTTATCAATATATGATGCTTGAGAGAGCAACAAAGTCCGGTTCTTCCGATCTCGAAATATTTGGATCCCCAGAATGTATGCGGCTTTTCCTAGATCCTTCATATCGAATTGCTTTGCTAGCTAGATTTTAACCTTAGATAACTTACCACATCATTACCTATGAGTAAAATATGATCGACATATAATACCAAAAACACAACTTTGCCCTCGTGTATTAACTTGTAAACACATGGCTCATCTATTGACTGTCCAAACCGAAGCTCTTCACAGTTTCATCGAATCTAATATTCCATGACCTAGATGCTTGCTTTAATCCATAAATGGACTTATGCTACTCACAAACCTTGGTCTCTTGACCTTCTTCCACGAAACCGTATTGTTGAGCCATATAAATGCACTCGTCAAGATTGCCATTCAGGAATGCAGTCTTAACATCCATTTGCCAGATCTAATAGTCGAGAGCTGCATGTATAGAAGTATGCGGATGAATTTAAGCATTGCGACTGGCAAGAAGGTATCCTCATAGTCAATTCTTTCCTTTTGGGTATAACCTTAGCCACAAGTCGTGCTTTGAATGTCTCGACGTTCCCATCCGGACCCATTTTCTTCTTGTATATCCACTTACACCTTACGGGTTTAATCCCTTCGGAAAGGTCTACAAGTTTCCAGACTTTGTTGACATACATCGAGTGCATTTCAACTTTCATGGCGTCAAGCAAAGGTTTGGTTAAGAACCAGCCATTGCATGGCTGTAGGAAACATCATCCATGTTAGAGACAGCTAATAGAGTATCCCCGTAAGATATGTACCAGTCAGGCTTTTGACAAACCCTCCCACTACGTTGAAGTACTACTTGAAGAGATTCTGATGAGTTATGTTGTGTTTCAGTTTGGGTAAGAACAGTTCTCACAGAAGAGGTAGAAGCATCCTTACCCAACTTTTCTTCAAGCACAATTTTGCTTCTAGGTTTTACATCTTTCATAAAGTCCTCCTCAAGGAAACGAGCGTTCGTGCTAACGAATGTTTTGTCGTCCTCGGGACTATAGAATATGAAACCTTTGGTTTCCTTTGGATATCCAACAAATAGACATAATTCTGACCTGTTAGCCAACTTGCTAGTCTTTTGCCTTAGCACATGTGTAGGGCAACCCCAAATTCTTATGTGGCCTAGATTTACTTTACGGCCAGTCCATCGTTCATAAGGACTACCAAGAACCGTTTTATACGGGGCTTGGTTCAGAATGTAAGCTACTATTTCGAGGGCATATCCCCAAAAGGAAAGAGGGGGTGATGACTCATCATTGATCTAACCATCTCCATTAGAGTTCGGTTCCTTCTCTCTGACACTCCGTTTTGTTGGTTCTGCCAGGTGCAGTAAGCTGAGAAGCGATACCTTCTTCTTTAAGAAAGTTATTGAATTCTCTAGACATATACTCACCACCTCGATCGGATCGAAGGGTTTTGATCTGTTTGCTAGTTTGCTTTTCCACTAAAGCCTTGAAGACCTTAAATACGTCAAAAGGTCTTGGATTTATGTTTGAGCAGATAGACAAAACTGTATCTTGAGTAATCATCGGTGAAGGTAACAAAGTATTCGTATCCTCTCCGTGCTTGTGTACTGAGCGGACCACATACATTAGAATGTACGAGTTCCAACAACTCAGTGGCTCTTCGACCCTTAGCAGAGAAAGGTCGCTTAGTCATTTTTCATTCTATACAAGATTCACAAGTAGGCAATGAACCTATTGCAGAGGCTTGGAGTGCACCGTCCCTCACAAGTCTCTTAATCCTGTCTAGACTTATACGACCAACTCTTAAGTGCCAGAGATATGTTGATTTTATTAGATCGGAGGAATCAGAAAGTTTGATCCTCTTTGGCTCCCTAACTAGATAGTTATCTATTTTAGTGTCTAAAAGCGAAGGTTACGTGGGATGAATTTAAAAGAGAGCATTCTTCATACATGCATCGGTGACGAAAGAATTATTAGAAAGAGAAATTCGAATGCCATTCTTAACAAACTTTAAACAATAATCTTGCTCACAAAGACGACCAACAGATATCAAGTTCTTCCTGAAGAAAGGAACAAAATAGACATTATTAAAATTTAAAGTTCGATCTTCGAAAGATACATCACTAATCACACGGCCTTTGCTAATACCGAGCTCCTATCACCCATCTGAAGGAGAAGTCACCTTCCTCTAAGCTTTTGGTTTTCTTGAAAGTAGTCAAGGAACAACAAATATGGCTAGTAGCAGCGGAGTCAAGAATCCACATTGATACATTATCAGCTACTAAGCATGCTTCAGTGATAAGTACATTACTATTTTCCTTTGCTTTAAGGTAGGCAGGTCAGTTCTTCTTCTCTGCCTTGTGCGGTGTCTTCTTAGATCCAGAGGTGGAAGCTTTGTGCTCAGTAGCATGTCCCTCTCCTTGGTTCCTCTTTTTCATAGTGAGACCTTCAGCAGTGTGAAGCTCCTTCATAAGCTCGGTAACAGTATACTCAAGCTTATTAATGGAGTAGTTCAGTTTGAAGGTATCAAAAGATTCAAGGTTAGTTTCCAAGGTCATATCTATTTTAGTCTCCCCATCAATCTCAGATCCTAGGATTTTCATTTCATTCAGATAACCAATGATCACCATCATATGGTCTCTGACAGGAGTCCCAGCCTTCATGCGACAGTTCATAAACCGTCGGACTGCTTGCTGTCTGGCCATACGCCCTTGCCCTCCAAACATATCATGGAGATTATAGAGCATGTCAGCGGCTGTCTCAATGTCACGATGTTGCAGTTGCAGCACGTTGTTCATAGATGCTAAGATATAGCACCTCGCAATCTCATCGGAGCGAAGCCAGGCCGCCAAGGCATCTTTGTCCTCTTGAGTTGAATCATTATTTATCTGAGGAGGACACGGGGTGGTGAGTACCCATATGTGCTTGTTAACGGTAAAGACGATGTCGAGGTTACGTTTCCAATCAACGTAGTTTTCGAGTTTGTTTGAGAAAACGATAGTTGAGAGAGGGTTGAGAGACATCTTGCTGAAGTTAAGTTGAAACAAGTTTATGATTAGTCTTTTGATTTAGGATTTAAGTTTGTTTAAGTTTTTTGGATGAACAAGACAGGAAAAATCCAAAGGTGTTATGAACGAAATGACACTCTACTCCTTCGAGGGATGACCGTAAAGAGTCTATTTTCATAAGTAAATGACTCATCATTAATGCGTAGCCAAGATGTCAATACATCGAGCTTGACTAGCCACCTTGTAAAAATGTTTGATCACTCACATCCTTTCGCAGGGCCTCGAGGGAGGATTACTAGGGGTTGAGTCTAAGTGTGTAACCAACCACTTAGTCCAAGAGATTGACTTTGAAAAAACAATCCACTGAGGGGAGGCCTTGTCTCATTGTCTCACTCTCGGACGTAGCTCTTCGAGCAATGATCAAAGTAAAGCGCCGTTGAGTACTCTCATTTAAGAGAGGGCCACGTGGGTGACTCTTAGTCAGGCGACAATTGCACTTTTCATTAGTGTTGGGGATCATGTGTTGCAAACAACAAGTATAACACTCCCACTTAGTTTTTAGAGTTGGCACATCGTCTCTTATAAGTTTCGGAAACACATTTCCTAGCGTATAGAGAGATAGAGTGGATTTCTAGAAATTGAATCGTAGATCGTCATGTTTCTAGAAAGACCAGTGTCAGTGCATAAAGGCACAAGGTACATACTCGGTCATTTTCCTATATTTTCTACAGGGGAAAGTGTATGAGAGAAGTGTGAACTTCTAACTCATTTGAACACTCGAAGTTTGAGATTACACATCTTTTGCAATTTTTCGACTACTCTACGAGGAGCCCTCCCACTTAAATTTTCAAGAGCAAATAGATTTTGAACATAAGTGATATAGATATAGTTTTGAAAACATTTTTAAAAGTTATTTGATTTGGATGACAAAATAATTTCAAGTTTGAAACTGAAAACGGTTTTTCGAAATTCAAACTAGTTTTTGTAAGAACTCAATTTCAATTAAGTATTCAAAATAAAAAAAACATTTAGATCTTACACATTATGTTTATAACATTTAGAAAAACATTTTTTCTCAAGAAATTTTTTCCATTTGAGTTATAGAACTCTTGGAGTGGGAGTCGGGATTCGGAATTCAAAATTAAATTGTCAAGAAATCCTGGAATCCTAGGCAGCGAAAACATCGGAGTAAAAATACCGTAAACGGTGACTCTAATGTCCAATTGAGCTAATACTAACAGTTTTGGAAAGTAGACTCATATACCTTTAATTTGGCTCAAGAACCATTCAAATCTAAGTTTCGAGCATAGAGATATGTGTTGTCAATGGTGCCCACAAGAAGAGTTGTAATCTTTATTTTGTACATTTGATGTAATAAAGTCTCATGAAGACTCTTGCTTGTAATTGCCTATTCATTCATTAACAAAGTTGAAACGTTCATTCATTCTTTCTTTGTTTGAAGCTTTATGATAAAACCTTAGTCTTTTAGTCCATAAACAAACTAAACAACTTACGAAGAGACAAATGTAGATTTGCATGAACAAACTCTTCGTAGTTTGCTTAAAACGATATATTCGCAATCTTAGGGTCAAAGGACTATTGACCTCAGTACGATTGTTAGAAGAATCTATGATGTCTGGTTATGAGGCATTGAGAGTTGGAGACTCTATAGTTCTTCTAGGTATCTTCCGAAGGTACTGAATTGACCAGTGCACTTCTAGAGACAAGATAAGAACAAACCATTTAACCTCTTATGTCTCGAAGTCACTATGTATGAATTGCATCATGCTTACCTTAATCCTGAAATGAGACATGCCATTTCACAGCTTAGTATTCTCATTTGAGAAAGTCAGAGTTCGGACTCACTATGTGATTCCGAACATGGCCTATTGGTGAAGTACTAAGTTGTGAGTATGTCATGAGTAACTTTGTGAAGTTCTCATAGATATGGAATTCATGTACAAGATTGCTGAAATGCAATGTATGTCACCTCATGCTTTGTTCCTTGGAGTGTGAATAAATGAACTGGCCAGTGTCCAAATTGAGTCCTGACTCTTTTGGATGAAACAATGTGACTTGTTAGCTCCTCGTCAATACATTGTTTCTAACTTATTCACAAGCGACAAAGGAGTTGATGAAATAACAGCTAGAAGGGTAAAATGGTAATTTAGTAAATCCCGACTAGCTGATGACATTCATGAAGGGTAAACATAGATAATATTCAGTGGATCCGCTCATCATAATTAGGTCGAATTCTTGAGTAGAAAATAAATTCATTTGAACCGAGAGATTTTCAGTGTCAACTCTTTAGTGGAGTCAGTTGGCATTAAGCTAAACTTGGAAAAGGTTTGTGAACTTTTGAGTCCAAGTGTTCAGCTCAAGCTTTGTTCATTTGGGTCCATGAGGTCACTATCACGAATCACATCAATAGGAATAGTTAAACTGGAAGCTAAGTCAAAACAAGAACGAAAATAGTCAAAAGGGTATTTTTGTCTTTTGAGACAAAGGATGAAATGAATGTCAATAAATTTTTTGACAAGTTCATTTGATGACTTAATGTCACTCGGCCATGACTTGATCATTGGGCCTTGTGAATTAATTTCATTTCATAAAGAATTTTATTGAAAATTCTTAATGGGCCTTTTTTTCATGTTCTCATGAATAAATGAAGAAGCTTCTAGAAGCTCCTTCTAGAGACATGTTGGGCGCCTACCCTATAGAGAAATAGGAGAGTTTATTTTGTGCATAAATGTATTTAGATACTTTCCAAAAGAAAAAGAGGAAACAAATTTGCATATGCATGCATAAGGGAATCGGCCATGTTGAGAGAAAAGGCAAGCCATGAACAAAATTGGAAACAAATCAAGGCTTCTAGAAGCCTTGTGTTGGCCGAGTGTCTCAAAGGGAAAAAGAGGAAATTGGCTCATGAATATGTGATATTCTATAGAAGAGGAAACTACCTTACTGAAGGTGAGACCTCTCCTATAAATAGGAGCCTCATTTCCTCACATTTCATTCATCCAAGTTTAAGAGATTTGAGAAACTCTCTCTCTAGAACTTTGGCCGAAACTCCTCTCTCTCTCTCTCTAGTTTATTTTCGATTTTTCTTGTTTTGGCACCTAGGTCCTCACTCGACCTAGTGTTTAGCTCTGCGACTTCAAGACTCGTTCTTAAGTCGTAGTGTTTAAAAGTGCCCACTCACTAATTCCTTTATTTCGAGTGATTTAGTGATAGAAACTTTCGTGGTTGCTCGAGGTGCCGAGGAAAGAAAGAGAGACGTGCTGCGAGGGGAGACGAGCGTTGCGAACTTTCCAAAAGCTTCTTCAAAGTTCAAGCTTCAAGAAAGGTTAGTAAACTTCTAGCTCATATTAGTTTTTAATTACATGTACTTGCTCTTTGTCTAGGTTAGTAAAAACTGTTTTTACTTGTAAAGAAATTTTTTAAAATTCCGACGCTTCCCGAAGCGTTTAATCTTTTTCTTAAAGCCTAGATCAATTCCAACAATATGTCCCTTTTACAGTAGGTATTCTTAAGCTCAAGAAAATCTTGACAGAAATTCGGTCGGGACTTAAATGCAAAAGATTTAAGTGTAAACGAACCTTTTATTGAGTTGTTAAGTCTTTTAGATGTGTCTTATTAACAAGATAACAGTATAGCACAAAAGATAATAACAAATAAAATAAAATGAGCGAGTAAATAAGCAAAGCAAGCAAGACTATATTACTTGTCACAAAATTACCTGAAATTTCTCAAATTTATCAAAACATGATTTTGATTATGAAAAATTTAAAACCTTTTAGAACTGATTCTAATGTGTTTTAATATCATCCCAAAGGTGTAGAAAATCAACATGCTTTTTAATTTAAAGAAACGAGTAATAAATTAATAAAAAAAAATCTAAAATAACAATTCTAGCTATACTTTGACCATAGCTTTGATACCATTTGTTGGAATAGATCTAGGATTAAGAAAAGATTTATCGCTTCTAGCAAGCGGCGGAATATAAAGAATTTCTATAAAAACTCGTAAAACGTTTTTATAACCTAGACAAAGTGCATGAACGTATAATTTAAAATTTTAAAACTACTTTGAGTTTTTACTCGGTACCAACCTTGAATGGAGCTTGAACGTTGAGAAGCCTTAGGAAGGTTGAAACGCTCGTCTCCTCACTCAGCTCGCCTCTCCCACTAGTCTTCTCGAACCTGTGAGCAACCACGAAAGTTTCTACCACTAAAGTCTTTAGAGTTTAGGTTGGATTTAGTGTGTGGGCTCTTTTAAACACTATGACTCAAGAACTAGTCTATGAGCCAAAGAGCTAAAACAAACGCTAGTTCTAATGAGGACCTAGGTGCCAAAACAAAAAGGACAAGAAGAGATAGAGAGAGAGAGAGAGAGAGAGAGAGAGAGAGAGAGAGAGAGAGGGCGGCTACAAGTTCTAGAGAGAGAAGCTCTCAATCTAAAAAATTGTGTGTTGTGGATTGTGAATGAGGTGGGGTATTTATAGGAGGATGTTTTGCCTTGAAAAGGTAGTTTCCTCTTTTCCATTGATATCACATATTCATGAGCAAATCCTTGTTTCCTCTTTATCCCCTCTTGCACGTCCAACATGCCATCATGGCACTTGGATTTATTTCCTCATTTGCTTTGTCTCTCTCCTTGGCCGCCCACTTCCTTTTCTCTTAGAGGAAATTTATTTCCTCTTTTTCTTTTGACAAGTATCTTCATACATCAATGCACAAAATAAACTCTCTTTCTCTCTTGGGTTGGACAAAAATGAGGCTTCTAGAACATTCTTCTAGATGTTTCTTCATTTGTTCATGACAACATAAGAAAAGCCCATTTAGAATTTTCACATAAAATTCCATGAAATGAAATTCAATCCTCGAGACCCAATATTCCTTTATATGACATTCATCCCATCCTATGCCCAAAAGGACAAAATGAACTCATTGTCATCATATGACAATGTCAAAAAAAATTATTTATTGACATTCATCCCATCCTATGCCCAAAAGGACAAAATTACCCTTTAGACAATTTTCGTAAAACTCGTCTTGTTCAACATTTGAACTTGTTTTGACTTAGCTTTCATGTTTAACTAATCTCACTCTAATGACTTGTGGTAGTCACCTCATGGATCAAAATGAACAAAGCTTGAGCTAGCATACTTAGACTCAAAAGTTCACAAACTTTTCCAAGTTCTAACTTAATGTCAACTGACTCCACTAAAGAGCTGACACTGAAATCTCTCGGTTCAAATGAATATATTTTCTACTCAAGAATTCTACTTAATTGTGATGAGTGGATTCATTGAATATTATCTATGTCTACCCTTCATGAATATCATCAACTAGATGGGATTTACAAAATTACCATTTTACCCTTCTAGTTGTTATTTGGACACTGGCCAGTTCATTTATTCACACTCCAAGGAACAAAAAATGAGGTGATATACATTGCATTTCAACAATCTTGTACATGAATTCCATATCTATGAGATCTTCTCAAAGTTGTTCATGACATCTTCATAACTTAGTACTTTACCAATAGGTCTTGTCTATATCACATAGTTAGTCTAGAGCTCTTACTTTCTCAAATGAGAGTACGTAAGCTATGAAATGACATGTCTCATTTCAGGATTGAGGTAAGCATGATGCAATTTATACATAGTGACTCCGAGACGTAAGAGGTTAAATGGTTTGTTCTTCTTCTGTCTCTAGAAGTGCACTGGTCAATTCAGTACCTTGAGAAGATACCTAGGAAAAACTATAGAGCTCCAACTCTCAATGTCCCATAACCAGACATCATAGATTCTCCTAACAATCATGCTGAGATCAATAGCCCTTTGATCCATAGATTGTGAATATATTATTTTAAGCACGGTTTGCTCATGCAAATCTATATTTGACTCTTCATTTGTTGTTAGGTTTGTTTAAGGACTAAAGCCTATAGTTGATCATAAAACTTCTAACAAACAAGGAAGAATGAATGAACGTTTGAACTTTTATTAATTATTCAGCAGTTACAAGCAAGAGTCTTTATGAGACTTCATTAAATCAAATGTACATATGTAATGACTACTACTCTTCTTGTGGGTACCGTTGAGAACAAACATGGGCTCGGAAGGGTATCAAGCCAGTCAGGAAAAGATTCATGATCGGTAACAACCCTCGACCAAAAAAAGCCGCTGGCAGATCGCTTCAGGATGTCAATCATCCCGACGTACGATGGGAAGACCGACCCATGGGATCACATTGACACCTTTTCGTCGTGCATGCTTTTACATGGAGCAGGTCATATGATGTGATGGGCGAGCTTTTTCTATCACCCTTGTAGGCTCTACCAAAAGCTGGTACCGAAAACTCAGGATAAACTCAGTGGGATACAGTAAGCAGCTGGTGCAAAATTTCATGGAACAATTCATCGGCTCAAGCTTTGGAAAAACTCTCAAATAAAGATTCCTGGCAGCCAGGCAGGCTCATGACGAAACACTGAAGAACTACATCAACTGCTACTCAGAACAAGCGTTTCAAGTTGACGACCTCAACGAAGACTTCAAGCACTTCGAGATCACTCCATGGATCCGAACATAATCAGAATTTTGGAGGTCTCTTCAGAAAACAATTCCCCGGGACTAACGATTTTCTAAAGAGAGCTCAAAAGTAGCTGAGGAAGTGAGGTTGGCGGCAAGAAAGGTCGAGACACAAAAACCCCAAAGAGAAAAGCAAATAGGGCATCAGTCCGAGGACGCATGTCCCCCAAAGAATATTCGGGGTAGCACCACAAAATCTATTCACGAGTAATTAAAATAAATATCATCTCTTGAATGCTTCTATAGAACAAATATTCAGCCTTACGCATGACCAGGAAGACTTCCCGAAGCCGAATCGAATAAAGAAGGAAATCTCAAAAAGAGATAAAGCAAAATATTGAGATTTTCACCATGATGTCGGTCACAAGACTGGAGTATGCTCCAACCTGAAAGAGGCCATAGAAGTCTTAATCCGCATATGAGCATTGAAGAGGTTCAGAGCAGATCAGAAAAAGCATGAAGAACATAAAAAGGTGACATACAGGGAAATCTCCCTAATCGTATGAGGGCCACATATGGGAGGATACACGAGGAGTGCCAAGAAAAATTACGTCAGAGAAGCCCATGTAGGGCATCGACAAATCTATTAGGAATATGATTAGCATCATATGATTAGTGGGTTGAGTTCTGTTAACATTCAGAATCAATAAGAACTATCATTCATAGTCTCCGTATCAAACTGAATCGCATGCTGGGCATCCGAGATCGGGCGGTGAACTAAAACTTGGTCGATGACTGATATACGCTTGGAAAGCCTTATCTAAAGTCATATATGTGGAAAATGAGTGAGGGTTGATCACTCACTGTAAGCATTATACACTTGCAGAAGGTCTACGACCTAGACATGCTTTAGTTTGGATAGATGCGTCGTTTAAGGACCGTTACGATGCACTAGCCGAGACCGTTTATGATGGTCACAGTGACGTTTGAGCTAATATCTTGAAGTAATCATGGACTTTTAGATCACGTTACCGGCTTCTTTGACTCACCACGTTAAATGCTAGTTAGACGCTGATCAAATAGGTGTCATGGGAAGTCGGGACATGATTATAGAAGAAAGTGTTTTACAGATATGGAATCCAGCCTTCCTGAAAGAAGGTTAATGTTCTCTCACCTAGGGGTTGATTCCAGAACCGATTGATCGTGCACACTTCCGAAGTCGGCTTACGCTCGGTTGAATCTTTCATTGGGGAAACAACGATGCTTAGGGCTTATATCTAACCAGAAAGGTATAACGGAACAAATTGACTTATCTCGATACGGGCAGAACCTGGAGGGTCATGATCACGTACTGACTAAATCAGTGGACACTCCTTACGATGAGTAAATATAATTCTAGTACAAAAGGTTGGTTCAGTCCTGAATTACACGGTGGACTATTGTAAAGGACTAGACAATTCAATTAGAAAAGAAAAACGAATATTTTATCTTTTATCGAGATTGTTAAGCTTCTACTACTAGGTCCAATGTCTCCGATTCGGCTTCGATAAAGGCGGATAAGAACGTTAATATAATAGTATGTATTATTATTATAATCTCACTTGCTGTAATAGTGATTGACAACAGTTAATTCCAAAAAGGGTTTTTTGGGAATTAAATAAATATTTAGAGTAAAGCAGTTTATTTGTTGCTAGATCAAGTAAATAAACTATATATTTATTGTTGGACAAGTAAATATGTGTTATATGGGTTTAAATCTATTAGACCTTGAAAAAGCAAAAAATTGGGCCTCCCTGCACTGTAGTAGGCGATTTTTGGAGCTGGCTAACAACCAGTATTTTTTTAGTTTTCATGTTCCTAAAATATAGGAGAATAAATATGAGATATGATTGCGCTATATTCTCTCATAAAATTTAGGCTAAATATAATTTGAGTATTTAGAAGAATATTTAGGAGAATATATTTTCCTAAATTTTCTCAACAGCAAATATTTTATACTGTTATATAAAATAAAATCCTAGATATTGATCTAATGGATGAAAGAAAAAATAGGATCCACTTGTTGAGATCCAAGGGCTGAGACTTAATCCACTAGTGTGAACACAATAAAAAGAAATAATATCTTTTAGAATATTCTTGAATATTCTATAAAGATACCTTTTAAACTGCTATAAATAGAGGGCTGATGTGAAGCAAAATTCAACCTAATCTAAACAGATAAAAACGCCCACAAGTCTCATATTGTGGCCGTGTGCTTGCTCTCATTCCTCCCCTCGGAATTGCTTCAATTTCATTCTTAGAAATAAGAGAGAAAGATCGGAAACACCCCGTTTCCAGATGGAGTGAGATATAACGAAGCCCACTCTTTTGTCTTATCTTCCTCGAAGATTACATTTCGGAAGACTTTGGTGTAATCACATCGAGTCCTTGAAGGATGAGTACTTCAAGATCTGATCATGTGAAGGCTTGTACGTTCAAGACAAAGACGGATTGTGAAAATTCTCGGTTCGTGAACCAAAAAACTGTAAGTTTTCTTAAATTCTTCTTTTATCAGATATGGTTGCTTGATGAAGTTTCTTATGTTCAATTAATTAAGTAATCTAGATATTTTATAATAACCATATAAATAATTAGCTCATGTTAGTGTAATTATTATTATTATCCGCATTTAATTGATTATTTAAGGTGCAATAATCACCAACAAGTGGTATCAGAGCCAGGTTATTACTTAATTAATCGATTAGTTCTGGTAATTAATTTTAATATGGTTTTATGAATTTATAACACCGCCGCCATAACGCTCACTCGGACATTTCCTTCAACCAAAGATGAGAAGTGAATTAATTCGATTTTCGTGTGCGGTCGCCCATTTGCAACATGGATCGTACCTCCTTTCGCAACATCATCAATGAGAAGAAGACATTTGGTGTTTTTATCCGATCTCGGTGTTACCAGCGTGGTTGGATTCAATGAACAATTTGCACGAACACTATTGGGTTTGTCAACTTGCATGTCACCAATATGGAGATCCATGTCAACATCAAGTTTATCTAAGAAAGTTACATGCATATTAATAAATTACTATCAAAAGATTTAGATTTATTACTATACAACTTAAAAAGAATAGAAATACCCGAAAAGACCGGTTCATTAACGCGATCTTCAACATTAGCCATGTCTTCATCGTCATTCTCTTCTTCGACCATGTCGTCATCGCCATTCTCTTTCACATGCTCGACACTTGCACATTTGACACTAGGGGACTCGACATTACCATCTCCGACACTAGGCGAGTCGACACTAGCATATCCGACACTAGGCAAATTTACATTACCATTTTAGCTAATTGCTTTCATGATCCAAGATTTTAAGTCATTCATTTGGCAGCGCATCTTAATTACTTCTTCATTCGGGTTTGGAGGAAAAAAGTAATTGAAGAGTATTTGAATTGACCACGAACTCGCCCGGGATGCTCAATATTTCCCAACGCTTCATACAATATACCTCCCTTTTTCCGGTGCCCATTTCCATTCGTTTTCTTGTTGGGATAACATATGCTACAAAAAATATCATTTATAAATCAACGAGACAATATTAATTATTGTAACAAAAAAATACTTACAATGTTCTTCGTAATTGGTTTAACGACGGGATTTTTTAGTTGTCATCATCTATCATTCGCGAGGAAACCAATTATTCATCCCTTGTAGGCCATTTTCATGTTTTCTCGTATTATTATGAAGATAAATAAATAATAAATTGATAAATAATTACGAAATATTAAATAACAAATAAAACATATAAATCTTACCTTTTCTTGATCAAGTTTTTGATATCCATTTCGTCTGATTCTAGATTTGTACACATTTTTCGCTAGTTGTGTTTTCCCATTTTTAGATGATTGTTTGAAAACCTCGGTTCATTTATACTCAACAAATTTTATACAATTTTCCTTCGTGATGTTTGAGAGGAATTTCGAAACACTCTCCGGTCTCTTGAAGGCTCTTGATTCATTGATCGTGTCTTTGAGATAATCATTATATAACTCGTGACGGACTAACCTTGCCACTTCTCCCACTCTCTCAAGATAATTTTCCTTTTTATCTGTACCAATCATAAATGCTTCACATATTTCGTTCCAAATCCGTTCCTTCAATTGCAAATTCTCTATTAATCTCCGATCGAGCATTTCGATTGGAATGTGTTCTCTAGCTAACACACCAAAATAGCTCGACACTTCATCACCCTCCTTACCCATTGGTTTCTCTTTGTTATCAAATTCTACTTTTATATTTTTAACAGGAGTTTTACACTTATTAACTCTAGGCATAAGAGTATTTATTCTTTTTCCCACATCTTCGGTATTGAGTGATCTTCTAGTTTTCTTTTTATTACCACTATCGATAGTAGTAGTAGACATTATATCTAAGAAAAAACGCAAAACACAATAAAAAATAGCTATTTTCAATACAAATCCAAACACAATTCTAAAGAATTTCTTTTTATTATCACTATCGATAGTAGTAGTAGTAGACATTATATCTAAGAAAAAAATACAAAACACAATAAAAAATAGCTATTTTCAATACAAATCCAAACACAATTCTAAAGAATTTCATTCTATATTTCATACAATATCAAATCCAAACTCAATTACAACACAGTTTCATTTTGAATCCAACGAAAACTCAATTCCAACAAAATATCAATATTTTCAAACTGAATTCTACAAAAGAATACACATACAATACATTCAACCATAATTCCGAAAGTTAAAACATTCTCAAATTCAATCTCAATTCCAATAAAGAACTCAATTTCAAACAAAAACTCAATTCAACCTAATATGCAACACCATTTCATTCTAATTTCAACAAAATATCAAATTCTATCTTCATTCAAACATCATTTCAAGACATTAAAATCTAAAATTTAAGATAATCTGAAATTTCAACCCAAGTTCTAACAAAAATACAAATTTGAAACACTAAAAAACTTACTGGGACGTGCAGACATGGTTAAGAGCGAGATGTGGAGGTGATGACGTGGTTGGGCGAGCAAGGCAAGTTTGAAGGCGTCATAGAATAGAGGAAATCGGAGAATAGAGAGAGGCGTGGGTTTGCAGGATGCCAGAAAGGACGTGGCGTGAGTTTAAAAAACACAGGAGATGAGAGAGCCGAGAGAAGAGGAGTCGGCGGCGATGAGGAGAAGGCCGATGGAAGAGGGCGGCTGCGGCCGAGAGAAGAAGGCCGATGGAAAAGGGTGGCGGCCGCTGAGGCAATTGGGAAGAAGGCCGAGAAAAGAGGAGTTGGCAGCCGAGAGAAGTAGGCGCCAGTAGCTGAAGAGAGAAGATGGCAGAGAGAGAAAAGAGAAAGATAGATAGATAGAGAGAGAGAGAGAATGAAGAAGAGAGGAAAATAACTCTGAAATTCGAGATGAAATTTCAGAAAACTTGAAATTTTGAGTTTTTTAAACACTTCTACAACCCTTAAATAAGATTTGTAGAATCCTCGCCGCCGCAATGTTTCTTTCTCGCCACGGCGAGCCTTTCTACATCGGATATATTAAGTGTTGTAGAAGCTTTCACCACGGCTATGTATATTGTTCGCCACGGCGAGAAAAATAAAGAGCGCCGCGGTGAGATTATCTTCTCCAAAAAAAGGGTGCTCTCGGTAACTTTTTCGCCGCAACGAAAGCTAAATTTCATTGCTGTGAAATGGTTGTCTCGAACTGGACTCGCCGCGGCGAAGTATAAATCTTGGCGTGGCGAGTATCATAGTTACGGAGAAATACATGTCGCTGCAGCTAAACAATTTCAAAAGCCATGGTTCCATTTCGCCGCTGCTATATATTTTTTTTTGCCGCGGCGAGAAATTCGGGAAATCAAAAATATTTTCTCACCGTGGCAGGTTTTGTATATCGACGCGGCGAGATGAAATTCATTGCTCTCGGTAACTATCTCCTCGTGACGACGGCTATTTGTCACCACGGCAAGTATCTATCTTTCTACAACGTTTCAATAAGCATTGTAAAAACACTCTCTACGGCTAAGTATAAATCTTGCCGCGACGAGCAACATGCGATTGATGATATAAATTATCATTTATTGTCTTTTTCACTTAGAAATCTTGAATCCGTACTCGGAAAATCATTCCAAATACAATTTCGACTCATTTTGCGTTGTCCTCGTTAATAACTCTCAACTACACATCCAAATCTGGTAAGTTCCGATTAACTTGTTATAAATGTGGTTCTATTGCATAGTTCACTAATTAGAATGGGTATTTTTTTTTTCAAAATCTAGGGTTTTCTTTCAATGAAGACCTATAAAATGGATGTGGGAGAATAGATTAAACAAGATATATAAAAAAATCATAGATGAGCTGTTTTGTTTCGCTAGGGAGAATATGATGGACGTGAAATCTATTCGTTGTCCTTGTATTCGATGTGATAATCATAGACATTTTTCACTTGATGTTGTTCAGACCCATTTGTTTGCATATGATATTATGAACTCGTATCAAAGATGGTGCCACCATGGTGAGATCTTTCATTCTACGATAAACGATGAAGATGAGGATGTTGAAGATGATATTGATGATATGAGCGAAATGATGAATGATTTGGAGGAAGATTTTGTTGAACGGCCGGAATTGTTTCAGTCGATAAAAATTTGTGCGGAGACACCATTATACGAAGGTTGTACAAACTTTTCAAAATTTTAATTTTTAGTTACATTGTTCCATTCGAAAGCATTGAGTGGTTGGACAGACACTAGTTTTACACCATTGTTGGAAACACTTAAAGAAGCCTATCCGAAAGAAAATAAAGTTCCTTTAAATATGTATGATGCAAAAAAGACTTTGGGCACATTAGGCATGAAATACGAGAAGTTTCCTACATGCCCAAATGATTGTGTTTTATATAGACACGACTATGAATATCTAGGTAAATGTCCAACATGCAAGGAGTCAAGGTGGAAGAAGGGTAAAATGTCATGTGACGACATCAAAAGTGTTCCAGAACAAGGTACATATTTATTCTTTGACTAGCAATTACATGTAACCTATATGTTGAAATCGAGCTCGTCAGCTCGCCCTTCCACGTCGAGCTCGTCAGCTCGCCCTTCCGAGTCGAGCTTGCCTCGGAAGTCCTCTCCTTGGAACTCATTCCACATGGGAAATTGTCGCATTTATTTCTCATGTTATTTCCTATGTCTTGCTCTCTGTGTATATTTATTATTCTCTTTTTCCTAGAAGTAGTTATTACACATGTATTTATTACACTCTCTCTTGTACCCACCATATGTATAAATAGGTGATACAAATTAATATCAAATATAAGAAATATTCAAAGTCTCGGAACACTCTCTCTCTTCTCCGATTCTCTCTTTCTTTATCTTCTCTCCAGATTCGACTCTCTCTCTCTCTAAACTTCAACATGGTATCAGAGCAGGGAAAATCAACCACCATGAACATTACTCAGACCACGCCCACTCAGTTGCAATCTGAATCCTTCTCCTAACATATCACGAGCCACAAACTCAATGGCCATAACTTCCTACAGTGGTCCCAATCTTTGCTCATGTTCATATCGGGACGAGGTAAAGATGACTACCTCACAGGCGTGGCCACATCTCCTGTGATCGAAGATCCGACGTTCAAGAGTTGGAAGGCCGAAAACAGCATGGTGATGTCCTGGCTCATAAACTCTATGCTCCCCGAAATCGGAGAAACCTTCCTCCTTTACCGAACGGCAGCATAAATCTGGCAAGCAGCTAGAGAAATCTTCTCCAACTCAGAAGATATGTCCGAGCTGTTTGAAACTGAGAACACTCTCCACGACCTACGTCAAGGAGAGATGTTTGTTACTCAGTTCTTCAGCTCGCTCACACATCTATGGCAGAAGATCGACCTCTACAAACAGCACCAGTGGACCAGCTCCGAAGACTCAAAAATCTACCGCATGATAGTGGAGACCAAACGTGTGTTTAAACTACTATCTGGCCTGAACCAAGACCTTGATGAGGTCAGAGGTCGGATACTTAGTACAAAACCACTACCATCTCTCCGTGAAGCCTTCTCCGCGGTCAGACACGAGGAAAGCAGGAGGAAACTCATGCTGGGAGTTATCAAATCGAGCTCACTTCCGGGCTCATCCTCAGACTCGTCCGCCCTCACCACACATGGAGACGAAGTTCTTGCAGCCCGCGTCTCAACAGAGAAACCTCGCAAACCTCGCCCCTACTGCGATCATTGCAGACAACCTGGACACCTCCGAGAAACCTGCTGGAAGCTGCATGGGAAACCACCGAGCTCGAAGTCAACTCAAGATACTAAGGATCCAAACTCAGTCAGAAACTTAGTATCCACCTCGTCCGCTGCCTCGACCTCGACCTCAAACTCCTCTCGCTTCAGCAACGACCAGCTCGCTATTCTCCAGAAGCTTCTTCAACAAGTCCAACTCAGTGGAGAACACTCGGGCATTGGTTCTCTAGGTAACTCTCCTCGAGCCCTCAATGTAAGCTCAGAGAATCCCACAGCATGGATTGTCGACTCCGGTGCCACTGATCACATGACTGGTAATCGAAGTCTATTCACAACTTACTCCGCTTGTAATAAAAGCATATCAGTCACCATCGCCAACGGAGCCAAAACTCAAGTCACTGGTATTGGCACCGTTGTCTTGACGAAGTCCATGAGGCTAGACTCGGTGTTCTTTGTGCCTCAACTGCAATGCAATCTCTTATTTGTGCATAAGATCAACCAAGACTCTAAGTGCCGAACTGTTTTTGATGGAAGTTCATGTGTGTTTCAGGGACAGGTCACGGGGAGACATATTGGTAATGCCGAGCTGAGTACCGGACTCTATGTCATCAAGCCAGATCAGCCCGCCATGTGTCAGCTCGCCCAACATTCACCCCAGTACAAAGAGATCATGCTCAATCACCTTAGACTAGGGCATCCAAATTTCATGTATCTCAAAAGAATGTTTCCTTCTTTGTTTATCAATAAAAATATCAATTCCATTCAGTGTGACATGTGTGAGTTCGCCAAACATTCTCGAAGCTCATATCACCCCACCTCGTACAAACCATCTCTTCCTTTTGCCACAATTCACAGTGATATATGGGGGCCCTCAAAAGTTTCCAATATTACTGGAGTTCGATGGTTCCTTCTCTTTGTTGACGACCACACTAGACTCAGTTGGATATACATGATGAAGCAAAAATCTGAAACATCCAATCTATTCAAAACCTTTCACAAAATGATCCAAACACAGTTCGACACATCCATTCAAATTGTCCACACTGACAACGCTCGAGATTACTTTAATTCTGAGCTCGGCGATTTCTTCAAAACACATGGCATAATTCACTCCAGCTCGTGCGTTCATACCCCGCAACAAAATGGGGTAGCCGAGCGGAAAAATCGACACATTCTCGAAGTCGCCCGAGCCATCATGTTCTCCTCAAACGTCCCATCTCATTTTTGGGGAGAAGCTGTCCTCACAGCCACCTACCTCATAAACAGAATGCCATCTCGTGTCCTTGGCTATAAAATCCCATCTCAAGTCCTTCTAGAGACATACCCTCATTGTCGACTCATCTCAACCCTACCTGCGAAAGCGTTCGGCTGTTCAGTCTTCACCCATTCTTATGGCCAAGGTAAACATGAACCAAAATCGCTCAAATGCATCTTCCTTGGCTATTCAGCAACCCAGAAAGGCTACAAATGCTATGAACCCCGATCACAAAAATTCATAGTCTCAATGGATGCATCTTTTCATGAGTTCAGTCCTTACTTCGCTAATTCAGCTCGTCAGGGGGAGAATGACGAAAATGACTTCCCAAATTGGGTCATCATAAACCCAGAATTCAGCTCGCCTCAAAATCCGACCTCACTTGTTCCAGAAATTCCTAGCTCGCCCAGCTCGCCTCAAAATCTGACCTCACCTGTTCTTGAAATTCCCAACTCGCCGACCTCACCTGGTCAAGAAATTCCCAGCTCGCAAGCCTCTGAACCCTCTCCATGCGAACTGAATATTACCCAGAGTCCCGTACAAGCTCGCGACCAAGATGTCTCTCCGAACCTGAACCACGACACTATTGAACAAGGTAACATCGAATCTCCAGACTTACCCATTGCATTGAGAAAACCTCCTCGGTCGTGTGCTCAATACAGGATGGCGGATTACGTGTACTATGGGAATTTATCTACGAGCTACCAAGCCTATGTTGCGAAGTTAGATGAAGGAAAAGTGCCGAACTCCATCGAGGAAGCCCTTCAAAGTTCCGAGTGGCGAGACGCAAGTCATGCTGAGATCCAAGCCCTCGAAAAGAATGATACGTGGGATATCGTCGAGCTACCACCAGGCAAGCCAACTGTTGGATGTAGATGGCTCTTCACCATCAAACACAATCCAGATGGGACAGTGGAGAGATACAAAGCCCGACTTGTCGCAAAAGGGTACATGCAGGCGTATGGCATTGACTATTAAGAAACATTCGCTCCAGTTGCAAAATTCAATACCATCAAAATCCTCCTTTCACTAGCAGCCAACTTAGATTGGCCTCTCATCTAGCTCGATGTAAAGAATGCTTTTCTAAACGGCGAACTGGAAGAGGAAGTCTACATGCAACTCCCACCAGGATTTGACAAAGATCGAGGAGCCAATAAAGTTTGCAAACTCAAGAAGTCACTATATGGACTAAAACAGTCCCCTCGAGCATGGTTCGGAAAATTCACCAACGTGCTCAAACGTTGTGACTACGAGCAGAGTCAAGCAGATCCAACACTCTTCTCAAAAATCTCCACACAAGGCAAGCACACCATTCTTAGTGTGTATGTGGACGATATAGTCATCACCGGAGACGACCTGGAAGAGATCAGGAGGCTGAAGCAAACTTTGTCATCTGAGTTCGAAGTCAAGGACCTCGGCAGCCTACGATACTTCCTCGGCATGGAGGTAGCTCGATCAGAAAAGGGCATCTCTGTTTCCCAGCGCAAGTACACGTTGGATCTCCTCAAAGAAACTGGCATGCTTGGCTGCAAACCAGTTGACACTCCGATGGATGCCAATGTGAAACTTCTAGCTCGCACCAACGAGGCCGCCACCGACAAAGAAAGATTTCAGCAGCTCGTAGGAAAACTCATCTACCTAACTCACACGAGACCAGATATTGGATTCGCAGTAAGTATGGTAAGTCGATTCATGAGTAATCCCTCAGAAACTCACATGGACGCAGTCATGAGGATACTCCAATACCTCAAATCTGCCCCAGGGACTGGTCTCTCCTTCAAGAAAAGACGAAGTCGAGGTGTCGAAGTATTCACAGATGCAGACTGGGCCGGATATGTTCCAGACAGACGATCAACATCAGGCATGTCCACATACGTCTGGGGAAATCTTGTTACTTGGAGAAGCAAGAAGCAGTCCGTTGTCTCAAGAAGTAGTGCTGAAGCCGAGCTCAGGTCCTTAGCAAGTGGAGTATGTGAAGGCATCTGGCTGAAGAGAGTTCTCGACGACCTCAAGATCATCATCGAAGGTCCAATCAAGCTCTTTTGCGATAATCAAGCTGCTCTCAGCATAGCCAAAAATCCAGTCCATCATGACAGAACAAAACATATCGAGATCGACCGATACTTCATCAGTGAAAAGATTGAAGAAAAAATAATCGATATGGAATACATTCTGTCAGGTCATCAGCTCGCCGACATTCTCACCAAAGCCCTTCCGCGAGCAACCTTTTCCGAGCTATGCAGCAAGCTTGACCTCCTCAACATATACAGTCAAGCTTGAGGGGGAGTGTTGAAATCGAGCTCGTCGGCTCGCCCTTCCGCGTCGAGCTCGTCAGCTCGCCCTTCCGCGTTGAGCTCGCCAGCTCGCCCTTCCGCGTCGAGCTTGCCTCGGATGTCCTCTCCTTGGAACTCATTCCACATGGGAAATTGTCGCATTTATTTCTCATGTTATTTCCTATGTCTTGCTCTCTGTGTATATTTATTATTCTCTTTTTCCTAGAAGTAGTTATTACACATGTATTTATTACACTCTCTCTTGTACCCACCATATGTATAAATAGGTGATACAAATTAATATCAAATATAAGAAATATTCAAAGTCTCGGAACACTCTCTCTCTTCTCCGATTCTCTCTTTCTTTATCTTCTCTCCAGATTCGACTCTCTCTCTCTCTCTCTAAACTTCAACACTATATTCATTCTTTATTATTGATTTATGTCAAACCATATATCATTCATTATAGTAAATTTCTCCAATTCCGTGCTTTCGACGAATGTATAACTGTGCCAAACATGCGAAGAACATGGTTTGACACTTTGAAAACCTAATCGATGATGAGACATTAAGACCTTGCTAATGCTTCATAATGAAAATCCTTCGACTTAGACTATAAAGATTTTAGTGTTGATCCCCGAAATATGCGTCTTGGTTTAGCGTCTGATGGTATGAACCCGCTTAGCATGATGAGTAGTAAATACAGTGTTTTACTGCTTATATTTGTGAACTACAATCGCTCTCTAAAGCTGTGTATGTAGGAAAAGTTTTTGATGTTAACGTTCCTTATATCAAGACCAAGCCAACTGGAAAATGATATCGATGTGTATTTGGCACCGTTGGTCGATGATTTATCGATGTGTATGCGAGTTTCCCTATTGAAGTGTAAACGGGCGAAAAACAATCATGTTGAAGTTGGCCGTGAAGGAGTTACAATTGTCGACTTTAGACGGACTAGTTACGAAAATGATTCGTTTTTATTTTGCCTCTCAAGTCAGTCAAGTGTTTTATGTCTCAGATTCAATCAACCTAGAGTTATCATTAGTAGTTCTAATGAAACCGAAATTTTTTTACGAAGAAGAATATGAAGACATATGTAGTATTCACATCATTATAAATTT
This sequence comes from Urtica dioica subsp. dioica, assembly GCF_054948205.1. NCBI lineage: Eukaryota > Viridiplantae > Streptophyta > Magnoliopsida > Rosales > Urticaceae > Urtica > Urtica dioica. The sequence continues at coordinate 34,491,916 of NC_142761.1, forward strand.
CTGTTATTATTTCATGAAGCTATAAATAATTAGACTAATATTTAGATTTGATATCCCTCCATAACATTCCCTCTATTTTCTCCATAAAATTTCAATTTAATATTTTGTTGTTTCGCTCGTTTTTTCTTGTTGATATTTTGCCAAATTTTTTGTGTGAAAAAAATTAAAGAAAAGAATAAAGGAACAAAAAAAGTATTACTTAGCCACGTGACTCGGAAGAGGATAGGAACATGAAATAAATTTCGGAAAAAAAAAGAGAAAGGAAAATCTTGGTCTGGAGAGGTAGATAATCGTCGCCGCTTCTTCTTCGCGGTCGTTATTCATCGACGGCTTCTTCTTCGCCGTTTTAATTCGTCGCCGACTTCTTCTTTGCGGTCGTTATTCGTCGCCGTCTTCTTCTTTGTTCTTCGTCGCCGGCTTCTTCTTCGCCGTTGTTTTTCGTCGTCAGCTTCTTCTTCATGGTCGTTCTTCGTCGCTGGCCTTCTTCTTCGTTCTTCGTCCTTCTTCTTCGTTCTTTGTCTTCGGTTTCACAGTGGTGGGAGTGTGGTCTCTTTGTTTTCTTCACAGTGGTGGTCGGAGTCCCTTCATTTTCTTCACAGTGGTGGTCAGACTCGTTATTCGTCGCCTCGTTTGTTCTCTCAATCACAAGGCAAAATAAAACCTAGATTTTAAACCGATTTTTAACGCTATTGTTAATTTTGATTTTGAATCCGATTTTAGAACTCGGTTTTTGTGTTTCTTTTGAACTGATTACGTGTGCTAGGTTTTCAGCTTCTTTAAATCATATGGGTATTGATTAGAGAGTCAATCGTTTTGTATTTGTTGAATCTGTGAATGTAAATTTGGGTATTTGTTATGTGATTGTTGAACTTCTAAATATTGGTATTGTTGAACTTATGGTTTTGGTTATCATTGAACTTCTTATTTTGGTCATAGTTAGTGCAAAAAAGAAAGAGGACGACTCTGATCTTATGAATGTTATGTTTTTTTATAATTATATCACAATAAATTGAGTTCAAATGTCTAAACACGGTTAAATGATCGGATTTGGTTCTAGCAATTATTCATGCAAACACGATTACGACACGAACACGAAATTGTCATCCCTAGTTACATGTATATCATCTCAAATGTGTATATGTAATATGGTCAGTCACTAATCTTTTTTTGGTCTGACTAGTATCCACATAAATTATGATATACACAACATTCAAAATTCTTTATCAATAATCTAGACAAGAGAGGTCGCCTTTAACGAAATTTATTATTTCAAATGTTTATAAGGAATAATGGACAATATATATATATATATATATATATATATATATATATATATATATATTATCATTAATTGAAATAACAAAAACTGAATTATGTATGTATATGCATCAATGTGTACATGGACTCCTGAAATGTGCCTTTATTTGTACTTAAATATACAACTAAAAAATATATGCACGTATCCTAATTGTCATGTACGAGTGAATTTGAAAACCCAAAGTAAATGATGTCCATGTTCAGTAAAAGTGAATATTAATCTTCAAGCCAAAAGAAAAAGGGATGTACACCATAATCGCAAAGAAACCACCATAGTGCATATTGCCAAGCAATCAGAGTTAAAATGCAATGTCGCAAAAACCAATTCCTTTCTCAAAAGCAAAGGTCAACTCCGTGTGCAACGTGAAAACCCATAAATATGCTATGCATAGATCTTAATTGTAAAAAAATGACCACCGATTCATTGTAATTAATACACACAATTAAAGTGCACTGAATCTATACGCGAAAATATTTAAAAACGCAAAAACTGATAAAATATGGCTCCGAAGTGCCAAACAGCGAAAAAATGCAAACCAAAGTTTTTAACTGACATTGATTATCGAACGTCAAAAGCAATATAACGTGATAAACAAAGAGATACCAAAAGTCATAACCCACGTACTTAAATTCGACTGCAAACCGCGTAATCGATTTCTATAAAAAAAAAAAATTATCAAGAATTAAATGGGATGCTCTGATATCAACGAATTTTTGAATCTTTAATTTATCCTCAATTGAATTCAAGAGATAAAATGAGCTTTAATTAATAATGGACTCAACACATTTATTTGTAACATCAGTAGTCCCAAAATATTCAAATAGTTAGACCTTTAATCGTCATCGACTAGTAGCGTTGCAATCCCGAATGATGAAGAAGGGATTATCGCCAGGAATGGTGAAGGGGATTTGATGTGGATATGGTGAGGTTGAATTGCAGCAAAATCGGCGATAGATGCAGAACCTTAGGCGGTGCTTTTGGCTCTTTTCCTGACCAAGTTTCGCAACGTGCAGGAGCTCGTTCTTGAAGGTGATTATTGAAGATCAGTCGCAGAACTTCATCAGAGGCTCTAGTATGCATCATCACAGCAGGAGGACCGTTGGATCATCACAGCAGACGTTGCTTCTTGCGCAAGGTATCGACGGCTGAGATTGATCGCGTGGTTTTAATGAGCTAATGTGTTGCATAAATAGAGGAGAATGAAGATAGGATGGTTGTTACTTTATTCTTCATTAGTCATTTGAAAAAAACTTGGGAAACACAATTGAGTGATCTTTGCAAGGGTTTAAACACAAAGAGGGAAATTGTGCGTGAGAGAATGTGTAAAAGAACTTTATAGTGATTGTGATCTTCATTGCTGGATGTAGGAACATTACCGAACCAGGGTAAAACTCGTGTCGTGTTGTTTTCTGCGTTTGATTTGTTTGGCGTATTTCATTTTTGGTTTGCGAGCACCGGAAGAAATCTAGAGTTCGTTGTCTAGATTGTGCATGTTTCACTACAATTGGTATCAAAACCATTACCAACAAATTAGTTTGACAGGATGGGGATCACAAAGATGGAGATCGAACGCTTCAATGGCAAAGGCGATTTCGTGTTGTGGCGATAGGGAATGAAGGCGATTCTTGTACAAATGAAAATCTCCAAGGCGATCGATTCGGAGGCCAAACATGCTGAATCTTTCACGGAAAAGTCGTAGATGAACTAGCTCGCCTATAGCATGATCATCCTGTATCTTGGAGACAAGGTCTTGCAAGAAGTGGCTAAAGAAAAGACTGCCATTGACGTGTGGAAGAAGCTTCAGAGCCTATAGATGAAGAAGTCGTTGTCAAGATGAATCTATCTCAAAGGCATGCTGTTGGATTCAAGATCCATGAAGACAAGCCAATTGAAGACTATGTCGATAAATTCAATCGAATCGTGATAGATCTCGCCAACATTTAAGTCGAAACCCCTGTTGAAGATCAGGCAATTCTGATCTTCTTATCAAACTTTATGGATGCAATTCTGATCTTGAAAGCACTGCAATCGAAGGGAGAGAAGAAAGCCCCATCTGAATGCCTGTTTGCTCGAGGGAAACAAGACAAGAAACCTTCCAAGGATTCCAAGAAAAGAAAGCAGAAGGTAGAGGATCAAGATAAGCCCTTCACTTTCAAATGCTACAACTGCCACAAGGAGGGCCACATGAAGAAAGACTGCCCTGGGAAGAAGGATCAAGGAGCCTCTACTTGAAAAACTGAAAAGGCATCATTGGCAGAAAATGAAGGCTATGACAGTGCTAAAGCCTTGATGGTGACCTGTGATCGTCCAAGCACTGAGTGGGTTCTTGATAGTGGATGTTCATTCCACATGACTCTACAGAAGGAATTGCTTGAAGACTTCATACCTGAGGGTGGCATGGTACTCCTTGGAAATGACAAGCAATGTGATGTTCTTGGCATGTGATCCATCAGACTCAGGAATCAACAAGGGCATGTGAAAATTCTAAAGAAAGTAAGGTAAATTCCTACACTAAAGAAGAACCTTATCTTTCTAGGTGTGTTAGATCAGGAAAGGTACAAATTTACCTATAAAAATGGGATCTTGACTGTGTCAAAGAAAGGTATAGATGTACTTCAAGGAGTTAGAAGAAATGGTCTTTACTTTCTTTCTGGTGAAACAGCAACTGGTTTGGTTGCTAATGTGTCAAAGGAAAATCTATCTAGACTATGGCACTTGAGGCTAGGCCATGTCAGTGGGAAATGGATGTCTGAACTGTCAAAACAAGGGTTACTTGGTACCACTAACCTTAATACTACAGATTTTTGTGAAGAATGTGTGTATGGCAAAGCTTGCAGAGTAAAATTTGGCAAAGGGAATCACAGATCTCAAGGGGTCTTGGACTACATACACATTGATCTGTGAGGCCCACCCAAAGTCCTATCTTTGGGAGGAAGAAGGTACTATATGAGCATAGTAGATGACTACTCAAGAAGGCTGTATGTATACCTCCTCAAACACAAGAATGAAGCTCTCAACTCCTTCAATGGATGAAAGGCAATGGCTGAGACACATAGTGGCAAGAAGGTGAAGAAGCTGAGATCAGACAATGGACTAGAATATTGCTCTGAGGCTTTTGACAACTTCTGCAGAGAGAATGGCATTCAAAGGCATCAATCAGTGGCTCACACCCCACAGTAGAATGGCATGGCTGAGAGACTCAACATGACCATCATGGGGAGAGTGTGGTGCCTTATGATACATGCCAAGCTACCAAAGTCTATATGCGCTGAGGCTGTGAAAACTACAGCCTATCTCATCAACAGGTGTCCCTCCATAGCCATCAATCTCAAGACTCCAATGCATACGTGGTCTAGTCATGAGACCAACGATCAAAAGCTGTAGGTTTTTTGGTGCACAACATATGCTCACATAAAGCAGCAAAAGTTAGAGCCAAGGGCTCTTAAATGTGTGTTTATTGGCTATCTAGATGAAATCAAGGGCTTCAAGTTGTGGTTCCTTGAGGCAGGTCACAGGAAGTTCATAGTGAGGATAGACGTCACTTTAAGAGAAGAAGATTTTGGTGAAAGAAAGGCCACTACAGACCTTGACATCTTTTCAGAAGAGGATGATTAACCTCTACCTTTAATTGAGGTGCAGCTTCAAGATCAAGCTGTTCAAGATGGCCAACATCCAGCTGCACCTGAGGAAGCTGGAGACCAACATATTCATCAACAAGAGGATCCAAATGAAGACCAACCCTATAGCCAGAGGAGCATGAGGATGAAGAAGCCACTGATGGAGAGAATCAAACATGAGATCAGACCAACTACAATCTTATCAGAGACATGTTGTCAATGGTGCCCACAAGAAGAGTAGTAGTGTCTATTTATGTACATTTGATGTCATATAGTCTTACGGAGCCTCTTGCTTGTAACTGCTGAATAATCAATAAAAGTTGAAACATTCATTCATTCTTCTTTGTCTGAAGCTTTATGATAAAACCTCAGTCTTTAGTCCATAAACAAACCTAACAACATATGAAGAGACAAATGTAGATTTGCATGAACAAACTCTTCATGGTTTGCTTAAAACAATATATTCGCAATCTAAGGATCAAAGGACTATTGATCTCAGTACAATTGTTAGAAGAATCTATGATGTCTGGCTATGGGACATTGAGAGTTGGAGACTCTATAGTTCTTCTAGGTATCTTCCGAAGGTACTGAATTGACCAGTGCACTTCTAGAGACAAGATAAGAACAAACCATTTAACCTCTTATGTCTCGAAGTCACTACGTATGAATTGCATCATGCTTACCTTAATCCTGAAATAAGACATGTCATATCATAGCTTACGTACTCTCATTTGAGAAAGTCAGAGTTCGGATTCACTATTTGATTCTTAACAGGACCTATTGGTGAAGTACTAGTTTATGAAGATGTCATGAGTAACTTTGTGAAGATCTCATAGATATGGAATTCATGTACAAGATTGCTGAAATGCAATGTATATCACATCATGCTTTGGTCCTTGGAATGTGAATAAATGAACTAGCCAGTGTCCAAATTGAGTCTTGACTTTTTTTGGATGAAACAATGTGACTTGTTAGCTCATCATCAATACATTTTTTCTAACTTATTCACAAGAGACAAAGGAGTTGAGGAAATAACAGCTAGAATGGTAAAATTGTATTTTTGTAAATCCCGACTAGCTGATGATATTCATGAAGTGTAAACATAGATACTCAGTTGAATTCTTGAGTAGAAAATAAATTCATTTGAACCGAGAGATTCTCAGTGTCAACTCTTTAGTGGAGTCAGTTAACATTAAGCTAAACTTGGAAAAGGTTTGTGAACTTTTGAGTCCAAGTATTTTTGCTCAAGCTTTGTTCGTTTGGATCCATGAGGTCACTGTCACAAATCATATCGAGTAGGCATAGTTAAACTAGTAGCTAAGTCAAAACAAGAACGAAAATTGTCTAAAGGGTATTTTTTATCTTTTTGGACATAGGATGAAATGAATGTCAATAAATATTTTGGATATTGTCATATGATGACAAATGAATTAAACCACTCTGCCATATTGATGAATTTGGGCCTTGAGGATTAATTTCATTTCATAGAATTTTACTTGAAAATTCTTAATGGGCTTTTCTTATGTTGTCATGAACAAATGAAGAAACATTTAGAAGTTCCTTCTAGAAGCCCTTAATTTCGGCCAACATAGAGAAAAAGAGAGAGTTTATTTTGTGCATTAATCTATGAAGATACTTGCCAAAAGAAAAAGAGGAAACAAATTTCCTATACAAGGAATGGATATGGGCGGCCAACTAAGGCAAGGAGAGAGCAAAATAAAAGAGCAAATAAATCCAATGACTTGCTTGGATTGTATATGGCCGTGTGACTTAATAGGGAGAAGAGCAAATTTTTGCTCATGAATATGTGTGATATTCAATAGAAGAGGAAACTACCTTATTGAAGGTGATCCCTCCCCTGTAAATAGAGGCATCATTCCTCTCATTTTATTCATTCCACATAAGTTAGATATTGAGAGCTTCTCTCTCTAGACCTTGTGGTGGCCGACTTCTCCTCTCTCTCTCTCTATAGTTTTCTTTCGTTTTTGTTTTAGCACCTTGGTCCACATTTGACCTAGTGTTTTAGCTCTTCGACTTTGAGACTTGTTCTCGAGTCGTCGTGTTTAAAAGTGCCCACACACTAATTCCTTTATTTCTCGAGTGATTTTAGTGATAGAAACTTTCGTGGTTGCTCGAGTTCCCGAGTAAAGAAGAGAGACGTGATGCGAGGGGAGACGAACGTTTCAATCTTCTGAAGGCTTCTCAACGTTCAAGCTTCTCAAAGGTAAGTAAATATATAATTCTCATTAATGTTCTAATTTATATGTACGTGCTCTTTGTCTAGGTTAGTAAAATCGTTTTACTTGTTATAAAGAAAATTTTTAAATTCCGCCGCTTGCTCGAAGCGTTAAATCTTTTCTTCACCCTAGATCAATTCGAACAAGACAGGGCAAAGAGAGTACCTAAGACTACTCTGAGCAATAACAGAGAGCAATGGATTCTGGCTATGGAAGATGAGCTAAAATCTCTTAAGAAAAATCAGACATGGACAATGGTTGATAAACCACATGACAAGAAGATTGTTGGCTCAAGATGGATCTTAAAGCTCAAGGAAGGAATCCCAGGAGTGGAAACGCCAAGTTTCAAGGCAAGGCTTGTTGCAAAGGGATTCTCTCAGCAAGAAGGATTGACTACAATGAGATTTACTCACCAGTGGTCAAACACAGGTCAATTCGTATCATCTTATCTATGGTTGCTATGTTTGATTGAGAGCTAGAACAGATTGATGTTATATGGAGATCTAGATAAAGTCATTTACATGCAGTAAGCTGAGGGATATGAGATAGGAAACAAGACTGCAAAAGTGTGTTTGCTTCATAAGTCCTTGTATGGCCTAAAACAGTCACCTAGGCAGTGGTATTTGAAGTTTGACTTGTTCATAGTGGAGATTGGTTTTGTGAGAAGCCAATATGACTGGTGTGTGTACTTCAAAAATCAAAAGGGTGCTGGATATGTCTATCTAATGCTATATGTAGATGACATGTTAATTGTGAGTAAGGAAAAGTCAGAGATCAACAGGTTGAAGAGTCTTCTCAACAAAAGATTTCAGATGAAGGACCTAGGACCAGCCAAGGTTATATCTTGGGTATGGAGATTGAGAGAAATAGAAGGCTCAAGAAACTTGGCTTATTTCAGAAGAAGTACTTGACCAAAGTGTTGGAAAGATTTGACATTGTGGAGTCAAAGCCTATCAACACTCCCATAGCTTAACACTTCAAGCTGTCTACAAGTCAAAGACCTGAATCAGAAAAAGAAAAGGCTCACATGAACAATGTGCCTTATGCAAGTGCTGTGGGAAGCCTCATGTACTCTATGATCTGCTCTAGTCCTTATATAGCATATGCTATAAATCTAGTGAGTAGGTTCATGAGTGACCATGGAAAGGCGCAATGGCAGGCTGTTAAATGGATCCTCAGATACATAAAGGGATCAGTGAACAGTGGTATCATCTATGGCTGTAAAAACTCATCGGATTTCCAAGTTGAAGGTTTTGTGGACTCTCATTATGCAGGAAGCATAGATACCAGGAAATCTCTTACATGTTACTTATTCACTATTGGTGGTAGAGTTGTTAGCTTGAAGGGAAATCTACAGTCAGTTGTGGCTCTATCAACAACTAAAGTCGAGTACATGGCTGTCACTAAAGTTGTGAAAGAAGCTATCTGGCTAAAAGGTCTAGTGATTGAACTTGGTTTTACTCAGAAACAAGTAGCAATGCACCGTGACAATCAGTCTGTCACTAGAACAAATAGGGGCATCCGGTGCGACGATTATCGCACCTAATGCCATAAAAGTCGCACCTAATAGGTTATTAAGTGCGAATTTCGGTGCGACAATGTCGCACCTAAAAGTCCATCGCTAAAGCATCAAGTCTTCCACGAGAGGTCAAAGCATATTGACATCAAGATGCATTTTCTGAAGGACATTGTTATCTCAGGTGAAGTAAGGATAGAGAAGATCGACACTGAAGACAATCCATCTGACATGCGTACAAAATCAGTTCCTGGACACAAGTTCTCTCATTGTCTAGAACTAATAAATGTGAGAAAGAAGATGGAGGAGGTTGGTCCTTAGTGATCAATAACATGAAGATCATGGTAGCTACATGAGAGTTAATGACTGAGGTGGAGAATTGTTGAAGATCAGTCGTAGAACTTCATCAGAGGCTCTAGTATGCATCATCACAACAGGAAGACCGTTGGATCATCACAGCAGAAGTTGCTTCCTGTGCAAGGTATCGACGGCTGAGATTGATCGCGTGGTTTTAATGAGCTAATGTGTTGTATAAATAGAGGAGAATAAAGAGAGGCTGGTCGTAACTTCATTCTTCATTAGTCATTTGAAAAACACTTGAGAAACACAATTGAGTGATCTTTGTAAGGCTTTAAAAACAAAGAGGGAAATTGTGCATGAGAAGTGTGTAAAGGAACTTGATAGTGATTGTGATCTTCATTGGTAGATGTAGGCACATTACTGATAGGTGCGTTTATTATGCGTAAAACTCCTATTTCCCGTACTAAAAATTAACGAGTCCTCGAGTGTTTATGATATTTTTGTGTGTTTATGAGTGATTTTAAGGTTTTTAAGAGGTCAATTGGGTTTTGAGGAGGTTATTAGCGCATCATGTGATGATTCCGAACGATTTCTAGGAGATTCATGCACATTTGGACAACTTGGAGTGAAACAAGGAACACGACGTCTTCTTCTGCAGGATACTGAGATTTTTAAATGATGATTTTGGATGATCCACTTCCAGAACTGGATAGAGCTCTCTCTTAGCTTTCCAACACATGTTTATTTGCAAAAATCGGACGTCGGAGCTAGCAGTTACGACCGTTTAAAAAACGGTGTGCAGGGAGTAGGAAGCGCGCGGCGCGCGGACAAAAATTTCACCGTTTTCGCCTCCAAAGTCATACGCGCGGACTGCGCGAAGACGATAATCTAAAGCGCGCGCTGCGCAGACAAAAGCGTGCGCCACGCGGTCTCGAAATCAGCTTTTTCCAATGTTGCGTTTCTGAGCGGATTTTGGCCATTGGATCAAAATGAAAGGCTCATATGGCTCCAAAAATAACCCCATTCAGCCTTAAAAACACAAATACAATTAGACCAAGGCATGCAAGGCTTGGGAGATTTCATCTCATCTCATGTGAGAGAGAGCTTCTCTTTTCTCTTCATGTTTTCTTAGAGTTTCTCTTGGTTTTGCTATGAAGAAGAAGGAGATCGGAGTGTCATCTCACCGGAATTTGCCCAGCCACCACCACCATAGTTTTATCCTCTTCCTCTATCTGTTGAACTCCATTTATTTATGAAGATTATGTAAGTTTCATTGTTCTTGGTTAATGTTTGCTTTGTTCTTTGTATCACCATGAACTAAGCCTCCATAGGGCTATGGTGTAGCGAGTTCTTGACGGTTATGGATTCTTAATGCTAGATTGATTTTATTGTTGTTGTTCTTGTCATGTTACTTAGTTCAAATCTTTGCTTAATTCTTGTATGAATGTCATGAACTCATGCTTGGTTTATGTTCAACTCTAATGCTTGAGGAAGATTAGGTTGCTGTGTTTTTGTTTTGGGTTACTAGAATGCATTCCTAGGCTAGAGATAGCTAGGCTATTTTAGACTCGTGTGAGTACTCTTGTTGTGAATGCTTGCCGTGCCTGTTAGGAGTTGAGATCGAGAGATAAAACTCCGGCATTGGGTTTAGGTTGCTAGATGCTCGAGAGAGATTTAGTGATACGATTAGCGTGAGTACGAGTAGTAATGTATGAACAACAATAATTGTGCGTAATTTCCGTGAATCCGAACCGTAGAGTGAACTCGTGAAACCATAGTCTTCTGCCTTCATAATCGTAAAACCGTCTTTAGTTTTGTTATTTATCTTATTTACTTGTTAGATAATATTGTGACAAAATTTCTATCATTATTTTTGGGTTCTCATTCAAACTTGTGAATCTTGAATCTTCAATTTAGCTAGTCTTCGTGGGATCGACTCGCACTTGCGATTTATTACTATTGCGACCACGTGCACTTGCGTGTGCGAGATTTTCGCAACAATTACCGAACCATGATAAAACTTGTGTCGTGTTGTTTTCGGCGTTTGATTTGTTTGGCGTGTTTCATTTTTGGTTTGCGTGCACTGGAAGAAATATAGGGTTCATCGTCTATATTGTGCAAGTTTCACTACAGTGATAACAAGCATGTTCTTGATAGTCTTCGGAATTTTAGAAAGATTGTCCAAATTGGTCTTTGATCCTTTGTTTGAAGATGTTAAAGCTCTCGCATCAGGTTATCATGTTCTCTCTTTTGATTGGATTCCTCGTGCTACTAGTATTGTATTATGGAAGAGGTCCCGACCTCTGTCTAGGGAGACTATTTGGCTGATTTGGCTGTTGATTGATAGCATGATCGTTTATTCAAAAAAAAAATAATCAATTACATTTGTTAACCGAAGATAGTTCTGTCAATATAAGCGTTAAATCATTTTAGAAATGTACACAAATGAGTATTTTATTAATGACAGATAAATAATTCCACTAATTAGAGTTTTGATTTGTCCTTAAATTTGCTTGTATATATATGCAGACTCTAAATAACATGTTTGCAAAACTTCTACCATGGAAAGTTCTATTTTCAAACCTCTAGCTACTTTTCTTTCGTATTTTTTTTAGTGCACTCCCTATTTGTCGAAAAATTAAAGAATTTTGTTCCAATAACAAAGTATTTTGTATTAAATATTTGAGCAGGCTTACCTCATCTTATTGTCTGGATATAACCGTGTTGATACGTTCAATTGGCATTATTTTTTAGTGCAAGTTGTTGAGGAAAGATGTCGATCTTCATGCTTTAACTTTTGTCGAGACATCCTTCTTATTGTGCACAGACTGTTTTTCTGGCAAGTTTTCTGTTTTGCCAGATTGCTTCGCGGAAGACTTTCGGTGGTGATCTTCTCCCGTGCATGGGTAAGGAAACCCTAGATTTACTTCCAGAGATGTATGACTGCTATAAAAGCCGTGTGCTCCCCCTTTAGCAGTCTCAACGCTTTAACAAAAAGAATTATGGTTCCTAGACGTGCACGATTGTCGGATTGGGAAACTAATTGTTTTTGGTTAAGAGTGGTGTTATTCTTAAAACACTATTCCAGAAGACTGAGTGTTTGTGAGATTTGGGTTTTGTGTTTACGTGATTGAAATTTTCACGTACGTTGAGATTGAAGTCAACCAAGCATAGGCGAGTGCTTGAAGAGTGGAGTTGAGAGGGGTCTCAAATTCAGGGGGAGTCCCTGGTCTTGGTAATCACTCGTGGTAATATTTTCTAGGGCATTGATATTTGTTATATTCATATAGTAAAATCATTTCCATTCACTACAAGAAATACCACATTTAGCGACGAAACTATTAGCGACGACTTAATTGTCGCTAATAAATCGTCGCTAATCACCCTTTTAGCGACGATAATATCGTCGCTGATTTTTTGGTGCCAAAAATATTAAAGTTTGGCGGCAAAGATAATTAGCGACGAATTTATCGTCACTAATTCGTTTTTGTCGTCGCTAAGTTCGCGGAAAAATATTTAGCGACGATAAATTCGTCGCTAATAATTTGTGAATTCATTTAGCGACGATAATTTCGTCGCTAATAATGTAGAATTAATTTCGAATTTTAAAGAGGGAAAAAACCCTCCAATTTAATTAAGAAGAAAATATTTAGCGACGATTTTCTCGTCGCTAAATATTTTTTTTGTCGTCGGTAAACATTTAGCGACGAATAAATCGTCACTAAATATTTTCGAATTTTAACGAATTTTAAAGAGGGAAAAATCTCTCACATTTAATTAAAACGAAATGATTTAGCGACGAAGAAGTCGTCGCTAAATCTCTATGATAACTTTTAGCGACGAAGAAGTCGTCGCTAAATGCCTGGTTATTTAAGTGCATTTACCGACGAAGAAGTCGTCGCTGAATGTCCTTAAATACCAGATCGCGACCGAGTTCCCCCATTTCGTTTTGTTAACCTAAATCGCCATTTTCTCTCTTTTTCTCCTCTCCGTCGTCCGTCTGCCGTGTCCGCCGTGTGCCGCCGACGCCGTCGACGCCGATCTCGTCCTCACCGGTAAGTCTCTCTCTCCTCACTTCTCTATCTCTTCTCACATCTCTCTCCTTACCTCTCTCTCTCTCCCGTTGCAGCTCCTCCGCCGCTCCGCCACTACTCCGGCGCCGACGCCTTCCCGCGCGCTCCCCGCTTCCCCGCTTCCCCGCCGTCCTTGTCCTTGTCCGAACATACATCTCGGTAAGTTTTTTTTTATAACTTTATATATATATATTAATTATTTATAGAATTAGTATATTAGTTATATATATTAGTTATTTATATATATATATATATATAACTTTATTTATATATTAGTTATAAATATAAATGAATTAATTAGTTATAAATGTAAATGATTTAATTAGTTATATTTACATAATTTATATTTATAGAATTATATATTTGTTATAAATTTTTCAAATTATAAATGAATTAATTAGTTATAAATGAGTTATATATTTGTTATAAATTTTATAAATATTTAAATTAGTTTTGTTTAAACAAATATTTAAATTTGTTATAAATTTTAATATTAGGTATAAATATTAAAATTATTTATAAATATTTATATTAGGTAAAATTATGTAAAAACAATTAGTTAGTTTATGTAAATTAAATGAATTGTATTTAATTCTTGTTACAAATGATTAAAAATGTGAAATTAATTAGTTGATATGGCTTATGAATTTTAATAATCGAACCACTGAGGTTGGATTTATTGTTAGTTTTAGGATGTTTCTATGCAGGTTTTAAAGTTAAAGGCTTGATGCTGGGTTGTTAAGTTTATAGGGGAGGTTCTGCCGAAATTTCGGTAGGATCGTGAAATCATAAAATAAAATCCGAAAACTACTAAATTTTGAAATGTTCAATCTATAGGTAAAATGAGTTATCCAAATTGGAATTGGATAATTGAGGACCAACGTTTAAGCGTTGAGTTTGCGGCTGGCATGACAGAGTTCATGGCAATGCCCCGACAACACGTAAATGTCGAAGGACGAGTTAAGTGTCCATGCAAGAGGTGTAACAACGTGTTGATGCAAAAAATTCCTGATATTTAGAATCATCTCTTTATCAGAGGATTTAAGAGGAATTACACGAGGTGGAACTTTCACGGGGAGGAAGAAGATGACGTAATGCAGTATCAGACGAATTACAGTGGAGGAGGCGGGATGTTTGATGCTGTACACGATATCTTAGATCACAACGACGTAGACGGTGACGATGACAGTATTGACCCGAATGCAGAATACCAGAGTGGACAGTTCGATGACCTTTTCAGCGACCTGAACACAGAATTATGGCCGGGTTGTACGGAGTATTCGTCACTCTCCTTTGTTGTCACGTTGATGCATTTGAAAGTGATGAACAAGTGGACGAATAAGTCGTTTGATCAGCTACTGAAAGTACTGAAAAAGTCTCTTCCGATCGGCAACACGATTCCAGAGTCACACTATGAAGCAAAGGCGAAATTGCGTCGATTTGGTATGGGTTACGAGTCGATTCACGTCTGCAAACACGATTGCGCGTTGTTTTGGAAGGACAACGCCAATCTAGACGAGTGTCCAGTTTGTAATGAGAGCCGGTGGCTGAAGAAAGACGGTGGAAAAAAAGTAGCCCATAAAGTGTTGCGCTACTTTCCACTGAAAGATCGACTTAAGCGACTGTACGCGAGTTGGCACACAGCTCTAGAGATGCAGTGGCACGAGAATGAACGCATTAAGGAGGATGGTGTACTGCGACATCCTGCAGACGGAGCAATGTCGTTGGTTCGGTGACCAAGATCCGAGGAAAAGGACACGCAACGACAATAACTTGACAAGCGTGTATGTGGCAAAAGAATGGTACAAAGACGAGCCATTTATTTTGACAACTCAGGCGAAACAAGTTTTCTACTTGGAAGATAACTTGAATGGTCCTGATTGGCGAATCGTCGAAGAGTGTAATCATCGAAATGTGTGGGATCTTCCTGATATTGACCTCATTCTTGGTCAATCTTCGTCTTCAGTTCAGTTGTCAGTAGAACCGTCAGATTTAGATTCACTGTCGACGCGTCATCAGTCTGCGATACCAGAGCCCGTGAGCAACGACGCAGTGAACTTGGAAAATATTGAAGAAGAAGAGTTTATCGATGACGAAGAAACTGAGGACGAAGATTTGATGGAAGAAGATGATTTGTCAGACGACGATGATTGATAGTATATAACGTTTTTCATTTACTTACTAAATTAACTGATTTAAATCATTACGAATGCATAACTAAATAAATTTTGTTTTGAATTTCAGATGGCTACGGCTACAGGAGCTGGAGGCAGCGGAGGCGGGGATGACTACTTAGCCCGTCTCCCGAATTATTGCCAGTCGGCGCCCGTACGCGATGGCGTCGAAGAAGAAGACGAGGATATCGAACCGGCCGTGCGTGGGCCGACGGTCGGGCTTCGATCTGAGCGTGCACGGCGCCCCGGGTCAAAGGAAGTCGTTATTTATAACAAGGAGTTTCAGTCGTTCTTGCGGTCAGAGCGCGAGATGGATCCGGATCTCGCGACGTTCGCGAACACGCTCGGGTTGGTCGTCCGAGACAAGATCTCGCCTACGGTCCCAAGGTGGACGAATGCGAACGTGGGGCCGGCGAAGGAGGCCGAGATCCGAGCAGCGATTAGAGACAAGTACGACATTCGAGTCGATGGTGATGCAACCGGGAAGAAGAAGGCGATTGTTTATTAGATATTTTGTGTATAGTAGATTATTATTTACATATTTCTCGATAACCGAAAACGTACGTAACCGGATTTTATATATTTGTTGATTTGGATAATATAATTTTGTTTTTATTTGATTTTTCATTTTAGAATTTCATAAACAAAAAACCATAAAAAATTAATAATTAACGACGAAAAAAATAAAATAAAAATAATAATAATAATTAGCGACGACAAAGTCGTCGCTAATTATTATTACACAGAAGGTATTAGCGACAACTTTGTCGTCGCTAATTCACGCGGGAAATTTAATTCACGCGGGAAATTTTCCCGCGCTAATTAGCGACGACAAAGTCGTCGCTAATTATCTGTTTCAAAATGAAAAAAAACTTCTCGTCACAACATTTAGGGACGAAATTATCGTCGGTAAATATTTAGCGACGAATAAATCATCGCTAAATATATTTAGGCACGGACATTTAGTGACGATAATAATCGTCGCTAAAATCGTCGCTAAATACATTTAGCGACGATTATCGGGTTATTACCGACGAAAAAAATCGTCGGTAATTGTTGAATATGTTGTAGTGATTGGCTGTGAGCCCCCAGAAGTAGATGACGTTGCACCGAATTGGGTAACCAATTTGTGTGTCTCTTACTCTTTCGTACTCTTTGTTATCTATTCATTATTTGTGTTGAAGCAAGTTGTCGGACACATTGACTCAACATTGAGAACGACATCTCGTCTTCCTTGCTAAACATAATTTCAAAGCGTATTATCAAGCTTCAGTTTTAGGAGGTATTGAAATTCTTATGCATGTAATATTTTTAGGATATTTATTTTTCACCTATTAGTTGTTACACCCCCCGCCTCTCCCCTTTTTATAATTCTGGATCCGTCACTGCGTGTAGTTACATCCTTTTTCAACTAATAGTTGTTAAGAGGTATTGATATAACCATATTATGCATGTAGTGAAATTATTATACAAGTCGAACAACTGATTAGAGTTGCAAGAACAAATAAAGAAATGATAAAAGAAGAAGAAATAATACAGGACACGGAGATTTATTAACCGTGTTCAGTGTCAAAACATCTAGTCGTAAAGATTGATATGTGCCGTGGTGAAAAGAAATTCGCATATTGGTACCCTTTTATTCAATTGATTTCGTTTATCGGAATAAGGAAAAGAATACGCTATGAATTAGAGAGACTGCATGGATAAAATATAATATCACCTGCTTCACCAAGAAAATCCAAAATATAAGTGATTGCAAATGATACATATCGGCAATATTTTTTCTTTTCTACGATTGTGACTGTTGTTTTTCTGCGGTTGAGAGAGAGAGAGAGAGATATATATCGAACAATCGAAAGAGAGAGAAAGAGAGAATATCTATTTCCTTAAAATAAAGAGTCAAAACAATAAATATTTATTATATAAATAATCTGTATATAAATTTAAACCGATTCCACGAATCAGGAAAGGGTTAAAAGACACGATAAATCTCCCTCGTAATACATTTGACTGTTTGTTTTAACATTTATAAAACTTTTGCTAGATTGAATTTTAAACGTTTGAAGTTGTCTAGTTGATGTTAAATTTTTATTCTTTTTGTTAATTGCTAGTTTGCAAAATTTAACATTTGCTAACAGCTGCTTTGCTACAATACCCAAAATACATTATCTTCAAATCTTGTACCAAAGAATTTAGCATGAACGTTTTGTATTTGAACCAAACAAATGCGTCATAATTAGAGATAGATGATGTTAATCATGAACAGCAACATTCATTAAGGGAAAAAAATATTTATTGCCTATTCATGAATGGTATCTCCATTGCAAACATGCATGAAATCATACAGATCAATGTTGGACATTAATGTCATTTAATACCATATTTTTTAACTATAAATAGGGACGAATAGTATAGCGTCGTTATCCAATTAACAATCCAATTAGGGACTAATAGTATATAAATAGGGACGAATAGTATAGCCGTCGTTATCCAATTAACAATCCAATTAGGACTAATAGTATATAAATAGGGAGCCAATAATTCCCTAGAGAAAAACACAGCACCATGAAGTCGTCTAGTCTGGGCTTGACCATTCTACTTGCAACGATGATGATGACAACGGTCTTGGGATCAGTGCAGCCTGACAAGTGGTGGTTATTTCCGACGAAGGTGAATATCACAAACGGGTTGACGGAGGAGAAACAGCTGAGGATGCACTGCAAGTCGAAGGACGACGACCTCGGAGAGAGGTTTTTGTTGGGCGGGCAGTCGTGGACCTGGAAATTCCGTGTGAACTTCAAGGAGAACACGCTGTTCTACTGCAGTTTCGATACCCTGGTCGGCTCGGGGACTTACACCATCTTCTCTGCCAAGAGAGATAGAGGCTTCTGTCCTCAACACTGCACCTGGATCATCAAGGACGACGGCGTTCATGGTTACGCACATGTGGGCAGTAATGATATGCGCTATTTCCCCTGGATGCCCTAACGTATGCATCTTTGTTTTTCAGTTTTGATTGTCAAAGTCATTGTAATGAAATAATTATATCTATTCATCGCCGACTTTACAGAACGAGCACAGTAAAAGGGAACAAGCCCATGGTCAGGTCTCGGATCAAAAAACAATTTCCATTATAAACTAAGTCCATGATACGATTATTTTGCAAAGAAGAGTAAAATGAGAAGTTGCTTGCTGTATGAGCCCATGTACCTCAATTGAAGGTGAATATATTATTAATGAAAAAAATATATACATTTTTTTAATAAAACAAGAAAAACTTATTATTGCAACATTTTTGTTTTTGTGGAGTCGGAGTCGCGTCTTAGCCTTCAAAGTGCCTCACTATGCTTCAGCCTCACGACCACCTGTGCTGTCCACATATGTCGCACTATATATGATGATTGTCGGCTAGGAAAGGCAATAACAAACAATGCATTGGTAATGCGCGAGGCCCCAACAAACCTAGCCTTGGCCTTAGCTCGAGGCTCTAGGCAACTGGACCTCGACCAGTATGAGGTCGGCCTCAAAGCCTTTGGGAAGGAAGATCCCGACAACCAAGAGGCCAGCCAACAAGACCCCAACTGGTTAAAGTCCTAGCAACAAGGCCTCTACCAATATAGTTCCCAACCACAACGCCTCGTCCAGAGGAGGTCTTGGCTAAGTCTCTTTGTTGCTCTTTTTTTCACTCCTTCGTTCTCCAATAAATTCGACCATTGGGTGGAATGAATCTGCCCATGTATTTGAGGAGATCCTTTCAGTTCGGTTGCAATTAGAGTAAACTCATGCTATCTGGTGGAGTGAATCTGCCCATGTATTTGAGGACCATTGGGTGTATCACGAGAGGACAATTCTAGAGGAGATATTGAAGGCATAAAGAGATATGAAGGTCAGCGAGTTAATTCGGGGGGGGGGGGGGGGGGGGGGGGGGGGGGGCGGGGTGGAAAGAGCAGGTGATTAAATCGATTTTGGGGGATGATGAAGAACTAGCAATTCGTTTAACGAAGGTGAGAGGACAATTCTAGAGGAGATATTGAAGGCATATAGAGATATGAAGGTCAGCGAGTTAATTCGGGGGGGGGGGGGGGGGGTGGAAAGAGCAGGTGATTAAATCGATTTTGGGGGATGATGAAGAACTAGCAATTCGTTTAACGAAGGTGCTCCAATCCCCAAAGTATGACACGTTTGTATGGAACGACACCTACTAAAGGGCCTTCTCAGTGAAGACTGCGACGAGGCACCGTAAAAGAGCTCCATTTGATCCTAAAGTGAAGATGTGGAATTCTTTTTGGAAGGCTAAGATTCATGAGAAAGGAAAGCTTATGCTATGGTGGCTTGGGGCAAATTGCTTCCCAGTGGCGGAGAAACTTCAGAGAATTAATGCCCAAACAGATGGGTTGTGAAGAAGTTGTGGTACTGCAACTGAGACTATTACACATTTCTTTTTCCGATATGCGGTGGCGCAGTGTAAATGGCTCTCAAAATTTTTGGGAAGGAAGTGGAGTGTGCGGATGGTTTAGAAGAGTCTGACCTTCTGCAGGCTATTCTGGATTGTAATACTGAGGTCCAAAAAAATGGGGGTCGCAAGAGGGAATTCCTTTAGTTGTCCTGGCTTGCCCTTGAGAAGTTAGTGGTAGGATTTTGAATCCCTAATTTAATGCCAATTCAATTCAAGAGAAATAAAACCATAGATCTTAATAACAGGAGCGTACTGAATCCATGGATTGAAAATACAAAAGAGTAGTGATTTTTCAATTGCAGTTTGCCTAAGAGTTTTGAGTAGTCTTGTTGATGGGGATACCGGACAAGATACATACTACACTACTACAAATTCAATTTTCTGATCTAGAAGGGTATTTGGTGTGACATTTCGCACCTAAAAGTCGCACCTAAGCACAGAGTAGATGCGACATGTCGCACTGGATACCCATCCAGATAACTAAATATTTCGCTAAAGTTAAGTGGTATTCGGTGCGACACTGTCGCACCCAAAGGTTTCAAAATTTAAAACGGTCTGAAAAATCCCCCCAAAATTTTTTCGCTGTGTGATTTCATATTCGATGCGACACCGGGTGTGACATGTCGCACAAAATAGGTTTAGGGTATTATAAATACCCGAGCCCTCTTCTTCCTCGCCCGATTTCTCTTTCTCTCTCTGTAACTCCGTCTCTCTCTCTGCCTGCAACTCCCTCTCCGGCGACCTCGGCCCAGCCCCCTCGCCCAACCCCGTTGGCCCAGCCTACTTGCCCCAGCCCCCTCGGCCCGCCCCTCCCCTTGGCCCCCTCGACCGGCGAGCCCTCTTCGGCCGATTCTGGTAAGCCTCTCTCTCTCTCTCTCCCTCTCTCTCTCTCTCTCTCTCTCTCTCTCTCTCTCTCTCTCTCTCTCTCTCTCTCTCTCTCTCTCTTTGTCTCACCCTCGATCCTAATCTCACTCTATCTCTCTAACCAGCGCCGCCGTCCAACCCGCCGCTTGGCCCAGCCTCCTTTGCCCGCCTAACCCTCCCTTCGGCCCGACGGACGTCCCAGCCCCGGGCCCAGCCCTCCTCGGCCTGCCCCTCCCCTCGGCCCGACGGACGTCCCAACCCTTCTCGGCCCAGCCCCGCTCCCAGCATCCCGAAGCAGCGAGTCCAGCCCGTCCCCGACCTCGTCGCAGCCCGTCCCCGACCTCGCTGCGGCCCACTATAAGTCTCACTCTCTCTCACTCTCTTTCTCACTCTCCTACTCACTGTCTCACTTTTTCCCCACAGCCTGGTCACTCACAGCCCCGCGTCGTAGCTCACTTCCTCGCAGCTCCTCCTCGTCTCGTCATCGCCTCGGTGAAGGTTAGTTGTTATTTGTAATTAGTAACATTTTTAGATTATTTAATATGTAATATGTTATAAAATTATATAGTAACATGTTAGATTAGTTAAATTAAATTAAAAGTAACTTATATGTTTAGTTTGATTATAAATATGTAACATGTTAGATTAGATGAATTAAGCTAAAAGTTACATATTAAATTAATTAGTAACATGTTTAGTGTAATTTAAATTAATCGTAACATGTTTTGTTTAATTTGATTGCAATTTGTTGAAAATTTGGTTAATTAAGTAATTAGTTACATGTTTAGTTAGATTAATTAGTAATATATATATATATATATATATATGTATATATATATATATATATGTTGGAATTAGTAACATGTTAAATTTAATTTAAATTTATTGCAACCGAGCCACGGAGGATCGGATTAGTATTTAATATGTTAATAGGATAGTCATGTTTGGTTATATATGTGTTTTTTTTTTTGAAATTGCAGATTTTGGTTGGTCAATATTATTGGGGAAACTCTGCCGAATTTTTGGTAGAATAAAATGTATTTGTCTAAAAAATTAACTCTTTCGATAACATATTTTAACGAAATTAACTAATTTTTCGAAATTGGTTAACTCGTTAATAAAATCAGTAGTGAATTTGTATATAATAATGTATTCTAACAATTTCATTTCAAAATTAATACACGTCTTTCACAATTTCTCTTTCGCTCTTACGAATTCGCTCTCGACTCTTTGAAATCCTAACGATTCATTTTTTCATCTCAATTTCCTTACAAAATAAATCCTAACGATTCATTTTTATCTCTCAATTTCCTAGCAATTCACTCTTACAGAAATGAATTCTAACGATTCATTTTTACCTCTCAGTCTCCCCTCTCATTCAGCGGAATGTCAAATCCAAGTAGAGATTGGATTATCAGGAACAATTGGTTGAGTTTGCAGTATAAAACATGGGTTAGCGAGTTTATCCGCCTTGCAAGCAGACTCCCGAATGAAAATGGTCAATATCGTTGTCCTTGTAAGTCTTGCAAAAACGTGAGATGGCACGACATCGGGGTCTTAAAGAATCACCTTTTGAACAATGGGTTTACCTCGGGCTACACCGAATGGTATCATCACAATGAACGTCATGTGCTTACCCAAGAAGAAGATGCCAGTGAAACTAACCAGAGTGGAGACGGTGGATTGCACGATGCTCTCCATGATATAATGGATCACGAGGACTTCAACGATTTTGCGGACCCGACCCCGAGCGTAGTGCGTCCAGAGGAGAAAGTGGAAGACTTATTCGCCCAGTTGGAAGCAGAATTGTACCCTAATGCAAAGAGTTTTCTGTCGGGGATGATTCCCCCATATAACCATATAAATGCGGAAAAGTAATTAATTACGCTAATCATGAGCTAATTAATTCAATGATTATATGACAAGATCTAGATTTACATTAATTAATTATTATAAGAGAGCATATAAGTCAAGCAACCGAAACAAGAGTAAACAAGTACTTACATTGATTTTCGGTTCACGAACTGAAAGCTTTCACAATCCGTCTTCGTCTTGAATGTACAAGCTTCCACACGATCAAGCAAAGAACTCCTTCTTCAAGGACTCGATGTGATGACACCTAGTCTTCCGAAACGTAATCTCCGAGACGAATAAGAAAGATGAGTGGGCACAATCTTTATCTCACTTGATCACGAAACTAGGTGTTTTGAGATCTCGCTCTTATTTTACTAAGAATGGAAACGAATTTCCGAGGGGATGAGAAGTAGAAGTGCACGGCCAAGGAGGCTAGGTTGCACGAAATTTTCACTCAAAATTGCTTCAAAATAATTTCTTATTTTTGCATTCTCATGAACCCCTATTTATAGTAGTAAAATGAGATATTCATGGAATCTTCCAGAATATTTTATTTCCTTTTATTGTGTTCACACTAGAGGATTTAATCTAGGCCCTTGGATCTCAACAAGTGAATCCTACTTTTTCTCTCATCCATCAGATCAATATGTATGAGATATTATTCTTTTATTTAAATAGAGAATAATTTATTTAGTGAGATAATAAAGGAGAATATATTATTCTCCTAAATATTCTCCTAAATACTTTCCTTTAAATAAGGAGAAAATATAGGACAATATCTTATATTTTTCTCTCTCCTTTATTTAAACAACTAAAGAGAAAATATTGGTAAATACCAATATTATGAAAATCGAATTTGGAGGCACACGGCCAAGGGATTTGCGCAACTTCTAATGCCGAAACCCTAATTCGATTTTTCATGTGTGTAAGGCCCAATTGCTTAAAACCCAATTAATCATTTATTTACTTGGTCCAACAATAAACAAATAATTAATAATTGTTTATTAACTTGATCAAACAGTAAATAAACAACTCTACCATAAATATTTATTTAATTCTGCGAATACCCGTTTTCCAGAATTAATGCTGTCAATCACAATTACAGCAAGTGAGATTTAATAATGATAAACATTATTATACGAAAGTTCTTATCCGCCTTTATCAGAGCCGAATCGGGGACTATGGACCTAGTAATAGGAGCTTAACAAATCCGATGAAAAAGACGAAATAGTCCTTTCTCTTTTGTCCATCGATTCGTCTAATCTTGGATACATACTCCACCTTGTAAGCCAAGACTGAACTCTCCTTTATACTAGAATTATATTTACTCATCGTGACGAGTGTCCACTGATATAGTCAGTTCGTGATCAAGATCCTCCAGGTTCAACCCGTATCGAGAGAAGTCAATTTTTCCGTTATACTTCTCTTCATACATATCAGCCCCTAAGCATTGTTGCTTCCCCAGCGAAAGATTCTTTCGAACGTTACTTACTTCGAAAGTGCGCGCAATCTATCGGTTCTGGAATCAACCCTTAGGTGAGAGAACATTAACCTTCTTTCAGGAAGGCTGGATTCCGTATCTGTAAATCACTTCCCACTCGAATTATGCTCTGAGAAAACTCCCAAGACAAAAGCTGTGATTAGCATGAATAGCCTTTTAGCGAATGAGTCAAAGAGCTCAGTAACATAACCCAGTGTCCATGATCACTTCAGGATTTAGATCAAGTCTCACTGTGACCATCATAGTGGCCTCGGTTAGTGTGTCGTAACGGTCCTTAAACGACACATCTACACCAAGACCTGTCCGAGTCGTACACTTACCACAAGTGTAGAATGCTCCCACATAGTGATCAGCCTTCACCCATGTGTTCCACATATATGACTTTAGATATAGTTTTCCAGGCGTATATCAGTCATCGACCATGTTTTAGCACACCGCCCGAACTCAGGTGCCCAGCACGTGACACAGTTAGATACGGAGGCTATGGAATAATGAATGTTTAATAAATCTTATTAAATAAGAAATAACGCTTTCAATTCAAATAGATAATAAATGTCAAACTTTATTTTATTAATAATTTCAACGAGAATTTACATAAGTATCTTCTCGTGGGCAAGAATTCCTAACAATCTCCCACTTTGACCTAGAGAAGATATGGCATGTATCTAAGGCCCATTCCTACCACATGTTTCATGAACACATGTTCAGATAGTCCCTTTGTCATTGGATCCGCAATGTTGTCCAACGTCGAGATCTTCATGACTGCCACGTCTCCTCTTCGAACTATTTCTCTTATAAGGTGGTATTTTCGTTCTATATGCTTTCCTCTCTTATGGCTGCGAGGTTCCTTTGAGTTTGCGATGGCTCCAGTGTTATCACAGTGGAGTTGCACAGGCTCGTTCATTTTAGGAACTACCTCCAGTTCGGCAAAGAAATTCTTAAGCCAAACAGCCTCTTTGGCTGCCTCGGAAGCTGCAATATATTCAGCTTCCATAGTAGAGTCTGGGATACTAGATTGCTTAATGCTTCTCCAGACAATCGCTCCTCCATTGAGAGTGAACACTGATCCAGACGTAGACTTCAACATGTCACGGTCTGCCTGAAAGTCAGAGTTAGTGTATCCTTGTATCACCAAGTCATTACTTGTGTATACAAGCATCATGTCTCTAGTTCTCTTAAGATATTTTAGGATATGCTTAACAGCTATCCAATGTTCTTGACCAGGGTTTGACTGGTATCTACTAACAACTCCCACTGCATAGCATATGTCGGGTCTAGTACACAACATGGCATACATCAGACTCCCAACTGCTGAGGCATATGGAACTCGACTCATATCCTCCACTTCTTGCGGTGTCTTAGGACACTGCTCTTTCGACAGGAACTTTCCTGAACGAATTGGCAATAATACCCCATGGGCATTTTGCATCGAGAAGCGAGAAAGTACCTTATCTATATAAGTACCTTGAGACAGAGCTAGTAGTTTGTTCTTCCTATCACGAATGATTTGGATTCCTAGAACAAAATCAGCATTCCCCAAATCCTTCATTTGGAATTGCTTTGCCAGCCACTCCTTTATGTCATACATTACTTTAATATCGCTTCCTATAAGGAGTATATCGTCTACATAAAGGACTAAGAAAACAATTACTTTCTTCGAGTACTTGTAAACACAAGGCTCAGAAAGGTTTTGTTCGAAACCATAGGTCTTGATCACCTCATCAAACCTTTGGTTCCAGGATCTAAACGCTTGCTTGAGTCCATAAATGGACTTCAATAGTTTGCAAACCTTGTGCTCTTGAACCTTTTCTATGAATCCGTCTGGTTGAGCCATATAGATTTCTTCTTCCAGATAGCCATTCAAGAATGTCGTCTTTACGTCCATTTGCCAAATCTCATAATCGTAATGAGCGTCAATGGCCAGAAGAATTATGATGGATTTAAACATGGCTACAGGAGAGAAGGTTTCATCGTAGTCGATTCCTTCTCTTTGGGTAAAACCCTTAGCCACAAGTCTAGCCTTAAAGGTTTCGACTCGTCCATCAGCTCCTTTCTTCCTCTTATAGATCCACTTGCACCCAATCGATTTAATTTGTTCGGGTGCATCTACAAGAGTCCAGACTGAGTTCGAGTGCATAGACTCTATCTCTAGATTCATGGCTTCTAGCCATTTTTCTTTGTCCAAGTCGACCATGGCGTCATTAAATGACACGGGGTCGTCGTCGTTCGCATCCAAGGCAACGACGTTTGCTTCAAAACCAAGATATCGGTCGGGCTCTCTAGAGACCCTCCCACTACGATGAGGCAGTGTAGCACTTGGACCAACGTTTGTGTTTTCTTCTTCATCTCCCACTCTCACAATAATTGTAGGTGGAGATGGATCCCCTTGGACGTTAGTCTTCGGGGTTGGTCTAACATTTTCCTCGAGTATAATTGTACTTCGAGGCTTATGATTTTTAACATAATCATCTTCAAGAAAAGTAGCATGAGTTGAAACGAATGTTTTCCTATCAATAGGATCATAAAATATACCTCCTTTTGTCCCTTCTGGATAACCAACAAAGAAACAAACGTTTGTTCTTGGTTCCAGCTTGCTCGATTTCTTTTTCAAGACATGAGCGGGACAACCCCAAATACGGAAGTGACGCAAACCTTCATGTGCTCCATTCCATAGTACTTTGGGTGTTTCGGATACAGATTTTGAAGGAACTTGATTTAAGATATACATGGCAGTCTTTAATGCATAACCCCAGAAAGATGTTGAAAGTGAAGAGTAGCTAATCATGGATCTTACCATGTCTAATAAAGTTCTATTTCTCCTTTCAGCAACCCCATTTTGTTGAGGGTTACCAGGAGCCGATAATTGCGACTCAATCCCATGCTCAAGCAAGTAATCGGTGAACTCATTGTCTAAGAACTCGCCTCCCCGATCCGATCGAAAGGTCTTAATAGTCTTACCCAATTGGTTTTCAACACAAGCACGAAATTCTTTGAACTTACTAAACGTTTTAGATTTTCGTTGCATTAGGTAAATGAAACCATATCTAGAATAGTCGTCAGTGAATGTGACGAAGTATTCATAACCGCCTCTCGCAGCCTCACTCATTGGTCCACAGACGTCAGAGTGAACAAGTTGCAGAGGTTCGGTGACTCTTAATCCTTTTCCAGCAAAAGATCGCTTGGTCCTTTTTCCTTCAATACAGGATTCACAAACAGGCAGAGTTCCCACTTGAAGGTGTTTCAACGGCCCAAGCCTTGAAAGCCTCTCTAGCCTTTTTATATTTATATGACCAAGTCTTAAGTGCCATAAATAGGTTTGTTCATCACTAGACAGTTTAATTTTCTTATTAGATGTGGGTTTAGCTACTTTAAACATTTCAGCATTAAATGAACATTTATTTTCAGGAGTTAATACATATAAACCATTATATAATAAGGCATCACATATTAATCTTCCATCTAAAGAAACACTCATAGTTTTCTCATTCACAGATAAAGAAAATTTTTGTTTAAGTAATTCAGAAACTGAAATTAGGTTTCTACAGAACCCAGGAATAAAATAAACTAAATCTAATATCAAATATTTATTTCCAAATCGGAGTCGAACTATTCCTAAAGCTTTAGCCGTGACGGACTCTCCGTTCCCCACTCTAAGCTGTAGTTCGTCTCCCCTCAGTTCCTCCCATGAGTCAAACACCGGTAAGGTTGTACAAACATGATTAGTTGTCCCCGAATCAATTATCCAGGACGAGAGAGAATCTCCAGCATATAATGCTTCTAATACATGTAAGTGAGTGAACGGTACATTACCTTCACATGACTCAAGGCTGATGTCATCATCATCAGGAATCACTATAAGTGATGGCCTTTCCATTACGAGAACATTCTCTAATGGTAAATCTTCTGGTGAAGGTGGACAAGGCTGTGGTGCCAAACTCGGTTGCACCTGATGGTAAGCGTACTCTACCAAGCCATCACGCCAAGAAAGAAGTTCGCTTTGAAACTTCGTCATCTTATAATCCGGGCCAAAACCACGAAAGTAAATGACAAAGTCGGCGTATTCCTCGGCGAGTGAATTCAGAATGATTTCAACCCGAGTTGCCTCATCAATCTTTGTGCCCCGAAAGGCAGCTAGATTCATCCAATCCGACATGTTTCTCATATAGAGAACTGCGCATTCACCAGACTTCATTTTGTTATCCATAATAAACTTCAAGAGATCATAATTCGAAGTCATGCTGAAATTAATAAAATACAAGTACATAAATTACTATTGAAAAGAAAAAACATTCATCATATTAATTTAGGAAATAAAAAAACATAATGCATAAGCACGGGGAAAAATACTAAAGATATTAAAAGACCCAGCTTTTTATATTCCAAGGTAATTCGACTAATAGTCACAGTCTGTTTCACTCTGGTGACGTAACGGAGTGCACCTAGTGAAAATGAGAACCATCTCAGATTAGTGAACAATCACAGTACATGTACCTTCATAACTATGCTCACTAACTACCATTATAATAGGAATCGTTGGCCACATGAGCAACCACCGGTTGGTTCATGCATGAGTCGACCCAACATTTCAGTGAAAGAAATCTAGCCCATACGCACTAGCGTAACTAGTACACGCAGAGATCAACTCTCTCACTTATCGTCAGAGACACAACCTTGGTATTGGAATCAGAAAAGCCCTTCCGAATGGAACTGACCACCATGTTTAGAAAACCGCCGGTCACGAGGGGATCGTTCATCCTCACGGTGTTGTGTCAATGTTGGAGGCCTAAGACTCAATATTCTTTTAGTATTTTAATTTCCTAGCATTCACTTTAATCTAGGTGATACACTCGTGTTTACTAAATCATATTAAAAACTCGAGTGATTCTAAGCTACCCTTAAAAACAATAAAGTTTCGATATAGCTTAGTCATTAGGAAATTGTGACATTCTAGTCTTGATTATCCTAATAGTATTCCTTCACGGAAAAGCTCCCAGTAGAGAAGGTGAGACATTAGGTCTTCTTAAATACCTCTCAGCTTAGCCTCTTATCGGCTTGGTGACAAAGCTCTCCGATCCGTTCAACTCATTTATTAATTAACTATCCTAATCCAATTAGACAATTTTAACGAATGAAAGCCCATGACAACCATAAACATACGATACAAGATCTAAGTTATAGCATACAAGCATGGCAAAGCAATTAAATAAACAAGCATAGCAAGCATGGTTTGATTTGTGTTGATCGTATCCTAATTGACTCTTATAAAGTTAAAACGAGATGAACCCAATCACATCGGTTCATGGATATTGGTTGAGCACAATCATATGTCTCAATAGAAAAATAAACCATTATAAAAAATATTTAATTTTTCTTAGTTTTTCGAAAAAATAATTTATTTGAATCAAGGCCCAATCATATGGCCTTTAGAAAAACAAATCGATATCAAAATCATTTATTTTTCAATGTTTTAAATAATATTTACTTGGGCCCAGCCCATATAAATAATTTAAACAAAACTTCAAAAAAAAAAAAAAAATTTCGGAAATTTTTTTTTTTTAATTTTCGGTGGGCCTTAAGGCCCACCGGGCATCCGGGCCCAAGCCCGGACTATCATCGAGCCCACCCGCCACGGTGGGACTCGACCCGAGTCATCGGCCCGTGCGATAGGAGGGCTGCACGGCCGAGTGGTGCAGCACGGAGGCAGGGGCGGTCTTTTAGTCGTCCCTTGCGTTCTTCTTGTCCCGCCTTCACGGCGGGATTTTCCTTCCGTCGTGGTGGTTCTCCGATGGTCCCTCCATCACTCCTCGTTGTGGGTCCGTCTCTCGCCGATCGTCGTGATCAAGAACGTCGCTCGTCAGATTACAACAATAATAATAATAATAAAAGATTTACAAAAAATCCTACCCTTTGAATTTCGGGTGTACAAAAAAAAATCTAGAAAAGCGAGAATCAAAATTCTACGATCAACCACAAATCACAATTCACATAATCATATATTGAATTGCATGAACTTCATATCAAAATATAAATTCATTCAAACCATATTAAATTTAATCACATGAACGAATCAATTAATTAAGTAAATCGACTAGCTCTGATACCACTTGTCGGGGATGATTCCCCCATATAACCATATAAATGCGGAAAAGTAATTAATTACGCTAATCATGAGCTAATTAATTCAATGATTATATGACAAGATCTAGATTTACATTAATTAATTATTATAAGAGAGCATATAAGTCAAGCAACCGAAAAAAGAGTAAACAAGTACTTACATTGATTTTCGGTTCACGAACTGAAAGCTTTCACAATCCGTCTTCATCTTGAACGTACAAGCTTCCACACGATCAAGCAAAGAACTCCTTCTTCAAGGACTCGATGTGATGACACCTAGTCTTCCGAAACGTAATCTCCGAGACGAATAAGAAAGATGAGTGGGCACAATCTTTATCTCACTTGATCACGAAACTAGGTGTTTTGAGATCTCGCTCTTATTTTACTAAGAATGGAAACGAATTTCCGAGGGGATGAGAAGTAGAAGTGCACGGCCAAGGAGGCTAGGTTGCACGAAATTTTCACTCAAAATTGCTTCAAAATAATTGCTTATTTTTGCATTCTCATGAACCCCTATTTATAGTAGTAAAATGAGATATTCATGGAATCTTCCAGAATATTTTATTTCCTTTTATTGTGTTCACACTAGAGGATTTAATCTAGGCCCTTGGATCTCAACAAGTGAATCCTACTTTTTCTCTCATCCATCAGATCAATATGTATGGGATATTATTCTTTTATTTAAATAGAGAATAATTTATTTAGTGAGATAATAAAGGAGAATATATTATTCTCCTAAATATTCTCCTAAATACTTTCCTTTAAATAAGGAGAAAATATAGGACAATATCTTATATTTTTCTCTCTCCTTTATTTAAACAACTAAAGAGAAAATATTGGTAAATACCAATATTATGAAAATCGAATTTGGAGGCACACGGCCAAGGGATTTGCGCAACTTCTAATGCCGAAACCCTAATTCGATTTTTCATGTGTGTAAGGCCCAATTGCTTAAAACCCAATTAATCATTTATTTACTTGGTCCAACAATAAACAAATAATTAATAATTGTTTATTAACTTGATCAAACAATAAATAAACAACTCTACCATAAATATTTATTTAATTCTGCGAATACCCGTTTTCCAGAATTAATGCTATCAATCACAATTACAGCAAGTGAGATTTAATAATGATAAACATTATTATACGAAAGTTCTTATCCGCCTTTATCAGAGCCGAATCGGGGACTATGGACCTAGTAATAGGAGCTTAACAAATCCGATGAAAAAGACGAAATAGTCCTTTCTCTTTTGTCCATCGATTCGTCTAATCTTGGATACATACTCCACCTTGTAAGCCAAGACTGAACTCTCCTTTATACTAGAATTATATTTACTCATCGTGACGAGTGTCCACTGATATAGTCAGTTCGTGATCAAGATCCTCCAGGTTCAACCCGTATCGAGAGAAGTCAATTTTTCCGTTATACTTCTCTTGATACATATCAGCCCCTAAGCATTGTTGCTTCCCCAGCGAAAGATTCTTTCGAACGTTACTTACTTCGAAAGTGCGCGCAATCTATCGGTTCTGGAATCAACCCTTAGGTGAGAGAACATTAACCTTCTTTCAGGAAGGCTGGATTCCGTATCTGTAAATCATTTCCCACTCGAATTATGGTCTGAGAAAACTCCCAAGACAAAAGCTGTGATTAGCATGAATAGCCTTTTAGCGAATGAGTCAAAGAGCTCAGTAACATAACCCAGTGTCCATGATCACTTCAGGATTTAGATCAAGTCTCACTGTGACCATCATAGTGGCCTCGGTTAGTGTGTCGTAACGGTCCTTAAATGACACATCTACACCAAGACCTGTCCGGGTCGTACACTTACCACAAGTGTAGAATGCTCCCACATAGTGATCAGCCTTCACCCATGTGTTCCACATATATGACTTTAGATATAGTTTTCCAGGCGTATATCAGTCATCGACCATGTTTTAGCACACCGCCCGAACTCAGGTGCCCAGCACGTGACTCAGTTAGATACGGAGGCGCTATGGAATAATGAATGTTTAATAAATCTTATTAAATAAGAAATAACGCTTTCAATTCAAATAGATAATAAATGTCAAACTTTATTTTATTAATAATTTCAACGAGAATTTACATAAGTATCTTCTCGTGGGCAAGAATTCCTAACATTTTCGTCTTTGTCATTCCTGGTTTCGTTGATATACATAAAAGTCACGAACCATTGGACAAACAAGTAGTTCACAGAATTGTCGCAGCTCTTGAGGAAGTCTCATCCAATTGGTAATCGAATTCTTGAAAAACACTACGAGGCCAAGACGAAGCTGAAGAGTTTCGGCATGGGATACGAGATGATCGATGTGTGCATCAATGATTGTGTGTTATTTCGAAAAGATCTCGAGAAAGCTAAAGTGTGCCCAGTTTGCAATGAGAGTAGATGGAAGCCAACCGGGAAGAATATATCACAAAAGATATTGCGATACTTTCCCTTGAAAGATCGATTGAAGCGATTGTACGCTTCTCAACACACGTCGCTTGAGATGCAGTGGCACGAACGAGATCGCGTCAAGGAAGAAGGCGTTCTGCGACATCTTGCGAATGGTTCGACGTGGAAGAATCTAGATGAGAGATACCAGATTTTGCTACAGAGCCTCGCAACGTACAGTTGGGACTAGCTTCTGATGGGTTGAACCCGTTTGGGGAAATGAGTCTAGCGTACTGTATGTGGTCTGTGGTACTAACTGCGTACAACTTGTCACCTTAGTTGTGCATGAAAAAAGAGTACATAATGCTAACGCTTCTGATATATGGGCCGAGCTCACCTGGAAAAGACATGGACGTGTTCTTACAGCCAATTATTGAATAGCTGAAAGAATCGTGGGATACTGGGTTCCAAGTGTGAGATGGGGTGAACGACGAAGTATTTCGGTTGTGTGCCACGCTTCTATGGACGATAAACGACTTTCCGGCTCGATCATATTTTTCGGGATCGTGATACCCCACAGATGCCGAGGAGGAAGCGAAGACCAACGACTGGCCTCTTTTCCGCGAGAGATGGTCTTGGGACTCCTGGAGCGAACATAGTTAGCTACGATTAGACACAACATGCGTTCTCCCAAGACGTTAGGGAGCAAAACCCATTGATCGGGACTTTCAAAAATCGCATAGGAAACCTGATCAAGAGTACCATTCTCGTCGACCTCCCTGACTGGAATCACATGCCTGCTCAGAGTGTGACGGCCCTTATGAGCTCGATTCATAATGAGTACCGCTTCATGTATGCTCATCCTGACACTGGCGAGCTTGTGTCAGTAGATCCTATTCACAACGAGATTGATATGGCTATCATTCGCGATGCGAAGAGGATGCTCCGTGGTCAGAAGTCGAGATTGTCGCAGATATTCTTCAAGACGTTTTGCGGGAGTAAAGATCTCGCTTGAAGCGAAACACCTGATGGCTATAGCCAGGAAGCTTGGTTGAAGGCAATAGAGAAGTTCGACACGCCGGAGCATAAGGTATGAGTTGAATTTTTATTTGAATTTCTTATTATTGAATTTAATGAATTTATGTCTCGTATGCAAAGTCTCTCCGCAACGGGGAAAATTCGAAGATGAAGAAGACGAATGCGAAACAAGGGTCGCTAAGCTTTTTTGGTCATTGCTCGAAGAACGTAAGTCGCTTAATATTAATTTGCAATATATATGTGATTCTTATTTTAACGTTGAAAAATTGGAGCGAAAGGAAGATGAGAGTATGAGCTAGCTTTAGCGATATGATAAAAAAAACACCATGACGCTAAGGGATCGTGGACGACGGACTTCGCGAAGTCGCAATTCATAAGTTACTTGTTTTATTTACTATATTTAATTACTTAAATTATTCTTATCTGATATTTGTGGTTTTTTGTGAAGGATCAAGTCACCGCCATAACAATAGATATTTTGCGACAAGCGCAGGAGAAAAACCAAGAAGATGCAGAGGAGTACGCGATGTGCGAAGTTTTTGGGGTACGCAGAGACTACGAAGTAGGGATAAGGCCTACGATCCCAAGGTCGTCGCTGGGTGTGGCCCAAGCGCTAGATAGAGGCTCGTCAAGTTCGTCATCTTAGACCGATCCATTGCTTAACGAGATGCGAGCTCAGATGGACGCCGAACAAGCCAAGCTGCAGGAGATGCGGCAACAGATCACCTTCGTCACCCAGTCCCAGATGCACCACCATCATCCCACGACTCCCCAACATCAGCTACACCGCAATCAGGTGGCACAGATCAGTAGGCGCTGGGTTCTACGCCTGGTTCTATGGATTTCTTGGGAGACCGTCCTTACGGAAGCGACAGAACTAGCGGTAGCGCGTCAGGCAGCGGCAGACGAGGACGAGGAAGCGGTTCCCGAAGTTCTGGCAACTTATTTGCTAGAGAAAATTCTACTCTTGATAAGTTGTATAAGAAAAAAATTAGGAATTGACTTCGTTTTTATTAGACTGGATTTGTATGTTTAATTTATATGAGAATTATATTTTCAGAATATTATTTCTAATTTATAATTTTGTTAATTAATTTTTATTTAATTATAGATTAATTTTGATTTAAATTTCTAATATATAAATTTGTAAATTTTTTTTAATTAAAATAACATATTACCTAATATAATGGCGGGAAACTTATTGGTGCGATATGTCGCACCCAATATGTGGGTGGGAAGCTTATTCGGTGCGACATATCGAACCAAATAGGTCTCCCACCATTATATTGGGTGCGACATGTCGCACCCAATATGAAATCGCCCGCTAATTTCAAGAATTTTGGCAGCAAAATAGGTGCGAAATCAGGTGCGACGTGCGACATGTCGTACCTAAAAGTGTCACACCTAATATGGACATTTTTATGTGCGACATGTCGTACCGTATATCTTTAGCGACGGACTATTAGGTGCGACTTTTGAGGTATTTAGTGCACTGGATGCCTCTATTTGTTCTAGTGCTGCAATCAGACAACATACCTGTTATTAATAACTGTCAGGCAGTTACTAATACCTATTGCCTATTTCTAATTTGGCCACTCATCAAATTAGAGTTACCACTTATGGTATCCACGTAATAACCTCCTGAAAAATATGTCCTTAAGTCACAAATTTTATTCTAAATTAGACGATATCAATTTTGACATAATTAATAATGACCCAACACATTTATTTATAACATTATTAGTCCCAAAATATTCTAACAATCTTCCACTGGACTACGCATATGTATAAAATAAATGTGTTAACTTTAGCGCGCAAAAAATGTTTGTCATTAATATGATGTGACATATTTCAATCTCGTCCATCAATTATATCAATATAGAATCAAAGTTTTTTTTGTTGTATCAATCACAACTAAACACACCAATGGTCACATATATCAATATAATCAAATCACATAGATCAATCATGAATATGTGGTGGATAGAATTATATGCATGGTGATCTATTCATATCAATTTTATCATGTCCTACTTGACTTTAAAGAGATAAACTTTATCCTCAATAGGCAAAGTATGGCGAACTAATGCCATTAATCTAATCAGAAACAACAAATATGCGTGTTTATAACCAACAAAAAACATAAAGCATACCCCATGAACAAACAAACAAACTCCCACTGAATCTACATATCCTAAAGCTTTTACAGCACCCATGAGAAATGTGTTCATGAAAGACCTATAAATAGATAGACACTGCTATCATGGATTTTGCTCTTAAATCTTTTATGCAATGTTTCCCACTTTACACTCTTTACTTAACAACTAAGAACTTGAAGTCGATATGTTTCGACTTTGTTGAGCTCTTGTTGTTGTTGGAATATATTAGGACTGCTTTATTGTCACAATATAACTTAAGCGGCCTTTCAATTCCTTTAGAGATATACGACACTGTAACGAAATTCTTCAACCATATACAATAGTTGGATGCCCTATACATAGGTCCATACCCCAAAGAATGACCGTAGCCTTATGCGGATCTCCTACTATATTCGCATCCCGCAAAGTCAAAGTCAGAATATCCATTGATCTCAAAATGGCATGACTTCCTATATGTGAGCATGTGATTCTTTTATCGTTGCAAGTACTTCATGACTCATATGGCTTCTTTTAAAGATCCTATATTACAAAGTATCTGTCTAAGTCTCCTACATTAGACTTCTGACAGCCGAAGCTTTATTCCCGTATGTTTTCATTGCCCTTAAACTTCATTGAAATAAGCCACTATAATAGAGTGCTCATTTCAAACATTATCGCTCATTATACAATGCTTTTTCCGGTTCGGCAAGCAAATCTTTGGCATTGGTAATCTCTTAAGATACCACACTCCTAAAAGCTTAATGTCTGCCATGCTTGATATTATCATAAGACTCATTCAGTTAGAATAGTCCCACTTCTCATAGATCCTCCGGTCATTAGAGGAACTAGCATCTAAAGGAGAAGCAACTTATCAGTTCTAAGTGATAAGTCAAGATCAATGCACCCAAGAAAAATCATCAAGTTCTCTTTCCAAATCCTTATAGTTGTCACCTTTAAAGACCAAAACCGAATTGAGATTAGCCGATTCATATGATACAAATGAAATCGAACAATACGATCACATAAGCACTTAAAATTAACTTTGAGGAGCAATAACATTCAAATAATGGTATATACCATCCCAAGATACCTAATGCAACATAAATTTCAAGTTTTGGGACAATAATATTAACTGCTAATGATATTCTTTTTGTAATGATCAAACACTAACAATAAGACTTTTATCATATAATTAATATATCTTTAGATCGATCAGTTATTCACAAATAATACTTTACTATTGTTACATGTTTATCATCTCAAATGTGTATATGTAATTTGAATAGTCACTAATATTTTTTTGGGCTGACTAGTAGTCGTATATATTAACACATACACAACATCCAAAATTCTTCATAAATAATCCAGACAAGAGAGATCGCTTTTGGCGACATTATTGTTTCAAATGTTTAGGAATAATGGACAAGTTTGATATATATGTGTGTATATATATATATATATATATATATATATATATATATATATATTACCATTAATCGAAATAACCAAAACTGAATTCTTCATTGCAATAAATACATACAATTAAAGTGCACTGAATCTATACGCGACAATATTTAAAAACGCAAAAACTGATACTTTTGTTTTCAACCAAATATCGCTCCGAATCGCCAAACTGATACTTTTTTCTAAATTAGACCACATCAATTTTGACTTAATTAATAATGACATTAACACATTTATTTATAATATTAGTAATCCCATAATATTCTAACATTTAGACCTTTACTCGTCATCGACTAGTAGCGCTGCAATCCAGAATGATGAAGAAGGGAATATCGCCAGAAATGCTGAAGGGGATTTGATGTGAATATGGTGAGGCTGAATTGCAGCAAAATCGGCGATGGACGTAGAACTTCAGGCGATGTTTTTGGGTCTTCTCCTAACCAAGTTTCGCAACGTGCGGGAGCTCGTTGTTGAAGGTGATAACAAGCATGTTCTTGACAGTCTTTGATCCCTTTGTTTGAAGATGGTAAAGCTCTCGCATCAGGTTATCATGTGGCTCTAAAACATTTTGAGTCAGGGTTTCGTCATATGGAAGAGGTCCCGACCTCTGTGAAGGAGACTATTTGGCCGACTTGGCTGTTGATTGACAACATGATCGTTTATTCAAACAAACACAACAATTAATCAATTACATTTGGTAACCAAAGATAGTTATGTCAATATAAGCTTTAAATCATTTTAGAAATGTCCACTGATGAGTATTTAATTAGTGATAGATAAATAATTCCACTAATTAGAGTTTTTTTTGTCCTTTAATTTTCTGGTTAATATATGCAAATTCTAAGTAACATGTTTGCATGTTAGAGTACCTTAGGTGTACGACTAGTCATTTTCCTTTTCTCTTTATCTTGTGTCATTAATCATTTTTGTTAGTCGTACAAATACTCTGTATCATTCAAATCTTAGTGGTAATCAGAATGAGATCTTCTTCTTCTCTTCTCGATCCAAACACTCTCTAAATCCTAACATGGTAGCAGAGCAAGTCATGATCAGTGATCTTTGCTCTGTCAGATCGGCGAGCTTCTTCTTCTCCGATCTCTCACTGTTATCTCCGATCGGCAATCTTCTTCTTCTCTAATCTCTGTCTCAATTTTTTTTTATTTTCAGAAACAATGGAAACTTCCAACGCTACGCAATTAGTCACCTTCTCTAATTCTATTGCTTCCAAACTCGATGGAAACAACTTCATCGTGTGGCTTAAACAAGTTCTAGCTCATCTCCGCGGTCACAACCTTCGGCGATTTCTTTCTACTGAAGTCATTCCTCCACCTGAATTCACAACCGAGTACAGCCGCGAGAATGGAGTTGTCAACTCTGCCTTCATCGCTTGGGATCTTCAAGACCAACTCATCTTCTCCTAGCTCATGGCCTCCATGAACGACAATATTCTCTCGTGAATGGTCTTGTGTAATCATCTCCTCAAATCTAGAGTGCATTCAAGATCTATTTCGTGTCTCAGATCCGAGCGAAAGTATCTAAGTTCAAGACGCAACTCAACAGCACTAAGAAAGGTGCATTGTCAATGGATGAATATCTTCTCAAAATTCGCAATCTGGTAGATCTCCTGGCAATGGTTCGTGAAGAAACTAAGACTAAAGATCACATTGAGTTTATTTATTGTAGATTACCTGAGGAATATGAAAATTTTATTATGAATATGGATACTCGTGTTGAATCTCCTACTTTTGTGGAAATTGAATCTCTACTTCTCACTCAAGAGAGTAAAATCGAGAGAAAATTCAGTGCACTCAATCTACAAGACTCTATAGTTGCTAATCTAGCCAACTACAATCCTCAATCAAACTGGAATCGAGGTTGTAGATCTACTTTAAGCCGAGGCTCTTACTCCGGTGGTACCTCGATGACTAGAGGAGCCTCATTCCCCTATCGTGGTGGTCGGAACCTCAATCGTGGATCGTTCAGCAACAAAAACAACTACAACACCGGTCGTGGCTTCAATAAGACTCCAGTTCCTCGAGGATGTGCTGCGTATGGTCATGGCCGATTTATGTGCCAACTTTGTGGTAAAACGGGTCATTTGGTCACTTACTTCTTCTACAGGTTTGATCAATTCTCCGGACCTGCTCAACTACAAGATGGCCATGATGCTCAATAT
Source organism: Urtica dioica subsp. dioica (assembly GCF_054948205.1). Taxonomy (NCBI): domain Eukaryota; kingdom Viridiplantae; phylum Streptophyta; class Magnoliopsida; order Rosales; family Urticaceae; genus Urtica; species Urtica dioica. Next base: position 34,531,155 of record NC_142761.1, read on the forward strand.
CACTTTGCTGAACTTGGCGAAGAGGAACTCTCTGAAGTACAGTACAACATGGGCTCAGACATGTACAACGACTCCTATCAGCCTGATTTCTCGCCATCAGCAATGATCGCAACTCCCTCAACTTTCAATGATGTCAACTGTTATCCAGATTCAGGAGCAACAGATCACGTTACCTCCAAGGAGAAAAATCTGATGCAGAAGCAAGAATTCACTAGCAATGAGCGAGTTCTCATCGGTAATGGTATGGGCCTCAAAATCACACACATAGGAATATCTTCATTTTCCTCATCTAATAACCACAAAGCACTATGCCTAGATAAAATCTTACATGTGCCTATCATCACCAAAAATCTACTGAGTGCGTCTAAGTTTGCCACTTATAATAGAGTATTTTTTGAATTCCATCCTACCTTGTGTCTTGTGAATTGCGGCATAGTCACTTAGCCCATCCTTCTGAGAGAATTGTAAAACAGTCTTACAACATTGTAATGATTCAAATGTCAAATAAAAACTCCTTTTCAATGAGCAAAGCTTGTTGTTTAGGCAAAATTCATAAGAATCCTTTTCCATCTTCCACAACAACATACACAAAACCTCTCGAACTAGTGCATACGGATTTATGGGGCCCATCACCACAATCATTAGCCAGTGGCTATCGGTACTACATTCATTTTGTTGATGCATTCTCATGATTTACGTGGATTTACCTCTTGAGATGGAAAGAGGCTCTTGCCACCTTCAAATTCTTCCAAAAACATGTTGAGTTGCAACTTGGACATAAGATTTTGGTAGTGCAATCAGATTGGGGATGAGACTATATGACACTCTCAACATTCCTTACTTCTCAAGGCATCGTTCACAGGGTCTCATGTCCTCATAGCCATAAGCAAAATGGGCTAGCAAAGAGAAAACATCAACATATAGTAGAGTCTGGTCTCACTCTACAAGCTCAGGCCTCAATGCCATTAAAACTCTGGGATAAAGCTTTCAGGACAACTGTCTTCATTATAAACAACCTACCCACCCCTACACTCTCTCTCTCTCTCTACCTCACTTAAAATCATATCCCTGGTCAAACCTACATACTCTCAGCTCAAGGTATTTGGTTGTGAGTGTTTTCTCAATACCAGGCCATTCAACTCTCATAAGCTTAACTTCAAATCTTAGCCTTGTGTCTTCTTAGGATATAACATTAACCATAAAGGCTACAAATGCGTTGCCTAATTAGGGAGAATCTTCATTTCCTGGGATGTTGTCTTCAGTGAGGGTGTTTTTCCCTACCCAACCCTATTCTCCATTGAACTTCCCATTGCCTCTCCTATCTCTCAACATCTACCATCACTTATAATAAGTGATCCCACTATCCCAGTCAATGCTCATGATCATCAAGCTCCCATACCTGACCTAATACCTGCCCCAGCTGAGCCTGCACCTAACCTTGATCCTGGTCCAATCCAAAATGGTCCTCCACAAAAAAACCATGTGCACAATCCTCTCCCTATCCCAGAACCTGACACCACAACTGAGCCTGTCTCCACATCCATTCATCCCATGGTTACTAGAAAAAAAAAAAAGCAGTTTTAAACCAAAAGCCTAACTAGCCAATAAAGAACCTGCATCTGTAACTGAAGCTCTATCATCTGAAGCTTGGATACAAGCTATGATGATGAATTCCTTGCTCTACTACGGAACAAGACATGGAGCTTATTCCTTCTCCCATCAAATTGCCACGCCACAGGTAGCAAGTGGGTTTTCAAACCTAAACAGAACTCTGATAGGACTCTCAACAAGCATAGAGCAAGGTTTATGGCTAAAGGCTTAAAGCAAGTGGCTAGCTTTAATTTCCATGAAACGTTCAGCCCGGTGGTGAAACAAACCACAATTCGAGTTGTTCTTACCCTTGCTCTGGCTCATGGGTGGTCAATCCGTCAGCTCAACGTCAATAATACTTTCCTCACTGGAGATTTGAAAGAGGGAGTTTATCTTTGACAACCTGAGGAATTCACTAACACATCATTCCCAAACCTAGTTTGTAAGCTCCACAAGTCGTTGTATGGACTTAAATAGGCTCCGCTAGCCTGATTCGAAAAACTACATCACGTACTTCTAGCTGTTGGTTTTCAATCTGCCAAGTTGATCAATCTCTCTTCGCAAAGGTTCCTGCTTCTCTCACTCAGCCCGTCTTGTTGTTTGTTGATGATATCCTGGTAATTAGCAGTTTCCCTTCGTCGCTAGAAGTACTAGTTCGTCACTTGGACACTCAGTTTAAACAGAAAGATCTTGGAAGTCTAGACTATTTTCTAGGGATTCAGGTTCATCACGTTGAGACTGGTTTTCTACTCTCCCGGAAGAAATATGCAGTTGACTTACTAACTCGAGTCAATATACACACTACTAAGAGTATTGCATCTCATATGGCTTCTTCAACTCAACTATCTGCTTATGGCAGTCCTGAGGTTGAAAGTCCTCAGTTATATCGCAGTGTAGTTGGAGCTTTGCAGTACCTGACCATTACTCGAACTGAACTAAGCTTTGCGGTCAATAAAGTTTGCGAGTTAATGCTGTTGGAAATAAAACCCCTATATATAAACATGCAAAAGAATCAATTACGCTATCTTTAGCTAATTAATATTGATTGTATTTAAAACAAGATCTACTATTACGAGTTTGTACTATAAAGTTGGAGAAGCAATCAAGCAACCGATAAGAATAAAGGTTCTAGGAGACTTATGGGTTGGGCTCAAGAACCGAATTCTTCAAGCCTTGTCAGATCCGTCTTCGTTCTTGAACGTTCATCGATGAAGATGACTTCCAGATTAGCTTCGAGTCGTCGGTGATAACACCGCAGTCTTTCGAAACATAATCTCTTAGACAAATAGGAGAATTGAGTGCGCAGCTTTCTGTATCTCACTTCGATCTCGAAACAATGGTGTTTCAGATCTCACCGTGTTTATGGGATTGGAATCACGGAATTCTTAGGGGAAGAGATGAGACAAAAATTTCGACCATCCCTAGGATAGGTTGGACGAATTTTTCCTCAATTTTTTGGATGATCTTTGTTAAACCCTAGACTCCCTATTTATAGTGGTAGAGTGGAGAGGTTTTAGGAAACCCTAGTCTCCAATTAAAGATCAACCGTTAGATCTATATTTAAATTCCTACTTTCTCTCTCAACCCTTAGATCATAATCTAGGATATATAATTCCATAATATCTTCCTTTAAATAAGGAATCTATTTAAAAAGGCAATATCTTATTCCATTTTAAATATTGAGATCATATCAAATCTAATATTATCTCCTAGATATTAAGAATTTAAATATAGAGAAAATAATTGCAAATATCTTATTTTCTTTTAAATATTATTCTCTCTTTATATAAATCATGAAAGAGAAAAATTGGGCCTTTTCCCAATATACCCACTATGGGTATTTCGAATTTCATGTGCCCATGAGCAAAAGATTTCGTTTTTGAGCGTTTTTCCAATATACCCACTGTGGGTATGAACAAATTAATTGCTTCCCAATTGGCCAAGCAATTTCAAATTTTGCAATGCCCATAAGGCCCAATTCAAAATTCAATTAATTATTTACTTGATCCAACAACAAATAATTAATTCCACTATAAGAAGTTAATTCGACAAATAAACGAATTTTTTAATGTATGCTGCTAATCATATTACAACATGTGAGATTATAATAACAACATTATTATTAGAAAGTTTCTATTCGTCTTTATCGAAGCCGAATCAGAGACTATGCACCAAGTATTTGAAGCTTAACAAATCCGATCAAAAATACGAAAGATGTCCTTTCTCTTTTTTCAATCGATTCGTCTAATCTTAGTCAATACTCCATCGTGTAAGCTAAGACTGAACTTTCCGTTAATACTAGATTATATTTACACATCGTCACGAGTGTCCACTGATATAGTCAGTACGTGATCAAGATCCTCCAGGTTCAACCCGTATCGAGAAAAGGTCAATTTTATACCTTTCTCGTACATATAGGCACTAAGCATTGTTGCTTCCCCAGCGGAAGATTCTCTCGAACGTTACTTACTTCGAGAGTGCCGAAAATCTATCGGTTCTGGAAACAACCCTTATGTGAGAGAACATATACCTTTTTTCAGGAAGGTTGGATTCCGTATCTGTGAAACATTTCCCTTCTACAATCAAGTCCCGAGTTCCCAAAACATATGGTTATGCAACCTCAATTGGTTTTTAACGTGATGAATCAAAGAACTAAGTAACAAGACCTAGAAGTCCATGAACACTTCAGGATTTAGATCAAGTCTCACTGTGACCATCATAGTGATCTCGGTTAGTATGTCGTAACGGTGCTTAAACATCACATCTCAGGCAAGGTCTGTCCAGGTCGTACACTTACCAAAAGTGTAGAATGCTCCCACTAAGTGATCAGCCTTCACTTAGTATTCCACATATATGATTTTAGATACAGCTTTCTAGGCGTGTATCAATCATCGACTATGTTTTAGCATACCGCCCGAACTTAGATGCCTAGCATGTAATCCAGTTTAATACGGAGGCTATGAGGATAGTTGTTATTGATTCTATATATTAATATCATAACTCAACCCACTAAACCTTTTCAAACAGAGCCCATCTCGATCCGAACTCCCCTTACTTGTAAGAGTACGTCTTGGATCTGCCGATTATGCTATGGTCGGAGCCTTACTCATGGTGACCTTGTCGAATTGGGGGAAGCTGTAGGTATTATTGCGGGTCAATCTATTGGGGAACCCAGTACTCATCTAACATTAAGAACGTATTTATTTTTATTTTAAATTTGTTATGATATTTTTAACTTTAGAGCATATATTTACACATATTTCCTTTTCAGTCGTTTCAATTGTAATTACAATTCATTTGCTAACCTTATTAGTAGATCTTTTGATGACAAAAACAATAGCCTCGACAATCAACCTTATACCTTTTATCAAATAAGTATGTGTGAGACAAAATGGAATGAGCTTGTCGTTTCCAAACTTTATATTGAAGAAACTGTTAGCTAAGTCAATTTTCAGTGTGTCACGATTTTGTCCAACACCAACGGGTAATGACTTTATTTATGACAATTATTTTGGCAATTCATTAATCAACACATTTTAAAAATATTGATTATTTCATGAACTATCATATTCGTTCAGCAATTGGATCAACTTTTCATATTTCAAAAAGTTTTAGTAGTTCAACTACTATGATCCATGTCATAAGTTTTCAGAACCTCATCTAATCCATTTGGACTGTTCGTCTTCCAGTTGGAAGACCCCAATGACCTTGTTCGTAGTATTATATAGAAGAGTGAAATTGTTGCCAATGACTCTTCTAAAGGGTTCACTCCCTTTTATACCATTCAGCTTCTTAAAGCTCGAACATATTCATTAATCTATTTATAGATCCATCTCTATCCATGAAGCTAATAGCTTAACTGGCAGATCTACTAAATTAGGTATATGACAATTGATTAGTTAGTTTTGATCTCATGTGATGATTCACGATCAATTACTTTCTTCTTAAAGAAAGATGTATTTGATGATTATGACAAAGATCCACGCAAGGATGCTTCCACCAGTGTATTGATTTTTAATGACTATGTAATTATCAATTATCATTCCATTCGAATTATCGAATCATGTGGTAAGGTAATTAATTACCCTCCCACTCAAATTATTGAATAATAGTAGTTTACTCCAATTAAGGATGCCATTGTTAATATTGGCTCGAATTCTGTTAAGGATGTTGCTATTATGGGATCATTCGAAGCCGCATTCCTGTTAAGGATTCCTCTTTTGATCGACAGTGGTCAGGATCCATTCAAGGATGCTCTCACTCAATAATTTGATTTCTCATAGTAGCTAAGTTCCATATAAGGATGTTCCCACTTTTGATAATTCGATACTAGTGGCTAGAATCCATTAATGGATGCTCCCACTTAATCATTGAATACGAGCAGCTAGGTTCCGTCTTAGGATGCTCCCACTCTTTCAATTCAAATGGCTAGATTCCAATAAAGGGCGCTTCCATTTATTAATCAATAGTGGGAAGGTTCCATTAAGGATGCTCCCACTCATCAACACTAGAAGAGGATTTCTTCTTGGTTTTGGGCGAGGAACTCTTGTCAGTTAGTTTGCCGACCCTTTGTTCCTCCCAGGTCGAGTGATAGACTCGAAAGTCTGTAGCTCATTCAACAGCTGAGACAGTCCATAGTCCAACTTATTCATAATATAGTTGGACGTGAGCTTTATGAAGTCAGTCGATAGGGAGTTCAGTATGATTCCCACCTGAGTGATCTCATCAATCTGTGCCCCATGTAGCTTAGCTTCAGTAAAGTAGTTAGTCATTTTCATGACGTGGTCTCTTACCGGAGTTCCCGGAATCATTTTAGTGCTAGTGCACTTACGGGTGAGTTCAATATGGGCTTGCTCACTCTACATCCCAAACATTTGTGCAGTGCGTCAAGGATCTCCACAACCGTCTCTTTCTCTTCCATCTTTGTTCGCAACACATCAGATATGCTTGTGAGCATGTAGGCCACAGCTTTGTTATTGGCCGTGACCCACTTGTCATAATCCTCTTTTAGGGTTCTAGAGGCATTAGGACCAGGAAGCGGAGGTGTATCTTCAGTGAGGATAAAGCGAATACTTTCACTTACTAGCACAATGTTCAGGTTCGACTTTCACTTAGGGAAGTTTTCACCAGTAAGTACGTCTTTCGATAACAATGCCATAATAGGGTTTGACATGATTACTGAATATATAAAAGAACTTCTATGAGCAATATGTAAAGAAACACCTATCTAACAAGTTTAGGAAATAAAAACATAATGCAAACAAGTACGGGATAAAACACTAAGACAAAAGAACCCAGTTTTTATATTCCAGGGTAATCCACCAATAAGCACAGTCCGTCCCACTATGGTGGCGTAACGAAGTGCACCTAGTGAAAATGAGTACCATCTCAGATTAGTAAGCAATCATGGTTCATGTACATTCATAATTATGCTCACTAACTACCCAGTTTTATAAGAATTGTTGGCCACATGAGCAACCAAAGGTTGGTTCATGCTTGAGTTGATCCAACATTTCAATGAAAGAAGCCTAGCCCAAACGCACTGACTTAGCCTGTACACGCCGGATTCGACCCTCCCACCTATCGCCATAGACACAACCTTGGTATTGGAATCAAGAAAATTCTTAGGAGCAGATCACCATGTCTTAAATAACTCTGAAGCAATTTGTCCCAAGCCACCATAGCATAAGATTTCCTTTCTCATGAATCTTAGCCTTCCAAAAAGAATTCCACATCTCCGCTTTAGGATCAAATGGAGCTCTTTTACGTTGCCTCGTCGCCGTCTTCACTGAGAAGGCCCCTGAGTATATGTCGTTCCATACAAACGTGTCATCCTTTGGGGATTGTAGAATCTTCGTTAAACGAATTGCCAGCTCTTCATCATCCCCGAAAATCGATTTAATCACCTGCTCTTTCCAGATTCATGACCCCCCCCCCCCTCGAATTAACTCGTTGACCTTCATATCTCTATATGCCTCCAAGATCTCTTCTAGAATCGTCCTCTTGTGATACACCCAATGGTCCTCGAATACATGGGCAGATTCACTCTACCAGATACCATGAGTTTTCTCTAACTGCAACCCGAACTGAAAGGATCTCCTTCCATCCACTTGAGTTTGATTTCTTCTCATGCACCTAAAAAAATTTCTCGTTAAAGAAATAGCGTCGACGACGAAGACGCACATCAATGGAGATCCTTTTTTTCACGTGTCAATCCAACTTCATCAACAAGGCTGATTTCATGTCTCGACAAAAATTGAGGTATCCCCGTGCTTTAGGGTCACTGTTGCAAAATTTTCTCGCACACGCAAGTGCACGTGGTTGCAATAGTAATAAATCGTAAGAACGATTCGATCCCACGAGGACTAGCTAAATTGAAGATTCAAGATTCACAAGCTAATATAGAACTAAATATAGTTGATGGAATCGTTGTCACAAAAATTCACTAACATGTCACAAAATTAAATAACGAGATGCACAAAAAATTCTAATGGCTAAAGGGAAGGACTATGGTTCACGGGTTCACAAAACAACTTAGATTCGCTGAATTAGGAAAAGAAACAAGCTATTGAGATTCATACTTTTCACTACTCATACTCACTTCAATAGAATTGATAGATCTCTCTCAAGCATCTAACAACCTAAACCGATACCGGAATATCATCTCTCGATCTCAACTCCTAACAAGCACGGCTAGCATAAAAACAAGAGTATTTTCACGAGTCTAGAACAACCTAGCTATATCTAGCCTAGGAATGAATTCTAGTAATCCACACAAAAACACAACAACCTAATCTTTCTCAAGCATTAGAGTTGAACATAAAACAAGCATGAGTTCATGACATTCATACAAGCATTAAGCATAGTTCACTACCAGAAATATGGGATACAACTACATTTTTTTTTTAACTTCAGTTTAGCCTTTTAATGGAGTCTTTTAATACAGACTACAGTCACCTTTTTTTTGCCTATATTAGACTCTAGTCGAATATAAAACTATAGTTAATGACCTTTATTTCTCTACAGTCAACATAAAGACGTAGTCGTAATACTCAAAAAATAAAAAATTATCAAAATTTCACCATTTTAGAATGGAGGGAAATTTCCCACTAAAATTTGGTACATTTTCACTACAGTCAAATCTAAAAAAGTAGTGGTAATACTCAAAATATAAAAAATTACCAACATTTCACTATTTTACATTGGAGGGAAATTTCCCACTAAAATATTTGTTTGGGCGGTAGATGAAAATTAATTAAAATCAACTAAGTGTTGAAAATGCACTCTCTATCGTCATCGTGTATCTCCTCTTTCTTTCTATCCACGGCCTCCTCATCTCTCTAGCTCCGTCTCTCTCTTAAATTGTCACAGCCACCACGCAACATCACCATCTTCGTGTTTTTCTGCAACCCTCTATTATTTTCTGCGTTATCGACACTCTATCTTTCTCTTAAATCTCTTCATCCCTCACGAACTAAAAGTCCCCAAATTCCCCATCTCAGATTTTGGCCAAAAAGTTATCAAAATTCAGAAATCAAACTCCAACTCACGAAATCAAAGGCAAATCAAGCAAACACGAGTCCAATCCAAAGCATAATACACGGAATCACAAAAATAAAACAAGGAAATCAAAAACCCATAATTACGAACCCTAATTTTACGGCGCTCTTTGTCTCCGTTCGCCGATACTTTTCGTCTATGTTAGCCGTCGCGAAGGTAAGTCTCTCGTTCTCATTACTCTCTATCTATCTCAATGTCTCTATTGATCTTATTTCTACACTCTCTCTATCTTTGTACGCTCTCTTAGAAAAAACAATTTTGAGCTAAATCTCTCTCTCTCCAGATTTAGGATTTCTAAACACAAATCAAGGCTTATTGAGGGCGTCGTATTATAAATCAAGAGGCGTCGTATTATAAATCAAAATCTTGATTTAGGTCTTCGAATGACAAACTGACGACTGAACATGCCTTGCAAGGTTTGAATTTTTGTACTTCATTTGGAATCAAATGTGATGATTTCAGTTAGAGGTTTATTGGATTTTTGGATTTGTTCCTATGAGTTTGTTTTCATTGACAGGGGATGTGGATTTTAAGGTAATTTTTTTTTTTTGCTGAATTTTTCAGAAGATGAACATGATTTAGGATGTCAATACAAATACGTTTTTATGAGTGTATTGAATAACTAGAGATACAAGCATATATAACTATGTTTAAATGCTTGTAAATTGACTTAGGTGTTTGGGATTATTGATTAAATACAATAAGATGCAAGACAAATATTAATTTTTCTTACTCCATTGTAATTTTGATTTCAAATGTCTCGCCTTGAGTTGTATCTGATTGCCGAGATGTGAAACTGGTTAGCCTATTTTGAGCATTTTGGTTGTATCTTATTGCATTTTCGTTTTTTTTTTTTTTGTGGTTTTTAGTGTTCCAGGTTTGTCATTCTCTCGGAGGTGGTACCGGATCTGGAATGGGAACGTTGTTGATCTCTAAGATCAGGGAGGAGTACCCCGACCAGATGTTGATGACATTCTCGGTCTTCCCGTCCCCGAAGGTCTCCGACACCGTCGTGGAGCCTTACAACGCAACTCTCTCCGTCCACCAGCTTGTCGGGAACGCCGACGAGTGCATGGTTCTCGACAACGAGGCTCTGTAAGACATCTGCTTCCGTACTCTCAAGCTCTCCACTCCTAGCTTTGAGTAATTTTTCTCTTCTCTCTTTCGATTTAACTCTAGATCATGAGATTTATAACATAATGAAAAGAAACCTGTTTGTCTTAGTTATGTTTACACATTTTTTTTTTCTGTGAATGGTCTACGTATATTAAAACTAAATGCATTAAGAAAGTTTAGTATCAACATAGGTAGCACTGGAATTGACAACGTGAAATCTTTTTGGATAAATAAATGAATGTCAGTTGTTTTTAGTTTCTCAAGTGTTTCGCTTTTTGAAACTTTTGAAGGTTCAAAAGGCTGAGTTGAGGAAGAAAGAGTGGAGATACTATGTACACTATCTTGTAAGTTCTACTGCGTCTCGTTGGATTTCTTTAATTTCGCGTCAATTAGATTTGTTTGTTTTGTAAATTTCATCATAGCTTGGCTGAGAGAATAATTTTCTAAATGATTTACAAATTTTTCCTTTATATCAGGGTTGGAATAAAAAGTGAGTGACTTCTATTCTGTCCGTCTCTCTTTTCTCTCCTTTTTTTTTCTCCGTCTTTCTATGTTAATTTCAACTGTTAGTAAATACACTATGTACAACCACATTAGATGTTTTCATTTTTTGATACTTTAGTTACCTTAGTGGATAGTGTTTACAAAGGAGGTTCAGGAAATGTGATTCTTCTTTGTTCAATTAATAACCATTGTTGTATTAATGTGTGAGAAAGAGAAAATAGCGGGGAAAAAAAAGACAATGTCGCTTATTCTGTATAGGTTTGAGAGGGGTTGAGAAAAATAGCAGTGATGGAAATAGGATTGACAGTTTTTAGAGATCTACTGGTTCTGGAAAAACAGGTTGAGGCGATCTAGGGGGTGTCTAGACTGTGTTAATTTGAGGGAACTGTGTTTTTTTGGTTTGATGTGATGTGAGTACTCTGTTTTCCGATTGGGGATACAACAATCAGTCATGTGAGTTGGACATCTTGGCAACAGTTGGGATGAGTGGGTAGGGGCGGACCGATTGATGAAGCATAATGAAGAGAACTTGAAAAAGCAAGAGGCCCTTGACTTAAAACAGGGCGAAGACAAGAATCCCAAAGCAGGCCGTTCGTCTCAGTCAAAACCAAAAACCTCTATCGGTAAAATTTGCTTTTATGTATATAGTCATCATGTTCTGTTATTGTGTACAACGTTTCTATTTTCTCCACTTTTTTGCATGTTTATTTTTTCTGAGTATGTGTGTGGCTTAGTTCCTGAATCTGATTAGATTTATGGCTTACGATGAGAAAGTATAAGTTGAATTCTTTTCCCTTTTTCCATTTTGATTATTGACCAGGTTGCAATGTTTTAATATTGTTTTTCCGTAGAATAAATTGTAGGTCATAATTCTTGATGAACCTACTAGTGGAATGGATCCATACTCAATGCGCTTGACATGGCAGCTAATTAAAAAAATAAAGAAGGGCCGGATAATATTACTTACAACACATTCAATGGACGAAGCTGACGAGCTTGGAGATCGGATTGCTATCATGGCCAATGGCTCCTTGAAATGCTGTGGGAGGTGCCAATCTATTGTTACATAGTCTTTCACTCCACCACCAATTTCTCTGATCTCTAGTTGTTTCTTAGACCATTAACTGTTAGTAAGTTTCTTATATTTGCTTTGTTTACATCAACTCAAGTATTCATGGTTGAAACTTTACTTACATGTCACATTCATGAAAAGCTATATTGTTCTTTTTTCCCTGAAAAGATACCATGTCTATTGCCTCAATCCTAGTTAGAATATTATATGTATAGAACTCATTAGGTACAATTTGGAATTTGTTTTGGAAATCATTATTTGGTGTTTTTTTGGATATTTATGTAAATGATATTTATTATTGATTTAATGAAATATGAGATTTTTTGGATATTATTATTGGGTTTAATATAAATGTATTTATTTATTTAAATATATGTTTTTATTAAAAAGAATTTCTCTACATAAATAAAATGTAGTCTATATTGTTAAAATATAACTTCATGAATATAAACTACACCTAAAAGATGTAGTCTTCAACAAAAAAGACTGAAGTCATAGACAAAGAGATAAGACCCCAGTGCAATAGATGCCACAAAAACGCCGTAGTCTGTCCAACTCAATTAATTATAACTACTCTTTAAAGCTGTAGTGTTTATTGACTCAAAATTTGAACAACTACATTATAAAAATGTAGTCTTCAACAGAAAAGACTGGAGTCATAGGCAAAGAGATAAAACTCCAGTGCAATAGATGCCACAAAAACGCCATAGTCTGTCTAATTGTCTCAATTAAGACTACTTGTTAAAACTGTAGTTTTTTTATCTTATGTAATTGAGTTCTATATAACTACAGCATAACGTTGTAGTATTTATAGATGCCACTAGTAAGACTACATCTAAACAATGTAGTAATATATTTTAACTACAGTCTATACACAACAGCCAAACACTGGAGTCATAATCAAAGAGAAAAGACTCCAGTGCAATAGATGACAGTCAGTAAACTGTAGTGGATTTAAAATGACTACGGCGTTCGGCAGTAGTTAGAGGCCAAATTTCTGGTAGTGGTTGTGGATTAAGTAAAAGTGATGAAAAAAAACAACCTAACAATTCTAATACCATGAATCCTACATCGTACTGAACCCGCTACACCATAGCCCTACATGAGACTAATTCATATTAATAACCATGACAATAAAAATACTTAAAGATGAACACAAAAACAACACATCAAGAAACATCATAAACATATGGAGAACTTGAATTAAAAAAATAAGAGTTTAGAGAATAGAACACTTTTATTAGGATTGTAGCAATGGTAGAACTCTGCAGCTCTCTCCTTCTCTTCAAATTGGAGCCACAAAGTATGAACAAGTCTGGAAAATTTAGGAAAAATAATGAAAAAACTAAGAAAATGAAAAGATGTTCTTGATAGATTCTACAAAATCCCTTCCATGCATGACTTCTTCTGAAAGCATTGGTCTTTCTTCTTAAAGCATTGGTCTTTTTAAGGTTGAATGGACTTGTTTTCGGAGCAATCTAGGCCTTCCAATCGCATCCAATGGCCAAAATCCGCTCAGAAACGCAATATTGGAAAAAACTGATTTTTGGACCGCGCGGCGCGCCCTTTTGTTTGCGTAGCGCACACTTTTGATTTTCGGCTTCGGCAGTCCGCGCGTACGACTCTGGAGGCGAAAACGGCGAAATTTTTGTCCGCGCGGCGCGTGCTTTTTTTCGCGCGCCGCGCGCTTCCGGTTCGCTGCACACCGTTTTTTAAACGGTCGTAACTCCTAGCTCCGACGTCCGATTTCTGTAAATAAACATGTGTTGGAAAGCTAAGAGGGAGTTCTATCCAATTCTGGAAGTGGATCATCCAAAATCATCATTTAAAAATCCCAAAATTCTGCTGAAGAGGACGTTGTTTTCCTTGTTTCGCTCCAAGTTGTCCAAATGTGTATGAATCTCCTTGAAATTGTTCGGAATCGTCACATGATGCGCTAATAACCTCCTCAAGACCCAATTGACCTCTTAAACCTGAAATCACTCATAAACACACAAAAACTATCAAAAACACTTGAAGACTCGTTAGTTTTTAGTGTGGAAAATATGAGTTTTACGCGTAATAAACGCACCTATCAAATCCCCCCAAACTTAAACCGTTACTTGTCCTTAAGTAACAAATAGAACAAAGGCACACAAAAGAAGTTATCAAAACAAAACGGGTAAAACATAGTGCTTGCAATACTCAACCAACTCGTGTTTGCCTCAATTAAAATCTATAGACTTACATAAACCCGGAAACCCACAATTTTAATGTTCAAACCAACTACCAAATGAGATAGAAATCATATGAACTCACGTTACCTTAGACCGTTTGCAATGCTTACCCGTCTCGTGAGCTTTCGGGCACCAAGTCTCGTAGCCTTTCCAACCTCCATCGAGAGAACATAAAAATCGAAAATGAATAGGAATTTGTTTTGATTCGACACACCCATATGCCCCCTCTTCTCCCTTGATCTCCACTAATGTGCACACATCATATCTAGCTCGTCAATGAGGTCTTAAAAGGCTTGTAATGTTCAAGGTAAGGTCAAAGGTATGAAAGGAAATTTTAGTGGCTCAAACATCAACCTTAGCGACTCAAATCTCACAAAAAAAAAACAATCCTCACATGAAGTTCACTCACTCACTCACTCATCCCCATGTTCTTGGCATCAAATTTTGCCTAACGAGAACGTTTTACTTAGTCTTTTATTTCCCGTGTTTCCCCCCAAACTTCGACTCAACAACAATAAGCGACAAGTCTCTAAAATAAATAATCACCGGCGTGGTGTCTAATGGACTATAAAACATGTAGAGACTAGTCGGAGAACATGTCATAAAATAGAAAGAATTCACTCATGTCACTCAAGAGTCGCTAAAGTCAATGGGGTTCTTTGTGGGATTTTCAAATCATCGGCTCGGCTTTTTCTGACTAAATATCGAGAATAGATAGTGTTTGGCCTTTTGTGAGTGGGTTCTAAAGGATAATCAAATATGGGTTGGCTTTTTAGCTTGACGGGCTATACCTAATGCCTAAATCATCCTCGCTAGATCAATGTGCACTCAATTTCGCTTCGATTAAGGATCGAAGAGGGTTCTAGTGTGTTTGGTGTTTTCTTTCAAACGATTGGCTAGACTACTCCTCAAGGTGTCTTAAGCTTCAAGACATGCATTATTTGGGTCTAGTATGGCAACAATAGAGCTCAACAACTTCTTTCACACAAGGTATTTCATAGGTTAGACTCCAAAATCTAAGGCTTAAGATTATCAACATCCTTGGCAAACACATATGAATCAATCAAAGCAAGCAAGCACTTAGTTCTACCTAACACACAAAACAAATCTAAAAACAAACCAAAAGTTCCCGCAAGTCAAGAAAAAAAATTCCCCCCAAACATAGGATGCTACATTGTCCTCAATATAGACTTGAAAAACGGGGAGAAAAGACTTACCTTGCGGGGGTGGTGACCGCCCCTACTCGCGACCTTTTTACTTAACATGGAGGATCTTCTTTTTCCTCATCTTCCAATTTCGTTCGGAAGGCCTCGTCCATTGATTGACCCATGTAGGAATAAGCGAGATAGCATGATGGTTCTCCGAGCGTGGATAACTCGGCGGCCGTGGAGGCGTCGGATCGCGCCTTTTCTTTCTCCATGGAGGCGGTGATGGGCTTCTCTTTTTCCTCCACGACGGTGTCTTCCTTTGTCTCCAAGGAGGTGGTGGAGGTGGACGAATAGGATCGATGGAGATCGTCACTGACTTTTTCATGATTGGCCCAATGAGGCACGTGGGTTGGCCCTCATTTGTGGTAGTTTCTTCGTGCTTTCTTGCCACCGAAATTGACAAGCGCCGAGGAATTTGCAGATTCCAAGGAAGGTCTCCTTGAGGGAGCTTGAAGCTTGTGGCATGAAGGACGGGGAGACCATGCTTCTCAAGCGTTGGTGATGGAGTCACAACGTCAAGGAGACGTTGCGGGCATGTCTCCTTTGGGAGAGAGAGGATTGGCGGTGGTGAAGTGGGCGGTGGGTTTGTCGGTAAAGGGTCCGCCTCGCTCTCTTCGTCTTCACCTAGAGCGTCCATCTCGTCCTCCTCGTCTTCCTCGAAGGCAACCATGAGGCCTTTCTTCTCCACGAAGCTTGATATGGCTTCCTCTTGTTGAGCAATGAAGGCCTCTTGGCTTTCAATGAAAGCCTCTTGCCTATTTGAGAGCGCGGACATCCAATCAATCCCGGCTTGCAGCAACGCTCTGAGTTTGGAGTTGTCATCTTGAGGAGGAGAGGAGTAGTGAGGGTAGTCATATAAGTAATTGTGTTGACTATCCCACTCCTCCATGTAGTGGTACTCTGAGTATTAGTGTTGGAGCTCATGTTGTTGTGGTGGTGGGGCGTAGTATTGTTGATGATATTGCGGCGCTCCCCACGCATTGCACGATTGATCATCCCACGCCTTCGTGTATTGGTTCTCATTCTCCGGCGTTTGGTACGTTGGCCAATTGTAATTCATCGTTGGTTTTTGGAATGGCCCATGAAATAAGAGAACGAACACACGTTAGACAAAAAAAAAAGTTCAAATAAAAACTTATGAAATTAATCTCAATTTAAAACTAGTCCCCGGCAACGGCGCCAAAAACTTGTTGCGAAATTTTCTCGCACACGCAAGTGCACGTGGTCGCAATAGTAATAAATCGTAAGAACGAGTCGATCCCACGAGGACTAGCTAAATTGAAGATTCAAGATTCACAAGCTAATATAGAACTAAATATAGTTGATGGAATCGTTGTCACAAAAATTCATTAACATGTCACAAAATTAAATAACTAGATGCACAAAAAATTCTAATGGCTAAAGGGAAGGACTATGGTTCACGGGTTCACAAAACAACTTAGATTCGCTGAATTAGGAAAAGAAACAAGCTATTGAGATTCATACTTTTCACTACTCATACTCACTTTAATAGAATTGATAGATCTCTCTCAAGCATCTAACAACCTAAACCGATACCGGAATATCATCTCTCGATCTCAACTCCTAACAAGCACGGCTAGCATAAAAACAAGAGTATTCTCACGAGTCTAGAATAACCTAGCTATATCTAGCCTAGGAATGAATTCTAGTAATCCACACAAAAACACAACAACCTAATCTTTCTCAAGCATTAGAGTTGAACATAAAACAAGCATGAGTTCATGACATTCATACAAGCATTAAGCATAGTTGTGGATTAAGTAAAAGTGATGAGAAAAACAATAACCTAACAATTCTAATACCATGAATCCTACATCGTAATGAACCCGCTACACCATAGCCCTACATGAGACTAATTCATATTAATAACCATGACAATAAAAATACTTAAAGATGAACACAAGAACAACACATCAAGAAACATCATAAACATATGGAGAACTTGAATTAAAAAAATAAGAGTTTAGAGAATAGAACACTTTTATTAGGATTGTAGCAATGGTAGAACTTTGCAGCTCTCTCCTTCTCTTCAAATTGGAGCCACAAAGTATGAACAAGTCTGGAAAATTTAGGAAAAATAATGAAAAAACTAAGAAAATGAAAAGATGTTCTTGATAGATTCTACAAAATCACTTCCATGCATGACTTCTTCTGAAAGCATTGGTCTTTCTTCTGAAAGCATTGGTCTTTTTAAGGTTGAATGGACTTGTTTTCGGAGCAATCTAGGCTTCCAATCGCATCCAATGGCCAAAATCCGCTCAGAAACGCAATATTGGAAAAAGATGATTTTTGGACCACGCGGCGCGCACTTTTGATTTTCGGCTTCGCGCGGTCCGCGCGTACGACTCTGGAGGCGAAAACGGCGAAATTTTTGTCCACGCGCCGCGCGCTTTCGGTTCGCTGCACACCGTTTTTTAAACGGTCGTAACTCCTAGCTCCGACGTCCAATTTCTGCAAATAAACATGCGTTGGAAAGATAAGAGGGAGCTCTATCCAATTCTGGAAGTGGATCATCCAAAATCATCATTTAAAAATCCCAAAATTCTGCTGAAGAGGACGTCGTTCCTTGTTTCGCACCAAGTTGTCCAAATGTGTATGAATCTCCTTGAAATTGTTCGGAATCGTCACAGGATGCGCTAATAACCTCCTCAAGACCCAATTGACCTCTTAAACCTGAAAATCACTCATAAACACACAAAAACTATAAAAAAAATACTTGAGGACTCGTTAGTTTTTAGTCCGGAAAATAGGAGTTTTACGCGTAATAAACGCACCTATCAGTCACATAGCTGATCCGACCGGATGAGAGCCAAATAATTCTACGGAGAAACAATGTGCCAACTTATCAAGCCCATAGAAAAAAAAAACTTTTGAAGAGACCAAATAAAGACATGGCATAGATGTGGATGATTTGAAGAACTGATTTCACCATCGTCGTAATACCGGCCCTAGTCATGGCTTCAGGTATCCACCCTTCTAGTCGGTCTTTTATCATCTTTCTTGATGCACTCAAAGCTCTTCGTCTGAATCCTCTCGAAGAACAATGGATTTCCAAGATACATGATATCTCTTTTACATTCCTCCATCATGAGCCACTTCCGAATACGTCTCTTCACCCTCGGTTGGCAATTCTTAGCAAAGAGCACACCGGATCTGTTAATATTTACCCGTTGACCGGACCAAGGTAGGTACTTCTCAATGACTCTCCACCACCGCTTCATCTCTACCATCGTAGCCCGGCAAAAAATGGAGATGTTGTTACGTGTATCAATGGCTTATTTTGTACTGCAAGTTTGTTCGGCATGATGTCTTGCAACTTGCTCCAGGATATGTTGAGACATCTTGGCAGCTATGGGGAGAACTGTAATTTCGGTAAGTTTCTAGTTTCTTGAAAAATTGTCAACATATGATTTTCTACATATATTTTCTCCGCGTGAATGGGTAAATATACTCTACTTCGACTTCCAAAGATGTATGACCACTATAAAAGAGATCCTCTGCCCTTAGTGATCTTTGACGCATTCGTTCACACAATTAGGGTTCTTAGACGTGCAAGACCGATGGACTAAGAAATTGATTATGTGGTGTAATACTCTGAACGCTATTCATCTTCTTGTTATGCGTTAGAGTTTCTTTTGGGTTTTATGATTTTGTAATTGAAGTTTTTACGAACTTTGACATCAAAGAATACTAAGCACTGAGAGGGTGTTTGAGAGTAGAATTTAGCAGATCTCAGATTCAGAGGGAGCCTGATTTGGAATTCACAGGTAATAATAGGAAATGCGCCTTGATGCGGGAATTGTTCATGTAAGTCCGTTGTTGTACTATTGACTAGTTATTGATTATTGAATTTTCTTTACACTAACCACACTGCCCTCCAGAGTAGGTGCCGTTGCACCGAACGAGGTTATCATTCTTTTTGTTATTTACTTTTACACATTGTCTTATTTTAATCCATCATTTTCATCGAAACAGATTGTCGCATATATTGAATCTACACTGTGTGCGATATCTTGTCTTTGACTAAACATAATTTCAATTGGTAGTTTCTTCTTTCTATTAACATTTTATGTCTCTTACTAGGTCTTCTTCCTATTCTGTATACATATGGCTCATTATTAATTGTTTTTTTAATCATATATATATATATATATATATATATATATATATATATATATATATATCTATTACTTGAGTCTGTTAATTTATTAATTTTACTTAATCAACCACGATTAAGTACATTTAAAATCAACCACAATTTAAAGAAAATACATTATACTGAATTAAAAAATAGTAAAATGAAGAAATTAAACTTTGATCAAATTTTCAAGATTTCTATTGTCGTTGAAGAATATGTTGTAACCATTTCTGTAATCAAATTAAACTTTTATTTTATTAAACAAATAGCCCATAAGTTTCCTCTCGTCTGCTATAGTGATTTTGTTTCCTCTTGTTATTTTTGATTTTATCCGATCGTTGTATTTCAATTCCTCTTAGCTCGCGAATATATTTTTTCTTTTTAAAGTTCATCATGTCTTTCACTTTACATTTTTATACAAAATATTTCTTACATCGTTATTTCTAATTGTTATGTCTTAGATTTTTCTTCTGATTCCACTGATTGATTCTGAAAATTTTCAGATTTGTGAAGTAAATTAATTTGTGAGAAGGTTTATTTGATGTACTATTCATAAATCGTTTTTTTTTCTATTTGCTTCGTAAATTTCCAAGTTTTCTTCCTTTACAAATTATTGTTATTGGAGAATACTTGTCTCTCTGTCATGGCCGTGGCACTGCCTTTTGATTCTCGAAGTTCATATGAAGACATTCAAGATCTGATAAGTTAAGTTAATTAGCCAGCAATGTACATTAAATTAACCACGAAAATATAGCTTTTTCTTATTCCAGCTGTTTAATTGATTTTTATGATCTCATTTGTTATGTATAGTCTACTTTCATATAGTACATTAAATTAACCACAAAAATATAGCTTTTTCTTGTTCCAGCTGTTTAATTGATTTTTATGATCTCATTTGTTATGTATAGTCTACTTTCATATGCTTCAATTTGAAGGTGTCGTTCTTATTTTTTTAGTTAAGACGTTAAAGATATAATAATGTTAATTTTAGAATAACTAATTTGGTAAATTATATTTTTATGTCTTGATAGGTTTTCTTTTGCATTCAGTATACTACCTTCATAGATATTGCTTTTTCATTTATGAAATATGCATAACCTACTATGATAAAGTTGTCAATCAAGAAAAAACTTACTATAATAAATTTTACAGGTTCTGCATTAATTCTTTTTTCGAAAAAAATTTCAACCTTTTCAAGACGCATGCATATTCTGATTTACTATTATCTTAAATTAATTAATCATACACCTAATTAACGTATAAACTTAAGTAAACTAATTTACTAACACGTGCATATAATCTAATTTAGATTCAATCAATTAATTTACTTAACATGGTGGAAATTTAATAAACAACTTGCAAAAAAACCATAATCTCAATAATAAATTAAACTAACTCTTCTAGTAAATTATTTATTCCACAAACTTGAAATATTGTAAACTTAATCACGAAGATCAAAGGAAGAAATATAAGACAAACAATTTGAAATGATAATGTAATAAACCTGCAAGAATATATATATATATATATTTTTTTTGTTTATACAACGTAAATAAAAAAATTGAGGAATTTGTAAACAAAAC
The DNA here is from genome assembly GCF_054948205.1 of Urtica dioica subsp. dioica. Lineage (NCBI taxonomy): Eukaryota > Viridiplantae > Streptophyta > Magnoliopsida > Rosales > Urticaceae > Urtica > Urtica dioica. The sequence goes on from NC_142761.1 coordinate 34,552,163, forward strand.
ATTAAAAAAAAAATAAATAAATAAGAAAACAAACAGAATTGGTTAGGTTAGAATCGATGAAGTAGAGAGGGTGTTGGAGTAGTGTCTGTGTAACCAAAGTAGATTGGACCAGAGTTGTCACCGTAGAAGGTTGGCAAGAAGGTATGTGTCGGGGTATGGATCGTCGGAAGAAAGTAGGGATTTAGGTTTTTATTAATCGGGAAATAATCTGATTGGATTAGAAATAAATGATATATATGGAGTGCTATTTTTGGATATCGTTTTAATGTTGACGCTGATGGACTAGTTTTTTTAATAACATGAAACATGGACTAAAATTTTAAAAGAGTGAGGTGGATTGGACTGTTAAACTAACTCCCCTTAGTAAAACTCTTAGTGGACTTAAATGAAACCAACAATAAATAAATATGAGAGTCCGACGCTAATGCTACTAGTCGCGATTAAATATTGAGAAATTATATCATTTGTCACCAATTTTATAACATTTTCTCACTTTCCACCAAAAAACTAATTTGACCCAAAATGCCACTGATATGTCAACAATGTTGACATCTAATAGTGAAGTAGATGTCAACATTGTTAACATAGATGGTGGCATTTTGGGCCAAATTAATCTTTTGGTGAAAAATGAGAAAATGTTATGAAATTGGTGGCAAATGCGGCAATTTCTCTTAAATGTTAGCCGTGATTTCAGCGGTGACCATTGACATAACTAGCCTAGTCTATTTTATCATATATAATTTGACGGGGGCTCTTTAGACAAGACTAGTCGCGTCTTAAACATCTTCCAAAAATGCAGGGTGACGTAGTAGATGCGACAAGTAACATCATAACCAATAAAAATGCAATTTAGCTTATGGTATTATAACTTAATTATTTAACTATTATACAAATATAGTTATAAATTGAGGCTGCTAATGGCGCTTCTATAATAGTTTATCAAATATAGTTACAAAGTAAGCATCTACAACGATTTTTGCAAAATCATTGTAGAATGTAATGAAATGGGACGTGAATCAGACTTATAAGCATCGTAATCCATGAGGATTGTTACCATAAATTCCAGAAAAAACAAAATTTGTAGAAAAAATGCATTGCTATGGAAACTTGTGAATGTTTTCTTGCACCCCCTCATTGTAACGCTAAAATACTAGTTCCTTTATTTTTTTGGATCAACACAGAACGCGGTTAGACACAGGGCCCTACTTTGTTGCCGAGCTAAAAGTGGTAGCCATCATGACTCGTTGTCCATGTCCTATCAGAAACACGTTTCCATCTTTTTTTCAAATAAGTAGTATGTTTTTTTCGATAGAGTGTATCATCTTGTTTTCTAGATGTAGAAAGGGGAATAATATGTTCTAGAAGAGAGAGAGAGAGAGAGAGAGAGAGAGAGAGAGAGAGTTATATTAAGTTCGGGGATATGTTTTCAGTTTCCTAAGATTAGAATGGTTTATAATGAGTTTGAGAGGAGTGTCGTATTTATGGGAGAACAAAGGAGTGAAATAAAGAACAACAAAGAGACTTGGCCAAGACCTCCTCTGAACGAGGCGTTGTGGTCGGAAACTATATTGGTCGAGGTCCAGTTGCCTAGAGCCTCGCGCTAAGGCCAAGCCTAGGTTTGTTTGTTGCTGACAATCATCATATATAGTGCGACATATGTAGACAGCACAGGTGGTCGTGAGGCTAAGGCGCGACTCCGACTCCACACTTGGGAGCGCGGCGATAGGAACATTTTCTTGTCGTGTGTGTGATTCATATTTACTTTTTTCTATCATTTAAAAAATAAATTAAGAACACTACCTATGACGATTGGAAAATAAGCATTTTTTTAGTTACGCGGCGGCGGAACCAAAAAATTAAAACTTTATGTTTTTTTTTTTTTAATTCGATTACCTCAAGTCAAACAAACCTTACCTTTCAAATCTCTCTACAAGTCTCACACATGTCTACCGCATGATACGACAATATAGTGTGAGTAGTATAAAATGAAAATAGGCAAGTACAGTGAAAATCACACATGTCTCCTCCAGCACCTGGTTCTTTAATTGTAAAGCTGAGAGACGCTTTAGCATGTCCATGAATTAGTCATCGTGACATAATTTTGGCCAATATTATTCTAGAATGAGGGGTAGAGTGCCATTGTGAGGCCCTATCCGTAGATCATTTCTGGCAGGGATGAGTTCATGTCCGATTAGCGTAGATGAAACTCGATCTCCATCAATCTTCAACACTAATTCCTCTTTCTATCGCTTAAAAACATAAATATTGCAATAATGAGTTTTTCTTGTTTTATAAAAAAAATGCATGTATTTATCTTCATTAATAATCTATTCACCTTCAATTGAGGTACATGGGCTCATACAGCAAGCAACATCTCTTTTTACTTTTCTTCGTAAAATAATCGTATCTCAGACTTAGTTTCTGTCCATATAATTTTCTTACTTCTCTATTCTATATTGTATTAAAAATGTCTGATTGTCGTTGCATGTGATGTGTGTAGAAAAATTAAATTATTGTCCTTTACTTCGTCATAAAACAACACAAAATGTTTACGATTTGAAAACATTTATAATTTATGATTTTTTTTTGGATCCGAGACCTGACCATGTGGGCCGCCTGTTCTATTTTACTATGCTCGTTCTGTAAAGTCGGCGATGAATAGATATAATTGTTTCATTAGAATGACTTTGGCATTCAAAACTGAAAAACAAAGATGCATACGTTAGCTTCAGCCTACGCAGAATACCAAATGCTTATTCTAATATATAAAAGTATGTGAATCCACTAGGGCATCCAGGTGAAAAACCATTGATCACCATTCCTTCGGATACCGTGAACGCCGTCGTCCTTGACGATCCAGGTGCAGTGTCGAGGACAGAAGTCTACGTCTCTCTTGGCATCGAAGATGGTGTAAGTCCCCGAGCCAACCATGGTATCGAAGCTGCAGTAGAAAAGCGTGTTCTCCTTGTAGTTCACACGGAATTTCCAGTGCCACGACTGCCCGCCCAACAAAAACCGTTCTCCGAGGTCGTCATCCTTCGACTTGCAGTGCATCCTCACCTGCATCTCCTCCGTCAACCCGTTCGAGATATTCACCGTCGTCGGAAACAGCCACATCTTGTCAGGGTGAACTGATCCCAAGACCGCCGTCATCATCATCGTCGCAACTAGAATGGTCAAGCCCAGACTAGACGACTTCATGGTGCTGTGTTTTTCTCTAGGGCATTAGTGGCTCCCTATTTATATACTATTCGTCCCTAGCTAATTGGATAACGACGCTATACTATTCGTCCCTATATATAGTTAAAAATATGGTATTAAATGATATTAATACCCAACATTGACCGGTATGATTTCATGCATGTTTCCAATGGAGATATCATCTATGAATAGGCAATAAATATGTTTTGGTTTGATGAATATTGCTGATCATATAACATCATCTATCTCTAATTATGACGCATTTCTTTGTTTCGAATATAAAACATTCATGATAAATTCTTTGCTAAAAGATATGAAGATAATTTATTTTCTGTATTATTGCAACGTAGCTATTAGCACATGTTAAATTCTGCAAACTAGTCATTAACAAAAAGAATAGAGATTGAGCACCAACTGAACCACTTCACACGTCTACTCAAAAAAAAAAAAAAAAAAAAAACCACTTCACACCAGAAAATTTCAATCTAGTAAAAGTTTTATAAATGTTAAACATATAGCCAAATTTAGTAAAAGGCAGATTTATTGTGTTTTTCATACCCTTTCTTGATTTGTGGAATCGGTTTAAATATATATACAGATTATTATTTAATACATATTAATTGTTTCTACTCCTTAATTTAAGAAAATGCTTATTCTCTCTCTTTCTTTTTCTTTCTATTCTTTGATATCTCTCTCTCTCTCTCTCTCTCTCTCTCTCTCTCTCTCTCTCACAACCGCAAAAAAACAACAATCGCAATCGTAGAAAAGAATAAAAAAAATTGCCGATATATATTATTCGCAATCACTTATATTTGGATTTTCTTGGTAAAGCAGGTGAATTTTATATTTTATCTATACAATCCCTCTAATTCATGGTGTAAGCTTCTCCTTATTCCGATAAATGAAATTGATTGAATACAATGGTGCCAATATGCGAATTTCTTTTCACCACGACACATATCAATCTTCACGACTAGATATTTTGACACTAAACACGATTAGTAAATATCTGTGTACTTTATTATTTGTTTATTTGTTCTTGTAACTCTAATCTGTTGTTCGACTTGTGAAGTAACAACTAATAATTGAAAAAGCATGTCACTACATGAATAATAATTTCACTAGCTCATAAAATTGATGCTTGATAATACAGTTATATCCAGCCAACACGATGAGTTGACCTGCTCAAATATTTAAATAAAATACGTTATTATTGAAGCTAAACTTTTTAATTTTCAATTATTCAAATACAGAGTGCACTCAAAAGAAATATGAACGAAAAGTGGCTAGAGGTTTGAAACTAGAACTTTCCATGATAGAAGTTTTGCAATGTTAGGATTTAGAGTGTTTGGATCAAGAAGAGAAGAAGAAGATCTCATTCTGATTATCGCTAAGATTTGAATGATACAAAATATTTATACGACTAACAAGAATGATAAACGACACAAGATAAAGAGAAAGGAAAACGACTAGTCGTACACTTAAGGTACTCTAACAGCCCCCCTCAAGTCAAGTGTTGAAAGAGATTCAACACGAAGCTTGTATCGCAATGCAGGGAACAAATGACTAGAGATGAGTTTGGTGAGCACAACACCGGTCTGATAAATGATTATCGCTAAGATTTGAATGATACAAAATATTTATACGACTAACAAGAATGATAAACGACACAAGATAAAGAGAAAGGAAAACGACTAGTCGTACACTTAAGGTACTCTAACAGCCCCCCTCAAGCCAAGTGTTGAAAGAGATTCAACACGAAGCTTGTATCGCAATGCAGGGAACAAATGACTAGAGATGAGTTTGGTGAGCACAACACCGGTCTGATAAATGGTTGTAATGTAAGGAACATCCACGAGGCGATTAAGCACCTTCTCCCACACGTTATACAGGTCGATTTCAATGTGCTTGGTTCTGGCATGAAGTATAAAATTAGCAGCGATAAGCACGATACTGAGATTTTAACTCCATAGGAAGGGTCGACTTGGAGGAACGTGAATGAGTTCGTGAAGAAGAGACCTGAGCCACATGAGCGAGAGATGGTGTGTTTATTGCGTGAGGACCAAGCAATTATATTTGCGCCTAAAAGACACACACACATACACCGGAGGTGGATTTCCGACCATCCCCGTCGGAGGCCCAATCGGCATCACTTAAGCCAACAAGTGACAGATCAGTAACAGTTTGAAGGCAGATATGAAACCAAAAATCCAGAGTGCCGGCAATGTAGCGCATAATTCATTTCACTGCTTTACAGTGTTCACCGAGAGGTTTGCAATGTTAGGAGAGGTCTCTACATTAACTCGCAAACTTTATTGACCGCAAAGCTTAGTTCAGGTTGAGTAATGGTCAGGTACTGCAAAGCTCCAACTACACTACGATATAACTGAGGACTTTCAACCTCAGGACTGCCATAAGCAGATAGTTGAGTTCAAGAAGCCATAGGAGATGCAATGCTCTTAGTAGTGTGCATAGTTACTCGAGTTGGTAAGTCAACTGCATATTTCTTCTGGGAGAGCAGAAAACTAGTCTCAACCTGATGAACCTGAATCCCCAGAAAATAGTCTAGACTGCCAATATCTTTCCGTTTAAACTGCGTGTCCAAGTGACGAACTAGTACTTCCAGCGACGCAGGGCAACTGCTAATTACCTGGATATCATCAACAAACAACAAGACGGACTAGTGAGAAGTAGTAACCTTTGTGAAGAGAGAGTGATCAAACTTGGCAGATTGAAAACCAATAGCCAGAAGTACGTGATGCAGTTTTTTGAATCAGGCTCGCGGTGCTTGTTTGAGTCCATAAAACAACTTGTGGAGCTTGCAAACCAGGTTTGGGAATGATTTGTCAGTAAATTCCTCAGGTTGTCGAAGATAAATTCCCTCTTTCAAATCTCCATTGAGGAAAGTATTATTGACGTCGAGCTGACGAATTGACCACCCATGAGCCAGAGCAAGGATAAGAACAACTCCAATTGTGGTTTGTTTCACCATCGGACTGAACGTTTCATGGAAATCAAAGCCAGCCACTTGCTTAAAGCCTTTAGCCACAAACCTTGCTTTATGCTTGTTGAGAGTCCCATCAGAGTTTTGTTTGAGTTTGAAAACCCACTTGCTACCTATGGCGTGGTTATTTGATGGGAGAGGGAATAAGCTCCATGTCTTGTTCCGTAGTAGAGCAAGGAATTCATCAGTCATAGCTTGTTTCCAAGCTTTAGATGACAAAGCTTCTATTTTTTATGAAGGTTCTTTATTGGCTAGTAAGGCTTTTGGTCTAAAGCTGCCATTTTTGCTGCAAGTAACCATGGGATGAGTGGATGTGGAGACAGGCTCAGTTGTGGTGTCAATTTCTGGGATAGGGAGAGGATTGTGCACATGGTTTTTTTGTGGAGGACCATTTTGGATTGGACCAGGATCAAGGTTAGGTGCAGGCTCAGTTGGGGCAGGTATAATGTCAGGTATAGGAGCTTGATGATCATGAGCATTGGATGGGATAGTGGGACCACTTAATATAGGTAATGGTAGAGGGTGATAGATAGGAGAGTGGAGAATAGGGTTGGGTAAGGAAAAACACCCTCATTGAAGACAACATCCCAGGAAATGAAGATTCTACCTGATTTGGCAATACATTTGTAGCATTTATGGTTAATGCTATATCCCAAGAAGACATAAGGCTGAGATCTGAAGTTAAGCTTACGAGAGCTGAATGGCCTGGTATTGGGAAAACAGTCATAGCCAAATACCTTGAGCTGAGAGTATGTAAGTTTGACTTGTTATAGGATTTTGAGTGGAGTAGAGAGAGAGAGAGAGAGAGAGAGAGAGAGAGAGAGAGTGAGAGTGTGTAGGGGTGGGTAGGCGGTTTATAATGAAGACTGTTATCCTGAGAGCTTCATCCCAGAGTTTTAATGGCATTGAGGCCTGAGCTAATAGAGTGAAACCAGAATCTACTATATGTTGATGTTTTCACTTTTCTAGCCCATTCTGCTTATGGCTATGAGGACATGAGACCCTGTGAACGATGCCTTGAGAAGTAAGGAATGCTGAGAGTGTCCTATACTCTCCTTCCCAATATGATTGCACTACCAAAATCTTATGTCCAAGTTGCAGCTCAACATGTTTTTGGAAGAATTTGAAGGTGGCAAGAGCCTCAGATTTCCATCTCAAGAGGTAAATCCATGTAAATCCTGAGAATGCATCAACAAAATTGATGTAGTACCGATAGCCACTGGCTGATGATTGTGGTGATGGGCCCCATAAATCTGTATGCACTAGTTCGAGAGGTTTGGTTTATGTTGTTGTGGAAGATGGAAAAGGATTCTTATGAATTTTGCCTAAACAACAAGCTTTGCTCATTGAAAAGGAGTTTTTATTTGACATTTGAATCATTACAATGTTGTAAGACTGTTTTACAATTCTCTCAGAAGGATGGGCTAAGCGATTATGCCACAATTCACAAGACACAAGGTAGGATGGAATTCAAAAAATACTCTATTATAAGTGGCAAACTTAGACGCACTCAGTAGATTTTTGGTGATGTTAGGCACATGTAAGAGTTTATCTAGGCATAGTGCTTTGTGGTTATTAGATGAGGAAAATGAAGATGTTCCTATGTGTGAGATTTTGAGGCCCATACCATTGCCGATGAGAACTCGCTCATCGCCAGTGAATTCTTGCTTCTGCATCAGATTTTCCTCCTTGGAGGTAACGTGATTTGTTGCTCTTGAATCTGGATACCAGTTGATATCATTGAAAGTTGAAGGAGTTACGATCATTGCTGATGGCGATAAATCAGGCTGATAGGAGTCGTAGTACATGTCCGAGCCCATGTTGTACAGTACTCCAGAGAGTTCCTCTTCGCCAAGTTCAGCAAAGTGACCTTGAGCATCATGGCCATCTTATAGTTGACCAGGTCTTGAGAAAGATTGATCAAACCTGTAATGTACAAACTTTTGTAACGCTCGACTTGTGAATTTGAATAAATAAATAAAGTCGACAAAAGGATTTTTAAAGTACTTGAGCGTTGAAAAATTTTAGTGCTTGAGAATCACGAGAATAATATTAAGGAATTTCTCGAAGGAACGAGAAAACTATGGAGAATGGAAAATTAAGGATATTAAGGTCGATAAGGTTTTAGAATATTTTCACGAATTTACACTACTACAAATTAACATATTGGGTGCGGAAGGGCATTAGGTGCGACATGTCGCACCTAAAAGTCGCACCTAAGCTAATATTAGGTGCGACTTGTCGCACCGGATACTCTACCAGATGATAAATTTTTTTGCTAATTTTAAGTGGTATCCGGTGCGACACTGTCGCACCGGATATGTTTTTGTCGCACCTACTGCCATTAGGTGCGACATTGTCGCACCTAATACTAATAGGTGCGACGGTTGTCGCACCCAATAGTTTTAAAATTCGAAGTTGTCAGCCATATTCCCCCTAAATTTTTTGGGTTTCGGATTTCATATCCGGTGCGACATGGGGTGCGACATGTCGCACCGAATATGTGTATTAGGTGCGACAGTGTCGCACCCAATAGGTTTAGGGTATTATAAATACCCGAGACTCCTTCCTTACCCGAGTTTCAAACCCTCTCTCTCACTCACTCTCTCTCTCTCTCCGACCAGCCTCCACTCGGCCTTTCTCCGGCAGCTGGCGTCCCCTCCGCCGTGAATCTCGCCGTCCTACAGGTACGCCTCACTCTCTCTCTGTCTCACCGTCTCTCCGTCAATCTCACTCTGTCTCTCTCCGACCAGGCCCGACCCACCCGAACATCCTCCGGCGACCAGGCCCGACCCACCCTCTCACCGCTCCGGCCTTGCTCCCCGGTACTTCACCACCTCGCTCCCTCCTCGAACACCACCGAGAACGAAAACCGAGAGGCCCGACTCCGTTCGCACACCCGTTCGTCCTCTCTCGGACGAAAACCGAGTCTCCTCAACCACCACTTGTCCCGTTGAACTTTGAGCCCCCAAATCCGTGGGTAATGATACGTTCCTCGAGCCCCCAAAACAATTTTTAATTCTTTTTCTATTATTAAGAATACTCTGCAGGTCGGAGCGCCGCCGCAGGACCATCACCTCGAACGGCCTCAGCCCTCGCTCATGCACAATAGCCCTCGGCCCAGCCCCCGACCCACCCTCGGCCCAGCCGTCGCCGCAGCTTGGTCACTCGCAGCCCCGTCGTCTCAGTGCCTCGTCGTCGCCTCGGAAAAAGGTTAGTTATTTGTAATTATTAATATTTATAGATTATTTAATATTTTTAGATTATTTCATATAGATTAATTAGTAATATATATGAAAATATAACTTTGATTAGATGTTAACACGTTTAATTAATTAATTAATTAGTAACATGTTTAGTTAGATTAATTAGTAATATATATGAAAATAGTAACATGTTAGATTAAATGATAATATAACTTTGATGAATATAGTAGCATATAGTAATAGTCAATTTTTTTTAATAATGTGTAACATGTTAGATTAGATTAATTAAGTTAAAAGTAATATATTAAATTAATTAGTAACGTGTTTAGTGTAATTTAATGTAATTGTAACATGTTTTGTTTAAGTTGATTGCAATTTGTTGAAAATTTGGTTAATTAATTAATTTAATACTTTTTTAGTTAGATTAATTAGTAATATATATGAATATATTTTAAAATGAATTAGTAACATGTTAAATTTAATTTAAACTTATTGAAAATTTATTGCAATGAAGCTACGGAGGTTCAATTTAGTATTTAGTATGTTAATAAGATAGTCTTGGTTGGTTATATATGTGTTTTTTTTTTAATTGCAGATTTTGGTTAGTCAATATTTTAGGGGAAACTCTGCCGAATTTTCGGTAGAATAAAACGTATTTGTCAAGAAAATTAACTCTTTTGATAATATATTTTAACGAATTAACTAATTTGTCGAAATTGGTTAACTCGTTAATGAAATCAGTAGTGAATTTGTATATATTAACGAATTCTAACCATTTTTCAAAATTAATACATGTCAATCACAATTTCTCTTTCATTCTTACAAATTCGCTCTCGAATCTTTCAAATATTAACGATCCACTATCAATTTCCTAACAATTCATCACTCTCAATTTCATAATAATTCACTCTAAATTTCAAATATTAACGATTCACTCTCAATTTTACCTCTCAATTTCCTAATAATTCATTCTTACAAAATGAATTCTAACGATTCAGTTTTATCTCCCAATTTCCCGTCTCATTCAGAAGAATGTCAAATCCAAGTAGGGACTGGATTACCGAGAACAATCGGTTGAGTTTGCAATATAAAACAGGGGTTAACGAGTTTATCCGCGTTGCAAGCAGACTCCCGAACGAAAACGGTCATTATCGTTGTCCTTGTAATTAAAAATACTAACTACAATTCATTTTGCAGGATGTCTACTTCAGGTCAGGACCCATCGGGAGGAGAGCGTGACCCCCCGCAGATGCCGAGGAAGAAGCGGGGACCAACGACTGGCGTCGTTTCTGCGAGAGCTCATGTTGGGACCCCTGGAGCGAACACAGTTCGCTACGATCAGACTGCGCATGCGTTCTACCAAGATGTCAGGGAGCAAAATCCGTTGATCGGGACGTTCCAAAACCGATTAGGAAACCTGATCAAGAGTACCATTCCAGTCGACCTCCCAGACTGGAATCATGTGCCTGCGCAGAGTGTGGCGGCTCTTATGAACTCGATTCATAACGAGTATAACTTCGTTTATGAACATCCCGAGAGTGGCGAGCTTGTGCCTGCAGATCCTATTCGCAACGAGATTGATATGGCTATCATTCGCGATGCGAAGAGGATGCGCCGTGGCCAGAAGTCGAGGTTTGTCGCAGCTCTTCTTCAAGACATTTTGCGGGAGTAAGGATCTCGCTAAAAATGAAACTCCCGATGGCTACAACCAGGAAGCCTGGTTGAAAGCAATAGAGACGTTCGACTCGCCGGAGCATAAGGTATGAGTTGAACTTCCGATGGTTATTCGAATTTCTTAAAATTAAACTTAACGAATTTATGTCTTGCAGGCGAAATCTCTCCGCAACCGGAAAAATTCGAAGATGAAGAAGACGAAGGCGAGACAAGGGTCGCTTAGTTTTTTTGGTCATCGCTCGAGGAACGTAAGTCTCTTAATATTAATATGCAATATACATGTGATACATATTTTAATGTTGAAAAATTACAGCAAAGGGAAGATGGGAGTATAGGCTCGGCTTTAGCGATATGGTTAGAAAAACACCAGGACGTTAAGGGATCGTGGACGACGGACTTCGCGAAGACGCAATACGTAAGTTAATTTTTTTTGTTTACTATATTTAATTACTTTATTTCTTCTTATCTGATAAGTTTTTTGTGTTTTTATTTTGAAGGATCAAGTCACCGCCCAGACGATAGATATTTTGCGGCAAGCGGAGGAGCAAAACATCGTGATCTCCCAAGAAGATGCGGAGATGTACGCGATGCGCGATGTTTTGGGAGTGCGCATAGACTGGGAAGTCGGTTTAGGGCCTTCGATCCCAAGGTCATCGTTGGGTGTTGCCCAAACGCTAGATGGAGGCTCGTCAAGTTCGTCATCTCTGACCGATCCATTGGTTGTCGAGATGCGAGCTCAGATGGATGCCCAACAAGCCGAGCTGCAAGTGATGCGGCAACAGATCGCCTTCCTCAGCCAGCAGCACAACCAGCCTCCCACGACTCCTCAACCTCCGCCTGCATCGCAACCAGGTGGGACGGATCAGCAGACGCCAGGTTCCACGCCGGGTTCTACGCCTGGTTGTATGGATTACTTGCGAGACCGTCCTTACGGAAGCGGCGGAACGAGCGGCAGTGCGTCAGGCAGCGGTGGACGAGGACGCGGAAGCGGTTCTCGAAGTTCTGGCAACTTATTCAGTAGAGGAAATTCTACTATCGATAAGTTTTATAAGAAAAAAAAATAGGAATTCATTTTTTTCGCTTTTTTTGGAAAGAATTTGTATTTTTAATTAAGAATTCTATTTTCAGAAAATTATTTCTAATTCATTTAGAATTTTGTTAATTAATTTTTATTTAATTTTAAATGAATTTTAATTTACTTTTTTAATTTTGTATTTTTTTTTAATTTAACAAACATATTCGGTGCGACATTGTCGCACCGAATACCATGACGCCAACATATTCGGTGCGACATTGTCGCACCCGATATGTCTTTACCCGCCAATTTTATAAAATTTGGCAGGAAAATAGGTGCGATGTTAGGTGCGACATGTCGCACCTGAAAGTGTCGCACCTAAAGGTGTACTTATTAGGTGCGACATGTCGCACCCGATACCTTCTGCGACGGGTTATCTGGTGCGACGCTGTCGCACCTAATGTCGCACCTAATAAACTTTTAGGTGCGACATTTGAAGCATTAGGTGCGACATTCATCGGACCGGATAACGTATTTTGTCCTAGTGTTAAGAAGGATTGTTATGTGCTACAAAGATTAAGTAAGGACTTAATTGTAATGTTTTCAGGACCAATTTGAAATAAAAATGAGAGAAAGGGGTTAAAGTGTAAAGAAGAGGATAATCCTTACTTGCCACATCATCGTAGGCTGAAGTTATCTTCTAAGTGATATACATCACTCTGCAAGCAGGCTTAGAGCATCTTTAATGGTTTTTTGCTTAACAATTGTAGGGACTTGCTTGTAAATATAAAAAATGTTTAGCTAGTTGCTTAATCATTGTTTTGCATATTGGCTATTGATTTAGTTAAGTAAATCTAAGCAAATTAGCTCTATTAAGCTAGTTGTTTAACTATTTAGCTCTAGAAAAATCTATGTGATAAATGGAGCTAATACATTTAGCTAAACCATTAAAGATGCTCAACTAGGAAAAAAAGAAGAAGAAAGGAAAGAAGAAAGAAAGAAAAGAAAGGAAAAAGAAATGAAAAAAAATTTTTGTGTTAGCTTGATTCATAACCACCGATCCTCACCATCAACATCATAACCCTACTTCTTCTTCTTCCTTCCTTCACAATCGAGCGCCATCATTCTCACCCGAGTTCTCTCCACCGCGCACGCCAACCGAGAGAAAATTTCGTCGCCGTGAGTTGTGTGGACGCCGGAGCAAGCGTGACCACCGGAGAAAGGGTGAGTGAGGACCGGAGAAGCTGATTTCGTGATTGGAGGTGAGAAATTGGATTGGATTGGATTTGAAGCTAGGGTTCATGGTTGGATTTTTGGGGGTTTTTGGATCTCGTGTGAATTCTGAGAAATTGGTTTGTTTATGTTGTTCATTGAGCTCGGTTATCACTGGTTATGATTTGATTTTGAGCATTTGAGATGGATTTCTTGGATTGAATTTTTTGGACGAATCTGAGAATAAACGGACGTATCCGATCTTCTATGTTATGAAATGAATTATGTTGATATTTTTCCTGTATAGTAGACGTTATGGGCTTTCTAAAATGACCAAGAACGTAAAAATCCATTGAGTATTGATTTAGTTATGAATTTTTGAAGTTGTGTGTTAAAGCTGTGAACTGTGAATTTTCAGAGCAGCGACCCGAAATTGCAGACAGTTTTTCAGATAGCTATGGTTCTTGAAATTGGTCGTAAAATAGGTCGTTAGAAAGGTACGGATGTTAGTTCCGTTATGGTTTTGGAATCGTTGGTTTTCGTTTAGTGTAGCTAAAGTTATGATACGTTTTTCAGCTGCTACTCGGGTTTGACTCTCGTTATGGTTGATTTGACTAGTTTAAACTTGTGTTGATTTGAACGAGATTTATGAACCGACATTGTTATGTGATGATATGAATTTGAAGTCGGGTTGTGGAGTCGATATTTTTAACGACGACGAATCGAAGTTTAACGAGACATTTCGGGCTTTTATTCTCGGCCGAAAATTTTGTGACAAGTTAAGGATTTTGTGACTTGTTATGTGGCTGTGTTTTGTATGTTGTTTTGGCATGAGTTTTGTTCAGAGATATCACCATTTAATTACGGTGAAATTTCATGATTCACTCGGCCAAACAATAGTCCCGGAAAAATAAATCCAATCTGAGACTAAGTCGGTGTTAATTATTTGGGTTTCGGTTAGCAATGGTGATTCGTTTTGAGGTTTGAGAATCTGACGATCGATTTGGTTATATTTAACCTTATAGAATGGTGTGAACGAACCGGGACGACACGCGAGGAATAACGGGAAATCGAAGACGAGCTTCCGATCTGGACTAAAACGTGAGTAATATTATTCGCTTGAGTAGCGTTTAGTTTCTCTCGTATGTTATGGTTATTCTTTGATGTTCGAAAATTTAATTGGTCGATAATCTGAAAATCTAGGCTTAAAGGATTTTTAGATTTTTATTTAAGGCCTGAAAAAGGGTTAAGCAGTAAATAAATAATCGCTCGACTCTTGCCAAGTATAAATTATTTTTCGTACCGTTTTATGGTACCTTTGGTCTATGACGGGTCTTAAATAACGATTAATTTCCGAGGACCGGAAATTAATAAATTAAATTTTCGAATATCAAATTAAAACGCGTTTGTTGCGTTAACGATCTCAGATTCAACTCTCTTTTTCCCGAGTCTAATAATTAACGAAGCCTCAGTTAAGAATTTTAATATTCTTAACGAACTCCAGGACGTGCCTAGTTCTTTCGAGGAGCGTGCGGAGACGTGCAACGCGAGGCGAAATGTCGGGACGCGCAAGTCAAACAGTTTGACTATTCCATGTAAGCGTGGAGACATAAGTCAACTACTTACCAAGGGAATAATCTTGTTTACGTGCATTTACGTGTTAATAATAATAAAAAGTAGGAAAAGTCTTAAAAGACACAAAGAAGACTAAGGCTTCGGTCACTCTTTATGGAAAATTTTAGTTGGGTTTTTACCCATGTTGCTACTTTGTTGTAGTTAGATCCATCTGCTAACCATAGAGTTTGGCTAGATCTGAGGTGACAGGAGAGCAGATTGGACTCTCGGATTCGAGCCGAGGGTAGAAGTACCAAGAGTCACGTCCTGAGTCTTTAATCTAAAACACTTAACGAGCATGAAAGGGAAACAATAATTCTTTCGGGATTTAACCCGAGACGCTCTCCTGTATATGCTTAGTTGTGTACTCTATACGCTAGAGTACCCAAAGATTAAAAACGTTGTCGGTGGTACCTACAAGTCAATGACTTGTATGAAGCGGATTTAAAAATCCGTGCGCTGAGTACTCTTTACACAATGGGTGAAGGTCGCGATTCGCGAGCTCATTGCGAGACTGGAGACTCGACAGTAGCTGATGCAGGCACCGTATGTAATATACAAACTTTTGCAACGCTCGACTTGTGAATTTGAATAAAATAAACGAGTTTTATTTTGAATCAAATTCTTGTTGCACATTAGACGTCCTTAAATTTTACATATCTTGGACAAAAAAAATAATAATAAATATATTTAAGGTCGATGAAATTTCGGAATAAGAATATTCGAGTAGCTCGATATTATTTTCTGAATAAAATTATTCGGAACATACTTGGAGATTGGAAATCTCAAGAGTGAAAATAAAATCCGAAATCCCTTAAATATATTTAAAATAACGGGAATTAATAAGAATTTCTCGGTTATTTTTCAAGATTATTTTTTTTATAAATTAAGGACGAGTTTGAGAGAAATTATTTGGAAAGGATTAAAGTGCAACAAATTGAGGGACGAGAGTGAAAGAAAAAGATTTTTGAGGGGTGGTTTCAAGAGACGTGTGGCTCAATGAGAAGATGCCACGTGGCGTTCTTATCCCCTTCTTTTTCTCCACTCACATTCGGCCACCTCACCTTCTCTCTCTTCTCTTCCTTATCTTCTTCACGTCTTTATCTTCTTCTTCCTCTTCTCCCACGCGAAACCTGCAAAGAGTAACAAAGAAAAAAAAAAAAAATAAAAAAAAATTCGGCACTTAGAGAACGAGTCCTTTCGGCCGAACAGAACACCGCTCCACCCTCCCATCCTCGTTCTTCTTCTTCTTCTTCTTCCCCGCTCACCATTCTCGTGCGCCCTCAGCCTGAGCCCGAGCTCTGTGCGCGCGCGCCTCGCCGGGGAAAGAAGAAGCGCCGTGAGTTCCGGGAGCTCCGGTGAGCGTCTGCGACGAGGAAAAGCGAAAGTTGACGGGTTGGGTAGCTCGTTTCTTCCAGCGAGGTAAGGATTCTTCCATGGCTGATTTGAAGGTTTTGGAGATTAGGGTTTGAGGAATTGATTTGGGGCTTTTTGATCCGAGCTAAAATCAGTGGAATTGATGGGTTTTATTTGGTTGTTGGACTTGATTAATGATGTTCCTAGCTCGGATTTGTGTGTTTGAGTCGATTTTTGAATGATTTGAGATTTTTTTTAGCTCGCTGTGAACAGCCTCTGTAAATTGACGTGGACAGTTCGGTACCGATTTTAGTTGGATTTGTTGATATTTTTCCTGGATAATAGATGCTATGAGGTTTCTAAAATGACCAAGAACGTTAAAATCCATTGAGTATTGATCTAGTTATGAATTTTTGAAGTTGTTGGTTTTAAGCTGTGAACTGAAAATTTCCAGATCAGCGACCCGATATTGCGGGCTGTTTTTGAGATAGCTATTCTGGTCATATGTAGGCTTATAATATATCATTAGAAAAGTACGGAAGTTAGTTACGTTCTGAAACTGGAATCGTTGGATTTCGAGCTGTATAGCTCGAGTTATGATGCAATTTTTAGTCGCTGTTCAAACCAGTCCGATTATGTGCAAATTTTGATTATGGGTTTGAATCGGGGACTTGAGTCGAGATTGTGCAATTGTTTGTGTATGTTTGGTATCGATGAGAATATGTTGTGCCTTGTATTTGAATATGGATACGAGTGTTTGCGCTCGTTTGGTTGTAGGATTGCTCGTTGTGTCTCCGGAATTGTTTGGTTGTGTGACTTGCTTAGGTCCGGATTTTGAATAGAGTATGTTTCCGGGCTCGTTGAATTGTCTCAAGGAATTTAGTTTTGATTTCGGAAATTTATGTGAGCTTGGAATCATGAATTTGACTAGTTATCGGATTCCACGAAAGGGATTACAGAATTAGATGGACGAGCGGGAACCGACAGAGTCAAAGGCAACGAAGCAAGAATTTGAAGTTTCGAGGAAAGTGTTATCGATGTTAAAACTCGATTAACTCTTCCTTAGACGTTTCGACAAGTGTCAAGTATTCCGGAGAACGTGAAAAGCAAGACATCGCTGGAAGTTGTCGAACTTTCTGTCGAGCTGTTCCAGGTAAGTGTGGAGACATAAGTCAACTACTTACCAAGGGAATAATCCTGTTTACGTGCATTTACGTGTTAATAATAATAAAGAGTAGGAAAAGCCTTAAAAGACACAAACACCAAAGATTAAGGCTTCGGCCGCTCTTTATGGAAAATTTAGTTGGGTTTATACCCATAGGTTCAAATGCTAACTTGAACCAGCTACGTTGCTACTTTGTTGTAGTTAGATCCCTCTGCTAACCATAGAGTTTGGCTAGATCTGAGGTGACAGGAGAGCATGCTGGACTCTCGGATTCGAGCCGAGGGTAGAAGTACCGGGAGTCACGTCCTGAGTCTTCAATCTAAAACACTTAACGAGCATGAAAGGGAAACCATAATTCTTTCGGGATTTATCCCGAGACGCTCTCTTGTTTGTAATTAGTTGTATACTCTATAAGCTAGAGTATCCAAATAATAAATAATGTTGTCGGTGGTACCCACGAGTTCCGACTCGTGTTGAGGACCAAGACGGTCCTGATGGCGCTGAGTACTCCACGGGCGCTGCTGAGAGCACCCCGTTCTTGCAATGGGAAAGGTCGCCCCGGCGAGCCCATTTGCTATGTCATGACGCATGTAGCGCCGGCGCCCAAACGAAGATGGTACCACTAGTGGATCCCAGACAGTCTTAAAACTCTAAGCCACTGATGACTACTGCTCGAAGTCTGAGGTTGGCTTCTTGTCATTCCAAGGGTTATAGCAGTGGATGTTGTATAACCTTGTGGAATGGCAAGTGATAGCGTAGAGCGAGGCCCCGCGTTAGGCATGCTTTTGAATCATATGCATCTACATTCTGCATTTTTATGTGTTTATTTGCACGTCACATGGCATTAGTTGTTTTTCTTTTCCTAAGTTAGACTCCCACTTACTGAGTCAATCGACTCATAGTTTTATGACCCTTGGTAATGTAGATAAGGGAAAAGCTTGTAAGCGGGAAACGAGATCGAAGACCGAGACCGAGCACGTATTACCTTGACCTATGGGCTATGGGGTTTCTTAACCGGGGGTTAGTCTCTTTTGTTAAAACGTTCCGGAACGTATTTGTATAGGAGTCGCTATAAGACTCTAAGTTATAAAAGCGAAAAATTTCCCCGGATTTTCGCAAACTATTTGAATATATAAAAGTATTATGATCTATTGTTTAATATGAAAAATATGAGAGTTGATCGTTCGCGGCTCGTGGGCGAGCTGTCGCTCGCGGGTCGTGACAGATTTTGTGGTATCAGAGCCCCAGGTTTAGCCGTTTCTGTAGACTTGGGATATGTGTTCTCGGTATAGGTCACGAGTATGCCATGTGATAGTGTTGTACTTAGAGTCGACCTGTTTAGAGATAGGTTTGACATGATGCAGGATGAGTTGCTATGAGTTAGATCTCTCCTCCTCGATGAGATTAATATGTATAACGATGCGGTCACGCAAATTGCTCCGACTGCAGGTACGTTCAGTGTCGTGAGAGGCACCACCACTTAGGGGCCGGTGGATCGGTTTGACTTGTGAGTGGATGAGTGTCGTCTCGACGCTTCACTACTTCTGTGCGAATATCGCGATGACCCCTCCTTATTGGCCAACGTTGAGTCGATGGACTCGTTTAACCGCTGACGGCAATCAGCCGAGTTTGGGAGATGTTTCAAAAGGTGATACAACACACGTTCGAGGCCAGGGGAGAGGGACGAATGAGAGGAGCAAGCTCACGGATTCTACCAGCTCGGTTTGAATCGGTTGTCCGATATGGAAATTGATTTGTCCAAGAGATTGTGGACCGCTGCCCGATGTGCTCGAGCATAGACGCCAGCGAGGTATCGAGTATTGGGAGCTGTGTGTAGAGCTCCAATATCTGACGCTGGAATCTGATTGTCCCTCGTATGTTGTCTTGCAATTGCAGACTGAGTTCCTCGTCATGAAGCGATGTGGTATATGAGTACCATACCCCCGATGATTATTTTTCCGGTGGTTGTTTCGCATGATGACGAGAAGGTTGAATTTGACGAGGTAGATTTCGAGGAGGATCCCGCTGAGCCTTTGGGTGACCCAGCTGCGTAGACGTTTGCTTGTCAACCACGAGAGTGGTTGCTTTGTGTGTGTAACGAGAGAACTAGTGATTTGTGTTTAAGTCTCTCGTTGGACTAGGCCTTGAGAGGCTAGTTCGTATTGGTTATGCATTCTCGTTATGGTTGATTGTGATGCTCAATCATGCCCATCCTCTTATATGTGAAAATAAGAAGGAAGTGGGGTCTAGACGAGGTACGTCTAATGACGAGAATGTTTCAGCTGCGGATCTCACAGAGATTAGACGCATCCTGACAAGTTTGAGTTGATGCTACTCGATGAGACGAGCATAAAGAGCGTCAAAATCAAGCTCTGCTCAACGGATATAGCAGCATAATCGCATGATTGCGGATGTCTTGACGAGATTGAATGCGCCACCCCAGCCAAACCCTGAACCTCCAGCGTCGTTCCTCCAATAGGTGAACCGGTGTACGAAAGGTTTCGGAAGCAGAAGCCTCCGACTTTTGATGGCAACGTTGATCCAGCTGCAGCTGAGAAGTGACTTAAGAAGATCCAACAGATCTGTAGCTAATGCAGCTGACAGACACAGAGAAATTGGCGTGTGCCGTAAACCAGCTGGAGGATGAGGCTATGAGTTGGTGGGTGATAGTGGCGTCATAGAGGATATTAACACAATGACATGGGTGTACTTTCTGAACTTGTTTCATGGGAAGCATTTAAGCGAAGCCAACTTATTAAATAAGGTACGTGAGTTCATGACTCTTCGTCGAGGTTGCTATGAAGTTCGATTCGTTGGCAAGGTTCGCTCCTTCCTTGGTACCCACAGATTAGGCTCGTAAGATGAAGTATATGCACGGGCTTAACGTGAATGTTGTGAAACACGTGGATAGTGGAGATGTTGGGCCCCGCACTTATGCAAACGCCATGCAAAAGGATTTGCGCGTCGCGGGTTGGAATGGCAATGAGTATGCCCCTGCCCCGAAATCAGCTGCCACAACACCTTCGGAGTCCGCTGATGCGAGTCAAGGTAGTTCGCGGAAAAGAGCGAAATTTCAGCAGAGGTGACAGGATCGGCAACATCAAGGAAGTGGAACGAGGTCCCAACAAAGCTCCAGTAATCGGTTCCAAGCGAGTTCGGGGAACCGTTCACATTAGGTGAACCAGGAAAGGAACCGTGGGAACAACAAACGTTCAGGGTCATCTTCGAAGAAGACCCAATCTGCTGGTGGATCACAACCGTCCCAATGCGGTAGATGCGGGGTAACGCACGTAGGTGAATGTTTTGCCCGTAATCTGGTGTGCTACTGTTGCGGGAAAGAGGGTCACCTATCGCGGGTATGCGAAACTCCGGAAGAAAGTATCCCCGCCTCGAAAGAGCAATCGAAGGTTAATGCGAGGGTGTTCTCTATACGTTAAGATGAAGTTCGAGCAGGATCGTCGAATACGGTCGCATGTCAGATTTTCGTAGACTCCTTCTCTGCATATGCATTGATAGATTCAGGAGCTACGCATTAGGAAGTCTGATCAGCTAGGTGGAAATAGGAAGAAGTTTTTGTATCCGTTCTTGATGGCTACACCTTCCGGAGAAAGATATCAGTCGATGTACTGGTATGAAAATATGCCGATTCAGGTCCAGGATCGGATACTAAAGGCGAACTTGATCGAACTGGAAATGGTAGACTATGACGTAATCCTCGGAATGGATTGGTTGGACAAACATTATGCTTTTATTGATTGTCAAAAGAAGTCTGTTTCATTTCAGAAACCGGGACTTAAACCATTCCAGTTTCAAGGCTCATCTCGAAAATTGAGTCTTCCGGTCATATCGGTGTTGAGAGCGCTGAAGTTGATACATCAAAGGTGCGCTGGATATCTTGCGAGTGTGATAGATATCGCGAAGGCAGCCAAAAGCCGCAAGACATCCCTGTCGTGAGAGACTTCATCGATGTCTTTCCAGAAGACCTGTCAGGTCTACCTCCTGATTGCGAGGTTGAGTTCAATATCGAGCTCATTCCAGGCACAGCTCCGATATCGAAAGCTCCATATCGTATGGCTCCAGCAGAATTGAAAGAACTCAAGACGCAGCTACAAGAGTTGCTTGACAAAGGGTTCATACGACCAAGCCATTCGCCTTGGGGAGCGCTAGTCTTGTTCGTTAAGAAAGCAGATGGTTCTCTACGGCTCTGTATTGACGATCAAGAACAAGTATCCGTTGATGTGGATCGACGATCTTTTTGATCAACTGTCAAGGGCGACAGTGTTCTCGAATATTGACTTGCGTTCGGGATACCATCAGCTGAAAGTTCGAGACGAAGACATCCCGAAAACAGCTTTTCGGACACGTTATGGTCATTACGAGTTCTTAGTAATGTCGTTTGGATTGACTAACGCACCAGCAGCGTTCATGAACTTGATGAATCGAGTATTCGAGGATTTCTTGGACAAGTTTGTCATCGTGTTGATTGACGACATCCTGATTTACTCGAAAACCGAAGAACACGCGCAACATCTGAATTTGGCTCTGACAAGACTGCGAGAAAAGCAACTATATGCCAAGTTCTCGAAATGTGAATTTTGGTTGGAGCATGTTGTTTTTCTCGGCCATGTGGTCAGTAGCGCATGAATCATGGTAGATCCGGCCAAAGTGGAAGCTGTGAAGCAATGGAGTCAACCGCAAACGGTAACTGAAATAAGAAGTTTTTTTTTGGCCTAGCGGGCTATTATAGAAAGTTCGTGGAAGGATTTTCTAAATTAGCCATGCCGTTGACTCAATTGACTCGCAAAGGACAAAAGTTTATCTGGTCGGAAGCGTGTGAGAAAAGTTTCCAAGAGCTGAAAAGACGGCTGACAACGGCGCCAGTGCTCACAATTCCACAGGGAGAAGATGGATTCTCCATCTATTATGATGCGTCTAAGCAAGGGTTGGGCGCAGTACTGATGCAGTGTGGGAAAGTCATCGCATACGCCTCTCGGCAGTTGAAAGATTATGAAACTCGGTACCCTACACACGATTTAGAGCTTGCAGCTGTCGTTTTTGCTCTGAAAATTTGGAGACACTATCTGTATGGAGTGCATTGCGACATCTATACGGATCATAAGACGCTGAAATATCTCTTTACTCAGAAAGAGCTTAACATGCGACAAGGACGTTGGATGGAACTTCTGAATGACTATGACTTTGATTTGCATTATCATCCTGGTAAGGCAAATAAAGTGGCAGATGCGCTTAGCCGCAAATCTGTAGCGTCCTTAGCAAGTTTGGTTGAAACGTCTCTTCAACTAAAAGATGATGTTCAGCAGCTAGAACTTCAGCTGATCACTGGGAGATTAGCTGCTCTTAGCGTACGTCCGATGTTGCTGGAACATATCAAAGATGGTCAGTACGCAGACGAATATCTTTTTGGGAAGATGTTTGAGGCTCAAAATGGTAACGAGGGTGATTTCAAGTTAGATGAGAACGATGTTTTAAGATGCAATGGAAGAGTTTGTGTGCCATCTAACGAGGAAGTCAGAAAGCAGTTGATGGTGGAAGCTCACGGGACACCATATTCGGTACATTCAGATGTGACAAAGATGTATCAGGACTTGAAAAAGGTATATTGGTGGTCAGGAATGAAGAAAGATGTAGCTGAGTTTGTTCAAAAGTGCCTAACTTGTCAACAAGTTAAGGTAGAACATCAAAAGCCAGCGGGACTGCTGCAACCACATGAGATTCCACAGTGGAAGTGGGTGCAGATAACGATGGATTTCGTGTCAGGTTTGCCAAAAACCATAGCTGGTCACGACTTAGTCTGGGTCATTGTCGACAGATTGACCAAATCAGCTCATTTTCTTCCTATAAAGACCACTCACACCATGGATAAACTCGCCGAACTCTACATCAAAGAGATTGTTCGTCTACATGGAGTTCCTAGCTCAATCGTCTCTGACCGTGATGCTCGTTTTACGTCCAAATTTTGGAAGAGTGTGCAACAGCCTTTGGGGACGCGACTGAAGTTCAGCATTGCATTTCATCCCCAAACTGACGACCAGAGTGAACGCACGATCCAAGTGTTAGAAGATATGCTCCGAGCGTGTGTTTTGGAGTTCCATGGCTCGTGGAGTCGTTATCTTCCCTTGGTCGAGTTCTCGTATAATAACAGTTATCAAGAGACGATTGGGATGACACCCTATGAAGCTCTTTATGAGCGAAAGTGTTGCTCTCCAGTTCATTGGGATGAAGCTGGTGAGAGCGAGTTCATCGGGCCTAAATTGCTTGAGCGGGCCACCGAAGCGATCAAGAAAATTCAAGCTCGGATGAAGACAGCACAAAGTCGTCAAAAGAGCTGCGCATATAAGCGTAGAAGACCTCTAGAGTTTGAGGCAGAAGAGAAAGTCTTTTTGAAAGTTTCCCCGATGCGTGGTGTCATGAGATTCGGGAAGAAAGGAAAGGTCATCCCGAGATATGTTGGACCTTTTGAGATTCTGGAACGAGTAAGCAAGGCAGCGTATCGCCTAGCCCTACTGCCGTCTATGTCTAACCTTCATGATGTGTTTCACGCATCGATGTTGCGGAAATACATGTCTAATCCTTTACATGTACTGCAAGATCAAGAAGTTGAGATTTCTCCTGACATCAGATATGAAGAACCAGCTGTTGCAATCCTATATCGCAAGGAGAAAGTCTTAAGGAATAAGACTATACCTCTAGTCAAAGTACTATGGAAGAAACACTCCGCAGAAGAAGCTACATGGGAGCTTGAGAGTGAAATGCAAAAGAAATACCCCGCCTTGTTCTAAGTTTCGAGGACGAAACTCTTCTAAGGGGGTAGGGATTGTAATATACAAACTTTTGCAACGCTCGACTTGTGAATTTGAATAAAATAAACGAGTTTTATTTTGAATCAAATTCTTGTTGCACATGAGACGTCCTTAAATTTTACATATCTTGGACAAAAAAAAAATAATAATAAATATATTTAAGGTCGATGAAATTTCGGAATAAGAATATTCGAGTAGCTCGATATTATTTTCTGAATAAAATTATTCGGAACATACTTGGAGATTGGAAATCTCAAGAGTGAAAATAAAATCCGAAATCCCTTAAATATATTTAAAATAACGGGAATTAATAAGAATTTCTCGGTTATTTTTCAAGATTATTTTTTTTATAAATTAAGGACGAGTTTGAGAGAAATTATTTGGAAAAGATTAAAGTGCAACAAATTGAGGGACGAGAGTGAAAGAAAAAGATTTTTGAGGGGTGGTTTCAAGAGACGTGTGGCTCAATGAGAAGATGCCACGTGGCGTTCTTATCCCCTTCTTTTTCTCCACTCACATTCGGCCACCTCACCTTCTCTCTCTTCTCTTCCTTATCTTCTTCACGTCTTTATCTTCTTCTTCCTCTTCTCCCACGCGAAACCTGCAAAGAGTAACAAAGAAAAAAAAAAAAAAAAAAAAAAAATTCGGCACTTAGAGAACGAGTCCTTTCGGCCGAACAGAACACCGCTCCACCCTCCCATCCTCGTTCTTCTTCTTCTTCTTCTTCTTCTTCTTCCCCGCTCACCATTCTCGTGCGCCCTCAGCCTGAGCCCGAGCTCTGTGCGCGCGCGCCTCGCCGGGGAAAGAAGAAGCGCCGTGAGTTCCGGGAGCTCCGGTGAGCGTCTGCGACGAGGAAAAGCGAAAGTTGACGGGTTGGGTAGCTCGTTTCTTCCAGCGAGGTAAGGATTCTTCCATGGCTGATTTGAAGGTTTTGGAGATTAGGGTTTGAGGAATTGATTTGGGGCTTTTTGATCCGAGCTAAAATCAGTGGAATTGATGGGTTTTATTTGGTTGTTGGACTTGATTAATGATGTTCCTAGCTCGGATTTGTGTGTTTGAGTCGATTTTTGAATGATTTGAGATTTTTTTTAGCTCGCTGTGAACAGCCTCTGTAAATTGACGTGGACAGTTCGGTACCGATTTTAGTTGGATTTGTTGATATTTTTCCTGGATAATAGATGCTATGAGGTTTCTAAAATGACCAAGAACGTTAAAATCCATTGAGTATTGATCTAGTTATGAATTTTTGAAGTTGTTGGTTTTAAGCTGTGAACTGAAAATTTCCAGATCAGCGACCCGATATTGCGGGCTGTTTTTGAGATAGCTATTCTGGTCATATGTAGGCTTATAATATATCATTAGAAAAGTACGGAAGTTAGTTACGTTCTGAAACTGGAATCGTTGGATTTCGAGCTGTATAGCTCGAGTTATGATGCAATTTTTAGTCGCTGTTCAAACCAGTCCGATTATGTGCAAATTTTGATTATGGGTTTGAATCGGGGACTTGAGTCAAGATTGTGCAATTGTTTGTGTATGTTTGGTATCGATGAGAATATGTTGTGCCTTGTATTTGAATATGGATACGAGTGTTTGCGCTCGTTTGGTTGTAGGATTGCTCGTTGTGTCTCCGGAATTGTTTGGTTGTGTGACTTGCTTAGGTCCGGATTTTGAATAGAGTATGTTTCCGGGCTCGTTGAATTGTCTCAAGGAATTTAGTTTTGATTTCGGAAATTTATGTGAGCTTGGAATCATGAATTTGACTAGTTATCGGATTCCACGAAAGGGATTACAGAATTAGATGGACGAGCGGGAACCGACAGAGTCAAAGGCAACGAAGCAAGAATTTGAAGTTTCGAGGAAAGTGTTATCGATGTTAAAACTCGATTAACTCTTCCTTTGACGTTTCGACAAGTGTCAAGTATTCCGGAGAACGTGAAAAGCAAGACATCGCTGGAAGTTGTCGAACTTTCTGTCGAGCTGTTCCAGGTAAGTGTGGAGACATAAGTCAACTACTTACCAAGGGAATAATCCTGTTTACGTGCATTTACGTGTTAATAATAATAAAGAGTAGGAAAAGCCTTAAAAGACACAAACACCAAAGATTAAGGCTTCGGCCGCTCTTTATGGAAAATTTAGTTGGGTTTATACCCATAGGTTCAAATGCTAACTTGAACCAGCTACGTTGCTACTTTGTTGTAGTTAGATCCCTCTGCTAACCATAGAGTTTGGCTAGATCTGAGGTGACAGGAGAGCATGCTGGACTCTCGGATTCGAGCCGAGGGTAGAAGTACCGGGAGTCACGTCCTGAGTCTTCAATCTAAAACACTTAACGAGCATGAAAGGGAAACCATAATTCTTTCGGGATTTATCCCGAGACGCTCTCTTGTTTGTAATTAGTTGTATACTCTATAAGCTAGAGTATCCAAATAATAAATAATGTTGTCGGTGGTACCCACGAGTTCCGACTCGTGTTGAGGACCAAGACGGTCCTGATGGCGCTGAGTACTCCACGGGCGCTGCTGAGAGCACCCCGTTCTTGCAATGGGAAAGGTCGCCCCGGCGAGCCCATTTGCTATGTCATGACGCATGTAGCGCCGGCGCCCAAACGAAGATGGTACCACTAGTGGATCCCAGACAGTCTTAAAACTCTAAGCCACTGATGACTACTGCTCGAAGTCTGAGGTTGGCTTCTTGTCATTCCAAGGGTTATAGCAGTGGATGTTGTATAACCTTGTGGAATGGCAAGTGATAGCGTAGAGCGAGGCCCCGTGTTAGGCATGCTTTTGAATCATATGCATCTACATTCTGCATTTTTATGTGTTTATTTGCACGTCACATGGCATTAGTTGTTTTTCTTTTCCTAAGTTAGACTCCCACTTACTGAGTCAATCGACTCATAGTTTTATGACCCTTGGTAATGTAGATAAGGGAAAAGCTTGTAAGCGGGAAACGAGATCGAAGACCGAGACCGAGCACGTATTACCTTGACCTATGGGCTATGGGGTTTCTTAACCGGGGGTTAGTCTCTTTTGTTAAAACGTTCCGGAACGTATTTGTATAGGAGTCGCTATAAGACTCTAAGTTATAAAAGCGAAAAATTTCCCCGGATTTTCGCAAACTATTTGAATATATAAAAGTATTATGATCTATTGTTTAATATGAAAAATATGAGAGTTGATCGGTCGCGGCTCGTGGGCGAGCTGTCGCTCGCGGGTCGTGACACCGTATGGCGGAATGGGTGAAGGTCGTGATTCGCGAGCTCATTGCCGTCAGAGCCCAGTATGCGCTGACGTCAAAATAGAAAGAAAATGGTACCACTAGTGGATCCCAGACAAAACGAAAACTCTAGGCCAGCGGAAGACGGCTGCTCGAAGTCTGAAGTTGGTCTCTTGTCATTTCGGAGGTTATAACAGAGAGATGTATAACCTTGCGGAGTGACAAGTGTTAGCTAGGACGTGATCACACATTATGCATGCTATAGAATTAGCGGCAATGGCATCCTGCATTATTCTGTGTTTGTTTGCACGTCACATGGCTCTGCCTTAGATGTTTTCCTTTCATAGGTTAGACTCCCGCTTACTGAGTCAATCGACTCATAGTTTTATGACCCTTGGTAATGTAGATAAGGGAAAAGCTTGTAAGCGGGAAACGAGATCGAAGACCGAGACCGAGCACGTATTGCCTTGACCTATTGGCTATGGGGTTTCTTAACCGGGGGTTAGTGTCCTTTGTTAAAACGTTTCGGAACGTATTTGTATAGGAGTCGCTATAAGACTCTACGTGATAAAGCGAAAAATTTCCCCGGATTTTCGCAAACTATTTTAATATAAGTCAAAAAGTATTATGATCTATTGTTTAATATGTATGATATGAGAGTTGATCGATCGTGGCTCGTGGGCGAGCTGTCGCTCGCGGGTCGTGACAAAACCTATAGAGGCACTAAGTGACCAAATGACTTGTTTTTACCACAAAGTTGGCACAGAACTTTGCCACGACCATATGCAGTACATCCTCGAGGAACTGGATTCTTGCTGAAGCCACGATCGGTGTTGTAGTTGTCTTTGTGCTGAACGATCCACGATTAAGGTTCTGACCACCGCGATATGGGAATGATGCTCCTCTAGTCATCGAGGTATCACCGGAGTAAGAGCCTCGGCTTAAAGTAGATCCACTACCTTAATTCCAGTTTGAGTGAGGATTCTAGTTGGCTAGATTAGCCAATGTAGAGTCTTGTAGATTGAGTGTACTGAATTTTCTCTCGATTCTACTCTCTTCATTGAGAAGTAGAGATTCAATTTCCACTAAAGTGGGAGATTCAACCCGAGTATCCATATTCATAATAAAATTCTCATATTCCTCAGGTAATCCATAATAAATCAACTCAATATGATCTTTAGTCTTAGTTTATTCACCAACCATTGCTAGGAGACTACCAGATTGCGAATTTTGAGAAGATATTCCTCCATTGACAATGCACCTTTCTTAGTGTTGTTCACTTGCCTATTCAACTGAGATACTTTCGCTCAGATCTAAGACGCAAAATAGATCTTCAATGCACTCTAGATTTGAGGAGATGATTAAATGATACCATTCACGAGAGAAGATTGTCGTTCTTGGAGGCCATGAGCTAGGAGAAGATGAATTGGTCTTGATTATCCCAAGCGATGAAGGTAGAGTTGACCACTCCATTCTCGCGGCTGCGTTCGGTTGTGAATTTAGATGTAGGAATGACTTTAGTAGAAAGAAATCGCTGAAGGTTGTGACCGCGGAGATGAGCTAGATCTTGTGTACGCCACACGATGAAATTGTTTCCATCAAGTTTGGAAGCAATAGGATTGGAGGAGGTGACTAAGTGCGTAGCGTTGCCAGTTTCCATTGTTTCTGAAAAGAAAAAAAAATTGAGACAGAGATCGGAGAAGAAGAAGATTGCCGATCGGAGATAACAGTGAGAGCTCAGAGATAACTTGCTCTATACCATGTTATGATTTAGAGGGTGTTTGGATCGATAAGAGAAGAAGAAGATCTCATCGTGATTACCACTAAGATTTGAATGATACATAGTACTTGTACGACTAACAAAAATGATAAACGACACAAGATAAAGCAAAAGGAAAACGATTAGCCATACACCTAAGGTACTCTAACATGAATGTTATTTAGAATTTGCATATATAAATAAAAAAATTCAAGGACAAACAAAACTCTAATTAGTGGAATTATTTATCTTTCACTTATTAAATAATCATCAGTGGACATTTCTAAAATGATTTAACGCTTATATTGACAGAACTATCTTTGGTTACCAAATGTAATTGATTAATTGTTTTGTTTGTTTGAATAAACGATCATGTTATCAACCAACAGCCCAGTTGGCCAAATAGTCTCATTGGTTATTCTTAGGTAGACTTTCACTATTAGATCTTTAGTTTTATTTCTCTTTAAATAAACGGAGAATAAATTAAAGATTAAAAAATGCCTTATTTGATATCAGAGCATCCCAATTTAATTCTCGATCACTTTTTAAGAAATCGATTACGGTTTGCAGTCGATTTTTATTATGTGGGTTATGACCTTTGGTTCTCTTTGTTTATCACGCTATATTGCTTTTGACGTTCGATAATCAATGTCAATTAAAAACTTTGGGTTGCATTTTTTCGCTGTTTGGCGATTCAGAGCGATATTTGGTTGAAAACAAAAGTATCAGTTTATGCGTTTTTAAATATTGTCGCGTATAAATATTGTCATTTTTTTACAATTAATGGGTTTTCACGTTGCCGACGGAGTTGACCTTTGCTTTTGAGAAGGAATTGGTTTTTGCGACATTGCATTTTTAACTCTGATTGTTTGGCAATATGCACATATGGTGGTTTTTTTTGCTATTATGGTGTATATCCCTTTTTTCTTTTGGCTTGAAATTAATATTCGCTTTTTTCCTGAACATGGACATCATTGAGTTTTGGTCGTACATGACAAATAGAATATGTCCATATATTTTTTAGTTGCGTTTTTAATTTTAAAAGAATAAAAATAAAAAAGGCACATTTCCGAAGTGCATGTACGCATTTATGCATATACATAAAGAATTCAGTTTTGGTTATTTCAATTAATGGTTATATATATATATATATATATATATATATATATATATATATATATATATATATATATATCAAATTTATCAATTATTCCTAATAAACATTTGAAACAAAAATGTCGCAAAAAACGATCTCTCTTGTCTAGATTATTTATGAAGAATTTTGGATGTTTTGTATGTGTTAATAATACAGATACTAGTTAGCCAAAAAAAAAATTAGTGATTGTTCACGTTATATATACACATTTGAGATGATACATATGTAACAATATAGTAAAGTATTATTTGTGAATAACTGATCGATCCAAAGATAGATTAATTATATGACAAAAGTCTTATTGTTAGTGTTTGATCACTACAAAAAGAATATCATTAACAGTTAATATTATTGTGCAATTTTTGTTGCCTTAGGTATCTTGGGATGGTATATACCAGTATTTGAATGTTATTGCTGCTCAAAGTTAATTTCAATTGCTTATTTGATCGTATTGTTCTATTTCATTTGTATCATATGAATCGGCTAATCTCAATTCGGTTCCGGTCTTTAAATGTGACAACTATAAGGATTTGGAAAGAGAACACGATGATTTTTCTTGGGTGCATGGATCTTGACTTATCACTTAGAACTGATAAGTTGCTTCTCATTTAGATACTAGTACCTCTAATGACCGGAGGATCTATGTGAAGTAGGACTATTCTAACTGAATGAGTCTTATGATAATATCAAGCATGACATACATTCAGCTTTTAGGAGTGTGGTATCTTAAGAGATTACCAATGCCACAAGATTTTCTTGCCTGACCGAAAAAGCACTGTATAGTGAGCGACAATGCTGAAATGAGCACTCTATTATAGTGGCTTATTTTTCAATGAAGATTAAGGCCGATGAAAACATACAGGAGTAAAGCTTCGGTTGTCAGAAGTCTAATGTATGCTCAAGTTTATACGGATCCAGATATTGCGTATATTGTAGGAGACTTAGATATATACTTTGTAATCCAGGATCATTTAAAGTAGCCATATGAGTCATGAAGTACTTGCAACGATAAAAGAATCATATGCTCACATATAGGAAGTCATGCCACTTTGAGATCAATGGATATTCGGACTTTGACTTTGCGGGATGCGAATATAGTAGAAATTCCACATAAGGCTACGTCATTCTTTGGGTGGTGGACCTATGTATAGGGCATCCAACTATTGCATATGGCTGAAGAATTTCGTTACAGTGTTGCATATCTCTAAAGGAATTGAAAGGCCGTTTAAGTTATATTGTGACAATAAAGCAGTCCTAATATATTCCAACAACAACAAGAGCTCAAAAAATTCGAAACATATCGACATCAAGTTCTTAGTTGTTAAGTAAAGAGTGCAAAGAGGGAAACATTACATAAAAGATTTAAGAGCAAAATCCACGATAGCAGTGTCTATCTATTAAGATCTTTCATGAACACACTTCTCATGGGTGCTGTAAAAGCTTCACGATATGTAGATTCAGTGGGAGTTTGTTTGTTTGTTCATGGGGTGTGCTTTACGTTTTGTGTCGTTTATAAAAACGCATATTTGTTGTTTCTGATTAGATTTATGACATTAGTTTGGTACACTTTGCTTATTGAGGATAATGTTTATCTCCTTAAAGTCAAGTAGGACATGATAAAATTGATATGAATAGATCACCATGCATATAATTTTATCCACCACATCTTCATGATTGATCTATGTGATTTGATTATATTGATATATGTGACCATTGGTGTGTTTAGTTGTGATTGATACAACAAAAACAACTTTGATTATATATTGATATAATTGATGGACGATATTGAAATATGTCACATCATAATAATGACAAATATTTTTTGCGCGCTAAAGTTCATCCGTAGTCCACTGGAAGATTGTTAGAATATTTTGGGACTACTAATGTTATAAATAAATGTGTTGGGTCGTTATTAATTAAGTCAAAATTGATGTGGTCTAATTCAAAATAAAATTTGTAACTTAATGACATATTTTTCATGAGGTTATTATGTGGATACCATAAGTGCTAATTCTAATTTGACGAAGGGCCAAATTAGAAGTAGGCAATAGGTATTAGTAACTGCCTGGCAGTTATTAATAACAGGTGCGGTGCTTGATTGTAGTACGTATCTTTTCTGGTATCCCCATCAACAAGACTACTCCAGACTCTCAAGCGAACTGCAATTGAAAAACCACTACTCTTTTGTATTTTCAATCCATGGATTCAGTATGCTCCCGCTATTTAGATCTATGGTTTTATTTCTCTTGAATTTAATTGACATTAAATTAGGGATTTAAAATCCTAACACTAACTTCTCCGGAATAACCTCTCGTTGCGCTGACTCCAAATCTCCTCAAGGGCAAGCCACGCCGACTGAAGGAACTCCCTCTTGCCACCCCTATTTTTTTGGACCTCAGTATTACAATCCAGAATAGCCTGCAGAAGGTCAGACCCATCTAAATCATCCGAACACTCCCACTTCCTTCCCAAAACTTTTGAGAGCCATTGACACTGTGCCACCGCACATCGGAAAAAGAAATGTGTAAGAGTCTCAGTTGCATAACCACAACTTCTTCGCATCCCATCTGTTTAGGCCTTAATTCTCTGAAGTTTCTCCGCCACTAGGAAGCAATTTGTCCCAAGCCACCATAGCATAAGCTTTCATTTCTCATGAATCTTAGCCTTCCAAAAAGAATTTCACATCTCCGCATTAGGATTGAATGGAGCCCTTTTACGGTGCCTCGCCGCCGTCTTCACTGAGAAGCCCCCCCCCCCCCCCCCCCCCCCCCCCCCCCCCCCCCGCGAATGAACTCGCTGACCTTCATATCTTTGTATGCCTCCGAGATCTCCTCTAGAATCGTCCTCTAGTGATACACCCAATAGTCCTCGAATACACGGGCAGATTCACTGTTCTCTAATTGCAACCCGAACAGAAAGGATCTCTTTCCATCCACTTGAGTTTGATTTTTTCTCATGCACCTAAAAAAATTTCACGTTAAAGAAATATTGTCAAAGAAGAAGACGCACATCAATGGAGATGTTGAGACATCTTGGCAGCTATGCAGAGAACTGTAATTTCGGTAAGTTTTTTGTTTCGGGAAACGTTGTCAACATATGATTTTCTACATATATTTTCTCCGCGTGAATGACTAAGTATACTCTAATTCGACTTAGTGATCTTTGACGCATTCATTCACACAATTAGGGTTCTTAGACGTGCAAGACCGATGGACTGAGAAATTGATTATGTGGTGTAATACTCTAAACGCTATTCATCTTCTTATTACGCGTTAGAGTTTCCTTTGGGTTTTGTGATTTTGTAATTGAAGTTTTCACGAACGTTGACATCAAAGAATACTGAAGTGAGAGAGTGTTTGAGAGTGGAATTTAGCAGATCTCAGATTCAGAGGGAGCTTGCTTTGGAATTCACATATAGTAATAGAAAATGAGCCTTGATGCGGGAATTGTTCATGTAAGTCCGTTGTTGTACTATTGACTAGTTATTGATTAGTGAATTTCCTTTACACTAACCACACTGCCCTCCAGAGTAGGTGTCGTTGCACCGAACAAGGTTATCGTTCTTTTTATTATTTACTTTTAGGCATTGCCTTATTTTAATCCATCCTTTTAATAGAAACTGATTGTCGCATACATTAAATCTACATTGTGTGTGATATTTTTGTCTTTGACGAGTAAACATAATTTCAATTGGTAGTTCTATTAACATTTTATGTCTCTTACTAGGTCTTCTTCCGATTCTATATACATATGGCTCATTATGCTTTTTATATATAAATATATATATATATATTTATATTTATTAGTAGAGTCTATTAATTTATTAATTTTACTTAATCAATCACGATTAAGTACATTTAAAACCAACCACAATTAAAAGAAAATACATTATACTGAAGTAAAAAAATAGTAAAATGAAGAAATTAAACTTTTGATTAAAGTTTCAAGACTTCTATTGTTGTTGAAGAATATGTTGTAACCATTTATGCTAAGATTATAGTCGAAATTTCATTTTATTAAACAAATAGCCCATAAAATTTATAGGTTTCATTATATCCCTCTTCTAAATGAATTTTTATTTTGCCATCATCTCATATTCGTTTGCTATTGCTAGTAATTTTGTTTCCTCTTGTGATTTTTGATTTTCTCCGATCGTTGTGTTTCAGTTCCTCCTAGCTCGCGAATATATATATATATATATATATATATATATATATATATATATATATAAATATATATATATATATATTTTTAAAGTTCATCAAGTCTTTCACTTTACATTTTTATACAAAAAATTTCTTACATCGTTATTTCTAATTGTTCTGTCTTCGATTTTTCTTCGGATTCCACTGATTGATTCTGAAAATTTTCAGATTTGTGAAGTAAATTAATTTGTGAGAAGGTTAATTTGATTTACTATTCATAAATCGTTTCTTCCTATTTGCTTCGTAAATTTCCAAGTTTTCTTCCTTTACAAATTATTGTTATTGGAGAATACTTGTCTCTCTGTCATGGCCGTGGCACTCCTTTTGATTCTCGAAGTTCATATGAAGACATTCAAGATCTGATAAGTTAAGTTAATTAACCAGCATAGTACCTTAAATTAACCACGAAAATATAGCTTTTTCTTGTTCCAGCTGTTCAATTGTTTTTTATGATCTCATTTGTTATGTATAGTCTACTTTCATATGCTTCAATTTGAAGGTGTCGTTCTTATTTTTTTTAGTTAAGACGTTAAAGATGTTATAATGTTAATTTTAGAATATCTAATTTGGTAAATTATATTTTTATGTCTTGATAGGTTTTCTTGTTTTTGCATTCAGTATACTACCTTCATAGATATTGCTTTTTCATTTATGAAATATGCATAACCTACTATGATAAAGTTGTCAATCAAGAAAAAACTTACTATAATAAATTTTACAGGTTCTGCATTAATTCTTTTTTCGAAAAAAATTTCAACCTTTTCAAGATTACTTAAAATTAACTATAAAAGTTAATTCATTTAACTTTTTTTTTTTTTTATAGATCTTATATTTTTACATTATTAACAAACAAACACCACAACAAATAGAACAATTACCGACGATTTTTTTCGTCGGTAATAACCATTAATCGTTGCTAAATATATTTAGCGACGATTATAATCGTCGCTAAATAGTCGTGCCTAAATATATTTAGCGACGATTTATTCGTCGCTAAATATTTACCGACGAGATTAGCGACGATAATTTCGTTCCTAAATGGTGTGACGAAAAGTTTTTTTTTCATTTTGTGACAGATAATTAGCGACGACTTTTTCGTCGCTAATTCGCGCGGGAAAATTTCCCGCACGAATTAGCAACGAAAAAGCCGTTCATAATACCTTCAATGTTTTAATAATTAGCGACGACTTTTTCGTCGCTAATTATTACTATTTTTTTATTTTTTTCGTCGTTAATTATTAATTTTTTATGGTTTTTTGTTTATGAAATTCTAAGATGAAAAATCAAATAAAAACTAAATTATATTATCCAAATCAACAAATATATAAAATCCGGTTACGTACGTTTTCGGTTATCGAGAAATATGTAAATAATAATCTACTATATACAAAATATCTAATAAAACAGTAGTCGCGACGTTTGCTTTGTCGTCCCTCCGTTCGTTTTCCCCCTCCTCGACGTGAAACGCTCTTCGGCTGGCGCTGAGACTCTTCAAGCTGCGGGGGAACAATGTGCTGATCAGTAGACTGACTTGGTCCGCCGGGTGTCGTTTGCTGGCTAGCGTCGGGAGTCATCTGCTGGCCGCCCGTCGGAGTGTGGACACCGGCCGTCGGAGTCTGTTGGCTGTTGGATGACGGAGCCTGCTGCGAACTCTGCGGAAATTGGGACATGAACGAGCCAAGGTTGAGGCCGGGCACCTGACTCTGTATTGCCTCGGCGAACGCGGCGAGGGTCGATGTCAACACCTCCTGCGAGATATATCCTGGTTGCGACGTCCCAGCCTCCGAACCGTAGACTTCGACGACTTCAGCCGCCCGTCCGCTCCTTGTTGCTCAGCCTCCGCTCGCAACGTGTTGAACCTATCGACCAGTCGATCCTGATATAATTAACTAGTTAGTATATATTAATCGAAAAATAAGACAAAATAAATGTAAACTTACATAACGTGCGGAGGCTTCAGGAGTCAGCCATTCGGACTTGTCGGACTGATGTTGGCGCTTGTAGTTCGCAAACAAGCTCTCGAAAGCGCCTGTCTCGGCGCTCTTCTGCATGTAAACAAAACTTCAAGTGTTAGATAATTTTAACGATTTGATGTATCATATAAACATAAAACTTACGTTTTTCATGCAGTGGGTCGAGAACCCAATCGTCCCCTATCGAGTCTTCGTCTTCTTCTTCGCGCGATTCGCCTTGTTCTTCGCTTGTATGGCCTGTAATATAAATAAACGTACACGTAAATAAAAAATCGTTTAATAAAAGGGTAAACACATATTTAACGTAAATGATTTGATTACGTTAAACTCATCGCTCGTATATCGTTGTATCAGCGTCTCCCATTCGTTGCGAGCTTAACGGTCCTCGGTTTCATCGACCGCGCCACCTGTACGCTGCTCTTGCAGTCGATGTCGAACCATGACCGCAAGGTATGCCTCAAATCGCGAAGATGAGTATTCGCGTCTCGAATGATTGCCGCATCGACAATCTCCTTCTTCTTCCCGGTTGCATCACCATCGACTCAAATGTCGTACTTGTCTCGAATCGCTGCTCGGATCTCGGCCTCCTTCGCCGGCCCCACGTTCACATTCGTCCACCTTGGGACCGTAGGCGAGATCTTGTCTCGGACGACCAACCCGAGCTGGCTGCAAGAACGACTGAAACTCCTCGTTATAAATAACGACTTCCTTCACCCCGGGGCGCCGTGCACGCTCAGATCGAAGCCCGACCGTCGGCCCACGCACGGCCGGTTCGATATCCTCGTCTTCTTCTTCGACGCCATCGCGTACGGGCGTCGACTCACAATAATTCGGGAGACGGGATAAGTAGTCATCCCCACCTCCGCTGCCTCCAGCTCCTGTAGCCGCAGCCATCTGAAATTCAAAACAAACTATATTTAGTTATGCATTCGTAATAATTTAAATAAGTTATTTTATTAAGTAAATGAAAAACGTTATATACTATCAATCATCGTCGTCTGACAAATCATCTTCTTCTATCAAATCTTCGTCCTCAGTTTCTTCGTCATCGATAAACTCTTCTTCTTCAATATTTTCCAAGTTCACTCATTCGTTGCTCACGGGCTCTGGTATCGTAGACTGATGACGCGTCGACAGTGAATCTAAATCTGACGGTTCTACTGACAACTGAACTGAAGACGAAGATTGACCAAGAATGAGGTCAATATCAGGAAGATCCCACACATTTCAATGATTACACTCTTCGACGAATAGCAGGAGCCAATAGGCGCTGCATAATCATGTGACAATCGTGAGACTTCAAGCCCGTCAACCTCCCATCCGCGGTAACATTCTTCTTCAAATTCCCCGCAAAACCATCGGGAAATCTGACAGATCTCAAGAACTCAATAAACCGCTTCCGTTCTGAAGGTGTTAGAGTGTATGACGAAGGCGGTTTCATCCATCTATCTCCTTCTTGGTACAAATGAAGCTCGTGCCTTATGTTCCAGTCCCCCAACGTCAACCGCGCCTTATCTGTGTCTTTCGTCTTCCCCTCGATGTTCAGCAAGGTACCCAGAAGATTGTCGCATACATTATTTTCTATATGCACTACATCGAGGTTATGCTTCAGCGTAAGACTCGACCAATACGGCAACTCGAAGAAAATACTTTTCTTTGTCCAATTCAGCTCACTCGCATCGCGCTTTCGTTTCTTCCCGCCGAAGTCAGGGTGCTTCCCCGGGGTTGCATCTCCCACTAATCGCAATTGTCGAAGTATGTCGCTTGCTGATTTTCTCACTGGTGGTGGTCGTTTCTCATTTCGTACCTTGTACAGTTTGCTCTTCCTCATCGGGTGTAACAACGGCAAGAATCGACGATGATCGCAGTAAACAATCTTGTTTCGATCCTTGAAAGATGG
Organism: Urtica dioica subsp. dioica; assembly: GCF_054948205.1. Lineage (NCBI taxonomy): Eukaryota > Viridiplantae > Streptophyta > Magnoliopsida > Rosales > Urticaceae > Urtica > Urtica dioica. Next base: position 34,590,640 of record NC_142761.1, read on the forward strand.
TGTGTCGTTGTTACACGTCGGACAAGCAAGGTACCCTTGACCACTCCATCCCAACAAACTGCTTCTCACTGGAAAATCATTCACCGTCCATAGAAGTATGGAAAACAACCTGAATAGCTCACCGGTCGAACCATCTCTCAACACAACACCGGTTTCCCACAATTCCATCAGCTCATCAATCAGCGGTTGTAAGAAAACGTCCATGTCTTTTCCCGGCGCACTACGACCTGGTATAAGCAATGTTAACATCAAGTACAATGTTTTCATGCACAACCACGACGGTAAATTATACGCAGTCAAGACTACCGGCCACATACTGTACGATAAACTCATGTCACCAAATGGGTTGAAACCATCGGCGGCAAGTCCAAGCCGGACGTTCCTCGGTTCTGCCACAAACATGGGATATTTTTGTTCGATCTCCTTCCACGTTGCTCCGTCTGCAGGATGTCACAGTACACCATCCTCCTTAATACGTTCATTCTCGTGCCACTGCATCTCTAGAGCTGTGTGCCGACTCGCGTACAATCGCTTAAGTCGATCTTTCAGTGGAAAGTAGCGCAACACCTTATGCGCTACTTTTTTTTCACCGTCTTTTTTCAGCCACCAGTTCTCATTACAAACTGGACACTCGTCTAGATTGGCGTTGTCCTTCCAAAAAACCGCGCAATCGTGTTTGCAGACGTGAATCGACTCGTAACCCATACCAAATCGACGCAATTTCGCCTTTGCTTCATAGTGTGACTCTGGAATCGTGTTGCCGATCAAACGACTTATTCGCCTACTTGTTCATCACTTTCAAGTGCATCAACGTGACAACAAAGGAGAGTGACGAATACTCCGTACAACCCGGCCATAATTCTGTGTTCAGGCCGCTGAAAAGGTCATCGAACTGTCCACTCTGGTATTCTGCATTTGGCTCAATACTGACATCGTCACCGTCTACGTCGTTGTGATCTAAGATATCGTGTACAGCATCAAACACCCCACCTCCTCCACTGTAATTCGTCTGATACTGCATTACGTCATCTTCTTCCTCCCCGTGAAAGTTCCACCTCGTGTAATTCCTCTTAAATCCTCTGATAAAGAGATGATTCTCTATATCAGGAATTTTTTGCATCAACACGTTGTTACACCTCTTGCATGGACACTTAACTCGTCCTTCGACATTTACGTGTTGTCGGGCCATTGCCATGAACTCTGTCATGCCAGCCGCAAACTCAACGCTTAAACGTTGGTCCTCGATTATCCAATTCCTATTTGGATAACTCATTTTACCTATAGATTGAACATTTCAAAATTTAGTAGTTTTCGGATTTTATTTTATAATTTCACGATCCTACCGAAATTTCGGCAGAACCTTCCCTATAAACTTAACAACCCGGCATCAAGCCTTTAACTTTAAAACCTGCATAGAAACATCCTAAAACTAACAATAAATCCAACCTCAGTGGTTCGATTATTAAAATTCATAATCCATATCAACTAATTAATTTCACATTTTTAATCATTTGTAACAAGAATTAAATACAATTCCTTTTAATTTACATAAACCAACTAATTGTTTTAACATAATTTTACCTAATATAAATATTTATACCTAATTTAAATATTTATACCTAATATTAAAATTTATAACTAATTAAAATATTTGTGTAAACAAAACTAATTTAAATATTTATAAAATTTATAACAAATATATAATTAATTCTATAAATATAAATATTTATACTAAATTATGTAAATATAACTAATTCATTCATTTACATTTATAACTAATTAATTCATTTATATTTATAACTAATATATAAATAAAGTTATATATATATATAAATAACTAATATATTAATTCTATAAATAACTAATATATATATATATATATATATATATATATATATAAAGTTATAAAAAAAAAAACTTACCGTGAGAGATCAGGGACGGCGCGCGCGGGAAGCGGGGAAGCGGACAAGGACGGCGTCGGCGGGGAAGCGGCTACGGCGTCGGCGGCGGAGCGGCGGAGGAGCTGCAACGGTTGAGAGAGAGGTAATGAGAGAGATGTGAGAAGAGAGAGAGAGAAGTGAGGAGAGAGAGACTTACCGGGGAAGACGAGGTCGGTGTCGACGGCGTCGGCGGCACACGGCGGAGGAGGGCACATGGCGGATGGACGGCAGAGAGGAGAAACCAGAGAAAAAATGGCGATTTTAGGTTAAGAGAGCGAATGGGGGAACTGGGTTGCGATCTGGTATTTAAAGACAATTAGCGACGATTTGCTAAATGATTTTATATTGTCTCTAAATGAACTTAAATCACCAGGCATTTAGCGACGACTTATTCGTCGCTAATCGTATATTTCACATCTTTAGCGACAAATAAATCGTCGCTAAATCATTTCGTTTTAATTAAATGGGAGGGATTTTTCCCTCTTTAAAATTCGTTAAAATTCGAAATCATTTAGCGACGATTTAATCGTCGCTAAATGTATAGCGACGACAAAAAATATTTAGCGACGAGAAAATCGTGGCTAAATGTTTTCGTTTTAATTAAATTGTAGGGATTTTTCCCTCTTTAAAATTCGAAATTAATTCTACATTATTAGCGACGATATTATCGTCGCTAACTGAAATCACAAATAATTAGCGACGATAAAATCGTCGCTAAATATTTTCCCGCAAACTTAGCGACGGCAAAAAAGAATTAGCGACGATAAATTCGTCGCTAATTATCTTTGCCGCCAAACTTTAATATTTTTGGCACCAAAAAATCAGCGACGCTATTATTGTCGCTAAAAGGGTGATTAGCGACGATTTATTAGCGACGATTAAGTTGTCGCTAATAGTTTCGTCGCTAAATGTCGTATTTCTTGTAGTGAAATAATTACATTATTAACAAGCCAATAAATTCAAATAACTAATTTGTAGATTATCAATTAACGCATATTTTAACACAACTAAAAATAAAAAAAGAAGATGGAATGCTTAAAGGTAAATTAATTAACCCAAAAACTAAATCTAAATAAATTCTTTTTCGTACTTGATGAGCTAAAGCAGTTTTACACTAAAAATAAATCCCAAAAAGCCACCATACACCAATGTAACAGTCAATCTAATTAACCAAATAAACATAGTGGAACTTCCAAAAACCAAATAAGATTTAAGTTGTTCCTATTTATTGAACTTTTTTTTTCTTTGACATACTGGATTTCTAGTGATGTTTGGTCGCTCTACTTTTTTTGTAATAAACGGGCGAAATCTGTTGCTCCCGAATGATGGTTCAACATCTTATACAATTTTCTCCCTGCATGATATTACTAAATTAATTAATTTGAACACATATTTCGCAACTAACTCACTGCCCGATATAAGTAAATTAATTTACTAAAATGCATCCATATTCTTATTTACTATTAAAATTAATTAATCAAACACCTAGTTAACGTATAAACTTAAAGCATAATAGTAAACTAATTTACTAACACGTACATATGATCTATTTTAGATTCAATCAATGAATTTACTTAACATAGTGGAAAACAACTTGCGAAAAAACCATAATCTCAATAATAAATTAAACCAACTCTTCTAGTAAATTAATTTATTTCACAAACTTGAAATATTGTAAACTTAATCACGAGGATCAAAGGAAGAAATATAAGACAGACAATTTGAAATCATAATGTATGACTAAATTAAGGCCCATTTTCAATTTCCTACTTTTTCCAAAAATTTACCAAACTAGGACTAGTAAAAAAAAAAAAAAAATTCTTTTACTCGACGTGCTGAGCGGGAAAAAAGAAAGAAAGAGAAAAAAGAAGAGATTTTATTGGGGAAGATGATAGGTTGGTAATTAGTATGAGAGTATAATAGGTAGAATTTTTTATATCTCTCATTTGACTTTTTTTTTACTAGTCCTAATTTGGTAAATTTTTGAAAATAGTAGGAAATTGAAAATGGGCCTTATTAATTTAGTCCTACTTTTGGCAATTTTCCTAAACGAAACCAACAATAAATAAATATAAGAGTCCGACGCTAATGCTACTAATCACGATTAAATATTAGCCGCGATTTCAGCGGTGACCATTGACATAACTAGCCTAGTCTATTTTATCATATATAATTTGACGGGGGGTCATTAGACGAGACTAGTCGCGTCTTAAACATCTTCCAAAAATGCAGGGTGACGTAGTAGATGCGACTAGTCATATCATTACCCAATAAAAATGTAATTTAGCTTATGGTATTATAAATTAATTATTTAACTATTATACAAATATAGTTATAAATTGAGGCTGCTAATGGCGCTTCAACAATAGTTCATCAAACCGTTGTACAAAGTAAGCATCTACAACGATTTGTGCAAAATCATTGTAGAATGTATTGCAATGGGACGTGAATCAGACTTATAGGCGTAATCCATGAGGATTGTTACCATAAATTCCAGAAAAAAAAAAAAAAAAAATTTGTAGAAAAAATGCATTGCTATGGAAACTCGTGAATGTTTTCTTGCACCCACTCATTGTAACGCTAAAATACTAGTTCCTTTTTTTTGGATCAACACAGAACGCGGTTAGACACAGGGCCCTGTTTTGTTGCAGAGCTAAAAGTGGTAGCCATCATGACTCGTTGTCATGTCCTATAAGAAACACTCTTCCATCTTTTTTCAAATGAAGACTAGAAGAAAAACCACGACGGGGCGAAGAAGGTTACACAATACGCTATCCGACGCTCAATAAGTAGTATGTTTGTTCGATAGAGTGTATCATCTCGTTTTTTAGATGTAGAAAGGGGAATAATATGTTCTAGAAGAGAGAGAGAGAGAGCGAGAGAGCGAGAGAGAGAGAGAGAGAGAGAGAGAGAGAGAGAGAGAGAGAGTTATATTAAGTTCGGGGATATGTTTTCAGTTTCCTAAGATAAGAATGGTTTACCATGAGTTTGAGAGGAGTGTCGTATTTATTGGAGAACGAAGAGACTTGGCCAAGACCTCCTCTGGACGAGGCGTTGTGGTTGGGAACTATATTGGTAGAGGCCTTGTTGCTAGGACTCCAACCAGTTGGGGTCTTGTTGGCTGGCCTCTTGGTTGCCGGGATCTTCCTTCCCAAAGGCTTTGAGGCCGACCTCATACTGGGGCTGAAGCATAGTGAGGCACTTTGAAGGCTAAGACGCGACTCCGACTCCACACTTGGGAGCGCGGCGATAGGACCATTTTCTTGTTGTGTGTGTGATTCATATTTACTCTTTTTTCTATCATTAAAAAAATAAATTAATAACACTACCTATCACAATTGGAAATTGTCATAAAAAGTTAAAAAATAATACTTTTTCCAGCACTCTCAGTCGACGATAAGTGAAAAAAATGTCGGAATATAAGCATTTTCTTTTAGTTACACAGCAGCACCAAAAAATTAAAACTTTATGTTATTTTTTTAATTCGATTACTTCAAGTCAAACAAACCTTACCTTTCAAATCCCTTTAAAGGTCTCACACATGTCTACCGCATGCTACGGCAATATAGAGTGAGTAGTATAAAATGAAAGACGCTTTTAATTGTAAAGCTGAGAGACGCTTTAGCATGTCCATGAATTAGTCATCATTACATAATTTTGGCCAATATTCTTCTAGAACGAGGGGTAGAAGGCGATTGTGAGGCCCTATCCGATTAGCGTGGATGAAACTCTCCATCAATCTTAAACACTAATCCCTCTTTCTATCGCTTAAAAACAAAAATGTTGCAATAATAAGTTTTTCTTGTTTTATTAAAAAAATGTATATATTTCACTACTACAAATTAACATATTAGGTGCGAAAGGGTATTAGGTGCGACATGTCGCACCTAATAGTCGCACCTAAGCACATATTAGATGCGACAAGTCGCACCAGATAGTCGTCCAAGCGACTAAAAATTTCGCTGATGATAAGTGTTATCCGGTGCGACTATGTCGCACCCGATATGATATTGTCGCACCTAATACTATTGGGTGCGACATTTGTCGCACCTAATACTATCAGGTGCGACTAGTGTCGCACCTAATGGGTTTAAAAATTTAAAACGGTCAGAAATTCCTCCCGAATATTTTGGGTTCTGGAATTTCACATTAGGTGCGACATTTATGACTATTAGGTGCGACAGTGTCGCACCTAATAGTTTTAGGGTATGTTTTATACCCGAGCGGCTTCTTCTTCGCCCAAACTCACTCTCTCACTCTATAACTCTCTCTTCTCTCTCTAACTCTCTCTCTCTCTCTCTCTCCGACGCTCGTCCCGGCGCGACCAGCCTGCCTCCAGCCCGCCACGCCGTGAAGCTCGCCGTCCTCCAGGTACGCCTCACTCTCTCTCTCTCTCTCTCACTCTCTCTCTCTCTCTCTCTCTCTCTCTCTCTCTCTCTCTCTCTCTGTCTCACTCTCTCTCCGTCAATCTCACTCTGTCTCTCTCCGACCAGGCCCGACTTTCTCTCCGACGCTCGTCCCCGGCGCGACCAGCCCCGCCTCCAGCCCGCCACGCCGTGAAGCTCGCCACGCCGTGAAGCTCGCCGTCCTCCAGGTACGTCGCACCATTCACCGTCTGATTTCGTCCCGCATGCCATCGTCTTGTTTCCGTCGGCCATTGTCCATCGTCCTCCTCTCTCAGTGGCTAGTTTTAGAAATTTGTATGTTTAATTTAGGGTTTCTTAGTTTTCTTTATAAAAAAAAAAAAATGGTTTCTTTGATTTCGAAAATTGTTTCTACGATTTCGAAAAATGGTTATCCGATTTTACACTCGTTTCTTAGGTAATTTTGAACGAAATGGTTGTTTTAACATGAAATGTTTTAGAATGGTGGTTTTGAAATGTTTCAGCTTCGGTGGTTTCTTTGAACGTAATGGTTGTTTCAAAATTTTCTTCTTTGAAATGTTTCAGCTTCGGTGGTTTCTTTGAACGCTCGTCCCCGGCGCGACCAGCCCCGTCGCCGCAGCCCCGTCGTCTCGCAGCCCCGTCGTCTCAGTGCCTCGTCGTCGCCTCGGAAAAACGTTAGTTATTTGTAATTATTAATATTTATAGATTATTTAATATTTTTAGATTATTTCATATAGATTAATTAGTAATATATATGAAAATATAACTTTGATTAGATGTTAACACGTTTAATTAATTAATTAATTAGTAATATGTTTAGTTAGATTAATTAGTAATATATATGAAAATAGTAACATGTTAGATTAAATGATAATATAACTTTGATAAAATAGTAGCATATAGTAATAGTCAATTTTTTTTAATAATGTGTAACATGTTAGATTAGATTAATTAAGTTAAAAGTAATATATTAAATTAATTAGTAACGTGGTTAGTGTAATTTAATGTAATTGTAACATGATTTGTTTAAGTTGATTGCAATTTGTTGAAAATTTGGTTAATTAATTAATTTAATACTTTTTTAGTTAGATTAATTAGTAATATATATGAATATATTTTAAAATGAATTAGTAACATGTTAAATTTAATTTAAACTTATTGAAAATTTATTGCAATGGAGCTACGGAGGTTCAATTTAGTATTTAGTATGTTAATAAGATAGTCTTGGTTGGTTATATGTGTGTTTTTTTTTTAATTGCAGATTTTGGTTAGTCAATATTTTAGGGGAAACTCTGCCGAATTTTCGGTAGAATAAAACGTATTTGTCAAGAAAAGTAACTTTTTTGATAATATATTTTAACGAATTAACTAATTTGTCGAAATTGGTTAACTCGTTAATGAAATCAGTAGTGAATTTTTATATATTAACGAATTCTAACCACTTTTCAAAATTAATACATGTCAATCACAATTTCTCTTTCATTCTTACAAATTCGCTCTCGAATCTTTCAAATATTAACGATCCACTATCAATTTCCTAACAATTCATCACTCTGAATTTCATAATAATTCACTCTAAATTTCAAATATTAACGATTCACTCTCAATTTTACCTCTCAATTTCCTAATAATTCATTCTTACAAAATGAATTCTAACGATTCAGTTTTATCTCCCAATTTCCCTTCTCATTCAGAAGAATGTCAAATCCAAGTAGGGACTGGATTACCGAGAACAATCGGTTGATTTGCAATATAAAACAGGGGTTAACGAGTTTATCCGCGTTGCAAGCAGACTCCAGAACGAAAACGGTCATTATCGTTGTCCTTGTAAGTCTTGCAATAACGTGAGATGTCTGGACATCGGGGTCGTAAAGAATCACCTTTTGAACAAGGGGTTTACTCCGGGATACACCGAATGGTATCATCACGGCGAACGTCGAATGGTAGAAGATGCCAGCGAGACTAACCAAAGAGGAGTCGGTGGATTGCACGATGCTCTCCATGATATAATGGATCACGAGGACTTCGACGATTTTACGGATCCGACTCCGAGTGAAGTGCGTGCAGATGAGCAAGTGGAAGATTTGTTCGCTGAGTTAGAAGCAGAATTGTACCCTGGGTGCAAAGAGTTTTCGTCTTTGTCGTTCTTGGTTTCGTTGATGCACATCAAAGTCACGAACCATTGGACGAACAAGTCGTTTACAGAATTGTTGCAGCTCTTGAGGAAGTCTCACCCAATTGGTAATCGAATTCCGGAAAAACACTACGAGGCAAAGGCGAAGCTGAAGCGTTTCGGCATGGGATACAATATGATTGACGCGTGCATCAACAATTGTGTGTTATTTCGAAAAGATCTCGAGAAAGCTGAAGTGTGTCCAATTTGCAATGAGAGCAGATGGAAGCCAACCGGGAAGAATGTATCACAAAAGATATTACGATACTTTCCCTTGAAAGATCGATTGAAGCGATTGTACGCTTCTCGACACACGTCGCTTGAGATGCAGTGGCATGAACGAGATCGGGTCAAAGAAGAAGGCGTTTTGCGACATCCTACAGATGGTTCGACGTGGAAGAATCTAGATGAGAGACACCCAAATTTCGCTGCAGAGCCTCGTAACGTACGTCTGGGACTAGCTTCTGATGGGTTCAACCCGTTTGGGGAAATGAGTCTAGCGTATAGTATGTGGCCCGTGGTACTAACTGCGTACAACTTGCCACCTTGGTTGTGCATGAAAAAAGAGTACTTGATGCTAACGCTTTTGATACCTGGACCGAGCTCACCTGGAAAAGACATGGACGTGTTTTTAGAACCACTAGTTGAAGAGCTGAAAGAATTGTGGGATGATGGATTCCAAGTGCGAGACGGGGCGAACGATGAAGTGTTTCGGTTGCGTGCCGCGCTTCTATGGACGATAAACGACTTTCCGGCTCGATCGTATTTGTCGGGATGGAGTGGCCAAGGGTATCTTGCTTGCCCCACGTGCAACATTGAGATGCCATCTATGAAAATTAGAAACAGGATTGTCTACTATGACCATCGTCGATTCTTGCCTACGCCTCACCGATTGAGGAAAAGCACTGATCACTACGTAAATCGTCACGAGAAGCGCCTGAAACCTGTCAAGTTGACTGCGCAAGACATACTCGATCAGAAGACTAGTGTGTCTTCCACGACAACCGGCAAGCATATCGGTACGAAAACGTGCTGAGTGCGAATTGAATTGGACAAAAAAGAGCATCTTTTATAAGTTGTCTTACTGGTCAGAATTGGAGTTGAAGCACAACATGGACGTCATGCATATAGAGAAGAACGTGTGCGAGAATCTTCTCGGGACGATGCTCAGCTTGGAAAAGAAGAACTACGATACGGAGAAGTCGAGATTTGACTTGATGGACTTGAAAATCAAGTCTTCTCTGCACTTGAGACAACAAAGGAATGGGTGGTACAAACCGCCAGCAGCGTACACGTTAACGCTTGAGCAGAGACATCGGTTTACCGAGTTCCTCCAATCTGTTAAATTCCCAGATGGGCTCGCTGGAAATTTGAAGAAAAATGTAACTGCTGACGGGAAGCTCACAGGCTTGAAGTCGCACGATTGTCACGTGATCATGCAGAGGCTGTTGGCTGATGGTATTCGCCCTTTTGTGCCAAAACCGATACAAGAGACGATCTCAGAGCTCTGCAACTTTTTCAAGTTGATCAGTTCTAGAACCCTGAGAGTGGACGATCTCGAAAAAGCGCAAGATTCAATCATTGAGATATTGTGTAAGCTTGAGATGATATTTCCGCCAGCTTTTTTCACGATCATGGTTCACGTGACAATTCATCTACCAGATGAAGCGTTGTGTGGCGGTCTCCGGTGCATATGCGATGGATGTACCCAATTGAGAGATACCTTGGAACGTTAAAACAATTTGTCAGAAATAGAGCTAGACCCGAAGGCTCCATTGCGGATTGTCAATGGTGCCCACAAGAAGAGTTGTAGTGTGTATTTATGTACATTTGATGTCATATAGTCTTACGAAGACTCTTGCTTGTAATTGCTTATTCATTAATAAAAAGTTGAAACGTTCATTCAATCTTTCTTTGTTTGAAGCTTTATGATAAAACCTTAGTCTTTTAGTCCATAAACAAACTTAACAACTTACGAAGAGACAAATGTAGATTTGCATGAACAAACTCTTCGTAGTTTGCTTAAAACGATATATTCGCAATCTAAGGGTCAAAGGACTATTGACCTCAGTATGATTGTTAGAAGAATCTATGATGTCTGGTTATGAGGCATTGAGAGTTGGAGACTCTATAGTTCTTCTAGGTATCTTCTGAAGGTACTGAATTGACCAGTGCACTTCTAGAGACCAGATAAGAACAAACCATTTAACCTCTTATGTCTCGAAGTCACTATGTATGAATTGCATCATGCTTACCTTAATCCTGAAATGAGACATGCCATTTCACACCTTAGTATTCTCATTTGAGAAAGTCAAAGTTCGGACTCACTATGTGATTCCGAACAGGGCCTATTGGTGAAGTACTAAGTTGTGAGTATGTCATGAGTAACTTTGTGAAGTTCTCATAGATATGGAATTCATGTACAAGATTGCTGAAATGCAATGTATGTCACCTCATGCTTTGTTCCTTGGAGTGTGAATAAATGAACTGGCCAGTGTCCAAATTGAGTCCTGACTCTTTTGGATGAAACAATGTGACTTGTTAGCTCCTCGTCAATACATTGTTTCTAACTTATTCACAAGCGACAAAGGAGTTGAGGAAATAACAGCTAGAAGGGTAAAATGGTAATTTAGTAAATCCCGACTAGCTGATGACATTCATGAAGGGTAGCATAGATAATATTCAGTGGATCCGCTCATTATAATTAGGTGAATTCTCGAGTAGAAAATAAATTCATTTGAACCGAGAGATTTTCAGTGTCAACTCTTTAGTGGAGTCAGTTGGCATTAAGCTAAACTTGGAAAACGTTTGTGAACTTTTGAGTCCAAGTGTTTAGCTCAAGCTTTGTTCATTTGGGTCCATGAGGTCACTGTCACGAATCACATCGAGTAGGAATAGTTAAACTGAAAGCTAAGTCAAAACAAGAACGAGACAGTTTTACGAAAATTGTCAAAAGGGTATTTTTGTCTTTTTGGACATAGGACGAAAAAAAATGTCAATAAATTTTTTTGACATTGTCATATGATGACAAATGAAATAAATATTACTCAGCCATATTAGTGTAATTGGGCCTTGAGGATTAATTTCATTTCATAGAATTTTACTTGAAAATTCTTAATGGGCTTTTCTTATGTTGTCATGAACAAATGAAGAAACATCTAGAAGCTCCTTCTAGAAGCTCAAATTTCGTCCAACCCAAGGAAAATAAGGCTGAATTTCGTTCATGCTATAGTGGGAAAGAGAGTTTATTTTGTGCATTGATGTATGAAGATACTTGCCAAAAGAAAAAGGGGAAACAAATTTCCTTAAGAAGGAAAGTGCATTTTCGGCCAACTAAGAGGAAATCAAATGAGGAAACAAATCCTAAGCCTTCATGAGGCATGTTGGACGTGCAAGGCAATAGGAAAAGAGGAAACTACCTTTTGAATGTAATCCTCCTCCTATAAATAGGAGCCTCATTCCTCACAATTCATTCAACATAAGTTAGAGATTGAGAGACTCTCTCTCTAGACATTGTTGGCCGAACTCCTCTCTCTCTCTAGTTTATTTTCGATTTTTTCTTGTCTTGGCACCTAGGTCCTCACTCGACCTAGTGTTTAGCTCTGCGACTTCGAGACTCGTTCTTAAGTCGTAGCGTTTAAAAGTGCCCACTCACTGATTCCTTCTTTTCGAGTGATTTAGTGATAGAAACTTTCGTGGTTGCTCGAGGTGTCGAGGAAAGAAAGAGAGACGTGCTGCGAGGGGAGACGAGCGTTGCAAACTTTCCAAAAGCTTCTTCAAAGTTCAAGCTTCAAGAAAGGTTAGTAAACTTCTAGCTCATATTGGTTTTTAATTACATGTACTTGCACTTGTCTAGGTTAGTAAAAACTGTTTTACTTGTAAAAGAAAATTTTTAAAATTCCGCCGCTTACCGAAGCGTTAATTATTTTCTCAAACCCTAGATCGATTCCAACAGAAGCGTACGTTGTAGAAGAGGCATTGACATTTGTTGCAAGGTATCTCGAAGATAAGAAAACTGTCGATGAAGTTCAAGTGCGGGAACTTAGTGTTTTTCGATCTGAAAACTGTGTGCCTTACGGGATGATGAAGCCGATAGTTTTAGACGACGACCAAAAAGAGAAGGCGGAGTGGTACATTTTTACCAATTGTCCAGAAATCGATCCGTATTTGATGTAAGGGAATCTTTCATTTAAATATGTACATAATCTAGCTCATTGATTTACATCTAATTACGTAATGTTAACAGTGAGCATTTGGAACTTATACAAAATAACTCTGAAGCGGGAACTGCAGATTCTGATCTCGAAGCAATGCACAGAAAAGAATTCAAAATTTGGTTTGCGAAAAAGGTAAACCGAAAGGATTCATTTGCTGAAAGCATACTAAAATTGCTAATGACATCATCTTAATTTGTATATTCCAGATTTATGACATGAAAGTTAGTGGTTCCGACGTGTCTGAAGAACTTTACGCATTGTCTACGGGGATCTATGCAAATTGCTCATCAGTATCCGAGTTGCTTTGTGAATGGCGTGAAGTTCATCACTCGTCGTCGTGATAACCAACGAATCACCCAGAATAGCGGTGTTTGTGTGCCCCTGAACGACTTCAACTTTTACGGTCGAATGGAAGACGTAATCGTGCTGAACTATATACATAATTGTCGTGTCGTACTGTTCAAATGCATATGGTATGGTGACAAGTACAATGCAGGACGTATAGTGCACGTTGATAAGACCACCGGAGCAACGAGTTCGTATACCGCTAAAGACTGGTTTACAGAAGAGCCGTTTATACTCGCGACTCAAGCGAAACAAGTGTTTTACATTCTAGATCTCGTTAAGGGTCGCGAATGGGAAATCGTTCAGGAATGCAATCAACGTGGGATATGGGACATTCCTGAAGTTGATCCGACCACTTCAGCATCGATTCCATTGACAATAGAATTGTCAAATATCGACCGTCTTAATCATCGACACGAAACTGCTACGGCCGAGCTTGTTAATGTCGTTGAAGATGATGAAGAAGTGGATGAAGAAGATGAGGCGCTTGCCGTTTTTGAGGGAGACGATGTTGATGTCGATACTAACATTACATCGAGTGACAACGATGAATGACTAACACCATGTAATAACCGTAATCGTCGAATAGTAATTAAAAATACTAACTTCAATTCATTTTGCAGGATGTCTACTTCAGGTCAGGACCCATCAGGAGGAGAGCGTGACCCCCCGCAGATGCCGAGGAAGAAGCGGGGACCAACGACTGACGTCGTTTCTGCGAGAGCTCGTGTTGGGACCCCTGGAGCGAACACAGTTCGCTACGATCAGAATGCGCAGGCGTTCTACCAAGACGTCAGGGAGCAAAATCCGTTGATCGGGACGTTCCAAAACCGATTAGGAAACCTGATCAAGAGTACCATTCCAGTCGACCTCCCAGACTGGAATCATGTGCCTGCGCAGAGTGTGGCGGCTCTTATGAACTCGATTCATAACGAGTATAACTTCGTTTATGAACATCCCGAGAGTGGCGAGCTTGTGCCTGCAGATCCTATTCGCAACGAGATTGATATGGCTATCGTTCGCGATGCGAAGAGGATGCGCCGTGGCCAGAAGTCGAGGTTGTCGCAGCTCTTCTTCAAGACATTTTGCGGGAGTAAGGATCTCGCTAAAAATGAAACTCCCGATGGCTACAACCAGGAAGCCTGGTTGAAAGCAATAGAGACGTTCGACTCGCCGGAGCATAAGGTATGAGTTGAACTTTCGATGATTATTCGAATTTCTTAAAATTAAACTTCACGTATTTATGTCTTGCAGGCGAAATCTCTCCGCAACCGGGAAAATTCGAAGATGAAGAAGACGAAGGCGAGGCAAGGCTCGCTTAGTTTTTTTGGTCATCGCTCGAGGAACGTAAGTCTCTTAAAATTAATATGCAATATATATGTGATTCATATTTTAATGTTGAAAAAAATTACAGTGAAGAGAAGATGGGAGTATAGGCTCGGCTTTAGCGATATGGTTAGAAAAACACCAGGACGCTAAGGGATCGTGGACGACGGACTTCGCGAAGACGCAATACGTAAGTTAATTTTTTTTATTTACTATATTTAATTATTTTATTTCTTCTTATCTGATAAGTTTTTTGTGGTTTTATTTTGAAGGATCAAGTCACCGCTCAGACGATAGATATTTTGCGGCAAGCGGAGGAGCAAAACATCGTGATCTCCCAAGAAGATGCGGAGATGTACGCGATGCGCGATGTTTTGGGAGTGCGCAGAGACTGGGAAGTCGGTTTAGGGCCTTCGATCCCAAGGTCATCGTTGGGTGTTGCCCAAACGCTAGATGGAGGCTCGTCAAGTTCGTCATCTCAGACCGATCCATTGGTTGCTGAGATGCGAACTCAGATGGATGCCCAACAAGCCGAGCTGCAAGTGATGCGGCAACAGATCGCCTTCCTCAGCCAGTAGCACAACCAGCCTCCCACGACTCCTCAACCTCCGCCTGCATCGCACTCAGGTGGGACGGATCAGCAGACGCCAGGTTCCACGCCGGATTACTTGCGAGACCGTCCTTACGGAAGCGGCGGAACGAGCGGCAGTGCGTCAGGCAGCGGTGGACGAGGACGCGGAAGCGGTTCTCGAAGTTCTGGCAACTTATTCGGTAGAGGAAATTCTACTATCGATAAGTTTTATAAGAAAAAAAATAGGAATTCATTTTTTTCGCTTTTTTGGAAAGAATTTGTATTTTTAATTAAGAATTCTATTTTCAGAATATTATTTCTAATTCATTTAGAATTTTGTTTAATTAATATTATTTGAATTTTTATTTTTAATTCATTTAGAATTATGTAATTCATTTAGAATTATGTAATTCATTTTTATTTTGTTAATTTAATTTTTTTAATTTTTTTTAATTGAAAAAACATATTCGGTGCGACATTGTCGCACCGAATACCATGGCGCGAACACTTTCAGGTGCGACATGTCGCACCCGATATTCATTTACCTGCCAATTCTATAAAATTTGGCAGGAAAATAACTTGGGCATGAGGTGCGACATGTCGCACCTGTAAGTGTCGCACCTAAAGGGGACTTATTAGGTGCGACATGTCGCACCGAATACCTTCTGCGACGGGTTATCCGGTGCGACGCTGTCGCACCTAATAAACTTTTAGGTGCGACATTTGAGGCATTGGGTGCGACATTCGTCGCACCGGATATGTAATTTTGTCCTAGTGTTTTTTCATTAATAATATATTCACCTTCAATTGAGGTACATGGGCTCATACAGCAAGCAACTTCTCATTTTACTTTTCTTTGCAAAATAATCGTATCATGGACTTAGTTTATAATGGAAATTGTTTTTTGATCCGAGACCTGACCATGGGCTTGTTCCCTTTTACTGTGCTCGTT
Organism: Urtica dioica subsp. dioica; assembly: GCF_054948205.1. NCBI lineage: Eukaryota > Viridiplantae > Streptophyta > Magnoliopsida > Rosales > Urticaceae > Urtica > Urtica dioica. The sequence continues at coordinate 34,606,549 of NC_142761.1, forward strand.
CTGTAAAGTCGGCGATGAATAGATATAATTATTTCATTACAATGACTTTGACAATCAAAACTGAAAAACAAATTAGATGCATACGTTAGGGCATCCAGGGGAAATAATGTATATCACTACTGCCCACATGTGCGTAACCATGAACGCCGTCGTCCTTGATGATCCAGGTGCAGTGTTGAGGACAGAAGCCTCTATCTCTCTTGGCAGAGAAGATGGTGTAAGTCCCCGAGCCGACCAGGGTATCGAAACTGCAGTAGAACAGCGTGTTCTCCTTGAAGTTCACACGGAATTTCCAGGTCCACGACTGCCCGCCCAACAAAAACCTCTCTCCGAGGTCATCGTCCTTCGACTTGCAGTGCATCCTCAGCTGTTTCTCCTCCGTCAACCCGTTTGTGATATTCACCTTCGTCGGAAATAACCACCACTTGTCAGGCTGCACTGATCCCAAGACCGGTGTCATCATCATCGTTGCAAGTAGAATGGTCAAACCCAGACTAGACGACTTCATGGTGCTGTGTTTTTCTCTAGGGAATTATTGGCTCCCTATTTATATACTATTGGTCCCTGATTGGATTGTTAATTGGATAACGACGCTATACTATTCGTCCCTATTTATAGTTAAAAATATGGTATTAAATGACATTAATATCCAACATTGATCTGTATGATTTCATGCATGTTTGCAATGGAGATATCATTTATGAATAGGCAATAAATATGTTTTCCCTTAATAAATGCTGCTATTCATTAACATCATCTATCTCTAATTACGACGCATTTGTTTGGTTCAAATACAAAACATTCATGATAAATTCTTTGGTACAAAATTTAAAGATAATTTATTTTGGGTATTGTAGCAAAGCCGCTGTCAGCAAGTGTTAAATTTTGCAAACTAGCCATTAACAAAAGGAATAAAGATTTAGCATCAACAAGACAACTTCAAACGTTTAAATTTCAATCTAACAAAAGTTTTATAAATGTTAAACAAATAGACAAATGTATTACGAGGCCGATTCATTGTGTGTTTTAATCCTTTCCTGATTCGTGGAATCGGTTTATAGTGTTATATACAGATTATTTATATAATAAATATTTATTGTTTTGACTCTCTTTATTTTAAGGAAATAGTTATTCTCTCTCTCTCTCTCTCTCTCTCTCTCTCTCTCAACCGCAGAAAAACAACAATCACAATCGTAGAAAAGAAAAAATATCGCCGATCACTACTACAAAAATAGGATTCTACAACGCTTAAAAAACGTTGTAGAATGATTCTACAACGCTTCTTAAGCGTTGTAGAATCCTGCGTTGTAGAAGCTTCTACAACGCTTAAAAATCCGTTGTAGAATCCAACAGCTTTCTACAACGCTTAATTATCCGTTGTAGAAACTACGCTTCTACAACGGAATCTTAAGCGTTGTAGAAGCTTCTACAACGGTCTAATTCCATTGTGTAATTTTAAAATATTTTCACACATGTCGCCGCGGCGACGTGCTTCTACAATGGATTGATTTTCCGTTGTAGAAGGACCTCGCCGCGGCGAGAATTATACGTCGCCGCGGCGAGTTATTTGCCACGGCGAGGTACGTTCCGAGCCGCGGCGAGAACATTCTACAACGGATATTCAATCCGTTGTAGAAGCACGTCGCCGCGGCGAAAAATATACTTCGCCGCGGCGAGAAATTCGCCGCGGCGACGTCAAATCTTAGCCGCGGCGAGATGATTCTACAACGGATATAATGCGTTGTAGGAAGGCGATGAATTTTTTTTTAAAAACTCGCCGCGGCGAAGAAAAAATCTCGCCGCGGCGAGACTAAGATTTCTAATTTGCTTGCTCTCGGTATCTTGTCTCGCCGCGGCGAGAAGTATAGTTCGCCGCGGCGAGAATCATTTATTTTCAATCCACAATTTGTTTTTTACACGATACTAGCACCTGAAAATAATCTTCAATACAAAAAATATCTAATATATACATTCATCTCAAATATCCTCATCTTTAAAACATTCAAAATCTAATATATACATCTTCGAAAAAACTAGCTAATCGTCACAGTTAATAAATGTTTGTACATAAGTTACCCATTCTTCCCTAACTCTCTCTAAATCCTCTTTTGTATAGGATTTCTTATTTTCTAATTTTCCTACACCTCCTACGACTATATCACGCATATAAGAAATGACAAAATACCCGCATTCCGTGTTTCCCGTTTGTCTCGGAGCGTCCCAAGCCTTGATGTACGTTGATTGCCCGTTACTATTGGCGTTTTGATGCTCGAGCTTGAAATCAACAAGAACCCTATATAACACGGAGATTATAAGAGAAAAAACATCTAGAACGGTTTATAATAAAAATTATTTAAGAAATCAAAATATTACCTTTTTATCAATCGATTTAAATCCGTTGGGATTTTATTTCTCAACGGGTCAAAGAACATAGCGCTATTTCTCCAAAGGTCGAGGACAACGAGCATCCAATGCGCACCTTTGTTATACGGCATCAAAACTAGTTCACCAAATTTGCAATGTCGTACCACGTTTCAACGTCCTTGACTCGTTTTGACAAATAAGCCTCCTCGTCGTCATTTTGTATATACGAACTTAAGCTCGGATTTATAAAACAAAAATTTCGAGTCTTCTTCGCCTTTTCTAGCCTCGATCGTAGATAGCTATGACAAACAAATATTTAGTTGATCAAAACACTAAATATTGAATATTGATATTAAAAAACGCATATAAAGAAAACTCTTACTCCATATAAACCGTTATGCTCCCCGCGCCAATTTCCAAGTATTGCAAAAAATCGGAAATGTCTTCAAATGACACCGGAATCGGGATAGCCGCGAGACTTGGACTAACATTGACCATAATCACATCCCCTTCCGGTAACATTACTTTGTTGGCATGTTGAGCGAGCAATCGATACTTTGGATTAATCACCTTGTACGGAATCTTCTTAGCATCATCGATGCTAGCTTCACTCTCAAAACCGAGCTTTGAGAGTTGTTTGACAACCGGACCGCGACTCTCTATTCCCGAGTCCATTTCCATGAGTCTCTTCGGCCACGAGACAAACCCGCCTATAGCATCTTCAACGGTTTGAGCTTCTTCGGTGGGAATTGGCAATTTTGCTTTTTTAATCAAAACCCCCAAAACGGCCACGCGTAAATTTCCTTCCTCCAAAGGTGAGAAATGAACTACGCCTCCATTCATGTACGCTCGCCCATTTGCAACATGAATTGTGCCTCCGAACTCGGTGTCATCAATGAAAAGAAGACACTCGACGCTTTCATCCGAACTCGGTGTCACCGGCGTGGTTGGATTCAAAGAGCAACTAGCACGGACACTATTTGGTTTTTCCACAACAATAGGATCGATCTTCGGACGATCATCAACAATGATAGGATCGATCTTCGGACGATCGTCAACATCGTCGTGTTCTAAGCGAATCAAGAATTTTATCAATAACTTAATACCAAAACATTTATCTTTAATAAATAGATAAAAAAAAATTGAACATACCTAAAGAGACCGCTTCATTGACGTGTTCTTCAACATTTGCCATCTCTTTATCATCAACAACCTTCGCGTTGAGATTCTCTTTCACTTGCTCGACACTAGGCGACTCGACATTAATGCTACCATTTCCACCGAATGCCTTCATCACCAAAGACTTTAACTCGCTCATTTCCCGACGCATCTTCATTACTTCTTCGTTGGGCGTTGGAGGAACAAAGTACTTAAAACGCGACGTGTGTTTGGATTGACCGCAAACTCGCGACGTTCCCAAAGCTTCTTGCAAAACACTCTTTCCCGATTCCGGCAACCATGTCCCTTGCGATGCTTGTTGTGATAACGTTTTCTACACATAAAATTATTTGAAAATAAAATTACAAGGTTAATTGTTATAACAAAGGTAAAGAACTTACGATTTTGTCTCCCATCAATTTGTCTTTCTCATCCTTGTAGTTATCTACGTCTTTCATTCGCGAGTCAATCCAAAGTTCCTCTTTCGTAGGCCATTCCCCCGTTTCGTCATGCTAGTAAGAAGTAATTATATAATAAATTAAAAAATAATTGCAACATTTGAAATAACTAAAAGAAAAAAATGAATCTAACCTTTTCTTGATCAAGCTTTCGATATCCATTTCGGCCCGTTCGAGATTTGTACACACTTTTTCCGATATTTGATTTCCCATGTTCCGATGTTTGTTTGAACATTTCGGTTCGTCTATACTCAACAAATGCTATCCAATCTTCTTCGGTGATACTTGTATAGTATTTCAAAATACAAGCCGGTCTCTTTAAGGCGATTGGTTCGTTGATTATGTCTTTGAGTAGATCGTTGTATATCTCATGACGAAATAACCTTGCGGCTTCTCCGACTCTCATAAGGCAATCGTGTTTTTGTTCGATAGGAATCGTAAATCCTTCTTGCATTTCGTTCCAAATCCGTTCTTTAATTTGGGCGTTGTCTTTACATCTCCAATCACGCATTGAAAGTGGAACGTGTTCTCTTGCTAACACGCCAAAGTAACTCGACAACTCATCACCCTCTTTACCGATTGGTTGCCCTTTATCATCAAATTGTACCGGGATTTTTTTACCAAGTGTTTTAGCCTTATTAACCCGACCCATAAGAGTGTTTCTTCGTTTTCCTTGTTCATCGGAGTTAAGCGCTAGTTGTCTTCTAATTTTTCTTTTACCACTACCGCTAGAAGTAGTAGTAGTGGACGACATTGAATCTAATAAACAAAATTCAAATCATAATTCAATTTTCAACTCAAATGTTATCACAATTTCAACTCAAATGTAACAAAAATCAAATATAAACTCAACTCTAATCACAATATAAACTCAAATCCAATCCGATTCTAAACAAAAACACAATTTCAATCTCAATTCAATCTACTATCAAATATATTTCTCAAATCAAATCAATATCAAACTTCAATTCAATAAACTCAAATCCAATACAATATCTCCTAATTTCAAATCAATATCGAATTCACACTAAATAAGTCCATGTAAAAATATTCAAAAACATTACCCGGAGTTGGACGAGCACAAGGGTGGCGAAGAAAAAAGGTGGTGAGGCGAGGTGAGGGCGCGCGGCGAGGGAGGGCGGCGTGGGCGCACGGCGAGGTGAGGGAGGGGGCTCAGCGAGAGGGCGGCGTGGGCGCGGCGCACGGCGAGGAGAGGGAGGTGAGGGTCGGAGAGAGGGAGAGAACGCGCGGGGCGAGGGCGCGGTGGCTCAGCGAGGTGAGGGACGGAGAGAGAGAGAGGGGCCGAGAGAGAGAGAGTGGTGGCCGGAGAGAGGGGCGGGGCGGCAAGAGAGTGGCGGAGAGAGAGAGAGACGAGAGAGATGTAAGTAATGGAGATGAGAAGAAATGAGAATGAGAAATGAGAGGGAAAAAAACGCTAAGTATAGATATGAATGGGCGCGGGTAGTTAAAAAAATTTGAAACTTTCAGATTTTTTAACGCTCCTACAACGCTTATTCTAAGCGTTGTAGGATCTCGCCGCGGCGAAGTGTATTTCTCGCCGCGGCGAGATGATTCTACAACGCTTAGAATAAACGTTGTAGGAGCCTCGCCGCGGCGAAACCAAATTCTCGCTGCGTCGAGAGTTACCCAGAAACGTCTCGCCGCGGCGAAAATGTGTCATCGCCGCGGCGAGGTAACCCTAGATGTCCTCGCCGCGGCAGTATACAATTTCCGCCGCGGCGAGACCTTTCTACAACGCTTAAGTAAGCGTTGTAGAAGCCTCGCCGCGGCGAAGGCTAATTCCCGCCGCGGCGAGGAATACATTCGCCGCGGCGGGAATTGTAGGATGCCGCGGCGAGAGTATATGTCTGGAACATGGTGCTCTCGGTAAGTTTTTCGCCGCGGCGACGACTTGTTCCCGCCGCGGCGCAGGACTCCTGCCGCGGCGGGATTTGTACCTCGCCGCGGCGTGATATGTCGCCGCGGCGAACACATATTTTTGCCGCGGCGAGGACATTCTACAACGCTTATGGTAAGCGTTGTAGAATGTCTCGCCGCGGCGAAGTAGAAAGTTCGCCGCGGCGAGTGACACGAGACTGGTGATATAAATTCTCATTTCTGGTCTTTTTCACTTTGAACTCTCTCATAACCTCACTCGAAAAAATTAGGGTAACCTCATTCTAGAGCGTCCTCGTTTACTAGTCTCATCTACACATTCAAATCTTGTAAGTTCTTCTTTAACTTCTTCTAATTGTTGTTCTCTTGATAGTTTATACTAATTAGAATTGGTAATTTTTTGTATAATTAGGGTTTTTCTATGAATATGAGGAAGTGGATGTGGGAGAATAGATTGAATGAGATATATCGGAAAGGTGTAGATGAGTTTTGTGATTTTGCTAGAGAGAACATGGTAGATTTGAAATCTATTCGTTGTCCTTGTATTAAATGTGGAAATCATAGACATTTTTCGATTGATGTTGTTCGGACCCATTTGTTTGCATATGGAATAATGACCTCGTATCAAAGATGGTTCTACCATGGTGAGGTTTTTCGTTCTACGGCAAATGAGGATGATGTTGAAGATGATATTGATGATATGTGCGGCATGATGAATGATTTGGAGGACGATTTTGTTGAGCGACCGGAATTGTTTGAGTCCATGATGAATGATGCGGAGACACCATTAGATGAAGGGTGTACAAGCTATTCGAAGTTGTCATTTTTAGTTACATTATTTCATTTGAAGGCGTCGGGGGGTTGGACTAACACTAGTTTTACTCTATTGTTGGAAACACTGAAAAAAGCATTTCCGAAAGACAATAAAGTACCTTTAAGTATGTATGAAGCAAGGAAGACTTTGGGTACATTAGGCATGAAGTACGAGAAATTCCATGCGTGCCCAAATGATTGTGTTTTATATAGACACGAGTATGAAGATCTAGATGAATGTCCGACGTGCAAAGAGTCACGGTGGAAGAAGGGTAAAATTCCATGTAACGGGGTTAAAGGAGTTCCAGTTAAGGTACGTACATTTTCATCACTTGATTAGGAAATACATGTAGCTCATATTCATTATTTATTACTGATTTTCGTTAAATATATTTCAGTCGTTATGGTACATTCCTCCAATGCCGCGCTTTCGTCGAATGTTTAATAGTGTCAAACACGCGAAGAACATGGTTTGGCACTCCGAAAAGCGTATCGATGATGGTATGTTGAGACATCCTGCTGATGCTGCACAGTGGAAATCATTCGATTTAGAGTATAAGGATTTCAGTGTTGATACTCGAAATTTGCGCCTTGGTCTAGCTTCTGATGGAATGAACCCGTTCAGCATGATGAGCAGTAAATACAGTGTTTGGCCCGGTTATACTTGTGAACTACAATCTCCCTCCAAAACTATGTATGAAGAGAAAGTTCTTGATGTTAACGCTTTTGATTTCAGGACCGAATCAACCAGGAAATGATATTGATGTCTATTTGGCACCGTTGGTCGATGATTTGAAGATGTTATGGGAGAAAGGGATGGAAGTCAAAGACGCTTACCGTGGAGATTCGTTCAACTTAAGGGCAATGTTAATGTGGACTATTAACGATTTTCCGGCCTATGGAAACTTGTCAGGATACTCTGTGAAATGCTCGATTGGTTGTCCGATTTGCATGAAAGACACATCTTCCATCCGTTTGAAGCATGGTAAGAAAACTGTTTTTCTGGGTCATAGAAGATTCTTACCAAGAGATCACTCGTATAGAAGATTGAAACAAGCGTTTGATGGAAATTCAGAAGAACGACCCCCTCCTAGAATTTTGTCTGGTGAAGATGTCTATGAGATGGTTAAAAACGTCAATGAAGTGCTTGGGAAAAGAAAGCGGAGTGCTAGTACTAAAGAATCGTTCAAAGAGAATCCTTGGAAGAAGAAATCGATTTTCTACGACCTTCCTTATTGGAAGACACACTACGTCCGGCATTGTCTGGATGTTATGCACATCGAGAAAAATGTTTGCGAATCGCTTATTGGTACACTTCTTGATGATCCAAATAAATCGAAAGACGGAATACAATCTCGATTGGATCTCAAAGAGATGAATATAAGAAGCATTTTGCATCCCGAGGAGGGGGGTGGGAAAAAAACAAAATTACCACCGGCAAAGTACACTCTAGATCGAAAGGAGAAAAAGAAATTGTGTAACTGGTTTGCTTCTATTAAAGTCCCCGAAGGTCATTCGTCAAACTATAAGAGGTTCGTGTCTTTGAAAGATTTGAGACTTACTGGAATGAAGACGCACGACTGTCATGTGCTGCTACAACAAATGTTGCCTCTTGCTTTACGAGGAATTGTGCCAAAAGATGTGAGGTTTGCAATATCAAAGATATGTGTATTCTTTAACTCGATTTGCTCGAAGGTCATCGATCCAACTCGATTGGATTTAATGCAGTCAGAATTGGTGAAAACTTTGTGCTTGCTCGAAAAGATCTTTCCACCTTCGTTTTTCGACATAATGATCCACTTAACCGTCCACTTGGTACGTGAAGTGAAATTAGGAGGGCCCGTGTTTTTACGGTGGATGTATCCAATCGAACGTTATATGAAAGTGTTGAAAAGCTACGTGAAGAACTACAATAGGCCGGAAGGGAGCATAGTTGAAAATTACATAGCAGAAGAGTCGGTTGAGTTTTGTTCTGAGTATTTAGCTAAAACAGACGAAATTGGGTTACCCAAGAATACCAATTTTGATTCAAAAGCTCTATCTAAAGGTATTTTATTTAACACTTTATTTGTTTATTTAAATTATATATGAACATTATTTTTAAGTATTTGTTTCATTATATATAGGTAGTTATTCGATCGTCAACCGAAAAGAATGGGAGCAAGCAAGTCTCCATGTGCTACACAACGTTTCCGAGGTCAAGCCATTTGTGGATATTCATTTGAATGAGTTGAGAGTGAATAATCCAAAGAAGGGTAGAAATGAAAAATGGTTGCAAGAAGAGCACAACCGTTTGTTTCAGAACTGGCTTGGAAAACGCATATTTATAGAGGCAGGACATTCATCTACGTTGAGTAAACTATCTGGCGGGCCGTCCTCAATGGTTACAAGGTACACTGCTTGGTCTGTTAATGGTTTTACATTTTACACAAGGGAACGAGACAACAAGCATCCCGTACAAAATAGCGGTGTTACATTGTTTGCTGAAGCTTTACATGTTTCGTCGGCAAAAGATAAGAATCCAAAACATGCTTTTATGAAGTATTACGGATACATTGAAGATATTTGGGAACTTGATTATTGCGGGTTGCGAGTCGCATTATTCAAGTGCAAATGGGCAGACAATAATCACGTTAAAGTTGATAATGAAGGAGTTACAATTCTCGACTTTAGACGGATTGGCTACGAGAATGATTCATTTATTTTGGCTTCGCAAGCAAGTCAAGTGTTTTATGTTTCAGATCCAGCAAATCCTGAGTTATCGTTAGTGGTTCATATGAAAGCGAGAAACGGTAACGAAGAAGAAGACGAAGACATGTCTAGCATTCCTCCGTTCACATCAGGATTACCGCCAATTGATCAAGAGGTGGATGATTTTAATGATGACGATGTTTCACATCTACTTCGTAAGGATATAGATCCTATTTTTGTTTGATATTGAACATTTAGATAATGTATTTTCATTTTGGATTTTATGTTATTCTCCTGTGGACAACGTTATTTTTCATTCAAAATTTCTCTATACAATGTCATTTACATTTCTCCAACATCGCCGCGGCAACGTATATTCCATGCCGCGGCGAGGTCATAACGCCGCGGCTGGAATATCACCACGCCGCGGCGAGACAAGTTCTTAAAAAACACAGACTCTCGGTATAAAAATATCAAACACTCGCCGCGGCGAGATACAAATCCTGCCGCGGCGAGGACCCTTCTACAACGCTTAAAAAAGCGTTGTACAAACCTCGCCGCGGCAACGTATATTCCATGCCGCGGCGAGGTCAATACGCCGCGGCGGGAATATCACCACGCCGCGGCGAGACAAGTTCTTAAAAAACACAGACTCTCGGTATAAAAATATCAAACTCTCGCCGCGGCGAGATACAAATCCTGCCGCGGCGAGGACCCTTCTACAACGCTTAAAAAAGCGTTGTAGAAACCTCGCCGCGGCAACGTATATTCCATGCCGCGGCGAGGTCATTACGCCGCGGCGGGAATATCAACTCGCCGCGGCGAGGATATGTTCCCAAATATGAAGGCTCTCGGTAAGTTTCTCGCTGCGGCTATAGCTTATTTGCGCCGCGGCGACACGTTTTCGCCGCAGCGAGAAGACTACGCCGCCGCGGCGAGATTCTGTTTTAAAAAACGCATGCTCTCGGTAAGTTTCTCGCCGCGGCGACGTGTAAGTTTCGCTGCGGCGAAGACTTTCTACAACGCTTTGGAAAGCGTTGTAGAATGTCTCGCCGTGGTGAGGTAAAAAACACGCCGCGGCGAGAGTTATACGCCGCGGCGAAATGTCTAAGTCGCCGCGGCGAGATTAGAATAGAATCACCTCACCCTACACATTTTTACTGTCTTTCCCATTTTAAACTTGGTTTTCAACAGAAAAATTATCATTCAAGTAAAAAACCATCACACATTCAGATTTCATAAGTTTTTAAATATTAATCAAGTCTCAAACACACATTAACTAAAACACGAGTCTTAAACATAAACAAACCATGCGAGTCTTAATTTAAATTTAAAATGAAGCTTAAACAAACCAAACGAGTCTTGAATTTAAAATTTAAAGTTGGTGTTGTTGGTTTAGTCGTCATTCGGTGGTGGTGGTGGTGGTGAGTGCGCCGGATATTGAGGAGGTGTCATATGCGGTGGCCACTGTGGTGGTGGGTACGGATAATCGGAGTATTGAGGATATGGAGGAAATAACACCTGGTTCTCTTGGTTGATGTCCCACCGAGAGTAGAGATCGTTCAGTTGGTTGATGTGAGAGGCGCCATACTCCGCTTGTTGGTGCATGTACTGTTGCGTGTGTTGGAACCCGCCGACGAGATAGTTGGAGCATTGAGCTATGTAGTCGATGGTGGCGGGGTCGACTACCGGAGGTGCTGGTAAGAACAATCGAGGCTCGTTGACTGGTGGTCCCTCTTCCCCTTCCTCCTCCTCATCCTCCGCTTCCTCCTCTTGTGGTTCCTCCCTAATCTTGTAGCGATCGATGATGTTATTCGTAATAGGCCCCATAGGACCCTTGATCGTATCCCTTTTCGAGCGTCCTACCCCCGCATTTGTACAAAGGCCGGTAATGATCGACGGATATGGCAAACCGTGGCGTTCATTAGTATAGTCTAGACTCTTCATCCAATTGTAGATGAATCGACCGACGTTGATAGAATGACCTTTTATGATGCAGAACAACACCTGGATACGGCCCTCGTCAAGAGTGGTGAAGTGCTTGATCGGATAGAGGCGAGCGCAAACAAAGTAAATCCAAGCTTTAGCAATCCTGGTGAGTTGGTCACGCTTGAGTACCCTTTTCCCTTTTTCAAGGACCCAATCCTCTCCTGGAATGCACAGCAACCTCGCCATCTCCTCGTGGCTGCAAGTTCTCAACCATTCCCGATAGCCTTCATTCTCGAAAGGCACATCTGGGGTCCCAAGCAAATCGTTGATCGCTTCGATGCTCACATCGACCTTTTTACCTCGGACCGTCACAACATCTCCATTGTGATCCGGTAAGTTTGCGTAGAATTCGTACACGAAGTTTAAGTTCGTCTCGAACTCGGGAACGGCACAATACTTCACCCATTCATGACCAAGAATACTGTTGCGGATTGACACTCCTATCTCGGTGTTAGAGCTCACATTGAATCCCCGCTCAGGGATCACACTGCGCGATGAGATTTTGTCGTAACGATCCTCCGCGGCCTTGCTGGTGAAGATATTCGTGTTATAATCTGCTTCAGGAGACGATTGACGAGCTCGCTTACTTTTACTTTTACTAGGACCTTTGGAAGTGCTCGGAGCCGTGGCGCCCGCCGGATTTTTTGTTCGAACCATTTTTCACCTTCACAAAGCATAATCATAAAAAATTCAATCTCGACATCTACAATCAACATAACCATTTTAAATACTAACAATGTCACAACAATCACAAATTCTATATCAATTCCAACTTCATTTAAACATAACAATATCAAATTCATAAACAATTCCATTCTAACACAAATTCTAACTCAAATTCATTCTAACACAAATTCTAACTCTAATTCATTCTAACACAAATTCTAACACAAATTCTAACGTCTCAAATTCATTCTAACACAAATTCTAACTCAAATTCATTCTAACACAAATTCTAACTCAAATTCATTCATAATAAAATAACAAACCCTAATTTTGTTAAATCAATAACCACCTTAAATCAATAACCCTAATTTTGTTAAATCAATAACCACAACATGCAACTCGGGGAAATAACATGAAATCCATATTCAAAAACACGAAATCCATATTCAACAACACGAAATTAAATCAATAACCACCTTAAAAACTTAGAAAATCATACCTTTAAAAAGAGAGTGAGAGGCGGTGAGAGAGAGAGAGGCGCGAGAGAGTTGGGCGGCGAGGACGTGGCGAGCGAGAATGGCGGCGAGGATGTGGCGAGCGAGAATGGCGGCGAGGACAAGGCGACGGCGAGAAATCGGGGCGGCGAGGACGTGGCGAGGGATTTTGGAAGAGAAAATGAAGACAGAGTCGGCCGAAATAGTTTGTCTCGCGTTTGTATTTTGAGGAAAATGAGAAAAAAAACTGAAAACTGGTTTATATAGTGAAAACCTAAAAACCTCGCCGCGGCGAGAATATGTCTTCGCCGCGGCGAGAAGATCCTACAACGGATTTTCAACCGTTGTAGGATCATCTCGCCGCGGCGGGAGTCCTACATCGCCGCGGCGAGGCAGTTTCATAGAAAACTGCTAGGCCACGGTATCCTTCTCGCCGCGGCGGAGGTTATTTCCAGCCGCGGCGACATAATCTCGCCGCGGCGAGGGAGGACCATCGCCGCGGCGACTCTATTCTACAACCCTTTAAAAAAACCGTTGTAGAATTTGTCGCCGCGGCGAGGTTTAAATCGTGCCGCGGCGAGGTCCATCCTTCTACAACGCTTTGAACTTGCGTTGTAGAAAGGTTTCGCCGCGGCGAAAATCACATGGTGCCGCGGCGAAGGTTCTATAACGGGTTGTTGTAACGTTGTGGGAAATCTGAAATTTAAGTTCTTCTACAACGCTTTTGTAAAGCGTTGTAGAATCACCCAGATTCTACAACGCTTATCCATAAGCGTTGTAGAAACACCCAGATTCTACAACGCTTATCCATAAGCGTTGTAGAATCACCCAGATTCTACAACGCTTATGTTAAGCGTTGTAGAATCCCTAGTTTCTACAACGCTTATGTTAAGCGTTGTAGAAAGTCCGTTGTAGAATCTCATATTTGTAGTAGTGGATATATATCATTTGCAATCACTTATATTGGGATATTCTTGGTGAAGCAGGTGGTATTATATTTTATCCATGCAGTCTCTCTAATTCATAGGGTAATCTTTTCCTTATTCAGATAAACGAGATCAATTGAATAGAACGGTACCAATATGCGAATTTCTTTTCACCATGGCACATATCAATCTTTACGACTAGATGTTTTGACACTGAACACGGTTAATAAATCTCTGTGTCCTTTGTTATTTCTTCTTCTTTTATCATTTCTTTATTTGTTCTTGCAACTCTAATATGTGCTCTACTTGTATAATAATTTCACTACATGCATAATATGGTTATATCAATACCCCTTAACAACTAATAATTGGAAAAGCATGTCACTGCGGCGGACCCAGAATTATAAAAAAGGAGGGGTGGGGGTGTAACAACTAATAGTTGAAAAAGCATGTACTACACGCAGTGGCGGACCCAGAATTATAAAAAGGGGAGGGGTGGGGGGCAAAAAAAAATTAGGGTGTAAAAAAAATATCCTAAAAATATAACATGCATAATAATTTCAATACCTCTTAAAATTGAAGCTTGATAATACGGTTTGAAATTCTATTTTGCAAGAGGAAGACAAGATGACATTCACAATGTTGAGTCAATGTGTTCGACAATTTGCTTCAGCACAAATAATGAATAGATAACAAAGAGTACGAAAGAGTAAGAGACACATAAATTGGTTACCCAGTTCGGTGCAACGTCATCTACGTCTGGGGGCTCACAGCCAGTGTAAATGATTTCACTATAATATAGTCAATAGTACAAATAGGACTTATATGAATACAAGAAATATCAATGCCCTAGAAACTATTACCACGAGTGATTACCAAGACCAAAGACTCCCCTTGAATTTGAGACCCCTCTCAATTCCGCTCTTCAAGCACTTGCCTATGCTTGGTTGACTTCAATCTCAACGTACGTGAAAACTTCAATCACGTAAACACAAAACCCAAATCTCACAAACACTCAGTCTTCTGGAATAGTGTTTGAAGAATAACACCGCTCTTAACAAAAATAATTAGTTTCCCTATCTGTCAATCGTGCACGTCTATGAATCCTAATTCTTTTTGTTAAAGCGTCAAGACTGCTAAGGGGGGAGCGCACGGCTTTATAGCAGTCATACATCTCTGGAAGTAAATCTAGGGTTTTCTTACCCAGACACACGAGAAGATCACCAAGGAACGTCTTCTGCAAAGCAATCTGGCAAAGCAGAAAATTTGCCAGAAAAATAGTATGTCCACAAGAAGAAGGATGCCTCGACAAAAGTTGAAGCATGAAGACCGACATCTTTCCTCAACAACTTGCATTAAAAAATAATGCCAACTTGAACGTACCAACACGGTTATATCCAACCAATAAGATGAGGTAACCTTGCTCAAATATTTAATACAAAATACTTTGTTATTGGAACAAAATTCTTTAATTTTTCGATTATACAAATAGGGAGTGCACTCAAAAGAAAAAAGCAGCTAGAGGTTTGAAAATAGAACTTTCCATGGTAGAAGTTTTGCAAACATGTTATTTAGAATTTGCATATATAAACCAAAAAATTTAAGGACAAATCAAGACTCTAATTAGTGGAATTATCTATCTGTCATTAATAAAATACTCATAGGTGTACATTTCTAAAATGATTTAACGCTTATATTGACAAAACTATCTTTGGTTAACAAATGTAATTGATTATTTTTTTTAATAAACGATCATGCTATCAATCAACAGCCAAATCGGCCAAAGAGTCTCCCTAGGCAGAGGTCGGGACCTCTTCCATATGACAGTATTAGTAGCACGAGGAATCCAATAAAAAGGGAGAACATGATAACCTGCTGCAAGAGCTTTAACATATTCAAACAAAGGGATCAAAGACCAATTCAGATAACTTCTAAAGTTTCGAAGAATGTCAAGAACATGCTTGTTATCACTGTAGTGAAACTTGAACAATCTAGACGATGAATCCTAGATTTCTTCCAATGCACGCAAACCAAAAATGAAACACGCCAAACAAATCAAACGCGGAAAAAAATATGACACAAGTTTTACCCTGGTTCGGTAATGCGCCTACATCCACCAATGAAGATCACAATCACTATCGAGTTCCTTTACACACGCTTTCACGAACAATTCCCCTCTTTGTGTTTAAAGACTTACAAAGATCACTCAATTGTGTTTCCCTAGTGTTTTTCAAATGACTAACGAAGAATGAAGTTACAATCAGTCTCTCTTCCACCTCCTCTATTTATACAACACATTATCTCATTAAAACCACGCGATCAATCTCAGCTCTCGATACCTTGCGCAAGAAGCAGTGTCTGCTATGTTGATCCAACGGTCCTCCTACTGTGATGATGCATACTAGAGCCTTTGACAAAGTTCTACAACTGATCTTCAAAAATTCTCCACCTCGGTCATGAACTCTCATGTAGCCACCATGATCTTCATGTTACTGATCACTAAGGACTAGCCTCCTCCATCTTATTTCTCACATTTATCAGTTCTAGACAATGACAGAACTTGTATCCAAGAACTGCTTTTTTGAGCATGTCAGATGGATTGTCTTCAGTGTCGATCTTCTCTATCTTTACTTCACCTGAGATAACAATGTCCCTCATAAAATGCATCTTGATGTCAATATGCTTTGACCTCTAGTGGAAGAGTTGATGCTTTGACAGGTGAATTGTAGACTGATTGTCACAGTGCATTGCAACTTGTTTCCGAGTGAAACCAAGTTCAGTCACTAGACCTTTTAGCCAGATAGCTTCTTTCACAGCTTCAGTGACAACCATGTACTCGGCTTCAGTTGTTAATAGAGCCACAATTGACTGTAGATTGCTTTTCCAGTTAACAACTCTACCACCAATAGTGAATAAGTAACCTGTTAGAGACTTCCTGGTATCTATGCTTCCTGCATAATCAGAGTCCACAAAACCTTCAACTTCGAAATCTGATGAGTTGTTGCAGCCATAGCACTAGTACAAAATATAGCATCAGGTGCGACTTTTTTTGCACCTGAAAGTGCAAGAGTCGCACCTGATGACTCTTTCAGGTGTGACTTTAGATGCGACAAAGTCGCATTTGAAAGTCCGCACCTGATGATTTTAGGTGCGACTTTTCGCACCTGAAAATCATCACTATCAAGTGCGAAATTTTAAGTGCGACTTCTCGCACCGAACGTCGCACCTAAATTTACTCCAAAATAATATATTAAGGTGGGATATATAGTATCAGATGCGACTAGTCGCATCTGAAACCTTCGCGCGAAACGTATCAGATACGAGTAGTCGCATCTGATACTCATTCCCGCCTAATATATTTTGGCGGGATACAATACAATCAGATGCGACTAGTCGCATCTGAAAGCTTTGGAGCGAAAGTATCAGATGCGACAAGTCGCAACTAATTCTCTTTAGCTTTTTTTTTTAAATGCTGATTCTATTACAAAAAGATTTTATTAGGATTAATATTTTTTTGTTAAATTAATTAAATAATTTTAATAATATTAATTATATAGTATTAATTAGAATAATAATTATATATATATATATATATATATATTGATTCATATAATAATTATATAAATCATTTAATAGAAATTCTAATATTAACAATATAAATTTGATAATTTACGTTCAATAAATTAAAAAAATTACAACCTATTCCTTTTGTTTCCCATTTTCACTCGGAGGATTCCAATTCTTCAATGCACGACCTCCTCTTCCTCCAAATCCTCATCGTGCGCTGCCGCTCGGACGATGCCGCCGAAATTCTACCGAATCTGGCGTCTGAGCATTCGGCATTGAAGCTGATGGCGACGTCTGAGCATTCGGCATTGAAGCGGATGACAGCGTTCGAACATTCGGCATTGAAGCTGATGGCAGCGTCGTCCTAGGGTGCAACATCACGGGGGATGTCTGCATGGGAGATGGATGCTACTGTGTGTAGGCAAAGAAGTGTCGCTGAAAGGCCTCCATCTAAGCTCGTTGCTCAAGACTCATCTCTTCCATTGCGACCTTTTGTGCGGCCAATGCTGCTTGTAGCTCGCTAACCACTGGATCTGGAACGCATCTCGATGACGAACCTCATGACGAGCTCTCGTCCTGAGCCTGAGCCAAGAGATACGAGGATCTTGGGATCGAGGGACCTATCCCGACATACCAATCTTGACATTGCCCGAGAACAGTATCCATCGCATACTGCTCCGCCTGGTCTATGTCAAACGTTTGGCCTGACTCCGCTGCTTGTCGCTTAATATCCTCGACTTGAGTTCTAATTCGCGCCTTCAAACATATGTTAAAAAAATTATTAAGATTATCGAATATTGATTATTAAGTAATTAACACAAGTAACTTACAAATGCTTGTTTCGTCCAATCTGTCATCCAGTTTCCTTGATCATCTTGGTGTTTTTTCTCCCACGTGTCTAACGCCGAGGCTAAAGTCCCATCTTCCCTACTCTGCTGTTTTTATCAAAATATGAGTAATGTATTTATTGTGAAATAAATATTACAAAATTAAAATAAACTTACGTTCAAATATCGATGAGCCAAGAAAGAAATCGATCCTTGTGTGGACTTCGTTTTCTTGTTCTTTGAATTATCCCTGTTGCGATCAGAATTTTTCTGCAAATATTAAATTGCGTTATAATTCGATTTGGTATATAGAAGATAACATATTTTTTTTAATGATACATTACCTTCCAATCGTCAGTTGCGAACTTCTCTATCAATCATCTTTCTGATATCCTTTTGGGATTTCTTTCTTGGCGACATTTATTTGCCCGCAACATTTGCCTAAGAACGTCCCTGATAATCTAGACTTTTGGTTGCGCCTCATTTGCTTTGCATCGCGAATGATAGTCTGGTCAATCTGATGAGGAAAGCAACCCACCGGAAGCAGCTCCTCGGTCTCATTATCCTTGTACACGAAAGTGTACTCGGAATGAAGTGTGCTCAGAATATTGCCCAACATCTGGGGCGCCACTTCGTTCCAATCACAAACTGTGACGGGGATATGGACTTTCACCAAAGCGCCGACGCGGTTGTTGAATACTCCTACCTTTTTTTTTTTATTGTTTTCCTTACATCCTGGTAGAATGTTTGGTAGATTGGGTTCCACCTAACAACCTTCGCATCGGGTACCCCATGCGCTGCTTTTGCCGAAGTAGAGCAGGTCGTTGGTCCCTTTGTTTTCTTAAGATCTTGGGAACCCGGTGTCTCTAGCGGAGCCTCATCTTCACCTGCTCATGAACGGTGTAGCGGAGGCTCATCTCAACCTGCTCTACCTGCATCTGACATCCTGTGAGATGAAAACAATATTAGTAAATAAATATTAGTTTTCTATTTTAAAAAAACACGTGGACGGCACCACGGAATTTATTATTAACAAACCTCACATATGGCGGAGGAAAATCGTGGTTACATAATAGTAAATGATCATACTAACTAATCATCTATGCATATAATGTTAATATCCTCTTCTATATCGACATCAACATCTTCTCCCTCAAAAACGACCCGTCTCTCAATTTCCTCATCGTCTTCTTCATCATCGTCAACGACAGTCACTAATTCAGCTTCATCGGTTTCGTGTCGATGATTCAGACGCTCGATGTTTGACAACTCTATAGTCAATGGGATTGAGGCTGAGTTGGATGGGTCAACTTCAGGAATGTCCCAAATCCCTCGATGATAGCATTCCTGGACGATTTCCCAGTCGCCGCCTTTAACAAGATCTTCGATGTAAAAAACTTGTTTCATTTGAGTCGCGAGTACGTACGGCTCTTCTGTAAACCACTGTTGCGCGGTATAAGCACTCGTTTCTCTAGTAGTCTTATCGGTGTGCACTAGTCGGTTTGCATGATACTTATCACCGTACCAAATGCATTTGAATAATACAACACTATAGTTATGCCTATAGTTCACCACGATGACGTCTTCCATTAAACCATAGTAAGTGAAGTCATCCACCAGTACATAGACACCGCAATTTTGAGTGACTCGTTGATTATCGCGACGATGAGTGATGAACGTCACGCCGTTTACAAAGCAGCTCGGATATTGATAGGCGACTTGTAGGGAACCGATAGAAAGCGAATAGAGCTCGTCAACGAAACCAAGAAGGATAAAGAAGAAAAATCTTTGCATCCAGGGCACAATTCCGCTTCCAACTCAGCGAAGAGGTCTTCGACTTGCTCCTTTGCGCGCACCTCGCTCTGGGTCGGCTCCGTAGCATCGTCGAAATCCTCGTGATCCCTGATATCCTCCACAGAACCATGCAATCCTCTTATTCCTATCTGATCTGTTCCTCCGATGGAATCTTCTTCATGATGAAGGACGACAGGCTCGAGCTCGCCGTGATGATATCATTTTGTGTAGCCTGTGGTAAACCCCTTGTTCAGCAGATGATTCCTAACAACCCCGATGTCGTGCCATCTCACGTTGTTGCAAGGCTGCAAGGACACCGATATTTGTCATTTTCGTTAGGGAATCTTCTTGTAGCACGAATAAACTCGTTAACCCCGGTTTTGTACTGCAATGTCACCCGATTATTCTCCGTAATCCAATCTCTACTTGGATTGGACATTTCGCTGAATGAGAGTGAAAAATGAAAGTTGTGGATAGTTATTGATAAAGGACGGAGAACAACATTAAAGAGAGATTATGAATTGTATGTTATTTTGAAGTCGGATTGAATAAGTTGAGATTTTTTAGACTAAATGATTCGAAACTCTACCGAAATTTCGGCAGAGTGTCCCCTATTATACTGACAAACCAAAAACCTGTAAAATTATCTAAAGACATATGCAAACCATCCAGAACTATCCTACAAATTAGCTCAGCACTAAACCGACCCTCCATGGTTCATCACAACATTTTTTAAATAAAAAACCTAAATAAACAAAATATCACTAACTATCAAAACATGTCACAAACTATTTTTCTTATTTAAAGTTACAATTTCATTTCATGTTAAATCAACTAAACAAAACTAATCACAAATTCTTTAACTTAATTTTACCCTAAAGTTAATTTTATACTAAACATGTCACAAACTATCAAAACATGTCACAAAACACAATTAAAACATAATTTTAACCTAAACTAATCAAATTATTAAACATGTGAAAGTATCAATTACAATTACTAATCAATTTCAAAGTAGCATATTACAAGTACAATTTTAATTTCATTAACTAATTTTAAACTAAACAACCTATTCATGTAATTATTCGACTAATTACAATTCCTAATTGATAAATTACAATAAATCAAAACTAATTAAAACAAAACAAATTTAAACTAAACACTAACCTAAACACATTACTAAACATTAACATGATATCTAATTAATTACAATTACAATTAACATAAACTAATCAAAATTAAATTAAACAACCTAAACATATTACTAACTATCTAATTAACATTTACAATTATTAACTACCATTATATTAACTAACATTTACATTTACATACTAACACTTAACATTCTAAACAATTAATTACTAACATATCTATTTAATTAACTAACATTTACATACTAATTAACTAACTAATATTTTATATCAACTAGCCTAATTAATTAAACTAACTAAACTAACAACCATCTTATATAACAAACAATAAATTTTTTTTTTAAAAAGCTAGACTTACTTGGAACAGAGGCTCGGTGCAGCGGAAGAGCAGGTCGGTGAAATGGCCGAGGAGTGATCGAGGCAGCGACGGTTCGGTGCAACGGGGAGAGAGACTCGTCGAGGACAGCAGCATGACAAGGCTCAAAACAGCAGGGACGAGGATCGGGACAGCAGCAGGGATGAGGCAGATCGGGACAACAGCTTGACGAGGCTCCAAAAAGCAGGGACGAGGCTCGGGACAACAGTAGCCCTGCTCTCAGTTCTCGGTTCAGTCAAAGGGAAAATAAGAGATAGAGAGAGAGAGAGAGAGAGAGAGAGATAGAGAGAGGCAGTGAGGAATAGCTTACCGGGATTGCAGCGACGCCGAGGCTGAGCACGTGTCGAGGGAGCGGGGCTGTCGGGGCAAAAACGCCGAGGCTGTCGAGGCTGAGCACGTTTGAGAGAATGAGACAGTGTGAGGGAGTGAAAGAGAGAGAGAGAGAGAGAGAGAGAGAGAGAGAGAGAGAGAGAGAGAGAGAGATAGAGAGTGACGCAGAGATCAATGATGAGGAGAGTGAGATCAGAGAACTCCGCGGCGGCGGTCGGAAGCTCGATCGAAAGGGCCGAGGCGGTGCTGGTGAAAGCGTTGAAGACGAGAGAGCTAATGATGACCTGACGGAGAGAGTGAGAGTGAGGCAGAGAGAGAGCCGGAGAGTGAGAGTGAGCCGGAGAGTGAGAGGTCAGAGAGAGTGAGGCCGGAGAGAGCGTGAGGCAGAGATTTTGAGGTGGCTGTGGTGGTTGTGGAGGAGTTGGTGGTTGTGGAGGTTCGTGGAAGTGGTTGTGGTGGTTTGTGATGGTGGAGAGGTTGGAGCAGAGTAAAAATGAGCGGGAGAAGTTTTTTTTTTTTTTTTGGAGAAAATCGGCGGTTGTTATGAAGAAGACGAAGTGCAGAAGATTCGGTTTTATAGAAAAACCTAGATGCGAATAGTCGCACCCAATAAATCATTGGATGCGACTACTCGTACCTGATAATATTTAAAAAAATATTAAATCAGAATGCCATGTCATATAACTGGACGAAAAAATGAGGGGGGGATTTGAACTTCAGAAAAAATTTGAACAATCGGGTGCGACTTTGTCGCACCGGAAAGTTTGTTAAACTATCAGGTGTGAGAAGTCGCACCGGATAGTCAAAATGAAACTCAATTTCAGCGATATTTTTTTGTTTCCCGGCCGACAACCAGGTGCGACTAATCGCATCCGAAAGTCATTTAGATGCGACTTTTGGATGCGACTTGTCGCACCGGTCATGCGCATCAGAAAACCAAATTTGTAGTAGTGTAGATGATACCACTGTTCACTAATCCCTTTATGTATCTTAGGATCCATTTAACAGCTTGCCAATGTGCCTTTCCATGGTCACTCATTAACCTACTCACTAGACTTATAGTATAGGCCATATAAGGTCTAGAGCAGATCATAGAGTACATGAGGCTTCCCACAGCACTTTCATAAGGCACACATTGTTCATGTGAGTCTTTTCTTCTTCTGATTCAGGTCTTTGACTTGTAGACAGCTTGAAGTGTTAAGCTATGGGAGTGTTGATAGGCTTTGGCTCCACCATGTCAAGTACTTCTTCTAAAATAAGCCAAGTCTCTTAATCCTTCTATTTCTCTCAATCTCCATACACAGGATAACCTTGGCTTCTCCTAGGTCCTTCATCTGAAATCTTTTGCTGAGAAGACTCTTCAACCTGTTGATCTCTGACTTTTTCTTACTCATAATTAACATGTCATCTAAATATAGCAATAGATAGACATATCTAGCACCCTTTAGATTTTTGAAGTATACACACCAGTCATATTGGCTTCTCACAAAACCAATCTCCACCATGAACAAGTCAAACTTCAAATACCACTGCCTAGGTGACTATTTTAGGCCATACAAAGACTTATGAAGCAAACACACTTTTCCAGTCTTGTTTCCTAATCTCATATCCCTCAGGTTGTTGCATGTAAATGACTTCATCTAGATCTCCATATAACATCCATCTATTCTAGCTCCCAATCAAACATAACAACCATAGATAAGATAATACGAATTGACATGTGTTTGAACACTGGTGAGTAAATCTCATTGTAGTCAATCCATTCTTGCTGAGATAATCCCTTTTCAACAAGCCTAGCCTTAAACCTTGGCTTTTCCACTTTTGGGATTCCTTCCTTGAGCTTGAAGATCCATCTTGAGCCAATAATCTTCTTGTCATGTGGTTTGTCAACCACTGTCCATGTCTAATTTTCCTTAAGAGATTTTAGCTCATCTTCCATAGCCAGACTCCATTGCTCTCTATTATTGCTTTGAGTAGTCTTATACTCTCTTTGCCCTGTCTCTGATAAGATTGCAGTTGGTCTGATCTTCTGTCTGATTCTCTGCATCAGTGGCTTCTTCATCCTCATGCTCCTCTGGCTGTAGGGGTTGGTCTTCATTTAGATAATCTTGTTGATGAATATGTTTGTCTCCAGCTTCCTCAGGTGCAGCTGGATGTTGGCTATCTTGAACAGCTTGATCTTGAAGCTCCACCTCAACTAAAGGTGGAGATTGATCATCCTCTTCTGATAAGATGCCAAGGTCTGTAGTGGCCTTTCTTTCACTAAAATCTTCTTCTCTGAAAGTGGCATCTTTGCTCACTATGAACTTCCTGTGACC
This sequence comes from Urtica dioica subsp. dioica, assembly GCF_054948205.1. Taxonomy (NCBI): domain Eukaryota; kingdom Viridiplantae; phylum Streptophyta; class Magnoliopsida; order Rosales; family Urticaceae; genus Urtica; species Urtica dioica. The sequence continues at coordinate 34,630,367 of NC_142761.1, forward strand.
TGCCTCAAGGCACCACAACTTGAAGCCCTTGACTCCGTCTAGGTAGCCAATAAACACACATTTAAGAGCCCTTGGCTCTAACTTTTCCTGCTTGATGTGAGCATACGTTGTGCACCAAAAAGCCTTAGCTTTTGATAGTTGGTCTCATGACTAGATCACATATGCATTGGAGTCTTAAGATTGATGGTTGTGAAGGGACACCTGTTGATGAGATGGGCTGTAGTTTTCATAGCCTCAGCACATAAAGACATTGGTAGCTTGGCGTGTATGAGACAGCTCTTCACTCTCCCCATGATGGTCCCGTTGAATCTCTTAGCCATGCCATTCTACTGTGGGGTGTGAGCCACTAAGTGATGCCTTTGAATGCCATTCTCTCTGAAAAAGTTGTCAAAAGCCTTAGAGCAATATTCTAGTCCATTGTCTGATCTCAGATTCTTCACCTTCTTGCCACTCTGTGTCTTAGCCATTGCCTTCCATCCCTTGAAGGAGTTGAGAGCTTCATTCTTGTGTTAGAGGAGATATACCCACTGCCTTCTTGAGTAGTCATCTACTATGCTCATATAGTATCTGCTTCCTCCTAAAGATGGGACTTTGGCTGGGCCCCACAGATCACTGTGTATGTAGTCCAAGACCCCTTGAGATCTGTGATACCTTTTGCCAAATGTTACTCTGCAAGCCTCACCATACACACATTCTTCACAAAAATCTATGGTGTTAAGGTTAGTGTTACCAAGTAACCCTTGTTTTGACAGCCCAGAGATCCATTTTCCACTGACATGGCCTAGCCTCAAGTGCCATAATATAATCTAGATAGATTTTCCTTTGACACTAGCAACCAAACCAGTTGTTGTTTCACCAGAAAGAAAGTAAAGACCATTTTTTATAACTCCTCGAAGTACAATCTACACCTTTCTTTGGCACAGTCAAGATCCTATTTTCAAAGGTAAATTTGTAGCTTGATCTAACACACCTAGAGAGATGAGGTTCCTCTTTAGTTAAGGAATGTACCTTACTTTCTTTAGGATTTTCACATGCTCTTGGTGATTCCTGAGTCTGATGGATCTAATGCCAAGAACATCACATTGCTTGTCATTTCCAAGGAGTACCATGCCACCCTCAGGTTTGAAGTCTTCAAGCCATTCCTTCTTTGGAGTCATTGGGATGAACATCCACTATCAACCACCCACTCAATGCTTGGACGATCATTGGTCAACATCAAGGCTTCAACACTGTCATAGCCTTTATTTTCTGCCAATGATGCCTTTCTTGATTTTGAAGTAGAGGCTCCTTCATCCTTCTTCTCAGGGCAGTCTTTCTTCATGTGGCCCTCCTTGTGGCAGTTGTAGAATTTGAAAGTGAAGGGCTTATCTTGATTCTCCACCTTCTGATTTCCTTTCTTGGAATTCTTGGAAGGTTTCTTGTCTTGTTTCCCTCGAGCAAACAGGCCTTCAGATGGTGCTTTCTTCTCTCCCTTCGATTGCAGTGCTTTTGCCTTCAGTGCCAGTTGGACTTCCTCTAAGGTGATAGAGGATCGACCATATTTGATTGCATCCACAAAGTTTGCATATGAAGAAGGTAATGCGTTCAAGATCAGAATTGCCGGATCTTCATCAGGGGTTTCGACTTCAACGTTGGCGAGATCTATCACGATTCGGTTGAATTCATCAAGATAGTCTTCAATTGGCTTGTCTTCATAGATCTTGAATCCAAACAGCATGCCTTTGAGATCGATTCATCTTGACAGTGACATCTTCATGTATAGGCTCTGAAGCTTCTTCCACACGCCAATGGCGGTCTTTTCTTTAGCCACTTCTCGCAAGACCTTGTCTCCAAGATACAAGATGATCATGCTATAGGCGAGCTCGTTCATCTAGGAATTTTTCTCAGCCGTGACAGATTCAGCGTTTTGGCCACCGAATCAATCACCTTGGAGATTTTCATTTGTACAAGAATCGCCTTCATTCTCTGTCGCCACAACACAAAATTGCATTTGCCATTGAAGCGTTCGATCTCCATCTTTGTGATCCCCCTCGTGCCAAACTAATTTGTTGATAATGGATCTAATACCATTTTTAGTGAAACTTGCACAATCTAGACGACGAACCCTAGATTTCTTCTGGTGCACGCAAACTAGAAATGAAATACGCCAAACAAATCAAATGCGAAAACAACACGACACGAGTTTTACCCTAGTTCGGCAATGTGCCTACATCCAGCAATGAAGATCACAATCACTATCAAGTTCCGTTACACATTCTCTCACGCATAATTTCCCTCTTTGTGTTTAAACCCTTACAAAGATCACGCAATTGTGTTTCCCAAGTGTTTTTCAAATGACTAATGAGGAAGAAGTTACAACCAGCCTCTCTTCATTCTCCTCTATTTATGCAACACATTAGCTCATTAAAACCACGCGATCAATCTCAGTCGTCGATACCTTGCACAAGAAGCAACGTCTACTGTGATGATCGAATGGTCCTCCTAGTGTGATGATCCAACGGTCCTCCTACTGTGATGATGCATACTAGAGCCTCTGATGAAGTTCTACGACTGATCTTCAACAATCACCTTCAATAACGAGCTCCCCCACGTTGCGAAACTTGGTCAGGAAAAGAGCCAAAAACACCGCCTGAGGTTCTGCATCCATCGCCGATTTTGCTGCAATTCAGCCTCACCATATCCACATCAAATCCCCTTCACCATTCCTGGGGATAATCTCTTCTTCATCATTCTGGATTGCAGCGCTACTAGTCGATGACGATTAAAGGTTTAGCTGTTAGAATATTTTGGGACTACTAATGTTATAAATAAATGTGTTGAGGCCATTATTAATTAAAGGTCATTATATTTATATCTTTGATTTTATCTCTTGAATTAAATTGAGGATAAATTAAAGATTCAAAAATTCGTTGATATCACAGCATCCCATTTAATTCTCGACAATAATTTTTGTAGAAATCGATTACAGTTTGCAGTGAATTTAATTATGTGGGTTATGACTTTTGGTCTCTCTTTGTTTATCACGTTATATTGCTTTTGACGTTCGATAATCAATGTCAGTTAAAAACTTTGGTTTGCATTTTTTCGCTGTTTGGCCCTTCGGAGCGATATTTTATCAGTTTTTGCGTTTTTAAATATTGTCGCGTATAGATTCAGTGCACTTTAATTGTGTGTATTTATTGCAATGAATCGGTGGTCATTTTTTACAATTAAGATCTATGCATAGCATATTTATGGGTTTTCACGTTGCAGACGGAGTTGACCTTTGATTTTGAGAAAGGAATTGGTTTTTGCGACATTGCATTTTAACTCTGATACTGCTTGGCAATATGCACATATGGTGGTTTCTTTGCGATTATGGTGCATCCCTTTTTATTTTGGCTTGAAGATTAATATTCATTTTTACTGAACATGGAGATTAGGGATGGCAACGGGTACGGATAAAATCGGGTACACCTATTCCGTTACCCGTACCCGTTATAATTTTTTACCCGTTACTCGGACCCGTTTACCCGAATTTTGAGACGGGCCAGGTAACGGGGATATCCGCCGAGTAAGCGGATTAAAAATATTGAACTCGTTACCCGTTTACCCGGATTAAAAAAAGGGTAGCGGGTCGGGTAGACCCGCTTACCCGTTTATCCGTTTATAAAATAAAAATCCATTAACAACGTAAAGTTTAAAAATAATAAAATTTAGATGAAAAATATCAAAGTGCTACTACAATATAAAGAACATTAAAATTCAAAATAAATAAATAAAAAATACAAAAGAAGTGTTCATTGCAAAGTGATCATCTTCATTGTAAATTTGGTCATCTTCATTGCAACATATAAAAATTTATTATCTTTTTAAATATTTAAAAGTTAACGGGTCGGGTCCCGGGTAACCGGGTACGGGATGACTATATTCGTTACCCGTACCCGGACCCGTTAAAACCTTAACGGGTAACCGTTTACCAAAAAGAATGGGTATTACCCGACCTGAATAAATCGGGTAACGGGCCAGAACGCGGGTAACAGATCAAATTGTCATCTCTAATGGAGATCATTGAGTTTGGGTTTTCAAATTCAGTCGTACCTGACAATTAGGATACGTACATATATTTTTTAGTTGTATATTTAATTAAAAATAACAAAAAATTCGCTGTGTAGCCATCTTTAAGGTTTGCAATTTGGTTTTAGCTAACCTTTGGTTAATTTCATGTAAATAGCCATCTTGTTTACGTGGCATCTCATTAATTGAAATAATTTTACACCTTTGCCCTTATTAATTATAATTTAGGCAGTTTTTTTTTTTTTTAATTTTGAATCAAACCTATTAGGAAAGTAGTTAACCTGCTTTTTTTGAATTTTTGGATGTGTGGATATGGAGAAATTTCAGCGTTGACTTAACTAATTTGTTTCATTTAGGCAGTTTTTTTTTTAAATTTTGAATCAAACCGATTAGGAAAGTAGTTAACCTGACTTTTTTTTGAATTTTTGGACGTGTGGATTTGGAAAATATTCTTCATTTATTGATATTATTTTGTTTTCCATATATTCATAATTTTAGAACATCCAAAATATTTCTAGAATTTTTTCCAGTTTATTTTCACGAATATATTGTAAATATTCTTTGTATTTACAATGAATATACTGTAAATATGTTTTGTATTTACACGAAAATACTGTAAATATGCTTTCTATTTACACGAATATATTGTAAATATGCTTTATATTTACACGAATATACACTATCCGAACAAAAATGAATCATCATATTCTGTACAAACAAATAACCATTGAAACTCATCTTCCTTGTGTAGCAAATTACCGACCCATCTTCCTTGGGCATCATAGCCTTCTCGCAGGCCTTTTGCAATCCCGGTCATTTAACAACCTAGAATCATGGTGTTCCACATGTAAGTAGGCTTTGTCGGAGTTCGTGCCGACCTTGAAAACACTCACCGGGGAGGAATCGGCGGCTGTGACCTTGAGCGCCATTGTCATGGAGGAATCACGGGCTGTTTCTCGCGGCCAAGATCTCGTTCAGAGACAACCTCTTTTTCTCCACAAGGCTCGCCAATCCTTCGGCCTCGCCAATCGTGACGCGCCGCGGCCTGGAAGAGCTGTGACGGCGGTGGTGGTGGAGGAGTCGGTGTTCATGCACGGAGGGCTTTGGCAGAGCACGTGGATTATGGCCTGGAGCGCATGAGCAGAGAGGTGAGGGAAGAATTCTAATTTATGAAGATTTAATATTTCTTTACGCTGAAGGGATAATGAGAGAGGGGTTAGATATGCATTTATGGAGTTTTAAATGCTCCCTTGATTTATGCGAGGTAGTTATGGTCGAAACTCTTTTTCCATTTAAATTATTACGTTGAAAATAATGGGCGGGAGTCATTTAAGGTCATTCACGTCTTTTAACTTGCTGTAAATAGATTGCTGTGGCTATTAACAGAAAATTAACAGAAGGCTGGCTAAAACCAAAACCCTTATAACCGTATGGCTATATACCTATATAACCCTAAAAATAAAGGCACATTTCAGGAGTGCATGTACGCATTGATGCATATACATACTGAATTTAGTTTTGGCTATTTCAATTAATGATAATATATAAATATATATATATATATATATATATATATATATATATATATATATATATATATATAAAATTTGTCCATTATTCCTTATAAACATTTGAAATTAAAATTTCGTTAAAGCGACATCTCTTATCCAGATTGTTGATGAACAATTTTGAATGTTGTGTATATGTATTATTATGCGGATACTAGTGAGGCCAAAAAAAAATTAGTGACTGGCCAAATTAGATATACACATTTGAGATGATAAACATGTAACTAGGGATGACAATTTCGTGTTCGTGTCATGTTAATCGTGTTTGCATAAATAATTGCTAGAACCAGATCTAATCCTTTATTAACCGTGTTTGAAATATAGATCCAATCTAGATTCAAATCCGACCATTTATTTTTTGTACAGATCCATAACTGTTAAATTAAACCGTTTAATATCTTGTTAAATGGGTATTTAACCGTGTTTAGACATTTGAACTCAATTTATTGTGATATAATTATAAAAAACATAACATTCATAAGATCGGAATTGTCCTCTTTCTTTTTTGCACTAACTATGACCAAAATAAGAAGTTCAATGATAACCAAGACCATAAGTTCAACACTACCGAAAATTAGAAGTTCAACAATCACATAACCAATACACAAATTTACATTCACATATTCAATAAATACAAAACGATTGACTCTCTAATCAATACACATACGATTTAAAGAAGCTGAAAACCTAGCAAATGTAATAAGTTCAAAAGAAACACAAAAATCGAGTTCTAAAATCGGATTCAAAATCAAAGTTAACAATAGCAAGGTTAAAAATCGGTTTATAATCTAGGTTTTATTTTACCTTGTGATTGAGAGAACAAACGAGGCGACGAACAACGACTGCGACCACCACTTTGAAGAAAACGAAGGGACTCCAACCACCACTGTGAAAAAATCAAAGAGTCCACACTCGCACCACTGTGAATCCGAAGACGAAGAATGAAGAAGAAGGAGGAAGAACAAAGAAGAAGGCTGGCAACAAAGAATGACCACGAAGAAGAAGCTGACGACGAAAAACGACTGTTAAGAAGAAGCCGGCGACGAAGATCAAAGAAGAAGCCGGCGACGAAGATCGAAGAAGAAGCCGGCGCCTAATAACGACTGCAAAGAAGAAGTCAGCGACGAATTAAAACCACGAAGAAGAAGCCGGCGACGAATAACGACCACGAAGAAGAAGCGGCGATGATTCTCTCTCTCTCTCTCTCTCTCTCTCTCCAGACCACGATTTTCCTTTCTCTTTTTTTTGCAAAATTTATTTCATGTTTCTATCCTAATCTGAGTCACGTGCCTAACTAATACTTTTGTTTTTCCTTTATTCTTTTCTTTATTTTTTGAATTTTTTGACAAAAACAATTTGGAAAAATATCAACAAGAAAACGAGGGAAACTAATGAAGGGTATAGTAAACAAAGTATTAAATTGAAATTTTATGGAGAAAATAGAGGGAATGTTATGGAGGGATATCAAATATAAATATTAGTCTAATTATTTATAGTTTCATGAAATAATAATAGAAATTTATAATGATGTGAATACTACATATGCCTTCATCTTCTTATTTATTAAAATTTCTCGGTTTCTTATGAACTACTAATGTTAACTCTGGGTTGACTAAATCTGAAACATAAAACACTTGAGTGACTTGAGAGGCCAAAATAAATTAATCATTTTCGTAACTTGTCTGTCTAAAGTCGACAATTGTAACTCCTTCACTGCCAACTTTAACATGATTGTTTTTCTCCCATTTACACTTGAATATGGAAACTCGCATACACATCGATAAATCATCGACCAACGGTGCCAAATACACATCGATATTGTTTCCCAGTTGGCTTGCTCTTGATATAAGGAATGTTAACATCAAGAACTTTCCCTACATACACAGCTTTAGAGAGTGATTGTAGTTCACAAGTATAACCAGTAAAACACTCTATTTACTACTCATCATGCTGAGCGGGTTCATACCATCAGACGCTAAACCAAGACGCAGATTTCAGGGATCAACACTAAAATCTTTATAGTCTAATAAGTCGAAGGATTTTCATTGTGAAGCATCAGCAGGGTTTCAATGTCTCATCATCGATTCGGTTTTCGGAGTGCCAAACCATGTTTTTTCGCATGTTTGGCACTGTTATACATTCGTCGAAAGCACAGAATTGGAGAAATGTACCAAAATTAATTAAATATAGTTTTACATAAATCAATAATAAAGAACAAATATAGGTTACATGTAATTGCTAGTCAAAGAATAAATTACCTTGTTCTGGAACACCTTTGATGTCGTCACATGACATTTTACCCTTCTTCCACCTTTACTCCTTGCATGTTGGACATTCACCTAGATATTCATAGTTATGTCTATATAAAACACAATCATTTGGGCACGCATGAAACTTCTCGTATTTCATGCCTAATGTGCTCAAAGTCTTCTTTGCATCATACATATTTAAAGGAACTTTATTGTCTTTCGGATAGGCTTTTTTAAGTGTTTCCAACAATGGTGTAAAACTAGTGTCTATCCAACCACTGACGCATTCAAATGGAACAATGTAACTAAAAATTACAATTTTGAAAAGCTTGTACAACCTTCGTATAATGGTGTCTCCGCACTAATCATCATTGACTGAAAAAATTCCGGCTGTTCAACAAAATCTTCCTCCAAATCATTCCTCATTTCACATATAACATCAATATCATCTTCAACATCCTCATCTTCATCATTTATCGTAGAACAAAAAATCTCACCATGGTAGCACCATCTTGGATACGAGTTCATCATTTCATACGCAAAGAAATGGGTCTGAACAACATCAAGCGAAAAATGTCTATGATTTCCACATCGAATACAAGGACAACGAATAGATTTCACGTCCATCATATTCTCTCTAGTGAAACCACATACCTCATCTATGATTTTTTTATATATCTCGTTTAATCTATTCTCCCACATCCATTTTATAGTCTTCATTGAAAGAAAACACTAGATTTTGGGAAAAAAATACTCATTCTAATTAGTAAACTATGCAATAGAACCACATTCATAGCAAGTTAAAAGGAACTTAACAAATTTGGATGTGTAGTTGAGAGTTACTAATGAGGACAATGCAAAATGAGTCGAAATGGTATTTGGAATAATTTCCGAGTAAGGATTTAAGATTTCTAAGTGAAAAAAGTCGATAAATGATAATTTATATCATCAGTCTCATGTTGCTCGTCGCGGTGAGATTTATACTTACCCGTGGAGAGTGTTTATACAACGCTTATTGAAATGTTGTAGAAAGATAGATACTTGCCGCAGTGACAAATAGCCATCGCCGCGACGAGATGGTTACTGAGAGCAATGAATTTCATCTCGCCGCATCGATATATAAAACCTGCCGCGGCGAGAACATATTTTTGATTTCCCAAATTTCTCGCCGCGGCAAAAAAAAATATATAGCAGCGGCAAAATGGAACCATGGATTTTGAAATTGTTTAGCCGCAGCGACATGTATTTCTTGGTTACTATTATACTCGCCACGCCAAGATTTATACTTCACCGTGGCGAGTGCAGTTCCAGACAACCATTTCACAGCAGTGAAATTTAGCCTTCGTTGCAGCAAAAAAGTTACTGAGAGCACCCTTTTTTGGAGAAGATAATCTCACCGCGGCGCTCTTTATTTTCATGCCACGGCGAGAAAGTTGTTGAGACTAATATTTTTAATTTCCTAGATTTTCTTCGCCGTGGTGAGCAATATACATAGCCGCAGCGGGAGCTTCTACAACACTTAATATATCCGTTGTAGAAAGGCTCTCCGTGATGAGAAAGAGACGTTGCAGCGGCAAGGATTCTACAAATCTTATTTAATTGTTGTAGAAGTGTTTAAAAAACTAAAAATTTCATGTTTTCTTAAATTCCCTCTTGAATTTCAGAGTTATTTCCCTCTCTTCTTCATTATTCTTCTTCTTCACTCTCTCTCTCTCTCTATCTATTTTTCTCTTTTCTCTCTCTGCCACCTTCTCTCTTAAGCCACCACCACCCTCTTCTCTCGGCTACCAACTCATCTTTTCTCGGCCTTCTTCCCAATCGTCCAAGCCGCCGCCACCCTTTTCCATCAGCGTTCTTCTCTCGGCCATTGTTGCCTCTTCCATCGGCCTTCTTCTCTCAGCCACCGATGCCCAATTATCTCGGCCCTCTTCTCTTGACCCGGGCCTCTCCTCATTGTCTCCGACTCATCTTCTCTCAGCCCTCTCCTATCCTGCGTCGTTTGAACCCATGCCACGTCCTTTCTGGTGTTGGAATCGATCTAGGGTTTAAGAAAAAGTTTAACGCTTCGTTAAGCGGCGGAATTTTAAAAATTTTCTTTTTAAGTAAAACTAGTTTTTACTAACCTAGACAAGAGCATGTGCATGTAAATAAAAACTAATATGAGCTATTAAAGTTACTAACCTTTCTTGAAGCTTGAACCTTGTAGAAGCTTTTGGAAAGTTGCAACGCTCGTCTCCCCTCGCAGCACGTCTCTCTTTCTTTCCTCGGCACCTCGAGCAACCACGAAAGTTTCTATCACTAAATCACTCGAAAAGAAGGAATCAGTGAGTGGGCACTTTTAAACACTACGACTTAAGAACGAGTCTCGAAGTCGCAGAGCTAAACACTAGGTCGAGTGAGGACCTAGGTGCCAAGACAAGAAATAATCGAAAATAAACTAGAGAGAGAGAGAGAGGAAGGGGCGGCCAAGTCTAGAGAGAGAAGCTCTCAATCTCTAAAACTTTGCATGAATGAAAAGTGTGGAATGAGGCTCCTATTTATAGGAGAGGTCTCACCTTCAATAAGGTAGTTTCCTCTTCTATAGAATATCACATATTCATGAGCCAATTTCCCTTTTCCTTCAAAGAGGTGCACGTCCAAGACAAAACAAGTAAGTCCTTGGATTTGTTTCCTCTTTTGTTTGCTTCTCTCTTGACCACATTTGGGCGCCCACCATGTTTCCTCTTAGGGGAAATTTGTTTCCTCTTTTTCTTTTGGCAAGTATCTTGATACATTTATGCACAAAATATTCTCTCTTCCTATTGGTATTATGGGCGCCTATCACCTTCTAGAAGGGGCTTCTAGAAGCTTTTCTATTTTGTTCATGACAACATGAAAAATGCCCATTAAGAATTTTCAATAAAATTCTTATGAAATGAAATTAATCCACAAGGCCCAATTAATCATATTATGGCCGAGTGACATTAAGTCATCAAATGAACTTGTCAAAAAATTTATTGACATTCATTTCATCCTTTGTCTCAAAAGACAAAAATACCCTTTTGACTATTTTCGTTCTTGTTTTGACTTAGCTTCCAGTTTAACTATTCCTATCGATGTGATTCGTGACAGTGACCTCATGGACCCAAATGAACAAAGCTTTAGCTAAACACTTGGACTCAAAAGTTCACAAACCTTTTCCAAGTTTAGCTTAATACCACCTGACTCCACTAAAGAGCTGACACTGAAAATCTCTCGGTTCAAATGAATTTGTTTTCTACTCAAGAATTCGACCTAATTATAATGAGCGGATCCACTGAATATTATCTATGCTACCCTTCATGAATGTCATCAGCTAGTCGGGATTTACTAAATTACCATTTTACCCTTCTAGCTGTTATTTCCTCAACTCCTTTGTCGCTTGTGAATAAGTTAGAAACAATGTATTGACGAGGAGCTAACAAGTCACATTGTTTCATCCAAAAGAGTCAGGACTCAATTTGGACACTGGCCAGTTCATTTATTCACACTCCAAGGAACAAAGCATGAGGTGACATACATTGCATTTCAGCAATCTTGTACATGAATTCCATATCTATGAGAACTTCACAAAGTTACTCATGACATACTCACAACTTAGTATTTCACCAATAGGCCCTGTTCGGAATGACATAGTGAGTCCGAACTCTGACTTTCTCAAATGAGAATACTAAGGTGTGAAATGGCATGTCTCATTTCAGGATTAAGGTAAGCATGATGCAATTCATACATAGTGACTTCGAGACATAAGAGGTTAAATGGTTTGTTCTTATATTGTCTCTAGAAGTGCACTGGTCAATTCAGTACCTTCGGAAGATACCTAGAAGAACTATAGAGTCTCCAACTCTCAATGCCTCATAACCAGACATCATAGATTCTTCTAACAATCATACTGAGGTCAATAGTCCTTTGACCCTAAGATTGCGAATATATCGTTTTAAGCAAACTACGAAGAGTTTGTTCATGCAAATCTACATTTGTCTCTTCGTAAGTTGTTAAGTTTGTTTACGGACTAAAAGACTAAGGTTTTATCATAAAGCTTCAAACAAAGAAAGAATGAATGAACGTTTCAACTTTATTATTAATGAATAAGCAATTACAAGCAAGAGTCTTCGTAAGACTATATGACATCAAATGTACATAAATAGACACTACTACTCTTCTTGTGGGCACCATTGACAACATCTGGCGTCCTTCAAACTCACACCTCTCTCTATTCTGTGGTGTCCTCTATTCTCCGACGCCTTCAACCTTGCCTTGCTCGCCCAACCACGTCATCACCACCACATCTCGCTCTTAACCATGTCTCTACCTCCGATTAAGTTTTTTAGTGTTTCAAATTTGTATTTTTGTTAGAACTTGGGTTGAAACTCCACCGTGGTTGTATGTAATTTGAGATTTTCTAAAATTTTAGTTTTAATGTCTTAAAATGATGTTTAAATGGAGATAGAATTTGATATTGTGTTTAAATTAGAATGAAACGGTGTTGCATATTACGTTGAATTGAGTTTTTATTTGAAATTGAGTTCTTTATTGCAATTGAGATTGAATTTGAGAATGTTTTAACTTCGGGAATTATGGTTGAATGTTTTGTATGTGTATTCTTTTGTAGAATTTAGCTTGAAAATGTTGATATTTTGTTGGAATTGAGTTTTTGTTGGATTCAGAATGAAATTGTGTTGTAATTGAGTTTGGATTTGATATTGTATGGAATATAGAATGAAGATGTTTAAAATTGTGTCTGGATTTGTGTTGAAAATAGCTTTTTTTTATTGTGTTTTGCGTTTTTTTTCTTAGATATAATGTCTACTACTAGTACTACTATCGATTGTAGTAATAAAAAAGAAAACTAGAAGATTTCTCAATAGCGAAGGTGTGGGAAAAAGAAAAATACTCTTATGCCATGAGTTAATAAGTGTAAAACTCTTGTAAAAAATATAAAAATAGAATCTGATAACAAAGGGCAACCAATGGGTAAGGAGGGTGATGAGGTGTCGAGCTATTTTGGTGTTAGCTAGAGAACACGTTCCAATCACAATGCTCGATTGGAGATTAATAGAGAATATGCAATTGAAGGAACGGATTTGGAACGAAATATGTGAAGGATTTACGGTTGGTACAGATAGAAAGGAAAATTATCTTGAGAGGGTGGGAGAAGCGGCAAGGTTATTCCATCACGAGTTATATAGTGATCATCTCAAAACACGATCAACGAACCAAGATCCTTCAAGAGACCGGAGAGTGTTTTCAAATTCCTCTCAAACATCACCAAGGAAGATTGGATAAAATTTGTTGAGTATAAATGAACCGAGTTATTCAAACACAATCATCGAAAAATGGGAAAACACAAGTACCGAAAAATGTGTACAAATCTTGCACCAAACGAAATGAATATAAAAAATTTGATCAAGAAAAGGTAAGATTTATATATTTATTTGTTATTTAATATTTTGTAATTATTAATTAATTTATTGTTTATTTATTGTTGTCGCTGTTTTTCGGACAACTTTTAGGAGTCACAGACGGTCAGACCCAAGGCCGGATTAAGTGGTCTCGTCTTGACTCGAGCGTGTCGGACTTGATATCTCAAGTCGTCCCTTAGCTGTTGGTGATGTCAATTTCGTCCAGGCACCTGAAAAGCAATCAGGAGGGTGTGAACTACAAAGGGAAAACAGAGGGGTTGCCTCTGTTTACCTCTCCGACGCTCAACATTAGTGGGATTGAGGTGGATAAAGAGGGTTTAAGTGTTTAGAGGCCGAGACTTGAGAGAAACGAGCGAGGTACGAGTTCGACAGCGTTTCAGTACTCAAGAATGGATTACCTGGATTAGGGGAAAGACCCCTGTATTTATAGGCGACCAAAGGGCGTTACGAACAACCTCTTGGCCGAGGGACGGCTCTGACTCGGCCATGGAGGCCATGGACGGCTCAGACTCGGCCACGGACGGCTCAGACTCGGCCACGGACGGCTCTGACTCGGCCATGGAGGCCATGGACGCCTCTGACTCGGCCATGGAGGCCATGGACGGCTCTGACTCGGCCATGGAGGCCATGGACAGCTCTGACTCGGCCATGGACGGCTCTGACTCGACCATGGAGGCCATGGACAGCTCTGACTCGGCCATGGAGGCCATGGACGGCTCTGACTCGGCCATGGAGGCCATGGACGGCTTTGACTCGGCCATGGACGGCTCTGACCCGGCCATGGACGGCTCTGACTCGGCCATGGAGGCCATGGACGCCTCTGACTCGGCCATGGAGGCCATGGACGCCTCTGACTCGGTCATGGACGGCTCTGACCCGGCCATGGATGGCTCTGACTCGGCCATGGACGGCTCTGACCCGGCCATGGACGGCTCTGACTCGGCCATGGAGCCCATGGACGCCTCTGACTCGGCCATGGAGGCCATGGACGGCTCTGACTCGGCCATGGAGGCCATGGACGGCTCTGACTCGGCCATGGAGGCCATGGATGGCTCTGACTCGGCCATAGATGGCTCTGACTCGGCCATGGAGGCCATGAACGCCTCTGACTCGGCCATGGAGGCCATGGACGGCTCTGACTCGGCCATGGACGGCTCTGACCCAGCCATGGACGCCTCTGACTTGGCCTTGGAGGCCATGGATGGCTCTGACTCGGCCATGGACGGCTATGACCCGGCCATGAAGGCCATGGACACCTCTGACTCGGCCATGGACGCCAGGGATGCCTCTGAGGTGGCCACGGCGGCGAGGGCCGGCTCTGAGGTGGCCGTGCGCCGGGAGAGACTCGGGGAGGCCGCTATCGTGGCCGTCGTCGTCCTACCGGGCCGGGACGGACCGGTAACATTAGCCCCCCGAGTTTCCGGTCTAGCGTAGGTCGAGTGGAAACTCAAAATCTACGCTTTCGTGCGGATGCGGGATTAACGCTCTCGGGTTTACGACACGGGGGACGGCCTTTGCGCGTCGCGAGGGACGACCTTTGTGCGTCACGAGGGACGGCCTTTGTGTGTCACGAGGGCGGCCTTTGTGCGTCGTGAGGGACGGCTTTGTGCGTCACGAGGGACGGCCTTTCTGCGTCGCGAGGGACGACTTTTGTTCCGGGTTGATCGTGTGTGGCTTATTTTCTCGACCTACCAATGAAGGCGTGATCGATTTTCACGGCTTTACTGTGTGCGGCTTATTTTCTCGACCTACCAATGAAGGCGTGATCGATTAGCACGACTTTATTATGCGTGTCTTATTTTCTCGACCTACCAATGAAGGCGTGATCGATTTGCACGGCTTGGGCCTCGGGGGGCCTCGGTGTCACGTTTGTGTGACCGGGTTTTCCGCAGACGCTGGCTAGACCAGGTACGTCCGGCGGATGCAAGCCTTTGAAACCCATTTGTGACTCGCTGCCTTTTGGCTCACGAGCTGGGCGGCGAGCGCGGTGCCACATTTGCGTGGCCATGTTTCCCGTGGACGCTGGCTAGACCAGGTACTTCCGGCGGACGCAAGCCTTTGAAACCCATTTGTGACTCGCTGCCTATCGGCGACGAGCTGGGCGGCGAGCGCGGTGCCTCATTTGTGTGGCCAGGTTTCCCGTGGATGCTGGCTAGACCAGGTACGTTCGGCGGACGCAAGCCTTTGAAACCCATTTGTGACTCGCTGCCTATCGGCGCACGAGCTGGGCGGCGAGCGCGGTGCCACATTTGTGTGGCCGGGTTTCCTGTGGACGCTGGCTAGACCAGATACGTCCGGCGGACGCAAGCCTTTGAAACCCATTTGTAACTCGCTGCCTTTCGGCTCACGAGCTGGGCGGCGAGCGCGGTGCCACATTTGTGTGGCCGGGTTTCCCGTGGACGCTGGCTAGACCAGATACGTACGGCGGACGCAAGCCTTTGAAACCTATTTGTAACTTGCTGCCTTTCGGCTCACGAGCTGGGCGGCGAGCGCGGTGCCACATTTGTGTGGCTAGGTTTCCCGTGGGCGTTGGCTGGACCAGATACGCTCGGCGGACGCAAGCCTTTGAAACCGATTTGTAACTCGCTGCCTTTCAGCTCACGAGCTGGGCGGCGAGCGCGGTGCCACATTTGTGTGGCTAGGTTTCCCGTGGACACTGGCTAGACCAGATACGTCCGGCGGGCACAAGCCTTTGAAACCCATTCGTAACTCGCCGCGTATCGGGTCACGAGCTGGGTGGCGAGCGCGGACTCGGGACTCAACTCGAGGACTCATGTAGAGCCTGCACAAGGAGTATCAGTCGACTTGTGGACTCGGTACTCAACTCGAGGACTCGTGTTGAGCCTGCACGAGGAGTTACGTGAAGAGTCGGCACGAGGAGTATTAGTTGACTCACGGACTCGAAAATCAACTCGAGGACTCATGTAGAGCCTGCACGAGGAGTTACGTGAAGAGTCGGCACGAGGAGTATCAGTCGACTCGTGGACTCGAACTCGACTCGAGGAATGAACTCATCTCGAGGAGACATGTAGAGTCGGCACGAGGAGTATCAGTCGAACGTGGGCTCGAACTCGACTCGAGGAATGAACTCATCTCGAGGAGACATGTAGAGTAGGCACGAGGAGTATCAGTCGACTCGTGGACTCGGGACTCAACTCGAGGACTCATGTAGAGCCTGCACAAGGAGTATCAGTCGACTTGTGGACTTGGGACTCAAGTCGAGGACTCATGTTGAGCCTGCACGAGGAGTTACGTGAAGAGTCGGCACGAGGAGTATCAGTCGACTCGTGGGCTCGAACTCGACTCGAGGAATGAACTCATCTCGAGGAGACATGTAGAGTCGGCACGAGGAGTATCAGTCGACTCGTGGACTCGGGACTCAACTCGAGGACTGAATTCAACTCGAGGAGTAATGTGCAGACCGTCTCTCTTTGGGGCCTCCGGCCTAACCATCGGCCCCTTGATTGAGTTGTTGTTGAGTTGTTTTGATTGAGTTAGCCCAACTCGGTTGGGCGAACTGACGAACTGAATCCAAAGACGTTTGGACGAAGTGATGAAGTCATTCCTGCTCGACTAGACGAAGTGACGAGCTCGACTAGACGAAGTGGCGAGCTCGACTAGACGAAGTGACAAGCTCGACTAGACGAAGTGGCGAGCTCGACTAGACGAAGTGACAAGTTCGACTAGACGGCGTGGCGAGCTCGACTAGACGAAGTGAAGAGCTCGACTAGACGACGTGGCGAGCTCGACCAGACGAAGTGACGAGCTCGACTAGACGACGTGGCGAGCTCGACTAGACGAAGTGGCAAGCTCGACTAGACGAAATGGCGAGCTCAACTAGACAACGTGGCGAGCTCAACTAGACGAAGTGGCGAGCTCGACTAGACAAAGTGACGAACTCGGCTAGACGACGTGGCGAGCTCGACTAGACAAAGTGACGAGCTTGACTGGACGACATGGCGAGCTCGACTAGACGAAGTGGCGAGCTCGACTAGACGACGTGACGAGCTCGACTAGACGAAGTGACGAGCTCGACTGGGCGACGTGGCGAGCTCGACTGGGCGACGTGGCGAGCTCGATTGGGCGATGTGGCGAGCTCGACTAGACGAAGTGACGAGCTCGACTAGACGACGTGGCGAGCTCGACTAGACGAAGTGGCGAGCTCGACTAGACGACGTTGCGAGCTCGACTAGACGAGGTGATGAGCTCAACTAGACGAAGTGACGAGCTCGACTAGACGACGTGATGAGCTCGACTAGACGAAGTGACGAGCTCAATTAGACGACGTGACGAGCTCGACTAGACGAAGTGACGAGCTCGACTAGACGACGTGGCGAGCTCGACTAGACGAGGTGATGCGCTCGACTAGACGAAGTGACCAGCTAGTCGGCACGAGGAGTATCAATCAACTCGTGGACTCGAACTCAACTTGAGGACTCATGTAGAGCGTGCACGAGGAGTTACGTGAAGAGTCGGCACGAGGAGTATCAGTCGACTCGTGGATTCGAACTCGACTCGAGGAATGAACTCATCTCGAGGAGTTATGTGAACATTGTCTCTCTTTGGGACCTCCAGCCTGACCATCGGCCCCTTGGGACTTATTTTTTTTTTTATATTTTTATTATTATATTTTTTTTATTTTTGAGTTGTTTTTGATTGAGCATTGATCCCCATTAGCCCCCCGAGTTTCTTGCGTTTGTGAGACGAAGGCCAAGAAACTCTCGTGTTGGAGGTGTACAATAGAGTGTGTTGACATGTGTAGAATAATCCTTTATTGCAGTAAGGAGGTCGTTACAAGTTTTCATGGCACTTGGCCTTCTTTGGAAAAGGAAAATTACATAATTGAAATGAAGCGATTACAAAGTCGAGTGAGTCCGGGCATGAGTTTAAGGGTGCAAGCTGCGACAGTCACGGCTTGCTAGTGTACGCGACAAATTCCTTGATGTCCCCACTTCGAATTAGGGAATCAATTCGCTTCCTAAGCTGGTAGCATTCTGTCGTTGCGTGCCCGTGGTCTCGATGATATTCTCATTGTTTGCTCCTGTCCCTCGTCGCGGGGTCCGTCTTTAACGGGGCCGGCGAGCCTAGCTTCTCCCTGTGTAAGCTCAGGATCCGGTCGGGCGTCGCATTGAGTGGGACGAAGGATTGCTTCGGGGCCGGAGAAGGATGGTCATTAGGGACCCGACCATTTCTATGCCTCTTCCTTCGCGAGCCGAGACCGCTGGTCGGTGCCATGAGTGTGGCGGCGCGTTTCTTGTTGGATGCGCGGTCGGCAACGTTGGGTGGTTGATGTTCCAAGACGACTTCTCTCTCGATCCCGCGTTGGGCGTTGAGTTTTTCTCTCAAGTCGCTCCCATGAGATTTCTTTCGGGAATTGAGGCGATCTCTCAAGTCTCCGGTGGCCGTCCCTATCACTTTAGGCGAGGGGACATCATTCGAGTGACGTCCTCGACAGGCACCACGGCCATTGACATCGTCACCTCCTCGGGGGTTTTGGACGCGGATGGTGAGCTTGGAGCGTCCCTTTTGGGACCTAGAGGTCGAGTGTCCCCGAGTATTACTCGACACTTGACGCCTTGACGTGGTCGCCAGAGGGTGTCCCTTCGAGGGCGCGTGCGCGTGCTCATTAGAAAGTTGACGTCTAGATGCGGTCGCCCGAGGGTGTCCCCTTGGAAGCGTGCGCGTGCGTCCACTTTCATGAACAGTGTTGGAATTGATCTAGGGTTTAAGAAAAAGATTAAATGCTTCGGGAAGCGGCGGAATTTTAAAAAATTTCTTTTCAAGTAAAAACAGTTTTTACTAACCTAGACAAAGAAGCAAGTACATGTAATTAAAAACCAATATGAGCTAAGAGTTTACTAACCTTTCTTGAAGCTTGAACTTTGAAGAAGCTTTTGGAAAGTTTGCAACGCTCGTCTCCCCTCGCAGCACGTCTCTCTTTCTTTCCTCGGCACCTCGAGCAACCACGAAAGTTTCTATCACTAAATCACTCGAAAAGAAGGAATCAGTGAGTGGGCACTTTTAAACACTACGACTTAAGAACGAGTCTCGAAGTCGCAGAGCTAAACACTAGGTCGAGTGAGGACCTAGGTGCCAAGACAAGAAAAAATCGAAAATAAACTAGAGAGAGAGAGGGGATTTTCGGCCACAAGTTCTAGAGAGAGAGTCTCTCAAATCTCTTAAACTTGGATGAATGAATTGTGAAGAAAAGGGGCTCCTATTTATAGGAGAGGTCTCACCTTCTATAAGGTAGTTTCCTCTTCTATAGAATATCACATATTCATGAGCCAATTACCTCTTTTCCCACTTGAGATGCTCGGCCAAGGATGCCTTCTAGAAGGCTTGGATTTGTTTCCATTTTTGTTCCTTGCCTTGCCTTGTCTCTCTCTTGGCCGATTACCCTAGTGCATGCATATGCAAATTTGTTTCCTCTTTTTCTTTTGGCAAGTATCTAAATACATTTATGCACAAAATAAACTCTCTATCCTTGGGTATTATGGGCGCCTATTCTCATCTAGAAGGAGCTTCTAGAAGCTTCTTCATTTGTTCGAGTGAGTTGAAGTTCACACTTCCCTCACGCACTTTCCTGAAATAGAAAATAGGAAAAGATCGAGTATGTACCTTGTGCCTTTATGCACTAATACTGCTCTGAACATGTCGATCTAGGATTCTCTTCTAGTTGTCCGCTCTGTCGCTCTCTAACTAGGAAATTTGTTTTCGAACTTATCAGAGTCGATGAACCATCTCCAAAAACTAAGTGGGAGGGTTATATTCGTTGTTTGTAACCCGCGATCCCCAACACTAGTGAAAGATGCAATAACGTGGGACTAAGAGTCGCTCTTGCGAGCCTCACTTAAATGTGAGTACTCCAAGGCGTTATTGCTTCGATCATTGCTCAATGAGCTACGTCCGAGAGTGATGCAATGATGACAAGGCCTCCCCTTGGGGGATTGTTTTTCAAAGCTGATCTTTTGGACTAAGTGGTTGGTTGCACACTTAGGCTCAATCCCTAGTATCCTCCCTTGAGGCTCTGCGAAAGGATGTGAGTGATCAAACCAATTTAAAAGGTGGCTAGTCAAAATAGATGTATTGACATCTTGGCTTAGCATTAATGATGTGTCATTTACTTATAAATGGAGATTTTTTGCGGCCTTCTCTTGAGGGAGTAAATTATCGTTTGGTTTATAACACCTTTGGATTTTACAAAAGTCTTAATAAAACTTAAATCCTAAACCAAAGACTAATCATAAACTTGTTTCAACTTTTATAGGCAATATGTCTCTCAACCCTCTCTCTACAATTCTTTCCTCGAATAAACTCGAAGGCGACAATTACGTCGACTGGAAACGTAACCTCGACATAGTCCTTACTGTCGACAAGCACAAATGGGTTCTCACCACCCCCTGTCCTCAAACGAATGAAGATTCGACGCAAGAGGAGAAAGTCGCCCTGACGGCCTGGCTTCGATCCGATGAGATTGCGAGATGCTATATTTTGGCATCGATGAACAATGTGTTGCAACAACAACATCGTGATTATGAAACTGCCACCGATATGCTCTACAATCTCCATGAGATGTTTGGAGGGCAAGGACGTCAAGCTAGACAACAAGCGGTCCGACAATTCATGAACTGTCGTATGAAGGCTGGAACTCCCGTTAGAGATCGTATGATGCTGATCATTAGCTATCTAAACGAAATGGAGATTCTTGGATCTGAGATTGATGGGGAGACTAAAATAGATATGATCTTGGAAACTCTCCCCGAAACCTTTGATACCTTCAAGTTGAATTATTCCATGAACAAGCTAGAGTACACTGTTACCGAGCTCATGAAGGAACTTCAAACCGCTGAGGCACTCACTAAGAAAAAGAGGGCTCAAGGAGAAGTACATGCTACTGCCTCCACCTCTGGATCTAAGAAGAGACCTCGCAACGCCGAGAAGAAGAACCAACCTAAGGTTCACACGAAGAAGAAGGCGCCAAAGGCTCCAAAGGTGGACAAGTCTAACGACAAGTGCCACCACTGCAACGAGCCTGGTCACTGGCGTATGAACTGTCCTGCCTACCTCAAAACCAAAGCAAAAGGTATTGTACTTGTTACTGAAGCCTGTTTAGTAGCTGATAATGTATCATCGTGGATTGTTGACTCCGCTGCTACTAACCATATTTGCTGCTCCTTGACTGGTTTTAGGAAAAGCAAAAGCTTAGAGGATGGCGACTTCTGCTTCAAGTGGGGTGATGAGAGCGTGGTGTCTGCGAAGGCTGTGGGATCCGTGACGCTATCTTTTGAAGATCGAACTTTAAATTTGAATAATGTGTATTATGTTCCTTCCTTTGGGAAAAACCTAGTATCTGTTGCTCAACTTTTCGAGCAAGATTATTATTTAAAGTTTATAAAGAATGGAATTCGTATTTCTTTTTCTAATTCTTTTGTCACTGATGCATGTATGAAGAATGGTCTTTTTTACATCTATCCCACTCAACCTTCTCTTTTAGACACCGAAATAGATAACGATCTAATTAGGGAGCCAAAGAGGATCAAACTTTCTGAATCCTCCGATCTAACAAAATCAACATACCTCTGGCACTTAAGACTTGGTCATATCAGTCTAGATAGGATTAAGAGACTTGTGAGGGATGGTCCACTCCAAGCCTCTGCAATAGGTTCACTACCTACTTGTGAATCCTGCATAGAAGGAAAAATGACTAAGCGACCTTTCTCCGATAAGCGTCGAAGAGCCACTGAGTTGCTGGAACTAATACATTCTGATGTATGTGGTCCGCTCAACCAACAGGCACGTGGAGGATACGAATACTTCGTTACCTTCACTAATGATTACTCAAGATATGGGTTTGTCTATTTGCTTAAACACAAATCTGAGACCTTTAACGTATTTAAGGTCTTTAGGGCTTTAGTGGAAAAGCAAACTGGCAAAGTGATCAAAACCCTTCGATCTGATCGAGGTGGTGAGTATATGTCTGGAGAGTTCGATGACTTTCTTAAAGAAGAAGGTATCGCTTCTCAGCTTACCGCACCTGGCACACCTCAACAAAACGGAGTGTCAGAGAGAAGAAACCGAACTCTTATGGAGATGGTTAGATCGATGATGAGTTACTCATCACTCCCGCTTTCCTTTTGGGTATATGCCCTCGAAACAGCCGCCTACATTCTGAACCAAGTTCCGTCTAAAACGGTTACTGGTACTCCTTATGAGAGATGGACTGGCCGTAAAGTGAATCTTGGCCGCATCCGAATTTGGGGTTGCCCTGCACACGTGCTGAGGCAAAAGACTAGCAAGTTGGCTAGTAGGTCAGAATTGTGCCTGTTTTAGGATATCCGAAGGAAACCAAAGGTTTTACTTTCTATAGTCCCGAGGACGATAAGACTTTCGTTAGCACGAATGCTCGTTTCCTTGAGGATGACTTTATGAAGGATGCGAAACCTAGAAGCAAAATTGTGCTTGAAGAAAAGTTGGGTGAGGAAGCTTCTACCTCATCTGTAAGAACTGTTCTTACCCCAACTGAAACACAACCTAACTCATCAGAATCTCGTCAAGTAGTACTTAGACGTAGTGGGAGGGCTACTCAAAAGCCTGACAGGTACATGTCTTATGGAGACTCTCTTGTAGCCGTCTCCGACATGGATGACCCTGTTTCCTATAGCCAAGCGATGGCTTGTTCTGAATCAAACCTTTGGCTTGACGCCATGAAAGTTGAAATGCACTCGATGTATGTCAACAAAGTCTGGAAACTTGTAGACCTTCCTGAAGGGATTAAACCCGTAGGGTGTAAGTGGATATACAAGAAGAAAATGGGTCCTGATGGGAACGTCGAGACGTTCAAAGCACGACTTGTGGCGAAGGGTTATACCCAACAAGAAGGGATTGACTATGAAGAAACCTTCTCGCCAGTCGCGATGCTTAAATCCATCCGCATACTCCTATCCATAGCTGCAGCTCTCGACTATGAGATCTGGCAAATGGATGTCAAGACAGCCTTTCTGAATGGCAATCTTGACGAGCGCATTTACATGGCTCAACCAGACGGTTTCGTGGATAAAGGTCAAGAGACCAAGGTTTGTGAGTTGCTTAAATCCATTTATGGACTAAGGCAAGCATCTAGGTCATGGAATATTAGATTCGATGAAACTGTAAAGAGCTTTGGCTTTGAATAGTCAATAGATGAGCCTTGTGTTTACAAGTTAATACACGAAGGCAAAGTTGTGTTTCTAGTACTATATGTCGATGATATACTGCTCATTGGTAATGACGTGGGTAAGTTATCTGAGGTTAAGGTCTGGCTGGCAAAGCAATTCGATATGAAGGATCTAGGAGAAGCCGCGTCCATTCTGGGGATCCAAATCTTTCGAGATAGGAAAAATCGGACCCTGTCGCTCTCTCAAGCATCTTATATTGATAAGGTGATGGATCGCTTCTCGATGCAAGACTGCAAGTCGGGTCAAACACCCTTTAGGCATGGAGTTTCACTCTCTAAGGACCAGTCTCCCAAGACTGCACAAGAGATTAAAGACATGAGGAAGATTCCTTACGCCTCTGCCGTAGGAAACCTCCTGTATGCTATGCTTTGCACTAGACCTGATATATGTTTCGCCGTTGGCGTAGTTAGCCGTTTCCAATCCAACCCTGGACCCGAGCACTGGATTGCTGTTAAGCATGTTCTTAAGTATCTTCGAAGAACTAGGAACTTGATGCTTACATACTCAGGTACTGACCTGACTATGACGAGATATACCGACTCCGATTTTCAAGCGGATAAGGATTCCAGGAAATCCACTTCGGGATCTGTGTTCATCCTTAATGGTGGAGCTGTTGTGTGGAGGAGTATTAAGCAATCTTGCATTGCTGACTCCACAATGGAAGCAGAATATGTGGCTGCTTGTGAAGCATCCAAAGAGGCTGTATGGCTTAGAAAATTCCTTAAGTATTTGGAAGTTGTTCCAAACGTCGACGAGCCCATGACCCTTTATTGTGATAATAGTGGGGCTGTCGCTAACTCAAAGGAACCTCGAAGCCATAAGCGCTCTAAGCATATTGAGAGGAAATACCATTTGATTCGAGAGATCGCGCAGCGCGGAGACGTGGAGGTGAAGTAGATCTCTGGCAGATCCATTCACCAAGGCCCTAGCGAACATGGTCTTCGACCAACTTCGAGAGGGATTAGGCATGTAGGACTACTCACATCTTCTTTGAGTCAAGTGGGAGTTTGTTGTCAATGGTGCCCACAAGAAGAGTAGTAGTGTCTATTTATGTACATTTGATGTCATGTAGTCTTACGAAGACTCTTGCTTGTAATTGCTTATTCATTAATAAAGTTGAAACGTTCATTCATTCTTTCTTTGTTTGAAGCTTTATGATAAAACCTTAGTCTTTTAGTCCATAAACAAACTTAACAACTTACGAAGAGACAAATGTAGATTTGCATGAACAAACTCTTCGTAGTTTGCTTAAAACGATATATTCGCAATCTAAGGGTCAAAGGACTATTGACCTCAGTATGATTGTTAGAAGAATCTATGATGTCTGGTTATGAGGCATTGAGAGTTGGAGACTCTATAGTTCTTCTAGGTATCTTCCGAAGGTACTGAATTGACCAGTGCACTTCTAGAGACAATATAAGAACAAACCATTTAACCTCTTATGTCTCGAAGTCACTATGTATGAATTGCATCATGCTTACCTTAATCCTGAAATGAGACATGCCATTTCACACCTTAGTATTCTCATTTGAGAAAGTCAAAGTTCGGACTCACTATGTGATTCCGAACAAGGCCTATTGGTGAAGTACTAAGTTGTGAGTCTGTCATGAGTAACTTTGTGAAGTTCTCATAGATATGGAATTCATGTACAAGATTGCTGAAATGCAATGTATGTCACCTCATGCTTTGTTCCTTGGAGTGTGAATAAATGAACTGGCCAGTGTCCAAATTGAGTCCTGACTCTTTTGGATGAAACAATGTGACTTGTTAGCTCCTTGTCAATACATTGTTTCTAACTTATTCACAAGCGACAAAGGAGTTGAGGAAATAACAGCTAGAAGGGTAAAATGGTAATTTAGTAAATCCCGACTAGCTGATGACATTCATGAAGGGTAAACATAGATAATATTCAGTGGATCCGCTCATCGTAATTAATTCGAATTCTTGAGTAGAAAATAAATTCATTTGAACCGAGAGATTTTCAGTGTCAACTCTTTAGTGGAGTCAGTTGACATTAAGCTAAACTTGGAAAAGGTTTGTGAACTTTTGAGTCCAAGTGTTTAGCTCAAGCTTTGTTCATTTGGGTCCATGAGGTCACTGTCACGAATCACATCGATAGGAATAGTTAAACTGGAAGCTAAGTCAAAACAAGAACGAAAATAGTTAAAAGGGTATTTTTGTCTTTTGAGACAAAGGATGAAATGAATGTCAATAAATTTTTTGACAAGTTCATTTGATGACTTAATATCACTCGGCCAAGACTTGATCATTGGGCCTTGTGAATTAATTTCATTTCATAAGAATTTTATTGAAAATTCTAAATGGGCTTTTTCTTATGTTGTCATGAACAAGTGAATAAAATTCTAGAAGCCTTTTCTAGAAGCCATAGGCGCCCAACAGTACCCAAAGAGAAAGGGAAATTATTTTGTGCATAAATGTATTTAGATACTTGCCAAAAGAAAAAGAGGAAACCAATTTGCATAAGGATGCACAAGGTATTTCGGCCAAGAGAGTAATAGGCAAGCCAAGGAACAAAAAAGGAAACAAATCCTAGCCTTCTAGAAGGCTGCCTTGGGCGCCCAAAAGGAATGAGAAATAAGGGTTATTTTGCTCATGAATATGTGATATTCTATAGAAGAGGAAACTACCTTATTGAAGGTAAGACCTCTCCTATAAATAGGAGCCTACTTCTTCTCATTTTATTCATTCCACACAAGTTAGAGATTGAGAGACTCTCTCTCTAGACATTGTGGCCGAAAATCCTCTCTCTCTCTCTCTAGTTTATTTTCGATTTTTTCTTGTCTTGGCACCTAGGTCCTCACTCGACCTAGTGTTTAGCTCTGCGACTTCGAGACTTGTTCTTAAGTCGTAGTGTTTAAAAGTGCCCACTCACTGATTCCTTCTTTTCGAGTGATTTAGTGATAGAAACTTTCGTGGTTGCTCGAGGTGCCGAGGAAAGAAAGAGAGACGTGCTGCGAGGGGAGACGAGCGTTGCAAACTTTCCAAAAGCTTCTTCAAAGTTCAAGCTTCAAGAAAGGTTAGTAAACTCTTAGCTCATATTGGTTTTTTAATTACATGTACTTGCATTTGTCTAGGTTAGTAAAAACTGTTTTACTTGTAAAAGAAAATTTTTAAAATTCCGCCGCTTACCGAAGCGTTAATTATTTTCTTAAACCCTAGATCGAATCCAACAGTTTCCTCTTCTATTGAATATCACATATTCATGAGCCAATTACCTCTTTTCCCACTTGAGATGCTCGGCCAAGGATGCCTTCTAGAAGGCTTGGATTTGTTTCCATTTTTGTTCCTTGCCTTGCCTTGTCTCTCTCCTGGCCGATTACCCTAGTGCATGCATATGCAAATTTGTTTCCTCTTTCTCTTTTGGCAAGTATCTAAATACATTTATGCACAAAATAAACTCTCTTTCCTTGGGTATTATGGGCGCCTATTCTCATCTAGAAGGAGCTTCTAGAAGCTTCTTCATTTGTTCATGACAACATGAGAAAAGCCCATTAAGAATTTTCAATAAAATTCTTATGAAATGAAATTAATTCACAAGGCCCAATAATCAAGTTATGGCCGAGTGACATTAAGTCATTACATGAACTTGTCAAAAAATTTATTGACATTCATTTCATCATATGTCTCAAAAGACAAAAATACCATTTTGACTATTTTCGTTCTTGTTTTGACTTAGCTTCCAGTTTAACTATTCCTATCGATGTGATTCGTGATAGTGACCTCATGGACCCAAATGAACAAAGCTTGAGCTAAAAACTTGGACTCAAAAGTTCACAAACCTTTTCCAAGTTTAGCTTAATGCCAACTGACTCCACTAAAGAGCTGACACTGAAAATCTCTCGGTTCAAATGAATTTGTTTTCTACTCAAGAATTCGACCTAATTATGATGAGCGGATCCACTGAATATTATCTATGTTTACCCTTCATGAATGTCATCAGCTAGTCGGGATTTACTAAATTACCATTTTACCTTTCTAGCTGTTATTTCCTCAACTCCTTTGTCGCTTGTGAATAAGTTAGAAACAATGTATTGACGAGGAGCTAACAAGTCACATTGTTTCATCCAAAAGAGTCAGGACTCAATTTGGACACTGGCCAGTTCATTTATTCACACTCCAAGGAACAAAGCATGAGGTGACATACATTGCATTTCAGCAATCTTGTACATGAATTCCATATCTATGAGAACTTCACAAAGTTACTCATGACAGACTCACAACTTAGTACTTCACCAATAGGCCTTGTTCGGAATCACATAGTGAGTCCGAACTTTGACTTTCTCAATTGAGAATACTAAGGTGTGAAATGGCATGTCTCATTTCAGGATTAAGGTAAGCATGATGCAATTCATACATAGTGACTTCGAGACATAAGAGATTAAATGGTTTGTTCTTATATTGTCTCTAGAAGTACACTGGTCAATTCAGTACCTTCGGAAGATACCTAGAAGAACTATAGAGTCCCCAACTCTCAATGCCTCATAACCAGACATCATAGATTCTTCTAACAATCATACTGAGGTCAATAGTCCTTTGACCCTAAGATTGCGAATATATCGTTTTAAGCAAACTACGAAGAGTTTATTCATGCAAATCTACATTTGTCTCTTCGTAAGTTGTTGAGTTTGTTTATGGACTAAAAGACTAAGGTTTTATCATAAAGCTTCAAACAAAGAAAGAATGAATGAACGTTTCAACTTTATTAATGAATGAATAGGCAATTACAAGCAAGAGTCTTCATGAGACTTTATTACATCAAATGTACAAAATAAAGACTACAACTCTTCTTGTGGGCACCATTGACAACAAACTCCCACTTGACTCAAAGAAGGAGTGTGTAGTCCTTCATGCCTAATCCCTCACGATGTTGGTCGAAGACCTTGTTCGCTAGGGCCTTGGTGAATGGATCTGCGAGGTTGTCCACCGTTGAGATCTTCTTCACTTCCACGTCTCCGCGCTGCACGATCTCTCGAATCAAATGGTATTTCCTCTCAATATGCTTAGAGCGCTTATGGCTTCTAGGTTCCTTTGAGTTAGCGACAGCCCCACTATTATCACAATAAAGGGTCATGGGCTCGTCGACGTTTGGAACAACTTCCAAATACTTAAGGAATTTTCTAAGCCATACAGCCTCCTTGGATGCTTCACAAGCAGCCACATATTCTGCTTCCATTCTGGATTCAGCAATGCAAGATTGCTTAATACTTCTCCACACAACAGCTCCACCATTAAGGATGAACACAGATCCCGAAGTGGATTTCCTGGAATCCTTATCCGCTTGAAAATCGGAGTCGGTATATCCCGTCATAGTCAGGTCAGTACCTGAGTATGTAAGCATCAAGTTCCTAGTTCTTCGAAGATACTTAAGAACATGCTTAACAGCAATCCAGTGTTCGGGTCCAGGGTTGGATTGGAAACGACTAACTACGTCAACGGCGAAACATATATCAAGTCTTGTGCAAAGCATAGCATACATGAGGTTTCCTATGGCAGAGGCGTAAGGAATTTTCCTCATGTCTTCAATCTCTTGTGCAGTCTTGGGAGACTGGTCCTTAGAGAGTGAAACTCCATGTCTAAAGGGAGTTTGACCCCTCTTGCAGTCTTGCATCGAGAAGCGATCCATCACCTTATCAATATAAGATGCTTGAGAGAGCGACAGGGTCCGGTTTTTCCTATCTCGAAAGATTTGGATTCCCAGAATGTATGCGGCTTCTCCTAGATCCTTCATATCGAATTGCTTTGCCAGC
Source organism: Urtica dioica subsp. dioica (assembly GCF_054948205.1). Classification (NCBI taxonomy): domain Eukaryota; kingdom Viridiplantae; phylum Streptophyta; class Magnoliopsida; order Rosales; family Urticaceae; genus Urtica; species Urtica dioica. The sequence goes on from NC_142761.1 coordinate 34,659,666, forward strand.
CAGACCTTAACCTCAGATAACTTACCCACGTCATTACCAATGAGTAGTATATCATCGACATATAGTACCAGAAACACAACTTTGCCTTCGTGTATTAACTTGTAAACACAAGGCTCATCTATTGACTGTTCAAAGCCAAAGCTCTTTACAGTTTCATCGAATCTAATATTCCATGACCTAGATGCTTGCTTTAATCCATAAATGGAGTTAAGCAACTCACAAACCTTGGTCTCTTGACCTTTATCCACGAAACCGTCTGGTTGAGCCATGTAAATGCGCTCGTCACGATTGCCATTCAGAAAGGCTGTCTTGACGTCCATTTGCCAGATCTCATAGTCGACAGCTGCAGCTATGGATAGGAGTATGCGGATGGATTTAAGCATTGCGACTGGCGAGAAGGTTTCTTCATAGTCAATCCCTTCTTGTTGGGTATAACCCTTCGCCACAAGTCGTGCTTTGAACGTCTCAACGTTCCCATTAGGACCCCTTTTCTTCTTGTATATCCACTTACACCCTACGGGTTTAATCCCTTCAGGAAGGTCTACAAGTTTCCAGACTTTGTTGACATACATCGAGTGCATTTCAACTTTCATGGCGTCAAGCCAAAGGTTTGATTCAGAACAAGCCATCGCTTGGCTATAGGAAACAGGGTCATCCATGTCGGAGACGGCTACAAGAGAGTCTCTATAAGACATGTACCTGTCAGGCTGTTGAACAGCCCTCCCACTACGTCTAAGTACTACTTGACGAGATTCTGATGAGTTACGTTGTGTTTCAGTTGGGGTAAGAACAGTTCTTACAGATGAGGTAGAAGCTTCCTCACCCAACTTTTCTTCAAGCACAATTTTGCTTCTAGGTTTCGCATCCTTCATAAAGTCCTCCTCAAGGAAACGAGCATTCGTGCTAACGAAAGTCTTATCGTCCTCGGGACTATAGAAAGTAAAACCTTTGGTTTCCTTCGGATATCCTACAAACAGGCACAATTCTGACCTACTAGCCAACTTGCTAGTCTTTTGCCTCAGCACGTGTGCAGGGCAACCCCAAATTCGGATGCGGCCAAGATTCACTTTACGGCCAGTCCATCATTCATAAGGAGTACCAGGAACCGTTTTAGACGGAACTTGGTTCAAAATGTAAGCGGCTGTTTCGAGGGCATATCCCCAAAAGGAAAGCGGGAGTGATGAGTAACTCATCATTGATCTAACCATCTCCATAAGAGTTCGGTTTCTTCTCTCTGACACTCCGTTTTGTTGAGGTGTGCCAGGTGCGGTAAGCTGAGAAGCGATACCTTCTTCTTTAAGAAAGTCATCGAACTCTCCAGACATATACTCACCACCTCGATCAGATCGAAGGGTTTTGATCACTTTGCCAGTTTACTTTTCCACTAAAGCCCTAAAGACCTTAAATACGTTAAAGGTCTCGGATTTTTGTTTGAGCAAAAAGACAAACCCATATCGTGAGTAATCATCGGTGAAGGTAACGAAGTATTCGTATCCTCCACGTGCCTGTTGGTTGAGCGGACCACATACATCAGAATGTACTAGTTCCAGCAACTCAGTGGCTCTTCGACCCTTATCGGAGAAAGGTCGCTTAGTCATTTTTCCTTCTATGCAGGATTAACAAGTAGGTAGTGAACCTATTGCAGAGTCTTGGAGTGGACCGTCCCTCACAAGTCTCTTAATCCTATCTAGACTGATATGACCAAGTCTCAAGTGCCAGAGGTATGTTGATTTTGTTAGATCGGAGGATTCAGAAAGTTTGATCCTCTTTGGCTCCCTAATTAGATCATTATCTATTTCGGTGTCTAAAAGAGAAGGTTGAGTGGGATAGATGTAAAAAAGAGTATTCTTCATACATGCATCAGTGACAAAAGAATTATCAGGAAACGAAATACGAATTCCATTCTTAATATACTTTAAACAATAATCTTGCTCAAGAAGACGAGCAACAGATATTAAGTTCTTCCCAAAGGTAGGAACAAAATAAACATTATTCAAGTTTAAAGTGCGGTCTTCAAAAGACAGCGTCATGGATCCCACAGCCTTCGCAGACACCAGGCTCCCATCACCCCATTTGAAACAGAACTCGCCTTCCTCTAAGCTTTTGGTTTTCTTGAAACTATTCAAGGAACAAAAAATATGGTTAGTAGCAGCGGAGTCAAGAATCCACGTTGATACATTATCAGCTACTAAGCATGCTTCGGTAACTAGTACAATACTATGTTCCTTTGCTTTGAGATAGGCGGGACAGTTCTTTTTATCGGCTTTGTGAGGTCTCTTCTTAGTTCCAGAGGCGGAGGCTTTGTGCTCAGTAGCATGTGCCTCTCCTTGATTCCTCTTTCTCTTAGTGAGACCTACAGCAGTGTGAAGTTCCTCCATAAGCTTGGTAACATTGTACTTTAGCTTGTTAATGGAGTAGTTCATCTTGGAGGTATCAAGAGATGCGGGGAGAGTTTCTAAGATCACATCTATAACATTCTTCCCATTAATCTCAGATCCTAGGATTTCCATTTTACTCAGATGACTAATGATCAATATCATAAAGTCTCCAACAGGAGTCCTAGCCTTCATGCGACAGTTCATAAATTGTCGGACTGCCTTTTGCCTTGCTTGATGCCTTTGCCCTCCAAACATCTCATGGAGATAGGTGAGCATGTCGGCGGCAGTCTCGATGTCACGATGTTGTTGTTGCAACACATTGTTCATTGATGCTAAGATATAGCACCTCACAATCTCATCGGAGCAGAGCCAGGCCGCCAAGGCGTCTTTGTCCTCTTGAGTTGAATCATTATTCGTCAGCGGAGGACACGGGGTGGTGAGTACCCATTTGTGCTTGTTAACGGTAGGTATTATGTCGAGGTTACGTTTCGAATCTACGTAGTTTTTGTTTTCGAGTTTGATCGAGGAAAGAAAGATAGAGAGATGGTTGAGAGACATATTGCCTATATAAGTTGAAACAAGTTTATGATTAGTCTTTGGTTTAGGATTTAAGTTTTATTAAGACTTTTTTAAAATCCAAAGGTGTTATAAACCAAACGATAATTTACTCCCTCAAGAGAAGGCCGCAAAAAATCTCCTTTTATAAGTAAATGACACATCATTAATGCTAAGCCAAGATGTCAATACATCTATTTTGACTAGCCACCTTTTAAATTGGTTTGATCACTCACATCCTTTCGCAGAGCCTCAAGGGAGGATTACTAGGGATTGAGCCTAAGTGTGTAACCAACCACTTAGTCCAAAAGATCAGCTTTGAAAAACAATCCCCCAAGGGGAGGCCTTGTCATCATTGCATCACTCTCGGACGTAGCTCATTGAGCAATGATCGAAGCGATAACGCCTTGGAGTACTCACATTTAAGTGAGGGTCGCAAGAGCGGCTCTTAGTCCCACGTTATTGCATCTTTCATTAGTGTTGGGGATCGTGGGTTACAAACAACGAATATAACCCTCCCACTTAGTTTTTGGAGTTGGTTCATCGACTCTTATAAGTTCGGAAACAGATTTTCTAGTTAGAGAGCGACAGAGCGGACAACTAGAAGAGAATCCTAGATTGACATGTTCAGAGCAGTATTAGTGCATAAAGGCACAAGGTACATACTCGATCTTTTCCTATTTTCTATTTCGGGAAAGTGCGTGAGGGAAGTGTGAACTTCAACTCACTCGAACACTTGGAAGTTTGAGATTACACATCTTTTTATTTTTCGGCTTGTCTACAAGGAGACCTCCCACTCAAATTTTCAAGAGCATATAGATTTTGAACATATGTGATATAGATATAGTTTTGAAAACAATTTGAAAATTTATTTGATTTGGATGACAAAATATTTTCAAGTTTGAAAGTGAAAACGGTTTTTCAAAATTCAAACTAGTTTTGTAAAAATTCAATTTCAATTAAACTTTCAAAAATAAAAACATTTTAATCTTATACATCATGTTTATAATCATATGAAAAACATTTTTGCTCAAGAAAATTTTCTCATTGGAGTTCTATAACTCATGGTAGTGGGGTTTGAAAATCCGGATTTCTAAAAAAACTGGAGTTTCAAACAGCCGCGCACCTCGGAGTAAAATCGCCATATCTGGCGGCTCCGATGTCCTTTTGAGCCGAAACTGGTGGCATTAGACAGAGGACAGACAGAGCTTTAATTTGATTCAAGAATCATTAAATTTCCATTTCTGAGCAGAGAGTTATGCCACTTTTAATACGGGTTTACTCCAGCTCGAAGAAAAAGAAATAAATTAAAGCTTGGTCCTTTTAGGTGCGAAAAAGAATCGAGTGTAACGGAACGTTTTAAGATGTTGTTTAAAGCTTTTATTTGTGTTTTATTAGCAGGGTAATAACATAGAATAAAAGAAATAACAACAAGCATAAAACGAATACGGTAAATAAAAGAAACTAGAAAGACAAAGTAACTAGTCACAAAATTTACCGAAATTTCTCAAACCTTTAAAACACGTTTTTCAATATAAAAAATTAAAAACTTTTAGAACTGATTCTAATGTGTTTTAACAACATCCCAAACTCATAGAAAATCAACATGCTTTTTAATTTCAAGGCAAGAGCAATAAATTAAAAAAAAAATCTAAGATAACAATTCTAACTTGTCACAAAATTAGTAAACCTTCGAAAACGATTTTCAAGCTCATAATTTTAAAAACATGTACATGCATATCTTTGACCATAGCTCTGATACCATTTGTTGGAATTGATCTAGGGTTTAAGAAAAAGATTAAACGCTTCTGGAAGCGGCGGAATTTTAAAAAATTTCTTTTCAAGTAAAAACAGTTTTTACTAACCTAGACAAAGAAGCAAGTACATGTAATTAAAAACCAATATGAGCTAAGAGTTTACTAACCTTTCTTGAAGCTTGAACTTTGAAGAAGCTTTTGGAAAGTTTGCAACGCTCGTCTCCCCTCGCAGCACGTCTCTCTTTCTTTCCTCGGCACCTCGAGCAACCACGAAAGTTTCTATGACTAAATCACTCGAAAAGAAGGAATCAGTGAGTGGGCACTTTTAAACACTACGACTTAAGAACGAGTCTCGAAGTCGCAGAGCTAAACACTAGGTCGAGTGAGGACCTAGGTGCCAAGACAAGAAAAAATCGAAAATAAACTAGAGAGAGAGAGGGGATTTTCGGCCACAAGTTCTAGAGAGAGAGTCTCTCAAATCTCTTAAACTTGGATGAATGAATTGTGAAGAAAAGGGGCTCCTATTTATAGGAGAGGTCTCACCTTCTATAAGGTAGTTTCCTCTTCTATAGAATATCACATATTCATGAGCCAATTACCTCTTTTCCCACTTGAGATGCTCGGCCAAGGATGCCTTCTAGAAGGCTTGGATTTGTTTCCATTTTTGTTCCTTGCCTTGCCTTGTCTCTCTCTTGGCCGATTACCCTAGTGCATGCATATGCAAATTTGTTTCCTCTTTTTCTTTTGGCAAGTATCTAAATACATTTATGCACAAAATAAACTCTCTATCCTTGGGTATTATGGGCGCCTATTCTCATCTAGAATGAGCTTCTAGAAGCTTCTTCATTTGTTCATGACAACATGAGAAAAGCCCATTAAGAATTTTCAATAAAATTCTTATGAAATGAAATTAATTCACAAGGCCCAATAATCAAGTTATGGCCGAGTGACATTAAGTCATCACATAAACTTGTCAAAAAATTTATTGACATTCATTTCATCATATGTCTCAAAAGACAAAAATACCCTTTTGACTATTTTCGTTCTTGTTTTGACTTAGCTTCCAGTTTAACTATTCCTATCGATGTGATTCGTGACAGTGACCTCATGGACCCAAATGAACAAAGCTTGAGCTAAACACTTGGACTCAAAAGTTCACAAACCTTTTCCAAGTTTAGCTTAATGCCAACTGACTCCACTAAAGAGCTGACACTGAAAATCTCTCGGTTCAAATGAATTTGTTTTCTACTCAAGAATTCGACCTAATTATGATGAGCGGATCCACTGAATATTATCTATGTTTACCCTTCATGAATGTCATCAGCTAGTCGGGATTTACTAAATTACCATTTTACCCTTCTAGCTGTTATTTCCTCAACTCCTTTGTCGCTTGTGAATAAGTTAGAAACAATGTATTGACGAGGAGCTAACAAGTCACATTGTTTCATCCAAAAGAGTCAGGACTCAATTTGGACACTGGCCAGTTCATTTATTCACACTCCAAGGAACAAAGCATGAGGTGACATACATTGCATTTCAGCAATCTTGTACATGAATTCCATATCTATGAGAACTTCACAAAGTTACTCATGACAGACTCACAACTTAGTACTTCACTAATAGGCCTTGTTCGGAATCACATAGTGAGTCCGAACTTTGACTTTCTCAAATGAGAATACTAAGGTGTGAAATGGCATGTCTCATTTCAGGATTAAGGTAAGCATGATGCAATTCATACATAGTGACTTCGAGACATAAGAGGTTAAATGGTTTGTTCTTATATTGTCTCTAGAAGTGCACTGGTCAATTCAGTACCTTCGGAAGATACCTAGAAGAACTATAGAGTCCCCAACTATCAATGCCTCATAACCAGACATCATAGATTCTTCTAACAATCATACTGAGGTCAATAGTCCTTTGACCCTAAGATTGCGAATATATCTTTTTAAGCAAACTACGAAGAGTTTGTTCATGCAAATCTACATTTGTCTCTTCGTAAGTTGTTAAGTTTGTTTATGGACTAAAAGACTAAGGTTTTATCATAAAGCTTCAAACAAAGAAAGAATGAATGAACGTTTCAACTTTATTAATGAATGAATAGGCAATTACAAGCAAGAGTCTTCATGAGACTTTATTACATCAAATGTACAAAATAAAGACTACAACTCTTCTTGTGGGCACCATTGACAACAAACAGCGTGGTGGAGGTCTGTCTCATTGGTTCTCGACTTCGCCACGTAACCGGGGTCTTTCTCGTCATGGTCGACGTAGTTGTTGGAGTCGTGGAGGTCGGCGATGAGCTCGCCAGTGACGCCGGGGCGGTCTAGGAGCTCGGCGAGCCTTCGAGCCGTGTCCTCACGGACTGCGGCCTCGGGGTCATTCGTCGGGTCTCGGGGCTGGCTTTCATTATCATGAGGTTGCCCTTCGAGACGGCGCGCGGAGTTTTGGAGGTCGTGCCTCGAGCTCGTCGCTCGGTCGGCCGCGGAGGTGACGGGCAATTGACTCATCTCTCGAGAGTTTTGCTGTTGATGGATGAAGAAGAGCGGTAAAGGGAATGCGTCGCCAAGGACGAGAGATCCCCTCCTTCTAGCGCCAAAATGTTGTCGCTATTTTTCGGACAACTATTTAGGAGTCACAGACGGTCAGACCCAAGGCCGGACCAACTGGTCTCGTCTTGACTCGAGCGTGTCGGACTTGATATCTCAAGTCGTCCCTTAGCTGTTGGTGATGTCTATTTTGTCCTGGCACCTGAAAAGCAATCAGGAAGGTGTGAACTACAAAGGGGAAACAGAAGGGTTGCCTCTGTTTACCTCTCCGACGCTCAACATTAGTTGGATTGAGGTGGATAAAGAGGGTTTAAGTGTTTAGAGGGCGAGACTTGAGAGAAACGAGCGAGGTACGAGTTCGACAGCGTTTCAGTACTCAAGAATGGATTACCTGGATTAGGGGAGAGACCACTGCATTTATAGGCGACCAAGGGGCATTACGAACAACCCCTTGGCCTAAGGACGTCTCTGACTCGGCCATGGAGGCCATGGACGGCTCTGACTCGGCCATGGACGGCTCAGACTCGGCCACGGACGGCTCAGACTCGGCCATGGACGGCTCAGACTCGGCCACGGACGGCTCTAACACGGCCATGGACGGCTCTGACTCGGCCATGGAGGCCATGGACGCCTCTGTCTCGGCCATGGAGGCCATGGACGACTCTGACTCGGCCATGGAGGCCTTGGATGCCTCTGACTCGGCCATGGAGGCCATGGACGGCTCTGACTCGGCCATGGAGGCCATGGACGCCTCTGACTCGGCCATGGAGGCCATGGACGGCTCTGACTCGGCCATGGAGGCCATGGACGCCTCTGACTCGGCCATGGAGGCCATGGACGCCATGGACGCCTCTGACTCGGCCATGGAGGCGATGGACGGCTCTGACTCGGCCATGGAGGCCATGGACTGCTCTGACCCGGCCATGGACGGCTCTGACTCGGCCATGGAGGCCATGGACGCCTCTGACTCGGCCATGGAGGCCATGGACGGCTCTGACTCGGCCATGGACGGCTCTGACCCGGCCATGGACGGCTCTGACTCGGCCATGGAGGCCATGGACTCCTCTAACTCGGCCATGGAGGCCATGGACGGGTCTGACCCGGCCATGGCCTGCTCTGACTCGGCCATGGAGGCCATGGACGCCTCTGACTCCGCCATGGAGGCCATGGACGCCTCTGACTCGGCCATGGAGGCCATGGACGGCTCTGACTCGGCCATGGACGGCTCTGACCCGACCATGGACGGCTCTGACCCGACCATGGACGGCTCTGACTCGACCATGGAGGCCATGGACGGCTCTGACTCGGCCATGGAGGCCATGGACGGCTCTGACCTGGCCATGGACGGCTCTGACTCGGTCATGGAGGCCATGGACGCCTCTGACTCGGCCATGGAGGCCATGGACGCTTCTGACTCGGCCATGGAGGCCATGGATGGCTCTGACTTGGCCATGGAGGCCATGGACGGCTCTGACTCGGCCATGGACGGCTCTGACCTGACCATGGACGGCTCTGACTCGGCCATGGAGGCCATGAACGCCTCTGACTCGGCCATGGAGGTCATGGACGGCTCTAACTCGGCCATGGACGGCTCTGACTTGGCCATGGACGCCTCTGGCTTGGCCATGGAGGCCATGGACGGCTCTGACTCGGCCATGGACGGCTCTGACCCGGCCATGAAGGCCATGGATACCTCTGACTCGGCCATGGACGCCAGGGATGCCTCTGAGGCAGCCACGGTGGCGAGGGCCGGCTCTGAGGTGGCCGTGTGCCGGGAGAGACTCGGGGAGGCCGCTATCGTGGCCGTCGTCGTCCTACCGGGCCGGGACGGACCGGTAACATTTATCTTTATAATAATACAAGAAAACATGAAAATGGCCTACAAGAGATGAATTATGGGTTTCCTTGCGAATGATTGATGATGAAAACTAAAAAGATCCCGTCGTTAAACCAATTAAGAAGAACATTGTAAGTTTTTTTTTGTTACAATAATTAATATCGTTCCGTTGATTTACAAATGATATTTTTTGTAGCATAAGTTATCCAAACAAGGAAAGGAATGGACATGGGCACCGGAAAAGAGAGGTATATTGCATGAAGCGTTGGGAAATATTGAGCATCCAGGGAGAGTTCGTGGTCAATCCAAATACTCTTTGCGCTTCAATTACTTTTCACCTCCAAACCCGAATGAAGAAGTAATTAAGATGCGCCGCCAAATGAATGACTTAAAATCTTGGATCATAAAAGCAATTAGTGAAAACAGTAATGTAAATTTGCCTAGTGTCGGATATGCTAGTGTCGGCTCGCCTAGTGTCGGAGATGCTAATGTTGTGTCCCCTAGTGTCGTACGTCCAAGTGTCGAACGTGTGATAGAGAATGGCGATGAAGACATGGTTGAAGAAGAGAATGATGATGAAGACATAGCTAATGTTGAAGATCGCGTTAATGAATCAGTCTTTTCAGGTATTTCAACTCTTTTAAAACTGTATAGTAATAAATCTAAATCTTTTGATAGTAATTTATTAGTATTGCCTGTAACTTTCTTAGATAAACATGATGTTGACATGGATCTCCATATTGGTGACGTGCAAGTTGACAAACCCAATAGTGTTCGTGCAAGTTGCTCATTGAATCCAACCACGCTGGTGACACCGAGATCTATTAAAAGCACCGAATGTGTTCTTCTCATTGATGATGTTGCGAATGGAGGCACGATTCATGTTTTGAATGGAAGAGCACACATGAAAAGCGAATTAATTCACATCTCATCTTTGGAGGAAGGAAATGTCCGGGTGAGCGTTATGGCGGCGGTGATTAGAAAAGCCAAATTGTCAATTCCTACCAAAGAACACTACTACATAATGGGTCATTTACGACGCTCAAAAATTGATGCTATAAGAGATTTGCGACATTTTTTGTGTGCCGTGGATCCACGTGGATCCACGTTGGATTTGACGCTGGATTGAGTGAGGCGTCGCTTTTTGAAAAGTGATGGTATAGAGCTATGCGTCACTTGTTTTCAAGTGATGCTTTATTTAACAAGTGATGTTATAGAGTTAGGCGGCAATTGTTTTTCTGGTGATGGCTTAGGTAATAAAAAGTGATGCTATAGAGCTGGACGTCACTTGTTTTTCAGGTGATGGCTTAGGTAATCCTTTTTTTTTAATTGATAAATAATTTCGATTTGCCAATAAATTAAGTTGGCCGGACTGTTTTCCGAAATTAAATACGAACTGTAATTCTTCATGCATTCTAACATTAGCTGCCTATATTCAAATAACAGATATAAAGGACTATTATGTGTTATATGTAATATCAGATTCTGTTTGTGTTTTTACAAACATATAATATGCTAACTCTCTTAAACATCTAGGGGAAACACAACAAGATCTCGACAAAAACAGGATTATTAGGTATATACATGTGAATTTATGTATATCTATTTGTTATTACCATTTATACCTCATTAGTGAAATTTGGCAAACGCTGAGGTGTGCGAGGCAACTTTCGATCTTTACGTTCACGAGGTTGGCTCTTTTTTTTCTTCTTCTTTTGACGCGACACCCGAGCTTCAACCTCTTGCACATATGGCTCCTAATTCAACAAAAGAAGTTCGAATTAAAAACAAAAAAAAATAGCCAGTACCACACAAAAAACAATTTTCAGTTGAACTCAAGTCTGATAAACAAAATAAAAATAAAAATTCCACTAATCATTTGAACAGAAGCAAAACTGAAATCTTAGACTGAGCATATCACTATTTGAATAAACTAGAGTTCAAAAGCAAATCGTCAATTAAAAAAAAATAAGAATCAAAAGGGTCAATGTTTCACCACCCATACATTTAGAGGGCAAGGATGCCAAATTACAAAAAAAAAAAAATAGTACTAAATAAACCCATATAACTTAAAACACATATTTTCAGAAATCATTGTTAGAAACACATAGAATGTACTCTATAAATCCCAAACATTGTTTACAAATCCATTATTTTTAATAAGCAATGTACTTCTAAATCCAAACATTTTCAGTGAAAATCTAAAAAATAACATGCAATACCCATGAAAATTTCAATAGAACTAAAACCATAAAGAACAAACCGGCACATACTCGCTCTAGGACTCCAGTGATGGGACTCCGAACTCAGCGGTCCGAGTGACGTGTGATCAGAGCGCGATGGTCAGAGCGCGGCGGTCCGAGCCCGGCGGCAATGGTTCCACACGTTGGGTTCGAGCTTGGCGCTCAAACAACCCTGAACAGAACGAGAACAAGAGCGAGAGCGAGGTCAGATTAGAAAAAGAGTGTCTCTCCATTGGGTTCACGGGCGTTTTGGATTTTGTATTATTTTTAATCCATGCCTGTGTTTTTTCTTTATTTGCTTCTGGTAATATAGTGAGTGATAGAAGAGCAATCAGTTCAGTTGTATGTTAGCTTAGTTTTATTTTAGTACCATGATTGTGCTCTGTAATGTATACACCTAGCCTACTCTCTTTTATCAAATACGAATATATATGTGAAATATTCTTTGTGCCAATGCCTTTTGGGTTCTGTTTATTCTCCCAGACGGTGCCGAGACGGTGAGTCGAAGCTCACTGGGGCGAGATGGTGATAAAAAAACCAATCAGAAGCAATCGACAACAATAAACACAGTGAGTTAATGAAGAGAGAAGCAAAAAGAAAAGAAGAAAAAAGATACAAATCTCTGTCATCCCATCTCATGTGAAGCGTCAACTAGGATTGTGATATAACTATATGATGGTGATATTGAGGATACTAAATCTTTATTGTACTACACTTAAACCAGTCGAAGATGACGAAATTGATAAAAAAAAAAACCCCCAAATCTCAAAGCACACAGTCAGAAGAAATCGACAGCAATAAACACAATGAAAAACCAGAGCGTGGAGACGCGCACAAACCAAAGAGCGGGAAAACTAATGAAAAAAAAAATCAAGATTTCAAATTGGGATAAAAAACCCTCAAAACAATAATGAAGACTCACAGATGTTTTCCCGACCCAGAAGAAGAAAATATGGCGGCTTGAGTGTGACGACGACGGAGAGAAAAATCGGAGAAGAATGAACGGCCGGCGGCGTGGATTTGATGAGCAGCCGTACGTCTGAAAACAGGAAGAAAGCTTAGCTACTGGAGGCGACCAAGAAGCTGCGCGATCGCGACGACCAAGACGACGGCCTGGGATTTGAAGAAGCGGCCGTCTGTAGCGGTTTCTTCTTTTGTGCTTTTTTTTCTGAAGGAATTTCTTTTGAGCTTTTTTATTTTTTAATTTAGAGAATAAAAGAGTGGGATGAGTAATATGCGTCAAACAGTTACGAGTGGCCTTCAAAAAAAAAAAAACAGTTACGACTCGGCCATGATGTTTGATTTATTTATTTATTTTTCAATAAAAATTTTGACTAGGCCATGATACAATCTTTAGACTCGTTTATAAAGCTACAGATCGGTCCTGGCATTGCCAGCTGTGACATATCACTTAAAAAACAAGTGATGCCACATCTGTACTTATTGCATCACTTACAAAACAGGTGATGCCACATGTCTCAACTACTTTACTTACTTATTGCATCACTTATAAATTGAATGATGCCCCGCCACATATCATTAACAGAATCATCCTCATCTATCTTATAGCGTTAAATGTTATAAGAGCGACGCTAAATCCCGTTTTGACGGGATTAAAAAAATGTGGCGTCGGTTGTGCACATAGTGACGCCGAGATTCGTACATGTGGCACATTCATAAAGATGCCATGTCAATTTTTAACGCAAAAAAAAGTAAAGCGTCGCTCTAATGTGCCAGTGACGTTATATGGGCGACTTCGAAGCCCATTTTTGTACTAGTGGAAGCTAACAATATTGAAGAAGCTGTAGGGGTTTCGTTAAGTGGCCAAAGAGATTGATAGAAGTAGAATTGCTGGAGATAGTCGTTGTCCGATTATCAGACTGTTGGAATAGATCTAGGATTAAGAATAATTTATCGCTTCTTGTAAGCGGCGGAAAATAAAATTTCTTTAAAACATGTAAAACAATTTTACTACCTAGACAAAGTACATAAACATGTAATCTAAAATAAAACTATAATGAATTTTCACTCGCTACCAATCTCGCTTGAAGCTTGAGCATTGAACAGCTTGTGGATTGGTTGAATCGCTCATGTCCCCACCTAGCTTGTATCCTTCGTATCTTCTTGAATCCGAGCAACCACGATAGTTTCTACCACTAGAGTCTTCGAGATTGGATATGATTTAGTGTGTGGACACTATTAAACACAATGAACTAAGAACTAGTCTTAGAGCCAAAGAGCTAATACAAAATGCTAGGTCTAATGAGAACCTAGGTGCCAAAACAAATGAGCGAGAAGAAGAGAGGGAGAGGGGAATACAAGGCCAAAACAGAAAAACAAAGGCACAAAAACTTGTCTTTACATTGTGAATGAGGAGTGATATTTATAGTAGAAGGAATTGTCTTGAATCAATTCAATGCAAAAGATGCAATTACCTGTTTTCTATTATGACTGAATATCATATATTCATGATCACAATATTTGTTTCTCATTCCTATCATAGTAATACCAAGGCTGGAAATTTCTTTCCCTTTCTTGCTTTGGGCGTGTATAATAATTATAGCCATGTGCTATAAATTTGTTTCTTTTTTTCCTTTTTGGCAAGTATCTTCATACATCAATGCACAAAATAACTTTCCTCTTTTTTTATTTGATGATGGCCACGAAATGCATCATCTAGAACATGCTTCTAGATTCTTCTATATTTGTACAAGACAATACAAGAAAAACCCATGTAAAATTTTCACATTCAAATTCCATAAAATGAAATTCAAACCTCAAGGCCCAAATCTAATTCTTGGTCGCGTGAATTAATTCTCATTATCATCACATGATAATTTCCAAAATCTTATTTTGACATTTATACCATCTTATGTCCAAATGGACAAAATTACCCCTTAGACAATCTTCGTAAAATTCGTCTAGTTCAACACTTGAACTTGTTTTGACTTAGCTACTAGTTTAACAAATCCTACTCTAATGACTTGTGGTAGTGACCTCATGGATCCAAATGAACAAAGCTTGAGCTAGCATACTTGGACACAAAAGTTCACAAACCTTTTTCAAGTTCTAGCATAATGTCAACTGACTCCACTAAAGAGTTGACACTTAAAATCTCTCGGTTCAAATGTATATATTTTCTACTCAAAATTCTACTTAATTGTGATGAGTGGATCCATTTAATATTATCTATGTTTACACTTCATGAATATCATTAACTAGACGGGATTTATAAAATAACCATTTTACCATTCTAGTTGTTATTTGTTCAACTCCTTTGTCACTTGTGAATATGTTAGAAACAATGTATTGACGAGGATCTAACAAGTCACATTGATTCATCCAAAAGAGTCATGCCTCAATTTGGACACTGGCCAGTTCATTTATTCACATTCCAAGGAACAAAGCATGAGGTGATATACATTGCATTTCAGCAATCTTGTTCATGAATTCCATATCTATGAGATCTTCACAAAGTTGTTCATGACATCTTCATAACTTAGACTTCACTAATAGGTATTGTCTATATCACATAGTGAATCTAGAACTCTGACTTTCTCAAATGAGAGTACGTAAGCTATGAAATGACATGTCTCATTTCGGGATTGAGGTAAGCATGATGCTATTCATATATAGTGACTTTGAGACATAATAGTTTAAATGGTTTGTTCTTAAACTGTCTCTAGAAGTGCACTAGTCAATTCAGTATCTTCAGAAGATACCTAGGAAGAACTATATAGAGTCTCCAACTCTCTATGTCTCATAACCAGACATCATAGGTTCTCTTAACAATCATACTGAGATCAATAGCCATTTGATCCTTAGATTGTGAATATATTATTTTAAGCAAACCATGAAGAATTTGTTCATGCAAATCTGTATTTGACTCTTCATTTGTTGTTCGGTTTGTTTAAGGACTAAAGAATAAGGTTTATCATAAAGCTTCAAACAAATGAAGAAGAATGAATGAATGTTTCAACTCTTTATTAATTATTCAACAGTTACAAGAAAGAGTCTTTGTGAGACTTTGTTACCCCCACTACAACATTTACAACATTTATCGACGATTTTTTTCGTCGGTAATAACCCGGGAATCGTCGCTAAATGTATTTAGCGACGATAATAATCGTCGCTAATTGTCCGTGCCTAAATATATTTAGCGACGATTTATTCGTCGGTAAATATTTAGCGACGATAACGTCGTCCCTAAATGTTGTGACGAGAAGTTTTTTTTCAATTTGAAACAGATAATTAGCGATGACTTGTGGGCATATAAGTAACAACTACTACTCTTCTTGTGGGCATCAATGCCAACACAGACAAGCGTTGAAGCCCGGTAGTGATAGTGAACCTAGTGTCAGCGATGGTAAAAAGATTCCATACAAGTGCTATGTTTTGATTGCTCGTTCAACATACCAACAAAGTGATGTTACTGTTAGGAATTCTTGCCCACGAGAAGATTTATTTGTAATTTTCGCTAAAATACTAATAAAATAAAGTTTCGACATTTATAATCTATTTGAATTGAAAGCGTTATCTACTATTGCAAATAGTTACAACAAACGTTCATCAATCCTTAGTCTTCGTATTAAACTAAGTCACGTGCTAGGCACCTGAGTTCGGGCGGTGAACTAAAACAAGGTCGGTGACTGATACAAGCCAGGGTAGCTGTATCTGAAGTCACATATATGGAACACAAGTGAAGGTTGATCACTTAGTGGGAGCATTCTACACTTGTGGTAAGTGTACGATCCGGAGACTTTGATTATGGATGTGTCGTGTAAGGACCGTTATGACGCACCAACCCGGGTCACTATGATGGTCACAGTGAGACTTGATCTAAATCCTGAA
Source organism: Urtica dioica subsp. dioica (assembly GCF_054948205.1). NCBI lineage: Eukaryota > Viridiplantae > Streptophyta > Magnoliopsida > Rosales > Urticaceae > Urtica > Urtica dioica. The sequence goes on from NC_142761.1 coordinate 34,675,833, forward strand.
GTGTTCATAGACTTCTAGGTCTTGTTACTTAGTTCTTTGATTCATCACGTTAAAGGCCAATTGAGGTTGCATAAACAGATGTTTTGGGAATTCGAGACTTGATCGAAGAAGGAAAGTGTTTAACAGATACGGAATTCAACCTTCCAGAAAGAAGGTAAACATTCTCTCACCTAGAGGTTGATTCCAGAACCAATAGATTGCGCCCACTCTTGAAGTAAGTAACGTCCGAGAGAAATGTATAACAGAATAATTAACCTCTTCTCGATACGGGTTGAACCTGGAGGAATCTTGATCACGTATTGACTATATCAGAGGACACTCGTCACGATGAGTAAACATAATTTCAGTATTAAAGGAGAGTTCAGTCTTAGCTTACATGGTGGAGTATTGACTAAGATTAGACGAATCGATCGAAAAAGAGAAAAGACTATTTTATCTTTTTGATCGGATTCGTTAAGCTTCAACTATTAGGTCCATAGTCCATGATTCGGCCCCGATTCGACTTCAATAAAGACGAATAGAAACTTTCTAATAATAATGTTTTTATTATAATCTCACATGTAATATGATTAGCAGCATACATTCGGAAATTTGTTTATTTATCCAATTAACTATTTATAGTGGAATTAATTATTTGTTGTTGGATCAAGTCAAAAATTAATTGAATATTGAATTCGGCCTTATGGGCATTGCAAAATTCGAAAATCTTTGCCCCATGGAGAAGCAATTAATTTTTCCATACCCACAGTGGGTATATTGGGAAAACGCTCAAAAACGAAATCCTTTGCTTATGGGCACATGAAATTAGAAATACCCATAATAGGTATATTGGGAAAACACCCAATTTTTCTCTTTCATGATTTAAATGAGAGAGAATAATATTTAAAAGAAAATAAGATATTTGCTTTTATTCTCTCTGTATTTTAAATTCCTAATATCTAGGAGATAATATTAGATTTGATATTATCTCACTATTTAAAAGGGAATAAGATATTACCTTTTTAAATAGATTCCTTATTTAAAGGAAGATATTATGGAATAATATATCCTAGATTATGATCTATTTAAATAAAGATCTAACGGTTGATCCTTAATTGGAGACTAGGGTTTCCTAAAACCTCTCCATTCCACTACTATATATAGGGGTTTAAGGGAACAGAAAACAATAAAACCTAATTGCTCTAGAATTTTTGTCCATTCCCACTCTGTGAAGGACGAAAATTTCTCTCTCCCTTGCCCTCGGAACTCCATGATTCCAATCCCATAAACACGGTGCGACCTGAATTCATTGTTCTAGGTCGTAGTGAGATAAAGATTGTGTCCACTCATATTTCCTATTCGTCTCGGAGATTACGTTTCGGAAGACTGCGGTGTCATCAATGACGGCATGAAGCTGATCCCGAAGTTTCAGAAACAACACGAAGGAGTAGTCTTATAAAGACTGAAGACGGATTTGTCAAAGCTTGAAGATTCAGTATGTGAGCCCAACAAGTAAGTGTCACTAGAACTTAATCTAATTTTTTTTTTATCGGTTGCTTGCTCGCTCTCATACTTTTATAGTACACACAAGTAAATCTAGATTCTTGTTTAATAACCACATTAATTAGCTCTCGAGTAGGGTAATTTTTTTTTCAGCACGGTTATTAAGGTGAACTAATCACCAACAGTTACTACAAGGAGATGTGATCAAGGTCACAGTTAACAAGAGTCTCACCCCGATCTCAATTTCGGTAGCATTTGACGATATTTTTTAATTTACGCAATCGAGGAAATAGGCGTGGCGTCCATACCAATTTATATGGACTAAGTATTTCTTTTATATACTTTTTCTAATATGAATATTCAATATTTGATATTTTGAGCAATTGAATACTTGTTTGTCATAGTTATCTACACTCTAGACTGCAAAAAGGGCAAAAGGGTCAAGATTATTATTTTGTAGATCCGGGCATAAGCTCTCACATCAAAACCAACGATGTACGGGAATCCAAAGTTGGTCGACTAGTTTTGATGGTGTACAATCTAAACGCGCATTTCTGCTTGTTGTCCTCGACCTTTGGAAAGATAGCGCAAAGTTCTTCCACCCGTTGAGGAAAAAAATTTCAACCGACTTAACTCAACTGATAAAGAGGTAAAGTTTTATTTTTTGAACTATTTTTTTATCATTGTAATGTTTATTTTTTTACGCTTTGCGTGTTATAAGATTGTTGTAGTTTTCAAGCTTTAGCACCAAGACGCCCAAAGTAACAGCCAATCAACCTACATCAAAGCTTGCAATGCTCCTAACCAATACGGATACATGGAATGCGGGTACTTTGTTTTATCTTATATGTGTGATATTATTGTTGGAAATGGTGTACAAAAATTAATATCGAATAAATCATGTATACCGGAGGATATAGAGAGTAAGAGAAGAATGGAGACTTATGCACAAATGTTTATTAAATTCTATGGTTAGTTAGGTTTTTGTGATGCTTGGAATGATTTGTTGATGATTTCGATGCATGTTAATGGTGTGGATGTAAATATTTACATTTGGATATGTAGTTTATTTTTCAAGTATTTTCAATTGGGAAAACACGTTTTGTAGAAAAAAAAATATGCTCTATTCTGGAATATCTCGCCGCAGCGAGACTTTTGTCTTGCCGCGGTGAGATAAAAAGTCTCGCTGCAGCGAGATATTTGTATTGCCACGGCAAGGTTTTTAATGCTCGTTTCTGGAATATCCCGCCGTGGCGAGTTTTTTTAGAAAAATTATCACATCATTACACACGATTCTAGTACCGTTGTGTAATGTTTCGCCGCAGCGAGATATACGCGTCACCCTGGCGAAAAAATTCCTCAAGCCTTTTCACTTCCTCACCCCGACGACGTCTAAATACCGATGCGGCGAGATCTTCTACAACGGAACAAATATCTGTTGTAGAAGACCTCGTCGTGACGATAATTACATGTAGCTGCGGCAAGAAATTCCTCTTGCCTATCCAGTTTTTAGCCACGGCGATGTGTAATCTCCGCTGATCAGGCGAGCTCTTCTACAACAGATATTTGTTCCGCTGTAGAAGATCTCGCCGCGGCGAACACGACACGTCACTGCGTTGAGGTAGTGAAAAAATCCACGATTTCTACAACAGCCTATGACCGTTGTAAATGCTTTTACAACGCTTAGCTAACCGTTGTAAAATACTGGATTACACGACGGTTAGCTAAGCATTATAGAATCCCCGGGATTCTACAACGATTATTTGAACGTTGTATAATCTTTCTATAACACTAGATTGCATAACCGTACAGAAGTGTTGTAGAATCATTTCACAACACTTTTTAAATGTTGTAAAATCCACAATTTGTAGTTGTGATTTATAGTTCTTAGGCCTGAGTACGTGGGGTGATCAAGCCCATGTCCCTATCAGTTTGTTAAATAATCGTTCCCATAACGTGTGTAATGGATTGTTATATCCCCCGTGTGTTCGGAATACTTGTTAAAGCATGCGTTCTGCTTTTTTTTTCCACATGTTACATATATTTATTTGACTAGTCTTTGACCTACTACCTTCTCTTTCTTTGGAAGCTCAGCTTAGTCTGATACGTTCTTGTCTTATGAACGAGTCGTTCCTTGTCTTTATCGTCTCTATGACTGGACGTAACAGTTTTGGATTCTCACTGTTCTCAGGATTCCGAACTATTAGACTGGAGTGTGTGAATTTCATGAGTAACAGGTTCTTTAGTGGCTAGATGGAATTTAACATCAGACAAATATTTCTAATTTGTTTTAATTGATCTCATGAGGTTTACTCTAGAAAATAACATAACATCGAGCTATTCAAGGGACTTGGTTATGAAAATTAATTAATAAGACCGGGATATATCTCTTAACGTCAGGCATGTCATACATTTATCCAAGCCCCTATACATGAAAGTCTAATTCTTTGTTTGAGACATTTTTTCAGGAGCTGATCGTGATCGAAGAGATAAACCACACTACTACAAATTAACATATTGGGTGCGGAAGGGTATTAGGTGCGACATGTCGCACCTAATAGTCGCACCTAAGCTAATATTAGGTGCGACATGTCGCACCGGATACTCCGCCAGATGACTAAAAATTTCGCTAATGTTTAGTGGTATCCGGTGCGACATTGTCGCACCGGATATGTTTTCGTCGCACCTAATACCTTTAGGTGCGACAAAGTCGCAGCAAATACTATTAGGTGTGACGCGTGTCGCACCTAATAGTTTTAAAATTTAAAGTTGTCAGGCATATTCCCCCGATTTTTTTTTGGGTTTTGGATTTCATATCCGGTGCGGCAGTTGGTGCGAAATGTCGCACCGGATATGATTATTAGGTGCGACATCGTCGCACCTACTAGTCTTAGGGGTTTAAAAACCCCAAACGCCTTCTTCTTCTTCCTCGCCCAAAATTTTCTTCTAGTTTTGCCGACCCTCCTTTGCCGAAGCTGCGTCCTCCGACACCTCGCTGCCCCACCGCCCCTCGTCCTTCCTTTGCCCTCTGCGTCCAACCTCGCTATCCTCCTCCAAGGTATGTCTCTATCTCTCTCTCTCTCTCTCTCTCTCTCTCTCTCTCTCTCTCTCTCTCTCTCTCTCTCTCTCTCTCCCCCCATCTCTCTTTCAATCGCACTCAGCTCTCTCTCCATCTCTGACCAGTTTGTCCCGCCCCGCCGCCCGCGACCCGCACTCTGGCACCGTGACCAGCCCGCCGCCCCACTGCCCCACCGCCGTCCCGCCCTGCCGCCCACGACCCCCACTCCGACACTGTGACCAGCCCGCCGCCCCGCCACCAGCGCCGCTACCCCACCGCCCCTGCCCCTCGTCAATCCCTGCCGCCTCGCCGCCCCGCTGCCCATCGCCCCGCCACCCCGCTACCCCACCGCCCCTGCTGCCCTGCCCCGCGTCCAACCCCGCCGCCCCAGTACGTCTCTCTCTCTCTCTCTCACCTTTATCCCCATCTCACTTTGTCTCTGCAGGTTCGTCCCGCTCCCAACGACAAGCCCGGCTCGCCGCCTGTGAACAGCCCGCTCGTCGACACCGACTTGCCGCAGCCCGTGCCCGACCTCGCCGCAGCTTGGTCACTCGCAGCCCCCCGTCGTAGCTCATTGCCTCTTCGTCGCCTCGGAAAAGGTTAATTATTTTAATAATATCTAATATGTTAGATTAGATTAATTAAGTTGATTACTTTTAATAATATGTAATATGTTAGATTGGATTAATTAAGTTGATTACTTTTAATAATATGTAATATGTTAGATTGGATTAATTAAGTTAAAAGTAACATATTAAATTAATTAGTAACATGTTTAGTGTAATTTAATGTAACATGTTTAGTGTAATTTGATTGCAATTTGTTGAATTAGTAACATGTTAAATTTAATTTAAACTTATTGAAAATTTATTGCAACTGAGCTACGGAGGCTCGGTATATTAATTAGTATGTTAAATGATAGTCCTGGTTGGTTATATATGTGTTTTTTTTTAATTGCAGATTTTGGTTAGTCAATATTTTAGGTGAAACTCTGCCGAATTTTCGGTAGAATAATAAGTATTTGTAAAAAAAATTAACTCTTTCAATAATATAACGAATTCTAACCATTTTTCCAAATTAATACATATTTTTCACAATTTCTCTTCCACTCTTACAAATTCGCTCTCGAATCTTTCAAATGTTAACGAGTCACTCTCAATTTCCTAACAATTCATCACTCTCAATTTCATAACAATTCACTTTAAATTTCAAATATTAACGATTCACTCGCAATTTTACCTCTCAATTTCCTAATAATTCACTCTTACAAAATGAATTCTAACGATTCATTTTTATCTCTCAATTTCCCGACTCATTCAGAAGAATGTCAAATCCAAGTAGAGACTAGATTACCGAGAACAATCTGTTGAGTTTGCAATATAAAACAGGGGTTAACGAGTTTATCCGCCTTGCAAGCAAACTCCTGAACGAAAACGGTCATTATCGTTGTCCTTGTAAGTCTTGCAATAACGTGAGATGGCTGGACATCGGGGTCGTAAAGAATCACCTTTTGAACAAGGGGTTTACCCCGGGATACACCGAATGGTATCATCACGGCGAACGTCATGTGCTTACCCAAGTAGAAGATGCCACCGAGACTAACCAGAGAGGAGTCGGTGGATTGCACGATGCTCTCCATGATATAATGGATCACGAGGACTTCGACGATTTTACGGATCCGACTCCGAGTGAAGTGCGTGCAGATGAGCAAGTGGAAGACTTGTTCGTCAAGTTGGAAGCAGAATTGTACCCTGGATACAAAGAGTTTTCATCTTTGTCGTTCTTTATTTCGTTGATGCATATCAAAGTCACGGACCATTGGACGAACAAGTCGTTTACATAATTGTTGCAGCTCTTGAGGAAGTCTCATCCAATTGGTAACCGAATTCCGGAAAAACACTACGAGGCAAACGCGAATGTGAAGCGTTTCGGCATGGGATACGATATGATCGACGCGTGCATCAACAATTGTGTGTTATTTCAAAAAGATCTTGAGAAAGCTGAAGTGTGCCCAATTTGCAATGAGAGCAGATGGAAGCCAATCGGGAAGAATGTATCACAAAAGATATTACGATACTTTCCCGTCGAAACGAGAGCAGTCGCAATTCATAAGTTAATTGTTTTATTTACTATATGTAATTACTTAAATTATTCTTATCTGATAAGTTTTTTGTGGTTTTTTTTAAGGATCAAATCACCGCCCAAACAATAGATATTTTGCGGCAAGCGGCGGAGAAAAACACCGTGATCTCCCAAGAAGATGCGAAGGTGTACGCGATGCGCGAAGTTTTGGAAGTACGCAGAGACTGGGAAGTCGATTTAGGGCCTTCGATCCCAAGGTCATCGCTGGATGTTGCCCAAACGCTAGATAGAGGCTCGTCAAGTTCGTCATCTCAGACCGATCCATTGGTTGCCGAGATGCGAGCTCAGATGGATGCCCAACAAGCGGAGCTGCAGGAGATGCGGCAACAGATCGCCTTCCTCAACCAGATGCACAACCAGCCACCCACGACTCCCCAACCTCCGCCTACACCGCAACCAGGTGGGACTGATCAGCAGAAGCCGGGTTCCATGCCTGGTTCTATGGATTTCTTGCGAGACCGTCCTTACGGAAGCGGCGGAGCGAGCGGTAGCGCGTCAGGCAGCGGTGGACGAGGACTCGGAAGCAGTTCCCGAAGTTCTAGCAACTTATTCGGTAGAGGGAATTCTACTATCGATAAGTTTTATAGGAAAAAAATTAGGAATTCATTTTTTCGCTCTTTTAGAATGAATTTGTATTTTTAATTAAGAATTCTTTTTCAGAATATTATTTCTAATTAATTTAGAATTTTGTTGATTAATTTTTATTTAATTCTAAATGAATTTTGATTTAATTTTATAATTTTGTAATTTTTTTTAATTAAAAAACATATTCGGTGCGACATTGTCGCACCGAATATAATGGCGGGAATGTTATTAGGTGCGACAATGTCGCACCCGATATGAATAACCCGCCAATTTTTATAAATTTGGCAGGAAAATAGTTTGGGCAGTAGGTGCGACAATGTCGCACCTAAAAGTGTCGCACCTAAAGGTATGATTATTAGGTGCGACATGTTGCACCTAATGCCTTTAGCGACGGGCTTTTAGGTGCGACTTTGTCGCGCCTAATGTCGCACCTAATAAACTTTTAGGTGCGACATATGAAGTATTTGGTGCGACGATCGTCGCACCGGATGACGTTTTTTGTCCTAGTGTCAGGCTCTCCATCCATCAAAATGTGTAACTTAAAACTAACGCATATAGCCTCTCTCTCTCTTTCTATGTATCTATATATATGGTATTAACTAAGTGGGTGTGTTAAATCTGACGACAATACGCTATTCATCCATATTAGTAATTGAAATTAACTAACGCAGTTAATATGGTTGTTCATATATTATGTTAAGCAACTTCTAGAACAACTAATTGTTTTAGCAGGTTAGATGCAATGCTATTGAGACAAAACTATCAAACATAAAGCAATTAAGGAGACATGCAAATTGGTAACCATGTTCGGTATAACGACCTACTCAGGGGGACTGTGATGTCCGGGTAAAAGCAATCCCTTATCTCAATCAACAACGATTATAGGAAAATTAGCTAGACAAAACTCCTCTTTGCTAACACCTATCTTCAATGGTAATCTCAAGTGGGTATGGATTCAAGCCCGCTTTACTCATCTCCAAGTTTTACCCCGATCTTGCACCGAAGATCAATAACATACCTATGCGACACACGATCTCAAGCTTAGTATGACGATACAAAACCTCCGAGTTAATCAATGCTTATTGTCGATGAAGTTTTCGGGAATGAGAAAACATGCATAGATTTTACGGCTTTGTGAATAGCAAAATAGTCGAAGAACCTCGTCAACCAAAGATACAAAACAAAGGTTTGATTTGTATATGGTCAGGTTCTTAATTCCTTCGTGGAAGTATTATCAATGAATCCCGGAAGAACCGACATTACATCTCCAAGTAAATCGGGTAACTAACCAACGTGGTAGTCACAATATTTCCCCAAACGGAAAAAGACGCAACTGCTCTGACCGCATGTTGCATAAGTTGCTTGAGTAACTTGTAGATGAGCCGTCTTGAACAACTCTGTTACAATTTGTTTTGCCAAATAAACGATGCCATATAAAATAACAACAATATCCCCTTTGGCATTTTATGGCAAAACAAACTTGATCACTACGCAAAGTGTTTCTTGCTAATAAAAAAATATGTCCATCTTCAAGAAAAAAAATAAGGAAGTAAAAGAATAGTAAGAAATGTTAAGGCCTAGCAACCTTAAAAAAAATATTCAAATAAACCAAAATACTTCCTTTTTGCCATAAAAATGCAATACAATGAAATAAACAGTCTAGGTTGATAGAAAAACAAGCTTAAAATTCTTAAAAAGAAACAAATCAAATAAAAATTACAAACTTGTTGGATGAATGGGATGGAGACATGCTTCAAGAACTTCTTCTTGTTGTTGACGTCATGGCTTTGAGAAATGCTTTATTCCATATCGATGTAGTCTTCGTAATTGTCAGGTAGCTTATCATCTCTGTCATCATCAAACTTTGGAAGAGGAGCATGAGGAGGAAAAGGGATGTCCATATCATTTATGAGCCTGCTCGAGTGGTGTCTAGGATCAGCTAGAAAGAGCTCAGGACCCTTGGATAGATCGACCTCAGCAACTGGCATCTCAGGAAAATGTAAAATCACTAATTCATAAACTAGTGAAGGCAATCTGATAGGAAGACTTCCTTTTCCTGGGAGGCCATGGGATGCAACATGATCGAAGACAAGCTAGCTGAAATCAATCTTGATGTTGTGGCCAATAGCAAAGAGAAGCTGACACAATTTCTAGCTGAGCCTCCAGTGATCAGCACTTGGAAGCCAATTCTGAATAGCAATACCAAACAGAAAAAGGTATTTCACAGGGAGAGAAAATGAGAGCATGCACTCGTCAATATCGAAATCTTCCCAAGAGCCCCCTTCCGTCCCGATAGGGCACATACAATTTTGCCAAAATTTTATTCCCACTTGAAACCTTGAACTTTGTCAGTACCAAAGAAGCAGTTAATCTTCTCGGGTGATAGAAACAACTATTTTTCTCTGAAGCAAATGACTCCATACGCCTTACTATCCTTATTCCCAAAATCTTTAGATATAAACACATATACTTCTCGACAAATCTGTTCATTGGAGTTTTTAGATTTGTCAAGAGTGCACTTGATATCGCTTTAGAGGAGATAATCTGCAATGGCTGGGACACCAAAACCATCGACAAATAGGATCTCCTAATAAATATGACATTGCGCTCAGAATTACTGGAAGAAAGAGTTTAATTGACTGACTTCCTCTTAGAGGATGACCTTTCAGCAGTATCCTCAAACACACTATCCGCATCTTCTACTAAAACTCTCTTCTTCGCAGGTGTTTTCCAAGTTCTTTGAAAATACCTTCTAAGCAATAGAGAAGGTGAAGAACTAACTTCATCACTCTATGAGATGACTGTGGGATGAGGAATGTAAGGGATCAGACTGAATTCTGATGGTAGATTATCCTCAGAAGAGTTTGCACGACGATGAGACGCCATCTATCGAGTAGTCATTAGATGTCTCACCATTTTCGTAGAAGAAGGAAGTAAAAATACTCAAAGTGGACGAAGAAGATACGCAATGCACTAGGGTTTAAGCAATCTGAAGCGACTTGATAAAGTAACATGAGAAGAGGAACCAACATCCAAATATATACGATTTTGCAAAAGAAGCGGAACGGTTTCAAACCACATTCCCCTTTATGAAGACCACGTGTCCCACTAACCGACTCAAACACAAACGGGAGCCAACTATTCGAAAAAATATAACAAGTGAAAAAGATAATTAATCCACGCTAATACTTCCCCTCAAATACACATCAACCAAAAAGAATAGTCAAAAGAAAAACCTGATTGACAGACATGCTTCATGAGAAAATTAATTATCTACAACACAAGGACCCAATGAGGATCTAATGTTTTAAAGTGAGCATAATCAAGGGGTTTGGTGAAAGTATCAGCAAGTTGATCACTAATAGACACATGCTTCAACTTGATCACCTCATTGTCAACCAGATCTCTGATGAAATGATGCCTGATATGTTGGAATTGATATAGGGTTTAAGAAAAAGTTTAACGCTTCGTTAAGCGGCGGAATTTTAAAAAATTTCTTTTTCAAGTAAAACAGTTTTTACTAACCTAGACAAAGTGCAAGCACATGTAAATAAAACTAATATGAGCATAATAAATTTACTAACCTCTTTAGAAGCTTGAACGTTGATGAGCCTTCGGAAGGTTGAAAACGTTCGTCTTCCTCGCAGCACGTCTCTCTTTCTTTCCTCGGCAACTCGAGCAACCACGAAAGTTTTTATCACTAAATCACTCGAAATAAAAGGAATTAGTGTGTGGCCACTTTTAAACACTACGACTTAAGAACGAGTCTTGAAGTCGAAGAGCTAAACTCTAGGTCAAATGAGGACCTAGGTGCCAAAATAATAAAAACGATATTGAATAGAGAGAGAGAGAGGAGAGGGGCGGCCACAAGGTCTAGAGAGAGAGGCTCTCAATCTCTAACTTATGTGGAATGAATGAAATGAGAGGAATGAGGCTCCTATTTATAGGAGCGGTCTCACCTTCAATAAGGTAGTTTCCTCTTCTATAGAATATCACATATTGATGAGCCAATTTCCTCTTTTCTTTCATGAGGTACACGGCCAAGGCTTGCCAAGCAAGTCCTTGGATTTGTTTCCTCTTTAATTTGCTTCTCCCTTGACCTATGTGGCCGAAATTCCCTATGCATGTGTGGGAAATTTGTTTCCTCTTTTTCTTTTGGCAAATATCATGATACATTTATGCACAAAATATTATCTCTTTCTTTGGGTATTATGGGCGCCTATTTCAATCTAGAAGGGGCTTCTAGAAGCTTCTTCATTTGTTCATGACAACATGAAAAAGGCCCATTAAGAATTTTCAATAAAATTCTTATGAAATGAAATTAATCCACAAGGCCCAATGATCAAGTCATGGCAGAGTGTTATTGAGTCATCAAATGACCTTGTCAAAAAATTTATTGACATTCATTTCATGCTATGTCTCAAAAGACAAAAATACCCTTTTGACTATTTTCGTTCTTGTTTTGACTTAGCTTCCAGTTTAACTATTCCTAATCGATGTGATTCGTGATAGTGACCTTATGGACCCAAATGAACAAAGCTTGAGCTAAACACTTGGACCCAAAAGTTCACAAACCTTTTCCAAGTTTAGCTTAATGTCAACTGACTCCACTAAAGAGTTGACACTGAAAATCTCTCGGTTCAAATGAATTTATTTTCTACTCAAGAATTCAACCTAATTGTAATGAGTGGATCCACAAAATATTATTAGTGTTTACCCTTCATGAATATCATCAGCTAGTCGAGATTTACAAAATTACCATTTTACCCTTCTAGCTGTTATTTCCTCAGCTCCTTTGTCGCTTGTGAATAAGTTAGAAACAATGTATTGACGAGGAGCTAACAAGTCACATTGTTTCATCCAAAAGAGTCAGGACTCAATTTGGACACTGGCAAGTTCATTTATTCACACTCCAAGGAACAAAGAATGAGGTGATATACATTGCATTTCAGCAATCTTGTACATGAATTCCATATCTATGAGAACTTCACATAGTTACTCATGACATTCTCACAACTTAGTACTTCACCAATAGGCCTTGTTCGGAATCACATAATGAGTCCGAACTCTGACTTTCTCAAATGAGAATACGTAAGGTGTGAAATGGCATGTCTCATTTCAGGATTAAGGTAAGCACGATGCAATTCATACGTATTGACTTCGAGACATAAGAGGTTAAATGGTTTTTTCTTATCTTGTCTCTAGAAGTGCACTGGTCAATTCAGTACCTTCGGAAGATACCTAGAAGAACTATAGAGTCTCCAACTATCAATGCCTCATAACTAGACATCATAGATTCTTCTAACAATCATACTGAGGTCAATAGTCCTTTGACCCGTAGATTGCGAATATATCGTTTTAAGTAAACTACGAAGAGTTTGTTCATGCAAATCTACATTTGTCTCTTCGCAAGTTGTTAAGTTTGTTTATGGACTAAAGACTAATGTTTTATCATAAAGCTTCAAACAGACAAGGAAGAATGCATGAACGTTTCAACTTTTTATTAATGAATAAGCAATTACAAGCAAGAGTCTTCATGAGATTGTATTACATCAAATATACAATATAAGGATTACTACTCTTCTTGTGGGCACTATTGACAACATGATATTGATATGCGTCGTTCTCGAGTGTTGAACTGGATTCTTTGAGATGGAAATGGCACTCATGTTGTCGCAGTACAAGGGTATAACATCTTGTTGAATACCATGCTCACACATCTGTGTTATCCATAACATTTTAGCACAGCTACTTCAAGAAACAATAAACTCTGCCTCAACTGTAGATAGAGATATGTTGTTCTGTTTCTTGCTGAACCAAGACACTGTTGGAATTGATCTAGGGTTTAAGAAAAAGTTTAACGCTTCGCAAAGCGGCGGAATTTTAAAAATTTCTTTTCAAGTAAAAACATTTTTTTACTAACCTAGACCTAGAGCAAGTACATATAAATAAAAACTATTATGAGCTAAGAAGTTTACTAACCTTTCTTGAAGCTTGAACTTTGAGAAGCTTTTTGAAAGTTGCAACGCTCGTCTCCTCGCAGCACGTCTCTCTTTGTTTCCTCGGCAACTCGAGCAACCACGATGATTTCTATCACTAAATCACTCGAAATAAAAGGAATCAGTGAGTGGGCACTTTTAAACACTACGACTTAAGAACGAGTCTTGAAGTCGCAGAGCTAAACTCTAGGTCAAATGAGGACCTAGGTGCCAAAACAATAAAACGAAATTGAATAGAGAGAGAGAGAGGGATCGGCCAAGGTTCTAGAGAGAGAGTCTCTCAAATCTCTAAAACTTTGGAATGAATGAAATGTGAAGAAAGGGCCTCCTATTTATAGGAGAGGTCTCACCTTCAATAAGGTAGTTTCCTCTTCTATAGAATATCACATATTCATGAGCCAATTTCCCCTTTTTTCTTGAGATGCTCGGCCAACATAGGCTTCATTAAGCCTTGGATTTGTTTCCTTTTTTTGTTCCTTGCCTTGCCTTGTCTCTCTCTTGGCCGAATCCCTTATGCATCCATATGCAAATTTGTTTCCTCTTTTTCTTTTGGCAAGTATCTTGATACATTTATGCACAAAATAATCTCTCCTATTTTTCTATAGGGTAGGCGCCCAAACTCATTCTAGAAGGAGCTTCTAGAAGTTTCTTCATTTGTTCATGACAACATGAGAAAGGCCCATTAAGAATTTTCAATAAAATTCTTATGAAATGAAATTAATCCACAAGGCCCAATTATTTCAATATGGCCGAGTGACATTAAGTCATCAAATGAACTTGTCAAAAAAAATTTATTGAAATTCATTTCATGCTATGTCTCAAAAGACAAAAATACCCTTTTGACAATTTTCGTTCTTGTTTTGACTTAGCTTCCAGTTTAACTATTCCTAATCGATGTGATTCGTGACAGTGACCTCATGGATCCAAATGAACAAAGCTTGAGCTAAAATACTTGGACTCAAAAGTTCACAAACCTTTTCCAAGTTTAGCTTAATCTCAACTGACTCCACTAAAGAGTTGACACTGAAAATCTCTCTGTTCAAATGAATTTATTTTCTACTCAAGAATTCAACCTAATTGTAATGAGCGGATCCACAGAATATTATCAGTGTTTACCCTTCATGAATATCATCAGCTAGTCAGGATTTACAAAATTACCATTTTACCCTTCTAGCTGTTATTTCCTCAACTCCTTTGTCGCTTGTGAATAAGTTAGAAACAATGTATTGACGAGGAGCTAACAAGTCACATTGTTTCATCCAAAAGAGTCAGGACTCAATTTGGACACTGGCCAGTTCATTTATTCACACTCCAAGGAACAAAGCATGAGGTGATATATATTGCAGTTCAGCAATCTTGTACATGAATTCCATATCTATGAGAACTTCACAAAGTTACTCATGACATACTCACAACTTAGTACTTCACCAATAGGCCTTGTTCGGAATCACATAGTGAGTCTGAGCTCTGACTTTCTCAAATGAGAATACTAAGGTGTGAAATGACATGTCTCATTTCAGGATTAAAGTAAGCACGATGCAATTCATACATAGTGACTTCGAGACATAAGAGGTTAAATGGTTTGTTCTTATCTTGTCTCTAGAAGTGCACTGGTCAATTCAGTACCTTCGGAAGATACCTAGAAGAACTATAGAGTCTCTAACTCTCAATGCCTCATAACCAGACATCATAGATTCTTCTAACAATCATACTGGGGTCAATAGTCCTTTGACCCTTAGATTGCGTATATAACGTTTTGAGCAAAGTACGAAGAGTTTGTTCATGCAAATCTACGTTTGTCTCTTCGTAAGTTGTTTAGTTTGTTTATGGACTAAAGACTAATGTTTTATCATAAAGCTTCAAACAGACACGGAAGAATGAATGAACGTTTCAACTTTTTATTAATGAATAAGCAATTACAAGCAAGAGTCTTCATGAGACTTTATTACATCAAATGTACAATATAAAGATTACAACTCTTCTTGTGGGCACCATTGACAACAAACTCCCACTTGACTCAAAGAAGATGTGTGTAGTCCTTCATGCCTAATCCCTCTCGATGTTTGTCGAAGACCTTGTTCGCTAGGGCCTTTGTGAATGGATCTGCTAGGTTGTCCACTGTTGAGATCTTCTTTACTTCCACGTCTCTGCGCTGCACGATCTCTCGAATCAAATGGTATTTCCTCTCAATATGCTTAGAGCGCTTATGGCTTCGAGGTTCCTTTGAGTTAGCGACAGCCCCACTATTATCACAATAAAGGGTCATGGGCTCGTCGACGTTTGGAACAATTTCCAAATACTTAAGGAATTTTCTAAGCCATACAGCCTCTTTGGATGCTTCACAAGCAGCCACATATTCTGCTTCCATTGTGGAGTCAGCAATGCAAGATTGCTTAATACTTCTCCACACAACAGCTCCACCATTAAGGATGAACACAGATCCCGAAGTGGATTTTCTGGAATCCTTATCCGCTTGAAAATCGGAGTCGGCATATCCCGTCATAGTCAGGTCAGTACCTGAGTATGTAAGCATCAAGTTCCTAGTTCTACGAAGATACTTAAGAACATGCTTAACAGCAATCCAGTGCTCGGGTCCAGGGTTGGATTGGAAACGGCTAACTACGCCAACGGCGAAACATATGTCAAGTATAGTGCAAAGCATAGCATACATGAGGCTTCCTACGGCGGAGGCGTAAGGAATTTTCCTCATGTCTTTAATCTCTTGTGCAGTCTTGGGAGACTGGTCCTTTAGAGAGTGAAACTCCATGCCTAAAGGGTGTTTGGCCCTTCTTGGAGTCTTGCATCGAAAAGCGATCCATCACCTTATCAATATAAGATGCTTGAGAGAGCGACAGGGTCCGGTTTTTCCTATCTCGAAAGATTTGGATTCCCAGAATGTACGCAGCTTCTCCTAGATCCTTCATATCGAATTGCTTTGCCAGCCAGACCTTAACCTCAGATAACTTACCCACGTCATTACCAATGAGTAGTATATCATCGACATATAGTACCAGAAACACAACTTTGCCTTCGTGTATTAACTTGTAAACATAAGGCTCATCTATTGACTGTTCAAATCCGAAGCTTTTCACAGTTTCATCGAATCTGATATTCCATGACCTAGATGCTTGTTTTAATCCATAAATGGACTTAAGCAACTCACAAACCTTGGTCTGTTGACCTTCTTCCACGAAACCGTCTGGTTGAGCCATGAAAATGTGCTCGTCAAGATTGCCATTCAGGAAGGCCATCTTGACATCCATTTGCCAGATCTCATAGTCGTGAGCTGCAGCTATGGATAGGAGTATGCGGATGGATTTAAGCATCGCGACTGGCGAGAAGGTTTCTTCATAGTCAATCCCTTCTTGTAGGGTATAACCCTTCGCCACAAGTCGTGCTTTGAACGTCTCGACGTTTTCATCAGGACCCTTTTTCTTCTTGTATATCCACTTACACCCTACGGGTTTAATCCCTTCGGGAAGGTCTACAAGTTTCCAGACTTTGTTGACATACATCGAGTGCATTTCAACTTTCATGGCGTCAAGACAAAGGTTTGATTCAGAACAAGCCATCGCTTGGCTATAGGAAACAGGATCATCCATGTCAGAGACAGCTACAAGAGAGTCTCCATAAGACATGTACCTGTCAGGCTTTTGAGTAGCCCTTCCACTACGTCGAAGTACTACTTGACGAGATTCTGATGAGTTAGGTTGTGTTTCAGTTAGGGTAAGAACAGTTCTTACAGATGAGGTAGAAGCTTCCTCACCCAACTTTTCTTCAAGCACAATTTTGCTTCTAGGTTTTGCATCCTTCATAAAGTCCTCCTCAAGGAAACGAGCATTCGTGCTAACAAAAGTCTTATCGTCCTCGGGACTATAGAAGGTAAAACCCTTGGTTTCCTTTGGATATCCAACGAACAGACACAATTCTCATCAACTAGCCAACTTGCTAGTCTTTTGCCTTAGCACGTGTGCAGGGCAACCCCAAATTTTGATGCGGCCAAGATTCACTTTACGACCAGTCCATCGTTCATAAGGAGTACAAGGAACCGTCTTGGACGGAACTTGGTTCAGAATATAAGCGGCTGTTTCGAGGGCATATCCCCAAAAGGAAAGACGGAGTGATGAGTAACTCATCATTGATCTAACCATCTCCATAAGAGTTCGGTTTCTTCTCTCTGACACTCCGTTTTGTTGAGGTGTGCCAGGTGCGGTAAGCTGAGAAGCGATACCTTCTTCTTTAAGAAAGTCATCGAACTCTCCAGACATATACTCACCACCTCGATCAGATCGAAGGGTTTTGATCACTTTGCCAGTTTGCTTTTCCACTAAAGCCCTAAAGACCTTAAATACGTTAAAGGTCTAGGATTTGTGTTTGAGCAAATAGACAAACCCATATCGTGAGTAATCATCGGTGAAGGTAACGAAGTATTCGTATCCTCCACGTGCCTGTTGGTTGAGCGGACCACATACATCAGAATGTACTAGTTCCAGCAAATGAGTGGCTCTTCGACCCTTATCGGAGAAAGATCGCTTAGTCATTTTTCCTTCTATGCAGGATTCACAAGTAGGTAGTGAACCTATTGCAGAGGCTTGGAGTGGACCATCCCTCACAAGTCTCTTAATCCTATCTAGACTGATATGACCAAGTCTTAAGTGCCATAGGTATGTTGATTTTGTTAGATCGGAGGATTCAGAAAGTTTGATCCTCTTTGGCTCCCTAATTAGATCATTATCTATTTCGGTGTCTAAAAGAGAAGGTTGAGTGGGATAGATGTAGAAAGACCATTCTTCATACATGCATCAGTGACAAAAGAATTAGAAAAAGAAATACGAATTCCATTCTTTATAAACTTTAAATAATAATTTTGCTCTAAAAGTTGAGCAACGGATATTAAGTTTTTCCCAAAGGAAGGAACATAATAAACATTATTCAAATTTAAAGTGCGATCTTCAAAAGATAGCGTCACGGATCCTACAGCCTTCGCAGACACCACGCTCCCATCACCCCACTTGAAGCAGAAGTCGCCATCCTCTAAGCTTTTGCTTTTCCTAAAACCAGTTAAGGAGCAGCAAATAAGGTTAGTAGCAGTGGAGTCAATAATCCACGATGATACATTATCAGCTGCTAAACAAGCTTCAGTAATAAGTACAATACCTTTTACTTTGGTTTTGAGGTAGGCAGGACAGTTCCTACGCCAGTGACCAGGCTCATTGCAGTGGTGGCATTTGTCGTTAGACTTATCCACCTTCGGAGCCTTTGGCGCCTTCTTCTTCATTTGAACCTTAGGTTGGTTCTTCTTCTCGGCCTTGCGAGGTCTCTTCTTAGATCCAGAGGTGGAGGCAGTAGCATGTACCTCTCCTAGAGCCCTCTTTTTTTTAGTGAGTGCCTCAGCGGTTTGAAGTTCCTTCATGAGCTCGGTAACAGTGTACTCTAGCTTGTTCGTGGAATAATTCAACTTGAAGGTATCAAAGGTTTCGAGGAGAGTTTCCAAGATCATATCTATTTTAGTCTCCCCATCAATCTCGGATCCAAGGATCTCCATTTCATTTAGATAGCTAATGATCAGCATCATATGATCTCTAACGGGAGTCCCAGCCTTCATGCGACAGTTCATAAACTGTCGGACCGCTTGTTGCCTAGCTTGACGTCGTTGCCCTCCAAACATCTCATGGAGATTGTAGAGCATATCGGTGGCAGTTTCGTAATCACGATGTTGTTGTTGCAACACATTGTTCATTGATGCCAAAATATAGCATCTCGCAATCTCATCGGATCGAAGCCAGGCCGCCAGGGCGTCTTTTTCCTCTAGCGTCGAATCTTCATTCGTTTGAGGACAGGGGGTGGTGAGAACCCATTTGTGCTTGTCGACAGTAAGGACTATGTCGAGGTTACGTTTCCAGTCGACGTAATTGTCGCCTTCGAGTTTATTCGAGGAAAGAATTGTTGAGAGAGGGTTGAGATACATATTGCCTATAAAAGTTGAAACAAGTTTATGATTAGTCTTAGGTTTAGGATTTAAGTTTTATTTAAGACTTTGATAAAATCCAAAGGTGTTATAAACCAAACGACAATTTACTCCCTCAAGAGAAGGCCGCAAAAAATCTCCATTTATAAGTAAATGACACATCATTAATGCTTAGCCAAGATGTCAATACATCAATTTTGACTAGCCACCTTTTAAATTGGTTTGATCACTCACATCCTTTCGCAGAGCCTCAAGGGAGGATTACTAGGGATTGAGCCTAAGTGTGCAACCAACCACTTAGTCCAAAAGATCAAATTTGAAAAACAATCCCCCAAGGGGAGGCCTTGTCATCATCGTCTCACTCTCGGACGTAGCTCATTGAGCAATGATCGAAGCAAAAACGCATTGGAGTACTCCCATTTAAGAGAGGGTCGAAAGAGCGGCTCTTAGTCCCACGTTAATTGCTTCTTTCATTAGTGTTGGGGATCGCGGGTTACAAACAACAAGTATAACCCTCCCACTTAGTTTTTAGAGTTGGTACATCTACTCTTATAAGTTCGGAAACGGTTTTCCTAGTTATAGAGCGATAGAGCGGACAACTAGAAAAGAATCATAGATATTCATGTTCAGAGCAATATTAGTGCATAAAGGCACAAGGTACATACTCGATCTTTTCCTATTTTCTATTTCGGGAAAGTGCGTAAGGGAAGTGTGAACTTCAACTCACTCGAACACTTGAAAGTTTAAGATTACACATCTTTTTATTTTTCGACTTGTCTACAAGGAGACATCCCACTCAAATTTTCAAGAGCATAAAGATTTTGAACATATGTGATATAGATATAGTTTTGAAAACATTTTTAAAATTTGTTTGATTTGGATAACAAAAAATTTTCAAGTTTGAAAGTGAAAACGGTTTTTCAAAATTCAAACTAGTTTTGTAAAAATTCAATTTCAATTAAATTCTCAAAAATCAAAACATTTTAATCTTACACATCATGTTTATAATCTTATAAAAAACAATTTTTCTCAAGAAATTTTTCTCATTAGAGTTCTATAACTCATGGTAGTGGGGCTGAAAATCCGGAATTCTAAAAAAACTGGAGTTTCGGAACAGCCGCGCACCTCGGAGAAAAATCACCATAACTGGCGGCTCCGATGTTCTTTTGACCTGAAACCGGTAGACAGAGGACAAACAGAGCTTTAATTTGATTTAAGAATCATTAAATTTCGATTTCTGAGCAGAGAGTTATGCCACTTTTACTGCGGGTTTTACTCCAGCTCGAAGAAAAAGAAATAATTAAAGCTTGGTCCTTTTTAGGTGCGAAAAAGAATCGAGTGTAACGGAACGTTTTATGAAGGTTGTTAAAGCTTTTATTTTTGTTTTATTAGCAAGGTAATAACATGATATAAAATAAATAACAACAAGCATAAAACGATTCAAGTAAAAATAAGAAACTAGTAAAACAAGAAAACTAGTCTAAAAAATTTTCTCGAAATTTCTCAAACCTTTAAAACACGTTTTTCAATATAAAAAATTAAAAACTTTTGGAACTGATTCTAATGTGTTTTAAAAACATCCCAAACTCATAGAAAATCAACATGATATTTAATTTAAAGGCAAGAGCAATAAATTAAAAAAAAAATCTAAGATAACAATTCTAACTTGTCACAAAATTAGTAAACTTTCGAAAACGATTTTCAAGCTCATAATTTTAAATACATGTACATGCTAATCTTTGACCATAGCTCTGATACCCTTTGTTGGAATTGATCTAGGGTTTAAGAAAAAAGTTTAACGCTTCGCAAAGCGGCGGAATTTTAAAAATTTTCTTTTCAAGTAAAAACAGTTTTTTACAAACATAGACAAAGAGCAAGTACATATAAATAAAAACTATTATGAGCTAAGAAGTTTACTAACCTTTCTTGAAGCTTGAACTTTGAGAAGCTTTTGGAAAGTTGCAACGCTCGTCTCCTCCCAGCACGTCTCTCTTTGTTTCCTCGGCAACTCGAGAACCCACGATGATTTCTATCACTAAATCTCTCGAAATAAAAGGAATCAGTGAGTGGCCACTTTTAAACACTACGACTTAAGAACGAGTCTTGAAGTCGCAGAGCTAAACTCTAGGTCAAATGAGGACCTAGGTGCCAAAACAATAAAACGAAATTGAATAGAGAGAGAGAGAGGGGATCGGCCAAGGTTCTAGAGAGAGAGTCTCTCAAATCTCTAAAACTTTGGAATGAATAAAATGTGAAGAAAGGGCCTCCTATTTATAGGAGAGGTCTCACCTTCAATAAGGTAGTTTCCTCTTCTATAGAATATCACATATTCATGAGCCAATTTCCCCTTTTTTTCTTGAGATGCTCGGCCAACATAGGCTTCATTAAGCCTTGGATTTGTTTCCTTTTTTTGTTCCTTGCCTTGCCTTGTCTCTCTCTTGGCCGAATCCCTTATGCATCCATATGCAAATTTGTTTCCTCTTTTTCTTTTGGCAAGTATCTTGATACATTTATGCACAAAATAATCTCTCCTATTTTTCTATAGGGTAGGCGCCCAAACTCATTCTAGAAGGAGCTTCTAGAAGCTTCTTCATTTGTTCATGACAACATGAGAAAGGCCCATTAAGAATTTTCAATAAAATTCTTATGAAATGAAATTAATCCACAAGGCCCAATTATTTCAATATGGCCGAGTGACATTAAGTCATCAAATGAACTTGTCAAAAAAAATTTATTGACATTCATTTCATGCTATGTCTCAAAAGACAAAAATACCATTTTGACAATTTTCGTTCTTGTTTTGAGTTAGCTTCCAGTTTAATTATTCCTAATCGATGTGATTCGTGACAGTGACCTCATGGATCCAAATGAACAAAGCTTGAGCTAAAATACTTGGACTCAAAAGTTCACAAACCTTTTCCAAGTTTAGCTTAATGTCAACTGACTCCACTAAAGAGTTGACACTGAAAATCTCTCGGTTCAAATGAATTTATTTTCTACTCAAGAATTCAACCTAATTGTAATGAGCGGATCCACAGAATATTATCAGTGTCTACCCTTCATGAATATCATCAGCTAGTCGAGATTTACAAAATTACCATTTTACCCTTCTAGCTGTTATTTCCTCAACTCCTTTGTCGCTTGTGAATAAGTTAGAAACAATGTATTGACGAGGAGCTAACAAGTCACATTGTTTCATCCAAAAGAGTCATGACTCAATTTGGACACTGGCCAGTTCATTTATTCACACTCCAAGGAACAAAGCATGATGTGATATATATTGCATTTCAGCAATCTTGTACATGAATTTCATATCTATGAGAACTTCACAAAGTTACTCATGACATACTCACAACTTAGTACTTCACCAATAGGCCTTGTTCGGAATCACATAGTGAGTCTGAGCTCTGACTTTCTCAAATGAGAATACTAAGGTGTGAAATGACATGTCTCATTTCAGGATTAAGGTAAGCACGATGCAATTCATACATAGTGACTTCGAGACATAAGAGGTTAAATGGTTTGTTCTTATCTTGTCTCTAGAAGTGCACTGGTCAATTCAGTACCTTCGGAAGATACCTAGAAGAACTATAGAGTCTCTAACTCTCAATGCCTCATAACCAGACATCATAGATTCTTCTAACAATCATACTGGGGTCTATAGTCCTTTGACCCTTAGATTGCGAATATATCGTTTTAAACAAACTACGAAGAGTTATTCATGCAAATCTACATTTGTCTCTTCGTAAGTTGTTTAGTTTGTTTATGGACTAAAGACTAATGTTTTATCATAAAGCTTCAAACAGACACGGAAGAATGAATGAACGTTTCAACTTTTTATTAATGAATAAGCAATTACAAGCAAGAGTCTTCATGAGACTTTATTACATCAAATGTACAATATAAATATTACAACTCTTCTTGTGGGCACCATTGACAACAGACACGAGATTGTTACCCAAAAAGAAGAAGGCACCAGATGTACTCTCTTCAGCACTCCATAGCTAATCCGCACCATAACACCCCACAATACAAGCACTTGTGTTATTTGTATACCAAATACCATAATCAATTATGTCACACACATACTTTATTATTCTCTTGACAGAAGATAGATGACTTTCTTTATGATTTCAATGATGTCTAGCACATACTACAACATCATATGAGATGTTCGGTCTACTCAGAGTCAAGTACAGTCAATTCTTAATCATGCTTCTATAGAGAGTGATCAACTGGGACTCCATTTTAATCTTTTAGAACTTTGATGTGAGTAGCATCTGGAGTCATCTTGTGAGTAGCTCTATCAAGCTTGAATTTCTTGAAGCCCGAGAAAATAAGATAGTTCACCAACCATACTCATCTTAAATTCTCTTTGCATTTGTTCAACAAACTATTCAACCAACTTCTAGGAAATGGAACCAAACACAATATCATCTATATAAATCTGACCTCGTGTGTTTGACAAACAGCGTTTTGTCTACTACCCTCAAACATAGCCATGGTCAACTAAAAAACACAGTCAGCCTCTCGTACCACGCACATAGAGATTGCTTCAATCCGTACAAGGCCTTCTTTAGTTTGTACACGTGATCAGGGTGATTGGGATCTTCAAATCCCTTTGGTTGAGCAACATACACCTCTTCATTGAGAAAGCCATTCAGAAAGGCCCTCTTCATATCCATTTGATGAAGCTTGAACTTCAGATGACATGTAAGAGCAAGCAGGAGACAGATTGCATCTAATCTTGCAACATGAGCGAAGGTTTCTTCAAAGTCTAAACTTCAATCTGAGAGTAGCCTTTGTTAGGAATATTGCCCACTTGAAGATAATGAATAAATGATTACTAAATTCGATAATAAGATTACTTTATTAGCATTATATGATTAGTGGGTTGAGTTCTAAATAATTAGAATCAATAACAACTATCTTCCATAGCCTCCGTATTAAACTGAGTCACGTGCTGGGCACCTGAGTTCGGGCGGTGTGCTAAAACATGGTCGATGACTGATATACGCCTGGAAAACTATATCTAAAGTCATATATGTGGAACACATGGGTGAAGGCTGATCACTATGTGGGAGCATTCTACACTTGTGGTAAGTGTACGACCTGGACAAGTCTTGGTGTAGATGTGTCGTTTAAGGACCGTTACGACACACTAACCAAGATCACTATGATGGTCACAGTGAGACTTGATCTAAATCCTGAAGTGATCATGGACACTGGGTTATGTTACTGAGCTCTTTGACTCATTCGCTAAAAGGCTATTCATGCTAATCACAGCTTATGTCTTGGGAGTTTTCTCAGAGCATGATTCGAGTGGGAAGTGATTTACAGATACAGAATCCAGCCTTCCTGAAAGAAGGTTAATGTTCACTCACCTAAGGATTGATTCCAGAACCGATAGATTGCTAGCACTTTCGAAGTAAGTAACGTTCGAAAGAATCTTTCGCTGGGGAAGCAACAATGCTTAGGGCTGATATGTATCAAGAGAAGTATAACGGATAAATTGACTTCTCTTGACACGGGTTGAACCTGGAGGATCTTGATCACGAACTGACTATATCAGTGGACACTCGTCACGATGAGTAAATATAATTCTAGTATAAAGGAGAGTTCAGTCTTGGCTTACAAGGTGGAGTATTTGACCAAGATTAGACGAATCGATGGACAAGGTGGAGTCTTTTTCATCGGATTTGTTAAGCTTCTATTACTAGGTCCATAGTCCCCGATTCGGCTCTGATAAAGGCGGATAAGAACTTTCGTATAATAATGTCTATCATTATTAAATTTCACTTGCTGTAATTGTGATTGACAGCATTAATTCTGGAAAACGGGTATTCGCAGAATTAAATAAATATTTATGGTAGAATTGTTTATTTATTGTTTGATCAAGTAAATAAACAATTATTAATTATTTCGTGGCCCTCCCCCTTGGTCGTGCGAAATTCTCTTTCTCTTCCCCTCGGAAATTCGTTTCCATTCTTAGTAAAATAAGAGAGAGATCTTGAAACACCTAGTTTCGTGATCTAGTGAGATAAAGACTGTGCCCACTCATCTTTCTTATTCGCCTCGGAGATTACGTTTCGGAAGACTAAGGTGTCATCCTCGAGTCCTTCATCAAGACGACTCAAGACGAAGATGGATTGTGAAAGCTTTCAGTTCGTGAGCCAAAAACTGTAAGTATTCGTTTTACTCTTATAATCGGTTGCTTGACTTATATGCTCTCGTGAATTAAATTAATTAAACATAACTAGATCTTGTTAATTATAACCATAATTTAATTAGCATATGATCAGCGTAATTAATTATTTTTCCGCATTAATATGGTTATATGGTGGAATCATCTCAGACGAGTCGCATCGGAGCGATCGTTCGTGTCCGATGCGAGCTCGATCCACCAACAAGTGATATCAGAGCGATTGTTCGTGTCTGATACCCACATGATTCACCAACATCCTTGAGCAACAAGACGAGCTTTATTTCTACTGATGTTTCCTTTGTCATGGAATTTGTTCTTGAAAATCCACTTTGTCCCTATAACATAGATATTAGATGGTCTCGGGACAAGATCACAAACATCATTCCGCTCAAATTCATCAAGTTCTTCCTATATAGCAACTATCCAGTATTCATCAATTCTTGCTTCATTTATATTTTTGGGCTCAATACATGAAATAAAGCAAGAATGACTAAGCATATCTCAATAGTTGATAGTATACTTATCTCTTGTCTTCCGTCCGACATGCGGATCACCAATAATAAAGGACAGGGGAAGATCTTTCTGAATCCTTGAAGAAGGTTGAAGGACCTTGCTAGAATCACTCGCGGAGACTTGCTTCTCATTCAAGTTCTGAACAGATTCATCATCAGATGAGCAAGGAAATTTATCTTGAACAGTTGCTGAAGTCTTGTTTGACCAACTTCTTGAACATCTAGAAATGTATCAATATCTTCATCATTAGGAGCTTTAGATTGATTTTAATCCTTTATAGTCAGGTTAAGTGACTCCATTACATAGTGCGTACACTTGTTAAAGACTCTGTAGGCCCGACTAGTGGTAGAATAGCCTATGAAGATGCCTTCATCACTCTTGGGGTCTAATCTCTGCATGTACTCCATGTCATTAAGAGTATAGCATATACTTCCAAAGATGCGAAAGTATTAGATGGAGGGCTTGTTCTTTTTTCACAACTCATAGCATGTCTTCTCAGTACCAGTGCGAACAGACACCACGTTGATGATGTAACATGAGGAATTAATAGCGCTTCAGCCCAAAATTTTAGAGCTGTAAATCAACTTGTTATGCTCTAGAATTACAAGCCACTTTTCGTTCAGTAGGTGATAGTACTTGACTATCACTTCATCAGTTACTTCAATATCATCATCACTGCTCCATAACTCAACATATTGCTCAATCGTCTTCTTGTGTGTGTTATCATCAAATTTCTTGCTCGTCACCACATTAAGAGCTATAAAGCTCACATCTTCCTCAGCCTTACTAGACTCCGAGTCACTATCACTCCAGCTTAACAAAAGATTTGTTGTTCTTCTTTATAGTTTTAGCACACTCAGCAGCTATATGCCCAAAACCTTTACATTCATGGCACTGAATCCTCTTGGTCTTGTCTCCCTGGTTATTGCTGCTTCTTTCGCCACCATGAGTCTTCTTTTGGAGGTCTCCTTCTCTTTCGCCCAAAGTTTCTCGCAAGAAATGCCATCTGATCTGTGAATTCCTTTTCTACTTTTGGAGCAGCTTTAGTCTTCAATGAAATTTCTTTAGACTTCTTATTTGACTTTTGCTCTTTCTCCTTGAGGTTCATCTCATACGTTCTGAGAGATCCCAACAGTTCATCAAGCTTCATGGTAGTCAGGTCGTGATTTTCTTCTATGGAATGAACCTTCATGGAGAACCTTTCTGGAAGAGTTCTGAGCAGTTTGCTTACCAACTTGGCATTGTCAATTGTCTCTCCAAGAGAATGAGATTCATTGGAGATATCATAAATTCTAGGACTGTATTTTGCAGTAGTCTCATCATCTTTCATAGAGATATTCTCAAGCAAAGTAGTAAGTTGACGAATGCGTTCATCTTTAACCTTTTTGGAACCTATGTGAGCAATACTTAGGATGTTTCATAGTTCTTTAGCAATCTCACATTTAGACATCAGTTTGAAAACGTTTTCATCCACAATAGAGAAACTAACAATCATAGCCTTAGAGTTCCCATTGGTGTCTCTGTTGTCAATGGTGCCCACAAGAAGAGTAGTAGTCTTTATTTATGTACATTTGATGTTATAAAGTCTCACGAAGACTCTTCCTTGTAACTGCTGATTTATTAATAAAAGTTGAAACATTCATACATTCTTCCTTATCTGTATGAAGCTTTATGATAAACTATAGTCTTTACTACTTAAACAAACCCAACAACAAGTGAAGAGTCAAATACAGATTTGCATGAACAAACTCTTCATGGTTTGCTTAAAACAGTATATTCCCAATCTAAGGATCAAAGGGCTATTGATCTCGGTATGATTGTTAGGAGAATCTATGATGTCTGGTTATGAGGCATTGATATTTGGAGACTCTATAGTTCTTCTTAGGTATCTTATGAACGTACAGAATTGACCAGTGCACTTCTAGAGACAGAATAAGAACAAACCATTTAACCTCTTATGTCTCGAAGTCACTATGTATGAATTGCATCATGTTTACCTCAATCCTGAAATGAGACATGTCATTCCATAGCTTACTTATTCTCATTTAAGAAATTCAGAGTTCTAGATTCACTATGTGATATAGACAAGATCTATTGATGAAGTACTAAGTTATGAAGATGTCATGAGTAACTTTGTGAAGATCTCATAGATATGCAATTCATGTACAAGATTGTTGAAATATAATGTATATTACCCATGCTTTGTTCCTTGGAATGTGAATAAATCAACTGGTCAGTTTCCAAATTGAGTCATGACTCTTTTTGATGAATCAATGTGACTTGTTAGCTCATCGTCAATACATTGTTTCTAACTTACTCCTCTTTTGGATCAATGACATCACTACCAAAAGTCATTAGAGTAGGATTAGTTAAACTAGAAGCTAAGTCAAAACAAGAACTAGACAAGTTTTACGAAAATTGTCTAAAGGGTAATTTTGTCCTATTAGACATGGGATGTTATGAATGTCAATAAATAAGTTTGTTTGACATTGTCATATGATGACAAGGAATTTAAACCACAAGCCGAGTTAAGTGAATTGGGCCTTGAGGATTGAATTTCATTTCATGGAATTTTATTCGAAAATTCTTAATGGGCTTTTCTTATGTTGTCATGAACAAATTAAGAAACAGCTAGAAGCATGTTCTAGAAGGCTCAAATTCCGTGCACCATCTATAGAAGAAGAGAGTGTATTTTATGCATTAATGTATGAAGATACTTGCCAAAAGGAAAAGAGGAATCAAATTTGCTTCTAGAAGGAACATGTTAGATGGTCAAGAGGGAGAGAACAAATGAGGAAACAAATCCAAGGACTTGTATGGCAAGGGTTGCATATCCAAGGCAAGGAAGGGGAAACCAAATATTTGCTCATGAATATATGATATTCAATAGAGACGAGAAAACTACCCTTTGAAGGAAATCCTCCTCCTATAAATACCCCACCTCATTCACAATTCACAACACACAATTTTAGAGATTGAGAGCTTCTGTCTCTAACCTTGTAGCCACCCCATCTCTTTCTCTCTCTCTCTCTCTCTCTAGATCTCTCTTCTTGTTCTTTTGTTTTGGCACCTAGGTCCTCCTTAGACCTAGCACTTGTTTTAGCTCATTGGCTCAAAGACTTGTTCTTGATTCATCGTGTTTAAAAGTGCCCACACACTAAATCCTAAACACACTCAAAGACTCTAGTGGTAGAAACTTTCGTGGTTGCTCACAGGTTCAAGAAGACTAGTCCAAGAGGCGAGATGCATGAGGAGACGAACGTTTCAACCTTCCTAAGGCTTCACAACGTTCAAGCTCCATTTTAGGTGGGTACCGAGTAAAAACTAAATGTAGTTTTAAAATTATAAATTATATGTTCATGCGCTTTTAAAAACGTTTTACAAGTTTTAAATAATTTTTTTATATTTCGCTGCTTGCTAGAAACGATAAATCTTTTACTAACCCTTGATCTATTCCAACAAATGGTATCAGAGCGAGCTATGGTCAAAGTGTTAGTATGTGCACGTAATTTGAAATATGAGTTTTAAAATCGCTTTTTTGAATTTACTCGAGTTGCGGTTTTGCTAGAATTGTTATATTAGACTTTTTTTTAAGTTATTGCTCATGCCTTTAAATTAAAAAGGCATGTTGATTTTCTACAACCTTGGGATGATATTAAAACACATTAGAATCAGTTCTTAAAGTTTTTAATTTTTTCATGATCAAAATCACTTTTTGACAAGTTTGAGAAATTTCGGGTAATTTTGGGACAAGTAACATTGTCTTGCTTGCTTTACTTATTTACCCACTCGTTTTATTTTAGTTGTTATTATCTCTTGTGCTATGCTATTAACATGTTAATAATACAGATCCAAAAGACTTAACAACTCAATAAAATGTTCTGTTACACTTAAATCTTTTGCACTTAAGTCCCGATCGAATTTATGTCCAGTTTTCCTCGAGCTTAAGAAATACCTACTGTAAAAGGGACGTATCTTTCCCCTCGGAGTCTACTTTCCAAAACAGTTGGAATTAGCTCAATTAGACATCGGAGTCGCCGTTTACGATATTTTTACTCCGAGGTGTTCACAGCACGTGATTCCAAGATTTCTTGAAAATTTAATTTTTTGAATTCCGAATCCCGGCTCCCATTCCTAGAATTCTAGAACTCACATGGAAAAATTTTCTTGAGCAAAATTTTTTTTTCTAAATATTATAAACATAATGTGTAAGATTGAAAAGGTTTGATTTTTGATTATTTAATTGAAATTGAAATTTTACAAAACTATTTTGAATTTCGAAAAATCGTTTTCACTTTCAAACTTAAAACTATTTTTTCATCCAAATCAAATAAGTTTTCAAAATGTTTTCAAAACTATATCTATATCACTTATGTTCAAAATCTATTTTCTCTTGAAAATATAAGTGGGTGGTCTCCTTGTAGACTAGTCGAAAAACTACTAGAAGATGTCTTATCTCAAACTTCAAGTGTTCGAATGAGTTAGAAGTTCACACTTCCCTCATACACTTTCCCGAGTAGAAAATATAGGAAAATGTCCGAGCATGTACTTTGTACCTTTATGCACTAGTCTCTTCCTAGAAACATGACGATCTAAGATTCAATTTCTAGAATTCCACTCTATCGCTCTATAACTAGGAAATGTGCTTTCGAATTTATACGAGACCATGTGCCAGCTCTAAAAGCTAAGCGGGATGGTTTTTACTTGTTGTTTGCAACCCAAGATCCCCAACACTAACGAAAAGTGTAATTGTCGCTAGATTAAGAGTCACCATGTGACCCTCTCTCAAATGAGAGTACTCAACGGCGCTTTGCTCTGATCATTGCTCAAAGAGCTACGTCCAAGAGTGAGACAATGAGACAAGGCCTCCCCTCGGTGGATTGATTTTTCAAAGTCGATCTCTTGGACTAAGTGTTTAGTTACATACTTAGACTCCATCCCTAGTAACCCTACCTCGAGGCCCATGCAAAAGGATGTGATTGATCAAACTTTTTTAAAAGGTGGCTAGTCAAATTTGATGTATTGACATCTTGGCTATGCATTAATGATGAGTCATTTACTTATGAAAGGGGACTCTTTACGGCCTTCCCTCGAAGGAGTAAAGTGTCATTTCATTCATAACACCTTTGGATTTTTCTTGTCTTTTTCATCCTAAAAACTTAAACAAACCTAAATCCTAAACCAAAAGACTAATCATAAACTTGTTTCAACCTTTTTCAGCATAATGTCTCTCAACCATCCTTTCCTCAAATAAACTCGTAGGCGAGAACTACGTAGACTGGAAACGTAACATCGACATGGTCCTTACTGTGGACAAGCACAAATGGGTACTCACCACCCTCAGTCCTCCTCAAACAAATGATGATTCGAGTCAAGAGGAAAAAAAATGCCTTGGCGGCCTGGCTTTGCTCCGATGAGATTGCAAGGTGCTATATATTGGCATCGATGAACAATGTGCTGCAACAGCAACATCCTGACATAGAGACTGCCGCCGACATGCTCTACAATCTCAATAAGATGTTTAGAGGGCAAGCGCGTCATGCCAGACAGCAAGCAGTTAGAGAGTTTATGAACTATCGCATGAAGACTGGAACTCCTGTCAGGGGCCATATGATGCTGATCATTAGTTACCTGAATGAAATGGAAATCCTAGGATCAGAAATTGACGGGGAGACCAAAATGGATATGATCTTAGAAACTCTCCCCGAATCTTTCGATACCTTCAAGCTGAACTACTCCATAAACAAGCTAGAATACACTGTTACCGAGCTTGTGAAGGAGCTTCACAATGCTGAAGGTTTCACCAAGAAAAAGAGGACTCAAGGAGAGGTACATGCTACTGAGCATAGAGCCTCCACCTCTGAATCTAAGAAGAGACCTCGCAACGCTGAGAAGAAGAACCAACCTAAGGTTCAAAAGAAGAAGAAGCCCCGGGTTCCTAAGCTGGACAAGTCTAACGACAAGTGCCACCACTGCAATGAACCTGGACACTGGCGCAGGAACTGTCCTGCCTACCTCAAAACTAAGGAAAAAATTATTGTACTTATTACCGAAGCATGCTTAGTGACTGATAATGTATCAACGTGGATTCTTCACTCCGCTACTACTAACCATATTTGTTGTTCCTTGACTGGTTTCAGGAAAAGCAAAAGTTTAGAGGAAGGTGTCTTCTCCTTCAGATGGGGTGATGGGAGCTCGGTGTCGGCGAAGGTTGTGGGATCTGTGACGCTGTCTTTTGAAGACAGAACTTTAAATTTGAATAATGTTTATTTTGTTCCTTCCTTCGGGAAAAACATAATATATGTTGCTCAATTTTTTGAGCAAGATTATTGTTTAAAGTTTTTAAAGAATGGAATTCATATTTCTCTTTCAAATTGTTTTGTCACTGATGCATGTATGAAGAATGCTATCTTTTATACTTATCCTATGCAACCTCCTCTTTTAGACACTAAAATAGATAACGATCTAGTTAGGGAGCTAAAGAGGATCAGACTTTTTGATTCCTCTGATCTAATAAAATCAACAGATCTCTGGCACTTAAGACTTGGTCACATCAGTCTAGACAGGATTAAGAGACTTGTGAGGGACGGTCCACTCCAAGCCTCTGCAATAGATTCACTACCTACTTGTGAATCTTGTACAGAAGGAAAAATGACTAAGCGACCTTTCTCAGCTAAGGGTCGAAGAGCCACTGAGTTACTGAAACTCGTACATTCAGATGTATATAGTCCGCTCAGTACACAGGCAAGGGGAGAATATAAATACTTCGTTACCTTCACCGATGATTACTCAAGATACGATTTTGTCTATCTGCTCAAAAACAATCATAGACCTTTACTGTATTTAAGGTCTTTCGGGCTTTAGTGGAAAAGCAAACTGGTAAACAGATCAAAACGCTTTGATCTGATCGAGGTGGTGAGTATATTTCTAGAGAGTTCGTTGACTTTCTTAAAGAAAAATGTATCACTTCTTAGCTTACAGCACCTAGCACACCTCAACAAAATGGAGTGTCAGAGATAAGGAACCGAACTCTAATTGGGATGGTTAGATCAATGATGAGTTACTCATCACTCCCTCTTTCCTTTTGAGGATATGCCCTCAAAACAGCAGCTTACATTCTGAGCCAAGTTCTGTCTAAAATGGTTCCTGGTACTCCTAATGAATGATGGACTGGCCGTAAAGTAAATCTAGGCCATATCCGAGTTCGGGGTTGCCCAAAACATGTGCTAAGACAAAAGACTAGCAAGTTGGCTAGTAGGTCAGAATTGTGTCTGTTTGTTGGATATCCGAAGGAAACCTAAGGTTTCACATTTTATAGTCCTGAGGACGATAAGACTTTCGTTAGCACGAACGCTCGTTTCTTTGAGGAGGACTTTATGAAAGATGTAAAACATAGAAGCAAAATTGTGCTTACAGAAAATTTGGGTGAGGAAGCTTCTACGTAGTGGGAGAGCTTCTCAAAAGCCTGAGAGGTACATGTCTTTCGGATATACTCTCTAGCCGTCTCTGACATGGATGACCCTATTTCCTATAGCCATGCCATGGCTGGTTCTGAATCAAACCTTTGGTCATACGCCATGAAAGTTAAAATGCACTCGATGTATGTCAACAAAGTTTGGAAACTTGTAGACCTTCACGAAGGGATTAAACCCGTAGGGTGTAAGTGGATATACAAGAAGAAAAGGGGTCCGGATGGGAACGTCCAGACGCTCAAAGCACGACTAGTGGCTAAGGGTTATACCAAAAAGGAAGGTATTGACTATAAGGATACGTTCTCACCAGTCTCGATGCTTAAATCCATCCGTATACTTCTATCCATAGCTGCAGCTCTCGACTATGAGATCTGACAAATGGATGTCAAGACTGCCTTCCTGAATAGCTATCTTGACGAGCGCATTTATATGGCTCAACCAGACAGTTTCGTGGAAGAATGTCAAGAGACCAAGGTTTGTGAGTTGCTTAAGTCCATTTATGGATTAAAGCAAGCATCTAGATCATGAAATAAAATATTCGATGAAATTGTGAAGAGCTTCGGTTTTGTGCATTCAATAAATGAGCCATATGTTTACAAGTTAATACGCGAAGGCAAAGTTGTGTTTTTGATGCTGTATATCGATGATATACTCATAGGTAATGATGTGGATAATTTATCTGAGGTTAAGATCTAGCTAGCAAATCAATTCAATATGAAGGATCTAGGAGAAGTCACATACATTCTGGGGATCCAAATCTTTTGAGATCGGAAGAACAGGACTTTGTCGCTCTCTCAAGCATCTTATATTGATAAGTGATGGATCGCTTCTCTATGCAAGACTCAAAGAAGGGTCAAACACCCTTTAGACATGGAGTCTTACTCTCTAAGGACCTGTCTCCCAAGACTGCACAAGAGATTGAGGACATGAGAAAAATTCCTTACGCCTCAGCCATAGGAAGTTTCATGTATGCTATGCTTTTCACTAGGCCAGATATCTCCTTTGCAGTTGGCGTAGTTAGCCATTTTCAATCCAACCCTGGACCCCAGCACTAGATTACTGTTAAGCTTGTTCTTAAGTATCTTCCGAGAACTAGGAACTTCATGCTTACATATTCAGGTACTGACCTGACTATGACAGGATATACCGACTCCGATTCTCTAGCGGATAAGGATTCCACAAAATCCACTTGAGGATTTGTGTTCATCCTTAATGGTGGATCTGTTGTGTGGATGAGTATCAAGCAATCTTGCATTGATGACTCCACAATGGAAGCAGAATATGTGGCTGCTTATGAAGCATCCAAAGAGGTTGTAAGGCTTAGAAAATTCCTTAAGTATTTGGAAGTCGTTCTAAATGTCAACGAGCCCATGACTCTTTATTGTAATAACAGTGGGGCTATCACTAATTAAAGGAACCTCGAAGCCATAAGCTCTCTAAGCATATTTGATGACCTGGCAGATCCATTCAATAATTCCCCAGCCAACAAGGTCTTCGACCAGCATTGGGAGGGATTGGGCATGAAGGACTACTCACATCTTCTTTGAGTCAACTGGGGGTTTTTTGTCAATAGTGCCCACAAGAAGAGTAGTAGTCTTTATTTATGTACATTTGATGTAATAAAGTCTCATGAATACTCTTGCTTGTAACTGCTGAATTATTAATAAAAGTTGAAACGTTTATTCATTCTTCCTTGTTTGTTTCAAGCTTTATGATAAACTATAGTCTTTATTCCTTAAACAAACCTAACAACAAATGAAGAGTCAAATATAGATTTACATCAACAAACTCTTCATGGTTTGTTTAAAACAGTATATTCACAATCTAAGGATCAAAGGGCTATAGATCTCAGTATGATTGTTAGGAGAATCTATGATGTCTGGTTATAAAGCATTGAGAGTTGGAGACTCTATAGTTCTTCATAGGTATCTTTTGAAGATACTGAGTTGACTAGTGCACTTCTAGAGACAGAATAAGAAAAAACCATTTAACCTCTTATGTCTCGAAGTCACTATGTGTGAATTGCATCATGCTTACCTCAATCCTGAAATGCAATAAGTCATTTCATAGCTTACGTATTCTCATTTGAGAAAGTCAATGTTCTAGATATACTATGTGAAATAGACAAGACCTATTGATGAAGTATTAAGTTATGAAGATGTCCTGAGTAACTTTGTGAAGATCTCATAGATATGGAATTCATGTACAAGATTGCTGAAATGCAATGTATTCACCTCATGCTTTGTTCCTTGGAATGTGAATAAATGAACTGGCCAGTTTCCAAATTGAGTCATGACTCTTTTGGATGAATCAATATGACTTGTTAGCTCCTCGTCAATACATTGTTTCTAACTTATTCATAAGCGACAAATGAGTTGAGGAAATAACAACTAGAAGGGTAAAATGGTAAAGTTGTAAATCTCATCTAGTTGATAATATTCATATATAACTCTTACGATTAAGTAGATAATATTCAATGGATCCATTCATTACAATTAAGTAGAATTCTTGAGTAGAAAATGTATTCATTTCAAACGAGAGATTTTCAGTGTCAACTCTTTAGTGGAGTCGGTTGACATTAAGCTAGAACTTGGAAAAGGTTTGTGAACTTTTGAGTCCCAGCATGCTAGCTCAAGCTTTGTTCATTTGGATCCATGAGGTCACTACCACGAGTCATTAGAGCAGGATTAGTTAAATTAGAAGCTAAGTCAAAACAAGAACCAGACAAGTTTTACGAAAATTGTCCAAAGGGTAGTTTTGTCCTTTTGGACATGGGATGGCATAAATGTCAATAAATAAGTTTATTTGACATTGTCATATGATGACAAGGAATTTAAACCACATGGCCAAGTTAAGTGAATTGGGCCTTGAGGATTGAATTTCATTTCATAGAATTTTATTTGAAAATTCTTAATGTGCATTTCTTATGTTATCATGAATAAATAAAGAAAAATCTAGAAGCATGTTCTAGAAGGCTCAAATTTCGTGCACCATCTATCGAGGAAGAGAGTTTCTTTGTGCATTAATGTATGAAGATACTTGCCGAAAGAAAAAGAGGAATCAAATTTGCTTCTAGAAGCAACATCACTACTACAAATTTGGTTTTCTGATGCGCATGACTATCAGGTGCGACTAGTCGCACCTAAAAATCGCATCTAAATGACTTTCGGGTGCGACTAGTCGCACCAGATTGTCAACCCGAAGCGTTAAAAATTTCGCTAAAATTGTTGTTTGCTTTTGAGTATCAGGTGCGACTAGTCGCACCCGAAAGTCATAAAAACTATCCAGTGCGACAAAGTCGCACCTGATAGTTTCAAAATTTTAAGCGGGCCAATTCTCCCCCTCATTATTTCATTCAGGATTGACATGGCATTCTGGATTTTTTTTTAAAGATATTATCAGGTGCGACTAGTCGCACCTGATACATTATCGTCGCACCTAATACATTATCGGGTGCGACTAGTTGCATCTGATAGATCTTTCGGGTGCGACAATGTCGCACCTGAAAGTTAGGTTTTCTATAAAACAAAATCGTCTGCACTTCGTCTTCCTCATTTCAACACCGCCTCTCTCGGAAAAAAAAAACCCTCTCTCTCTCTGCCACCTCCGCTGCGCTCCGCCCTTTCCACCACCTCCGCCGCTTCTCTCTCTCTCTCTGCCTCATCTACGTCACCAGTTCATTCCGCCGATTTCAAAAAAAAAAACCCTCTCTCCGGTCAGATCTGCAACTCTGCCGCGCTCCACACCCACCGCCGTGCTCCGCCGCTTCTCTCTCTTTCTTCTCCTTCTTGGTTGCGCTCGGCCAGCAGCTCCTCCACCAAGCCGCGCGCGCCACCTCCGCCGCATTCCGCCGCGGTAGCTCTGCGGCGCTCCGCCGTCTTCTCCGCCTCTCAACCAGTATTTCTCTCTCTCACTCCCTCTCTGCCTCGCTCCCTCTCTGCCTCGCTCTCTCTCTCAATGTTTAAACTCACAGCCTCGTCGTCTCGTGCCTCCGGACCTCGCCGTGCGCTCAGCCCGGGCCCCGCTGCCTCCGAGTCCCAGCCATCGAGCCGTTGTCCCCGAGTCCCAGCTTCCGAGCCGCTGTCCCCGGCCGGCCGCCCTAGGTTAGTGTATATATTAGTTTTTTTTTATAATCATATATTAGTTAGTTAGCTAGGGTAGTTAGGTTGATAAATATATATTAGTGTATAAATATATATTAGTGTATATATTAGTTAGTTAGGTTCGTATATATATAATATGTTAGTTAATATGTTAGGTTAGTTAATTAATGTGAAATATGTAAGTTAATAATAATGTGTAACTTAATTATTATTAATTTGATAATTAATTTAACCTTTTTAGTAATTTGGTTAAGTTTAATAATTCTATTAGTTTAGGTTAAAAGTTTAAATTGATTGTAAATTAGTTAGTATTAATATGATAATTTCACATGTTTAATAATGTGATTAGTTTATATTAGGTTAAAATTAAGTTTTAATTGTTTTTTGACATGTTTTAATTGTTTTTTGACATGTTTTTCGACTTTTAATTAATTTAGATTAATTGTAAGTAAAATATTATTACCTAGAAATTGTAATTAGTTTAATAATTACATTTATGTTGCTTAGTTTATAATTAGTTAATTAATTTGTGATAAGTTTGTGTAGTTGATTTAACATGTAATTAATGAAATTGTAATTTAAATAAGACAAATAGTTTTGTGACATGCTTTGATAGTTTGTGACATGTTTTGATAGTTTGTGATATTTTGTTTATTTCGGTTTTTCATTTATAAATGTTGTGATCGAACCACGGAGGTTCGGTTTAGGGCTGAGCTAATTTATAGGATAGTTCTGGATGGTTTGTGTATGTTTTTAAATAATTTTGCAGGTTTTTGGTTTGTCAGTATAATAGGGGAAATTCTGCCGTAATTTCGATAGAGTTTCGAATTAATTAGTCTAAAAACTCCCAACTTATTCAATCCGAGCTCAAAATAACATACAATTCATAATCTCTCTTTCATTTTGTTCTCCGTCGTCCTTTATCAATAACTCTTCAAAACTTTCATTTCTCGCTCTCATTCAGCGAAATGTCCAATCCAAGTAGAGATTGGATCACGGAGAATAATCGGGTGACATTGCAGTACAAAACCGGTGTTAACGAGTTTATTCGCGCTGCAAGAAGATTCCCTAACGAAAATCGCAAATATCGGTGTCCTTGCAAACCTTGCAACAATGTGAGATGGCACGACGTCGGGGTTGTCAGGAATCATTTACTGAACAAGGGGTTTACCCCAGGCTACACAAAATGGTATCATCACGGCAAGCTCGAGCGTGTCGTCCTTCCTCATGAAGAAGATTCCATCGGAGGAACAGATCAGAGAGGAATAGGAGGATTGCACGGTGCTGTGGAGGATATCAGGGATCACGAGGATTTTGACGATGCTACGGAGCCGACCCAGAGCGAGGTGCGTGCAGAGGAGCAAGTGGAAGACCTCTTCGCCGAGTTGGAAGCAGAATTGTACTCCGGATGCAATGAGTTTTCTTCTTTGTCGTTCTTGGTTTCGTTGATGCACCTCAAAGTCACGAACCATTGGACGAACAAGTCGTTTACAGAACTCTTACAGCTCTTGAAGAAGCCTCATCCACCTGGTAATCGAATTTCGGAGAAGCATTACGAGGCAAAGGCGAAGCTGAAGCGTTTTGGCATGGGATACGAGATGATCGATGCGTGTATTAACGACTGTGTCCTATTTCAAAAAGATCTCGCGGAAGTCGACGTGTGCCCAGTATGCAACGAGAGCAGATGGAAGCACCCTGGGAAAATGATACCGCAAAAGATTTTGCGATATTTTCCCCTGAAAGATCGATTGAAGCGGTTGTACGCGTCTCGACACACGTCACTTCTGATGCAGTGGCACGAAAGAGATCGCGTCAGGGAAGTTGGTGTTCTACGACATCCTGCGGATGGTACGACGTGGAAAAACCTGGACGAGAGATACCCAGGCTTTGCTGCAGAGCCTCGAAACGTGCGGCTTGGACTAGCTGCGGATGGATTCAATCAGTTCGGAGAAATGAGTCTATCGTACAGCATGTGGCCTGTGGTACTAACTGCGTACAATTTGCCGCCTTGGTTGTGCATGAAGAAAGAGTACTTGATGCTGACGCTTTTGATCCAGGGGCCTCACTCACCAGGAAAGGACATGGACGTGTTCTTGCAGCCAGTTGTCGAAGAGCTGAAAGAACTGTGGGAAACTGGATTCCGCGTTCGAGATGGCGCCAACGATGAAGTGTTTCGATTGTGTGCTGTGCTACTCTGGACGATTAACGATTTTCCGGCTCGATCCTATTTATCGGGATGGAGTGGCCAAGGATATCTCGATTGCCCGACGTGCAATCTTGACACGCCGTCTTTGAAAGTTAGAAACAGGATCGTCTACTACGACCATCGTCGATTCTTGCGTACGCGTCATCGAGCGTTTGAATCATCGACACGACACAGAGCGTTTGAATCAACGACACGAAACTGATGAAGCTGAGTTAGTGACTGTCATTGACGATGATGAAGAAGACGATGAAGAAAATGAGAGACGGGTCGTTTTTGAGGGAGAAGATGTTGATGTCGATATAGAAGATGATATTAACATTATAGGCATAGATGACGATGAATAAGTAATATCTTTTTTGTATGTTTATTTACTATAGTATGTAACCACGATTTTCCTCCGCCATATGTGAGGTTTGTTAATAATAAAATCCGTGGTGTCGTCCACGTTTTTTTTAAACAAAAAACTAATATTTATTTACTAATATTGTTCACATCTTACAGGATGTCAGATGCAGGTGGAGATGAGTCTCCGCTACACCGTTCAGGAGCAGGTGGAGATGAGTCTCCGCTAGAGACACCGTGTTCCCAAGGTCCTAAGAAAACAAGGGGACCAACAACCGGCTCTATTTGGGCAAAAGCAGCGCTTGGGGTACCCGATGCGAAAGTTTTTAGGTATGACCCAATCAACCAAACCTTCTACCAGGACGTAAGGAAAACAATAAAAAAAGGTAGGAGTATTCAACAACCGCGTCGGCGCTTTGGTGAAAGTCCATATCCCGGTCACACTTCGTGATTGGAACGAAGTGACGCCCCAGATGTTGGGCAATATTCTGAGCGCACTTCATTCCGAGTACACTTTCGTGTACAAGGATGATGAGACCGAGGAGCTGCTTCCGGCGGATTGCTTTCGTCATCAGATTGACCAGACTATCATTCGCGATGCAAAGCGAAAGAGGCGCAACCAAAAGTCTAGATTATCAGGGACTTTCTTAGGCAAATGTTGTGGGCAAATAAATGTCGCCAAGAAATAAATCCCAAAAGGATATCAAAAAGACGATTGGGAGAAGGTGATAGAGGAGTTCGCAACTGACGATTGCAAGGTAATGTATAATTCAAAAAAATTATGTTATCTTCTATGAAATCGAATTATAACGCAATTTAATATGTGCAGAAAAAGTCTACTCGCAACAGGGACAATTCAAAGAACAAGAAACGAAGTCCACACAAGGGTCGATTTCTTTCTTGGCTCATCGACATTTGATTGTAAGTTTATTCTAATTTTGTAATATTTTTTTTGCAATAAATAAATTACTCATATCTTCATAAGAACTGCAGAGTAGGGAAGATGGGACTTGTTGTTGGCCCGTCTAGGGCCAACGGGAACAAGGGCATCTCTTCGACCCACATGGCTGTACGAGGACTTGGGCGGCGGAACCCTGACTCAACCAGGAGCCGGCCCAAACCAATGGCCAAGTCAAAGCCCAGCCATGGGCCGAGTCAATGGCTCACTCGGCCATTATCTGGGTCAAATGGCTCACTCGGCCATTGGACAGTTCACTCGGCCAATGGCCGAGTGAACCCCTCAGCCACCGAGGCAGTTCACTCGGCCATTGGCCGAGTGAACCTTCCAGCAGTTCACTCGGCCAATGGCCGAGTGAACCCTCCAGCCGCCAAGGCAGTTCACTCGGCCAATGGCCGAGTGAACCCTCCAGCCGCCAAGGCAGTTCACTCGGCCAATGGCCGAGTGAACCCTCCAGCCGCCAAGGCAGTTCACTCGGCCATTGGCCGAGTGAACCTTCCAGCAGTTCACTCGGCCAATGGCCGAGTGAACCTCAGCCGGCCCAAGACCTTCACTCGGCCAATGGCCGAGTGAACCTCACCACCATGTTCACTCGGCCATTGGCCGACCCAGCCTCCTCCAATGCCGACCCAAGCATTCTCACTCGGCCAAGGGGTCTTCAAACCACCCCTTGGCTGCCTATAAATACCAAGGCACCCCCCTTGGTCCAGGTAATCCATTCTTGAGTACTGAAACGCTGCCGAACTCGTACCTCGCTCGTTTCTCTCAAGCTTTGGCCTCTAAACACCCCTAAAACCTCTATACTCCACCTCAATCACACTAATGTTGAGCGTCGGAGAGGTAAACAGGGGCACCCCCCCTGTTTCCCCTTTGTAGTTCACGTGTTCTCTACTCCTTTTCAGGTACTCTGACGAACTCAAGGGACATCCATAGCTAAGGGACGACTCGGGACACCGGGTCCGACACGCTCGAGTCAAGACGAGACCACTTGGTCCGGCCTTGGGTCTAACCGTCTTTGGCTCCTAAATAGTTGTCCGAAAAACAGCGACAACATTTTGGCGCTAGAAGGAGGGGACCACCGACCTTAGCACGCTCTCCCTTCCATTCCACACTTTCACCGCCCCTACGACTCTCGAGAGATGAGTCACCTACCTACTACCTCCGTGGGTACCCGAGCGACGAGCTCGAGGTACGGTCTCCGACTCCTCGCGCACCGTCTTGAAGGGCAACCTCGCGATAGCGAGAGCCAGCCCCAAGACCCGGTGAACGACCCCGAGGCCGAGCTCCGAGAGGACACGGCCCGGCGGCTCGCGGAGCTCCTTGACCGTCCCGGCGTTGACAGCTCCCTCATCGCTGGTCTCCTCGGCTACAACATCGAGGATCGATCTGCTCAAGATTACTCCGACCCTGAATACGTGGAGGAGTCGAGGACCGACGAGGCCACCCCTAGCCTCGCTCAAGCGCGACCCGAGAGGGCCAACGGTGCGTTGGCCGATCCTTTGTACCCGGCGCGACAACAGGCACGGTCACAGTCCCGGGGACTCGCCCCTTCGGTTTCAAGAGGTGGCCGGACACGGCCCCTCGCCGAGGAGAGAGCGACTCTGGTCGACGATGGAGTCGATAGCCGAAGCGCTCGCCGGACGACCCGACCAAGGGCGACCTCGCCTCGTCGTGCGCCAAGCGTGGACCTTAGAGAACGCTTGACGGCGCAGAGAAACTCCCGAGGGGAGGATCTCCGCCAAAGGCTAAATTCTCGAAGGGACGCGCTCCCCGCCGCAACTCTTGGCCGACCTCAGGCCAATGTCATGGACCAAGCATCCAACGAAAGCCAACCGGTGACTCCCGTGGCCCCGACGGTCGGCCCTGCTAACGGGCTTGACGTGGTCACGATGATTCAGAGCCTCCAGAATCAAATCATCGAGATGAGGGAGTCTGGGAGGCAAAGGCCGTACGGAGGGATCGAGGAATCATACTCTCCCTTCGCCGCACAGGTCCTCGCGCAGCCATGCGTGGGAAACTTTAAGTTACCGTCCATTCCCCCCTATGATGGACGTACGGACCCCCACTTCCACGTCCAACACTATG
Source organism: Urtica dioica subsp. dioica (assembly GCF_054948205.1). Classification (NCBI taxonomy): domain Eukaryota; kingdom Viridiplantae; phylum Streptophyta; class Magnoliopsida; order Rosales; family Urticaceae; genus Urtica; species Urtica dioica. Next base: position 34,718,951 of record NC_142761.1, read on the forward strand.
AGACGTGGATGACGATGCAAGGGCAGACGGACGCCACCCTCTGCCAAGCCTTCAGCCTGACCCTCACAGGGTCGGGCTTTGAGTGGTTCCAAAGTTTGAGGCCTGGAAGCATCCCGTCCTTCAGGGCCTTGCGAGAGGCTTTCCTCGCTCGCTTTGCCACGCTTGTGGCACAAAAGAAATCGAAGACCCACCTCCTCTCCATTCGACAAGGGAGAGATGAGACATTGAGACAATACCTCGCTCGCTTCACCGAGGAGTCTCACAAAGTCGAGGGCTTCGACGACAAGGACGCCATCACGGCGATCACCGAGGGAGTTCGCACGGGCGACTTCCTCAAGTCCATTGTCGGGCAAGTCCCGCGAGACATGGCGGAGCTGATGACGAGAGCCCGCACACATATGGGAATCGAGGACTATCTCGATGGCCGCGATGGCCGAAAGCCAGGAGGACAAGGTAGTCGCCACCGCGAAGAACGGGACGAAGATCGCCCCGACCCTCAAAGCAAGAGGAGCAAGGGAGGCCGGGCCCCTAACGGTCGCCCCCTCTCCGGTCCAAGATCGTCGCACGTTGATAGCCTCCGAGCGTCATCAACATACACCCCTCTGAACACTCCGCAAGAGCGGATCCTAGCTCTGCACCGCGACGAGCTAGGAAGTCCGGCTCCTCTAGCGAAGGATCCCGCGAAGAGGGATCGGAACAAGTTCTGTGAGTACCACCAGGATCACGGGCATCTGACGTCCGAGTGCTATCATCTTAGGCGTCAGATCGAGGCCCTGATTCAAGTCGGGAAATTAAAAGAGTATGTCCTGAGAACGGTCGGGGCGGCCACGGTGCACGAAGGCCGTCCACGGCGGGGAAGGAAGGGTCCGGCGACGGTGACTGTCATGAACCAGGCAGCGATTGAGCAACCGGAGAGCTCACAGCTGCATGTCGTGGGCTAAGCCCGTCCCCTTTTCTCATTATGTCATTTTATTTTAAGACAATCTCGAATTTCAATAAGGCCAATGGCCCAGGGATGTAATTTTTGACTATTTGTGCATGATAATTGTATCACATTTCACCTCGAAGTCTTTATCTTGCTGCATTATAATTTCTAGTCTCCTCTACGAGTACACGAGAAACTCGGGGGGCTAATGGGAAACAATGCTCAACAAAAAAAAAAAAAAAAAAAAAAAAAAGAAGGAAACAAACAAAGACGTGCAAATCGATTATGCCTTCGTTGGAAGATCGAGAACATAAGACGCGCACAACCAAACAAAGACGTGCAAATCGATTATGCCTTCGTTGGCGAGTCGAGAAAAGTAAGACGCGCACCATACGACAAAGACGTGCAAATCGATTATGCCTTCGTTGGCGAGTCGAGAAAAGTAAGACGCGCACCATACGACAAAGACGTGCAAATCGATTATGCCTTCGTTGGCGAGTCGAGAAAAGTAAGACGCGCACCATACGACAAAGACGTGCAAATCGATTATGCCTTCGTTGGCAGGTCGAGAACATAAGACGCGCACCATACGACAAAGACGTGCAAATCGATTATGCCTTCGTTGGCAAGTCGAGAAAAGTAAGACGCGCACAATACAAAAAAGACGCGCAAATCGATTATGCCTTCGTTGGCAAGTCGAGAAAAGTAAGACGCGCACAATACAAAAAAGACGCGCAAATCGATTATGCCTTCGTTGGCAAATCGAGAAAACAAGACGCGCACAATACAAAAAAGACGTGCAAATCGATTATGCCTTCGTTGGCAGGTCGAGAAAACAAGACGCGCACAAAACAAAAAAGACGCGCAAATCGATTATGCCTTCGTTGGCAAATCGAGAAAACAAGACGCGCACAATACAAAAAAGACGTGCAAATCGATTATGCCTTCGTTGGCAGGTCGAGAAAACAAGACGCGCACAAAACAAAAAAGACGTGCAAATCGATTATGCCTTCGTTGGCAGGTCGAGAAAACAAGACGCGCACAAAACAAAGAAGACGCGCAAATCGATTATGCCTTCGTTGGCAAATCGAGAAAACAAGACGCGCACAAAACAACAAAGCCGTGCTAATCGACCACGCCCTCATTGGTAGATCGAGAAAATGAGCCACGCACGATCAACCCGAAACAAAAAGTCGTCCCTCGCGACGCGCGAAGGCCATTCCTCATGATGCAAACCCGAGAGCATTCATCCCGCGTCCGCATAAAAGCGTAGATTTTGAGTTTCCACTCGACCTACGCTCGACCGGAAACTCGGGGGGCTAATGTTGTTGGCCCGTCTAGGGCCAACGGGAACAAGGGCATCTCTTCGACCCACATGGCTGTACGAGGACTTGGGCGGCGGAACCCTGACTCAACCAGGAGCCGGCCCAAACCAATGGCCAAGTCAAAGCCCAGCCATGGGCCGAGTCAATGGCTCACTCGGCCATTATCTGGGTCAAATGGCTCACTCGGCCATTGGACAGTTCACTCGGCCAATGGCCGAGTGAACCCCTCAGCCACCGAGGCAGTTCACTCGGCCATTGGCCGAGTGAACCTTCCAGCAGTTCACTCGGCCAATGGCCGAGTGAACCCTCCAGCCGCCAAGGCAGTTCACTCGGCCAATGGCCGAGTGAACCCTCCAGCCGCCAAGGCAGTTCACTCGGCCAATGGCCGAGTGAACCCTCCAGCCGCCAAGGCAGTTCACTCGGCCATTGGCCGAGTGAACCTTCCAGCAGTTCACTCGGCCAATGGCCGAGTGAACCTCAGCCGGCCCAAGACCTTCACTCGGCCAATGGCCGAGTGAACCTCACCACCATGTTCACTCGGCCATTGGCCGACCCAGCCTCCTCCAATGCCGACCCAAGCATTCTCACTCGGCCAAGGGGTCTTCAAACCACCCCTTGGCTGCCTATAAATACCAAGGCACCCCCCTTGGTCCAGGTAATCCATTCTTGAGTACTGAAACGCTGCCGAACTCGTACCTCGCTCGTTTCTCTCAAGCTTTGGCCTCTAAACACCCCTAAAACCTCTATACTCCACCTCAATCACACTAATGTTGAGCGTCGGAGAGGTAAACAGGGGCACCCCCCCTGTTTCCCCTTTGTAGTTCACGTGTTCTCTACTCCTTTTCAGGTACTCTGACGAACTCAAGGGACATCCATAGCTAAGGGACGACTCGGGACACCGGGTCCGACACGCTCGAGTCAAGACGAGACCACTTGGTCCGGCCTTGGGTCTAACCGTCTTTGGCTCCTAAATAGTTGTCCGAAAAACAGCGACAACAGGACTTTGGCCTCGGCGTTAAACACGTGGGAGAAAAACATCAAGATGATCAAGGCAAGTGGAAGCATTTGTAAGTTACTTGTGTTAATTACTTAATAATCAAGTTTCAATAATCTTAATAATTTTTTTAACATATGTTTGAAGGCGCGAATTATGACTCAAGTCGAGGATATTCAGCGACAAGCAGCGGAGTCAGGCCAAACGTTTGACATAGACCAGGCGGAGCAGTACGCGATGGATACTGTTCACGGGCAACGTCGAGATTGGTATGTCGGGATAGGTCCCTCGATCCCGAGATCCTCGTATCTCTTGGCTCAGGCTCAGGACGACAGCTCGTCATCAGGTTCTTCATCGAGGCGCGTTCCAGATCCAGTGGTTAGCGAGCTACAAGCAGCGTTGGCTGCACAATAGGCCGCAATGGAAGAGATGAGGCGTGAGCAACGAGCTCAGATGGAGGCGTTTCAGCGACAATTATTTGCCTACACACGGCAGCATCCTCTCCCATGCAGACATCCCACGCGATGATGCACCTTGGGACGACGCCGCCATCAGCTTCAATGCCGAATGTTCAGACGCCGCCATCCGCTTCAATGCCGAATGCTCAGACGCCGCCACCAGCTGCAATGCCGAATGCTCAGACGCCAGATTCGGTAGAATTTCAGCGACATCGTTCGAGCGGCAGCATACGAGGAAGATCTAGCGGAAGAGGAGGCCGTGCATTCAAGAATTGGAAGACCGAGTGAAAAAGGGAAACAAAAGGAATAGATTGTAATTTTTTTAATTTATTGAACGTAAATTATCAAATTTTATGAATTTAATATTAGAATTTCTATTAAATTATTTATATAATTATTCTAATTAATATTATATAATTATTATTATTAAAATTATTTAATTAATTTAACAAAAAAATTATTTAATTAATTTTTATAGGCTGATTCTATTACAATCAGCATTTAAAAAAAAACTACAGACAATCAGATGCGACTAGTCGCATCTGATTGTACTGTAACCCGCCAAAATATTAGGCGGGGAATTACTATCAGGTGCGACTAATCGCATCTGATACTTTTTCCGCGAAAGTATCAGATGCGACTAGTCGCATCTGATACTATATATCCCGCTTTAATATCTTATTTTGGAGTATATTTAAGTGCGACTTTTGGTGCGACAAGTAGCACCAAAACTGTATGCCTTTTTGTGTTTCGAAATAGAAGTCCATTTTTAGATGAAATGCGTTTCTCTCTCTCTCTCTCTCTCTCTCTCTCTCTCTCTCCTTGCTTGCGTGCTTCCATGCTCGTGTCACCATTTCTCCGGATTTCTCTCTCGCTGTGCGTATCTCCGGGGAATAATACCACAGTTATATTCGGCCATCCAAATTTGCCACAAATACTCAATTGTTATTTGAATTAAAAACTCGTTAATTTCAAATTATCATAGTAGAGAGTTCACAAAAAAAAATAAGTGAGAAAGAAAAGTTGCTCGAGGTACAAAAAAATATTTATGTGTCATTTATTAAAATTCGTGGTTGAATATTTCTAAACTGAATAAAGCACTTATAATGACATCACTTTCCTTAGTTACCAAATGCAAATGACGGACACTGTGAAAATATGACTGGTTTTATGTGACGAATGTCATCACCTAAGGCTTTCGTGCATATATTAGTGATGACAATGTCGTCAAGACTCCTAAATTTTTCCCCAAGTTTTAAACATTTATTTTAAAAATCTATTTTGGATTCTATATCGTCGATAAAACGGAGACATGTATTGTAGATAAATTTATATCTGTTACGGGATAAATTAGTCAGACTCCGATCTGGCTAGTCGGACTACCGAGCAGAAATATGAATCCAGCACCGAGCTCAGGTTAAGTAAACCCAAGGGCCATCCATTGAGAAGGAACGAACCGTTCATAAGTTAAGAACGAAACCCACCGATCAGAACTTCGAAGAGAAGAGAAGAACGTGGGTCAAAGACTAGTCAAAACTAATAGAAAACATGTTTCAAGCTCTAAAACGCACACCTCGACGGTTCAGGAACCATGCAAGGAGCATTAACCGCCCACCTCAGAGAGAGGCGAAAGGCAGTTACCTATAACCGTCCAGAACGTGGGATTGATCACCCCACGTTCCTCAAAATAACCGTCAAAGACACGACCAGATGAGTATAAATAGAGGCAGCAGCACAGAACGAGGGACGGACTTTTTTACACACTTTCTTTCACTAAAAATCTCTAGAAAACATTGCTCTCTTGTATTAGATTCGTCTGTATAAAGAGAAAGTCTTGCCTAAATCACCTCTGTACTCGGAGGCTTTGTACTCGGAGTCAGTATATTTTCGTGAGATATTGTTGTACTAATTTTACAGGTCAACAGTTGGCGCTAGAAGGAGGGGAACCAGCTGAAGAATATGGCTAGTTCGTCCGCACCCGTGAACGCTGTCTCTAACCAGGAGACGGAGATAGAGCACCATAACCGCACCCTGCCTCTCACCTCAGAAGAAATAGCTGAACTCCTTCCGGAACCCAGCCTCGAAGAACAATTCAGACAGATGCAAGAGCGTCTCTCGGTCTTAGAGGCAAATAACAGGGACTTGAAGAGAAGGTTACAGGCAAAGAGGGTCACACTGCGAAGCGCGATAGTGATCCCAGATGAAGAGCCCTCGCACCGATCAGGGAAGGAACCCATCGGACAAGATCCGCAGGTTAAGAAACCTCGGAAACATGCCAGAGATCGGTATGAGAGGATGGAAGATGTTTCTGAGTCCGAGAAGGAGCAGTACAGTCAGGAAAAAATTCCTGATCGGTACCAGCCCAGCATGGACAAAGGACATTCAAGCACTTTCAGGCACAGCTTAGAAAGCTCGGAGACCGAAGACAGTGCAAGCACCAACAAAACAAACCTTAGAAGGTTGGAACGTCGGATTGAAGAGGTAGCTCTAGGTCAGAAGGAGTCTGTTCCGAAGGTTGGAGAAGCTATCTCCCCGTTCACGGCCCGCGTGTTAGAACACCCGTTGCCTGATCGGTTTAGGATGCCAAGCATCCCAGTATACGACGGAAAGACCGACCCGGGAGACCATATAGACACCTTTTCCTCTTGGATGCTGCTGCAAGGAGCCGGACCAGAAGTTATGTGCAGAGCCTTCTCTATCACTTTGACTGGCTCAGCCAAAAGATGGTACAGAAAACTAAAGCCAAACTCCATAGGATCCTGGAAACAGCTGTCTAGAAAATTCATGGAACAGTTTGTCGGCTCCAGTTCAGGGAAAACTCCCAAAGAAAGACTGCTGGCGGTAAGACAAGCCCATGACGAGTCTCTAAAAGATTTTATTAATCGATACTCGGAACAAGCACTTCAGGTTGACGATCTGAACGAAGACTTTAAGCTCTTCGGGATCTCTTCCGGCGTCCGAACAGAATCAGAATTCTGGTGGTCTCTTCAGAAGACTAGTCCAAAGGACTACAACGATTTCTTGAAGAGAGCTCAGAAATATATCAACGCGGAGGAAGCAAGGCTGGCGGCAAGAAAAGCAAAGCCGCCGAAGAGCTACCGAGAAGAGCATAGGGAACGACATTCTGAAGACCACCGCCCACCAAAGAAGAGCCGGTCAGGAGCAGGACCTCTGAAACCTTTTTCCAGTAAGTTCGATAAATATCATAAGCTCAATGCCCCGATAGAGGAGATATTTAGTCTTACACAGGACAAGGAAGATTTCCCTAAGCCGAAGCTGATCAAGAAAGATATCTCGAAGAGAGATAAAACAAAATATTGCGCTTTCCACGCGGACATTGGTCACCGTACTGCCGACTGTTTCAACCTCAAAGAGGCCATAGAAGCTCTAATCCGAAGAGGAGCGTTGAAGAAATTCAAGGCCGAGCAAGGGGAGCAAGAGGAGCAGAGAGGTGAGGCATATGCCGAAATCTCACTCATAGTCGGAGGACCACATGTGGGAGGAACTTCAAGGAGCGCTCAAAAAAGCTATGTAAGGGAAGCCTACGCAGGACCCCGGCAGATCTTGTTTACAGCCGAGCAGAGGCCTAACAAGATAGCCAAGTCTAGCTCGGAGCCTATCACCTTTACAGCAGAAGATGCTCGGTGGGTGATGTATCCTCACAACGATCCATTGGTCATTTCGGCCTTAATCGGCAACAGGAACGTACACCGGATTTTGGTGGACACTGGAAGCGCTGTTGACGTACTCTATGAAGACACATTCAACAAGATGGGTCTTAAGCAAGACACGTTGGCTCCTTCCCCTGAGAATCTCTATGGCTTCACGGGAGATTCAATCCAGCCCAAGGGATTAGTCTCACTCCCAATAACTGTGGGAGAAAACCCGAGGAGTAAAACCATCAACACAACATGGATAGTGGTCCCCGGAAAATCTTCATTCAATGCGATCATTGGCAGGCCCACCTTGCAGTCCCTCGGGGCCGTTGCGTCGGTGGAGTATTTGAAGATGAAGTTCCCTACCGAGCACGGGATAGGTGAAGTAGTCGGAACTCAGGCTATCGCAAGGAGCTGCTATGCGAATTATCTCAAAGAGAGTCAGGACAAAGATGTTCACAAGGTTATGATGATCGATCCAGATTTTGACCCACGCCTCCCGAGCCGAGAAGAAATTGGCCCAGGAGACGAAGTCGAGGAGGTCGCCCCAGATCCAAAGCAACCTGAGAAGAAGCTCAAGATTGGAAAGTATCTTGAATCAGGTACCAAAAGTAACTTAATTACTCTCCTATCTAATAGTTTAGATATATTTGCTTGGTCGCAGTCCGACATGACAGGGATAGATCCTCAAATAGCATGTCATAGGTTAAATATAGATCCTAAAGAAAAACCTATCAGACAGAAAAGAAGAGCTTTAAACTCCGAAAGGTATACTGCTCTGAAGGAAGAAGTAGACAAACTGATTTCTAACGGATCAATAAAAGAAACTAAATATCCTAAGTGGGTGGCCAACCCCGTCTTGGTCAAGAAACCCAACGGGAAATGGAGAACTTGTGTGGATTTTACAGATCTGAACAAGGCTTGCCCAAAGGATAGTTTTCCTATGCCGAGAATTGATCAGTTAGTAGACGCCACGGCAGGTCATGAAATCCTAAGTTTTATGGATGCTTACTCTGGCTACAATCAAATCCCTATGTACGGTCCCGACCAGGACCACACGGCATTCATAACTGATCGGGGGCTATACTGTTATACGGTAATGCCTTTCGGGTTAAAAAATGCTGGAGCAACATATCAAAGATTAGTAAATCGAATGTTCGCCGAATTACTCGGGATCACAATGGAAGCATACATTGATGACTTGTTAGTTAAGAGCCGAAAAATAGTTGAACATACGAATGATCTTAGAAGATCATTCGAACTATTAAGGCAATATCGCATGAAATTAAATCCTCTAAAATGTACATTTGGTGTGTCCGCAGGAAAATTCTTGGGTTTCATCGTTCATGAACGAGGCATTGAAGTGAATCCAGAGAAGATCACAGCCCTATGGAACATGAGACCACCACGAAACATCAAAGAGGTGCAAAAATTGACGGGATGCATAGCTGCACTAAGTCGCTTTATCTCTCGGTCTACCGACCGAAGTATTCATTTCTTCAATATACTCAGAGGCTCCAAGGAATTTGAATGGACCAAGCAGTGCGACGAGAGCTTCGAATCTCTAAAGGAACACTTGGCATGGCCTCCGACTTTGAGAAAAGTACAGGAGGGAGAGCCCCTGGAGATCTACCTAGCCGTCTCGGAACATGCAGTAAGCTCAGCACTAATCAAGAATGAGGGAAAACACCAAGTCCCGGTTTATTATACTTCGCGGCGTCTTAACGAGGCAGAAGGAAGATACCCGGAACTCGAAAAGCTAGCTTTCGCCCTCATCACTGCTTCTCGGAAGCTAAAACACTACTTCCTTGCACATCCGATTACGGTCCTCACCAATTTCCCACTACGCCAGGTGCTGCAAAAGCCTGACGTATCCGGAAGGCTAATGAAATGGTCAATTGAGTTGACACAATATGATATACACTTCAGCCCCCGACCAGCAATTAAAGGACAAGCAGTCGCCGACTTCATTGCAGAGTTCACATACAGACCAGTCGAATTCCCGATTTGGGACATGTATGTAGACGGAGCAGTCAACGAAAAGGGGTCCGGGGTCGGAATTGCGCTATCCAGTCCAGAAGGAGACAAGGTAAAATTCGCTTTAAAATTCGATTTTAATACTTCAAACAATGAAGCTGAGTACGAAGCTATGATACATGGGCTGCAAATAGCAAAAGATTTAGAAATCAAAAAGCTCAAAGTATATTCAGATTCTCAGTTAATTGTTAATCAAATGAAATGTGAATTTCAGGCAAAAGGCGAAAAGATGTCGCTATATGCCGAGAAGGCTAAAAACTTAGCAAACGAATTCGAACTTTGCGAGATCACCCAAGTCCCAAGAGCCATGAACGTAGAGGCCGACGCATTAGCAAAGCACGCCACTCAAGGATCAGACTCAGAGTCAATCCCAGTGATCAAAATTGGGCAGCCCAGCATCGAGCAGGCCACCCACGTGCTTCATATCGAGCAACGAAAGTCTTGGCAAACTCCGATCAGGAAATACTTGCAGCAGGGAACTCTACCCAACGACAAGAACGAGGCTAGAAGTTTGAAGTTCAGAGCCGCCCGATATTTCCTCGAAGGTCAGAATCTCTACAAAAGGGGATTTTCCCAAGCTCTACTCAAGTGCCTAGATGAAGACGAAGCCGAGTACGCTCTCAAAGAAATCCATGAAGGGATATGCGGAAGTCACATCGGATGCGAAGCATTGGCGCAAAAGATCATCCGACAAGGACTCTACTGGCCGACATTAAAGACCGATGCACGGCACATGACGCAAAGATGCGTCAAGTGTCAGAAGTTCTCAAACATCCCGAGGCTTCCACCTAATCCGCTCATCACCCTCTCATGCCCGATCCCATTCGTAGAATGGGGAATAGACCTAATCGGAGCTTTGCCAACAGGCCGAGGAGGATGCAGGTATGCGATTGTAGCCATCGACTATTTTTCAAAATGGGTTGAAGCCGAACCCTTAAATAAAATAACGGCCCATGCAATTGAGAAATTCGTATGGAAAAATATCATTACTCGTTTTGGAATACCAGTCAAAATTGTATCCAACCACGGAACTCAATTCGAATGCGATTCCTTCAAAAGCTTTTGTGAGAAATATGGCATTAACAAAGTTTTTCTACACCAGTCAGACCACAATCCAATGGATTGGTGGAGGCCGTCAACAAAACAATAAAACACGGCCTGAAAACAAAGTTAGACGAGCAAAAGTCAGAGTGGGTGGATATGCTTCAAGAAGTCCTCTGGTCATACAGGACCACCGAGCACTCCGCAACTGGCGAAACACCTTTCTCCCTCGCATACGGTTCCGACGCGGCCATACCGACCGACGTCTTAATACCAACAATGAGAAGAGAAAATTACTCAACAAAGGTAAACAACGACATGCTTGAAATTAGTCTAGACCTGTTAGAAGAAAAAAGAGAAAACGCCAGATTAAGAAATCTAGCTAACCAGCAAAAGGTTTCTCGGTATTTCAACAGGAGAGTCCGACCAAGGTCATTCAAAGTCGGCGACAAAGTCCTCAGAAGAGTTTTTCTCCACACCAAAATCCACCAGGAAGGAGCCTTCAACGCAAACTGGGAGGGACCCTACATCATCCGAGAAGACTTCGGAAACGGGGCCTACCGACTACAACAGTTGAGCGGCGATATGGAGAAAAACCCCTGGAACGCTGAGCACCTTCGCCAATTTTACGTTTGACTTGTTTATTTGTTAATCTTTCAAAAAGCGGCTTGGTAGCATGTATCGCGTTTACATTTTCAAAAAGCGGCTTGGTCGCATGAATTATGTTTACTCGTTAAATTTTCGAAAAGCGGCTTGGTCGCACGTACTTATGATCTCAAGTAATTTTCTATCTTTCAATTTTCTACTCGGAGTTTCGAGTAATCACGTGCTTATAATTTCAAGTATTTGTTCATCTTTCTTTCCTCTGCTCGTAATTACTTACGTATCGCATTATGTATTACTTATCATAAATTATCTTTCAAAATTTCGACAAAGTAAACTGGGCGGCTAGATAACTAACGAACAGTTTTTTAGAAAATATACCTAGTAATAGTAATACTTTACTTTACCAAAATTTTGAAACTAAATTTACACAAAATATAGATCCGACCAAGGATCATTTGTTCAAATCCCGAAAGGGAAAAACGAAAATTACATAATAAAGATCCGACCTCGGATCAATTGTTCAAAACCCAAGCGGGTTAGCAGAAATAAAAAAAATAATAATAATGATAAAACAACAACTATAAATTCTACTCCTGGTCGCCTTCTTCGCTAGCCCTTGACTCCGAGTCGAGATCGAGATCCGTCGCATCCAGAGTAGGATTCTTCGGACCAAGAAGCCGAACAGCCTCGGTCATCCCAGCGGTATAGAGATCATCGCGCATATCACGATAATCGTCGGAAGCTTTGTACTCTTCCACCGCCGCTAGACGAGCAGCCTCGAGGTCTTCTCGGAACTTTCGAGTTAACTCAGACCTAACCTTGGCTGTCTCATCCCTGGCAACATCTCTCTCCTTGAGAAATCGATCATTCCTTTGTCTCAAGGAGGTGAGCTCGGAGCCTAGCAGTCCGACTAGCCCGGTCATACTGACAAAATTCTGCAACGATCAAACGATCAGCCACAATGAGTTATCAAAAGGGAAGAGGTACCGACTAGACGAGTCAAAACTTACCGAAATCACCAAGTCAGTGGCCTGGTTAAGCCTCTCCAAAGGCTCGAGCCTGAGAACCTCCTGAGCCTTCTCGGCAGGGAAACGCTCGTGGAAGAAAGAAACGACCGGAGCCAAAGGATCGGAGGCAGAGGAAGGCTCGGCCAGACCCTTAACGGGAGAAGAGCTCAGAGGCTCTGAGACCTTCGAAATCGACGAGGACGCCCGCTTGCCGGCCGTCGAAGCCTTAGAAGCCTTGACGCGTTTCGGATTGGGAGGGATCAGCTCGGGAGCGGATTTCTTTTTTGCCATCTGAGCGATCTCTGTTAAGAAACGAAAATGAAAATGAGAAAAGAACATATGTAAGCTGAGAAAGGACAGGTAAAATACTTACTTGAATAAGGGTAATAATAATATTGGTCGAGCAGGTCCGGGTCCGATAACAAAAACGTCGACCGGTCAGCCTCTGAAAGATCAAAAATTTCCAAGTGAAGTGGTCGCTCCTCCTCGGAGTATTGCGGAAGGGAACCTGGAACCAAACATAAAACATATAAGGACCCAGAACAAAAGCCCGGCTCAGATTATCAAACAAAAAATTATGGACCAAAATCACACCCAATTCCGAGAACGCAGCCCTTATGGGGCACCTTTCATAAGAGGCGTTCCCTTCAACCCAGAAGAAATGATCTTTCCAATTTTTTTGGCTGGTCGGCAGGCGAGTAACCACCTTAGACTGATCGTCATTAGCCCGAGCATAATAGTAACCATGCTGCCCTGGGGCCGACTTAAACGAGTAGTATTGTGAGAAATCTTGCAAAGTGACAGGGCGATCATAAATTTTCGCCCACAGCACAGCCATCCCGACAAAGATTTTATACACGTTGGGGACGAGCTGGGTAGGAGAACAACCCAGGTCGGAAACGAACTGGGAAATGAGAGGATGCATTGGCAACCCTCCGATCACGTTCAAAATGGCCCTATTGAACGCAATCTTTCCGACGGGAGGCTGATCGGCTCTCTCGTGTTCCAAAGGTGCCGAGAGGATAATTCCATCAGCTATCTCGAATTCCTCCCTCAACCCTTGTAGATATTTCTCGGTAACCCGAGAAGTCCAAACTTTGGCCGAAAACTGGCCCTCTTTCCGTTCAAAGACCAGGGCCTCTTCCTCTTCCTCTGGAAGATCAACCCCAAAAGTCCTCCCACTTGGACCCGGAGTGCCTTGAGAGCAACCCTCTCCTCGGTCTTGCGAAAGAGAAAGGCTCGTCGTATCACGAGATTCCGACCCGCTCTCCTTCGAAGAATCGGACGAGGACGATATCTCCACGACCATAGTGTCCCTACACGACAGGGAAGACGAGTCAAAAACCTTTTTCTCGTTATCAACCCCCTCGGACTCAGGATTGGGAGGCACGCATGATTCATCATATGCCATTACAGGACGGTCCCATCCGATCTCTGGGACATGATACCACACGGGACTTCTGAGGAAAGGAAACTTGGACCCATCCAACAAGGTAACACTATCGGGATCAGGTTCCGATCGCCGAACGACGCGAGGATCGAAGCTTAGATCAGGACGCGCAAGTCCACCCATAGCCCTAATGAAGTTGAGAAACTAAGATTCCTAAAGTCCGAAGGGTCCGAATACAATAAATAAAGAAGATATCGATCGCCGAACAACAATCTCAAAACAAAAGGAAGGTATCAAAAAAATGAAACAAGAACAGACCTTACCCGCGAGATTGAAGATCGGAAGATCCGAGCAAAAACGAAAAAGCCAAAAGCACAATCTGAATAAGCAGATCAAGCCGAGAACGCTCTGAGACCAGAATTCAGAAGAAAAAGCGAAATGAAGTCAAAAGTTGAGGAAAGGCCTTATATAAAGACTTCATGAACGGTGAGGATTAAGCTTGTCCAGGAAGCCAAACACATCTGACCGTCGAAGCAAAAGACGCTACGGTTCAGAAAAGCCAGATGACAAACGACGTCGTCCTGTAAAAAGAAAAGAATGAAGAATTCTACTCGGATCATCCCGAGACGAGTAAGCAAAGATGAACACGGTCACAAAGCAAACCGAAATAGTTCCTTACCATTTTTGCTAAAGAAAAGACTAAGAAACTGGAGGGCAGCTGTTACGGGATAAATTAGTCAGACTCCGATCTGGCTAGTCGGACTACCGAGTAGAAATATGAATCCAGCACCGAGCTCAGGTTAAGTAAACCCAAGGGCCATCCATTGAGAAGGAACGAACCGTTCATAAGTTAAGAACGAAACCCACCGATCAGAACTTCGAAGAGAAGAGAAGAACGTGGGTCAAAGACTAGTCAAAACTAATAGAAAACATGTTTCAAGCTCTAAAACGCACACCTCGACGGTTCAGGAACCACGCAAGGAGCATTAACCGCCCACCTCAGAGAGAGGCGAAAGGCAGTTACCTATAACCGTCCAGAACGTGGGATTGATCACCCCACGTTCCTCAAAATAACCGTCAAAGACACGACCAGATGAGTATAAATAGAGGCAGCAGCACAGAACGAGGGACGGACTTTTTTACACACTTTCTTTCACTAAAAATCTCTAGAAAACATTGCTCTCTTGTATTAGATTCGTCTGTATAAAGAGAAAGTCTTGCCTAAATCACCTCTGTACTCGGAGGCTTTGTACTCGGAGTCAGTATATTTTCGTGAGATATTGTTGTACTAATTTTACAGGTCAACAATATCCATCACGATCGTCGATAAGTCTCAATACAAGAATGGAGCACCCAAAAGTTGGTGTGAAATTAATTCAATGTTTACGGCGAGTACAATATACTTATTATTAAGCGACTACAAAACATACATATACTTATGATGAAGAGATTATTCCCAGGGGTAAAACCAATAGGGCAGGTTGTTCTCTGCGTAGCCCTGGACGCCCTTGTCAGTGACAGTCCACCTGCAGTTCTTGTTGCAGAACTTGAGTTCCCTCCTCGCGTCAAATATCGTGAACGTCCCTGACCCAAACACTGTGTCGAAGCTGCAGAAGAACAGCGTGGTCTCCTGGATGTTGACTCGGAAAGCCCACTGCCACGACTTCCCGCCTAGGAGATAGCGCTCACCCAGGTCGTCGTCCTTTGACTTGCAGTGCATCAAAACCTGGTTCCCATTGCTCAGTCGGTTCGTGACGTGCACCGTCGTTGGAGCAAACCAATTAGGCGCACCGTTGACTCCCAAGGCCATCATCGCCATCATGGTCCCTAGAATAGTCAACCCCAGCATAGACGTCGTCATGGTGTTTTGTTACTCCTTTTTTTTTTTTTTTTTTTTTAGTCTACTCTCTTTGGGGTTGTGTTGCTTTCGTATTTATAATCAACGTAAACACAGATGTAGTCATTATGTAATAATAATTTGTTGATTCTGTCTTTCACAGATATAGTCATATATACCAAAATGTGCGTGATCCATTCATGTAGTGTCTTTATTGTTGTCTCTATCTATTATTTTGTGGATTGGACTATAAACACTGACATTATTATATTATCCACGATTGATTCTATGTTTCAGCGATATGTTTAAGATTTATTAAGTAATACAGTTATTCTCTAGGATGGCTCTCCGATTTGTTTTATCTTTGTTGGTTAATAATATGGATCGCTAGCACTATATTCTTTACCGTGTCATCGGATAGTTACCCTTACGTCCTTAATCGCTTTTTGCTTTGTAGTTTCCCTTGACATTTTATGTTTCCCAGTGGGTCTTTCATTTGCTTTTGCAGTCATATGGGTCATTAATTGTTTTTATTTTAAATATATTAAGAAATTTTAATATAAATTTTATTATCAGTTTTTACTTAATTTAATATAATACCCAAAAAAAGAAATTCAATAAATATTTACTCTCTCGTTTAAGATGACTAAAATAAGAAGTTATAAAAATGGAATACAGCAATTATATTGGATAATGAGAAAATTAGAATTGAATGCTTAAAATTGTGGAATAATCCCTTAAATATATTAAGTAATAGTCGTTCAGACATGGGAAGAAATAGGGCTGAATATAACGAAATAACGAGTATGGTTATGGTATCAAAGCAAGCGTTGGTTCTAACACTTTAATGCTCATTTTAGTTTAACGCATGATGGATATATATATATATATATACTAGGACGAGGAACGTGCTTCGCACGTATTGATTTTGATATAGTTGTGGATAAATTACAAGAATACCCATTGAACTCGAAGGTCGGTAACAATCCACCCCCTCAACTCGAAATTTCCACAAAAACTACTCTGATCTTTCAATTTTAATGAATTGCGCCCCTTCCGTCTATTATTTTCAGTTACCATCCATGACAAACCCACGTTTTCGATACGTGACCCATCAGCGAGGTCAAATTATGATAATACCATTTAGTAACCAAATTATATAAAGATATTTTTTAGTTTTTAGTTTTAGTACCCAATCGAAATCCCTAACCTTAAAACCGAAATCCCTAACTTGAGCTGATGTGATCTTTGCAAACCCATATCAATGGCGTCTTCTTCGAAATGTAGAGGTATCGGCGTCGATGAAGGAGAGTCTGTCGATAAACGTCGGATTCCTCGCTGCTACTATCGTGTATTGTGCGTTGAGCGAACGTCCTGGACGTGTGACAACTCAGGAAGGAGGTTTTATGGCTGTTCAAGGTTTGAGGTACGATGTTTGTTGTTTGTACTCGTCGCTGCTATTCCTCGTTGTTTGTTTGTATAAAGAGCGAATGTCCTGGGTTATTAAGTGATGTTGGGGGTTATTTGCAGAAGAACAGGGACATGGCCAAGTCAATCCACAACCACAGCTGAGGGTTAGTTGCTAACCGACTTAAAAAGTTAGCAACTAACCCTCAGCTGTGGTTCTGGATTGACTTGGCGCAGTCCATGTTGAGCCGGTCCCTATTGAGCTGGAGGTTGTTGAGATTGACCTTGTTGAGTTGGTCCACGTTGAGTTGGACCCTGTTGAGGGGGAGGTTGCTGAGATGGACCCTGTTGAGCTGGAAGTTGCTGTGATGGACCCTGTTGAGATGAACCCTGCTGATTTGTTCCACGTTGAGCTGGACCTTGTTGAGCTGCAGCACGTTGAGTTGGAGCGCCTCTAGTAGCCTGTTGTGCATCTCTAGCCGCTCGCAGTTTAGTTCTCTGCACGATGAGTTTAATGGATTAGATAGCAAGATATGATGACTTTTAAGTTAGCACATTAAGCTTAACAATGCATCTTGCTGCCTTCTAAAGCATGTTTTCAGGTTGTGTCCATGTTTTCCACATCCAGAACATCGTATTGTGACGTATTTTCGAGTCATTCTGGTTCCACGTGGTGGAACTACCTCATCATGCTCCACCCTCCTCAACTTTTTAGGTCTCTCTGGCTCGGCTCTATTTGGTGGCATTCTCATCAGTGCTAGCCCTATTTTTGGCCATTGCTCGATAGGGTTCAACGGACTGATCATGTACTTGTATGCACTCATGTAAGCGGCCTTCTTGTACCAATCATCCACATACATTTCCGGTTGCTGACTTTTTGCAAAATACACGCAATGGCATGAGCACATGGATCCCTGAAAAGTCATAACAAATTAGACATGCCATACTAAATTAGCCGAGTAATGAGTGAATTGAGTACCTGACAAGTCCCAACGATTACATGAACATGTTTTTCTAGCTAAATCAACTCAGTACATACTCCCATACATGTTCTAGACTTGGAATAGTAATTCCCCACACCAATGAGCAATATTCTCTCCAGACAGGTCCTTATTCTTTTGAAGAATCTTATAAATGCGCGGACCAATTTTACCTGGCCATTTTTTTACAGCCACTCGTTATTTGCTAAACCTCTACAGTAGGTACATTCTAATTCTCTCTAGCATGGATAGAATTGGTCTTTGCCTCGCTAGTAACACTGCCCTAGTACCATTAAACGACTCACACACGTTGTTCAGTAAGATGTCACACTTGGGAGTTGTTCTGAAGTTGCTCCTAGCCCAATGTACTGGATTCTTTTCGAACAACCAGTTGTAAGACTCTTCATCCTCTGCCTTGATCATATCCATTTCTTGAAAGAATTTGTGTTGAGAATACGCCTTTGCTGCTGACATTACCTTTTGTTTAAGAAATTGTCCCTTGAAAACCTGCTCAAGAGGTTCAAACATAAGTAACAAATCAGTAACATGTTTTCATACATAGTGTGGTATATTATTGTAAGATATTACCTTCGTGAAATTGGATTGCAAGTGCCTTGCACAATGTCGGTGTTCTACGCCTACAGAACCCTATTCCCACAGTCCATTCAGGGCTTCCTTTAACCCTTTCTGTTTTTCAGTGATAAATGTCCAGTGATGTCCATTGTGTATTCGCACATCGTCTCTCAAATAGTTTAAAAATCACACCCACGAGGATTTTCATTCTGACTCCACCACCGCAAAAGCGACTGGAAACATGATGTTATTGGCATCGATGCCAATGGCTGACAACAGTTGACCTGTGTGATGTCCTTGGATGTGACATCCATCAACCCCGAGCACAGGTCTACAACCCTCGTTGAAGCCAGATTTATAGCCGGAATAACAAATCTATAGCCTTTTAAATATAGGCCTACATTGTTCGTCGGGAATTCGACCGTTGATCCTAGATTAGATCGCTTGATCTCTGCACCATAGTCCCACAAAGACACATACTGTTCTTTATACGTACCTTCAATCACCTTGGTCATAAAAATTTTAGCTCGATAAGCCTTCATCTTTGAACAGTCTAATGCCAAGTCTTTCTGTACCTTCTGCATGAAGTTAGTGGCTGACCAGTTGTCATTGTCTTTGAAAGTATCCATGTACTTGTTAGACAACCATCGTGAAGTGGCAAACATATTCTTGTTTGTTCTGGCGCACGTACTGTGCTCATGCAACTTAGGTCTTAATTGCGAATGTGGTCATCTTACCTAGTTCTGATGCATAGCAAAGCCAATTACAGCTCGCATCTTTGCAAACTGCTTGCACTCTATTTGGGTCGTTGACCTTGAAGCGAACTTCCTTCCCTGATCTGATAGAGTATTCTCGAATGGCATCTTTGAATACACTCAGCTAGGGAAAACTAGGCCCAATTTGAGCTGAGGACAACCCATGTATGTGTCGTGTCTGAACTCTTGAAACTTTGGCAGAACCTTCTTCCAAGCCGAACCACCATTGTCTTCATCTTTGCTAGACGACTCATGGTGTAAGTCGATGTTCTCTTCGTCGTTGTAGTCACTATCTGCATCCGACACTGGTTCATCATCATTGTAAGGTTTTTTACCTTTGCCCTTTAAACAACCCTTTACAGTTGCCCCGTCCACGACCAACTTGGCTGAAGGGTTGTTGACTGTCATCCACTTAAGTGTATGGCTGTTGACTCTCATCCACTTGAGTGTAGGGCTGTTGACTCTCATCAACTTGAGTGCAGGGCTGTTGACTCTCATCCACTTGACTGAATGGTTGTTGACTCTCATCCACTTGACTGAATGGCTGTTGACTCTCATCAGGCTGGCTTTTTGGGTCTTGACCCTCATCGTGTTGACTGACTGGCTCTTCAATATCAACAACTTGACTTTGTGGATGTTGAGTCTCATCCACTTGACTGAGTGGCTCTTCAATACCATCAGGCTGACTTTGTGGCACTTAAATTTCATCTACATGGCTTTGTGATTGTTGACTCTCATCCAGGTTAAGTTCAGTCTCTTCAAATTCAGCTTGACACTCTTGAAATACAAGTTCACGATCTTCAACTATAGTCTCACCCACTTCAACATCTGGAATGTCAACTGTTGGATTTGAGTCTTCTACCAGCAGAAGATTATGCCCTTCTTCAACTCGGTGATCACAATACAGAGTCAGTAGAAATGTCCTCTCAAGTAGCTTTCCTACAACACTTAACAATGTACTATGTGAGTCAAGAAATAGAAATTCAATAGCGTCAGCAGGTACCATGTAATACATCCCTCCAACAAAGTATCCCAAAGTCTTTCTTCAAAATCGCATCCAACTCCACTAACGACAACCCATCAATGTCCATGTGGTCCACGTAGTCCACTTTAGAATCCACGTAAGACAGTCGGTCATTCACCAATTCTATCATACCCTCGTGGTGAACTTCGTACGTAAATTTTCCTGACCCAGTGACTGCAACAATAAAACAAGCAAAGACGTGCCAAAAACAAAAACAATTACTCCGCCATACAACAAACATTACTAGTCCCTACGCTTGTATTTAAAGCGTGTAATCAAAATATCAAAAACCCCAATACCAGAGAACGACAACAAACGTGGTCCCTTTATTAAAAAACAGAGCATAAAAAATACCAGCAATGGTCCCAACGTTTCACTTTCATAAATACTAACCCACCAACACCCGACATCCTGGATTTTTTTATATTTAATCTTGAAATAAAGATGCTCACCATATGGTGGTAAGCGCAACGATGCGTTACTTTGGGAATCACATTTCTTCTTCTTGGCCGGAGATTTACGTGCGGTCTTCTTCTTCGGAGACGATTTCTTCTTCTTCTTCGCCGGAGATTGAGTCGCGGGGGTTTCCAACAAGTTTTCACAATTTCGAAATAAAACCCTACTTTTTTCGAATCTGATTCAACGCGCTTCTTTTCTCATAACAATTCGAATATTAATTAAAAAAAATAAGGATCCAAAAAATAATTCATTTCATAAAAATCCTAAAAATTATCCTTAATTCATTACATGAGAGAATACCAAATATACCCTTCGCTGATGGGTCACGTGTCGAAAACGTGGGTTCGTCATGGATGGTAACTGAAAATAATAGACAGAAGGGACGCAATTCAATAAAATTGAAAGATCAAAGTAGTTTTTATGGAAATTTCGAGTTGAGGGGGTGGGTTGTTACCGACCTTCGAGTTCAGGGAGTATACATGTAATTTATCCTATAATTGTTGTTAAGAAAAAACAAAGCAATCAACTATCTTCCATTTCTATACGGAAAAAAAATCTTTAAAATCAAATAAAAAAAACAAAAAAAAGAGAGATGATGTGACTTTTTACATAATCACGGCATATATAACATACATTTTCTTAGCGAGAATCTGAGAGAGTTCGCAGTAGTAACATTCTAAAGTATTTATTTTTTTATGCAAATGAGAGAGGGCGTACTAAAGCCATTTCAAAGAGTTTCTATTAGTATGACTGGGCTGGCTGGGCTAGGTTGCAGACTGACTTCACTCTGTTGTACTTGAGGCACCAGATCGTGCCTATGACATGGTGTGGTCGTGTCCTGCTCTTGTAGATGTGGAAATTTTTTTATGTCCAAGTATAAGTGATGATGTGAGTGATTGAGACAAGGGCGTCTAGTGCGACCTTTTTGTATTCTTTTTCTTTGCCAATTGCGTGGTTAGGTCATTGCTACAACCAAGAAGATAAGAATACTCTTTTAACTTTTGAGGCAGACAGTAAATGACAATTTTTTTATTGATAAAAATTCAGTCGTTTAAGACGATCATGAACCGACGAATCGAAGCTTTCATTTTTGTCGATTTACTTTCTTTTCATAAATGGATGAACAGTAATTAAAAGATATGATATATGATATTATATGCTATGCTTACCTCTCTAACCGTTTCGACAAGTCATTCATTGTCAATATAAGTAGCCTGTCCTACTAAAATAAAATCCTTCTCAAAACTATGTCTTGTGTAATGATTGTCATATTTCATCAAGATAATTAGCCATATCACACATCTATTTCAAGCAAACTTCCAATGTCTAAATCATCTAGAATCAACAATCATATTGGATTATTCACTACTATAAATTTCATTTTCTGGTGCGGAAGGGTATCCGGTGCGACATGTCTCACCTAAATTTCGCTCATTTTAAGTGGTATCGGGTGCGACATGCCGCACCCCATACTATCCGGTGCGACATATCGCACTCAAAAGTTTTAAAACTTTTAGGCGGGCTTAAAATTTCTCCTCTTATTTTTAATACCCTGAATTGAAAGGTTTTTTTTTACTATCCGGTGCGACTTGTCGTACCTAATACTCATTTAGGTGCGACATGTCGCACCCAATACAATCAACAGGTGCGACATGTTGCACCGGATAGTATTATATTAAAATTATAAAATACCGCTCCTTCTTTTTCTTCTTCTTCACATCGTCTCTCTCTCTCTCTCTCTCTCTCTCTCTCTCTCTCTCGTCCCTTTGGTCGCCGCCCCTCCTCCGTGCCGGAGCTCGCCATACACACGTCGTTAAACACGATCTCCTCCTTCGACCACCTCCACCGAGCACCTCCGCCAAGCTCCTCCTTCGACGTCGTATTCCCATCCTTCAACAGAGCCCTCTGCGCACCGAGCACCTTGGCCAAGCACCTGCTAACGGTGAAAGAATACAATGAAACCAGACTTACCAACACTTACATACATGAATAACAACAAAGAAAGAGGACATGAGACATACGGTACCATACCATCTGAGCCGGTATTCTCTATATCAAGTCTATAATCTATTAATGTCTTGAAAGTATATCAATGTTAATTTAATTGCGCAACATCTCAAGATAGAGTTTCTATAATCATGCTACCTATCTTATGTTAATGATAAGTCTATTTAATGTAGATTAAGGTCAATGAATATTAGTAAATCTTAACCATTAAGATGTTTAGTTGAAATAGAGAATGTTGTTACGTTATTTGTTGGCTTTATTTTTTAGTGCAAGTTGTTTGGAAAGATGTCGGTCTTCATGCTCCTACTCCTGGTGAGACATCCTTCCTTCTGTGCGCAGACAGTATTTCGGGCAAGTTTTCAGTATTGCCAGATTGCCTCGCTGGTGGCTTTATTGCAAGATATTCATGTGAGGATGGGTAAGGAAACCCTAGATACACTTCTAGGCCTGTACAGCTGCTATAAAAGCCATGCGCTTCCCCTTAGCAGCCTTGACGCTTTTGATAAAATACTTAGAGCTCCTAGACGTGCAAGACCGGCGGATTGGGAGGCTTTGTGTTTTGTTAAGAGCGGTGTATTCTCTCAAACACTATTCCAGAAAGATTGAGTGTCTGTGAGAGTTGGGTTCTGTGTACTCGTGATTGAAGGCTCATGATCGTTTGAAGACTGAAAGTCATCCGAGCATAGGCGGTTGCTCGAAGAGTGGAATTGGGGCGGATCTCAAATATGAAAGTCCCTGTTTTAGGTATTCACTGGTGGTAATAGTCTCTAGGTTTTATTGATTTAGTGATTGTAATCTTTTTAAACCTTGCGTGTACTATTGACTACAAGATAGTGAAATCCTTTCCACTGGCAGAATGCCCCCAGACGTAGGTGTATTGCACCGAACTAGGTAACCATATCGTGTGTATCTTCTTTATCGCACTGTTTGTTGTTTATCCATTATCTGTGTGCAAGCAAGTTGTCGGACACATTGTCAACACTTTATGTGCGACATCTTGTCTTTGTGACTAATCAGAATTTCAGAGAAAGTTGATATTAATGAACAACATCGGGTATGTCAAGAATTTAATTGAATGAAAGAGGTGCAGGTAGCTTTCCGGTATTAATATTCTCTTAGAACGACCAAACAAGACTGCATTGGATTCATTGGACAAGATTGGAGTTAAGTTCTTATAGAACTCTGATTGCCGGATGTTGATAAGACCCATTTCTTTATGAACATTCATGAAGAATAAATAGTATGTCTTGGCATTACCTAAATAATGTATCACATTGACTCTATATGGTCTCTTTCGTAGCATGCATCCCTATCTGTGTCGCAATTGGATTCGACAAGCTACGTGTCCCATGCAAGGATTGCTTTTAAGCTATCCCTACTTTACTCATCAAATGGCAACCTTCCGGCTGCCCAATGACCTATAACGCTAGTCGCTACTCCCACTGGGGCTAGAAAGTAAGCCCCACAACCCAAAGCGGCGATGAACAAATAGAATTTGTACCATTATAAGGATTTGTTACGCGCGATATGTCGACGACTCACTACTGGGAATCGTGGGTGCCGCTTCTCAAGAGCTTCTCATAGAAATACAAAAATGTATCGCCTACTTCCTACATTCCGGCCTGAACCTTTGGGATATCACTCCGAACCAAGGGTCTAATTACATCAATGGATCCTATACAAGCTCTGGCTTATCAACAATAGCTGCACTGAGTATAGTATGTTGGAATTGATCTAGGGTTTAAGAAAAAGATTAAACGCTTCGGGAAGCGGCGAAATTTTAAAAAATTTCTTTTCAAGTAAAAACAGTTTTTACTAACCTAGACAAAGAGCAAGTACATGTAATTAAAACCTATTATGAGTATAGAAGTTTACTAACCTTTCTTGAAGCTTGAACTTTGTAGAAGCTTTTGGAAAGTTTGCAACGCTCGTCTCCTCGCAGCACGTCTCTCTTTCTTTCCTCGGCACCTCGAGCAACCACGATAGTTTCTATCACTAAATCACTCAAAATAAAAGGAATCAGTGAGTGGGCACTTTTAAACACTACGACTTAAGAACAAGTCTTGAAGTCGCAGAGCTAAACACTAGGTCGAATGAGGACCTAGGTGCCAAAACAAGAATAATAAAAAATGAACTAGAGAGAGAGAGAGAGAGGAGTTTCGGCCACCACAAGGTCTAGAGAGAGAAGCTCTCAATCTCTAACTTATGTGGAATCAGAAAAATGAGAAGAATGAGGCTCCTATTTATAGGAGAGGTCTCACCTTCAATAAGGTAGTTTCCTCTTCTATAGAATATCACATATTCATGAACCAATTTCCTCTTTTCCTCTATGATGCACTCGGCCAAGGTGGGCTTCATTAAGCCTTGGATTTGTTTCCTTTTTTGTTCCTTGCCTTGCTTCTTTCTCAACTTGGGCGTCTACCTCTTATTTCCCTTAGAGGAAATTTGTTTCCTCTTTTTCTTTTGGCAAGTATCTTCATACATTTATGCACAAAATATTCTCTCTATCTCTTGGGTATGTTGGGCGCCTATAGCCTTCTAGAAAAGGCTTCTAGAAGCTTTTCCATTTGATCATGACAACATGAAAAAGGCCCATTAAGAATTTTCAATAAAATTCTTATGAAATGAAATTAATTCACCAGGCCCAATTATTTCAATATGGCCGAGTGACATTAAGTCATCAAATGAACTTGTCAAAATTTATTGACATCCATTTCATCCTATGTCTCAAAAGACAAAAATACCCTTTTGACAATTTTCGTTCTTGTTTTGACTTAGCTTCCAGTTTAACTATTCCTATCGATGTGATTCGTGACAGTGACCTCATGGACCCAAATGAACAAAGCTTGAGCTAAACACTTGGACTCAAAAGTTCACAAACCTTTTCCAAGTTTAGCTTAATGCCAACTGACTCCACTAAAGAGCTGACATTGAAAATCTCTCGGTTCAAATGAATTTATTTTCTACTCAAGAATTCGACCTAATTATGATGAGCGAATCCACTGAATATTATCTATGTTTACCCTTCATGAATGTCATCAGCAAGTCGGGATTTACTAAATTACCATTTTACCCTTCTAACTGTTATTTCCTCAACTCCTTTGTCGCTTGTGAATAAGTTAGAAACAATGTATTGACGAGGAGCTAGCAAGTCACATTGTTTCATCCAAAAGAGTCAGGACTCAATTTGGACACTGGCCAGTTCATTCATTCACACTCCAAGGAACAAAGAATGATGTGACATACATTGCATTTCAGCAATCTTGTACATGAATTCCATATCTATGAGAACTTCACAAAGTTACTCATGACATACTCACAACTTAGTACTTCACCAATAGGCCCTGTTCGGAATCACATAGTGAGTCCGAACTCTGACTTTCTCAAATGAGAATACTAAGGTGTGAAATGACATGTCTCATTTTAGGATTAAGGTAAGCATGATGCAATTCATACATAGTGACTTCGAGACATAAGAGGTTAAATGGTTTGTTCTTATCTTGTCTCTAGAAGTGCACTGGTCAATTCAGTACCTTCGGAAGATACCTAGAAGAACTATAGAGTCTCCAACTCTCAATGCCTCATAACCAAACATCATAGATTCTTCTAACAATCGTACTGAGGTCAATAGTCCTTTGACCCTAAGATTGCGAATATATCGTTTTAAGCAAACTACGAAGAGTTTGTTCATGCAAATCTACATTTGTCTCTTCGTAAGTTGTTAAGTTTGTTTATGGACTAAAAGACTAAGGTTTTATCATAAAGCTTCAAACAAAGAAAGAATGAATGAACGTTTCAACTTTATTAATGAATGAATAGGCAATTACAAGCAAGAGTCTTCATGAGACTTTATTACATCAAATGTACAAAATAAAGATTACAACTCTTCCTGTGGGCACCATTGACAACAAACTCCCACTTGACTCAAAGAAGATGTGTGTAGTCTTTCATGCCTAATCCCTCACGATGTTGGTCGAAGACCTTGTTTGCTAGGGCCTTGGTGAATGGATCTGCGAGGTTGTCCACCGTTGAGATCTTCTTCACTTCCACGTCTCCGCGCTACACGATCTCTCGAATCAAATGGTATTTCCTCTCAATATGCTTAGAGCGCTTATGGCTTCTAGGTTCCTTTGAGTTAGCGACAGCCCCACTATTATCACAATAAAGGGTCATGGGCTCGTCGACGTTTGGAACAACTTCCAAATACTTAAGGAATTTTCTAAGCCATACAGCCTCTTTGGATGCTTCACAAGCAGCCACATATTCTGCTTCCATTGTGGAGTCAGCAATGCAAGATTGCTTAATACTTCTCCACACAACAGCTCCACCATTAAGGATGAACACAGATCCCGAAGTGGATTTCCTGGAATCCTTATCCGCTTGAAAATCGGAGTCGGTATATCCCGTCATAGTCAGGTCAGTACCTGAGTATGTAAGCATCAAGTTCCTAGTTCTTCGAAGATACTTAAGAACATGCTTAACAGCAATCCAGTGCTCGGGTTCAGGGTTCGATTGGAAACGGCTAACTACGCCAACGGCGAAACATATATCAGGTCTAGTACAAAGCATAGCATACATGAGGCTTCCTACGGCAGAGGCGTAAGGAATTTTCCTCATGTCTTCAATCTCTTGTGCAGTCTTGGGAGACTGGTCCTTAGAGAGTGAAACTCCATGCCTAAAGGGTGTTTGACCCTTCTTGGAGTCTTGCATCGAGAAGCGATCCATCACCTTATCAATATAAGATGCTTGAGAGAGCGACAGGGTCCGGTTTTTCCTATCTCGAAAGATTTGGATCCCCATAATGTACGCGGCTTCTCCTAGATCCTTCATATCGAATTGCTTTGCCAGCCAGACCTTAACCTCAGATAACTTACCCACGTCATTACCAATGAGTAGTATATCATCGACATATAGTACCAGCAACATAACTTTGCCTTCGTGTATTAACTTGTAAACACAAGGCTCATCTATTGACTGTTCAAAGCCGAAGCTCTTTACAGTTTCATCGAATCTAATATTCCATGACCTAGATACTAGTTTTAGCCCATAAATGGATTTAAGCAACTCGCAAACCTTGGTCTCTTGACCTTTATCCATGAAACCGTCTGGTTGAGCCATGTAAATGCGCTCGTCAAGATTGCCATTCAGAAAGGCTGTCTTGACATCCATTTGCCAGATCTCATAGTCGAGAGCTGCAGCTATGGATAGGAGTATGCGGATGGATTTAAGCATCGCGACTGGCGAGAAGGTTTCTTCATAGTCAATCCCTTCTTGTTGGGTATAACCCTTCGCCACAAGTCGTGCTTTGAACGTCTCGACGTTCCCATCAGGACCCCTTTTCTTCTTGTATATCCACTTACACCCTACGGGTTTAATCCCTTCAGGAAGGTCTACAAGTTTCCAGACTTTGTTGATATACATCGAGTGCATTTCAACTTTCATGGCGTCAAGCCAAAGGTTTGATTCAAAACAAGCCATCGCTTGGCTATAGGAAACAGGATCATCCATGTCAGAGACGGCTACAAGAGAGTCTCCATAAGACATGTATCTGTCAGGCTTTTGAGTAGCCCTCCCACTACGTCTAAGTACTACTTGACCAGATTCTGATGAGTTAGGTTGTGTTTCAGTTGGGGTAAGAACAGTTCTTACAGATGAGGTAGAAGCTTCCTCACCCAACTTTTCTTAAAGCACAATTTTGCTTCTAGGTTTTGCATCCTTCATAAAGTCCTCCTCAAGGAAACGAGCATTCGTGCTAACGAAAGTCTCATCGTCCTCGGGACTATAGAAAGTAAAACCTTTGGTTTCCTTTGGATATCCCACAAACAGGCACAATTCTGACCTACTAGCCAACTTGCTAGTCTTTTGCCTCAGCACGTGTGCAGGGCAACCCCAAATTCGGATGCGGCCAAGATTCAGTTTACGGCCAGTCCATCGTTCATAAGGAGTACCAGGAACCGTTTTGGACGGACCTTGGTTCAGAATGTAAGCGGCTGTTTCGAGGGCATATCCCCAAAAGGAAAGCGGGAGTGATGAGTAACTCATCATTGATCTAACCATCTCCATAAGAGTTCGGTTTCTTCTCTCTGACACTCCGTTTTGTTGAGGTGTGCCAGGTGCGGTAAGCTGAGAAGCGATACCTTCTTCTTTAAGAAAGTCATCGAACTCTCCAGACATATACTCACCACCTCGATCAGATCGCAGGGTTTTGATCACTTTGCCAGTTTGCTTTTCCACTAAAGCCCGAAAGACCTTAAATACGTTAAAGGTCTCGGATTTGTGTTTAAGCAAATAGACAAACCCATATCGCGAGTAATCATCGGTGAAGGTAACGAAGTATTCGTATCCTCCACATGCATGTTGGCTGAGCGGACCACATACATCAGAATGTATTAGTTCCAGCAACTCAGTGGCTCTTCGACCCTTATCAGAGAAAGGTCGCTCAGTCATTTATTCCTTCTATGCAGGATTCACAAGTAGGTAGTGAACCTATTGCAGAGGCTTGGAGTGGACCGTCCCTCACAAGTCTCTTAATCCTATCTAGACTGATATGACCAAGTCTTAAGTGTCATAGGTATGTTGATTTTGTTAGATCGGAGGATTCAGAAAGTTTGATCCTCTTTGGCTCCCTAATTAGATCGTTATCTATTTCGGTGTCTAAAAGAGAAGGTTGAGTGTGATAGATGTAAAAAAGACCATTCTTCATACATGCATCAGTGACAAAAGAATTAGAAAAAGAAATACGAATTCCATTCTTTATAAACTTTAAATAATAATCTTGCTCGAAAAGTTGAGCAACAGATATTAGGTTTTTCCCAAAGGAAGGAACATAATAAACATTATTCAAATTTAAAGTTCGATCTTCAAAAGATAACGTCACGGATCCCAAATCCTTCGCAGACACCACGCTCCCATCACCCCACTTGAAGCAGAAGTCGCCATCCTCTAAGCTTTTTCTTTTCCTAAAACCAGTCAAGGAGCAGCAAATATGGTTAGTAGCAGCGGAGTCAATAATCCACGATGATACATTATCAGCTACTAAACAAGCTTCAGTAACAAGTACAATACCTTTTACTTTGGTTTTGAGGTAGGCAGGACAGTTCCTACGCCAGTGACCAGGCTCATTGCAGTGGTGGCACTTGTCTTTAGACTTGTCCACCTTCGGAGCCTTTGGCGCCTTCTTCTTCGTTTGAACCTTAGGTTGGTTCTTCTTCTCGGCATTGCGAGGTCTCTTCTTAGATCCAGAGGTGGAGGCAGTAGCATGTACTTCTCCTTGAGCCCTCTTTTTCTTAGTGAGTGCCTCAGCGGTTTGAAGTTCCTTCATGAGCTCGGTAACAGTGTACTCTAGCTTGTTCATGGAATAATTCAACTTGAAGGTATCAAAGGTTTCAGGGAGAGTTTCCAAGATCATATCTATTTTAGTCTCCCCATCAATCTCAGATCCAAGGATCTCCATCTCGTTGAGATAGCTAATGATCAGCATCATATGATCTCTAACGGGAGTTCCAGCCTTCATACGACAGTTCATGAATTGTCGGACCGCTTGTTGCCTAACTTGACGTCCTTGCCCTCCAAACATCTCATGGAGATTGTAGAGCTTATCGGTGGTAGTTTCGTAATCACGATGTTGTTGTTGTAACACATTGTTCATCGATGCCAAAATATAGCATCTCGCAATCTCATCGGTTCGAAGCCAGGCCGCCAGGGCGTCTTTCTCCTCTTGCGTCGAATCATCATTCGTTTGAGGACAGGGGGTGGTGAGAACCCATTTGTGCTTGTCGACAGTAAGGACTATGTCGAGGTTACGTTTCCAGTCGACGTAATTGTCGCCTTCGAGTTTATTCGAGGAAAGAATGGTTGAGAGAGGGTTGAGAGACATATTGCCTATAAAAGTTGAAACAAGTTTATGATTAGTCTTTGGTTTAGGATTTAAGTTTTATTAAGACTTTTATAAAATCCAAAAGTGTTATAAACCAAATGATAATTTACTCCCTCAAGAGAAGGCCGTAAAAAATCTCCTTTTATAAGTAAATGACACATCATTAATGCTAAGCCAAGATGTCAATACATCTATTTTGACTAGCCACCTTTTAAATTGGTTTGATCACTCACATCCTTTCGCAGAGCCTCAAGGGAGGATTACTAGGGATTGAGCCTAAGTGTGCAACCAACAACTTAGTCCAAAAGGTCAACTTTGAAAAACAATCCCCCAAGGGGAGGCCTTGCCATCATCGTCTCACTCTCGGACGTAGCTCATTGAGCAATGATCGAAGCAATAGCGCCTTGGAGTACTCTCATTTAAGTGAGGGTCGCAAGAGCGGCTCTTAGTCCCACGTTAATTGCTTCTTTCATTAGTGTTGGGGATCGTGGGTTACAAACAACAAGTATAACCCTCCCACTTAGTTTTTGGAGTTGGTTCATCGACTCTTATAAGTTCGGAAACAGATTTCCTAGTTAGAGAGCGACAGAGCGGACAACTAGAAGAGAATCCTAGATCGACATGTTCAGAGTAGTATTAGTGCATAAAGGCACAAGGTACATACTCGATCTTTTCCTATTTTCTATTTCGGGAAAGTGCGTGAGGGAAGTGTGAACTTCAACTCACTCGAACACTTGAAAGTTTGAGATTACACATCTTTTTATTTTTCGGCTTGTCTACAAGGAGACCTCCCACTCAAATTTTCAAGAGCATATAAATTTTGAACATATGTGATATAGATATAGTTTTGAAAACATTTTGAAAATTTATTTGATTTGGGTGACAAAATATTTTCAAGTTTGAAAGTGAAAACGATTTTTCAAAAATTCAAACTAGTTTTGTAAAAAACTCAATTTCAATTAATCTTTCAAAAATCAAAACTTTTAATCTTACACATCATGTTTATAATCATATGAAAAACATTTTTGCTCAAGAAAATTTTCTCATTAGAGTTCTATAACTCATGGTAGTGGGGTTTGAAAATCCGGATTTCTAAAAAACTGGAGTTTCACACAGCCGCGCACCTTGGAGTAAAATCGCCATATCTGGTGGCTCCGATGTTCTTTTGAGCCGAAACCGGTGGCATTGGACAGAGGACAGACAGAGCTTTAATTTGATTCAAGAATCATTAAATTTAGATTTCTGAGCAGAGAGTTATGCCACTTTTAATGCGGGTTTACTCCAGCTCGAAGAAAAAGAAATAATTAAAGCTTGGTCCTTTTTAGGTGCGAAAAAGAATCGAGTGTAACGGAACGTTTTATGAAGGTTAACAAGCTTTTATTTGTGTTTTATTAGCAAGGTAATAACAAGGCATAAAAGAAATAACAACAAGCATAAAACGATTCAAGTAAAAATAAGAAACTAGCAAGATAACAAAACTAGTCACAAAATTTTACTCGAAATTTCTCAAACCTTTAAAACACGTTTTTCAATATAAAAAATTAAAAACTTTTAGAACTGATTCTAATGTGTTTTAAAAACATCCCAAAATCATAGAAAAACAACATGGTTTTTAATTTAAAGGCAAGAGCAATAAATTAAAAAAAATCTAAGATAACAATTCTAACTTGTCACAAAATTAGTAAACTTTCGAAAACGATTTTCAAACTCATAATTTTAAAAAACATGTACATGCATCTCTTTGACCATCGCTCTGATACCATTTGTTGGAATTGATCTAGGGTTTAAGAAAAAGATTAAACGCTTCAGGAAGCGGCGGAATTTTAAAAAATTTCTTTTCAAGTAAAAACAGTTTTTACTAACCTAGACAAAGAGCAAGTACATGTAATTAAAACCTATTATGAGTATAGACGTTTACTAACCTTTCTTGAAGCTTGAACTTTGTAGAAGCTTTTGGAAAGTTTGCAATGCTCGTCTCCTCGCAGCACGTCTCTCTTTCTTTCCTCGGCACCTCGAGCAACCACGATAGTTTCTATCACTAAATCACTCAAAATAAAAGGAATCAGTGAGTGGGCACTTTTAAACACTACGACTTAAGAACAAGTCTTGAAGTCACAGAGCTAAACACTAGGTCGAGTGAGGACCTAGGTGCCAAAACAAGAATAATCGAAAATGAACTAGAGAGAGAGAGAGAGGAGTTTCGGCCACCACAAGGTCTAGAGAGAGAAGCTCTCAATCTCTAACTTATGTGGAATCAGAAAAATGAGAAGAATGAGGCTCCTATTTATAGGAGAGGTCTCACCTTCAATAAGGTAGTTTCCTCTTCTATAGAATATCACATATTCATGAGCCAATTTCCTCTTTTCCTCTATGATGCACTCGGCCAAGGTGGGCTTCATTAAGCCTTGGATTTGTTTCCTTTTTTGTTCCTTGCCTTGCTTCTTTCTCAACTTGGGCGCCTACCTCTTATTTCCCTTAGAGGAAATTTGTTTCCTCTTTTTCTTTTGGCAAGTATCTTCATACATTTATGCACATAATATTCTCTCTATCTCTTGGGTATGTTGGGCGCCTATAGCCTTCTAGAAAAGGCTTCTAGAAGCTTTTCCTTTTGTTCATGACAACATGAAAAATGCTCATTAAGAATTTTCAATAAAATTCTTATGAAATGAAATTAATTCACCAGGCCCAATTATTTCAATATGGCCGAGTGACATTAAGTCATCAAATGAACTTGTCAAAATTTATTGACATCCATTTCATCCTATGTCTCAAAAGACAAAAATACCCTTTTGACAATTTTCGTTCTTGTTTTGACTTAGCTTCCAGTTTAACTATTCCTATCGATGTGATTCGTGACAGTGACCTCATGGACCCAAATGAACAAAGCTTGAGCTAAACACTTGGACTCAAAAGTTCACAAACCTTTTCCAAGTTTAGCTTAATGCCAACTGACTCCACTAAAGAGCTGACATTGAAAATCTCTCGGTTCAAATGAATTTATTTTCTACTCAAGAATTCGACCTAATTATGATGATCGGATCCACTGAATATTATCCATATTTACCCTTCATGAATGTCATCAGCAAGTCGGGATTTACTAAATTACCATTTTACCCTTCTAACTGTTATTTCCTCAACTCCTTTGTCGCTTGTGAATAAGTTAGAAACAATGTATTGACGAGGAGCTAACAAGTCACATTGTTTCATCCAAAAGAGTCAGGACTCAATTTGGACACTGGTCAGTTCATTTATTCACACTCCAAGGAACAAAGCATGAGGTGACATACATTGCATTTCAGCAATCTTGTACATGAATTCCATATCTATGAGAACTTCACAAAGTTACTCATGACACACTCACAACTTAGTACTTCACCAATAGGCCCTGTTCGGAATCACATAGTGAGTCCGAACTCTGACTTTCTCAAATGAGAATACTAAGGTGTGAAATGACATGTCTCATTTCAGGATTAAGGTAAGCATGATGCAATTCATACATAGTGACTTCGAGACATAAGAGGTTAAATGGTTTGTTCTTATCTTGTCTCTAGAAGTGCATTGGTCAATTCAGTACCTTCGGAAGATACCTAGAAGAACTATGGAGTCTCCAACTCTCAATGCCTCATAACCAGACATCATAGATTCTTCTAACAATCGTACTGAGGTCAATAGTCCTTTGACCCTAAGATTGCGAATATATCGTTTTAAGCAAACTACGAAGAGTTTGTTCATGCAAATCTACATTTGTCTCTTCGTAAGTTGTTAAGTTTGTTTATGGACTAAAAGACTAAGGTTTTATCATAAAGCTTCAAACAAAGAAAGAATGAATGAACGTTTCAACTTTATTAATGAATGAATAGGCAATTACAAGCAAGAGTCTTCATGAGACTTTATTACATCAAATGTACAAAATAAAGATTACAACTCTTCTTGTGGGCACCATTGACAACATAGTAGAATTCTCCGGTACGGTCATTCGGGAAGTCCTAATACGGTTCATGAAACAACCAATACTAATATACTAACATAATCAATGCCCGAACGAGGGGGAAGAATTAAAAAAAAACAAGACTCCCATACAATTCTTGCGAGAGCTGGAGAAGCATTTATGGGTAAAGCACTGATAGACAAGAGGTGTGAATATTAATGAGATTTCTTGTACTTAATAAAGAGTTCTATGCCATACGTACATTCAATGAAACCACATCAATTTATAGAAAGTCTATGAATCATCAATAGTCCTATAATATGGTATTTCTTTAATTCGACATCGCTCCCCTCCGCCGTCCAAGACCGCGACCTCTTTTGCTCTACGCCCTCCAACAGAGCACCTCCGCCATCCAAGACCGCGACGGCCATGTATGCCCCGTCACAGCGCCGGTCTCGCCCTCGCCGGACAAAGCCCTCGCCGCCCCTCATCCATCGCCCTCGCTGGCTTCGCCCTCACCGGCCTCGCTCTCGCCGGCCTCAGCCCTCGCTGAATTTGTAAATTTTTTAAATTAAAATAACGTATTAGGTGGGACATGTTACACCTAATACTCGTTTTTTGAGATTTTCTGAAGCCAAATAGGTCGATAGGTAAAAGTGTCACACCTAATATGCGACACTTTTAGGTGCGACATGTCGCACCCGAAGCTTTTACCGACGGACTTTTGGGTGCGACAATTTCACACCCGAAGAACTTTCGGCATCAGGTGCGACTTTCGTCTCCCCTGATGCCTATATTTGTAGTAGTGATTATTTAACGATCATCTAGAATCAAGAGTCTGTGCATGAATGAGTTCACAAAGTTACTCTTACTTTTCTAATGCCCCTTTACATTTGCTTTTATTTTTTCTCTCTAGTTGTTTAAAAGATCATCAACAAAATGAAAGAATGCATAACTTGCTATTAGGGTTAGCGCGAATACTCTACACAATAGCTAAATTAATACTCATAAAATGTTCATCTTATAAGATCATGACACCTCGTCTCTTTCTCTTTTTCACAAGCACTTCAAACACTTTTAAATACATATATATATATTTATATATTTAAATGAAAGCTATAGTTTGAACAAAAAAAAAATGAAAGCTGTGGGGAAAAAAGGTCATTAGAGTTAAGGGATTTGATTATAACTTAAATCAATGCATTGTCCATGTAACATTCTAAGAGGAAAGATAAATTGAAAGTGATTTGGAGAGAGAATATGATGGACACAAGTTACAACTGTTGACCTTGGCTTGAGATTGAAAAGTTGGCGAGAGAGAAAGAAGAAGTTGGGAAAGAGATGACATGTGTACAATTTTGATCGGCGATTCTTACGAACAGTAAATCTCTCATTCTCACTTATAATAGAGTTATATATATATATATATATATATATATATATATATATATATATATATAAGACAGCGAGTGATGATTGAACCAACGACCCTCATTTTGGAGATGGTGTAAAATTACTAACTAAACTATGTTATAAATCACGGTTATTATGGATATTTTTATACATTGCTATTTATTAGGGACGTGCATGGCCCGGTCAAGTCTAAAACCGGTCAAAAAACTGAATTGGATCGATCTAAATGGTTTTGAAAAAAAAATCCAAACCGGACTAAATAAGAAAACAAATCAAACCTGGCCAAATTGGTTAAAATGATTATTTGAAACTTATTGATTAGTAAAATTGCCAAACTTTCAACTTTTCAGCAAAGCAGTCAAATTTACGTTTTCAAAATTTTTTTGACAGGCAAGATTAAAATTTTTGACGATTTTTATAAACAATTTATCACTTTAAAAAAAATTAGTCTTGGGGTAAAAAAGAATTTGAAACTAGATTGCTGCATATTTTGGTTATTACACTAAATTAAGATAAACATTAACTATTTTACAAATTCATAACTTTAAAAAGATTATTTAGCAACATCACCCTTAATTTAAAAGCCTATCTTAGATATTTTCATACATTGCTATTTAGTATTTATCATGTGTATCAAGTGCGATATAATCTCATTTATTGCCATTTTTTTTTTTTCCAATATTTGTATTTTTTTTGAAAATATCATGTGTAGCAAGTATGGTATATTCTCAAGTTTTGGCACGTTGAAACTTTTTTGAAACAATCTTTTGTTCATAAAAACTAAGAGACAATTATGTGCGTGTGTGCCTCAAAATTCAAAGATCTCCAATTTCAATTATATTTATACCTAATTTTTTGAAGTTTTTTTTTCCTTAGAAAAGCAGTATGAAAAAAAAAAAATTACAAGCCTAATTATTTTTTTTTTTTTTTTTTTTGGCCTAAGACTCTCAGTCTCTCAGATATATATCCGCTGCACTGATCCCCTATGAAAATTATCGATGTGGCATTGTCCCCGTCTTCCCGATCCACATTAAACAATGATAACCAAATCATTAACACATTGCAACAATCCAACGTTGGACCTCCACTTAGCAGCCCATACATATACATAAAGAAAAAAATATTATTATTATTATTTTTTTTTTCATGACGAGCTTGAAAATGTGCATAATTAGCTATGAAAATTTGCTCTAATTTTCCCAAAAACTTTTCATCAACTTTTGTCATTGGTATGAATATGTTGTATTTTCTATTTTTTTTTTCTTAAATTGAGACAAATAAGATAAAAACTTAATTTTCACTACTTTCAAACGTAATAAAGAATTTTGATTCTCATAAATTCTACTTATTATTTTCCTTTTCCTTCAATATTACGATCCGTGGACTATGGAGCAAGGTTATCAAGCCACGCAAGATTCTAATCACGGGTCACGACGTCAAAGATCTGACAGGTTAGTGTATTCGCATTTATTCATGTTGGGGTTCACAAACAATGTACGTATGATGAATATGGAAAGTAATATATTACATATTTAACAGACCCGAAGAGTACTTTGACTTTGAGACCGGATCGTATTACAATGGTGGAACACAGAGAGCGCCCACGCATTACATGTCTTTTGGTAGTCGTTACGGCGGTGACTTCCAACAAGGATATGGAGCGTACATGTTATCTGACAGTGAATACGACATCGAACTTGATGTCTCAGTTCGACACAATGTCATTCACTACGTCAGACACATAGAGTGACGATTCGTATAATTGTCCTTCTTACCGTTATCCTAACCCGATAGGAGTGTCACAGCCACATGTGAATCTGCAAGAACGTGGACGTCGTATGTATGGTGTACGAGTAGATCAGTTCGGTGTCGAGCACATTATAGCATGTGCACAAGGATGTCCACTAATAAGTGAAGTTAAGGGGTACAATCAATCCGACTACGACAGGCATGTTCAAAACTTCTGACAATCGTACCAGGAGAATTTCACTTGGTCTCAGTATTGCGAGCTTCAAGAAAACCAACCGAGTTTTATCCAATCAGGACGTCCATCGGGATTCTATTGATACATTTTATTTTATACTATAACTATATGTTTGTAATAAATATTTATTTCATGAACAAATGGAACATTTATGCTAGATATGTATGATTTGAAGTGTTTTAAATTTGAATTACATTTAAATATATATATATATATATATATATATATATATATATATATATATATATGTGTGTGTGTGTGTGTGTGTGTGTGTGTGTTTGTTTCGCCACATTATTTCCGTTCGGTTTTCTGTCGGCACGTCGATTTTTCATCGAAAACGGCATTTGAAAACGGCATTTCACTTGCCCTTTTCCACAATTTTTCCGTTCGGTTTTTCTTTAGCATGACGATTTTCCATAAATCATGAGGCTCGAAACGGCAACGAAAACGACATTTTTTTTCCTTGGTATATTCTCAAGTTTTGGCACGTTGAATAAGTCAAACATCAGGCTAAAACTTTTTTGAAACAATCTTTTGTTCATAAAAACTAAGAGACAATTATGTGCATGTGTGCCTCAAAATTCAAAGATCTCCAATTTTAATTATATTTATACCTAATTTTTTGAAGTTTTTTTTCTTAGAAAAGCTTTATGAAAAAAGAAAGAAAATTACAAGCCTAATTAGTATTTTTTTTTTTTTTTGGCCTAAGACTCAAATATATCCGCTGCACTGATCCCCTATGAAAATTATAGATGTTGCATTGTCCCCGTCTTCCCGATCCACATTAAACAATGATAACCAAATCATTAACACATTGCAACAATCCAACGTTGGACTTAGCATAGCCCATACATATACATAAAGAAAAAATATTTTAGTTTTAGTTTTAGTTTTTTTTTTTTTTTCATGACGAACTTGAAAATGTGCGTAACTAGCTATGAAAATTTGGTATAATTTTCCCAAAAAGTTTTCATCAACTTTTGTCATTGGTATGAATATGTTGTATTTTTCTAATTTTTTTTCTTAATTGAGAAAACTAAGATAAAAACTTAATTTTCACTACTTTCAAACTTAATAAAGAGTTTTGATTCTCATACATTCTACTCATTATTTTCATTTTCCTTCAAATTTTCACTTTCTCTCGCATTTTCAAATTTCAAACAGACCTTTACCAATAGTAAATACGCGAATTATAAACAAATAAAAAAAACTCGAAAATCATCGGAGTTCGTGGAGCACCAAATGCTTATTATATAAACGCAGATACACACACACACATATATATATATATATATATATATATATATATATATATATATATATATATTCACTAGTGATGAAGAGGAGGATCCCAGAAAAAAAAGAATATTGTTTTGAAATCGTCTTTTGACCATATTTTGACGCCCCGGACACCTTCGTCCTCGACGGTCCACCTGCAGTGCCTCCCGCACACGTGGTAGTCCCTCTTTGCGTCGAATATCGTGAACGTCCCCGACCCAAACACCGTGTCGAAGCTGCAGAAGAACAGCGTTGTCTCAAACATGTTGACTCGGAAAGTCCACTCCCAGGATTCCCCGCCAGCGATATAGTGGTCCCCGAGGTCGTCGTCCTTCGACTTGCAGTGCACCAAAACCTGGTTCCCGTTGCTCAGCCCGTTCGTTATGTGAACCGTCGTCGGGGTTATTCCAAGACCGTTGACTCTCGAGACCGTCATTGTCACCATCACCGCTGTCGCTAGTACCATAGTCAACCCCAGCCTAGACGTCATTGTTTGATTTTGTTCTCGTCTAGTGTTTCATCTCTACCGCCTTATACATCTCTATTATATTTGTTACATTCTAAATTGGACGAGTAACGTAAATTATAAATGCCCTATTGATACTGACATTACTGTATGATTCTGTGTCTGTGATTCATTCATTTACTCCAGATTTCTTGTTCTATTTTCTTGCTTCAATGTATTTTGTATATTATTGACTCTGCGTGATTCATTCATAATTTATTATTAAAATATAAATCTTGATATATTGTAGTCCACGATATATTAATAAATAGCAGGATGTGCGTAATTGATTCACTTCCTCTCCCCAGTATCTCGGGATTATTGCTTCCTTCTATATTGCCTATATATTGGTTCGTGGAGTCACTACAACAATAGACGGAAATAGTGCTGCCATATCAATCACAACAACGGCCACGACAAATATCGTGACTGTTGTCCCATTGCTGTTTAGCAACAGTCGTAGCTGTTATCTGCCTCGACAATTTAGTCGCCGCTGTTGTCGCCACAGAAGTTTGCCAAATTATACAGTCTGAATTTTTTTCACCTTTTTTTCTGGCCAATTTTTTTCCGTGAAGCTTGTTTTCCCTCATTTTTCCCAACAAAAATTTTCCCACAAAATATACTAAAATATTTCATAACATAAAATATTTTGTCAACATAAATTTATTCAAAAATTCAAAATATGCATTGATTAATAACTGAGTTGATCATGAATATACAATGAAAAAGGTTACAACTTCTTGTTGTAAGAGTGGCAACTAAGACCAAAGGCAAATGCATTAAAAATGTATAGGAGGTTGAAACTAGAAAGAGGAGGTTCCGACGGAGGAGAATCCGGCGGCTCGGATGTCTATGAGGGTTGTGGAGAGCCAGTCGAGCCCTTCATAGAGTCTATCCCCTCAACACATGTCTTCTTATTGTTGGGATTTTCACCACTGAAATCCCGCTCACAAACAAAAAACGAAATCAACAAACACATAGAAAAGACGCAAGGATTTATAGTGTGGTTCAATCTTAACATGAGATCTACGTCCACTTTGCCATTGCAAATCTACTATAAACCCAAAGGAGATGGTGTTTACACTCGTTCTTTCTTCTCTCTATGTAGACTTTTCTCTCTTTTCGTTTTCACACACACCAAGAGTGACGGCTACAACATATTTATAGAGAAACAACTAGGGCAACAGACAGGTCTGAATACACATACATATAACACATACAAACACATGCACAAACAGTTTCACATAGATGGAGAGGCAGAGAAAACGTACCATGGCGTGAGGAGAGCAGACAATGTTGGAGGCGACGGTGGTGACCTGGCGGAGTCTCGGCGGTGTATCAAAACCCTAGAAACCTAGGTAAATCGGAGAGAGAGAGAGAGAGAGATAGCATAGATGAGATAGAGAAAGAGAGAGGTAAAGAAAGAAATTACCTAGTCTGAGCGGACGGCCGGCCTGCGGCGGAGGTAGAGGCGTGGAGTGACGGCGAGCTTGAGCTGTCAAAATTTGATGAAGATGGAGTGAGGTCGAGATTTGGGGGAGGCGAATTAGAGATTTAGGGGTGATGAATATGAAGGTTACGGTCGTGGTGGCTTGGCGGAGTTGTGGTCAAGGTGGCTTGGCTTGGTCGATTTCGTCGCGATAAAAAAAATTCTAAATTATAAGCTCGAAATATGGGCCGCGAAAATGAAAACATGAAATTAGAAACAGCCACGATAAGTGACGGTTGTATCCTTATATGTCACAGCTATTCCCGAGAAAAAATTGTGGGTAATTTAGTATTCGTTGTAGTGAATGGATAATTAACATATATCATGACTGTGCTATTAAGCTGACATTATTGTATTTAACGAATGATTCTGTGATTCGGCGATACAGGATAGGATGTGTGTGGCTCATCCATTTATTACTCTAAAAACTCTGAGAATCATCATTTTGCATTTTATTGCTTGAAAACTGCTAACTGGGAACATTACTTTGGTTATACATAGACAAATTTCATTTTGTAGATCTAGAAGTTAACAAAAACATCAAGATTAGGCCACATATTT
This sequence comes from Urtica dioica subsp. dioica, assembly GCF_054948205.1. Lineage (NCBI taxonomy): Eukaryota > Viridiplantae > Streptophyta > Magnoliopsida > Rosales > Urticaceae > Urtica > Urtica dioica. The sequence goes on from NC_142761.1 coordinate 34,760,466, forward strand.
CAAAATATCTAAAAATGGACTTTTGTCCCTATTTCGGACACAAATACCATTTTGAACAAATAAATTCATTTCACTTTCATTCTCTATCTTCTCAATCTCTCATTCGGTCTTTCACGCTCGCTTCCGACGAGATACAATTAAATTCGACGAGATACGAGAGGATACGACATGCTATGATGACCTACGATGGCAAAGTTTCACGTGAATTTGTCTTCATCGCTTAAAATGTCAAAAAAAGTATGAATTTTATCATATTTTATCATCTTCTATAGTATATTATCGTACGATATCGTACATTAGCGTACAATTATTTAGAATATTCTCAAGAGGGTTTTTGCCTAAAAGATCACATGATAAAGTATTTCCGAAAATATTTGAAAAGTGAGACGTCTAGGGAATTGGCCTCCAATGTTTTGATAGTGATGTAATTTCCTAAATCAATTATTACTTTCCAATAAAGCTCTTGCCAAAACGTGAACAGCAAAAGCAGTTGGGATAAAAAAAAGGGAGTTTTCCAAAACTAGGAGAAAAAAAAATGCAAATGATTTTTTTTGACTTTTTTTTAAAATATAACAAATAGGACCTCTGACACTTTTTTTTATTTATGTAATTATCATTATATCCTTATTTATTTACTTTTTATAAATATCAATGTCTCATGTACCTCACTCTCACCTACTCCCCTATTATTTGTTCTTATATGTTATAATAAAGTACACATAAATAATTAATAAAATAGACACATTTTTTATCACGAAATTCTGAGAATTCGTGACGTATTTATCACGAAAAATGGGAATTCGTGATGTTTATGTCACGAAAAAATTAGAATTTCGTGACACTTTGATGGAATTTAATGATAAAACTCTTGTTTATTTCATTAAATACGGCGTAGAGGACCAATGGTTATTATAAATATAAAAATGAAAATTTGAAAATAATAAAGTACACACATAAATAATTAATAAAATAGATACATTTTTTTTATTTTTATAAAATTAGTTTTTAATAAATAATTAATAAAATAGACACATTTTTTTATTTTTTAAAATAATTTTGTGTTAATTTCCATGAAAATAATAAAGTGCACAAAATGGGATACTTTGATGGGATACTTTAATTTCCACGAAACAAAGCTCTTTAGGTTACGAAACAGTATGTTTTCGTGACATACCAGTCACGAAATGGGATACTTTGATGGAATTTAATGACAAATCTCTCTTTTATTTTATTAAATACGTCTTAGGTGACCAATATTTGTTATAAATATAAAAATAAAAAATTTGAAAAAATACATAGTTAGTCACGCTCTACTTACCTAGAAGATATTGAGGAAGTAATGTGTCTTGTATTGTGAAGTGTTGTTGACATACATTTATTTGTCCCATTTCATCATTTCAAATTAATGGGACAAAGTGTCAAGTAGTCTAAAACAAATGAACATAAGTAAATGAGATTTACTGTCATGTCGTCTGGCATGTCGTTTTCCCCTCCAACTTCTCCTTAATGTGGGGATTTATTGATAACACATGTATTAGCGTTGTTAGTCCTCCAAATCAACTCATTTAACAGTTTAGAAGCAAGTATATGAGGAACAAACGAGATCAAAAGAGCTAAAGAGAGCCTGTTTCACGTAATTGACCTGAGAATTCGTGACGTCTTTGTCACGAAAAAAAGGAAATTCGTGATTTTTATGTCACGATAAATAGGAATTTCGTGACTTTACGTCACAAAATATTGGGATTTCGTGACTTATTTGTCACGAAAAATAAGGATTTCGTGACTTATCTATCACGAAACAAAGCTCTTTAAGTCACGAAACAGTACGTTTTCGTGACATACCATTCACGAAATGGGATACTTTGATGGAATTTAATGACAAATCTCTCTTTTATTTTATTAAATACGTCTTAGGTGGCCAATATTTGTTATAAATATAAAAATAAAAAATTTGAAAAAATACATAGTTAGTCACGCTCTACATACCTAGAAGATATTGAGGAACTAATGTGTCTTGTATTGTGAAGTGTTGTTGACATACATTTATTTGCCTCATTTCATCATTTCAAATTAATGGCAAAGTGTCAAGTAGTCTAAAACAAATGAATATAGGTAAATGAGATTTACTGTCATGTCGTCTGGCATGTCGTTTTCCCCTCCAACTTCTCGTTAATGTGGGGATTTATTGATAACACATGTATTAGCGTTGTTAGTCCTCCAAATCAACTCATTTAACAGTCTAGAAGATATTGAGGAACTAATGTGTCTTGTATTGTGAAGTGTTGTTGACATACATTTATTTGTCACATTTCATTATTTCGTGACTTATCTGTCACGAAACAAAACTCTTCAAGTCACGAAACAGTACGTTTTCATGACATTTCAGTCACGAAATTTGATATTTTTTTTATGGAATTTAAAGTGAAATCTCTCTTTTATTTCATTAAACACGTCTTCGGGGACCGCATCCGATTATCAGATTGTATATTTAACTCCCGGCCTAAAACAATTACAAAAATAATAATAAAAATTTGAGCCATTATAAACATGTAATCAATCTGCAAGCATAGAAAAATACCTTTTAGCGGCATTGCAATAACTACTAGAGAGAATATACAGCGAATTGAGTAGATAAATTTCAAATTATTTACCTGCAAATAATATGCATGCTCGCAAACATCGATACCAAGCAATGGAACTAAAGTTGCTCTTTTCGTGACCAGTGGGTCCTATTATGAACCATGAAAGAATAAAATTAATATAATAATTTTATAATGCGAGAAATATTAGTTCTCTTGCACATGTTTGGAAACTTCAAACAAGAGTGGGAACATCCAAAAACATGAAAACATCTCCGGAAATATATAAAATAAAATAAAAAATGAATAAAAAATGATAACATCAAATCGCGATAAACCCCGAGGTATTACCTGGTTCGCAGTTGTTTTAACCACGAGTTTCTTCAACTCTTTGTCTCGCAGCAAGCCACTGCCAAGACAAAGTACATCAAACATTCCCAACAAAAACAAAAAAAACATAGAACACGAAAATGTCGTCTCCGGTTCGCGTGACGAGGCTGCCTCCAATTTGGTCGCGGCACACCCCTCTGACCAGCTCGCCGGAGCGTTATTGGGTTCCTCGGGCTCGGATCTACTCTTTGAGGATTATTTATCAACTCACCTATATGCAAATAAATCAAATAAACCGGTCATGCTCTGCAAGACTTGAGTGGAAACAAACTCAGTGGAAACAAAAATGGTGGAGAGAGAGAGAAAGTGAGACAGTAAGAATGAATAAAAGGAAAGAAAAAAAAATGAAATAAAACATAGGAAACTGTAATTAAAAAGTAAAAGTAAGGGTAAAATTGTAATTACATAAATAAAAAAAAGAGAAATTATCACATCTACTATCATTTCAATAACATTTTCCAATAATCCACTGAAAACTAATTTTGGCCAAAAATACTACTTGGCTTTGTGTGAAAAACCCAAAATATCATCCACTTTAATATTCCTTACATTTTGATCAAAAACCAAAACTCAATTAATATTTATCTTTATTAATTATTTTTTCATTTAATTATTTTATTTCTCTTTCTCTCTCCCTAACCGAGTTTATTCAAAATCTCACCCTAACCGGTTTATCAAAATAAGATAAATATTAATTGTTTTGGATTTATGTCAAAATGTAAGAAATATTAAAGTGAAGGGTATTTTAGATTTTCCACACAAAATCAAGTAGTATTTTTGGCCAAAATTATGTTTTAATGGATTATTGGAAAATGTTATTGAAATTATGATAGATATGACAATTTCTCTAAAAAAAATGGCTAAGGTTGATCTTTTTGAAAAAAAGTCCAAAAAAGTCAAAAACCTTTTTTTACTGTAAGCAATTTCCCCAAAAATAAAGCAGCGAGTAAATGTAGCCTAGTTGTTTAACCCAAATTCATGGCGGGAAAAACCCAAACCCAGAATAGATAGATAAACCCAGTGTAGAAAGAGAGAGAGAGAGAGAGAGAGAGAGAGAGAGAGAGAGAGAGAGAGAGAGAGAGAGAGAGAGAGAGAGAGAGAGAGAGAGAGATGGCGATCAAAAGCTCAAGCACAGAATTGCAGAGAATTTTAGATGCCATTAGATCTTCAGACGTGAGTATTTTTTCGAATTTCCATTTCGATTTCTATTTTGACTTTGAAGTTTCATTGTTGTTTTTGTTGTTACTTTTTTCTTTTTCGTTTTTAATCTTTCTGATTCAGTTCAGAAACAATCGGTGGTCTGATGAAATCTTGTCGATCCTCTATTTGTTGTATTTAATGTTAAACTGATAATCAAATTCATCGCTTCATTTTTGCACAAAGCACCGATTCAAAAAATTTTCCTCTGCTACGGTCTTCGTTTGTATCAGAATTATTATTATTTTTTTTCTCATTATGAGTCTGTAATTTTTTCTGTCTAGTTTTTTTGCTGATTGGGTCATGTGTTTACAGGTTGTTGAGAGCCGAATTCCATTGCTGGAAAAGCTCGGGGAAATCAACATTTCAGAAACATCTGACCTGGGATCTCTTCTAGAATGCCTCACAGTATCCTGTACTTCACTATTTTTTTTTTTTTTTTTTGGTATGGTTGTTGTGTATTATCAATCTGAAGACTATTCATGCATTTTTTTCATTTCGAGTTTCAATCTTCGGGTTGTCCATAAAATGTATTTATAAGACTAGGTCTTTCTCTGCTAGTTTTGGGGTTTATATTGTTATAGCTTAAATGTTTTTAAATATTTGGCTCGAAGTTTGTCTCTATGAAAATTTATATTCACTTAGTTACTTTCCTTTTAGTAGCGATTTAGTAGAAAAAGAGGTTAGAAATTTGAGTGTTGAACATGCGTGGATTATTTGAATCTGGTACCGTTTAAGGTCGATGTACACTGGCCATACCTCATTCATGAGTTCAGAGTGCTGTTTTTTCACCTTAACAACAACATGGGCATTTTGGGAAGACTATACTTGCTTGGATGTCTCTCAGTGCATGCTCAACAAAGCCATACTAAGCGTCGCTTCGAAGCACCTGAATTCTGATATGTCCAGCTGTCAATCCCAGTTTCTTTCCCTTGGGACAAAGGTATCTCACCTTACCGGAACTTTTCGTTGCAAACTTCACGATTCAAATGAGCAAAGAAAAAAAAAATTATACTCAGCTAATGTGCATAGCTAAGCACAATGTTAAAACAGTACAATGAATTGAAGCAGGGGAGCTATTGAAAATTTATTAATTACTGTTGTATTGTGTAGTTAGAGTTAGACTAAACCAAGAAAATCTCGAATCTGTGATGCCAGGCAAGCATATGGTGTGGAAAGCACCTAAAGATGACTCTTATGTCAACTGAGGAGTCTCAAGAAGAAGAACACGCAAATCTATTTTTTCAGGTATATCTGATGCTTTGTTTCTATAAGATTTTTTTGGATGATCTATCTAGTGCATTATGTAACTTTATTAATCGTACAATATCCATCATTTCAGCTGCTATTGGAATTGTTGAACTTTTCCGCTGCCATTTGTTCTGCTCTGGCACGAAGCCCAGTTTTAGTTGACAAAGCATCCATGGATGTTACTGAAAATTTCATTGTGGAGCAGCTTATCTTAACCAAAGATTCAATATCAGAGAGTAAGGTACTATACTCCAGCCTTGTATTTTTATTCGATAAATGCCACACCATGAAATGTAAAAGGATGATTGCTTCCGTAGTTTTATCATGGAGATATAGCCATAATATGTGTTTGTAATTTTTCTTAAATGATGTACAAGGCTAAATGTATTTTGGTTGGTTCCATCAGCGAATGTCTGGTATGACATAGAACATCAGAATGACATGAAATTAAATTACACAGCGCCTATGTATCAGAGCATATGCTTCTGAAATTGGTTTTATATAATTGAGGTTTTTTTTATTTTTTTTTTATAATCGGGAAATTTCTCCAGATACTGTATACCTAGCGAGCATTTATTCTAATTTTTGAATGGTACTGGGCATAATGATGTCAGTACTGTATTGGAATTTTTAATTTTAACATATGCAAAAGGCCAACTTGTCTATTACTGTATATATATATATATATATATATATATATATATATATATATAATCTAAACATCGATAATCAACAACTCAACATCGATGAGTTGATGTTGGCCTATCGGTTTTCCCATTTTTTTTTATTTATTAAAAGGTATATATATCATGGCTGCATTCACTAGGGAATTCCCTCTTCTTAACTGCAGAGAATTCAATCACATGGATCTGATGTAATAAAAGCTGGACATGTATTCATTGATGCTGTTATACGAATCTGTGGAGCGTATTCCCAAGGTATGAATTGGAGCGACTACGATGAGAAGCTTGAGGATAAAAATACGATGGCCTGCACAGATGCAAATATTGTGAATCATGTTATAAACATAACCCAATCTGCGATTGAAAAACTGCATGAGATCGGTCTTATTGCCGCTAATAATGGAGGAAGCTTAGTAAGCATTTTAAATGTGTCATGGAAAGGCGTGGTGACTCTGCTTCAGATTGGTGAAGGAGTGTTGGGTACAAAGGTGAATGTTGCAAATATTATTCTGACATTAATCTCGCTGGTCAACGAGACTCTAAAAACCGCTGCCGAGGCTTGGTCTTCTTCACTGAAAGAAACTGTGTCCGTGACCGAAGCCAGAAGAAAGTTTCTTCCTGTAAAGTTCTACCTGATCAATGCGGTAAAGATTTCTTGTTTATATCCATGTCAAGCATTTACCGTCCACACCGAGTTAACATGCTGCATCCTAGTGATATCGACCTTCAAACTCTCAATGAGCAATGAAAAGCTTCTGAAAACTGCCAGCGAAGTTTTCACAGAACTTCTGGAGAGAACATCCTTTGATTTGCTCAACTCGTTGCTGAGTTCAGATAAGGTGAGTCAGATTTCAAAACTTGAGGTTTTAGACAGCGTGTTTATCGCTGAAGCTGACCCGGATCATCAAGTTAAGACCCCCATCATGGATGCAATATGTTCTGTAGCTTCTCACGTATTTGATGGGGTTCTATCAATATTGCTCGGCCGGGTTGCATTGTTTCTTACTTTGTTAAGATATTCTGATGATCTTGAAGAACATATTAAAGTTTGGTCTTCAAGGAAGCTCGGGTGGCTTTTGGACTCCTTAGTTGATGAAATTGTGTATTCTGGGTTGCTCGTTTTGCAAATCCCCGTATTATGCGGTTCAGGAAAGAATGTGGAACTGGTTTGGCAGCCTCTATTTTCTTCTCTCTCAGATGCTCTAAAGGCTTTTGTGATCAATGTCTCATCAAGCGTTGTGTGGACCGAAATTGAGTCTTTTCTTCTCGAGAATCTCTTTCATCCCCACTTCCTTTGCAGTGAGATTGTTTTAGAGCTCATGTGCTTTATCGTTCGTTATGCCGAGCCAGGGCTGCTAAGTCGTATCATTGATAAACTTTGTTCGTTGATGAAGTTGGTGGCATCTTCAGACTCAGTTCTCGTGCACGATTCGGTAATGAGAAAACTGGCAAGAACAATCAGCCGTCTACTCTGCTATGAGACAGAGTCTATGGTTGACCAGGTTTTCAAGTCTGTCATAGATGACGATAGAACTCAGTTGTCTTCGATAGTGTGTTTGGGGCTGTTAATGGAGGGATTTCCGATTAATTTACTATCAGCCAAGATGAGAAATATCACTACTCAAAGAATTCTTACTGATTACTTTGTCTTCATCGAAAGTTTTAAAGACAAATCGGTCAAAACCAGTGGTGCTGTTGATTCCGGGTTTCCTATTTACGCTCTATCTGCGTCCTTGCAGTCTCTGTGAGTAAACTAAACAATTCATTTTCTCTTGGTGGCCAAGTTGATTCAATCTTCACCTTCCCTATAAACTAACCTTAAATAACTGTTTTTATTTCTTTTTTATATTGTAGGCAGATTAGCTTATCTGATATTGATGTGAAGACCCTGAGGTTTCTTGTGTCTGTAATAAATAGCTACAACGTCACTAAGGACAAAGCGACGAAGGAGCAGTACTCAAAGCTTTTGAGCGAAACATTGGGCATCATCGCCAACATGAAGCATCTATACGCATTTGATGAAATGGAACAAGTCGTTTTCGAGCTTGAAAATCTGTTTATCTCAGGACCAGAAGCCTTGAACAAAGAGCTGTATAACTGCAAACCAAATCTCGCCCTCTTCATCGCTGGCCTTGCACACATGAAAATCACGGTGAGTGGAACAAAGTCCAGATTCTCCGCCGCGTGCGAGCTCTACCATATGATGTTGAGAGAGAGGCACTGGGCTCTGATTCACTTGGCCATCACGGCGTTTGGGTATTTCTCCGCCCGAACCTCTTGCGACGAGCTCTGGAGATTCGTGCCTCACGACGCCGCTCTGTCGTTCGATCTCTCGTCCGGGACCGACCCAAATGAGGAGAGATTCATGTCCGATTTCAAGGTCTTTCTCGACAAGGAAACAGCTCTTGATTTGAACGCCTCGAGCTCCGATCAGCTTCGGCTACTCGCAAAGGAGGGTTTTGTTTTGAAGGAAATGTTCCGGAAGGTCTCAGATGCGAAGTTGGAGAGTGTTGTCTGTCAAAGTACAGACATGGAGATCGAGATGGATATCGATGGTGAAAGGCAACAGAACAAGAAGAGGAAACTTCCGGATAAAATAAACGAGGGAATGGAACTGATACAGAGTGGTTTGAAGGCCATTGTTAATGGTCTTTCTCAGTGGAAGCAGAGTCAACCTGAGTCAAGTGAACTTCACAGTAAGTTCATGACTCATTGCTCTCGTCTAGAAGATGAAATCGCTCGATTAGTCGGCCTCGCTGGTGATAACTGACCTGTAATTTTAAACTTATTGGTGGCAAATCTTACTATGTTTTTAGCTTCTATGAGCCAAGTTTGATATTTGGAAATGGGATCAATTAAATTCACAGTTCATACAGTTAAATAGTATAATGAAACCCCATGCGTCTCAATGCGTCTCAACGGTAATAAATTGCATAGAACATTCTTTGGAGTTTGGACCTCAAGTTTAGAATGCTGAAGGAAAAAGTTTCCTTTTTTTAGTAAGGAAAAGTTTCTTAAGACACAAGAAATGTCCGAAACATAATTGCAGTTGGTGATGAACACTGTAGTGACGTGGCATTTATCACTAAGAGTGTAAAAGTACCAAACATTTCGTGCAGATTATTCTACGTATTTTGTATATCATTATTGGCCATAAATTTTGATAACGTACCAACGATTTTCAGTTTACAAAATCAGATTTAGTATTAATTTTTACCCGGTGAAGCTGGGTTTTTTTTTTTGTTTTTGTTTCTTTGTAGTGTTAAACAATTTATAGCTTTTTGCTTTCATTTGTGGTGCTAAAGTTATTTGTTGGTTTTGTGTAGTTAGATTAGATAATCTTATTTCGAGAAGATAACAAAGATTGATTTGAAAGATTTGGAATAAAGACGGTCAAAAGTAAGAATCGTAACCTTCAAAATAGGATGGTAATTTCGTGATCATGTCGTAATCGTATTGTATTAATCGTGTTTGTTAAAATAATTGTTAAAATCAAATACGAATATTTATTAATCGAGTTTGAAATTTAGAATCATATCTGACCGTTTATTTTTGTTTTTTTATTTTTTTTACATATCTATATCCGTATAAATTAAACTATTTAATAATCGTGTTAAATGGTTCGTGTTTTAAGTTAAAAGTAATAATAAGACAAAAGATCTTTGTAAAAATGAATAATAATAATGATTAAACAATAAAGGTAAATATTAGATGGATTCTCATGAGACACAAGCATGGGTTTTCGTTAATCATCATTATGTTTTGGACAAATGTAATTCATAATTTCATATACCTATAGTATAGTTCTAGACATGACGGCTCTCCAATAGAATTTTTTTAAGGTTTTATAAACAAGTATTTGTTGTAATTAGTCAATTTTTTTTATTTGTTTCTAAGGATCTGACACAAATTTTATTTTATTACCGAAGTTAATTAAATTAACTCTTCATGTTAATTAATTTAGTTCAGTTTGGTAGGTTATTTTCTGAGTAAATTAAATTAACCTAATGAGTTAAATAATTTAATTCGACCGAATGGACTATTTTCTTATTAAAATGAAGCTTTGGCTATTTTTCGAAACGGGATGAGTTGTTGGACTATTGGCCTAATTGCCTTTTTTATAAAAGGAGTTAGATTGCTTTAATGATAACAGTCTTTTAGTTTTTTACATCAAACACATAGTATTGCACCATAAAATTTACATCAAATATTTTTAGCCGCTGTTGCTAAATAGCCTTTTAAAAAATTAAAATTGTATTTTAACTAATATTTAGTTAATAATTAGAAATTAGCAACTCAAATTACCAGTGACCAAAAGTTTGTTTACATACAAGTTTGTTTAGTTAATAAATATTAGATTTAGTTTCCTTTATCTTCTCTTTTTCTCTCTCCAAGTATTTATTTTATAATAGTTAATCACAACTAATAACAGTCTTTCTGTTTGTTTAAAATAATTAATAATAGTTTATAACAACAAGAATTTGTAGCAACTAATTAATCGTCTAGCTCATTTTAAGATTAAAGGTAAAGTTTCATCTTATTAAAATAAATAGCCCACCATACCCTTAGTAAATTAATTAACTAAAGAGTAAATTTAATTTATTTTTTAGTTAATTAATTTACTGCTGGCTTGAATATTGATGCTTTTAATAAAATAAAATTTGTGATAATAAAATAAAATTTGTGATAATTTGTGGCCTATTACAATATTGACCTAATTACGCATAATAACAACTATATTTTATAAGGGTCCATTAGGTAAATTAAACATTTGTTTTTGCAAAATAACCAACGTTTCGTAAATCTTAAGTAAATAGGCACTGCATTTTATTTAAGCTTATTTATATGCGTATATTTACAAAAATACCTATAAATACCCAAAAAAATTTGAACTTATATATAAGTATTTTTATAAAAATACACTTATAAATAAAATGCAGTGACTATTTATCTAAGATTTATGAAACGTTGGTTATTTTGCTAAACCCAAACATTTAAATTAGATATTTTGCTAATTTGTTTATTTAAACATGCAATCTAGGATTCTTTACGACTATAAAAAGAAAACGCAAAAATCCTTCAATAATCACTTTAGTAGACTTCGCATTACTAAAATAGTCACAGTCCAATTCAAAAAATAATTTATCAACAATTATTAACATATTAACTCTACCCAATCGGAAGAACAAAATAAAAAAACCCATATATTTATTAACATTTATTGCCGATTATTAACTATACGAAATTTAAAAAAACAAAACTCTAGAACAAATTTAGAGAATACCATCTAATAAAACTTAGTTAAAAGCTAATCATAGTCTAGAATGAATTATTAAAATGTATTTTTTTTCAAAAGTGAAAGCATAGAAGCGAATATGGGTGAATTAGCCTACTAGCCAAATCAACCCATCTTTGTTAAGAGAATAGTCCAAATTTGAATTAATTAAAAGAATAGCTCAAGTGATATTTCAGTTCCAAATAATTACCTTCATATTTAAAGACCCAAAACTCAGTCTCATTTCCACTGAGAAAAGCGTCATAATATTTATTTCCTCGTTCTCTTCCGCTCCAATGGCGGCGATAGATCCAAAGAGCGGATTTTGCTCCGATACGAGAATATTCCATAGCCTCAGGCCTCGATTCCCTCTCCCACCGGAAACCTCTCCGATCTCCGTCGTCGAGTTCATCTTCTCCAGCCTTGCCACCAATCCTCCGTCGTCCTCGGCCGCCGCGCTCGTCGACGCCCAAACCGGTCGCCGAGTCCCCATCCCGGAGCTCCTCCTCCGAGTCGAAGCCCTAGCCGAATCGCTCGTCACCGAGATAGGGCTCGGGAATTCCGCCGGCCAAACGGCATTCGTCCTCTCGCCGAACTCTGTCGAGATTCCGATCCTCTACCTCGCGCTCCTCTCCATTGGCGTCTCCGTCTCGCCTTCCAATCTGGCAAACACCGCCGGAGAAATATCCCGTCAGATTCTGCTTTGTCGGCTGATCGTCTCGTTCGCGACCTCCGACACGGTGGAGAAAATCGCACATGCGTCTTCTTCTTCCTCACTCCACCGCGGCATGGTTCTGATCGACTCTCCTGAGTTCGAGTTGATGATGATGACTCGCCGCGACTCAGCTGAGTCTAGGAAGCGAGTTGTGACGGTAAGGCAATCAGATATGGCGGCGATTCTATACTCCTCCGATACGACCGGGGCGGTCAAAGGAGTCACGTTGACTCAACGTAATTGGATATTTGTAATCGGTGCGAAACTCTCCAGGGATTCGATGACGACCGACAAGGACGATGACGAGGAGATCGATTCCGCGGAGCTTGAATTCCTCAGAACAGCGCCGCTGGATTTCGTGGCTCTCTCCGCTAATTCATCTAATTCGTGAATCAGTTAATTAATTAACTGATTAAATTCTATTAGGTTAATTAATTGACTTACTGGTTGAATTAAGAATTAGTTTAGGTTCTGATTTTTTTTTTTTGAGTAAAGTTAATTTATTAACTGACTGAATTATGAATTAGGTTAATTAATTGAATGCTTTGAATAGAAATTGACTTAAGTTCTGATTTTGTGAATTTTCTTGTGAATTTTCAATCCAAACATTCAGTTAATTAATTAACTTAACTCAATTCAATATGTTAATTAATTAATTGATTCACGAAGGGTATAATTATCTGTCAAGAAAAAATGAGCTATTTACTTAATTAAATTAAACTTGAGCTATTCCTTTAATAAGAAGTGTATGGTGGAATATGGACAATAAATTTCACAGCGAATATACTAAATAGTGTTTGATTTTATTTTTGTGTGGAACGAAAAATGAAACAGCAACACCTTGATAATAACAATCCAAGTATCCACACTCGTATAATCATAAAAAAATCACCCCGTTATCCAGTTTTAAAATAATTCAGAAACTAATATCATGAATAGTTACACTATCTTTAAAGACATCATTAAAATTTAACCAATTTAAAAATTTAGGTTAGACATGTAATTAATAGGTAATTAAATCATGTTTAAACTAAAATCTTATTCTTTAAATATATTTTTATAGTCTTTTTTTTTATTTTTTTTAATGACGGCTTTGCTGTCAGTATATTTTATAGTCTTAAATATAGTTTAATATTATTGAAAAAAAACTTAATATATTGGGATAAAAAATACACTATGTTTTGTGAAAAATCATATCATTATAGTGGATGCTCTAATCGGCAACTTGATGGGACTATGTGAGTGCTTATTATGACATAAAATCCAATCACAACTACAATGATTTTGGTGACCACTTAATTGAGTGTGTCAAGTTGGGGCTCTAAGAACCTGTTTGCTTTGCTCTAAGAACCATAGAATCGCACTCTAGTGTAGTGTTTTTTGTTTTTTGTTTTTTTTTTGTTTTTTTTTTCATTGCTACGTGGTAAGTTATATATATATATATATATATATATATATATATATATATATATATATATATATATATATATATATATATAAAGGAGACAGGTCTTAGAATATACAAAAAATTTAGCAAAATAGCCAACTCAAACGTTGTGATTTGCTATGTAGTCAAGGTTTTGTAAATATTAAGTAAATAGTCACACATATGACGTGACCCAATTATAATTTTTTGCCTTTCTGAAAATTGCCCTTATTTGAGTTTTGAATTTCGAATTTTTTTGAAATTCGAATTATATAACCATCCCGAATTTTCGGAACTTAAATTTCCTGATTTCAAGTGTGAGCAGGATAACGTGTAGTTAATGACTCCTTATATATAGTAACTACTTGTACATGACATTGGAAAATTATTTGTTTCCTTATATATATTATTCTGTATTTATTGATTGATTTTTCTTGATTCGTTTATCATATTTAAATTTCTCTATTTTCCACCGCTCATGTAATTTCAAACGCTGAGATATCAACCATCCGCACCATTCTGGATTTTCTCTTATCAAATCAGGTGGTGTAATTTTTATGTTTTGAAATTAATGTATTCTTCTCAATTTTTTTTTAAATTTTATTCTATTCTCGCACCGATTTACATAAAATTACTTTTGTATTTACGTATATTTACTGTTCCTGTTATATTGCAATGAAGCTTTTTGAACTTCAATAGCTGGAAAACCATAACCCATTGTCAGGTGGTGTAAATACAGAATGTAATCAAAATGATTTACAACTGTTTTTCGATAGACGGCGTTATTATGAGATTCTATTTTTGACGGCAGCTATTTTCGTATCCGTCATCGTGGTTGAGCCCTATTAACCATAATTTACAGCAAATACGTGTTAATATTCCAATTTAGTCATAATATATTCAAACTAGACATATTATGCAGTAAATATATGTAAATATACAAACACACATCAAGCCATTTATTACAACCCGAACCTCCAAATCTCGTCTGAAATTTCTTGGGTTTATGGAAAAAAAATCTATGATTTTGAATAAGCTATATACGAATATTAACATATCCATTTACAATCCTAAATCTTTATCGACGAGGAAGATGATGAACACAAAATAAATGTTTTCAGAAATTGAATAAAAAACCCAGTTTATCTTTCCACATTTTGTGTAATTCTTTTTTTTTTTTTTTTTTTTTTTTTTTTTTTTTTTTTCTGAAATTAGTAAATAGTTGTAAAACTATCAAGAACATATACAAATCCATACTTGAGAGAGTCGCTGCAGCCGAAATCGGAGGTCGGCGATAGTGGACTGAATTTCGTCGAAGGAGAGACAAAGATTTTTCTTTTTCTTTGAGATTTTTTTTAAAAGCTTTTTTTTTTAAATGGTCCAGCGGTTAATGAAGAGGTTTAATAACCTAGAATCTCGAGAATAGAAATTTCCTGATTTTTTTCATCATTAAATGAGCGAATGGGCGGGAATTGTTTTTTGGGCATTTTAGTAATCTTGGACGGGTAGTTAATTCCTGCTGGCTATTTACTTAATATTTACAAAACCTTGGTTATTTAGCAATTTCTTAGGTTTGAGTCGGTGATTTTGCTAAATTACCCTAGAATATATATTTAAAAATGAGACGGGTCTTAGAAAAACTTCATTTGCCCCCCTAAATAGGTGAGACATTGAGGAAAAGAGCAACCCTACATTGCATTTCATTGAAATCGTTGTGATCAACGATATCCCAGACAAGGGCCGGAAAATCCTCATTATTATTCATGCTCTCTAACTTTGTTCACGAATATTACAAGAAAAACCTTGAACATTGCAGAAACCAAACTCCCCATAATGCAGTGCCGACTGCCCCAACCGATAACATTACCTTTCCGAGGAATCCAAGTAAGCTTGATTCTTTGAAACTCCTCACCGGCCGACAAGATACGCTAAAAAGAGGGGCACAAATTCAAACTGGGCAGCTATTTCGATTGTTCAAACTACTCATGAGTAATTTGTTTTCGCCCTCCACACAAAAGAGCTAGTGATTCTTGAACTTTTTTAGGAGAAGCACCAGATGGACGCCCAACAGTTCTGTTTCAAAGGAATTCGTGGCGTTCACTTTGTTCTTCCACGCCCAAAGAACCTTGTCATCGGAATCTCTCGCCACCACGCCAACTACTTCCACGCCATTAGAAAAAGCTGCATCAGAGCTAACCTTTACCTCCCCCGCACTAGGTTTGCTCCATCTCTGATTCGCCGTAGCCGCCTCAGCCCTCCTCCCTTCCTTGTCTTCACCTTTCACTTTAGCAACATCGACTGTAAGACTTCTACTCTTGTACATCAAAGCGTTCGGATCCGACGTTGCACTTTTGAACACCACGTTGTTGCGATGATTCCACAACGTGTCTATAATATCCACGACTTTGTAAAGAAAAAAACATCTATGGATTAACCATTCTCTCCGAAGCGAGCATTACACTTCAAGATTTCATTAAGAAAATCAATCCCATTTCTCGCACCAGAATTGATCTAGGAGTGCTGAAAAGCATCGACAAACCATAATCTGACAACAACGTCGCAAGTGTACAACAAATGACGGATGGACTCGTCCGCCCGTCCACACGTATAGCAAGCCACATCAATTCACATAATGCAAATACCCAGGAGGACCGCAGTCAGAAAGCTCTTTGTGCCCAATCTCCACAACAATAACTTGTAATGCTCGTGGATTTTGGTCTTCCACAAAGTCTTCCATATCACATTAGGATCGAGGGGGGCTGCTCTACCAAGCTCTTTGTATGCCGAATTGACAATTAACGCTTCGTTTTTATTACCATTCTAGATGAATCTATATAATTACAGCTCCGGTAAGACTCTTAGGCTTTTGATAGCCTCCACAGCTTGATGACTGCACCAATGCTCCATCCTGTTTATATTCCACTCCCAGGTCTGCTCTCTAAACAAGTTTCATACTTTACTCTCATAGGGGATCCCTAGAATAAGATCCCACCGGATAAAGCCACTTCTAGTCCACTTGTCTTGGATAATATCCACTTCATTTCCATCTCCCACTAGGTATTCGCAGTGCTCTTGGACGAATTTATGGGTCCCCAAATATCATTCCAGCCCCAAGAATGAGACTCTTTTCCTTAAATCATAAAGAAGTTTGTTCCATTGCAATTTTGGACCGGAGCACTTTGACCCAAAACATATCCGGGTGGGCCGCTACATGCCACGTAAGTTTTGCCATAAAAGCCTTGTTGAACTCATCAAGGAGCCGAAAGCCCAAGCCACCATGGCTGTTTGGAAAACATAGGCGGTCCCAACTCACAAGGGCAAGATATCTCTCTTGGGCAAAATTTCCTTCCACCTAAACTTTCAAGTGGCTTTTTCAAGAGAAAGCCAAAAATTCTTCGGAAGTCTAATAGTGGACAGAGCGTAAGACATAATAGTTTGGATGACGGACTTAACCAAGGTTGTTCTCCCCACCTTAGATATAGTCTAGGCTATCCACCACTCAATTAAATCGTAGACCTTCTTTTTCAACTTCCTGAAAGTGTTCGAATGGTTCCTTCCCAAAAAGAGGGGTTGCCCAAGTATGTGATATCCTTCTCAATGGTTTGATATTCAACAAGGAGCTAGGACGTGTTTTCGTGTCATCGTTGAAATTATTGGAGAAAAAAATCCGAAACTTTTTCGTGTTAACCCTTTGCCCGGACCACTCTTGATACTTTGCAAGGCAACCCCAAAGAGCTTTGACCTCTTCTTCCTTGGCCCACAAAACAAGATTATGTCATCCGTGAACATGAGGTGGGGAATATCGGTGCTCTGCCTACCTACTTTGATGCCATGAAAGCTCCACCGACCCTTCAATGTAATTCCTCTTGGTTCTCACCGAGGTGGACGTGTTGAAGAATATAGTGTTTGAATCTCCCTCATGAAGCTATACCTGCATCGAATGTTTTTTTTCCACACACT
Organism: Urtica dioica subsp. dioica; assembly: GCF_054948205.1. NCBI lineage: Eukaryota > Viridiplantae > Streptophyta > Magnoliopsida > Rosales > Urticaceae > Urtica > Urtica dioica. The sequence goes on from NC_142761.1 coordinate 34,777,942, forward strand.
TTCTACTTTCCTCTAAAGCCCCGCAAGCGAACTCCGTAACTTCTTTTCGTCCTTCAAATTCTTTTGACATGGTCCCATGTTGAAACTCCTCGAGGTGTTTCTCACAATATGAGATTCTAGCTTTAGTGGTTTCCCATTTGAGCCATTGCCAATATCTTAACACCCTCCCCACCGTGAGACTTTTGAAGGTGAGTTTCCAACTATGATGCCCCGCCACATGGACTGCCCAAGACTTTTCCACAAGCGCGTGACATTCTGGGCTCTCCACCCACGCTTCAACAAAATGAAAAAGGTCATCTATCTTTCTTGTAGAAGAGGAAACAATCCATGAGGATTGGGGCATGATCCGATCCAAGAATCGGAAAATGCTCCACCCCCGCCTTGCTGTATCGACAAAGCCACTTCGAGCTCACCACCGCTCGATCAAGCCTTTCCTAAATTCTATGATCCTTTGGTTGTTTTGTTCAACCAAGTGAAAGGGCTCCCCACTCTTCCTAGATCAATGCCCATGGTATCTCGGAGGAAGTATCTAAGAATCTGATATATCTCCCAAGTCACCAGTCTCCCACCCTTATTTTCTTCTGCCGCGAGTATCAAATTCAAGTTTCTAATCAGTGCCAATAGCCTCCCCGCACTGCCCACAACCTTCCCCATCTCATCCCAAAGTCTCGCTCGATCTTCCAAAGGAAGTGGACCGTAAACACCGAATAAATCACAATCCATTACTCTTCTATCACCCCTCACTATCGCCCAAATATAGCTCTTAGAGGACCTCCAAATATACATCTTCACCAAATACACATGCCTACCGCCGAGCCTATAGCTCCCAGAACTGTACCTCCCCTAAATCCAAAACTGTCTTGAAGCCGTTGCATTTAACCATATCCCATTTTTGTTTCCATAAGAACCAGCACGTCTGGTCTTCTCTTCCCCATGAGACTCCAAAGAGCCCCCAAAGCCAGTTCTTGATTGATACCCATAAATTCCTTGAGCGAACTAACATGGAAGGGGTTGGGGGTTGTTAAGCCCCGCCTCCATGGTCATAGTTGTAGAAATTACAAGGGCAAGTCTTTTCGAGACTTCTTGGGTATATACCTTACCCTTGCCAGCTTTGCCTTTAGTGATAGTCTTCATAAACTTCCTATTCATCTTTTTCTTCCTACTGGGTGAGACATCATTGGTGCCCTGCTCGAATGAGCATCAGAAATTCAGAGCCAGTCTGGCAATTTCTGCAGGGCTACATAGTTTCATTCTGGTCGCATTTTCTCTAGCCTCCAATGTTATACCACACTTCTGTTTGGCGCTTCAACTTCTTTTGTTGTGGTTGTGCAGGTCATTGGCAACCACACACTCCTTCCTCTTCAACATTTATGGTTTTGGAGTGTTAAGCTTTAGACCCGATGTATTCTGGCCCAATACGCTCTTAGAGGATGAGGATTGACTGACAATATTAGCTAAGCTCGCACCCAGAATATCATTACTTCCCATTTCGACTTGGGCCACTTCCAGGCTCGTCCCACTAGCTAATCAAAACAAGTCCATTTTTATCACCTCACTATTTCCTCCTAGTTCTGGAATTTTATGGCGTTTTGCATATACGTGAGTCTCTGCCATGTGGCCTCCTACCACCGCATCCGTACTTATTCCTGTTACCGTGTTGTATGGTCTTGCTCCTTGATTCTCAATTTATGCAAATGGCTTAGGCTCTTCTTCCATCGTCCCATCTTAGTGGTCCCAAGCATATTAGAAATTCCTTGGCGCAATTCCACTATCTCATGACTGTGAGTAGTATGACACCTATCGTGTTGCTCTCTGTGTGCCTAGCTTGCATGCTCCTTGCCAGACTAGTGTTCGCCGCACTCCCTGCGCCACCTTCGCAGATTTTCATCTTCGATAACATTTTTGCTAGCATTTTTCCATTGATCCTCGAGTTTGCCATCCACTCTATCGCCTCCCGACACTTGCCTTTTTCCTATGAGCTGCTCAAAACACGATTTGAACGGCGCCTCCGCCCTCATCCAAATACTGAACATGGGAACTTCTGGTAAATGGGAAACCACTACTTTAACTCTGTTTGTCCTTGAGCATCCCCCTTCTGCATGCCCCAGGAAGCTGCATATGTAGCAAAAGGAACCCATCTTTTCACACTTATTTTGTATCCGTAATGGTGAGTACGCCCCCCGGTCCAAGAAAAACCCGACACATAATGGTTTTCTTAGATCCACTATGACTCTCACACTGAGGTAGTTATCTCTTCCTAAGAAACCCATGTACTCTTCAATTAGGGACACCATAGTTTTTAGCACTAGCTATGTTTAAGAACCCCGGAGCAAGGCCCTTGAGCCTTACCCAAAATGAAGAAGTTACAAACCCAATATCGTAGGCATCGAGGGCCATCGTTGCAGGAGTAGCTAAGCTCCTTTGATAATCCATGGCCTTCCTCCATCCTATCTTTATCCTCTTTTTCTCCAAAAGTAAATCTTAGAATCCAAAATTTTATTTCCTTCACTACCCAAGGTTTCTTGCATTTCCGCAAGTGAGCAAAAATTTAATTAAACAACGTGACTCTCACAGCTCTGTCTGATAAAATTTACCTTGCCACGAGTTGTGTCTCAATATATTCCCCGTCTATGTCGTTTCTTTCCATAAGCACCAAACTTGATGCAAGGATCGACAACGTGTAAGCTACATCGTCCTTCAAAGAAACAGAGCTTGCCATTTAACTAAAACCATCACTCACTGTGTTTTCCAAGATCTATTTCAATCACCGAGCTTCCAAATAACTAGCACCCTCACCGTATTGCTTTCCCCACTCGCTCTCGTGTTTCCCAGAAGAACAAACAAGAGTCAACCTTAACACATCACCTTTACCCAAAACCCACAAGAACCCACACGAGCACCAACACAAAACACAAACGTAAAAAATGAAACCCAAACTCTAGAGAGAAAACCAAATTACGACAAAAGTCTTACTTTTTTGCGGTAAGTTTTATGTGGTTGAGTAGGGCTGTGCACGGTCAGGTATGGTCCAAAACCGGTAAAAAAAACAAAACCGGACCGCTCAAAACGGTCAAAAAAATTTCAAACCGGCCCGGACAAAAAAAACTGTGAAAACCGGACCGGACCGAACCATTTTGAATGGTCCGGACCAGCTTAAACCATTTTGAACCGTTTGGACCATTTTAAACTATTTAGACCGGACCGTTCTAGATCGTTTTGAACCGTTTGGACTGTTTTGAACTGTTTGGAACGTTTTGAACCATTTAGACCGTTTCAAACCATTTTACATAATAAAAAAAGAACCATTAATTTTCCACAAAAACAAAAAAAAATTATATAATCATGTACGGAAGGGAAACACATGCACAAATGCCTAATTTGACTAGTTGGACATTAATTTTTTTATTTTTTATTTTAAATAAATCGGTCCGGTCTGGTTTTAAAAAAAAATCGGACCGGACCGAATGAAAAAAAAAACGTTGTAAACCGGACCGGCGGTCTAAAAATCACTGATCCGATCGGGTCCGGTATACGATTTTTACGGGTTTTTTTTGCCTATGCTTGTGTAGGCAAGGGCGTGCAACTATGTCATCAGACACAAATATATAACAAACATGCGTTGTCAAATTCGTTTTTCTTTCAAGATTTCATTCTTAGATTATATGTCGTCCATAAATGAATTACAATAGATAAGCCTGAACTACATACAAAATGTTATCATATTAATGAGAATCGAATCATCGCACTTGAAAATAAGATAAGCATAACATTTTGTCATTGCTGGAGATGATCATAACAGATTTTGCATATCTGTTTATTTAGTTTTACTAATGCTCATCACATATTCAAAAATAGGATCAGCCAGCGAGAAGTAAATAGCCCAAAAGAAGGTGGACATTGTAGAAATCCAAAAGCAAGTTAGAAGTGAAAGTTCCAATAGTGGCAATATTGTTGGAGGGTAAGGATGATTCTGCCCATTAGTAACGACATTATGCTGTCCAAAATAATAATAATAATAATAAGAATAATAATAATAATAATAAACACTATGCTTTTTCCTCCTTATATGCTTCACTTTTTCCGGCCATTAAGGCTAAGGATTAAAAAAGATTTTTGCAGGAAAATTATTGCCGTGGGAATTCGCAGCACTAAACGATTTGCATTTAGAACAGGAAAAAAAACATAGTATCGTAATAGTAAAACGTGAAGTGCGTTGTCCTATCTAAAGCACGTATATTATTATACTATATGACATGACTTTCTAGCTATTTTTTATATAATTTTCTTTACGTGGGCTGTACCACATATGCATTGATGAGCTCTCACTTGCCGTGGAAGAAAGCCGTCATTACAACATATAATTCAAAATACTAAACCGAAAGAAAACATAAATCAGAAGACAGAGCATAAATTACACAAATTATTATTATTATTATTATTATTATTATTATTATTTTTTTTTTTTAATGATATCTATACCCATTACCATGTTTTAGATTTAAATAAAGAATATGAGATTAGCAAAGTAGTTTACCCCTCACTTAAATAAAGAATATGAGACTAGCAAAGTAGTTTACCCCTCACATAAAGAAGATGAGTTTTAGTTACACAAAGTTCAAAAACATATATAAAATAATATTTATATTATACTTTTAGCCAATTATAAGGAACAATTATGCGAATAATTATTTGAATTCAGAACGCCGAGGTAAATATACCAAAGATAAAACGATAACTCTTTGAGCTCGAGAATGGGAGAATTTTGGATGGACAGAACGTTTCTTGTTTTACCCCCCAAACTCTCACTATATATTTTTTTCTTTCTTTCGATTTGGGTAGAATGCCTCGATGTAATTGGCAATACCTAGCTTTGTATTCATGAAATTAATTAGTGTATTAAAATGAGTTTAGAAGACATACATCAAGTGAGCCTTCAGATCGGTGCAAGAAGTACGAGATGATAGATCCAACTTCAACAATTCCAACAGATCGAGGAGGATTTATTGTCTTGAATGTGAATGGATTGGACATATTCAGACAGAATGTCCTAACTTTCTAGTGATGAGTCTGATGATTATGGTGAATCTGATCAGATAAGCAAATTTTTTTTTTTTTTTTGCCTTTTACAGCCTCTACTTTTTATAACATCTCTCCTAACTGTTGTTGCAGCTAGTTCTTCTAATCCCATCGATATATGTATTCCTTCTAATGATGATGATGAACTTTTAGATGAAGTTCTTGCTCATACTTATGAAGTTCGTTATTGTTGTCACTAAAGAGTGAACAACTATTTAAAACTTCGAGTGGTTCGACCCAATCGATCTAGAACGAGGTCTTTAGATTGCACCGTGTTTATGGGATTAGAATCACGAAGTTCCAAGAGGGGAGAGAGAGGTCGGCCAAGGGAGAGGGAGAGAGCTCTTGGTCGAATTTTTCTAATGCAAATTACTTGTTTTTTTTGCCTAATCATGAACTCCTATTTATAGTAGTGGAAATGATATATTCTTGATAGTTTCCAAAATATATTATTTCCTTTTATTGTGTTCACACTAGCAAGTCAAAACTTAGCCCTTGGATCTCATTTCATGAAACCTACTTTCTCTCTTAGTCATCAGATCAATATCTATGAGATTTTATTTTCTATTTAAATAGAGAACATTTGTGAGAATAAAAGAAATATCTTATTTCCTTTTAAATATTATTCTCTCTAAATATTCATGAGAGAGAATAAATGACCATATCTTATTTCCTTTTAAATATTTTTTTCTCCTTTATTTAAACAACTAAAGAAAAAATATTGATAAGTACCAATATTATGATGGACAAATTTGACACACACGGCCAAGAAGGATGACGCAAATCCTTGTGCTCAAATCCCAAAAAAATCCGTCCACCTCATTTTGTGCAAGGCTCAATTGCTTAAAACCCAATTAATTATTTACTTACTTGGTCCAACAATAAATAAATAAATAATTTATTAATTATTTACTTGATCAAACAATAAATAATTAATATTCCCATATTAATTATGCAAATACCCATATTTCAGAATTGATGCTGTCAATCACAATTACAGCTTGTGAGATCATAATAAAGAAACATTATTATTCGAAAGTTCTTATCCGTCTTTATCAGAGCCGAATCGGGGATTATGGACCCAATATTAGAAGCTTAACAAATTTGATTACGGGTGTCTAATCTTGGTCTGCAAGCCAAGACTGAATCCTCCTTGGTAATAGAATTATATTTACTCATCATGACGAGTGTCCATTGATATAGTCACTTCGTGATCATGATCCTCCAGGTTCATCCCGTGTCAAGAAAAATCAATTGTCCCGTTATACTTTTCTTGACACCTATAAGCCCTAAGCATTGTTGCTTCCCTAGCGAAAGATTCTTCCGAACGTACAAACTTCGGAAGTGGATGCAATATATCGGTTTTGGAATCAACACTTAGGTGAGAGAACATTTACCTTCTTTTAGGAAGGCTGGATTCCATATCTGTAATTCACTTCCCACTTGAAACATGTTCTCAAACTCCCAAGACATAAGCTGTGATTAGTATGATAGTGGCCTTTTAGCGAATGAGTCAAAGACTGTGGTAACATGATCTAGTGTCCATGATCACTTTAGGATTTAGATCAAGTCTCACTCTGAACATCATTACCGACCTCGGTTAGTGTGTTGTAACAGTCCTTAAACGACACATCTACAACCAATACCTATCCGGGTCGTACACTTACCACAAGCATAGAATGCTCCCACTATGTGATCAACCTTCGCTTGTGCTCCACATATATGATTTCAGATTCAGCTACCCAGGCATGAATCAATCATCGACCAGTTTTAGTTCATCGCCCAAGCTCAGATGCAATGCATGTGACTTAGTTCGACACGGAGACTACGGGTTGATGAATGTTTGATAAATCTTAATATATAAGAAATTACGCTTTCGATTCGAATAAATTTTAAATGACAAAACTTTATTTTATTAATAATTCAGCGAGAATTTACAAATGCATCTTCTCGTGGGCAATAAGTCCTAACAATAAGACCACCTCGGAACATTAAAGAAGTCCAGAAGCTGATAGGATGCATCTCAGCACTAAATCGCTTCATCTCTAGATCAGTTAATTGGAGCATCCACTTCTTCGATGCCTCGAGGGGCTCAAAAGAATTTGAGTCGACCGAATAGTGCAACATGGATTTTGAATCTCTGAAGGAGCATATCGCCTGGCCCTTAACCCCGAGAATGGTACAAGATAGGAAACCATTGGAAATCTACTTGGCAGCCTTGGAGAATACTGTTAGCTCGGCACTAATAAAAAACGAGGAAAAACACCAGTTGCTGATGTATTATACTTTGAGACGCCTCAACGATGCCGAATGAAGGTACCCGGAGCTAAAAACATCGGCATTCGCCCATTAACCGCATCCAGGAAGCTGGAGCACTACTTCTTGGCGCATCCTGTTGGAATTGATCTAGGGTTTAAGAAAAACATTAAACGCTTCGGGAAGCGGCGGAATTTTAAAAAATTTCTTTTCAAGTAAAAACAGTTTTTACTAACCTAGACAAAGAAGCAAGTACATGTAATTAAAAACGAATATGAGCTAAGAGTTTACTAACCTTTCTTGAAGCTTGAACTTTGAAGAAGCTTTTGGAAAGTTTGCAACGCTCGTCTCCCCTCACAGCACGTCTCTCTTTCTTTCCTCGGCACCTCGAGCAACCACGAAAGTTTCTATCACTAAATCACTCGAAAAGAAGGAATCAGTGAGTGGGCACTTTTAAACACTACGACTTAAGAACAAGTCTTGAAGTCGCAGAGCTAAACACTAGGTCGAGTGAGGACCTAGGTGCCAAGACAAGAAAAAAATCGAAAATAAACTAGAGAGAGAGAGAGAGGATTTTCGGCCAAGTTCTAGAGAGAGAGTCTCTCAAATCTCTTAAACTTGGATGAATGAAATGTGAGGAATGAGGCTCCTATTTATAGGAGGAGGATTACCTTCAAAAGGTAGTTTCCTCTTTTCCTATTGCCTTGCACGTCCAACATGCCTCATGAAGGCTTAGGATTTGTTTCCTCATTTGATTTCCTCTTAGTTGGCCGAAAATGCACTTTCCTTCTTAAGGAAATTTGATTCCCCTTTTTCTTTTGGCAAGTATCTTCATACATCAATGCACAAAATAAACTCTCTTTCCCACTATGGCATGAACGAAATTCAGCCTTATTTTCCTTGGGTTGGACGAAATTTGAGCTTCTAGAAGGAGCTTCTAGATGTTTCTTCATTTGTTCATGACAACATAAGAAAAGCCCATTAAGAATTTTCAAGTAAAATTCTATGAAATGAAATTAATCCTCAAGGCCCAATTACACTAATATGGCTGAGTAATATTTATTTCATTTGTCATCATATGACAATGTCAAAAAAATTTATTGACATTTTTTTCGTCCTATGTCCAAAAAGACAAAAATACCCTTTTGACAATTTTCGTAAAACTGTCTCGTTCTTGTTTTGACTTAGCTTTCAGTTTAACTATTCCTACTCGATGTGATTCGTGACAGTGACCTCATGGACCCAAATGAACAAAGCTTGAGCTAAACACTTGGACTCAAAAGTTCACAAACCTTTTCCAAGTTTAGCTTAATGCCAACTGACTCCACTAAAGAGCTGACACTGAAAATCTCTCGGTTCAAATGAATTTGTTTTCTACTCAAGAATTCGACCTAATTATGATGAGCGGATCCACAGAATATTATCTATGTTTACCCTTCATGAATGTCATCAGCTAGTCGGGATTTACTAAATTACCATTTTACCCTTCTAGATGTTATTTCCTCAACTCCTTTGTCGCTTGTGAATAAGTTAGAAACAATGTATTGACGAGGAGCTAACAAGTCACATTGTTTCATCCAAAAGAGTCAGGACTCAATTTGGACACTGGCCAGTTCATTTATTCACACTCCAAGGAACAAAGCATGAGGTGACATACATTGCATTTCAGCAATCTTGTACATGAATTCCATATCTATGAGAACTTCACAAAGTTACTCATGACAGACTCACAACTTAGTACTTCACCAATAGGCCTTGTTCGGAATCACATAGTGAGTCCGAACTTTGACTTTCTCAAATGAGAATACTAAGGTGTGAAATGGCATGTCTCATTTCAGGATTAAGGTAAGCATGATGCAATTCATACATAGTGACTTCGAGACATAAGAGGTTAAATGGTTTGTTCTTATATTGTCTCTAGAAGTGCACTGGTCAATTCAGTACCTTCGGAAGATACCTAGAAGAACTATAGAGTCCCCAACTCTCAATGCCTCATAACCAGACATCATAGATTCTTCTAACAATCATACTGAGGTCAATAGTCCTTTGACCCTAAGATTGCGAATATATCGTTTTAAGCAAACTACGAAGAGTTTGTTCATGCAAATCTACATTTGTCTCTTCGTAAGTTGTTAAGTTTGTTTATGGACTAAAAGACTAAGGTTTTATCATAAAGCTTCAAACAAAGAAAGAATGAACGTTTCAACTTTATTATTAAAGAATAAGCAATTACAAGCAAAAGTCTTCGTAAGACTATATGACATCAAATGTACATATATAGACACTACTACTCTTCTTGTGGGCACCATTGACAACAAACTCCCACTTGACTCAAAGAAGATGTGAGTAGTCCTTCATGCCTAATCCCTCACGATGTTGGTCGAAGACCTTGTTCGCTAGGGCCTTGGTGAATAGATCTGCCAGAGATTTACTTCACCTCCACGTCTCCGCGTTGCGCGATCTCTCGAATCAAATGGTATTTCCTCTCAATATGCTTCGAGTGCTTATGGCTTCTAGGTTCCTTTGAGTTAGCGACAGCCCCACTATTATCACAATAAAGGGTCATGGGCTCGTCGACGTTTGGAACAACTTCCAAATACTTAAGGAATTTTCTAAGCCATACAGCCTCTTTGGATGCTTCACAAGCAGCCACATACTCTGCTTCCATTGTGGAGTCAGCAATGCAAGATTGCTTAATACTTCTCCACACAACAGCTCCACCATTAAGGATGAACACAGATCCCGAAGTGGATTTCCTGGAATCCTTATCCGCTTGAAAATCGGAGTCGGTATATCCCGTCATAGTCAGGTCAGTACCTGAGTATGTAAGCATCAAGTTCCTAGTTCTTCGAAGATACTTAAGAACATGCTTAACAGCAATCCAGTGCTCGGGTCCAGGGTTGGATTGGAAACGGCTAACTACGCCAATGGCGAAACAGATGTCAGGTCTAGTGCAAAGCATAGCATACATGAGGCTTCCTACGGCAGAGGCGTAAGGAATTTTCCTCATGTCTTCAATCTCTTGTGCAGTCTTGGGAGACTGGTCCTTAGAGAGTGAAACTCCATGCCTAAAGGGTGTTTGGCCCTTCTTGGAGTCTTGCATCGAGAAGCGATCCATTACCTTATCAATATAAGATGCTTGAGAGAGCGACAGGGTCCGGTTTTTCCTATCTCGAAAGATTTGGATCCCCAGAATGTACGCGGCTTCTCCTAGATCCTTCATATCGAATTGCTTTGCCAGCCAGACCTTAACCTCAGATAACTTACCCACGTCATTACCAATGAGTAGTATATCATCGACATATAGTACCAGAAACACAACTTTGCCTTCGTGTATTAACTTGTAAACACAAGGCTCATCTATTGACTGTTCAAAGCCAAAGCTTTTTACAGTTTCATCGAATCTAATATTCCATGAACTAGATGCTTGCTTTAGTCCATAAATGGATTTAAGCAACTCACAAACCTTGGTCTCTTGACCTTTATCCAAGAAACCGTCTGGTTGAGCCATGTAAATGCGCTCGTCAAGATTGCCATTCAGAAAGGCTGTCTTGACATCCATTTGCCAGATCTCATAGTCGAGAGCTGCAGCTATGGATAGGAGTATGCGGATGGATTTAAGCATCGCGACTGGCGAGAAGGTTTCTTCATAGTCAATCCCTTCTTGTTGGGTATAACCCTTTGCCACAAGTCGTGCTTTGAACGTCTCGACGTTCCCATCAGGACCCCTTTTCTTCTTGTATATCCACTTACACCCTACGGGTTTAATCCCTTCAGGAAGGTCTACAAGTTTCCAGACATTGTTGACATACATCGAGTGCATTTCAACTTTCATGGCGTCAAGCCAAAGGTTTGATTCAGAACAAGCCATCGCTTGGCTATAGGAAACAGGGTCATCCATGTCGGAGACGGCTACAAGAGAGTCTCTATAAGACATGTACCTGTCAGGCTGTTGAACAGCCCTCCCACTACGTCGAAGTACTACTTGACGAGATTCTGATGAGTTAGGTTGTGTTTCAGTTGGGGTAAGAACAGTTCTTACAGATGAGGTAGAAGCTTCCTCACCCAACTTTTCTTCAAGCACAATTTTGCTTCTAGGTTTCGCATCCTTCATAAAGTCCACCTCGAGGAAACGAGCATTCGTGCTAACGAAAGTCTTATCGTCCTCGGGACTATAGAAAATGAAACCTTTAGTTTCCTTTGGATATCCCACAAACAGGCACAATTCTGACCTACTAGCCAACTTGCTAGTCTTTTGCCTTAGCACATGTGCAGGGCAACCCCAAATTCGGATGTGGCCCAAACTTACTTTACGGCCAGTCCATCTTTCATAAGGAGTACCAGGAACCGTTTTAGACGGAACTTGGTTCAGAATGTAGGCGGCTGTTTCGAGGGCATATCCCCAAAAGGAAAGCGGGAGTGATGAGTAACTCATCATTGATCTAACCATCTCCATAAGAGTTCGGTTTCTTCTCTCTGACACTCCGTTTTGTTGAGGTGTGCCAGGTGCGGTAAGCTGAGAAGCGATACCTTCTTCTTTAAGAAAGTCATCGAACTCTCCAGACATATACTCACCACCTCGATCAAATCGAAGGGTTTTGATCACTTTGCCAGTTTGCTTTTCCACTAAAGCCCTAAAGACCTTAAATACGTTAAAGGTCTCGGATTTGTGTTTAAGCAAATAGACAAACCCATATCTTGAGTAATCATCAGTGAAGGTAACGAAGTATTCGTATCCTCCACGTGCCTGTTGGTTGAGCGGACCACATACATCAGAATGTATTAGTTCCAGCAACTCAGTGGCTCTTCGACCCTTATCGGAGAAAGGTCGCTTAGTCATTTTTCCTTCTATACAGGATTCACAAGTAGGTAGTGAACCTATTGCAGAGGCTTGGAGTGGACCATCCCTCACAAGTCTCTTAATCCTATCTAGACTGATATGACCAAGTCTTAAGTGCCAGAGGTATGTTGATTTTGTTAGATCGGAGGATTCAGAAAGTTTGATCCTCTTTGGCTCCCTAATTAGATCGTTATCTATTTCGGTGTATAAAAGAGAAGGTTGAGTGGGATAGATGTAAAAAAGACCATTCTTCATACATGCATCAGTGACAAAAGAATTATCAGGAAATGAAATACGAATTCCATTCTTAATGAACTTTAAACAATAATCTTGCTCACGAAGACGAGCAACGGATATTAAGTTCTTCCCAAAGGTAGGAACAAAATAAACATTATTCAAGTTTAAAGTGCGGTCTTCAAAAGACAGCGTCACGGATCCCACAGCCTTTGCAGACACCAGGCTCCCATCACCCCATTTGAAACAGAACTCGCCTTCCTCTAAGCTTTTGGTTTTCTTGAAACCATTCAAGGAACAACAAATATGGTTAGTAGCAGCGGAGTCAAGAATCCACGTTGATACATTATCAGCTACTAAGCATGCTTTGGTAACTAGTACAATACTATGTTCCTTTGCTTTGAGATAGGCGGGACAGTTCTTTTTATCGGCCTTGTAAGGTCCCTTCTCAGTTCTAGAGGCGGAGGCTTTGTGCTCAGTAGCATGTGCCTCTCCTTGATTCCTCTTTCTCTTAGTGAGACCTACATCAGTGTGAAGTTCCTCCATAAGCTTGGTAACAGTGTACTCTAGCTTGTTAATGGAGTAGTTCATCTTGGAGGTATCAAGAGATGCGGGGAGAGTTTCTAAGATCATATCTATGACATTCTTCCCATCAATCTCAGATCCTAGGATTTCCATTTTACTCAGATGACTAATGATCAATATCATAAAGTCTCCAACAGGAGTCCTAGCCTTCATGCGACAGTTCATAAACTGTAGGACTGCTTGTAGCCTTATTTGACGCCTTTGCCCTCCAAACATCTCAAGGAGATTGTAGAGCATGTCAGCGGCAGTCTCGATGTCACGATGTTGCTCTTTCAGCATATTGTTCATAGATGCCAAGATATAGCACCTCACAATCTCATCGGATCGAAGCCAGGCCGCTAAGGCGTCATTGTCCTCTTGAGTTGAATCATCATTCGTCAGAGGAGGACATGGGGTGGTGAGTACCCATTTGTGCTTGTTAACGGTAGGTATTATGTCGAGGTTACGTTTCGAATCTACGTAGTTTTCGTTTTCGAGTTTGATCGAGGAAAGAAAGATGGAGAGATGGTTGAGAGACATATTGCCTATGTAAGTTGAAACAAGTTTATGATTAGTCTTTGGTTTAGGATTTAAGTTTTATTAAGACTTTTATAAAATCCAAAGGTGTTATAAACCAAACGATAATTTACTCCCTTAAGAGAAGGCCGCAAAAAATCTCCTTTTATAAGTAAATGACACATCATTAATGCTAAGCCAAGATGTCAATACATCTATTTTGACTAGCCACCTTGTAAATTGGTTTGATCACTCACATCCTTTCGCAGAGCCTCAAGGGAGGATTACTAGGGATTGAGCCTAAGTGTGCAACCAACCACTTAGTCCAAAAGATCAGCTTTGAAAAACAATCCCCCAAGGGGAGGCCTTGTCATCATTGCATCACTCTCGGACGTAGCTCATTGAGCAATGATCGAAGCAATAACGCCTTGGAGTACTCACATTTAAGTGAGGGTCGCAAGAGCGGCTCTTAGTCCCACGTTATTGCATCTTTCATTAGTGTTGGGGATCGTGGGTTACAAACAACGAATATAACCCTCCCACTTAGTTTTTGGAGATGGTTCATCGACTCTTATAAGTTCGGAAACAAATTTCCTAGTTAGAGAGCGACAGAGCGGACAACTAGAAGAGAATCCTAGATCGACATGTTCAGAGCAGTATTAGTGCATAAAGGCACAAGGTATATACTCGATCTTTTCCTATTTTCTATTTCGGGAAAGTGCGTGAGAGAAGTGTGAACTTCAACTCACTCGAACACTTGAAAGTTTGAGATTACACATCTTTTTATTTTTCGGCTTGTCTACAAGGAGACCTCCCACTCAAATTTTCAAGAGCATATAGATTTTGAACATATGTGATATAGATATAGTTTTGAAAAAATTTTGAAAATTTATTTGATTTGGATGACAAAATATTTTTCAAGTTTGAAAGTGAAAACGGTTTTTCAAAATTCAAACTAGTTTTGTAAAAATTCAATTTCAATTAAACTTTCAAAAATCAAAACATTTTAATCTTACACATCATGTTTATAATCATATGAAAAACATTTTTGCTCAAGAAAATTTTCTCATTAGAGTTCTATAACTCATGGTAGTGGGGTTTGAAAATCCGGATTTCTAAAAAACTGGAGTTTCAGACAGCCGCGCACCTCGGAGTAAAATCGCCATATCTGGCGGCTCTGATGTCCTTTTGAGCCGAAACCGGTGGCATTGGACAGAGGACAGACAGAGCTTTAATTTGATTCAAGAATCATTAAATTTCGATTTCTGAGTAGAGAGTTATGCCACTTTTAATGCGGGTTTACTCCAGCTCGAAGAAAAAGAAATAAATTAAAGCTTGGTCCTTTTTAGGTGCGAAAAAGAATCAAGTGTAACGGAACGTTTTAAGATGTTGTTTAAAGCTTTTATTTGTGTTTTATTAGCAGGGTAATAACATAGAATAAAAGAAATAACAACAAGCATAAAACGAATACGGTAAATAAAAGAAACTAGAAAAACAAAGTAACTAGTCACAAAATTTACCGAAATTTCTCAAACCTTTAAAACACGTTTTTCAATATAAAAAATTAATGCATGTGACTTAGTTCGACACGGAGACTATGAGTTGATGAATGTTTGATAAATCTTAATATATAAGAAATTACGCTTTCGATTCGAATAAATTTTAAATGACAAAACTTTATTTTATTAATAATTCACCGAGAATTTACAAATGCATCTTCTCGTGGGCAATAAGTCCTAACAATAAGACCACCTCGGAACATTAAAGAAGTCCAGAAGCTGATAGGATGCATCTCAGCACTAAATCGCTTCATCTCTAGATCAGCTAATTGGAGCATCCACTTCTTCGATGCCTCGAGGGGCTCAAAAGAATTTGAGTCGACCGAATAGTGCGACATGGATTTTGAATCTCTGAAGGAGCATATCGCCTGGCCCTTAACCCCGAGAATGGTACAAGATAGGAAACCATTGGAAATCTACTTGGCAGCCTTGGAGAATACTGTTAGCTCGGCACTAATAAAAAACGAGGAAAAACACCAGTTGCTGATGTATTATACTTTGAGACGCCTCAACGATGCCGAATGAAGGTACCCGGAGCTAAAAACATCGGCATTCGCCCATTAACCGCATCCAGGAAGCTGGAGCACTACTTCTTGGCGCATCCTGTTGGAATTGATCTAGGGTTTAAGAAAAAGATTAAACGCTTAGGGAAGCGGCGGAATTTTAAAAAATTTCTTTTCAAGTAAAAACAGTTTTTACTAACCTAGACAAAGAAGCAAGTACATGTAATTAAAAACGAATATGAGCTAAGAGTTTACTAACCTTTCTTGAAGCTTGAACTTTGAAGAAGCTTTTGGAAAGTTTGCAACGCTCGTCTCCCCTCGCAGCACGTCTCTCTTTCTTTCCTCGGCACCTCGAGCAACCACGAAAGTTTCTATCACTAAATCACTCGAAAAGAAGGAATCAGTGAGTGGGCACTTTTAAACACTACGACTTAAGAACAAGTCTTGAAGTCGCAGAGCTAAAAACTAGGTCGAGTGAGGACCTAGGTGCCAAGACAAGAAAAAAATCGAAAATAAACTAGAGAGAGAGAGAGAGGATTTTCGGCCAAGTTCTAGAGAGAGAGTCTCTCAAATCTCTTAAACTTGGATGAATGAAATGTGAGGAATGAGGCTCCTATTTATAGGAGGAGGATTACCTTCAAAAGGTAGTTTCCTCTTTTCCTATTGCCTTGCACGTCCAACATGCCTCATGAAGGCTTAGGATTTGTTTCCTCATTTGATTTCCTCTTAGTTGGCCGAAAATGCACTTTCCTTCTTAAGGAAATTTGATTCCCCTTTTTCTTTTGGCAAGTATCTTCATACATCAATGCACAAAATAAACTCTCTTTCCCACTATGGCATGAACGAAATTCAGCCTTATTTTCCTTGGGTTGGACGAAATTTGAGCTTCTAGAAGGAGCTTCTAGATGTTTCTTCATTTGTTCATGACAACATAAGAAAAGCCCATTAAGAATTTTCAAGTAAAATTCTATGAAATGAAATTAATCCTCAAGGCCCAATTACACTAATATGGCTGAGTAATATTTATTTCATTTGTCATCATATGACAATGTCAAAAAAATTTATTGACATTTTTTTCGTCCTATGTCCAAAAAGACAAAAATACCCTTTTTACAATTTTCGTAAAACTGTCTCGTTCTTGTTTTGACTTAGCTTTCAGTTTAACTATTCCTACTCGATGTGATTCGTGACAGTGACCTCATGGACCCAAATGAACAAAGCTTGAGCTAAACACTTGGACTCAAAAGTTCACAAACCTTTTCCAAGTTTAGCTTAATGCCAACTGACTCCACTAAAGAGCTGACACTGAAAATCTCTCGGTTCAAATGAATTTGTTTTCTACTCAAGAATTCGACCTAATTATGATGAGCGGATCCACAGAATATTATCTATGTTTACCCTTCATGAATGTCATCAGCTAGTCGGGATTTACTAAATTACCATTTTACCCTTCTAGATGTTATTTCCTCAACTCCTTTGTCGCTTGTGAATAAGTTAGAAACAATGTATTGACGAGGAGCTAACAAGTCACATTGTTTCATCCAAAAGAGTCAGGACTCAATTTGGACACTGGCCAGTTCATTTATTCACACTCCAAGGAACAAAGCATGAGGTGACATACATTGCATTTCAGCAATCTTGTACATGAATTCCATATCTATGAGAACTTCACAAAGTTACTCATGACAGACTCACAACTTAGTACTTCACCAATAGGCCTTGTTCGGAATCACATAGTGAGTCCGAACTTTGACTTTCTCAAATGAGAATACTAAGGTGTGAAATGGCATGTCTCATTTCAGGATTAAGGTAAGCATGATGCAATTCATACATAGTGACTTCGAGACATAAGAGGTTAAATGGTTTGTTCTTATATTGTCTCTAGAAGTGCACTGGTCAATTCAGTACCTTCGGAAGATACCTAGAAGAACTATAGAGTCCCCAACTCTCAATGCCTCATAACCAGACATCATAGATTCTTCTAACAATCATACTGAGGTCAATAGTCCTTTGACCCTAAGATTGCGAATATATCGTTTTAAGCAAACTACGAAGAGTTTGTTCATGCAAATCTACATTTGTCTCTTCGTAAGTTGTTAAGTTTGTTTATGGACTAAAAGACTAAGGTTTTATCATAAAGCTTCAAACAAAGAAAGAATGAACGTTTCAACTTTATTATTAAAGAATAAGCAATTACAAGCAAAAGTCTTCGTAAGACTATATGACATCAAATGTACATATATAGACACTACTACTCTTCTTGTGGGCACCATTGACAACAAACTCCCACTTGACTCAAAGAAGATGTGAGTAGTCCTTCATGCCTAATCCCTCACGATGTTGGTCGAAGACCTTGTTCGCTAGGGCCTTGGTGAATAGATCTGCCAGAGATTTACTTCACCTCCACGTCTCCGCGTTGCGCGATCTCTCGAATCAAATGGTATTTCCTCTCAATATGCTTCGAGTGCTTATGGCTTCTAGGTTCCTTTGAGTTAGCGACAGCCCCACTATTATCACAATAAAGGGTCATGGGCTCGTCGACGTTTGGAACAACTTCCAAATACTTAAGGAATTTTCTAAGCCATACAGCCTCTTTGGATGCTTCACAAGCAGCCACATACTCTGCTTCCATTGTGGAGTCAGCAATGCAAGATTGCTTAATACTTCTCCACACAACAGCTCCACCATTAAGGATGAACACAGATCCCGAAGTGGATTTCCTGGAATCCTTATCCGCTTGAAAATCGGAGTCGGTATATCCCGTCATAGTCAGGTCAGTACCTGAGTATGTAAGCATCAAGTTCCTAGTTCTTCGAAGATACTTAAGAACATGCTTAACAGCAATCCAGTGCTCGGGTCCAGGGTTGGATTGGAAACGGCTAACTACGCCAATGGCGAAACAGATGTCAGGTCTAGTGCAAAGCATAGCATACATGAGGCTTCCTACGGCAGAGGCGTAAGGAATTTTCCTCATGTCTTCAATCTCTTGTGCAGTCTTGGGAGACTGGTCCTTAGAGAGTGAAACTCCATGCCTAAAGGGTGTTTGGCCCTTCTTGGAGTCTTGCATCGAGAAGCGATCCATTACCTTATCAATATAAGATGCTTGAGAGAGCGACAGGGTCCGGTTTTTCCTATCTCGAAAGATTTGGATCCCCAGAATGTACGCGGCTTCTCCTAGATCCTTCATATCGAATTGCTTTGCCAGCCAGACCTTAACCTCAGATAACTTACCCACGTCATTACCAATGAGTAGTATATCATCGACATATAGTACCAGAAACACAACTTTGCCTTCGTGTATTAACTTGTAAACACAAGGCTCATCTATTGACTGTTCAAAGCCAAAGCTTTTTACAGTTTCATCGAATCTAATATTCCATGAACTAGATGCTTGCTTTAGTCCATAAATGGATTTAAGCAACTCACAAACCTTGGTCTCTTGACCTTTATCCAAGAAACCGTCTGGTTGAGCCATGTAAATGCGCTCGTCAAGATTGCCATTCAGAAAGGCTGTCTTGACATCCATTTGCCAGATCTCATAGTCGAGAGCTGCAGCTATGGATAGGAGTATGCGGATGGATTTAAGCATCGCGACTGGCGAGAAGGTTTCTTCATAGTCAATCCCTTCTTGTTGGGTATAACCCTTTGCCACAAGTCGTGCTTTGAACGTCTCGACGTTCCCATCAGGACCCCTTTTCTTCTTGTATATCCACTTACACCCTACGGGTTTAATCCCTTCAGGAAGGTCTACAAGTTTCCAGACATTGTTGACATACATCGAGTGCATTTCAACTTTCATGGCGTCAAGCCAAAGGTTTGATTCAGAACAAGCCATCGCTTGGCTATAGGAAACAGGGTCATCCATGTCGGAGACGGCTACAAGAGAGTCTCTATAAGACATGTACCTGTCAGGCTGTTGAACAGCCCTCCCACTACGTCGAAGTACTACTTGACGAGATTCTGATGAGTTAGGTTGTGTTTCAGTTGGGGTAAGAACAGTTCTTACAGATGAGGTAGAAGCTTCCTCACCCAACTTTTCTTCAAGCACAATTTTGCTTCTAGGTTTCGCATCCTTCATAAAGTCCACCTCGAGGAAACGAGCATTCGTGCTAACGAAAGTCTTATCGTCCTCGGGACTATAGAAAATGAAACCTTTAGTTTCCTTTGGATATCCCACAAACAGGCACAATTCTGACCTACTAGCCAACTTGCTAGTCTTTTGCCTTAGCACATGTGCAGGGCAACCCCAAATTCGGATGTGGCCCAAACTTACTTTACGGCCAGTCCATCTTTCATAAGGAGTACCAGGAACCGTTTTAGACGGAACTTGGTTCAGAATGTAGGCGGCTGTTTCGAGGGCATATCCCCAAAAGGAAAGCGGGAGTGATGAGTAACTCATCATTGATCTAACCATCTCCATAAGAGTTCGGTTTCTTCTCTCTGACACTCCGTTTTGTTGAGGTGTGCCAGGTGCGGTAAGCTGAGAAGCGATACCTTCTTCTTTAAGAAAGTCATCGAACTCTCCAGACATATACTCACCACCTCGATCAAATCGAAGGGTTTTGATCACTTTGCCAGTTTGCTTTTCCACTAAAGCCCTAAAGACCTTAAATACGTTAAAGGTCTCGGATTTGTGTTTAAGCAAATAGACAAACCCATATCTTGAGTAATCATCAGTGAAGGTAACGAAGTATTCGTATCCTCCACGTGCCTGTTGGTTGAGCGGACCACATACATCAGAATGTATTAGTTCCAGCAACTCAGTGGCTCTTCGACCCTTATCGGAGAAAGGTCGCTTAGTCATTTTTCCTTCTATACAGGATTCACAAGTAGGTAGTGAACCTATTGCAGAGGCTTGGAGTGGACCATCCCTCACAAGTCTCTTAATCCTATCTAGACTGATATGACCAAGTCTTAAGTGCCAGAGGTATGTTGATTTTGTTAGATCGGAGGATTCAGAAAGTTTGATCCTCTTTGGCTCCCTAATTAGATCGTTATCTATTTCGGTGTATAAAAGAGAAGGTTGAGTGGGATAGATGTAAAAAAGACCATTCTTCATACATGCATCAGTGACAAAAGAATTATCAGGAAATGAAATACGAATTCCATTCTTAATGAACTTTAAACAATAATCTTGCTCACGAAGACGAGCAACGGATATTAAGTTCTTCCCAAAGGTAGGAACAAAATAAACATTATTCAAGTTTAAAGTGCGGTCTTCAAAAGACAGCGTCACGGATCCCACAGCCTTTGCAGACACCAGGCTCCCATCACCCCATTTGAAACAGAACTCGCCTTCCTCTAAGCTTTTGGTTTTCTTGAAACCATTCAAGGAACAACAAATATGGTTAGTAGCAGCGGAGTCAAGAATCCACGTTGATACATTATCAGCTACTAAGCATGCTTTGGTAACTAGTACAATACTATGTTCCTTTGCTTTGAGATAGGCGGGACAGTTCTTTTTATCGGCCTTGTAAGGTCCCTTCTCAGTTCTAGAGGCGGAGGCTTTGTGCTCAGTAGCATGTGCCTCTCCTTGATTCCTCTTTCTCTTAGTGAGACCTACATCAGTGTGAAGTTCCTCCATAAGCTTGGTAACAGTGTACTCTAGCTTGTTAATGGAGTAGTTCATCTTGGAGGTATCAAGAGATGCGGGGAGAGTTTCTAAGATCATATCTATGACATTCTTCCCATCAATCTCAGATCCTAGGATTTCCATTTTACTCAGATGACTAATGATCAATATCATAAAGTCTCCAACAGGAGTCCTAGCCTTCATGCGACAGTTCATAAACTGTAGGACTGCTTGTAGCCTTATTTGACGCCTTTGCCCTCCAAACATCTCAAGGAGATTGTAGAGCATGTCAGCGGCAGTCTCGATGTCACGATGTTGCTCTTTCAGCATATTGTTCATAGATGCCAAGATATAGCACCTCACAATCTCATCGGATCGAAGCCAGGCCGCTAAGGCGTCATTGTCCTCTTGAGTTGAATCATCATTCGTCAGAGGAGGACATGGGGTGGTGAGTACCCATTTGTGCTTGTTAACGGTAGGTATTATGTCGAGGTTACGTTTCGAATCTACGTAGTTTTCGTTTTCGAGTTTGATCGAGGAAAGAAAGATGGAGAGATGGTTGAGAGACATATTGCCTATGTAAGTTGAAACAAGTTTATGATTAGTCTTTGGTTTAGGATTTAAGTTTTATTAAGACTTTTATAAAATCCAAAGGTGTTATAAACCAAACGATAATTTACTCCCTTAAGAGAAGGCCGCAAAAAATCTCCTTTTATAAGTAAATGACACATCATTAATGCTAAGCCAAGATGTCAATACATCTATTTTGACTAGCCACCTTGTAAATTGGTTTGATCACTCACATCCTTTCGCAGAGCCTCAAGGGAGGATTACTAGGGATTGAGCCTAAGTGTGCAACCAACCACTTAGTCCAAAAGATCAGCTTTGAAAAACAATCCCCCAAGGGGAGGCCTTGTCATCATTGCATCACTCTCGGACGTAGCTCATTGAGCAATGATCGAAGCAATAACGCCTTGGAGTACTCACATTTAAGTGAGGGTCGCAAGAGCGGCTCTTAGTCCCACGTTATTGCATCTTTCATTAGTGTTGGGGATCGTGGGTTACAAACAACGAATATAACCCTCCCACTTAGTTTTTGGAGATGGTTCATCGACTCTTATAAGTTCGGAAACAAATTTCCTAGTTAGAGAGCGACAGAGCGGACAACTAGAAGAGAATCCTAGATCGACATGTTCAGAGCAGTATTAGTGCATAAAGGCACAAGGTACATACTCGATCTTTTCCTATTTTCTATTTCGGGAAAGTGCGTGAGGGAAGTGTGAACTTCAACTCACTCGAACACTTGAAAGTTTGAGATTACACATCTTTTTATTTTTCGGCTTGTCTACAAGGAGACCTCCCACTCAAATTTTCAAGAGCATATAGATTTTGAACATATGTGATATAGATATAGTTTTGAAAAAATTTTGAAAATTTATTTGATTTGGATGACAAAATATTTTTCAAGTTTGAAAGTGAAAACGGTTTTTCAAAATTCAAACTAGTTTTGTAAAAATTCAATTTCAATTAAACTTTCAAAAATCAAAACATTTTAATCTTACACATCATGTTTATAATCATATGAAAAACATTTTTGCTCAAGAAAATTTTCTCATTAGAGTTCTATAACTCATGGTAGTGGGGTTTGAAAATCCGGATTTCTAAAAAACTGGAGTTTCAGACAGCCGCGCACCTCGGAGTAAAATCGCCATATCTGGCGGCTCCGATGTCCTTTTGAGCCGAAACCGGTGGCATTGGACAGAGGACAGACAGAGCTTTAATTTGATTCAAGAATCATTAAATTTATATTTCTGAGTAGAGAGTTATGCCACTTTTAATGCGGGTTTACTCCAGCTCGAAGAAAAAGAAATAAATTAAAGCTTGGTCCTTTTTAGGTGCGAAAAAGAATCAAGTGTAACGGAACGTTTTAAGATGTTGTTTAAAGCTTTTATTTGTGTTTTATTAGCAGGGTAATAACATAGAATAAAAGAAATAACAACAAGCATAAAACGAATACGGTAAATAAAAGAAACTAGAAAAACAAAGTAACTAGTCACAAAATTTACCGAAATTTCTCAAACCTTTAAAACACGTTTTTCAATATAAAAAATTAATGCATGTGACTTAGTTCGACACGGAGACTATGAGTTGATGAATGTTTGATAAATCTTAATATATAAGAAATTACGCTTTCGATTCGAATAAATTTTAAATGACAAAACTTTATTTTATTAATAATTCACCGAGAATTTACAAATGCATCTTCTCGTGGGCAATAAGTCCTAACAATAAGACCACCTCGGAACATTAAAGAAGTCCAGAAGCTGATAGGATGCATCTCAGCACTAAATCGCTTCATCTCTAGATCAGCTAATTGGAGCATCCATTTCTTCGATGCCTCGAGGGGCTCAAAAGAATTTGAGTCGACCGAATAGTGCAACATGGATTTTGAATCTCTGAAGGAGCATATCGCCTGGCCCTTAACCCCGAGAATGGTACAAGATAGGAAACCATTGGAAATCTACTTGGCAGCCTTGGAGAATACTGTTAGCTCGGCACTAATAAAAAACGAGGAAAAACACCAGTTACTGATGTATTATACTTTGAGACGCCTCAACGATGCCGAATGAAGGTACCCGGAGCTAAAAACATCGGCATTCGCCCATTAACCGCATCCAGGAAGCTGGAGCACTACTTCTTGGCGCATCCTGTTGGAATTGATCTAGGGTTTAAGAAAAAGATTAAACGCTTCGGGAAGCGGCGGAATTTTAAAAAATTTCTTTTCAAGTAAAAACAGTTTTTACTAACCTAGACAAAGAAGCAAGTACATGTAATTAAAAACGAATATGAGCTAAGAGTTTACTAACCTTTCTTGAAGCTTGAACTTTGAAGAAGCTTTTGGAAAGTTTGCAACGCTCGTCTCCCCTCGCAGCACGTCTCTCTTTCTTTCCTCGGCACCTCGAGCAACCACGAAAGTTTCTATCACTAAATCACTCGAAAAGAAGGAATCAGTGAGTGGGCACTTTTAAACACTACGACTTAAGAACAAGTCTTGAAGTCGCAGAGCTAAACACTAGGTCGAGTGAGGACCTAGGTGCCAAGACAAGAAAAAAATCGAAAATAAACTAGAGAGAGAGAGAGAGGATTTTCGGCCAAGTTCTAGAGAGAGAGTCTCTCAAATCTCTTAAACTTGGATGAATGAAATGTGAGGAATGAGGCTCCTATTTATAGGAGGAGGATTACCTTCAAAAGGTAGTTTCCTCTTTTCCTATTGCCTTGCACGTCCAACATGCCTCATGAAGGCTTAGGATTTGTTTCCTCATTTGATTTCCTCTTAGTTGGCCGAAAATGCACTTTCCTTCTTAAGGAAATTTGATTCCCCTTTTTCTTTTGGCAAGTATCTTCATACATCAATGCACAAAATAAACTCTCTTTCCCACTATGGCATGAACGAAATTCAGCCTTATTTTCCTTGGGTTGGACGAAATTTGAGCTTCTAGAAGGAGCTTCTAGATGTTTCTTCATTTGTTCATGACAACATAAGAAAAGCCCATTAAGAATTTTCAAGTAAAATTCTATGAAATGAAATTAATCCTCAAGGCCCAATTACACTAATATGGCTGAGTAATATTTATTTCATTTGTCATCATATGACAATGTCAAAAAAATTTATTGACATTTTTTTCGTCCTATGTCCAAAAAGACAAAAATACCCTTTTGACAATTTTCGTAAAACTGTCTCGTTCTTGTTTTGACTTAGCTTTCAGTTTAACTATTCCTACTCGATGTGATTCGTGACAGTGACCTCATGGACCCAAATGAACAAAGCTTGAGCTAAACACTTGGACTCAAAAGTTCACAAACCTTTTCCAAGTTTAGCTTAATGCCAACTGACTCCACTAAAGAGCTGACACTGAAAATCTCTCGGTTCAAATGAATTTGTTTTCTACTCAAGAATTCGACCTAATTATGATGAGCGGATCCACTGAATATTATCTATGTTTACCCTTCATGAATGTCATCAGCTAGTCGGGATTTACTAAATTACCATTTTACCCTTCTAGATGTTATTTCCTCAACTCCTTTGTCGCTTGTGAATAAGTTAGAAACAATGTATTGACGAGGAGCTAACAAGTCACATTGTTTCATCCAAAAGAGTCAGGACTCAATTTGGACACTGGCCAGTTCATTTATTCACACTCCAAGGAACAAAGCATGAGGTGACATACATTGCATTTCAGCAATCTTGTACATGAATTCCATATCTATGAGAACTTCACAAAGTTACTCATGACAGACTCACAACTTAGTACTTCACCAATAGGCCTTGTTCGGAATCACATAGTGAGTCCGAACTTTGACTTTCTCAAATGAGAATACTAAGGTGTGAAATGGCATGTCTCATTTCAGGATTAAGGTAAGCATGAAGCAATTCATACATAGTGACTTCGAGACATAAGAGGTTAAATGGTTTGTTCTTATATTGTCTCTAGAAGTGCACTGGTCAATTCAGTACCTTCGGAAGATACCTAGAAGAACTATAGAGTCCCCAACTCTCAATGCCTCATAACCAGACATCATAGATTCTTCTAACAATCGTACTGAGGTCAATAGTCCTTTGACCCTAAGATTACGAATATATCGTTTTAAGCAAACTACGAAGAGTTTGTTCATGCAAATCTACATTTGTCTCTTCGTAAGTTGTTAAGTTTGTTTATGGACTAAAAGACTAAGGTTTTATCATAAAGCTTCAAACAAAGAAAGAATGAACGTTTCAACTTTATTATTAAAGAATAAGCAATTACAAGCAAAAGTCTTCGTAAGACTATATGACATCAAATGTACATAAATAGACACTACTACTCTTCTTGTGGGCACCATTGACATAACTGTGCTCACCAATTTCCCACTCTGACAAGTCCTAGAAAAGCCAGATGTCTCAGGGAGGCTCATGTAGTGGTCGATCAAATTAACTCAATACGATATACAGTTCAGGCCTCGACCTTCCAGCAAAGGACTGGTCATGGCAGACTTTATTGCTGAGTTCACATATAGGCCAGTCGAGTATCCTACCTGACAGACACAAGGTAAAATTTGCTTTGAAATATACATTCAATGCGTCTGATAATGAGGCCGAGTACGAAGCCATGATCCATGAACTCGAAATTGCAAAAGATTTAGAAATCAGAAAGCTAACAGTCTACTCGGATTCTCAACTAATCAAATAAAAAATGAATATCATGCAAAAGGAGAAAATATGTCATTATATGCGGAGTAAGCACGGAGCCTCATCCAAGAATTTGAGCTCTACAAGATAACACAAATCGCCAGAGCAATAAACAAAGAGGCGGAGTCTTTGGCAAAACTCGCCACTCTAAGGTCAACCTCGGACTCCATAATTGTCATCTAGGTGGAGCACTCCAACATTGAGGAGGATAGGGGAACCTTGTGTTTTAGATAAGCAAGGATGAGTCACAACACACTCCAATAAAAAAATACTTGACATATGGAGCACTCCCAGAAGACAAATTCAAAGCATGGAACTTTAGGTTCCGAACTGCTTGGTATGTCATAAAAGGGGAAATCCTATACAAAAGAGGTTTCACTAGTCCACTATTGAGGTGTTTGGATGGACAAGGTAGAATACGTGCTCCGAGAATTCCATGAAGGAATTTGTGGAAGCCGCATAGGAGCATAAGCACTTGCACAAAAGGCACACATGCAAGAGTTATACTGGCCCACCTCGAAAAGCAACGATCGGAACATGGTACAAAGGTGCCTAAAATTTTAGAAATTCTCCAATGTTCTGAGGCTCCCGGTACCATTTTCCGAATGGGGAATACATTTTATCGGAGCATTATCAACAATAAAATGAAGGTGCAAGTACGCAATTGTAGCCATTGATTACTTTTCAAAATGGGTCGAAGTCGAACCCTTAAATAAATTCACTTCCTACTTTATTGAAAAATTTGTTTGGAAAAAGGTCATAACAAGATTCGGAATCCCAGTCAAAATTGTTTCCGACGATGGAACTCAATTCAATTGTGACTCATTCCCCAATTTTTGAAAAAAGTATTCTCGACTCTAGTCCAACCACAATCCAACAGGTTATTGGAAGTTGTCAATAAGACCATCAAGCACGGTCTAAAGGCGAAACTGAACGACCACAAAGGGGAATGAGTGGAAATGCTCCCAAAAGTGCTATGGACATACCGAACCACCAACCACTCTGCAACTAGCGAAACACCTTTTTTTTTCTCGTGTACGGCTCCAACGTGGTTATCCCAATCGACATCACGGTCTCAACTATATGTAGGGAAAATTACGTGACGGAGGTAAATATCTAAAATCTAAAATCAAATCTTGATTTACTATAATAAAAACGAGAAAAAGAACGATTTAGAAATCAAGCTAACTAGCAAAGAGTTGCTCGATACGTTAACAGGAAGGTCCGACCCAAAAAATTCACAGTTGGTGAAAACTTCCTCAAAATAGTTTTCCTCCACCCCAAAGTCCCACAAGAGGGAGTTCTCGATGCTAATTGAGAATGACCATACGTAATAAAAGAAGACTTCGGGAATGGGGCATACCGACTACAACACCTAAACGGAGAAATGGAAATAAACCCATGGAATGTCGAGCCTCTCCGCCTCTTTTATGTTTAAAATTTTATGTACTTTAAATTCACAAAGCGGCTTTGTCGTATATTCTTTCATTTCTTTTAATTTAAAACGCGACATGACAGTACCTTTGCTTCAAACATCTTCTCGAAATTGGTTACCAAACGTGTAACTAAAGCCAAATTTTAATATAATGTATATTCTGCTCAATAACTTGGTCTGAGTTACTATTCATCATTCTCCAAATTTTGATATACTTATCACTAAGCTGACAAGTGAAACAAACAGGGGTAGAGTTATATACCTTCACCTTAAAGATTCGTAGATCTAATCAAATGTTATTTATAAAAATTCGGCCAAATCCAATAGTTAAATTCCGATAAAATCTAATTTTAAAATTTTTTGGCTAAGTCCAATATTTAAGTTTCGAATAGATCTGATTTTAAATTTTTGGCCAAGTATAATATTTAAGTTTTGATCAGATTAAATTTCAAAATTTGATTAAGTCCATTTTTGATGTTGAGAAACTTGGCAAAAGGTAAAGCTTAAAATAGTTATAAATATTAAAGTACCGAGCAAGGCTCAGGCAACATATCGATTATGTAAAATCCATAAGGCTTATGTAAATAAAAAATAATTACAAAATAAAAGAACCAATCACAAATCAATTGTTCGAAGCCCTTTCGGGTTAAAATAAGTAAGAAAAACAAAAAAAAAGGGTCCCCACAAACTCTGGTCTTCATACGGCCGTTGCTTCCTCGGTCTTCTTAGTCACATCCTTGGTCCACTGCTCAGGTGCCTCCTTGGTCGACTCTGAGTCATCATCTTTGTCCGTAGTATCCAAATTAGGATTCTTCGGACCTAGGAGCTCGACTGCGTTGTTTACCCGGCGTTTTAGAGGTCATCCCGCATGTTGCAAAGTCTTTGGAGGCCTTATATATCTCCACAGCCTCCGAACAAGCAGCGACGCATGCTGCCTCGAGATCGGCGTGATGCTTTACCACGAGTTAGGATCGGACCTTCTCTACCTCGGCCCTTGCAACCTCTCGCTCTTTGATTTAACAATCATTCAACTTCTTCAGCGAGATAAGCTCGTTCCAAAGATACGTACCAAGGCGGTGGTCTCCGCGACCGACACCAGGCGGTCTACTGGCGTCTTGGCCTACATGGACCTGACGTCATCACAAGTCAGGTGCTCATGGAGGAAATTTAACATCGACACCAGATAGTCCCAAGTACCAGAAGGCTCTATAGTCTTCCTCCCAGCAGGAGACTTGGAAGGCTCTACAATCTTAAGTAGAGCATGAGCCGTGGTCTTGCTTGGTGTCATAGGCTTGGCAGCGCGTTGGCGCTTCGGGTTTACTAGGACGTTGGCGGGGGCGGTTCTCTTCTTTCCCATTTATGCAAGAGACTAGGTAAACCTCACTAAATTAATGTTGCTAGTAGAACGGTGGTTAAAATATTAAGAAAGGCTTACTAAAAAAATAATTTACTCGAGTTAGGGTAGTGATAGTAGTCATCGAGGAAATCTGGGTCTGCCAACACGTAGGTAGAACACTTGGCCTGTAAAAGATCAAAGATCTGAGTTCGGTCTGGTACGTCATGCTCGTCATGATGAGATAAGGGACTTGGAATAAAATAAATTAAAGCATTAAGTGAAATAAAAAATAACTAGATGAATAGATCGTTAGGATCCGAGCCGCACTAACCTCAGAGAACTCGGGAGCTATCGGGCACTAGTTAAACATGAAGTCACCCTCTATCCGAAAGAAGTAATCCTTCCATTTTTTCTGGCTGTTCGGGAGACACCTGACTATCTTCTCAGACTCATGATGAGCACGGGCATAGAAAATACCGTGCTAGTCAGGAGCCGACTTGAAGCTATAAAATCGGGCAAAGTCCTCCAAAGTAGGAGGCTCACTGCAATAGTTGGCCCACAAGGCGGTCATCCCAATTAAAATTGTGTAGACGTTGTGAACAAGCTGGGTCGGGGCGGATCCCTGGTCGGAGACAAATTGGGAGATGTGCGGATGCATTGGTAACCCTCCGATGGTGCTCATAATAGCTTGGTTGAATGCGATCTTCACGGGAGCAGGATTGCATGCCCGCTCATGCTCTTCAGGAGCCGACATATTAATTCTCTCAGGGAAATTGAACTCCTTGTATATATCTTCGATGTACTTACCAGTGACTCGAGAAGTGCAATGCGAGGCTGAGAGCTGGCCCTCCTTACGCTCAAAAACTTCTTCCTCAAAATCTTCAACAGAGATATCAATGCCAAACGTCCGCCAGCTGGTCCCAGGCTTCTTGGACCTAGGAACTAACTCTGAATCACCATCGACCTCCATATTCAGAAGATCGGCAATATTCGATTATGAGCCCAGAGGAGCCTCGATTAGCTCCACGATCGCAGAAGCTCTAGACTCCGCAGACATTTCTTCCCTGCAATTAAGCGAGGAAGGATAAAAAAAATCATGTCCTTAAGCTTCCTATTAATGAGCTCGAGGTGAATGAGAGGTCAATGAAAAACTTTGGATAAGTTGATCGCGAATACTGGACGGTCTCAATCGATCTTTGTAACGTGATACCAGTCAAAGTCTCGAATATGGGAACGTCAAGCCCAGAAGGAAGAGTGACGTTCTGGGGATGTGGTTCCGTCCTTCTAACCATTCGAGGGTCAATTCTCAGATCCGGTCACGACAAGCCCCACATTCACTAACAAGCCAGTTAAAAACTACAACCCCTAAGAACAAGAGCACTGGAACGTGTCCGAGGATTATCGCGACTAGAGTTCTTTTTCTAAAAATTTACAAGCAAAAAGAAACATGCATTACGAACAGACCATAACAGGAAGGATAAAAGTGACTTACACAGAGAGATTGAGAGCCGATCTTCAAGCTCTAACCCTAATCCCGGTCTTCGGTTGCGAGTCCTATATCACGTAACCCATAGGAAACAACAAAGAAATCAAGCCCAATTTGTCCAATCCTAAATCGGATAAAAACATAAAACAAAGTTTTGGAGGTCGAAACGGTAGAATTTGGTTAAAATCATCAAACACTTGTGATAGAGTAACAAGATTGTGTTTGTTCGTCTGCTTCCATTAAAAAAAAATAGTAATTTGCGAAATTTTGACTTCCTGTTCCAGTATTGCAAGAGAGAGAGAGAGAGAGAGAGAGAGAGAGAGAGAAAATGAGATAGATAGGATTTAAGAGTGTGAGAACCTACTAATGAAGGAGATTTTACTAATAAATTTGTTATTTTAATTTTTAAAATTTTATTTAATTAATGGATGAAAATAGGGTTTAAAAAACTGCCACGTCGGCTCTGTTGACTATTAAAAAAAATGTGAACTAAAATGAAATTCACACGTTTGATAGTTCCCTATAGTTTAACACTTTCAAAATGTTAACTATTTTTGTCTTATTTAACTTAGTTCATGTAATTTGAAATATATTTTAATTATATTTTGAGCTGCGATAAATTAATAAGATTGTTTTTTTTTTCTTCTCTTTTTTTACATGTGTGCGTGATGTTGAAATTATTTTGTTGTGATTTTATCATGGTGGTTATGCTCATATATATATATATATATATATATATATATATATATATTGATTAAATAAAAGACAGTGTATAAAAGTAAAAAACCAGAAACTCAGTTCTGTGCAACGTCACCTATTATGGGGGCCAGTGTTCCTAGTGAAAAAGAAATTCACAAATCAATAAGTAGTCAATAGTAAATCAATGGACTTATATAAACGATTTATGCTTGAAGGCCATTTTCCTATTACTATATGTGAGTTACAAATCAGGCTCCCCCTGAATCTGAAAGCCCCTCAATTTCACTCTCAAACACTCTCCCAGTGTTTGGTAATCTTCGATATCTACGCACGTGAATGCTTCAATAACGTAATCACAAAAATCCGAACAAGTCTCTAATACTCAATATGACTAAAATAGTATATAGAGAATCAAACCCCACACATTAAACAATTAGCTTATTCGTCCGTCGATCTTGCACGTCTAAGAACTCTAACCGCGTGAATAAATGTGTCAAGACTACTCGGGGTGAAACCTTCGACTTTAATAGTAGACAACACCTCTTGAAGTCGAAATAAGGTTTCCATTCACTACTACAAATGTTGGATTATACAACCCACTTTCTACAACGCTTAAAATAAGTGTTGTAGAAACTAGGGATTCTACAACGCTTATGACAAGCGTTGTAGAATCCCTAGTGTTTCTACAACGCTTATGGATAAGCGTTGTAGAAACTGGGTGTTTCTACAACGCATATGGATAAGCGTTGTAGAAACTGGGTGTTTCTACAACACTTATGGATAAGCGTTGTAGAAACTGGGTGTTTCTACAACGCTTCTGCCTAAGCGTTGTAGAATTAAATATATTTCAGATTTCCCACAACGCTTTGACAATCCGTTGTAGAATCCTCGCCGCGGCGCCACGTGTTTTATGCCGCGGCGAGAACTTTCTACGACGCATAGTGAAAGCGTTGTAGAAGGATGTACTACACCGCGGTGAAATTTATACCTCGCCGCGGCGAGTAGTTTCTACAACGCTAAAACAAAGCGTTGTAGAAACCTGTCGCCGCGGCGAGGTATAGATCTCGCAGCGGCGACAATATCTCACCGCAGCTAGAAATATTCTTTGCCGCGGTGAGGAGGATACCGTGGCCAAGCAGTTTTTTTAAGAAACTGTCTCGCCGCGGCGAGAAGCTCCTACAACGGTTATTATATCTGTTGTAGCAGCGTCTCACGGCGGCGAAGACATATTTTCACCGCGGTGAGGTTTTTTAGGTTTTCACTATAAAATGCCGTTTTCAATTTTTTTTTCTCATTTTTTCAAATACCCACACACGAGACAACGATTTTTGGCCGCATCTCTCCAGTTTTTTTCTTCCAAAATCCCTTGCCACGTCATTGCCGCCCCAAATCTCGCCGTCGCCTTGTCCTCGCCGCCGTCTCTCTCTCGCCAAGTCCTCGCCGTGCGTCCTCTCGCGCCTCTCTCTCTTTTAAACATTGTAAGGTATGATTTTAAAAGTTTTTTAAGGTGGTTATTGATTTAATTTCGTGTTGTTGATATGGATTTCTTGTTGTTTACCAGAATTGCATATTGTTTGATTTTTTTAATTCACAAATTTAGGGTTTTGTTTGATTTTCTCTGTTTCGAACACGAAATTAGGATTTTGTTTGACATATTATGAATGAATTTATGTTAGAATGAATTTGAATGAGAATTTGAGTTAGATTGAAATATCCGGATTGTGTTTGACATATTGTGACATAGGTTAGTGGTTAAAATGGTTATGTTGATTAATGTTGAGATTGATTTGTTTATGAATTTGTGATTGATCGAATTGTTCATGAATTTGTGATTGGTCGAATTGTTTATGAATTTGTGATTGTTGGAATTTTTTTAATTTGTCATGTTTAAATATATATAGTTGGAATTGATATATAATTTGTTATATGTGTGACATAGTTACTATTTAAAATGGTTATGTTAATTGTAGAATTGTTTATGATTATGTTTTGTAGGAGCTTGAAAATGCGTCGAACTAAAAACACGGCAGGCTCCACGACTCCGAGCTCTTCCAGAGGTCAGAGTAAAGGAAAAAGTAAGCGACCTCGTCAACAGTCTCCCGAAGAGGAATACAACTCGAGTATCTTTACTAGCAAGGTCGCGGAGGAACGCTACCACAAAATCTTGCCGCGTAACGTGATCCTTGAGAGAGGATTCAATGTGAGCAATACGTCGGATATGGGAAAGCTAATCCGCAACAGTATAGTTGGTCATGATTGGGGGAGGTACTGTGCTGTACCCGAGTTCGATGCGAACGTCAACTTCGTGTACGAATTCTACGCAAACTTGCCGGACTCCAAATGTGATGTTGTGACGGTCCGTGGGAAACCGGTCAATATGAGTGTCGAAGCTATCAACAATCTTCTTGGGACACCAGATGTGCCTTTCGAGAACGAGGGCTATCGAGAATGGCGAAGAAGTTGCAGCCATGGGGAGATGTCGCGGGTGTTGTGCATTCCAGGAGAGGATTGGGTCACTGAAAAAGGAAAAAGGGTACTCAAGCGTGACCAACTCACTAGGATCGCTAAAGCGTGGATTTACTTTGTTTGCGCTCGTCTCTATCCGATCAAGCACTTCACCACTCTCGACGAGGATCGTATCCAGGTGTTGTTCTGCATTGTTAAAGGCCTTTCTATTAACGTCGATCGATTCATCTATACTTGGATGAAGAAACTCGACTATACTAATGAACGACACGGTTTTCCATATCCGTCGATTATTACCGGCCTTTGTACAAATGCGGGGGTACCACGCTCGAAAAGGGATACGATCAAGAGTCCAATGGGGCCTATTACGGATTCCATTATCGATCAGTACAAGATTAGGGAGGAACCACAGGCGGAGGAAGAGTGGGAAAAGGAACCACCACTCAACGAGCCCCTAATGCGCTTACCAACACCTCCGGTAATTGACCCCGCCACCATCGACTACATTGCTCATTGCTCCAACTATCTCGTCGGCGGGTTCCAACACACGCAACAGTACATGCACCAACAAGCGGAGTATGACGCCTCTCACATCAATCAATTGAACAATCTCTACTCTCGGTGGGACATCAACCAGGAGAATCAGGTGTTATTTCATCCATATCCTCAGTACTCCGACTATCCGTACGCACCACCACAGTGGCCACTGCAAATGGTACCTCCTGACTATCCGGCGCACTCATCACCACCACCACCACCACCACCACCACCACCACCGAATGACGAGTAAAATTTTAAGACAATTTGTTTGATTTAAGTTGATTTGTTTTAAGTTTAAGACAAGTATGATTTGTTTAATGTGTGTTTGAAACTTCATTCTATGTTTGAGACTCGTTTGGTATGTTTTATTTAATGTGTGTTTGAAACTTGATGTTATGTTTAAGACTTGTTTAGTTTGTTTTATTGATTGTAGAAATTTTATTTGAATGGTCATTTTTAGTTGGAGAACATGTTTAATATGGGAAAAAAGTGAATGATTAGGTCATTGGAGTGCTTCATCGCCGCGGCTAGGTACATTTCTCTCCGCGGCGTGACTATTCTGCCGCGGCGAGTTTATATGCCGCGGCGAAAGTTTCTACAACGCTTATAGAAGCGTTGTAGAAAGTCCTCGCCGCAGCTAACCAAAAAAGTCTCCGTGGCGAGGTCAAGCATTGTAGACACTTCGCCGCGGCAACGTATAGTCCCCGCCGCGACGAGTGTACTACGCCGCGGTGGAAATATTACGTCGCCGCGGCGAGATCAGTTTTTAAAAAACACACACTCTCGGTATAAAAAAATAGGATCTCGCCGCGGCATGGAATGTTCTTCGCCGCGGTGAGATCTTGTTTCATTTTATACCGAGCGTCTGTGTTTTTTAAAAACTTGTCTCGCCGCGGCGAAGTAATATTTTCGCCACGGTGGGGACTATACGTCGCCGCGGCGAAATGTCTACAACGCTTGACCTCGCCGCGGAGAGATAGCGTTATGTTCTTTGACCAGTTGAGAAATAAAATCCCAATCGATTTAACTAGATTGATAATAAGGTAATATTTTGATTTCTTAAATAATTTTTATTATAAATCGTTCTAGTGGTTTTTTCTCTTATAATCTCCGTGTTATATAGGATTCTTGTGGATTTCAAGCTCGAGCATCAAAACGCCCATAGTAACGGGCAATCAACGTACGTCAAGGCTTGGGACGCTCCGGACAAACCGGAAACACGAAATGAGGGTATTTTGTGATTTCTTATATGCGTGATATAGTCGTAGGAGGTGTAGGAAAATTAGAAAATAAGAAATCCTATACAAAGGAGGATTTAGAGAGAGTTAGGGAAGAATGGGTAAGTTATGTACAAACATTTATTAACTGTGATGATTAGTTAGTTTTTTTTATTGAATTATGGATTGGTTGTAGATGTACATATTTGCTTTTGAATGTTTTGAAGATGAAGATATTATTTTTTGGATTGAAGGTTATTTTCAGGTGCCAGTTTTTTACAACGGGTTTCAGTACCTTGTAAAAACAGATTTTGGATTAAAAAAAATGATTCTCGCCGCGGCGACCTATACTTCTCGCCGCGGCGAGAAATATTATTCGCCGTGGCGAGAAAAGATACCTAGAGCAGGCAATTTAGAAATCTTAGTCTCGCCGCGACGAGCATTTTTCGTCGCCGCGGCGAGTTTCTTTAAAAAAAATTCATGGCCTTTCTACAACGCATGATTATCCGTTGTAGAAGCATCTTGCCGCGGCTAAGATATGACGTCGCCGCGGCGAAATATACGCCGCGGCGACGTATAATTTTCGCCGCGGTGAGTTGATTCTACAACGGATATAATATCCGTTGTAGAATAATCTCGCCGCAGCGACAATTATACGTTGTCGCGGCGGGTGTTTTTTAATTATTTGAAAATTTCACAATGGATGTCTACTGTTGTAGAAGGTTCCACAACGCTTAGATATCCGTTGTAGAAAGTTGGATTCTACAACGGATATTTAAGCGTTGTAGAAACCTCTTGGATTCTACAACGGATGTTTAAGTGTTGTAGAAACCTCTTGGATTCTACAACGGATATTTAAGCGTTGTAGAAGCTTCTACAACGCAGGATTCTACAACGCTTGACAAGCGTTGTAGAATCATTCCACAACGGTTTTTAAGCGTTGTAGAATCCTTGTTTTGTAGTAGTGATTCCTATACACGCGAAAAGAATCAATGTAGAATGTCTTCCGCAAATCATTCAAGCAAAACTGGAAACTTGCCAAAAATACAGATCAACACATAGTGATCAAGATGTCTCAACATATCCTGGAGCACGTTGCCAGAACAGATTTGCTGTAGAAGATAACCCAACAACATATATATATATATATATATATATATATATATATATATATATATATATATATATATATACCGTTTTTGGATGTGACTTTTGTCGCATCCAATTTTCCGTAGCTAAAGCTACTAGATCGATCTAGGTAATCCAATATCTACATAGATTTTGCATTTCGCTGAACGAGTGGGGAAACAAGAGAGACAATTAAAATATTAATTAATTTTGAAAGATCGTTATTCTAAGACCGAGAGCGAATTTGGTAGAGCAGGAGAGACAGATACATTATTTTTAAAGTTTGGTCGTAGAAATTGCGATCAAACACTAGAAAATTGTTGTCTGATTTGAAATATTCTACTTTAATTTTAGCAGAGTTTCCTTACAATATTGACAAAGAAAAAACCTGAAATTTCAAATAAATATATATATATATATATATATATATATATATATATATATATCATCCAAAACAACCCTACTAATCAATTAGAGCCTAAACCGAGCCTCCGTGGCTCGGTCACAATCATTTAAAAAGTCATAATTCATTACTAACTATTTGACACTATAGTAAACTCATTAATTACAATAATGTAACAAGCAACTAATTAATTTTGATTCAATTAAAAAAAATGCTAACTAAAGTAATACAATGTTATTGATCATGTTAACTAAACCAACAACAGATAACACAAACTATTATATTTACATAATCTAAAGTTCTTTACATATTATTCAAAATAATATAAACTAATTAGATCATAAGAACACAAATTAATAAATTAATTGAAAAACCAATTTATAAGCTAGTTAACAAATTTCATGAAAAAGTTTAAACTAAATTTAAAAATAACCTACTCAAATTATTTCACATTACAACTAACATACAAACTAATTACTAATTTTATTAACTAACACTTTAACAAAATAAATTAACATGATATTTCACTAACCGGGCGCTAGTGGGGCAGCGGAGCAGTGGCTAGGCAGCAGCACGAGGTGAGAGGCGAGGCTGCACAATGAAAATTCAGGGTTAGCTTAGTGGGATGTGGGTTTGGTTTCTAGGCTGTTCGATAGAAGGCTGTGGATCTTGAGATAGAGATATAGAGAGAGGCGGAGATGGAGGACCACATAGGAGCTCTAAGGACCACAATTGAGAATGAGAAGAGAGAGGCGGTCGGAGGCTCGATATTGGTCGAACAGAGCAGCGACGGACATTGGCTTGGTGAAGGTCGTGGCGAACGGGGGCTGCATGAGGGGTCTCGGAGGGGTGAGAGAGAGAGAGAGAGAGAGAGAGAGAGAGAGAGAGAGAGAGAGAGAGAGAGAGAGAGAGAGAGGCGGAGTGAAGGGTCCAGAGAGAAGCGGAGTTAAGGAGAATGGTAGAGTGAAGGAAATTTTGAGAGTTTTTCGAGTGTGGAGAGGCAAAGAAGACGAAGTCTTTAAATCGACTTGACCTAGATATTGTGTGAGACATTGGATGCAACATTGTCGTATCCAGTGCTCAATTGAAAAACTCATCCAATATCTAGGTCAATTAGATTTAGTGACGTGTCGAAGTTTCCCCCAATTTTATTTTGATTAGTTTTGGATGCAACGTTATAAAATTAACCAAAAAAATGGGGGATCAATTATATCCCGTTCATAATTTTTTGACTTTTCGATGAGACAAAGTCGCATCCAAAATCAAAGATCACCTTATTTGAATGTGACTAGTAACATGCAAAAGTAAATAATCCTAATTAAAATAACTAAATTTTGGTGAAACTCAGTTACTCTTTATAATACGATTAGTCGTATACAAAAATTATTCGTATAGCTAAGGACCTAATTTATCCTATTGTACCTACAAATTAAGATTGTAGACATAGTGATCCCTTGGACATACAACAAAGATTAACACATTAAGGAGACACATGGTATAGAAATCTACTACACAATTATTGTTCTAAAAGATAACCACCGAAATGATGATGCTTTCAGCTTTTCAAGAACAAATCTCATCTGAACACTCTTGCTTTCTCCACTAGCAACAAAATGGGGTTTCACGCATATAGATGCATATCTCATCGGCTTATCCATATGTATAGGGGTGTGAATAGCCGAGCACTAGCTATTAAAATAGATATGAATTATTATATATATATATGTAGTTCAACTCTGTCATTTTCCTCAATGATCATTCCTTGATTATGATTTTATTTTTCTCATATTGACACACTTTAGTTCAGGTATGATTAAACGTTTTCTTAGATAATAAGGATTTAAATAATGGGGCGCCGGAAACTAATAACCTACTTTCTTTTTAAAAAATAACAAAAATTTTATTTTATTAAAAAAATTATTCATCAGACCGAAATAAATTGATTAACTAATTAGGTTAATTTAATTTATTTAAGAAAATAACCATCAAGCTGAAATAAATTAATTAACCTAAAGGTTAATTAATTTATCTTGACCTGATGAGTTATTTTTCTAATAAAATGAAACTTTGACTAGATCTTTAAATGAATATAGAAGATTGACTAGTTGCAATAAATACTTGTTAAATAATCAAGTTTATCACAATATATGTACAAACATATATAATCTCTCATGTAAGGCTATGGTGATTTTTTGCAATTATTTATACATGTTTTGTATTTGTATTTATTTTTGTTATCAAGCAAATTGGCTATTATAATACGTAGTCAAATTGAGGCAAGGAAAAAAAAAAACTATAACGTCCCAATGAAATTTTTTTAATTTTTATAAATAAGAGTTATAGTTTTATAATAGTAAAAACTAAATTTTTTT
Source organism: Urtica dioica subsp. dioica (assembly GCF_054948205.1). Taxonomy (NCBI): domain Eukaryota; kingdom Viridiplantae; phylum Streptophyta; class Magnoliopsida; order Rosales; family Urticaceae; genus Urtica; species Urtica dioica. The sequence goes on from NC_142761.1 coordinate 34,817,371, forward strand.
ATATTTTGGTGTAATTTTGACACCAAATGAATAGTGTTGTACCAAAGTATAACAATATTTATTTTGTATCAAAACTACACCAAATATCTAAATATTATTTTAATTTAATTAATTCATAATTCACGATCAGAAATACATAGCTTAAGTAATATTTTTTAATTGTTTAGAGCTAATTATTTCATGCACTAAATCTTAAATAATTCAGTATGCTAATTTTTTCAGATATTTTTATAGTAATTAATTTAATTTATAATATGTAATTCTCATATTTATGTTTTTAATGGTGTATTATTTATTGCCTAGAAAAATGTTGTAATATCTATGTAATGAAGTTAACTAATTTTTTACACTTTTATAATTATTTTTTGCTACTTTAAATTATTTTTCACTAAATATTACACATAATTAATAAATAAAATACAATTACATTATTATATATGTAGTTAGTAACTAATGAAATTAATAAAATTAATATTAAACTATATTTTTAGAATATTCTCTTTAGTGTAAAATGTGGTGTTGTATCATTAGAATTAAATCAAAATTTGGTGCAAAAATTACGTCATATTTGTTGTAAGAGTTACTCCAAAAATGATATTATCATTGGAGTTGCTCTTAGTACTATACATATTATGTACGTATCTTGCTAACTCCCTTGAAAAAACGGTCTTTTAGTTTGATCAACGTGCATTATGTGTGTCATGTATAGTGAAATTGTATTAGTTCGGTTTTGGCATATATGTGATTATTTTTGTAGTTTGAGAAACTATGATATCTTACACTAATTTCTTAAACATATTAGAAAGTCATGTGTTGTTTGGAATATCATAGCGGATTCGATTCTGTAAATAATTTGCGTAAGTCTAATTTAATATGTGATTCGCTTCTGGATTTTTCTTCACTGAATCTGAACAAGACGATCCATAAACAATATTTTATTCATAAAAACTCGTCAAACTTGAACTCAATATAGTAGTGGTACCAGTAGCTACTAAAAAATATTCCCATGTCAGTTTATCATAAATGTTTGTAAATCCAAAAGGCATTACTAACATTTTCAGATGATATCTTTGGTTAGGTGAGTGCATATTTTCAACCACGCGAGCAACTTAGTAGGCCCAAAGAGCGTATGTGGGAACAGAGAGGGACTCAGTAATTGCTGAAATCTTTAGGTGTTTTAATTTGCTGAAATCTTTAGGTGTTTGAATTTTAAAAATGGTGTGGTTAGTTCTTTTATACATAAATCACGTTTTTCTAATATTTAGCATTCCAATTCAACAAGACGACAAGCGTCACCGGTATATTCTTTTTTTACATCGGTATATATAGTTCAACATTTGAATGTATAGTACAAATATTAAAACAAAATAAGCATCTAACGTTTGACTTTTAACTACGCCCCCGAAAAATAAAATTTAAACATTAACCGAAAATTAATGGTTTCGTATATGCTAAATATAGAAAAATTTGTTGTAACTAATTAATACTCTAATTTTTTTTTAAGATTCTAAGTAAAAAAAAATTTAATTAAAAAAATCACTATTTTGGCAGTAAATTAATTAATTAAAGAGTAAATTTAATATACGCTTTAAGTTAATTTAATTTACGTTTTAATTAATTAATTTATTCCAGATTTGTTGAGATATTTTTTTAATAAAATAAAACTTTGTCTGTTTTTTAAAATGAAAATGAATGTGGACTATTGAGCATTTGACTTAATTGCTCCCAAAATATAATTAGGAAATATCGATATATTCATTATTTATCCTACAAAGTTATGGCCCTTAAATAAAAACTTATCCTATAACTGAGCCGATTTGCTTACCACGCCAAAGAAAAGTTCGCTCACCACGCTAATAGTACCAATTTATTCTTACATTGTTTGAGAAACTCGTAATATCAAACAAAAGAAGAAACAAAAAAACGCAAACCCATGGCAGTCATTGATATACATGTAGTGTACTGTTAAAAAAAAACTGCAAAATTACATTTTACTAATTATTTCCAAGAGAAGTCTTTAGTCCAGTTGACCTCATCGTTGCTGAAAAAGAATCCATTCTGAGTGACGAGCCAAGAGCACTTCTTGAGCGGACCACAACGAAATACGTCCCTTGAAACCCGAAAAGCATGAAACTTCTTCCTCTTCCTGTCCCATTTGACGGTGCACAGGTAGTTCGGTGTTCTCCAAAAGTAGTCCGTACGGACGCGCCAACTGAAATCGTCACCCTCTTGTAGCGCGCGACCACCCATGTCTCCGTGCTCCGAGGAGCACCAGATCACCACCGCAAGCGATGAGTTGTCTGTGAACCCGTTGACCACCCGAACCTCGTACACCGTTCCCGGCTCGAGGTATCTCTGCCCCGGCGGTGATAACAAGGCAAGAATGGTCAACACGCCCAGGGTCAACACCACGGTCAATGGTGTTATCAGACTTTTTCTGTTCTTCATCATCATCATCATAACCACCATACTAGTGTTTAAGTTTATTTTATATTTCTCTTATACTGTCGTTTTGTAGTAGGTTTGTTCACTAACAAATTTGTCAGTTATTGTGAGAATATGTATGTGTGTGTGTGTATATATATATATATATATTTAGAAAAAATCTTAAAGGCGTATATTTTTTTTTTTAAATAAAGGCGTAGATTTTTTCTATATATATATATATATATATTATAAATGCGTAGATTTTTTTTTCTAAATATATATATATATATATCTATATATTATAAAGGCGTAGAGATATAGAGTGTCGATGGTAATCATGTATGCTCATAAATGAATAAGTAAATTAGTGTCTATCTAAAAAGTGTGCGGAAATTATGTGTTAATACAGACATCGAATATAATGTAGAGTAATGCTACAATTTATTCCAATTCAATAGATGAAATATATATGCGTAAAAAAATTAAAAAAAAAATGATAACTCAATCCGGTGCAACGTCATTTATTTTGAAGGATAATTTACTTAGTGAAAAGGAAATTAACTATATGAAAAGTAGTCAATAGTACACAATGATCTTATATGAACGATCCCCGTCTCGAAAACTTTATCTTATAATTACCCGTGGATTCCAACATAAATATATTTGAGATCCCCTCACTTCTACTCGTAAACACTCTCTCATTTGTTTGGCAATCTTCGATTTGAACGCTCGTAAATACTCAATAACGAAATAAAAAAAACCCAAACATTACTATAACGCTCAATGAATCTGGAATAGCGTCTAGAGAGTCACACCACACCCACCACACATATAGATTCTTAGTCTGCAGATCTTGCATGAATCTCATTGTCAAGACTACTAAAGGCAGAATCTCTCTCTCTTTTATAGTAGTCAACACCTCTTCAAGTCGAAATGAGTTTGCTTACCCATTCACGCAGAAAAATTATGTCTAGAAGGTGTTTCACGAATCATTATGGCGAAACAGGAAATCTTCCATAAATACAGATCCGCACATAGCGGTCAAGGTGTCTCAATATATCCTAGAGTGTGTTGCAAAATATCTTTCCGAACAGATTTGGCATGAAAAATAAGCCAACAATACATGTAATAATAAATTTCCCCTTTGGCTCAGTAAAAAATAAATTGACACTCCAGCAAAGAGACTAACAATTAAAAAGTCAAAATAAATGCAAATTAACTACCACCCCTTGATTGCCTAAAAAACAGACCACCAACACACACTACGTAAATAATTAACTTAACTTAATAATTACTAAACTAGTTTATAAAATAACTTAATTAACATAAATAACCACTAACCTTCATTGACGGGGCTGCAGGGCTATGATCGAGGCGAGGCAGGGTTTAGGCGACGGGCTTGACATGACGAGTTGAGGGCGGGGTTTTTGGAGGACGAGTTGAGGGCAAGATTTTGGAGGACGAGTTGAGGAGGGTAGGCTCGGCATATCCACCAGGCTGCGAGTTTCGAGTGGGCAGGGCTTTCACCGGGGAGTTTCGGACGACGATGGACGACGAGGCTAACGATGGAGGAGGCATAGCGATGGGGAACGACATCGGAAGAGAGCGAGAAAGACTGAGAGAGGGAGAGAGTTAGAGAGACAAGTAGAGAGAGGGGGAGAGAGTCAGATAGAGAAGCAGGTTTGGTGGTGGTGGGTCGGTGGTGGTCGGTGGTCGTGGTGGTGGGTCTCACTAGTGGCGGTGGGTCTCAGTGGTGGTTGGTCGTCGGAGGGCGGTTGGTCTTGGCTGTGATATGTCATCAGAGGGCGGCGGGTCTCGATTGTGGTGTGTCGAAGATTGGTGCTGGTGGTGGGTCGGAGATAGAGCACCGCGGCGGAGAGTGAACTCTGGAGGCCGGCGGAGACACATTGGTGGTTGGAGAGAAGAAATTAAGGGAAAGAGAGGTAGGTCTCGCTGTTGGTGGTCGGAGAGAAGGAAAGAGAGAGAGAGAGAGAGAGAGAGAGAGAGAGAGAGAGAGAGAGAGAGAGAGAGAGAGAGGTCTCGGTGGTGGTGGTGGTCGGAGAGCTCGGAGATAGAGTTTGCGGATGAGAGAGAGAGAGAGAGAGAGAGAGAGAGAGAGAGAGAGAGCGGTGGGTCTGGTTCAGGGGAAGAAGACGCGACTTTTGTACTAGTTTGATTAAGATTAGAAGCAACATTTTTGACATGTCAAAACGACGTCGTTTTACTGAAAACTGAAAATTTTGGCGGAGAAAGCCGAAAACTTTGGGAGCGTGGAAATGACATGTCGCATCTAATTTTTTGGCAAGTCAAAACTACTTTTTTTTTTTTACTTAAAATTGAAAATTTTGGCAAAGAAAAAAAGGAGCTAAAAATTTGGGAGCGTGGAAACAACATGTCGCTTTTAATGTAGTTTCTAATTAGCAGAAAAAACTATTAGAAGCAACAAAGTCGCTTCCAATCTCACAATTTAAGTTTTTCAATACAGATTGCTTGGATTTCCGTTGACTCTGATGGAAGAGATTAGTTGCTTCTAATTAGAAAATGTTGGTTCTAATTCGAAGCAACTAGTTGCTACCAATAGTATTCGTCGCTTCTAAAAGTAGTTTTTGTAGTAGTGACACAAAGGACTAAAATAAAGAGCAGAACCAAACACAAATCCTATTCAAAAGATGTCTAAACACACACAATAGGGTAGAAAGAGGCTGAGCAGAGAACAAATCAACCATGAATAGAGTCTTAAGCAGTACAGACCAGCAGCAAATATCCGAAGAGAAAGCATCACACCAACAAAGAAAAATCTATAGAGAGTACAAACCAAGTAAAAAAAATCATATTTATGGAGAGAGAGACTCGGTGGTATTATCATTATCATATTTTTTATTAATGGAAGTCCCGGAGCCCTCAACTTCTTCATCTTCAGCTTCTTTGTCAGGAGCATCACTGGTTTCCTCATCAGGAGGGGCTGTTGGCATTGTGCCCACAAGAAGAGTAATAGTGGATGCTTATATGCATTTGATGTAATAAAGTCTCACGAAGATTCTTGCTTGTAACTTCTGAATAATTAATAAAGAGTTGAAACTTTCATTCATTCTTCCTTGTTTATTTGAAGCTTTATGATAAACCTTACTCTTTAGTCCTTAAACAAACCTAACAACAAAATGAAGAGTCAAATATAGATTTGCATGAACAAACTTTTCATCCTTTGCTTAAAACAGCATATTCACAATCTAAGGATCAAAGGGCTATTGATATTAGTATGATTGTCAGGAGAACCTATGATATCTTGATATGAGACATAGAGAGTTGGAGATTCTATAGTTCTTCCTAGGTATCTTCTGAAGATACTGAATTGACCAGTGCACTTCTATAGACAGTGTAAGAATAAACAATTTAACCTCTTCTGTCTCAATGTCACTATGAATGAATTGCATCATGCTTACCTCAACCTGAAATGAGACATGTAACTTCATAGCTTACATACTCTCATTTGAGAAAGTCAGAGTTCTAGATTCACTATATGATATAGACAAGACCTATTGATGAAGTACTAAGTTATGAAGATGTCATGAACAACTTTGTGAAGGTCTCGTAGATATGAAATTCATGTACAAGATTGCTGAAATGCAATGTATATCACCTCATGATTTGTTCCTTGGAATGTGAATAAATGAACTGGCCAATGTCCAAATTGAGTCATGACTCTTTTGGATGAATCAATATGACCTGTTAGCTCCTCGTCAATACATTGTTTCTAACTTATTCACAAGTGACAAAAGAGTTGAGGAAATAAAAATTAGAAGGGTAAAATAGTAATTTTATAAATCTCATCTAGTTGATGACATTCATGTGTAAACATAGATAATATTCAATGGATCCACTCATCATAATTGAGTAGAATTTTGAGTAGAAAACATATTAATTTGAACCGAGAGATTTTTCGTGTCAACTTTTTTTGGAGTCAGTTGACATTAAGCTAGAACTTGGAAAATTTTTGTGAAATTTTGTGTCCAAGTATCCTTGCTCAAGCTTTGTTCATTTGGATCCATGAGGTCACTACCACAAGTCATTAGAGTAGGACTTGTTAAACTAGTAGCTAAGTCAAAACAAGTTCATGTGTTGAACTAGACGAATTTTACGAAAATTGTCTAAAGGGTAATTTTGTCCATAAGGACACAAGATGATATGAATGTCAGTATAATATTTTGGACATTATCATATGATGACAATTTAGATGATACACATGGCCAACATGGACATTTGGGCCTTGACTATTGAATATCATTTTATGGAATTTTATGTGAAAATTCTACATGGGCTTTTCTTGTATTGTCATGAACAAATAAAGAAACATCTAGAAGCATGTTCTAGAATCAAATTTTGTGCACACCATCAAGAGAAAAGAGAAATTTATTTTGTGCATTGATGTATGAAGATAATTGCCAAAAGGAAAAAGAGGAAACAAATTTATGGCACATGCCATATAGGTTGGACGGCCAACATAAGGAAAAGAGGAAACTACCACTTCAAGACAGTACCTCTTCCTATAAATATCACACTTCATTAACAATGTTGAAGACACAAATTTTTGAAATTGAGAACTTCTCTCTCTAGAACTTGGCCGCCTGATAGGTGCGTTAATCACGCGTAAAACTCCTATTTCCCGAACCAAAAACCGACGAGTTCTCAAGTATTTTAATGGTTTCTAGTAGGTTTTTGAGTAATTTCAGGTTCAGAGGAGCATTAGAGCGTCTACAAGCAATTTCGTGGAAAGATGATGGGATTCGGAGTCAAAATGGTCGAAATAGAGTAAAAAATGAGATGGGCAAGACACTTGGCGAATACGCGCGCCGCGGGAGGATAGAATCCGAGACTACGTGTCGCATGCCTCTAGTCGCGTGCCGCGCATACGGGGATACAAACCACGAAATCACACAGAGTCTTATGCGCGGAGCGTGCATAACCTGAAGATGAGTCCGCGCGCCGCGCATTGACTACCGCGCGCCGCGCGCCTTCGAATTACTGGAATAGGAAATTAGCGATTTCTGAAGATTTTAGACCCTTGGATCGAATTGGAAGGCTCAGATCACTCCGAAAAACACACAATCAGGGCTAAAAACACCTCTTGTAACCTAATTAACTCATTCTAGTTTAGTTTTAGTTTTTTTCTACTTTTGGCTGCACTTTTCTTTGGAGAGCTTTTGTTTGGGAGCGAAGTTGAGTCGACGATCCGACGAACAAGCAACCGTGAACTCCCGCTTTTAATAGTTTTTCTTTCTTTCCCTTACTCTCCATTACTTTTATTTCTCAATTAATTGATAGTTTCATTATTCCCGTCATGAATCTCGTAGTGTTTTTCTTATTTATGATTATGTTGTGATCATTATGTTGTTAACTATGGATTCCGTTAGAGGCTAGATTTTTAGCGGGGTTGCGATGTAGCCGGATTAAATTGGGTTAGGGGGTTTCGTTAGGGTGAAGTTATGCTTTGATTTACTTAATTATTCATGCTCGTGTGGATGTGTTCTTAATGCGTTCTTTGGATTTGCCATCTTTAGGATTGTTTTTAGGAGTTTTCTGTCACTCGAGAGAGGGCGAAAACTCATGCTCATAATCCATGCTTCGTTTTGTTCTTAGGTTGCTAGACGGCTTAAGCTTAATGTGATCGTTTGAATTCTCGTGTTTATTGCTAGTGATTGTTTTAATAGGATTAGAGGCCGAGAGGATGTATAATCCGTCAATTGCGTAGGTTGCTAGATCACTCGAGAGAGGCTAGTAATATCATAGGGAGAATGAGATTAGCATGAGTAGAGTAGGTCAAGTTGTATGAACCCGAAACCCCCGAGTCTTAATTTTTTGGTGAAGTCGTGACCCCCACTTTCTCTTATTTAAAGTTTCGTGTTAAATTTCCTTTGCTGTTTTGTTCTTTTTATTGTAGTTAATTCCTGCACCTCCCACCTTAATACAGTGAAATCAATTTGCTATAGGTTGTTTAACGTCGCTATAGTAACTAGTCTCTGTGGGATCGATATCCGTTACTTACGTAACACTATTACTTGTTCGATACGTCCGCTTGCGTGCTAGTTATAAAAATATCGCAACACCGCCCACCCTGTAAAGTATAAACTTTCGTCTTGCTCGCTTTGGAAAATTTAAATAAATAAACGAGCTATGTTGTTGCAAATGAATTTTCAAGGAATTTATGGTCCAATGGATTTATCGAATTAATTTAAATTATGATCAGGTGGTGTGAAATCTCGGAAATAAATAAATAAAATCTCGAGTTGACTCGAGTATAAATCGTGGATTTAAATTCCAGGGAAACGGGAACCAGTCCGGTTCCCGTTTTTTTGAAGAGTCCGACACCGGAATGACCAAAACCGGAGGTTTCCGGTGATTCCGAGAAAACCGACGCAACCTAGTGCAAATATTCCGGAATTCCACCACTATTCGAGCTTCCCGACAACTCACCGACGCTCCGAAGGTCAAATTCTCCATATACCCTCGGAAAGCACTGGTATTGGTGAACTTACCGACGTGAATTTGTATTTTGATGATTTTGAGTTTTTTTTTTAATTTTTTGATAATTCTTGAAGATCAAGTATAAATTGGTAGTTGTGAACATGAATCTAGTGTTAATTTTTAGTTAGTTTGTGATTATTATGGTTATGTTTAACCTGGTTATTGATTTATTCCGAATTTCTTATTGATTTGTTTTGAATTTTATTTTACATCCGAGAATATGTTAGACTCTGTTTTCATGTTTTCTAATTTTTTTTTATTAATCCGAATTAATCTTTGAATTTATTGTTAGTTTGTGATGATTATGATTAAAATCATATATTTAAAACCATTATTGTTTTATTCCGAATTTCTTATGAAATATTTTCAATTTTCATTTAGATCCAGGAATATGTTAGTTTAGAACTTTAGATCCGGGAATATGTTAAAGTTTGTGAATATGTTGTGAATTTGAACTATATGTATTTGGTGGATTGTGTTGAACTTTATCATTTTGGTTTGTACTATTGAACTTAGTTTTTGTTGTGTTTGTAATTTGGTAATGTGTTGAAACATTGTACACTATTTTTAATTTTATGAATTTTATCCTACGTACTTTGTATGTTTTTTGAATATTTCTTTTCTGGATTCCCCTCGGTAGATACTGTATTTGACGGTATTCCTCTACGGTAACGGTGAGTTCAATGGTACCGGTTTCCTTTTTTTCCTGCTTTCCCCGGTATTCCTTTACGGTACCAGGGGTTACCGGTAAATTCTGAAGCTAGGAACAGTAACGGTAATGATATTTCGATCCTTGGTATAAATTAATTTTTCAAAGTAACGTTCCGAAAATTAATTTATATAATAAATTCTCAAAATGAGAATTATTTCCGAGACACCTTGAATATATTTAAATTAATCGAAATTAAACGAGAAAATTCTTGTTTTATATCATATAATTATAATCCATTTAACTATGGATTTAAATAAATAATTATATGTGTGGAACGTATTTGCTGTTGGAATTGATCTAGGGTTTAAGAAAAAGTTTAACGCTTCGGTAAGCGGCGGAATTTTAAAAAATTTCTTTTGACAAGTAAAACGATTTTACTAACCTAGAAAAAGAGCAAGCACATGTAAATAAAAACTATTATGAGCATAAATAATTTACTAACCTTTTTAGAAGCTTGAACACGAGCAACCACGAAAGTTTCTATCACAAGAATCACTCGAGAAAGAAAGGAATCAGTGTGTGGGCACTTTTTAAACACGACGACTCGAGAACAAGTCTCAAAGTCGAAGAGCTAAAACCACTAGGTCAAATGAGGACCTAGGTGCCAAAACAAAAACGAAAAATAACTAGAGAGAGAGAGAGAGGAGTTCGGCCACAAGGTCTAGAGAGAGAGTCTCTCAATCTCTAACTTATGTGGAATGAATAGAATGAGAGGAATGAGGGTCCTATTTATAGGAGAAGGGTGTTGGAATTGATCTAGGGTTTAAGAAAAAGATTAAACGCTTCGGGAAGCGGCGGAATTTAAAAAAATTTCTTTTCAAGTAAAAACAGTTTTTACTAACCTAGACAAAGAAGCAAGTACATGTAATTAAAAATCAATATGAGCTAAGAGTTTACTAACCTTTCTTGAAGCTTGAACTTTGAAGAAGCTTTTGGAAAGTTCGCAACGCTCGTCTCCCCTCGCAGCATGTCTCTCTTTCTTTCCTCGGCACCTCGAGCAACCACAAAAGTTTCTATCACTAAATCACTCGAAAAGAAGGAATCAGTGAGTGGGCACTTTTAAACGCTACGACTTAAGAACGAGTCTCGAAGTCGCAGAGCTAAACACTAGGTCGAGTGAGGACCTAGGTGCCAAGACAAGAAAAAAATCGAAAATAAACTAGAGAGAGAGAGAGAGGATTTTCGGCCACAATGTCTAGAGAGAGAGTCTCTCAACCTCTAACTTGTGTGGAATGAATAGAATGAGAGGAATGAGGGTCCTATTTATAGGAGAAGGGTTGGCCTTGGAAAAAAGTAGTTTCCTCTTATTTTCCAAGCCTTTATGATCAATCTTTCATTACCCATTCCTATCAACATAGGCGCCCACCTCATGCACATCCACAAGGGATTAGTTTCCTCTTTTATTCCATGCCTTTGACTTTCTCTTGGCTTGTTTGGCCGAATTTCCTTATGGCAAGCATAGGAAATTTGTTTCCTCTTTTTCTTTTGGCAAGTATCTTGATACATTTATGCACAAAATATTTTCTCTTTCCTTGGGTATTATGGGCGCCTATTCTCATCTAGAAGGAGCTTCTAGAAGCTTCTTCATTTGTTCATGACAACATGAGAAAAGCCCATTAAGAATTTTCAATAAAAATTCTTATGAAATGAAATTAATTCACAAGGCCCAATGATCAAGTCATGGCCGAGTGACATTAAGTCATCAAATGAACTTGTCAAAAAATTTATTGACATTCGTTTCATCCTATGTCTCAAAAGATAAAAATACCCTTTTGACTATTTTCGTTCTTGTTTTGACTTAGCTTCCAGTTTAACTATTCCTATCGATGTGATTCGTGACAGTGACCTCATGGACCCAAATGAACAAAGCTTGAGCTAAACACTTGGACTCAAAAGTTCACAAACCTTTTCCAAGTTTAGCTTAATGCCAACTGACTCCACTAAAGAGCTGACACTGAAAATCTCTCGGTTCAAATGAATTTATTTTCTACTCAAGAATTCGACCTAATTATGATGAGCGGATCCACTGAATATTATCTATGTTTACCCTTCATGAATGTCATCAACTAGTCGGGATTTACTAAATTACCATTTTACCCTTCTGGCTGTTATTTCCTCAACTCCTTTGTCGCTTGTGAATAAGTTAGAAACAATGTATTGACGAGGAGCTAACAAGTCACATTGTTTCATCCAAAAGAGTCAGGACTCAATTTGGACACTGGCCAGTTCATTTATTCACACTCCAAGGAACAAAGCATGAGGTGACATACATTGCATTTCAGCAATCTTGTACATGAATTCCATATCTATGAGAACTTCACAAAGTTACTCATGACAGACTCACAACTTAGTACTTCACCAATAGGCCTTGTTCGGAATCACATAGTGAGTCCGAACTTTTACTTTCTCAAATGAGAATACTAAGGTGTGAAATGGCATGTCTCATTTCAGGATTAAGGTAAGCATGATGCAATTCATACATAGTGACTTCGAGACATAAGAGGTTAAATGGTTTGTTCTTATATTGTCTCTAGAAGTGCACTGGTCAATTCAATACCTTCGGAAGATACCTAGAAGAACTATAGAGTCCCAAACTCTCAATGCCTTATAACCAGACATCATAGATTCTTCTAACAATCATACTGAGGTCAATAGTCCTTTGACCCTAAGATTGCGAATATATCGTTTTAAGCAAACTACGAAGAGTTTGTTCATGCAAATCTACATTTGTCTCTTCGTAAGTTGTTTAGTTTGTTTATGGACTAAAAGACTATGGTTTTATCATAAAGCTTCAGACAAGGAAGATTGAATGAACGTTTCAACTTTTTATTAACGAATAAGCAATTACAAGCAAGAGTCTTCGTAAGACTATATGACATCAAATGTACATAAATAGACACTACTACTCTTCTTGTGGGCACCATTGACAACAGAAGGGTTGGCCTTGGAAATAAGTAGTTTCCTGTTATTTTTCAAGCCTTCATGAGCAATCCCTTATTACCCATTCCTCCAAATATGCGCCCACCTCATGCAAATCCCCAAGGGATTAGTTTCCTCTTTTCCTTTCCTCTTGGCCGTGTGGCCTTCCTTCCTTATAGAGGAATATTTGTTTCCTCTTTTCTTTTGGCAAGTATCTTTATACTTCAAGGCAAAAATAATCTCTTTCACACTATGGTATGCACGAAATTTACTCTCTCTTTTTTGGGTGATGGGCGGCCAAGAAGACTAGAAGGAGCTTCTAGAAGCCTCTTCATTTGTTCATGACAACATAAGAAAAGCCCATTAAGAATTTTCAATAAAATTCTCATGAAATGAAATTAATCCACAAGACCCAATTAAACTAATTTGACCGAGTGACAATAAGTCATCAAATGACCTTGTCAAAAAATTTATCGACATTCATTTCATCCTATGTCCAAAAGGACAAAATACCCTTTTGACAATTTTCGTAAAACTTGTCTCGTTCTTGTTTTTGACTTAGCTTCTAGTTTAACTATTACTACTCGATGTGATTTGTGACAGTGACCTCATGGATCCAAATAAACAAAGCATGAGCTAAACACTTGGACTCAAAAGTTCACAAACCTTTTCCAAGTTTAGCTTAATCTCAACTGATTCCACTAAAGAGTTGACACTGAAAATCTCTAGGTTCAAATGAATTTATTTTCTACTCAAGAATTCAACCAAATTATGATGAGCGAATCCATTGAATATTATCTATGTTTACCCTTCATGAATATCATCATCTAGTCGAGATTTACAAAATTACCATTTTACCCTTCTAGCTGTTATTTCCTCAACTCCTTTGTCGCTTGTGAATAAGTTAGAAACAATGTATTGACGAGGAGACAACAAGTCACATTGTTTCATCCAAAAGAGTCAAGACTCAATTTGGACACTGGCCAGTTCATTTATTCACATTCCAAGGAACAAAGCATGAGGTGATATACATTGCATTTCAGCAATCTTGTACATGAATTCCATATCTATGAGAACTTCACAAAGTTACTCATGACATTCTCACAACTTAGTATATCACCCATAGGCCCTGCTAAGAATCACATAGTGAGTCCGAACTCCGACTTTCTCAAATGAGAATACGTAAGCTGTGAAATGGCATGTCTCATGTTAGGATTTTGGTAAGCACGATGCAATTCATACGTAGTGACTTCGAGACATAAGAGGTTAAATGGTTTGCTCTTATTTTGTCTCTAGAAGTGCACTGGTCAATTCAGTACCATCGGAAGATACCTAGAAGAACTATAGAGTCTCCAACTCTCAATGCCCTATAACCAGACATCATAGATTCTCCTAACAATCGTACTGAGGTCAATAGTCCTTTGACCCTTAGATTGCGAATATATCGTTTTAAGCAAACTACGAAGAGTTTGTTCATGCAAATCTACATTTGTCTCTTCGTAAGTTGTTAAGTTTGTTTATGGACTAAAGACTAAGGTTTTATCATAAAGCTTCAAACAGACAAGGAAGAATGAATGAACGTTTCAACTTTTTATTAATGAATAAGCAATTGCAAGCAAGAGTCTTTGTGAGACTTTATTACATCAAATGTACAAAATAAAGACTACAACTCTTCTTGTGGGCACCATTGACAACATTTGCAACAATAAAAATTGGATGTGGTTGAAATTTGGAGACCAAAAGAAGGTTTTTTGGGTGAGAGATTAAAATGAAATTATGGAGATTCTTTAAAATCTTATCATGAATCTCATTGGATAAAATTAAACCTTATCTCCTTCATGGAGTGATACCATTGCCAAGTCAATCACACCATAACACAGTTAACGAGCAAAAATAAAGAAAAGAAAGAAGAAAAAAAGAAAAGAAAGGAAAGAAGAAAAAAAAAATTCGGCCAATATTTCTACCGATCATCACCATCACCTTACCTTTTCTCTCTCCCCTTCCTTTCCTTCCCCGCCGCGCGCCATCACCCCGTGAGCTCTCTCCACCGTGCGCTCCAGCTGAGGAAGAAAGACGCCGGCTCGAGCTACGGTGGCACCGGACCGAGAGAAAACGTCGGGAAGGAAGTGAGAACTCACTAAGGAAGCTTGAATTCGTGGTTTGAGGTGAGAAAACCTTCTTTTCATGTTGAATTTCGTTTCTAGGGTTCAAGCTCAAATTTGGGGGTTTTGCTTTGGTGATGGATTTCGGAGAAATTATTGTGTTTAATTTGTTATTAGACTCGGTTGATGATGTGTATGGTGTGGATTTGATGTTTGAGCAAGGTTTTCTTGGATTGAATTTTTTGGACGAATCTGAGAGTAAACGGACGTGGACAATCCGATATACTCTGATATTATTTATGTTGATATTTTTCCTGGATAGTAGACGTTATGGGCTATCTAAAATGACGAAGAACGTGTAAATCCACTGAGGATTTAGTTATCAATTTTAGAAGTTGGTGTTCAAAAGTTGTGATTTCGAAATTTGCAGAACGGAAATCGGGAATTAGGGACTGTTTTTTGGCATAGTATTCCTAGATAGTAGACGTTATAATATGTAGCTTTCTAACGACATATTATAAGCCATGTTTTTATTGTTGCAAATACGTCCCACGCATATAATTATGTATTTAAATCCATAGTTAAATGGATTATAATTATATGATGTAAAACAAGAATATTCTCGTTTAATTTCGTTTAATTTAAATATATTCAAGGTGTCTCGAAAATAATTCTCATTCTTGAGAATTTATTATATAAATTAATTTTCGGAATGTTACTTCGAAAAATTAATTTATACTCAAATCAACCCGAGATTATATTTATTTATTTCCGAGATTTCTCACCACTTGATCATAATTTAAATTAATTCGATAAATCCATTGGACCATAAATTCCTCGAAAATTCATTTGCAACAACAGAGCTCGTTTATTTATTTAAATTTTACAAATCGAGCAAGACAAAAGTTTATACTTTACAGTCCCTACCCTCTTAAAAGAGTTTCGTCCTCGCAACTTAGAGCAAAGCTGGGTATTTCTTTTCCATCTCGCTCTCGAGCTCCCAGGTGGCTTCTTTTACGGCATGTCTTTTCCACAACACCTTGACCAGGTGAATAGTCTTATTCCTAAAGACTTTCTCCTTTCGTTCAAGGATTGCGACAGCCGGTTCCTCATATCTGACATCAGGAGAGATATCCACTTCTTGATCCCGTAGTACATGTGAATGATCAGACACGTACTTTCGCAACATTGATACATGAAAGACGTCATGGAGATTTGACATGGACGACGGCAAGGCCAGACGATACGCTGTCTTGCCTACGCGTTCAAGAATCTCAAAAGGTCTAACATATCTTGGTCTTAGCTTCCCTTTTTTCCCGAATCTCATCACCCCTTGCATCGGTGAGACTTTTAGGAAGACTTTCTCTCCTGCCTCAAATTCTAGAGGTCTTTTACGCTTATCTGTGTAGATCTTCTTACGACTTTGTGCTGTCTTCATCCGGACTTGAATTTTCTTGATTGCTTCGGTGGTCTGCTCGAGCAATTCAGGCCCGATGAACTTGCTCTCACCAGCTTCATCCCAATGAACTGGATAGCGACACTTTCGCCCATAAAGAGCTTCGTAAGGTGCCATCCCAATCTTCTGTTGATAACTGTTGTTGTACGAGAATTCGATCAAGGGAAGATAACGACTCCACGAGCCGTGGAACTCTAAAACACATGCTCGGAGCATGTCATCTAAGACTTGGATTGTGCGTTCACTCTAGCCGTCAGTTTGGGGATGAAATGCAGTGCTGAATTTCAGTCGCATCCCCAAATGATGTTGTAAACTCTTCCAAAATTTGGACATGAAATGAGCATCACGGTCAGAGACGATTGAGCTAGGAACTCCATGTAGGCGTACAGTCTCCTTAATGTAGAGCTCAGCAAGTTTATCCACGGTGTGAGTGGTCTTTATAGGTAGAAAATGAGCTGATTTGGTCAATTTGTCAACAATAACCCAAACTGAATCTGACCAGTGTGGTTTTAGGAAAACCAGACACGAGATCCATCGTTATTTGTTCCCATTTCCATTGCGGAATCTCTAATGGTTGTAACGTTCCCGTGGGTTTTTGGTGTTCCGCCTTAATTTGTTGACAAGTAAGACATCTTTGAACAAATTAATCTACATCTTTCTTTAGACTTTTTTCAAGTCATGATACATCTTTGTCACACCTAGATGTACAGAATATGGTGTTCCATGAGCTTCTTCCATCTATTGTCTCTTGATCTCCTCGTTGGACGATATACAAATTTTGCCGTTCCACCTCAAAATTTCCTTCTCATCCAGCTTAAATTCACCTTCTGCGCCTCAAACATCTTCCCAAGAAGATACTCGTCCGCATATTGACCATCCTTGATCTGTTCCAGCAACATGGACGTACGCTGAGAGCAACTAATCTTCCAATGATCAGTCGAAGCTATAGCTGCTGAACATCATCTTTTAGTTGAAGAGATGTTTCAACCAAACTTGCTATGGACGCTACAGATTTGCGGCTAAGCGCATCTTCGACTTTATTTGCCTTACCAGGATGATAATGCAAATCAAATTCATATTCATTCAGAAGTTCCATCCAACGTCCTTGACGCATGTTCAACTCTTTCTGAGTAAAGAGATATTTCAGCGTCTTATGGTCCGTATAGATGTCGTAATGAAACTTCATACAAATAATGTGTCCATATCTTCCGCGCAAAAACAACAGCTGTAAGTTCTAGATCGTGTGTAGGGTACCGAGTCTCATAATCCTTCAGCTGTCGAGAGGCATCTGCGATGACTTTCCCATGCTGCATCAGTACTGCGCCTAAACCTTGCTTAGACGCATCACAGTAAATAGCAAATCCATCATCTCCCTGTGGAATTGTGAGCACTGGCGTTGTTGTCAGCCGATTTTTAAATTCTTGAAAGCCTTTCTCACACGTCTCGAACTAGATAAACTTTTGTGCTTCACGAGTCAATTGGGTCAGAGGCATCGCTAATTTAGAAAATCCCTCCACAAACTTTCTATAGTAGCGTGCTAAGCCCAAGAAGCTTCTCACTTCACTGATGGTCTTCGGCTGAGTGACATTAAGTCATCAAATGAGCTTGTCAAAAAAATTTATTGACATTCATTTCATCCTATGTCCAAAAGGACAAAAATACCCTTTTTTGACAATTTTCGTAAACTTGTATCGTTCTTGTTTTGACTTAGCTTCTAGTTTAACTATTCCTACTCGATGTGATTTGTGACAGTGACCTCATGGATCCAAATGAACAAAGCTTGAGCCAAACACTTGGACTAAAAAGTTCACAAACTTTTTCCAAGTTTAGCTTAATGTCAACTGACTCCACTAAAGAGTTGACACTGAAAATCTCTCGGTTGAAATGAATTTATTTTCTACTCAAGAATTCAAAAAAATTATGGTGAGCAGATCCACTGAATATTATCTATGTTTACCCCTCATGAATATCATCAGCTGATCGGGATTTACAAAATTACCATTTTACCCTTCTAGCTGTTATTTCCTCAACTCCTTTGTCGCTTGTGAATAAGTTAGAAACAATGTATTGACGAGGAGCTAACAAGTCACATTGTTTCATCCAAAAGAGTCAAGACTCAATTTGGACACTGGTCAGTTTATTTATTCACATTCCAAGGAACAAAGCATGAGGTGATATACATTGCATTTCAGCAATCTTGTACATGAATTCTATATCTATGAGAACTTCACAAAGTTACTCATGACATTCTCACAACTTAGTATTTCACCAATAGGCCCTGTTAAGAATCACATAGTGAGTCCGAACTCTGACTTTCTCAAATGAGAATACGTAAGCTATGAAATGGCATGTCTCATGTTAGGATTTTGGTAAGCACGATGCAATTCATACGTAGTGACTTCGAGACATAAGAGATTAAATGGTTTGCTCTTATTTTGTCTCTAGAAGTGCACTGGTCAATTCAGTACCTTTGGAAGATACCTAGAAGAACTATTGAGTCTCCAACTCTCAATGCCCTATAACCAGACATCATAGATTCTCCTAACAATCGTACTGAGGTCAATAGTCCTTTGACCCCTAGATTGCAAATATATCGTTTTAAGAAAACTACGAAGAGTTTGTTCATGCAAATCTACATTTGTCTCTTCGTAAGTTGTTAAGTTTGTTTATGGACTAAAGACTAAGGTTTTATCATAAAGCTTCAAACAGACAAGGAAGAATGAATTAACGTTTCAACTTTTTATTTTATGAATAAGAAATTACAAGCAAGAGTCTTTGTGAGACTTTATTACATCAAATGTACAAAATAAAGACTACAACTCTTCTTGCAGGCACCATTGACAACATTTGCAACAATAAAAATTGGATGTGGTGGAAATTTGGAGACCAAAAGAAGGTTTTTTGGGTGAGAGATTAAAATGAAACTATGGAGATTCTTTAAAATCTTATCATGAATCTCATTGGATAAAATTAAACCTCATCTCCTTCATGGAGTGATACCATTGCCAAGTCAATCACACCATAACACAGCTAACGAGCAAGAAATAAAGAAAAGAAAGAAGAAAGAAAGAAAAGAAAGGAAAGAAGAAAAAAAAATTCGGCCAATATTTCTACCGATCATCACCATCACCTTACCTTTTCTCTATCCCCTTCCTTTCCTTCCCCGCCGCCCGCCATCACCCCGTGAGCTCACTCCACCGTGCGCTCCAGCTGAGGAAGAAAGATGCCGCCGCGAGCTACGGTGGCACCAGACCGAGAGAAAACGTCGGGAAGGAAGTGAGAACTCACTAAGGAAACTTGAATTCGTGGTTTGAGGTGAGAAAACCTTCTTTTCATGTTGAATTTCGTTTCTAGGGTTCAAGCTCAAATTTGGGGGTTTTTCTTTGGTGATGGATTTCGGAGAAATTATTGTGTTTAATTTGTTATTAGACTCGGTTGATGATGTGTATGGTGTGGATTTGATGTTTGAGCAAGGTTTTCTTGGATTGAATTTTTTGGACGAATCTGAGAGTAAACGGACGTGGACAGTCCGATATACTCTGATATTATTTATGTTGATATTTTTCTGGATAGTAGACGTTATGGGATATCTAAAATGACCAAGAACGTGTAAATCCACTGAGTATTGATTTAGTTATGAATTTTCGAAGTTGGTGTTCAAAAGCTGTGATTTTGAAATTTGCAGAACGGAAATCGGGAATTACGGACTGTTTTTTGGCATAGTATTCCTAGATAGTAGACGTTATAATATGTAGATTTCTAACGACATATTATAAGCCATGTTTTTATTGTTGCAAATACGTCCCACGCTTATAATTATTTATTTAAATCCATAGTTAAATGGATTATAATTATATGATGTAAAACAAGAATTTTCTCGTTTAATTTCGATTAATTTAAATATATTCAAGGTGTCTCAAAAATAATTCTCATTCTTGAGAATTTATTATATATATATATATAGATAGAGAGAGAGAGAGAGAGAGAGAGAGAGAGAGAGAGAGATAGAGTCATGACCGAAGGCCCCATCGACTTACCAGTCACCTTTAGGATTCCCAGGGAGATCGAGGTTGTCCACACGATCTATTTCCTAGTGGTTGACCGGCCATCGTTGTACAACATTATCATTGGGAGGCCCACACTTAATAGATTAAAGGTGATCACGTCCACCTATCACCTACTGGTGAAATTATCCATTAAAAATGGAATCGAGACTACGGTTGGCAATGAGGCCCAGGCCAGGATTTGCTACATCCAAGGGATCAACGACAAAACTACCAAATTTTTTTTAATACAATCTTCAGACTTGAAGACTATTATTCATGCGATGCTAAAACATGCTACACCAAAATCGAGAAGCTATCTCTGGCTCTCGTAATGGTAGCCAAGAATTTGCGTCCTTATCGCGGTCTGAACTCAGCACCCGATCAGTAAAACTCTTCTAAAAAGGATCATCGTCTCGCATAGATGACCTCATGGAAGAATTCTCCTATACTCCCAACATGGGAAGAGTGGAAGACAAGACAACCAATGACTGGCTGGTTTGAAAAAGAAAGGTTGACCCGATGGGCCCCGTTTGAGAATTGCACGTAGCTAGAGCATCCAATACTCGGAGGGCTGTCTTCGGTATCATACTAACTAATCTAGATGGGAAAAAGTAGCGGTACGCCCTCCACTACAGATTCCATGCATCCAACAACGAGACAATATACGAAGCCCTGATCATCGGGCTGGAGTTAGCATAAAAATTCTAAACCAAAAACCTACGAATACACTGCGAGTCGCAATTGATCGTCAACTAGGTTGAAGGCGACTATGTGGCCAAGGATCCCAATATGATCGCCTACTCAAAGAAGATGTATTCAAAACTCAATGCCTTCTCTTAGCTCGAGTTCATCCAGATCTCGAGACAATGAAAATTTGAGGCTGACGCTCTTGCTCGCCTCAGGTCCGGCATCGATGAAGAAGGCTTGGGGACTATCCGAATTGAATCATTACCATAATCGTCCGTCTCACGAGAAGAAGTTGGAGTTATTGAAGATACACCTCGGATGAGCCCAATAACAGAATTCCTACAAAGAGAAAGACTCCCCAAAGACCACAAAGAAGGCAAAAAATTGAGAGCCTTAGCATCCAAGTACACTCTTAGAGATGACGTACCTTATGAGTCGAGTCGACCAAGATCCTCTGCGAAATCCATGAAGGCATCTGCAGGAAGTACACCACGGGATACTCTTTCGACCTAAAACTTTTAAGGAAGGCTATTTTTGGCCGACCATAAGAAAGATGCCTACGAATAGTCTAAGAAGTGAGGCAAATCTCAACGCTTCTCCCATATGCTGAGGCAGTCGCCAAAACCATTATGCTCCATCATTGTCCCACGACCGTTTACCAAATGGTGCGTGGAAATCATTGGAAAGGTCCTGAGACTCCAAAGCAGTACAAATACGATAATGTAGCCATCAACTACTTCACCAAATGGGTGAAGGCTTATCCGCTAGCCAAGATCACCGAGGAAAACATGACGAGCTTTATCTGGAAGAACATCATTTTCTGACAAAGAATCTCAGATGCGAGTATGACCGATAATGGAACACAATTCGACAACTCACTAGTGCGAGATATATGTGCTCAACTCAAAATCAGTAAGACATTCTCCTCGTTGCGTCATCCACATGCCAATGGCGAAGTCGAAGCGGTCAACAAGAAGATAAAGAGAAAAACCTCAAGAAAAATCTTTAAGAAAAGAAAGCCGCCTAGGCCGAAGAACTACCATTCATCCTGTGGGCTTATCAGAAGACCATCCAGAATGCATCCAAAGAAACCTCATTCTCCCTCACATACGAGATCGAAGCTGTGGTTTTGATTGAGTCTGAGATTACCACATTCCGAGTTGAGACTATCAACCATAAAAACAACGATGAAGCCATGCTCCTCAAGTTAGACTTTATCGATGAAAAGAGGTTCGATGCACTTAATCGACTCGCTGCACAAAAGCGCAAAATCGAAAAGTACAACTCCAAAATTAAGAGGCAAAGTTTCACAATCAGAAGCCTTGTACTCAAGCAAGTGTTTTAGAATAGCCAAGTACAAGGCGCTGACGTCTTTGGCCCAGACTGGGAAGGACCATACATGATCTGCCAAGTGATCCATGATGGAATCTACTATATCGAATACACGGACGAGATTCCAATTCGTAACCCTTGGAATGCGGAATATTTGAGGTAGTACTACCAATAACTAGCACTCCTCCCATTTTATTGCTTTATTTTTACCAAAATTCAATAAGGCCCATGAGCCAATGTTTTAGGATTTCAAAAAATTTCGCAATATCAATAAAATTCAGTTTTTTTCATTCAAAAAGTCTACCTTATCAAAGTTTTTTAGTCATCAAGACAACGCTTATAAACACAAAAACTTAAAGGCTAGTGACATGCAAGTAGATCCTCAAGAAAACTCACCCCAACAAAACAAAAATGCAAAGAGCGTATCCAAGCACTTAAGTCTCCACCCCAGACACAAACATCAACAAGGATTTGAGTTAAATGATGGTTCGATACCAAAAGGCTACACCCTTAAAGTTGTTGCGAATATTTTCGCACACGCAAGTGCACGTGGTCGCAATAGTAATAAATCGTAAGAACGAGTCGATCCCTCGAGGATTAGCTAAATAGGGAATCCGATACTCACAAGCTAATATAGAACTAAATATAGTTGATTGGATTATTGTCACAAAATTTAACTAACATGTCACAAAAATTAAATAACTAGATGCACAAAAATTCTATTGGATAAAGGGAAGGACTATGGTTCACGGGTTCACAAAACAACTTGGATTCGCTGAATTAAGAAAAGAAACAAGCTATTGAGATTCACACTTTTCACTACTCATACTTACTTTGATAGAATTGATAGATCTCTCTCAAGCATCTAACAACCTAAATCGATACCGGAATATCATCTATCAATCTCAACTCCTAACAAGCACGGCTGGCATAAAAACAAGAGTATTCTCACGAGTCTAGAACAACCTAGCTATATCTAGCCTAGGAATGAATTCTAGTAATCCACACAAAAACACAACAACCTAATCTTTCTCAAGCATTAGAATTGAATCATAAAACAAGCATGAGTTCATGACATTCATACAAGCATTAAGCATAGTTATGGATTAAGCAAAAGTGATGAGAAAAACAACAACCTAACAATTCTAATATCGTGAATCCTACATCGTAATGAACCCGCTACACCATAGCCCTACATGAGACTAGTTTATATTAATAACCATGACAATAAAAATACTTAAAGAAGAACACATGAACAACACATCAAGAAACATCATAAGCATATGGAGAACTTGAATTAAAAATATAAGAGTTTAGAGAATAGAACACTTTGATTGGGATTGTAGCAAAAATGATGGAACTCTGCAGCTCTCTCCTTCTCTTCAAATTGAAGCCACAAGTATGAACAAGTCTGGAAATTTTTTTGGAAAAATTATCAAAAAACTAAGGAAAAGAAAAGATGTTCTTGATAGAGTCTAAATTCTCTCTTCCATGCATGCCTTCTTCTGAATAGATTTGTCTTTTTAAGGTTGAATGGGTTTGTTTTCGGAGCAATCTAAGCCTTCCAATCTCATCCAATGGCTGAAAAGCGCTAAAAAAAATTTGAAGTTCACGAAGTCTGTCAGGATGACCGCGCGCCGCGCGGTCCTTCATTTCACTTCCGCGCGGTTCGCGCGTAAGACTCTGTGGCTTTTGCTGCAGAATTCCCACTCCGCGCGGCGCGCGAAACGGACCTCGCGGCGCGCGGAGTTGTCAAAAATGTTTTTGACGTTTCTTTTCTTCGTTTTTGCTCCGTTTTGACTCCGATTAGCTTATTTTTCCATATTGAGACTCCAAACACTAGTAAAACCCATATAGACCTGAAAATCCATCAAAAACACTCTAGAGATAATAAAAATCCTTGAGAACTCGTTGGATTCAAGCTCGGGAGATAGGAGTTTACGCGTGATTAACGCACCTATCAAATCCCCCCAAACTTAAACAGTGACTTGTCCTCAAGTAACAAAAGAAAATGAAACACACACGAATCAAAAGAAAAAGAAAGAAAGATGAACTATGTGGATAGAATTCTAATGCTCAAAAATCGCCTCAAACATTTGTCAATGCCTCAACTCAAATTTATATAGACATGAAAACCCACCTTTTCAAGTTTTTAAACCGACTACCAAATGTGAAAGCAATCATGTGAGCTCATGTCACCTTAGACCTATTTTACAATGCTTACCATCTCGTGAACTTTCGGAATCCTAGTCTCACAGTCTTTCCAACCGTCATCAAGAGAACACAAAATCGAAAATGAATAAGAATTAGTTTCAATTTGACACAACCATATGCCCCCTCTTCTCTCTACTAATGTGCACACCTCATTTCTAGCTCGTCAATTAGGTCTTAAAAGGCTTGTGACGTTCAAGGTAAGGTCAAAGGTATGGAAAGGAAATTTCAGTGGCTTGAACATCAACTTTAGCGACTCAAATCTCACCCAAAAATACAACCCTCACATGAAGTTCACTCACTCACCCATCCCTACGTTCTTGGCATCCAATTCCGCCCAACGAGAACGTTTTACTTAGTGCTTTTATTTCCCGTGTTTTTTTCCCCCCAAACTTTGACTCAACAAAAACAAACGACAAGTCTTTAAAAACATAGAACACCACGCCAACATAACACACATTTTTTTTTTTACATTTTTCTTTTTCTCTCTTTTATATATATATATATATATATATATATATATAACAATAAAATTAAAAAAAACTAATCACCGGCGTGGTGTCTAAAGGAATATAGAACACATAAAGACTAGTTGGAGAACATGTCATAAAATAGAAAAAAAATCACTCATATCACTCAAGAGTCGCTAAAGTCAATGGGGTTCTTTGTGGGATTTTCAAATTATCGGCTCGGTTTTTTTTTTTTTTTGACTAAGTATCGAGAATGGATAGTGTTTGGCCTTTTGTGAGTGCGTTCTAAAGGATAAACAAACATGGGTTGGTTTTTTGGCTTGACGGGCTATACCTAATGCCTAAATCATCCTTGCTAGATCAATGTGCATTTAATTTCGCTTTGATTAGAGATCGGAGAGGGTTCTAGTGTGTTTGGTGTTTTCTTTCAAACGATTGGCTAGACTACTCGTCAAGGTTTCCTAAGCTTCGAGACATACAAAATTTAGGTCTAGTTTTGGCAACAACCTAGCTCACTAAACTTCTTTTACACAAGGTAGCACATGGGTCTATTTTCACTATCTAAGATTGAAGATTTAATATCATTGGCTATCACAAGTGAATCATTGGCAGTTGAGCATAAATTCTACTAGAAACCACACAAAGAAGAAAAAAAAATTAAACTATCCGATTTATGTACAAACACACCCCGTAAGACACGAAAAACTTTTCCCCCCCTCCCCCCCCCCCAAACTTAGAACACACATTGCCCTCAATGTAAATAGAGTGGGAGAAAAGTACATACCTTGCGGGGGTGGTCGAACTCCCCTACTTGTTCTCGTCATACTCCTCATCCTCGTCATCGTTGTCATTGTTGTCATCGTCGGCTTCGGGAGGAACGTATTGGCTTGGCTCCCATCGATGATAGAAAGGATATGGCTCCATGAGGCGTTGTGGGTAGGCCAGGTAGACGGGGACATCGGGATAGACACCGGTACTTGCATCGGGAGGGGGGCTTAATATTGGTGTTGGTGAGATGTCCATTGGTTGTAGACACTCCGATGAAAGTCGTCCCGCTCTCGTTTGCGCTCACCCGAAATCGTTGAGGAAGCTCCCAAGCACGTTGGTCCGGTTACCGAGGGTGAGCACATTATCGTCGATGCGGCCCAATTGTTGCGCAAAGTTGTTCATCATGGCCATTAGATCTTGGTTCCCCGCCGGTGATCCTTTCGCTCGGCCCGGTGGCGGTGGCTGCTCGGCTGCTCGACGTCGGGCTCGTCAAAGATAGAGGCGTTGGGGCCCACTTGATAGCGGTCCGGGACGTCGATAAATCCCCAGCCGCGTGGGTGTGCTTGCCCATGCTTCCATTGCGGAAGCTTCAGAATCTTGTCCTCATTGATTGGGGCTTCAAGCTGTGCATGTTGCTCGGAGTTTGGAATTTTGAGCTTGGCATCGAGGAAGAGTTGCGTGATTAGCCCGCCGTGGCCAAGCGTGACATCGGTGTCACGTCTCGTGCAGAACAAGAATCTTTCTCGTAGGAGCCTCTCGATGTTGATCCCTTTTCCCGTAACGATGCACGCCAATAGAGCTAGTCGTTGATGGTCGAGTTGGTGCGGCCGCAAGTTTGGGAGAATTGAGGCACAAATGAAGTATTGCCACGCCTTGGCGACTCGGTTGATACTCGAGATCGGGAGGAAGCTTGGGACTAGTTGCCCGTGCACGGTGTTCGTCTTGTACGTGGCACCGGGGTAGGCAAGCAAACGGATCCACTCTTCCCATTGTTGTTGGATCGTGAGGTTGAAGTAGTCGTCATTCTCAGGCTCCGGGATGCCGAGATATGCGTTGAGAGCGGCCGGCGAGATGTTGACACTCACGTTCCGGACCTGAACTACATTGCCTTCCGTCCCCGAGAGATTGGCGTAGAATTCCCGTACTAATTTCGGTGAGGCCGGAGTAGTGATGTTGCACAAATTACCCCACCCAAGCGCCTCGATTTGAGCCACCATGTCTCCGCATTGTCGAGTGGGCTCTAGGGTGCGCTCGGGAATCAACCCCTTTTTGGAGATGACGTCCCACACGTCTCCCGCACCCTCGAGCAATGTCGATGGTCGAGGCAATGCGACTCCCGTTCGACGGACTCTCTTGGGTTGAGTACACGATGATGACGCTCGGTGCATCTACACAAATAAGCACGTAATAAGTGAACATTGTCGGAGATAATGCTTATATCAAGAACTTGTCTACCCCCCTCAAACACAAATTTCAAAATTCACATCTCAAAAATCTCTTTTCGTGCAAGTATTTTCACTCGGGTATTTCATCGAGCACCTAGTGTGCATGCCAATTTCAACAAAATACTTAAATTATGAACTCCCAAATGGAATTTCCACAACCTAACATGCATCAAAAACACCCTAGACCGTCCAAGCAACATGAATTCTCCAAAAAAAAATTTCGAATTTAGAAATTTTACCTTGTAATTCTTGGAGATGAGTGAAGGAATGAGGGTGAAATCAAGGAGAGAATCACAAAATTGCTGAATATGATGTGATATACACGTGATTACCTCTCTAAAAATGCTTTTGATTTTAAGAAAAAGTGAGATTTGGAGAGAAAATGGGTTAGGGATGAGAGAAAATTCGGAGAAGAAATGAGGGGGAAAAGATTTTTCACTTTTTTTAAAAGAGTGTTTTCGGGACCGCGCGCCGCGCGGTCCCAAAAAAAAAAAGGTTTCGCGCGTTCCGTACTTTAGACTCTGGACTTTGACGCGTCAAAATGGGCCTTGCGCCGTACGGTCCAAAAAAAATTTGCGCGCGCGGTCCGCGCGTAACACTCTGGAAAAATTCGTTGGGCTTTTTTTTCTTATTTTTTTATATAAACAAATAAATTAAAGAAAATCTTAACAAAATTAAATCAACGTAATGCAATGAAAGAAAACAGGGGTTGCCTCCCACGAAGCGCTTTAGTTAACGTCAATAGCTTGACGGGGTACCGATTTTCTCATGTGATGATGTCGAGGTACGCCACCGTTCTCTCATTGTCAAACACACCGCCATAGTACGGCTTCACTCGCTGCCCATTCACCATGAATCTCTCGCCACTTGCACTCTCGAGCTCGTACATGCAGGATGCGAATGTTTTCGTGATAGTGAACGGTCCGGACCATCTTGACTTGAGCTTTCCGGGAAAGAGTCTCAACCGGGAGTTGTATAGGAGGACTTGTTGTCCCGGGTTGATCTCTTTTGACACGATATGTTTGTCGTGCCATGCCTTCGTCTTCTCCTTGTAGATTCTCGCGTTCTCGAATGCCTCGTGTCGGAACTCGTCGAGTTCGTTGAGTTCAAGGAGTCTTTGTTTCCCGGCTGCCTCGTGGTCAAAGTTGAGAAACTTCATCGCCCACAACGCTCTATGCTCGAGCTCTACCGGAAGATGGCACGCCTTGCCATAGACTAGTTTGTAAGGGGACATACCGATGGGAGTTTTGAAGGATGTTCGGTACGCCCATAGAGCATCGTCGAGCTTGTGAGCCCAGTCCTTGCGCGAGCTTCCCACCGTCTTCTCTAATATCTTCTTTATCTCGCGGTTAGAGACTTCGGCTTGACCGTTGGATTGAGGGTGATACGCCAATGCCTTCCGGTGAGTGACACTATACTTTGCAAGGAGCGCAGCGAATTGACGATTGGAAAAGTGGGAGCCTCCGTCACTTATGATTGCTCGCGGTGTGCCATGGCATGTGAATATGTTGTGCTTGAGGAAGCAGAGCACTTCTTTCCCGTCGCTTGTTGGAGTAGCCTTTGCTTCCACCCATTTGGACACGTAATCAACCGCGAGTAGGATGTACTTGTTTCCATAGGAGGGTGGGAACGGTCCCATGAAGTCTATCCCCCAAACATCGAACGACTCTATCTCCATTATGTTCTTCAATGGCATCTCGTTCCGGTTTGAGATGTTTCCCGTCCGTTGGCATCGGTCGCACGACATGACGAAGTTACGGCAATCTCGGAAGAGGTTCGGCCAAAAGAAGCCGCTTTGAAGCACCTTAGCCGCCATACGATTGTGCCCGAAATGTCCTCCACACTCTAGAGAATGACAATGCTTGAGTATGGAGAGCATCTCGTCGTCGGGCACGCATCGGCGGACTATTGAATCCGCGCACTGCCGATAAAGGATCGACTCTTCCCAATAGTATCGTCGAACGTCGGAGAGGAATTTCTTCTTTTGGTGGTGGTTGTAGTCCGGAGGCATCTTGTTGCTCACCAAGAAGTTGATGATGTCGGCGTACCATGGTGTTGCCACCTTCTCCACTGCTAGCAATTTTTCATCTCGGAAATTGTCGTCGATAGGCACCTTTTGGTCGTGGATGTGGGTGAGATCTTCTAGGCGTGAGAGGTGGTCGGCTACGAGATTCTCCGTCCCTTTCTTGTCTTTGATCTCCACGTCAAATTCTTGGAGGAGGAGAATCCATCGAATGAGCCGTGGTTTTGCATCTTTCTTCGCCATCAAGTGTCGGATCGCCGCATGATCGGTGTAGACGATGGTCTTGTTGCCAATGACATACGGTCGGAATTTGTCAAAGGCAAAGACCACCGCAAGGAGCTCTTTCTTGGTGGTGGTGTAGTTGATTTGGGCATCGTTGAGGGTTCGGCTTGTGTAGTAGATTGTGTGGAAGGTTCTTCCTCTTCGCTGCCAAAGAACCGCACCTACGGCAAAATTGCTCGCATCGGTCATCATCTCGAACGGTTCGCTCCAATCGGGTGCCACTATCACCGGGGCGGTGCTCAACTTGTTCTTGAGCGTGATGAATGCCTCAATGCACTCGTTGGTGAAGATGAACTTTGCATCCTTCTCGAGGAGACCACAAAGAGGTTTTGTGATTTTCGAGAAGTCTTTGATGAACCTTTGGTAGAAGCCCGCATGCCCCAAGAAGCTCCGCACACCTTTGACCGAGATTGGTGGAGGTAGTTTCTCGATCGTGGCAATCTTTGCTCGGTCTACTTCCAGCCCTTGTGCGGAGACCCGATGGCCTAGAACAATCCCTTCTTTCACCATGAAATGGCATTTCTCCCAATTGAGCACGAGGTTGGCTTCCACGCACCGATCTAACACCTTAGACAAATTCTCGAGGCAAACGTCGTAAGTAGCACCGAAAACAGAGAAGTCGTCCATGAATACCTCTATAGTGCGCTCAAGCATGTCGGAGAAGTTGGCCATCCTGCACCTTTGGAAGGTAGCCGGTGCATTGCATATGCCGAAGGGCATTCGCCGGAAAGCAAATGTGCCGTAAGGACACTTGAATGTTGTCTTCTCATGATCTTCGGGGGCGATGGCAATTTGGTTGTATCCGGAGTAGCGGTCGAGGAAGCAATAGTATTCGTGGCCTGCAAGGCGGTCAAGCATTTGGTCGATGAAGGGAAAAGGAAAGTGATCTTTCCGGGTGGCGGTGTTGAGCTTGCGGTAGTCCATGCAGATTCGGAAGCCGGTGACGGTGTGAGTCGGGATAAGTTCGTTGTTGTCGTTTCGAATCACCGTCATTCCACCTTTCTTTGGAACGCATTGGACCGAGCTAACCCACGAGCTGTCGGATATTGGGTAGATTACTCCGGCATTGAGCCACTTCAATATCTCTTTGCGCACCACCTCCTTCATTGCCGGGTTGAGCCTTCGTTGACGTTCAATGGAGGGACGGGCGTTGTCTTCCATGAGGATGCGATGCGTGCAAAAAGATGGACTAATTCCTTTAATGTCAGAAAGAGTCCATCCAATTGCCGGCATATAGGATCGCAACACTCGCAGCAACTTGTCTTCTTGCTCGCCGGTGAGGTGGTCGGATATGATGACCGGGAGAGTCTTCTCAGCTCCAAGGAAGGCGTAGCGGAGGTTAGAAGGCAGCTCCATGAGCTCGATCTACGGAGGCTCCTCCATGGATGGTTTGCGTGGCTTCGGGCTTTCTCCTAGCTCCTCGAAATACTTCCTTCTATTGGGCTCGAACCCATCCATGTAATTCGCGTATTCTAAGGCTGCACAAGTAAAAATTTCGTTAGCGGAATCACACGAGTTAAGAAGACATACCTCAAGGGGCTCATCCGAGCGGCAAGAATGGTCGTCAATGACCGCATAACAAAAATCGACCCGGAATATATCGTCGCTTTCTTTCGGGTATTTCATGGTTTTGAAGACGTTGAAGACGACTTCCTCATCTTGTACCCTTAACTTGAGTTCGCCTTTTTGGACATCGATCAAGGCTCCTCCGGTAGCTAGGAATGGCCTTCCCAATATGATAGGGATATTTGTGTCTTCCTCCATGTCTAGCACCACAAAATCAGCGGGGAAGATGAACTTATCCACCTTGACAAGGACGTCTTCGATGATGCCTCTTGGGTACTTGATGGATCGGTCCGCCATTTGGAGTGTCACTCGCGTGGATTTCACTTCTCCAATGCCAAGCTTTTGAAAGATGGAGAATGGCATGAGGTTGATGCTAGCTCCTAAATCACACAACGCCTTTTAGAAGTAGAGGTCCCCTATGGCGCATGGTACGGTGAAACTTCCCGGATCTTTCATTTTTGGTGGAAGCTTTCTTTGGATTATAGCACTGCACTTCTTGGAAAGTGTGATTGTGCTACAATCGTCGACCCGACGCCTATTGGAGAGGATGTCTTTCATGAACTTCGCATAGCTCGGCATTTGTAAGATGGTGTCGGCGAACAGAATGTTGACTCGGAGTTGTTTGAGCATCTCAACAAACCGCCCGAATTGCTCGTCGAGCTTGTTGTTCTTGAGCCGTTGAAGAAATGGCACGGGGCCGTGCAAGGGAGTCGAGGAGGTAGGCATGGGCTGTGGTGGTGTTGATGATGATGCACCGTCTCCTTCTTTTTCCTTCTCCTTGTTTGAGTTCTCAAGCACTAACCCCCTGCGAAGAGTGATTGCGTTGCATTGGTCCTTCGAGTTGACGTTGGTGTTGCTTGGAAGGTTCCCTTGTGGTCTATTGCTTTGAGCTTGAGCAATTTGACCCACTTGTGTTTCAATGTTCCGGATCAACGCAATTTGATTTTGAAGCGCGGTTTCTAGATTTTGCATGATTGCCGTTGTCCTATTCATGAATGCGTGGAACATGTCATTAGGCTCGATCTTGGGCGTGGGCTGAATTGGTTGTTGTTGAGGTTGGAACCCCCGTTGTTGTTGTGGCTGCCCTTGATTTTGGTTGTGGTACGCTGGTGAAGGTCGATTGTCCCCGAACCCTTGTTGTTGTTGTTGAGGTCCTCTCCATCCTTGATTGTTGTAATTGTTGTTTCGACCTCCATTGTTGTAGTTGTTGTTGGCGTTGTGATATTGGCCCCGGTTATTGTAGTTGTTGACGTAGTTGGCTTGCTCGGCATGTACGTCATTGGCTTGAGGGCAATCGTCGGTGAAGTGTGCCCCATTACACCAAAAACATGGCTCCGGTGTGGCTTGTGTGACCTTGGCTGCCACTTTCATCTCTTTGAGCTGTTTGTTAAGCTCCGCCATTTGTGCTAGCACTTCTTTCAACTATTCCGATTTGTCTCCGGTTGTGGTAGCGTGTGCTGTCACGGGACCGGCCTTCATGAGTCTTCTCTCTACCGGGCATTGCTCGTTGGAACGCGCCAATTCTTCAAGTAAGTCATGGAATTCCGATGGCGTCTTAGTTAGCACCGTGCCTCCCGCTGCGGTGTTAACTAAGGTCTTTATCGAGGTGAGGAGACCATAGTAGAATGTTTGGAGTAGGTCCGGCAAGGCTATCCCATGGTGAGGGCATTTCCTCATCATTTCTTTAAAGCGTGCCCACGCCTCATGCAAGGACTCCCCCTCCCATTGCCCGAAACTGTGGATCGCATTCTTCAAACGGGCTGTCTTCTCGATTGGGAAGAACTTTGCAAGGAATTTGGCACAAAGTTCCTCCGAAGTGGTGATGGAGTCGGCGGGCAAGGATTGCAGCCAAATCTTTGCTCAGTCGCGAAGGGAAGATGAGAACAAGCGGAGTCGGATTGCATCGACACTTATGTTCTGGATGTGGAATGTGCCGTATCGCTCGTTGAAGTTGGCGAGGTGCTCGTTCGGGTCTTCGGTAGGGCCTCCAGCGAATTGGTTTTGTTGAATCATTTTGATCATCCCAGTTTTGATATCGAAGCCCCGGTTCTCAATGGCTGGACTAACAATGGCCGGACGATACCCATTTGTGGTAGGTAGGACGTAGTCGAGAAGAGGTCGCTCCTCGGCCATTGTTGCTCCCTCGATCCTTTGTTGTTTTTCCTTCCGGTTTCGTTTGCACGTCTTTTAGATTTCGGGATCGATCGGTAGGAGGCTTGATTCACCGTCTTTTCGCATACACCTTCACAAGTAAACACGAAAATATATGAGAAAACAAAAATAAAGAAAGTTCAAATAAAAGTTTATAAGTCGAATTGCAATTTAAAACTAATCCCCGGCAAAGGCGCCAAAAACTTGTTGCGAAAATTATCCTACAGGCAAGTGCACGTGGTCGCAATAGTAATAAATCGTAAGAACGAGTCGATCCCTCGAGGATTAGCTAAATAGGGAATCCGATACTCACAAGCTAATATAGAACTAAATATAGTTGATTGGATTGTTGTCACAAAATTTAACTAACATGTCACGAAATTAAATAACTAGATGCACAAAAATTCTATTGGATAAAGGGAAGGACTATGGTTCACGGGTTCACAAAACAACTTGGATTCGCTGAATTAAGAAAAGAAACAAGTTATTGAGATTCACACATTTCACTACTCATACTTACTCTGATAGAATTGATAGATCTCTCTCAAGCATCTAACAACCTAAACCGATACCGGAATATCATCTATCAATCTCAACTCCTAACAAGCACGGCTAGCATAAAAACAAGAGTATTCTCACGAGTCTAGAACAACCTAGCTATATCTAGCTTAGGAATGAATTCTAGTAATCCACACAAAAACAAAACAACCTAATCTTTCTCAAGCATCAGAATTGAATCATAAAACAAGCATGAGTTCATGACATTCATACAAGCATTAAGCATAGTTATGGATTAAGCAAAAGTGATGAGAAAAACAACAACCTAACAATTCTAATATCGTGAATCCTACATCGTAATGAACCCGCTACACCATAGCCCTACATGAGACTAGTTTATATTAATAACCATGACAATAAAAATACTTAAAGAAGAACACAAGAACAACACATCAAGAAACATCATAAGCATATGGAGAACTTGAATTAAAAATATAAGAGTTTAGAGAATAGAACACTTTGATTGGGATTGTAGCAAAAATGATGGAACTCTGCAGCTCTCTCCTTCTCTTCAAATTGGAGCCACAAGTATGAATAAGTCTGGAAATATTTTTGGAAAAATTATCGAAAAACTAAGGAAAAGAAAAGATGTTCTTGATAGAGTCTAAATTCTCTCTTCCATGCATGCCTTTTTCTGAATAGATTTGTCTTTTTAAGGTTGAATGGGTTTGTTTTCGGAGCAATCTAAGCCTTCCAATCTCATCCAATGGCTGAAAAGCGCTAAAAAAAATTTGAAGTTCACGAAGTCTGTCAGGATGACCGCGCGCCGCGCGGTCCTTCATTTCACTTCCGCGCGGTTCGCGCGTAAGACTCTATGGGTTTTGCTGCAGAATTCCCACTCCGTGCGGGGTGCGAAATGGACCTCGTGGCGCGCGGAGTTGTCAAAAACGTTTTTGACGTTTCTTTTCTTCATTTTTGCTCCGTTTTGACTCCGATTAGCTTATTTTTCCATAATGAGACTCCAAACACTAGTAAAACCCATATAGACCTGAAAATCCATCAAAAACACTCTAGAGATAATAAAAATCCTTGAGAACTCGTTGGATTCAAGCTCGGGAGATAGGAGTTTACGCGTGATTAACGCACCTATCAAAAGTCCTCACTAACGACGCACCAAACACGCCCATAACGGCGCATATAAGCCATCACTAATGACGCTTTAAAAAATGCTCCTAATGGCTCGCCAAAGCCGTCACTAACGAGGTACCAAAGATCCCCCTAATGGCGCACCATAAGCCATCAATAAGGACGCACCTAAGACACTCCTAACGGCGCATCAAACGGCCATACATGGGGTAACCTAAGATGCCCCTTACGGAGCATCAAAACTACCATACATGGCGCAACCTAAGATGCCCCTAATGGTGTACCAAAGCCATCATACACGGCGCACCTTAAGTGCTCCCCTGAGACGCACCCTAAGCTGCAACACACGTCACATCCAAGTTGCTATACTTGGCAAACTTCAAGCCGTTCCTCGAGACGACATAAGTCACCCTATTTGCAGTACTTCAAAGACACCCTCTAAGGTGCATCAAAGCCATCTTACACAACGCATTAGGTCTTTATATATGCGCGACCCGGTCAAAGACACCAAAAATGGCGAGTGCACTTTTGCAACACTATGATACACCTATCCCAAACTGAAGATGCGACACGCTCATTTGGGAACAAGGATATGAACCATAAAACGGTTTTTATGCCAAAGGCAAAGGCGACATGCCCAACCAATCGTTGAAAGCAACATCTTTGGTCTAACCCACGCAAAGGCAAGCATGCGAAAGAAACAGTACAATTGCTAAAGGGAATAAGAACCGAATCCCACCAAGGGAGGAAGACTTTCCAAAACCATTGGCAAGGAAACGTGTCACCAAAATACGCTACAGCTAATCGGGATAAAGAGCACACATCAAAGATTAAGACGGCAAAACTTGTTCAAAGATCGACAAATAGATAGCATTCGAACTAGAAAAGCTAGAATATCTCATATAGATAAAAGGAGGAACTACTCCAAAATTCCTACAAAGCAAGTGCTAAGACAAGTGCGCTGAAAAGGAAAAACTCCTTGAAAGAAGGCGCTAAGACGAGTGCAATGAAAGAGAAAATCCTAAGAAAGGATTGCGCTAAAAACTTACGCGAAAGAAAAATCGACTACTTAAAGTCGATCAACTCATCCTCTTCGCCATCTGGAGGGTCAAGATCAGCGCCATCTAGTAGAGGGAGCATAGAGTTGAAGAAGGCGAACGTTACCCCGAGAGATATCCTCGGTCGTGGTAGCATCTCGACACTCCACCACTGCAGCACACTGTGCCTCCTCGACCTGATGTTGAAATCGTGTTGTAGGTCGAATGCAAGTTGTGCCACCTCGGCTTTCTCCTGGGCATGCCAAACGGCTTTCTCCTCAAGAGAGTCGCGCTCGCACGCTTTCTGAACACGTGCAGCCCTTACTTGTTGTGACTTGGCCCTCCACGATGTCCACCTTCTCTGTCTAAGTGTCAAACTACTGCCTAAGGTCCTGCACCTCGCTGTAAAAAACCTCCACCATTCGGGCCGCCTCTTCGGAAGCCTTATGCTCCACAGACAGCTCGCTCACCATCTTTGGGACTGATGACTAAGCACGATCGCACAAGTCATGGATGACTCCAAAATCCACGCGAGTCTACTGAAGTTTCTTGCGAAGTCTCCAAGGCTCCACCCTTGAGTACGGATCTATCTCGTTCCGAGTTAGCTCAGATTTCGTTTGAGCCAACTCCTCCTAGACTAGTCTTATACAGAGAATAAATTCGAGAAAGATCTTTTCACATTGCATAGCACATCCCAGTACCTAAAAGTGATCAAAGGCACGAGTTAACAACACGCGGCTCACATCAAAGCAGTAACATAAAGAAAGAATGGAACTTACCTTCTAGGCGTCGACTACGCCATTTTGAAAGACCTCTATACTTTCAGAAGAGATTACAAAAGTCCTTGAGAGCATTTTCCTTTGGCCTCCATCATAACCATGAAGTGCACCATGCTTCGAGTCCGAAGGGGCATTCGGAGACACCAAAGTTGACACCCACTTTAGAGAAGCACGAAGGTCAAGTTCGACCGAGCAATTGGCCGCAGAGCTTTCACGACCAGCGCGCGTTGCAATACGAGAAAGAATCACTGCTAAGGCATTCAAGTCTTGAGAAGACTTCACCAGGTTCGCCCAAGCCATCTCTCTGCACGAGGAATCTACAAAGAGACCAAGATCTAAACACTAATCAAAGACACAAAGTCGCACAAAACAATGGCAAAAATACCTGGAAAACCGGGACTCATGGGAGATGAAGTAGCACAAGGAACTTCCTCCGCTAGTGGAACGCTCTCAAGGACATGAGGAAAAGACATGAACCACCCACTCGATGCCATCAAGTCCGTCGAGGGGAAGCGTTCACCCGCTTTTTTTGGCATCCTGCATGCCTCGTATCGCCTCTACGAACCTGAGAATATTTGCCCCAGAGCCGGCAGAAAAACCGGCCAAGGGGCAAAACTAGAGTGGCTCCGCTCCAAATGTCTCAATTGAGATCCACAGCCTTCCTGATAGTGGTCTTAGTATCAATGATCAGCTTGGCGTTACGATGGTGACGAGCCATGTGAAACCCAGGCTAACTTGGCATCGAAAAAACCGTGATGAGACTGCAAAAGTCATCCAAGGCCATGGCACGCTTCGTCTGGCTATGCGACTCCATGTTGAAACTCGTAATTAGGCGATAGAAATTCGGGCGCATCTAACTAGCATGCACCCTTACCGCGCGAAGTGCTCCTGGACGATGGGTGGAACCCACACTGAAGACTCGCCACATTCATCGCGGCTAAACCACACCTCGAGAAGAAAGGTTAATATTTCGAAAGCGGATGGAGAAACGGATATCTAATTGAGCTTTGATTATCGATCTTCGCGCAATCGAAGCCCTCCGGAGAAGCAAAGCCCTCGATTAGATACCACTCTGTCTTCTCCAAGCACCAAGTCAATGCATAAGCCTCCATGTCCTAGACCTCAGAACGAGTACACCTCGACACTACGTAAGAGTTGTTGCCCTCTATGACGGCCGAGATAGCCGTCATTGTCTCTCCCGAACATTCTGTGGTAGGACCTTCGTCCCCTGACAAGTCTACGAGTCGTCAACAAGTTAGTCTACGAGTCGTCAACAAGTTCCTTCGACTCCAGCCCAAAGACATCATCAAAGTAGATCTCATCATGAATAGACTCGGAAGTTATCAACAAGTTCCACACATAGTTTTCTCTCAAGATTACTCGATTCTAGAGTTTTGAAACACTGCCAAGGACCCTCCACACTCCATTTCCTCTATCGAGCATACAATATTTCTAAATATTCACTAACGAATATCGGCCCTCCCCCTCACATTACAATGAGACTGATGTTGAGCGTCAGAGTATGGGTCAGAGGCACTGCCTCTGCGCCGCTCTAAGCTTGGTTTCTCGTTTTCTTATTCTCAGATCTCCGCGATCAGCAAAGAATACCTTCGAGCTAGAGGAACGACAACGCGTGAATTTCAAATGTCCCCATGTTGGCTCGGGTGCGGCCACTTGAACTGCCTTGGGTCGAACCGCCAGAAGCATTAAATAGCTGTTCATTTTTTGTTTGACAACAATAACTCTAGCCATCACTTCCAATCTTGACACCATTCCAATGATTTCACCTTTTTCACGTTGTAGATGATGACATAACGCTTCAAACACAGTAAATGTGTCAGACTTCTCAAGAATAAAATCAACCCACGTATATCTGGAGTAGGCATCAATACAAACAGAGACATTCTTCAATCCCAGGATCTCCACCTGCATTGGACTCATAAGATCCATGTAAAGCAACTCAAGAACATAAGAAATTGTAAGATGTTGCACCATCTCGTGTGGTGTCTTGACCTATCTTGTGACTTGTTAGTCACCACATATTTTTCCTTCCTCAATATTGAGCTTGGTAATACTCTCAATAGCCTTTTCATATTTAGATGACCAAGTTTCTTGTGCCATGACTTGGTTTCTTCAACCTTGGAAATGAGACATGGTTGATTAATGGAATCTTTGGTGGGGGACCACATGTAGCAATTATCTGTTGACCTGACTCATTTCATTAGCTCAACATGTTGCTTGTCATAAACAATACACTCTTCACGCATAAAGAGAAGTAACATCAATGATGATAAGCTTTAATCCTCCAAACTCTGCGAGTGTTAAGAGTCGGCATGGCCTGATGACGATGAGAAAATTGACGTGGGTGAGGATTTCTCCCAGTGAGGCAATAAAAAAAAAGACGTATATGACCATGAAAACCATATTAATACTAGATCCAATGAGGTTTGTTGACAGGAGACCTCGTTGATCTATTATCAAACTGATATTGAAATTTTCGTTCATGCATGTCAGCGCCAGATCTCTGAGGCATCTTGGTAGGCATTTGTCAAGTTTACTTTTGAGTGGGAAGAACAAAACCGGTCTTGGAGCTGTATGCACCATAAGTGTAGCCAAGCCCATATATGTTCTTTGCATGCTTGCCAATAGTGAGAATCTTATCAAGATTATCAGTACCTGAGTTTAGCATTCTCTCATACTTGGTCATCTTCACAAGACCAGAGTTTAGATGACTCACTTCACACTTCAAATTTCCGTATAGTATCCAGTAGTCTAGTCTTATCCTCTAAGAGGGACTCAAGCATCCATTTCTGATTCTCTAGAACATGTGATTCTTCATTCCACTTATAGTAACTGTTGTCTGTCATTATCAGAAAATTCGAAACATTAAATTTGTTACGATTACGTTGAATTTCGAATCCAAAAACCCAATGGGCTAGGCCCAAAAGGAGACAAGAAGCTCCAAAACAAGCCTCAGTCAAGCCCATGCTCACTCACGCAACAGAACACACACGCACAACACACGAAGTTGAATGCGCGGTGTATACGGGCTATGGAGCGCCGCGCTCCCTCTCAACGTGCCGAGGATCACTCCTCGTGTGCGCTCCACGAAACCCTCCGCGCGTGCCTCCATTTTGAGATGTGCGTCATGCCTAACATATGGTGCCAGGCACCAGCTCCAGTGAGGTGCGCACAAGCCACCCCTTGGCTCTGCAAATGAGCTGTTTTTCAGCCCTCCTAAGCACTATAAATTTCCCTCCTCTAAGGGACTCACCTACATACATAATTCTTATCTCTCTATTCGAATATAGCATTCTAAAACGCTGTCGAGAACCCTCCGCACACAGTTTCCTCTAATAGAGCCACCAATCTCCTAAATATTCACTTACGAATGTCTACCCTCACCTCAAACATAACAATCAGACTAATGTTGACCGTAAGAGCGCGTGCCAGAGGCCATGCCTCTGCGCCCCTCTAAGCTAATTTTCTCTTCTTCTTATTCTCACCACGATGAACGAAGAATGCTCTTGAGCTAGAGGAGCAACACTCGTGATTTTTGAGTTTCTCACACCTGGCTTAGTTGCGGCCACTTGGTTTTGCCGAGATAAAGATTTTGCTCACTCATCTTTCTTATTTTCCTTGGAGATTACATCTCGGAGTACTATGGTTTCATCATTGTCGAGTCTAGATCGTCGAGGAGCTAAAGCTTGAAGATAGTCTTTATAAGATTGAAGACGGAGGAGTGGAAGCTTGAACATTCTGTAGCTAATCCAAATCATGTGAGTCTCTCTGAATCTTTAAACCTTGCTCTTATCGGTTGCTTGACATCGCTTTCATGAATAATTATTAAGTAAATCTAGATCTTGTTAGATAATCATAACATTAATTAGCTCTTGTTAGTGTAATTGATTAATTCCACAACTAATATGGTTATCAAGGTGCTATAATCACCAACACTTATATCTAAAAGTGCTGTTATCTTCTCATGGTTTACTTCGATTCCTCACTCGTGGATGATGAAATCTAAAAATTTACCTACAGAGACACAAAAAGTGCATTTTAAGGGGTTAAGTTTCACGCGATATTGACGTAGGATTTTGAAGGATCTCCTTAGATACTCGGTATGTTCGCTTATTTTTTTACTTTTGACAAGTAGGTCATCGATGTATGCTTCCATCGTGACTCAAGTGAGTCTACGAACATTTGATTTACCAATCTTTTGTATATGGCTCCAGTATTCTTTAGTCTGAATGACATTACTGTATAACAGTGTAATCCTCGGTCTATTATGAACGCAATATGATATTGGTCGGGAGCATACATCGGGATTTGATTGTAACTAGAGTAAGCGTCCATGAAACTTAGGAGGTCATGTCCAACTTTGGCGTCGACCAGTTGATCTATTCTTAGCATGGAAAAATAATCTTTAGGGCATGCCTTGTTAAGATCGGTGAAATCTACACAAGGTTTGCCATTTTCCATTAGGTTTCTTAACTAAGACAAGATTTGCTACCCAGCTCAGATATTTGATTTTCTTGATCGACCTATTTGAGATTAATTTGTCTACTTCTTCTTTTAAAGCAGTGTATCTTTTTGTATTCAAAGCTCTTATCTTTTGTCTAATAGATTTTTCTTTGGGATCTATATTTAGCCTATGACATGCTAGTTCGGGATCTATCCCTATCATATCAGCCCGAGACCACACGAATATATCTAAGTTATTAGAGAGAAGATAAATAAGATTTTTTGGTACTTGATTCGAGGTATTTTTCGATCCTGAGTTTTTTTTTTCTTGTTCCTAGTTGTTCTTGAGATAGTTGGCGTAACAACTTCTTGCAAGAGCCCGGGTGCCCTGCACTTCTCCGACTCCTTGATTGGTATGGAAATTCATCTTTAGGTACTCCACTAATGTGATGGCTCCAAGTGCTTGCAGAGTCAGTCTCCCGATGATTGCATTGAATGCTGATTTGCCAAGAACTACGACTCATTTGGTGTTGATAGTTTTTGTTCTCGGATTTTCTCTTAAAGTTATTGGGACCGAGATGATGCCTTTTGACTTGATGGAATCGCTTGCGAATCCATAGAAGTTTTCAGGAGAATAAGCCAAGGTTTCTTTCTTAAAACCTATCCTTTCGAATGTTTCTTCATAAAGAATATTTACAACACTTCCGTTATCTACCATGATCATGTTGACGATCCTGTTCCCGACAAGGGCCGAGATCACCAGAGGGTGATTGTGTGGGAACATTACCCATCGAGCATCTTCTGTCGTGAAGGTAATGGGTTTCGAGATAGGCTTGATGATCTTGCTCGGCCTTTGTCCTACTGTGAAGAAGATTTTTAGATGTCCCGCCCGAGCCTCTCTGACATAGTTTTCTAGGCACTTCTTGTTTTTCCGCCCACATGTGGCCCACCTACGATCAAAGATATTTCTCCATATGCTTCTTTATTTTGTACAACGTGCTCTTCCTGGTCCACTCGAAACTTCTTCAATTATCCTCTTCGGATCAGAGCTTCTGTAGCTTCTTTTAAATTGAATCAGTCCGGGATCTCGTGGCCGACATCGTGGTGAAAGGCGTTGTACTTCGTTTTATATCTCTGCGATATATCTTTCTTGATTTGGTTCGACTTTGGGAAGTTGTCTCGATCTTGAGTAAAACTGATTTTTTTTTATTGAAGTATTCAGAGGATGATATTTATAATACTTACTAGACAAAGGAATTTTGTG
Source organism: Urtica dioica subsp. dioica (assembly GCF_054948205.1). Lineage (NCBI taxonomy): Eukaryota > Viridiplantae > Streptophyta > Magnoliopsida > Rosales > Urticaceae > Urtica > Urtica dioica. Next base: position 34,859,675 of record NC_142761.1, read on the forward strand.
GTCTTGCTCCTGATCGGCTCTTCTTCGAGGGATGGGTGTCGTCGGACTATTGTCCCCTTTTGTTCTTCTCGTGTCTTTGGGGGCTCAACCTTCCTGGCTGCCAACCTTGCTTCCTCATCATTGATGTGATTTTAGCTCCTTCAAGAACTAGTTGTAGTCTCGAGGACTTGTTTTCTGAAGTGACCACCCAAATTTTGATTTTGTTTATATCCCCGAAGTGATCCTGAAGAGCTTAAAGTCTTCCTTGAGGTTGTCTACTTGCAATGCTTGCTCCGAGTAGTGTTGATGTAGTGTTTACGTGATTCATCGTTAGCCTGCCTGAACACCACCAGCCTTTCTTTGGGAGTTTTTTCAGAACTCAAGCCGACATATTGTTCCATGAATTTTCAAGCTAGCTATTTCGAAGATCCTACCGAATCTGGTTTGAGCTTCCTGTACAACATTTTCGCTGACTCTGCAAGGATGATAGAGAATGCTGGCACATTACCTCGGGACCTACTCCCTGCAAAAGCATCCATGATGAAAATGTGTCGAGGTGGTCTCCAGGACTAGTCTTCCCATCGTATGCTCGGATGCTTGGTATCCTGAAACGATCAGGTAAACAACTGTTCCGTGAAAAGGGAGACAACTCTTTTTGTCTTAGGGCCACTTCCTCGATGCGATGCTCCAATATTTTAAGGTGGGTCTCATTTGTGCTTGCACCGTCCCCAGTTTCCGAATCTTCTTCAGGACTTTTCGTGGTCTGGGACCTGGTTTTTCCTGTCGAGGGTGGGTAGATCAAGAATCTTTCCCTGACTAGCTTGATACCTTGTTGATTCCTAATTTTCTACATCCATTTCGTATCGATCCATAGCATGTTTCCGAGATTTCTTAATCCGTGTTCTTGTGTCGTGAGTTCTTTCCCTGATCGGTTCAAGGGTTCTTCATCAAGGATCTATACTGCACTTCGCAGTGTGACCTTCTTTGCTCAGAGTCTATCTTCGCACTAATTCCTTATCGTTGGCTTCCAGGACTAGGAGACGCTCTTGTATTTCTCTATACTGTTCAGCCAGACTGGGTTCGTGGAGATGCTCGGCGAGTTCCTCCGGTGTGAGCGGCAGGTGCTCGATATGACGATCAGAACCATCAGTGGTGTTGTTTCTGGTTGGAATTGATGAGCTAGCCATTTATCTTCAACGTTATCCCTCCTTCTAGTTGCAAAATATTGACAAGTAAAACTAGTATAAAATTTATCTTACAAAGTACAACTTGGTACCGAGAACGCAGTCCCGAGAACTCCAAGTAAATAAGCAAGTCTTTCTCTAAGTACAGACTAATCTAGCAAAAAGAGTAAATAAATAAGAGTGCTAAACAATAGGAGAAACTTTGGGCTTATGCATTGTGCTTGAAAAATTGAAGTCCCCTTCTCCAGCAAGCTCATCTTCTATTTATAGACGTTTTGAGTCGGGTATGTGCGGTGATCAGTCCCTCATCTTTGACAATTATCAAATAACCACTCTCAGAACATCTGTAGTGGTGGTTATTCCTCGTGTGCTCGGCATAACAATCGAGGTGAGTGTTTTGCTTTAATTTTTTATTATGTACACGTGTTTGCTTTGTTTTACTAGCTAGTCTTTACCTATCATCTTCTCTTCTATTCGAAGCTCTGCTTCATAAGGTTCGTTATTAACTTATGAATGAGTCGTTCCTTAACTTTTAAGAGTTTTCGAGCCTATTTGACTTGAACTCAATGCTGAATATCTTTTGTTCTTGGATCGTCCGAGTATGTACTTTCTCCGACTTTGCATTCTCGGACTTTGCAACTCATATGAGTACCAATATTTAATTGACTCATTGGTCTACGAGGTTGTTTTCACGTACCGGATCATCCCGGTGCAGGTATCTTCCGAGCGTGAACGTTCAACTACTATTTACTTCAATTTGTATTATTCTCTAATGCGTAAATCCGGCGCTGGTGTCTATTAATGATGTTTTGTCAGTTAATTAATATATCGAGTCCCACAAAATGAGGTGATATCATATATGTCACTAAGCAAAAGTAGGATGTTCATGATTAAATTAGCGAATATCGTGTCTCATATGGCCATAGCAATGAGTGAACTATATTGCTCAACTCGTTGAAACAATATATATGTATATATATATATATATATATATATGTACACACACACACATATATATATATCTATATATATAATATCAAAAGTAAAAAAATTAAGTCACTGCTAAAAAACGCACACGTTTAAATCGCAATAGCGTCCAAAGAAAAGAGAGATAGGGACAGATCTAGTCTTGCATTATATATGTATTGGTGAAGTCGATCAAATATATTTTACATTTGTTACAAGAAAACAAAAGTATAGAGATGTATATATTCCCCCCCTGTAAATTCAATATCCACTAGTTTAATTATTATTAGAGTTGGAATAATTTAGACTTATTGATCTCCATTTCGTGCATGTTGCTAAATTGATTTAATTATCTAACCATATTATCACATTAGTTTTTATAATATATACTTTCGTTGATTTAATTTCTACAAGATTTGTGTTATTTTATTTTCGACAGACTAAATATACGTCAAATAAATGAATGTGATTATATAGAAACATGAAAGCCATCTTCATTATGTTTTTCGCTTGCATGAAACAAGTCCTTGCAAGTTGCAATAAGTCTTACTAATATATTATGATTTCCTATTCTTAATTATGACGTATATATGATGTCACAACCTTATTATTTTTTTTTACTTCTATATTGGACACAGGTCCTCTAGGGTAGTAAAGCAGAGAGAGAGCTCAACATATTAATTTGGAGCATTTAGGTCAGTATGTAAATATCACAGCCTCATTTTAAAATGTATCACGAGTTTTATTTTATCTAAATAATAACATAAAATTTATGGTTGAATAGTATAATAAAGTAAAAAAAAAAAAAAAAAGCTAATTACTACCCATTCTTCTATTAATTATTTGGGATGCAGTATTTCCACGTATTTAGTTTTCTTCATAGGATTTTTTGTGCATTTTTTTTTTTATAGTTTTCTTTCAACACTGATCCACAACTTTGTATTAGTCCGCTTCATGTATTTAAGAATGTATTTTGGATATTATCTTGAGTATAAAATAGGGGTCCAACTTGTGTCTGGAATCTATGATGCATTGCGCCTCGAGCGGAGGGCAACTCGAGGGTGCTCAATGCCCCCCTCCAACAAAACCTGAAAATATATAAATAAATATTTATAAATGATAAGTTGTTAATTTTGTAGTTGTATATTAATTTAAATTAGCAAAAGTTCTAATAAAAGTAAAATAATTATATTTTAGTTAAAATATTTTTAACACTCATATTTAATGATGCAGCTCTACTATAATATTTTTGAGTAACAGCTCTAAGTGGGGTTTCTAAATATAAATTGGTAAATAAATAATTTTTTACCACAGTCTTTATAAATGATAATACATACCCAGCTTGTTACAAAATATCCGACCCGATGTTTTTCTAAGAAGTCTTCCATGTGGTATTTTATCTTCATGTACCCCGTGGATCCTAAGCATTGTTGGATCTTATCGTGCACAAAATTGTAATCAATCTCAATGTGTTCGGTTCCCTCGTGAAATATTTGATTGGATGATATGTGACTATCTAATTGGTTATCACACCACAACTTTGCTGGAATCGATGTTTTGACATCTTTCATATTGTCGGGAAATTTTTGTTTCACGGATTACTTCTACGATGCAAGCACACGTGTCGTCAATTAGTAGATATGCACATGCACAGATACCGATCTTGTAAGAAACTCATTTTATTTTTTGATGTAAACTAACTTGAAATCTTTAAGAGTTGTGCAAAATGTAAAAATCATATTTTTTATTTGAAACTAATTAAAATGCAAAACAAACAAAACCAATTAAACAAATACTTGACAAATGATAATTAAGGAGAGTGAAGGGTCGCGACTTCATTGGATTCTTTGACTCGGTCGATTCTAAATATTATAGTAACACCTATTTTTTTGCATAGTCTAACTTCCTCTTGAATACCCACTAATCTATTTCGAGTTAAAAACGGGCCTAACTGTTTGACGAACTTACACTTCACGGCTTGGATCCTATTGAAACAAATAATTGCATTTGCTACGGGAACTTTAACAACTACATAAATCCTCATGTCTTTCTATAGATCTAGGTAGGTGGGTGAGAGAATAGGTTCAGTATACTCGATTACCACCTCTCCGTGTTTAAGCGGGTCTAGAGATTCACTAACTAGTAAGATAAGTCAAACAATGATATTAACCACCTCAAATCTCTGCATTACCATAAACCAAACCACATTCAAGGACATTACTAGAATACACTACTAGAAAATATGCCTTTCACGACACTTCTTTAGATGGCGTTTAATGAAAAAACCGCAGTCTAATGGCGTTTGATGAAACAAGCACAATCTAATGTATTTTTTTCAAATCGACGAATAGGAATGAAAAGCGTGGAACTTTTTTATAAGCGTTGTAGAAAAGAATAGAAGAGGCTTACATGTAATAAGAGCGGTCTTTTCTTTCGGGCCAATCAGACGTTGCCCCGCTAGCGTGTGTGCGGAGAATTATATAAACGACATCTATAGTTGAGATCGAATTAGATGATGAAACGTGGGGTGTTAGAATTTTAACTTATTGAAATTTCTCTATTCGTCCTCATTGTTTCATTCTCGCATTCATCTTCTTCGTTCTTTCTCTTTCACGATATTTCTAACCCTAGAACTCCATTGACGTCATCCGCCTTCTCCGTTGACGTCCTAAACTCTCACCCATCGCCATCGAAACACGCAGCCTGGCCGACCACGCCCTAAATTGTGGTCCTCCTCATTGTTCTCGTGGTTTGTGAGCTCGGTCGACTGGGTTCGTGCCGTTTGTTTTTTCTCTTTCAGTTATTTGAATTTTTTTTTAAAATTTATTGTCTGTGTAGGTGATAATGTGGATTACGAACCGTTTTGAAATGTTGGATTCTTGTTTTCGGTTGTTCTTACATTTCATGCTTAGTTATTTCGGGGTTTCTAGCTTTTTTAGGGTTTCTAGCTTGTTCTTACATTTCATGTTCATATATGTAAAATATAATTAGGATTTGTGTCATTTGAGTGTATTCATACTCTCCGACTACGTTCTTACTCTACCTACCATTTTTAGGTGAATTTTCTTCAATTTCTAAGTTAGTTTACGTTATATTTCGTTTGTTAGATTATTGCATTGTTATGATAGTTTATTTTGAATTTGTATTCGGATTGTTGATCATTTTTTTAATGTTTCTAACTTATATGGTTTGAAATAGGGTTTAAAATTTAATGTTATGAATTTAAATTTCATAGTTATGATTCTCTTTAGCTCGTTCGATGCTCCGTAAAATTCTAAATGTCCCCTTTCAGCTCCCAATTGCCCCTATTTGTTCCACGAAACTCCAAATATTTACAAAAAAATTAAAAAATAACATAAAAAATCTTAAGAACAAATCTCGATTTACTCTCAAAAAGCATTGTTAAGTGTGAATTGTAGTTACAACTAGTTGGCCATTTGGTTCGGGCAACTCTATTGTCTTAGTAGATATCTCTAGCATCGCACAGAACATTGTTGTTGTTGTACGACAAGGATTCGACGTGGCATTTCCTTACAACTTTTTGGCTGTCCTAGTCCTGATGTGCGCCATCTATCCTAGTGTACGATCATAGTACATTCTCTTTTGTTGTCTCTTATAAAAGAGAATGTCATACCCTAGGAGAGGGCAACACACTTTACCGTCGAAACCAACTTTTGAAGAGTCTGTGTGTGTGTGTTTATTTTTCTAGGTTTTGACTCTCGTCCGGCGAAGTCTTACCTAGTGTGTTTTTGCAGTTGTTGTTGTGGCATTTGTTATTGTATTGAAGTGAAACATTGAGAGAGTGTAAGAGTGAAAAGTGAGGGGAGCTAAAGCCTAGGGGGAGCTTAGGTTAACAACACCGTAGAAATAGCTTTGAGCTAGAATAGTGGAAGGTTATCATCCATTATATTTCGATGTGTACTCATCGTATTGTCTAGTGAAGTTGTTCTTTTCAGTGGATTAATATCCCCCCAGAGTAGGCATTTGAGGCCGAACTGGGTTACCATTTCTTTGTGTTCTTTACTTGCTTTTATTACATGTTGCTTGTTGTTCATCTTGTTGTTCTTAACATCATCTAACAAGCAGGTTACATAGTAGATCAGGACTTTCAAGTGGTATCAGGGCAGGAACCCTAAGTTTCTGGGTGAGGTTCTCTTCATCTTACTGTTATTGCTAGATATGGACACATTCACGGAAAGAGGCTCTATTTCTCGAGCTCCGCTTCTCGATGTCTAGAACTACGCATATTGGAAGGCGAAGATGGGAGCCTTTATACGGTCCATCGACCACAAGACCTTGAAGTCCATCATTACAGGGTGGAAAACTCCCAAGAAGGCTCTGGAGGATGGCGTTACCCTTGTAAAGAAAGCCGAGATTGAGTGGAGTCCTACAGAAGACGAGGTCACTCTATCCAACTCCAAGGCTCTTAATGCCATCTATAATGGTGTTGGCAGGAATGTTTTCAGGTTGATCAATACCTGTGAAAGTGCCAAGGAAGCTTGGGACATTCATGAAACAGCCTTCGAAGGGATGGACAAAGTGAAGAATTCACGTTTACAGGTTGTCACCATCAAGTTTGAAAATATGAGGATGCTTGAAGAGGAAACAATCAGCGAATTCTATGTGAGGGTCAGAGACCTCTCCAATGAGTCTCACTCTCTTAAAGAACCAATGTTCGATGCCAAGTTGGTCAAGAAGATCTTTAGATCTCTACCTAAGAGGTTCAAGATTAAGGTGACCACCATTGACGAAGTGTATGACACATCTGCGATATGAAGGTGGATGAGCTCATAGGATCTTTACTCACCTACGAGATGTCATTTATAGGATCCCCTGAGAATGAATCAAGAGGTCTTGCTCCACGTCCACTTGCTCTAAATCCTCATCCCCGAGCGCTGAAATACCGTCAGAATCATACGAGGAGTCCGTGGCCTTGATGTTCAAGTACTATGGGAAACTCATGAAAAAGTTCAAGAAGAGATCACCTAACTTCTCGGAATAGGCTGCTGGTCCCTTCAACCGCGAGAAGGCCTCTCAGGGTTACAAACCTGGGAATTACATCAAAAAGGGATTAGAAGATCGGGGAACCCCTTATGCATCCAAGGGAAAGGGGATTCAATGCATGGAGTGTGAAGGTTTTGGCCATATACAGGTTGAGTGTCCAAACTATCAGAGGAGGCAGCAGAAAAACTTTAAGGAGTGTGAAGGTTTTGGCCATATACAGGTTGAGTGTCCAAACTATCAGAGGAGGCAGAAGAAAAACATAAATCCACGCTCAGCGATGAAGATAGTGATTCCAGTAGTGAAACAGGAGAGGATTGAGGCAATAATTTTCTTGCCTTCATGGCTCGGAGTTCAGAGTCTCAGAACAGTCCATCAGAGGAGAATAAAGGGAAAATTGCCCTGGCTCCTTCTGAATGCTCAATGACTTCAAGTCGGCTGGAAGTGGGGAACCCAGTGACGAATTTCTACTTCATGCCTATGAAGTCATCATGTCACAGACTGGGTCCATAGGAAGTATGAAGTCCTGCACAGGAGAAGTGAAGGACGAGCTTAGTGATGAGGTTCTTCTTGAGGCATACAAGACTCTATTTATGAAGTGGGCGCGATGAGTCCAATGTCTTTCTCAAGCAAAAATCCAGGATTGAAGAATTAGAGGCAAGCAATCTAGCTTACTCGAGGAGATAGAAGAACTGAAGAAAGACTCTCCTGACATGCTAAAGAATAGGATTGAATCGCTGCTTAGTGAAAAGTCCCACCTCGTTGAGGTGATTGGAAACTTGAAGAAACAAATCGCTAAACTCAATGGTGATCTAGCAAATATGACCAAGTTTGTTCAAATGCTGAACTAAGGAACTTTCAGCTTGAATGAGATTCTCAAGATTAGGCAATCCTCCTCAAGTCATAGAGGACTTGTATATCATTCTGGAGCCTCTACATCACACAAGAATGTCTTTGTGTCTCCGTCTCAGGTGCCAGTGGAGAATAGGCGCAAGATGTCTCCACCATCTCAGAAGACATCAAATCATGTTCTGCCAAAGCCAAGGTCTGCTACTTTTCTGTGGAAAATGGGGGCATATCCGTCCATTCTGCTATTCTCTTTATGGCAGGTTTCTAGAGAGGAAGAACACTTGTAAAAATGTTCTCTATGCTTAGAGTAGATTCCCCGGGATGAAGGTGGATATGAGAGAACGTTTAAAGAGGCAGACGACCTATGACTGTGGATGCTCACGACATATGACTGGAGAATGGTCTTTTCTAAACAACGTACAGAGTTGTTCTAAGGGGCATGTCTCGTTTTGAGGGGGATCGATTGGCACTGTGATTGGGAAGGGAAAGTTAAATGTTTCGAGCCTTCCAGTTCTTGACAACATCCTTCTGGTTGATGGGCTAAAAGTAAAACTAATCAGCATTAGTCAGTTATGCGACCAAGATTTGACAGTCACTTTCACCAAGCACGACTGCTCAGTCACGCGTGATGACATGTCAGTGTACATGAAGGGTTTAAGATCCCCAGATAATTGCTACCTTTGGTCTGCTCCCTCTAATTCATCTTCCACCTGTCTTGTTAGCAAAGCTGATGCCATTGATCTTTGGCATAAAAGACTTGGGCACTTGAATTTACAAAGTTTGGGAAATCTTGTGTCCAAAGAAGCTGTTAGAGGCCTCCCTGAGTTGAAGATCAAAGAAGGGAGGATCTGTGGTCAGTGTCAAGTGGGGAGATCCTCCCTTCTTTGAGTAGTCATAAACAAGATCCTCCCTTCTTTGATCTTCAACTCAGGGATCTTGTTGAGGCCATGCAAGTTGAGAGTCTGGGTGGGAGAAGATATATCCTGGTAGTTGTTTATGACTACTCAAGGTACACCTGGGTTGAGTTTCTCAAAGAGAAGTCTGATGTCTTTGAAGCATTCCACACCCTGAGTCTGAGGTTGTAGCGTGAGAAGGAGAACACTTCAGGCAAGATCATGAAGATTCGCAGCGACCATGGGAAGGAATTTGAGAATGGGAAATTTCTTGAGTTCTACAATTCTCAAGGGATTAGGCATGAGTTCTCAGCCACTATCACGCCTCAAAAAAATGACATTATGGAGCGAAAGAACAGAACAATCCAGGAAATTGCACGGGTTATGCTTCACTCAAAGTCCCTTTTGTATCGCTTCTACGCAGAAGCTGTAAATACTGCGTGTCATATCCACAATCGGGTCTCGATACGTCCCGTCATGTCATGCACAAGTTATGAAATATGGAGGAAGAGGAAGCCCAATGTCAAGTATTTTCATATCTTTGGCACTACATGTTTTGTTCTTGCTGACAGAGAACCCAGGAAGAAGTTGGATGCTAAGAGTGACAAGGCCATTTTCTTGGGCTACACATCCAGTGGTGCTGCCTTCAGGGTCTTCAACAAGAGGACTCAGTGTGGTGGTCGATGATGAAAACAGGGTTTCTGAGGAGGATGAAGCTAGTGTATCTCCTAATGTTCATTCCAGTGTCACAGAAGATGTCTTAGACACTGATGAAGCTTCTGCTGTCCCATGGGAAAGAGCTGATTCTGACTCTCCGGTGAAGAAAGTCTCGAGTAGAGTCAAGAAGAGTCATCCTACAGAAGCTATTATCGGTAACCTGCATGAAGGAGTCACCACAAAGAGAAAAGAACCTGTCAATTACAGGGAAATGATAGGCAACGTTTGCTTCGCATCCCGAATTGAGCCAAAGAATGTCACTGAGGCTGTTAGTGACGAGTTCTGGATGATAGCCATGCAAGAGGAATTAGTTCAGTTTGAGAGCAATGGGGACTGGAAGCTTGTTCCCAGACCTGAGGAAGTGAATGTTATTGGAACAAAATGGATCTTCAGAACAAATCCGATGCTCTTGGCAACGTCACGAGGAATAAAGCCAGCTTAGTCGCTCAGGGTTATTCTCAGATTGAGGGCTTGGATTTTGATGAGACTTTTGCTTATGTGGCTAGACATGAAGCTATTCGACTCCTTCTTGGTATTTCATGCCACAAGAGATTCAAGCTATTTCAGATGGATGTCAAGAGTGCCTTTCTGAATGGTATTCTGAATGAAGAAGTGTACGTTGAGCAGCCCAAGGGATTTGTGGATCCTAAGTTTCCAAACCATGTTTACAAGTTCCACAAAGCCTTGTATGGTCTGAAACAGGCTCGACGGGCTTGGTATGAGCGTCTTGCAGAATATCTCACTCAGAAGGGATACATCAGAGGGGTAGAGGATCAAACTCTTTTCATCAAGAGATCTGGCTCGGAGATGATGTTCGCTGAGATCTATGTAGATGACATAGTGTTTGGTGGGATGTCCCAGACCATGGTGGAGAATTTTCTGGAACAGATGCAATCTGAGTTTGAGATGAGTATGGTGGAATAGCTCTCTTACTTCTTGGGTTTTCAGATCAAACAGTTTGAAGAGGGAATCTTCCTGTCTCAAGGGAAGTATGCCAAGGATTTGGTTAAGAAATTTGGTCTTGAATCAGGAAAGCCTAAGAGGACCCCAACTTATGCTACAGTCAAGCTCTCTAAAGAAGATGGAGTTGAACCGGTTGATACCAAATTGGACATGAGCATGATCGGGAGTCTCCTGTATTTGACAACTAGCCGACCGGACATTCCTCACTCAGTGGGTGTTTGTGCAAGGTTCCAGGCTCAACCTACTACAACCCACCTAAGCTATGTCAAGAGGATTATCAAGTACATTCATGGTACCACCGATAATCAGTTTGCAAATATATTTATAAAACCCCTGGATATTATTAAATTCGAAAAATTGCGCTCTGCATTGGGGGTTTGCATTCCCGATTTGTAACAATTAATGGGCTGGTCGAGGCATACTTGGGCTTGTGTCTTGATCACTGAAAGGCCCATTCGGGGTAGTTATTTTGTTTTAGAAATATCTCGAAACGCAACGTTTCAATGGTTCAGTGCTAAGCTCTTTGTGACGGTTTATTTCCCGAGAAAGGTCACGATTTAATTAGCTGTCACAATTACTTTCACTGAACTCAATTGTGTCAGCAGTTCTTTTTCGAATTCTCTTCCTCTTGTTCACCTTGCTATTGTGTCGGTAAAAATGGTTCGCACTAGAACAGGAAAGGGTTCTGTCGCTAAAAAGCAATGGGAAAGCAGAGGTCGACAATCCGACTCTTCCTGAAATGACCAGGGAACTAAAGGGGAATGGGTACTCATCTGAGGAGATTGAGGAGGGCCCGAAGGATTGGATCTCTCAAGAGGACTTCGATAGGGTCATGGGCACCGAGATCCTTCCTCAGCATAGCGAAGAGTCTGTTCCTACTCCGTCTCCAAAGAAGAATAAGAAATCGAAGAAGAAGACGGTGAAAAAGGTGGCAAAGGCAAAGAAGCGAAAAGGGTTCCTGAGGTTAAGGCTGTTGAAGAAGTTCAATAAGAAGAAGAGCAAGAAGAGGATGTGGCAGACCATGTTACTAGTCTTTGAAGAAGAGGTTGAAGAAGAGAGGGTCCTCGTGAAGAAGAAGAAGAATAAGGTCCCTCAGCAAGAAGTGCCAGACGTTCCCATCATGGGTCTCTCCTTCCATACCTTGAAGAACGCAAGGAGATGGAAGTACATCATCATCCCCAGCATTGCCTCGGAGCATGTGCTGTCGGATGAGGCCCTGGGCTGCACTGATATCGTCAACCTTCTTAAGGAAGTTTGCCTCTTATCTTCTGTGACTGCAGTGGGTTTATCACGCTTAGTTGGTGCAGGAGTTCATAGTGAACCTGCAAGACTAGGTCGATGTAGCGACCTCCCCAAACTTCCAGAAGGTTGTGGTGATGACCAAGTGCATCGAGTTCTCTCCCAAGGTGATCCACGAGTTCTTGGGAACGGTTGCTCTGGCATCTGAAGACCATATGCCCTCGAAGTTTGAGCTGGTCAAGGAACTGTCGGGTGGAAAAGATGCGAAGGGTTGGCCTGAGGCTGGCTTATACCGAGCCTCTCTGCTTAGTTCCAAGAACTCCGTCTTGCACAAGATCGGAGTAAAAAATTGGCTTCCCTCTGCTTACTCCACATGTGTCTCCCTTGCCCTTGCTCAATTTTTATACATGATAGGGACTGGCATGACATTGGATTTTGGGAAGTTCTTCTACTCCCAAACCATCAAGTATGCATGCTCCGACGCCATCAAGCTTCCCATAGCGTACCCGGTTATGATCACTGGGATCATTCTTCGCTAGCACCCGGACATTCTTACTCCTGAAGAACTAAAGGCCTGCAGCTCGGATCCGACCAAAATCACATTCAGCTAAAAGTTGTTCCAGAAGCACCATGTAGCTGATATTCAGAAGCCGCCTTATACCTGTCTTTCTCACGCCAAGTTCTTTTCATCTGATGAGCCAGTTGTGCCACCCATGTCAGCGGACATCAGAAAGCTCATTGCTCTCTCTCTATTCAAGATGAGATTCATCACTTTGGAGTTCATCATTGCCACGTCCTCAGAGCGCAAGAAGACCCTTAAGGAAGCTTTGACGAAGATGTTCTCTGGAGACCCTACCTCGTCTTCTCGCTGATCACCCTACTTGCTCAAGAAATTGGTTGTTTTGTTTCCTTTTTTGTTTCCTTATCCATCTTCTTTGAACCCTCTGGTCTGTAATATTTTTTTAACTCTAAGTCTTCCTCTTTTTGTCTTTTCTTGGCAAAAATGGGGAGTCAATTGCAACTCCGATTTTCTGCTTCAAAATATATTAGTGTGTTATGTGCTTTTGCCTTCCTCTGTCAGTCACTGTGACATGAGTGAATCTTGCAGCGCCTTGTTGAGGGCTTAGTTATTGCAGGATAGAGTTTTGCCTTCTCAAAGCCAAAGGGGGAGATTGTAGTTACACTGAGTTGGCCATTTGGTTAAGGCAACTCTATTGTCTTTGATGATGTCTCTAGCATCGCACTGAACATTATCGCAGTTGTACGACGAGGATTCGACGTGGCATTCCTGATAGCTTTTTGGTTGTCCTCGTACTGATGTGCGCCATCTATCCTGGTGTCCGATCACATGACATTCTCTTTTGTTGTCTCTTATAAAAGAGAATGTCATACCCTAGGAGAGGGCAACACACTTTACCGCCAAAACCAACTTTTGAAGAGTGTGTGTGTTTGTTTTTCTAGGTTTTTGACTCTCGTCCGGGGAAGTCTTACCTAGTGTGTTTTTACAGTTGTTGTTGTGGTATTTGTTATTGTAATGAAGGGCAACACTAAGAGAGTGTAAGAGTTAAAAGTGAGGGCAGCTCAAACCTAGGGGGGGCTTAGGTTAACAACACCATCGAAATAGCTTTGAGTTAGGAATAGTGAAAGTTGACCATCCATTGTATTTCGATGTGTACTCAGCGTATTGTCTAGTGAAGTTGTTCTTTTCACTGGGATTGATATCCCCCCATAACACTACTACAAATTAACATATTGGGTGCGGAAGGGTATTAGGTGCGACATGTCGCACCTAAGAACATATTAGGTGCGACATGTCGCACCTGATAGTCTTCCATGCGCCTAAAAATTTCGCTGATGTTTATGGCTATCCGGTGCGACGTTGTCGCACCTGATATGAAATTGTCGCACCGGATACTATTAGGTGCGACACCAGTCGCACCCAATGGTATTAGGTGCGACATATGTCGCACCTAATGGGTTTAAAAATTTAAAACGGTCAGAAGTTCCCCCCGAATGTTTTGGGTTCTGGAATTTCACATTGGGTGCGACAGTGTCGCACCTAAAAGTCATATTAGGTGCGACACTTATGACTATTAGGTGCGACAATGTCGCACCTAATAGTTTTAGGGTATTTATATACCCGAGCGTCTTCTTCTTCGCCCAACCTCACTCTCTCACTCTCTAACTCTGTCTTCTCTCTCTCTCTCTCCGACGCTCGTCCCCGGCGCCACCAGCCCCGCCTCCAGCCTGACGCTCGTCCCCGGCGCCACCAGCCCCGCCTCCAGCGCCCGACGCTCGTCCCCGGCGCCACCAGCCCCGCCTCCAGCCCGACGCTCGTCCCGGCGCGACCAGCCCGCCTCCAGCCCGCCACGCCGTGAAGCTCGCCGTCCTCCAGGTACGCCTCACTCTCTCCCTCTCTCTCTCTGTCTCACTCTCTCTCCGTCAATCTCACTCTGTCTCTCTCCGACCAGGCCCGACTCTCTCTCCGACGCTCGTCCCCGGCGCGACCATCCCCGTCACGCCGTGAAGCCCGCCACGCCGTGAAGCTCGCCGTCCTCCAGGTACGTCGCGCCATTCACCGTCTGATTTCGTCCCGCATGCCATCGTATTGTTTCCGTCGGCCATTGTCCATCGTCCTCCTCTCTCAGTGGCTAGTTTTAGAAATTTGTATGTTTAATTTAGGGTTTCTTAGTTTTCCTTATAAAAAAAAATTGGTTTCTTTGATTTCGAAAATTGTTTCTACGATTTCGAAAAATGGTTATCCGATTTTACACTCGTTTCTTAGGTAATTTTGAACGAAATGGTTGTTTTAACATGAAATATTTTAGAATGGTGGTTTTGAAATGTTTCAGCTTCGGTGGTTTCTTTGAACGTAATGGTTGTTTAAAAATTTTCTTCTTTGAAATGTTTCAGCTTCGGTGGTTTCTTTGAACGCTCGTCCCCGGCGCGACCAGCCCCGTCGCCGCAGCCCCGTCGTCTCGCAGCCCCGTCGTCTCAGTGCCTCGTCGTCGCCTCGGAAAAACGTTAGTTATTTGTAATTATTAATATTTATAGATTATTTAATATTTTTAGATTATTTCATATAGATTAATTAGTAATATATATGAAAATATAACTTTGATTAGGTGTTAACACGTTTAATTAATTAATTAATTAGTAATATGTTTAGTTAGATTAATTAGTAATATATATAAAAATAGTAACATGTTAGATTAAATGATAATATAACTTTGATAAAATAGTAGCATATTGTAATAGTCAATTTTTTTAATAATGTGTAACATGTTAGATTAGATTATTAATTAAGTTAAAAGTAATATATTAAATTAATTAGTAACGTGGTTAGTGTAATTTAATGTTTAAGTTGATTTGTTTAAGTTGATTGCAATTTGTTGAAAATTTGGTTAATTAATTAATTTAATACTTTTTTAGTTAGATTAATTAGTAATATATATGAATATATTTTAAAATGAATTAGTAACATGTTAAATTTAATTTAAACTTATTGAAAATTTATTGCAATGGAGCTACGGAGGTTCAATTTAGTATTTAGTATGTTAATAAGATAGTCTTGGTTGGTTATATATGTGTTTTTGTTTTAATTGCAGATTTTGGTTAGTCAATATTTTAGGGGAAACTCTGCCGAATTTTCGGTAGAATAAAACGTATTTCTCAAGAAAATTAACTCTTTTGATAATATATTTTAACGAATTAACTAATTTGTCGAAATTGGTTAACTCGTTAATGAAATCAGTAGTGAATTTGTATATATTAACGAATTCTAACCACTTTTCAAAATTAATACATGTCAATCACAATTTCTCTTTCATTCTTACAAATTCGCTCTCGAATCTTTCAAATATTAACGATCCACTATCAATTTCCTAACAATTCATCACTCTCAATTTCATAATAATTCACTCTAAATTTCAAATATTAACGATTCACTCTCAATTTTACCTCTCAATTTCCTAATAATTCAATCCTACAAAATGAATTCTAACGATTCAGTTTTATCCCCCAATTTCCTGTCTCATTCAGAAGAATGTCAAATCCAAGTAGGGACTGGATTACCGAGAACAATCGGTTGAGTTTGCAATATAAAACAGGGGTTAACGAGTTTATCCGCGTTGCAAGCAGACTCCCGAACGAAAACGGTCATTATCGTTGTCCTTGTAAGTCTTGCAATAACGTGAGATGTCTGGACATCGGGGTCGTAAAGAATCACCTTTTGAACAAGGGGTTTACTCCGGGATACACCGAATGGTATCATCACGGCGAACGTCGAATGATAGAAGCTGCCAACGAGACTAACCAAAGAGGAGTCGGTGGATTGCACGATGCTCTCCATGATATAATGGATCACGAGGACTTCGACGATTTTACGGATCCGACTCCGAGTGAAGTGCGTGCAGATGAGCAAGTGGAAGATTTGTTCGCTGAGTTGGAAGCAGAATTGTACCCTGGGTGCAAAGAGTTTTCGTCTTTGTCGTTCTTGGTTTCGTTGATGCACATCAAAGTCACGAACCATTGGACGAACAAGTCGTTTGCAGAATTGTTGCAGCTCTTGAGGAAGTCTCACCCAATTGGTAATCGAATTCCGGAAAAACACTACGAGGCAAAGGCGAAGCTGAAGCGTTTCGGCATGGGATACGATATGATTGACGCGTGCATCAACAATTGTGTGTTATTTCGAAAAGATCTCGAGAAAGCTGAAGTGTGCCCAATTTGCAATGAGAGCAGATGGAAGCCAACGGGGAAGAATGTATCACAAAAGATATTACGATACTTTCCCTTGAAAGATCGATTGAAGCGATTGTACGCTTCTCGACACACGTCGCTTGAGATGCAGTGGCATGAACGAGATCGCGTCAAAGAAGAAGGCGTTTTGCGACATCCGGCAGATAGTTCGACGTGGAAGAATCTAGATGAGAGACACCCAAATTTAGCTGCAGAGCCTCGTAACGTACGTCTGGGACTAGCTTCTGATGGGTTCAACCCGTTTGGGGAAATGAGTCTAGCGTATAGTATGTGGCCCGTGGTACTAACTGCGTACAACTTGCCACCTTGGTTGTGCATGAAAAAAGAGTACTTGATGCTAACGCTTTTGATACCTGGACCGAGCTCACCTGGAAATGACATGGACGTATTTTTAGAACCACTAGTTGAAGAGCTGAAAGAATTGTGGGATAATGGATTCCAAGTGCGAGACGGGGCGAACGATGAAGTGTTTCGGTTGCGTGCCGCGCTTCTATGGACGATAAACGACTTTCCGGCTCGATCGTATTTGTCGGGATGGAGTGGCCAAGGGTATCTTGCTTGTCCCACGTGCAACATTGAGACGCCATCTATGAAAATCAGAAACAGGATTGTCTACTATGACCATCGTCGATTCTTGCCTACGCCTCACCGATTGAGGAAAAGCACTGATCACTACGTAAATCGTCACGAGAAGCGCCTGAAACCTGTCAAGTTGACTGCGCAAGACATACTCGATCAGTTGACTAGTGTGTCTTCCACGAAAACCGGCAAGAATATCGGTAAACGAAAACGTGCTGAGTGCGAATTGAATTGGACCAAAAAGAGCATCTTTTATAAGTTGTCTTACTGGTCAGAATTGGAGTTGAAGCACAACATGGACGTCATGCATATAGAGAAGAACGTGTGCGAGAATCTTCTCGGGACGATGCTCAGCTTGGAAAAGAAGAACTACGATACGGAGAAGTCGAGATTTGACTTGATGGACTTGAAAATCAAGTCTTCTCTGCACTTGAGACAACAAAGGAATGGGTGGTACAAACCGCCAGCAGCGTACACGTTAACGCTTGAGCAGAGACACCGGTTTACCGAGTTCCTTCAATCTGTTAAATTCCCAGACGGGCTCGCTGGAAATTTGAAGAAAAATGTAACTGCTGACGGGAAACTCACAGGTTTGAAGTCGCACGATTGTCACGTGATCATGCAGAGGCTGTTGGCTGATGGTATTCGCCCTTTTGTGCCAAAACCGATACAAGAGACGATCTCAGAGCTCTGCAACTTTTTCAAGTTGATCAGTTCTAGAACCCTGAGAGTGGACGATCTCGAAAAAGCGCAAGATTCAATCATTGAGATATTGTGTAAGCTTGAGATGATATTTCCGCCAGCTTTTTTCACGATCATGGTTCACGTGACAATTCATCTACCAGATGAAGCGTTGTGTGGCGGTCCGGTGCATATGCGATGGATGTACCCAATTGAGAGATACCTTGGAACGTTAAAACAATTTGTCAGAAATAGAGCTAGACCCGAAGGCTCCATTGCGGAAGCGTACGTTGTAGAAGAGGCATTGACATTTGTTGCAAGGTATCTCGAAGATAAGAAAACTGTCGATGAAGTTCAAGTGCGGGAACTTAGTGTTTTTCGATCTGAAAACTGTGTGCCTTACGGGATGATGAAGCCGATAGTTTTAGACGACGACCAAAAAGAGAAGGCGGAGTGGTACATTTTTACCAATTGTCCAGAAATCGATCCGTATTTGATGTAAGGGATTCTTTCATTTAAATATGTACATAATCTAGCTCATTGATTTACATCTAATTACGTAATGTTAACAGTGAGCATTTGGAACTTATACAAAATAACTCTGAAGCGGGAACTGCAGATTCTGATCTCGAAGCAATGCACAGAAAAGAATTCAAAATTTGGTTTGCGAAAAAGGTAAACCGAAAGGATTCATTTGCGAAAAATTGCTACTAAAATTGCTAATGACATCATCTTAATTTGTATATTCCAGATTTATGACATGAAAGTTAGTGGTTTCGACGTGTCTGAAGAACTTTACGCGTTGTCTACGGGATCTATGCAAATTGCTCATCAGTATCCGAGTTGCTTTGTGAATGGCGTGAAGTTCATCACTCGTCGTCGTGATAACCAACGAATCACCCAGAATAGCGGTGTTTGTGTGCCCCTGAACGACTTCAACTTTTACGGTCGAATGGAAGACGTAATCGTGCTGAACTATACACATAACTGTCGTGTCGTACTGTTCAAATGCATATGGTATGGTGACAAGTACAATGCAGGACGTATAGTGCACGTTGATAAGACCACCGGAGCAACGAGTTCGTATACCGCCAAAGAGTGGTTTACAGAAGAGCCGTTTATACTCGCGACTCAAGCGAAACAAGTGTTTTACATCCAAGATCTCGTTAAGGGTCGCGAATGGGAAATCGTTCAGGAATGCAATCAACGTGGGATATGGGACATTCCTGAAGTTGATCCGACCACTTCAGCATCGATTCCATTGACAATAGAATTGTCAAATATCGACCGTCTTAATCATCGACACGAAACTGCTACGGCCGAGCTTGTTAATGTCGTTGAAGATGATGAAGAAGTGGATGAAGAAGATGAGGCGCTTGCCGTTTTTGAGGGAGACGATGTTGATGTCGATACTAACATTACATCGAGTGACAACGATGAATGACTAACACCATGTAATAACCGTAGTCGTCGAATAGTAATTACATAGTAATTAAAAATACTAACTACAATTCATTTTGCAGGATGTCTACTTCAGGTCAGGACCCATCAGGAGGAGAGCATGACCCCCCGCAGATGCCGAGGAAGAAGCGGGGACCAACGACTGGCGTCGTTTCTGCGAGAGCTCGTGTTGGGACCCCTGGAGCGAACACAGTTCGCTACGATCAGAATGCGCAGGCGTTCTACCAAGACGTCAGGGAGCAAAATCCGTTGATCGGGACGTTCCAAAACCGATTAGGAAACCTGATCAAGAGTACCATTCCAGTCGACCTCCCAGACTGGAATCATGTGCCTGCGCAGAGTGTGGCGGCTCTTATGAACTCGATTCATAACGAGTATAACTTCGTTTATGCACATCCCGAGAGTGGCGAGCTTGTGCCTGCAGATCCTATTCGCAACGAGATTGATATGGCTATCATTCGCGATGCGAAGAGGATGCGTCGTGGCCAGAAGTCGAGGTTGTCGCAGCTCTTCTTCAAGACATTTTGCGGGAGTAAGGACCTCGCTAAAAGTGAAACTCCCGATGGCTACAACCAGGAAGCCTGGTTGAAAGCAATAGAGGTGTTCGACTCGCCAGAGCATAAGGTATGAGTTGAACTTCCGATGATTATTCGAATTTCTTAAAATTAAACTTCACGTATTTATGTCTTGCAGGCGAAATCTCTCCGCAACCGGGAAAATTCGAAGATGAAGAAGACGAAGGCGAGGCAAGGCTCGCTTAGTTTTTTTGGTCATCGCTCGAGGAACGTAAGTCTCTTAAAATTAATATGTAATATATATGTGATTCATATTTTAATGTTGAAAAATTACAGCGAAGAGAAGATGGGAGTATAGGCTCGGCTTTAGCGATATGGTTAGAAAAACACCAGGACGCTAAGGGATCGTGGACGAAGGACTTCGCGAAGACGCAATACGTAAGTTAATTTTTTTTATTTACTATATTTAATTACTTTATTTCTTCTTATCTTATACGTTTTTTGTGGTTTTATTTTGAAGGATCAAGTCACCGCCCAGACGATAGATATTTTGCGGCAAGCGGAGGAGCAAAACATTGTGATCTCCCAAGAAGATGCGGAGATGTACGCGATGCTCGATGTTTTGGGAGTGCGCAGAGACTGGGAAGTCGGTTTAGGGCCTTCGATCCCAAGGTCATCGTTGGGTGTTGCCCAAACGCTAGATGGAGGCTCGTCAAGTTCGTCATCTCAGACCGATCCATTGGTTGCCGAGATGCGAGCTCAGATGGATGCCCAACAAGCCGAGCTGCAACTGATGCGGCAACAGATCGCCTTCCTCAGCCAGCACCACAACCAGCCTCCCACGACTCCTCAACCTCCGCCTGCATCGCAACCAGGTGGGACGGATCAGCAGACGCCAGGTTCCACGCCAGGTTCTATGGATTACTTGCGAGATCGTCCTTACGGAAGCGGCGGAACGAGCGGCAGCGCGTCAGGCAGCGGTGGACGAGGACGAGGAAGCGGTTCTCGAAGTTCTGGCAACTTATTCGGCAGAGGAAATTCTACTATCGATAAGTTTTATAAGAAAAAAAAATAGGAATTCATTTTTTCGTTTTTTGTAAAGAATTTGTATTTTTAATTAAGAATTCTATTTTTAGAATATTATTTCTAATTCATTTAGAATTTTGTTTAATTAATATTATTTTGTTAATTTACTTTTTTTAATTTTGTATTTTTTTTTAATTAAACAAACGTATTGGGTGCGACATTGTCGCACCGAATACCATGGCGCGAAAACTTTCAGGTGCGACATGTCGCACCCGATATGCCATTACCCGCCAATTCTATAAAATTTGGCAGGAAAATAACTTGGGCATTAGGTGCGATTAGTCGCACCTGAAAATGTCGCACCTAATGGGGTACCTATTAGGTGCGACATGTCGCACCCAATACCTTCTGCGACGGGTTATCAGGTGCGACAGTGTCGCACCTATTGTCGCACCTAATAAACCATTAGGTGCGACATTTGAGGCATTAGGTGCGACATTCGTCGCACCGGATAACGTATTTTGTCCTAGTGTAATAGGCATTTGAGGCCGAACTGGGTTACCATTTTTTGGTGTTCTTTACTTGCTTTCATTACCTGTTGCTTGTTGTTCGTCTTGTTGTGCTTAACATCATCTAAGAAGCAGATTACACAGTAGATCTGGACTTTCATGAATGAATCGCACTTATCACATATATGATTTAGTATCTCCACATTATCTCATATGTCGCTTGTGCCATAGTATGATATTGTACTTCAAGAATACATCTGAATGTGCTTAGTTTGCCAGTGAAATACCTGATTGGATGCAATGTGATTGGCTTCTTGGTGAGTAAGCCACACCTTTTCTAGATTTTAGGTGTAGATATCTTTCAGTCATGATCTTGTATGTACATGTATATTATCTTACACGTCGCTTGTACTTTAGCCTGATTCTCCCCATTTCATAAGTATGCCACATTATTTATCTTGCTCTTCCACGACCATATTTTGTACCTATGAAGACACATAAATTTTGAGGTTAACCTCTTTCAAGTTTGAGTTATGCCCGATCTACATTTCAAAAACATTGGATATGTGTATGCATGGCCATGGTTCTTATATAGGATACCATGTCTAGGGTACTCCTTCCAAGTAGCACTAGAATTGGCTGTGACTCGAACGCTATGCTCTTTTACAACATTTTCTTTTTTACAAAAACCATAAATCATTTCTAATTTCAAGACTATGACCAAATTTATCAGTAACTGCAGTTGTTTATTGACATATTTGCCAATAAACACAGCCATTTATTAATAAATTTATCAATAAACAATCGTAGTTTTAAAATTAAAAACATTTAATGACTTTTGGTATAAAAATATCAAATAGTTATATTTTTGGTAAAATCCCTAAAATATGGTTTTGATATACTTAAGAGAAATGACCTCAACTAGTTGCTACTGGTGGAGGAGTCCATTACCCATATAATAACAAGGATAGAGAATAGGGATTATTCCTAAACTATTACCTCTACACTATTTTTTGACCAAAATCTAATATGTCTAAATTAATCCAAATATATGACTTTCGTTTTGTTTAACTTACTCTTTTACCCTTTTTTTACTCTCCACTCATTTTTCATTCTCTCTCTCTCTCTCTCTCTCTCTCTCTCTCTCTCTCTCTCTGCTACAATGATTCTATCTTCTTCTTTTTGATGTGTGTTCTTCAATCTGTGGCCAAACCCTAAAATCAAAACCCAAATCTTCGCTGGAGAAAGCTGGTACTACTTGAAGAAGCTTATCAACGACGTTCACAACAAGGTGGAGTCAACGCACAACACGGAGCGAGGAAGCGGTGCGGCTCGGCTTCCGAATCGAGCGAAAACCAGCTCGACGGAGACGATCGTCGAGCTCCAGCGCGTTCGTTGCTCTGTCAGGCCTGGCGGGATTTGAAACTCGCCGTCGTTGTCGACTCTTTTGGTTGGGCATGGGCGAAGAGGGTTTCGGTGCCGTCGACGGCGAGGTGGGAGGAGCTGAGGTGGGCCGGGGTCGAGGGCACGACAGCGGTGGGCGGAGGAGGCATAGCTCGGTGACGTCGTTTGGGAAGCCTGGGATCAGCTTTGAAAATTTATAGGTTTTCGTTGAAGATTTATTGACATTGATGTCAATAAATATGCATTTTTATTAACATCAATGTTAATAAATCTTCAAAGGAATTTCCTAGAATCGTTGAAGATCTTCAAAGGAATTTCCCAGAATCGTTGAAGATTTATTGACACTGATGTCAATAAAAATGCATATTTATTGACATCAATGTCAATAAATCTTCAAAGGAATTTCCCAGAATCGTTGAAGATTTATTGACATTAATGTCAATAAAAATGCATATTTATTGACATCAATGTCAATAAATCTTCAACGAAAACCCAGAAACGTGAGACGTGAGGGAAGACACATAGACATGAAATACGCAGGAAAAGAGACGGAAGAGGGAGGGACGTGAATAACCCATCGCACTAATCCAAAAATAAAAAAAGAAAGTCAAATAATTAAATAAGAAAGAAAATAAAATATTATTAAAAGTAAGGGTATTTTTGTATTTAGTGAAAATAGGTAGTCATAGTTTAGGATTTATTTGGGTTTAGTAGATTTTGGTCCAAAATCTTTGTACAAGTCATAGAATAGGAATAATCCGAATATCACATGGGTCACATATAACGTCAAGAATCTGATTCATATTAATCACACACAAGTTATACGGTCTGGAAAAAAAGACATTGTTTTAAAAATATGGGCCTAGCACGAATTATATCAAGCCCAGTTTAAACAACATTAAGGACCGAATTACATGTCGTTTTTGGCCGTGTTCAATCTCCAATGATGTTAAATAAACTGGTTTACTTATTAATAGACTTGGGTGGTTTACTCATTTTAAAGCCAAAAAGATCAAAAAACAACTACAAATAATTTTCGTAATTATTTTTATGTTTTAACGTCATAAACAATAAACCTTATAAGCACCTAAGAACAATGTATACACAAATACAAGGCATACGTTATGTGATGCTCCTATGCCTAATGTAAGATCTTATTACATCTTAAAGATGTTCTAGACTATAGAAATACGAAAATGCGGAAACAAAAAGGATAAAGAGCCAAACAATGAATTCAACGCCTGGCGACGAGAGAGAAGGAAAATTGAGACAACTTCACCATCATCGTCTACACGGAAGAGCCATATAATAGAAGGAACGAAGGCGACGACTATACCGTCAACGTCTATGCAGACAAGTCACAAAAGAGGAAAAGGTCGTGGTAGCCGTTGTTGCGATATTTTAGTACGTAAGTGCAAGAGTCAAGTAATATATTTTGTAAGTACGAGTGAAATAAAACACGAAATATATATTGATGAATGAATGAGAAGAAAGCAAGAGCAACAGCTTCCCAAAACTCTCATATGGTCCGGATTCTTAGAACTATGCACAATATTCGAATCCACTATCTTCACTAATTGCACTCACATAATATTATCACTAAATCTCCCTCGAGCATCTAACAACTTATGTCAATACCGGGTATTTATCACTCGATCTCAAGAGTGTACACACGACTCTAAGGCAGTATATCTGTCTCTAATCTTAATAATATACTACAGTTATCTAATTCTTGTGCACGATTATTCAATCTATCTCAACCATCAAATAAAATCCTAACATTCATGAACGAGGTCGAGAATCTTACACAAGCATTAAGAACGGAATTAGATAAAATGATATAGAAGATGACCATGTAAAAAATACTTCAATTGATAAACAAATCCACAACCTTATTTAAGTATGAAAATCAGACAAACACTAATCTCAAACATAAAATAAAACCTAACTTCTGAGTATGAGGGCTGACACTCATATATAATGTGTTTTTGTATGTATACAGCGCATTTTGGGTCATTCGGCAGTCGAATACGCTTGAAAAATTGCGATTTTGTTGTCCTGGAAAATGGCCCCACGCGGGGCACCATGAACGACATGCACGTGCTTCGATGCGGTGCGCCCCTTGTATGACAAGGTGTGTTTTCCCATGCGGTGGAGTTCATCACATATAAAACATTACTATCGTAAAAAATAAATAAAAAATAATAAAAACATTACTCAATCGTTATCATCACATATAAAGTCATCCATTTCCATCTCAATATCATCATCGACTTTATCTCCAACAAATATGATACAACTTCCTCGTATTCCTCATCGTCTATAAAATTAGCTGGTTCGTCTTCACTATCATCTCTCACAAGAGTTGGTTCACGGTTTTTGTGATGATGAGACAGAAGATCGAAGTCAGTTTGTTGTACTGACAATGGAACTACAGTCGACGACAAGACGTCCAAAAAATCTCACACAAATTGATCAGTACAATCTTTGACGACGTTCCATTCCTCATGATTACGATGGTCGTTCGTGTAGAAGACTTGTTTCGCTTGAGTCGCGAGTATAAATGGCTCGTCCGGAGATCATTCTTTCACCGCATAAGCACTTGTCGTTCCGAATATCACACAAGTATTAAGAACAAAATTAGATAAAGTGATAAAGAAGATGAACATGAAAAAAATACTTCAATTGATAAACAAATCAACAACCATATTCAAGTATGGTATGCCATCACTCTCTCAGGGATTAGTTCATGGAGTCAAGAGTAACATAAACACAAAATAAATACAAACAAACCATGAAAACCATAATAAGATCACATAGCTAGCATAAATAAAATGGGAGTTTGAAATAATAATAGGATAGAAGAAATGTTTAATTTCGTCGTGATGGCTTCTTCTCCAATTCTTTTTCTCTCCCAATTACCCCAACACTATCTTCAAACATAAAATAAAACCTAACTTATTATCATGAGGCCTGCAATTTGTATATAATGTGTTTTCTTATGTTTTCAAAACATTTGGATTCACTAGATCTCATCTGACGGTCAAAAACGCTTGAAAATCGAGACTTTGATGAGCTGGAAAATCACCCCGTGCTGCTCGCCATGAGACCGGCACGGTGCATGTTAGTGGTGGAGCCTAATCTAAGGAATTGGAAAAAGTCCCACATCGGTTAGGGAGAGTAACTTTGTACAGTTCCTTAGTATATATAAAGGATGCTATGTGTTGTATTCTTGTGTACCCTAAAATAGAAATACTTGTACTTGTAAACCTTCCCCAATTGGGTTTATAGTTTTGCAGCGGAAAAGTGGATGTAACTTTCTCATTCAAAGTGAACCACTATAAATCTTGTGTCCCTTCTATGATTATTTATTTTTTGTTTTCTGTTGAGAGAGAGAGAGAAGGTTTGACGAAGTAAACCCAACAACGGTTGGGCGAACTGACGAACTAAAATCCAACAGCTGCAGCGAGCTGTTAGGACGAAGTGACGAGGTCAAATCCCAACAACTGGTATCAGAGCTTTTAGGTTTGCAGTTTCTTATTGAAACGGAGTGCGGCTTGTGGAGAAGAAGCGACGTAGAAAACAATGGGAGGCGAAGAAGGCACGGTGCACGGGATTGGGAAGTTCGACGGGTCGGACTATGCACTCTGGAGAATGCAGATCGAGGATTGTCTGTACGGAAGAAAGCTTCATCAACCGCTGAGCGAGAAACTAGAAAAGATGGACGAGGCAGATTGGAATCTCCTCGACAGGCAGGTTCTAGGAGTCATTCGACTGACGTTATCGAAGAACGTAGCTCACAACGTGGCGAAGGAGAAGACCACAGCGGGAATGATGAAGGTCTTGACGGACATGTACGAGAAACCCTCGGCGAACAACAAAGTGTTTCTGATGAAGAGGCTTTTCCACTTGAAGATGGATGAAGGAGCCGGGGTAGCCACTCATGTGACCGAGTTCAACACAATCGTCAACCAACCGTCATCGGTTGAGATTGAGTTCGATGACGAAGTACGAGCTCTGATCCTGCTCGTGTCCTTACCAAACAGATGGGAGCCGATGAGGGCTGCGGTCAGCAACTCGGTTGGAAGTGCGAATTTAAAGTTTAACGATGTACGAGATCGTATCCACCCTGAAGAGGTGCGAAGGATTGATTCTTGCGAGGCCTCGACGAGTTCGGCCTTGAATGTGGAGAACAGGGGAAGAAACCACAACCGAAATGAGAACCGAGGGAAAGATAGGTCGAAGTCACGGAGTGGGCGAGGTCAGTCCCAGTCGGGGAGATCCTTTGCTCGCTGGAATTGTGGTTAGTCTGGCCACATTAGGAAGTACTGCAAGAAGCCCGCCAAGGAAAAAGTCGGTGCCCACGCCGTCACTGAAGATTTAGCAGATGCATTACTGCTAACGGTGGACAGGTCGATTGACTCTTGGGTGCTCGACTCAGGAGCGTCTTTTCACACCACCCCTGACAGCGACATTCTAGAAAATTATGTCGCATGAAATCACGGGAAGGTCTACGTGGCTGATGGCAAGCCTCTAGACATTGTTGGTGTCGGCGATGTCAGGCTGAAGATGGGAAACGGCAAGTCTGGAAGATCAACAAAGTCAGAAACGTGCCGAAGTTGATGAGAAACCTAATCTCGATGGGTCAGCTCGATGATGAAGGCTATACCACGACGTTCGGGAACAACTCGTGGAAAGTGTCAAAGGGAGCTATGGTGGTAGCTCGCGGACAGAAGACAGGCACGTTCTACATGACGTCGAGCTGCAGAGACATGGTGGCCATGGTCGACAACACGCGCGGACTGAGCTGTGGCACCGCAGGCTCGGACACATGAGCGAGAAGGGGATGAAGATGCTGGTGAAAGACGGCATGATCCCGGAGCTGAAGACGGTGGAACATCACCAGTGCCAGAGCTGTATTCTCGGGAAGCAGAAGCGAGTTAGCTTCACGAATGCGAGCAGAGAGCTGAAGGCGGAGAAACTCGAGCTGGTATATACCGACGTATGGGGACCAGCTCCAGTCCCTTCACTTGGGGGATCTCGCTACTATGTGACATTCATAGATGATTCCACGAGGAAGGTATGGGTTTACTTTCTGAATAATAAATCTGACATATTCGCTACCTTCAAAAGGTGGAAGGCGATGGTCGAGCTGGAGACGAGCTCGAAAGTGAAGTGCTTGAAGTCCGACAACGGAGGGGATTTCGTCGACTCCGACTTCAAGCGGTATTGCGGTGAACACGGGATCAAGATGATGAGAACGATCCTAGGAACTCCCCAACTGAATGGAGTAGCGGAGCGAATTAATCGCACGCTGAATGAACGAGCTCGGAGCATGCGAATTCACTCCGGCCTGCCCAAGACATTTTGGGCCGATGCAATCAACACGGCAGCCTTCTTGATTAATCGAAGACCGAGCGCTCCTTTGGATTTCAAAATTCCAGAAGAAGCATGGAATGGGAAGTAGGTAAACCTTTCTTATCTGAAAGTGTTTGGTTGTTTATCATATGTTCATATTGATGAATCTGTTCGAAGTAAGCTCGATCCGAAATCTAAAAAGTGTTATTTCATTGGTTATGGTGACACTGAGCTCAGCTCTCGTTTCTGGGATGCCCACGCGAGAAAGATAGTCCGGAGCAGGAATGTTGTCTTCAACGAGCAGACAACGTACGGGGACGAGCTGAAGGGGAGCTCGACGAAGAAAGCTCCTGAGGGCGAGAAGTCAATGATCAACCTGAAAGACTTCTCGACAACCGAGCTGGAAGAAGAAGACACTTCGATGACCGAGGCGAGATCAGACCCAGTTGATGGCGATCACGAGATCGAAGAAGAAGCCACTTCAATGACCGAGGTGAGATTAGGCCGAGCTGATGGCGGTCACGAGATCGAAGAAGGAGCTGATGATAACACTGAGCTCGAGGTGAATCAGCGGACTCCGATCACCGAGCTGCGGAGATCGTCAAGAGTCAGAAAAGCGGTACACAAGTTTTCTCCGTCTCTCAACTACATCCTCCTTACCGACAGAGGAGAGTCGGAGTGCTATGAAGAGGCTATGGAGCTCGACACCTCGACCAAGTGGGAGCTCGCCATGAAGGATGAGATGGATTCATTGATCACGAATTATACTTGGGAGCTGGCGAAGTTACCAGCTGGGAAGAAAGCACTGCACAATAAGTGGGTGTACCGGATAAAGGAGGAGAGCAATGGAAGCCAACGGTTCAAGGCGAGGCTGGTGGTGAAAGTGTTGGAATTGATCTAGGGTTTAAGAAAAAGTTTAACGCTTTGTTAAGCGGCGGAATTTTAAAAATTTTCTTTTTCAAGTAAAACAGTTTTTACTAACCTAAACAAAGAGCAAGCACATGTAAATAAAACTATTATGAGCATAGAAGTTTACTAACCTTTTTAGACGCTTGAACGTTGAGAAGCTTTTGGAAAAAGGTTGCAACATTCGTCTCCCCTCACAACACGTCTCTCTTCCTTCCTCGGCAACTCGAGCAACCACGAAAGTTTCTATAACTAAATCACTCGAGAGAAAAGGAATTAGTGAGTGGACACTTTTAAATACTACAACTTAAGAACGACTCTTGAAGTCGCAGAGCTAAACACTAGGTCAAATGAGGACCTAGGTGCAAAAACAATAAAACGAAATTGACTAGAGAGAGAGAGGAGTCAGCCACAAGGTCTAGAGAGATAGGCTCTCAATCTCTAACTTATGTGGAATGAATAAAATGAGAGGAATGAGGGTCCTATTTATAGGAGAAGGGTTGACCTTGGAAAGAAGTAGTTTCCTCTTATTTTCCAAGCCTTTATGAGGAAATTTTATTTTCCCTTTTTCCCTTGCTTTGCACGTCCAACATAGGCTTCAATAAGCCTTGGATTTGTTTCCTCATATAGTCTTTGCTCTCTCCTTGCTTCATTTGGCCGAAATTCTAGTTTCCTCATAGAGGAAATTTGTTTCCTCTTTTTCTTTTGGCAAGTATCTTGATACATTTATGCACAAAATAATCTCTCTTTCTTTGGGTATGTTGGGCGCCTAAGTCCTTTCTAGAAAGGGCTTCTAGAAGCTTTTCAATTTGTTCATGACAACATGAAAAAGGCCCATTAAGAATTTTCAATAAAATTCTTATGAAATGAAATTAATCCACAAGGCCCAATTAAACTTACTTGGACGAGTGATGTTAAGTCATCAAATGACCTTGTCAAAAAAATTTATTGACATTCATTTCATCCTATGTCTCAAAAGACAAAAATACCCTTTTGACAATTTTCGTTCTTGTTTTGACTTAGCTTCCAGTTTAACTATTCATACTCGATATGATTCGTGACAGTGACCTCATGGATCTAAATGAACAAAGCTTGAGCAAAATACTTGGACTCAAAAGTTCACAAAACCTTTTCCAAGTTTAGCTTAATGTCAATTGACTCCCTAAAGTGTTGACACTGAAAATCTCTCGATTCAAATGAATTTATTTTCTACTCAAGAATTCAACCTAATTGTAATGAGTGGATCCACAGAATATTATCAGTGTTTACCCTTCATGAATATCATCAGCTAGTCGGGATTTACAAAATTACCATTTTACCCCTTCTAGCTGTTATTTCCTCAACTCCTTTGTCGCTTGTGAATAAGTTAGAAACAATGTATTGACGAGGAGCTAACAAGTCACATTGTTTCATCCAAAAGAGTCAAGACTCAATTTGGACACTGGCCAGTTCATTTATTCACACTCCAAGGAACAAAGCATGAAGTGATATACATTGCATTTAAGTAATCTTGTACATGAATTCCATATCTATGAGAACTTCACAAAGTTACTCATGACATTCTCACAACTTAGTACTTCACCAATAGGCCTTGTTCGGAATCACACAGTGAGTCCGAACTCTGACTTTCTCAAATGAGAATACGTAAGGTGTGAAATGGCATGTCTCATTTCAGGATTAAGGTAAGCACGATGCAATTCATACGTAGTGACTTCGAGACATAAGAGGTTAAATGGTTTGTTCTTATCTTGTCTCTAGAAGTGCACTGGTCAATTCAGTACCTTCGGAAGATACCTAGAAGAACTATAGAGTCTCCAACTCTCAATGCCTCATAACCAGACATCATAGATTCTCCTAACAATCGTACTGAGGTCAATAGTCCTTTGACCCTTAGATTGCGAATATATCGTTTTAAGCAAACTACGAAGAGTTTGTTCATGCAAATCTACATTTGTCTCTTCGTAAGTTGTTTAGTTTGTTTATGGACTAAAGACTAATGTTTTATCATAAAGCTTCAAACAGACAAGGAGGAATGAATGAACGTTTCAACTTTTTATTAATGAATAAGCAATTACAAGCAAGAGTCTTCATGAGACTTTATTACATCTAAGGATTACAACTCTTCTTGTGGGCACCATTGACAACAAAAAGGTTTCCAGCAAAAGGAGGGAGTTGATTTCACATAAATCTTCTCTCCGGTCGTCAAGCTCGTGACGATTAGAACTATGATGGGATTAGTTGCCAAGGAAAATCTGCATCTGCAACAGATGGATGTGAAGACGACATTTTTTCACGGTGATCTCGACGAAGAGATCTATATGAGGCAGCCCGAAGGCTTCGAGGTGAATGGAAGAGAGGAGCTCATGTGCAAGCTCCAGAAGAGTCTCTACGGGCTAAAGCAAGCCCCACGGCAGTGGTACAAGAAGTTTGACAACTTCATGAAGCGAGCTGAGTTCGGCAGGTGTGAGGCCGACCACTGCTGCTACTTCAAGAGACTTGAAGACTCGTATGTGATTCTTCTGCTCTACGTCGATGACATGCTGATCGTAGGTGCCAACCTACACGAGATCGACGAGCTAAAGAAGAGATTGTCCGAAGAGTTCGTGATGAAGGATCTAGGAGCCACGAAGCAGATTCTTGGAATGAGAATCAAGAGGACGAGAGAGAGCATCGAGCTCTCACAGGAGGAGTACGTGAAGAAGGTGCTCCAACTCTTCAACATGGAGGACGCGAGGTCGGTCAGCTCGCAGTAGGCCAACCACTTCAAATTGTCCAAGCAACAATCGCCAGTGACAGAGGACGAACTGGCGTACATGGACAAAATCCCCTTTGCTTCGGCCATCAGAAGTTTGATGTACGCAATGGTGTGCACGAGGCCGGACATTGCTCATGCAGTGGGAGTTGTGAGTAGGTTTATGAGTAACCCGGGAAGAGAGCACTGGGAGACTGTGAAGTGGATCCTCCGATATTTGAGAGGCAGCTCGACCTCGGCATTGGTATTCAGGAAGTCCGAACTGGGACTCCAAGGTTACGTCGATGCTGACAATGGGGGCGACGTCGACAGGAGAAAGAGCACGACCGGTTATGTCTACACATTCGGAGGGACGGCTATCAGTTGGCTGTCAAGGTTGCAGAAGATCGTTGCCTTGTCGAGCTGCGAGGCGGAGTATGTGGCCATCACCGAGGCAACAAATGAGATGATATGGCTACAGACTTTTCTGAGCGAGCTGGATCAAGACCATGACGAAAGTGTGCTATACAGTGACAGCCAGAGCGCCATTCAGTTGGCGAAGAACCCAGTGTATCATGCGAGGACGAAGCATATACAGCTGAGATACCACTTCATCAGGTCGGCTCTGGAAGATGGTATATTGGTGCTTGAGAAGATCGCAGGGAGTCAGAATCCCGCCGACATGTTTACTAAGTCTGTGCCGCATAACAAATTGAGGTTGTGCTCGACCTCAGTTGGACTCCTCGTCTGTTGAGTTGAGTCGCCGCTGCAAGATGGAGACGCGTGATGAGATTAGTCTCCAAGTGGGAGATTGTTAGTGGTGGAGCCTAATCTAAGGAATTGGAAAAAGTCCCACATCGGTTAGGGAGAGTAACTTTGTACAGTTCCTTAGTATATATAAAGGATGCTATGTGTTGTATTCTTATGTACCCTAAAAATAGAAACATTTTTACTTGTAAACCTTCCCCAATTGGGTTTATAGTTTTGCAGCGGCAAAGTGGATGTAACTTTCTCATTGAAAGTGAACCACTATAAATCTTGTGTCCCTTCTATTATTATTTATTTTTTGTTTTCTGTTGGGAGAGAGAGAGAGAAGGTTCGACGAAGTATACCCAACAACGATTGGGCGAACTGACGAACTAAAATCCAACAGCTGAAGCGAGCTGTTAGGACGAAGTGACGAGGTCAAATCCCAACAGTGCACTCCCTATATGGCGCACCGCGCTGTCCCGCGCACTGGACTTCGCGTTCCGCGCAACTTCTGGAGGTATGCGCAGTGCCAAAACTGAATCCTTGTTTTCTTGCGTTGAATGCTCCTATTTTGATGTTCTTTGACTTCCCATTGCTTCTAAGCTCCCATAACACCCAAAACATCAATTTTGTCTCTCAAAGCCGCGACACACTCATAAACTCATCAAACACCTTAAAAAAAAACCACTTAGAAATTCAAGCTCGGAATGGGTTATAATCACGTGGGAAATTCTCTTATTAGGCGTGGCCTATCTAATGGGCCTTGATATGTTGTTACTCTTGAATTTTCACATAGTTCAGATTTACGACTTTATATTTAGGTAATACCTAGCCCACTTTAAATTTGGCTTTATATTTTTCATGATCGTGTTCAAATTATTTTTATATTAAATTAACAAGGTTTATGGTTATCTATTATGAATAAATTTTTATAATAAATTAGCCAGGTTAAAAAAAAAAAAAGGATCCGCTTGTAAATGATTCTCGCCAAATGGTTATATCCGCTTCTAAAAAACCAATCTGCTTGTAATAGATATCCCCGCCAACTGGCAGGTAACTGTAACATGTGGAAAAATTCACTACTAAAAACCTTATGGGCTTGTAATGAAACCACTTCTAATGTTAGCATCCGCCAAATTCGCTAATAATGACAAAATGGTCATTTTAAGCGCCAAGGTACAAGCAGATTTTTCCACTTCAATATCGGCTTGAATTGGCACATTACAAGTGGATTTTTTAGGTCTTTACAAGAGAATATATTCACTTGTAAAAGACTATTTTGCCCTAGTGTACCTCTGTCATTATTGCATTTTTGGGAGAGTTTTGGACTCCGACGAATTACTTTGTAGGTTTTCTAAGCTCTGCCTCTCACTCTAAGATGGTGTTAGTTTTCCAAAAATGTGAATCAGCTTAGAGACCCAAAAGTCATTTGTATTTATAATCACATAATCATCAATGGGCACTATCACAATTTCACGATTGTAGGCAATTTTTCATTGATTTCGGTCATTATCTAGAGCGCGATATTGTCCATGAATCAATAGGTCTAATATGATGTGTGTGTGTATATATATATATATATGGATCATTATAAAGAATCTTTTTCATTGATACCATATTATATGAAAATATTATTCTTACATTTTATGGAATAAAACAAAATTTTCAATCACTGGAATTTATTATTTAACAAAGCTTTCGAATGTTCTTTTTGTCCATATTTCCTATTCGGTATATCTAACATAAATTCCTAAAATCTTGACAAAAGTTTGAAAAAAATTAAACAAACAAAAACTATCTAACACTAATTACTACTATGTTGAAACCAATTTAACAATATATATATACGCAAAAAAAAAAAAAAAAAAAAAAAAATCAAAATAACACAACGAATAAATAGAAAAAAAAATATAATATAAAGTTAAGGATAAATTACATAAATACCCCCTGAACTTTTGACCATTTAACAACGTGGTCCTTATTTTTATTTTTCTTACAGCGTCACCCTTGAACTTTGACAATCTTACAAACTTAATCCTTCCGTCTATTTTTCTCAACAATCCATCCATTTTTGACCATGTGATTGACATGTGACTATTTAAACAGGGACAAAATTTTAAAATAATAAAAAAATATTGATTTTATAATTATTTAATATTATTAAAAATTATTATTTATTATATATAAAAAAATAAATAATTATGTAACATATGAATTTTTAATCAAAATGAATTATTATTTATTATTAATTTTCTATTATCCTGAAAAAACGTATAATGGAAATGTATAAAAAAAAGTATTAAAAAAGACAACAAACAAAATGAAAAATGAAATTTTTTAATTTTAATTTATTAATTTTAAATATAAAATAATTAAATAAAGGATATATAGGTAATTTTAAATATTCAAGTTGTAATATGTCGATTACACAAGTTAAAATAGATGGAATATAGAAAAAATTTGACGGTAGGACTAAGTTTGTAAGAATATGAAAGTTTAAGGGCGACGGTGTAAGAAAAATAAAAGTAGGGACCACGTTGTTAAATGGTCAAAAGTTCAGGGGGCATGAGTGTAGTTTATCCTAAAGTTAAAGAAAGATAAAACTTTGAAATAGCTAGCTCAATCTGTTTATTTCAAATATGTTACTCATATAACTAGCACAATCCGAGCACGTGCTCGGAACCTCGAATAACAGTAGGAATCTAGCACCGAACCCGAGTCAAATAGGCCCGATGGCTCATTAAGTTTAAGGAACGATTCGTTCATAAGCTAAGAACGATACCGAGCAAAACTTCGAAGAGAAGAAAAGCTAGTAGGTCCAAGGACTGGTCAAACTAAGAAAACGTGGCCATATTATAATTTAAATTACAATCGCTTGAAAACACGTGCTTAGTGATTACCTTATTGAAAATAACTCCTAAACAGTTATGCAAAATAACCACCCAGTCCCGAGAAATAAGGAGAAGTTACAAAGTAACTACCACATCATGAGCGTGATCACCCAATGATCTTCAAACTCACCACTGGGAAGTAAAGCAACAAAGAAAGGAGGCTGAACACAAGTCCACGCTAGAAGTCTCAGCTATTATAAAAACACCCATATTTACATTCTCTCTTCTACTAGATTCGTCTGAACTTAGAGAGAATCCTGTCAGGAACCTTTATGTGCTCGAGACTGCGTGCTTGGAACCTAGTGTTTTTTGTAAGACAATTGTTGTAATATTTTTATGTTAACAGTTTGGCCCAGGAGGGGATAGCATTGAGATTAATGACAAGGGCTATTATAAGAACACCATAGAACATGTCCAGAGATGCCTCACCATGAGGATTCATTGAGAATAATCAAACATTGTCTCTTCGACAACAACGACAAAAAACTGGATTCCTGTAGCACGTTTATATATATGCTTGGGTGACCACAAATATAAAATAAGTCTAGCTTATTGAAAAAAGGCGTCAACGGTGGTACCGAAAAATGTGCCTACCACACACCAAAAGGTTGGAAAGCTTGAATATAGTATTCAAGAAAAGGCGTCTGGCACATTAAAATGGCTAGATGACCATAACAACAAAATAAACGCAACTTCTTGAAGAAAAAAAAAGGAAATGAACAAATGTGTCAAGCAAGGGGTCCGAACTCATGAGGAAGTAATTTTAACCAACGAAGAACGCAGAACAAGGTACTACATTAAATCTAATATAATTCATTTACCATAGACTAGATATATATTTTTATAAATTGTAGGTATCGACAAGATAGATCTCAAGCATACAAAAGAAATTTCAAGTTCGTGCTCGGATGGTATGAGCACAACATAGAAGAAATTTTAATAATATCAAGTCTTTGCTCGTAATTCAAGAGCAAAGATAGATGAAATTTCATAAATAAAAAAGTGTTAGTTCAAATGATATGAACATACACAAAAGAAATTTCAAGTTAGTGCTCGGAGGGTATGAGCACAACCAGTACTACATATTTCAAAAAACATCATGTCTTTACTCATAAGTTAAAAGCAAAAAGACTTGGATGAAATTTCATAAATAAAAAAGTATTAACTCAAAGGGTATGAGCATAGACAAAAGAAATTTCAAGTTTGCATGTTCTCGGATGGTACAAGCACAACATAAAAGAAATTTTAAAAAATATCATGTCTTTGCTTATAAGTCAAGAGAAAAAGGACTTAGATGAAATTTGATAAAAAAATAAGTGTTAGCTCAAAGGATATGAGCATACACGAAAAAAAAAATCAAGTTTGTGCTCGGATAGTACGAGCCCAACATAAAATAAATTTCAAAAAATTTAAGTCTTTGCTCCTAAGTCAAGAGCAAAATGACTTAAGTGAAATTTCAAAATATATATATATATATATATTATTTCAAAGGGTATGAATATACACTAAAGAAATTTCAAGTTCGTGCTTGAATGGGACGACCACAACATAAAAGAAATTAAAAAAAATGTCAAGTCTTTGCTCATAAGTCAAGAGCAAAAAGACAATTTGATAAAAAAAAATGAGTGTTACCTCAAAGGGTATGAGCGTACACGAAAGAAAGTTCAAGTTAGTACTCGGATGGTATGATGACATTATAAAAGAAATTTCAAAAATATCAAGTCTTTGCTCATAAGTCAAGAGCAAAAAGATATAGATGAAATTTCATAAATAAAAAAGTGTTAGCTCAAGGAGTATGTGCATACACGAAAGAAATTTCAAGTTTGTTCTCGTATGGTATGAGCACAACATAAAAAAAAATTAAAAACTATATCAAGTCATTGCTCATAAGTCAAGAGCAAAACGACTTAGATGAAATTTCATAAATATTATGTTAGCTCAAAGGATATGAGCATACAAGAAAGAAATTTCATGAACTTAGTGCTCGGATAATTTCAAAAAATAAAGTCTTTGCTCATAAAGTCAAGCGCAAAATGACTTCGGTAAAATTTAATTAAAAGTAAGTGTTAGCTTAAGGGTATGATCATATAAGGAAGAAATTTTAAGTTAGTGCACGGATGATATGAGCATAACATAAAAGAAATTTCTAAATATATCAAGTCTTAGCTCATAAGTAAAGATTTGGAAGATATTTCATACAAGTGCACCCCAGAAGTCTAATATATCACAAAGCACCCTCATTTACATTTTTTTTCCTTACTAAATTCAACTGTACTTAGAGAAAATCCTACCTGGAATTTTTATGTGCTCGGGATTGCGTGCTCGAAGCTTATTATTCTTCATAAGACAATTGTTGTAACATTTTTGTGTGTCAACAAAATATATAACGTTTTTTCATACCTCGTTTATCCTAATTTTTCGATTGAACTTCTTATCATTTTTTTACACTGTGAATATTGTGGAACTAGTTGAACTAGGAAGGTATAAATAGGAAAACAAAATAACGCCCTAGAAACCCTACTACTTTTTATGACGTTGACGGTCTGTTATCACGATTGATGAAAATGTCGGTAACTCAAAAAATAAAATATAAAAACTCCTTTTACCAAGCGAAAACAATACACAATAAGATGATTGTAAGCTGACCTTTTCTTCTTACTGCATTATTATCCTTAACCAAGTATTATATGTAAAGCCTGAACATCCGTACTTCTGTTTTTTTTTTTTTTATCGTACATTCACTTCACAAATGAATATCCGGATAACCACACATACAGTATTGCGCTAGAATAGCACAATACTTAGCGCTAGATTCACAACACATCATCATATATAGTACCCTAGTTCAAAGGCATACAGACTTATATCTATATATAAATATATATATATATATATATATATATATATATATATATATATATATATATAACGCACAAGCTAGGAGAAAACATCAAACATCATATATATAACTAAAATATATAGATGATAAATCAAAAGTAACGATATAATACTGCATATAATTAACTTTTTCATAATGAATGACATACGTATATGAGATTAACAGTAGTTAGTGATGAATTGACAAGCTATTCCTATCCACCACCTCCACCACCACCACCACCTCCACCTCCACCGCCACCCCCGCCGCCGAAGTCACCAGAGTCACCGTAGCTGCCGCCGGGCCCACCTTGAAAGTGACCGCCAAAGCCCATACCGCCGCTTCCATATTTGCCTCTGAATCCAAACCCCCCGCCGAAACTGCTTCCGTCAAATCCGTTTCCATCTCGGCTAGGGCTTCGAGGATAAAGGGGTGGTGAGGGTTCAGGGGTTACGGACTGAGAGCGAAGAGATTCACTGCATATTATGAGAAAGAGAGTTGTGCAGAGCAGGAGTGTGAAACGAGCCATGTATTTCAGGTTTCACGATGACTGTAATCTTAGCTTGGCTTTGTGTGTTTCGCAGTTTGTGACCCCCAAATTTATATGCATCAGAGAGTGAAAGAGAAGGGTTTGAATATCTTCTTACGCTAAGTTTCTATTGTTATTGCCACGTGTTTGAGCATGTTATGTTTTACGTATTTAAAGTTTTGAGACAATGTATACGTTATACAGATGAAAAATTAGGGCTATGGTTACATACACAACAGACACATTCACACACGAGACACAACTGTCTATATAAATATAGAGAAATTTCATTTTCTAGACCTAAAAGTTATGGAAATATCTCAATTAGACTCATTAGTTCAGAAATATCTAAAATTAGACTTTTGTACCAATTTCGGACAAAAATACATTTTCAAGGTAATATAACCATCTTCACTTCATTCCCTACTTCTTTTCATCTCTCATTCTCTCTCATTTCCTCTCGTTTTCATCATTTTCGAGTATCCAATTCGTTCAATCCTGTCGAAATGGGTTAGTATGCTCATTCATTCATCTTTTATAGTTATGTTGATATATTTTGTGTAGAAAAAAAAAGTTGGTAGATTTAGGTCAAAGAACCCGGAATTTAACGTTATTTCCGATGAAATCCGATAATTTAGGATGAAATTTAAGTACTATTTCCGATGAAATTCAAGCTGAAATTCCGACAGGATCTGACCGGATCTGGCAGGATCTGGCAAGGTCCAGAATCCCAAGAAAATGAAAAAATCAAGTATTTTTTTTATTTAATGTATTTATGTGATATTTCTTGCAATTTTGTTGATGGTTAACGACACATGGGAGAGAAATGGACACTTATACGTGTTCAAAAATGCAAGAACATTTCCGCTTGAAGTTTCGAAAGAGATGACGTACACGGGGTTAGTCGACAAGGTGTACAATAGAGTCGATATAGACAGATCAAAGTATGACTTTAAGTTAGAAGTTCCATATGAAGCGGGTAATATGCCGATTGAGCCTGCTTTGTTGAAGGACGATATTGATGTTAAGTATTATACGAAGTGCAAAAGTCATAGAAAATATGCACTTTGTGTAACTTTGATATCGAAAGAAATCACAGCATTTAGTGCAAACAAAGTAGACAAAAGGAAAAAATGTTATCAATGAAGAGTTGCCTCGTGTTGAACTCAACAAGAGACGAAAGAATTTGATAATTACCGATCGAGATGATGAAGTATACGTGCATGACAAAGATGATTATCATAACAACGAGGAAGATGATGAAGAACAAAATAACAAAGTTGACGAAGATAAAAGTGACAAGGGAGAAGATGGACACAACAGTGACAAAGAAACAGAATTCGGAGAGTTTGCGAATCATGAAGAATATAAAGATTTTGTTAAACATTTTGCAGTACCATTAGGACACGGTGAACCATCAAAACAAGGTGAACGGTCACGTGACCCTCGTAAAGATGTTTCACAAACGCATTTCGTGCGTTATTCATGGGAAGCCCCTGACTTCACAGCCGATGATGTTGTCAAAGAAGAACGTAATGAAGGTCCAACTCTATTGTCACATTCTTCCACAGGTAATAAAAATAATGAGATCTACTTATAACATGGAAAATGTTATGCTATATATTTTATAACTATTGATTACATGCAATAGGTAGCAAAGAAGATATATACCTTGGGAAAGAGTTTGAGTCCAAGAAACAAATGAAGCAACAGATTCATGTTTTTGCTCTAAAAAATAATTTTGAGTTTAGAGTGAAATCGTCTTCGAAAAAGAGATGGTATGTCATATGCAAAAATGAGATGTGCAGTTGGAAGCTGAGGGGTGTTGTGCTGTGGTCTGATATGTGGCAGATAACGTCGTATGAGAGTAGACATTCTTGCGTGCGTGTGGTTCGAACAGAAGGTCATAGAGGAGCTGCACCTTGGGTTATTGGGCACGTCTTCAAAGATAAGTACAACATTAGCTCTATGGCTGAATATTCAGCGCATAACATAAGAGAGGAAGTCAAGACAAGATGGGGTGTTGGCATATCGTACTTGAAAGCTTGGAGAACAAGGGAGAAAGCAATTTCTTACGTAAGGGGTACGCCAGAAGAATCTTATCAGAAGTTACCATCTTGGTTATACATGTTGGAGCAGAAGAATCCAGGGACTCTTACGGAG
Source organism: Urtica dioica subsp. dioica (assembly GCF_054948205.1). Lineage (NCBI taxonomy): Eukaryota > Viridiplantae > Streptophyta > Magnoliopsida > Rosales > Urticaceae > Urtica > Urtica dioica. The sequence continues at coordinate 34,900,608 of NC_142761.1, forward strand.
TTTGTGAAAGATGGCGATAAATTCAAATACGCGTTATTTTCTATTGGGGCGTGTCGTAGAGGGTTCAAGTCTTGTCGACCAGTCATATCATTAGACGGTGCATTTTTTAAGACAAAATACGGTGGACAGTTGCTATGTGCAATTGCGATGGATGCTAATTCTCAGTTGTATCCACTTGCATTCAGGGTAGTAGATATCGAGTGTCTGCTTCGTGGATTTGGTTTTTGAGAAAGTTGAGAGAAGCTATCGGTGAAGACGTTGAAGAGTTGGTGTTCATATCCGATCGACATGTTAGCATCATACATGGCGTCGAAGTGGTGTTCCACGGTATCCCTCATGGAACATGCTTCCATCATCTCAAACTAAATGTCTAGCATAAATTCAAGACCGATCATTGTGGTATTGAACTGTATGATGCCGCTTATGTCTTCAATAAGCGGGCTTTCGAAGCTCATTTTCGGAAATTGAGGAGAAAAGATGTCGAGATGGCTAAGTATCTCGAGGAAGTCGGTTTTGATTGGTGGGCAAGAGCATTTTTCTCTGGAAAATGGTAAAACTAAAACTTTTCCCTTTGTCATTACAAGTATTTAACTATATGTGTAACGTCACTAATATGTAACTGTTTATATAGGTATGATATAATGACAAGCAATAATGAAGAAAGCTTCAACAATAAGACGAGAAATGCTAGAACGTTTCCCATCACCACTTTGCTTGAGTTCATTAGATTCACACTTCAAACGAGGGTTTTTTAATCGAGAGGAAATTGCTAGAAAATGTGATACAAGACTGTCCCCGAAGTTTTAAGATAATCTTGAACATCTGAACGACAAGGCACAATACGTGAATACCTACGGACTCGGGATGTTTAAATGTAATGTTAGAGACGAGAGAGGTGACTTTGATGTGCATTTGATGAATAACACATGCACTTGTGGACTACCACAACTACTTGGAATCCCGTGCGAGCATGCCATCGCATCCGCACAACACATGAGTGTGGACATTTATTCGTTGTGCAGTCCTTTCTATTCGAAGGAGATATGGATTGAGATGTACAAGGAATCTATATATCCTGTTGGGAATGAAGATCAGTGGAATGTTCCGGATGACATAAAAAACATGAAGGTGTTGGAACCAGTTGAAAAGAAACAAGCCGGTCGACCGAAGAAAAGTAAACAAGGAAGGCGAAGAGTCAATCGATACCCATCTCAAGGAGAAAAAGTTGTTATTCATCGCAAATGTGGTGGTATGGGACATAACAGGAAGACATGCACATGGAGAGAGTGAAAACATGTCATTAAAAAACTCTAATCTTCTATCCTATCAATCCTACACTAATCAAACTATGAAAAAACCATTAAGAAACTAACCTTTTTTTGTCATTTTGAGGTTTGGAAGGCTATAGAAGTTTGAGAGCTTGATGGAGGTCGGATTTATGGTGATGGGCGTCGGATTTTGTGTGGTGGGCATCGGAACTCGTCGGATTTATGGTGGTGGGCGTCGGAATGGTGCTCACGTCCGATTTGGTGTGGTTGGGTGTGGAGAGCACGTGAGAGAAAGTGAGAGAGTGAGAATGAAAGAGATGGAAATAGGTGGAAAGAGATGGAGATGAGGTTTATTTTGAATTGAGGGTATTTTTGTCCAAAATCGGTACAAAGTCCAATTTTGGATATTTTTTAATTAACGGGTCTAATTGAGATATTTCCATAACTTTTAGGTCTAGAAAATGAAATTTCTCTAAATATGGGTTGAATTTGATCGTAATTGACTAATATAACCGTTAAGTCATAAGTTTTACTATAATATGATTAATCTATTCATATTTGATTTGTAGTAATGCAGACTATCTGCAACTGAAAATTGTATTGCACAAAATAACAATATTATACAAAAAAAAATATATCCATGTCGTGTTTAATAGCCCAATAATCATTTTCTCAACTATATATACCGTCATATGTGGGTACGTTACACAAATCGACGCATACGTTTTTTTTCTGCGCTTGTGAAAAAGTACATTCAAATGGGTTTTACATCATGCATTTGACCATATATGTGGACAGTAAAAGAAATTCAATGGAAAAGTTATATATGTGTAAATTCTTCTTGTAACGTGGCAAGCTTACAGTTGTATCTGTTTACTTTTTTTTTTTTTTTTTTTTGGCAACAAGTAGTTGAACTCTCATTAGAAAGAAAAAATAAAACACTAATTACAAAACAATAAAGCTTTTGATAGCTAGTCCCAAATTATTTGAAATAACTCATTCTATATATACTAAAGCTGGTACATTATCAATCAAATAAATTGAATAAAGTTTTAGCCCTATATCTTTCCATTATATTTGTTCAAACTTCTTCCTCAATGTTTGATCTTATCCGATCGATTAATTTTCTTCTTTTTTTTGTTTTTTTTTTTCTTCAAAGATAACGATCAAACCATTTTATGTGTATAATATTATTAATATTATAAACAATTTATAATCAAACGATGTAAACGTCTTCGTCTAATTTTATTTTTTCATGTCGATCAAAATTTTTTTCCCAACAATTTGGGCATCGACATTCCCAAGGACGAAGGTTGTTAATAATTATCTCTAACAAACCTGTTATATATAATAATTGTATAATAACACGAATAATTTAGTCTCTGTGTTTCAGTTAATTGTTATCCACTTTAAAAAACACAACTATTAATCTGCCACTCGATGCTGTAAAAAAATTAATGGGTTTCTAATTTGTTTTTGTCCTTTGCAAATTACTAATGCTTCATTTATACATGTTTTAGACAAATATTATTTTGGAGCATTAGATTTTGAGTAATGGCCATCACGCAAATTTATGTTTACACAGATTTTCAACTACGTATTTATATAAGAAATAAATACTTGGCAATGTAATGTTACTATGGTTAACTTAATTCTAAGCCAATATATACTTAAAATTTTGTTCACCATAACTATTTTGGAGTGCAGCATCACAGGATCACCGTGACTAATATTAATATATTATGGTGTTTATCCAGCAAAGAAACTATATCAAATCATATTAAATTAAAAAACAGAAGTAAGAAGAAAATATTTTGGGGTGGTATGTTCCCTCAGAAGAAAAAGGAAAAAAAAAACACATATATATATTTTGTGCATGTATAATTATAGGTATGGTCTTTGAAGTTGAACGGATGTCATGAACATTAGTGATCTATGTGACTAACTAGATAAACGGATATTTTTTTTATATATATGCAAAAATCAGTTCGGACATGTACAAAATTATACATATATAGTACATGTTGAACTATTTACATTCACCCGTACATGGACTCGAATTTCATGAGATAATAACTTATTCTACATGACCCTTGTCTATATAAATCGTGTATTCTAAAGTTTAAAAACCTCAGGACACTCATCTTTAAAGAAGCGTCTATATATATGTAGAATTTAATAAAAATAACATCATCTTTATCTTCTAATTTTTTATATGTTATTTTTATCATCTCATCTCTCTTTATTTTTGGATGAGCATGTAGTCGTAGGATAATGGCAAGGAGAATAAATATAAGATCTCGGAGAAGCCTTCAGGTAGCCATTGCGACCAACAACAACACTACTCAGCATCTTCCTCTGAATACTACATGTTGTCGCACGAAAATGAACAACTATTTAAAACCTCGGGTGGTTCGATCCAAGGCCGGACCAAGTGATCGCACCCGTCCCAAGAGTGTGAACTCGATAGTCTCGAGCTAGGGTTCTCTCCGATCAACCCGCCTCTCGGGAGAGGTAGGGGGTAAGGAGGAGGAGTGACCGTGCCTTGGTTGTCGGCTGCCTACGTACCCGTGCGTGGGATCAGGTCAGAACGTAGTTCAAGCGTGTGATACGCAGTATGAAGCGCGGAGCCTTGATGGAGAAGCGTACTCGACGAAGGAGACGGGACGCGAGGAGTCCTCGGCGGCGTCTCAGGACTTCGGAGATCGCGAGCGCGAGAGAGAATGTGTGTTTTCTCTCTTTTGGAGACGTGGAAGACTCTAAGTCAAGAGTTCCTTGTTGTGGCGGAGATTCCGGACGCGTAGGCGATCCCTAGTCGGAAATGCCGGACGCGTAGGCGATTTCTTGTCAGAAATGGCGGACGCATCTAGGGTGCTAGACGCGTAGGCAATTTTCAGTAGAAAACCGTTAGAGCACTTGTGGGCTCAAGATTAATCGCTCGATCAAGAGAGGCGGCACTCGGGAGTCCCCGGAAAGTGCTTCAGAATCTCCGAGAGTGAGAAATCGTGGAGAATCCGCTTCAGGCCAAGGATGGCATCTAGAGAAGCGGAGAGAAGTCTCAAGTTCCTTGAGAAAGAATGGGATGGGATTTCCCCTCAATGAGAGAGGGTATTTATAGGTGTTTGGGGGCCTTAGGAGGCTCCTTTTTCGTCCATGTGGGACTAGGAACGCGCGCGCCATCAAGTGGAGGCGCACGGCGCGCGCGGCGCGCGGCGCGCGGCGCAGGGGGCGCGGCGCGCGATGCGCGGCGCGGGATGCGCGGCGCGGGCGTGTCATCGCGCGGCGCGCGGTCTGCCTGGCGCGGCGCGCGGGCTGCTGTGCTTGGTTGGCCGGCGCGGCTGCGCGCGCGGCGCATGGCCCGTCTCGTCGGGCTCTTGCGGGCCTTCGAATACCATTCTTGCCACATGAAGTATGAAGGTTTCTACTTGGCGAGAGTGACTCGATTCGAGGAGTGACTCGAGGCTCGACTCGAGGAGTGAAGCTCGACTCGAGGAGACCGACTCGAGGCTCGACTCGAGGAAGAACCCAAGGCTCGACTCGAGGAACGACTCGGGGCTCGACTCGAGGGGCATGAGGATTTGGCACGAGGACTTGTCAGTCGACTCGCGAGAGAAGGCTCGCCGCTCTTTAGGGCCTCCGGCCTGACCATCGGCCCTTTGAATGGCGTGTCTTCTTGGCGTCTCGGGTTTTCCGAAAACGACCGACAACATTAGCCCCCCAAGTTCATTGCTCGGGAGGCCCCGGGCGGTGAACTTTTAGTTGTTTCCGCCGGGTGTTTGAGGAAAATAGACTTTCCAGAGCTTCACTGTTGCAAAGCCTTTGTGATTATAAATAATACTCTCACAATTGCTAGTGCTCTCTCTCACTTTTCCGTCTCTCTCGACACGAGTGTGTGATCGACACGTGGAGGAGGATCCAAGCGGATAGGAGGCGTAGCTCAACGTGGGCGATCCGAACGCGCTTGCGTTCGTCGCTCTAGCCCCGGAGCAAATGGGATATGCATGCGCAAGTGGGGCGTGCATTTGTGTAGAGGTGTGCCGGCGTGTCGCGGCTTATTGATCTTTTGGCAATGTTACGCCCGAGTTAACCTTCGATGGCGTTTTGTTTGATAATATCATCAATCCGGAGTCCATGGGACTCGATGGTGACTAGCAGGGTGACGATTGTGTAATCGTGACCTATTAGGGGAAGATCATGGCTTCCGTCTCGGCCAGCTTGGAAGGCGACTGCACTTTTGCATTTTGCAAAGGCGTGCTCATTCCGAGGTCTCGAAGACGAAGGTTGATGATGCGGGCTGATGCTTCGAGAAGACGGAGTGGCACCTGGCGGAAGGCTCTGCCGCACCGGAGGGCTTCGACTGCTCGGGGATAAACGCTAAAAGTGTGACCACGCATCAAGCATAAGTCGGCCTCACGGGGCATCCGCCATTCTCGCCTTGGTGACGCTTCTTCGTCTGCGTTCGGAAGATCGGCCCTTATTCCCCAGGCGCGAGCGCGGGTCTCTATTTTGGCTGACCTGTTCTTCAGGTCGCTCCAAGTGTTTGTTCGAGGAGTGGGACTCGACTCGAGGAGACTGACTCAAGGCTCGATTCGAGGAGCGGAGCTCGACTCGAGGATACTGACTCAAGGCTCGACTCGAGGAGCGAAGCTCGACTTGAGGAGACTGAATCAAGTCTCAACTCAAGGAGCGAAGCTCAACTCGGGGAGCCGACTCAAGTCTCAACTCGAGGGGCTAGGCTCGACTCGGGGAGCCGACTCAAGTCTCAACTCGAGGGGCTAGACTCGACTCAAGGAGACTGGTTAGTCATTAAGGAATATGACTCCACTCGAGGAGCGATGCTCGACTCGAGGAGTATAACTCGATTCGAGGAGCAAGACTCAACTCGGGGAGAATGACTTGATGAGTGATGCTCGACTCGAGAGGGATGACTCGAGGAGAGCGACTCGACTCGAGGAGCATGGCTCGATTCGAGGAGGGTGTGACTCGACTTGAGGATGATGTCTTGACTCGAGGAGCAGTGCTCGACTCAAGGAGAATGATTTGACTCAAGGAGCAAGACTCGACTCAAGGAGCGTGACTCAACTCGAGGAGCGAGGCTTGACTCGAGGAGAATGACTCGACTCAAGGAGCGAGACTCGACTAAAGGAGCGTGACTCAACTCGAGGAGCGAGGCTTGACTCGAGGAGAATGACTCGACTCAAGGAGCGAAGCTCGACTTCGAGGAGAATAACTCGATTTGAGGAGCGAAGCTCAACTCGAGGAAAATGACTCGACTCGAGAAGCGAAGCTTGACTCGAGGAGGATGACTCGATTTGAGGAGCGAAGCTCAACTCGAGGAAAATGACTCGACTCGAGAAGCGGAGCTCGACTCGAGGGGGATGACTCGACTCGAGGAGCGAAGCTCGACTCGAGGAGAATGACTTGACTCGAGGAGCGAAGCTCAACTCGAGGAGACTGACTCGATTTGAGGAGCAAGGCTCGACTCGAGGAGAATGACTCAACTCGAGGAGCGAGGTCTCAGCTGGTTCAGGCCGAGCGAGGTTCTTGCTCAGAGGCGGGTGTGATTGTGCTTAGTCTGCGGTGGTGAAGATGACATGAGTTGCGCCTTGTATGGCTGTTCAGGTGCGTTCCGATTAGTCATCATACACAGCGCCTTGCGGTGACTCAGAGCGCGTCATTAGAGACGGCTGCGTGCGTTGTTTTAGGCATCGTAGGCACGTCATGAGGGATGGCCTAGATGCGGCATGTAGGTTACTTAGGTGTGTCACGAGGGACGACTTGGTTGCGCCATGTGGGCGTCTTAAGTGCGCCATGTAGGCGTCTTAGGTGCGTCATGTAGGCGTCTTACGTGCCCCATGTAGGCGTCTTAAGTGCGCCATGTAGGCGTCTTATGTGCGCCATGTAGGCGTCTTATATTGCGCCATGTAGGCGTCTTACGGGCTGCGCCTTTACGCGTCTTACGTGCGCCATGTAGGCGTCTTAGGTTGCGCCATGTAGGCGTCTTACGGGTTGCGCCTTTACGCGTCTTACGTGCGCCATGTAGGCGTCTTAAGTGCGTCGCGAGGGACGGCTTTAGCCTGCATCTCGGGGATGTCTCTTGGGCGCGCCGCAGAGGCGTCTTTAGCCTGCATCTCTGGGATGTCTCTTGGGCGCGCCGCGGGGGCGTCTTTAGCCTGCATCTCGGGGATGTCTCTTGGGCGCGCCGCGGGGGCGTCTTTAGCCTGCATCTCGGGGATGTCTCTTGGGCGCGCCGCGGGGGCGTCTTTAGCCTGCATCTCGGGGATGTCTCTTGGGCGCGCCACGGGGGCGTCTTTAGCCTGCATCTCTGGGATGTCTCTTGGGCGCGCCGCGGGGGCGTCTTTAGCCTGCATCTCGGGGATGTCTCTTGGGCGCGCTGCGGGGGCGTCTTTAGCCTGCATCTCGGGGATGTCTCTTGGGCGCGCCGCGGGGGCGTCTTTAGCCTGCATCTCGGGGATGTCTCTTGGGCGCGCCGCGGGGGCGTCTTTAGCCTGCATCTCGGGGATGTCTCTTGGGCGCGCCACGGGGGCGTCTTTAGCCTGCATCTCGGGGATGTCTCTTGGGCGCGCCGCGGAGGCGTCTTTAGCCTGCATCTCTGGGATGTCTCTTGGGCGCACCGCGGGGGCGTCTTTAGCCTGCATCTCTGGGATGTCTCTTGGGCGCGCCACGGGGGCGTCTTTAGCCTGCATCTCTGGGATGTCTCTTGGGCGCGCCGCGGAGGCGTCTTTAGCCTGCATCTCGGGGATGTCTCTTGGGCGCGCCGCGGAGGCGTCTTTAGCCTGCATCTCGGGGATGTCTCTTGGGCGCGCCACGGGGGCGTCTTTAGCCTGCATCTCGGGGATGTCTTACGGCGCGCCACGGAGGCGTCTTACGTGCACGCCTGTTCCCGTTTTGTGTTCGGGTGTTTTGTTTTGATGTAGCGTGCTTTCTTTTTGTGGAGCGTACTTTCTTGAGGATTTTGAGCGTACTTTCCATTGCCTATGGCACTAGCCCCCCGAGTTTTGGGTTTACAAGTGTAACCTTTGATGATTAAAAATCTTTGATAAAGTGGATTTTGAAAGAAAAACATTGAACTTTATTAATATTGCAAAAAATTTGAAATCCTAAAACGTTGGCTCGTAGGCCTTATTGAATGTTTAGAAAGCAAAGAAATAAAATGGGGGGATCGCTGGCTAGTGGTAGTACTCTCTTCCAGTGTTCCGCATTCCATAGGCGGTAGGTCGGTGTCTCGTCCATGTATGACCTGGTAGACCGTGTGGGGTCCCTGATGAGGACGCCGTTACCTTGCGCTTGGGTGTCATGCAGGTGTCTTTATGGACTTTGCGGAGGACCTTGGTCGACTCGACGCTATCTCTAAGTTGAGAGATCGTGTTAACCGTCTTTTTAGCGGTCTTTCCATCGATTCCTTGGATGTAACATATTCTGGCTTGGGATTGGTCTCCAGCCATGACGCCGATTCCATTCTTGGTAGGGAACTTCACCAGTAGGTGGTATGTTGAAGTGATTGCCCTTAGCCGGTTCAACGTGGGTCGCCCAACGATTACGTTGTAGGGGGACTCTTGGTCGACCACTTGGAATGGGACCATGTGAACGACTTCAATGCCTCCGGGAGTTCCGAAGGTGACCGGCAGATCGATGACGCCTTTAGTCATGACTCTCTTCCCAGTGAACCCGAATAGAGGCGTTTGGGTCGGAGTTGGGCGTAGCCCCCCGAGCTTCATGCGCTCTAGGGTGGACTTGAAAATTATGTCGGCAGCACTGCCGTTGTCGATGAGAACTCTTTTCACCAAGTTATTAGCTACTTGGGCTTTGAGCACAATTGCGTCATTGTGCGGATGCACAACTCGCTTGGCCTCTTTGTTGGTGAAATGCATCGTCTCGTGAGGCACGGACGGAGGTTCTTCATACGTGAGGTTGACGTGCATAGCAGCGTCTTCTTGAGCCACGGCCTTTAGGAATTTTTTCCGTTGTCGGGCCGAATCTCCATCTTGTGGACCTCCCAATATGGTGGTCACAACGTGGAGTTGTGGATTGGCATTGGCAGTAGCCGTGGTTCGGTCGGCAGAAGCGGCTGTTCCTCCTCCCCTGCCAGACTGTGGTCTGTTCGAGGTGGGGCTCGCAGCGCTAATCATGCGTAACACGAACTCTTTTAGCTCACCCCGTTGGATCAATGCCTCGATCTGCCTTTTAAGACTATAGCATTCAGAGGTCAAGTGACCGTATTCCTGATGGAACTCGCAATATTTAGATCTATCGCGAGTCGCGGGATCTTTGTTCATTGGAGCCGGGGGAGTGAACTTGTCACGCGCTAAAGCTAGGATTTGCTCCGGCGTTGTGTTCAACGGTGTGAACGACGAGTAGCCCTTAAAGTCTTCTGCAAGTCGCGGCTTCTGGGGCATCGGACGTCGTCTATTAAAAGTCTGACCTCCTCTGTTTCGCCTTTTACGGGAGTTTCCTTGCTCGTCGCTAGGCTCGTCTCGGTGGTGAGGGCTTTGATCATTGCCCTTGCGACCATCGAGGTAATCTTCGACTCCCATGAAGGTCTTGGCTCGAGTCATTAACTCGGCCATGGTAGAAGGGACACGGCCGACGATGGACTTAAGGAAGTCACTTGTGCGCAAGCCTTCAGTGATGGCGGTGATTGCGTCTTTGTCGTCAAAGCGATCGACCTTATTCGATTCTTCAGTGAATCGGGCGAGGTATCGTCTAAGAGACTCGCCATCCTCTTGCCTGATTGACCACAGGTACATCTTGGTCTTCTTTTGGACCATAGACGTAGCGAACCGTGCTAGGAACATGTCCTTCAGGTCTTTGAACGAGCGGATGCTTCCCGGCCTTAAGTTCTTGAACCACTCGAAGCCGGGTCCGGCGAGGGTAAGACTAAAAGCTTGGCACATAGCGCCAGGAGTGACACCCTGCATCGTCATCCAGGTTTCATAGTGCTGGATGTGGTAAGCAGGATCTGCTTTTCCATCGTATGGAGCAAGGTTCGGGAGTTTGAAATTTCCCGTGCATGCCTCGGCCAATATCTGAGCCGTGAAAGGCGAGGACTTCTCCTCAACGACCCCATAGGCACTTCCGCCTATTTCGTGTTCTCGGAGATCTCATACTTCATTTCGAATATTGTGGATCATTGTGATCACATCGAGACCGGTAGTCAGAGTAACTCCCTGTTCGGGAGGAGTCACCTGTCGTCTTTCATTTGACCCTTGACCCATTCGGTGGTTCCCGTTAGTTGGGGCTGCTGCGGGGATGTTTGGCCGAGAGCTTAGTCGCTCCCTTAGGTCATCGCCACGCTCGATGCGTTGGGCGGTGAGGTGATCCCTAAGATCTGGGCTGGTCGTTCGGAGGCGCAGGCTTCGTCTGCGACGGCGCGCTCTCCGCGTGCCCTGACTCTCCTCAACGTTCTCCCTTCGACCTAGTCGGTCGAGGGCCGAGCGTCGGGAGTTTCCCTCTTGAGAAGCAGCCGGCGCGTCGCCTTTCCGGGGTAGGGGATTCGAAGGACCGGCTTCAAACATGGCGGGGAGTCCTCCGTCCTTCGTGAGAGAAGTCTCGATATCCTCCGGATCGCAAGTACCCTCATAGTCAGGGTCACGGTCGTGGCTTTCCTCGTTGAGGTTCTCAGGATCCCCGTTGGGGGTCATTGCGTTATGCGCGGGTTGCTTCGCAGCCAGTCGGCTGTGGTACCTCGCGTTCTTTGCCTTTAGTTGGCGGACGTTCTCCTCCAACTCCATGATGCGGTGGTCCCTGCTATATGGAGACGGAGATGGTGAGCGGGTCGAGCTCTCTTCATGGAGCGACTCTTCGTCACCAGGCGCTCGGGAGCGCAAGAAGTATTTCTTGGTCCCAGTGACGTTTTCGGGGTTGTTCACGCCCTCAGAACGTACGGGTGGTTGAGTACTCATCTTTTCTCAAGTTCGAGAAAGTTGAGTTTGTAGAAGAAAAGAAGAAGATGAACAGAAGGGATTTCGGGCTGAACAGGTCGGGAAGTCCCCTCCTTCTAGCGCCAAAATGTTGTCGCACGAAAATGAACAACTATTTAAAACCTCGGGTGGTTCGATCCAAGGCCGGACCAAGTGATCGCACCCGGGCCAAGAGTGTGAACTCGATAGTCTCGAGCTAGGGTTCTCTCCGATCAACCCGCCTCTCGGGAGAGGTAGGGGGTAAGGAGGAGGAGTGACCGTGCCTTGGTTGTCGGCTGCCTACGTACCCGTGCGTGGGATCAGGTCAGAACGTAGTTCAAGCGTGTGATACGCAGTATGAGGCGCGGAGCCTTGATGGAGAAGCGTACTCGACGAAGGAGACGGGGCGCGAGGAGTCCTCGGCGGCGTCTCAGGACTTCGGAGATCGCGAGCGCGAGAGAGAATGTGTGTTTTCTCTCTTTTGGAGACGTGGAAGACTCTAAGTCAAGAGTTCCTTGTTGTGGCGGAGATTCCGGACGCGTAGGCGATCCCTAGTCGGAAATGCCGGACGCGTAGGCGATTTCTTGTCAGAAATGGCGGACGCGTCTAGGGTGCTAGACGCGTAGGCGATTTTCAGTAGAAAACCGTTAGAGCACTCGTGGGCTCAAGATTAATCGCTCGATCAAGAGAGGCGGCACTCGGGAGTCCCCGGAAAGTGCTTCAGAATCTCCGAGAGTGAGAAATCGTGGAGAATCCGCTTCAGGCCAAGGATGGCATCTAGAGAAGCGGAGAGAAGTCTCAAGTTCCTTGAGAAAGAATGGGATGGGATTTCCCCTCAATGAGAGAGGGTATTTATAGGTGTTTGGGGGCCTTAGGAGGCTCCTTTTTCGTCCATGTGGGACTAGGAACGCGCGCGCCATCAAGTGGAGGCGCACGGCGCGCGCGGCGCACAACGCGCGGCGCGCGGCGCGCGGCGCAGGGGGCGCGGCGCGCGGGTCACCAGGCGCGGCGCGCGATGCGCGGCGCTGGATGTGCGGCGCGGGATGCGCGGCGCGGGATGCGCGGCGCGGGCGTGTCATCGCGCGGCGCGCGGTCTGCCTGGCGCGGCGCGCGGCCTGTCTGGCGCGGCGCGCGGGCTGCTGTGCTTGGTTGGCCGGCGCGGCTGCGCGCGCGGCGCATGGCCCGTCTCGTCGGGCTCTTGCGGGCCTTCGAATACCATTCTTGCCACATGAAGTATGAAGGTTTCTACTTGGCGAGAGTGACTCGATTCGAGGAGCGACTCGAGGCTCGACTCGAGGAGTGAAGCTCGACTCGAGGAGACCGACTCGAGGCTCGACTCGAGGAAGAACCCAAGGCTCGACTCGAGGAACGACTCGGGGCTCGACTCGAGGGGCATGAGGATTTGGCACGAGGACTTGTCAGTCGACTCGCGAGAGAAGGCTCGCCGCTCTTTAGGGCCTCCGGCCTGACCATCGGCCCTTTGAATGGCGTGTCTTCTTGGCGTCTCGGGTTTTCCGAAAACGACCGACAACACTACAATTAGTCAATTATATATATGTCCGTGCTTTGTACGTTTTTTTATACGTTATATATGAATATGCACAAATTGTATGAAAATAAAAGACAATATATGTGTTAGTGTTGATGTAGGTGCACCATATCTTTTGTATATGTTGAATGTTCGTTATTGATAGAACTTTTTTAGTATTTACCGTATCATTATCGTATTTTAGTATTATTATATAGTAGTTTAATTATTATTTATGCACTCAAAGAGTAATCTTTGAATATTTGTTCTAAATACAATATATATATATATATATATATATATATATATATTTTTTTTTTTTTAATATTCTAAATACGATATTTGAGGTTAAACAAAGTTAAATGGATAGTTAATATATATTTTTTGAGTTGATGTACATAATTCCAACCTAGCTACTATACATTTAAGGGCTAACTAATGCAAATCTTGCTCCTTAATATTGTGAGTTAAATTTCAATACTAAAATATTACTTATAAAACTATGATAGAAAAAAAAACTCAAATGCATTTTCATCAGCTATAACCCGCAGCAACGCGCGGGCCACCATCCTCGTTTAAATCTGAAAACACCCTTTGCCTCGAACATTTCCAAATCTACCCCGCTGTCAAAAAGACTATGACATTATTTTCTTGATACCGAAATCAATGACTTTATGTGCTCTTACATAATCTTGAGATAAAAAAAAACTAATACAACAAAATAAATAAGTATTTTTTTAATATACGTGTTACAACAACGTGATCATAACAATTGAGACTCGGCGAAGTGTCTACAAAAGGTGAAGATTGTGTGAGAAAACAAAATTTTAGGATAATATTTAATGATGAAAGATCATAAAATCTTTAGGTTTACATAATAAGTAGAAAAACGAAAAAGATAAATTGACCCACATACAATAATAATTTTATCTTTACCCTCACACAACAATAATATGATATAAATGAATGCTATTGTGATACCGTCATTCACAATAATAATTTTATCGTAGAAATCGTTTAGAGAGTTGATGAAGTGATTGAAGAGAAAGGTGAGAAACGATCTCTTGAATTAACACGTCACGACTCGAGACCACGTCGATGAGTCATTTCTCAAGTCCACGAGACAACTCAACGCCACATCTAAAAGATTGTTGGAATTGATCTAGGGTTTAAGAAAAAGTTTAACGCTTCGGTAAGCGGCGGAATTTTAAAAATTTTCTTTTTCAAGTAAAAACAGTTTTTACTAACCTAGACAAAGTGCAAGCACATGTAAATAAAACTAATATGAGCATAATAAATTTACTAACCTCTTTAGAAGCTTGAACGTTGATGAGCCTTCGGAAGGTTGAAAACGTTCATCTCCCTCGCAGCACGTCTCTCTTTCTTTCCTCGGCAACTCGAGCAACCACGAAAGTTTCTATCACTAAATCACTCGAAATAAAATGAATTAGTGTGTGGGCACTTTTAAACACTACGGCTTAAGAACGAGTCTTGAAGTCGCAGAGCTAAACTCTAGGTCAAATGAGGACCTAGGTGCCAAAACAAAAAAAATTCGAAAATTAACTAGAGAGAGAGAAGAGTGGCGGCCAAGTTCTAGAGAGAGAGTCTCTCAAATATCTTAATTAAACTTGGATGAATGAAATGTGTGAAATGAGGCTCCTATTTATAGGAGAGGTCTCACCTTCTATTAAGGTAGTTTCCTCTTCTATAGAATATCACATATTCATGAGCCAATTTCCCCTTTCCTTCATTGAGTCACACGGCCAACATAGGCTTCAATAAGCCTCGGATTTGTTTCCTATTTTGTTCCATGCCTTGCCTTTGACTCTCTCTTGGCCGAATATCATCATGCATGCATGGGAAATTTGTTTCCTCTTTTTCTTTTGGCAAGTATCTTGATACATTTATGCACAAAATATTCTCTCTATCTCTTGGGTAGTAGGCGCCCATTTCAATTCTAGAAGGAGCTTCTAGAAGCTTCTTCATTTGTTCATGACAGTATGAAAAAGGCCCATTAAGAATTTTCAATAAAATTCTTATGAAATGACATTAATCCACAAGGCCCAATGATCAAGTCATGGCCGAGTATTACTAAGTCATCAAATGACCTTGTCAAAAAATTTATTGACATTCATTTCATGCTATGTCTCAAAAGACAAAAATACCCTTTTGACAATTTTCGTTTTTGTTTTGACCTAGCTTCCAGTTTAACTATTCGTAATCGATGCGATTCGTGACAGTGACCTCATGGATCCAAATGAACAAACCTTGAGCTAAAATATTTGGACTCAAAAGTTCACAAACCTTTTCCTAGTTTAGCTTAATGTCAACTGACTCCACTAAAGAGTTGACACTGAAAATCTCTCGGTTCAAATGAATTTATTTTCTACTCAAGAATTCAACCTAATTGTAATGAGTGGATCCACATAATATTATCATGGTTACCCTTCATGAATATCATCAGCTAGTCGGGATTTACAAAATTACCATTTTACCCTTCTAGCCGTTATTTCCTCAACTCCTTTGTCGCTTGTGAATAAGTTAGAAACAATGTATTGACGAGGAGCTAACAAGTCACATTGTTTCATCCAAAAGAGTCAGGACTCAATTTGGACACTGGCCAGTTCATTTATTCACACTCCAAGGAACAAAGCATGAGGTGATATACATTGCATTTCAGAAATCTTGTACATGAATTCCATATCTATGAGAACTTCACAAAGTTACTCATGACATTCTCACAACTTAGTACTTCACCAATAGGCCTTGTTCGGAATCACATAGTGAGTTCGAACTCTGACTTTCTCAAATGAGAATACTAAGGTGTGAAATGACATGTCTCATTTCAGGATTAAGGTAAGCACGATGCAATTCATGCGTAGTGACTTCGAGACATAAGAGGTTAAATGGTTTGTTCTTATCTTGTCTCTAGATGTGCACTGGTCAATTCAGTACCTTCGGAAGATACCTAGAAGAACTATAGAGTCTCCAACTCTCAATGCCTCATAACCAGACATCATAGATTCTTCTAACAATCGTACTGAGGTCAATAGTCCTTTGACCCTTAGATTGCGAATATATCATTTTCAGCAAACTACGAAGAGTTTGTTCATGCAAATCTACATTTGTCTCTTCGTAAGTTGTTTAGTTTGTTTATGGACTAAAGACTAATGTTTTATCATAAAGCTTCAAACAGACAAGGAAGAATGAATGAACGTTTCAACTTTTTATTAATGAATAAGCAATTACAAGCAAGAGTCTTCATGAGACTTTATTACATCAAATGTACAATATAAGGATTACAACTCTTCTTGTGGGCACCATTGACAACAAAGATGTCTTTCAAGACCACGAGTCAAGCTTGTAATCCTTTACAACGACTCAAAGCCAAGTTCATAAACTCACGCGCCAAGCTCCAATCGAGACTCATAAAAATGATCTCTTAAAGAAACTCTCAAATCAAGTTTTCAATCCCTAATCT
Organism: Urtica dioica subsp. dioica; assembly: GCF_054948205.1. Classification (NCBI taxonomy): domain Eukaryota; kingdom Viridiplantae; phylum Streptophyta; class Magnoliopsida; order Rosales; family Urticaceae; genus Urtica; species Urtica dioica. The sequence continues at coordinate 34,916,805 of NC_142761.1, forward strand.
GTAATAAACTAAATCACAAACTGATAAGAAAAAAACTTTAACAAGCTAACAAATGACCCTCCAAAGAGCCACTTATAAACCTCTTTTTTCTCCACTCTAGCCACCAACATGAAGCCCCTGCCACCAAGCTCTTGCCGCCAAAACAATATATGCCACCAACCCCTTGCCGCCTAGTCCCTCCTGCCACCAACTCTCTTACCACAATCTAGATGACCGCCAATCCCTAGTGGTTCCGCCAACCCCTTGCCACTTTGTCCCTCTTGTCGCCAACTAGTGTTGCCGCCAACTATTCATGCTACAAAGGGTTTTCATGCTGCCAACCTCATTCCACATGGCCACACCATAATCTACAAGCCTCTAGGGCTCAATCCAAGTCCCTCATGTGCCTCCAAAGAACTATAAATACCCATCTCACTGTCATTCCAAGGTAAGTTCTTTCAACTTGTCAAAACTCTACCAAAATCACACCACGACTCTCTCTCTCTCTCTCTCTCTCACTAAAAAATAGAGACGAGTAAAAATAGTTCACCAACAACACAATACAACGTGACTTATGTTTTGTTGGGAATTAGGCATCCCTATAACTATTGGGGAAAATAACACTACAACAAATACTGTTTTCCGGTGCGGAAGACATTCGGGTGCGACTTTTCGCACCCAAAATTTGCACCAAATAAGGCTTTCAAGTGTGACTTTTCACACCCAAAACTCAAACAAGCATTTGAAAACTTTCGCTAATTTTTTTAACTTTAGGTGCGACTTTTCGCACCCAAAAGTCTATCAAAACTATTAGGTGCGACATAGTCGCACCCATAAGCTGAAAACATTTTAGCGGCCAACTTTCCCCCGCTTTTTGGTAAAAATATCATTGGATGCGAAAATTCGCACCCAAAAGTACTGACACGGGTTATTGGGTGCGACAAAGTGTCATTGGTTGCGACAAAGTCGCACGCAAATGTCCTAAATTTTTCCGCGGTCAAATTTTCCCCCTATTTTTACAAAAATCATTGACACTCTTGGGTGCGAAAAGTCGCACCCAAATTCAAAGTTTTATATAAATCAAATTTCTGCTCGGTTTTCATTCTATCCGAGCCAAAACATTTCATTTCGCCTCTCTCTCTCCGATTTCTCTCCTACAAATTCTCCGACCACCACCACACTCCGAGATCCGTCGCCACCACCACTCCGAGCTCCGTCGTCGTGATCTCTCTCCGGCTAGGTAATCCCTCCCTCTCACTCTTAGATTCTCATCCTCACTGTCTCTCCCCCTTCTCTCGAACACACACACACACACACACTCTCTCTCTCTCTCAGCCTCTGACCAGCTCCTCCGACCAACCCCTCCGCTGCAGCCCCTCCGACTACCGTGTGTGTGGGGTGAGTGTTTGTGTATACGTGTTTTTTTGTGTGTGGGTGTGTATGTGTGTGTATGGTAATTGAGTGTGTGTGTGTGTGTATCCCTGGTTCGGAAGCTGTGGAACCGGTCGCAAGAGGAGCGGCGAGGAGCGGCGACGGAGATCCGGTCCCTCTCGAAGAGAAGCACCGACAACCGGATGCTGATCACGGAGGCCGGAGCCATCCCGGTCATGGACGGGTCTGCCTCGGAACAAGGAAAACGCCACGACAATCTTGCTGGCTCTGTGCAAGAGGGACGGGGATAACCTGGCCTGTATAAGCTGCGCCATTTTTTTTTTGGTGACTTTTTAGGTGTGACTTTAGGTGCGGAAAGTCGCACCTAAATGTCGCACCCGAAAGTCATGACTTTTGGGTGCGACTTTTCGCACTCAAGACTTTTAGGTGCGGACTTTCGGGTGCGGAAAAGTCGCACCTAAAGATATGTTTGGGTGCGAAAATTGACTTTTGGATGCAAAAAAAGTCGCACCCAAAGGTCTTTTTTGTACTAGTGTAAATAACTACACTAACAGGCTAATTATTTATACGATTATAAAAATAAGATATAGATTTGCAGATTTGAATAGGATAAACTAGAGAGCGATTCAAGTAATCGATTAAAAGACGAATTTTAAGATTACTTACATGTTTGGCAATCTGCTACTAACATTTTAATCGAGTTCTTCAAGATCCCATTATGAGCTCCAATAACTAGATCTTCTACCTTTAGCTCTAATCTTTGCTTTGGGAACGACAACAGTACTCTCGTCGTTTGGATCTCCAGAGATGATACTGTAATCTTCCGAAACGTAATCTCTAGATGGAATAAAAAGAAAGTGTGGGCTCACACTTTATCTCATAACTACTCTGACTTAGAGATTCAGGTCGTGTCGTATTTTTGGGATTAGAATTACATATTCCAAGGGAGAGGGAGAGAGAGAGAGAGAGAAGAATTCGGCCACACTAGGTTTGATGGGCGAATTTTTGAACTTCTCATTTTTATAGTGGTAGAATAGAGATATTCTAGGAAGCTCCAAGATATATTTTATTCTCCTCTATTATTTCCTATTTTGTAATTAAGAATGAACAATTGGATCTTGACGACAAATCCTAATTTTTATCTCATCCATCAGATCAGAATCTAGGATATTATATTTCCTTATTTTTCTCATGTATTTAAGGAATCTAGATATTTGAGTATAATGATGACAATATCTTATTTGTTTATTTAATGGAGAGAATATCTCTACCATTATTATTCTCTTAGATATTAGGAAATTAAATTTGAGAGAGAGTAAATGACCATATCTTATTTCCTTATTTAATGGAGAGATAATACCTGAACTATTATTATTCTTTCGTTATTTATTTAGTTAACATAAATCTACACAACTAGTCAAAGAGAAAATACTGGGTAATTAATGACCAATGTAGGCCCCCCAACTCAAGGTCATGGGCTAAGGAATTTTCGAATTTTACAGTGTCCACAAGCCCCAACTTAAAATTAAATAAATTATTTACTTGATCTAACAATAAATAATTAATTCAACAAATAGACAAATTTCAGAATGAATGTTGCTTGATAATTTACCGTTGTAAGATTGTAATAATAATCTTCATTATTACTGGAGAGTTCTTATCCATCTTATTGTTAAAAAAGATTTATGAAACATTAATAAAATCTTTAGTCTCCGTATAGTAATCTTTAATCCGAGACTATGGACCTCATAACAGAAGCTCACACAATTCCGATTAAACAGACAAAACAGTCCTTTCTCTTTTTCAATCGATTCGCCAATCTTGGGGATACTCCACAAAATATCCAACATTCACTTGTGTTCCACACATATGATTTTAGATTCAGCTATCCAGGCATGAATCAATTATCGACCATTGCATTAGTTCACCGCCCGAACTTAGATGCCTAACATGTAATATTTCAATATTTCTAAGACCCATCCCTTCTATTTTGTCATCGGGTCCGCTATGTTATCCAGTGTCGAGATCTTCACGAAAGCCACGTCTCCTCTTTGAACTATCTCCCTTATGAGGTGATATTTTCTTTCTATATGTTGTCCTCTCTTATGGATACGAGGATCCTTTGAGTTTGATATTGCTCTTTTGTTATCACGGTGGAGTTGCACAGGTTCACTCATGTTAGGAACTACCTCTAGCTTATATAAGAAATTCTTAAGCTAAACAGCCTCTTTGGCTGCCTCGCAAGCCTCAATATACTCGACTTCCATCGTGGAGTCTGCGATACTGGATTGCTTTATACTTCTCCAAACAATTTGCTTGAAAATCAGAGTCAGTGAATCCTTGTACCACCAACTCCTTACTTGTGTACATCAGCATCATGTCCCTAGTTCTCTTAAGATATTTCAATGTGTGTTTAACAGTTGTCCAATGATCAAGACCCTAGTTTGACTGGTATCTACTAACTATCTCAACTGCATAGCATATGTCAGGTCTTGTACATAACATGGCATGCATAAGGCTCCCAACAGCTGAAGCATATGGTACTCGTCTCATATCCGCTTCTTCTTGCGGTGTCTTAGGGCACTGCACTTTAAAAAGGAATATCCTTGATTGCATCGGTAATAGTACGCCATGATCATTTTGCTTCGAAATATGAGCAAGTACCTTATCAATAGAAGTACCTTGAGACAGAGCTAGTATTTTGTTCTTCCTATCACAAATGATTTGGATTCCCAAAACATAAGCGGCATTTCCCAAATATTTCATTTGAAATTGCTTTGCCAACCACACTTTTATATCAGACAACAATGGTATGTTGCTTCCTATAAGTAGGATGTCATCGACATAAATCATTAAGAAAACCACAACTTTATCTTTTGAGTACTTGTATACACAAGGCTCATAAAGATTTTTCTCATCAAACCTTTGATTCCAGGATCGAGACGCTTGCTTAAGTCTATAATGGATTTCATAGTTTGCAAACATTGTGGTCTTGACCCTTTCTTATGAATCCATCTGGTTGAGCCATATAGTTTTCTTCTTCCCGATAGACATTCAAGAATGCTGTCTTTACATACATTTGCCAGATCTCATAGTCATATTAAGGAGCAAGGGCCTAAAGAACTCTGATGGATTTAAAAATGGCAACATGAGAGAAAGTTTTGTTGTAGTCAATTCCTTCTCTCTCAGTAAAACCCTTTGCCACAAGTCTTGCCTTAAAGATTTCAACTTGTCCATCATCTCCTTTCTTTCTCTTGTAGATCCATTTGCACCCAATCGGTCTAATTTGTTCAGGTGCATCTACTAGAGCCCAGACTGAGTTTGAGTGCATTGATTCCATCTTTTCATTCATGGCGTCTAGCCATTTATCTTTGTCCAGTCGACCATGGAATCTTTATATGACACCGAGTCGTAATTGTTCGCATCCAATGCAGTGACGTATGCTTCAAAGCAGAGATATCAGATAGGCTCTCTAGGGACCCTCCAACTATGATGAGGCTGTGACACACTTGGCCGAGTATTTGTGTTTTCTTCTTCATTTCCCACTCTCATAGCTATTGTAGGTGGAGAAGGTTCCCCTTCGATGTTAATCGTCGCGGTAGGTCTTATCGATTCCTCAAGTATAATCTTACTACAAGTTTTAAAAGCTTTCATATAATCATCTTCAAGAAAAGAAGCATGAGTAGAAACTAAAGTTTTCTTATCCGTAGGATCATAAAATATAGCCCATCTTGTCCCTGCTGGATATCCAATGAAGAAACATACGTTTGTTCTTGGTTCCACTTTACTCGATTTCTTTTTCAAGACATGAGCAGGACAACACCATATTCGAAAAATGACACAAGCTAGTATGTGCTCCGTCCCACAAGTCCTTGAGGATTTTGGATACCAATTTTGATGGAACTTGATTCAAGATATAAACTGTATTTCTCCTTTCAGTAAATTCATTTTATTGTGGGTTACCAAGAGACGATAGCTGCGACACAATCCCATGTTCCAAAAAATAATCGGTAAACTCAGTATCTAATAACTCGTCTCCCCGATCAGACCGAAATGACTTAATAGTCTTACCTAATTGGTTTTCAACACATGCACGATATTTCTTAAACTTCTCAAAAGTTTCAGATTTTCGATCCATTAGGTAAATGTAAACATATCTATAATAATCGTTGGTGAAAGTGACAATATATTCATAACCACCTCTCGTAGCTTCACTCAGAGGTCCGCAGACGTCAGAGTGAACTAGTTGCAGTGGTACGATGGCTTTTGATCATTTTCCAGCAAAAGATCTCTTGGTCATTTTCCCTTCAATACATAATTCACAAACAGGTAGAGTTCCAACTTGAAGGTGTTTCAATGGTCCAACTGTTGATAGCCTCTCCAACCTCTTTATATTTATATGACCAAGTCTAAAGTGCCATAAATATGATTGTTCATCACTAGATACTTTAATTCTTTTATTAGATGTGGGTTTAGCTACTTTAAATATTTCAACATTAAATGAACAATTTAATTCAGGGGTTAAAAGATATTAACCATTGTATAAAAGAGCATAACAAATTATTCTTCCATCATATGAAACACTAATAAAATCATCATTCACAGACAAAGAATATTTTTTTAAGATAATTCAGAAACTGAAATAATGTTTCTACAGAACCCAGGAATAAAATAAACTGAATCCTAAATCAAAAATTTATTTCCAAAATTAAGACGCACAACTCTCACTGCTTTAGCTGTGACAGACTCTCTGTTCCCCACTCTAAGCACGAGCTCGTCGTCTTTCAGTTATGTCCATGAATCAAACCTCTGTAAAGATGAACAAACATGATTAGCTGTCCCTGAATCAATTAGCCATGACGAGAGTAAATCTCCAGCATGAAATGCTTTTAATACATGTAAGTTAGTGAACAGTACATTACCTCCACATGACTCAGGGTCTATATCATCATCAGGAATCTCTATCACAGACCCTTGCTCTCTCACTGCATGGCTCTTCCTCTGGTGAGTTTTGATGAGATGATGTCCCCTCAGAAGAGTAAATCTAATGGTAAGCATACTCAAGCATACCTTCACGCCAAGTGAATATTTCATTGAGTAGTCTTGCCATCGTATAATATGGGCCTACGCTTCGAAAATATATAGCAAATGTGGCATACTCCACGATGAGTGAATTCATAATGATTTCAACCCGATTGGCCTCATCAAGCTTTGCGCCAAGAAATCCAGCTACACTTATAGAATCAGCTAAAACTCCAAGTATAATATGGCGCATTCTCCAGACTTCATTCGACTATACATTATTTTCTTTAGGAAATAACAACTTAATGCTCAAACAAGCACGGGAACAAAAATACTAATAGCCAAAAGACCCCAATTTTTATATTCCCCGGTAATTCAACTGATAGTTTTTATGTAGTCATTCTTCACAAGACAAAAACAAAATCCCTAGAGCAAAAACGACAAGAAAAATACCCAATGACTCAAACGGCTCAGATGGTTGAGCCCCAAAATGACTCAAAGGACAGAGGCCCAAGCGGCTCCTTAGGTTGAGCCATAAAACAGTTCTAGAGGTTGAGCCGCAAATGTCTCTGGAGGTAGACCCTCTAATGGCCCTGAGTCCCAAGCGTTCCCACATGAGGCTCTGAAGGCCCAGCCGCAAAACTAATGTCTCTGAAAGAAGAGCTTCTAACAGCCTTGAGCCCCAAATGTTCTCATAAGCAGCTATAAAGGATGAGCCACAAATTGGCTCTGGAGGCAAAGCTACAAATGGCTCTGAAGGCAGAGCCCCTAACAGCTCTGAGCCCGTAATGTTCCCAAGAGTGTGAAACCACAATTTGAGACAACTAACTCTCCCTATAAATACCATCCATGATGAAGAGTAAAGAAACCAAGTCTAAGGAAAGAAAAACAAAACTACTTCTACCTCTTTCTCTCTCTCTCTCTCTCTCTAGAAAAAATCCGATACAAAAGGCAAAAGATTTATTTCCAAACACCCAAAAAATTCAAGAGAAAAAGAACCACAAAGCTCCAAACGCTCTCGAAGCACTCAATATGCCCAAAAGACAAGAAAAAAGATCAAGAAAAAGATAAAGGCGAAGACGAAGAGAAAACCAAGAAAAACACAAAGACGAAGACGGTAAGAAGAGAAGAAGAAGTCAATACGTAGAAAAGATAACAAAGAGGAGGCGAGAAATCTGAAGAAAACAATGACAAAGGCGTGAAGAACATAATCATTGATCCAAAAGACTCTCAAGAGGAAGCAAGCCTTCACCACTCTTTCCAGACCCGAGGAAACATGACCCCGATAACACAAGATTGAGACACGTCGCAAGCCACACCCCGACGCGTGTCTCGTGAATGTGATCCGAGAACTCGCATTAACATTTTGGCGCTAGAAAGAGGAGATCTCGAGAACAACCACGACATTCCCGCCGGCAAATCTTTTCTCTCCGCGAGAAAAGCTCAAGACCAATAACGACCGTCACAAGGCGTCCGTTCGTTGTTACACGACCAACAAACTTTGGAAGAAAAGCCTGCCTTTGCCACAAGGCCTGTGAGGCGGAATGACGTAACTGAATGGATCCATCGGCGTTCTTGGTGATCCCACGAGACAAAGTGATATCGACAATCCCATTAGGTGATCCCAACGATCCGGCAAGGCAATCTCGATAATATCGGCAAGCGATTCTGATGAGGCGATCAATTAATTTTCCCACATGCACTCAACCACATGGGTCATGAAAAAAAGAAAGAGAAAATAAAGCTCTCCTCCATCCACACAAACTCACGCTCACTCTCTCGAGCAGCCACGAGGAGAAGAAAAAACACTTCATCTTCAACATTTCTCTCCAGCAAAGCCAAAATAAAAAAAATGAAAAAAAAAGAAAAATTACTTCTTTCTCCCATGGAGAACACGAGCACAATTAAAATTAAAAAAAAAAACCAGTCCCGCTCTAATCTTCTTCTCATTATCAAATACAACCCACACATACGAACACTAATCCACAAAGGCTAAGAATGGTAAAAGGAAAATGTTGATGGAGCGGCCTCGTCTTTTCCGCAAATCATGATCTCGCCAAAGACTCGAGAATCGCCGACCTCATTGTCGATGAGATTCCAGGTCCATGAAGACCACGACACCACTAACCTTTAATCTCGCCCGAGATCCCGTACCGCCGAACACGTGCCGGCGACTCCTCTGCCGCTAATCCCGTGGCCACTGACTCTCAGCGCTGGAGACTCCTATATGGTCGGCTTCGCATACTCACCCAACCACCATCGACTCTGCCAAGAACTCCACTCGTGCTGTTAACTGCAGCTGTGTCACACAGAGTAACAAAGACAGAAAAAGGGCAAGAGAAAATGATTTACTATCTCTACTCCAAGCTCACGGTTTGAAAAAAAATCAAGAAAAAAATAGACCGGATCTTCTTACTCTTCCATTGAGAACAGCATTGCAAAACAAGAGAAGAATATACACAAACATAAAATAAATAAAAATGGGAGAAGAACATCTCGGCTGTTTCTTCAAGCATGGAGATAAATGGCGACAACACCAAGGAAAAACCAATGCTCGGCCAAAAACAACACCGTTGGCGACTCCTCACCACGTCCCAGCCAGACCTCTGTCGTAAGGATTTTTCAAGTCTAAGACTGCCGTGGCATCATCCACGTACTTCCGACGTTCCACACGGCCAGCCTGTCATCGATCAAACCAGCTCCATGGCTGCCAACTCTCGTGTCGTTGACCTAAGCGAAGAGTTGGTCGAAGCCGCGAACAATATGCCGGCTAATCCGATGCAGCGAGGCCGCCAACTGTTGGTCCCGTGTCTCGTGGCCACCGACTCCTCTCCGTCGAAGACTCTCACGCCTCTGACTCCTCTCCCATGGACTTCCGTGGCCGCTGACCTCGACTCCCATAAAGGCGGAAACCTTTGCCACTGACATCGTTGCCAAGGACTCCCACACCGAGATTTTGGTCCGTGGCTGCCAAGCCCTGGTGCTAACTGCATGGTCGCCAAGACAAAAAAAAAACAAAACAAAAACCCACCGACGATCTCAACCCATGCGCTATCCGACAAGGCATGCGCAACGAGATGGAGGGCCCGGAGGGTGAAGGCACCCCGATGAGGCCCCTGGGCAAGACGGCAAAGTTCTTGCGACACAAAGGCGTCCCTCGGCAAGATGAAGAACCACTCGACGGACTCCCGCGGTGAGACGGTAAAAGTCGTCGATGTCCTTGGCAGATCTCTCAGAAAGGCGGAGTCCCTGACGGACCTCTCGACAAGGTGAGAAGCTGGAGCCACGAGACGGAGTCCCTGACACACCTTTTGGCGAGGCGACGTGGCCCACGTGATAAGAAGAACCTCCATATTCTAAATTCCAATAACGACACATGGTTTCACTGATACAAGATCAGAGGTCTTTACAAAAAGAAACCCTACAACGGACCTCAACTGTAGGATTACTCTTGTCAAGGCCAAAGCCATGCCTCGCTGAACGTCCATGGTGACATTATGGACTATGCCTTCTCCGAGCATATACTGAGATCATCGACAAGAATCAGGTCTCGCGGCGAGAGGTCTAGCACTCCCTGCAAGACGACGCCACTGACAATGGGATGGACGTTTTTGGTAAACCATCTCTTGGCAGACCATGCGTAAGAGACCTAGGAATCAAGACGATTGAGACGCTCCAACCGGGCACAAGACCGAGGATGTTTCTCGATAGGCACTAAATATGTCCCTCGAGACACACTAAAGATGAGACTACACTGTACCCATCCCTTGGGATGCTTCAAACCGTGCCGCCTTCTCCGAAAGCGTCTCTGTGATGAATAGACTCGCGCTTAACCCCCAAGCTCATATCTAAGCTCGAAAAAAACTATGTCCAAGAGGCTCGACTGTTGATCGCCGCCAGTGGTCAAGTCTTCATCGAACAATCTCTTCTGGTTAACAAGCGCACTTGCAAGAATCAGATGACATGACCACGCACAACTGACTCTAACCAAAAGATATTTATGGTTCCACATAAAAGCCAGAAGAAGCGTCACTAACTTTCACGAGTCACCGACGTACGCCAAAATATCGCTCCCAAAAAGTGATATTACTCTTCCAAGAAGACAAACACGCAGAGTATTCTCAACCGACATGCACCTAGTTCAATGGAAACTACTCCAGAAGTCTAAATATCCTGCATGACAAGTCGCATAGGGTGAAAATCTGCTAATCAAAATAAGACACTCACAACGTTCAAACCAAGACAGAAAAGGCCAACTAGCCGTACGAATAAGATTATGATAATGGCACACCAAAATAAGTCTTGCGACTCTTGTCGCCCAATGCCACTTAGGCCTGGAGGCCATTGCCGCTCAAATCTCATTGCAACTCTTATCGCTCAAACGCCTCATAGGCCTCGCGACTCTAGTTGTTAAAATCACATCGTGACCCCTGTCACTCAATCCCTCTTAGGCCTCGCGACTCTTGTCGCTCAATATTATATCGTGATCATTGTCGCTTGACACCTCGAATGGCCTCGCAACTCCAGCATGCCCCCACCTTGCGACCCATGTCGCTCAAATTACATCGTGACCGTTTTCACTCAAAGGTCTCGTGATACTTGTCACTCAATGTTTTCAAAACAAAATAGCTCAAAGTTAGACCCTCATGGTCCGGACGAGCACGACACAAAAAAACAGAGCTCACACCGTCAAAAAAGAAAAAAATAAGCTTGCGCCGTCAAGACCTCTTAATATAAATGAAGCTCACATCGTCAAGATCTCTTAAAACAATGAAGCTCACACCGTCGAGACATCTCAAAACAAAAAAAATTGATGCTCGGACCGTCAAGACCTCTTAATATAAATGATGCTCGCACCGTCAAGACCTCTTAAAAAAATGAAGCTCGCAAAATCGAGACCTCTAAAAAAAATAAAAATGAAGCTCGCACCGTCGAGACCTCTCAAAACAAAAAAAATAGAGATCGCGCCGTCGAGACCTCTTAGAAAAACGAAGTTTGCACCATCGAGACTTCTCAAAACAAAGAATAAATAAAGAGCTTTCACCGTCGAGACCTCTTCAAAAAATGAAGCTCGCACTGTCGAGACCCCTAAAAAAATGAAGCTCGCACCACCGAGACCTCTAAAAAAAAATAGAGCTCGCGCCGTCAAGACTACTCACAAAGAAAAAGAGCTCGTGCCATCGATACTTCTTACAAAAAAAGGATGGCTCGAGCCATTGAGACCTCTAAAAAAAGAGCTCACGCGATCGAGACCTCTAAATAAAGAGCTCGCGCCATCAAGACCTCTTCAAAAACCGAAGCTCATGCCGTCGAGACCTCTCAAAAAAAAATAAAGAGCTCACGCCGTCGAGACCTTTTAAAAAAAATGAAGCTCGCGCCGTCGAGACACCTCAAAACAAAAATAGAGCTCGTAACGAGACCTCTAAACAAAAGCTTAAGGTCATACCCCTCCTGGTCCGGACGAGCAAGACAAGATAAAAAAACTCAAGGTCAAATCCCTCATGGTAAGGCGAGCACAAAAAAAAGTCAAAGTCAGATCTCTTGAGATCCCGATGAACAAGTCAATAAAGCTCAAAGTTACATCCTCCGTGATCTAGACAAGCACACACAAAGGCCATCGACGAAGAAGACAAAGAAAAGACTCCCCAAGACTACATAAAGTTTCTCGCATGACAAGTCACACGAAAAACTAGAGGGTGAATGTTATGCCGTAATTTTTTACAAGATAAAAACGAAATCCCTAGAGAAAAAACGACAAGAAAAATGCCAATGACTCAAATGGCTCAGAGGTCAGAGCCCCAAAACGGCTCAAAGGAATGATGCCCAAGAGGCTCTTGAGGCTGAGCCACAAAAACGACTATGGAGGTTGAGTCGCAAGCGTTCCCACAAGAAGCTCAAAGGAATGTCTCTGAATGAAGACCGTCTAACGGCCCTGAGCCCCAAGCGTTCCCACAAGAGGCTCTGAAGGTTGAGCCGCAAAACGACTCTGAAAGATGAGCCGCAAATATCTCCAAAGGCAGAGCTTCTAATGGCCTTGAGCCTCAAACGTTCCCACAAGCAGCTCTGAAGGCTGAGCCATAAAACGGCTGTGGAGGCTGAGCTACAAATAGCTCTAAAGGCAGTGCCCATGATGGCTCTGAGCCCGTATATTCCCATAAGTGTGAAACCATAATTTGAGACAACTAACTTTCCCTATAAATACCATCCATGATGAAGAGGAAAGAAACCAAGTCTAAGGAAAGAAAAAAAAAAACTACTTCTATCTCTTTCTCTCATTCTCTATCTCTAGAAAAAAAAAACCTGATACAAAAGGCAAAAGATTTAGTTCCAAACACCCAAAAAATATCAAGAGAAAAAGAACCACAAAGCTCTAAATGCTCTCAAAGCACTCAATACGCCCAAAAGACAGAAAAAGATCAAGAAAAAGATGAAGACGAAGACATAGAAAATATCAAGAAAAACACAAAGACGATAGCAGAAAGAAGATAAGAAGAAGTCAAGACGAAGAAAAGATAACAAAGAGAAGGCAAGTAATCCAAAGAAAACAATGAAGAATGCGAGAAGAACATAATCACAAATCCGAAAAGACTCTAAATAGGAAGCAAGCCTTCACCATTTTTTCGAGACCCGAGGAAACACGACCCCGACAACACAAGATCGAGACAGGTCGCAAGCTTGCACCCTGACACGTGTCCCATGAATGTTATCCGAGAAATCGCATTAACAATAGTCACAGTCCGCCTCACTAAAGGTGACATAGCGGAGTGCACCTAGCGAAAATGAAATCCGTTTCAGATTAGTGGGCAATCATAGTACATGTACTTTCATAACTATGCTCTCTAGCTACCGGTTTTTATAGGAATCGTGGCCACATGAAACAATTAAATAGTCCATGCATGAGTTGACCCAACATTTCAACAGATGAAAGCTTAACCCGAACGTGCTAGAAAAGGTCTAGTAAGGAACAATGTCTACCTCTTCTGCTATCTCCGGAGACACAACCTTGGTATTGGAATCAGAAAAGCCTTTCCGTTAGGGAATGTCATGTCACAACGCACGAGCTCCCGTTGGCTCACGAGCCACGACAGAGATCAAGTCACATATCATATAATCATCATATCAACATATAATATCAAACAGATACATAAATAAATAAACATAATAACCATAAATACTTATATTTAACATAATTTGATTGTTTAGGAGCATAGTTTACGGAAGGGGTTCAACAAGATACTACTATAAATGAGGTTGATCCCGGGTGAGTTTCCCGTTAGCCCATAGGTCAAGAGATACAAGTCCAGTCTTCGTCTTCAGCTTCCTTATTTACATCGCCGCCTTGCCCTTCTCTACATCACCAAGGGTCGTAAAACTATGAGTCGATTGACTCAGTAAGTGGGAGTCTAACTTAGAAAGAAAAGCGTCTAATGCCATGTGATATCATGTGACGTGCAAACAACCACATAAGAATGCATGATGCAAATTTAACTAGTTCTAGAGCATGACTAATGTGTTCACACTCTAACTAGTACTTGTCGTCCGCAAGGCTACACACATCCCCCGCTATAACCTTTGGAACAACAAGAGACCAGCCTTAGACATCAAGCAACAGTCGTCTGGCGACATAAGAATTTTAACGTTTGTCTGGGATCCACTAGTGGTACCATCTTCATCTGACATCGGCACAGCCGAGCTTTTCAAGCAATGATCTCTCGATTCACAATTACTATCCCACTGTGGTACGGGGCACTCAGTGGGCCTCCGTTTAAGTCTCTAGTCGGCAATGGGTTTGCGTTTCGTGAAGCAGTCCCAATGCACACGGGGCACTCGGTGAGCCTCCATCAGGGTCTCCAACCGACAATGAGCACGCATTTCGAGAAGCAACCTCACTGGGTAGGTGGCACTTAGTGGGCCTCCGTTTGAGTACTCAGCACCATCCAGACCGATATGGTCTTCAGTACAAGTCAATGACTTTTAGGTACCACCGATAACAGTTCTTTACGGTTTGGGTACTCTGCAGGACTCAGAGTACACACCTATGCTACTTACAGGAGAGCGACTCAAGATAAACCCTGAAAGAAATATCATTTCCCTTTTATGCTCATTAGTGTTTTAAGTTGAAGACTTGGGACGTAACTCCCATTCTACCCTCGATTCAAATCCAAGAGTTAATCACGGCTCTCCTATCTCAACCGTTCTAACGGCTCAAACACAGAACCCCCCGCCACCACTAGGACAGCAGGGCCTAGCCACGGCTGACCGATAGGCAGATTACAGCAACAATAAAAAAATTACGAAAAATAAAATTCAGAGTTTACAAATATTCTAAAAAGTGAGAATCAAATAATCTACAATCAACACTACAAACAATTTTCATACTCATATCTCGAATCGAATAAAAAACATAATCAAATATAATGTCATTCAAATCATAATTAATTTAAAAGCTGTTGGAATAGATATACGACTAAGAATAATTTATCGCTTCTTGTAAGCGGCGGAAAATAAAAAAAAAATCTTTAAAATATGTAACACAATTTTACTACCTAGACGAAGTGCATGAACATATAATCTAAAATTCAAGTATAATGAGTTTTCACTCGGTACCAACCTCGCTTGAAGTTTGAGCGTTGAGTAGCTTGTGGATTGGTTGAATCGCTCGTCTCCCCATTTTGTTTGTCTCTTTCGTGTTTTCTTGAATCTGAGCAACCACGATAGTTTCTACCACTAGAGTCTTCGAGCTTGGAAAGCATTTAGGGTGTGGGCACTATTAAACACAATGATCTAAGAACTAGTCTCAGTGCCAAAGAGCTAATATAAAATGCTAGGTCTAATGAGGACCTAGGTGCCAAAACAAAAGAGGGAGAAGAAGCGAGTGAGAGAGGAGTACACAGCCAAGAGGAGAAAGAAAGGCACACCAAAACTTATTTTTAACATTGTGAATGTGGTGTGGTATTTATAGGAGAAGAAATTGCCTTGAATCAATTCAATGCAAAAGATGCAATTACCTCTTTTCAATTATTGCTGAATATCACATATTCATGAGCACTATATTTGTTTCTCATTTCTATCATAATAATACCAACGCTGAAATTACTTTCCCTTTCTCTTTTCGACGTGTAACATATAGCCATGTGCTATAAAATTGTTTCTTCTTTTCCTTTTTGGCAAGTATCGTCATACATCAATGCACAAAATAACTTCCCTCTTTCTTTATTTGATGATGGCCACGAGAATATCATCTAGAACATGCTTCTAGACGTTTCTTTATTTGTACAAGACAATACAAGAAAAGCCCATGTAGAATTTTCACATCAAATGAAATTCAATCTTCAAGGCCTAAAACTAAGTCTTGGCCGTGTGAATTAATTCACATTATCATCATATGATAATGTCAAAAATCTTATTTTGACATTTATATCATCTTATGTCCTAATGGACAAAATTACCGTTTAGACAATCTTCGTAAAATTCGTCTAGTTCAATACTTGAACTTGTTTTGACTTAGCTACTAGTTTAACAAATCCTACTCTAATCACTTGTGGTAGTGACCTCAAGAATCCAAATGAACAATGCTTGAGCTAGTATACTTGGACACAAAAGTTGACAAACTTTTTCCAAATTCTAGCTTAATGTCAACTGACTCCACTAAAGAGTTGACACTGAAAATCTCTCGTTTCAAATGAATATATTTCTACTCAAAATTCTACTTAATTGTGATGAGTGGATCCATTAGATATTATCTATGTTTATCCTTCATGAATATCATCAACTAGATGTGATTTATAAAAATTACCATTTTACCATTCTAGTTGTTATTTCATCAACTTCATTATAAGTTAGAAACAATGTATAGACGAGGAGCTAACAAGTCACATTGATTCATCCAAAAGAGTCATCACTCAATTTGGACATTGGCCAGTCATTTATTCACATTCCAAGAAACAAAGCATGAGGTGATATACATTGCATTTCAGCAATCTTGTACATGAATTCCATATCTATGAGACCTTCACAAAGTTGTTCATGAAATCTTCATAACTTAGTACTTCATCAATAGGTCTTGTCTATATCACATAGTGAATCTAGAACTCTGACTTTCTCAAATGAGAGTATGTAAGCTATGAAGTGACATGTTTCATTTCAGGATTGAGGTAAGCATGATGCAATTCATTCATAGTGACTTTGAGATAGAAGATGTTAAATGGTTTGTTCTTACACTGTCTCTAGAAGTGCATTGGTCAATTCAGTATCTTCAGAAGATACCTAGGAAGAACTATAGAGTCTCCAACTCTCTATGTCTCATATCAAGATATCATAGGTTCTCCTGACAATCATACTGAGATCAATAGCCCTTTGATCATTAGATTGTGAATATATTGTTTTAAGCAAAGGATGAAGAGTTTGCTCATGCAAACCTGTATTTGACTCTTCATTTGTTGTTAGGTTTGTTTAAGGACTAAAGATTAAGGTCTATCATAAAGTTTCAAACATAAAAAGAAGAATGAAAGAAAGTTTCAACTATTTTTTAATTATTCAGCAGTTACAAGCAAGAGTCTTTTTGAGACTTTATTACATCAAATGCATATAAGCAACAACTACTACTCTTCTTGTGGGCATCAATTCCAACAAAAGCAAGAACGGATTATTCAAATAAGCAAATCGACTAGCTCGGATACCAGTTGTTATGGATTAGACATCCCTATAACCATTGTGGAAAATAAATAACTACGCTAACTGTCAAATTATTTATACGATTATAAGAACAAGATCTAGATTTGAAGATTTTAATAGAATAAACTAGAGAGCGATTCAAGCAACCGATTAAAAGATTAGTTTTCAGATTACTTACATGTCATGGCAATCTTCTACTGACACTTTAATCGAGTTCTTCAAGATCCCGCTCTGAACTCCAATAACTCGATCTTCTAGCTTCAGCTCCGATCTTCACTTCGAGAACGACAACAGGACTCTCCTCTTTTCGATCTCCAGAGATGATACCAGAATCTTCCGAAACGTAATCTCCGTATTGAATAAGAAGAAAGTATAGGCTCAATCGTCATCTCACAACATCTCTGAGAAATTCAGGTCATGTCATGTTTTTGGGATTGGAATCACGAATTCCAAAAGAGAGGGAGAGAGAGAGAGAAGAATTCGGTCAAATTAGGTGTGATGGGCGAATTTTTGGACCTCTCATGTGTCTCTGATGTGTTCTCCTTCACCCCTATTTATAGTGGTAGAATATAGATATTCTAGGAAGCTCCTAGATATATTTTATTCTCTTTTATTCTTTCATATTTTGTACTCAAGCATGAACCATTGGATCTTGACTACAAATCCTACTTTTTCTCTCATCCATCAGATCAGAATCTAAGATATTATATTTCCTTATTTTTCTCATATTTTAAGGAATCTAGATATTTGAGAATAATGATTACAATATCCTATTTCCTTATTTAATAGAGAGAATATCTCTACCATTATTATTCTCTGGGATATTACATAATTAATTATGAGAGAGAATAAATGACAATATCTTATTTCCTTATTTAATAGAGAGAGAATATGTCAACCATTATTATTTTCTCTCTTATTTATTTAAATACCATAAATCTAGCAAATGATCAAAGAGAAAATATTGGGTCACGGGCCAAGAAATTTTCGAGTTTTACAGTGTACATGAGACCCAACTTAAAATTCAATTAATTATTTACTTGATCCAAAAATAAATAATAAATTTCACAATAAATAATTCATTCGGCAAATAGACAAATTTTCAAATGAATGCTTCTAGACAATTTACAGCAATAAGATGTAATAATAATCTTCATTATTACTGGAGAGTTCTTATCCATCCTTATTTGAGCTGAATCGGAGACTATGAACCTAGTAACATAAGCTCACACAAATATGATTAAAAAGATGAAATAGTCCTTTTTCTTTTTCGATCGATTTGTCAATCTTGGAAATACTCCACAAAATAATCTAAGACTGCACTCTTCTTAGTAGTAGAATTATATTTTATTCTTCCTGAAAGTATCCACTGATATAGTCAGTTCGTGATAAAAATCCTCCAGGTTCAATCCTCATCGAGAATGGTCAATTATTCTGTTGTACCATTTTTTTATGCTTATTCTCCCTAAGCACCGTTGCTTCCACAGCGAAAGATTCTTTTGCACGTACTTACTACGAAAGTGTATGCAATCTATCGGTTCTGTAATCAACCTTTAGGTGAATGAACATTGACTTCTTTTAAGAAGAATGGATTCCATATTTGTGAATCGTATTCCGCTCAGATCATATCCCGAACTTCTAGTATCCCACCATAATAGTAGGCTTTAACGAATGAGTCAAAGAATTCAATAATATGACCTAGAAGTCTATGAACACTTCATGATTCAGATTCAGTCTCACTGTGACCATCATAGTGACCCTGGTTAGTGTGTCGTAACGGTCCTTAAACGACACATAAAAAACAAAGTCTGTCCTAGTCGTACACTTACCAAAAGTTTAGAATGCTCCCATCAAGTAATCAGCATTCACTTGTATTCCACATATATGCTTTCAGATTCAGCTATCTATGCATGAATCAATCATCGACCATCGTGTTAGTTCACCGCCCGAACTTAGATGCTCAACATGTAATTCCGTTTAATACGGAGACTAAGATTTTATGAATTTTTCATAAATCTCTAAACAGAGATAACGCTTTCGATTTATATATATATATAATGTATATATATGTCATAACTTAATTTTATTGATAATTTCAGCGAATATTACAAATAAATCTTCTCGTGAAAAAAATTCCTAACATGTTTAGCATCCGAGCGCGCACCTGGAGAAAACTCTCCGCGTCACTCTAAATTCACGAGAAATATTTGCTTAGGTGAAGGTTCGAGGATTCAAAGACCCGATGAGGAACATGAAGGACTTGAAGTTTCAAGAAGGACAAGGAACGCGAAGAGCACGATTATGTGAAGACTTGAAGAGGGGATCAAATGGTTGAAAGCGAGGATTCAAGAGAGATTAAGAGTTGAAGAAGAATATTGGAAGAGGTTTAACAGGTTGAAGGCAAGACTTTGAAGAGAGATTCAAAGGGTTAATGACTCAAAGAAGCAAAGACTCAAGAACTTGACGAAGAACACAGAATATCCCAAGACATGAAAGCTGAAAGACTTAAAGAACACGAAGAACGCATAGAATCCGGCCCTAGATAGAACCACGGATGGTTTTAAGTGTAAACCCAAAAATGCAGTTAACAACTATTATATTCCTACAAACTCACGATACCAATAGAAATGAACATCGAGTGTTTGTCAAAATAAATGGAAGCACGGATTAGAGTGAGTCTTCATGAACAAGCTAATAATATGTAGAGCAGATTTAACCAAAGGTAGTGCAGTGGTATTGAGCTATAGATTGTGCTGAGTGACGAGACAATCAATGTCTCGATGCTTAGTTCTCTTATGACAAGCTGAATTGCGTGCAATATGAATCGCACAAATTATCATAACACATTAGTGTAAGGTGAGAAAAACATATGCAAACACTAAAAATACACTTTCCAAATCAACATACAAAAATACAAGCACTAAATACAAATCCCAACAGTGGTTGTTAATGCAGTTTTTCGCACAATATTTGTACATATCACAGAGGAGTCCGGCTACACACGTCGTGAGGTGGAGATCTCATTCCCTTGGTTCCAAATGAATTAGAGCTATTGAGGGGTAAGAACAACGAGATATTAATTTTCAAAGTTCTTCGAGAAGGCGAATCGTGATGCTAGAGACAACTTTCCTCAATTGCAAGGAGATCAAGGCGGATGAGGACGAACCAAAAGGCCAAGATCTCGAAGGGTCCTTAGGTGAGCGGTTCTAGATGCGACAATGTTAGGAATATTACCCACTAGAAGATGATGATTACTAAATAAGATAAGATTACTTTATTAGCATCATATTATTAGTGAGTTGAGGTCTGAGAACATTCAGAATCAATAACAACTATCATCCATAGTCTCCGTATCAAACTGAATCGCATGCTGGGCATCCGAGATCAGGCGGTGAATTAAAACTTGGTCGATGACTGATATGTGCCTGGAAAGCCTTATCTAAAGTCATATATGTGGAACACAAGTGAAGGTTGATCACTGAGTGGGAGCATTCTGCACTTGTGGTAAATGTACGAACCGGACAGACCTTGCCTTTAGATGTGTCATTTAAGGACCGTTACGACACACTAGCCAGGGTCACAAATGATGGTCAAAGTGACGCTTGATCTTAATCCTGAAGTGCTCATAGACTTCTAGATCATGTTACCAGGTTCTTTGATTTATCACGTTAAAGGCCAATAAAAGTTGAATAAATGGATGTTTTAGGAACTCGAGACATGATTGTAGAAGAAAATGGTTTACAGATACATAATCCAGCCTTCCTGAAAGAAGTGTTAATGTTCTCTCACCTAAGGGTTGATTCCAAAACCAATTGATTGTGCACACTTCCGAAGTTGGCTTAAGTTCGGTTGAATCTTTCGCTAGGCAAGCAACGAAGCTTAGGGCGTATATGTAATGAGAAAGGTATAACGGAACAAATTGACCTATCTCGATACGGACAGAACCTGGAGGCTCATGATCACGTACTGACTAAATCAGTGGACACTCGTTATGATGAGTTAATAAAATTCTAGTATTAAAGGAGGGTTCAGTCTTAGCTTACTCGGTGGAGTATCGACTAAGATTAGACGAATTGATCGAAAAAGAGAAAGGACTTTTTTCGCCTTTTTGATCGGATTTGTTAAGCTTCTACTACTAGATCCATCGTCCCCGATTCGGCTTCGATAAAGGCGGATAAGAACGTCAATATAATAGTAATAGTGATTGATAGCATTAATTCCAAAAATGCTATTTTGGGAATTAAATAAATATTTATAGTAAAGCTGTTTATTTATTACTAGATCACGTAAATAAACTTATTATTTATTGTTGGACAAGTAGATAAGTGTTTAACGGGCTTAAATCTATTTGGCCTGGAAAAAGCAAAAAATCGCCTACCCCCCTACGATGTTGGACGTTTTTTTGCACTATTACGGTAACCAGTATTTTTTATGTTCTTCTGTTCCTAAAATATAGGAGAATAAATAGGAGATATATTTTCCTATATTTTCTCCTAATATTTAGGCTAAATAGGAGGATATTTAGGAGAATATCTAGAAGAATATAATTTTTTAGATTTTCTCAACATAAAATATTTTATAATCTTGTATAAAATAAAATTCTAGATATTGATTTGATGGATTACAGGAAAAATAGAATTCACTGTTTGAGATCCAAGGACTGAGATTTAATCCACTAGTGTGAACACAATAAAAATAAAAAGGAAATAATATATTTGTCTTATCTTCCTCGGAGATTACGTTTCGGAAGACTTTGGTGTCATCACATCGAGTCTTTGATGGAGGAGTTCCAAATCTGATCGTGTGGAGGCTTGTACGTTCAAGACGAAGACGGATTGTGAAAGCTTTCAGTTCGTGAGCCTAAACTGTAAGTTTTCTTAAACTCATCTTTTATATTATATCGTTGCTTGATGAAGTTTCTTATGATTAATTAATTACGTAATCTAGATCATGTTTAATAACCATGTTAATAATTAGCTCTTGTTAGCGTAATTATTCTTTTCTACATTTAATTGGTTATATAAGGTGCATTAATCATCATCAGACAAATCTCTGAATGTCTTCCTTCCGTGGGGTTGAATGGCTTGACTCCGCCTTAATCGTTTTTTCTAAGTCAAGTGGTGAGATAGAAAAATAAAGGGACAATTATGCAATGTTCCTCTATATAAAGTAAGGAGCTTGTGGACATGGTTTCAACAAGCGCCTAGACTTTTTGAGAGGGTTGATAAATAAAAATTTGTGATGCCATGCTATGTGAGGTGGACGAAAATATGGGTAAAAATGAGTAGAAAATCATTTTTCTCCTAGTTTAGAGAGAAATAAAGGAAAATGTTACTCTTTTAGTGGTGCTTGTGGTGTTCTTGAGTTCAATTTAGTGAAAAATGGGTTTTATTTTGTGGTGGTGAAGGCAAGAGATGAAGACAAGTGGAGAAAAATAGAGATATGTGAGGAAGTGTAGTGGCAAGTAGAGAAAAAATAGTGGTTTATGGTGGATAAGATGGTGGGAAAGGATGGATGTGCTCTTGATGTGATGGGGGAGAAGAGAATAATTATTTTTGTTGATGTGATGGGAGACAAGATAGATGAGTTGAGTGGGAATTTTGTAGATTTTTTATATGAAAGTTTTGTTCTGTCTTTTGTGTGGTAAAAGGAGTGACTTTTATAGAGTTCTTGAGATGTTGGGGTGTGTTTGGATGAGTTGTGGGGCCCATCATAGCTATTGGCGCTGAAAAAGATGGTTAGGAGCCACTTTGGAGTGGTTTTGGCCGTGTGGCAAGAATGAGAAAAGGAATCTCGGCCAACAGGAGGTCGGTCGGCCCGGATTTGTGCGAGGTCAAGGATTTGAGTCGGGAGATGTTTAGCTTGCTCGGACTTGGGCAAGGGCAGGTGTCTCCGGGCCGACAAGGGTGTTGGTCGGCCCGGAATGGGTCAATTTTGGGGTCACCGAGCCGGCAAAGGATTTTCCCAGCCCGGATTGTGTCAATTTTTGGGTCACCAGGCCGACAGAGGAGTTGCCCGGCCCATGTTGTGTTAAAAGTTGTGTCACCGGGCCGGCAAGGGGTTTGCTCGGCCCGGGAGTGCATTTTTTTGAGGTCACCGGGCTGGCACGAGGTTTGCCCGGCCCGAAAGAGTAGTTTATCGGGGGTCACCATGCCGGCAAGGTGCTTCCTCAGCCCGAAATTGTGGTTTGTCGGGGTCAACGGGCCGGCAAGGTGCTTGCCCGGCCAGAAAGTGTCCTTTGAAGGGGGCACCGGGTCGGCGAGGTGCTTACCCAGCCCGGAAGCGTCAAGGACCCGGTGACACGCTTGATGGTTGGCGATGTTCCATTTCTTGGTATTTGAGTCGTGGTCTTGCCACGGGATCCGTCCCACATGTTATTTTTGCTTTTGCGGTGGTAGAAAATGATGCATAAACAGTGATCATGTGTTGAGTGAGATAAATTAGGGTTACGAATTTAAGCGAAACTATTGGGCTTTGTAAGCCCATATAGCTGTTTTAAAAATAAAAAATAAAAATCAAAAAACTAAAAAAGGTTTTAGTGTCACTTGGCGAAAGAACGACGCAAAATTCTCTGCTTATTAAAAGGATGAATTAAATGTAGCAACACATTCAATGTAAGTGTCACACAAAGAGTGCACATGCCACTTTTTAGTAGTAATCCAATGTCTATAATACGATCAGCTTGTACACTTTATGGGCAACTTTGAATATATTTTATATATAGTTGTTGACCTGTAAAATTAGTACAACAATATCTCACGAAAATACACAGACTCCGAGTACGGGGGCTCCGAGTATAGAGGTGATTTAGGCAAGACTTTCTCCTTATACTGACGAATCGAATACAAGAGAACAGTGTTTCTAGAGGTTCTGAGTGAAAGAAAGTAAGTAAAAAATTTCGTCCTTTGTTCTGTGCTGCAGCTTCTATTTATACTCGTCTGCTGTGGCGTCGTGGTCGTGTCTCTGGCGGTTATTCTGGGGAACGTGGGGTGATCAATCCCACGTTCTGGACGGTTTTGGGTAACCGCCTCTTACCTCTCGCTGAGGTGGACGGTTAATACTCTTCGTATGGTTCCTGAACCGTCGGGGTGTGCGTTTTAGAGTTTGAAACATGTTTTCTTTTGATTTTGACTAGTCTTTGACCCACGTTCTTCTCTTCTCTCCGAAGTTCTGATCGGTGGGTTTCGTTCTTAACTTATGAACGCTTCGTTCCTTTTCAATGGATGGCCCTTGGGTTTACTTAACCTGAGCTCGGTGCTGGATTCCTCTTTCTGCTCGGGAGTCCGACTATTCTACTCGGTGTCCGACTAATTTATCCTGTAACAGCTGCCCTCCAGTTTCTTAGTATTATTAGCAAAAATGGTAAGGAACTATTTCGGTTTCGTTCATGACCGTGTTCATATTTGCTTATTTGTCTCGGGACGATCCGAGTAGAATTCTACATTCTTTTCTCTTTTGCAGGGCATCGTACGACGTCGTTTGTCTTTTAGCATTGCTGAACCGTGGCGTCTTTTTGCTTCGACGGTCAGATGTGTTTGGCTTCTTGAACAAGCTTAATCCTCGCCATTCGTGTGGTCTTTATATAAGGCCTTTTCTCATCTTTTGGCTTCATTTTGCTTTTTCGTCTAAATTTTAGTCTCGAAGCGTTCTCGGCTTGATCTGCTTATTCAGACTGTGCTCTTAGCTTTCTCGCTTTTTGCTCGGATCTTCCGATCTTCGATTTCGCGGGTAAGGCTTTTTTTTTATTGATCTGATACATTTTTCTTTGTTTTGAGATCGTTATTCGGTGATCTGTATTTTCCTTTATTTCTCGTATTCGGACCCTTCGGACTTTAGGGATCTTAGTTTCTCACCTTCCTTAGGGCTATGGGCGGACTTGCGCGTCCTGATCTGAGTTTTGACTCTCGCGTCATTCGACGATCGAAGCCTGATCCCGATAGCGTTATCTTGTCGGATGGGTCCACGTTTCCTTTCCTCAGGAGTCGCGTTTGGTACCATGTTCCAGAGATAGGATGGGACCGCCCTGTAATGGCTTACGATGAATCATGTGTGTATCCCAGTGCTAAGTCCGAGGGGGTTGATAACGAGAAAAAGGTTTTTGACTCGTCTTCCCTGTCGTGTAGGGATACCATGGTTGTGGAGATATCGTCTTCGTCCGCTTCTTCAAGGGAGAGCGGGTCGGAATCTCGTGATACGACGAGCCTTTCTCTTTCGTAAGACCGAGGAGAAGGCTGTTCTCAAGGCATTCCGGGTCCGAGTGGGAGGACATTTGGGGTCGATCTCCCAGAGGAAGAGGATGAGGCCTTGGTCTTTGAACGGAAAGAGGGCCAGTTTTCGGCCAAGGTTTGGACTTCTCGGGTTACCGAGAAATATATACGAGAGCTGAGGGAGGAATTTGAGATAGCTGAGGGAATTATCATCTCGGCACCTTTGGAACATGAGAGGGCCGATAAGCCTCCTGCCGGGAAGATAGCGTTCAATAGGGCTATTTTGAACGTGATCGGAGGGTTACCCATGTATCCTCTCATTTCCCAGTTCGATTCTGACCTGGGTTGTTCTCCTACCCAGCTTGTCCCCAACGTGTATAAGATTTTTGTTGGGATGGCCGTGCTATGGGCGAAAGTTTATGATCGCCCCGTCACTTTACAAGACTTTTCACAATATTACTCGTTTAAGTCGGCTCCAAGGCAACATGGTTACTATTATGCTCGGGCCAATGACGACTAGTCTAAGGTGGTCACTCGCCTTCCGACCAGCCAGAAAAATTGGAAGGACCATTTCTTTTGGGTTGAAGGGAACGCCTCTTATGAGAGGTGCCCCATAAGAGCTTCGTTCTCGGAACTGGGTGTGACTCCGGTTCAAAATTCTTATTTGATAAACCGGGCCAGGTTTATGTTCTGGTTTTCTCATATGTTTCATATTTGGTTCCAGGTTCCCTTCCACAGTATCCCGAGGACGAGCGGCCACTCCATTCAGAGATCTTTGATATTTCGGAGGCTAATCGGTCGACGTTTGTGTTGTCGGACACAGACTTACTCGAGGAATACTATTATTATCCCTACTCGAGTGAGCATTTTATTCGCCTCTTATCACGTCGCATATGTTCAAATTTTTCTCGTTCTTACTCTTTTTGTTTCTTAACAGAGATTGCACGGATGGCAAAGAAGAGACCCGCTCCCGAGCAGGTTCCTCCTAACCCGAAACGTACTAAGGCTTCCAAGGCTTCGGCTGCTAGTAAGCGGGCGACCGCGTCTGCTTCAAAGGTTTCGGAACTTCCTAGCTCCTCTCCGGCGATAAGTCTGGCCGAACCCTCTTCTGCATCCGACCACCTGAATCCGATCGTTACCTTCCTTCGCGAGCATCTTCCTGCCGAGAAGGTCCAAGCGGTTCTTGGGTCCGAGCCTTTAGAGAGGCTTAACCAGGTCACTGACTCCGCGGTTTCGGTACGTTTTTACTAAACTAGTCGGTATCTCTTTCCTTTCTTTAACTAATTTTGTAACTGACCTTTTGTTCACCACAGGTTTTCGTTGGTGTGGGCGGCCTTGTCGGATTACTGGGCTCCGAGCTCACGTCTTTGAGACAACGGAACGATCGTTTCCTCAAGGAGAGGGATGTGGCCAGGGACGAGACAATGAAGATCCGATCGGAGCTCACGGCGCTCACACGGAAATTCCAAGCAGATCTCGAGGCTGCTCGTTTAGCGGCGGTGGAAGAGTACAAAGCTTCCGAGGATTATCACAACATGCGCGATGACCTTTATGCCGCCGGGATGAACGAGGCCGTTCGGATCCTCGGCCCGAAGAATCCTACTCTGGATACTACGGATCTCGATGAGGACTCGGAATCAAGAGCTAGTGATGATGCGGATGGAGGAGGCGATCAGGAGTAGATTTTATTTTCTTTTGCATTCTATTTTCAGCTAACCCGCTTCGGTTTTGAACAATTGATCCGTGGTCGGATCTTTTATTATGTAATTTTTGTTAACCCGCTCGGGTTTTGAACAATTGATCCTTGTTCGGATCTAGATTTCATGTTAATTTATCTGTGTTTCTGACTTTGGCGAAAAAGAATAAAAAGTATTTTTAAATTTTGGCAAAGTAAAGTATAACTAGGTATTTAAATTTTAAGTTTTCTAAACAACTGTTTGCTAGTTAACCAGCCGCCCAGTTTACTTTGCTGGAATTATAAAAATAATGTGATTTAACTCCGAGTGGAGAACTAAAGATAAATAATTTCTAGAAATCATAAGTACGTGCGACCAAGCCGCTTATTGAAATTGTAAACACAATACATGCGACCAAGCCGCTTTTTGAAAGTTTAACAGATAAAAAAAAAACTTAAACGTAAAATCGGCGAAGGTGCTCAGCATTCCAGGGGTTTTTCTCCATATCGCCGCTCAATTGTTGTAGTCGGTAGGCCCCGTTTCCGAAGTCTTCTCGGATGATGTAGGGTCCTTCCCAGTTTGCGTTGAAGGCTCCTTCCTGGTGGATTTTGGTGTGGAGAAAAACTCTTCTGAGGACTTTGTCGCCGAGTTTGAATGATCTTGGTTGGACTTTCCTGTTGAAATACCGAGTAACCTTTTGCTGGTTAGCTAGATTTCTTAATCTGGCTTTTTCTCTTTTTTCTTCTAACAGGTCTAGGTTAATTTTTAAAACATCGTTGTTTACCTCTGTTGAGTAATTTTCTCTCCTCACTGTTGGTATCAAAACGTCGGTCGGTATGGCCGCGTCGGAACCGTATGCGAGGGAGAAAGGCGTTTCGCCAGTTGCGGAGTGCTCGGTGGTTCTGTACGACCAGAGAACTTCTTGGAGCATATCCACCCATTCTGACTTTTGTTCGCCTAACTTTGTTTTTAAGCCGTGCTTTATTGTCTTGTTGACTGCTTCCACCAAACCGTTGGACTGTGGTCTGACTGGAGTAGAAAAAACCTTGTTAATGCCATATTTTCGCAAAAACTTTTGAAGGAATCGCAGTCGAACTGAGTTCCGTGATCGGATACAATTTTGACTGGTATTCCAAATCGAGTAATAATATTTTTCCATACAAATTTTTCAATTGCATGGGCTGTTATTTTATTTAAGGGCTCGGCTTCAACCCATTTTGAAAAGTAGTCGATGGCTACAATCGCGTACCTGCATCCGCCTCGGCCTGTTGGCAAAGCTCCGATTAGGTCTATTCCCCATTCTGCGAATGGGATCGGGCATGAGAGGGAGATGAGTGGATTAGGTGGAAGCCTCGGGATGTTTGAAAAATTTTGACACTTGACGCATCTTTGCGTCATGCGCCGAGCATCGGCTTTTAATGTTGGCCAGTAGAGTCCTTGCCGGATGATCTTTTGTGCCAGTGCTTCGCATCCGATGTGACTTCCGCATATCCCTTCATGGATTTCTCTGAGAGTGTACTCGGCTTCGTCTTCATCTAGACATTTGAGTAGAGCTTGGGAAAATCCTCTTTTGTAGAGATTCTGACCTTCGAGGAAATATCAAGCAGCTCTGAACTTCAAGCTTCTAGCCTCATTTTTCTCTATGGGCAGAGCTCCGTGCTGCAAGTATTCCCTGATCGGAGTTTGCCAAGACTTTTGTTGATCGACCTGAAGTACATGGGGAGCTTGCTCAATGCTAGGCTGCCCAATTTTGATTACTGGGATTGATTCCGAGTCGGATCCTTGAGTAGCATGCTTCGCTAATGCGTCGGCTTCTTCGTTCATGGCTCTGGGGACTTGGGTGATTTCGCAAAGTTCGAATTTGCTTGCTAGGTTTCTAGTTTTCTCGGCATATAGCGACATCTTTTCGCCTTTTGCCTGAAATTCACATTTCATTTGATTAACAATTAACTGAGAATCCGAATATACTTTGAGCTTTTTGATTTCTAAATCTTTTGCTATTTGTAGCCCATGTATCATAGCTTCGTACTCAGCTTCATTGTTTGAAGTATTAAAATCGAATTTTAAAGCGAATTTTACCTTGTCTCCTTCTGGACTGGATAGCGCAATTCCGACCCCGGATCCCTTTTCGTTGACTGCTCCGTCTACATACATGTCCCAAATTGGGAATTCAACTGGCCTATATGTGAATTCTGCAATGAAGTCAACAACTGCCTGCCCTTTGATTGCTGGTCGGGGGCTGAAGCGTATATCATATTGTGTCAGCTCAATCGACCATTTCATTAGCCTTCCGGACACGTCAGGTTTTTGCAGCACCTGGCGCAGTGGGAAATTGGTGAGGACTGTAATCGGATGCGCGAGGAAGTAGCGTTTTAGCTTCCGAGAAGCAGTGATGAGGGCGAAAGCTAGCTTTTCGAGTTCCGGGTATCTTCCTTCCGCCTCGTTAAGGCGCCGTGAAGTATAATAAACCGGGACCTGGTGTTTTCCCTCATTCTTAATCAGCGCTGAACTTACTGCATGCTCCGATACGGCTAGGTAAATCTCCAGGGGCTCTCCTTCCTGCACTTTTCTTAAAGTCGGAGGCCATGCCAAGTGCTGTTTTAGAGACTCGAAACTCTCGTCGCATTGCTTGGTCCATTCAAATTCCTTGGAGCCTCTGAGTACATTGAAGAAGTGAATGCTTCGATCGGTAGACCGTGAGATAAAACGGCTCAATGCAGCTATGCATCCTGTCAATTTTTGCACTTCTTTGATGTTTCGTGGTGGTCTCATGTTCCATAGGGGTGTGATCTTCTCTGGATTCACTTCGATGCCTCGTTCATGGACGATGAAACCTAAAAATTTACCTGCAGAGACACCAAACGTACATTTTAGAGGGTTTAGTTTCATGCGATATTGCCTTAGAAGTTCGAATGATCTTCTAAGATCAATCGTATGTTCATCTATTTTTCGGCTTTTAACTAACAAGTCATCGATGTATGCTTCCATCGTAATCCCGAGTAATTCAGCGAACATTCGATTTACTAATCTTTGATATGTTGCTCCAGCATTTTTTAACCCGAAGGGCATTACCGTGTAACAGTATAGCCCTCGATCAGTTATGAATGCCGTGTGATCCTGGTCGGGACCATACATAGGGATTTGATTGTAGCCATAGTAGGCATCCATAAAGCTTAGGATTTCATGGCCTGCTGTGGCGTCTACTAACTGATCTATTCTCGGCATAGGGAAACTATCTTTAGGGCAAGCCTTGTTCAGATCTGTAAAATCCACACAAGTTCTCCATTTCCCGTTAGGTTTCTTGACCAGGACGGGGTTGGCTACCCATTTAGGATATTTAGTTTCTTTTATTGATCCGTTAGAAATCAGTTTGTCTACTTCTTCTTTTAGGGTTGTATACCTTTCGGAGTTTAAAGCTCTTCTCTTTTGTCTGATAGGTTTTTCTTTAGGATCTATATTTAACCTATGACATGCTATTTGAGGATCTATCCCCGTCATGTCGGACTGTGACCAGGCAAATATATCTAAGCTATTAGATAGGAGAGTAATTAAGTTACTTTTGGTACCTGATTCAAGATATTTCCTAATCTTGAGCTTTTTCTTAGGTTGTTTTGGATCTGGAGCGACTTCATCTCCTGGGCCAATTTCTTCTCGGCTTGGAAGGCATGGGTCGAAGTCCGAGTCGATCATCATAACTTTGTGGACATCTTTGTCCTGACTCTCTTTGAGATGATTCGCATAGCAGCTCCTTGCGATAGCCTGAGTTCCGACTACTTCACCTACCCCGTGTTCGGTAGGAAACTTCATCTTCAAATATTCTACCGACGCGATGGCCCCGATTGACTGCAAGGTCGGCCTGCCAATGATCGCGTTGAACGAAGATTTTCCGGGGACCACTACCCACGTTGTGTTAGTGGTTTTACTCCTCGGGCTCTCTCCCACAGTTATTGGGAGTGAGACTAATCCCTTAGGCTGGATTGAGTTTCCTGTGAAGCCATAGAGATTTTCAGGGGAGGGAGCCAACGCATCTTGCTTAAGACCCATCTTATTGAACGTGTCTTCATAGAGCACGTCGACAGCACTTCCAGTGTCCACCAATATTCGGTGTACATTCCTGTTGCCGATAAGAGCTGATATGACCAATGGATCGTTGTGAGGAAACATCACCCACCGAGCATCTTCTGCCGTAAAAGTGATAGGCTCCGAGCTTGGTTTGGCTATCTTGTTAGGTCTTCGCTCGGCTGTAAACAAGATTTGTCGGGGTCCCGCATAGGCTTCTCTCACATAGCTCTTTTGAGCGCTCCTTGAGGTTCCTCCCACATGTGGTCCTCCGACTATGAGTGAGATTTCAGCATACGCCTCACCTTGCTTTTCCTCTTGATCCCCTTGCTCGGCCTTGAATTTCTTCAGCGCTCCTCTTCGGATTAGAGCTTCTATAGCTTCTTTGAGGTTGAAACAGTCGGCAGTGCGGTGACCGATGTCCGCATGGAAAGCACAATACTTTGTTTTATCTCTCCTTGAGATATCTTTCTTGATCGGTCTTGGCTTAGGGAAATCTTCTTTGTCCTGTGTAAGACTAAATATCTCCTCTATTGGGGCATTGAGCTTATGATATTTATCGAACTTACTGGAAAAGGGTTTCAGAGGTCCTGCTCCCGACCGGCTCTTCTTCGGCGGGCGGTTATCCTCGGAATGTCGTTCCCTATGCTCTTCTCGGTAGCTCCTTGGCGGCTTTGCTTTTCTTGCCGCCAGCCTTGCTTCCGCCGCATTGATATACTTCTGACCTCTCTTCAGAAAATCGTTGTAATCCCTTGGACTAGTCTTCTGAAGTGACCACCAGAATTCTGATTCTGTTCGGACGCCGGAGGAGATCCCGAAGAGCTTAAAGTATTCGTTCAGATCGTTAACCTGAAGAGCTTGCTCCGAATAGCGATTAATAAAATCTTTTAGAGATTCGTCATGGGCTTGTCTCACCGCTAGCAGCCTTTCTTTGGGAGTTTTCCCTGAGCTGGAGCCGACAAACTGTTCCATGAATTTTCTAGATAGCTGTTTCCAGGATCCTATGGAGTTTGGCTTTAGTTTTCTGTACCACCTTTTGGCTGAGCCAGTTAGAGTGATAGAGAAAGCTCTGCACATAACTTCTGGTTCGGCTCCTTGCAGCAGCATCCAAGAAGAAAATGTGTCTACATGGTCTCCCGGGTCGGTCTTTCCATCGTATACTGGGATGCTTGGCATCCTGAAACGATCAGGCAACGGGTGTTCTAACACGCGTGCTGTGAAAGGGGAGACAGCTTCTCCAACTTTCGGACTAGACTCCTTCTGACCTAGGGCTACCTCTTCGATTCGACGTTCCAATCTTCTAAGATTTATTTTGTTGGTGCTTGCACTATCTTCGGTCTCCGAGCTTTCTAAGCTGTGCCTGAAATTGCTTGAATGACCTTTGTCCATGGTGGGCTGGTACCGATCGGGAATCTTTTCCTGACTGTACTGCTCCTTCTCGGACTCAGAATCATCTTCCATCCTTTCATACCGATCTCTAGCATGTTTCCGAGGTTTCTTAACCTGCGGATCCTGCCCGATGGGTTCTTTCCCTGATCGGTGTGAGGGCTCTTCATCTGGGATCACTATCGCGCTTCACAATGTGACCTTTTTCGCCTGCAGTCTTCTCTTCAATTCCCTGTTATTTGCCTCTAAGACCGAGAGACGCTCTTGCATCTGTCTGAATTGTTCTTCAAGGCTGGGTTCCGGAAGAAGTTCAGCTATTTCTTCCGAGGTGAGAGGCAGGGTGCGGTTATGTTGTTCTATCTCCGTTTCCTGGTTAGAGACAGCGTTCACGGGTGCGGACGAACTAGCCATATTCTTCAGCTGGTCCCCCTCCTTCTAGCGCCAACTGTTGACCTGTAAAATTAGTACAACAATATCTCATGAAAATACACAGACTCCGAGTACGGGGGCTCCGAGTATAGAGGTGATTTAGGCAAGACTTTCTCCTTATACTAACGAATCGAATACAAGAGAGCAGTGTTTCTAGAGGTTCTGAGTGAAAGAAAGTAAGTAAAAAATTCCGTCCTTAGTTCTGTGCTGCAGCTTCTATTTATACTCGTCTGGTGTGGCCTCGTGGTCGTGTCTCTGGCGGTTATTCTGGGGAACGTGGGGTGATCAATCCCACGTTCTGGACGGTTTTGGGTAACCGCCTCTTACCTCTCGCTGAGGTGGACGGTTAATACTCTTCGTATGGTTCCTGAACCGTCGGGGTGTGCGTTTTAGAGTTTGAAACATGTTTTCTTTTGATTTTGACTAGTTTTTGACCCACGTTCTTCTCTTCTCCCCGAAGTTCTGATCGGTGGGTTTCGTTCTTAACTTATGAACGCTTCGTTCCTTTTCAATGGATGGCCCTTGGGTTTACTTAACCTGAGCTCGGTGCTGGATTCCTCTTTCTGCTCGGGAGTCCGACTATTCTACTCGGTGTCCGACTAATTTATCCCGTAACAATAGTATTAATGCCATGTTGATAATATAATCAGCATTTATAAATTGTCCGTAAGTGATGCTATATTACATGTTGATACGAGTTCGGAAGATCTCTGTGGAGAGACTAACCAGCTAGAGATGTGCGCATGTAAAATACCCCTACACTTTATGAAACAAAATGAAGTATGCTCGCTTAAACTGTCAATTGTTGTGGTCGACAACTGCAATTGCGAACCGTGAACATAAAACACTAAAAGTAACAACTTTGTAGTCTATTTGACCAGTAACCCTTCTCCAATGAATTATGTGTATCCCTACTCATCAATTGGAACACCTACAGTATTACTAGCTGATATCCTCGGGATTGCAAAACACGACCATTTCGTAGAAAACACGTGACCATCACTGTGTTTCAGTAAGTTCGCCTAAAACTCAAGCATGAGGTTTATGTTTGCCTAATACTCATGTATCACACAGATATTGGTCCACTAGCATTTTTCGGTGATGTTATGTACAAGCTCACGACGGGGCGGTAGTCATAAAGTATATCTATACTTTGTTTCGAGATGACCGGACATGAACTGATTTTCTGGTAGCGACGTTAAGCGTCCTTGCTAAAAAAAATATCTTATGGTCATATGTGTATGTGTCTTCCTCAGATTCCTCTTCTCGGCGCTTGCTTCTAGTCCCTCTAGAAATTTGGGGGTATCCTCTTTTGACTCACTCTAATACGGATTGAAATTATTAAATGTTTAATGAGATACTTAGTTCAACTATTAGGTGGAATAACTAGATGTGCAACTAACTACTTATGCATGACATTAACCAAAAAACAAAGTAGACAAACGGTAAAGGACATAGAGAATTGGGAGTTCAACTCGTTTAGAGAAAAATCACCTAATTTAGATTATAGGATATACCCAAGGGTAGAAATCAAATCACCAATACCGATAATAATTAGAGGTACAAAACTTCAGGTGTACAGTCTACCTGTCAAATTGCCGTCTCCTGATCCAATCTTTCATGAACTACAATCAAAACTTCATGTAGCTCAAAAATACCTCTCACAACCGCGAGACCTTTTCTGAAGGTAATCTTGAGTGAAAATGGCAAACACAAGTTACTTGTTAAGTCTCTTAAGCGCAATAACCGATTGAAAATAATTCTCACAATCGTGCCCTTTCTGAAGGTAGTCTTGAGTGAAAAGAGGCAAACACACGTTACTTGTTACCTATATAAAGCACACAGGCCAATTGAATGTAAGTCTCTTATTACTCGTGGTATGAAAACTCGAATATAATAGTTAACACCAAATTGAAAGTAAGTCTCTTATTACTCGTGGTATGAAAACTCGAATATAATAGTTAACACCAATTGAAAGTAAGTCTCTCATTAATTGAGACGAGCAATAAATCGACAGTGTGCGACTAAAAATAATTGATGAATTAAAAAAAAAAAAAAAGATTAGATGAGCATTGTTAAGTGTTAACACCAAAAATAAAATCTTCCGCAAATCATTGGATTGAAAATCAAATCCGATTATATCTTCAAAGATCATGAAATTAAACACATAATATTTTTAATTTAATTCGCACAAGAAGAACACATTGACCCAATATTTTCGAACAAATAGTTAAAAACTATTTAAGCAATGTCTTGAAGAATTTAAAATTTTATCAAACTAAAAATAAGGAATTAACAACATATTTTGGGCCAATAGCTATAGTGTGAATTTTTGTGATGTTAAATTTATTAACTAATTGTTAATCTGGTGGGGTGTAAACAACTACCTTGGCAATTGCGCAATATATATATATATATATATATATATATATATATATATATATATATATATATATATATATATATACACTTATATGTATAGTCACAATCACTACAACACTAAGGAAACCAGACAGATTCACTGATTACAGCTAGCATCTAGGGAGGAGTACTAATACTTCCATATACATATATACATATATATATATATATATATATATGTATATATGTCTGCATGTGATCTGAATTATAATTTAATAGACTCACGGGGGCTATAGAAACTCAAAGAATTTAAAAAAATCTATGTCAAATAAGTTTCAGCCAGGTCATTAACCAAATTATCTATATAAACCGAGTTCCATTTGACCTCAACATGCAACAAATTTTGTATGCATGTCAAGGAATACAATTGCATGTAAACCATGAAGAAATCATATTCGTTACTGCTCGTTGCGCTCATGCTAGCGTGGCTCACTCTGTCTACTAACATCATCACTTGCTTGTGCGCAAGAGATGTGATGAGTACGTCCAAAAGTAGAAACAATGTCGACTGCTACGATGATGATCGGCCAGGAAATGATAATGGCGGCTATGGTGGAGGAGGTGGCGGCGGGGGAGGAGGCGATGCCAGCGGTTATGGTGGTGGGTATGGATTTGGCAGAAGTGGTGGTGGTGGTGGCGGTGGTGGTGGTGGTGGTGGTAGAAAGTGACATTATTGTTGTATTAAGAATAATATCGGTAGTATCTTATGAGCTATGTCCCTTTCTCTAGTGATTTCTGATTTCCGAAACCAGTGATTGATGACCATTCGGTCTTTTTACTTTGTTGTTTATTCGGTTTGTATTATCGTCTAGATTTTTATCTCCCCTTCAGTATATTGAGATCATGTGTCTACAAAACAGGAATTTTACGTCCGGTTCAAGATTTTCGCCATGATATATTTCGCGTCCTTTTTTTTTTGTCTTATTTGGTACCCCTTCATCAAATAAATCATTTTAATTTATTTTTAAATAAATATGGACCTTCAGCAAAATAAGCGATGTTATTATTTAATTAAATAATAACATCGCTTATTTTGATAAACTGATGACTAGTAAAAAAAATATTGTTCGACTAATATCGGTTCATAAATTCGTTACTACATATCCTTGACTTAGATTAAATCAATTAAAGTAACTATTATATTTAATCACTTAATTTCACTAGGAAAAATGTGGAAGCTAACGTTTGCATAGTTTCAAGTTTTTTATTTAGTATATTGTATTTAATCACTTAATTTAACTAGGAAATTAGTTTTCTCGTAACGAAAATAGTTTATCCAGTATATACAATGAAAAATCACTTCAAACCTAAAAGAAGAATTGGAAACGATGAGTTGTTCGTTAGTATTTAAGATATTAATAAAATTTGACAAAATACGACTGATAATATATGACTCATTTACTATTAAACCCTTAAAAAATTCATTTTTGACCCCTAAGAGACTTTCGTGTCTCAATTTTCGAGGGGAGATAGGGGCTGGAATTCAATTTTTTGAATGGATTTTTTGGTCTTCTCTCTTGTTGCAGCAAATGGGTTTTTTCTTCCGTCGATTATATACCACCATCAGCATAGCACTGCAGAGAGTTTGTTCCCATAATTTCTTTCCTCACTAATCCGAGCCACCAGGTGATTATGAAACTCTCGTACTTTTTTTGTTGTGGATGGTCATCGGTGTTTGGAAACATCCATTAACTTTATAGGGATTATTAAGTGGGCTATATAGTTATTCTAAATATAGTGTATACGATTGTTTACCCACGATGTCCGTCAATCAATTCTAATTTTAGATTCTATTCAATTTTAGGTCCTATGTGGATTAGTGTTTAATATTTGTATTTGCGTGTATTTCAATTACCCATTATCTACTGAAAAGTCACTTATTTATTTGTTTTATAAAAAAAAAATAAAAAAAAAAATAAAAAAGATTCATTTGTTTGAACTCTAAAGTATCATAAGAAAATATGACTTAAATGGGTATATTTAGCCTACAAAGTTGTGTAGTCCTAGTGTTGAAACTATTAAAATAAAAATAATCAAATTTAAGTGAGGGTGATTTAGCTAAATAATTAATTTAAAGTAATGAATTTCAAAATATGCAAGGTTTATATAAAATTGTTAAAATAGTAAATGCGCAATAATCAAGTTACCGATAAAATTTTAATCTAAGGATTACTTTTCTTGAAAGTGATAAATTACTTATATTACCATCATAAAATTTGACACTACTAATTTTTTTATAGTGATAAATTGTTTATAATAATCATAAACAAAAAAAATAAAAATTAATCTTAGTGTCAAAACAAATTTTGACAATAAAATTTTAATTAATTTGCTGAAATTTTGACTATTTTATTAATCAATTAATTTCAAATACCTATTTTTTTTTATCATTTTTCTTTAATTGTATTCTACTAATTTTGTCTATGTAATTTATTTGCAACAAATGTGTAGACATCGCAGAAAAAATCATGCAGGCCATTGAAGATATGTGATAATGAGAGAACGTACTAATGTATATGCCTGCATGCTTACCAGGTGTATAGCTAATATCTGCAACATTAATGTTTGTATCGTCGTCAGAACTGCCGTATTTATTCTGTTGAAGCAGTATATATATATATATATATATATATATATATATATATATATATATATATATATATATATAATGCCATACTTAATGCTTGTATAAACATTAAATAACATGATTTCTTATAGATAAATTATACAAAATAGTCATTTGAAATTTATTAATTAACAAAATAATCAAAATTTTCACTTTTCAGTCAAATAACCAAGTTTACGTTTTCAATTTTTTTTTATACCTAAGATTAAAAATTTTGACGATTAAAATAAGTAATTTTTGTCTCTTTCAAATAAATTAATAATGCGGTCAAAAAATATTTTGAAACAAGATTATTGGTTGGTATTGACCACATATGTGAGTTCTTTGCGGGTGTGAGTTAAAATCTAACATCCTCAAATGTAATTTTTTTTTTTTTTGTAGTGAAGTTTCAATGTTATATTTGCAATTATGGTTTATATAATGCTCAATATAAATGATTAATAATTTTATATGTTACATGATATAAAATAATATATCACAATAAAGTCCAAAATTTAAGAAATGTATTGAGTTGTTACCATCAAGTCCCTAGTTTTGTAATTATGATTATTATTATTTTTTTAAGGAGAATTTCATAAAATTAGGCATCCGCTATTAAAATGTCCCGACCAAGGTTCAAGATCTCCACTACTACAAAATATAGCATCAGGTGCGACTTTAGATGCGACAAAGTCGCATCTGAAAGTCCGCACCTGATGATTTTAGGAGCGACTTGTCGCACTTGAAAGTCACCACTATCAGGTGCGACTTCTCGCACCAAAAGTCGCACCTAAATATACTTCAAAATAATATATTAAAGCGGGATATATACTATCAGATGCGACTAGTCGCATCTGATACTCATTCCCCGCCTAATATTTTGGCGGGTTACAGTACAATCAGATGCGACTAGTCGCATCTGATACTTTTCCCGCGAAAGTATCAGATGCGACTAGTCGCATCTGATTATCTGTAGTTTTTTTTTAAATGCTGATTCTATTAGAATCAGCATATAAAAAATTCTATTAGAATCAATATTTTCTTGTTAAATTAATTAAATAATTAATAATAATAATATCTATATAATATTAATTAGAATAATTATATAAATAATTTAATAGAAATTCTAATATTAAATTCATAAAATTTGATAATTTACGTTCAATAAATTAAAAATATTACAATCTATTCCTTTTGTTTCCCTTTTTCACTCGAAGTCTTCCAATTCTTGAATGCACGGCATCTTCTTCCGCCAGATCTTCCTCGTGCGCCTTGGCGTCCTGGTGCGCTGCCGCTCGAACGATGTCGCTGAAATTCTACCGAATCTGGCGTCTGAGCATTCGGCATTAAAGCTGGTGGCGGCGTCAGAGCATTCGGCATTGAAGCGGATGGCGGCGTCTGAACATTCGGCATTGAAGCTGATGGCGGCTTCGTCCCAGGGCGCATCATCGCGGGGGATGTCTGCATGGGAGACGGATGCTGCTGTGTGTAGGCAAAGAACTGTCGCTGAAACGCCTCCATCTGAGCTCGTTGCTCACGCCTCATCTCTTCCATTACGACCTGTTGTGCGACCAACGCTGCTTGTAGCTCGCTAACCACTGGATCTGGAACGCGCCTCGATGAAGAACCTGATGACGAGCTGTCGTCCTGAGCCTGAGCCAAGAGATACGAGGATCTCGGGATCGAGGAACCTATCCTGACATACCAATCTCGACGTTGCCCGAGAACAGTATCCATCGCGTACTGCTCCGCCTGGTCTATGTCAAACGTTTGGCCTGACTCCGCTGCTTGTCGCTGAATATCCTCGACTTGAGTCATAATTCGCCCCTTCAAACATATGTTAAAAAAATTATTAAGATTATCGAATATTGATTATTAAGTAATTAACACAAGTAACTTACAAATGCTTGTTGCGCCCAATCTGCCATCCAATTGCCTTGATCATCTTGATGTTTTTTCTCCCACGTGTTTAACGTCGAGGCCAATGTCCCATCTTCACTACTCTGCAGTTCTTATGAAAATATGAGTAATGTATTTATTGCAAAAAAATATTACAAAATTAGAATAAACTTACGTTCAAATGTCGATGAGCCAAGAAAGAAATCGACCCTTGTGTGGACTTCGTTTTCTTGTTCTTTGAATTGTCCCTGTTGCGATTAGTCTTTTTCTGCACATATTAAATTGCGTTATAATTCGATTTCATAGAAGATAACATAATTGTTTTGAATTATACATTACCTTCCAATCGTCAGTTGCGAACTCCTCTATCACCTTCTCCCAATCGTCTTTTTGATATCCTTTTGGGATTTCTTTATTGGAGACATTTATTTGCCCGCAACATTTGCCTAAGAAAGTCCCTGATAATCTAGACTTTTGGTTGCGCGTCATACGCTTTGCATCGCGAATGATAGTCTGGTTAATCTGATGACGAAAGCAATCCGCCGGAAGCAGCTCCTTGGTCTCATCATCCTTGTACACGAAAGTGTACTCAGGATGAAGTGCGCTCAGAATATTGCCCAACATTTGGGGCATCACTTCGTTCCAATCACGAACTGTGACCGGGATATGGACTTTCACCAAAGCGCCGACACGGTTGTTGAATACTCCTACCTTTTTTTATTGTTTTCCTTACATCCTGGTAGAAAGTTTGGTTGATTGGGTCATACCTAATAACTTTCGCATCGGGTACCCCAAGCGTTGCTTTTGCCGAAGTAGAGCCGGTTGTTGGTCCCCTTGTTTTCTTAGAACCTTGGGAACCCGGTGTCTCTAGCTGAGACTCATCTCCACCTGCTCCTGAACGGCGTAGCAGAGACTCATCTCCACCTACATCTGACATCCTGTAAGATGTGAACAATATTAGTAAATAAATATTAGTTTCTGTTTAAAAAAAACGTGGACGGCACCACGGATTTTATTATTAACAAACCTCACATATGGCGGAGGAAAACCGTGGTTACATACTATAGTAAATAAACATACAAAAAAGATATTACTTATTCATCGTCATCTATGCCTATAATGTTAATATCATCTTCTGTATCGACATCAACATCTTCTCCCTCAAAAACGACTCGTCTCTCATTTTCCTCATCGTCTTCTTCATCATCGTCAACGACAGTCACTAACTCAGCTTCATCGGTTTCGTGTCGATGATTCAAACGCTCGATGTTTGACAACTCTATAGTCAATGGGATCGAGGCTGAGTTGGAGGGGTCAACTTCAGGAATGTCCCAAATCC
Organism: Urtica dioica subsp. dioica; assembly: GCF_054948205.1. Lineage (NCBI taxonomy): Eukaryota > Viridiplantae > Streptophyta > Magnoliopsida > Rosales > Urticaceae > Urtica > Urtica dioica. The sequence goes on from NC_142761.1 coordinate 34,957,893, forward strand.
CTCGATGATTTCATTCTTGGACGATTTCCCAGTCCCCACCTTTAACAAGATCTTCTATGTAAAAAAACTTGTTTGACTTGAGTCCCGAGTACGTACGGCTCCTCTTTAAACCACTGTTTTGCAGTATAAGCACTCGTTTCTCCAGTAGTCTTATCGGTGTGCACTAGTCGGTTTGCATGATACTTGTCACCGTACCAAATGCATTTGAACAATAAAACACTACAGTTATGCCTATAGTTCACGACGATGACGTCTTCCATTCGACCATAGTAAGTGAAATCATCCACAAGCACACATACACAACTATTTTGAGTGACTCGTTGATTATCGCGACGACGAGTGATGAACTTCACGCCATTTACAAAGCAGCTCGGATATTGATAGGCGACTTGAAAGGAACCGATAGAAAGCGAATAAACTCGTTAACACCGGTTTTGTACTGCAATGTCACCCGATTATTCTCCGTGATACAATCTCTACTTGGATTGGACATTTCGCTGAATGAGAGCGAAAAATGAAAGTTGTGAAGAGTTTGATAAAGGACGACGGAGAACAAAATGAAAGAGAGATTATGAATAATTGTATGTTATTTTGAAGTCGGATTGAATAAGTTGGGAGTTTTTAGACTAATTGATTCAAAACTCTACCGAAATTTCGGCAGAGTTTCCCCTATTATACTGACAAACCAAAAACCTGCAAAATTATTTAAAAACATATACAAACCATCCAGAACTATCCTACAAATTAGCTCAGCCCTAAACCGAACCTCTGTGGTTCGGTCACAACATTTTATAAATGAAAAAGCCAAATAAACAAAATATCAAAAACTATCAAAACATTTCACAAACTATTTTTCTTATTTAAACTTACAATTTCATTTCATGTTAAATCAACTAAAACTAATCACAAATTCATTAACTTAATTTTAACCTAAACTTCATATTATACTAAACATGTCACAAAACATCAAAACATGTCACAAAACACAAATAAAACTTAGTTTTAACCTAAACTAATCAAATTATTAAACATGTGACATTATCAATTACAATTACTAATCAATTTCAAAGTAGCATGTTACAATTACAATTTTAATTTCATTAAATAATTTTAAACTAAACAACCTATTCATGTAATTATTCGACTAATTACAATTCCTAATTGATAAATTACAATAAATCAAAAATAATTAAAACAAAACAAATTGAAACTAAACACTAACCTAAACACATTACTAAACATTAACATGGTATTGTAATTAATTACAATTTCCTTACAATTACAATTAACATACTAATCAAAATTAAATTAATGAACCTAAACATATTACTAACTATGTAATTAAAATTTACAATGATTAACTACAATTATATTAACTAACATTTACATTTACATACTAACACTTAACATTCTAAATAATTAGTTACTAACATATCTATTTAATTAACTAACATTTACATACTAATTAACTAACTAACATTTTATATCAACTAGCCTAATTAACTAAACTAACAGCCAGCTTATATAACAAACAATTTTTTTTTAAAGCTAGACTTACTTGGACAGCTTGGGACAACAGGGGACGGCTCGGTGAAACGGTGGAGGAGGGATCAAGGCAGCGACGGTTCGGTGCAGCGGGGAGAGAGACTCGTCGAGGACAGGGGACGAGGCAGGGACTCCTCGAGGACAGGGGATGACAGCAGACTCATCGAGGACAGCTCGGGACAACAGCAGCCATGCTCTCGGTTCTCGGTTCAGTCAAAGGGAAAATAAGAGAGAGAGAGAGAGAGAGTGAGAGAGAGATAGAGAGGCGGTGAGAGATAGCTTACCGGGATTGCAGCGATGTCGAGGCAGCAGGGCTGTCGGGGCAGAGACGTCGAGGCTGTCGAGGCTGAGCGGCGGTCGGAAGCTCGGCCGGACGAGCTAACGATGACCTGACGGAGAGAGTGAGAGTGAGAGTGAGGCAGAGAGAGAGCCGGAGAGTGAGAGTGAGCCGGAGAGTGAGCGGGAACAAGGCTCGGTAGAGGTTCGGAGGGGCAGCGCCGGAGCTGTGGTCGGAGGGGCTCGAGGCCAATGGGCTGAGCGCCAGGCGAGGTTCGGAGGGGCTGCTGGCGGCGGCGGAGCACAGCGGCGGCGGAGGTCCCACCAGCGGCGGAGCGTGGCTGCTGGCGCGCGCGGCTTGGTGGAGGAGCTGCTGGCCGAGCGCAAGCAAGAAGGAGAAGAGAAGATGAAGGAGAGACGTGGTGGCGCGCGTGCGGCTTGGCGGAGGAGCTGCTGGCCGATCGAAGCTCTCTTTTTTTTCCTCTTTTCCTGGTGAGGCAGATGAGGCAGAGAGAGAGAGAGAAGCGGCGGAGGTGGTGGAAAGGGCGGAGCGCGGCGGAGGTGGCAGAGAGAGAGAGAGAGAAGCGGCGCAGTTGCAGAGAGAGAGAGAGAGAGGTTTTTTATAAATCGGCGGAGTGATGAAATGAGGAAGACGAAGTGTAGACGATTTTGTTTTATAGAAAACCTAACTTTCAGGTGCGACATTATCGCACCCGAAAGATCTATTCGATGCGACTAGTCGCACCTGATACTTTATCAGGTGTGACTAGTCGCACCAGATAATATAAAAAAAAAACCCCAGAATGCCACGTCAATCCTGAATGAAAAAATGAGGGGGAGAATTGGCCCGCTTTAAATTTTTGAAACTATGAGAGTCGCACCGAATAGTTTTTTTTTTACTATCAGGTGCGACTAGTCGCACCTGATACTCAAAAGCAAAAACAATTTTAGCGAAATTTTTTACACTTCGGGTTGACAATCAGGTGCAACTAGTCGCACCAGAAAGTCAATTAGATGCGATTTTTAGGTGCGACTAGTCGCGCCTGATAGTCATGCGCATCTGAAAACCATATTCGTAGTAGTGCTCCCTAACATTGCAAAAGCCATTATCCGTACTGTTTAGGAAAATTGACATAATAAATGACACTACTACAAATTGTGGATGTTATAATGGAGATTCTACAACGGGACAAAAAATAACCGTAAAAAATGAATTAAATTATAACCAATTATCGTACCCAATTAACTTACAACCATCAAAAGTACTCATCGAATCTACACTACTACAAAATACTTATTAGAAGTCGCTATATTTGCGTCGGGTACATGTTAGACCGACGCATAAAATAATTTTTTGGAGCTCGGTTGATGTGGAAAAGAGTAAAATAAAGGTTATTCAACTAGATCTGGTCACGTGGCCTGGCGTCGCTCGCTTTTTGAGCGACGCCAGGTCTCTGACCGACGCCAGAGACACGTGGCGTGGCGTCGCTCAAAAAGCGAGCGACGCCAGGCCTTTTTTTTAAAAATGCCTAAGTCTCGAGAATAAACTCACAACAGTTTACGCAGCTTCATCTTCTTCCATATTTCTCTCTAAAAAACCGAAAAAACTCCATCGAAACCCACCTCCACCACAACTACAGATCTCCACCGACCGTGGGACCGGCTTCCACACATATCCACCGACTTTACTCCAGCCGGCGTCATGGTCTTGGTGAACTTTTTCATTCGTGGCTCACTAGTAAGAGATTATTTTTAGGGTTCTTTTAGGTTTTTTTTTTTATTTCAAAATGTTATGGGTAAAGAATCTTAGGATTTTTTGTATCGATGTTTTTCATAGCCGGTGTGTGTGAAGGACGTAGATTTGTTATTATTTACCGCCGTCTCCGGCGCCCGTAGTCGCCGCCGGTCCCGCCGCCCCTCTTCCGTCCGGTCGTCGTCGTCGGTGTTAGGTAGAGTTTTTTTTTTAATTTTTTTTATTAAATTTATTGTTATATATTTTCAGCCTCTCATTAGCTTGTGGTCGCCTTTAATCCGGTTTTCACTCGTCACCGCCGCCGCCGCCCGTTTTAGCTTCCAAGTAAGTTTTTTATTTTATTTTATAATATGTCATATTTTTGTACACATTATATTGAGCGTCGCTTGAAAATTGTGTGTCACTAGAGAATATAAATTATTATTTTTTGTATTTTTGATATATGTATCAATATGCTATAGTTACTAGTAGTTTAGGTAGACTTTAGACATCGCTTTTTCTTTGTTGGACATGAATTGTGTGTGAATTGTGTGTGAATTTTGTTGTTTTCTAATTATTAAATAAGTTATGTTTACTAGTAGTTTAGACTTTAGATGTCTCTTTTTCTTTGTTGCATGTGAATTGTGTGTGATTTTGTTGTGTTGAGATGATTAGATATGTTATGTTTAGTAGTAGGTTAGATGTCTTTTTTTGTTTGTTTTTTAAATTGGGTTTAATTTTTTTATATAGCTTTATTATGAATAAGTTATGGATGTCGGCTCGTAGAGATTCAAACCAATATGTGGATGGTGTGAGAAAGTTCTTGGATCATTGTCTTGCTGTATGTAAAAACATAGAGAGAAGTTCATGTCCGTGTGTCAAATGTGGGAATTTAAGATATGTAAGGGTATCGATCAAAGCTATAAGATATAGATACATCATGGGAAAAATTATCTGGCAGAGAATAATGTTGTCGTTCAAGATAATTTCGATGAAGAAGACGTTGATGCCCCTTACATCGCTGAGATGGTTAATGATTTGCAAGATGAACTTCAAGACAATCCCGACGAGCATTATTCTCTTTTAAGTGATGCCGAAACTCCTCTATATTCTGGTTGTGTCAAGTTCACCAAACTTTCAACCTTAATAAGGTTATTCAACTTAAAAGCCAAATACGGATCGAGTGATGTTATGTTCTCAGAACTTCTTGGCTTGCTAAGAGATATATTACTAGAAAATAATCAAATACCCTCGTCTGTATATGTGGCAAAAAAAAACTCTAGCGGCTATTGGTTTGGATATAAGAAAATGCATGCATGTCCAGATGATTGCATCCTTTACCGTAATGAGTATGAAACTCTTGAGCAGTGCCCCATGTGTGAAGCTTCTAGGTGGAAGCAGAAAAAAGGATACAGAAAAGCAATCTAATATCTCTGTAAAACTATTGTGGAACCTACCAATTATTCCGTGTTTTCGTCGATTATTACGAAATCCAAAGCACGCTCAAAGTTTGACTTGGCATGCTAACCAAAGGATCGATGATGGAAAGCTTCAACACCCCGCAGATTCGCCTGCCTTGAAACATGTTGACTCAAACTGGCCGACGTTCGGCAAAGAGCCTAGAAATCTTCGTCTCGCTCTCTCATCCGATGGTATTAATCCATATATCCTACAAAGCAGCAGATACAGTTATTGGCCCGTGGTTCTTGTGACGTATAATCTCCCACCTTGGTTGTGCATGAAACGTATATTCATGATATTATCTCTACTTATCTCCGGTCCCAAACAACCAGGTAATGACATTGATGTGTATTTGGCTCCATTGATAGACGAATTGAAGTTGTTGTGTGAAACTAGCGTCCAAGCTTTTGATGCACATCTTAAAGATGATTTCACACTTCGGGCTATTTTGTTATGGACCATAAATGATTTTCCGGCTTATGGAAATTCATCTGGTTATTCTGTGAAAGGCTTTAAGGGATGTCCGATTTGTAGAAACGATACTAAACGTGAATATCTGAAATATGGGCAAAAAGTTGTGTATATGAATCATTGACGCTTTTTACCATTAAATCATCATTTTCGCATATGTCAAGTGGCATTTAATGGAAAAAAAGAGTTTCGTACAGTTAAAAAGCCACTGTCAGGAGTTACAACCTTTAATGTGTTGTCAAAGATGAAACTTAGGCCTTTCGGAAAAATTGTGAAAAAGCCAAAAAGTAATACGTCTGTAAAGAGGAAAAGAGAGGAGAAAGTAGTCTACGACAAAGGAAGTTCAAAGAAGAAATTGATATTCTTCGAGTTAGAGTATTGGAAGCATCTACTTGTGCGTCATAATCTTGATGTCATGCATATTGAAAAGAATGTGTGCGATAGTGTCATTTCTACACTATTCTTAATATTCCAGGAAAAACAAAAGATGGTGTATCGTCGCGGCAAGACTTGGTTCATATGGGAACTAGAACTGAATTAGCTCTGAAGGAGAATGGAAATTGTACATATCTACCACCATGTTCTTTTACTCTAACGAGAGAGGAGAAAAAGAAGTTCTCTCAAACATTGTTTGATATTAAGGTGCCCGAGGGATATGCAGCAAACATCCGAAGTTATGTTTCTTTGGAGGAGTTGAATGTATTTGGGCTTAAGTCTCATGATTATCATGTTTTGATGCAACATCTTTTGCCCGTGGCCATTGAGTCGATGCTCCCATACGGATTGAGAGATGCCATTTTACGACTCTGTGCGTTTTTCAACATTCTTTGTTCCAAGGTTGTTGATACATTGATACTTGACGAGCTTCAATCTGACATTGTGACCACGTTGTGTAAATTGGATTAATATTTTCCGCCATCATTCTTCGACATAATGATTCATCTTACAGTGCATTTGGTGAGAGAATTGCAATTGTGCGGACCTGTGTATCTTCGATGGATATATCCTTTTGAGAGATTCATGCAAGTGTTAAAAGGATATGTAAGAAATCGAAATCGACCTGAAGGATATATCATTGAAGGGTACTTGGTCGAAGAATCTGTGAAATGTTGTTCTAAATACTTGCACGATTTAGAAGCTGTTGGACTTCACACTGATGCTGTTCGAGATAGTGTTCAAAGTAAAGGCATAAACAATGGGGTTGTTTGTTCGGTTTCCTATACACAGCTTTTGCAAGCGCATCATAAGATCTTAGAGAACTCCGATTTAGTTAAGCCATTTATCGAGTAAGTTATCAAACTTGTATAGTCTTCTATATATATATATATATATAAATATATATATATATATATATATATATATATTAACTTCTAATCTTAAAAAATGCAGAGAACACATGAATTTATTGCAATATACGTCGAAAAATAAAACTCCGAAATAGATACAAAACGACCACGTGCGCAAATTTTCAAAATGGTTAGAAGAAAGAGTTTTGACAAAGAACGATGCTATTTGTACACTTCGTTGTTTATCAAAAATACCGAGTACATAAGTTATCAAGCATTCAGGTTACATCATTAATGGTGTACGGTTCAGCACAGAGGAACGTGATCATAAGAGAGTCACGCAAAATAGCGGGGTAAGTTTGGTTGCGAAGACTATGCAGATATCAAGTGCAAAAGACACAAATCCCATATATTCATACATGATATACTCCGGAATTATCAAAGAGATATGGAAAATCGATTACGTCTCCTTTCGTCAGCCGATTTTTTTGTGTGATTGGGTTGAGCGTAATAATGGAGTTAAAGTGAACAAGAATGGATTTACAGTGGTAGATCTAAATAGAATCGGTCATCCTAAAGAACCGTTCGTGATGGCGACACACGTACAACAAGTGTTTTATGTTCGTATTCAGAGCAGGTCAAGATGGTCATACGTATTCGCTACGCAGAGTAAAGATTATGCAAATGAACTTCGGGATGAAGTGCATGATAGTGATATTTTATCTAAAACGGTAACTCCTACCAAAAGTCTATGTTCAGATGATGATATCCTAGTTGACAACAAGGAGTTCTTGTATTTACGTGAGAATGGAGAGGGCATTTATGTAGATTAAAATATGATGAAGTACGTTCATTCATTTAAGAGAATGATGAACTGTATAATATTATTATAGAATTATTATACCGATTAATTTTGTGCAAGTTTAAAATGTTCGACAATGAAGCTTCTGATTCCGATGATGCTGCGCCTAGTGAGAGAGCAAAAAGAGGTCCAACGAAACTCCCGGCTATAGTACATGCGAGGAGTCAAGGAACTAGACTCGGAGTTGATGTGGACGACTACGGAGCTCCTATCGGTGATAAGGAAAGAAGCTTTGTAAGATTTTTGGGTGTTCAAGCTAGAAGAGTATCTATTCTTTACGATGATTGGCGAGAAGTTCATCTCCGCCTTAAGAATATAATGTGGAACGATATTCATGTAAGTTTTTATTTTAGTATAAAACTATTTGTATGATGTTTACATAATTGTTTAGTATCTAACACTCATTTTCAGACAACCTTTGAAATCGACGTTATTTATCGACATGTGGCAATGAAAAAAATTGGCGTAATTTCAAGAATAGGTTGACACGCGAGATCTATAATAACGTTAAAGAGGACATTAATCCAGAAAGTTTCGCAGAGTATCACGAAGATGAGTACGGTATTCCAAAAGATGATTGGATCAAGTATATGAAGAAGCGGCTAAGTTCGGAATTTGCAGTAAGTTATTATGTAACCATTTTTCTTAAATACAATATAGTTCTAACAATTTACGGTTTGACTTAGGAACTTCGAAAAGTGCAACAAGGGAGAAAGAAGACAGACACTACTCCACATCGACTAGCGCAAACATCATACGCGGAGTTACGAGAGAAAATGGTATCCTATTTTGCATTAGTAATATATATATCGTCGCATTATTGTATATACTTACTATAATTCATGTTCTTAACATAGAGGAAGAAGCATCCAGAAGGAACTATACCGAATCGTGCCTCGGTTTGGATAGAGTCACACAAAAATGCCAAAGGAGAGCTTGTAGATGATGCAATAGGCGTTCAACAAGAAATTGTGAGTAAAATGTGAAATTTGTTCGATTGATTTATTGAAATGATAATATGTGTTAATAATATGCGTTTTGTAGGCTCGGATAAAAGCATTAAAAGAAGGGGAGGTTTTCAAGAAGTTGGAAGGGCTGATATTTTGCCAATGGCTTTTAACAAGCCCGAGTACAGCGGACGTGTGCGAGGTGTCAAGGGAACCACTACACCGACTAGCTATTGGGGAAAATCCTCACAAAGTAGAAAGGAAGCAGAACTTCAAAGTAAAAAACATCACATGGCAATCCTAGAGAAAAATAAGCTTCTTTCTGATCAAGTTAGACAATACGCAGAAGAAAGAAAGATTTTTGAAGAGAGACTGCGAAATTTGGAGCAAGAGAGGCGAGAAGGTTGGAGCAGGGGACCGTCATTTCAGTTCCCCCCTTGATTTCATTACTCCTTTTCAACAATAGAAACAAGCTCCTTCCTATCATGGGGATTTCAGTTCTCGGTTTCATATGCCTCAGCCGCACTATACTCTCCAACGTACTCCGTTTCAGGTGCCGCAACAAGATGATACTCCACATCCTCATCAGGTAATAAGATCAAGTAGTTTTGGTATATCATATTATTATATATCAAATAATAATATAAATATTACTCTCGTTAAACTAGGAGACGTTTGTGGAAGAACCCGAAGCCTCGGTTGGGCGCGGACAAAAGGAAACCAAAGGATCGAAAAAGAAGGTTCCACATCCGGAAACAAAAGACCAAGGATCACCTCGCGCACCACATGTTTCTCCTAATCATGCGTCTTTTAGTTCTCCATTATTTGCATCACAAACACCGCAAGCTTCACAACCACGTCAGGTAATTAGATCAAGTAGTTTTGGTATATCCTACTAGCATATATCAAATAATAATATAAATTTTATCTTGATTAAACTATGAGACGTTTACGGCAGAACTCGGTCCCTCAGTCATGTGCAAACAAAAGGCAACCAAAGGATTGAAAAATAAGGTTCCACATCTGGAATCGGAAGAAGAAGGATCACCTCGCACACCTTTTGTTTCTCCTAATCCTCTGGATTTCACAGATGAGGAGTTAATAGACTTTATGGTCGCCGAAGATGTCTCGCCACAACTGCCGCCATGAAAATCTAAGGTTAAGAGACCCAAAAAAACCCGTTAATCCACATGGAGCGGCCATACGCGTCATCTCCAATTGCTGAAAATGCGACATGTACTCCATCTACTAAGGTTAGTGCATTTGTCATGACTTTTTTGTAATAGCGCTCAAATAGAATATGATTATTCTTTATTGTCTTATGGGAAACTACTTGTTTGCTTGCAATTGGGAACATCGACAATATCGTCGCATCGAGAATTTTAATCATCGATGATAACCCGAATCCTGAGATGCACACGAGGCGTCTAGATGCAGAAAATGTCATAGTTTCAGTGATATTTGTAGAAGACAAGCACATGAACGATCCACCTCCCATTCCTGTAGATGACGAGAAGGTGATTCTATCCGACGCGATAAAATCTATTGTTGCATGGTCAAAGAGACTAGTTATACCAGATGATGAAAAAGTAAGTATATTTTGGTTTTTAGATATATAATATATTACTATAGATGTAATTGAAAAGTGTATGCAGGTTATCGTACGAAGCTCGAAGAAGAAAGGTAAATCAACTCCGGTCGCGCAACGCAACCAAAATCTCACCCACCGCCTCCTCCGGCTGTCCCACTTACTCAAGATGTCACTAATTCAATTACGACTTTGTTGGATATTGTGGCAAACTCTACAGACGATCATTTATACACTATGGACACCGATCCTGTAGTATTTGGTACTCCTGCGGATTTAATGGTTTTAAAAGAAGATATCGAATAGTTCTTAGCATCCGAGGAGATTGAAGCCACAACTATTATTTATTTTAATTACGGAAAATCATATATAATTTGTTCATTGATTACGGACTTGTACGCGAATATTCATCGACGAGCTGAATATCAATTTGTGAACCCGGAGGAAGTTGCAATCGATGTTAGACCTAAGAGCTTCGATGATCGAGTGAATCATATTACATCTCGGTTGGATGTTTTGAGAGGAACACAAATGTTGCTTATGCCGTGGAACTATTCGTAAGTTCGTTAATGAGTTATTATATTTGTTTATTGTTTTTTTTCAAATAGTTTATAAGTTAAGAATTTTGTTTATTTAGGAGGCATTGGATACTTTTGGTCATGGACGGAGATGGTAATGTGTATCATTTTTATCCTCTTCATCATGCTATTCCGAGTATCTAAAATCGGTCCTCTCAACGTAAGTAGTAACTTTTTTTATCGTATATGACATTATACAACTACAATTATATTGTGCATTTAGACTTATTAAACTTATCTTATGTAGAGCGTACGGAAGATATTTTAACGTGTCGTTGAAGGTCACTTGGCATAAGGAAAAGGTACTATAAAACATACATAATTTTAATATAAATATGTCCATAAAAATGATGTATTTTATCATAGGGCCCGAAACAACCTTCAAGTATGGAGTGCGGATAATTTGTTTTACTAATGATGAGAGATTTTTTTAGAGGGAGATCATTCCATGATACCCTCAAACATGTAAGTATCTAATTAATAGATTTTCTTAGTATGTTATGTATGTTTATTAATATGTTTATTTATTTTGATTTCAGTTGCGATCGTTGCCAACTTACAGTGATACCGAGATGGACGAACTTCGACAAGATTATGCTAGAATTATTGTGGATGGTATGTTGATGTCATTATATTAAACTATATATGGTATGTTGATTATGAAATTTAGCATGAAAAAATTGAAATGCTTTTATCTGTTTTTCCGGTTGGTTTTGAGTATTGTTTCGTCTGTTTTGTTGCAGGAAAATTATAGTGGAAAACGTATTTTTTAAATATTTAAAAAAAATGACTGGCAGTGCTCACTAAACAAGCGACGCCAGTCTGTCTGGCATCGCTTAGAAATTTAGCGACGCCAGTCTTCTGGAGTCGCTTAATTTCTGAATGACTCCAGACTGAGCGACTCTAGTGTAGAGTCGCTTTTTATTTGAGCGACTCTAGGTTATAAAGCGGTGCTGATAAAAAGAGCGACGCCCAATTAAAACAACCCGCCAATCCGACGTGGAGCGTCACTCGGTCATAAGCGACGCCCAAACCTTTGGGCGTCACTAACATACGCGTCGCTCAAAAAACGACGCCCAAAATATAACGTGTCATTTTTTGAGAGATTCTAAAGGGGTATTTTGTAGTAGTGCTAACATCTGATCATACAAAGGGATGCACGACAAATTTGCCGCATCCCTGGAAAGAAAAACACTCCTAAATACCTTGCAATCTCCTTCCACAACTATCTTCTTATGCTTATGAAACTTAACCAGGATCAGTGCCATAAGGATATCGACAACTTTTGCTTCTTCCTTCGAGAATGGCTCCTGTTGACCTCGTCAAAGCCACACTACTCTTCCATCTCAGTTTCTTACCACAACCCCACCAATGCGCGAGCACCGTTAAGCTTGCCATCATAGTTAATCTTGATAATTCCCTTCGGCAGAGGGTGCCATGCATGCCCAGTTGGCTTGTTGGTGTTGCATTCCTTACATAAGCCTGCTCTCTTGGATGTCGCAGATCTTTTGTTGCACTTGCTTGATAAGGATAAAAATCGAAGCTAACAAGTACCTTTTATGTTACGCCATATCACGTCCAAACTCACTCATTAGCATGAAATAGTTTAGTTAGAATCCCAGCCCCATCCCCGGGAGCATCTTGATCCTAGGTTCTTCAAAAAGCCTCTACAAACCTAGTCATACCGCTAGCTCGCACTGGCAAAAAACATTTTCCTCCACCGGCCACAGATCGTGCACATCCTATTCATTTTCGAATTACAATACAGTCATGTGTAGCAGTCGAAAAACTATTTCTTTCGATCGGCCACAACAATTCTTCGCAACAATTCTGTTCTTAGGGCCCGGTTCTACTTGACTCTGTGCTCGTCCAAGGAGCATCTTCGATGCCTCGGTTTTGTCACCCCGGTTAGTTAATATGTTCAAAGTATGAGAACCGTACGGTTCTTTTGAGAAGGGTGTGATACCACCACCTATCAGGTCCGACGAGCGGCCTCCTAACCACATCTCAAGGTCATCTAACTTATCGCTTATCTTCGCTTTGCCGTCCAGAAAGGAGCGAGCCGTTCAGGACTCGTACCGGGCCATTTGGGAGGGGCCATACTCCCAGGAAAAGCTCGAACGACCTGGAGTACGGTAGGGGCAGATGGAATTTCCGGTGGAGGCTCTTCCCTCTTTTCATAGGAAATGGGATTTTCGACATCTACGATTAATGGCAGAGCAAATGAGGGTAGGTCGAGTCCGTCGCCATTAAGATAGAAGGAAGCTCCAATGAGCTCCATGTACGCAGATTTGATATTGAAAATCTCCGACTTTGTCTTTTCCCAAATCTACCTATCCTTCTAAGGTCTAGGCAGGACATGTGCTCCTTGAACCTCAACGGCTTTATTCCCACATCTTTGTGTAATATATCTAGGGTCCCACTATTGTGTAGGATATAACAGTTTTCCCACATGTTCTGTCCCATGAGCCTAGCTCCAGATCGCTTCACCATTCTTAAACAATTGATCTAGAATAATTTTGTGTCTAGCCCATCCCTAATCAGTCATCTATAGTGCTCTTCGATGAAGTTATGAGACCCTGCAAAATATCCCACCAGGCAGAATCTTCGGACTTCTCCTCGAACCAAAGGAACTCCGTCTCTATACAATACCTGGCTCATAGAATCTGGACCCATAATGAGTCCGGTTTGGTGAGAATACACTAGGAAAAATCGGTTCTTTGGATGTGACTTTTATCTCATCCAAAATTCGTTTGGATGCGACAGAAGTCGCATCCTTTGGTCCGTAGAGAATTATGAACACACACAGAAGTATGAAGCAAGTGGAGCGAATTAGACTTGACGAGGTGATATAGAATATGAAAGCGCTGGAGAAGAAGAAGAAGAAGAAGAAGAAGAAGAAGAAGAAGAAGAAGAATAAGAAGAAGAAATCATGGATTGGTGGAGGGTTTTAGGGCACAGAAAGCAAGAGGGTTTGAAATTTAGAGACCAAGAAGGAAGAGTTGGGAAATATGGCAAAGTCCAAAGGGAAAACACTACAGCTAAACATTGTATGCTTTAGAAATAAAGAAATTTTATAAACAATTGGAAAAAAAAATTTCAAATGCTCACGAAACCGAGAGAGAGAAATGAATCGGAATTGGAGGAAATAGCGACACGACACGGAGGAGAATCAAACGAGGAGAGAAGAGAAAAAGAATCGAGAAGAAGAAGAGAGTGCGAGAGAGAGAGAGAGAGAGAGAGAGAGAGAGAGAGAGAGAGAGAGAGAGAGAGAGAGAGGAGAAGAAAGGAGAAGTTTAAAAGAACGAAAAAAAATCACGACCTAATATAATAAATGAAGGAAACAAAGATAAAGAGGGAGATACACCGCCGCTGAAAAATTTTGACTTTTGAATGCTACATTATCACATCTAATACCCATTCAGAATTTTAGATGCGACATGTCGCATCCAAAAGTGAAAAAAAATCAACTTAAAAAAAAACCATTTTATTGTGAAGTTCTATGATAGTTTTGGACGCGATTTTTGGATGCGACTAGTCTCAACAAAAAATTGTTCAACGTTATAAACCCTATTTGTCCTAGTGATATATAAAACCAACTTTAAAAGTAAAGCTCTATAGAATTTGACCAACCTTCTAAAATCAAGCCCGCTACTTGACTTAAGTTGACAAATGCTCTCCCATGCCACAAGAGCAAGATATCGGTTTCCGTTTGTCTCCTTAGTCCACCAAAACATATGCATAGCTTTCTCAATAGCGATTCGTAAGGATTTAGCAGGTAGCCAAAAGGTCGCCAGTGGGATGGTATCCCTTGATCTACAGACTTGATGAGAGTCGTCTTTTTTAGAATTGTGAAGCTAAAAAGTATGTATATTTGTTCTATATTTTTATTGGTTATTGTGTGTATATTGCGACCATCACGAGTATTACGAGTATTACGGTCATAACATCGAATAATTTCATATAGTAAAGGGTCTCGTAACGGAAAAATTCGCTCTCAACGAGTTATTGGGATTCAACTTTAGAGAGCCCGTAAGGGTCACCCAGGCAAACACGATGAATAAATAATGTTCAAGGAGAACAAAGCGTGGGATATGGAAAATCCACACGATGTCTCTCTCGTTCGAACCTTGGATGTATCATACTACGAGATAACTAGAATCTTCATAGACAACGGAGGCACCGTCAATGTAGTGTTCCTAACAACGTTGTAGAAGACGAACGTCAAAGAGTAAAAAAATTGAGAAGTACTTGGTAGACCAGACAGGGTTTGATGAGAACGCTACCAATAAATTATTAAATTCATAGATCTAATAGGAATAATTTTTACCATCCAATTGAATATCTATCGACCGAAGAGAATTATCGGTACATGTCATGGTGATAAACACAAAACCCCCTAAGAAATCCAAAGAACCAACTCCAAAATCTTCTAAGATAGAAACTCCCGAATTTGAAATACCCAAATGAATGAAACTCCAAATCGGAAATCCGAAAAACAAGAAACACAAATACCCAAAAAAATTCAAAATTATTGAACAGCCTAACAAACCAACATGCAAATGAAAAAAAATACTAATCTAAGGGGAATACCAACAATACGGACAAAAATCTCGGCCGGAAAATTCAATTTTGATCCGTGAAAGTTGTGGATGACGTATATACTTCTTCAATCAAACAAGGAATTCCAAGGATGAAAATCAGAGGCTTTGGTTGTAGTTTAGAGAGAAAATTAGAGATTTCATATTAACTTAATCATGAGAATGAATATGTATTTGGGCTTATAAATTCGACAAGTACAAAGGGTAGGGTAATCTACGTACACGATAAAATATGACTTTAGTTTCCCATATTTTAATCAATATACTGTAGTAAAATTGATTTGACTCCATCATTATTTTGTAGTAAAACTAATTAGTAGGTATGCAAAATGCCTCAAATATTGTGCTCATAAGTAGTCAAATGCTTCTAATCTATCTGCAGCTCAATTTAATATGATTTTGTTGCAGTTCTAACACATTTTAATACGCATCATGCATGTTACAACTTTTTATCGCATTCTATGTTATCATAGAATAACCAAAAATAAAATGCATCCTTGAGAGTATATAATTGTATATAAGATAACAAGGAAAATAAATTTAACTTCATGGAACAACTAGGTGCTGCTAAATTTAACTTCATGGAACAACTAGGTACTCATACACACCTGATACAAAATACAACTGGAGGTCATTAATTACGCTAGCAAAATAAAAACCATTATTCAAAAGAAACATACGACATAACATCGTTTTAAACATACAACACGTCACATAGAAATTAAAAACCGAATCGAAAAAAGCTAACAAGGTACGCCAACAAACCCTAATTAAGCATGCATGCATGCATGCAAGCACTAGTTACGTCATAATAATTATAATAATGATAATTCCCCTAAATAACTTGTACTAATAAGACCTCAAAATCATGATCACACTACTCATATAATGATGACGTGATCACGGATGCATGATTCCGCCTCCGAGCCCGCCGAGACCACCTCCCATTCCTGCAACGCCACCGATTCCTCCGACCTTTCCGATGCCTCCGAAGGGCAACAATCCTATTCCGCCAACACCTCCGACCCCAGCAAAGCCGCCCACTCCACCGTAGATAAAGTTTTTCTTGTCTCCGAGACCCCCCGCCGGGCTCGGCGCGGCTGCGTTCAACACAGTGGTTCCACCAGAAGTTGCAGTGGCTGGTTGGTCGGCGGTGACGGCGGCGGTGGTGGTGGTTGTTGGGACATTACGTGCAAAGCTTGCATGTAAAATGCATGCAGAGACAACGAGCACAAGGACTGAAACCCTAGTCATGTCCATGAGTGTTTATTGCGTTTGTGTGAGTTTAGTTTGTGACTGTAAGATGTAGGAAAGTACTTTTGGAAGGCTTGAGAAGGGTTTCCATGGATTGGGAGGGGTTTTATAGGAGGTATTTTTTTCTAATCGGTGGTTAATTGTTGGAGAATAATAAATTTGCTTAACGTGTCTGTTAATTGAATGTTGGATGAAATAAGTGGTGTCCGGCTTTGTTTTCTTTTCTCTTACAATCTCGATAAGAGAAATTCATTGAATTTTGAAGCAAAGAGTTAGGTGGGAATCGGTTGAGAAAAATAGATAAATATTTAAGGATTGAAAGCTCCCTATGATGAAATTAATGTAGTGTTGATGAAGGTCGTCGCTCTTATGAAGTTGCAGAACATAACCGATTGGGTTCGAGACTCGTGTATACATGCAAGTCCGGTCTTCTTTTATGATATGTAGCTGGTAGATTTGGCATTTGTATTAAATTGCTGAGCAGTAAATAATTAAGCTCTGTGGGTGGCTTTTT
The DNA here is from genome assembly GCF_054948205.1 of Urtica dioica subsp. dioica. Taxonomy (NCBI): domain Eukaryota; kingdom Viridiplantae; phylum Streptophyta; class Magnoliopsida; order Rosales; family Urticaceae; genus Urtica; species Urtica dioica. The sequence goes on from NC_142761.1 coordinate 34,975,008, forward strand.
AATTAACTGAGCCAGATTGATTTTTATTTTATTTATTGTGGTTTTAATTCAAGAAACGAATAATTGAATTTATTTTAAATATGAATCTACATAATTGATTATCAAATAACGTAAATGGTGTTTGAAAATTTGTTAACCATCTTTAAAAAAAATTTTAAAAAAAAAGAGGGTATGTTATCATTACACTTTTCTGTTTTACGAGTGAGAAAAAAAAAGGACACACGCACGCAAAGCTTAGCACTGTTCTATAGTCAAATCCATTCTTACCTACACGGAATATTTTTAAAATATATATCTAAGGTTTGAATCCACTAGCGGTGTACAAAATTCACCGAAAATTGGTTAAATCGATAACCGAACCGATCCGGAACCGAAATTCGGTGTCACATCAACAAACCGAATATTTGGTTCGGTTATCGGTTTTGAATATCTAAAAATTTGGTTATAGGTTATTTAACCGATTTTTTTTAATCCAGTTTTGAAACCGGATAACCGATTTTTTTTATCCAGTTTTGAAACCGGATAACCAGTTTTAAAACCGGATAACCGATTTTAACCGGATAATCGATTTGAACCGGATAACCGATTTAAATTTGGTCATCCGATTTTGAAATCGGTTAACCGATTTTTTCGGTTAATCGGTTTCAGAACTGGTTAATCAGTTTTAAAACGGTTATAAAACCGGTTATCGGTTTTACAAAACTGGTTAACCGATTTTCGATTTTGGACCAATTCGGTTTGGTCATTGGTCCAAAATTTTCAAAACCAAAAATTCGGTTTCGATTTTCAAATTGGTCCAAAACCGAACTATAATATACGAACTTTTGTAACGATCGAGTTAAGAATTTGAATAAAATAAACGAGTTTATTTTGAATCAAATTTTTGTTGCACATGAGGCGTCCTTAATTTTTAAATATCTTGAAAGAAAAATAATAATAATAAATATATTTAAGGATGATGGAATTTCGGGGTAAGGATATTCGACTAATCTCGATATTATTTTTCGAATAAAATTATTCGGAACACACTCGGAGATTTGAAATCTCAAGAGTGAAAATAAATTCCGAAGTCCCTTAAATATATTTAAGATGACGGGAATTAATAAGAAATTCTCGGTTATTTTTCAATATTTTTTTTAAGGACGAGTCTGAGAGGATTTAATTGGAAAGGACTTAAGTGCAACAAAGTGAAGGACGAGAGTGAAAGAAAAAGATTTAAGAGGGGTTATTTCAGGAGATAGGTGGCCCAATGGAGTGCTGCCACGGGACGATCTTATCCTCTTCTTTTCTCCTCTCCCATTCGGCCACGTACCCCTTTTTTCCTCTTTCTTCTTTCCTTTTTCTTCTGCGTTCTTCTCTTCTTCTTCTTGGTGAAGAAAGAGCCACGTCGACGCCGGAGCAAGAAAGAACGCCGGGGAAGGCGTGGTGACTCACCGGGGAAGCTTATATCACGGGTTGAGGTGAGGATTTCATCTCCTTGGTTTGATTTGATTCTAGGGTTCATAGAGTAAAAAATTGGGGGTTTTTGATCCGAGATGAAATCTGAGTTTTTGGTTGGTTTTGATTGTTAATTGAGCTTGATTGGTGATGATTATGAGATGAATTTGGTGATTGAAAACGAATTTCTTGGATTGGTTTGATTTTGGAGTTGGTTTGGGATTGTTGGTTTTTACTGCTTTGCACAGCCTGTAGAAACGGACGTAGACAGTCTAATGTGTTCTGAGATTATTTTTGTTGATATTTTTCCTGGATAGTAGACGTTATGAGCTTTCTAAAATGACCAAGAACGTAATAATCTGTAGAGTATTGAAAGAGTTATGAATTTTTGAAATCTGGTATTCAAAGCTGTGAACTGCTGAATTCCAGAACAGCGACCCAATATTGCGGGCTGTTTTTGAGATAGCTATTCTGGTCATATGTAGGCTTATAATATATCGTTAGAAAGGTACGGAAGTTAGTTACGTTCTTAAACTGGAATCGTTGGATTTCGAGTGGTATAGCTCGATTTATGATGCATTTTTCAGTCGCTGTTCAAACCAGTCCGATTATGTGCAAATTTTTATTGTGTTTGAATCGGGGACTTGAGTCGAGATTGTGCAATTGTTTGTGTATGTTTGGTATCGATGAGAATATGATGTGCCTTGTGTTTGAATATGGATACGAGTGTTTGCGCTCGTTTGGTTGTAGGATTGCTCGTTGTGTCTCCGGAATTGTTTGGTTGTGTGACTTGCTTGGGTCCGGATTTTGAATAGAGTGTTTCCCGGGTTGTTGAATTGTCTCGAGGAATTTAGTTTTGATTTCGGAAATTTATGTGAGCTTGGAATCATGAATTTGACTAGTTATCGGATTCCGCGAAAGGGATTACAGAATTAGACGGACGAGCGGGAACCAACAGAGTCAAAGGCAACGAATCAGGAATTTGAAGTTTCGAGGAAAGTGTTATTGATGTTAAAACTCGATTAACTCTTCCTTTGACGTTTCGACAAGTGTCAAGTATTCCGGAGAACGTGAAAAGCAAGACATCGCTGGAAGTTGTCGAACTTTCTGTCGAGTTGTTCCAGGTAAGCCTGGAGACATAAGTCAACTACTTACCAAGGGAATAATCCTGTTTACGTGCATTTACGTGTTAATAATAATAAAGAGTAGGAAAAGCTTTAAAAGACACAAACACTGAAGATTAAGGCTTCGGCCACTCTTTATGGAAAATTTTAGTTGGGTTTTTACCCATAGGTTCAAACGCTAACTTGAACCAGCCACGTTGCGACCTTGTTGTAGTTAGATCCCTCTGCTAACCATAGACTTTGGCTAGATCTGAGGTGACAGGAGAGCAGGTTGGACTCTCGGATTCGAACCGAGGGTAGAAGTACCAGGAGTCACGTCCTGAGTCTTCAATCTAAAATACTTAACGAGCATGAAAGGGAAACAATAATTTTTTCAGGATTTAACCCGAGACGCTCTCCTGTATACGCTTAGTTGTGTACTCTATACGCTAGAGTACCCAAAGATTAAAAACGTTTTCGGTGGTACCTACAAGTAACTGACTTGTATGAAGCGGATTTAAAAATCCGTGCGCAGAGTACTCTTTACGCAATGGGTGAAGGTAGCGATTCGCGAGCTCATTGCGGGACTGGAGACTCGACGGTAGCTGATGCAGGCACCGTACGGCGGAATGGGTGAAGGTCGCGATTCGCGAGCTCATTGCCGTCAAGAGCCCAGTGCGCTGACGTCATAATGAAAAGGAAATGGTACCACTAGTGGATCCCAGACAAAACGAAAACTCTAGGCCAGCGGAAGGCGGCTGCTCGAAGCCTGAAGTTGGTCTCTTGCCATTCCGGAGGTTAGAACAAAGAAATGTATGACCTTGCGGAGTGACAAGTGTAAGCTAGGATGTGATCACACATTATGCATGCTATAGAATTAGCGGCAATGGCATCCTGCATTCTTATGTGATTATTTGCACGTCACATGGCTCTGCATTAGATGTTTTCTTTCATAGGTTAGACTCCCGCTTACTGAGTCAATCGACTCATAGCTTTATGACCCTTGGTAATGTAGATAAGGGAAAAGCTTGTAAGCGGAAAACGAGATCGAAGACCGAGACCGAGCGCGTATTGCCTTGACCTATGGGCTATGGGGTTTCTTAACCGGGGGTTAGTATCTTTTGTTAAAACATTCCGGAATGTATTTGTATAGGAGTCGCTATAAGACTCTAAGTTATAAAAGCGAAAAATTTCCCCGGATTTTCGCAAACTATTTTAATATATATAAAAGTATTATGATCTATTGTTTAATATGTATGATATTGGAGTTGATCGGTCGCGGCTCGTGGGCGAGCTGAAGCTCGCGGGTCGTGACACGAACCGAACCGAACCGATTTCACCCCTAGAACCCACGCCCCCTCACATGAGATTGCCAGCAAGTTGTCTCGCGTTAGTTATGGGTTTATAATGTATATACTTAATACGGGCAGCCTGCTAATTTTTTTTTATTTATATCACATTGTATATATATACTCTATAAATTAAGTGTTCAAGTAACCATTTTCACATCTTTTATAAACTAAAATTGTATAAATTAAAATAGCCGTGCATAATCATCACCGTTTCTATACTATAAACCCTTTTATATATATCATGAAGTAATTTGTACATTATATATCATTGTTTATACGATATTGTACGACCTTACCATAACATTCTGGGGAGGATTGGTCTTTATAGAGAGATTGTTCCCCTTGGCTAGCAAGGGACATTTCTTACTGCGTCCATCATGGGTCATGGTTGTAAGTGTCGCCCGGGCATGACTGACGTGTTAGAAAAAGCTAATCATTAAAAGATAAAAAAAAATTAACGATATAAGCCACGTAAACATAATCATTTGTGTTTTAGCCAACGTTTTGTAAATTTTTCGTAAATAGCCAAAAATTATTGTAAATATTTCGTAAATAGTTGTATTTACTAGAAATTTACTCTGTGTTTCTTATTATTTTGATAGCGTAAATAGATTTACGTGGCTATTTACAAAAAATTAACGAAAGCTGGCTATTTCAAAATTTCTAACATTTCATATGGCTAGATAGGCACTAGACCCTTAAAAGATTTTTCTTTTAATAAAAGACGAAATAGTGTGTTGTGGATGAGAGATGTATGTGTGGGAAAGAATCCCACATAGAACAAATATGAAGGAATTGAGCTCCTTATATATGTTCCGATTAATAATCATTATTAAATGCTATGGAGCTTAGAAAGTGTCACTGGTCACTTTCTCGCGCATTGCTTGTGCAAACAAGCGCGACGTCAGCATCGATATCGGGCTCAAGCGTAGAAGCTTTAGTGGCTCTTTTTGTAGGTGCATTTAGGCAATTAAGCATGAAACCATGTAGGCATCGTGGCGAGTCCGGTGAAACGGCGCAGTTCGCAGGCTCTCTCGCGCCGTGATGGTTGTCTTACCAATGATCGCGTCCTCTGCATGGTGGTTATTTTTTAGTATCTGTTTGAACAAACAGTTTTTTCAATTGAAAACGAACAGACATTTGGCCCACGGTCGTGTCAATTGCAACTATAACTATCGTTCAAACATACAAGTACGACTGTTTGTTGTTACCATGCACGAACAGGGACGAAGTCCTAAATAAACTACGCTAGGTTTTTGGAATTCATCACTCTCTCTCTCTCTCTCTCTCTCTCTCTCTCTCTCTCTCTAAATCCATAAATTGTTCTTGCCTACGTTCGGATATCACTGCGTCTTGGTGTAACCCGAATTAAAACTTGTCGTATCTTGTGCTATTCTTGTTTGAGGCGTTCAAGATATTTTTGAGGTGTAATATATACTATAAGCAAAGCGTAGCTCATGCGTGATTTAAGCCCTGGCGTCTTCAACTTCAAAGAATTGCCCAACAATCATATAGTTATTTATGCGATGGCGACTAATTCGTCTGTTTCAAGCCTTAAAGTAATGAATCAGGACTTCATCAAGTTGGACCGATTTGACGGAGCTATCTTCCCCCGCTAGCAAGGAAAGATGTGGTTCTTCCTCAGTGCCATGAAGATCTTCTATATGTTGGACCCGACGTTGGAGCCTATCCCGAAGCCGACGGACAAAGATTTTTTAGAACTCAATGCGGACCGGAAGAAGAGTCAAGAGGACGAGATGTTGTGTCTTTATGGTCTCTACACCGACAATCCATCTGCGAAGGAGATATGAAAGATGCTCGAGTACAAGTTCAAAGCGGAGGAAGGGTACCAAAAGTTCCTAATCTCAAGTTATTTTTATTTCAAAATATTTGATGCTAAACCTATTCTTGCTCAAGTGCATGAATTGCAAGTTATTGTCAGCAAATTAAGGGTCGTGAAGATAGATGTTTCGTAGACTTTTCAAGTGGACGCAATTATTGCAAAGTTGCCTACTTCATGGAAAGGCGTTATCGGAAGAAACTTTTTCACAACACCGAGGACTTCTCTTTGGAGAAAATCCATAAACATCTTTGAAGCACGAAGGAATCGGGGATGAGAGAGAAAATGACCAATGACGCAACTTCCAAGGCCAACGCAGTAAGCGCGAAAGGCAAAAGAAAGTGGGATGATAAAGGAAGCTCTTCTGGTTCCAACAAGTCTGCGTCCAAGGGGGCTAAAGGGGATGTTACGTGTGTTGCAAACCCCATCATTATGCTTGAGATTGTGGACACCACAAAACAGGTGAAAAGAAAAGTTTACGCTACTATCGTCGATTGAGATATAGTCGCTACGGTGAGCGAACTCATGGCGGTCGAGGGTAAGGTTCAAGGGTGGTTGTAAGAAACTTGTGCTACCATCCACGTTACCGATGGTAGAGCTGCCTTCAATACCTATTATGAAGTCAACAGTGGACATGAAGTTAAGATGAGAAATGAGCATCGCTCTAAGGTCATCGACATCAGAAACGTGGATCTCAACTTCACCTACCGAAAGAAGGTCACTTTGACCAATGTACTACATGTCCCGAAAATGAGTAGGAATCATATTAGTGATGATCTCTAAAGAAAACCAAGGATCAAGTCTGTGTATCAATCGCAATCTTATTTCGACCCGTAACGGTATATTTGTTGGCAAGAGCTATTCTAATGAAGGAATGGTCAAACTTTCTATCACTGACAATGTCATTAATGAAATTTCCCTTCTACTTATATGCTTGATTTTATTTCCACATATTGGAATTAGCCATATGAAAAGATTAATTAAATGTGATTTAATTTCATCCAAATTTGATAACTTCAATAAATGTGAAATTGGTGTGAAATCTAAAATGGTTATAAAAAAAACTTTATTATAGTGTAGAGAGAAACTTGCTAGATGTTATACACTTGGACATATGTGAATTTAATGGCATGCTAACCTATGGGGGAAATAGGTACTTTATTATCTTTATTGATTATTGTTCTAGATTTACTTGAGTTTATTGGTTGAAACATAAAGACAAGGCTTTTAATACTTTTAAAGTGTATAAGGCAGAAGTAGAAAATCAATTAGGAATTAATATTAAAGTCATTAGAAGTGATAGGGGTGGATAATATTTTCTTAGTTATTTTAATGCGGTTTGCGAAGAAAATTGTATTGTTCATGAATGTTCTGCACCACATGTACGTCGCACCGGATGCCTTTATTTTTTCTAGTGCACCACAACAAAATGGTTTAGCCGAACGTAAAAATAGGAAACTTCAAGAGATGATAAATGCTATGTTAATCCATTCTGGATTAGAGTGTCGAGGGAAGCTTTACTTTCTGCATGTCATATTTTAAACCTGATTCCTTTAAAGAAAACCCAAGTATATATCTCCATACGATGTATGAAAATGAAAAAATCCGGATATTGCGTATTTAAAAGTGTGGGGGTGCCTAGCTTACTACAAAAATATGGATCCTAAAAGAAACAAGTTGGGTCCTCGAGGGATACGAAGTGCTTTTGTTGGCTATGCTATCAATACCAAGGCATATAGACATCAATTTAGAGCCTAATTTCATAAGAGAATCCCGAGATGTGGAATTATTTGAGAACCTTCTATCGAAAGACAAGAAATCTCAAAATTTCACTAGTGAAGAACCTCGACAAGAGAGTTCTGCTGGGGTTGTTGTAGAACAACCCGAACTTTGGATAAGCAAGAGAGTATGTAAGACTAAGGATCAAGAACCCGACTAAATAGATTCTCAACTTAGTTCCTTCTACCTAGTAGAGGGAAATAGAGATAGTTTTTCTCGAAAGATTCCTTTAGTTCTTCTCGTTGAAGACTATCCTACGACTTATAAGGAAGTCGTAGCTTCTCCCGAATCTGCCTTTTGGAAGGATGCTATCCAAGATTAAATGAATTTTATTATGTCAAACCACACTTGGGAGATTGTTGATCTACCCAAAGAGTCGAGAACTATTGGGTGTAAGTGGGTGTTCCAAAAGAAGTATCATAATGATGATACTCTTAAAATCTACATGGCTAGGTTGGTAGCCAAACATTTTCGACAACAAAAATGAATTGATTATTTTGACACATATGCACCAGTAGCAAGGAGAACAACAATCAGAGTGTTGTGGGCCAAGGCTTCTTTGCATAACCTGAATTTTCATCAAATGGATGTCAAAACGGCATTCTTAAATTGAGATCTCGATGATGAAATATACATGGAGCTTTCGGGCAATGAAAAAAAAAGTTTGCAAGCTTGTCAAATTCTTATATGGATTTAAACAAGCACCCAAACAATGACATCGAAAGTTTGACTCAGTCATACTTTTTAATGGATTTGTCCCTAACGTTTATGATAAGTGTGTGTACACAAAAGGGCGTGGTAACACTGTAATTTTCCTATGTCTATATGATGATGATATACTAATCATTAGCAACAAGTTAAAAGAAATATTCGAAACGAAGAGGTTTCTATCTTCCACCTTCAAAATGAAATATCTTAGACAAGTTGATTCTAATTTGGATACCAAGGTACGGAGAACTAGTGGGGTTATGAACTTAGCGAATCACACTATGTTAAGAAAGTGCTTGACAAGTTCAAATATTTAAAGTTCAAGGAAGTGAACACCCGTTTTGATCCAAGTGTAAAAGTTGAAAAGAATTATGGAAGGGCTGTGGCTCAGTTTAAATACGATAGTGTTGTTGGTTGTCGTATGTAATTAATGCAATACGATATTAGATTTGCAAAAAATCCAAGGGTCGAGCATTGAAAGGCTATAGGAAGAATTCTTATTTTTTTTAAAGACTAAGACTCTTGGCCTCCAATATGGACAGTTCCATGTTGTATTAGAAGGATATACCTGTTGGAAATTGAGTAATATTAAATAAGTGTTTTAATTAGCTCAATTCAATTTGTTCACTAAAAGACAAAATATTGTGTTGTTGATTGAGAAAGTGAGTTTGTGTGTGGGAAAGAGTCCCACATGGAACAAAATACTAATGTAAATGAGAAAGTGACGATCTGGATTGGACGAAGTCATTTCAGCTCGACTGGGCGAGGTCGACTGGACGAAGTGACGAAGTCATTTCTGCTCGACTGGACGAAGTGACGAAGTCATTTCTGCTCGACTGGACGAGCTCGACCCCAGGTGAGCTTGACCTAGGTGAGCTCGACCTCCAGGCGAAACGGTACGATCCGCGGGCTTCTCGCGACGATTCTCGCCAACGGTCGCGTCTCCTCATTTAGTAGTTATTTTTGTTACCGTTCGAACTAACGGTCACGTCGCTTCAAAACGAACTATCGTTTGGCCAATGGTCGTGTTGTTTGAGACTACAATCGTAGTTCGACCGAAACAGTGCGTCTGTTCGTCGAACCTCTTCGCGAACAGGTACGATTGATTATATAATCCGACTTCGGATTCAGTAATCTATGCAGGTTTTCGAACCAACTTTCTCTTTTCACGAAACACTTATCCAGAAACACAGTTCTTGCTTATTTTTGGATTTTCACTCTGTCTTGGTGCAGTCCGAATTAGGCTTGTCGTATCCTGCGGTATTCTTGTACAGAAACCTTAAGATACTTTGGGGGTACTCGAAATACTATAAGGAAAGCGTTCCTATGCGTGATTCAAGCCTCGAAGTCTTCAATTTGGAAGAATTATCTAACAATCTTATAGTATCTTGTGCTATGGCTACCGAGGCGTCTGTTTCGAGTTTGATTTCAAGATGTTTGATGACAAGCCTATACTTGCTCATGTTCATGAATTGCAAGTTATTGTCAACAAATTGAGGGCTGTAAAGATAGATATTCTGGAGTCTTTCCAAGTTGGTGCGATTATTGCGAAGTTGCCCAATTCGTGGAGCAAATCCAGAAACATCTTCGAATCGAGGAGGAATCGAAGATGAGAGAGAAGAAGACGGATGCCGGTACTTCCAAGGCCAATGCGGTGAGCGCTAAAGGCAAAAGGAAGTGGAACGACAAGGAAAGTTTTTCGGGTTCCGAAAAGGACTCGAAGAAATTCAAGCATTCCGGCAAATCCAAGTCCGGTAACAAGCCCGGATCCAAGGGGTCCAAAGGGGGCTGCTATGTGTGTGGCAAACCCGGCCACTATGCTCGAGACTGTCGACACCGCAAGACAGAAGAGAAAGAGGTCGACACCACTATGACCGATACTAACATAGTCGCTACGTTGAGCGAACTCATGGCGGTCAAAGGCAAGGTTCAAGGGTGGTGGTACGATACTTGTGCTACCGTTCACGTCGCCTATGATAGGGCTACCTTCAAAACCTATTCTGAAGTCAACGATGGACAAGTAGTTCAGATGGGAAACGAGCATCGCTCTCAAGTTGTCGGCATCGGGAACGTGGATCTCAACTTCACCTCCGGGAAGACGGTCACTTTGACCAATGTTCTCCATGTTCCGGATATATGTAGGAACCTGGTTAGTGGCGATCTCCTAGTCAAACCGGGGATTAAATCTGTGTTTGAATCGGGCAAGCTTATATTGACCCGAAATGGTGTATTTGTTGGCAAAGGCTATTCCAGTGTAGGGATTGTCAAATTATGTATTATTGACAATGTTATCAATGAAATTTCTCCTTCTGCTTATATGCTTGATTCCGTTTCTTTATGGCATAGTAGATTAGCACATATCGGTTTTAGCACTATGACAAGGTTAATTAAATGTGGTTTAAATTCGTGCAAATCCGATAAATTGGATAAATGTGAAATATGTGTGAAATCTAAAATGATAAAGAAACCGTTTTATAGTGTAGAGAGAAATTCTAAGCTGTTAGATCTTATACACTCTGATATATGTGAATTTAATGGCATGTTAACTCGTGGGGGAAATAGGTATTTTATTATCTTTATTGATGATTGCTCTAGATTTACATATGTTTATTTATTGAAACATAAAGATGATGTTTTCAATGCTTTTAAGGTGTATAAGGCTGAAGTAGAAAATCAATTAGGAGTTAATATTAAAATCCTTAGAAGTGATAGGGGCGGTGAATATTTTCCTAGTGATTTTAATGCATTTTGTGAAGAAAATGGTATTGTTCACGAATGTTCCGCACCTAGAACACCACAACAAAACGGTTTAGCCGAACGTAAAAATAGGACACTTCAAGAGATGATAAATGCCATGTTAACGCATTCTGAATTACATTTTAGTTTGTGGGGTGAAGCTTTACTATCCGCATGTCATATTTTAAACTGTATTCCTTTAAAGAAAACCCAAGTATCTCCGTACGAGGTATGGAAAGGGCGAAAACCTAATATTGGGTATTTCAAAGTGTGGGGGTGTCTAGCCTACTACAAAAACATGGATCCTAAAAGGACCAAGTTGGGTCCTCGAGGGATGCGAAGTGTTTTTATTGGCTATGCTATGAATAGCAAGACATATAGACATCTAAACTTAGAGTCTAATGTCATAGTAGAATCCCGAGATGTGGAATTCTTTGAGAATCTTAACTCGACAGGAAAAGAATCTCAAAATTCCACTGATGAAGAATCTCGACTAGGCGAGCTCGATCGCCAGGGAGGATCGACCTCAAGGCGAGCTCAAACCCCAGGCGAGCTCGACCTCCAGGCAGGTTCGACCACCAGGCGAGCTCGACCCCAGGTGAGCTCGACCCCTGGCGAGCTCGACCTCCAGGCAGGCTCGATGCCTCGAGAGGAAAGTTCTTCTAGGGTAGTTGTAGAACAACCCAAACTTCGGAGAAGCAAAAGAGTCCGTAAGTCTAAGGAAATAGATTCTCGCATCATTTCTTTTTACCTAGTAGAAGGAAATAGAGAGAGTTTTGCACGAAAAATTCATATTATTCTTCTTATTGAAGATGATCCTAAGACTTATAATGAAGCTGTGGCTTCTCGAGATTCTGCCTTTTGGAAGGATGCTATCCAAGATGAAATGGGTTCTATTATGTCAAACCACAGTTGGGAGATTGTCGATCTACCCAAAGGGTCGAGACCTATTGGGTGTAAGTGGGTATTCCGAAAGAAGTACCATAGTGATGGTACTCTTAACACTTACAAGGCTAGATTAGTACCCAAAGGATTTCGACAACGGGAAGGAATTGATTACTTTGACACATATGCACCGGTAGCGAGGACAACAACAATTAGAGTGTTGTTTGCCTTGGCTTCTTTGTATAACCTCAATGTTCATCAAATGGATGTCAAGACGGCATTCTGAAATGGAGATCTCGATGAGGAGATTTACATGGAGCAGCCGGAAGGTTATGTGCTTTCGGGTAATGAACAAAAGGTTTGCAAACTTGTTAAATCCTTATATGGATTAAAACAAGCACCTAAACAATGGCATCAAAAGTTTGAATCAGTCATACTTTCGAATGGTTTTGTTCCTAATGTTTGTGACAAGTGTTTGTACTCAAAGGTGCGTGGTAACCTTGTGATCTTCCTATGTCTCTATGTTGATGATATGTTGATCATTAGCAATGAGATGAAAGGAATATTAGAAACGAAGAGGTTTCTATCTTCCACTTTCAAAATGAAAGATCTTGGACAAGTTGATACTATTTTGGGTATCAAGGTTCGTAGAACCAGTGGGGGTTATGAACTTAGTCAATCACACTATGTTGAAAAAGTGCTTGATAAGTTCAAACATTTAAATTTCAAAGAAGTGAACACCCCATTTGATCCAAGTGTAAAACTTGAAAAGAATGATGGAAGGGCTGTGGCTCAATTGGAATATGCTAGTGCGGTTGGTTGTCTTATGTACTTGATGCAATGTACTCGACCAGACATAGCATTCGTTGTTAGTAAAATGAGTAGATTTACTAGCAATCCAAGTGCCGAGCATTGGAAGGCCATTGGGAGAATTTTTGGATTTCTTTTTAAAACCAAAAATCTTGGACTTCAATACGGTCAGTTTCATGCCGTACTAGAAGGATATACTGACGCAAGTTGGATATCGAGTGTCGGAGATAACAAATCTACGACGGGATGGGTGTTTACACTAGCCGGTGGGGCAGTTTCTTGGAAATCAAAGAAACAAACTTGTATCACTCATTCGACCATGGAATCAGAGTTCGTGGCTCTTGCTTCCGCAGGTCAAGAGGCTGAATGGTTGAGGGATCTTCTTTTAGAAGTTCCATTGGCTAAAGACAATATATCAACCGTGTCGATACATTGTGATAGTCAATCAACTTTAGCTAGAGCATACAGTGAAGTGTATAATGGAAAGTCTAGACATATTAGTCTTAGACATGACTATGTGAGGAAATTGATCAAAGATGGAATCATTTCGCTCACATATGTGAGATCAAGCCTTAATATTGCTGATCCGTTCAGTAAACCTCTTGCAAGAGATTTGGTGAAATCGACCTCGAGAGGTATGGGTCTTAAACTCCTTGAATAGTGATCTGACAATGATGGCAACCCAACCTAAGGTTAGGAAATGAGTAACAATAGGTTCAATGGGTACGAACAAGTCATTGAATTGGATATTCGTAACATTATATAATAATGTTGACCGTTACAATCGGGAGGTTGAGTTTCTTAACTCTTAATGAAGTTCAGTCTTGAGGACAAGTATCTATACGCAACAGAGATACTGTAAGAATTTCACCTATGTGAATTTCGGGATGGTGCCGTCCCAAAGTGAGAGTTGGAGTTTTCTCTCATGAAAAATTCACGAGACAGGATGAGCACATGGCCATCAACGGTGCTAAGCGTGTGATATAGGCAAGAACACTAAAGGGTGTGTGTTGAGTAACACCGATTTTATCACAAGGAAAATAGATTCAAAGCCTAGCTACCTAATTTCCGATAAAGTCTTGTGTTACTTATACTAAGGATAAGTTCAAATCGAAAGATACTTATCTGTACTAACACTCTTTGTTTCTTTTCTGGATTCTATTTTGACTTTTCTGAACAACTGGGGGATTGTTGGAAATTGAGTAATATTAAATAAGTGTTTTAATTAGCTCAATTCAATTTGTTCACTAAAAGACAAAATATTGTGTTGTTGATTGAGAAAGTGAGTTTGTGTGTGGGAAAGAGTCCCACATGGAACAAAATACTAATGTAAATGAGAAAGTGACGATCTTGATTGGAGGAAGTCATTTCAGCTCGACTGGGCGAGGTCGACTGGACGAAGTCATTTCTGCTCGACTGGACGAGCTCGACCCCAAGTGAGCTCGACCCTAGGTGAGCTCGACCTCCAGGCGAAACGGTACGATCCGCGGGCTTCTCGCGACGATTCTCGCCAACGGTCGCGTCTCCTCATTTAGTAGTTATTTTTGTTACCGTTCGAACTAACGGTCACGTTGCTTCGAAACGAACTATCGTTTGGTCAACGGTCGTGTCGTTTGAGACTACAACCGTAGTTCGACCGAAACAGTGCGTCTGTTCGTCGAACCTCTTCGCGAACAGGTACGATTGATTATATAATCCGACTTCGGATTCAGTAATCTATGCAGGTTTTCGAACCAACTTTCTCTTTTCCCGAAACACTTATCCAGAAACACAGTTCTTGCTTATTTTCGGATTTTCACTCTGTCTTGGTGCAGTCCGAATTAGGCTTGTCGTATCCTGCGGTATTCTTGTACAGAAACCTTAAGACACTTTGGGGGTACTCGAAATACTATAAGGAAAGCGTTCTTATGCGTGATTCAAGCCTCGAAGTCTTCAATTTCGAAGAATTATCTAACAATACCTACACAAGTTGGATAACAAGTGTCAGAGATAAAAAAAAATCTATGACATGATGGGTGTTTACACTTGCTGGAGGTGCAATTTCCTCAAAAATATAATAAATAAACATGTATTACTAATTTGACCATGAAATTAGACTCCGTGGCTCGGGCTTCCGCAGGTCAAGAGGCTGAGTGGTTGAGAGATCTTCTACTTGAAGTCCGATAGTCTAAAGACAATGTATCAATTGCATCAATGCATTGTGATAGCCAATCAACTTTAGCAAGAGCATAAACTGAAGTGTCTAATTGGAAATCTAGACACATTAGTCTAAGACATGACTATGTGAGGAAATTGATCAAGGATGGGATCATTTCACTCACATATGGGCGTTCAAGCTATAACATAGCGGATCTTTTTACTAAACCTCTCGCAAGAGATTTGGTAAAATCGACCTCTAGAGGCATGAGTCTTAAACTTCTTGAGTGGTGATATGACGATGATGGAACCGAAGCTAGCATTAGGAAATGATAAACATTAGGTTCAATGGGTAAGAACAAGTCATTGATTTGGATATTTACAACATTATACAATAATGTTAGCTATTACAATTAGAGGTTGAGTTTTCTTAACTCTTAATGAAATTTTTTCTTGAGGACAAGTATATGTAAGTTACAGAGATACTGTAGGAGCTTCACATATGTGAATTTTGAGATGGTGATGTCGTCTCAAATTGAGAGTTGGAGTATCTCTCATAAAAATTCATGACCCATGATAAGCACATGGCCATTAACAATGCTAAGCGAGTGGTGTAGGCAAAGAACCCTAAATGATGTGTAGAATAACACCGATTTTATCACAAGGAATAATAGGTTCAAGCCTAGCTACTTAAAATTCTTATAGAATTTTGTGTTTCTTTTACTATGGGATAAGTGCAAATGAAAAGATACTTTTCTTTACTAACAATTTTTGTTTTCTTATGGATTCTATTTTTTCTTTTTGAACAAGTGGGGGATTGTTAGAAAAAACTAATCATTAAAAGATTTTTATTTTCAATAATTAGTGGTTTTTATTGGTTGTTCTCTCTCAAATACGTTTTTTCAAATAGTGTTCTTGTCTACGTTCGGATTTCACTACGTCTTGGTACAGTCTGAATTCAAGCTTGTCGTATCCTACGATATTCTTGTTTGTGGTATTCAAGAAATTTTGTAGGTGCAAGACATTCTATAAAGAAAGTGCATCTCATGCGTGATTCAAGCTCAAATGTATTAAACTTCAAAGAATTTCAAATCATGGGGGGCCATGGTTCTTTGTCTTGTCTTGCCCATACCCATTAGACTTGTTCGGTCCATGGCCGTAAGCAATGCCTGGGCCGTGTCCCTTGTTGGCTTTGCTCAAGCTATGGCCGCCATGTTGGCTATGATCAGGCCATAGTCAGGGGCCATGGCTTTTTGGCTTTGCTTGGGCCATGACCAAGGGGCTAACTACCGGCTTTTCTAGGGATATGATTATGAAGACATGGCTATTTCCTCGCCTGGGCCATGGACGAGGAAAAATGAATGTTGGCCTCTCCCGTGACACAGTAGAGGGGCCAAGGTTATTAACCTCATTTAGGCCATGAACACTATGGGTTCGCCAGGGCCATGGTCTTCGACCTTGCTCGGGCCATTGTCATTGGCCTTATGTCTGGTTAAAGTTTGTCTATTGTCTGAATCGTTTGATGGGAGGTCTATTTTTTACTGCCGGAAAACAACCCTATGATAATTGCCATCGGAACATTTAGGTATACATCTTGAAACATAAAGATTAAGCGTTTGGAAGGTTAATCAATAAAATATGATGATAGAGGTACAAACTCTAAGAGATATCAACAAATTTTGAATGGGTGATTAAATGAGTATTTGAATGATGAGCTAAGCCGGTTCATTATGCATTGCTACGAAAAAACCCTGAAACAAAATAACTACTGGTTAAGAAGGATTGAATACTACTTTAAAGGGTATGATGTAACTTCTTTGAGCTTGATCTTCTGAAAAAGATTCGAGGATAATTTGGAATCTTGATACAGTTAGATGGTGTTCAAGTTTTAAACACTTAAAAAATTGTGGAAAGAGTCTCTACCTGAAGGTATTTGGTCATATGGATTAGATGCACCAAAGAAAGGAAAAGTTGATCCATGAGAAAATATTTTTTATGTTCGTTAGTTATCTCGAGGGCATGAAAAGCTGCAACTATTATATAAGGAAGATGTACTACATGTCAATGGATAACAAAGGGAAATATATAGAGATGGCATCACTAAAAATTTCCAAAATCAAAGTAGATTTATTATAGAAATGTAATCACGAGAGAGTCAATAAAGAGGACACTAGTGATATGGTCACTCGGGAGAAATTGAAAAGGGCAGTTATAAATGTTTGTTTAATATCCTAGACTCACACTAATTGACAAAACTAGGGTAGAAGGCAAACTCAAGCTCCAAAGAGGTATTGTAACTATAATTTAGTTGCATTATCGTAGTTTTCGCACATGAATTGGGAGGATCATAACCAAGGAAATTTCATAAAGATTTATGAAAGCGTCAAATGAAAGAATAAATGACAAAAAATAACAAGAATGAGGCGTTGATACTTATGGACAAGCTTAAGAATCAACATGCGATTTGTTGTAAATCGGTACTCAGATAAAAGGAAGACATTGTCGGGTTTTGAAATTTTTTTATAAGATGATTAGTGGCTTATATGTCAACGATGCCCTAGATGGTGAAGAGCACATCCATTCTAATTTACCTTACTACAGTTTATCAACATAGCCTAGACAATGAGAAACGGAGGTCAAAACTATATATCTTAGTGTGAATCATGAGAAGATAATCCTAATGATACAATCGGAATGATTCTTGGACATTATGAATTAAGAAAATGTTGGCCATTTTTGAAAATCATCTACAGTTTGAAGTAATCTGTAAGACTGTGATACTAAAATTTTGATGATTATATGGCATATAACGGGTTCAAGCAAAGAAAAATTTATAGCTTTGCGTATTTCTACAAGGTACATGTTGATAGCATCTAAGAACAAGAAAAAATTCCACAATGTGAAATAGCTTTTGCGAAGTGAATTTTAAATGAATGAGATGATCTCTGTCAATAAAATTTAGGTTAAATCACGCCGAACAATAGGCATGCTGTATTATTTATTCTAAATTTGAGTATCTCAAGAAGGTGATATTGAGATATTAGTGGGAAATGAATTTCATGCACATTTGGTAGCTCAATTCAAACATTATTTTATAATTGAACGCCAAATTTTCTGCAGTTGATGAGAATATATTTAAGCTGATCTCTAACATGCGAAATTGCCAAGGAAGCATGAGATATTCTGCAAGTTACTCTTGAGGGTATAGACAAGGTCAGATCTCAACATCTCTAAATGCTTACAACCAGGTTTGAGAATCTCATTATGGAAGAAGATGAAACCATTGGTGAATTCAGTGCTAGAATTTATGATATCTCTAATGAATCTTTTGCTTTGAAAGAACCTATTGATGATGCAAAACTTGTAAGCAAAGTGTTGAGCGCCTTCCAGAAGAATTTAATATAAAGGTGGTTGTTGTAGAAGAATTTCACGATGTGAAGAACATGAGGCTGGATGAGCTTATGAATCTCAAAACTTTTGAGAGGCACTTGGATGAAAAAGGAGGCAGAAAAGAGAAATACAAGTGTAGGTCTGAAAGAAAAAGATGTTGCGAAATCTGAATATGATAATGACATGTAGAGCAATTGCTTATCCTGTCAAGGACTTTGGTAAATTTATGAAGAAGCAGCAGTCTACACCACTGTGCACAACAAACAAGGCAACAACTTCAAGAGAAGAAGCAGATTTTATGACAATGGCCTGGATAACCGATATGTAGTCAGTGGGAGCGATGATGACTCTGACAGCAACAAAAAAGTCGATGAGACTAATTATTATCGTGCTTTAAATGCTGATATAGATGTGAAAGAAAAGGAAAAAGTTGTTTCTAGTCCAAACCAGAAGTTTTTGGAATATCTTCCTGATGACTGGAGCAGTGATAAAGCTGGTCACATCAAGCCTTGTTGTTTCAAGTACCTGGTTGATCTATGAGTGAAGAAAGTGAAGAAATTGGCACTTGTCAGACAATAGTGGAAAGTCAAGCAAAAGAAGTAGCTTACAATTCTGCAAATAGTATACAGGAAGGAAGCTAGTATTTCGAGGTGTGTGCTCATGGCATATGACAGGTAACAAGAGCTGTCTCACCAACCTGAAATCATGCAAAAAAAATATTGTTATGTTTGGTGATGGTGAAAAGACAGAGTCATTGGAAAAGATACACTCTAGGTGAAAGGCTTACCACAACTTGAGAATGTTCTTCTCGTTGATGGGTTGAATGAAAATCTGATGAGCATCAACCAACTGTGTGATAATGATTATCATGTGAAGTTCAATCAAGGAGCCTGTCAATTCTTTGATAAACGTGTCGTAAGATGAATGCCAATTCAAGTCAAATATCAAGTAATGCATCAAAAGTGAGATTAGAGTTAATGCATCAAAAATGACTCGGTCAACCGATGATATAATGCATGAATTTGAAGAATCTGTAGATGAGGTCTTTGATAGTCTCAATTTAGCAGGAAAAATCAGATCTATAGGTCCAGGGGATAAACCTATCACTACTCAAATTATTTCTGATGCGCATGTCTGATGCGATGAATCTCTGGCTCAAGAGAATACGACACCTTAATCTGAAGACCATGAAGAAAGTTGTTGTGGTGGTTTTGTTAGAGGCATTCCTCTACTGAAGTGTAATGAAGCATTCCAAATCAAACCTAGTTCTTGTAAGAGTGTTGTTCATAAATACCTTCAAGATAAATTTCCTAACTCATTTGATGATGAATCTGTCGAGGACTTCAACAATGATTATTCTAGACATACTTCTCCAAGCCAACCTACTTTTCAATCCGCACGATAATTTCATAAGGATTTGTGTGAGCTTCAATTAGTGCTTCGCATGTAGTATGTGAAGCTTACCGTGTTTCTAAACGACAATGGTTATGTTCGAGGGGGAGAAAACAAAAAGACTCTAGTTTTGAAACACATGAGGTTAGACTTTATTATTGTTCATATATGTTATGATGACAGTGTGAAATCCCAAATTTTAACCTTTATTAAAAAGCTAAAATTTTGGTGTTCGAGTGACGTTAATATTTTTTTAATAAAGTAGTAGTGAATGATTTATTTATGTGGTAGTTTTTGAAGTTTTTTTTTTATGTTTGTTTTAGAGTGTTTTTGATTTTTAATATACTCTTTAAATTTCAAATTATGGACATTTATTGTATTTAAGTTATATATTATAACTAAGTTATGTATATATATTATATATACTTAATTAATTTGTTAATTTATTATATGTACGTATTATATATATATATATGAGTATGTAATATATTATATTATATAATATAATATTATACTAAAAAGTATATGTTAAGTAAGTATAGAAGTCTTGAGCGTTTAATTTAACCTTACAATCACGTCCTTGTCACAAAACTTTGTGACTTCAACCATAACCAATCGAACTTTTAATTTAATGATTCAAAACCGAGAAAATTCTCGTTCTTTCTCGATTAATTTCAAATATATTCAAGGTTTCACGGAAATAATTCTCGTCCTTGAGAATTTATTTTCTTAAATTAATTTTCGGAACATTTCCTCGGAAAATAAATTATAATTCGAAACGAACTCGATAAATCCTTTATTTATTCCGAGATTTCTCATTACCTTAATATATTTAAAGTGGATTTGATAAACTTATTATTCCAATAAAAAAATACTGGAAATAATTTTTAGAAAATTAATTTACATAATTTTCTCGCCCTTTTGATTAATTTAATTTACAAAATTAATCTTAAGATTTCGAGTCTCTACATTTTGGTACAAATAATGAAACATGGGGAGAGTGAGCTCATTATGAGCAATGTAGGTGAGATAAAAGCCGATGAAATCTTCATCTCTCATTGTAAGTATGTTCATGTAAAGAGAATCATCAGGTATATGAGTTGCTCAGTCGAAGATTGAATCTGGTACGTAAGAGTCACTAGTCCAAGCCTTGTAGTGTTTGTTGTTTTGTCTTAGAAAATAATATGGTGTCGTGGTTCCGTAAGAAGCCTGGATTTTGTTCTTATACACAGTTGGAGTAAAGTATACTGTCTCTGGGAGTAGTCATGGACAGATGATTTTGATGAAGCAAATGTATGATGTTCAAGAAGATGGTTTAACTTCTTACTACGACAACATGTGTACTATCAATGTTCTCATAAATCTTATCAGCATTGTGCAATTTGAAGCACTTGGGCCCTCCCTGGATCTCTGTGTTATTGAGAATTAATTTTTTTTAGTTCATGTCCTCCAACCAGGTGCTATTACAAGATTTATTTTCTTGTGGTTGACATGGAATTAAAAGGGAGTGAAACGATGTTTATTATTAAAGATATATGAGGAGACTCGTTCATCAAAGCTTGCCTCTGCACTTGCTCCTGCTCCGATCGAGTCTCAACTTCGTTCAGAAGCTTAGGTTACTCCTCTGAGTATTATCGATGTCGGCGCTATCATAGAGATCATTGATGAGACTCTTCCGACTCCTCTTTTCTTCAATGAGGGTCTTGTTACGAATGTGAACCAGATTAGCCCTAATCTTGATGTCCATTTTGTTGATAGTTGTATTGTCCATTTCGTCAATGAGGAAGTTCCAGATCAGACATATGCAACTCAGGGGAAAGGTCATTCTGAGAACCCTAACCTTGGTGAAGCACATGAACCATCATTGAAGATGTATAATAATAATAATAATAATAATAATAATAATAATAAGAAGAAGAAGAAGAAGAAGAAGAAGAAGAAGAAGAAGAAGAAGAAGAAGAAGAAGAAGAAGAAGAAGAAGAAGAAGAAGAAGTATACTCCGACAAAGAAGATGGCTGGACAACTTCTTATTGTGGAAGAAAGTCCTAAAGTTCAAGAGAATGTTGCTCATGCTGAAGAAGATGAGGATCCTAATGATGCAACTATTTCTGAGTCTTAGCCAATCATTGCGGCTTAACCCTCTATTGGTGATGTTGCTCGGTCGAAGCATGTACCAAAATAGGCCCCATATGGGCCCTGGTATATTGTTGATCCCAACAGAGGTCACAGTGTGGAGAGAAATTGAACATTGTCAAGCTTAATAAGAAGATGTTCTCTACAAAGGGGAAGGTCTTTGGAAGATTTTTTTGGAGGTTCTGTGCCTGAGGTAAATCATATTCTTCTTATGTCATTTGGGTTAGCCAATCCATATGTTGAGTCTTCTAAACTTATAATGGGTCCAAAAGACAATGTCGAAGGTTTAGATCACGTTTAGATCAGGGTGATGCAACACAGGGGGCGGATCACGCGCCTAGTCTTCACCCTGATGAAGCACATGATCAATGATCGAAGGTTTACCATAAGAAGAAAATTCATCGAGGAGTTTATTGTGGTTGGTATTGAAGAGTCTGAGGCCAACCTAGTTGACAAAAACATGATTGCAGAGCATGATGTCGCTCTAGCCTCCATCGCTCCCTAGGCTGAAGAATTTCGTGTTCATCCTTAGGTTACTGTTATTGAGGAAGTTGTTCGAACAACAGCTGCGAATCCGAAAAACCTCGGGAGGATGAGTTTGTTGAGGAAGGATGAGTGTTCAAGAATCACCAGGATGGTGAATCTCCTACTGCGGATTATGAAGGTGTTTCTTAAGATCTTGGAGTGCTTCATTTCCTTCTTCCCTGGTACACTATTGACATTCTTAAATTAGCTTTCCCGTGGAAGATATGAATTTTTTCCTAGTTCCTCTAAGAAGAAGACATGTGCTAAGAGTAAAGCCTATTTTATTGTGGAGTCTGATGATGAGATCGCTAAAGTCTCTGAAGATAATGAATATACATAAATTAATGATAGAGAAACCACTCGTGTTGTAGGGATTGCCTCTCTAAGCAAACATGTCTTGCTAAGAAGAAGAAAAATGTATCAACCAGTGATATCAGTGTTCACATGAATGATATATGGTGTTTGTTCCAGCAGATTGCAAAGCAATGGAACTTGGTAGTACAGAGGTCTGCAATTCACATGATAATGCTTCAAGAGGAAATGCATACAATGCCACATATTTTCATCCTTATGAAGAAGTCTATGTTTTAAAAGAAGTTATTGTTCACTACGTGTACCTCAAATACCTACTGTGGAACAGTTGTTCAGGAAGTTATTCCAGAGGAATCTGATGATATGAAGTCATTCTGTTCTTTAATGTCGAGGATGTCGTTATAGGACTGTTCTATTAACTGCTATCTCACTTCGTCATTTTGATTGGTCCCTCAGTATCTAAGATACCTTTCATCAACTCATCAACAAGCATTAGGATGTCTAGCATTGTTGTTCCTGAGATCCTATCCTTTCTTAGAACCTTGTCAATCTTTAAATGGATTATCTCACTATTTCTGGTATCTTGCTTCGATACCTATACATTAAAGATATAATTAACTGAGTGCCTAAAATGGATGTTTGTTTGACTGGAGGGCTTCGAAAATAATGAATTGATGTAGCTATTCTCTTCACTGAATTGTCAACAATGCATTTCCTGCCGGTTGGGATAGCATTCAAGAACTTGTTCCTCAAACTTCATCAAGGATATATGAGCAAGTCTATAGCTCTGTTCTTGTATGCTTTTTGAAACGAAGGACCTTATTTTTCTCGGGAAGAAACTCTTTGATCAGATTACCGTGCACACTTCCTCGCTCATAGTAAACCATCTCATTAGTTTCCCCTATTTTATCAATGAGATGTTCATTGCATATAATAGTGATTTGAAGACTAGTAGGGAAAACTTCGCAGGCATGATCCTTATCTTCAACGTTGACCACGAGTTTTTCATGTACATGCATGTGGCAGATATTCAGAGGGAGCACAGTGATTCTGTTGTGTGAGAAGTTGTTCCACCCATTTCCTGGATTTTCTCATGTATATCCTTTTTCCTTTTATTTTTTCATGAAAGAAAATATTATGGATCAGATTGAGTTAGAGATCAACTTAATGGCCACTGCGGTCAAGAAGATGTCAACAAGAAGGATACACCTCTCGGCCCTCAAACGTGACTTGAAATACCCAGTTTAAGACATTGAAAACCTAGAAGACCAACATGAAGAATAAGATCGCTCTGAAGTTTGTAATTCTATTCTTCGTTTATTTATTCAGTAATTTGGTTTTTGTGTTGCTTTCAACCTACACTTATTTACACCCTTGTCGGGAAAAAAAGGAAGTGATTTTGGTTGAACAGTTTTATTCTGTTGGGTTGTAGTATTTTTAATCTTGAACTGCTTAGTTTCTTTATTGTTGCTCAAAGCACTCTGTGTGGTATCTATGTTATTTTGCCAAAAATGCTAAGAGGGAGATTGTTGTCTCCTTTTGTGGCATGTCTCAGTTTGGAAAAATTGTCTATTCTAGGTTGTTAAACACGATGGCGCAACTACTTCTTCAAAACATGGGTTGTACATGTCACGTGACAATTTGCGCAAACAGAACTAAAAATATAATATTTTTAGTTCCCATTTTTATGGAAATACGGTTGGATTTGGGTTCCTGGTCAATTTAATTAGTGGAAATCATGTTATTGACCCTAATAAAACTCACCGATGGTTTCATTAGATCAATTGGCACTTTTAGGTTAATACATGCTGACCTTATTCTTAAACCAGTCTCTCTATCTTGGAGATCTACATCGACAACTGTTTCAAAATTTCTTGCTGCTGATGTGCTCAATTCATACAAAGGTTAGTGAGTATGTGATTTGCATTGATACGCTGAGAAGATCTTCTAGAGATGATCGTGTGATCTTCGGGAGGAAGAGTCGCGTGGAAGTGAGAAAATCTCATATCTGAGGGGGGGCCCATATTATTGTTCATCAGAGAACGGAGGAGACGGTTGTTTGTGATGGAGTCTTCGAACTTGAGTCCTTGTACCTTTGATTATTATACTAAATTATTTTTTACCACCGGACATATTAGCTTTCCTTAGTAGGTACTTTATCACCGAACATGGTTACCAATTCCGTGTGTCCTTTATTACTTTCTGTTTATCTGCTTGTTTGATTGCTTGCTTAATTATTCTTGCAATAACAGAATACTTGTTCAACTAGTTGTTCAAACCGATATAGTTGAACTTTCACAGTACACGTTTAGTAATTGCATATTGGTAAAATCTACATGATAAATTACAGTTCATTACGCACATAAATGTTTATTTCTATCTACATATATATATATATATATATATATATATATATATATATATATATATATATATATATATCTTTCTATATATTTCTCGGTTGTAATTATGGATAATATATATGAAGAGAGTATATCACTATGAATTTGGTATCTTGTGAGTTAAATCATTAAGAATCTTCTTCCTTGAAATATTAAAAAAATTTATACCATCTTATAGAATAAAAAGCATCAACGATATATATATATATATATATATATATATATGAATTAATGACATTTTTAGTCTCTCAACTATGTAGCTTTTAACGACTTTCACCCCAAACAAAAAAAACGGCGAAATCAGTCCTCTATCTGAGTCATTACTTTGACTTTGGTCCTTCTGTTAATGTGATCATCAAAAATGCTGGAATTGGATCACGTGTATTTCACGTGTTGGGCATGAAATGGGTAATTATTGTTCTCCCCTTCACAGTTATCAAATATTAGTTGTATAAAGAATTCTTGTATAAAATCCCCAAATCGAAAACGGTATGGTTAAAACGAAGATGGTGATTTGAAGTTTCTTTTGTTCGTTTAGGGCTGAAGACGAAGAAGGCGATTTGAAGTTTCTTTTGTTCGTTAAGGGCTGAAGACGAATATAGCCAAGTAGAAGATAGATGAGATCTAGTAACATATCACGAAGAAAATCGCACACACAAGTGAGCTATGTCGGCGAGTCGACAAGTGTGCGGCGACGAGCACCGGAGTGTCGCTGCGGGCTTAGTGGGGTGGAACTCACGTCATGGGCGATGGATAATCCGGGTCGAAGATTTTTTGGATGCCCTAAGTTTAAGGTACGTCTAATTTTTCAAATAAGAAGTTAAGAAAATCGGTTAAAAAAATCCTAGTTTTACCAGAACAATGACATGCCAGGATGTGGATTTCATGAGTGGCTAGACCCCCCAATGTGCTCAAGATCTAAGGCGATAATACCTAGACTGTTGAAGAGGATTAATGCGTTTGACAGAACGATGTCGAAATCGATCACTGAAGAATTTCGCGACACCGAACGCAGGGCAATAAACGAGTCAACCGATCTGAAACATATAAAATTGATGCTATTAGTTGTATTAGCTATTGGTTTTGTACTTTTGGTCAGGTAGAAGATGGTGTTGATTTATAAAGAATGCACAATCCTTGTTTGGTGATCGACCATAGAACCTTGATTGTAGTTGTAGAACCATGATTGTAGTTTTTGTTGGGTGTTATTATATAAGTAAGTCTGAAATTCTAATTAGTCGCAAAGACAAGATGTCACACACAATGTGTTGACAATGTGTCCGACAACTTGCTTGAACACAGATTATGGATAAACAACAAACAGTGCAGTAAAAGAATTACACACGATATGGTTACCCAGTTCGGTGAAATACACCTACGTCTGGGGGCACGCTGCCAGTGGAAAGGATTTCACTGTCTTGTAGTCAATAGTACACACAAGGTTTATATCTGATTACAATCAACAAATCAATAAAACCTAGAGACTATTACCACCAGTGATCACCTAGACAGGGACTCCCCATGAATTTGAGCTCCGTCTCAATTCCACCCTTCGAGCAACCTCCTGGCTCGGATGACCTTTAGTCTTCAGCTGTTCGTGAACCTTCAATCACGAGAACACAAAACCCAACTCTCACAGACACTCAATCTTTGTGGAATAGTGTTTGAGAGAATACACCGCTATCAACAAAACACACAGCCTCCCAGTCCGCCGGTCTTGCACGTCTAAGAGCTCTAAGTGTTTTATCAAAAGCGTCGAGGCTGCTAAGGGGAAGCGCATGTCTTTTATAGCAGCTTTACAATCCTGGAAGGTATCTCGGGTTTCCTTACCCAGCCTCAAGCGAATATCACATAGTAAAGTCACCAGCGAGGCAAATATCGTGCAATGAAGATAGCATCGAGAGATATCTTGCACTGAAGACAGTGTCGAGGCAGATATCTTGTAATGAAGATAGCAGCGAGGTAATTCTGTCAAAACTGGAAACTTGCCTGAAAGAGAGTATGCACACAAGAAGAAAGATGTCACACCAGAAGTAGAAACATAACGACCGACATCTTTCTTCACAACTTGCACTAAAAAATAAAGCCAACAAATGACGTAACAACAATCTCCCCCTTTGGCTATTTTTTAGGCAAGCACTTCCAGGAACAGTTCTCATACAAGGGTCATGACCAAAGAAGAGAGTCAAAATAAATGACCTCATGACGCCTCTCCCCCTGATTGCCTCAAAATAATACCAAAGGCAAGGATCGACCAACACAGAGGGAGGAACAAACATCCTGAAAAGAAGATGAGAACTTGAACAAACATCATTACAAACCTACCAGAGAACACCTCAGTCTGAAACACACAAAGAACTATAGCACATGCAAAAGAAGTCACATAAAGTAGAATAACACAGACCAGTTCTTGAGTAAGAGAGAGAGAGAGAGAGAGAGAGAGAGAGAGAGCCGAATCACTGTTGTCACCATCATCCCGATCACTATCAAAGCCTTCTTCACCATATTCAGACTTATCACCATCCTCAGAGTTTTCAGCAGCATCGAAAACATCAGACACAGTGGCTTGGCCTGGCTGAGAAGAGGTAGCTGAACTAGGAGCAGTGAGATCTTTGACAAGAGCTTCGCACTTAGACTTCTTGTTGGAGAGATTCTCGATGGTCCTTTTAAGAGTCTCAATCTCCTCACGAAGTTCTCTCAACACAGTGCTCTGAACTTCCTCTGTCATTGTCCCCAAACAAAGTTTTCTTCCTGAGATGTCAGATGTCTCGACAGAAGGTCTGACAAGATCTTGAGCATGTTTCCCTTCAAACAATTTGGGACTGAAGTTGAGAGCACCAGTCGTTTTCCCACCACATCTGAATTTCTCAAGATGTTCTTATTTTGATCATGCAGGATCCCTGAGATAAGAGAGGGGAAACCTATGGGAAGCTTCACTGTAAAAGACTTGGCATGCTTTGCCAAGTGATCAAACACAAAATCACCAAAATCAAATGAGGAACGGGTACCTATCTGGTAGATTAGGCGAGCCAGATCAGCCTTGATACTCGACCCATGAGAGGAGGGAGCCCAATTGGCGATGCCGATGCGGTAGAGGATAGAGTATTTGGCAGTGAGCTCGGCAAAAGGCAAAGTCTCCTTGGAAGGCAAGACCTTGGTTTCGTCACCGGTGATTTCTTGAGCAATGATGTCCAGGGGAGGAACCCTATCGGCAGTGATGATCTTCCCCCGACCAAGGTACTTGTTGATAACATCAGGAGAGATCTCAAAACAATGTCCTCTGACGAAAACCTTCTTGAACTCTGCGTCGTCAGGAGTATCGAAGGATGGGGAGAGATTGACAATAAATTCCTTCACTAGAGCCGGATAGAAAACCCCAATGTGAGTGACAGTCCTGAGCTCTCAGCGTCGTGCAGGAGCTCCATGACGGCATCAATCTTGAGCGCCTCAGCGGACAATTCCTTTTCAGAAAAAATGGCTCGATGATAGACATACCTCCATTTGAGAACACCATCTTCTTTATGGAATGAGACATTGTCCATGGGGCAGCAGGGACATTCTTTCGGAGCGTTTGCCCTCCCACAGATCTCTTGTTTCCGAAACCAAGAGAAATCACTGGTTCTTCTTCTTCAACCTCATGGTCCTCAGTAAAAGGAGACAAGGGAGTCCGAGCCGACTTCTTTACTCGCTTGTTTATCATGCCCACCTTTTCTTTCTTCTTCTTCTTGGCAGGGATGGGAGCAGCAGGAGAGCTTTCTTCCAGAGACTTTCTCTTCTCTGACAGAAGAGTGGCGATACAGACGTCATCGTCTTTTGAACCTTCTCTTTCAGAGAAGCAAGAATATTCTCTCCATCGTCCTGGACTTGATCAGTCTTCCTTTCTTACCCCAGAGAAGATGTTATTGGGACATCTTT
Source organism: Urtica dioica subsp. dioica (assembly GCF_054948205.1). Lineage (NCBI taxonomy): Eukaryota > Viridiplantae > Streptophyta > Magnoliopsida > Rosales > Urticaceae > Urtica > Urtica dioica. Next base: position 35,003,863 of record NC_142761.1, read on the forward strand.
CGCGACTTCTTCACTTAAACCCAGAATGCCACCAATGGCATAAACATGAGTAGGCTCTTGAACATGGAGGGGTGAATCTAACATTTCACTATCCCTAGGATTATCAACAAGGGTACCAGAGGCTACAGGGTTACCTTGAACAACCTTGTGAGGGCTCTCAATGGGAGATCCTCCAGGAGCCGCCTCATCTTTTCTTCCAACTTCAGAAGAACTGTTGGAGCTTGCATCTCCGGTGATGTCTGTGATCGAGAGGGTGGCTTTCTTGAGCATTGCACTTCTAGCGGCAGAGAGAGAGGGATTCACAGGAGGAATTGATGACCCAGTGATTGCACCTCCGGCCTGACCATCGGCACGTTCACTGGATCGCAATCCTCGAACCCTGACACCGTGCTTGTTGCTCTCCGGTCAAGGTTTCTTCGTCTTGACATATTTTCCCTTCATTGTGGCATTCTCTTTCTTGGAGGGAATGGTTGTGTTAATCCCGCTTCTGGTACCAACCATTATGAAGAGAAATTCCATGAAACTGCCACACAAGTAACCGTTGAGAGGGGTGAAAGTGCAAAAACGAGAAATAAAGCTCGAGAACAGCGAAGAAAAATGGGAAATTTCAAAAAACGAATGAGAGGTAACTTCTCTTTCTTTCTCGAGAATGGAACCGTCTGCATGTATGCGAAACTGGGAAGTATTAACACGACGTCGTGGCATGTAGTGGGCTTTGATCCATCTTAAGCCCAAGGAAATAACAAGTGGCATTTTAGCCCGGCAATTCAGTCGAATGGGCAACCAGAAAAATGGGCCCATGATAAAACAAGAACGCGAATAAGAAACAGAGAAATATCAGCTTTGACAACACAGATGATAAAACCAATAATCCCTCCGATAAAGTAATTGCTATTGCTCAATGACGCACAATCCTAGAGAGCATCTGAGATTTTCGAACCGGTTAGTATCCAAAGCCTTGGTGAAAATATTTGCGAGCTGTTTTTCGGTGTGAATATATTCGAGTTTGATCTTTTTATCTTCCACAAGATCTCGAATGACACATCTACAACCAATGCATGTCTGGGTCGTGCACTTACCACAAGTGCAGAATGCTCACATGTCGTGATCAACCTTCACTAGTTTTCCACATACATGAGTTTAGATGCAGCTATCCAGGCATGTATCAGTCCTCGACCATGTTTTAGCTCATCACCCGAACTCAGGTGCCCAGCACGTGACTCGGTTTATTACGGACGCCGCAGATGATAATTGTTATTGATTCTGATATTCAAAGCTCAACCCAGTAATCATATAATGCTAATAAAGGAAAACATTATTCTATTCGGTAATCATTTATGATTTATTCATTATCTCTCGTGGGCAAGAATTCTTAACAGATTCAGTGATATGGTCAAGACTTTTTTTTATTGTTATATCAAACTCTTTAGATCAGATAATGTCTCTGAACTGATTTTCAGTGAGTTTTTTTTGTAAAACTTGAAAATTGCATATGTTCTCGTGTGTAGAGACTCTTCAGAAATACTCAATTGTGGAACGAAAGCATCAACACATTCTCAATATAGCTCGAGCGCTTTATTCCAAATCAAGAGTTCTTATAGTTTATTGGTCAGAGTGTGCTAAAAGAAGTCTATCTGGTAAATAGGACACCAACTCATATATTAAAGAATCAGACTCCCTACACAATGCTCTACAACAAGCCTGTTGATTATCATTTTATTCGAGTTTTTGACTGCTTGGTGTTTGCATCAACACTAAAAGGACACAGAACCAAGTGTGATCCACGAACTCAGACTTGTGTTTTTCTTGGCTATCCCCTAGTCTCAAGGGGTATAGACTACTTGATCTTGTGAAATGGAAGTCTACATTTCTCAAGATGTCATCTTCCATGAACATCTTTTCCTTTTTCACAACATCATATATCACGATTTGGAGATCAATCAATTCTCTGATCTAGTCTTGCCATCACTACTACAAAACTAGGATTCTACAACGCTTAAAAACAGTTGTAGAATGATTCTACAACGCTTCTTAAGCGTTGTAGAATCATGCGTTGTAGAAGCTTCTACAACGCTTAAAAATCCGTTGTAGAATTCAACAGCTTTCTACAACGCTTAATTATCCGTTGTAGAAACTAAGATTCTACAACGGATTTTTAAGCGTTGTAGAAGCTTCTACAACGGTTAGAATCCATTGTGTAATTTTTAAATATTTTCAAACATCTCGCCGCGGCGAAGTATATTTCTCGCCGCGGCGACATATTCTACAACGGATCTTGAATCCGTTGTAGAATCACTTCGCCGCGGCGAGAAATATACGTCGCCGCGGCGAGTTATTTGCCGCGGCGAGGTACATTCCGAGCCGCGGCGACAACATTCTACAACGGATTGCCAAGCTTGTAGAATCAACTCGCCGCAGCGAATATTACACTTCGCCGCGGCGAGAAATTCGCCGCGGCGAAGTCAAATCTTAGCCGCGGCGAGATTATTCTACAACGGATAATTATGCGTTGTAGGAAGGCGATGAATTTTTTTTAAAAACTCGCCGTGGCGAAGAAAAAATCTCGCCGCGGCGAGACTAAGATTTCTAATTTGCCTGCTCTCGGTATCTTTTCTCGCCGCGGCGAATAATATTTCCCGCCGCGGCTCGAATTACTTGCCGCGGCGAGAAGTATAGTTCGCCGCGGCGAGAATCATTTATTTTCAATCCAAAATCTGTTTTTACACGATACTAGCACCTGAAAATAATCTTCAATACAAAAAATATCTAATATATACATTCATCTTCAAATATCCTCATCTTCAAAAGATTCAAAATCTAATATATACATCTACAACCAATCCATAATTCAATAAAAAAAAAACTAGCTAATCATCACAGTTAATAAATGTTTGTACATAACTTACCCATTCTTCCCTAACTCTCTCTAAATCATCCTTTGTATAGGATTTCTTATTTTCTAATTTTCCTACACCTCCTACGACTATATCACGCATATAAGAAATGACAAAATACCCGCATTCCGTGTTTCCCGTTTGTCTCGGAGCGTCCCAAGCCTTGATGTACGTTGATTGCCCGTTACTATGGGCGTTTTGATGCTCGAGCTTGAAATCAACAAGAACCCTATATAACACGGAGATTATAAGAGAAAAAACATCTAGAACGATTTATAATAAAAATTATTTAAGAAATCAAAATATTACCTTTTTATCAATCGATTTAAATCGATTGGGATTTTATTTCTCAACGGGTCAAAGAACATAGCGCTATTTCTCCAAAGGTCGAGGACAACGAGCATCCAATGCGCACCTTTGTTATACGGCATCAAAACTAATTCACCAAATTTGCAATCTCGTACCACGTTTCCAACGTCCTTGACTCGTTTTGACAAATAAGCCTCCTCGTCGTCATTTTCGATATACGAACTTAAGCTCGGATTTATAAAACAATAATTTCGAGTCTTCTTCGCCTTTTCTAGCCTCGAGCGTAGATAGCTATGACAAACAAATATTTAGTTGATCAAAACACTAAATATTGAATATTGATATTAAAAACGCATATAAAGAAAACTCTTACTCCATATAAACCGTTATGCTCCCCGCGCCAATTTCCAAGTATTGCAAAAAATCAGAAATGTCTTCAAATGACACCGGAATCGGGATAGCCACGAGACTTGGACTAACATTGACCATAATCACATCCCCTTCCGGTAACATTACTTTGTTGGCATGTTGAGCGAGCAATCGATACTTGGGATTAACCACCTTGTACGGAATCTTCTTAGCATCATCGATGCTAGCCTCACTCTCAAAACCGAGCTTTGAGAGTTGTTTGACAACCGGACCGCGACTCTCTATTCCCGTGTCCATTTCCATGAGTCTCTTCGGCCACGAGACAAACCCGCCTATAGCATCTTCAATGGTTTGAGCTTCTTCGGTGGGAATTGGTAATTTTGCTTTTTTAATCAAAACCCCCAAAACGGCCACGCGTAAATTTCCTTCCTCCAAAGGTGAGAAATGAACTACGCCTCCATTCATGTACGCTCGCCCATTTGCAACATGAATTGTGCCTCCGAACTCGGTGTCATCAATGAAAAGAAGACACTCGGCGCTTTCATCCGAACTCGGTGTCACCGGCGTGGTTGGATTCAAAGAGCAACTAGCACGAACACTATTGGGTTTTTCCACAACAATATGATCGATCTTCGGACGATCATCAACAATGATAGGATCGATCTTCGGACGATCATCAACATCGTCGTGTTCTAAGCGAATCAAGAATTTTATCAATAACTTAATACCAAAACATTTATCTTTAATAAATAGATAAAAAAAAATTAAACATACATAAAGAGACCGCTTCATTGACGTGTTCTTCACCATTTTCCATCTCTTTATCATCAACAACCTTCGCGTTGAGATTCTCTTCCACTTGCTCGACACTAGGCGACTCGACATTAATGCTACCATTTCCACCGAAGGCCTTCATCACCAAAGACTTTAACTCGCTCATTTCCCGACGCATCTTCATTACTTCTTCGTTGGGCGTTGGAGGAACAAAGTACTTAAAACGCGACGTGTGTTTGGATTTACCGCAAACTCGCGACGTTCCCAAAGCTTCTTGCAAAACACTCTTTCCCGATTCCGGCAACCATGTCCCTTACGATGCTTGTTGTGAAAATAAAATTACAAGGTTAATTGTTATAACAAAGGTAAAGAACTTACGATTTTTTCTCCCATCAATTTGTCTTTCTCATCCTTGTAGTTATCTACGTCTTTCATTCGCGAGTCAATCCAAAGTTCCTCTTTCGTAGGCCATTCCCCCGTTTCGTCATGTTAGTAAGAAGTAATTATATAATAAATTAAAAAATAATTACAACATTTGAAATAACTAAAAGAAAAAAATGAATCTAACCTTTTCTTGATCAAGCTTTCAATATCCATTTCGGCCCGTTCGAGATTTGTACACACTTTTTCCGATATTTGATTTCCCATGTTCCGATGTTTGTTTGAACATTTCGGTTCGTCTATACTCAACAAATGCTATCCAATCTTCTTCGGTGATACTTGTATAGTATTTCAAAATACAAGTCGGTCTCTTTAAGGCGATTGGTTCGTTGATTATGTCTTTGAGTAGATCGTTGTATATCTCATGACGAAATAACCTTGCGGCTTCTCCGACTCTCATAAGGCAATCGTGTTTTTGTTCGATAGGAATCGTAAATCCTTCTTGCATTTCGTTCCAAATCCGTTCTTTAATTTGGGCGTTGTCTTTACATCTCCAATCACGCATCGAAAGTGGAACGTGTTCTCTTGCTAACACGCCAAAGTAACTCGACAACTCATCACCCTCTTTACCGATTGGTTGCCCTTTATCATCAAATTGTACCGGGATTTTTTTACCAAGTGTTTTAGCCTTATTAACCCGACCCATAAGAGTGTTTTTTCGTTTTCCTTGTTCATCGGAGTTAAGCGCTAGTTGTCTTCTAATTTTTCTTTTACCACTACCGCTAGAAGTAGTAGTAGTGGACGACATTGAATCTAATAAACAAAATTCAAAACATAATTTCAATTTTCAACTCAAATGTAATCAAAATTTCAACTCAAATGTAACAAAAATCCAATATAAACTCAACTCCAAACACAATATAAACTCAAATCCAATCCGATTCTAAACAAAAACATAATTTCAATCCCAATTCAATCTAATATCAAATATATTTCTCCTAATTTCAATAAACTCAAATCCAATACAATATCTCCTAATTTCAAATCAATATCGAATTCACACTAAATAAGTCCATGTAAAAATGTTCAAAAAAATTACCCGGAGTTGGACGAGCACAAGGGCGGCGAAGAGAAGGTGGTGAGATGAGGGCCGGAGAGGTAATGGCCGAAGGCGGCGAGGTGAGGGCGCGCGGCGAGGGTGGGCACGAGCGAGGTGAGACCGGAGGGCGCGCGGCAATGTGAGGGCCGGAGGGCGGCGTGGGCGCACGGCGAGGTGAGGGAGGGGGCGGGGGCGCCGAGAGAGATGAGTGAGGTGAGGTGAGGGAGGGGGTGGGGGCGTGGGCGCACGGCGAGGTGAGGGAGAGCGCGCGGGGCGAGGGCGCGGGGGCTCAGCGAGGTGAGGGACGGAGAGAGAGAGAGGGGCCGAGAGAGATGAGCGAGGCGAGGTGAGGGAGGGGCGGGGGCGTGGGCGCACGGAGAGGTGAGGGAGAGCGCGCGGGGCGAGGGCGCGGGGGCTCAGCGAGGTGAGGGACGGAGAGAGAGAGGGGCCGAGAGAGAGAGAGTGGTGGCGAGAGAGGGGCGGGGCGGCAAGAGAGTGGCGGAGAGAGATAGAGGGACGAGAGAGATGAGTAGTGGAGAGAGAGATGAGAAGAAATGAAGTAGAATAAGGAATGAGAATGAGGGAAAATTGAAAAAAAACGCTAAGTATAGAATATGAAATGGGCAGGTAGTTAAAAAAATTTGAAATTTTTCAGATTTTAAAACGCTCCTACAACGCTTATTCTAAGCGTTGTAGGATCTCGCCGCGGCAAGATGCTTCTACATCGCCGCGGCAAGATGCTTCTACAACGCTTATAATAAGCGTTGTAGGAGCCTCGCCGCGGCGAAACCAAATTCTCGCTGCAGCGAGGGTTACCCAAAAAATTCTCACCGCGGCGAAAATGTGCCATCGCCGCAGCGAGGTAACCCTAGATGTCCTCGCCACGGCAGTATACAATTTTCGCCGCGGCGACACCTTTCTACAACGCTTAAAAGAGCGTTGTAGAATCCTCGCTGCGGCGACAGCGAATTGTCGCCGCAGCGAGGAATACATTCGCCGCGGCGTAAAATCTATGATGCCGCGGCGAGACTATATGTCTGGAACATGGTGCTCTCGGTAAGATTTTCGCCGCGGCGCAGGACTCCTGCCGCGGCGAGATTTGTACCTTGCCGCAGCTTGATGTATTCGCTGCGGCGAACGCATATTTTTGCCGCGGCGAGGACATTCTACAACGCTTTTTGAAGCGTTGTAGAATGTCTCGCCGCGGCGAAGTAGAAATGTCGCCGCGGCGAGTGACACGAGACTGGTGATATAAATTCTCATTTCTGGTCTTTTTCACTTTGAACTCTCTCATAACCTCACTCAAAAAAATATTTCCAATACCTTTCCTACTCATTCTAGAGCGTCCTCGTTTACTAGTCTCATCTACACATTCAAATCTTGTAAGTTCTTCTTTAACTTGTTCTAGTTGTTGTTCTCTTGATAGTTTACTAATTAGAATTGGCAATTTTTTGTATAATTAGGGTTTTTATATGAATATGAGAAAGTGGATGTGGGAGAATAGATTGAATGAGATATATCGGAAAGGTGTAGATGAGTTTTGTGATTTTGCTAGAGAGAACATGGTAGATTTGAAATCTATTCGTTGTCCTTGTATTAAATGTGGAAATCATAGACATTTTTCGATTGATGTCGTTCGGACCCATTTGTTTGCATATGGAATAATGATCTCGTATCAAAGATGGTTCTACCATGGTGAGGTTTTTCGTTCTATGGCAAATGAGGATGATGTTGAAGATGATATTGATGATATGTGCAGAATGATGAATGATTTGGAGGACGATTTTGTTGAGCGACCGGAATTGTTTGAGTCCATGATGAATGATGCGGAGACACCATTATATGAAGGGTGTACAAGCTATTCGAAGTTGTCATTTTTAGTTACATTATTTCATTTGAAGGCGTCGGGGGGTTGGACAAACACTAGTTTTACTCTATTGTTGGAAACACCGAAAGAAGCATTTCCGAAAGACAATAAAGTACCTTTAAGTATGTATGAAGCAAAGAAGACTTTGGGTAAATGAGGCATGAAGTACGAGAAATTCCATGCGTGCCCAAATGATTGTGTTTTATATAGACACGAGTATGAAGATCTAGATGAATGTCCGACGTGCAAAGAGTCACGGTGGAAGAAGGGTAAAATTCCATGTAACGGGGTTAAAGGAGTTCCAGTTAAGGTACGTACATTTTCATCACTTGATTAGAAAATACATGTAGCTCATATTCATTATTTATTACTGATTTTCGTTAAATATATTTCAGTCGTTATGGTACATTCCTCCAATGCCGCGCTTTCGTCGAATGTCTAATAGTGTCAAACACGCGAAGAACATGGTTTGGCACTCCGAAAAGCGTATCGATGATGGTATGTTGAGACATCCTGCTGATGCTGCACAGTGGAAATCATTCGATTTAGAGTATAAGGATTTCAGTGTTGATACTCAAATTTGCGCCTTGGTCTAGCTTCTGATGGAATGAACCCGTTCATCATGATGAGCAGTAAATATAGTGTTTGGCCGGTTATACTTGTGAACTACAATCTCCCTCCAAAGCTATGTATGAAGAGAAAGTTCTTGATGTTAACGCTTTTGATTTCAGGACCGAATCAACCAGGAAATGATATTGATGTCTATTTGGCACCGTTGGTCGATGATTTGAAGATGTTATGGGAGAAAGGGATGGAAGTTAAAGACGCTTACCGTGGAGATTCGTTCAACTTAAGGGCAATGTTAATGTGGTCTATTAACGATTTTCCGGCCTATGGAAACTTGTCAGGATACTCTGTGAAATGCTCGATTGGTTGTCCGATTTGCATGAAAGACACATCTTCCATCCGTTTGAAGCATGGTAAGAAAACTGTTTTTCTGGGTCATAGAAGATTCTTACCAAGAGATCACTCGTATAGAAGATTGAAACAAGCGTTTGATGGAAATTCAGAAGAACGACCCCCTCCTAGAATTTTGTCTGGTGAAGATGTCTATGAGATGGTTAAAAACGTCAATGAAGTGCTTGGGAAAAGAAAGCGGAGTGCTAGTACTAAAGAATCGTTCAAAGAGAATCCTTGGAAGAAGAAATCGATTTTCTACGACCTTCCTTATTGGAAGACACACTACGTCCGACATTGTCTGGATGTTATGCACATCGAGAAAAATGTTTGCGAATCGCTTATTGGTACACTTCTTGATGATCCAAATAAATCGAAAGACGGAATACAATCTCGATTGGATCTCAAAGAGATGAATATAAGAAGCATTTTGCATCCCGAGGAGGGGGGTGGGAAAAAAACAAAATTACCACCGGCAAAGTACACTCTAGATCGAAAGGAGAAAAAGAAATTGTGTAACTGGTTTGCTTCTATTAAAGTCCCCGACGGTCATTCGTCAAACTATAAGAGGTTCGTGTCTTTGAAAGATTTGAGACTTACTGGAATGAAGACGCACGACTGTCATGTGCTGCTACAACAAATGTTGCCTCTTGCTTTGCGAGGAATTGTGCCAAAAGATGTGAGGTTTGCAATATCAAAGATATGTGTATTCTTTAACTCGATTTGCTCGAAGGTCATCGATCCAACTCGATTGGATTTAATGCAGTCAGAATTGGTGAAAACTCTGTGCTTGCTCGAAAAGATCTTTCCACCTTCGTTTTTCGACATAATGATCCACTTAACCGTCCACTTGGTACGTGAAGTGAAATTAGGAGGGCCCGTGTTTTTACGGTGGATGTATCCAATCGAACGTTATATGAAAGTGTTGAAAAGCTACGTGAAGAACTACAATAGGCCGGAAGGAAGCATAGTTGAAAATTACATAGCAGAAGAGTCGGTTGAGTTTTGTTCTGAGTATTTAGCTAAAACAGACGAAATTGGGTTACCCAAGAATACCAATTTTGATTCAAAAGCTCTATCTAAAGGTATTTTTTAACACTTTATTTGTTTATTTAAATTATATATGAACATTATTTTTAAGTATTTGTTTCATTATAGATACTTATTCGATCGTCAACCGAAAAGAATGGGAGCAAGCAAGTCTCCATGTGCTACACAACGTTTCCGAGGTCAAGCCATTTGTGGATATTCATTTGAATGAGTTGAGAGTGAATAATCCAAAGAAGGGTAGAAATGAAAAATGGTTGCAAGAAGAGCACAACCGTTTGTTTCAAAACTGGCTTGGAAAACGCATATTTAAAGAGGCAGGACATTCATCTACGTTGAGTAAACTATCTGGCGGGCCTTCCTCAATGGTTACAAGGTACACTGCTTGGTCTGTTAATGGTTTTACATTTTACACAAGGGAACGAGACAATAAGCATCCCGTACAAAATAGTGGTGTTACATTGTTTGCTGAAGCTTTACATGTTTCGTCGGCAAAAGATAAGAATCCAAAACATGCTTTTATGAAGTATTACGGATACATTGAAGATATTTGGAAACTTGATTATTGCGGGTTGCGAGTCGCATTATTCCAGTGCAAATGGGCAGACAATAATCACGTTAAAGTTGATAATGACGGAGTTACAATTGTCGACTTTAGACGGATTGGCTACGAGAATGATTCATTTATTTTGGCTTCGCAAGCAAGTCAAGTGTTTTATGTTTCAGATCCAGCAAATCCTGAGTTATCGTTAGTGGTTCATATGAAAGCGAGAAACGGTAACGAAGAAGAAGACGAAGACATGTCTAGCATTCCTCCGTTCACATCAGGATTACCGCCAATTGATCAAGAGGTGGATGATTTTGATGATGACGATGTTTCACATCTACTTCGTAAGGATATAGATCCTATTTTTGTTTGATATTGAACATTTAGATAATGTATTTTCATTTTGGATTTTATGTTATTCTCCTGTGGACAACGTTATTTTTCATTCAAAATTTCTCTATACAATGTCATTTACATTAAAATTACATTTCTCCGACATCGCCGCGGCTGAGTACAACTCTCGTCGTGGCAGGATAATCTCGCCGCGGCGAAATACAAATCCTGCCGCGGCGAGGACCCTTCTACAACGCTTAAACAAGCGTTGTAGAAACCTCGCCGCGGCAACGTCTATTCCATGCCGCGGCGAGGTTATAACGCCGCGGCGGGAATATCACCTCGCCGCGGCGAAACAAGTTCTTAAAAAACACAGACTCTCGGTATTAAAAAATCAAAATCTCGCCGCGGCAACATACAAATCCTGTCGCGGCGAGTACCCATCTACAACGCTTAAACAAGCGGTGTAGAAACCTCGCCGCGGCAACGTATATTCCATGCCGCGGCGAGGTTATTACGCCGCGGCGGGAATATCAACTCGCCGCGGCGAGACAAGTTCTTAAAAAATATAGACTCTCGGTATTAAAAAATCAAAATCTCGCCGCGGCGACATACAAATCCTGCCGCGGCGAGTACCCTTCTACAACGCTTAAACAAGCGGTGTAGAAACCTCGCCGCGGCAACGTATATTCCATGCCGCGGCGAGGTTATTACGCCGCGGCGGGAATATCAACTCGCCGCGGCGAGACAAGTTCTTAAAAAACACAGACTCTCGGTATTAAAAAAACAAAATATCTCTGCGACGACATACAAATCCTGCCGCGGCGAGTACCCTTCTACAACGCTTAAACAAGCGTTGTAGAAACCTCGCTGTGGCAACGTATATTCTATGCCGCGGCAAGGTTATTACGCCGCGGCGGGAATATCAACTCGCCGCGGCGAGACAAGTTCTTAAAAAACACAGACTCTCGGTATTAAAAAAATCAAAATCTCGCCGCGGCGAAGTAATATTTTAGCCGCGGCGTAGAGCACTCGCCGCGGCGGGGAATATACTGTGCCGCGGCGAGAATAGTCACGCCACGACGAGAAAGGTACCTAGCCGCGGCGAAGAAGCACTCTATCACCTAATCATTCACTTTTTTTTCCAATATTTAACCTGTTCTCCAACTAAAAATGATCATTCAATTAAAATTTCTACAATCAATAAAACAAACCAAACTAGTCTTAAACTGAAACTTAAATTTAGTAATAAACATAAACAAACCAAGCGAGTCATAAACATAAACAAACAAACCAAGCGAGTCTTAAACTGAAACTTAAATTTAAAAAGAGTTTGAAATTTATATGGAAGAGTCGGTGTTGTTGGTTCTTGAAATTTACTCGTCATTCGGTGGTGGTGGTGGTGGGTTCGCCGGATATTGAGGAGGTGCCATATGCGGTGGCCACTGTGGTGGTGGGTACGGATAGTCGGAGTACTGAGGATATGGAGGAAATAACACCTGATTCTCTTGGTTGATGTCCCACCGAGAGTAGAGATCGTTCAATTGGTTGATGTGAGAGGCGCCATACTCCGCTTGTTGGTGCATGTACTGTTGCGTGTGTTGGAACCCGCCGACGAGATAGTTGGAGCAATGAGCAATGTAGTCGATGGTGGCGGGGTCGATTACCGGAGGTGCTGGTAAGCGCAATAGTGGCTCCGCTTCCCCCTCTTCCCCCTCTTCCTCCGCTTCCTCTGCTTCCTCCGCTTGTGCATCCTCCCTAATCTTGTACCGCTCGATAATGGAATCCGTAATAGGCCCCATTGGACTGTTGATCGTATCCCTTTTCGAGCGTGGTACCCCCGCATTTGTACAAAGGCCGGTAATGATCGATGGATATGGCAAACCGTGTCGTTCATTAGTATAGTCGAGTTTCTTCATCCAATTATAGATGAATCGGCCGACGTTAATGGAAAGGCCTTTAACAATGCAGAAAAATACCTGGATACGATCCTCGTCGAGAGTGGTGAAGTGCTTGATCGGATAGAGACGAGCGCAAACAAAGTAAATCCACACTTTAGCGATCCTGGTGAGTTTGTCACGCTTGAGTACCCTTTTTCCTTTTTCAGTGATCCAATCCTCTCCCGGAATGCACAACACCCGCGACATCTCCTGATGGCTGCAACTTCTTAGCCATTCTCGATAGCCCTCGTTCTCGAAAGGCACATCTGGGGTCCCAAGAATATCGTTGATAGCTTCGATACTCATATCGACCGGTTTCCCACGGACCGTCACAACATCACCTTGGGAGTCCGGCAAGATTGCGTAGAATTCGTACACGAAGTTGACGTTCGAATCGAACTCGGGTACAGCACAGTACCTCCACCAATCATGACCAACTATGCTGTTGCGGATTTGCTTTCCTATATCCGACGTATTGCTTACATTGAATCCTCTCTCATGGATAATGTTACGCGGCAAGATTTTGTCGTAGCGTTCCTCCGCGACCTTGCTAGTAAAGATACTCGAGTTGTATTCCTCTTCGGGAGACTGTTGACGAGGTCGCTTGCCTTTTCCTTTACTCTGACCTCTGGAAGAGCTCGGAGCCTTGAGGACCGCCGTGTTTTTAGTTCGACGCATTTCAAGCTCCTACAAAATATAATCATAAACAATTCTACAATTAACATATAACAAATTATATATCAATTCCAAGAATATATATTTAAACATGACAAATTAAAACAATTCCAACAATCACAAATAATTCATAAACAATTCGACCAATCACAAATTCATGAACAATTCGATCAATCACAAATTCATAAACAATTCAATCTCAACATTAATATACATAACCATTTTAACCACTAACCTATGTAACAATATGTCACCCACAATCCGGACATTTCAATTTAACTCAAATTCTCATTCAAATTCATTCATATCAACAAAACCCTAATTTCACTAAATTCACTCATTCAAATTCCACTAACCTAAATTCACTCATTCAAATTCCACTAACCTAAACCCTAATTTCTTGTTCTAAAAAGAGAAAATCAAACAAAACCCTAAATTTGTGAATTCAAAAAATCAAACTATATGCAATTCGGGTAAACAACAAGAAATCCATATCAACAACACGAAATTAAATCAATATACACCTTAAAAAACTTTTAAAATCATACCTTACAATGAGGCGGCTAGATAGAGAGAGAGAGAGAGGTGCGAGAGGAAGCACGGCGAGGACTCGGCGAGAGAAAAATGGCGGCGAGGACAAGGCGAGAGAGAGTTGGCGGCGAGGACAAGGCGACGGCGAGATTTTGGGGCGGCGAGGACGTGGCGAGGGATTTTGAAAGAAAAAACTGGAGAGATGCGGCCGAAAATGGTTGTCTCGTGTGTGGGTATTGGAAAAAATGAGAAAAAAAAAACTGAAAACAGCCTTTTATAGTGAAAACCTAAAAACCCTCGCCGCGGCGAGGTGTTCCTACAACGAATATTATAACCGTTGTAGGAACGTCTCGCCGCGGCGAGATTCCTCAATTGCCGCGGCGAGACAGTTTCTTAAAAAACTGCTTGGCCATGGTATCCACCTCGCCGCGGCGGAGGATATTTCTAGCCGCGGCGAAATTATGTCGCCACGGCGAGAAATATTTATCGCCGCGGCGAATAGATTCTACAACGCTTGTAACAAGCGTTGTAGAAAGTTTCGCCGCGGCGATGTTGAAATTGTGTCGCGGCGAGGCCCATCCTTCTACAATGCTTTTACCATGCGTTGTAGAAAGTTCTCGCCGAGGCATAAATAATCACGTGGTGCCGCGGCGAGGATTCTACAACGGATAGTGTAAACGTTGTGGAAAATCTGAAATTTATGTACTTCTACAACGCTTAACAAAAGCGTTGTAGAATAACTAAGTTTCTACAACGCTTAGCTTTAAGCGTTGTAGAATCCAGAAACACCGAGATTCTACAACGCTTAGCTATAAGCGTTGTAGAAACACTATGTTTCTACAACGCTTATGTTAAGCGTTGTAGAATCCCTAGTTTCTACAACGCTTATGTTAAGCGTTGTAGAAAGTGGGTTGTATAATCCAACATTTGTAGTAGTGCATACAGTTTTTCCAAGCCTCGTGCAACTGCAAAGCTCTCTCTAAGGATACAAGTTTTAATGTATCAACACCAATCCATCAAGCCACAAATACTAATACAACTTGCTTTGCAACACCGATCAATTCAAGTCCTACAACATCAGCTGCAAGTCCTGCAACATCAGCTGCATCACCACGAATTGAGTCCTCTACATCAATATTAATTGATGCATCTGCACCATTATCTGACCATCAACTCAATCAGCCACTAAGAAGATCTTCATGACCTCACACTACTACTCGACATCTAGTGGATTTCACTGCAACATTTTGGCTGCCTCACAGTCAAATCCCAAATCCAAAGAAATATTTACTTCTCCACACTCACCCTCAATTGTCATCGGATATGATACTCTATTAGCTTCTTTCAAGGCTTTTATCATGTCTATATCCATTGAGTATGAGCCACAGTGATATCACCAAGCTTCTAAGTCGTAACAATGGCGTGTATCTATGCAAGAAGAAATTGAATCCATGCATTAGAATAACTCCTGGTCTGTTGTCGCTAGGTTTTTAAAAACAAGTTCAATATCGATGGTACTTTGGTATGCCACAAAGCACTTTTAGTGGCCAGTGGCTATAATTAATAGGAAGGCATATATTTTATTGATACTTTTTCAATAGTTGCGAAGCTAGTTACACTCAAGATGCTATTGGCTCAAGCTGTATCTCAGAAATGGCATTTAGCCCAAATAGACATTAATAATGCATTTCTAAATGGAGACTTGTTTGAAGAAGTATATATGGAACTGCCACATGGTTATGTACCACAGAAGGCTTCATCATCTACTACCTCAACCAAACTTGTCTGCATACTGCACAAATCAATCTATGGTTTGAAACAAGCTTCAAGGCAATGGAACATTAAGTTCACTGAAGCCGTTGTGCTGTGTAGTTCAGCAATCCAAATCGGATTACTCACTTTTCACTCGTGGTTCTGGATATAAGTTTGTTGCTGTGTTGTTATATGTAGACGACATTATTGAGGCAGGTGCTTATGCCAAAGCTATAGTTGAGGTGAAAGTGTTTTTGCAACAACACTTCAAACTCAAAGATCTAGGTACTTTGTGATATTTCTATGGGGCTTGAGGTCACTCAGTCGTCGCCAAGAATTGTCGTTTCACAATGGCAATATGCGTTACAGCTGATCTTTGACTTGGATTTCTTGGAGTGAAAGCCATTGTCCACACCTATGTGTCCCAGGACTAGTCTCAGTGCCACTTTTGGGTCACATTGTCTGATCCTACACATTATTGCCAACTATTGGTCGTATACTTTATCTTACCATCTCTCGCCCCGATATAACCTACACCGTTCATACATTGAATCAATTCATCTCTTCTCCGACATACTCTCATCTTCAAGCGGCTCATCATCTCTTAATATAAATCAAGCGTCAACCAGGTCTAGGTGTTTTATTCCCGCATCCTCATCCGCACAATTTAGAGCATTCAGTGATGCAGACAATGCCACTTGTTCTGATACTAGACGTTCGGTCATATGATTTTATGTTTTTCCTTGGTGACTCAATGATCTCTTGGAAATCGAAAAAACAACAAATTATGTCCGGTCATCTGCTGCGGCTGAGTATAGAGCCCTTGCTTTAGCTTCAAGAGAGTTGGTCTGGCTTTAACAACTTTTACGAGATTTTGGTGTGCAACATTCTTCGCCGGCAATACTATTCCGCAACAACATAGCGGCTATACACATAGCCTCCAATCCTGCTTTTCATGAGCGCACCAAACACATAGAAGTCTATTGCCACTTTGTTCGTGATAGACTACACTATGGACAACTTAAACTCCTTCCAATCCAGACTCACAACCAGCTCACCGACATCTTTACCAAAGCTTTAACACCTTTCTTGCTACGAGGTTTTATGTCCAAGATGTTCTTACACGAAATTTACACTTCATCTTGCGTTGGCCTGTTAAAGTCAAAGTCCTAAGTGTAAGTCTATGTGACATCTCTTATATATTTCATATAAGTTTGTTAAACCACGTGTCATGTTAGCAGTGGTTATTAGAGTGAATTTTGTTATAACCGTCTCAGCTTGATATATAAGTTTATGAGACTTCATTTTGATCAATTAATGAGAATCCCTCTTTTCGATCAATATTGGATCAAGATTCTTCCTCTCTCTTAGAGGTCTGTTTATATTACGTATGTTACCAAAATTAGATAACAAGCATAAGTTGATGGTTTTTATATACATTTGCAAAAAGTGATTCCTGGTGTAAATTCCACTATAAATAAAGCATGGAGTCTCATACTATGAATTGTGAAATATGGAAATACTGAGTTTATTTAATTACTGAGAATAGAGAGATAATTCGAGAGTTTTCATGATTTTGATAGTTTGTTGCAAAACGAGGAGTTACTTATAAAAATAGGAAGTTAAGTGATTAAATTGATATGCTAGTAATCACAACAAATTGTTATATATTTATGAATTAATTTACTGGAAATTTGGTGAAACAAAGAAATTCGTTACTTTTTTAAAAAAAAAATGCATACTAAACGATATATATTTATTTTTCTTTTAAAAATATTTGTTTTTTCTTCTAGACATTAACCATAAGGTCCCACAGATTTGTTTTATCTTCTTAACAACGTGTTTCTTGAGCATTTGACAAAATTAAATATTTACATAGATCTATTTTTCTTATTATAATAATTAAGACTACAAAAGATAGAAATAGACCAGGATGTGGAGAGTAACTGATTATACAGTAGTGAGTGAGCAAATCGCACAACAGCAGAATGACCAGGTTGCGACTTCAGGATGTTAGATTTTGATACACTCGGAGAAATTCCAAAAATAAATAGATATTACTTCTAAGAATCCTTCACATTTTCAAACCTTTCTTTAATACGAGGCTTTTATCTCTTAGACTTTTTCCATCGGTACTAAATGAAACTGTAAAAAAACTGGAAACAACAAAAACAATAATGCTATATTTTCCACCTCATTGATAATATTTAAAAAAAATGTATATTCTCTCCACCTATAAAAGGGTAAGGTCCAGACAAGTTATTCCTCACAATTGTTTATTCCCTTTCTCAAGCTTGAAATATAATTATATTGAAATAGGGAAATGTCGTCGGATCTGTGTGGGAAGTTTGAATTTAATGTTGAAATCAAAGCAACGGCGGAGGCATTCCACAACTTGTTCGCCAAGAAACCCCACCATGTTGCCAATGCCAAAGTTCACGGAGTTGAGTTATTAAAAGGGGAGTGGGGAACTGTAGGATCCCATAACGTCTGGAACTATGTTCAAGGTTAGTAATCTAATAATAAAACGAGAGTTTTACTCATTTTATCCAGGCACGAAGTCACGTGTACACTAAGGGCCTACTGTCCCTCCCTCAATTTTCTTTAAGAAAAATTGTACAAAACTATTGCATTTTCACTAGTTTTATTTTTTGTATATTTCTTTTATTCTAAAAATTTCCAAATCAACCATCCTAAACTTTTTTTTCGTCTCTACAAACCTACTTCCATGATCATGTTTTGATTCATCTTACAAACAGTCGTTTGCATGCCTATAACTACCTTGATTAACTATTCTGACTGTACTAATACCCAGACGGGAAACGTAAAAGAACAACGGTGATAGTCGAAGCTATCGACCATGAGAAAAACTCTATCACTTTAAAAGTGATAGAAGGAGACCTCACGGAGCACTACAAGAACCTCACAAACACCATCCGAGTGACAACCAAATCCGACGGTCAGGGAAGTGTGGTTCACTGGACCATGGTATACGAAAAGCATCGCGGCGATATAGAGGACCCACACAGCTTAGTGCAATTCCTGATTGAACTTTCAAAAGATCTCGATATTCAACTTCTTGATAAGAAGGAATGAGATTTCGGCATATTATATGGTCTGGCGAGCTATATTATATTGATGTCTTGTTTATGGTCTGGCGAGCTATATTATATTGATGTCTTGTTTATGCATATTATAAATATCTGCAATAAGGGCTCGCGCACTGTACTGGTAATATATGTCGCTTTTTTCTTTTGCTTTTAATTATAGTGTGGTTTTTATGTCTTGGCGTGTCGCATCCTCGTTGTTGTTTTATGTGTGCTATATAAGTTGTGATGTTTTCATGCTAGGACATATTTGTGAAAGTCTTTAATAATTTGAATAAAATATCTTTCTTATCTTATTGTACTTTTGCTCCATGCATCGTCATTAGAGATAGCCACTATAATCCTTTATTGTATATGATACAATATACAATTAAAAGCATAAAATTAAAATGTTATGTATAACTTTTAACAAATTTAATCAAAACTTCAGTAGAAATTTTTTTTTTGAATCTCATTATGTATCACAATTTAAACTTTTAAATAACCTAAAACTAATTGAACCCAATCTCAAATACCCAGTTATTGAACACAGGCATAATCAGTAAAAGTATCATTTTCAATATTCTCACAACCGAGGAATTTCAATCTTGTTATGAACGTGCGATTTACGAGTAGACACTAATGCTAACAAAAGCTTCCAAAATCCATATTTAGATATTTTTAAAGTGTGAGATCTAATCCCGATATTTTGTTAACTTGTAGGTTTATAAAATGAAATTTCTAAAAAAAAAAAATTGGCGCATATAATCAATGCAAGATCACACCCGTTAAATCGCAATCATGACAATTGCGTGATTACCAAAAAAGAAGCAACAATTCAAATTCTTATCCTCAATCTATTATCTATTAGGTAAATAGCCACCACTACCGTTTGATATTACTAAATAGTAAACGTTTCGTAAATCTTAAATAAATAGACACTTTCATATATATATATATAAATATATATATATATATATATATATATATATATATATCTTAGGTAAATAGTCGGTGTCATTTATTAGGTCACGTCATCTTTATGGCTATCTACCTAAGATTCACAAAACATTGACTATATAACAATTTCAAACGTTTTAGTTGGTTATTTTCATAATTTAGAGAGTTTGAAAAAGGTTACGCCGAACAACCATATAAGTCAATATGCAACCAAAGAGATAAAATGATTCTTAGTTAATTGATCTATATTATAAGCAGTACCCATTTGAAGGCACTAAGTACTCACTAAAACATTTATCGCTACATTTACAATATACTAAGAAATTGGGGGTAATGTTATATAGTAATTATATGTAACACCGATTAGCATAAGAATACTTTTTTGGAGCCTAGAATCAATGAAGTCCGACTTAGAAAATAGTCGATGACAGACAAAGATCAACGAACAAGGGCGTATGGTAATTAAGGTCAGAAGTCTATAAAAAAAAATTGAGAAATTAGATAAGTTGTAAGAGTCAAAGACTAGTCAAACAATTAATTTTTTAGGTGAAGGCCACGTCCCACCAGAAGACCACGTATGCCACGAGGCAAGGCGGGTATAAACGTAGAACGTCTACCGAATTTCGATACCCAAGGCGATTACCAAACCGAAGTCACATAGCATAAATGTGAGGAATGGTTGCCAAACCAACCTCTCGAACGTGTGTCTGATTAACTCATGTCCCTAATCTACAATGGCTTTAAAATATGAAATGTGTCGTAGAATAAGGCATAGACTAACATACACACTCGCATAGACATCACTTTTTCCACAGTTCATTTATTTTGCTCCTTGTATTGTAGATTCGTTTTGTATAAGAAAAATTTAGTCTAGATAATTGATTCCCAATAGTTTGAATAATTTAAACAAAAATTTTATTTTCGCCAAGGGTAATTATTATAAAGATTTTGCGATCAACAACAATAATTATGAAAGATAATATTATTCATAGGTGTAATTAAGTTATAACTATAAGAAAATATTGCCTCAAAAATTATTTTACTAATGTTGTTAGAGGTGTGGAGTCTAATCGGCGCCAAGGTAACGAATTGAAGATTGAATACCTTACGACGATGATTTGTGGATCGACCTTACCACTAAAGACCTAATGTGTTCCCTAGAAATATCTTATGCGCCGATGTTCTTTGCAGAGCGCAAGAGAGTAGTAAATACATTTTCTTCCGATTTGGATTTTAGTGAATCTGCAATGGCAAAAGTAGATTTAACTTTCGCATTGTAAGTGAACTACTATAAGTCTGTGTGTGCTTTATTTTTGTTCTTTGCGAAGTTTATTTTCTGATTTTAGATCGGATTTGTGGGTCGAATCCTAACAAATGCATTGCGACCGAAATACATTAGATGAATTAGAAAGACTAAGGTAAAATAAATCAGTACCACTTATAGTTAATGTGGATAAACGATCTATTGATGGATAACCATAGTTAGTGTTGTAAGGAAATCCATTCAACCAACTATGTCCAAGTATTGACTTGTTAAGATTGGGATGGATAGAAAAAAAAATATTCAAATACAATATTAAAACTATATAAATAAACCTTTAACAAAAAAGGCTATATCTGTTTACTGTTGAATTTATTAGTTCCCTTAACATTTCAGATCTAAATGGCTGTTGGGTTACCCATTCCAAACAGTTAGTCTTTAGACTTACGGGTGTAGAGTACTTAATTTTCCTTTATATCTCTCTGACTTTGATGACGTGAACTGATAACATATGTAGATATCCTTGCCGACTATATAGCCGATCACGAAATATAACTGATTTTCGTATGTACGCAACAAAGGCTAACGTCTTCGCGTACACCGTCAAGACCAGCTTAGCGAATTCTCATTCTTATAATATAAACAAGCAGAAAGTTAGAATCGTCAAAAAAAAAAAAAAAAAAAAAAGGTTATACACTACTACAAAATACTTTTTTAGAGTCGCTCAAAAAACGACGCGTTATATTTTGGGCATTGCTTTTTGAGCGACGTGTATGTTAGTGACGCCCAATGGTTTGGACATCACTTATGGCCGAGCGACGCTCCACGTAAGCACCACGTCGGATTTGACGGTTGGTTTTACTTGGGCATCACTTTTGCAGAGAGCGACTCTTATTAAACTGGCATCGCTCTCTTAAAAAGTGATGCCAACCTGGACTCGCTCTCTTAAAAAGTGATGCCAACCTGGACTCGCTCTCTTAAAAAGTGACGCCAGCTTGGACTCGCTCTCTGAAAAAGAGACACCAAATTGTGGGGCGTCTCTTTTTGAGTGAGCGATTCTAATATTATTTTATTCAAAATTTAAAAATACGTTTTTCATTATATTTTTCCTGCAAGAAAACAGGTGAAACATTACTCAAAATCAACCGAAAAACAGATAAAAACAGCACAAATTTTTCATGCAAAATTTCATAATCAAGCATTTGAACATAACAAACATAACAAAATAATAGTATTGATGGATAACCATAGTTAATGTTGTAAGGAAATCCATTCAACCAACTATTTCCAAGTAAGATTGGGATGGATAGAAAAAAAAAAATATTCAAATACAATATTAAAACTATATAAATAAACCTTTAACAAAATAGGCTATATCTGTCTTGAATTTATTAGTTCCCTTAACATTTCAGATCTAAATTAGATATTATGGCTGTTTGTTTACCCATTCCAAACAGTTAGTCTTTAGACTTACGGGTGTAGAGTACTTAATTTTCTTTTATTTCTCGCTGACTTTGACGACGTGAACTGATAACATATGTAGATATCCTTGCCGACTATATAGCCGATCACGAAATATAACTGATTTTCATATGTACGCAACAAAGGCTAATGTCTTCACGTACACCGTCAAGACCAGCTTAGCGAATTCTCATTCTTATAATATAAACAATCAGAAAGTTAGAATTGTCAAAAAAAAAAAAAAAACAAAACAAAAAGAGGTTATACACTACTACAAAATACTTTTTTAGAGTCCCTCAAAAAACGAAGCGTTATATTTTGGGCATCGCTTTTTGAGCGACGCGTATTTTAGTGACGCCCAATGGTTTGGATGTCAATTATGGCCGAGCGACGCTCCACATAAGCACCACGTCGGATTTGGCGGTTGATTTTACTTCGGCATCGCTTTTGCAGAGAGCGACGCTTATTAAGCTGGCGTCGCTCTCTTAAAAAGCGACGCCAGTCTGGAGTCGCTCTCTAAAAAAGCAACACCAAATTGGGGGGGCGTCGCTTTTTTAGTGAGCGATTCTAATATTTTTTTTAATATTTAAAAATACGTTTTTCATTATATTTTTCCTGCAACAAAACAAATGAAATTGTACTCAAAATCAACCGAAAAAACAGATAAAAACAGCACAAATTTTTCATGCAAAATTTCATAATCAAGCCTTTGAATATAACAAAATAATAGTATTAACGCAGGTTTTACAATCAGTTAACCTTGTTTTATATCTTATATTTTCATTCATAATAATTATTTCAATCCTATCCGCATATGTAGTTTAATATAAAGACATAAACATATCATCCACAATAATTCTAGCATAATCTTGTCGAAGTTCGTCCATCTCGTCATCATTGTAAGTTGGCAACGATCGCAACTGAAATCAAAATAAATTAACATATTAATAAACATAAATAACACACTAAGAAACTCTATTAAGATACTTACATGTTCGATGGTATCTTGGAATGACCTCCCTCTAAAAAAATCTATCATCATGAGTAAGACAAAATATCCGCACTCCGTACTTGAAGGTTGTTTTGGGCCCTATGATAAAATACATCAATTTTATTTGAACATATTTATATTAAAATTATGTAAGTTTTGTAGTACATTTTCCTTATGCCAAGTGACATTCAACAGCACGTTAAAATATCTTCAATACGCTCTACATAATATAAGTTTCATAAGTATAAATGAACAATATAATTTGTAGTTGTATAATGTCAAATACGGAAAAACAAAATGTACTACTTACGTTGAAAGGATTGATTTTAGATCACTCGGAATAGCATGATGAAGAAGGATCAAAATGATAGACATTACCATCTCCGTCCTTCGTCGTCCTCACTGGCTACGAACAAAACCATCCCCAAAAATATCTTAAATAATTTGAATAAAATATCTTTCTTATATTATTGTACTTTTGCTCCATAAATTGGAATTGGCGATGACTATTGTTTAGATAGAGATAGCCATTATAATCCTTTATTGTATATGATACAATATACAATTAAAAGCTTAAAAAAAAATGTTATATGTAACTTTTAACAAATTTAGTTAAAACTTCAGTAGAATTTTTTTTTTTTTTTTTTTGAATCTCATTATGTATCACAATTTAAACTTTTAAATAACTTAAAACTAATTGAACCGAATCTCAAATACCCAGTTATTGAACACACGCATAATATAGCTTCTGTATCAGTAAAAGTATCATTTTCACTATTCTCACAACCGAGGAATTTCAATCTTGTTATGATTCAACGTATAACAAAAGATGGCCTCAACAAATCTCTCAACTGTTGTAACGAAAATGATAATTTCCCTTGTGATTGCAATTCTTTTCTTCTCACTCCAAGGTATTTATTTTCTTCTCAAGAAAGTTCATCTGGATTTAAATAATACATAAACTAATCGAATTTACGAACTATGTACCAGGAATGGCCGAGTATGAATGCAGAGCAAAGTGCGAAGACATAGCTGACTGTAATCAATTCTGCAAAAACCTTGGTTTTGTGCTAGGAGGGGAATGCGTGCCACCACTATATCAATTTTGTTGCTGCAAAAAATAATATTATAATATGTAATAATTAATAACAGTGGATGAGTCTCCAATAAATAAATAAAAAATTTCTGAAAAGAGTATACAAATGCTCTTATTAGATCACATATCTGTCGCGTTGATAAATATATTTATTTTGGGATGAAGTTGGTAAACAATACTAGTCTCTGTTTTTTTTTTTTTTTTTTTTTTGAAGTACAAGTTCATCGAAGTATCAAAATACACCAAAACAAAAATTAAGAATATTCAATTTTATGTTTAGATTTTCTGTATTTTTTTTTTCGGTTCACTGCTCTCTTGATGAGTTGATCGACAAATAGCAAAAGCAAGAGAAATAATAATAAAATAAGAGTAACATGCAATGCAACTATATGTGAGCCTCGGACGTAATAAAGTCTAGCTAGCCTTATTAACATTAATTAATATTCTCTCTCTCTCTCTCTCTCTCTCTCTCTTCAGCCAAACAGGCCTCGCAATTGGGCCGAGGCCCATTAGAGTGGGTCCTTCCATACAGACCTCTCAAGGGAGAAAGATGATAAATGGGAAAATGACTTTAACTAGTAGCAATTTTGATATTTTTAACAAAAATAGTAATAACTATGTTTTTTGACACTTTTACTAGTAACTGTAGACTTATATATCTACAATTTTTTTAAATTGTAGACTTGTAAATCTACAATTTATGATAACTGTATACTTTGATGTCTACAGTTAATAGTAAAAATGTCAAAAAATATAGTTGCTACTATTTTATTCCAAATTATCAAAATTAGTACTAGTTGAGATCATTTCCCATGATAAATTGACGCATTAACTATCATTTGATAACTCATTTCTTATTTTCTATCAAAACACTGGTTTGGACAATTTTACTAGTAAAAAGAGAAGAAATAGTATTTTATTTATCCATGTTTACCCTCTTTGTTCTAAATTTTTCTCTGAGTCTCGCATGTGTCAAGAAATATGATTTTTTTTAAATAAATCTGGGTTTGTTCAATAATTTTTTGGCATACATATATATATATATATATATGTGTGTGTGTGTGTGTGTGTGTGTATCAACAATTGACATAATGTGTTGACATATATATGTCAAAAAAGGACAACACTGTAAAATTTGTTGACCTTTATGCTAACAAATCAATGACAACAAATGACATGATTTGTTAACATATATATATCAACAAATGACAACACTGGAAAATTGGTTGATTTGTTGACATAACATAAATAAATGACACAATTTGTTGACATATGGCATGTCGGTTTGCAAAAATTGTTCAATCATCAATAGAATTTAGACATTCCCTTACTCCAAAAATTGAAAAGAATAATATTGAAACACTTCATAAAGTAAGTATTAAATAAATAAATAAATAAATATTGAAACACTTGATAGGTATTAAACATACACATCAAATAACATCATTATAAGCAAAGATCGACCATATTTTTTTTTATCAGTAAAAATCGACCGTAGTGACAATTAAACACGCAGCTTTGAGTGCCAAAAGAAATAATGGGCGTGTTTGGCCCAGCTTTTTTAAGCCTGTTTTTGCTGTTAGCAAAAACCAAACTGCAATCTTACTGTTTGGTAAAACAGTTTTTAGAAAAAATTTCAAAAACGATTTTAAAAATTGTACATGAGTCACAAAAGCTACAAATCTTAGCTTTTAGAAAAGGCGTTTTTGTATTTGATATAAAATTACTTTAATATCCTCACGTGATTATCCATAGCACTGTTAAATATTTATTTTATATTTATTTTAGTCTTTTTACTATAATATATTTCTTTTACCAAACGCAAAATCAGTTTTTGTTATCAGCAACAACTGTTTTATAAACAGTTTACCAAACATCTGTCAGTTTAAAAAAAAAAATAAAAGCGTTTTTTTTTAAACAAAGCTATGCCAAACGATGCCAATATATATCTGGAAAACTTCAGACAGCTTGATGTATATACTAAAAACTAACATGGGATGCAAAGCTTCCCCTTCTCCAGCTATTTGAACAGCAATCCACCACCACCTCCGATGGCTATCTGCATAGGAAAATTATTTCAAAGATATGTGATTTCGTAAAGAAGAAAAAAAACAGAAACTTTAAGAGTCCGAACCCAAGACCTCGGTGGATACAAATAATCACAGACCAAAAGGGACTCAACAGAACCTTAAAATAGATATAGTTCTCGGGTAATTTCATTAATCTCAAACTTCTATATCTCTCCGAGCACAATAAGACCATCATCAATTCTATCTTTAAACACTACTCTTCCGACCACATTTTCCCTCTTCTTTTTATATTCAATTACGGAGTGAGATATTTACATTTTGACGATCAATTGCCCCAGCAATTTTACCATGAAATTATTCAAACACTCATCGCCAATGTCACCAAATCCAATCTTACACTCAAATGATGAAAGTAGTCGAGCGATAAAATACTGATATTCTTAACGAATTAACAAATTACCAATGACAAAATATGATCTTTGTTAACGTTCAGAATCGGGTCAACACTAAAGAGTCGTCGACGGTTCAGCCCAGGGCCGAACCCTGAGGCTACACGTAGGTTGGGTGTCACCAAACACCTGAGATCAACGACCTCGAAAGGATGGTCAGGGGTCTATTATGATCGTCACGTGTGAGATGAAATAAACGTGAACTAGAGCAACCTAGAAGGTTTTCTTTCGGCGGACACTCTGACGCTCAACATTAGTATTGATGTAGTGTAAGCGTGTATGGAGCGAACGTCCTCTAAGGTCGGAAGTGTACTAGAGCGGATTTCATGATTTAGAGTAAGGATCCCAGAGAAGATGGGCATGATCAGGTTATGAATGGCTTACAGATTGTGAAGCAAGGCCTTGCCGATCTAATTAAGTGGAGCCTGTGCTATTGTCGACGAGACCCGCAGAGCCATCGGTGAGGCCCGCTGGGCCGTGGCGTGAAGTTGGCCGAGCGTTGGACTCATATGCTAGGAACTTCAGGTGGATCCCCCCGTGTGGGTTCGCCGGTTTGGCACGTCAGGTCTGCCAAGGCGGGTTGGGCCTCGCTGTAAGGTGTAGGAACCCCTGGGGCTTCGTGCTTGCCGTTTGCGCATCCCCTTGACGAGGCTTCCGAACTCCGCTCGAAGCCCGCGCGGCCTGTCCTCGTGGGCTTGGCTTTGCTTGAGGCTCGCGGGGTTCACTCAGACCCTGGGTGAAGCAGTCTGGTCGTCTGGGCCTCGCTGGAAGCCCGCGAAGCTTGCCTCATGCGGGCTGGGCTTCGCCTGTGGCTCTAGATGTCTACTTGGACCGCGCTTTAGTTTCGGTCGGCTTTGGGATAGGATTCTTTGTATTTTGTCTTTTTTCGGGAGTCGATTTGGACCTTATAACAGTCTTGACTAATCTTGAATCATGTCCATAGTAGCTCATAATTCCACAAACCAATAAGAACCGATAAAGAACAAAAAATTTCATATCTACGTAAACATATGCTCTAGAAAAAGATGACTATCGAAGAATGAAAAAGAGTAACGAACCTGTTGTCAATGGTGCCCACAAGAAGAGTTGTAGTCTTTATTTTGTACATTTGATGTAATAAAGTCTCATGAAGACTCTTACTTGTAATTGCTTATTCATTAATAAAGTTGAAACGTTCATTCATTCTTTCTTGTTTGTTTGAAGCTTTATGATAAAACATTAGTCTTTAGTCCATAAACAAACTTAACAACTTACGAAGAGACAAATGTAGATTTGCATGAACAAACTCTTCGTAGTTTGCTTAAAACGATATATTCGCAATCTAAGGGTCAAAGGACTATTGACCTCAGTACGATTGTTAGGAGAATCTATGATGTCTGGTTATGGGACATTGAGAGTTGGAGACTCTATAGTTCTTCTAGGTATCTTCCGAAGGTACTGAATTGACCAGTGCACTTCTAGAGACAAGATAAGAACAAACCATTTAACCTCTTATGTCTCGAAGTCACTACGTATGAATTGCATCGTGCTTACCTTAATCCTGAAATGAGACATGCCATTTCACAACTTACGTATTCTCATTTGAGAAAGTCAGAGTTCGGACTCACTATGTGATTCCGAACAGGGCCTATTGGTGAAGTACTAAGTTGTGAGAATGTCATGAGTAACTTTGTGAAGTTCTCATAGATATGGAATTCATGTACAAGATTGCTGAAATGCAATGTATGTCACCTCATGCTTTGTTCCTTGGAGTGTGAATAAATGAACTGGCCAGTGTCCAAATTGAGTCCTGACTCTTTTGGATGCTTTGTTAGCTCCTCGTCAAATACATTGTTTCTAACTTATTCACAAGCGACAAAGGAGTTGAGGAAATAACAGCTAGAAGGGTAAAATGGTAATTTTGTAAATCCCGACTAGCTGATGACATTCATGAAGGTTAAACATTGATAATATTCTGTGGATCCACTCATTACAATTAGGTTGAATTCTTGAGTAGAAAAAAAATTCATTTGAACCGAGAGATTTTCAGTGTCAACTATTTAGTGGAGTCAGTTGGCATTAAGCTAAACTTGGAAAAGGTTCGTGAACTTTTGAGTCCAAGTGTTTAGCTCAAGCTTTGTTCATTTGGATCCATGAGGTCACTGTCACGAATCACATCGAGTAGGAATAGTTAAACTGGAAGCTAAGTCAAAACAAGAACGAAAATTGTCAAAAGGGTATTTTTGTCTTTTGAGACATAGGATGAAATGAATGTCAATAAATTTTTTGACAAGGTCATTTGATGACTTAATGTCACTCGGCCAATATTAGTCTTATTGGGCCTTGTGGATTAATTTCATTTCATAAGAATTTTATTGAAAATTCTTAATGGGTCTTTCTTATGTTGTCATGAACAAATGAAGAAGCTTCTAGAAGCTCCTTCTATATGAGAAATAGGCGCCCAACATACCCATAGGAAGAGAGAATATTTTGTGCATAAATGTATCAAGATACTTGCCAAAAGAAAAAGAGGAAACAAATTTGCATATGGATGCACAAGGGAATCGGCCAAGCTAGAGAAAGGAACAAAATAGGAAACAAATCAAGGCTTCTAGAAGCCTTGTTTGGCCGAGTATCTCAAGTGGGAAATGAGGGTTATTTTGCTCATGAATATGTGATATTCTATAGAAGAGGAAACTACCTTATTGAAGGTGAGACCTCTCCTATAAATAGGAGCCTCATTCCTCACATTTCATTCATCCAAGTTTAAGAGATTTGAGAGACTCTCTCTCTAGAACTTGTGGCCGATCCTCTCTCTCTCTCTAGTCAATTTTGATTTTTGTTTTGGCACCTAGGTCCTCAATTGACCTAGAGTTTAGCTCTGCGACTTCAAGACTCGTTCTTAAGTCGTAGTGTTTAAAAGTGCCCACTCACTAATTCATTTTCTCACGAGTGACTTAGTGATAGAAACTTTCGTGGTTGCTCGAGGTACCGAGGAAAGAAAGAGAGACGTGCTGCGAGGAGAGACGAACGTTATCAACCTTCCGAAGGCTCATCAACGTTCAAGCGTCTAAAAAGGTTAGTAAACTTCTATGCTCATAATAGTTTTTATTTACATGTGTCTGCTCTTGTCTAGGTTAGTAAAAACTGGTTTTACTTATAAAAGAAAATTTTTAAAATTCCGTCGCTTACCGAAACGTTAAACTTTTTCTTAAACCCTAGATCGATTCCAACAGAACCGGGCTAGTCTTAGCAAGTTTCTATTTTTTAGTCATGTCAAGCTTGGACTTTTCGAGCGTGACGTTGCCAATGGAGCCGTACTTCCCTCCCTTCATCGTCATCCTCTCAATCATCACCGCTGCCGTCGCGAAACACCACTCTAGAAATGACACCAACTCTCCCTCCACCGGAGTACGGAAACCAAACGAAGAAGACTATGCCGAAACCCTCAGACTCGGACTTAGAGCCAAGCGAGGCCTGAGATTCTTCCTCTTCGCCGGAGCGACGACTCTCTGAACCGGACCGGGGAGCGTCGAAAATGCCTGCAACGGAATCGTCACCTTTGTATTGTGGCGACGATTTGGACAGACTAAAACACTGAGTGAGACATTTTCATTTTTTTCTCTCTTTTTATGTTTGGATTGGACTAGAGCAAAATCTTTGGAGGCTTTTGTCCAGCTCACAGTTTCTCATGTATGGCTTCGTTATTAATTATATATTTCTAAGAATGAAAGGAGAGCTTCTGGAGAGAGAAGGAAGAGAGAGGAAATGGAAACTGGTGAATTAAGGGTTTTAATGATGAAGCAGAAGAGAACGAGCGAGAGACGAGAGAAGAGAATAAGAGACTGGATTGGGAAAGAAAAAAACAAGGGTAAAAGAGTATTTGCACACTTGGCCAACCGGCAGATTTCTCAAAATTATGATTTTTGTGGAAAATGAGTTATCAAATGGTCGTAGATGTGTCAATTTCTCAAGAAAGATTGCACCTGAGAGGCCAGAGCAGCAACTGGCGTAATTAAATTGGTCAGATCAACCGAATATATATATATATATATATATATATATATATATATATATATATGGTTAGGGGTTATAATTAAGAAGAATTTGTGTCCACTACTCAATTCTCTGGTTTTTTTTTTATTTTATCCAAAGTTTCATTTTGTTAAAAAAAATAACCCATAAAGTCGAAGTAAATTAAATTAACATGTCCGAGTGTTCAAGCAAACCGGTGGGCTATTTTGATTCAATGGAGAGATAAATCGGTGACTCTTTCTATTGTTCAAGCAAGATTATTGTTAATTTAATTCACTTCGCCCTAGTGGGCTATTTCTTAATAAAATAAAAATGTTTACCATTTTTTTAAAAAGATTATGGGCTATTGTGCTAGGCCTAATTATCCTTATAATTAATGAAGAGACAACTAAGCCAGTAACTCAATAGCTTACTTTCCTTTTTAAAAAAAATAGTCCAAGTTTCATTTTGGGGAAATAAGGTCAGTAGCTCAATAATACACCATCATTTTATAAAATATGCAAAGTTTAATTTTATTAAGAAAATAGTGCATCAGGCCGAAGTTAATTAAATTAACTGAGCAGTTAGTTTAATTAATTAAACAGTCAATTTAATTAACTTCAGCCTGGTGGGCTATTTCCCTAATAAAATAAAACTTGGGCAACATCCTTAAAATGAGGTATAGGATTGACTAGCTGCAACAAATACTCATTTCATTTTATTTAAAAAAAAGTCCACCAAGCCGAAGTTAATTAAATTAATTGTTCAATTAATTTAATAAAATAACTGAACAATTACTTTACTTAATTTAGGCTTGGTGAGCTATTTCCTAATAAAATGAAAATTAGGCTAGATCCTTAAAAAAGTAGTAGAGAATTGGCTAGTTGAAAAAAATACTTAATTAATGTAACATATTCTGTTTTTAATCAAGATTAGTAGCTGTATTTTTTAGTCACTTGATTAATTTATGAATAGCATAAAAATAAAAATAAAAATTAAGAGCGGCAGAAATTGAGATTCACTAGCAATTAAATTGGACAGATCAACCAAATAAATTTATCTGTACATCGAGTCTGTGTGTAGTACTTCATGAAAAGCGGAATCAATTAGCATTATAATCAAAATGATGCTTGGAAGGATCAAGTGCCATGTACTTAAGTTTGAATAAGCAAAACCAATTCATTCGGATAATAAACAGCAGGTCAGGGAAAACTAGTGGCTCAAATTAAGTGAATCATTAATCATTGGACCATAAGAAAACGAGAAATGTTCTCCGGATTTGACACGTTTTAGAGAGATAATGCTCATTAGCCACGATATAAAGCTCTTTTCCTTCCGCCACTTTCAACTATATTAACTACCAGCTTATCATTGAAAATTAATATTTAAGTACATCATTGATTATTTTCTCTTGGAATCAGAATATTTATAAAGATAAAACTGAGGAAGATATGTGGATCTTGAAACATACAGCAAAATTCTCAGAAGTAGCCCAAACTGCTTCAGGATCAAGAAGAGCTTTTGGCATTGTTGCCACAAGGCCGCTTCAAGTGAGTTATAAAAATTATAAAATCATTCAATTATTATTATCTAGGTATACTTATGTCTTTACAATTTTCATGCATAACAAATGATAAAAAAAAAATATTTCAATCTGGATTTGTTGTTTGTTTTTCTATCTTTCTTTCTACAGGCGGAATCAAAGAAGGAAGAAGAAGAGTTGGATGCAATTCAGAAGACGAAAGAAGCTGCTGAGGCCGTTAAAAGCGGAGCAAAAGAAGTAAGAGAAACCTGTGAATTCATGAAAGAAACAGTAGAAAATACAGCCAAAACTGTAAGTACAAGATCTTTATTTACTAAATAATATTAATTTGGAAGTCTAGGTGTTACATAAAATTTGTTTATAAGGGGAGATTTGGACTTGAATATCAGTAAAATTATTTTAAAAAATCTAAAATAAACTAAATACGTAATCATGATAGATGTATTATTCGGCCTTATATATGTGTCAACAAATCCAGAATTTATTGATAGGTATGTCAACAAATTCATAATTTTGTCAACAAATTTTAAATTTATTGACATACATCTATGAGACTCATTTAACATATATATCCGAATTATACTTTTAATTAATTTTAGGAAGAAAAATAATTTTATAAATCTTTGGGTCCAATGCAACAATTTCCCCATAGGCACCGCTTCTTTTGTGGTATGTGATAACAGATTAACATTCTTTATAATAAAAAAAAAATAATAATAATAAATTAAAACATTCCTTATAATAAGTTTCCAGTCATGTTTGGGCTAAATATGGCAGTTTGGTCTGCACACGAGCGATCCAAGATCCAATTTGTATGAAGCAAATTAACACACAAACAAACGGACATAAAAGAGTTAGGTATATAGCCTGTATTATGGGCGATGAAGCAAATAACCAAAATAAATTTGACATTTGCAGCCATAGTTCACAAAGTTTTTTATTAGTAGCCATCATCGATTAATGCTAAACGTGAGATGTCTAATATACCCTTCAATTTTCAAGGGAAAACACTCGATTAAAACTAATAATTGGGCATAATATTAATTACTGAATTAATGAGAGATCTTAGTAGGATAAATATTACAATGGCCATTTAAATACAAAAGAGTTAAAATAGGAAACAGTGTGATATTCGTCTACACGTCGAGACCAAAAGTTTTGACACAGAAGACCAAAAGTTAAAGTATGAACTCGTAAGTTTGCCACATTTACACATTTATTATTTATAGATATATTTTAGCATATTCAATGTTAATTATATCTGCATTTTTAAAATTATGTATATGATATTATTTGTTTATACACAAACCAAACAAATTTTCAAACATTTTTTGCTACATAGGCACAATATTAATTGCCTATATAATAGGAAAATATGGCAACTAATAACTGATTTTAGTTGTCTTCTACGGATTTGTAACAAAGAAAAAAAAAAAAAAAAAAATAGGAAAGTACAACAATTGGCAAACCGATTGCCTTTTATCGATGATTTCCTTACGTATATTCAATCAAATGTGTAAGAGTTTCAGAATTTTTTAAAATAGAAAGTCAACTATTTTTTCAGACAAAAATAAAAATAAAAAAACTCCATAAATAAGGGGACAAAAAAGTAATTCAATTTAAAAAAAAAATACCTAAATTCATAAGATTGGCTAGTTATTTGAAATTATGTAAACTATGACTATTTCTTAATTGACATAATTTTTAGTTGTTAGTTTGTGCAAATTCTCATATTTTAATCTCTTATATTATTATTTTTTGGCCAAAATTTCTAAAAATTAAAAAATAGCTCAAACTCAAGGAAGACGCATGCGCTATATTATGGAGAGACGTAGGCATGAGTCGGGTTATTTTTATAATTGATTAATTAGGCTATAATTTTGATTGGAAGTAATCATTTGGCTAGTTGAAAAAAAAAACTAACAACAATAATATATCTCAAATTTAAAGACTCG
Organism: Urtica dioica subsp. dioica; assembly: GCF_054948205.1. Lineage (NCBI taxonomy): Eukaryota > Viridiplantae > Streptophyta > Magnoliopsida > Rosales > Urticaceae > Urtica > Urtica dioica. Next base: position 35,038,163 of record NC_142761.1, read on the forward strand.
AATAAAACAATTGAATTAGAATGTTAAAACCTTGAAATTCATGAACCAATTGCTTCAACTTCAGGCTTTAAAGATGTTTGCTTTTTTCTCCTTCGTCATCTTTAAATTTGAGTGTAAAATTGTGAATTTATTCCGAGGAAAAAAAGGAGAGAGCTAACGCTATGATTGTTGTTGACTTTCCAATTTTCTTACTTGATTACAAAAGGGAAATTAACATCAATAATACCAATCGCTTGTCTTTTACCAAAAATCAACCAAAACTCAAATATTGACACATTTAGTATCAAATCGGTCACGAACTGAGTTGATTTCGTCACACATTGGTCACGAATTGGTTGCATTTCGTGATCGATTTAGTACTAAATATGTCAATATTTGAGTTTTGATTGATTTTTGATAGTGACAAACAAATGGTATTATTGTTGTCAATTCTCTTCTTACTAATAAAAGTGTCTAAAAACATAATTACTATTATTTTGGTCAAAATTATCAAAATTGCCATTAGTTTAGGTCATTTCTCATACGCACAACAATTCTCTCACTTATAATAGGGACATTTCCTTAACTAGGACTAAATTAAGGGACATTTCCATTTTCCTATTTTTTTCAAAAATTTACCAAACTAGGACTAATAAAAAAAAAATTCGTTTTTTCGATGGGATGAGCGGGAAAATAGAAAGAAAGAGAAAAAATAAGAGATTTTATTGGGGAAGATTGTAGGTTGGTAATTAGTATGATGGTATAATAGGTAGATTTTTGTGTATCTCTCATTTGACTTTTGTTTGACCGGTCCTAGTTTGGTAAATTTTTGAAAAAAATAGGAAAATGGAATTTTGCCTTAATTTAGTCCTACTTTTGGCAATTTTCCCTATTTTTGAAAAAAAATAGGAAAATGGAATTTTGCCTTAATTTAGTCCTACTTTTGGCAATTTTCCCTAATATAATATTAAGAGAATTGATTGGGCCTTGCCGATGCATAATAATACTGAAACATTTGAGCCCTTTTTTCTTCAAAATGGTGAGGCCATAAGCAATTGCATAATGTTGCCTAAGGGATGGGCCGGCCTGCACGACCTATTACATGAAAAATTACACGAAAGTGAAAATTAATTGAGTAATCTCATTCTAAACTATTTAGATAAATATCGTTCCTTCTGTTTCTATGCTTAAAATAACTCTTTCATTTAAGAATCTTTCATCTGTTGCATTTTATCTTTGTTGTTTATCTATCTGAGAGAATATATACTAAAATTTGTACTTGTCTCTCTATTACTTTTTTTTTGGTACTTTTAAAACAATAGAAAATACCACTCAAAAAAATTTCAAACTTTCATCGTCAAATCCGAATTCCAAATATAAACCTAATGTTAAAAGTGAGTCAATTATTGTGTGAATAAATTACTTTACAGGTTACAAAAGTGACGAATGACGCAGCACAAAAAGTGACTGAAACAACAGAAGCCATCAAAGCAAAAGCAAAAGGCTCAGTCACAGGAGTTTTGGGAATTGCTCAAGTTATAAAGGACAAAGTTTCTGGCGATTAGTCGAAATATACATACATTATATTATATTGCAATATATGCTTAATATTATTGTTCAAATAGCTGTTACCTTTCGGATTTTTTTCCCCACTTTCTTCACCCATATTCCTATTGGTTTAGTAGCAATACAGTGTAAACAGACCTGTACTTTGTTATGTTGCTACAGAACATATAAATTAAAGAAACTTTCTTAAAAGACTAGTACTAAACGGACATAAGTAACTCTCGATTTACTTGTGCCATAAAATTATCTTTGTTTATAGTATAGATTGATCAAACTAGAATTATTATGGCGCGTCACTTCCATAATACCTTTGCTTTAATAGCAAACATTATACTGCATTCATTTATTTAATAATTTTTTATTTTTAAAAAATTATTTAATAATTTTGGCGAAGATTGTGTTTTTTTTCGTATGCAACTTCGCTAATATATTGCTGGAGTGAGTGAGAATGATCTCAGCAGGAATCTTACTTAATTTGTTAAAAAAAAAAAAAAATACACATACGCACACACAAAAATTAAATTATTAGCTCAACGTACGGCATTTAATTTCTAACGGAATATGTACAACAAACCCAGGGAATTGTATGTACTTTTTAGAAACTGAAAAGACAAAAAAAAAAGTTCTAAAGCAAGGCCTTTATTTCTGGTCATAAAAAAAGCCTGTGCCTCTCAGAAGAAAAAGATCTCATAAAGTGCAAAAAATAGGAATATCTCAAAACCGTAATTGTCAACCAGCGAAACTTGAAACATGGAAACAAACAAAGACCCCACCAGCACAAGCCCAGAAAACCAGAAACATAACATGCAAAAAGAAAAATAAAATAATTAAAGCAACTTTATTTGCTAGAAATAGAAAAGGGAGAATCAATGTGGAAACGAAAAAAATCACTCCAATTCAAACAAAATTATAAAAACTATCCATCATATTTTTTATTTATTTTTTACAATCTTTTATTTATTTATATTTATATGATAAATAATTAAATAGTTAATTGTTAAAATCGAATGTTGATAGAGCATGAAAATTCATTAATAATATTTTTATTAAAATAAATTTTGGGAGTTTATTGACGGAGAATTATAAGAATGTGGTATATTGGGAGAATTATAGGAATCTGAAATTACTTAAGGTGATGTTAGATAGTTGTTCAACTAGGTTGTTATGACTATTTGTTGAACAACTGATTGATTTTATCCAGATTACTAAGAATAGTGATCAATCAAACATATAAACGAAAGTAATAAGAGACACACGAGATTGGTCACCTAGTTCGATGAAAACTACCTACTCAGGAGAACTGATACATCTGAGTGAAAAGCATTAATCCACTAACAAACGTCAAAGGTACATGAAGTTTGACTAAGCTTTCATTTGCAAACACATTCGTCTTTGACTCCTTATGGATTCTTTGCAACCTAAGCTCCTCTTAGGTTTGAGACTCCCTATCATTTTCAGTCAATCTTCTCCCGAAAATTCTTAGCACGCCAAGATGCAAAACACACGTCCTCACACTTTAGTACGACGGTACACAAGCTATGAGTTGCTCTGAGTTTTTTTTGTCGATGAAGATCTCCAGAATAGAGAAAACAAATTCGAAGATCTGGCTACGTGATTTTTCAAACAGTAGAGGAACAACCCAACCACGCAATCCCTCGATGGGTTTTATATGGCTAGGTTCATATACATTCCTGAAGTCTAATAAGTAAGATTACCAAATCTGATCTTATTCATCCAAGAAAATCGAAACTAAAACAACGTGATTTAATTGACTTATTTCGCGTATTATGAAAAGACGCAAGTACCCTTCTGCTAAATTGTTTGAACAACTTCTTGATACTCTGACTTGAACAACTATGTTACAGTTTGTTTTGCCAAACATAACCATGCCACAAAAGATCTAACAGAATCCATAGTGGATAATAGAAAAATTTGAGAAAATTACTTTGATTTTGGTTTGGAGATTATGAATAGCTTATTGAGGAAAAAAAATTAAATTCCTATAAAATTAGGAATATAAAAAAAATTAGAAATAAGGTAAAATTGTTGAGAACATGGAATATTTAAATGTAATTATTATATATAAGTAAATTAATAACAACTTTTTAAATTGGAATTGAGAATATGATAAAACTGATAGTTCAATAGTAGATAAAATTAATTTTACAACTACATATAGTTATTGATAGTGTGTAGTTGAATGGTAAAATATTACTATTAAATTGTATAATTTATTTAGTTATTTTTATTAATTTTTTTTAAGATGTGGGCACCGGTGCCAGAGCAAAGGCACTGACACCAAATTATATTGGCTTCTCACGTTGCCAACAACGCTGATAGCAACTTCAGATGCCAAAACTCTTTCTATGTCAGCTAGAACACTTCAACGTTGATGTTGCTCTAATGGCACACATTTTTGTTACAATTAATTGAGTAACTAAGTCATTAAAATTTGAAGATTTGCTAAATAACCAACTGTTTGTAAATTTTAAGTAAATAGTCACTATAGTGATGTGGCATTGTTTCGACGTTTTTAGCATTCCATTTATACTCTTGATTATTTATAAGTATTAATGAATATTTACAGCTATTAGTATATTTTTGGATTTGTTAATAAAATCTCGTGGCTATTTACTTAAAATTTATCAAAGATTAACCATATGGCAAAATTTTAGTTTTCATATGATTATAATTTTCCCCGCATATAGCATTATTGATTTTCGTGTCTCTATATATTTTGTATGTTCTATCAAAATAGTCGATTAAAACTAATATATTAATAAAATTGACCAATTTTTTTTAAAACAAATTAGTAAAACAGTACAAAGATTTATATTAAAAAAATGTGCAAGTAGCATGAAAAAATTAAACCTTGTAAAAAAAATGATTATAGAGGTGATTTTTAAATTATAGCCCAACTATCTATTTATTTAAAGAAATAGCCCATATTTTTCATACTTCCAAAATTGCCTTTTGTTTCATAAAACTTCGTTCTTATTTGTATGTTAATTCCAGATTTTTTTTCCAGTTATTCATCATCGGATTTGAATCATGGAATCGTTCGCCAAATCGGAGACATGTATTTTGTTTTTTTGAATGGTAAATAATATTTACTATCGAATGGCCGGATGTAAATATTATTAACATTAAAATTATCCTGCGATTTGCAACCAGGATATTCGACTACTCATTTGGAATAGATGTTTAGGATCGTCGATTTCGTAGATGTTCTTTAATTGTTCTTATATTATATATTCGTCTAGGTTAGTCATTTAATCCTTCTTAGTTTATGTTTGTCTAGTGTAGGTGTTTAGGTTATTTAGTTTCTTAAAACTTCGTTCTTATTTGTTTGTTAATTCCAAATTTTTTCCAGTTATTCATCATCGGATTTGAATCATGGAATCGTTCGCCAAATCGGAGACATGTATTTTGTTTTTTCGAATGGTAAATAATATTTACTATCGAATGGCCGGATGTAAATATTATTAACATTAAAATTATCCTGCGATTTGCAACCAGGATATTCGACTACTCATTTGGAATAGATGTTTAAGATCGTCGATTTCGTAGATGTTCTTTAATTATTCTTATATTATATGTTCGTCTAGGTTAGTCATTTAATCCTTCTTAGTTTATGTTTGTCTAGTGTAGGTGTTTAGGTTATTTAGTTTCTTAAAACTTCGTTCTTATTTGTTTGTTAATTCCAAATTTTTTCCAGTTATTCATCGTCAGATTTGAATCATGGAATCGTTCGCCAAATCGGAGACAAGTATTTTGCTTTTTCGAATGGTAAATAATATTTACTATCAAATGGCCCGAATGTAAATATTATTTACCATTAAAGTTTCAGAGTTTCAGTTATGGTGTTCTATGGGTTAATCGAATTGGAAATATTATTTACCACAATTTATAGTTAATCTTACATAGGATTGAGCGGAGATGCGGGTAGGGTTTCGATTATGGTGTTCTATGAGATAATCGACTTGGAAATAATATTTACTTACCATTTTTTTCCAAGTTTGAGAACGGAGATGCTTCGTCGGCTTCGGATGTGGCGAAATCAGAAAATTGGTGGCGGAAAAGGAGGTCGGACACAATATCGGAGGATTGAAGGATTCGAAATCGACGGAGAGTTCGAAGGCAGTATCGGAGGATTGAAGGATTTGGAGTCGGATGCGAAAATTTTGGTGTGTATTTGATGAGGGGTAAGATAGGAATATAATATTGTTTGGTAGTGGATTGGGCTAGTTACCTAATTTAAGTAATAGTTGGGCTAGAATTTTAAAAAAGGTGACCAATTTGGGCTAGATATCTAACCGGCCCTTACTTTTATAGAGGGATCAATCTTTTAACAGTGTTAAAAATTATGATTATTTTGTTAATTAATTAGTTTCAAATAGTTGTATTATTTTAAACTAGCCAACTAAAGACCATGGGCCACATGGCCCTTAAATTTTATAAATTATAATTTGTACTACAATTTTTATTTATTTTTATATTTTCAGCTCAAAATTATATAAATTTTACATATATGCCCCTTTTTTGTAACTGATCTTCATACTTTTCACCCTACGTGCAATTTCAGCTTTTGTTATTATAGAAAATAAAAGGTAATAATAAAGTTGTTCGAATTTTGAATATCCGAAGTTATTTTTAAATAAATTTAATTTTTATGACATTTCGAGGTTGAAAAGTGAGATTTTTAAAAGAGATTTGTAATTAACTAGGCCACTTTAAACATGTGATTTTAGATCCAAATTTCATAGTTCCATTTTGGCTATTTCGCTACAGTGCCCTTTTTAAAAATTAGGTCACGGGATAGTCTTCTTCTTTTTTCTTTTTTTTTTTTTGCTGGACAAAAAATATTGGCATCGTTTGGCATAGCTTTGTTTTAAAAAAAACGCTTTCAGATTCAGTTTTTGGAAAAAAACTGTTTTTTTTTTTAAACTGACAGGTGTTTGGTAAGCTGTTTGTAAAACAGTTGTTGCTGGTAACAAAAGCTGATTTTGCATTTGGTAAAATAAATATATTATAGTAAAAAGACTAAAATAGACATAAAATAAATATTTAACAATGCTATGGATAATCACGTGAGGATATTAAAGTAATTTTATATCAAATACAAAAACGTTTTTTCTAAAAGCTAAGGTTCGTAGCTTTTGTGACTCATGTACAATTTTTAAAATCGTTTTTGAAATATTTTGTAAAAACTGTTATAGCAAACAGTAAGATTGCAGTTTGGTTTTTGCTAACAGCAAAAACAGACTTAAAAAAGCTGTGTCAAACACGCCCATTGATTCAACTTGCTAGCAGAGCAATTGTTTACCTATTAGTTAATAAAGAAATTGTGGCAATTTGGTATTTCAACGTCTCTTTTTAAGATTATAGCTCAAATTTCATTTTATTAAAAAAAATAGCTTAGCATTCTTCGGTAAATTAAAAAATCTATAGAATAAATTATTTTTACTCTTTAGTTAATCTAATTCATTGCGTGCGCTATTTTTTTTAAGAGTTTATAATCAACTACATCACTTCAAACGTGGAAAATTTATTGTAATCAAAGTTTAAAAAATATTAAACAAATAGCCAATAGACTGACGTGGCACATGATTTATACCATTATTGTCCTTATTAATTAGTTAGCTAGAATTTATTTTTGAAATAAAAAAAAAAACTGAATTTATTGTTCAAAATCTCTAATTATTAGGATCACAGTTATCTCTCTCTCTTTTCACATTTACTCCATCTCTCTCTCTCTCTCTCTCTCTCTCTCTCTCTCTATATATATATATATATATATGTATATATATATCCTTTACCCTCACAATTTTAGTCATGGATAGAGGTTAAAACATTAAAATCGCAATTAATAATCGATAATAACTGTTAATAAGTTTCAATTTCACTTAATAGTCGATAATAACTGTTAATAGGTTTCTAGAGAGAGAGAGAGAGAGAGAGAGAGAGAGAGAGAGAGAGAGAGAGAGAGAGTATTTAAGTATAGATAGCTAGAGCCACATTTTTTTTTAATAAAATGAAACTTGGACTATTTATTAAAAGAATGATAGGCTATTGGACTATTAGTCTAATTTCCCATTAATTAATGTGTTCATTAGATATACAACATTATTTACATTTTTTTTTGTTTGTCATTTAGCCAACTTTTAATAAGTTTTTGATAAATAGACATGACCAAATATTTACACACGTAAATTGACTGAAATACACTACCAAAATTTTTTGCTAAAAAATTTCTCAATATTAAAATTAAATATATTCTTTTTTTTTTCTGAGCATTAATTAGTGATCACTACTTACGTTGATTATTCAGTTAGTACTTTTTTTGGGTTGTTTGATTTTTCAAGTAACTTTTTTAAACGGTAATTGTAACATTTTGGGACAATTTGACGATTATTATATATTTAATACTATTTACAGTTTTGATGTTTTTTTCTCTTGCAAATTAACAACTATTCATAACTAATAATGTGTATTTTATGAACATTTTTACAGCCAATGTTTTAAACGTAGGTTTTTCCCATAATATCAAACTCAACTTACTAACATGCACATTGTTAATATAAGAATTGATATTTAATACATTATTTTTTATTATTAATAGATAAAAAAAAAGTACATCATTTTTTATAGGGTAATTTAGCAAAATAGCCAATTTAAACGTTGAGAATTGCTAAATAGCCAAGGTTTTGTAAATAGTAGGTAAATAGCCATTTTTATATATTTACAAACGTAAATATCAAGTAAATAGCCATTGCCATATTAAGTCTCGTCATCATTTATGGCTATTTACTTAATATTTACCAAACCTTGGCTATTTAGCAATATTAAACGTTTAAGTTGGCTATTTTTCTAATTTTTTGTTTTTTATACATGTTGTAGCTATTATTTACAACTATTTACCCATATTAACTTGAATCAGGTTAAGAAGACATGTAAAGGCTCTCACTCTCCGTCGTGGATAACCTGTTCCACGACGATGGCCATCCGCGTCGTGATTCGCTCCACGCTGTGTTGAAATACATCAATCGATCAAACCCAAAAAACAAAGACGAAGTAAAATAATAAAACAATAATCGTTTGCGATGTCTTTTACTACGCCAGCTCCTACTGGTCAATCCAGATCTTGACTTCCTCATCAATGAGGCTGGAATCTTGTTCCCGGAGATTCGTCGATCCCTCATCGGGTGCCCCATCTCTTCCTCCTTGGCGTGGGGCAAAGTTCTACGAGTCTAAAAAAATGCAGATGTGTGTGTGTGTGTGTCTGTGTGTGTGTGTGAGAGAGAGAGAGAGAGAGAGAGAGAGAGAGAATATTCCTTATATAATTAGTGAGTTTTGTACAAGTCTCAGACCGAATTAAACGAGAGAAGAAACCGAGTGGAAAATTAATTTCATATACTAAAAAAAATATTTGTACAAAGTAATGGATTATATGCATACGAAGAAGAATAAGAAGTTTTCAGTTTACATAATCAATCATGATTATATTGCTCACTAGAAGGATTAAACGCAAACGATCAAATATATACTTCTACACTTGGATGAATAAATAAAAGGGCGGGCTAAAAGAATAGCCCAAGTAGCCTAGCTCTGTTAAAATTATAGCAAATCTATTGATTTATTTAAACAAATAGCCAGTCTAAACAAATATTATTTCATTATTCCTACTGTACCCGTGCTTAATAGAATATCAAACAATTCTCATTTCCGCCCAAACAAAAAAAAATATCGTCAGACGAATCGCCGTGAGAGATGAGCCGCCTCGAAAATGGCGTCGGCGACGATTACTTCCTCATGGCCCCGATCTTTTTCACGGATCTCGTCCTTCGGCGGCGGGGTAGGATCGTGATTGCCGATCTATAGTGGATGGGTCCGATCACAGCGGAGATAGGAGAAAAGCCGTGGTGGACGCGGGGATCGAAGAAGGTCCGCATGTGGTCAGAGCTCGTGGTCGATCAACGGTGAAAGTTGTTTATTCGACGGTTCAATCGAATTGGTCATCAAAGCAATAATGTCACAAAGGCAAGGTTCCGGATTGCGTGGAGAATCAATGGTGATTCGACGATTCAATCGAATTGGTCGTCAGAGCAATAATGTCACGGAGGCGAGGTTCTGGATTGCGTGGAGAGGGTGATTTATCAATTGCGCCGATTCGGAAGGCTCCGAGAAAAAGGCACTTGATCAGAGAGCGAGTGGTGTACGGCGTCGACGTTAGACTCTCTGACGAAGCTCAGCCTACGTTAATTGGATTAACGGCAATGGTTAATTGTATTAACGGCAACAATTAATTGGATTAACTATGACAGTTAATCGGATTAACTATCAAAGTTAATACACATAACTGGACTTGCGACCTTTGAACGACTGGATCAGCGCAATCGCGGGACTCACCGATGTTCAAGATCGTTTTCGAAAGAGATTCGTCATAATTAATCAGATTAACTGTTACCAAACTGGACTTCGACGCCTCATTTTACGAGCTCTTCTCTCTTGTGCACATTCGCTCTCCTCTTGACGATCCAGTTTCTCTCCTCCGATCACGGCTCTTTCATCTTTGCCGAAATTTTCACTGCCGGCGAGCCAAACACAATCCACCGCACTGCGCCTTCGGATCTCCCGTTGGTGTCGCGATCTTCCTCGTCATGCTTCTCTTTCTCCTCTACAATCAGATCTCACTCTTTGGCGGTTACGATGATTCGGATGACTGATTTGGCGATTTCGGTTCATTTTCCGGTGGGTTAGATTCCGGTGCCTTGAGTCCTTCAATTTGCTCAATGGAAAATGGATTCTCTCATAAGTTTCTCCTTGTCTTTTTATCTAATGTCTCTCTATTTTGGTTAGAGAGAGAGAGAGAGAGAGAGAGAGAGAGAGAGAGAGAGAGAGAGAGAGAGAGAAATGATCGAGGAGTGGGTTAGGGTTGGAGATGAAAATAGGAAGGGTAATTTTGGAACCTAATTAATGTGGGCCATTCTCTTAAAAAAAATATGATAGATTGGCTATTATTTTAATTGCTCTTATTTAAAGCGGCTACGTAGTTACAAATCTCTAAATAAAAATAGAGACAATGTAGAGTGTAGTTAAGTAACCTTCTAGCCAGTTGAGAAAAGCTTTCCCATAACCCATCGACGATCATAGTAGGGGGGGGGGGGGGGGGGGGGGGGGGGGGGGGAGTATATGCTAGTAAATAACCAATTTCAATGGCTATTTAAAATTCAAAATTAAAATTGCCTAAACCATCGGTCAACACGTACAAAACAATAAGGGCAATACTGAAAAGCCCAAATCATCCACAAGATGTCACATTATCGAATTAACTATTTACTAAAAATTTACAACGTTGGCTATTTAGAAATTATTCTATTTTTGATGGCTTAGTTTGCTAATTACTCTAATTACTCTATTTTGCTCTAGAAATTACTCTAATTATTAGTTAATTTATTGGGGTGAAAAAATCATTTTCTCGTACATTCATAGCAGGAAAAAAAAGTCAAGAGTAATAGAGGATCCACTACGTGACATGATTTAAGGATAAAATCATCTCTACTTGATTTCAGTCGCGACTCTTTCACCAACGTTATATATGATCTTGTTTTCCAAAAAATTATTTAAAAAAATGATATTTTATTTTTTAACCACAATTCTTTTCAAAGAGCTAGATTTTAATGCAACTGTTTGCAAAAAATAAATAAATAATAATAATAAAAATATTGTTATGAAAACCATGAGAATAACTTAAATCGAAAACTCTTTAAACACTTATAAGGTATGAATTTTAGAAGAGAGAATAGAGAAGTATGTAGAGTAAATTGTAGAGAGAAGATAAAAGAGTGAATTGTAGAAATTGGGATGAATTTTCCCTTCATCATACTCATTGTATTTATAGTAAAAATTTGTGTACATTAGTCAATAAGTTAGGTGTAGGGTAACTAATTATTTATCCCATATTTTTTACTTTTGAGAATACCAATTATTTACAACACTCCCACTTTGGGATGCTCATTGGTACATTTACGTGTTCATTCTGTCTCGTTAAAAACCTTACTAGGAAAAACCCAGTGGGATAAAAACCTCAGTAAGGAAAGAAAAGAGTACAGTTATGCAAAACTCCCCCTGATGCAGACATAAGTGTGTTCTTTCTATAAATCTTACAATTTACGCATTCCAATGTCATGAACATGTTTTCTGAAAGTTCAAGTGGGGAGCGCCTTTGTAAGGAGATCAGATGAGTTATGACAAGAACACATATACTAGATGCTGACATTATCTTCATAAAGTGTGATGGGGTCCTCGATTGTTGGAAGACCACTGGTGGCTCTGATATGTTGCGTCATTGATCTCAGCCATACACATTCACGACTTGCTTCATGTAGTGCTATAATCTCCGCATGATTTGATGAATGCCAAGAAATCGCAGTCCTTCCATACGTAAACACATATCCAGTATGAGATCTCCCTTAGTGTGGATCTGATAAGTAACCTGCATCTGCATAACCAATCAAAACTGGTTTTGTCTTGTTAGGTAAAATAATCCTAAATCAATCGTTCCTTGAAGATAACGAAGCACATGTTTGACCCTACACTACTACAAATAAGCCTTTATGGTGCGGAAGAGCATTAGGTGCGACAAGTCACACCTAAAAGTCGCACCTACATGGGCATCAGATGCGACTTGTCGCACCCAAAGGGCTCCAGAAAAGAAAAAAATTTCGCTGATTTTAAGTGGTATTGGGTGCGATTAGTCGCACCCAATAGTTTTAAAAATTTTCAGGTGCAACTAGTCGCACCTGAAAGTCTAAAAAAAATTAGGCGCTCAACTTCTCCCCCTCATTTTTTTCATTTGTCTGACGTGGAATTAATTTTTAGATTTTTTTTTACTTTCAGGTGCGACTAGTCGCACCGATTAGTTTTTTAGGTGCGACTAGTCGCACCTATTTGAGTATCAGGTGCGACTTGTCGCACCTGATTATTAGGGTTAGTTTATAAACTCAGATTCGTCTTCTTCATCTTCTTCACTTCTTCACAGCCTCTCTCTCTCAAACTCCGACTCTCCCTCCCTCTCTCCCTCCCTCTGCGAGCCACCACCATATATCTCACTCCCTCTCTCTTTTCGAGCCACTACCATCTCCCTCCCTCTCTCTTCTCCGAGCCACCACCATCTCCTCCCTCTCTCTTCTTTGAGCCACCACCTGGAGTTTTTCGAGCCTTCTCCGATGTCCAAGTCCGCGCGCCGCTCCTCCTCAGACCGGTCTTCTCCTCCTCCGTCGGTCCTTTCCTCTGGAGCCGCTCCTCCGCGCTGGTCCTCTCCTCCGCGCCGGTCCTCCGTGCCGGTCCTCCGCGCCAATCCTCCGCAGCCGCTCCTCCGCGCCGGTCCTCTCCTCCGCCTTCGCTCCTCCACGCCGCTCCTCTCCTCCGCCTAAGGTTATTTTTTTTTTGTATATATATATATTAATAATTAGTATTATATATATATATGAAGAAAAAAAAAACTTTAAATGGTTTAGTATGTTTTAATTAGTAATTTAGTATGTTTTAATTAGCATATATAATTAGGATTAATAATTATTAATTAGTTTTAATTAGTAATTTAGTATGTTTAGTTTCAAATTCTATATGTGTTTAGTATGTTTAGTAGTTTAGTATTTAGGTTTCAAATCAAATAAATTGTTAGTATGTTTAGTTTGATTTTGATTGTTAACATGTATTAATTAATGTAATTATAGTTGTTAATATATTTAGTATTTATAATTAGTTTAGTAACATGTATTAATTAATGTAATTATAATTGTTAATATATATAGTGTTTATAATTAGTTTAGTAATATGCTTAGGTTAATGTTTAGTTGAAATTAATTGTAATTGTAAAAGTTTAGATTAAATATTATTTTGAAATTGAAATTGTAATGGAAATCAAATTGGTTAATAAGTTGTTAGTTTAGTTAACTAATTAATTTGTAGTTTAATTGTTAACACTTTGTACTTAATAATGAAATTGGTTATGTAACTAATTTCTAATTTTAAATGTTAGTTTAATTAAGATTGAAATTGGTTAATTGTTTAAACTATTCTATTAGATTAGTTGTTTATGATATTGTAATTAATTAATTACTGAGTGATTGTTTTATAGTTTTCATTGATAAAATGTTGTGACAGAGCCACAGAGGCTCGGTTTAGGACTTAGTTAATTAATATGATAGTTTCTGGATGGATTTTAAATGTTTTTAAAGTAGTTTGCATGTTTTTGGTTTAACAATATTATAGGGGAAACTCTGCCAAAATTTCGGTAGAGTTTTGAACCAATTAGAATCGAAATCCACTAGAAACAGTCCATTTTCAAAAACAATCCATTTTCCAGGATTGTTTCCAGGATTTTGAGGCGCTTTAGTATCTTTCCCACAATTTCTACAATCCATTTTAAAAAAATAAGATACCTTTCACAGTCTCTCTTATAGGATGTCGACTGGAGCAGGTGGAGGCGAGGATCCACCACAGACGACGGGATCCTCCGGATCGAAGAACACACGTGGACCAACGAAGGGTCTCGTGTCAGCGAGAGCAGGGGTAGGGACTCCTGGTGCGAATGTAGTTCGCTACGATCGGCGACACATGATGTTCTACCAGGACATCAGGGAGCTAAATCCCATGATCGGCACCTTCTCGAACCGTCTTGGAAACTTGATCAAGGCGACGTTTCAAGCACACGCAAACGACTGGAATGAAGTCGAGCCTCAGCATGTGACGGCCGTTATGGCCGCAATCCATAACGAGTACCATTTTGTGTACGAGGATCCTGCAAGTTGCGAGAGAGTGCCAGCTGATTGCATTCGCAACGAGATAGAGTCTACTATCATTCGCGAAATGAAGCGGTTGCGACGCAATCAAAAGTCAAAGTTATCATCTAGATTTTTCAACAAGTTTTGCGGGAAAATAGAGCTCGACAGAGAAGAAACACCAAATGGCTATACGCACGAGGCTTGGTTGAAGGCAATAGAGGTGTTCAACACACCGGCCCATAAGGTATGAGTTGAACATGGTTTTTTTTCTCATCGAATCGAATTAAATGAATTTATGTCTCGCAGGCAAAGGCTGACCGCAACAGACAAAATGCGAAGAAGAAACAGACAAAGGTCGATACCTTTTTTCGCTCATCGACAGAAGGGCGTAAGTTGCTTAATTTTTATTAGCATTAGACACATTAGTCTTATTTTGATGATTAAAACTTGCAGAGGAAGGAGGATGGGATATTGCCCTCCGCATTAGCGACGTGGGAGAAAAACCATCAAGATATTAATGGCAACTGGACAACGCCCTTCGCGAATCAACAATTTGTAAGTTACTTTATTTAATTACTTAATAATAATTATATAATAATTTTTTTTGGTTTTTTTGTAAAGGCGCGAATCAACGCCCAAGTGGCAGATATTTTGCGACAAGCGGAGGAGAAAGGCGAAGAGGTGAGCCTCGAAGGCGCAGAGGAGTATGCGATGCATGACGTTCTCGGGCCACGCCGTGATTGGGATGCCGGGATAGGACCCACGACCCCAGTTGGGGCTTTGAGTGTGGCTCGAGCTCAAGACGGAAGCTCGTCTGGTTCGTCATCTTAGTCACGTGTCGATCCAGTACTGTATACCGAGTTGCAAGCTCAGTTGGCAGCACAACAAGCTCAAATGGCGGCACAACAAATCCAGATGGAAGAGATGCAGCGACAGCTGCTCTCGTTTACACAGATGCATACTCAGGCTTCCCCCACAAGCCCACATCCTCAGCCTACGCCGACATCAGCGGCAATGGCTGATAATTTGACGCCAGGTTCTACAGAGTTTCATCGAGATCGACCTAGCGGTAGTGGTAGTGGCTGAGGAGGAAGCAGCAGTGGCCAAATGCAAGTTGCAGAGGGGAATATTTATGATATGCACTTGGTCGGATGTGAATTAATGCAGCAGCATGCAATATTGCATGACCCCATATTGAAGCAGGGAGCTTTGTTCTCATTATCAATGGTCTAGCAATAAGCTAGAGGCGCTTGATTAGCGATTAAGTTAGACCATTTTGTGTATGTACATGAGCAACATGATGCTCAACATCAATCCCAACTGACATACAATAATCATCGAATGTTTGGGATGTAAATTCATCGGCATTATCGAGTATGATTTTCTTAATTATATGATCAATTGAGCTCGTGATTTGATTATTTGAGCAAGTAATTTTGCAAATGCCATATTGCGAGTTGATAACATTCAAACATGCGACCATTTGCTAGAGGCATCTATCAGTACCATGAAGTATCGAAATGGACCAGATGGTGGGTGAATAGGCCCACATATGTCACCTTGAATACATTCAAGGATTGTAGGTGATTCTGTTTCAAATTTTCCTGGTGAAGGTCTTATGATAAGCTTTCTTAGAGAGCAAGCTTTACATGGGAAAGTATTACTTTGAGGGATCTTCTGGCCCTTCAATGGATGCCCATGCGTATTTTCAATAATTTTTCGCATCATAATAGAACCAGGATGACCCAAACGATTATGCCATGTCGTTAAAATTGACCGAATTTGATTCTATCGCATTTATATACGTGTAGTGCAATCCACTAGGGAGCATAGGTAGGTTTTCTAAAATTTGTCTCTTTCCAAATTTAGATGTCGTAAGGCACATATATTTCATGCTACCTTCAGTTATAGATTGAGTACTAAATCCATGAGAATATACATCATTAAAACTCAACAAGTTTCGTTTGGATCTCGGTGAAAATAAGGCATTATTTAGAGTGAATTCTGTTCCATTCGGCAGTGTGAAATTTGCCTTACTAATACCTTCAATTAGATCTACGGGAACTCATATTGTATTCATAAAAGTTTTCGTTGGTTTTATCATTGAGAAAAACTTTTTATCATTCAAAATAGTATATGTTGTTCCACTATCCGGTATGCAAATTTCTCCAGTACCAACCATTTGGTTCGACTCACAATTAGCTTTTTCCATATGATAACTTCAAATTAAAAAAAAATAAAGTTACAGTGTATGAATTATCTCACATTCTCTTTTATGTCCGTCATTATCTCACTTCATTTCGATTGGTGTTATAATACTAATTTGTTACATAGTCTTGAAAAAAGAAAATATATATAATACACATTTATACATATTTAAATAGTCAGGTAAAACATTGGACCAATTTGTTTCATTGCCAGAAAAACATACATGCATCATTAATCTATATCACTAAAGTTTTCTGCGAAAGCAGCAGAACCAACAATAGTGTGCGCAAGATCACCATCAAAGTCGGAAGTATCAAGACGAGTTGAGTCATCTAAAGGTTCTTGGTCAATAAAGTTGACCTCCCTTTCTTTCTCCTTCAAGGATGCTTTATATAGATTGCACAAATGCTGAGGAACACAGCAAAGTCTAGACCAGTGCCCTTTTGTGCCACATCTATGACAAACATCTTCACTACCCTTGAAAGAACTTGGGTATTTTCCCTTTTTGTGGGGATAATCATGATTTTTTTCATCTTGCTGCTTCTTATGATAATCTTTCGTGGTATCGTAAGGATGGTTATGATTATAGCCACGACCTTGTCCGTATCCACGTCCGCGACCGTGACCACGACCACGACCTCGACCTCGTCCTCGTCCCAGAATATAGTTCTGTTGTTCAGGTTCTTCGGAGTTAACGACATTTACTTCAGGTAATGCCTTTGAACCTGTCGGACGGGATTGGTGATTCTTTATTAGCAATTTATTATTTTCTCTGCGATTAGAAGACAAGTGATTAGTTCAGAATATTTTGTAAATCCTTGAACACGATATTGTTGTTGCAAGATTACGGTGGAATTTCTATGGTAAAAATATAGACATCAATCATAACAATAAATATGGCAATAAAGACTAGTATTAAGCGAAACATTTTGAGTTTGAACCGAAAAAAAAATAGTAGGAAATGAGAAAAATATATATGAGGTAGAAGAAAATTTGAGAGTTTTGTGTGGTTAAAAATGAGTTGAATAAATATGTATTTATAAGGTAAAATATAGCCGTTTATAGCCGTTATATTACCGTTGGGTATTTGTTATGCCGTTTTTTGGATTAACACTTACGGACACGTGACGTAAGCGGACTTGGCCACGTGTCTTCGAACCTGTGAGGTTAGTTATGGGATATTCTTCTTATCAAGTGAAGAACTTGAGAATTGATTTCTCAAGATCTTGGACACTCTTGTAGAGGGAATATAATTTGGCTTGGAGCCTTGGGTTTAGAGAGAGAGTAAGCTTCTCTTCTCCCACTCTAGAGAGAATGGAAGTAGATTGTTCCTCTATTTTGTGTGAAAAAGAATGTATGAAGTGGCTTTGATCCTCTTCGTTCTTGATTTCGGTCTCAAAGGTGTTTTTAGAGAGAGAAATAGCTGAGTAGAGAATTTGGTATAATCTAGTTCGAGAGAGAAAAAGCCAGCCCTTGATAAGTGTTTGTCTCGGGTATTTATAGTGAGCTGGTGAGAGTTATGGCAGAAGTACGACAGGAGTAAAGGGGTACGGGTGAGGCCCACTTTTACGAAATGGAAATAGAGGTTCAGGCGAGGCCTCTTTTACGAGATGGGATTGGGCGAGGCCTCTTTTACGAGATGGGATCGGGGGGTCGGGCGAGGCCTCTTTTACGAAATGGAAATGGAGGTTCGGGCGAGTCCTCTTTTACGAAATGGAAATAGAGGTTCGGGCGAGTCCTCTTTTACGAAATGGAAATAGAGGTTCGGGCGAGCGCTCTTTTACGAAATGGAATTAGAGGTTCGGACGAGTCCTCTTTTACAAAATGGAAATAGAGGTTCGGGCGAGTCCTCTTTTACGAAATGAGAAATGGGGGTCCGGCGAGGCCCCCTTTGCGAAATGGGAAATGGGGTCGGGCGAGGCCCCCTTTGCGAAATGGGAAATGGAGTCGGGCGAGGCCCCCTTTGCGAAATGATGATGGGGGGTCGATCCAGCCTGGATACTTCGGGGTCGGTCCGGCCTAGGTGTTTCGAGATCGCTCCGGCCTGGGTACTTCGAGATCGATTCAGCGTGAACGCTTCGGGGGCGATCCGGCTTGGATGTTTCGAGATTGCTCCGGCTTGGGTACTTCGAGACCGATCTAGCCCGGATGCTTCGAGATCGATCCGGCCTGGGTACTTCGAGATTGACCAAGCCTGGGTACTTCGACATCGATCCAGCCTGGTAGCTTCGGGATCAACCCAGCCTGGTAGATTCGGTATCGACCCAGCCTGGTAGATTCGGGATCGACCCAGCCTGGGTACTTCGAGATTGGTCCAACCTGGATACTTTGGGATCGACCCAGCTTGGATACTTCGAGATTGGTCCAACCTGGATACTTCATGATCGACTCAACTTGGGTATTTCGAGATCGACCCAGCCTGGGTACTTCGAGATTGGCCCAGCCTGGGTACTTCGACATCGATCCCGCTGTTGGAATCGATCTAGGGTTTGAGAAAATAATTAACGCTTCGGTAAGCGGCGGAATTTTAAAAATTTTCTTTTACAAGTAAAACAGTTTTTACTAACCTAGACAAGTGCAAGTACATGTAATTAAAAACCAATATGAGCTAGAAGTTTACTAACCTTTCTTGAAGCTTGAACTTTGAAGAAGCTTTTGGAAAGTTTGCAACGCTCGTCTCCCCTCGCAGCACGTCTCTCTTTCTTTCCTCGGCACCTCGAGCAACCACGAAAGTTTCTATCACTAAATCACTCGAAAAGAAGGAATCAGTGAGTGGGCACTTTTAAACACTACGACTTAAGAACGAGTCTCGAAGTCGCAGAGCTAAACACTAGGTCGAGTGAGGACCTAGGTGCCAAGACAAGAAAAAATCGAAAATAAACTAGAGAGAGAGAGAGGATTTTCGGCCAAGTTCTAGAGAGAGAGTCTCTCAATCTCTTAAACTTAGGATGAATGAAATGTGAGGAATGAGGCTCCTATTTATAGGAGGAGGATTACCTTCAAAAGGTAGTTTCCTCTTTTCCTATTGCCTTGCACGTCCAACATGCCTCATGAAGGTTTAGGATTTGTTTCCTCATTTGATTTCCTCTTAGTTGGCCGAAAATGCACTTTCCTTCTTAAGGAAATTTGTTTCCTCTTTTTTTTTTGGCAAGTATCTTCATACATCAATGCACAAAATAAACTCTCTTTCCCACTATGGCATGAACGAAATTCAACCTTATTTTCCTTGGGTTGGACGAAATTTGAGCTTCTAGAAGGAGCTTCTAGATGTTTCTTCATTTGTTCATGACAACATAAGAAAAGCCCATTAAGAATTTTCAAGTAAAATTCTATGAAATGAAATTAATCCTCAAGGCCCAATTACACTAATATGGCTGAGTAATATTTATTTCATTTGTCATCATATGACAATGTCAAAAAAATTTATTGACATTCTTTTCGTCCTATGTCCAAAAAGACAAAAATACCCTTTTGACAATTTTTGTAAAACTGTCTCGTTCTTGTTTTGACTTAGCTTCCAGTTTAACTATTCCTATCGATGTGATTCGTGACAGTGACCTCATGGACCCAAATGAACAAAGCTTGAGCTAAACACTTGGACTCAAAAGTTCACAAACCTTTTCCAAGTTTAGCTTAATGCCAACTGACTCCACTAAAGAGCTGACACTGAAAATCTCTCGGTTCAAATGAATTTGTTTTCTACTCAAGAATTCGACCTAATTATGATGAGCGGATCCACTGAATATTATCTATGTTTACCCTTCATGAATGTCATCAGCTAGTCGGGATTTACTAAATTACCATTTTACCCTTCTAGCTGTTATTTCCTCAACTCCTTTGTCGCTTGTGAATAAGTTAGAAACAATGTATTGACGAGGAGCTAACAAGTCACATTGTTTCATCCAAAAGAGTCAGGACTCAATTTGGACACTGGCCAGTTCATTTATTCACACTCCAAGGAACAAAGCATGAGGTGACATACATTGCATTTCAGCAATCTTGTACATGAATTCCATATCTATGAGAACTTCACAAAGTTACTCATGACAGACTCACAACTTAGTACTTCACCAATAGGCCTTGTTCGGAATCACATAGTGAGTCCGAACTTTGACTTTCTCAAATGAGAATACTAAGGTGTGAAATGGCATGTCTCATTTCAGGATTAAGGTAAGCATGATGCAATTCATACATAGTGACTTCGAGACATAAGAGGTTAAATGGTTTGTTCTTATATTGTCTCTAGAAGTGCACTGGTCAATTCAGTACCTTCGGAAGATACCTAGAAGAACTATAGAGTCCCCAACTCTCAATGCCTCATAACCAGACATCATAGATTCTTCTAACAATCATACTGAGGTCAATAGTCCTTTGACCCTAAGATTGCGAATATATCGTTTTAAGCAAACTACGAAGAGTTTGTTCATGCAAATCTACATTTGTCTCTTCGTAAGTTGTTAAGTTTGTTTATGGACTAAAAGACTAAGGTTTTATCATAAAGCTTCAAACAAAGAAAGAATGAATGAACGTTTCAACTTTATTAATAATGAATAAGCAATTACAAGCAAGAGTCTTCGTAAGACTATATGACATCAAATGTACATAAATAGATACTACTACTCTTCTTGTGGGCACCATTGACAACACCCGCCTGGTAGCTTCGGGATCGACCCAGCTTGGGTACTTCGAGATCGACCCAACCTGAATGCTTCGGGCGAGCCCCACTTGTCGAGACGAGAGCGGGTTGCTTCGAGCGAGCCCCTAGTCGAGACGGGAGCGGGTTGCTTCGAGCGAGCCGTTTGTCGAGGTGGAAACGGGTTGCTTCGAGCGAGCCGCTTGTCGAGGCGGAAGCGGGGTGCTTCGAGCGAGCCGCTTGTCGAGACGAGAGCGGGGTGCTTTGAGCGAGCCGTTTGTCGAGGCGGAAGCGGGTTGCTTCGAGCGAGCCGTTTGTCGAGGCGGAAGCGGGTTGCTTCGAGCAAGCCGCTTGTCGAGACGGGAGCGGGGTGGTTCGAGCGAGCCGCTTGTCGGGATGGAAGCGGATTGCTTCAAGCGAGCCCCGCTTGTTGAGATAAGAGCAGGTTGCTTCATGCCCTTCTGTCAAGTCTTCGAGTTTTTCGCTTTGTTTCTTGGACTGGGCTCACTGTGCTTCTTTGTTTTTGGGTTGGGCTTTCATGTTTTTTTGGACATGGAAAAATCTCGCATAACAGTATTTATTAATTTTGTGGCAAAAACAATTGTATTTAAGTATAACAATGTGTAATAAACAGTATGTAGATGTACGAGTATTGAAATGACATAGCTAATCAAAGTAAAATATTAAGTAGAACAGTTAAAATAAATTTACAATTAATAGCATTTTTCTATAAGGCGGCAGAACTTCCTTTATATAGAAAATTGATATTAATTACAAATAAAATATAGTTCACATCACTTTACTATAAGGAGGCAGAGCCTTCCATATATAGTATTATGATGTTATTCATTAACGAAGTTAAAATATTGTAAATCACATCATATTACCATAAGGTGGCAGAGCCTCCTGTGTATATTAATCCGGTGTTATACAATAAATAGTAGTTATACGAGTTTTAGTGTTTAGATTATTATACATCTGAGTTGATCTTGACGAGAGTGATCGTACTGATAACGTGTTATGAAAATCAAAGGAATAACTTAAATCGAAAGCTCTTTAAACACTTATAAGGTATGAATTTTAGAAGAGAGATTAGAGAAGTATGAAGAGTAAATTGTAGAGAAGAGATGAAACAGTGAATTGTAGAAATTGGGATGTATTTTCCCTTCATCGTACTCATGTATTTATAATAAAAATTTGTGTACATTAATCAATAAGTTAGATGTAGGGTAATTAATTATTTACCCCGTATTTTTGACTCTTGAGCATACCACTTATTTACAACAAATATTAAATAAAAAAACCTAGTTTTTAATGTACAGCAACTACAGTTAGATTTTACTGATATCTTACAAATGAGCAAAAGTTTGATCAATAAATGTATGTATATTTCGCTGTTCATCTAATCACACCTTATAAATTAACTGAAGCGAGACATGCACAGCTTGGTGAACTCCAACAACAGGCTCTGATTTTTTCTTAAAGCCAAATATCATTACGTTATTATTACAACTATCAACCCTTTTCTCTTTACATCATCAATACAACAAACAAACTTCTTAAGAACAAAAAAAAAAAATAGAAAAAAAAAGACAATGGCAAACACACTTCCTTATGGTATATCTCACAAACCAACAATTTAAAAAAAAAAAAAAAAAAAAAAAAAAAACACCTCACTTCAACCCCCCAGCCTAGGATTAGAGGAAGATGAGTAAAGAAGTGAAGACGCAGAGAAGCTTGAGTTGTTACTCTTTGGGAACACAAGACTCTTTTGCATACCCGAAGCTGAACTCGTTGCAGCAACAACTCCGTCATTATTATTCTTATTACTACACTTACTATTACCATAATGAATTGGAGAGCCTTTGAGAAGGACATCAACTTTGGCGTACTCTTCTCTCTGGTCATGCTTGATCTCCTTGAGCATGGCTGCCACGTCCTTCATGTTGGGCCTCTCGTCGGGGCACGAGTTGACGCAGAGCAAGGCTATCCCGAGAGCTTGCATAATCTCCTCCGTCTCGGACTCGGGCCTCGACACCAAGCTCGGGTCCAAAACCTCGATCCCGCCCCTCTTTTGCCTCACCCAGTCAACCACGTGTAGCCCCTCCGGTATTGTCGGGTCGATCGGTTGCTTCCCCGTCAGAACCTCCATAACCACCACTCCGTAGCTGTACACGTCGCTCTTCTCCGTTATCTTCATCATGTACCCATACTCTGTATAACAAAAAAAATAAATGTCCAATAAGCGAATTATTATTGACTGGACTAAATTCTACGAGGCCCTGACATTATTGACCGAAAGATTACCCTGTGACTATAGATGTAGGTACACTTTTCGCCAGTTTCCTTTTTTATATACTATTTTTTACCCTAAAAACTTACATATAGCATATTAATCATTCCTAATTTAGGTTTCTGGCTCTGTCCCTGTCCGTGACCCTAATTGTTGGGTCATAACTTAAGTGATTCATTTTTAACAACCAATAATTGTGATGTGCGGTTCGGATTCGATTAAATTTCACGAGGCCTTGACATTATCGACCGAGAGACTACCCTATAGATGTAGCTACACTTTTCACCAATTTTTTTTTCTTTTACTATTTTTTTTACCCTAAAAACATACATATAGCCTTCTAGAAAAATTTTCTTTTTGCATATTAGTCCATCCTAATTTAGATTTTTGGCTGTGTTCTTGCCTGTGACTAGGGGCGGAGCTACTTTGGGCCCAGTACGAGCCCTAAACTTTTAGAAATTACAACTTTTACCTTAAAAATATTAGAAATGTCTATATTTTTTTGTCCAAACTTATATGATATTTTCAAATTTGCCTCCCCTGCCTGTGACCTTAATTGTTTGGTCATAAGTGATACAGTTTTAACATTTAATAAAGCATAAAATAAAGACTGGCCTGGGGCGATGTAGCCGTAGGAGCCGGCGACGGTGTTGGAGGAGCGGGCGAAATCGGAGTCGTCGACGAGCTTGGCGAGGCCAAAGTCAGCGATGTATGGCTCGAAGTCGAGGCCGATGAGGATGTTGTTGGCCTTGATGTCGCGGTGGACGATGGGCGGGGCACAGTCGTGGTGGAGATAGGCGATCCCTTGGGCGGCCCCGAGAAGGATCCGGTACCGGAGCTCCCACTCGAGCCCGTTCCCGGCGGCCCTCTCGTGGAGGAGGCTCCCGAGGCTGCCGTTGGGCATGTAGTCGTACATCAGAAGCCTCGTGCTGCGGTTCCAACAGCAGCCGAGGAACCGCACGATGTTCTTGTGCCTGATCGACCCGAGCGTCTTCACCTCCGCCGAGAACGAGTCCCTCACCGACGACGGCTTCTCGTCCTCGTCCCCGCCGTTGACCTTGTTGACCGGCCAGAGCTTCTTGACGGCGATGACGTGGCCGTTCCCCATCTCCGCCCGGTACACCACCCCGGAGCAGCCTTTCCCGATCACGTTCGAGTCCACGAGGCAGCGGAGGATCTGATCCACCGAGAAGTTGAGCTTCTGGAACGGCGTGAACTGCCACGGCCACGAGTCCTCTCCGAGCTCCGAGTCGTCCCCGGGGATCGTACCCCTCCGAGCTCTGACCACCGCGATCACACCCATCGCCACCATCGCCACCGTCAGCGTGATCAGAAGCGCGATCGCGAGCTTCAGCCTCCTCGACCGCTTGGCCTCGTCCGCGGGCCCCGCGAGTGCGTCGTCGCTCGAGGAGAGCTTCGGGTTTCCCTCGAGCTCTGTCGGCGACAGCTGGCGGAAGAGCTTGCTGTCTGGGAGAACACCCGTGAAGTCGTTGTGGGAGACGTTGAGGGACACGAGGTTTCCGAGGCCCGTTAAAGGACCCAAATCGCCCTCGAGCCCGTTGTGGGATAGGTCGAGGATCGAGAGCTTCCCGAGCTCGGATATCTGAGGCGGGATCGGGCCCGAGAGCGCGTTGCAGCTGAGGTTGAGCGCGATCTCCAGAGCCTCGATCCGGCCCAGCTCGGCCGGGATCGGACCGGTCAGCTCGTTCGCGCTGAGGTCGAGCAATTGGAGGCCCGAGCACATCCCGAGAGAGGGAGGGATCGGTCCGGCGAACGAGTTCTTCCTCAGGACGAGCTTGTTGAGCGAGACGAGCCGCCCAAAGCTCGCCGGGATTGGACCCGAGAATCGGTTGTTCGAAACGTCCAGGACCTGAAGCGCTGAGAGAGACGACAGCGAGCTCGGCAAAGGCCCTTCGAGAGTATTGTTTCCGAAATCGATCATCTGTAGTTCGAGGCATCCTCCGATCTCTTCGGGGACTTTTCCGGAGAGCCGATTCGCTGACAAGTCGAGGAAGTTCAAGCTCGATAGACCGCCGATGGTGGAAGGGATTCCGCCAGAGATTCTGTTGTTCCCGAGCCGGAGCCTCACGAGGGAGCTTGAGTTTCCGATCTCCGGCGGAATGGAGCCGGAGATATCGTTGTCGAGTAAGAGGAGCTTGGTGAGATTCCGGAGCCGGAAAATTCCCGGCGGGATTACTCCGGTGAGGTAATTATGAGACAAATCTATGGCTTGTAGGTTTGAGCAATCAGCCAAGCTGAGAGGAACACTTCCTTCAAGCTGGTTCTGCCAAGCGAAGAACACAACAAGCTTCCCAAGCTTTCCGATCTCAGGCGGTACGAGACCTGAAATCTGATTCGTGTCGAGCTGTAACTGCTCTAAGCTCGTCGCGTTCGAGAGATTCGAAGGAATCGAACCAGAGACATTGTTGTTACTGATCATGAACTCAACTAGCCCCGAGAGAGACCCTAAGGACAACGGAATAGTACCTGAAATCGAGTTAAGAGAAAGGTCAATGTTGATCAAGCTCGAACAATTTCCGAGCTCTTCTGGGATCGAGCCTGAGAGACTATTCTGCCACATGAACAAATCTTCCAGCTTCTGAAGCTTTCCAAGCTCTCTCGGAATTGAGCCAGAGAGACTGTTTTCATAGAGGAAAATGTGAGCGAGCTCTGAGCAGTTTCCCAGCTCCGGCGGGATTTCGCCGGAGATCATGGTGGTGTAGATTGACAGCGTTTCAAGCTTCCCGAGCCTTCCGAGAGAAGCCGGCAAAGAACCAGAGATCGCCGTGTCGGCTAATCCGAGAACAGTGAGATTAGAGCAATCTCCGATCTCCTCCGGGATTTTTCCGGCCATGTCTTTATTCCCTCCGGCTCTGATCACCTCAAGCCCTGGAATCTTCCCGAGCTCAGAAGGTAAATCTCCGCCGAGCCGATTATCGAAAACCACGAGGTTCCTGAGCTCGAAGCACATGGCAATCTCCGGCGGGATTTTCCCGGTGAGCTGGTTCGAGTCCAAGACCAAGTCCTGAAGCCTCTTGAGCTCTCCGACGGACTTCGGAATCGAACCGACGAGGCTGTTCGAGCTTAAGTCGAGAACGACGAGGGCTCTGCAATCACCGATGTCGTTCGGGATCGTTCCGGTGAGGTTGGCGTGAGAAACGACGAGTCGTTGGAGAGAGGCGAGGAGAGAGAGGTTTGAGGGTAACGGAATGTGCAAAGGAATGGACTGAATGTTTATCTCTGTGATTAGGGATTTCGGAGAGCATGTTATGAACGGCCATTCGCATGGGCTTGTTGGGTCTTTTATTTTCAGGTCCGTAAAAGAAGGAGAGGCGTGAAGCCATGTGAAGAGAAGAGAAGCTTCTTCTTCTTCTTGGCTCGAGGAAGAGAAGTGAAAGAAGAGCAAGAAGAAGAACAAGAAGAAGATAGATTGTCTCGAGTTTGGCATCGAAGACATTTGCCTCAATTTCCCAAATACCTTAAATCTCTCTTTCTATTTCTTTTCTCCTTCTTGGGTTTATTGAATCATTGGGTTTGAAGCCAAAACTCTCTCTCTCTCTCTCTCTCTCTCTCTCTCTCTCTCTCTGTGTTTTGCTTGCTTTGAACTCAAACCAAACCTTCTTGGTTCCTATAGTTCCTACTGAGAGGAAAATGAAGCAGGCACGTCACTCACAGAAACCGAGTCTTTTGTTTATGGATTTGGTGGTTTTTTTTTTTTATATATTTTTTGTGCTTATTCGTAGTACTGTAGTAGTAGTAGTAGTGCACAAGCTTAAGTAATTGACAGTATTTACTTTTTATAGGTTTATTATTATTTTAATTTTGAAGACAACAAACCATGCATAGAGATCAGCGAGAAAGAGGAAAAAAAAAAAAATAGAACTGCACCACCACCACCACCCCCATGCTCTTCTCGGTTTGAAATATAATATTTCGAGG
The DNA here is from genome assembly GCF_054948205.1 of Urtica dioica subsp. dioica. Lineage (NCBI taxonomy): Eukaryota > Viridiplantae > Streptophyta > Magnoliopsida > Rosales > Urticaceae > Urtica > Urtica dioica. The sequence continues at coordinate 35,065,569 of NC_142761.1, forward strand.
GTTTTGCGAAGTGGGTTCAAGAGCTTGGAAATAATTAATTCAACACCTGTCACTGTATTCTGTACGGATATTATATATATGTATATCGATTGTTTTTCTTTGTTTTGTTGGCTAATTTCATTTCAAACACACTACTCAAATTCAGTAATGGGAATGGGATATGCATTATTAGCATATTGTTTAGTTGAGTTATAGTTTTTTTTTGTTCGTCTAATTATTATAAGCAAAACTACATTACGGAGTTTTCTTTGTAATTAAAATTAAATATAGCACTTAGCTCCAACACCAAGAGTAACTGTTGTTTATTAAGGCGTTATATGATTAATGATCTTTTTTTTTTTTTTTTTTTAATATAAGTCTTGTGTCATTCAGATTATAGTCATGGGAAGACATTTTGTAATTTTTCTCTTTATTATCAATAGCTATCCTTAGAATTGGTTTATTTTAATCTTTTACTTTGATTCAACAACTTAGGTTAATGTTCATTTTCACTCTAGGGATTCATTAATATCTCCTGACACATCTCTCTAGTTCTTCATTGTTTTGCTCAATAGTATACTTTTCTTTTTCTTTTATTTTATTTTTTTGCTTTACCAGCTTGAAAATAATTATGTTGTTTATCAAAATAAATAAATATGTTTTGTTTATAGCTAAAAGGAATACTTATAGATGAGGCTAGTCAATACGTCTGTGTGGCCTTCATATATACATGTAAGACACGTCTCTTACAGTTACAGGACACTCTCTTAAATAATAAATAAGACAAACCAACATTTAACTTCATTAACACTAACAATGGTTTTTGTCATTGCAAATCTTATCATTAACACTATAAAGTGTTGTAGATGCATATGAAAAACATATGAGGATGTTATCATTCAAATTTTGTTTATGAATAATTAAAAATGGTCCATTAGGTAATTAACTATATTTATAGTTTGATATTGTTAAATAGTCAACGTTTCATTAATTATAGATAAATAACAACTTTCATATATTTACAATGGTAAATCTTGGTAAATAATAATTTCTATTAATTAGACAATGTCATCTTTATGCATGTTTACTTAAGATTTACGAAACGTTGGTTATATAGCAATTTTTAACGTTTTAATTGACTATTATTACTTAATTTATTGTAAAAAAAAGGTAATTGTTTGTTTGGAGAAAAAAAAGGTTATTGTTTGTGCAAGTTGTAACTCTTAATCCCAAATAAATGGTGGGAGATTTGTATTAAGCAAGCAATCATAGCCTCTCAATCCTTGCAGCGTTTTGCATGTGAAAGATTATTGAAAGGGGAGAGATGTTACAAGATTTCTTGTTCAACAGTTGATCGAGATATTTGAGATTTTTAAATTGGCCTGAATAGATGTGATTGTGTGGCATAAAATTATATTAGACAAGAATAGATGTGATCATGTCCATGTCCATGTCCATAACATTATATTATACGTTGACGACTTTGTCAAATTATTATGCTAAGTGGAACCAATTTGTATACAAAATGTTGTCATATTATTAGGGCGAGGATAATCTTTAATACTGAGTCATGAATTGTGCCAAATTTAGTTAAATTATTATTATCATCACAAATATGTGCAAGTACGCACATCTTTGGCTTTGGTGTGATGGTTAATTCGACTGAAACTTATACATATGACCTTAAGTATAATCATCTCCATTTTTCTTCTTTGTCCCCGCAAATGTTTGAAGTTCTTGTCCTTTTGTTCCTGTACTTTGATATCTTTTTTCTTTCAATTTTTATTTTATTTTTTATTTTTTATTTTTATTTTTATTTTTTTTAGTTCTCGAGGGTACTTTGATCTCAAGAAGTCGTCTACACAGCTCAAAACTCCTTTATATATATATATATATATATATATATATATATAAAAATATATATATATATATATATATATATATATATTACTATTACAGGCAGAAAAATCACTCGTAAACAACAAATGATCACTCACTAAACTTAAAGAAATAGAGTAGATGATCTTTCGGTTCTGAAGACCAGCCTTTCGCTCGCTACATATACAGAAAGAAACTGTATTACTTATATTCAACCAATATAAGTCATGTAAATTTCCAACTCATGTTAGCATGAGTTCAATATATATAGTGTTGGGGCCAAATCATGTTTCGCCTTTTCTGACGATGTCTATAGTGCATGTTACACATAAAAACACTAGTAATGGTGTTCTTTTTTAGAAAGTTGTCAATTAAATGATTTCTTTCAGTGCAAAGCATACCTCCTGTAATAGATAATGACGTGCGACATGAGGAAATTATTGCGACCTTTTAAGCAAAATAATGCCGATTTTTCAAAGTACAAGTCATTTTTTTCATGAGTTGGCGTTTTTTTACCCTCCTTCACCTTAAGGTTAAAGTTAACTCGAGAATTCGACTAACAACATGAAAAAGGCATAGAAATTTATTATTTTAAAAGAAAATACAATCAATGTTGTTACAAAGAATTTGATAAAAGTCATTTGTTTCCTCCTTCACCCTAGCTGCTAAGGTTAAAGTTGACACGACAATTCGACTGATAAAAACTAGGGATGAAACTGGATCGGTTCGATTCGGTTTCTTACATTTTTTATATCCAAATTCGAATATTCGGTTTTTAAAAATGCGGTCTAATATCCGGTCCAGTTTAGTCTGAAACCGAAATTCGGTTATCCGGTTTCTTAAATCCAATATCCGATCAAATATCCGTTTTTCAAAATTCGGTTATCCGATTCTTTAAATTTCGGATCCAGTTTTATATCCGGTTTAAACAAACCGGCTATCCAGTTTTTAAAATAAATATCTAGTTCTAAAATTATTACAATGATTTAAATACGAGTACAAAACGAGTCATAAAAAGCTCTAAAATAATAATTTATAATCTAAAAAATAAAAAAATAAAAAAAGTTAGGTAAAAAATGTTGTGAATTTTTTTTTTTCAAAATTATGGTCTAGGTGGTTGTGAAAGACCTATGTTTAATTATTTTTAATTTAATTTTTTAAATAAAAAAAATTCGGTTATATAACCGATATCCAAATTTGTCTAAAATCAAATCGGATATCCGATCCAGTTTTTGAAACCAGATCGGTTATCCGAATCCGAATTTCGGTTATCTGACGTGGCTCCAGATTTCGGTTTCGGTTCGGTTTGGATATCGGTTTTATCCGATTTTCGGTTCGGTTTTGTACAGCCCTAATAAAAACCACGAAAAATGCATAAAAGTTTATAATTTTAAAAGTAAATGCAATTAATGTCGATGTTACAAAGAATTTGATAAAATACGGCTGAAACTCATGAAATCATATTTTTGTTAAAATTTTTCAAAAATTAGATAAGATTGCAATTTAGTCCAAACTACCGAATACATCCTTTTATCTCCTTTCTTCTCTCACTTACTCATCTCACATGTCTCAATTCTCTAAGGGTCCGTTTAGTACCCAAAAAATGTTAAAAAAAAAGAGTAAAAATTTGAAGAAAAAATAATTAATAAGGAGTATGCATAAAAAAAAAAATCAAATTCTTTGTTATGTTTGTAGGTATGAAAATCAAATTTCTCTCTTATTTTTCTCAATTTCAACAAAAATAATAGTATAGAATATTTAATATCATTTTTGCTTAAACCTGTAAATGATACACTATATTTTTTATTATATAGAAATTATATGTATATGCACATTATTTGATTAATTTATTATTTTAATTACCTTAATTTACTCTTTCTGTATTCTCGTTTATTTCAATATTATCATAAGCTTGTATATCAAATCTAGTTGAATTGCTTGCTAAACAAGTGCGCGAGAAACCAAAATAAAACCAACTACTCGAAGCCAAAGTCGATCTGCTCCTCATCAATCTCAGGCGGGGGAACATCCGACCCCTCGTTGGCATCTTCGTCAAGGGGAAAGTTTGTCGATTAAACGGCCTCGACGGGGATATGGTCGTGAAGGCTGCTTGTCTGTGGCACGTCGTCCAATAGAGGAAACATGGCGTCAAAGAAGGAGAAGGTAGTGCTGTAAGACACGTTCTCCTTTGCGGTCGCATCAAGACCTCGAACCGCGGCCGCGTAACGAGCCTCCTCCAGAGCGACGTCCTAATCATCCTCTAAGTCCGCCTTGGCCCGCACGGCGTCGTCCCTCTCCTCGATGACGGCCTGCATCTCCACCAACAACGATTCACACTCTCTCTCTGCTTGGACACGAGAAATTTTGCTCATCGACAGTCAAGCATGGACGATCTTCATATCCTCGTCCCGACCTGAGAGCACCGCCTGGAGTTTCTTCGCCTGCCCCAAGAAAGTGTCGGCCGATTGCTCCGCCTTCTCTCGAGATGCTTGCTCGACCATTCGCAACGCTCTCTCGGCAACCAGCTCCGCGCTCAAATGAGCTACCTCCTCGCGGGCCTGCTTCGACTCCTCCTCAAGTGCTTGGAACTCCTGGGCGAGTCGAACCCCCGCTAGCGCAGCAGCGTGCTCGACCGCGACATTCTCCATGTCGGTCTTTATGTTTCGCATCCGCTGCAGCAAGTCTCGGAGAATGCGGTCGCCCCGCTCCTGGCGTGCGAGCATCTGTGACAATAAACGACACAAGTACGACTACAATGAGCACAATAGTGACAAACAATATCGATCGAAAAGCAAGTCTTATCTTGCGGGGGTCACTAATCCCGTTCTGAAAGTACTCCACGTCGATCTTCGTCAAGAGACTTTGAAGTCCTTGAGGGAGGAGTCCGAAATCCCTCGGGAGCAATATCCCCCCGGATATCGACACCTGAGCAGTCAGCGTCGCCACGGATCGCCGATTCCCCGACCGGGAAGGCCAAGGCTCGGCCCTCCTCCCGGGCAGTCAAAGTATGCACCTCGGTTGTCGAAGGACAGGGATGAAGGAGCTCACTTGAACCCTCGGCATGTGAGGCATCCTCCGGGCCAACCGGGCTGTCCACCTCGCGCTCCTCCATGCCGGCCGAGTGGTCACCCCTGCGCGCGCCCGGTCTGGCCGGACGATAATTATGTTTCTCAATGAAACATTCACTAGTACAAAACATGTCATCAGGTGCGACTTTTTTCGCACCTGAAAGTGCAAAGACAAAGTCGCACCCGAAAGTCCGCACCTGATGACTTTAGGTGCGAAAAGTCGCACCTGAAAGTCTTGATTATCAGGTGCGACACATTTAGGTGCGACTTTTCGCACCTAAAGTCGCACCCAAATTGTCTCCAAAACGCTCTATAAAAGCAGGGAAAAAGGCATCAGATGCGACTAGTCGCATCTGATACTTTAGTGCCAAAAGCATCAGATGCGACTAGTCGCATCTGATGCTCTTTATCTTTATTTTTAAAAAAAATTCATAATAAATATTCTGGAACGACATGATGTACATTGTAATACCAATCTGATGCAGTACAGTCCCACATCGAACACGCTTTGACATTTCTGGAACGATTTAAGAAACGGTCCAAGCACGCTCGACTTTGAGGGGGCGCACCGGTTGACTCGAGCATCAGTTTTGCTATTGGTACCATTCGTTTCGAAGCTACGGACGTTATCTACGTGGAACGCTTTTCGAGTCTATAAATGAAAACTTTTCGGCTCCTGAAAACGTCATTTACTGCACTTAATTCGAGTTTAATGTTTAGTGTTAATTGTATGACTTTTCGCTTACTTGTCTTTTGATTTTCTTTGCCTTTTCGGTTTCTCTTTTGGTTTGTATTTACTCCTCGTTTTCAGACCTGGGGAGGCAGTTTAATGGATGAAATATTTCAGGAAAAAATATTTTGGACCAGAATCACACTTATTATTACATGTGATTATATTGTATCCCGCCTAATCTAGTTTACAATTTTAATTTCATTAAACTAATTTTAAACTAAACAACCTATTCACTAACCTAATTGATAAATTGATAATAAATCAAAACAAATTTAAATTAAACTAAACACTAAACACTAACCTAAACATATTACTAAACATTAACATGTTATCAAATTACTTACAATTACAATTAACATAAACTAATCAAAATTAAATTAAACAACCTAAACATATTATTCCTATCTAATTAACATTTACAATTATTAATATATATTAACCTACATATTTCACATTAACTAACCTACATATTAACTAACCTAACATATTAACTAACAGATTATATAAAACTAACCTAACTAACTAATATATACACTAACCTGCAGACAAAGGACGCGCGGCCGGGGACTCGGCTCAGAGGCTGGGACTCGGGGACAGCGGCTCAGAGGCTGGGACTCGGGGACAGCGGCTCAGAGGCTGGGACTCGGAGGATAGGAACTCGGCAGCGGGGCCGGGACTGAGCGCACGGCAAGGTTCGGAGGCTCGGATGACGAGGCTGTGAGCGAGGCAGAGAGAGGGAGAGGCAGTGAGTGAGAGAGAGGGAGAGGCAGTGAGTGAGAGAGAGAGAGAGAGAGAGAGAGAATACCGGTGGAGAGGCGGAGAAGATGGCAGAGCGCGGCGGAGGCTGTGGTGGCAGCGAGAGAGAGAGAGAGAGAGAGAGAGAGAGAGAGAGAGAGCTGTCGGAGAGGCTTGAATGGTTGTGGAGAGAAGTTGGTTGTTGTGGAGGTCGTTGTAATGGTTTGTGGTGGTGGAGAGGGCGGAGCAGAGTTGCAGAGCGAGAGAGAACGTTTTTTTTTTTGTGAAATCGGCGGACTCAAATGAAGAAGACGAAGTGCAGAAGATTTGGTTTTATAGAAAAACCTAAATTTCAGGTGCGACTTAGTCGCACCTGAAACCTCTATTAGATGCGATTAGTCGCACCTGATGCATTATCAGGTGCGATTAGTCGCATCGGATAATATCTAAAAAAAATTAAACCAGAATGCCACGTCAATACTTAATGAAAAAATGAGGGGGAGAATTGGCCCGCTTAAAATTTTAAACTATCAGGTGCGACTTTGTCGCACCTGATAGTTTTTTGAACTATCAGGTGCGACTAGTCGCACCTGATACTCAAAAGAAAAAACAATTTTAGCGAAATTTTTTGGACTTCGGGTTGACAATCCGGTGCGACTAGTCGCACCCGAAAGTCATTTAGATGCGACTTTTAGGTGCGACTAGTCGCACCTGATAGTCATGCGCATCAGAAAACCAAATTTGTAGTAGTGATTGATAATTATGTTTATCACTTAATTTTACCGTATATGTATTAAGGCCATGAATCCATAAAATAAAAAATAAAAAAGGGCCATGAAGAGCTATTTAAAAGCTTTTTTTTGTAACTGGGTTGGTCCTTATACTGTTGGGTTCAATAAGTTTTTTAATCCGAAATATCTGTTCGTCTTTTTACGTGCATAAAAAACAGACTGAATCGAAAAAAGCTTTCCTGATTAATTATTAATGTAATTTCGATTAAATATCCGAAACCATATAGAATGTGGAGAAGATAAGATGATGATAAATTACCAATACCGCAAGCTTGCTATGGAGAATAGTCACGCCTGCCATAGCAAGGCGTGATGACATGCATTTTTTTTTTTTTTGCAGTCTTTTTATATGTAATTATATCCTTTAGCACGATCTAATTAAGTTAATTTACATTAAATAATTCTGAATTTATTGTTTTTGGTTATTTTTCGTTATATATGTACTTCTCATGTCATATTTACATGTCAATTTCTGACAACAATAGGAGAATACATGGAAATACGAGATTAACCAACTGTTAGATCCAATAGCTAGCATTTCTGAATAATTAAACCCTGTTTAAATTCCCAATACATTGGCATATAAAGCCACCGGTTAAATACGTGTTTTGAAGAATATATAGAGATTTATGGAGAATTATTTAAACAAAGTAGTACATACTCCATACAGCAATATTGCAGAAAAAATAAAAATAATTACCAGAACATGTGACCACAGACTTATTGCAAATTTTAGTGGTTCTCTGGTCAATTGTCATGGGGATGCATATTTAAATGTGTCAATTTTAATTTTTATAATGGAACTAATTTGGTGTAAAACCCTAGGTCATTTTGGTACGTATATGTGTATTTTTAGGTTATCCAAGAGAGTTGGCTGATATATTAAGCACATTTGTGCCACATTAATTTATTGGTAGATCCAAATTGTTGTTTGTTCCTATATAAGTATTACAATTTGCAATATTTGAGTGTTTCGTCTCAATTAGGGATTGTCAAAAACCTTACTCGAAACTCATTAGTTATTACCACTTACCAAAGCAGTATATATAGTTAGATATAGATGTACGAGTTTGACATCCTGTTAATTTGCTATCACCAATCAACTCACTTGTTTTTTACCCTAAAAAAATACAGGTTCAAGTTATCATTTTATTTTAATATATATATATGTAAGTCTCCTCGCTGATGTGTTGAGTGCACTGAAAGTTAAGGTCAATGGATTAAGATAAATGTTTTTATAGTTTTGAAACAAATGCTTTGTATTTTATTAGGAGAAAGTGATCTTCCATGAAACGACAATAACTAACCATTTTTTTTTTAAAGTATACAATACTGATGGTTAAATTACATTCGTGAAGTTAAGGGATAGGAAACTAGAACATCTCTAATAATAATAATATCATTTTAGTATAACTTCTGCACTAAATATAATTTATTTTTATACTAAATTTATTTTTCTCTTATAATATTACGCCATATTTTACACTAAAATAGTATTCTTAATCTCATTAGTTATTAGCCATATATCTAATCTATGAGATTGATTTGTCGCAACAAATTCTTTTATTTATTAAACATGTAACATTTAGTAGAAATTAATAATAAATTATTTAAAAATTTAAAAATGTACTATAGAAAAAGTGAAAAATTAATTAACTTCATTTATATAGATAATACAATATTTTTTTAAGGAATAAATATTACAACATTTCAAAAAACATAAATATGAAAATTACAAATTACTAATTGAAAATATAATAAAATAATATTACTATGAAAATATAAACATACTAAATTATTTAATTGGTATTGAAGAAAATAATTTAGATTATCAATAAAGCTCTAACCAATTAAAAATATATTAATTTAACCTTAGATTAACTAGAATATATATTTTAATTATGATTCATGAGTTAACTATATTAAAATAATTCTTAAATATTTAATGTGATTTTTACACCAAATAAATAGTATTACATCAAATTTAGTACAACACTTTCGTTGGTGTAAAAATTACACTTGATATAGAGTTTTAGAGTTTTATTATTAGATTACTCCAACTTTTTTTAATAGAGTTTTAGAATTAGAGATGCTCTTATAGTTAAGACATAACATAGATAATAAAAATCTCATTTAGTAAAAGGTTATAAACGTGGCTAATAAGTTTAAATTCGTATAACTACAATAGCCTACCAAGCATACCAAAAAAAAATTAATTCTTACATTGGGTCTAATTACAAGACGCTATCCTTGAGTGGCAGCTGGAATGGACTACGAGACTGTCACCACAACAAATATGAACTTTGTGAGTGACTTATTATCGTACTTAAGGGTATAGAAGTCGCGCCAAAAAATCAAATAGGCACGACACCAACCACCCTTGAATGTGCGTGTCTAAACGAACTCACGCCTTGATCGCTATTAATCTTAAAAAAAAAATACAAAATAAAAGTTAATTGTTATTTTTTTCCTAGCCGAAACGCTACACTAGTTTTGATAGGTAGAGACGATTCCCGGTTATGCCGTAAAATTTGTGGTCTGGAACCGTTGTTGTAGATGGTTTAGCACTTTTGAGAGAGAGAGAGAGAGAGAGAGAGAGAGAGAGAGAGAGAGAGAGAGAACATCAATATAAGCGTACTCGTACGTCTACAAGACAACAAATATGTTGTAATTGAACTCAACATCGTTAGGATAGATCCTAGGCAAGTTGAAAACGTGTTTAAAGCCTTTCTGGGTTTTAAGTTACAGGTGACCGTTGGATCTTAATCCAACGATAGCTTGTGTTTTAAGTTTTCTTCTAATGGTTATAAATCGGGTATATCGGGTTGGAAAATTACTTGTAACACATTTCATTGAGTTAGAATTAGAGAGAGAAAGAGAGAATTAGAGAGATATCTTGTTGATTCTCATAAACACGATTTGGGGGTAATTCTAGGGTTTCTCGGTTTCTTGTTCAAACTCATTTATTTATTGTATTTTCGTTGATAGTGGAGATCAGAAGCTGGAGTAGGTCGTTAGTGACTGAACCAAGATAAAATTCGCATGTGTTTATCTTTTCTTTTTCGAAGTCTTATCGGCGAGGACGATCGGAGATCTTTCTTGAAGTTTAAGGCATCTCATTCTCGAGAGCTTAAACTAGAGATCATTGGCATAAAAATTGGTGGCTTTGATGGTTCAGATGAAGATCGCGAAGGCTCTACATGGAGAGAAGGAGCTGCCGAACTCGTTATCTACACCAGAGAAATAGGAAATCCTCTACGCAAAGTTTCATCGCAAAAGACTGCGTCTGGAATTCGGTCCACGCTTGAGTCCTTATACATGACAAAATCCCTCACGAATATAGCCTACCTCAAAGGAAAACTGCATTCCTTCAAGATTCAAGAAGACAAGCCTATCTCAGAAAGTCTTGACAACTTCAACAAAATAATCATCGATCTCGCAAACCTAGAAGTGTCCATCGATGATCAAGACTAGGCCGTGATGATCTTGAACGCTCTTCCCAAGTCTTATTCTTCGCTCGTCGATGCCCTGAAATATGGAAGAGAAACCCTGTCTCTCAAGTACGTTCGAGTTGCATTGAAGGCCAAAGACCTCGAGACCAAGCCAGAGAGAAAGAAAAATGTTGAAGGACTCAATGTTCAAGGAAAATCCAAGAAGACATGGAAAGGCAAAAATAAAGATAAGTCCAAGCCTAAGGGTAATAACCCTGAATCTTTTCCTTATAAATGTTACCAATGTCATAAGCATGGACATATGAAGAAGGATTGCCCAGATCATGACAAGACCTTCAACAAGCAAGGGAATGTAGTACTTGCATAAAAAGGCTATGACAGTGTTGAAGCTCTCACGGTCTCACAAGGAGAGTCAAATGAGACCTGCAAGGTCAAGGGCATAGGTAATATCCACCTCAAACTACATGATTGATCTGTCAAGATCATGACAAATGTGAGGTATATTCCTGATTTGAAAAGAAATTTGATATCTCTTGGAACCCTTGAAGCTCAAGGTTATTCGTTCAAATCAGAAAATGGTATCTTGGTTGTGACTAAAGGAACAAAAGTAGTTTTAAAGGGTACAATGGCCTATATTTCTTGGAAGCCACTACTCTTGTTGGTGCTATGAATGTGATTGACAGGGATAAAACAGCTAGCCTTTGGCATCTGAGACTATTCCATGTCAGTGAAAAAGGCCTAAATGCTTTGGAGAAGAGAGGATGTTTTAGCACTACCAAGCTGGGAAAACTAGAGTTCTGTGAGGATTGTGTCTATGGAAAGGCTATCAGAAACAAGTTCTCTATGACACTACACAAAACAGTGGAGTTCTTGACTATATCCACTCCGATCTTTGGGGCCCTGCTAGGTATTATATGCCCATCATTGATGATTATTCAAGAAGAGCTTGGGTATATATTCTCAAGAACAAGAGTGATGCTTTTGAAAGTTTCAAAAACTGGAAAGTCAAAGTAGAAAACCAAACTGGCAGGAAAGTTAAGGTTTTAAGAACTGATAATGGGCTTGAATATTTTTCTGATATCTTTACTGACTTTTGAAATAGTGAAGGCATTCAGAGACACTTTACAATTGTTCATACCCCTCAACAGAATGGTCTTGCATAAAGGTTCAACAAAACCATCATGGAAAGAGTGAGGTGTATGCTACAACATTCCAAGCTACCTCACTCCTTCTGGGCTGAAGCTGTGAAAACAGCTTGTTTCTTGATTAACTAATGTCCTTCTACAACTATTGATCTCAAAACTCCTATGGAAATGTGGTCTGGTCACCTAACAGACTACTCAAATCTAAAAGTTTTTAGTTGTACAGCCTATGCTCATGTGAAACATGGAAAGCTGGATCCTAGAGCTTTAAAATGTATCTTCATTGGATACCCTGATGGAGCCAAGGGATACAAGCTATGGTGCCTTAAGCCTGGCTACAAGAAATGTCTCATCAATAGAGATGTTACTTTCAATGAATCTGATTTTCAGGGAAGGAATGGTGATCAACATGAAGAACCCCTGGCAGACTCTGAAGAAGTTCAAACCACTGAACTCGAGGCGGAGAACTTCATTCAGACACATGTTCAACCACAACAGCCAGTGGTGCATGACACATCTAATCAGCCTCCACAAGAAAATCAAGAGCAAGCAACATATGAAGATGAACAGGAAGAAGATGTCACTAACTATAACCTAGTCAGGGATAGAAAAAGGAGAGTGTCAAAGCAACACAAAGATTTGGTTATGACTTAACAGCCTATGCGTTCATGTCAGCCTCAGAACTGCTAGAAGAACAATAAAGAAATTACAAGGAAGCTGTTCAATGCAAGCATAAGAAATCTTGGCATGATGCCATGATTGAAGAACTAAAGTCCCTGAAGAAAAATGAGACGTAGACAATGGTTGACAAACCACAAGGGAAGAAGATCATTGGTTCTAGATGGATCTTCAAAGTCAAAGAAGGGATTCCGGGTGTTGAAGCTCCTAGATTCAAAGCCAGACTGGTTCCCAAGGGTTTTTCTCAAATTGAAGGAATTGACTACAATGAGATTTATTTTCCAGTGGTCAAACACAAGTCAATTCAAACTATTCTATCTTTAGTTGCTAATTTTGACCTTGAATTGGAACAGATGGATGTAAAGACAGCCTTTCTATATGGAGAGTTGGATGAGACATTGTACATGCAGTAGCCAAAAGGTTTTGAGATTGGAGACAAACAGTCAAGATTTTGCTTACTACACAAGTCACTGTATGGTCTCAAGCAATCTCCAAGATAGTGGTGTCTCAAGTTTGATCATTTCATGATTGAACACAGGTTTAAAAGATGTAATTATGATTGATGTGCTTATTTCAAAGCCTTGAATAAATCCACCATGATATATCTACTCTGGTATGTTGATGACATGCTAATTGTTTGCAAAGATAAGTATGAGATTAGCAGGTTGAAGGAGCAGCTAACAAAGCATGTTTAAATGAAAGACATTGGTCCTGCTAAAAGGATTTTAGGGATGGAGATTGTCAGGAATAGAAAAGACAAGAGGCTGTGTCTTCATCAGATGAGCTACTTGACAAAAGTGCTCGAGAGATTTGAGATGGATGGATCATTTCAAGCTCTCCACTTCTCAGCAACCAGTTACCAGTGAAGACTTTACTTACATGTCTAAAGTTCCATATGCAAGTGTTGTTGGTAGTCTGATGTTTTCTATGATATGTTCAAGACCAGACCTTGCATATGCTATCAGTCTGGTGTCTAGGTTTATGGCAAACCCTGGAAAAGAGCATTGGAATGCAGTAAAATGGATTCTTATATATCTTAAAGGAACTTTAAATTATGGCATTATATATGGCATGTCTAGAACTGACAATGTTCAGGTTGAAGGCTACGTGGACTCTGACTACGCTGGAAGTATGACACAAGAAAATCCATAACTGGATATGTGTTCAAGGTGTGTAGTGGAGTAGTAAGCTGGAAGGCATGCCTACAATCAACTGTGGCATTATCAACAACGGAAGCAGAGTACATGGATCTTGCTGAAGCTGTGAAGGAAGCTCTCTGGATGAAAGGACTGATAAGTGAACTTGGCTACAATCAAGATCAAGTCACTGTTCACAGTGACAGTCAAAGTGTTCTTCACCTAGCCAAGCATCACTTCGTGAGGGATGTGATTAACTCTGGAAAAGTGAAGGTGATGAAGGTTTCAACTGAAGAAAACCATGCTGACATGCTAACCAAGTCTTTACCCGGAGTCAAGTTCAGGCATTGTTTGGAGCTGCTTCATGTCAAGGGGTTTGAAGACGTAGAACCTTAAGGGATGAGATCTGATCTTCACTAAATGATACAAAGATGCTTTTTTCAAGGTGGAGAATTGTTGTAATTGAACTTAGCATCGTTAGGATAGATCCTAGGCTAGTTGAAAACGTGTTTAAAGCCTTTTCAGGTTTTAAGCTGCAGGTGACCGTTGGATTTTGATCCAACGATAGCTTGTGTTTTAAGTTTTCTTCTAGTGGTTATAAATAGGGTATCGGTTTGGGAAATCACTTGTAACACATTCCACTGAGTTAGAATTAGAGAGAGAAAGATAGAATTAGAGAGATATCATGTTGATTCTCAGAAACACGATTTGGGGGTAATTCTAGGGTTTCTCAGTTTCTTGTTCAAACTCATTGATTCATTGTATTTTCGTTGATAGTGGAGACCAGAGGCTGGAGTAGGTCGTTAGTGACTAAACCAGGGTAACATTCGCGTGTGTTGATCTTTTTTTTCGAAGTCTTATCGGCGAGGACGATCGGAGATCTTTCTCGAAGTTTAAGGCATCTCATTCTCGAGAGCTTAAGCCAAAGATTGGCGTAGCGAAATAAGTTATACATAATTATTAGCTTAATATATTTGTCATTATTATATTTATGTAAAATTAGTTTAGTCTTTCTTTATTTGGTCGTATTAGAGGTATATACCAAGAGTATTGTATTTCTTGATCATTACGTTCATTAAGACTATCTCCTCTAACTTCGCAATCCTTAAATCTTCATGATATCATATCCCTAGATTCATTTTTCGATATTCGTTCAATGTTGGATCGTTATGAACTCTCCACATAATATTCGTGATACATATTCGCTCATTCTGAACGGTTGGATTACTGTTTTTAGTAATCTAACTTTGTTTTTCGAGTGAAGACATGAATTGCAAATTTACTTTCGCAACAGTCCTGACCAACAACGGTGAAATTGATCTTGCGCCTTCATCAAGTGTTGGATCATCACGAAATTTGAACAACATGTTTGTGACAATCAGAGGTATGATTTGAACGGTGGGATTAAAGTTTCAAGATTTCTAAGTCTCTCTGTCAGGTGAATCACGGAGCTGCGAATTGTTTGGGCAATTTTACTTTGCATTGGGTAGTTTGGTTGCAAATTGCTTCGACTTGGAGTGTATATTGGGCTATTTGGATTTCGAATTTGGTTGTTTGATTTCATGTTTAGAGTATTTTGGCTTTAAGCTTTTTTTTTTTTTTGTTATGGAGGACAAGAACAAACCTTTTAAGGAAGAGGGGGACATGGCGTAAGGCTGTGAGGCAAGGAACTGCTGACATTGTTCAAACATGTACCGATCCGTAAATGGGGCCAATGGCCATTGATGGGACTGTGGTGGTTGTTAGTGTTGCGGCTACGTTTTGCCTCTGCTCAACAATACGGGACACTCAACCTTCCAATAACCATTCTTCTTCCAGTAAGCACACTCGTCATTGTGCCTCACCATAAAAAAAAACAACTCAAAGCCAAAACACTTCAAAGATGAAATCAAACAACTGCATTCGAAATTCAATCAGCCCAATATACACTCCAAATAGAAGCAATTTGCAACCAAATGCGTATCTCTATGATTCACCCGACAGAGAGACTTAGAAAGCTCGAAACTTTAATCCCTACTTCTCACAATTCAGGTTTGTCCCCATTTAAAAAGTTGTTTGGAAATGTCCCTGATTATACCTCTTTACATGTGTTTAGTTCCACTTGTTTCGTACTTTGCCCTAACGTCGAGCGCGATAAATTGTCTCCTACGTATGCTTTGTGTGTCTTTTTGGGTTATGGTATTGGTCAAAAGGGATATCGTTGTTTTGATCCGGTTAGTTAGAAATTTTATGTCTCTCATCATGTTGTGTATTTAGAGCATATTCCTTTCTTCTATGTTCCCACTAGTTCTCATCACTTGACTCAGAACGACCTTATTGGTATTGATCCTTGAGGCTATATTGACCGATACTTTGGTTCCCGAGACGCACACACCTCTGAGCTCCCCTACTACGACTGCTCAGCCATCGCTCAAGATTGCGAATCATCCTCATTTGAGTCAGTCCACTCGTCCTCGTAAGTCCACTAAATTTCCCGAATTTGCTTATTATTCATACTTTAACTCCTTTATTTTCTTTATTGTGTCTCTTCACTCTTTGTTTGAGCATCTGTCCTATAGAGAGGTTGTTGTTGACCCTATTTGGCAGGCTGCTATGGTTGAGGAATTAATACTCTACATCAGACTCACACTTCAGACTTCGTACCGTTGCCATCGGAGAAGCGATCCACTGGCTCTCGTTGGGTCTTAAGATAAAGACCAAATTGGATGGGTCTGTAGAGCGGTACATGGCTCGTCTTATTGCAAAAGGCTTTTTATAGAAGTATGGCTTGGATTATGAAGAGACTTTTGCGTCGGTTGCGAAAATGACGACCATCTGCACTCTGATCGCTATGGCTTCCCTTCATCGGTGGAAGATATCTCAAGTGGATGTGAAGAATGTTTTCTTGTATGGTGATCTTCACGAGGAGGTATACATGACACCCCATCCGGGTATTGCGTACCAGACATGTCCTGTGTGCAAGCTGCGTAAAGTCTTTATGGTCTCAAACAAGCTCCCCGAGCTTGGTTTGAGAAGTTCTTCACGGTGATCATCTCTCTTGGCTTTATCCCTAGTCAGCATCACTCCATCTTGTTTTTCAAGCGTAAAAGTATAGGTCGTATCCTTCTGTCCTTATATGTTGATGATATGATTATTACCGGTGATGATTATGATGAGATTGAATCGTTGAAGTATGACTTGGCTCGGTGCTTTGCTATGAAAGATCTGGGTTCGTTGCATTACTTTCTGGGTATAAAGGTGACCACTACTACAAATAAGCCTTTCTGGTGCGGAAAGGCATTAGTCGCACCTAATTAGGCATCAGGTGCGACTTGTCGCACCCAAAGGGCTCCAGAAAAGAAAAAAATTTCGCTGATTTTAAGTGGTATTGGGTGCGACTAGTCGCACCCAATAGTTTTGAAAACTTTCAGGTGCGACTAAGATTTTAAGTGGTATTGGGTGCGACTAGTCGCACCCAATAGTTTTGAAAACTTTCAGGTGCGACTAGTCGCACCTGAAAGTCTAAAAAAAAATTAGGCGTTCAACTTCTCCCCCTCATTTTTTTCATTTGTCTGACGTGGAATTAAACTTTAGATTTTTTTTTACTTTCAGGTGCGACTAGTCGCACCGATTAATTTTTTTAGGTGCGACTAGTCGCACCTATTTGAGTATCAGGTGCGACTTGTCGCACCTGATTACTAGGGTTAGTTTATAAACTCAGCTTCGTCTTCTTCATCTTCTTCACTTCTTCACAGCCTCTCTCTGTTAAACTCCGACTCTCCCTCCCTCTGCCAGCCACCACCATATATCTCACTCCCTCTCTCTTTTCCGAGCCACTACCATCTCCCTCCCTCTCTCTTCTCTGAGCCACCACCATCTCCTCCATCTCTCTTCTCCGAGCCACCACCTGGAGTTTTTCGAGCCTTCTCCGACGTCCAAGTCCGCGCGCCGCTCCTCCTCAGACTGTTCTTCTCCTCCTCCATCGGTCCTTTCCTCTGCAGCCGCTCCTCCGCGCCGGTCCTCCGCGCCTTTCCTCCGCAGCCGCTCCTCCGCGCCGGTCCTCTCCTCCGCCTTCGCTCCTCCGCGCCGGTCCTCTCCTCCGCCTAAGGTTATTTTTTTGTGTATATATATATATTAATAATTAGTATTATATATATATATATATATATATGAAGAAAAAAAAACTTTAAATGGTTTAGTATGTTTTAATTAGTAATTTAGTATGTTTTAATTAGCATATATAATTAGTATTAATAATTATTAATTAGTTTTAATTAGTAATTTAGTATGTTTAGTTTCAAATTCTATATGTGTTTAGTATGTTTAGTAGTTTATTATTTACGTTTCAAATCAAATAAATTGTTAGTATGTTTAGTTTGATTTTGATTGTTAACATTTATTAATTAATGTAATTATAGTTGTTAATATACATAGTATTTATAATTAGTTTAGTAACATGTATTAATTAATGTAATTATAATTGTTAATATATATAGTGTTTATAATTAGTTTAGTAATATGCTTAGGTTAATGTTTACGTGAAATTAATTGTAATTGTAAAAGTTTAGATTAAATATTATTTAGAAATTGAAATTGTAATGGAAATCAAATTGGTTAATAAGTTGTTAGTTTAGGTAACTAATTAATTTGTAGTTTAATTGTTAACACTTTGTACTTAATAATGAAATTGGTTATGTAACTAATTTTAAATTTTAAATGTTAGTTTAATTAAGATTGATATTGGTTAATTGTTTAAACTATTCTATTAGATTAGTTGTTTATGATATTGTAATTAATTAATTACTGAGTGATTGTTTTATAGTTTTCATTGATAAAATGTTATGACCGAGCCACAGAGGCTCGGTTTAGGACTTAGTTAATTAATATGATAGTTTCTGGATGGATTTTAAATGTTTTTAAAGTAGTTTGCAGGTTTTTGGTTTAACAATATTATAGGGGAAACTCTGCCAAAATTTCGGTAGAGTTTTGAACCAATTAGAATCGAAATCCACTAGAAACAGTCCATTTTCAAAAACAATCCATTAATAAAAAAATCGTGGTGTCGTCCACGTTTCTTTGTTTTCTAATCTTGTTTTCTTCTTATAGGATGTCGACTGGAGCAGGTGGAGGCGAGGATCCACCACAGACGCCGGGATCCTCCGGATCGAAGAACACACGTAGACCAACGAAGGGTCTCGTGTCAGCGAGAGAAGGGGTAGGGACTCCTGGTGCAAATGTAGTTCGATACGATCGGCGACACATGATGTTCTACCAGAACATCAGGGAGCTAAATCCCATGATCGGCACCTTCTCGAACCGTCTTGGAAACTTGATCAAGGCGACGTTTCAAGCACACGCAAACGACTGGAATGAAGTCGAGCCTCAACATGTGACGGCCGTTATGACCGCAATCCATAACGAGTACCGTTTTGTGTACGAGGATTCTGCAACTGGCGAGAAAGTGGCAGCTGATTGCATTCGCAACGAGATAGAGTCTACTATCATTCGCGAAATGAAGCGGTTGTGACGCAACCAAAAGTCAAAGTTATCATCTAGATTCTTCAACAAGTTTTACGGGAAAATAGAGCTCGCCAGAGAAGAAACAACAAAGGGCTATACGCACGAGGCTTGATTGAAGGCAATAGAGGTGTTCAACACACCGGCCCATAAGGTATGAGTTGAACATGATTTTTTTTTCTCATCGAATTGAATTAAATGAATTTATGTCTCGCATGCAAAGGCTAACTGCAACAAACAAAATGCGAAGAAGAAGCAGACAAAGGCCAGACAAGGGTCGATACCTTTTTTCGCTCATCGACAGAAGGGCGTAAGTTGCTTAATTTTTATTAGCATTAGACACATTAGTCTTATTTTGATGATTAAAACTTGCAGAGGAAGGAGGATGGGATATTGCCCTTCGCATTAGCGACGTGGGAGAAAAACCATCAAGATATTAATGGCAGTTGGACAACGCCCTTCGCGAATCAACAATTTGTAAGTTACTTTATTTAATTACTTAATAATAATTATATAATAATTTTTTTTGGTTTTTTTGTAAAGGCGCGAATCAACGCCCAAGTGGCAGATATTTTGCGACAAGCGGAGGAGAAAGGCGAAGAGGTGAGCCTCGAAGGCGCAGAGGAGTATGCGATGCATGACGTTCTCGGGCCACGCCGTGATTGGGATGCCGAGATAGGACCCACGACCCCAGTTGGGGCTTTGAGTGTGGCTCGAGCTCAAGACGGAAGCTCGTCTGGTTCGTCATCTTAGTCACGTGCCGATCCAGTACTGTATACCGAGTTGCAAGCTCAGTTGGCAGCACAACAAGCTCAAATGGCGGCACAACAAATCCAGATGGAAGAGATGCAGCGACAGCTGCTCTCGTTTACACAGATGCATACTCAGGCTTCCCCCACAAGCGCACATCCTCAGCCTATGCCGACATCAGCGGCAATGGCTGATAATGTGACGCCAAGTTCTGCGGAGTTTCATCGAGATCGTCCTAGCGGTAGCGGCAGTGGCCGAGGAGGAAGCAGCAGTGGCCACCGAGGCAATTTATTTGGAAGAGGAAATTCCTCTATCGATAAGTTTTATAGGCAACAACGAAAATAGTTGGACTTGGATATTTTTATATTAGTGAACAAACTCGTATTAGTTGTTTGTATATTAAAAATATTTTAATATGAAATATTAATTTCTAATTCTAATTATAATTCTATTTATTTGTAAATTTTATTTTTTTTTCAAAATAAATTGGGCATCAGGTGCGACTAGTCGCACCCAATAGTTAAGGCGGGAAGGGTATTGGGTGCGACTAGCCGCACCCAATACTATGGCGGGAAGAGTATTGGGTGCGGCTAATCGCACCCAATAAGTTGACGGGAAGAGCATTGGGTGCGACTAGTCAAATTCCCGCCTTATTCTTGAGTTCCCACGGAAAAATAGGTCCGAGTTCAGGTGCGATAAGTCGCACCCAATAGTGTCGCACCTAATAGTATATATTATTGGGTGCGACATGTCGCACCCAATAGTCTTAGCTGCGGACTTTTAGGTGCGACTAAGTCGCACCTAAAGTCGCACCCGATAGTACTATCGGGTGCGACTTTTTGGACATCAGGTGCGACTTTTGCCGTACCTGATGCCCATATTTTTAGTAGTGGACCTTCTCTCCAAAAGGGCTATCTTTTATCTCAGTCAAAGTATATATCAGATCTTTTTTAGCGTGCTCGTCTCACTAACAACAGAATCGTTGACACTCAACTTGAAACAAATGGTCGTTACTCTTCAAAATGACCGGTCTCTTTCGCCCGATCCTAGTCTATAGCGCATGGTGGTAGGAAGCTTGGTTTATCTCATGATCACTCGTCCCGACATTGCGCATGCTGTTCAGGTTGTCAGTCAGTTTGTCACTGCTCTTACCATAGTTCATTGGGTTGTCGTTCTTCGCATTCTCAGGTATCTTCGTGGTACTTAGTTTCAGAGTCTACTATTTCTTTCATCGTCTTCGTTAGAGCTGCGCGCTTACTCTGATCCCTATTGGCTGGTGACCCTACACATCGCAAATCCACCACTGGATTCTACATTTTCCTTGGAGATTCACTCATCTCTTGGAAGAGCAAGAAATAGGATGTCATTTCTCGATCTTCTTCGAATTTGAGTATCACGCTATGGTCATGACTTCATGTGAGATTGTTTGGTTATGTTGGTTAGTTGCTGATCTTAGTGTCACTCTTCATCATCTTACACCTCTATATTGTGATAGTAAGAGTGTCATCCATATTTCTCATAACTCGGTCTTTCATGAGCGAATCAAGCATATTGAGATTGATTGCCATGTCACTTGTCATCATTTACAGCTTCGTACGATCACACTGTCTTATGTTCCCTCGTCGCTTCATATTGCAGATTTATTCACGAAAGCTCACTCCACCTCGCGTTTCCGCTATTTATCTGACAAACTCTCAGTATCTATTACTGTTGCATCGTGAGTTTGAGGGAAGTATTAGCATAGTATATTTGTCATTATTCTATTTATGTAAGTTATTTTAGTCTTTTTTTATTTGATTATATTAATATAATATACCCATACTATTGTATTTCGTGATCATTACGTTCATTCAGACTATCTCTTCAAACGTTATAGTTCGAACGTGCTACACATATAAAAAGTAAGAAGTTATTAACCTGTATTGTAGATGAGTGTATCTACTGATTAGAATCTCTAAAACTCTAATCTCACCCGATCCCACTCTTAAGATGAATATCCAATTGATGAGTTTGTCTCTAACAAATTTTTAATTAGGATTTTGTCTAAATTTAGGATACACAAAAAAATTAAATTTTATAATAAAGTTTTCAATATTTCACACATAGAATTCTAAATAGAGTACATATCAATACACATTTAGATCAAATTAATTACAAATTACATCTAAATCAACAAAATAAATATTTAAATTCGGATAAAAAAAACCCATTTCAAAACAACAACATCAACATCAACAACAACATCTAATTATTCAAATAACTACCTAAATTCGGATTACAAAAAATCCATATAAAATCAAGTGAACAAATATCAAAAATCAAAATCTATGTCTTTTTCTTCGTACATCATAATTTCATTAACAACCATTTAAAAATCAACATCTAAGGTCTAAACCGGGCAGAAAACCCATTAAAAAAAATCAGACCCGAAGACTTATCTTGCGGAAATGGTGGAAAATTTCGATACTTGAGCAGAAATGAACATCCGGCAGACGGTAAATGAAGATTTCGCGCGAGATCGGGGGAGATCAGAACTGATCAGGGCGTGGTCGCACGAGAAATGCAGATGCTATTTTTCGTCTTATCTTGCGGAAAGCACGCGGAAATGGGAGAGACGAACACAACCGAACCCTTTTGAAGAACGAGAAATGTGAGAAAAACTCGTGCGAGAAATATGACGAGATTTAATACACTTCACGAGATTTTCACGTATCCCTCTCGCGCTTCTTAAAAACACGAGATCTCGCACGAGATACCCTTATCTCACGTGAGATTTTAATCCCTTCTTTTGAGGCACGTAATATGTATATAACACTTGTTCGAGGTTTATATTTATGAGATGAAACTCATACAAATCCTAATCTATCATGGAAAGATACTAAGGTTTTTATTTTGGTCTTTGAGCAAGAGTAAATTTTTTTATTCATTCGTTTAGTTTGAAGAAATTCGCTGAGGTCAAAGTATATTTCTATCTTAGAAATAAAATGTAGAGTTAGAATATTCAATGTCAGAAAACATATTGAAATCAAAGTTTTACTAAATCTGAATGACAAAAAAAGTTTGGAGACTAAAACGTACAACAAATAAAAAAAAAAGATTTAAGATTATTAGAGTAACAATCAATCGCATATTGATTAATACGTAATCGATCGAACACTACTTGAAAATGGTTCTTTCTGCACAATAACTTGATTCAACCATAACCAAATTATAAGATATGAAATACATAGGTAGATGGTTTAGATGGTCAAATTGAGTCCTTGCAATAAAGCTATATCATTCTATATTGATGATTGGAAAAATATCATACATAGCTTTTCAGTTTTGGTCAAATGTTTCATGTACACATTGAGTTTGCAATATATCATATTTACTATTTGTCTTTATTATCCCTTCAATAAAGTTTAACTAGTAACATATATCCGTTCATAGATTTTTTTTTTTTTTTTCTTATAAATAAAATTTTCAGATGGAAAAACTATCCTCCCACGCACAATTTTTTTTGGTTTAAAATCACCTTAGTTCTATTTTCAGCAAGGTGATTAAAAGTGATCTCTTTCTCCTTGGCTTATGGGTGAAAGAATAGAGAAATGTGACGTACTTCTTGTAAGGTCTATCTATACAAGTTCCAATATAACAAACTTAAAAAATAAACATAATAACAAATTAAAAAAATTCTGTAATTTTAGAAATTATTGATTATAATTTGTGTTTGAATGTCGAACTTAATTGACTATCCCTTATAGTGGTATACAAATTTATATAATAAAGAAAACACAATTGCAGTCACTACCAAGATTAAATTTGGAATCACAAATATGAACACCATTAACAATCACACCTATTAAGTCAAGCTAGACATAACGATGAGATGCCTTACCTTCTCTAATAAATATTCCTTGCTTTGTACACCATACTCAAAAAATGAAATTCAACACAAGCCAATAATTAATGTAGTTCTTCAAGACCACAAATTGGAATAAGGTGAAAGTTACAAGTAAAAGGATTACAATCATGTGTAGGAAGTGAATCAAATCTTACATTCCACAATCATCAAAAGAAGGAAAAGGAGAAACTAAAAAAAATAGTATAAAACATGTAAAAATATGCGGAGATGGATGGAAAACAAGACCAGTTATGTGTCAAAGCAATGGCATCACCGAGTGAGGCAAAATAATTATTATGATCTTTGAGTGGAATGGTAGCTTTTGGCAACAACTAAAAAACAAAGTGCACATCCCTGATTTTGAGGCCACATCACGTGATATCAAAGTGTTTTATATCCACTTACTAATTGGACTCAACAAACCAAACCCCTCTTTCACAACTATATAAAATATATATTAGTTTTAGTAATATACTTTATCATATATAACTTATATTACTTGTGAATATAATATTTGGAATGTAAAGGTCAAGTGGTGTATAATATTTTGTGTGTAGGACCTTATAGATCATAGTTTATTAAAATAGTAGTTTTTATGCGACCAAGAAAACAATAAAGTTAAGCGGCTAGGTTGCAAAACGGCCCCTAATTTTAGGATTGGTGTCATTGGGAAAATCACCAATTGGAATCTATACACGTTATTGCTTCTCTCACCAGTCACCACCACCATTTCAATAGCACCATATCAAAATTAACTCCAAGTCTAACATATCCATTACATACAGCATAATATATATATATATAGGGGGAATTTAAAAAATAACGTTTTCTAAGTATTAACATTGCTAAAATAACAACTATTATAAAACCTTTCAAAAATAACTTTTTTTTTTATAAACACTAAACTTTTATTCTTCTTATGAATAAATACTGTATAAAGTTAAATGAACCCAAAAAAGTATTCAAATTTCTAAAAAAATTGTAAATATAAAAATAAATTCGTTTACAACTTAAAAAGGTTATTTCTGTATTAAAAATTTTAAACATGCTATTTTTGCGATGAAAATACAAAAAACAGTTATCAGAAACAATTTCCAAATATTTATATGATATATGGAAAGTGCAAGTTCAGAGATAGATTAATATATAATAAAAAGGTGACCTTTTGGGCTGGTTTGAACTTTTGATTATAGAAAATTACATTGTAGGTACTGAACCATATCTTGAGTCTATTATTTTACTACAGAAAAATGCTATTAGATATAAATTGTCTTTACATAAACTAATGCTAGATATTACTACCTTCTTTAGGCTGATAATATGCATCATAATTTATATTGAAAATAAAAAGAATAAGAAAAGAAAATTTGACTTGAGAGTTTAGTATACATGTACATCTAATTATGGTTTAGTGTTTAGATTTGTCCTAGAAGTAAGAGAAGGATGGAATTAATTAGTTTTGTATTGCAAGTGTCTTTACCATGCATGTGCTGTATTTTTAATTTCAAATGGAGTTTTGGATTCTTTTTCTTTTTTATTTTTCTTTTTCTCTGAGGATTAATCATATCATTCACATTTCATACGGAAGAAGTCAATCTCATGAATTCGCTTGGTCAATTTTTGGCCCAATAAGGAAGGTCCGATTCAATCACACAAGTAAAATCTTATTTCAAGTCCTCGTAGACAATTCATGAAGATATTAAAAAAATGAGATGGAACTTATAAATATGATATGTTGTGTTTTGGTGGGGATCGGACAAGCAAAGACCACGGAAAAACCGGGTTACGACATGACGTTTCACATAAACAAATAAAAACATGTAAACTCATCTTTATTGTCTTATTTTAAATATAACATTAAAAAAAAAAACAATGGGTCCTGATTGGGCCATAGTTGTTTTGTATCTTTTAGACATAGTGACTCGGAACTGCATCATATGCAAATGTGCCGAAATTACCTATATAGTGTTTTTTTTTATATTAATTGCATGAATCACTTGTGTAAAGGTTTTATTGCAAAATATATTTTTCAAACCATAAATAATTATTTATTTTTTCTTGATGTTCACAAATTTTTTTTTTGAAATTATATGTTTCTCTTACTGTAAATAATTGTTACAATTTCATTCATAAAGAAAATGATTTTTTTATAGATAAATTCAATTTGAACTATTTCGTAAATATTTTTTGAAATTTTCCCCTATTCAAGCAATGTAATCATGGAGCTAACTTGGGCCTTTATGTTGCACTATGGAAGCTTGGGCCTTTTAGTCGCAAGCTATGGGGCTTGAGTGCATCAAATGTTAAGAAAATTACGAAAAGAATGTTTGTATTTGCAATATTTTTAAAATAGCGACTTTTTTTTATAAATATTTTTTAAAAAATAGAGCTTTTCTAAATGGTATTAGTTATTTTCTTTATGAACGAAATCCTACACTGTAATTAAACTTAAATTGAGCCTAAAATAATAATAAAAAATAATTTAACATAAAGAAAAATAACGTTATTCTTTTGTGATGAAGTTCAAATAACAGCTACGAGAAGTAATCAGTTCATTAACTTCAATAAGGTTTATTAAACGTAATTAATCACTTTTTTTACCGATTAATTTTAGGAGGAATTTATTTGTTGGCATCTGTTAAGGATTATACACCATTTGCAATTTAGAAGAAGCTATTTTAAGTGAATGATGAGTATAATATTTTATAATGTAATTCGATGATAATATGACCAAGTTCAATATAGGGAAAATGACACATATACCTTGTGTTTTAGTGAAATATCGAGTTTAACTTTTAGTTTTCAAAAATATCGAGTTCATGCTTTCTGTTTAACTAAAATTACGAAATTATAACATGAAATAGATTAGAGTGTCACGAATCTTCTTTTTATTGAATTTTCATTGATTTTTCCAGTGATGTTGAATATAATATTTATATGTAAACACCAATTATCTTTATTCATTCACGACATATATGTAATTTATTTAAAAACTAAAAACTAAACAACAATCTTTTAATCGTAAAGAACATAGAAAGAGGCAAATGGGTAAAAATCGACAATTGATAGTCATCAAAACCACAGATTCAAACAGATAATCCAGAATTCAGAGTCACAATCCGAACACGGAATATAGTTACCTCTTGGGAAATATGAGTTTTATTATTTAATTTCAATTTAAAGATATTTTTATTTCAAAATTGAGAATTTGAAAGTTAGAGTACTGATTTGGATTTGATTCGGTTATTCTTATATAAGAGTCAATTTCAATGAAAGGGAGATTTGTTTACGGTAGAATTTCGTCATTTTAGTTAAATAGAAGGTATGAATTCGATATTTTTAAAAACCAAATATTAAACTCGATATGTCACGAAAACATAGAATATATACGTGATATTTTTCCTTCAATATATCAGGATGGAGGAGCTGATATATCATGGCCAATAGCTGTTTTCTGAGTTTCGGTGATGAGGGAAAACTAGTTTGCTATATATTTTTTTTACTATCAGTTAGAGAATATACTTTACATTTTTGTTAATTTTTTTCTTGATTTTTACTGAGGCTAACTTAAACCAAAATCCAAAATATTTAACCTCCGTTAATCTTTTTTAATATAAAAAAGGGAGAGCAAGCTAAGTAGTTCAATCCACCTACGTAAGTAGTTAAGTATCATTTAATTAAAAAAAAATATAGAACACTAGAATAAACAACATCACAATATTGTCTCTTTCAAAAAAAAAAAAAAAAAAAATTAGTGTCCACAATATCTGAAATGAGCTCTTTAAATGAAATGAGCTCTTTCAAATACAACTTGATGTAATGCTAAAGCAAATCAATAACAAAACATTCATTCTTCATCTATGTGTTATGATTTAACAGTTTTTTGTCTTGAAATAATTTGCAACACAATTTTCAAATTCACATTTGCATAACAACTTTTGTAATAATTATTTAAAAAGTTATATTAAGAATTTTAGAAACAAATGGACATTTAGTTCCGAAGATTGTTAGGAAAATTTATGATGTTTGATTATGAGACATAGAGAGTTTAAGGACTTTATAGTTCTTTGTTGAACGATATTTTCTCCCATAATACACGCACCTAATTAGTTTCCTGATTGTTTGCTATATCAGTTTTGTATATCACGCTAGTTTGTTATCAGCATTTATTGCGTTAATTAGTTCTCTATTATTTTGCACAATCTGTTGTAAATACGCCTATATATTCTAGGCACAATCAATAATAAAATCATAGCAATTCATTCTATATTTGTATATTGCTTCTTTTGTATGGTATCAGATTGCACTCAACGTTTTTTTTCTTCTCTGCTACATATCTCTGCTTTGATTATCAAAGTCAATTCTCACTATTATTCATGCATATCTCATTGATTTTAATATCAGTGTTATTCTTAATTGCATTCATCGCATTGAATATCTTCATATTATTTCATATCAACAATATCACGTTCATATCGGTGTGATATATTCTTATACCTTCAATATCATTAGCATTTATTGTCAGTACTATTTCTGATATAATTTTCACATCACTGCTATTACTTTCTTTATTCGTCCATTTTTTGTTTTTTTTCAGAAGAAAATATATTGTCATCAGTTCATTGTTCACGACCTTTCATGTTCACTCTTTCTAATATCAACGTTTTTTTTTCTTCTTTCGTTATCTCCGTCGAACATGTCTAGCGAAGTCAACGGCAGAAACAAATATGTCCCGCGAACCCACCACCGTTGAGCCATCTCTGAATCAATCCAGTCGGTATCCGATTCATCACTCTGACTGTCTGTCATTTGTCCTCGTCATTCCCATCCTCACCGGTGACAATTACGGTTCATGGAGCCGAGCTGTCACCATGATGTTATGGGCCAAAAGCAAGTTCAGCTTCGTTGATGGCTCATCATCCAAGCCGACCGACGCGAACGCCGCTGTCAATTGGGGACGCTACAACGACCTCGTGAGCAGTGGATTCTCAACTCCGTCTCTCCCGAGATACGACCCAGCATCCTATACGTTGAGATTGCTAGTCAGATTTGGGTTGACCTCAAGGTTAGATTTTCGCTGTCAAATGCTCTAAAGATCTATGAAACACTCCATTTCCGTGCTCAAGTAAGATGGTATGACTGTTTCTCTCTATTTTACCCAACTTAAATCACTTTAGGATGAATTATCCAGCATTGTCTCGATGCCTCTATGCATTTGCGGCAGCGCAAAATGGCTCGTCGATCAACAAAACCAGGACCGAGCCATGGAGTTGCATCTATAGCCTAGTTCGCCAAGAGGAAAAGCAACAAGAGATCAACCTCCGCTCCACCGCCTCCACCAACTTGCTTCCCTTCATGCTTCCAGGCAGCCAGCTCGGCCATACGGGAAACGCCAACGCCCATAGATCACTACAACCGGCATGGCCACACTCAAGTGACATGCTATCAGCTTCATGGCTTCCCCGATAAAGATTAGCGACGAAGCAACCCCGGATCACCTACAAAGCCCTAGGGACCGCCCACTGAAAGCTCGGTACAACCTGTGACCTCCTTCACGGCCGACCAATAAAACCGTCTGCTATCACTTTTGGCCAAAGACTTATCCAATGATGCTTCAGCAAATTAAGTAGATACATCACTTTCTTGTACATCTCCTAGCCGGATTATTGACACTTGTGTATCTAATCGAATTTGTACATCTTGTTAGGAATATTGCCTACTAGAAGATGATGATTACTAAATAAGATAATAAGTTTCTTTATTATTATAATATGATTAGTGGGTTGGAGTCTGATAAAATTCAGAATCATTAACAACTATCATCGGTAGCTCCGTATCCAACTGAGTCACATGATGGGTATCCGAATTCGGGCGGTGAACTAAAACAAGGTCGATGACTGATATGCGCTTGGAAAGCCTTATCTAAAGTCTATTGTCAATGGGGCCCGCCAGAAGAGTAGTAGTGTCTATTTGTATACATTTAATGTAACATAGTCTCATGAACACTCTTGCTTGTAATTGCCAAATCATTAATAAAAAGTTGAAACGTTCATTCATTCTTCCTTGTCTGTTTGAAGCTTTATGATAATCTATAGTCTTTAGTCCCTAAACAAACCTAACAACATATGAAGAGACAAATGTAGATTTGCATGAACAAACTCTTCATAGTTTGCTTAAAACAATATATTCATAATCTAAGGATCAAATGACTATTGATCTCAGTACGATTATTAGGAGAATCTATGATGTCTGGTTATGAGACATTGAGAGTTGGAGACTCTATAGTTCTTCTAGGTATCTTCTTAAGGTGCTGAATTGACCAGTGCACTTCTAGAGACAGAATAAGAATAAACCATTTAACCTCTTATGTCTCGAAGTCACTACGTATGAATTGCATCATGCTTACCTCAATCCTGAAATGAGACATGTCACTTCATAGCTTACGTATTCTCATTAGAGAAATTCAGATTTCGGATTCACTATGTGATTCTGAACAGGGCCTATTGGTGAAGTACTAAGTTATGAAGGTGTCATGAGTAACTTTTTGAAGATCTCATAGATATGGAATTCATGTACAAGATTGCTGAAATGCAATGTATATCACATCATGCTTTGTTCCTTGGAATGTGAATAAATGAACTGGCCAGTGTCCAAATTGATTCATGACTCTTTTGGATGAATCAATGTGACTTGTTAGCTCCTCGTCAATACATTGTTTCTAACTTATTCACAAGCGACAAATGAGTTGAGGAAATAACAGCTAGAAGGGTAAAATGGTAATTTTGTAAATCCCGACTAGCTGATGATATTCATGAAGGGTAAACGTAGATAATATTAAGTGGATCCACTCACTACAATTAAGTTGAATTCTTGAGTAGAAAATAAATTCATTTGAACCGAGAAATTCTCAGTGTCAACTCTTTAGTGGACAGTTGACATTAAGCTAAACTTGGAAAATGTTTGTGAACTTTTGAGTCCAAGTATGTTAGCTCAAGCTTTGTTTATTTGGATCCATGAGGTCCCTGTCAGAACTCATATTGAGTAGGATTAGTTAAACTAGAAGCTAAGTCAAAACAAGAACGAGACAAATTTTACGAAAATTGTCTAAATGGTATTTTTGTCTTTTTGGACATAGGATGAAATGAATGTCAATAAATTTTTTGACATTGTCATATGATGACAAATATCACTTGGCCAAGTTAAGGAATTTAGGCCTTGAGGATTAATTTCATTTCATGGAATCTTACTTGAAAATTCTTAATGGGCTTTTCTTATGTTGTCATGAACCAATGAAGAAAAATCTAGAAACACTTCTAGAAGCTCTATATGGCCGTCCAACATAGCAAAGAAAGAGAGACCAATTTTGTGCATTGATGTATGAAGATACTTGCCAAAAAAAAAGAGGAAACAAATTTCCTCTACAAGGAAAATGGGATTTCGGCCAAGGCTAAGGGAAAAGCAAAAGAGGAAACAAATCCAAGGCCTTCTAGAAGGACTTGGCCGTGTTACTCAATAGGAAGGAGGGAAAATTTTGGTCATGAATATGTGATATTCTATAGAAGAGGAAACTACCTTGTTGAAGGTAATCCCTCTCCTATAAATAGAGCACTCATTCCCTCTCTCTCTCTCTAAGTTCTTTTCATTTTTTTTTGGCACCTAGGTCCACATTTGACCTAGTGTTTTAGCTCTTCGACTCTTAGACTTGCTCTTGAGTCATCGTGTTTAAAAGTGCCCACACACTAATTTCTTTCTTTCTTGAGTGATTCTTGTGATAGAAACTTTCGTGGTTACTCTAGTTTCCCGAAGAACGAAGAAAGGCGAGCTACGTGGGGAGACGAACGTTTCAACCTTCCTAAGGCTTCTCAACGTTCAAGCTTCACAAAGGTTAGTAAACGAGTAATGCTCTTTTATAGTTTTAATTTAAATATGAACATGTGCTTGCTCTTTGTCAAGGTTAGTAAAATCGTTTTACTTGTTTAAAAGAAATTTTTTATTTTCCGCCGCTTCTCGAAGCGTTAAATATTTTCTTAACCCTAGATCAATTCCAACAAAGTCATATATGTAGAACATGAGTCAATGTTGATCACTCAGTGTGAGCATTCTACATTTTTTATACGTATACAACCCAGACGTACTTTGGTTTTGATAGATGTGTCGTTTAAATACCGTTACAATGCACTAGCCGAGTTCACTTATGATGGTCACAGTGACGCTTGATCTAAATCCTGAAGTAATCATGGATTTCTAGGTCATGTTACCGGGTTCTTTGATTTACGACATTAAAGGCTAATGAAAAGCTGACTAAATAGGTGTTTTGGGAAGTCGGGACATGATCGTAGAAGAAAGTGAAAGAAGATAAATGTTCTCTCACCTAAGGGTTGATTCCAGAACCGATAGATTGCTAGCACTTCCGAAGTTGGCTTACGTTCGGAAGAATATTTCGCTGGGGAAGCAACTGTGCTTAGGGTATATATGTAACGAGAAAGGTATAACGGAACAAATACACATATCTCGATACGGGTTGAACCTGGAGGATCATGATCACGTACGGACTAAATCAACGGACTCTCATCGCGATGAGTAAATATAATTCTAGTATCATGGAAGAGTTCAGTCTTGGCTTACACGGTGGAGTACTAACCAAGATTAGACAAAACGATACGTAAAAGAGAAAGGATTGTTTCATCTTTTGATCTAGTTTGTTAAGCTTAAAATACTAGGTCCATAGTACCTGATTCGGCTTCAATAAATAATGGTTTCATTGTTATAGTCTCACTTGCTGTAATTGTGATTAACAATATTAATTCTGAAAAACGGGTATTTGCGGAATTAAATAACTATTTATAGAAGAATTGTTTATTTATTGTTGCATCAAGT
Organism: Urtica dioica subsp. dioica; assembly: GCF_054948205.1. NCBI lineage: Eukaryota > Viridiplantae > Streptophyta > Magnoliopsida > Rosales > Urticaceae > Urtica > Urtica dioica. The sequence goes on from NC_142761.1 coordinate 35,098,170, forward strand.
AAATAATCAATTAATAAGTTATTTATTTATTGTTGGATCAAGTAAATAAATAATTTTGGATTTTTGGGCCGGACTTGTGCTGAAGAAAAAATTCGCCACCTCCCTACAAGGAGGTGGGCGATTTTTTTATACTGGTTTTATACCACTTTATTCTCTTTATTTGTTCATAAAATAAAGGAGAGAAAATATAGGAAATTAGTTATTATCCTATATTCTCTCCTTATATTTATGAGAAATATTTAGGAGAAATATTTTCCTTTATTCTCTCAACAAATTAAAAATTTTGTATATTATCATATAAAATGAAATACCAGATACTGATTTGATGGATGAGAGAAAAAGTAGGATTCATGAGATGATATCTAGGGGTTGATATTAAATCAACTAGTGCGAACATAATAAAAGGAAATAATATATTCTAGAATATCTCATTTTAACTGCTATAAATATGGAGTTCATGAGAAGCAAAAAATAATCAGTTTTTTGACCTAGTTTTGTTACAAAGAGAATCGGCCAACCCTCCCCTCTTGGTGTCGCAGATCTTCTTCCTTCCTCTTGCTCTCGGAATTGCTTCAATTCCATTATTAGAAATAAGAGAGAAAGATCTGAAAGATCTCGTTTCAAATCTAAGTGAGATCAAGAATCATTGCCCATTCATTAGTCTTATTTTCCTCGAAGATTACGTTTCGGAAGACTACGGTGTCATTAACATGATGAGAAGGAATCCGAAAGTTTCAGAGTCATCCCGAAGGTTTGATCGTGGGAAGTCTTTTATAGACTGAAGACAAATTGTGAAAGCTTGAAGGTTCGGTTTGTGAGCCCAAATTTGTAAGTCTTCTGAACTTGTCATTAAATTTATCGATTGCTTGACATATTGCGGTTGCTCTCATTAAATAACGTAAATCTAGATCTTGTTTAATTAATAACCATGTTTTAATTAGCTTATGATAGCGTAATTAATATTTTTCGCATTTAAATGGTTGCTTGAGGTGCAATAATCATCCGCATGTGGTATCAGAGCTAATTAATTTGCGGTATTTAATTGATTCGTTCTAGTAATTAAATTTTTTTTTATATGGTTTGAATGGATCTGCTAGAAGCTCAGGCTCACGATATCGAGGTGGGACCTTCAGCATCTCAAGTCCAGGGGGAAAGAGATGTCTACGCTTCGGGAAGCAGTGAGAGACTTAGCCGGTGCATACGACGCAATGTCTAGAGGAGTGTTCGACCTAGAGATTGGATCGAGGTTGAGCCAGATTACGAGCCGTTATGGGTCACCGGCATCCAGCTCCCTAAGTACATCCGAGCGTACCCCAGAGGCACGACGTCAAGGAATACCTAAGGATCCTCCATCGTCATCGGCTCGAGCAAGTCATGGCCCAAACCCTGATGAGCCCGTATATAGACCAAGTGGAAGACGCGCCTCAGGAGGACGATATTGAACATCATTATTCTTATTTAGACATTTTATTATGTACAGACACATAATGTTTCGTTTTTATTTTGCTAAAACTTTTAATTAGTTTTAATTTTGGTATAAATGAAACTTTTAATTTTATGTTTCTAAAAATTAAATTAAATTAAATTAAATTAAAAATAAATAAAAAACAGCACTTTTAAGTCGCTTCTATATATCACCCGCGATATGGCGGGAAAGATTTAGAAGCGACAATGCGCTTCTAAAGTCGCTTCTAAACCCTTCCCGCTATTTCGCGGGAGTTTCTTCCGGCGCTAAATTTTTGTTTTAGAAGCGGATGTAGAGGCGACATGTCGTTTCTAAAAGTGTCGCTTCTAATATTTAGAAGTGATTTTAGAAGCGGCTGACCTTGGAAGCAGACTTTTAGAAGCGACAAAATCGCTTCTAGGATCATTTAGAAACGACTTTTTGGCTTTTAGAATCGACTTTTGTCGCTTCTAAAAGTTATTTTTATAGTAGTGTATGGGAAGCTTACTATGTTTTTAATCGATAATGACTAACTTTAAGGGGAGAAAACAAGAAGACTCTGGTTTTTAAACGCATGGGGTCAGACTTTATAATTGCTCATATTTATTATGATGATAATTCACAGAATTTGGTGGAATAATTTCTGGAACAGGGGGATAAGGAATTCATAATGAACATTGTGGGTGAGATGAAAGCTAATTAAGTCTCGTCTCTCAAAGTAAGTATGCTAGAGACCTGATGAAGAAGTCTGTTCTTGTGATCGGAGAATCATCAGGTATGTGACTGGTTCAGTTAAAGATGGAATCTGGTACATAAGAGACACTAGTTATAGCCTTGTGGGGTTTTGTGATGTTAGCTACAAAGCTGTGTTGAAGATTGAAAACAAGGTTTAAAATATCGATACCGATATCCATACCGAGGTTCTGATTTTACGGATATATCGAGTATCGACGGATATATCGACGGATATTCTATAATAATTTCAATACCGACTACCGATTATATCGGTGATATATCGATGATATATCGATTACCGACGGATATATCGACAAAAATCTTATAACAAAATATAATTGAAAATACCCAATATATATATTATATATGTCTCCAAATAATTATCATATGTTACTAATTCTTAATATGCACTCAAATATTATTTATAATTAATTAATGATAAAATTTATATTTTTTAAAAATTATTACAAATAAAAGTATGATTAATTATTTTAGTAATTAAATAAACTTACATCTATATATGTATATAATATAAAATGTTATATTCTTGCTTATATCTATATATATACTTTTATAGATATATGTATATATATTATATATATGTTAACTTCTTGCTGCGTACATAAAAATATAATATATATATATATATATATATATATATATGTATATATGTATGCAATGCAAAGATTTACAGTATAAAAGTAAAACATTATGAGAAAAAGCAAGTTTGATGTGTTAAAAGTCCCACATCGCTTGCTTAGTGACTATTCTAAACTTTCATGTACTATATAAATACAAAAGAATTGACAATCTCTCATCAGAGCATTCTTGGGCTGTTGGACCTGCGTATTGTTTGCGGGCCCGTGAGAAAACAGTTTAATTTTTTTTTTAATGGTTTTTTAACGATATTTTCAAAGTTTGTTGTTCAAATTCAAAATATCGCGATATTTTCATTTTATTGCCGGTATTTTCGATATTTTAACGAGTTTTCATAAAACGAAACGATTTATAATGTTTTTTTTACCGAGTATGCCTCGGTAGCGATATATCGCCGATATATCACGAGATATCGGCGATATTTTGAACATTGATTGAAAATGCATTATTGGGGGTTTTTTTGTCATGCAAATAATCTAGTGTCATTGTTTAATAAGAATGAAAGCATTACGTTCTTATACACAGCTGTTCTTATACACAGCTGGAGTTGAGTATATAGTCGCTAGAAGTAGTTATGCGCAGATGATCTTGATGAAGGAGCTATATGATGTTCAATAAGATGACGTAAGTCTTTATTGCAAAAATATGTGTGCGATCAGTATTCTCATGAAGCTCTTCGGCATTGTGCAATTTGAAACATGTGGGTACTCCGTGGATCTCTGTATTATTGAGAATTAATTTTCTCATTGCACGTTCATCAACTAGGTGCTATTACAAGATTTATTTTCGTGTGGTCGACTTGGAATTAATGGGAGTGACACAATGTTATTATTAAAGATATATGTCGTGATTACTCTAGTATATTGGACGAGTAATGGGTTTTAACTTGATTTGATAAGCTGCTCAGCTTTATTACATGTGATTAGTAGGAAGTGGGATTAAACCATGCCCGCTTCCAAGAGAGAAATCCTTGTTCTCTTTTCCGTGTTCACTACTTTTCTTTTTCGCTTAAGAAAGTGTTCGTAGAAAACCTTTTTCGTGCCCTTGATATTCTGTTGTGATTCTCATCCGATCGTCATCATTTTCTGTAAATATGGGTGCTACTCAACGAAGCTCATGTATATGCCTTCTCCTGCTCTGGTCGAGTCTCAACCCCGTTTAGAAGCGCTTATGTTACTCCTCTGAGTATTATCGCCGACGTCAGTGTCATTGAGAATATCGAGAAAGACTATCATGTTAGTAACAAGAAGGCCTATCACAGAGAAAGTATGCGAAAGTCAAAGATGACAACAGCTAAAGGTATGCACACACCGATGGAAAGTGGTCAAAATCTAATCAAATTTGGGAGCAGAGAACTTAAAGATCCTCAAGCCTATCGTCAAGTACAGGGAGCCCTACAGTATGCAACAATAACCAACCCATAAATTTCTTACGCCGTATACAAAGTATGTCAATTCATGCAATCCCGAACAGAGAAGCACTAGAAAGTTTTCAAACTAATATTGCGATATCTCAAAGGCACATCAATTCATGGTTACTGGTTCATTGAAGCAATGATCTTATTCTGGCAAGCTTCTACGACGCTGACTGGGCATTAGGCCCAAATGACAAACGGTCAACGTCATGCCTATGTGTTTTATTCGACAACAATCTTGTCACCTGGAAGTAGAAACAGCAGACAGTCTCACGCTCGAGCACTGAAGACAAGTGTCGCGGCTTAGCGCCATAGTCACTGAAGTTACGTAGCTAAAGTCTCTACTGTCATAACTACGTGTTCAGGTGCACAAGCCTTCGGTGATTTGGTACGATAACTAAAGCACTGCATGCTGGCAGAGAATCCACTCCAATACCAACGCACGAAGCACATAGAGCTTGACCTGTACTTTTTACGCAAGGTTCGGGCTAATGAAATTGACTTCCGTCACGTCCCTGCTTCAGCTCAGCGAGTTGACATAATGACCATGGTAGTTTCGAGCAAGCATTTCTTGGAGTGGCATGAAAATTTTCGAGTTGAAGACTCGAGGGCGTTGGGTTTGAGCAAAATTGTTAGGATATAAGCTTATGCGTACAACACATAAGATTATTTATGTTTAGTGTAAATGCTACGGAGGCAAGTTAGTTTGAATACTATTAGTTAGTTAGTGATTATAACTGAGTATATAGTATATTGAGATTCAATGAATCAATAATGAGAATGCTCTTCCCATTCAATCAATCCTTTGTTCACTCTTTACCCTAATTCTAACACTACTTTATTATTTATTACTAGATTAAAATGTTACTTTGTCGATATATGACAATCCATTTCAACAAGATGATTTTGTGATGAAACGTGTAAATACTCAATACTTGCGTATGTTCACACAATGAGAGTCTAAAACAAGAAAGTTAGAAGTTTATATTTACGTTATGCAAATTAATTCTTTTTAAGATTCGTAGTTATTTCAAACTATAAATAAATAAACTTTAATCAGTTTGATATTTTCTTAATTAGTTTGATCTTTAAGGTCTCTCGAACGAGTCATGTCTTCCAATATTTGAAACTATTGGGATGTAAGCGAAATTTCACGTGCCACACGTCATATTTTTTTACCAATTTTCTCACTGTATAGTCTTTAGTTATAAGAGACATGTTCAAGTAACAACACAAATTTATAGATCAAATTAGACAGCAGAAACACATAAGTAAATAAGTAACGTAAGACGAAAGTAATCAAGAAAATAAATACGCGAAAGAGAAATGATATGGTGAAGCTATCATTTGTTTGGATCAATTGATCTTATGTCTAATCAGAGCTCGATCGAGTCCATATTTATTGATAGAGAGGAAAATTGTGGCCCGCACATTGATGCGGGTTACCACGAGTCATTGTGAAAATTTTATGTGATAGTGTGTTTTTAAAATTTATTGTAAGAATAACATGTCTATTTTTTTTATCATCACAAATAGTGTTTTTCAATTATAAACATTTACATTTTTTTTAGTTTCGTTATTATTTTGCGCTGTATTAAACTATATTATTGTTTACAGTTCCATTAAAAAAAATTTCAAATAACTGTTTATAATTTATGAAGAAACTATTTTTAAAAGGATTTAGAACATTTTAAAAATGTTGCCTTTCGAAAAAGTTATTATATTTGAAGTGATAAAATTTTGCCTTTCATGGTTTTATAAGTAATATTTTGGGTAATGAAATTCAGCTCGCCATTATTTGCGTCAGGCTCTTAAGTATCTACTAAGTTGGAATTTTGTGTATAAATATATTTTTCTTTGTCCAAGTAATAATATTATAAACAATTCATTTATAATTAAGTAAATAGTATGTTACTCCCCAGAAAATAGATTAATTATTCATTTAACTTTATTTAACTTCATATAGCATATATAGTTTAATTTTAACAGTTATATGATCTATGTTGATGTAAGAATTGGTTCCTCAACAATCACGAGACTATAGATTATAAGTAGTATGTCGTTTTATATGCATATAATGTGAATTTTAAGAATTCGTTGTAATAGAATTGAAATAAAGCTGGATAACGAAAATAATAGACTGAAATTAAAATAGAAACCAAATAATTTGTTTCATTGTAAGCTGATCGGACTGAAAACATGAAGGGAGCTAAGCTCGAAAAGGAGGACAGCGAGCTCACCAAAGATTGTGAGTAGAGAATACAAATTTAAGTAAAAAAAAATGTGTTGAATCACATGTGTGTGAAGTCCTATGCTTCTTCTATTTATAGATGAGTCCACTCCACCGTCGATCTGCAAGACACGCGGTCGGTTTGGAGGACTTCGTGGTGCTACATGTGAGGTGACTTGATTTAAAGTGGTGAGGAAATATGATGAAGACCGCTTCCTTTGGGCTGATTGATCGAACGGCCTTGACCTGGTCTTTGTGGAGAGGCTCGATAGATACTGAATTGGGCTCGGCCTGCCGAAGACAAGGTAAACGAGGTGGGCCCAATATTCACGTCGACTCTTCTGGGCTCGTCTTCACAGACTGAGGCCCAAACAAAGGAAATAATGGGTTAGGTTAAATCATACCCCCACAATATATATATATATATATATATATATATATATATATATATATATATATATATATATATATATATATTGTCTATTATACGGCGCATAAGGAGATTAATTATGAATGTAACATACACGTGTTTATTAAGAAAATAGAATGTAGATTAGATTATTGAATTGTGTTATTTGATTACAATAATAGATAAGTGTTATGTGATCTTTTGCATGCATGCCATTCTCATTCGTCGATTAAGAAAATACCCCAAAAAGTGTCGTTGTAAACAATAATAAAATATTATCCTAATTATTATTATAAATATTAGACATTTATATTTTCATTTAATCAAAGAAAAATTGTAAAAATAGTCATTTGAAATTTATTGATTAGCAAAATAGCCAAAGTTTCAACTTTTCAGCAAAGTAACTAAATTTACGTTTTCAAAAAAAATTCAACAACCAAGATTAAAATTTTTTACGATTATTATAAGTAATTTATAACTTTCAAAAAAAATAATCTTGGGGTAAAAAAAAATTTGAAACCAAATTACTGCACATTTTGGCTATTTCACTAAATTAATAAAAACTTTAGCTATTTTGTAAATTCATAACTTTGAATTGGCTATTTAGCTACGTTACCCTATTTAGCTACATTACCCTATAATTAATTGTAATTGATACGATTATTTTACACCATTATATTAGTAAAGTTTTCACTTTCTCTAGATGTTATAGCATACATAGGGATTACATAGGTTTTTTGCATAATTGCTTTATTGTATAGGTAACACATGAAAAACAAAATTTACCTTCTAGTGCATGTGCAGACTTAAAAATTACTTTTAAATAAATAATACTCTTAATTTTTTTTATGACGCCATAACATACAAAAAAAAAAAAATTATGACGCCATAACATATAAAAATTTGATATTGTTAAATAGCTAACGTTTGGTAAATCTTAGATAAATAGCCATAAATAACGACTGACCTAATATATGGAGGTGGTTATTTATCTAAGATTTACGTTTGTAAATACATGAAAATGGCTATTTATCTAAAATTTATTAAACGTTGGCTATATAACAATATCAAACGTTTAAGTTTGCTATTTTCTTAATGGACCCAAAAAATTGAGTGACAACGGTTAAACCACCATGTAGGTTTATCAGATTATAAACGCTCACTGTTTATGTCACATGGTCATCTTTAATAAATTAAAGAATAAAACTAAAATATATGTCAAATAATGATAAATATTAGTGTAATAGGCGAAAGTAATATTAATGTAATGATAAATATACAGCCTAAAGTAATGAATTAAATTTTTTTGGTGGGACGGTTATTTATGTAGTGTTTGTTCACTATCCTTTAGTTATATTTAGAAAAAATGGCGGCATAAAGACTCAATGTTTTCGGGTTCTCCCACTTAAGTACACAATGTCTAAAAGTGGCGGCTAAAGTTTCCAATGTCACTAAACTCTCCCTCCGTTGCAACCCATGGCGTTAAAATGGATGTCAATTAAAATGGACGGCCAAGATCTATTACAGTATAATATAATAATAGAAGAAATAACCCAAATTCGGAGCTCCGATGACTCTGGAGCTGGAGAGCTTCGTCCGCCATAGCTTCGCCACGTCATCGACGAGGACGAGGTCGGAGTCGAGGTAGATCACGCGTCCGACGCAGGGACTGAGGATATCGCCGAGGTAATTCCGAGCGTAGTTCAGAGGATTCTCCAGAGCCTCTCGGATCGAGGAAGAGATTAGGATTATCACAACTTCTTCTCTGAAAATGTAGATTTTGAATCGGAGCGAAGGGAACGTTGACCGGACCACTCGCGCGAGGTCTCTCGGACTCGCGCGGTCGAACTCCGCCGCGATGAAGTGGAGGAACACGTTGTTCGGACACGTGGCGTGCTTGAGGACCGAGTGGACGGCTGCGATTTAGCCGCGGAGGTACTCTCGGTCGAGAGTCATCGCCACGTGGATGAGCGAGGGATCGCAGATTGACGACGGCGACGAGTCTTCCGTGAAACGCGGAAGAATCGGTTGGTTTTTTGGATTCCCTTCTTTACTGTCTCAACGTCTCGTCGAATCGGCCGCTCTGGAAGTACGCGGAAGCCATGTCTCTCTCTTCCTCCATGGCGTCGAACATCGATCTCGCCTCGTCAACTCGGCCGCTCAAAGCATACCCAGTCATCATCGCCGTGAAACAGACCTTGTTTCTAATAGGACTTTCATCGAACAGTTTCCGCGCACAACCCAGCTCGCCGCTCTGCGCGTACATGACCTTGTTTCTTAAATCCATTGGCCGGTACAACACGATGGAGCCGGAGCCGGAGCCTGAGCCGGAGGCGAAAGACGACATCGACGCCGACGAGGAAGTCGACGAGCTACGCAGCATCGACGAGATCTACAGCCAGCTGAAGTCCGGCGGTGGCGGCCACGTCATCCGGAGCAATTCCGACACCGTGCCGGTGAAGCTCGCGAAGAAGATGAAGAAACCGGCCGGTATAATATTATTTTTGTATCAGTTGCACAAGATTTAGCCACGTGTATTTGACATCCATTTTAACGCCCTGGGTTGCAACGGAGGGAGAGTTTAGTGACATTGGGAACTTTAGCCGCCACTTTTAGACATTGGGTACTTAAGTGGGAGAACCCAAAAACATTGGGTCTTTATGCCGCCATTTTTTCTTATATTTATAACAAATAATTGACTGCATAACCATCTTAAATACTAGCAATTTATTTTTAGCCAACATTTCGTTAATTTTCTGTAAATAACCATATTGCTTACGTGACAGCTTATTAATTAAATTAGGTTTACATTTTTGTCTTTATTTAATTCGGCAGATTGAATTAATTAGGCAGTTTTTTTTTTCAAATTTCGAATTAAATAAATAAGGCAGTTTTTTTTTTAATTTTTTTTTTTAAGGAAATCGATTAGGAAAGTAGTTATAGATACCGATTGATCTTATGCATTCAGTTTCTAGTTTTGTGGCAAAATATAATATTCAATCTGCAAAATATTCCTCATTTATTGACTTTATTCTGGAAAACAATTCAAATATTACAATTACGATATTCATGATCTCAGTTGGCCGCCAAAATATTTTAGAACGTCCAAAATATTTACAGAATTTTTTCCAGTTTTTATTTACACGAATATACTGTAAATATGCTTTGTATTTACAATGAATATATTGTAAATATGCTTTGTATGTACACGAATATACTGTAAATCAGTTTTGTATTTACACGAATATACTGTAAATCAGTTTTATTTTTATAATGCTTTACGCTGAAACAATTGATATTAACTGTAAATCAACGTCGTATTTACAATACTGGAAAAGAAACACCAGAACCAAAATCTCAACAAATTCACAATCACTAAAACACATCTCATACACTCAAAACCACAAGCAATGCTGATGAAGAAGAAGAAGAAGAAGAAGAAGAAGAAGAAGAAGAAGAAGAAGAAGAAGAAGAAGAAGAAGAAGAAGAAGAAGAAGCATGACCACGGCGGAGAACACCATGGCCGACATCACGGCGTGGACAAATGAATATTTTTCTCTTTTAAACGAATCTTTTCTTCTTCTGCCATCTTATTTCTTCTCGTTGCCTCCCCGGAGAAGAAAGAAGATGACAGAAGAAGAAAAGATTCGTGGTGAGCCTGTCGACGAGGGTGCATCTCGGCATATTATGTGGTGCGTTTGTTTTGAATGGATTTTGTGGTGCGTGATGTTTAAATTCGTTTGTTAATGCATTTATGGAGTTTTAAATGCTCCCTTGATTTATGCAAGGTAGTTATGGTCGAATTTTTTTTCCCATTTAAATTATGAAAATAATGGGCGGGAATTAAAAAGGGCAATCCCGTCCAAATTTGACTGTTAATAAATGACACTAGCTATTTACAGCATATTAACGAAATGTGGGCTAAAAAAATTGCTTATTTTCGGGAGTCCATTTAACTTAATTACCCTATTTATAATGGGTAAACAAAAAAGAGGGCACAAAATCTGACTTTAGCATGAGGAGAGTACAGAGATGGGTAAACAAGTGACTTCAGTTGAAATCAAAGAAAAATACATACGCTTATTTGCCAATTCATACAATCAACTTTCATCCAATGTCACCTTTCAGTAGGAAGTGCAAAGATTACATACTTGGTACATTTCAAAGCCTCTATTAGATAGCAGATTTTTATTATACCAACAAAAAACAAAAGAAAAGTATATTTATCACGGGTGAACCAAAACTGATCATGACACTACCCTAGCCTTCTTCGCTCATATTCTCTAAATAAATAGTAAAAATATGTAATTGTTTTTTTGGGTTGATTGAGCTAGCTAGTTAGCGTTGCTGCTTTTGCTGTCCAGTCCAATAGGTTTTGACAGCAACAAGAATCTTTTCATTATTAAAAGGCCCACTTTCATGGTCAACAATTTGGCTCTCCCATCTCATCTCCTTTGTGATGCTCTGAACCTTCACCAATGTCTCCACTGTGTCCCTAAATATCACTGTCCCTTCTGGCCTCAGGATTCTATCCATCTCCACCAGAATGTATGCTATGTCACACCTTTTTCAAATTCACACAAAATTGAATAAAATAATAAGTGTTTTGTATACATGTATAAGAAATCTGAATCCCAAAATCTAAAGTCGATTCCTCAAAAAAAAAAAAAAAAAAAAAGAAAGAAATCTAAAGTCGTTTTACAAATAATTATTATTTCAAGTGCTAGGATATAAAATAAGTAGTTTCTTTATAAAATAAATAAGAAATTTCAGTTTGTAAAAAAGTATTATAAAATTTAGGTGTAGAGTTTCAACGTGTTATAAAAAAATATTGATAAGATGTATATAAAAACAGACAAAACTGTAATAAAATCAATAGTTTGTACATGAGTTAAACAGAATAATCATTTGAGACTAACTAAATAGCAAAATAAACAGTTTTAAATTTTTAAAAAAAAATGGTCAAAATTTCAAGTTTTAAACAAAACAATCGAATTTTGACACTTTTTTTTTATAAATTATTCGACATTGTTGTATATATATTTCTTCACAGGGATGAAAAAATTATTGTACTTGATAGTTGTGAATTTTTGTAGACTTTAGTTATATACAAATTTAGTAATATAAGTTAACTAGAAGACTCTGAACTATAGCTCACAAAATTTGAAATAAACGGTTGACAAAATATAATATTATAGGCAAATTGTGACAAGTGCAAGAGTTTAGGCGAGGGCGGAAGTAGCTTAAGTCCAGGTGGGTAATCATCCCCCGAACTTTTAAAATTTAATCTTTTATTTTAAATTTTTACCATAATATTTTATATTTTTTGACAAAAATTTTATAATTTTTTTATATTTATCTTTCTTAAATATTTATTTTCTTACACGTCCCTTATAAATTTACAACTTTTACTCCAATATTTTACATTTTAGTCTAAAAGTATATAATTTTTTCATATTTATCGCTACCGAATATTTTTTTTTTCTTACACGCCCTTTAAAGAATTTAGGAAAGAAAAAAAAAATTAATCAGATTTGCGCTCCAAGCTACAAATTCTAGCTCCGCCACTGAGTTCATAGAGAGTTCATGTAATTAATCCTTATATTTGTTTACCTGTCTTGATAGATACTGATAACTCCGGCGGCGTGAATGAGATCATAGGTCCTAGGATAGGTGGAGAAAGCCTCGCACCAATCCTGGTAGGTCCCGATGAAGCCGCGCTCGTAGATGACGCCAAGCGTGTCGCGGTCCGAGCTGGCGGGGACCACGTTCATGACCCACACGGGGTACTTTGACACGGCCGCCGCGAACCCTCCGAGGTCGGCGTTCATGTCCATCAAGTTGCGGTACCTTCCGCGGTTCAGCGGCACGATCTGCTTGTAGTGCGCGACTCTCTCTTCCCACATCTTGTTGTCCTCTCGGAATTTCTCGGGGCTCACTCCCGGGACCGAACCGCTTGCGATTCTCGGTGGGACCGCGAAAGCGCGCTCCGGCCACTTCTCCACCGCTCCTCCGGCCACCTCGTCCGCGTTGCTCACCTCCGGTAGTGGGGTTATACACGTCTCCATGTTTTTGTACCTTTTTTCAGGGGTCAAAATAATAAAGATTATATTAGATCATGTCTTCGCGTTTATAATTAGTAGCAAGTGAAGGCAAAATGACATAAAATGCATTTTTCATAATCTTTCATTGTTTTTCATCAAATAATTTCTCACATTTACATCTAGTTTAATATTAGTATTGATTTGAAAATAAACTTATAATAGAACATTGAAGCTTACAACTAAAAAAAAAGGTAACAACAACCGTAATAGTTAGCTTTAACCACAGAAGCTAGTTTTTCCCATCGGGGTTGATTTTGACTGAAGAATAGAGGTAAAATTAATGGTTTAAAAAAACATGTTTTTTTTTTTAAAATTCAAAATCTATATAGTGGTGATGCAAAATTTAAGTAATCTTTATATTTTATTTTATAGCAAGAGGAAAGAAATTTAAAGAAAGGACTTGATTAGGTAACGCATGACTCATGAGAACTTGAAACTCAAACTTTGTAAAGAGGATACAATAAATCTGGCCATTGAAAAGTTGTAACCAAAATTGAAAAATGTTGGGAGGAATGCCATAATAATACTTATAGTAAGCAGTGGCTAGAAGTTACCACGCGGCGTCGGGGTTGTCGGACTTGCAAATGTGGGGAGTTTTGTAAACCTTCCTGCTCTTGACGCACCAAAGGTGGTTGATTGGCTTTTGCCAAATGGAAAGGTCTTCTCTCTCAACCACCTTCTTCCAGCACAGCCGTTTCGCAACGTCCTCGATCGAGTCTTGCTCGTCTTTCAAGTCCTTTTGGCTTCTGTCCCACCCTCTCCAATACTTTTTCCAATTTATCGGCGGCCCCGACAGTATCCAGTAACCGCCGGGCCTTAACACCCGGTCCACTTCTATCAAGTACAGCCCATCTACGCAAACATAATCCACCTCACAGTTAATAAATTGATATCATATGATGGAGAATTTTGGCTGTTTAGTTTTGTTTTACACAAGGTAGAAGCTAGAAATCTAGTTCATGGCGGGCTAAAGTAATATTTTGAGATGATGTGCAATGATAAAATAACTACTTTTATTAATTTATAGTATTTAATAACTTTTTTGAAATATATATATATATATATATATATATATATATATATATATATATATATAATTTTATGTATTTTTAAATGAGTTTTATTTTAATAAATAGGATTAAGAACACCAACTAAGTTATAAATATTTTTTTATTTAAATATATCTCAGAAAATATTAAAAATACATTTTTTTTTAATTTAAAAGTGAAAGTTACTTTAATTTGGCTCCGTCCGTGCCCACTAAACCAACCCCATGGTATTTTATATTGATTTTTTTTAAACTGTTCCCTGCTAATTCCATAACATTTGGGAACTTGAAACACTAACAATTGATAAGTGGGTGGTATTCAGATGTTGGTGAGAGTCGAACTCAAAACCTCTTGGAAATAAACCAAGAGCCTGACCATTAGAGCAACAACATTGGGTTATTTTATTTTGATCATTACCGTACTGATTCCAAGGAATGAGGCAGCGAGAGCAGTGAGCCATGTCGAAGGCTCGAGCCGGATAAGGAATTCTCTGGGAAGCCATGATCCCGATCATCGCAGGGACACCCCGCTCGAGGGCAAACTGGACTTGGGCTTCATGGGTGTCTCTCGGCGCAAACGACATTGTGAGGATGTTCCGCTTCAAAAGATAAGCTCCCCAACTCGCTACCTTTCCCCACACACACACCCAAAAACGGTACATAGGAAAAAAGACACGTCAGCAAAACTAAATTTGGTTTGGGACAAAGAGGTATTTTTTTGGACCAAGGACTTACACCACAACCCGTGTCGATGGCCGTTCTTATTTCTCCCGTAGTGAGCGGAATAAGGTTGTTAATATCGTCGATGTAAGCGTCAGCGCCGTGTGGGAACATGGTCCCTCCACCGGGAAACCGAAATCTAATACACATATATATTAAGAAAATACACATTGTAAATTAGGGCCTAATATACAAAAAAAAATATAAAATAAATAAAAAGTTTAAGGGGACTAATGTGTAAATTTTGTGTGAAAAAAAGCCCTAGAAAAACAATAATGTAATTTAAGAGAAAAGTTATAAAAGTCACGAATCACTTCTCTTTTATTGATAGTTGATTTTAGATGAAACTTCTCAATTTAAATCTTATAGACCGAATTAAAATTTTTGACGCTTGTCATTGTCAGTTGATTTTAATATGAAATTTAAACACATTAATTTTTTATAAAATTGACTCCTCTCATTGTCAATTGATATACCTGTCGCCCTCGACCTGAATCCAATTTTGGATGGCCTTTTCGATGCTGAGCTCCTTGTGGGGGATGTTGTGGTACCACGCAAAGTCGCGGCTCTGGGGCCACTTGAACGGGGTCTTGTAGTTGGGAGGGGCGGGGATGAGGCACATCATTAGCTCCTCCTTCGTGGGGCAATGCCTTTCTCGGTATTTGAGCATCTCGCGCTCAAACTTCCGGCCCCGTGGGGGGTGCTGACATGGCGTGTACTCGCTCCACGACATGTCGCACTCCGGAACCTTCCTGACCCTCGAGGCCTCCTCGGTCTTGTTTATGTCCAGCCCGTGGTGGCTATCGAAGTCCAACGCCGATGACGATGACGTGGATGATGATGTGGATGCGCAGCCGGGCCCATCGGAGAGATGAGATTGGGCCACCGGAGAATTCGAGGCCCGCCACGAGCCCAAGACGTAGAACAAGATGCAAAGCCCGCTCACTCCGAATAGCAAAGTTAGACGCTTTCTCTTTGACTCCATTTGATTGTGGTGGTGCTTTGGCGATCCATTGTGTTCCCTCGCCATTATTTTTTTTGAATTATTGTTTTATTTCCCGTTATATATATTGTCTCGTAACGTGCTATATATAATGGGCCAATACTGAAACGTAGACGATGAGTTTTTGAATATGTGTTACAGTCACGTAAAATTAGTATATGAGAAAAGGAAAAGGGCGTACCTGAAATGAAAGCGATATTCTTCTTGTTGTTTCTTTGACTCGCTACCAATGGAACATGTTGAAGGGCATTTTGACATTCATGAGAAAAGAGAGGAGAATGGTGATTGTTGTGAGGAAGGTTAAAAATAGGTGGGATTATTGGGAAGGGAAGGTTGAAAGACAGAGAAGCGATAATAGAGGAGTAATCTCAGGAGACTGACCAGCCTTTTTTTACTCTCAAACTTTCACTCCGTTTTCCATTTTTATTTTTTACAACAGTTTTTACTCTTTTTTTTTTTTTTTTTTTTTTCAATTCTTCCGGTTTTAAGAAATTGATTTGAAATTTGTAGTTGGATTGGAACTGGAAGTTGGACGTCATTATGAATATTTTGAGATCAAAATACTATAACAAATGTGCAAGATTTTTTATTTTTTTTTAAGGGAATGTTTAAGATTTTCGAGTAGACATTTTAAAGATTTATTTTAGTAATAATTTATGCATATGTATGATGATGTTTTATCTGCAAAATTAAATTATCATTCTGAATAACAATATATATATATATATATATATATATATATATATATACACATATACATGTTAGTGTTCGAGACATGAAGTTTAACACAATTGTCAATTTTATTTTTTTTTATACCAAATTTAAAGCACTAATATAATATTTATTGACAAGTTTAGTGTTTAGACTTTCACGTTTTGAAAATCAATAGACATAAATAAATCTTTATAAGCATAAAATAGTTTACTAAATAAGTTTCCGCATATCACAATATTAATAATGAATCTTGAAATCAGAGTACAATCTTTGACCATCTACGAAGTTCGTCCGATTTTTCATATTTATTTTTTGGGCTCTATAGCTAACTACACAATAGCATATTTGAATTTTGATAAATAGTCAAAGTTTTATTAATTTGGAAGAATAGTCATTAACAAAAGTTGCGAAGGATTAAATATCAAAAATACCATTCATTAAACATTTCATAATTAAAAAAAAAATGAGACATTAAATGAGTTTACCATAACCACATTTAATGATTCTTCTTATATATCTCTCTCATAAGACCACATTAACAAAACCACATGACCGTACAGATCCTCGACGCGAAAAACACTATTGACGAGCCAGATTAAAAATTTGATAGTATTGTTAATATCTTAAATTTTAGCAAATAATAATTAATTTCAATAAATAATAAATATTATGTGTTAAATTAACAAAAATAAATAAATGACAAGTTTTGAAAAAAAAAAAGATCTCAATAATAATGTATCATCAATTCAAATTATAAACTCAAAAACACATATTCAAAGACCAATTTTTAGAATCCCGAAACATTGAGACTCCACAGATCCATTGGAGATAATTGTTCATAAACAACCCATAAACTATTGAAGAAGTGAAGATTTAGAGAAAGAAGGAACTCGAGGTAAAGAGAAAAAATAAAAAATTACAAAATCTGAAAGATTACTGTTGTTTTCCTTTTGTCTCTTTGTTCACACTTTTTTTTAAGAAAAATAAATATACTAAACAATGAACAAAATTAAATGATCAAATCAAAGATAATAGATATAGATGAACAAACTGGATGGAGAATTATTATGGTAGTTGAACTTCTTGTTTTTCTTCCTTCTTCTTTTTCTTTTTGTAAAATTATATGAATGTTGAAATTGTAAACTAGCGAACGTTTGATTAAAATTTAGAAACTAGTCAATTTGATGACATGGCAAATGAAAGAAATTATTTCGTACCGAATATACCCTTTTATCAACTAGGAAATTTGATTGATTTGTAAAATGAAAAAAAATCTCTAATTGATATTTCAATTAATTGAAAAGAAAAAAATCTCAAGCAAAAATATCTTTAAATAATTCCATATATCAGATTCACATACAAATATATAAATATAAATTGGCTAACGTTATAGAGATATGAGCAATCCTACCAAACCCTAGAGCTCATCATCAATTGGCCTCATCCTCCTCCAAATTCTCATCCCACCGGAGTCTAGCCTCACGCGCGCGGGGCAGATCGGGCAAGCTGGGACTCTAACAAGCCACGCGTCGACGCAGCGGCAGTGAAACGCGTGCCTGCACGTGCCGAGAGTACGGCACCACTGGCTGGCGTGAAGGACGTCAAGGCACACCGAGCAATTGACCGGCTCATCCTCATCCTCGCAATCGACCGCCATGGATCCCAATGGACGAGCTTCGACCCGCGAAGATGACGAGTCTGGGCTCAGATCTAGGCAACGCGCGCGAAGGAGGCGACCGGTCTACCGTCGGGCCGGTGGTGTGACGAAGCTCGTCGGATCTTGACGTCCTCGCGTGGGGAAGACGATGGAAGACTCCTCAGCGTGGATATGATTCAAGCAACGAAGACGCACGGAGATGATAGTCTATCACTGGATCTGAAGGAAGCGTCGTCAGAGATGCGTCGTAAGGAAGAATGGAGTCGGTGCCGGCGATCCCATCAGGAGAATGTCGACCCGTGGAGATTTCAGGCCTAGATCTGCATAACGACGCGACCAGATCTCCGGCTCGACTAGAATTCGCGAGGTTGACTCGGCTCTCACCAGTGTTAATCCATGATAATTCGTGTTAATGCATGTTAATTCGTGTTAATTCGGTTTATTCATGTTAATTCGGAATTAATTTATGTTCATTCGATTTATTATGTTTATTCGTATTAATTTCGATTTATGTGTAGAAGAATTAGCGACTCTGTGTCTCCGGTCGGAAAATTGGCGATTCGAGACGGATCGACGGTGAAGATCTCGTAATATCTTTAGAGAATATTTTAATCTATTAATGAAAAAGTTATTTATTGTAATAATTTTCATTTATTTATTTATTTTTGTTAACTAATTTCTATTTTGTGACCCTTCATTTTAAATGAAGGGTATTATTGTCTCTTCAAGAGGGTTTATGTGGTTTATTGACTATTTTACAAAATAAATCTAACGTTGGCTATTTTGACAATTTTATGTTTCAAATTGACTATTATAATCAAGCTCCCTTTTCTTATCAATTCCTCCAGATTTTATTACAGTTGGCTACCGTATATATCAAAATTGTCTATTTTTAAAAGATTCTTGTAATGTTGGCTATTTTGAAATCTCAACGTTTTAAGTGATTTAGTTCGTATATTTTTTTTTCCAAGTACAATTTTATCATCGCTATAATGGAATCATTTTTTAATTCGATATTCATGTATTTAATGCTCTAGTTAGGCTTATCTCTGCCAAGAAATTAGATTATAAAGTGCTTGATATAATGCTCCTGCTACGTGTTATTTGCATCAAATATAATGAGTCGTACTTGAAAAAAAAATCATAGGGTCATTGTCATATACTCTTATATCAACGCTCACGTTAGCACAAATACCAATTTTTTTTTCTTTTTCATTTTTATCTCTTTTTGTTTTGTTATTATTATTATTATTATTATCATTTATGTGGGCCCGGTCCCTTTTCTAGGAGAAATTTTTTTAATTGGGCTTAATAAGCCATTAAATATCAAGATTAGACCCTAATGTTTAAAAATATCTAAATATAGACTTTTGACCCAAAATCGGACAAAAATACTCCTCTGAACCCTATACATCTCTCACTCTTCATTTTTATCATTTCAATCACACTCAAATCCTCTCTACTTAAGCGGGTTTCAAAAGAATCATGGGTAAGATTACTAACTTAATCATTTTTACAAAGTTTATGATTGTATATGATAGAATGTAGCAAAAAAATCGATCAGATCTGAAAACAAAGTCCAAAATCTGAGTTTTAACTTGTTTGTACGATGGTATACGATATGGTAGGATGAGATTTAACTTTTTGTACGATGAAATTTAGAAGAAAAAAAATTGCTCTTTGTACGATGCTGTACGATTATGTACGATATAGATGCTAATTTTACATAGTTTGACTGTTTTTTGCAGTTTTTGTCATGATTAACGACACTTGGGAGAAGGAAGGACACCAATGAGCTTTCACCAATGCAGAAATACATGCATTCGTAGTTCCGAAATGGGTAACGTACACGGAGTTAGTAGATTTGTTATACGAGAAGTTCGAGTTAGACAGATTCGCGTTCGACTTAAAACTCAAAGTCCCATACACAGTCGGTACAATTCCGCTGGGTCCTGCCGTATTGAAGGACAATGGTGATGTTTCGCATTTTATGAAGCACAAATATCGTAATAGATTTCCACTTTGTGTAAGTTTGGTACCGAAACAGATCATTGCACCTATTGCGTATCGAGGAGTATGTAAAGGGAAAGATGTGGAAGTTGGAATGGTGTCTCGCAATGATCCGAAGAAGAGATGGAATACTCTTGTTATCGAGGATCGACAAAATGATCCTATAATTGAAAACAAAGACGGTGGCTGTGACGATGACTTGTTTAACGAGTACAAGGGTGCCGAAAACGGTGACGAAGTATACAGGCGTGATAGAGATTGTAATCACAACAGTGACGAATATGATGGACACAATGGTGATGAATACGAAGATGGCGAAGGTGATGAAAACGAAGGTGGCGAATGTGATGAAATCGAAGGTGGCGATGGTGATGAAGAGAATAGTGACGGATATGACGGAGATAACAATGGTAGAGGTGAAGAATTTGAAGAATTCGCCAATCCCGAAGAATATGAAGAATTTGTGGAAACGTTTACAGTACCAACGGGTCATTGTGAACCATCGGGTCAATGTCAGCGTGAGCCTCCGATGATCAGATCACCTATCGTTCCTTATTCATGGAAAGCACCCGAGTTCATCGCCGATGATGTTGTGAAGGAAAACCCGAGTCATTATCCAAGTCATTCTTCTACAGTTAATTTAAGTGGATTCAAATGAGATTCAAGTATAATATGAAACCACCTATTGTTTAACTAACCTTTGAAACTAACAGGTAGCTCAGAAGAAATATATATTGGGCAGCAATTTGAAAACAAGCATGAGCTGAAGAAACATATCCACTTGTACGCGTTGAAACATAATTTCGAATTTAGAGTGAAATCTTCTTCGAAAAAGAGATGGTATGTTCTATTCAAAGACGGGAGATGCACATGGAGGTTGAGGGGTGTCGTGCAGTGGTCTGAGATGTGGGAGATTACGTCGTACGAGGGTAAACACTCATGTGGGTGCGTTGTTCGAACATAGGGCCATCGAGGAGCGGCACCATGGGTCATCGGTCACGTATTTAAAGACAAGTACTCAATTAACTCTATGGCGGAGTATTCGGCGCATAACGTCAGGGAAGAAGTGAAGACAAGATGGGGTGTGAACATATCGTATTTGAAAGCTTGGAGATCCAGGGAGAAAGCTATTGGGTACGTGCGGGGTACGCCGGAACAATCGTACCAGAAGTTACCGTCTTGGCTGTACATGTTGAAGCAAAAGAATCCTGGGACGTTAACAGACTTTGTGCAAGATGGTGAAAAATTCAAGTATGCTTTCTTTTCCATTGGGGCGTGTCGTAGAGGCTTCAAAGCATGTCGGCCGGTCATAGCATTGGACGGTGCATTTCTGAAGACAAAATACGGCGGACAGTTTCTTTGCGCAATTGCAATGGATGCGAATTCACAATTATATCCACTTGCATTTGGAGTTGTAGATAGCGAGAGTCATGCTTCTTGGATTTGGTTTTTGAGAAGATTACGAGAAGCTATCGGTGAAGACGTACCTAATTTGGCGTTCATAACCGATCGCCACGTTAGCATCATACATGGTGTCGAGGTTGTGTTTCCTGGTATCCCTCACGGAGCATGTTACCATCATTTACAACTGAATGTCCAACACAAGTTCAAGACAGACCATTGTCGCTTTGAACTTTACGATGCAGCTTACGCCTTCAGTAAAACAGCATTCGAAGCTAATTTTAGACAGTTGAGACGTAAGAATGTCGAGATGGCAAAGTATCTCGAAGAAGTTGGTGTCGATCGGTGGGCGAGAGCTTTCTTTCCTGGAAAACGGTAAAAGTCTAGAACTTCTTTTGTACTGAATTTTTAATGTCGTTGATTATATAAATCAAGTATGTTTTATATAAGTACGACCTAATGACGAGCAACAATGTAGAAAGCTTCAACAACAAAACAAGGAATGCTAGGACGTTTCCCATTATGACGTTGCTCGAGTTTATTCGATTCACACTCCAAACTTGGTTTTTTGAACGAGAAGAGATAGCGAACAAGTTGAACACAAAATTGACACCAACGTGGCAAAATGATCTCGCACAGCTAAATAATAAGGCACAGTTCGTCAATGCGTACGGGCTTGGTCTATATGAATGTCATGTCAAAGACGCAAGAGGTGATTTCGATGTAGACCTTATGGCGAAGACATGCACTTGTGGATTACCACAACAATTGAATATCCCGTGCGAGCATTCTATCGCAGCAGCCCAACATCGAAGCGTGGACGTGTACTCGTTATGCAGTGACTTTTATTTGAAGGAGACGTGGATTGAGATGTACAAGGAAGCCATATATCTGGTTGGCAATAAAGATCAATGGGATGTCCCGGATGAGATAGAAAACATGAAAGTTTCGAAACCCGTTGAAAAGAAGCAAGCCGGTGAAAAGTAAACAAGGAAGAAGAAGAATTAATCGATACCCATCTCAAGGCGAAAAGATCGTTGTCCAGTGAAAATGCGGAAAATGTGGTGGTAGGGTACATAACAGAAAAACATGCACTTGGAGGGATTAAAACTTTAGACTTTGTGTTATTTTTATTTTTAAGTTTAAAACTTTAACGTTTATTTGAGTTACCTGTTTATTTTGGTTAATGGAGTGTCATCCATCTCATGGACTTTTTTTCGATTCAACTCTGTGACAACGACGAAGATCTCAACTCGCTTTTGTCCCAAGACTCGTTTTCGTCCACAAATGTCTCGAGTTCTAAACCCTTTGTGAATGTGTGAATTTGTGATGTTTTTTTTTGTGTGTGAATCTCTTTCATTGAATACTGATATAGTCTTTATATAGATTATAAAATTACATGTTTATAAGGTACAATAAAAAACATATTCAATCAATAATCAACAAACCATCTCGATAATATGTTTATAAGGTACTATTACATACAAAACCAAAAAGATAAAAAACAAACATCCGAAAATACAAAATCACGGGATAAGGTGGTTGTAGAATAAGTCCGCGCACCATTTCTTCCTGAACATTCTCATATTGACACTTAGAAGAGTGTCAAATGATTCGTTCAGTACTATGTGCTCGACATACTTCACTGCGAACATCCCGCAATCACCGCTACAACACAAAAATAAGTAAAAGAATTTGTCAAAAAAAAGTTGAATAACATAACTTGTAAAAAAAAAAAAACTTCTAAAATAACTTGTCAATAAAAACATAATTGTTTAAAACTTGTCAAAAAAAGTTCAATTAACTAGTAAAAGTTAAAAAAAAAAAAATTAAAATAACGTGTAAAAAATATTGTAAAATAAATAAACAAACTTGTAAAATAACTTTTCAAAAAAAAATTGGAAAAAAAAATATAATTGTTTAAAACTTGTCAAAAAAAAGTTCAATTAACTAGTAAAAAAACATTTTTGAAATAACATGTAAAAAATCTTGTAAAATAAATAAACAAACTTGTAAAATAACATTTTAAAAATAATTGAATCCCATAACTTGTAAAAAAAACAAATTTAAAACTTGTCAAAAAACTTTTTTAAAATAACGTGTAAAAAATCTTGTAAAAGAAATAAACAAACTTGTAAAATAACTTTTCAAAAAAAAAAATTGAATATCATAACTTGTAAAAAAAAAAAAACTTCTAAAATAACTTGTCAATAAAAACAAATTTAAAACTTGTCAAAAAAAGTTCAATAAACTTGTCAAAAATTTTTTTAAAAATAACGTGTAAAAAAAACTAACTTGTAAAAAACTTGTAACAAAAAATGTAAACATGTTTACCTGTATGCACATTGTGGGACATTTTGATCGACGAGCCACGTCGGGTGTGTGAACTTAATTTCACCGTGCTCACTCTCCCGGTAAGAGTTGGGATGGTTCTTGAAGAAACCACATATGGCTACAATCCTAGCAAATGCTCGAGTCCAAGTCTGAATAATAAACATTTTAACAATGTTAAGTAACCCTTATAATTTAATTAACCACAAATAAAGGTAATAATTGTGAATAACATAACATTTTACGTACCTCCATCATCTCCGTGAAGTCCTTTTGATTATTCGACGACTGCATGAGATCCTTTTGGCAGTCGAGGACGGTAATGGTCCAGGCCTGGATGTCGATCCGAAATGTGAACCAATGAAGGTTCTTGAAGTTCACGACGAACAGGATCTCGCCAGCACCATCCCAAGGAAAAATATCGGTGTCCCTATAGCCCAGTCATCGGGGTAATAGTTGCCCTCATGTCCCAGTCCACGGGTTCGGGCTCTGTCCCCAGCTCGATGGCCTTCTTGATGTTCGCTTCTTCCATGGTGAATCGTCCGTACACGTGTTGTACCCACCGACAATCCATGATTCGGACGTCTTGCCGATATCCGTCGAGAGCTCGTTGGCGAGCCCGAATCATGTGAATTATAGAATCAATATGCTGAGACATAACCAACATATAGCGTTATTTTAAATTGATATGGAAAGTTAAATTAAATAATTAATAACGTACCGAATCATGTAGCCATCTGGTTTCTGTCAATATCGTGTCGAAGAAATTCGTGTCTCCGTCGCACGTCTTCAGGCGAGTAGACTCCATGAACTTGCCGTCCCACTTTTTTGTCCGCAACCACTTAACGAAATTATCAAACTCTTTTAGCTTCGCGTCCTTCAACGAGTTGAACTTGGGGATCGGTTTTTCTGAATACTTGGGCCTCGTCGGATCAGTGAAATCGGCCCAACGCGACGACTTCTGCCGCACTTGCCGATCTGGACGTGGCGGAGTAAGTTGTGCCTTGTTTCTTTTCCTTTTAAGCGGAGTTGTGAGCGGGCGTTGCTTATCCGGAATGTCTTCTCTACGAGGACTCGACGAAGACGTCGACAACCTGGGCAAAGTCACCGGCCTGATCTCCGATCGCTTCGACGACTCGCGATGCGTAGAAGACGGCATCTTCGACTTCTTCGATGACTTGCGACGCAAAGAAGACGGCTCTGGCTCGTGCGATGAAGACACCGGTTTTTGACCAGCCGCCGGAGGAGGAGGGGTTCGGCGTTTACGACGTCCATCAGCTTGGGTCGTGGGAATCTCACCCCCAGGCAAGCCCGTTTCTACCTCGAAAAAAATGTTCAGCCTCTTCCATATATCAAGCTGCAAGTCAAAGTAATATGTCACGAAATTTAAACTTGTCACAAAAACTAAAAATAAAATAAAATTTAAACTTAACTCTAAAACGTTAAATTAAATTTAAACTCAACTCTAAAACGTTAAATTAAATTTAAACTTAACTCTAAAACGTTAAATTAAATTTAAACTCAACTCTAAAACGTTAAATTAAATTTAAACTTAACTCTAAAACGTTAAATTAAATTTAAGCTTAACTTTACAACGTTAAATTAAAGTAAAATAAAATGAAATTTAAACTTAACTCTAAAAAGTTAAATTAAATTTAAACTCAACTCCAAAACGTTAAATAAAATTTAAACTTAACTCTAAAACGTTAATTAAATTTAAACTCAACTCTAAAACGTTAAATTAAATTTAAACTCAACTCTAAAACGTTATATTAAATTTAAACTGAACTCTAAAACGTTAAAATAAAATTTAAACTTAACTTTAAAACGTTAAATTATATTTAAACTTAACTCTAAAATGAAATTTAAACTTAAATATAACTTGATGTCTTTGCCAATGATGACCACATTACTAGACCACGAGTGCATCCTGGGCACACGAATCCCCTGGTTCGACCCGAACCTCATCCCGAACTCTGGGATAGCCTCGTACGTCTAGTAATGAAGGGTATGAAGATTACCCGTCAATGTGTACTTGGCCTCTTTCTGTGCCACGTCCGGCTTGTCCTTTAACTTCTTTTGCAGCGTCTCGTGATAATGCCTTAGGTTCACCGAGAGGCTGAGATACGTCTCCGCCCAACTCAAATTTCCCCAAGGCATCTTGAAGAAGAAGGGGAGGTCTTCAGCGATGTATAGAAATTTTTTCCACCTTTCCTCGATGGATTTGTTGGCCGGCTGCCCCAGAAGATATCCATAGACGAATACAAGCAGCCCGAGCTTGAACGCATCGTCATGGCTCTGACATATGGTGAACGCGTTGATCAAAGCGCTGAACTTGCTTCCGACGACGCCGTTCAAGTGGTCCGTGATTAATTGATCGCTCTTTCGCTCGTCTTGTTCGGCTTTGGTCGGACCGTCTTCATAGCTCATCCCCGAGACGAGTGCGTACTCGAGGCGTCCAAATCTTACTCGTTCGCCTCCAATACCAAAATGTATTTCCCCTCGTATCATCGCCTCGATCTTCTTCTGAAGGAGAGTATGTACGAGCACCGGTGAGAAACCAAGCTCGCTCTCCGTAAAAAATTGCTCGAACGGAGTCTCGAGGATTCGATCTTTTATCCCGAGCTCATCGAATCTCCTCCGTACCAGCTTCAAGATCCCCGTCCCACCATACGTGATACGACCCGGGAATGGGACGTTGTATATGTAGTTCAAATTGTCCTAAAAAACGACAAAATTAGGTCAGAATCATAATTCATCGTATGGCATCGTACAGACTCGTAGAGCATCGTATAACAAAAAAATTAAATTTTTTTTACAACTATCGTACAGCATCGTACCATATCGTATAGCATCGTACACCATCGTACGGCATCGTATGGTATCGTACGGTAAATTTTAAAGAAAAATCTTAAACCCATCGTACACCATCGTATCGCATCATATCGCATCGTATAGTTCTATGAATTTCATCGTACGACATCGTACAGCATCGTACGACATCGTACGATGCATCAACCTTATCGTACACTGACCCTAATTTCAAACCTTAACATTCTAAATCCGACCCAAATCACCTCAAATCAACTCAAATCAGATAATAACTAAGTTCTAAACCCTATTCTAACTATTTTCAACGAAGTTTAACAAGAAATTTCATGAAAACTTACCTTTTTACTTGGTTTTGAAGCTCGGGATTTCTGTCCGTCACCGCCGCCGGATCTCGACGCATTTCCATCGTCCGCCATCGTCCTCTATCGTACCGACTCGTACAAGATCGTATGCCCTCGTACACGATCATAGAGTTTTTTTTTTTTTTTTAAGTGAGCGAGTGAGAGAGATTTCGGGGGGAATGAATTCAAATAGAGTATAAGGGTATTTTTGTCCGATTATAGTACAAAAGTCCATTTTGGGATATTTTTCAATATTAGGGTCTAACTTAGATATTTAATGGCTTATTAAGCCCACTTAATGAAATTTCTCTTTTCTAGCTCTCCTTTCTCTGTCTTCATCTTTCAAAATTAATATGACAAGGTCTTTAGAGCTTTAGACCACCATTAAAGCACACCATTGCAGGTCTGAAAATATATAAATATTAGCTATTTTCAGCGATAATTAAGAGGAAATAAACGTGTGGGAGTCGAAAAATGATCAGAAGTCGCAGGATTCGGCAGTATACAGTGAACATCCTACATCGCAGTGACGGAAAATTTTCTTCTCCTTCCTGATCCGTTTTTGAATTTTGGTCCCGATTTCCTGTTAAATACCATGGTTTTTTGGGAAAAAAACCACTGAACCAAGCCGGGTGTCACGAACTGGAAACTGGACCGTTGTTTGTACGATTTACCACAGTTTTTGGGGAAAGGCGAGATTTTGTACTAACCAGTGTCGGGACTCTTCGAAACTCCGGTTTCCGTCTGATTTCTATGGAATTCTTAAATTTTGTTGATTTCGATCGACTGATACCATTATATTTTATTTAATTATATTTTTTTTAATATTGTTTTTTTTTTATGTTTTCTCTTACCATTTTTGTTGTAGTGTCCAAAACATTTTTGAATTCTTACGTTATTGAATTTAGTGTTTCATAAGTACTCTTTTTTTATAAGAAAATTTTGTTCAAAAAATAAGCAATTACAACCACCGTTTTTTTTTTTTTTTGCAATAAAGAATTTCCATTCATAATAAAATGCTACTAATGAGAAAAATACAACGAAATAGAAAAACATAATAACTAAGCCGACTAGATAAGTCGGAGGTCTCGCTTGAGAACCACCGAGACAACCATGCGAGACTAGGTTTGCTCGAAATTTGCTGAAGCATCTCTTTGTATCTCAAACGGAGATGAACTCCTATATAATCAAGAATGCCACTCACACGAGCAACATCCATGCATAGAGTACCTAACAATCTCCCACTTGAGGAACACCTCCTCAAACTCAATACCCGCAGATTAAGCGACCGTTCGTTGCGGGAGCCTTAAAGCATGAGGTCGACAGCGACCAACCCAATATCCTATCTTTGAATGTTGAGCACCTGAAGTTTCGGAGAAACCTCGATGAAAAAACGATCTGCATTTAAGAGTAGACTCGACATACTAGCATAAGAAAATGCACAATAAACACCAAATTTTGATGAAAGACTCATATATAGGATATAAAATTCAGACCTCTATGCCCCCAATAGTGATGTAAAAAAGCGCACATGGAGTGTTGACAAATATAAGGTTCCGATGAGTTGGAACCAAAACGGCTCATGAAAAATCGAGCACACAAATTACTGTTATAGCGACCAAGACAAAAAAAGACCCATATAAATTGGAACATAGCGCCGTTATTGGGGACTAGTTTAATTTAGCGATAGAAATAGCTCATTTTTGCAATTTGATTTCTATTATTTTTTTTTGTTTACTAAATTTTGTGTTCACTTTCTTTGTTTTGAAGGTGTATGAGAAAGCACGGTCCATCGAAGCTTTTTCCGCTGGACCCTGAGATAGAAAAGACTTGCAAGAAGAACCGGAAAGAAGCCAAATCACAAGCGATGGGAGATTGACCGAAAAACAACGACGTTGCCGATGTCATTCCAAAAGCCTTTTTTGAGTAAGGGTTGCCACCGGCCGACGTAACCCAAACAGCCATTGTACTCCCGGTCATTGGAAATAACCAGAACTTCGAGATAAATACGAGCATGATCCATATGGCTCAACAATCTCAATTCACGAGATTGCCCACCGAACACCCTTAAGACCATCTCACTAGCTTCGTGGAGATAAGTAACACGTTCACACTCCACAACGTCTCCGACGAAGCTAACCGCCTCCACCTCTTTTGGTTATCTGTACGGGACCGCGTCAAAGTTTGGCTCTACTCGCTCACCACGCTCAATCACCTTCTAGGCGGACTTGTGCGTAACATTTATCTCTAAGTTCTTCCATTTCGAGAAGATACACAAGAGACGCAAACGAGATCCACTCGTTTGCGCAATACGATGAAGAGTCGCTCTATGAGGTATTGGCGCGCTTCAAGGAGCTCGAGCGAAAGTGTCTGAATCATGGCATCCAAAGGTGAAAGACGATCCATCTACATCAACGATCGCACCACCACCATCACCACCCCCTGCTCATACTCTGAAGGTGTTGTTTCCTCAACGGCTCAAGAATGACATGCTCGACAAGAAATTCTCAAATTCTTTGAGGTGTTAAGCAACTCCACATCAACATCCCCTTTGCCGATGCCATCAACCAAATTCCGAAATACGCCAAATTATTGAAGGATGTCCTCTCCAACAAACGCAAGATCGAGGATTTTAGCACCATCTCCCTCACCAAAGAGTGTAGCGCTACAATCCAAAGAAGGCTTCCCAAGAAGATGAAGGATCCGGGGAGCTTCATCGTGCCTTGTGCGATCGGAGAGACTTTCTTTGAGAAGGCGTTGTGCAACCTCGATGCAAGTATCAACTTGATGTCTTACTCAATCTTTCAGAAACTCGCCATCGGTGAGGTGAAGCCGATGATGGTGACCTTACAAATGGTGGATATGTCCATCAAGTATCCACGAGGTATGATTGAGGATCTCCTCGTCAAAGTCGACAAATTCATCTTCCCCGTCGACTTCATAGTGCTAGACATGGAAGAAGACCTAGACATCCCTATCATCTTGGGGCCGCCATTCATTGCCACCGGAGGAGCAGTCATCGACATTCAAAAAGGAGAGCTAAAGTTGCGGGTCCAAGAAGAAGAGGTCTTCTTCAACGTTTTCAACACGATAAAGTACTCGAAAGCGAGCGATGACGTGTACCGGATCAATGTATGCTATTCCGTCATCTCGAACTTCTCTAACCAATCCGACGACCCGCTTGAGGTATGCCTTTTGAACTCATTTAATTTCACTAATGAGTTGATTGAGTGTGAAGCATTAGATCATGCAAAGTACATGAACGCGACTGAGCCAAACCGGAGGAGATACTACAAGAGTTTGGGGGGGGGGGGGGGGGGGGGGGGGGGAAACCAAGTCCGGATTTCGCCATCCATACAAAAGCCCCCTACTCTTGAACTCAAGGAGTTTCCGGCCCACCTTCGATACGCCTATCTTGGCGCCGATTCCACTCTCCCGGCGATTTTCTCAAATCACCTAAATAAGGCGGAGGAGGACTTATCGAGGTGCTACGCTAGCACTAAAAGGCGATCGGGTGGACCCTTTCCGACATCAAGGAAATCAACCCTCCTATTGCGTCCACCGTATTCTCATAGATGACGATCATTACCCATCGATCGAGCATCAACGACAACTCAATCCGGCCATGAAGGAGGTGGTGAGAAATGAGATTCTCAAGTGGCTAGACGTCGGCGTAATTTGTTGGAATTAATCTAAGGTTAAGAAAATATTTGACGCTTCGAGCAAGCGGCGGAAAATAAAAATTTTCTTTTAAACAAGTAAAATGATTTTAATAACCTAGACAAAGAGCAAGCACATGCTATTATTAAAACTATCTAAAAGCGATTACACGTTTACTAACCTTTATGAAGCTTGATCGTTGAGAAACTTGTGGAGGTTGATTCACTCGTCTCCCCACGCAGCTCGTCTTTCTTCGTTCTTCGGGAACTCTGTTGTCAATGGTGACCACAAGAAGAGTATATGTCTGGAGAGTTCGATGACTTTCTTAAAGAAGAAGGTATCGCTTCTCAGCTTACTGCACCTGGCACACCTCAACAAAACGGAGTGTCAGAGAGAAGAAACCGAACTCTTATGGAGATGGTTAGATCAATGATGAGTTACTCATCACCCCCTCTTTCGTTTTGGGGACATGCCCTCGAAAGAGCCACTTACATTCTAAACCAAAATCCGTCTAAAATGGTTCCTGGTACTCCTTATGAAAGATGGACTGGCCGTAAAGTAAATCTTGGCCGCATCAAAATTTGGGGTTGCCCTGCACACTGAGGCAAAAGACTAGCAAGTTGGCTAGTAGGTCAGAATTGTGTCTTTTCTTTGGATATCCAAAGGAAACCAAAGGTTTCACATTCTATAGTCCTGAGGACGATAAGACTTTCGTTTGCACGAATGTTCGTTTCCTTGAGGAGGACTTTATGAAAGATGTAAAACCTAGAAGCAAAATTGTGCTTGAAGAAAAGTTGGGTGAGGAAGTTTCTACCTCATCTGTAAGAACTGTTCTTACCCCAACTGAAACACAACCTAACTCATCAGAATCTCGTCAAGTAGTACTTTGATGAAGTGGGAGGGCTACTCAAAAGCCTGATAGGTACATGTCTTATGGAGACACTCTCATAGCCGTCTTTGACATGGATGACCCTGTTTCCTATAGCCAAGCGATGGCTTGTTCTGAATCAAACCTTTGGCTTGATGCCATGAAAGTTGAAATGCACTCGATCTATGTCAACAAAGTCTGAAAACTTGTAGACCTTCCCGAAGGGATTAAACCTGTAGGGTGTAAGTGGATATACAAGAAGAAAAGGGGTCCTGATGGAAACGTCGAGACGTTCAAAGCACGACTTGTGGCTAAGGGTTATACCCAACAAGAAGGGACGGACTATGAACAAATCTTTTTGCCAATCGTGATGCTTAAATCCATCCACATACTTCTATCCATAGCTGCAGCTCTCGGCTATGAGATCTGGCAAATGGATGTCAAGACGGCCTTCCTGAATGGCAATCTTGACGAGCACATTTATATGGCTCAAAAAGACGGTTTCGTGGAAGAAGGTCAAGAGACCAAGGTTTGTGAGTTGCTTAAGTCCATTTATGGATTAAAGCAAGTATCTAGGTCATGGAATATTAGATTCGATGAAACTGTGAAGAACTTCGGCTTTGAACAGTCAATAGATGAGCCGTGTGTTTACAAGTTAATACACGAAGGTAAAGTTGTGTTTCTGGTACTATATGTCGATGATATATTACTCATATGTAATGATATGGGTAAGTTATCTGAGGTTAAGGTCTGGCTGGCAAAGCAATTTGATATGAAGGATCTAGGAGAAGCCACGTACATTCTGGGGATCCAAATCTTTGGAGATAGGAAGAACCGGACTCTTCGCTCTCTCAAGCATCTTATATTGATAAGGTGATGGATCGCTTCTCGATGCAAGACTCCAAGAAGGGCCAAACACCCTTTAGGTATCGAGTCTCACTCTCTAAGGACCAGTCTCCCAAGACTGTACAAGAGATTGAGGATATGAGAAAAATCCCTTACGCCTCAGCCGTAGGAAGTCTCATGTATCCAATGCTTTGCACTAGACCTGATATCTGCTTCGCAGTGGATGTAGTTAGCCGTTTTCAATCCAACCCTGGACCCAAGCACTGGATTACTGTTAGGGAAAATAACACATTTATACCCTGTGTTTTAGTGAAATGTCGAGTTTAACCCTCGGTTTTCAAAAATGTCGAGTTCATACCCCCTGTTTAATTAAAATGACGAAATTATACATTATGTTTAACTAAAATGACGAAATTATACCCTGACGTAGACAACAGTGTCACAAATATTCTTTTTATTGACTTTTCATTGACGTTGACTATAATATTTATATATAAACACCAATTATCTTTATTCATTCGTGCTATATATGTAATTTATTTAAAAACTAAAAAAATAAACAACAGTCTCTTAATCGTGAAGAACACAAAAAGAGGCAAATGGGTAGACATCGATAGTTGATAGTCATCAAAATCGCATATTCGAACAGAGAATCAAAGCTTTAGAGTTACAATTCGAACACGGAATGAAGTCATCTCCTAGAAGGTATGAGTTTTATTATTTAATTTCAATTTAAGGCTATTTTTATTTCAAAATTGAGAATTTGGAAGTTAGGGTACAGATTTAGATTTGATTCGATTTTTCTTATATAAGAGTTGATATCAATGAAAGGGAGATTTGTGACGCTGTTATTCATTTCAGGGTATAATTTCGTCATTTTAGTTCAACAGAGGGTATAATTTCGTCATTTTAGTTAAACAGAGGGTATGAACTCGACATTTTTGAAAACTGAGGGTTAAACTCGACATTTCACTAAAACACAGGGTATAAATGTGTTATTTTCCCTTACTGTTAAGAATGTTCTCAAGTATCTTCGAAGAACTAGGAACTTGATGCTTATATATTCAGGTCCTGATCTGACTATGACGGGATATACCGACTCCGATTTTCAAGCGGATAAGGATTCCAGGAAATCCACTTCGGGATCTGTGTTCATCCTTAATGGTGCAGCTGTTGTGTGGAGGAGTATTAAGCAATCTTGCATTGCTGACTCCACAATGGAAGCAGAATATGTGGCTGCTTGTAAAGCATCCAAAGAGGTGGTATGACTTAGAAAATTCCTTAAGTATTTGGAAGTTGTTCCAAACGTCGATGAGCCCATGACCCTTTATTGTGATAATAGTGGGGCTGTCGCTAACTCAAAGGAACCTCGAAGCCATGAGCGCTCTAAACATATTGAGAGGAAATACCATTTGATTCGAGAGATCGTACAGCGCAGAGACGTGGAAGTGAAGAAGATGTCAACGGTGGACAACCTGGCAGATCCATTCACCAAGGCCCTGGCGAACAAGGTCTTCGACCAACATCGAGAGAGATTAGGTATGAAGGACTACACACATATTCTTTGAGTCGAGTGGGAGTTTGTTGTCAATGGTGCCCACAAGAAGAGTTGCAGTCTTTACTTTTGTACATTTGATGTAATAAAGTCTCACGAAGACTCTTGCTTGTAATTGCTTATTTATTAATAAAAGTTGAAACATTCATTCATTCTTCCTTGTCTGAAGCTTTATGATAAAACTTTAGTCTTTAGTCCATAAAAAAACCTAACAACAGATGAAGAGACAAATGTAGATTTGCATGAACAAACTCTTCATGGTTTGCTTGAAACAATATATTCGCAATCAAAGGATCAAATGACAATTGATCTCAGTACGATTGTTAGGAGAATCTATGATGTCTGGTTATGGGACATTGAGAGTTGGAGACTCTATAGTTCTTCTAGGTATCTGCCGAAGGTATTGAATTGACCAGTGCACTTCTAGAGACAAGATAAGAACAAACCATTTAACCTCTTATGTCTCGAGGTCACTACGTATGAATTGAATCATACTTACCTCAATCTTGAAATGAGACATCCTATTTCATAGCTTACGTATTCTCATTTGAGAAAGTCAGAGTTCGGATTCACTATGTAATTCTTAACGAGACCTATTGGTGAAGTACTAAGTTATGAAGATGTCATGAGTAACTTTGTGAAGATCTCATAGATATGGAATTCATGTACAAGATTACTGAAATGCAATGTATACCACCTCATGCTTTGTTCGTTGGAATGTGAATAAATGAACTGGCAAGTGTCCAAATTGAGTTATGACTCTTTTGGATGAAACAATGTGACTTTTTAGCTCCTCGTCAATACATTGTTTCTAACTTATTCACAAGCGACAAAGGAGTTGAGGAAATAACAGCTAGAAGGGTAAAATGGTAATTTTGTAAATCCCGACTAGCTGATGATATTCATGAAGGGTAAACATAGATAATATTCAGTGGATCCACTCATCACAATTTAGTTGAATTCTTGAGTAGAAAATAAATTCATTTGAACCGAGAGATTCTCAGTGTCAACTCTTTAGTGGAGGCAGTTGTCATTAAGCTAAACTTAGAAAAGGTTTGTGAACTTTTGAGTCCAAGTAGTTTAGCTCAAGCTTTGTTCATTTGGATTCATGAGGTCACTGTCACAAATCATATCTAGTAGGAATAGTTAAACTAGAAGCTAAGTCAAAACAAGAACGAGACAAGTTTTACGAAAATTGTCTAAAGGGTAATTTTGTCTTTTTGGACGTATAATGAAATGAATGTCAATAAATTTTTTGACATGGTCATATGATGACTTAAATCACTCGGCCATTATAAGTTATTTGGACCTTGTGGATTAATTTCATTTCATAGAATTTTACTTGAAAATTCTTAATGGGCTTTTCTTATGTTGCCATGAACAAGTGAAGAAAAATCTAGAAACATCTTCTAGAAGACCTTCTTCGCCGCCCAACCCAAAGAAAAAAAAAAGAGAGATTATTTTGTGCATTGATGTATCAAGATACTTGTCAAAAGAAAAAGAGGAAACAAAATTCCTCTATGAGGAAGGTATGGAATTCAGCCAAACAAGCAAGGAGAGAGCCAAGATAAAAGAGAAAACAAATCCAAGGACTTGCTTGGCAAGTCTTGGCCGTGTGACTCTAAGGGAAGGAGAGCAAATTTTGCTCATGAATATGTGATATTCTATAGAAGAGGAAACTACCTTATTGAAGGTAATCCCTCCCCTATAAATAGAGGCCTCATTCTCATTGTTTATTCATTCCAAAGTTTTAGAGATTGAGAGCTTCTCTCTCTAGACTTGGCCGCCCCTCTCTCTTCCTCTTTCTAGTTTTCTTTCGTTTTTGTTTTGGCACCTAGGTCCACATTTGACCTATTATTTTAGCTCTTCGACTCTTAGACTTGTTCTTGAGTCGTCGTGTTTAAAAGGGCCCACACACTAATTCCTTTCTTTCTCGAGTGATTATTGTGATAGAAACTTTCGTGGTTGCTCGAGTTCCCGAGGAAAGAAGAGAGACGTGCTGCGAGGGGAGACGAACGTTTCAACCTTCCTAAGGCTTCTCAACGTTCAAGCTTCTCAATGGTTAGTAAATATATAATGCTCATTTATAGTTTTAATTTATATGTACTTGCTCTTTGTCTAGGTTAGTAAAAACGTTTTACTTGTTTGAAAGAAAATTTTTAAATTCCGCCGCTTGCTCGAAGCGTTAAATGTTTTCTTAACCCTAGATCAATTCCAACAAACTCGAGTAACCACGAAAGTTTCTATCACTTAAATCACTCGAGGTAAGAAGGAATAAGTGTGTGGGCACTTTTAAACACAACGACTCAAGAACAAGTCTTAGAGTCGAAGAGCTAAAATAAACACTAGGTCAAACGTGAACCTAGGTGTCGAAACAAAAATGAAAAAGAACTAGAGAGAGAGAGGGGGAGTTCGGCGGCCACAAGGTCTAGAGAGAGAAGCTCTCAATCTCTAACTTATGTGGGATGAGAAACAATGAAAATGATGGCCCTATTTTTAGGAGAGGAATTACCTTCAACAAGGTAGTTTCCTCTTCTATAGAATATCACATATTCATGAGCAAATATTGGGTTTCCTCTTTTCCCTTTGGACGTCCAAGACATGTCATACAAGCCCTTGGATTTGTTTCCTCTTTTGTTCTCTCTTAGTTGGCCGAATTCTTTTATGCTTCTAGAAGCAAATTTGTTTCATCTTTTTCTTTTGACGAGTATCTTCATACATTAATACACAAAATAATCTCCCTTTTCTCCTTGGATTAGACGGCCAATACCTTCTAGAAGGTTCTTCTAGATTTTTCTTCATTTGTTCATGACAACATAAGAAAAGCACATTAAGAATTTTCAAGTAAAATTCCATGAAAGGAAATTAATCCTCAAGGCCCAAATACATTGAAATGGCTGTGTGGAATCTTTCATTTTTCATCATATGACAATGTCAAAAAGTTTATTGACATTCATTTCGTTCTATGTCCAAAAAAGACAAAAATAACCCTTTAGACAATTTTCGTAAAACTTGTCTAGTTCTTGTTTTGACTTAGCTTCTAGTTTAACTATTCCTACTCGATATGATTTGTGACAGTGACCTCATGGATCCAAATGAAAAAAGCTTGAGCTAACGTACTTGGACTCAAAAGTTCACAAACCTTTTCCAAGTTTAGATTAATGTCAACTGACTCCACTAAAGAGTTGAAACTGAGAATCTCTCTGTTGAAATGAATTTATTTTCTACTCAAGAATTCAACTTAATTGTGATGAGTGGATTCACATAATATTATCTATGTTTACCCTTCATGAATATCATTAGCTAGTCGAGATTTATAAAATTATCATTTTACCCTTCTAGCTGTTATTTCCTCAACTCCTTTGTCGCTTGTGAATAAGTTAAAAACAATGTATTGAAGAGGAGCTAACAAGTCACATTAATTCATCCAAAAGAATCATGACTCAATTTAGACACTGGCCAGTTCATTTATTCACATTTCAATGAACAAAGCATGAGGTGATATACATTGCATTTCAGAAATCTTGTACATGAATTCCATATCTATGAGATCTTCACAAAGTTACTCATGACATCTTCATAACTTAGTACTTCACCAATAGGTCCTGTTCAAAATCACACAGTGAATCCGAACTCTGACTTTCTCAAATGAGAATACGTAAGCTATTAACCTACATGTCTCATTTCAGGATTGAGGTAAGCATGATACAATTCATACGTAGTGACTTCGAGACATAAGAGGTTAAATGATTTATTCTTATTATGTCTCTAGAAGTGCACTGGTCAGTTCAGTACCTTCAGAAGATATCTAGAAGAACTATAGAGTCGTCAACTCTCAATGTCCCATAACCAGACATCATAGATGCTCCTAACAATCGTACTGAAATCAAAAGTGCTTTGATCCTTAGATTGCGAATATATTAATATAAGCAAACCATGAAGAGTTTTTTCATGCAAATCTACATTTGTCTCTTCATATGCTGTTAGGTTTGTTTAAGGACTAAAGACTATAGATTATCATAAAGCTTCAAACAGATAAGGAAGAATGAATGAACGTTTCAACTTTTATTAATTATTCAACAGTTACAAGCAAGAGTCTTCGTGAGACTATATTACATCAAATGTACATAAATAAACACTACTACTCTTCTTGTGGGCATCATTGACAACATAATTTACCCCATCTCCGATAGCGCATGGGTAAGTCCATGGCAATGCTTGCCAAAGAAGGGTGGAATGATGGTAGTGAAGAATGACAACAATGAGCTCATCCCTACCTGGACGATGAACGCCTTCCGGATTTACATGGATTACCGAAAGCTGAACAACGCCACGCGAAAAGATCACTTCCCGCTCCCTTTCATCGACCAAATGCTCAATCGTCTCGCCAGACACAAGTACTATTGCTTCATCAAAGGCTATTCCGACTACAATCAAATCACAATCGCGTCGAAGGACCAAGAGAAGATAACATTCACATGCCCTTACGGTACTTTTGCCTTCTGACGAATGTCTTTTGGGTTATGCAACGCACCGGCCACCTTCCAACGATGCATGAAGGCCATGTTTTTCAATATGGTGGAGAGAACAATATGGATGATTTTTCTGTATTTGGCCCTTCATTTGATCTTTGTCTCGAGAATTTGTCCAGGGTGCTTGATAGGTGGGAAGAGACCAACCTTGTGCTCAGTTGGGAGAAGTGTCACTTATGTTAGGAATTCTTGCCCACGAGAAGATATTATTTGTAACTTCTCGCTGAAATATTTAATAAGATAAAATTTTGACATTTATTATCTTTTTGAGTTGAAAGCGATAATATATTAATCCAAAGATTTATCAAAGATTTATGATTCCATAGTCTCCGTATTAAACTGAGTCGCATGTAAGGCATCCGAGTTCAGGCGGTGAACTAAAACATGGTCGATGACTGATATGCGCCTGGAAACTAAAGTCATATATGTTGAACATGAGTGAAGGTTGATCACTCAGAGGGAGCATTCTACACCCTGAAGAAGGTGTACGACCTGGACAGGCTTTGGTTTGGATAGATACGTCATTTAAGGACCGTTACGATGCACTAGTCGATGTCGCTTATGATGATCACAGTGACGCTTGATCTAAATCTTGAAGTAATCATGGACTACTAGATCATGTTACCGTGTTCTTTGATTCACCACGTTAAATGCTAATGAAACGCTGACTAAATAGGTGTTTTGGGAGGTCGGGACATGGTCGTAGGAGGAAGTGATTTACATATACGGAATCCAGCCTTCTTGAAAGAAGGTAAATGTTCTCTCACCTAAGGGTTGATTCCATAATCAATTGATTGCGCGCACTTTCGAAGTTGGCTTACATTCGGAAGAATCTTTCATTGGGGAAGCAACTGTGCTTAGGGTATATATGTATGAGAAAGGTATAACGGAAGAAATTGACCTATCTCGATACAGATTGAACCTGGAGGATCATGATCACGTACTAACTAAATCAGTGGACAATCGTCACGATGAGTAAATATAATTCTAGTATTAAAGGATAGTGCAGTCTTGGCTTATACGGTGGAGTATTGACCAAGATTAGACAAATCGATACGTGAAAGAGAATGAATATTTCGTCTTTTGATCGAGATTGTTAAGCTTCAAATACTAGGTCCATCGTCCCCGATTCGGCTTCGATAAAGGCGAATAAAACTTTCTAATAATAATTATTTCATTATTATTATCTCACAAAGCTGTAATAGTGATTAACAGTATTAATTCTGAAAAACGGGTATTTGTGGAATTAAATAAATATGTATAGTAGTACTGTTTATTTATTGATGGATCAAGTAAATAAACTATTTATTTATTGTTGGACAAGTAAATAAGAGTGAAATGGGTTTAAAGCAATTAGACCTTGCACTGAGCAAATTTCGGCCTCCCTCTACTGCTTGTTGGCCGATTATATTAATTAGGCAAAAAGCCAAAAAAAATTTCTTTGTTGTTCCTAAAATAAAGGAGAGATAGAATAATATATATGGAAATAAGATTTTCCTATATTCTCTCGTTATTTTTAGGAGAAATATTTTCCTATATTCTCTCAACAAATAAAATCTTTTATATTTTCATATAAAATAAAATCCTAGATACTGGTCTGATGTAGTACAGAAAAAGTAGGATTCATGGGATGAGATCTAAGGGCTGAGATTAAATCCATATTGTGAACACACAGTGTGAACACAATAAAAAGGAAATAATGTATTATAGAATATTCTAGAATATCTTCTTTTCAGTACTATAAATAAGGGGTTCATGAGAGGCAAAAATTAACCTACTTGATCAGCTATAGAATTCAACCAAAAGGAGAACTCCTCTCCTCTCTCTCCCTCTCCCCTCGGAATTCCGTGATTCTGTTTCCCATAGACACGGTGTGATCTAAAAACGTTATTTGAGATCACAGTGAGATAAAAGATTGTTGCCCACTCATATTTCTTATTCGCCTCGGAGATTACGTCTCGGAAGACTTTGATGTTATCACATCGAGGCCATGAAGAAAAGCTCGCAGGTTTGATCGTTGAGGAACTCAAGGAAGGAAGACGGATTAGGAGAAAGCTTGAAGAGTTCAGTAGCTGACCAAAAAACTGTAAGTTTCCCTATGAAATTGTCATTAAAATATTGGTTGCTTGTCAAAGGCTCTTAATATCAATTAATTAAGTAATCTAGATCTTGTTAATAACCATGTTTTAATTAGCTTATGATAGTATAATTAATTCTTTCCGCATTTAAATGGTTATTTGAGGTGCTAAAATCACCAACAACTTCATGGTGAAAGAAGGGATCGTGATTGGCCACTGAGTCTCAGAGCAAGGGTTGAAGGTGGATCGCGCAAAAATCTCAACCATAGAGAAATTGCCACCTCTAATTGCATCCTTCCGCGGGTACGTGGGGTTCTATAGGCGCTTCATCAAAGACTTCTCCAAAATCATGAAGCCCCTATGCGGCTTGCTCGAGAAGGACGTCAAATTTGCCTTCAACGCCGAGTGCTTGGAGTCCTTCACCACCTTAAAGCACATGTTGAGCACGGCCCCGATCATCACCGCGCCGGATTGGAAACTCCCTTTCGAGATCATGAGCGATGCAAGCGACCATGCAGTGGGTACGGTCCTTGGGAAATGTAAAGATAAGGCTTTCCACGCTATATACTATGCGAGCCGGACTCTTAATGATGCCCAATTGAACTACGTCATGACGGAAAAGGAGTTGCTAGCCGTGGTCTTCGCCTTCGATGAATTTTGGCCATATGTCATCGGCAACAAGGTGATCATCTACACCAACCACGCCACCATCCAATACCCCATGAGCAAGAGGGACGCCAAGCCATGACTCATCCGATGGATCCTTCTTCTCCAAGAGTTCAACATGAGATCAAAGAAAAGAAAGGCACGGAGAACTTGGTGTCCGACCACTATCGCGACTTGAGACATTCGATCACATTCCCGACAGCTCCATGCCCATCGATGACGATTTTTATCTGACGAGAAGCTCTTAGCGGTCCAAGAAACTCCACTGCCATGGTACGTGTATTTGGTGAATTTTCTTGTACGCAATGTACTTCCCAAGGACCTCAAGCCCTATCAAAAGAAGAAATATCTCTCTGAGGTCTGACATTACTATTGGGAGGAGCCCATTCTCTATCAGTAATGTGCAGACTTGATCGTGCAGCGGTCCATTCCGGAAGAGCAGATGGACTCTGTCATTCATCATTGTCACCAGCTAGAGTGTGGCGGTCACTTCGACCCAAATCGCACGATGGCAAAAATCCTTCAATGCGGCTTCTATTGGCTAATGATCTTCAAAGATTGCAGCGAGTTCATCATCTCGTGCAATCTGTGCCAGTAAACGATGAATATCTCCAACCGTAACAAGATGCCACTCACCAACATGCTAGAGATCGAGCCATTCGATGTATGGAGGATCGATTTCATGGGTCATTTCTCATCGCCCAATAACAACAAATACATTCTCCTCGCGGTGGATTATGTTCGAAGTGGGTCGAGACCAAAGCTACTCCAACAAGCGACGGAAAAATGATGATAAAGTTCCTGAAAAGCATCTTCACGAGGTGCGGCACTCCCCGAGCCATCATTAGTGAACGTGGTTCTCATTTTTGCACCCGGCAATTCCATGCTCTCCTCGCCAGATATAGCGTCACTCACTGACAATCCATGGCTTACCATCCTCAAGCCAATGGCCAAGTGGAGGTCTCCAATCGAGAAATAAGGCAAATCTTGGAGAAGACGGTAAGCGCCTCATTGAAAGATTAGGCTAGCAACCTTGACGATGCTCTTTAGGCCTATCACACCGCCTTCACGACTCTGATAGGCATGTCCCCGTATCGTCTTGTCTATGGGAAAGAATGACACTTGTCGGTCGAGCTTGAACACAAGGCGTTGTGGGCAATGAAGAAGCTCAACTTCGACTACAAAGCTTCAGGCCAACATCGACTCCTCCACCTCAAGGCCCTTGATCAGCTTCAACGCGACGCCTACGAGAGTGCAAAGATTTACAAAGAAAAGACGAAAGTGTTGCATGACAAGCACATTATCCGGAAAGAGCACATTCCGGGTCCATGAGTTCTCCTTTACAACTCGCGACTCAAGCTCTTCCCCGGAAAACTGAATTCAAGATGGTGGAGGCCATTTGAGATCGTCCAAGTCTTTCCACACGGCTCGGTGGAGTTGAGAAGTCGAAACGGCGAGCAATTCAAAGTCACCAGTCAAAAGGTGAAACTATACTTTGGAGTCGTATTCAAAGTCGCCGGTCAAAAAATAAGTTGTTGTTTTAATGTATTTTGTAAGATCTTAAATGAATTAATTAAGATACCAGACATCTCTTTTTTTAACATATAAGAAATAATAGAGTATCAGCTGAGTCAGCTGACACGTCAACAAGATCAATAGCCAATCACGTTAAAGGAGTAACGTGATACGCACGCTGGCTGAGAGTTTGTTAGTCAGTTATTCAGTTAGAAATGTTAGAAGCAATACCATGTACATATACCATATTGTAAACTGAATTCATTATTCAATCAAATACAATTGATCTGGAGAAGAGGATTTTCTCTCTCGATCACAAATCTCTCTCATCTTCATTTCTGAGATTTATCTTGGTATCAGAGCTATTCAACAATGGCGACTGAAGGTTTATCTTCTCCGTCATCCTCTCAGATCAACAACGACCTGAGGCCGGCGATAGCGGTCAACTCACGCTTTGCCACAACTCTGAACACGACGGTTTCGGTGAAGCTCGATTGAGAAAATTACTCGGTCTGGAGATCGCAGGTACTACCGACGATCATAGGTCATAACCTTCAAGACTTCATCTACGGAAACAGATCTCATCCGCCATAGTTCATCGAGGTTACAGACGAACAAGGAATCAAGTCCTCGATCTCTAATCCAGAATTCGCTATCTGGCTACGTGAAGACCAACTCTTACTCAGTTGGCTTCTATCGTCCCTCTCAACTACGTTTCTCCGATCAGTCACTCGAATTCGAACGTCACATGAACTGTGGAAGGCGCTAGAATCTCTGTTTGTAGTCAGATCCAAGGCGAGGATCATGCCGCTCAAGCTTCAACTTCAGACCACCAAGAAAGGTTCTCTCTCCATCTCTGATTATTTTGTCAAAATGGAGAGCGTCGCAGACTCTCTGTTTCTTGCTAGGAGCGAAATAACAGATGACGAACTGGTCTTGGTTGTTCTGATGGGATTGCCATCAGAGTATGACATTCTCGTCACCATGGTCAGCGAAAAACTGCTAGGTCATGAGGTGAACGGCACAGAGATCTCGATTCAAGAGGTCTTAGCCATGGCTCTCTCTCAGGAAACTAGGATCGAGCAGTTGGCGAGCAGTGTGGATAATCATGTCCATGCGGCTATGGTTAATCATGTTGAATCTCGAGCACGGGGAAGAACTCGTGGACGTGGAAGAGGCAATACCAATGGTGCGAGAGGCTCCAAAACAATTCAAGACCGACATGTCAGATTTGTAACAAGCAAGGTCATACCGCGATTACATGCAGGTATCGCCTTGATGAGTCCTACCAGGCTTCATCACCACAGCCACATCAACCAGCACCAACTCAATAGCGAGATGCTTCAGCACCATCAGCGTTCTATGCAGGTCCGGAGACGGTGTATAATCCTTCGTGGTATGCGGACTCTGGAGCAACAAATCATGTTACTTCGGAGATGGACAATCTGGAAATGAGTTCAAGCTACAAAGGAAAAGAGAAGCTCATGGTTGGGAATGGTAATTGTCTAACCATCACTCATCTAGGACAGTCAAATATAACTGGAAAAACTGGTGATTGTTTGCGAAATAAGACTCGTGAAATTAAGCTGAAGAATATTCTGAGAGTACCGGAGATTAAAAAAAGTCTAGTGATTATATCTCAGCTAACCACAGATAATGATGTATTTGTGGAATTTCATGCTGATTATTGTGTTATTAAGGACAAGATGACAGGAATGCATCTTCTTCGAGGAACAATTGAGAACGGACTCTACTTGCTCGGAGGCTCCAAACATGGCAATGGTGCTAAGCTCACTCCTCTCAGTCTCACGGTCACAAGTTGCAAGGCTCACGTTGAAGACGTCTCTCCCAATCTACCTCATGTACAAGCAGGCTTTGGTCGAAAGTATCTTTCTAACAACTTAGC
Source organism: Urtica dioica subsp. dioica (assembly GCF_054948205.1). NCBI lineage: Eukaryota > Viridiplantae > Streptophyta > Magnoliopsida > Rosales > Urticaceae > Urtica > Urtica dioica. The sequence continues at coordinate 35,142,846 of NC_142761.1, forward strand.
CGATAGAGACAAGTGTTTACAGTCTTGTTTTACAGTTGAAAGTAGTAATCACTGGAAATTGTGACATAAAAGGCTAGGTCATGCCTCTGAAAATGTTGTACACCGTATGTTGAATAAGTGCAATATTCCTGTTTCAAAAAAAGCTTACAATAGATTTTTGTTCATCTTGTCAATATGCTAAGAGTCATGTACTACCTTCTAGCTTGTCTCAGACTAAGTCTACACGACCTTTACAGCTTGTGTATACCGATTTATGGGGACCGTCACCAATCGTCTCAAGTCAGGGACACAAGTATTACATCCACTTTATTGACGATCACACCAGGTTCACATGGATCTACCCTCTCAAGGCAAAGTCAGAAGCATTTGGTGTCGTCATGAGCTTTAAGAAATTTGTGGAAAAATCCCTCAATGCCAAAATCTGTTGTGTTCAATGCGACTGGGGAGGAGAGTATCGACCACTAGCTCCTTTTCTGACAGAACATGGGATAGCAATGAGACATCCATGCCCTCATGTGCATTCACAGAATGGAAGAGCAGAGAGAAAACAATGCCGCATTGTAGAGCTTGGACTGGCCATGCTAGCACACGCACACATGACACTCAGTTTTTGGTGGGATTCTTTCTCTACTGCTGTTTTCATTATCAATACACTACCTACACCTGTTTTAGGAAATCTGAGCCCGTTCCAAAAAATGTATCATAGAGTCCCAAACTACAAATTCCTTAGAGTCTTTGGTTGTAGTGTCTATCCTCACCTACGTCCTTATAATCACCACAAAATGGAATTTCGATCTGCAAAATGTCTGTTCCTAGGATACAGTGATCAACATAAAGGATACAAATGCCTTCACCATTCAGGAAGATTCTATATCACTAGGAATGCAACCTTTGATGAGTATGAATTTCCCTATAAAACTCTGTTCCCAGAAGAAATTCCCTCTACTGAGGAATCAACACCAGTTATACTCCCATTCTCTCAGCATAACACCAACCCAATACCGATATCCCCAATACAAGGAAACTCAGAAAGAACCGTTATACCACAAATTAGAAACACCAACAATATCACAATCCATCCTGATCACTCAGCTATATCCCCAACTGTTTCAGCCAACCCCGTCCATGATGACCATCCTGAACCTAAAAGTCTAGCTACCCCCCTGCTAGCTCAACTCAAGGTCCATCTCAAACCAGTCAACCAACAGCCAATGATGTTCAGCCCAGCCAAATACCTCCCACACCACCCACCTACATGCATACCAGGTCCAAGTCTGGGATCTACAAGCCTAAAGTTTTCACTGTATCACGCCATCCACTGAGTGTCACTCCGGTCCCACGTGAACCCGATTCAGTAAAACAGGCTTTGACCAACCCTGACTGGACCTCGGCCATGAAAGCTGAACTTCAAGCCTTGGCTACTAACCATACCTGGTCCCTTGTACCTGCTCCAACGGCTCAGAAAGTTATTGGAAATAAATGGGTCTTCAAGGTCAAGTATCTTCCCAGTGGAGCAGTTCAAAGATTCAAAGCACGGCTTGTGGCAAAGGGATTTGCACAGACCCCAGGGATTGATTTTTCAGAGACATACAGTCCAGTGGTCAAGCCTTGCATTGTCAGACTTGTTCTCACCTTGGTAGTGTTTAAAGGGTGGGATGTGAAATAGTTAGACGTCAACAACGCCTTTCTCAACGGAGTGCTCACGGATGATGTGTACGTGGCACAACCAGATGGCTTTCGAGATGAAACAAAGCCGCACCATGTGTGCAAGTTACACAAGGCGCTATACGGGTTGAAACAAGCACCAAGGGCGTGGTTTGAACGTCTTCGCCAAGCCTTGCTTTAGTGGGGTTTTGTCGAGTCTCGTGCAGATATTTCGCTATTCATCTTCATCGGCAACGGTGTATACATTCTTCTGCTGGTGTATGTGGACGATATACTTGTCACTGGGAACGATGACCGTGTAATCGCACAGCTGATGTCTGACCTGCACACTCAGTTTTCCCTTAAGCAACTTGGTTCTCTGCATTACTTTCTTGGTATTGAAGCAACACGTGATGCTACAGGTCTGCATCTTTGCCAATCAAAGTATATTGCTAATCTTCTGCAACGCTTGAACATGACTGGTGTCAAGCCATGTTCGAGTCCATCAGCTCTGGGTGAAACACTCTCAAAATGGGTTGGTGAGCCCATGGAAGATCCGTTTATCTACAGAAGCACAGTTGGTCCGCTTCAATACGTGACAATGACTCGCCCGGACATCTCTCATACTGTCAACAAACTAAGCCAGTTCTTACAGGCTCCCACAACAACTCACTGGTTAGCATGCAAGAAAGTCCTTTGTTATCTCAAGGGTACAGTGACGCATAGCTTAACGTTCAAGCCATCCAAATCACTGTGTCTCACCAGCTTTGCCGATGCTAATTGGGCTAGCAATCGAGATGATCGCCGGTCCACGAGTGCATATTGTGTCCTTCCTGCGAATTGTCTGATTTCTTGGAGCTCACACAAGCAGAATGTTGTTGCTCACTCAAGTACTGAAGCTGAATATAGAGCATTAGCTCATGTCTCTGCTGAACTTGCGTGGCTCCGCTCACTCCTACGTGAACTTCAGGTCTCGTTGCCCTCCACCCCGATCGTCTGGTGTGACAATCTTGGCGCTGCAGCTATGACGGCCAATCCAATCTTCCACGCAAGAACAAAGCATGAAGAGATTTACCTACACTTTGTCCGTGATATGGTGCTCCGACGAGAGTTTGAGATTCGCTATGTGCCTACAGTGGATCAAACTGCTGATGTTCTCACCAAGTCTCTCTCGGTTACTCGGTTTCAGAAACTAAAGGCCAAACTGCATGTCGAGTCATCTCCGCACAGTTTGAAGGGGGGTAATAGAGTACCAGCTGAGTCAGCTGACACATCAACAAGGTCAATAGCCAATCACGTTAAAGGAGTAACGTGATACGCACGCTGGCTGAGAGTTTGTTAGTCAGTTATTCAGTTAGAACTGTTAGAAGCAATACCATGTACATATACCATATTGTAAACTGAAATCATTATTCAATCAAATACAATTGATCTCGAGAAGAGGATTTTCTCTCTCGATCACAAATCTCTCTCATCTTTATTTCTGAGATTTATCTAGAAATATTTTTTTAAATGAAGCAAATTGTATTGAAGGAGGTCCATGGAAATTATATTATTATCAATAAAATTGTTAAAAATTAAAGAGAGGAAAGCTACGTAAAGTAGTTTATAAGTAAGATTAACGTAATAATAGGAAATACAATAAAATTACAGATTTTAAAGGTATAAAAAAAAATGTTGTCTTGTTACTGGTTTCTTGATTTTATTCAAAATAATATACATATTTTCGTAAGAGGAAAATAAATTGTTTAATTATAAAATAAAAAGAAAAGAAAAAAAGGAGCGAGGGAAGAGTGAGAAACGCGGGTGAGCGTAAAGTGGGTCCCCCATTTCTGTGTTTCCCTCTTAAGTCGAAATTGTTAAGTGTTGTTGAAGAGAAGAGAAGAAAGCACAAATTACACAAACTCTTTGTTTCTATAGAATCCAATGACAAACTCCTGTAATCTCAGCCGTGCATGTCGCCGGCGACGGAAGCCGCGGCTCCGGCTCCGTCGCCGTGAATACCTCCGCCACGTCATCGCATTACTCCGCACATACTCGAAGTAGTAAGTGAGGTCTTATTGGATGACATATTTAAGCGGTTCGTTTTATGTAAATTGGATTTTATTTGAGAGAATAATATCTGATTTTATTTGATACGGCGTGTGTTTTTTAATTTTTTTTTTTGTTTATAACCCGCGTTTCCGTCTCCGTCGCCGTGAAGACCTCCGCCACGTCATCGCATTACTCCGTACATACTCGAAGTTGTAAGTGAGGTCTGATTGGATGATTATTTTATTTTTAATTATTCATTTTATGTATATTGGAATTTTATTTGAGCTAATATCTGATTCGTTTTCTGTTATTTGATACGTGTGTTTATTTTTTTAATTTTTTTTTTATACCTGAGTCTTAAAAAAACACAAACCCCCTATAATCACGTAACTTATTAATAAAATTGGAATTTGAAACTAATTAAAAAAAAAGAAGACGAATTCAGGTGTTCATCGGAAAGTGTTAAGCAATATCAGTATCCTATAAATATTAGGACGTTAATCAATTGCGCGCGAATTTTTGACACAGCCACTCTGACATCCAAATCTCTGATTTCTTGACGGCCATTGCTGATTTCGCATTCTATCCGACGATTCAAGTGCTAACTTCTCTCAACTGTACTCTACTTTATTAATCTTGCTCAGTTCAAGTCATATATAGTCGATCACAATATACTATTCATGTGATTTTTTTTTATTATTATTTATTTTGTTAGCCTTGCTCTACATTCTTGTTTAACTTAGTTTGTTGGTAAATTTTATGAGGTTATCGATTTAGACTTGCGTCTAATTCAAACTTTCTATCTGTGTATTGTTATAGACTACGTACGTACGTTCAAGTCAAACCAAGTCCACGCAATAAGTGTTAATTATCGTTCAAGTCAATCCAAGCGATCATGAGGGCTCCGAAGAGGAAGCGGGACCCAGTCCCAGCCAAGTATGGGCCGAGTGCTTTGGAAGTGATCCAAACGCTTCTTGACCCGAAAGTCCGAGGCAAGGTCGTCCCCGGCGAAGGAGAGGTCATCGTCGAACACAACATCTATGCCACAAGTCCCGAATCACTCAATTGTAAGTAATTGCGACCGAGACCATTAATTAATCAATTAAATTTCTATATGTGAATCGTTAGCTAGGGTTTACGATCAAGTGATCGTGTACGTGCGTTTTCAGGGAATCCCGTGCCGAGATTGCACGACAACGAGCGGTACTACTTTGTGAAGAGGAAACCACTGTCTCGCGACCTCGAAGAGGCCAAGAACGTAGAGCGCAGAGTGGAGACCGGGGAAGGCTATTGGAAAAAGTCTAAAAAAATCAAAATCAAAGAAGGCGCCACTACCATTGCATGCTACGACTTGATGAACTTTTACAAATACGAAGGCAGCGGCAAGGCCAAGACGGGCAAAAACAGCTTCAAGACTGACTTTCTTATGCACGAGTTCTATCTCCCTGATTCCACAGTGAGCATTCCTTTTTAAATTCGATTAATTATATAATTGCCTGGTTACACAATTAATCCATCATATAAATTAATGCTCCCCTTGCTTAATTGTTCCAACAGCTTGAAGATTGGGTGGTTTGCCTTGTCAAATACAAAGTGCCGAGGAACGCGGTCCAACCACCGGTGATAATTCCACTCCCAGTAGCGGAAGCGGTTCAACCACCGGCGATAATTCCACTCCCAGTATCGGAAGCGGGTCAACTTCTACTTTTAGCGCAGCAATGGATGGAAGAAGAAATCGAGGACGACGGTAGCTGCAACATCTCATGCGGCCGCTTGTTCGAAATCGAGGATGACCTACAATCGGTGCTTCTCTCTCCACCGCCTGAAGACTCTACAACTATTACTACTACTGTGAGTCCATAATCTCCTTAATATTTATCTTCTACTATCATATATATATATATATATATATGTATATATTTTTTATTTAGTGTGCATGGTTGTTTTTCAGATGGAGGTTGATGAGGGTCAGCCAGAAGAAGAACCAACAACTGTGGTGTCTCAACAGCAACACGAAGATGACGATGATGCATGGCTTGTGAACGCACTCGAGCATCAACAAGAAGAAGAAGAAGATGATGATGATGATGATGATGGCTGGCTTGTGAACGCACTCGAGCATCAACAAGAAGAAGAAGATGATGATGTTGATGATGGCTGGCTTGTGAACGCACTCGAGCATCAACAAGAAGAAGAAGATGATGATGTTGATGATGGCTGGCTTGTGAACGCGCTCGAGCATCAACAAGAAGAAGAAGATGATGATGTTGATGATGGCTGGCTTGTGAACGCGCTCGAGCATCAACAACAAGAAGATGATGATGATGATGATGCCTGGCTTGTGGACGCACTCGAGCTCCCCGATTCATTGCCACCCAGCCAGCCTCGACCTGAATATGACGAGTCTATTGCTGTGAGCCAACAATCTCTTTATCTTCTACGCATTTTTATTTTATTTTTTTATACTAAATTTAGTGCGTGTGGCTTATTGTTTTCCAGATGGACATAGAGGAACATCAAGAAGAAGAAGCAAGAGTAATGTCTGGATTCGAACTTTTCCGCAGAGCGCTGCCTCCGATTCCACGACATCTTGTTTTTGAAAAATCTCCAGTTTCTTTTCACAACGGTTGGTTTGACATGGGTCCCAACTTTTCTTAGACCCTCATGTCGTGTCGTGTCTTGTTGTTTCGTTTTGTACACTCGGAGGAGTATTCTATATGTAATAGCTGGGGATCCAATATTGCCTCATACTATTTATCTAAAGGCAAAATACAATAGTTAAGTACGTTGTATGGTCTTGTAGCAGACATTTCAGATTTCATTCTATACAAAGAAAAATTCATTTATTTATATTTATGTTTCTGTACAGCTATATATTTTAATTATTATTTCTTCACCATCAATTCATCATATTTTGAATAAAATCTTTACGTTTTTTTAGTGGTAATTGATACACATTGATTATTTATCGTCAGCATGCATGTTTTCAAACTTAAGAGAAATAGTGCACTGCTAGTTATCTGGTTTATTTGAGAGGTTTTGTGATCCAAACTCTATTTTTGAGTCTGGGAATTGATTTTTAACGCTGCCTGACAAAAATATGATTTTTTTTTATTTCATTCAGATTACAATATTGCAATGAAAGCATGAAGTTGTAACTGTGTTTTTAGAAGAAGAAATCAACTTTGAAAACATAATTTTCCTCATGAGAAAAGACAAAATGCCCTTATGAGAGATTGAGAGTGTTTTTACTAAGTTTTCACAGTCATTTCTAGGTCTTGGCTATCTGATACAAGTTTTGATTAAAATCATAGGTAAGTTTCGCTCATAAGTTTTCATGGTTTTTGTGTTGGGAAAAAAAAACAGGTTTTGTTAAAAAAAAAACACTCTCCATGCTTTCACAAAGTAAGATAAACATAATAATAGTAGTAAAAATACTGATTTTAAAGAACATAAAAATGTTGTTTTGTTTCTTCTTTTTATTTTAAATCAACATAAATATTTTCGTCCTTTGGCTCAGACCGTGGGTATTGTTAGCCACGAAGCTTTAGTAATTATGACATTGAAGCTTTCCATGGCCAACCTCACACTTGATGTGGTATGCAAATTTTATCCCGACGAAGATGTGTTCGGCGGCCCATGTGAGGTCATCTTATTGAAAGAAGACGTCGACCAATTCCTACGTATGCAGCAAATATGAGTCAATGCTATTCTCACTTACATGTGGTACGCTTTTAGAAAATAATTTATGTTAGTAATAAGTGTTTTCTATCTAAATTTCGTTTCATGATCTTCTCTTTTGAATCCGTCAAATAGTCATTTGTCCGATAGACTACGAGAAGAAAATTTGACAAGGGAATTTGCGTTTATCAATCCGAGTTCTGTTTCTCCCGACGTATATAATAGTGATGACAGAGAGGAACATTTTGATGAACCGATAGGACGAGGAGAGCAAATTTCGAATAGACTGAAGGATATGAATTCCGATCAATTGATACTCATGCCTTTTATCCAATTGTAAGTTATACTTTAATATGTGTAATATGTTAAATTCACTGGAATTATACGTTTTAGAAGTCAATGAACACTCATGGTGATTGATGCTTCAAAAATGAATTTTTTACAGACGTCATTGGACACTCGTGATGGTTGATGCTTCAAAAAAGATGGCGTTCTATTTAGATCCGTTGTATAAAAAAAATTTCCGGAAGATTTAAATATGATCTTTTATATGTAAGTATTAAGTTTAAAAAAAATTCATATATCTCACACACACACATATATATATATATATATATATATATATATATATATATACATATATATATATATGTGTGTGTGTTGTTGATACTAATTATATTATTATGTTTAGGGCGGATTTGAAATATACGAGGAACACAATTAGGGTACCTATGATAACTTAATTAAATTTACATATCATAACACATGTAAAAAATTTAACTTATGTTTTAGGTACCAAAACAACCATGTCAAGTGTGGATATTTCGTCCTTATGTTCACGAGAGACATCATCAATTGCTCTAATTTTCAAAAATATGTTAAAATCGTAACAATTATGAATTGCCTATATTTGGATAACATAAATGTTTTCTAATAACTACTTTGTATGTTTAGTGGGGCGATCAAGATACGTACAATCAATTAGACATCGACGAGTTTTGTGGAAAATGGTCAAAGAAGTATTTCAAGAATGAAAAAGAATGATTTGAAGGCATAGTCAGACCTTGAATATTAGTTAAGTTAGACATTTCAAAGTTGGTGGTATCAGCTATAGCGATTTCTGGTAGAACAAAGAGTGTTTATATATATAAATCTCTCTATAAATATTTTCTTTAAATACGGGTTATTGCATACAATATATTGATAATGTGATATTGCATACAATATAATGATAATATGATTAGTGTATATTTTAAGCGTCCTAGAGGAGCGTTGGAGTTACGGCGACGGCGAAGATATTGTATACAATATACTGATACTGTGATTATAGCATACTTGTTAGCGTCAGATTTATGGCGACATCGGAGATATTATTCAGAATATACTGATAATGTGATTATTATATATTGTAAGCGTCGGAGAGGAGCGCCACAATTACAGCGACGGCGGAGATATATTATGAAATATATTGATAATGTGATTATTGTATACTGTTAGAGTCGGAGAGGAGCCTCAAAACCATATGTAGACGGTGGAGAAGGCCTCCCAAAGGTATTCGAGCTCCGACGTGGAGGCACAGAGTTGCGCATGTTCGCATCTCGTAAATCTAGTTTGTATACAATATACTGATACCACATATCGAATCTGTCGGGGCGGTATAATCAATCGGCAAGGACGGAAAGGAGTATCGGAGCCATGACAACAGCGGAGACGGCATCCCAGGGGCATTCGAGTTCCAACATGGCGGCGCAGACCTGGGCACCTTTTTGCATCTCTAGATATGGTTTGTATACTGAGCGCATTGAATAAGGTCATTTTTGTCCTAAAAATTAAAAGCTGTCATTTTAATAAGGTTTTAAAAAGCCTGCAGTTTTCGTAAAGTAACAATCAAAATCCGTTGTTTATGTAATTTTCCCTATAAAAAAATAAGAAAAAAAATTCGATCAAAGATAAAGATAAGATGGTACAAATTAACTCGCAATATGAGTTCACCAACAACAAAGGAAATAGATTAAAGATATAAAAAAATTCATAAATTGGAGACGGGTTAAACAAACAATGATTTGCATGACATAGCCATACCTATAATGATGAGTGTTATGTGGGATTTTTCCCGATATGAAAAATCATTAAAGTCCAACCCAAAAAACGATGAACTATGGCGAGCCCGACCCAAGATCAAGATAGGCCAGACTCGCCTTCAAGGAGACACCCCTCGCATCCCGAAGTCAAGGGCCGACCTGCCCTCGCGACGACGGCATCCACCCACGTTCATGACGACCTGCTCTCACAAGGACGAGGGTCGACCCCCACCTTCGCCCTCACGGAGACCAGGGTCGACCTCCGCCCTCACAACGACGAGGGTCGACCTCTACCCCCATCCGGCCTCGAAGACCAGGGTCGACCTCTACCCCGTCTAGCCTCGGAGACCAGGGTCGACATCCACCCTCATAGCGACGAGGGTCGACCTTTACCCTCATCCAACCTCGGAGACCAGGGTCGACCTCTACCCCCGTCCAGCCTCGGAGACCAGGGTCGACCTCCACCCTCATAGCGACGAGGGTCGACCTCTACCCCCGTCCAGCCTCGGAGACCAGGGTCGACCTCTACCCCCGTCCAACCTCGAAAACCAGGGTCGACCTCCACCCTCATAGCGACGAGGGTTGACCTTTACCCCCGTCCAACCTCGGAGACCAGGGTCGACCTCCACCCTCATAGCGACGAGGGTCAACCTCTACCCCCGTCAACCCTCGTCAATGACGACCTACCACTCTCGTCAATGACAACCTGCCCTCATAATGGCGGCCTCAACCCTCGTCCATGCGACCTACCTCGTCCACGACGACCTACCCTCGTAACGGCGGCCTCCACTCTCGTCAATGACGATCTGCCCTCATGATGGTGGCCTCCACCCTCGTCCATGACGACCTACCTCATCCACGACGATCTACTCTCATAATGGCGACCTCCACTCTCGTCAATTACGACCTGCCCTCATAATGGCGGCCTCCACTCTCGCCAATGACAACCTGCCCTCGTGATGACGGCCTCCACCCTCGTCCATGCGACCTACCTCATCCACGACGACCTACCCTCGTAACGTTGGCCTCCACTCTCGTCAATGACGACCTGCCCTCGCGATGACGGCCCCCCTTCGTCCTTGACGACCTGCCCTCATAATGACGGTCTCCGCGCTGAGGTCGACCTACTCCCTCATGGTAACAAGGGTCGGCCTCCACTCCGGACCCGAGGAAATGACAGTCCTGCCCCGATCCACATCTCTATAAATACCTCCAAACTCCTCATTTTGAGGTAAGTTTGCTCACACTTACAAAAACTTTGCTTCTCTCTCATCAGAGCTTCTCTCTCTAGAACTTAGCACGACACCTAGACTAATGTTGAGCGTCGGAGTGCCCATTGGAGGAAACCCCTATGCGGTCTTTTAGCTCATTCTTTCCTCTTTTCTCAGGTAACGAGTTGTCGGAAATCCTTTTCCGGCACAGCGGAGGTACAGGTGTTGGGACAACTTCTTTGTTTGACCACCGCACGGTCATAGGGTCCGGATCGAACCGCGGACCGGTTCTAGTGTTGATCCAATTTTCGGCATTAACATTTTGGCGCTAGAAGGAGGGGTCTTGAGAAAACAACCACGAGATCCTAGCTGCAAATCCATTTTCCACGACTTTGAGGAATCGACTACCTTAGGTACCCGAAAAACGTGGCTGACAGGAAGGAAAGTGGCGAAGTGCCCACGAGGCACTCACGCGAACAGGGACCCGAGGCGTCAAAGACGCCCAGCCCGACCATAAGGAAGGCGGCGAGGCGCCCACGAGGCACTCACACAAAACAGGGACCCGAGACATCAAAGATGTCCAGCCAAGATGCAAGGAAGGCGGTGAGGCGCCCATGAGGCACTCTCTCAAACAGGGACCCGAGGAGTCAAAGACGCCCAGCCCGACAACAAGGAAGACGGTGAGACACCCACGAGGCACTCACGCAAAACAGGGACCCGAGACATCAAAGATGTCCGGCCCGATAGTAGGGAAGGCGGCAAGGCGCCCACGAGGCATTTATGCGGACAGGGACCCGAGGCGTCAAAGACGCCCAGCCCGACAACAAGGAAGGTGGCGAGGCACCCACGAGGCACTCACGCAAAACAGGGACCCGAGACATAAAAGATGTCTGACCCGGCAGCAAGGAAGGCAGCGAGGCGCCCACGAGGCATTCGCGCAGAACAGGGACTCAAAAAATTAAAGATGCTCAGCCCAACAGGAAGGGTCACGTCTTAAAAACACCATTATGAAAAGAAATTTTCGAATAGGAAGACCGAGAGACTTGGTTGGAACGCCAGACGGACGACCGAAAAACATGTTAAAGCAAACAAGATATTCAACACGGTATGATGACATCCAAAAATAAAGGATAAATACAACGCTCATTCCACCGTCTGAACACCACAAAAGAGAGTTAGAGTAAATATCCAACTAGGTGCATGACCGACCACACCGTCCCCAAAAGTCATCATCTAACTAGGCGCAAAACAAACTGCGATATACCATAAGAAAAGTCTCTTCAAACGAGAGAACTAAAGAACTGATAATACAAATAAAAAGAAAATAGCTATCTAAATAACAGGAATACCATGGAGACGTCAATCCCCATCATCGGAATCACCATCACAACCATCTCCAAATCCACACGCGCCTCCCCCTCGGAAGTGCCACGCCACGTGACGCGCCTCGGCATACCGATAATAGGAAGGACTCAGCTGCGCGGGGTTACGACCAAGGGCGGTGAGACGATGTTGCAAGACAGGTTGCAAGGGAAGGCCCATGCCATTCTTCAAGCTGTCGAGGTGAACGTCAGCGAAACCCTCTGGCAGGGCGGCTCGGGACCTCCGTCTCTTGCGGCACGCGAAGCTCCACATCGAGTAGGGCGTCAATCTCATCCCGAAACTTCTTGATCTTGCCGAAGGTAACAGAACTCGACGCGTCAAGACCGGAAAAACCGCGTGGTTTCACCAAGTTTGGAACGATGCTGGGGCAGGATTTCTACAGGCAGCCCCGACCTCCCCCGTGACTTCTTCTTTTTTAGGCGAAGGGTGGCCTCGTCTACAGGCGCCCCCCGATCTCTGCCTTCACCTCCCGCACGACTCTAAATACTTCTTCTCCCTTCCCTTCTCAGAGGAAGAGTGGTAGTCGAGATCGGCAAGGGGGGCCGACGTTGTGGCCGGAGCACGCAAGGAATCCACTCGCGACTTGGAAACGGGTCGATCCGACCCCGTACTTGCTAGAACCAACCTAACGGGGGGAACACGAGAGGCCTTGCCGCGCTCCGACCTGTGAGAACGTGAATCTTTATCCACATAGAATCCTAAGTCGAAGGACTTACCCCCGTAATCTGCAACTGCGCTCACCGAGACCGCGACACTGACCCAGGGGCTTGAGGAACTCGACATGGGAAAGAGAAACCGACCCTGTGCCATGCCCGCCCCCGTCACCAGAACCTCACTTCGACCTTGCAAGATGGACGCCTCCCTGAGGAACGGATCTACGGATTTGGCGGGACCTCTGGAGAATCCGAACGCGCTACAAAACCTGTAGGAAACCCCTCGTGACGAACTCCCGAGTGGGGAGGCGCTATACCCGAGAGGTGGCGACCCCCGACGCACAGAACTGGGAAAGGCAACCACGACAGACCGGGGAGATCCGTGCGTCCATGGCCGATGTGGAAGAGATCCGACGGCGGCCAGATCTGGGCCACGCACTGATCGCGCAAGGAAGACTGGGCCAACACCGGACTTAGAGCACGCGAAGTTGCTAATGAAGCCCAAGCGACGTGCGTGCCTTGGTCGACTTGCATCCCGACGCCCAAGGGTGAAGACCCATCTCCACGCGCGGGAGGGTCTGAGCTCGAAGGCACATCGTCCCATATGAACGAAGTTTGAACACCCATCTCCCGGGATAGAGAGCTCAGGCAAGGAAGTGGGAACTCCAGAAGGAGCGGCGTCAAGCTCAACGTCGAGCCCAAATTCAAGCTCCTCGCCAGACCACGCTCGGCACGAGGAAGAAGAGACGCCCTGCCACGCGCGACCTACAAGTCTAGACACAAAGAACCATAGCCACATGAGGACGGGACCCGAGTGGTCTTCTAGAAATCTCGTATGTGCACCCACCGCCCGCGTCGAGTTAGAGAGGCATGTACGTCCGACGCCGGCCTAGAGAACGAGCGAGAAGCCCGCGCATATGCCGAGCTGGAGAAACCCGCGCGTCCGCGCCCAGATGGAGAGGCATGCGCGCCGATGTCGGCCCGGAGACGGAGCGAGAAGCCTGCGCCGAGCTGGAAAAATCTGCGCGCCCGCACAGAGCTGGAGAGGCATACGCCCCGACGCCGACCCCAACACGGAGCGAGAAGCCCACGCCTGCGCCGAGCTGGAGAAACCCGTGTGTCCAACGCCCGCGCGTCCGCGTCGAGCTGGAGAAGGCATGCGCACCCAACGTCGGCCCGGAGACGGAGCGAAAAGCCTACGCATGTGCCTAGTTAGAGAAGTTCATGCGCTCACGCTAGGCTAGAGAGGCCCGCGCGTCTGACGTCATCCCGGACACGGAGTGCCCTGCCGAACCCGATGGAGGGAACTCCCGGCCGAGCGCGATCTTCAAGCGCCCGCGCGCGCGTGAGAGATCTCGCCACATACGACCGGGATTTGAAAGTGCTGCTCCTCGTCGTGGCCCAGGTGACGACCCCCGACGCACGGCCACGAGTAGCTCAAGCGAGGAAGAAGAAATGAAGGGGAAGAATGCCAATTTCTCAGTTCTACAATTTGGTTTTGAAACCCAGGAACTCACCGTCAGCGCAGTCGAACTGGAGGTTGAGAGCGGTCGTGAACTGCAGAACAAGAGATGATCCACCTCGAAAATACATGAAGTTTCTTGAATTACTAAATCATCCAAGAAACTGGGGGGTTAATGTTATGTGGGATTTTTCCCGATCCGAAAAATCATTAAAGTCCAACCCAAAAAACGATGAAGTATGGCGAGCCCGGCCCAAGACCAAGGCAGGTCAGACTCGCCTTCAAGACCCATCGCATCCCAAAGTCAAGGGCCAACATGTCCTCACGACGACGGCCTCCACCCACGTCCATGACGGCATGCTCTAACAGCAACGAGGGTCGACCCCCACCTCTGCCCTCACGGAGACCAGGGTCGACCTCCGCCCTCACAACAATGAGGGTCGACCTCTACCCCCGTCCAGCCTCGGAGACCAGGGTCGACCTCTACCTCCGTCTAACCTCAAAGACTAGGGTCGACCTCCACCCTCATAGCGACGAGGGTCGACCTTTACCCCCGTCCACCCTCGAAGACCAGGGTCAACCTCCACCCTCATAGCGACGAGGGTCGACCTCTACCCCCGTCCAGCCTCGGAGACCAGGGTCGACCTCTACCCCCGTCCAACCTTGAAGACCAGGGTCGACCTCCACCCTCATAGCGACGAGGGTCGACCTTTAACCCCGTCCAGCCTCGGAGACCAGGGTCGACCTCCACCCTCATAGCGACGAGGGTCGACCTTTACCCCCGTCCAGCCTCGGAGACCAGGGTCAATCTCCACCCTCATAGCGACGAGGGTCGACCTCTACCCCCGTCCAGCCTCGGAGACCAGGGTCGACCTCTACCCCCGTCCAACCTCGAAGACCAGGGTCGACCTCCACCCTCATAGCGACGAGGGTTGACCTTTACCCCCGTCCAGCCTCGGAGACCAGGGTCGACCTCCACCCTCATAGCGACGAGGGTCGACCTCTACCCCCGTCCACCCTCGTCAATGACGACCTACCACTCTCGTCAATGACGACCTGCCCTCATAATGGCGGCCTCCACTCTCGTCAATGACGACCTGCCCTCGCGATGGCGGCCTCCACCCTCGACCATGCAACCTACCTCGTCCACGACGACCTACCGTCGTAACGGCGGCCTCCATTCTCGTCAATGACGACCTGTCCTCATGATGGCGGCCTCCACCCTCGTCCATGACGACCTACCTCGTCCACGACGACTTACTCTCATAATGGCGACCTCAACTCTCGTCAATTACGACATGCCCTCATAATGGCGGCCTCCACTCTCACCAATGACAACCTGCCCTCGCGATGGCGACCTCCACCCTCGTCCATACAACCTACCTCGTCCCCGACGACCTACCCTCGTAACGACGGCCTCCACTCTCATCAATGACGACCTGCCTTCGTGATGGCGGCCCCCCCTTCGTCCATGACGACCTGCCCTCATAATGACGGTCTCCGCGCTGAGGTCGACCTACTCCTTCATGGTAACAAGGGTCGGCCTCCACTCCGGACCTGAGGAAATGACAGTCCTGCCCCGATCCACCACATCTCTATAAATACCTCCAAACTCCTCATTTTGAGGTAAGTTTGCTCACACTTACAAAACTTCTGCTTCTCTCTCATCAGAGCTTCTCTCTCTAGAACTTTGAAGCACGACACCTAGACTAATATTGAGCGTCGGAGCGTCGGAGTGCACGAACTCAACTTAAACTAATGAAAACAGGGAGAAAAATAAAATATGGTATACTACGTTTAGATTTTAGACCATAAATCAGAGTTTGACCCTTTAATTTGTTTTTGGAGTAAATAAAATTATATAAGTAGTATTGAGAAATGACTATGGATTATGGAATTCAATATTCCCATATTTTAATGTTATATAAAAGGATTTATTTGAAAATGTTATGTATTTATTGGTAAATTTTAAACAAAAATGACAAAAATTGAATACGAAATAAAATAAATTAAAAAATTAAATAAATTTTAAATTAGTGGTTAGAAATACATAAATATTAATAATAAAAAATTATAAATAATATGAATAACATCATAGATTTTACTAAGAAATTTGTAACTTATTATGTCATTCCAAATATCAAGTTTGTGTATAATCGACGTTTGGAAACTTATTAAAAAAACAAAAAATTGGCTACGTAAGCCACCTAAACTATATGAATTGTAAATTAGCCAACCTTTAGTAAATACTTTGTAAATAGCCAACTTGCATACGTGGCAACCTATTAATTACCTAAAATATATGTTTGACTGTGTTAAATAAGTCTTTTACTAATCTGTTAATAAGTTTTTTTGGCTATTTACAAGAAGAAATTAACCAAATGTGTGTTATATCTCAATTCACTATATCCGTGTGGCTATATAACTTAATAACCCTTAAAAAAAATAGTCAAACAGATGAGTTGGCACTTGAATAAACCATTTAAATTTCCCATTTTGTCCTTTCAACCCTTTTTTTTTTACTAAAGTGATTCGTCACTTTTTCTCTCTCATATAGTTTTTTTTCTCATCAAAACTTCAAAAATCTATTTCTTCCTCGTATGAACTCGAAATTGAGTGATTTTGAATCATACGGATTCGTGGCGAGGAAGCTTTAAAAATAGACTCGTTGTGTTGGATGAAATATCTTGTCTACTACTATAAAATTCCGCCGGAGTTCACCATTGGTACATTAATCGTCATTAATTGTTGAATTTTTAAATTATTTACATTTTTTTGTTAATTATAACATGTTTAATACAAGGATATTTAAGTAAAATATAATTGTCATTGGCTACTTTCCAAAATGTTTGCAAACGTTGGCTACATCTGAATTTTATAGTTTAGTTTTGACTACAAATCTACAACGCGTTTTTAATAAATAAAAAATGAATATTTTGAAATGAGAAATACAAAGTGTCACATAAAAAAAAATTACAAAGTTTCAAATTAAAATTGTAAATTTTCAAATGAAAGAGAAGGTGTGTTGTGTGATGATGGCATTTCTTTCAATTTTTGTTGTCATTTGAGAGTGAAACGAGTGAATTTAAGAGAGAGTTACTAAATAAGTGTTAATAAAATGTAATTATAAGTGTATAAGCTGTAAATTGAACAAAAACTAAATAAGTGTTAATAAGATGTAATTATAAGAAAAGAATATAGGTTAAATTTAAAAGTATTTTAATTTTTTAAAGGTCCAAATGTAATAAAATGAACAAATTATTTTGGCCATTAGATCGCTATAATATTTATATGGGCAAAGCTGTAATCAGAAACTTAATTTTGAAAAATTAGTCAATGTTTAATTTATTTTGCGGAATAGCCAATAAACCACATTAACCAATCTTATCAAACTATAATATCATCCACATATACACGGCAAGTGCATTAAACACGAAATCAAAGAAAGAAAGAAAAAAAAAGTTCCTATTGTCGAAATTAACACAAACAGTCATAAATATACAGACATTAACACAAATAAGTAGAAATATATCGACATTAATACGAATTTTCATAGACATTAACACAAATAAACAGAGATCGAGCACCGGTCTGGATCATTTAAGATCCTAGTCGACCCACCTTAACGTCACGTGCCTTCGAGTCGCTGATTAGGTATCTATATGTCGCCGATCGGCCCGCTGAAGCCAAGGAATCAATGGACGAGATCTGCAGTCTCCTCACGGACCTGAACTCGTTCAGATCCTCCTTGTCATGCATCGTTCGGAGGTGGCAAGCATAGTGGCGAGCATGAGACTGTCTCTGGATCGATTGAGATTTTGATTTTCCGTTGTTGTTGTTCGAGAAGATTCCTTTGAGGAATGAAAGTACCTGAGCGATTGTGCGCTTTCGTTTCTATGCTATGGCGTCGTTCTTGATTCTCTGGTATTCTTCGCTGCCATATATGACGGTCATCATTGGGTCGGTCAGTGATGTTGAGAGCAAGAGGAATGTTAAAACTATGAGAGAGAGAGAGAGACAGAGAGAAATACAGTTGACAAATTAATTAAAGAAATCTATTGATATTAATTAGGAAATCATGCTTTGATTTACACGATCATATCATATAAGGATTTATGTTGATCAGAATTGACTTGTTTGTTTGGTATACTTCTAAAAATGAATAAAAAAATATACGAAAATTAACAGGGTTAAAATCGTCATACAATTTTCAATTGAAATGCCACAATATCGAATTTGACCATTTATAGAAAAAAATAAAATTCAAATATTGGCCATTATGCAATCTCAACGTTTGGCGTCGTGGACTAGTTCGAGTAATTTTCTATTTATAAATCTCATGGCCAAGAATATTAAAATATAAAAAATAAAAACAATTAAATTAATACATAATAAAACCTGGCTTACCGGCATATCCCGCACGTCCCACTCCCACCTATGCCCGGACTCTCATTTTTTTACCAAATGGGAGTCCCGTCCCGCTAAGTAACGGGACGGTAGTGGGACCTGCCTAACGGGATTCGGACCCCATTAGGCTTAAAAAAAAAGAAAAAAATTAAAAGAAATGTTTTAAAAGATTTTAAATAATTATATAGAAGGATTTAATTGAGAGGATTTTAAACTAAATGGGTAGAAAAAAATAATAAAGAAGAATGTCAATTTAAAAATGGGCCTCCTGAAGAACCTCACCGACCCCTAAAAAGGGCGACGGCGAGGAAAAAGAGCACCCCTTTCCTCGTCAATTATTTGAAAAATTATCCCGGACAAGGGCCGGGATATCCCTTAGTTATACAAGTTAGACTAAGCATTAATGTTTACATTTGCGAAATCAACTTCAAAATTGTCAAGAATATCAAAGCACATGAATGTTTCTTGTGCTCGATTTCTATGTTGAATCCAATCCTTACCACATGTCAATGCTTCGACCATCTCCGTTTCAAGCTACATCTTCTATCGTCGATGATGTAGCCCGCGCTACTAAAAACCGCCTCAGATGACATGGTTGAAACAAGATGGTGAGGATGTCTGGTGCCATAGATGACAAGACTGGGAACCTCCTTGCATTCTGTCTCCACCAAACCAAGAGGTCGATGGCTTCGTCATCCGGTTTGACCTACTCGTTCCGATCGTACTCTTGTATCTCAGGATGGGGCCGTGTGTCGGCTGGGCTCGACCTCGGTTGACTTGTCCCGCCTTCTTGTTGTTGAGGAGATGGGCTATAAGCAGGCGTGTTGACGAAGACATTCGTGGTGTCTTCTTGGATACTGCGTCTGTGATTGATTTAGTTGTGTTCGATATTGCGGTTGGAGTTTCGCTTCGTATACCATGTAAAGATCATAAAAAGCTTGCACGATCCTTGCAAGATCAAATGCAACGTAATCTTGGTCCTCGAAATGATTTCTAATGTATTTAAGAAACTTTTTTAATCCATCGATTTTACATCGGCAGTCTAGAATGGCTCCAATACCGTATAATAATGGAACATTTTCAGCCCTCCAATATTTTAAAAACTTGGCTCTCATTGCTTGAATACAATCTTCAAAAATTGTTTCGTTTTTATATTTATCAAAATGCACAAACAATTGATGTCACAGTATGAAGACCGAGAAAAGAAGTAGGAGTGTAAACAACGGAAAGATAACAAGTTTCTTTGTAAAAAAAACGTCAAGAAAAGAAACAAATGATTCAGCCATCTTAATATCATATTTGGTGATAGCGTCATCGCCATGTTCACTGTTAATGTAAGAAACAATAACATTGACATAATGCTCGGATAAAAAATTGGTCAACATAAGAAAGGTAGAATTTCACCTAATTTTATTATTTAGATGATATGTGCGCTCTTGGAAACCGTTGTGTCTAAGGCGTCTCTTAAGCTCATCTACTCCACTGGTTGAACTATTGATCCAACTAATGTAATTCCTAATTTTGTTGATGGATGGATCATAACTAGCGGCTCCAGCTTGAACTATAAGGTTTATGATATGGGTAGCACATCGTTGATGCAAAATGGTATCGTCACAATGAAGTCTATCCTTTAACTCTCTAACCATGACATTGTTGCTTGTGACATTATCTAAGGTTACGGATATAATCCTATCGGTCAAACGCCACTCAGCTATAACACTAACTATGATATCTAAGATGTTTTGACTAGTGTGAGAACCTTCTATCCTCCTAAAGGCTATGATACGTTTGTTGAGGTTCCAATCGTCGTCTATATTATGCACTACAACATTCATGAAATCCATCTTTGATTGACCATTCCATATATCCGAGGTTAATGCTACACTATACCTACCAGATGATATTGTGGCTTTCATTTATTCATTTTCTCCTAAAAACCATTTTAGGATATCGGGGACGTTTTGAGACAAGTGCAATCAATTTTCTTCAAATCGGTGCATTTGTTGACCTCGAGAAGCTCTTCCCCTTCGACCTCATCGGTTGTGGGATGAAGATGCCATGAAAAATGGAGAACGTTTGAGAGAATTTGAGATTGAGATTGAGAGAGTTTGAGAGAAATTGGGGGGGGGGGGGGGGGGGGGGGGGGGGGGGGGGGGTATTTATAGATTTTAGATTTAAATTGGTAAAATAAAAAGGTGGTCGAAATATACCAACAGCTCTATTTAAAACGGTCACTTTTACCAACGGCTCTATTTTTTCGGAGATCCAACGGCCGAAATTAAAAAAAAAAAAAAAAAAAAAATTCGCGGCTGGGACTAACGGGATCACCGTGTCCCGTTAACGGGACTCCCGTCCGTCCCGCCACAGTAGCGGGACTCTTGCTTCCGCTACTGTGCTTAACGGTAGTGGGGATTCCGTCTCGTCCCGCTACCGTGAGGCCAGGTTTATGCAGAATTGAACATCCAAATTAAGAAATCCGTCCACTTTTTTCAATGTCTAACTAATATCCCAATTAGTTATTTTGGAATTCGAAATGTCTAATTAAGAAAGAAAAAAAAATGGACATAGTTTATCCCATTTTTACGTTTTAAATGCGCTAGTTAACTTAAACCTTGCTAAAATATACGAGGGTGTGATATTATCGATCGAGAAATTACTCAAATGACTTCAATCGTTGCATGGATGAAAAATCAAACTAGATGAGATCGATAAAGTGAAGAATCGGATCAACTCATTGGGATCAAATAGTATTTAGTTTTAGTTTACCAATATATAATTTGATACGCGTTAGAATTATTTTAAATTAAATAATTTTATAAAAATTATATTTTTAGTGTATATATAAAAAAAAAAAAAAAAAAAAAGGTAAGACCTGCCCTTCTTGCAAAACAAAGGAAAAGAAAACACCGAAAATGGCGGGGATTGCGGCGGCGAGAGGAGGGTCAGTGCTGTCTCGGCCGGTGACATTCGTGACTGGTAACGCCAAGAAGCTCGAAGAAGTCCGTGCCATTTTAGGCACTTCCATTCCCTTCCAGTCCCTCAAACTCGATCGTAAAACCCTCACTCACTCTCATAATATTCCCTTTAATAATTTCATACATTGATTTTTTTTTTTTTTTTTTTTCATATTTTCATATTTTGCGCAGTGCCTGAGTTGCAAGGAGAGCCTGAAGCTATCTCCAAAGAAAAGGCTCGTTTAGCTGCCATTCAGGTTCCCATTTCTCATGTACCGTGTTTCAAACTGTATGAAAAGATTTCGAGAAAGTCTGAAACTTTTTTTATTTTGTTTTGTTTTGTTGTTTAAAATTGGATGAATGAGAAGGTAAATGGACCGGTGCTGGTTGAAGACACTTGTCTCTGCTTCAATGCCCTCAAGGGTCTTCCTGGTTCTCTCTCTCTCTCTCTCTCTCAAATTTGTGATTTTAAATTTCTGGGTATTCTCAGTTTCAAGTATATTTATTCGTAGCTTATATTTTTGCAGGGCCGTACATGTGAGTTGGTTCTTCCTTTGAAACTGTATCCATTCAATTCATATTGGTTAGCTTACGAAAGCTTTTTTTTCTTTTTTTTTGTAAACTAAATGAATTGTAGAATATGTTCATGTTCTTAAATAGCTCGGACAATGCTTTCTTTCTAAAGGTTTTCGGGCTTATAATCACAACCAGTATATACTCTTTATAAGGACTCGATGAAATTATTCATATTTATGCTCAAGTTATTCACGACTCGTTAGACTAGCCGCTTGTTTATGCTTCGGTTGACATTGAGAAGCCGATTCAACATTCTCGTACTGTTGGAAGGACTAGAAATACTTGTTCTCTTTTATTGGTCTCAGGTTATATAATAACACAGAGATTAATACCTATGAATACATGAGCTTTTGGTTGCGCCTGTCTTTTCGGCTTTTTATATAACCCTGCATTGTATGATCGTAGACTTGGATTTCCTTTCTCGGTCCAATCTGAAATTTTCTCACTACACTTCTCCGTACACGACGGCCTTTCGTTATTGGGTTTACATTTGGCTTTCTATGAATCTTTGCCAACTGTCTCCTTTCTGCTTATGTCCGATGCACAATCGACATGCTTTATTATTTTATTCCACTCTGAATCCAGACAAACTCTTCAGTGTAAAACATCTTCAAGATTGTAATCACAAGTTCTTTTATTATATTTTTGTGATTTTTATGTGCTTAGATTGGGTGAGAAGTGCTTTCTCAATATTATTGTAGGCCTAAATGCGCTGATCATTTGTTTGTTAGACTTTTCCGTTGTTTATTATATGATGGAATTTATGTCTTTTTTATGATGTAACTAAGGGGAAATAGAAAGCTATATAAGTCACTTTCTAGTTACAAAATTTAATTCGCTTCATAGAACTACACAATTCTTCAATGACATAACAACGTGCTGGTAATATGATGCAGAAAGTGGTTCTTGGAGAAGATTGGCCATGAAGGTTGCTAAGCTATTCCTATCCGATTTCCTCTGATTTGTTAATTTAGTTCTCTTATTCTTTTTATATATTTATACATATTCCGTGTTGTTTACTAGGTCTCAACAATTTATTGATGGCATACGAGGATAAATCAGCTTATGCTCTGTGTGCCTTTTCTTTTGCTCTTGGGCCCAACTCTGAACCAATTACATTTCTCGGTAAAACCCCGGTATGTGAGTTTCAATCGTTCTTCTACTCGGAACAAGCACAGTGGCTTTTATTTCAGTTTTTTTGTTTGTTTTATTTACCCCTAGATATCTCCCTGTTACATTTACACATCAATGTTCAAACTCGCTTATGCCCTTCTGATGAGAACTGTTATTCATCTTGATGAAACCTTTCGTATCGGACCACTGATAGTTAGTATATAAATAACGAAAGAGAACAAATGAACATGAAATAATTTGAAAGTATGTTCTTGTTATTTATATGAAACACGGTCTTTGCTGCCGTTCAAAAATCATCCGTCGATATTTTTTATATCTTTTTTTTAATTAATAATCTCTCATTCACTAACCGAGCTGTGCTAATAGGAAGCGACATCAACTTACGATATTCGTTTTTACATCAACTGGAAATAAAAATTTAAAAATTATGTAATGAGTTAAGTGGGTAATATTTTTGTGGCATCAGATCAGAATGTTGGTTCGGCTATCCGTTGCCTCATTTGGTCCCAATCAGAGAATTTTATAGGCATGTTCCTTTGTCCTTTATGAGTTAAAAAAAACTTTAGCCTCATTTAATCAAGAACATGCAAATGGCCTTGTATTTGTTTGGTATCTGCCAAGATATTCTTTATGAGACAAAAGTCATAAATATTACTGATGTCTGTATATATATATATGTTCAGGGTAAGATTGTTCCGGCGAGGGGACCTCCTGATTTCGGATGGGATCCGGTGTTTCAGCCCGATGGCTACGACCTAACGTAAGCTTTTTTTTATTTTTTATTACTTTAACTATTTGTGCGATTAGTGGTTCAAATTCAAAGATACTTATAGAATCACGTTTCAGTTCGACTCTCTGTGTGCTTATTCGGCTTTTGTTGTTTAGCTATGCCGAGATGCCCAAGGAAGAAAAGAACAAAATCTCTCACCGCTCCAGAGCTCTCGCTTTGGTGAAGTCTCATTTTGCCGATGCTGTTTACACTTCATGAAGATGTCATTTGACTATAAATTTTTAGCTTAATCATATTTGAGTTTAGTCATTTCTCGCAAAGATAATTTTTGGAGACCAGATATTATATCAGCTACGGAAACCATATTCTATGCTCACAAACGCTGATAGGTGTTTGTTTGTACTGAGCATTATTATGGATAGAATTGCTAGTCCCGTGAGTACATATTTTGTCCCAAAACGAAATTTGACAGAAGATATAGTGGCCTCTCAAGCTAAGCTTTTAGGTGTACCCTACAGGATATTTTTGGAATTAAATCCTCTGTCTGTGGACAATTGCTGTCATTTTTGCAAATACAAAAACATATTGTTTGGTGGCTAATAATAATAATCACTTCTTTCCCTGTGTGCATGGGCTCTTTGCTCTGTACGCATTACGTGTTGACCGAAATTGCAACGACTCTGTTATGATTTGCACATTACGTGTATCCATGAGCTGTGCCTGCAAGGCATGGCATTTCTGAAATGAGCTTTAAAATTTATAAGAATAATAATAATAGTTAACGGACAAAGAATACGTTGTAGAGGAGATATATATTACAGTTCAGTTTGATTTTTTTTTTTTTTTTTTTTTTTGTGTGTGTGTGTGTAAAACATATACAGACAACGTAAGAGGTATTTTAAAATATATATATATATATATATATATATATATATATATATCAAGAATATATCTGTTTTTTATCCCTAAAAATCAATATAATATGGAACCTCATAATTCAATTTGACAATCATATTATCCTGAAGTATTCAGGTATTTTAAAATATATATATATATATATATATATATATCAAGAATATATCTGTTTTTTATCCCTAAAAATCAATATAATATGGAACCTCATAATTCAATTTGACAATCATATTATCCTGAAGTATTCAGGTAAAGATCTAAAAGAAACAGTTAATGATTGCTGTGTGAAAATGAATCTACGTATCTTCATGAATGTGAAAATATTTATGCATACATCATACATGTACTTAGGGGCATATTTTAATATATATATTTAATATATATATATATATATATATATATCTGTACTTTATCTCAAAAAATAATATAATAAAGCTCGTAATTCAATTTTGCAATCATATTTTCCAGAAATATTGGTGAAAATACCTAAAAAGTCAATAAATTATTGTTTTGTATAGTTGATTGGCTTCATTTTCTTTTGTGTGCATCTACGTACGTATCTTTATATGGATGTGAAAAAAATATATACAGACATGCACTTAGTAGGGGGCAGGGGCATATAATTTTTAATAGATATCAAGAAAATATTTTATCCCTAAAAAAAGTAATATAATATGAAAGCTCATATAATTCAATTTCGCAATCATACTATCCAGAAATATTGGTGAAAATATCTAAAAAGTAAGTAAATTATTGTTTTGTTATAATTGATTGGCTTCTCTTTTGTGTGAATAAAAAATCTACGTATCTCTATATGGATGTGATACTTTCATCCTTATGTAAAGCATTAAATTCAAATCCCGCCTACGATAACTATGTTGTCTTTCTATCTCGTTACAAGCGTATAGTTTGATCAGCTAACAAATTGCTAGTTATATCTTTGCTCCAAAGAGAGTAAAATGGAACGCCAAGAAAAGTGATATAATAATTTTTTATTGTAATTAACAAAATGCGCCACATATATAAGCAAATAACACATTCAAATGAAATGTAAAGTAAATATTATCACATGGTAACCCAATTCGGTGTAGATAATGTCTAAATCTAGAAACTTGATTGTCCGGTGAAAAAAAAATACACCAATAAAAGTAAGTACATGACAAACTCAATCTCCATTACCTTTTTAATTTAACTTAGGTTTTCTCTTAATCTCCATTATCTTTTCAATTTTGTTCAAAGTTCAAACACTCTCTCAAGTATTTGACACAAGTATAGAATGCTTTATGAATGGACAAATCACGATTATAGAAACTTAGAGACCGGTTGAAACTCATACAAAAAAAAAAAAAAAAAAAAAAAAAAAAAAAAACCTTCTCAATGCATGAAAAGATCTTTAGGGGTTGCCTTTTGTGTTTTATAAAGTTCAATGAGCGAGAATGTCTCACTAAGGTTTCTAAGAAAATATTTGAAGCAAATCAAACAGGGAAAAAAAATCATCGAATAATAAGGAAATTGCCACAAAATCCTAACCAAATCAAATCTATTGTAACATGATCAATCACGTTAAAAAATTCCAACTTTAAGAACATCTTCAACCATTTCAACTTAACATAAGGCAACAAACTAATTATAAATAACACCAACGAAATCAACATATTTGACCATGTAAACATACATATGTATTGTTTCAGCTTCTGAACAACTAGTATATGTGACATATTTTAAAATCAAAGATGAGGAATAACATTTGTCTTGTTGATGAGCTGAGAATTGGATTAACAGATGGTTATAAGTACGAAATGTTTATTCCAAATATATATTATATCGACTGAAGATGCTTTAGTTCTGTTTTTCCATGCACATTATTAGTTCTATTTATATATGTATTCGCTGAAACAATACATGAAAGCATTAGTAAAACCGTACGTACGGGCTTGTGCTTTTGGTCCTCTCTCTCTCTCTCTCTCTATATATATATACATATATATATATATATATATATATATATATATATATATTGTGTGTGTGTTTTAGTATAAGGAAATTATTAAGCCACGATAGAAGATAAATGAACGGGAAGTGCGTGTTTTTGTCAACGAAAAACTATAGAACATGTGTTCATAATTAACGTTATAATTATTCTACACCGACTTGAGTTGAGGTTAGTGGTGAAAAAGTGCACTGTGTCATGAATAAATTCAAAATCAATGATCAAGTGTTAAATTTTTAACCATGATTTTCTGTATTTTATTTTCAACATCTGAAAGCAATTTGTCATAAATATACTGCAAAAATCAAAAGCATACATAAAATCATTTTTGTTTTTTGTTCAAAGAATTAATACCCTACTTTTCAACCAAAATGTTCACCAACCATTTGGGATTCTCACTAAATAGAGGTGGCCATAAACAATTAAGGCTTACGATTTAATTTGTAGACATGCATTATCAAACACTATTCTTTTTTTGTTGTTGCGGGAAAACAATTTTACGCGTAGTTTTAATGACAAAAAAGTACGTATCACATTAATAAGACTCGACGACTTTATCTCATTATATATCACGAAACCTTAACCTTGTATAATTTAAATCAAAACAATTTATAAGCGTAAAGATTCAAGTCATTTTGAAGAGATTCAAGTCCTTAATTAATTAAGCTTTGGTCCATCCACAATATGTAACCTTAAACATGATATTTAATGGCGAGTCACGACTCATTTTCTCGTCACTTTCACTATCACATTCCACATAGCTTAATGAACACAACAGAAACGAAAAAAAAAATAATTAAACCGACTACAAGATCATGATTTGGAGAGGAAAGAGGACCATAAATTCAACAATTGGCTCAACCATCTTCTCTAATTAAATGAGAGGGTGATTATATATAATGCATGAAAGCAAAATGGTCATACATGTGCAAGTTGGCCCAACGGAATTGAAAAGGAAGAGATTTTGGTCCCACTGAATTAGATCACTTCAAGGCATGAAACTCCTCACATGCCTTTGCAATATGGGGTCCTTTCTCACATGGGTTAAAAAAAAATTGGGCAATTATTATTTAATTATTTTATGAAATTTGTCAAAGAAATGATCTGACGATGTGAAAGAGTAGTCCCCAATGACACAAGTGGTTCAAGATGATCCAATTTTGTGTTTGGTAGTCATTTAATTCAGTGCCAACTAAAGAGGGCATGAACATTGTGCAAGTTTCATTTAATTCTCTGCCAAATTGCAAAGTTGATTTGTGGACTTCTTGTGGGGCCATTTGGACTATACACATTGCTGTCTGTTTTCCTTCTTATGTTTGGCATTTGGACTACACTTGATCTTTCATCCCTTTTCTTTCATTTTCATTTTTTCTTGAGTTTTTTTCTTTCTAAGTTATGGATGAGGAGAGTCTTTATCTTGACAAACGTTGATTGTTCCAGAACATTATTAGGTCTTGTAATATCTTAAGTAGATTAGATGTGATACGGGTTTTGCTAATATTAAAAAATTCTCTTACAACTAAAAAATTAGCATGCCATAAAATGATTAAAAAGGTTCTGATATTTTGAACTAAAAGACAAGACCTACACCAAAATCAAACTTAGATTTTCTCTACTTTTTTTTTCGCAAAAGAAACAAGCAAATAATAATTAGCAAGC
This sequence comes from Urtica dioica subsp. dioica, assembly GCF_054948205.1. Taxonomy (NCBI): domain Eukaryota; kingdom Viridiplantae; phylum Streptophyta; class Magnoliopsida; order Rosales; family Urticaceae; genus Urtica; species Urtica dioica. The sequence goes on from NC_142761.1 coordinate 35,171,357, forward strand.
TGTTAGCCAGTAATGCGTAGTTAGGATAGGTAATAAAGGTGTAAAAAAGTCATAATTAAAAGGTTAATATGACTCGAACAAAGTGGTCATGTGCTGTGGTGGGAAATTCACATGAGTGAAATGACCATTGCCGGTAGAGAGACAAAACATCGACAAACGAGGATAATAATCATCTCGAAGAAAAAAAAAATTCAACACAATTTCATAACGAGTGGTGCAAAAGAGAGAAAATAAAGAGTAGAAAAGTTTACTTCCATTGCCAAAGATTTAATGTCTAAAAAAGTAACACAAAAGAAAGAAACATCACTTGCTATGCATTATGTGTGATTCAAAGTCTTACATGACTCAATTGACATATTCATATCACATTGCTTGTGCTTGTAGATGTAACTTGTAACTTGTAACTATGACTGGACAAATTCAAACATTCCAAAAAAAAATATATATTAACTTCAAACTAGGAGACATTGGAGACACTTTCGGAGAAGGTGGGGGTGGTATTGGAAACAAAGAAAAAACACAAGGGCAAAAAGGACAAACAAAACAACGCTTCCGCGCTTGCTCCTAAAAAAGGGAGGTGATTGAAATTCTCGATTTAAGCAAGCCGAGGTTGGGAAAGGGATAGAGAAAGAAAGAAAATGGGAGTGGGACAATAATGTGTGACATAACAATACACACTTTGTCCACATAGAATGGGTGAAGAATAGGAAAAAGCACAAACATATAGTGTGGGAAATATATATCGATGGGAGGGTATTTGGGCAATGGAGGAATAGGCAACGAAAAGGGCAATTGGGTAAATGATCCTATATGGAGCTGTGAAAATTTAGAAACAAAAAAAATTTAAAAGAAGAAAAAAATTGAATGGCTTTTGATTTGATTTTACTATTGGCCATCAATGATTAAATGTGTAGTAGAAAATAGTAAATAGCAAGTAGTAAAAATGAAACTACTAGCATTGACGGCCTCTACGGCAGCCGAGGGCACCGGAGTTGGCGGTAATTGTACCGACCATGGACGATGACTTGGCGCCCAAGCTAGAAGCTTTAGCGTAGCTTCCCGACGCCCCTTTCCCTGAAGGTGTGAAGTACGCGCCGTTTTCCAGCAGATCGCCCTCAGACCTCCAATTCCAATTCTTCCACACTCCTCCTGACGTGTCCACCCTCTTAGTCACCTACAAAATCACACACAAAAAAAAAAAAAAAACCATTCAGCCTAATAATACCAAAACAAAGAAGAAAGTAAACCGTACTAACTGTCACGTACTATAGTACCTCTTTGGCAAAGCGGTTGTTCGGGGCGTTGTACCGGTTTCCCTGGCTGTTGATGGTCGGGTCAGCACTCCCACCAATGGCGTACATCTCCCAGTGAGTGTAATCATTGTTCACCACATGGAAATACCCGTGCCTACACCTATTAAATAAAGAAAAAAGAAAAGAAAAAAAGAATCAATAATAAAAAATAAAATACAAAAGAGATAGATAGATTTGTTTAAAAATTAATTACCTGGGCATCCTCTGGATGAGACCCTGGCCGAAGTGGTTGTAGGCGATGGTGACCTGCATCATCTTGTCGCGCGTGTAGGAGTCGGAGTGGCCGAGCAGCATGACCTCGTTGTGGTGAGTCATGTGGTTGTTGGAGACGGTGATGGCGGTGGACCCCATGACGGCGTCGACGAGCCCGTCCGCGCAGCTCGACAGCGAGTTGTGGTCCACCCACACGTGGCTGGACCCGAATATGGAGATGGCGTCCCCGTCCGACATCGTCCTCCACCCGAAGTGGGAGGGGGAGCTGCGCACCATGGCGTTCCCCGTGGGGCGGCAGTCGTGGATGTGGAGGCCGTGGATGATGACGTTGGTCACGAACTGGACGGTGATGCACGCCCCGTTGGCGATGTGGACGTTGGCTCCCCTCCCGTCGATCGTCTTGAAGCTGTTCATGATCAGCTCTTGCTTCAGCTGGATCACCATGTCGCGCTTGAACACGATCCACAGAGGCTCCTCTTGGATCACCGCGTGCCGCAGGGTCCCCGGCTTCGGGTTCACCGCGTCGTGGTCGCTGGGGTCCGTCACCACGTAGAACCGCCCGTCGCGGCCCCCCACCGCGTTGCGCCCGAACCCTATGCCGCAGTCCGCCAGACGCTTGCGGTTCTTGTGCCAGTCCTTGTCGCAACGCCAGCAGTCGTCGATCGGGTTCCCCGTCCCGCAAGAAAAGTACCCCAGCTTCCGCCGCTCCGTGCTGTTTTTTATCTCCCTGCGTGTCAATTCATGCTATTATTACTAAATTCTTCGCCCGCGTCCGGTGACGGATCTATAGAAAAGATTATCAGGGCGGCAAAGTTGTAAAAAAAAATCAGGAGTGGCTAATTTGAAAAACAAAATCTTAAGTGGAGCTAATTTGCAAACTTTTAGGATAAATTTGAAAAAACAAAATTGAAAGGTGTCACGTGACCCCATGGGCCCAGGTAAATCCAGTCGACCAATATTTTAATGCTACAATCTCAAATAAGAGAAGTTCAAATACTGTTCTTATCATCTCCCTGTGTGTCAAGCAATATTTTACATTGTTTTGTGACCGGAGAAAGAGATTCTCTTGTTTTTTATCTCCCTGTGTCAACCACTATTTTTGTGCTAGAATGATAAATAAGAGAAGTTCAAGTGTTTCATTACAAAATTAAGATGCTGTTCTTTATCTCCATCTGAGTCAAGAGAATTTTTTTTTTTTTTTTTTTTTTTGTAGATTGGTGTTGTAAAAATACTTAATTATTAGTCTCTGTGTCAAACAATACTTTTAAGTTTTAATACTACAATCATAATATAAGAGAAGATCGAATGATTTATGACAAAGTTGTAGATTGTTTTGTGACGTCATTCAAATCTAATTTCTTCTAATTGAAGATCTTATTCGAGAATTTTTTGAATCGACGTTTTAATTACTGTGAATTATTGATTGAGTTAAAGCGATTTGGTGTTTGTCGGTTCGAAAGTCGAGATAACAAACAAAAAAAAGGGTCACGTCATTAAAAGCTTTACAATAGACAGAGTTCTTGAAGTAGGCTGAATAATGTAGAAAAATGTTTTTGGGATTTGTTTAAGCAGAGAATAAAGTGTTGTGGAGATGTAGATCATTAAGGAGAGTTATTGAACATTTAATTTCTTGTAAACTTTTTGTCGACTATTTGTAACTCTACAACAAATAAAATCACGTAAGGAATGTCAACGTAGTAGTGGAATGTGCCAGTAAAAAATGTAGTTTTATATAAAATTAAAAAAAAGGTTTTGGATACTTTATTTTGTGAGTATGGCTATGGGGTGTAAAAGAAAGATACGAATGGGAAGTGTCGGTGGTGAATAAGAGTCTTTCCAAATTAAGCTTCGACGACAAAAAACAGAGCAAATTAAAATTCTGTGTTATTTTTTACCATAAAAGACAGTTGATTTTTTGTCCGATTATGAGGACGTTTCTGTCATTACAAAATAACGGATATAATTCCGTTATCTCTGTTTTCTTAAATTGCCTCGTGGAATATCTATTACTATATATTAATTTACAAAAGTACAAACCAAAAAGAAGACTAAAATCATGTTAACAAATAAATCAATGCAAATGAAAAAAAAATGCTTTCACCAAAGAAAAGGACTAGAAAAGCTACAGTAAACGATTTCCATTTTCCTGTAATTATTCAATTTTTATCCCATGCGTCGACTATTTTAATTTTAGCAATAAAAAATTTACAAATATACTTATACAAGAAAAGAAAAGAAAAAAACTCACAGTTTCAGACCACTACAAGGGAAATAAAAACTAAAACATAATTGGTGTTAAAGGACAGACAAAGAAATAGGAATGGCTAGATTATGACACAGTCACACGTTGGTGTTGGCACATGTTCGGTATGAACAAAATTTAGTTGAGAAAATAAAGTGACATGTGAGAATTAATATCCGTTAAACACGGATCTAATACTTGCAACACTTAAATTGAGAGGACCAGTTTGTTGATACCATTGTCTACATTATATTCTTATGAACTATAATGTAAATTGGTAAATAAGAAAAAAAAAAGGGAAATCTATCTCATGTAAAAAAAATCCAAAGCTCAAAAAAAAAAAATCCAAACACGTCATGGAAAATATCCGAAAGGTTTAATTCAATTGTGTCGGTTATGATAGATTAATGAAAAGGACAAGGGTTATTCATGAAAATGAATTAATATTTTTTTTAAAGGTTGAAAGTGAATTAATATAAGAACTACCCCACCAACAAAAGAAAAAAGAATCTAACAATAAATGCAATTTGGTTAAATTAGTGAATTATAAGTATATATATATGCATATATATATATATATGTATCTATATTATATATATATATATATATTAAGAAAGTGGGACCTACATTTCAACCATGGAAGCGATTTTTTCTGGATCTTCTTCCACTGCATGGTCATTGAGACCCTCGTTACCAAATCTGCAAAAATAGACAATAAATAGGAAATTTGATTAAGATCAAAAGCTAAATAAATTTATTATTATTTAATACATTTTGATGAAATTAAAATCGATGCAAGTGACACGCGTCAATCAGAGACGACGAGGACTGATTTAAGGAAGTAAAATGGACAGAGAAAGAGAGAGTGTGTGTGCAGTGCTCGAGGCCATGCGACACCTAAAGCAGTCACTGTCAGTAAAACCGTTAAAGTTAAAAACTAAAATATAAAATCAAGAAATATATTTTACGCGAAAGTGACCGAAATACCCATTATGAAGATAGAGGTTGAATTACTTGATACCGAGGGTAGGATGGGGAATCAAAGACATTTTTCTCTACGAGGAATCCAAAGAGAAAAAAAAAAACTAACGTAACGAAATAAACGGTGCAGATCTAACGATTCAGATCTGAATGGTCGGCTTAGGATTACGAAAGGGAAGAGCATAGGCGGAAAGAATCGACGGTTGGGATTGCTTTTTACGTGCAAAGGAATTAATGTTTGAATGAATTCTTTTGTTAGGTGAATAAAACAGAGCGAGAGAGAAAGAGAGAGATGAAAGAAACCTGTCCGCCATTGTTGAGTTGATCAAGCTCTGAGACTCCTGTGTGTTCTTGTCACTGAAATGAGAGAGAAATTAAAATTAAATAATTAAAAAAAACGATGTCCGTTTTAGACAGAATTAACAAAAGAAGACAATTCTAGTCATCAAGAAAGAAAGAAAGTAAGAATGACGTGTTCTAAAACGACAATGAAAATGTGTTTCAGGATCAGAATTTCCGACGAGAAAGATAAATAAAAAATTCAAAAAAAAGAAAGAAAGAAAGAAAGCTAAATTCTTCTTTGTAGACAAAACAAACCTTGAGTCAGTAGAAGAAGAGTCAAAGCGAGCTCTTGCCATTGCTCCAACGAAGCAGAGAGCGAAGAGAACAGCCATGGAAGCACAAATCCATCTTCGAGAACCGAAAGCCATTGTCGTTTTTTCTCTGTCCCTCCCTCTCTATCTCTCTTTCTCTGTCCCTTAAAAAGAATGATTGTGTTTACAGAGAAAAAAAGAAAGAAAGAGGAAATAGAGTCGAAAATATAGCGAAGTTCTAAAACTACACTCTGCTTTTATAGACCCATCCAAACACACACTAACGCCGTTAAATCAATTATACCATTATTTTTTTACCATGGTCAGGTTCACTTTTAACCCAACAACCAAACAACCCCACTCATTAACCTTCACTCGCTCCAACTTCCATAACTAACTCGTATTTTTTTAACGGACCTTTATTTACTTACACGTGCAAGGCAAATCCAAAAGCTACCCTATATTACCAATACCATTGCTCTCGTATATAGACGGAGCTACATCAGGAGCCCCCTCCCATTATTTTTTTTTTTTTTTTGAACTTTTGGTGTTTTTTTTACTCTGAAAATTTACAAATTAATCCCCTCAAAATTTGTTTTTCCAATATAGCTCCCCTGATGAGCCTCCGTCCTTACGCTAACGGAATATTTACAGTGTTACCTTGTTTAAAGAATTTACTCATAAGTAGCTACTGCGAGAAAAAAAAAAAAAACGTATATTTTGATAAATGATTTTGATTTTGTAATAAACACGTATATTAGGATGAGATTCGGTGACCAATGTGAATGTGAAATCAAGATAAAGTTTCCAATCACTAATTGAATGAAAATAATTAGAATAAAATTGCCTTTTTTAAACATTAGATAAACATACTCTTAATAACCCGGACCTCCCGAACGAAACCATTTACGAAATATAATGAAAAAGATATGTGGCATATTTTTTTGTTACATCAGTTGATTTTATCGTATCATTTGACTCTCTCATATCGCTTCTTTATACTTATTAATTTGCAAGATTTTCTCAATAAAAACTGAGAAATAAATTTATTTTTCTATATTTTGAGAAAAAGGACTCTGTATCGTAGGGGACTTGTATTAAACTGCGGTCGAGACATAAAGAGTTAGTCAAGGACCTTTTACTGCCTTGCATGGTTTCATCGAGACAAAAGCTTTTATCATTATTATTATTATTATTATATTATATTTATATATATTTTTGTGGATAGCCCGTGGACCCCACCCATTGTGCCACCACGTCAGCAGAACTGGAGTGTGGGTGGTGCTTTGATGGAGTACGGACGGAGTCACGGAAAATAGATTTCATGGTTTTCCGCTGATTTTACGCCAGGAAATTAAAAATCTGAATTAAATAAGGGACGTGGAAAATGAATATAAACATATTATATATTTGTAAAGCAAAATTCATCAAAGAAATAAAAATATATATCTTTTGGGTGGGAATTGATATTCCAAGGCGTCAATCACGGCTAAGGCATTGACTGCTACTTTTCAACAGCGTTCAACAATGCAATTGAAGCTAATTGAAGAAGCAAATCTATAAAAATAAAAAAATAAAAAAACAACAAAATAAAATAAATTAAACTTCTCTTCAAAACAGCCTGTGGGAAAAAAATAATTTTTTTGGAGGGAGAAGAAAGTATTAAATTACATAAGTAATTGTGAAAAAAGGAATACGTATTTCAATCATGTGAGTAGGTCCATTTGTGTAGAGTTCCATGTGGACTAATTTTTCGCTCAATTAATGCTATAAGCTAATAGGATACGTTTTTATTACTATATTGTCATTGAATCATATGATAATAGCGTCTCTCTAATTTCTTGTTATGTGGGATTCAAGTGTTTTTATTTATTTATTTAATTACTTGTTTCTTAGGCATTTTGTGTCAATGGCATTGAAAATTCGATAGAGATAGAGTAGATATAACATGGCTAATAAATAAATAAGCATGGGATTATATCTAGAAGTAGACTACATGTGAACATTAAGAAACTCCAATTCGCTCACTTGTGAGTCTTGTCTTTGAAATGTATTAGAGAGTTGGTTTATGTCGATAATTTGGACTGACGTGTTCAACTACTAAACGAAATATGTATACATATCAAGATCATAAAGTAGATGTACTAATATATGGTATATATTTCTGTGTAGCTTAGTACGTGATCACAAGATTTGGAAATTGTACCAATATGTATTTAAGAAGGAAAGTAGAGAATGGTTTTAAAAGGATTTGTAAGATATATATATATATATATATATATATATATATATATATATATATATATATATATATATCATGAGTTGGGATAAACAAAAATGAATATAGAAGGGGGACCTTCTTCTTCTCATGATACACATGAATTGAAGGGAATGATTGCAATTCAATCCAAACATGTGTATCCCTAACACAGCCCTTTTTCTTTTATTAGGTCACACCTTGGATACAAGAGTGAAGGACAAAATTATTTGCCTTTTGCCAAGATTCTAAGTAATGTTAATTGGATCCCCTTTCTTTGGGTGTTTTTTTTTTTATTTTTTTTATTTTTTATAATACAATTAAAGACTACATATAAATGCTAAGTAATTTTTTTTAGTTTTTAGTGTGAAAGGACTGCAAAAAACTCGAAAGCCGTAAATCGGATCGGATCACTAGTTTTTTAAACCGTCAGTACATTTTAAAACGGTTTTTGTCTAATCCGGTCCGGTTCAATTTTTTGAATCGGTCTAAAACAGTCCGGTCCGATTTGATAATTTTAGACCGCGGTTTAGACCGGACCGTCTTAACTTGTTATTGTTTTTTTTCATTTTTAATTCATTCGTAGACATTTGAATGAATAAATTTGAGTTGGACATCTTAATTAAGATGTTACTCACATAATTTGCAGAGTTCGAGAATGTAGTTGGACGATCCGAGAACATAAGATATCCAGCACCGAGTTCGAGTCAAATAGGCCCAAGAACTCTTGAAAGTTAAGGAAGGATCCGATTCATAAGGTAAGAACGAATCCTATCAAACATAATTTTGAAGAGAAGAGAAGAAGATATGTCAAAAACTAGTAAAAACAAAGCAAACACGTATACATAATCTAAAATTAAAGCAAAACGCTCACCTCAATGGTTATGCCAAACACCCGAGAACAACCACCCAATAGTCCAATACACATGTTCTGGGAACGGTTATTTTGTAATTGTCAAGGACGTGGGACTGATCATCCCACGTATTCAGCTCAAAATGTCTATAAATAGAAAATGTCTATAAATAGAAGAAGAGCTCGCTGGAGAAGGATACTTGACTTTTCACGTACAAAGCATAAACTCAAAGCTTCACTTATCGTTCAGCATCTACTAGATTAGTTTGTACTTAGAGAAAGTCTTCCCTAGTTGCTTGGAACTCTCGGAGCTACGTTATCGGTACCAAGTTGTACTTCATGAGATAATTGTTGTACTAATTTTGCTTGTCAACATAAGATATATATATATATATATATATATATATGTTTATATTTTTTTTGTTATTTTATAATAATATTTGTACCAATAAAAATTACTAAACTGTTTAAAACGGTCTAAACAAAACAGGACAGGTCTAAAACGGTTTGGTTTATTTTTTTCAACGATCCGGTCCGATCTAAAAGATTCCAATCCATTTTTAAAACGATTTGGTCTGGTTTAGAGGCCGATTTTAGATTTAGATCGGACCGTGCACATCGCTACTTTGAATTTTGCATCAGGAACTTTTTATTATATACCGTTAATGTAAATTTATAATATAATTGGTCATATACAATATGATTGTAAGACGTAAAAGTTACTGTTAAAGCTCGAATCTACTACGATATAATAAGACCGATTTTACACAAGGATTTGAAAAGCTTATTACGGGCAATGAAGAGGCAAACAAATCAAGCAGTACTTGGATTTTATCTGTTTGTTCATTTTGATGTTTTACGCACAAAACACTTTGATTTGTCACATTCCAATACGAAGCTCTCATGAGAGTCATTTGAATAAGTATCCGTACTTGTCTTTTCCGACCATGAGTTTATAGTTTACAATTTCAAACATTAAACATACGAATGTAATTAACCACTTTCAAATAATATCAATTATAGAACATGTATAGAAAATATAGATGAATATTTCGAAATTCTCATAATCATCATTGAAAATAAAGCAATAGATTACAAAAATTACTTTGTGATGAAATACGAAGCTCTCATGAGTCATTTTAATATACTGCCGTCCTAAACTAATGACATTATTTGTCTTCTCAGACCACGGTCCTTACGCTGGACAATTTCCGACATTTAACGTAAGAACGTAATTGAATACTTTCAGATAATAACTTTATAACATGTAAAGGAAAAAAAAATCAATATTTTGAATTTTTTAAATTCATCCTTGAAATTGAAAATAAAGCGATAGATTAAAAAAAATTACTTTAACTTTTCTTAGATTTGAGGTATTTGTTTTGCAAGCATAAAGTTGGCAAAAGCTATCTAATCTATGACGGGTCTTTGCTTGAGGCTGAGGAATAAACTTCAACCATCAGTAATGCTTTCACATGTTGTCATAAATTATCCCTTATGTAAGGTCATTGATTAAGGAGGTGAAAGAAGAATTGTACCCATCAACTGTACCTATAAATACAGACCAATTATAATTATGAAATCTGTATATATAGATGAAGTTTTTTTGGGCTATTGCTTTCATGTTCCATTAAATCTTGATATCTATAATTATCTGAACTTATAGCTTCTAAGAATAACGATGAGAATAGTAAATGTTTTTATTAAATAATATATGGATTTATTTAGATGCACATTACCAAAAGGTCTTTCACACATTAAAACTTCCGAACACAATCGAAGTCCACACGGTATGGCATCTTTTAATTCTTTCTGGTTATTTAAAAGGCATTTTACCAATTTGCAATTTAGGTGATGTTGCCATTGTTGAAAATGTGCATCATTGTTTTTGTGCAATTCGTAAGCATTGTTATGCATGTGCAATTCTGTGACTTATGTACATGGAAACACGCCATTTGGTTCCATTATTTTGCCAAGTTTTTTCTACATCTTCATGAGGAATTAATTCATATGGTTTTATTACTCCCAAACCAAGTAACATGCGTCTATAAAAGATTCATCATTTCCGAATGGAGACCGTACTATATTAATACAATTTTTATTTGAAATCATAGTTGTATATGATAAATTAGATTTAGGACACATAGGTGTTAAGCCGTTTTTTGAATTAACACTTATGGACACGTGACGTGGGCGAACTTGGCCACGTGTCTTTGAATCCGTGAGATTGGTGGTGAAATATTCCTTTTAACAATTGAAGAACATGAGAATCGATTTCTCAACCTCTTTGACACTTTTGTAGATGGAATATAATTTGGCTTGGTAGACTTTGTTTGTGAGAGGAAGTGAATTTTTTCCCCCACTCTAGAGAGAATGTAAGTCGATTGTTCTTCTTTTTTGTATGATTTTGAATGAGTGGAGTGGTTTTGATTTCTCTTGCTTCTTGATTTTAGTCTAAAAAGTGTTTTTTTGCTAGAGAAACAGTTGAGTAGAGAATAAATTCAAAAAACGTATAGGACGATTAAGAGATTGTTGTTTGTGTTTTAGTTTTAAATAAATTATATATAGGACGCTAATAAATAAAGGTAAAATGGAGTTTATATATAAATGTTAGAGTCAACATCAATGAAAAGTCAACCAAATGATGATTCGGGGCACTGTAATATATTTTGGGATAATTATGTCATTTTAATTAAATAGAAGGTTATAAACTCTACGTTTTTGAAAACCAAAGGTTAAACTCTACGTGTCACTAAAATACAAGGTATATATGTGTCATTTTTCTTATATATGATGATTTCTAATGAATTTTAAATTAATTAAAAAAAAATGTTATCTATACCAATAACTTGAAGTGTAAGATAACGGCCCTTGTTTGAAGTATCTAAACATTGTCGTTTTACCAAATACTTGTCCTTTTGTACAAAATCATAGTCTTTTACTTCATCTTAAAGTTATAAAATTATGGTTGAGCAAAAAAAAAGTAATAAAATTATGATCCGGTCAATAAATAAATGAAAAATATACAGTAGAGTAAACAACACCTTGCACGTCTTGTACAATTGAGTTCTTAAAATATCAAATTTACGTCGTCGTCGAATCTAATGTGATAATGATACGATATGATTTTAAAAAATGCACACAATTCTTCGTTCGCCATAATTTGAAAAAGAAAGAAACATGTGTACTTTTTGTTCTACTTCTACATGAGGAATGCTAAAGTTATAATTCATTTCAAGAATCCCTTTGGGCGGTTAGTTGTTATGGCCATACCGTTAATGCTTTACTTTTTCTTCCTTCTTTTAAAAGAACAAAAATAAAGCTCAAGTGGATCAAAAGAGAGAGGAATAATAAATAAAGGACGTATTATTTTAAAAATTATATAATAATTGATAACAATGTAACCAATTGAAAGTTTATTATTCGTAAAATAGTCTACTTAATATGCTCGTCGGGACAACTATTTTTGACAGATTTTATAAGCACATCAAGCTCACGACAAACAAACTCTTTTGAAAGGAATATGTAAATAATGATTCATATTTTTAATGTATCGTTATCGTTCTTGATTATTTAATCATATTTTTAAATACAACATTGGTGAATTCAGATAACCTTTTATAAAATCTTACAAAAGCCAATTTATGAATTATAAATTAGGGCATTCATAAAATCTGCAAATCAAACTGTAAATTACGCTCTACTATTCATAAACCTACACCATAGGTGAAATTGGTCTACAACAATGGTAATATAATTATCTAAACAAAAAAAAATTGTTTTGATTTCATATTTGTTGTTTTCGTGGTGGAGGTCATGATTTTTTTATTTTGATAGTATTTTTTAAAATTGGGATAAGAGAGAACAGAGAAATATTGATATTTTCTACCCGTAAAGTAATTAAATATTAACATACAAATTAACTTTTGAATTTAATTTACTTTCAATTATTTTTAGATAGCGTCATTTGGCGGGAGTGAAACTTGAACCCGGTTTTGTGTTAGTGAGCTTTTTTACTTTTAAACCGACCCGCCAAAAGTGTTAGCTTGAATTGTTTATTTTTCAGTAATGAGGGATAAAAATGTCATTTTTTAAAATTAAAATTTACGCTAATTCTTCTCTCTGTCTCTTTTTTATTTTTATTTTTATTTTTTTAAAAGTAATTCTTCTCTCTCGAGCCCTTTCCTTTTTATTTTTTTTGGGCTTTTAGGAGGCAACGATTATGTTCCCAGGCAAAAACCAAGTGGTTCCCATCATGGCAACCTCGTTCACGCTTGAGCTCAAACAAAACAACCCTCTTTCATATTTATTTACAATTATACCCTTAACAAAATTGTCCACAAAAAGTAACACAGCAAAACACAGATCATCATCGTTACCTCGTCATCGTCATCATCACCGTTGCCATGTATTTGCTAGAACAAGGACCATTGATTTTTTGGACCAAATGTTTTGGTTAGTTACGGTTTTTGACTCTTTGCGATCAATGATTTTTCAGTAACAAGTACGACTTCAGAGAAAATTTTCTAATCAAGTACATCACTATGATATCTTTGATCATAAACTACGATTATATTCAATGGTTCGTTATAATCGTATATATATATATATATATATATATATATATATATATATAGAAGGGAACAAGAAATGTAAGAGAAAAAAATATAAATTAGGAATTTAACATGTAAACCAAATATTTACGGAACACTAATTTGTAAATTTTTAAGGTAAAAAATAAAAAACAACTTAAAAACTGTCTTGAAGTGTAAAAAAATATGAGGAACATCTATATATTTACGATTATTATGACTTGTTTTATTTAAAGGAGTAGAAAATGGTAAACAAAATATTTGAATCTGACATTTTAAAAATCAATTTTTTTTCAATGATATTTTTTTTAATCAATTGGAATTAATTGTAGGAGTTAATTTTTATTTTATAAGTTAAAATTAAATGCAAAAATCAAGTTTGCTTATAAATTTTCTTTAAAAAAAGTTATTAAAATGGCAACCACATCTATCTAAAATAATCAATTGGTCAAATTTACATGAACTAAAACAAATGATTGAAAAACTAGCTTAGGTTGACTTGATTAGAGCAATTTCACTAATAGGAGTTGGACAGTTTTAACCAAAGACTAAAAAGTCGGTGATTGACTTTGTCTTAAAAATATATAATTAAGTTGGCTGAATGAAAACGAGTGCTAAATATTATGAGATTAAAAAAAATCGTGTCTATAAAAATTATGGTGATCGACAAAAATTGTTGTCATAAAAATAGAATAAAGTCCTCTTAATGGATAACGGGATAAAGTCTCCCAAACTAATCATAATCTTGTAAAAAAAAATCCTTAGAATTAGGAATATAAAAATCCTTAGAACCCCGAAAATCATTCCATTCTCTCTCTTCTCTTTATAAACCGTAGGATTTTTTTTTTTTAAATCTGAGCCATTGGATTGTTGACTGTTGGAGATCCAATGGCTCAGATTTTTTGACCGTTACAGCCCAAATATTATCGTTTTATATCCGTTGGAACCCCAAAAAATAAAAAAAAAATCATTTTTAACCCCCTCATTTCTTTCTTTATAAATACATCCATATATCTCCAATTTTTTTTTTTTTTTTCACAAAACACTCTCAAATTCTCTCATTCTTCTACATCTCTCTCAAAATTCATTTCACATAGTTTTAAATTTTATCATATAGTAATAATTTTACTATACACTTCAATGTCCCGTAAATCGTCTAACTCGTCCCGATCCCATCATTCACCTCCTCTACCCCAAAACACACCTCCCACAATTCCGCCACCACCCCAAGATTCTCCGACCATCCAATTTCCTCAAAATTAGTTAGGATTAAACCAAATTCCTAATTTTGAAAACAACGTGTTTGACCCGACTCCATTACCTTCATCTTTTTACCAACCTCCATCATTTAACATAACCCAATATGAAACCGAGTTCAACCCAAATCCCCCTTGTGTTCAACCACCTAGTCAAATCCAATTTCAAGTCCAAAATTCCCAACAAGCCCGAATACCACAAGAGGATGATGATGAAATCCAAGATCCTTATATAGTGTATCGACACTATGAAAGTCAACATCATAACCCTGAGGAGGAGGAGGAGGAGGAGGCCAATGAGGAGGAAGACGATGAGGAGGAGACCGAAGAGGTGCAACCACATCATTCTCCAATCCAAATACCACAACTAAGACAACAAGAGCAAAGACCCCGAAAGAAAAGAAAGGCTGGATCCCACGTATGGCAATTCTTCAAGCAAATAGGCGAAGGCTCTACCCCTCGAGTAAAATGTCTAGCATGTGGAAATGTCATCAAAGCTCAAAATGGCGTGCAAGGAACTTCTTGTCTAAAACACCACTACAAGAAGTGTTCCTCGATCGGTTCTTCAAGTAATGTAAGGATTCACGATCCCTTAGAACATAGGCAACATTTAGTTGAGTACATCATTTCCACGAACCAATCGTTTAGTCATGTTGAGGATGAAGGTTTTATTAAATATGTTAGTTATTTGGTACCTGGTATTCAAATTAGTTCTAGATCAACATTGAGGCGTGACGTACTCAAAATATGTTTTGGAAGAAAAGGAAAAAATGAAAGCCATTTTATCTTCTGGAACGTTTAGTGTAGCCTTGACCTCTGATATATGGACGGGTAAATCTAGGATGGATTTTATGAGTGTGTTGGTTCATAACATAGACGAACAATGGAACCTTAACAAAAGGATTATAGTCTTTAGGAGAATAGAAGGAAAGCACACCGCGAATAACATATTAGAAATTATATTAGGTGTTATTCAAGAGTGGGAACTTAGTGCTAGAATTATTTCCGTGACCCGAGATAATGCCACTAGCAATGATTCCATGATTAGAGGATTACAAACCAAAATACTTTGTGAGGAAAACCTTATGCACCAAAGATGTGCCACACACATCATTAACCTTATAGTTCAAAGTGGGGAACGAGCTTATAAGATTGTATTTCCTCTATGAGAGACAAATTTTTAAAATATTGGGGTAAAGGCAAAATTCCTTACTTGTATGGGTATGCTTGTATTTTAGACCCTCGTATTCAAATGGATGGTTTTAAAATGTTTTTAAATTTTTTACAAGATATGTTCATAGGGGGAGATTATATTACACATGATCCCAATAGGATCGTGGAGGGTTTTTATGATCTTTTCAGGGTCTATCAAGAATGAGTTGTACTGCCCCCCGAACCTAGCCCACCACAAAATGCAAGGCAAGAAGAAGAGTATATGTTCTTGTCTGTAGAGTTGATGGATCTACACAATCGTCTCCAAGAGGGAGAGGAAGGAGATGATCTCCACAACCGTGTCGACCGATATACGACGAAATATCAAGATACATTACTCATCTTCACGTTGAGTACTCGAACACCAAACTTGACCTCTTGGATTGGTGGAGGCAACACGAAGGAATGCTTCCCATTTTAGCAAGTATGGCTTGTGATATCTTGACAATTCCTATTTCAACTGTTTCCTCTGAATTCGCATTTAGTATTTCGGAGCGTATTATTGATGATAGGCGTTGTAGTTTATCACCCGAGATGGTCGAGGCTTTAACGGTGGGAAACATTGGAGTCTACATAGCCGATGAGCACAAGAGACATTTTGCGAAATTGAAATCATTGATGATTTTGATACTCGATTCTCAAACATAAACCTTACCAACCCTTAGTATTTTATTTGTAATTTCCTTTTAATTTTGCTTTCCATATTTTTTTTTGCTTTGTAATATCTTGTGTAATCACGGTATTCCTCTGCCATAAGCGAGGGTTATTAGTAAAAACACCAAGTTTCCCTTAAAAAAATATTTACATACAATTAAATAGAACAACACACTTAGTCATGAAATAATAACACACACATAAAAATGTCTTTGCATTTTAGTCCCTTTAATTAAAAACATTACAAATAAAATACCATTAAATTTAAATCAAAAATATATTTTAAGAGAAGAGAATTCTTTTTTAAGGGAATAGCTCTTCCCTTATAGTAGAGAATTCCCTAAAATCCTCTTCCGTTATTTTAGGGAATTCTCTACCAAAGGAGAAGAGAACTTGTATTTCTTCCTTTTGACTCCATTTACTCGGGGCATTGGTGCCCAAATTGAATGGAAGCTAATGTTGCCAACAATAGTGTGGACAACTACAAATGCTAAAAAAAAAAAAAAATTGTCCACCTCAATAATAATCTATATTTGTTGAAGATGCTCTTACATATTTATTTTTAATAAAATAAATTCCACATTCTTGCTTAACTATCCAACCTAACTAGCACAATTTCCAAAGGTCAATTAGTACGGATTAAGTTAATTATGATATAGTTATCCTTAGATCAATGCTTAATTAATTTTTAATCCATTTGCCTGGGTTAGTAGGTTTGTAATTGTGATTTGTTACGGTGATGGATTACTATATTGGTGATGAATCGGAGCCCCACAAAACAGTCATAGACCATCAATCAAGCATGCAACCATGTTGAACCGTGATAATCACGCAACACAGATATAGGTTAACTTTTTTGTTTTTGTTTTTGTTTTTTTATAAATAATTTTTAACTTTTATTTTTTATTTTTTACTCAACGTCTTATCTTCTCACATTATTCGCCAAGTAAAAAAGAGATTTGTAGGCCAATGGTTAGTACCAAATTATTTTATTGTCTGAGTCCATTTTGACTTTTTATATGTCCTTGCCTCCTTTTTTTTTCCTTTAACTCACCAAAGCGAACCTAAGACCTAAAGACATTATAGGCCAACCATGGTCGAGAATTACTGCTTTGGAATGTTCTCTACATTTATTTACCAATTTTTATTATTATTCTAACTGGATGATAGAATCAACAATTAGCGGTGGAGCACCGTGAGCCAGCGAGTAATCCGGTAATTAACTGGCCTTTGAGTTATATCCTTTTAATTTAATTTTTAGTTAGAGATTAAAATATTCTTATCATATCTTATATTCTTATCATAACTAATTATGTAACTAACACATGGTTAGTTATGATGGGCATCCATCATTTTCTATATAATATGATATATCAACTCTAGCAACTAGCTGTATTATATTTTATTTTCTGCTGTAAAACTTAATGTAACTATATGTATGTTATCTTTGTAAATATTCTCTACTATACTTAAAAGCTCATCTAATTTCTTCCTAACAATAAACATTGCATCTAATTCTAATAGGATAAAGAAATAAATACCTACCACTTGTCAATGACTTTAACCCGATATTTTTTCATTTTTATTTCACAAACTTTTTTTTTAATCTGTTGAATTTATTGATGATGTACTACATTTGAAATATCCTCTTGTTCTCACACACATTTTTTTTTATTGGTTTAGACTTTAGACAAAGTTCGTTACCACTTTGTCATGTTTTCGTTAAATAATGAAAATGACACAAGAATGTACCTTTTGTATATCACAATTTAACTTTATTTGTGGACTAAAAGAATCATAAAATCGTTGGTTAAGTTTTCATATTCATGCTGGAGTCAGACGGTACTCCGATGCGGTATTGAAAGCTTGATCAAGAATGCGTACTGATAAGATTTGATTTCTACGTAATAGTCATATTTTGTAATATATAGGGAAATAAACGTCAAATTTTTGTTGAGAGGAAAACATCAAGGAATAAAAATTTCCACAATAAAATATATATAGTTTAAGTTTAGCATAAAAAAAAGGTTAAATTACTTACTCTCAAAGTATTTTACTTACCCTAGCTCTACTAACTCTATTTAAATTGATTTGATTACTTTTGTGCAATCCCTGAGTATTTGGACATCCCACTCGTCTATATATATGTATATATATATATATATATATATATATATATATATATATATATATATATATCATATAAATGAAATTATGTATGAGATGAAAAATTATATTCTAACTTTATTGGGTTAAAAAGTTGGGATGGAATATGAAATTCTGTATTTTCATATTAAAAAAAAACAATTTCTTTTAACGTTATATTAAGAAGTTAATTTGAAAAGATTTCATAGCTGAGTCGATTATAAAAAAATGAAAATTAAAAACATAAATAAAAAATAATATATACAAAATAAAAACAATTCAAATAAGAAATAATATAAATAACATCATAAGTGTTATTAAAATAATATATCAAATGAGAAATACAAAATTTCAGAGGAAAAATACAGAGGACAATATCTAAAAGGAAAATTACAAAGCAACTAAGTTTCAAATTTACTCATTCACCCGAAAATTACAAAGTACCAATCTTTCAAGAGTTTTGTGCAATACCTGAAAGGCTTGTTGGTTTGTACCGAAAACATTTGTGAAAGGCTTGTTGGTTTGTACCGAAAACATTTGTGAAACAGCAACATTTAACATTGTATAAATGATAAGACTTTCTAAGGAATGTCGTCCATATATGTTTAGGATATTAAGGATATTCGACGATGACGCCCCGCAAATAAAAACAACTATATAAACACTTTTTTATTTATAAAAATACAACTAATTTAATTCTTCGATGGCATTTTTGCCACATCTGTAATTTTTCGAATGTTATCAGTGACGAAGTTTTCAAAGAATGTCAAAATGCCCAAATAAATGGCGCGATTGTTTGACTTTTTTATTTATTTTATATTTTATATTTTTTTTTTATTTATTTGGACAAATTTTAAGAGGAGAATTTGTGATAAATTAGTTATATACTTCAAGCTTAAATTAAAGAGTCCATAAGTTATTTATTTATTTATTTTTTTATTTTAGCGTTTTTTGGGTAGTTTTTATTAGTTTTTAATAAGTTTTGTTTGGAGCTTTAACGAAGCAATATTTTGACATATTTTAGAGCATTTTTGGAGCCGTTTTTCGGTTTATTACTTTTGTAAATTTGGATGCTGAATCGAACCGTCCATTTCATTATTCTTGCACTGCGAGGTCGGTCACCATAAAGCTAATAAGTTAATTTATTTCAAAGAACAAAATTTTATACCAGTAATACCAACGGCACATGTCGAGTCAGGTTGTGAAACAATACGCAAGTCCGAACATGGGACTAAACTATCTACCATCATCCATTTAACTAATTACACTGGGGAAAACCTGAGATTTAAAAGTCCGTACCTAAATTATTCCTAGTATGTTTCTAATAAGCACGACCTCCACACAGGAGTTGGTGTGTAATTACCACTAGGCTAACCTAGATACCACATGTTTCTACTAGTTAGTGCGTGTCTTTATAAATTATATACAAATAAATGAAAATGTTATAACGTTATATGTATAGTTTAACGGGGGAAAACAAACAATATATAGCGTAATTAATAGTAAAAATAAAATATTAAATGAGTTGTTGATATGTAATGATTTGATTGACGGACAACATTACCACAACCACAGCCAAGACCTGTAATAAATGTCACCCTAACATTATTGGCTAAACGAACATGCAAAATTGTATATATAATTAACAATTAATAAATAATACACAATGTATATCACATTAGAAAAACTTCTTTAAGAGAACATGAGCGTTGGAAATATTAATCTTTCAAGGAAATTAAATGATTGAAGAATTGAAACCAGTTGCCTCCGAGTTCTTTCTGAATTGCAGAGCTTCCCTTGTGGTGTAACATTCTCGTAAGGTCATGGACGACCTTTGTAACAAGCGGAGCCATCTGAACATCAACCGAAGACGAAGACATTGTGGTGACTACTATTTACGATGATACATTAGACGACAAAAGGAAAGTGGCAGATTCTCTGCTACTGGGTAAAGTTTCGACTGACAAGTCTTACAATAAGAAGGCACTATTGTTATTGGGAACCTTTGGAATCTGAAAAGGGTATGAAAATCAACGAATTGCAGAACTCTGTTCTAAAGTTCAGCTTTGGATCAGTGGTGGAGAAAAAAATTATTGGAAAACGAATCTTGGTTGTTTGACAAGGCTTTATTGAGCTTGTCGAACCTTTTTGACGAAGCCTTCACTAGTTTTGGGTCATTTTATGAGTGCGAGGTTCTGGACTCAAATCTATGGACTTCTTTTGATTACGACGGCGATACGACTGGAAGAAACGCTCGGGGGTCAGATTGGGAAGGTGTTGAAGGTGGATACTGATCGGAGTGGACGTATTCGTGACAGCTACATCAGGGTCCAGGTCATGATAAATATTACGAAGCCTCTCCGACGGGATATTGTTATCCAGCTAGGGAGTAAGACGAAGAATATCTGGTGTGCTATAAAGTATGAGAGGCTCCCGATTTCTGTTTCCACTGCGGGTTGATTGGACACTAGTGGGAGAACTGTACGAAGAATGCCACTCCGATAGAAAAACCAAGGGATGGATTTGGTTATGGTTTGTTCTTAGCTGCAGTTGCTCCTAATTGATTTGCAGCACCGGTGTTCAGAAGGAGGGTAAATGGAAGAGTGGGGTGAAGGCGGACTCTCCTCCTCCTTCCTCCCGTCGTTCGAAAAAAGTGTAGTCTCAGTCTTATAGCCATAAGTCGCAGAAAGGCGCATTTTAGTGCAGGGGTAGCGAAGAGCGCCCCCGTCCTCGAATGTCAACCAGGCTGAGAGGGAGGGTCAGTCGTCGAAAAGTTATGAAAAGCAAAACAAGAACCCTCCGGTGCGGCGGCTGAATCCTAGTCCCATACCCTCAGACCCCGATGAATGAAGGAGCCGTGGCCAGTTCGTGAGCCACGAGACATGACAGCGGGAGAGTCTTTGCGCCAATCTGTGGAAGGTGGGCTGCCCAAGGTGAGAGTGCACTCCTATATTTATGGAGCCTCAAAATCAATCGATAGTGTGAGTCTCAAGGAAACCCACGATGCGATTCTAATCTAGGGATGTGAGGCGAGTGTCAAAGGGAAGGGAGAAGCACTTCTACGGACCCGCTGACATTGAAAATTGACCCGGGCATGAGCGTGGGCCTCCTGAATAGGCATGTCAAGGGAATGGGGCACTTTTCGCTTAATCCTAATTTTCACCCTATCTGCACGAGGTCGAAATCCTATAGGGGAAAAAATATGTTTCTTCTGCGACTACTACTCCGCGATCGTCCTGCACTAATCCTCTCTCAAAAGTCATAGCAACGCTTGGTGGCTATGGACACTTGGGACTGACGAAAAAGTGAAGACAAAGCCCCACTATGACGTTTCAAGGAAGGTTGAAGGTGCGAGTGAATTGGCCGGCGAGAACCCTATGGTCGAGACGAAGAAGACTGAGCTTGCAGTAGTGAAATTGGGGGAGTCCTCCTTTGATAGGGAGCCTCTAGTTATGGTGGAAAACTACCGTCAAATAAGCTCTAACTTGGTTTGGCCGTGGTGAGAAGGAGGCGATACTCTACAAGACCCATGATGTTGATAGGGTTTCTGAAGGCCTCGAGAACAGCGTGGTTGTCAAGGCTGCATATTGATGATCATGGTTTCGGGAAGCTGCGGACTCAGAGCCTTGGATTTCTCCGCTCTTGTAGATTTCCCGAGGCATCTACAAGAGCACGATGTTTCTGCCTCCACCCACAATACTGTCTCTCTCATTTTCGACTCCAAGAATTTGGCTGATGATCTCGTTGTCACTGAAGCAGCGTCCCACGATGATGAGGGCCGCCGAGCGCAATGACTAGCTTTATCTGAAACGTCTAGTGGTTTGAAAATTGTCGGACGAAGAAGAGCCTTCAGTCGCACTCTCTGACACAAAAGCCTGACTTAATGTTTTAGTTGGAAACTAAGCTTGAGAGTAGATCGGCTGAGAGGGTTCGGATCTTGTTGGGATTTGACAGTTGTTTTGTTGTGGATTGTGTGGGATGGAGCGGAGGTCTCATGTTACATTGGAAGCAGTTAGTTCAGTTTGCGTTGGGATCGTATTCCCGATTCCATATCAAAGGGATGATTATCGATGACGAGGGGAGGATGTGGAAATATTCTTGGGTCTTTACGGTGACCTGGTGGTGGCGAATAAGAGGCATTCGTGGGATCTAGTCCAAAGAGTGATGGCCTTGCACCACGGGTCGTGGCTTATAAAAAAGGATCTTAACGAAGTGACGAAGAATAAATAGGTTAGCGATAAAAGGACGAGGGATCTGTTTTTTCTTGAGTCTTTCCGCCACTTGTTGGAGGATTGTGAGCTCGCGGACCTTGGCTTCAAAGGCGCTAATTTCACTTGGCGTCGTAGTTCTTCCTCGAAGAGCGTTGATGAGAGACTTGATAGGTGCCTCGCTAATCCGGATTGAAAGATGATGTTCTCGAAGGCTAATATGTATCCCTTGAGTATTGGAATTCAGATCATTGGCCGTTTCTCTTGCTCATGAAAGGTGGGAAAATGGCCAATACCCCGAGGAGACCTAGGAAATTCTCTTTCGAAGAGGCGTGGTGTGATGAGGATGAGTGTGATGCTAAGGTCCGAAAAGCATGGGAAACTAATAACGCGCGAAGCGGCCTGCCCTTGTTTCTCGAGTCTCTCTGGCGTTGCAAGAATAGCCTTGGTAGTTGGGGCTTGGACAAAAAAGCGACTTGAAGGCCAAGATCGAAAAGCAAAAAGAAGTGGTCCAGAGAGCCGGGGATGGAAGGGTCATGAGCAACGCCAACTCGATGCTCTTCTTGAGAAGGAGGAGAGATTTTGGAGACAAAGAAGTAGAATGTCGTGGATGAAGTGTAAGGACAAGAATACGAATCTCCTCCACCAGGTAGGCGAGAAAACAAAAGAACGGCATCCAGAGCCTTTTCGATGAGTCGGATTCTTGGTATGAAGGGGATAAGGGTATTGAGGAAGTAATCTCCTCCTACTTTGAGGAGATCTTCACTTCCTCAAGACCTAGCTCGGAATGCATCGAGGCGGCTTTGGAGAATGTTGAACCTAAAGTCACTCCCGAGATGAATGATGACTTGCTCCATCCTTTTGAGGGGGATGAGGTGAAGAAGACGCTTTTCTCAAAGGGTTCTATCAAAGCTCCAAAGAGGGGTGGCTTTCCGGCCTTCTTCTACCAAAGATATTGAGAGGTGATGAGAGAGCTTATCACTAAGGTGTGCTTGGGCATTCTCAGTGATTGAAACCCGTTCTCAGATATCAATGACATGGTCATCACCTTAATTCCTACGGTGGACAAGGCAGAAAAGGTTAATGAGTTCCATCCCATTAGCCTTTGCAATGTGATCTATAAAGTGATGTCTCGGTGTCTTGTGATGAGATTGAAGGGTCACATGGAGGGGTTATATCAAAGAACCAAGGTGCATTTGTTGAAAGTCGACAAATCTTTGACAACGTGATGATTAAGGCCTATGACTGGGTTGAATGGTCGTTCCTCGAGGCGGTGGTGTTGAAAATGGGCTTTTACAGAGTTTGGGTAGAGAAGATCATGAGATGTCTGACGTCTGTTAGCTTCTCCTTCAACATCAACGGGATGGTGAGAGACTACGTGTTGCCACAACGAAGACTTCAGCAAGGGATCCACTCTCCCATTCCCTTTTCCTTTTTTTCTCGGAAGGTCTCTCGTGTCTTCTTAAGGAGGGGAAAATGAGAGAAAACATCATCGTGGTTAGGTTTGACCATCATGATCTTCATGTTTCCCATTTGCTCTTTGCGGATGATATACTAATCTTCTTCCGCGTTTGTATGGAGGATTGTAATGCGGTTGCGAGTTGTCTCTCGGTATATTCGGAAGCGTCGGGAAAAGTCATTAACCTCTCTAAAGCCAATATTTGTTTCGGCTGCGACATTACGGAGGAAGAAACGAACTCTTTTTCCACGCGCCTTGGAGTCATCACTATGCCTTTCCAGCACGCTATCTCAGCCTCACTACCTTCACCGGTAGGAGGAATATGGAGATGTTTGCATCCGCTATAGAAAGAGTTTGGGAGAAGATCAAGACATGGATGGGTTTTTGGTTCTCACAATCCGGGAGAGAGGTTCTTATTAAATCGGTCATCCAAGCCATCCCAAGCTACATGAACTAGTTGTTTTTGTCTCCCTAAGAATCTTATCAACGACATCCACAAAGCGGTTGCTAAATTTTGGTGGGAAAATTGTGGGAATGAGAGGAAAATCCATTGGTGGAAATAGTTGAACAAGCATAAAGCGAAAGGTGGCCTTAGCTTCCGGGATCTCGAAAAGTTCAACCAACTCTAATTGTGAAAAGTGTGCGATACCTCTTACGTAGACCGGGCAGCCTTATCGAAAGGATTTTCCGAGAGAGCTACTTTTTGAATGGTGATATCCTCGGGGCAACTTGTAGCTCTAATGGCTCCTTCATGTAGTCAAGCCTGATTTAGGGTAAAGAGATCATAGAAGCGGGATCGAGGTGGAAAATTTGAGACGGGAAAATGGTGTTGATGAGTAAGGACAAATGGATTCCCCGTCCTTGTAGCTTCTCCTTCATCGACCCCCATTTCATCCCCGAGGACATGCGAGTTGCGGAGCTAAAAAATAATGGTGGAAGTTGAAATGAAGCCTTGATCTGCACATTGTTTGGAAGAGATGATGCGTAGGCCATTCTTGGAATTATGAAGAGCGTTGTCAGGGCTGCCGATGTGTTACAGTGGCACTATTCCAAAGATGGCGAGTATTCGATCAAGAGTGGTTATAGGGTGACTAAGTCGTCTATGGCGGTGGCTAGTTCTTCGGTCCCTTCGGCCCCCTCCTCTTAGTGGAATGAAGCCATACATCCCACAAAAAGTTAAAACTCTTCGCTTAGAGGGTTTGTAAAGGGTTAGATTCGGGTGTAATCGACGCTTGCCCGACAGAAAAATATTGACGACAACCGCTGCCCCTTGTGCTTAGGCGGCTCGGAGATGGTGACTCATGCCATTTGGGGGTAAAGGTGGACCCAAAAGGTATGGAAACTTACGGGATTCGGAGACGTGGTTAAAGGCATCCGGGGGGAGGACTCCATTAGCATATTCATCAAAGCCACGAACGCCATCGAGGTACGTAACTTTGATTTTTTTTGTTGCTTTGGTTTGAGAGGTTTGGAATCATAGGAATAAAGTTACGACCGAGAATAAAAAAATGGTCTCTGGATGAGCTTGTGGAGTGGACCGGGGAGTTTCTTGATGTTATGGGAAAGCCAACTTGGACCCTTCTTCGACAGCTGTCGAGCGCGTGTGTTTGGCTTGGTCGCCGCTGAGACCTAGAGTCACCATGAATAGTGTTGACGTGGCTATCGGTACCAAAGGAGGGCGGTTTAGAATCGGGTGTGTACTTCGGGATCATAGAGGTTTTGTTATTGCCTCGGAGATCTCGGTTAAACACATTGGTTTCTCTCCCCTTCTCGCAGAAGCCATATCCATTCTTTGAGGGTTAATTTTAGCCGCGGAGTTAGGGATGGATCACATAGTGGTGCAACCCGATTGCCCAGAAGTCGTTCGCGCGGTGAGGAGCAGGCCCATTCTGACGACGAAGCTTGGTACAATTTTGAACGATATTAAGGCATGACTCTTGGACTTTTCCGGCATTGATATAGTCCTTCTTTCTCGTTCTTGTAATACTGTGGTCCACAATTTCACCCGTTTTGCTCTTAGTATATACTCGGATGTGCGTTGGTCAGGGCTTGTCCCACTTTGTGCTATGCGAGAAGTGTTAAGAGACCAAAAAGTTATGTTGTAATCATGGTATTTCTTTACCACTCAAGTGAAATTTTTTAATATATTTGTTCGAGTCGTCTACATTTACTAAAAAAAAAATTATTAATTTTTTCATAGGTACATGGTGCAGGGTAAGATTTGTTTCATTTAGCTCAGGATTTAGCGTTATATCAAATATATATGTTTTGAGTTGACAATGACTCAAATCAATTAGCATTGGAAATTTTAGATTTATTTTTTTAATAAATAAATGAAAAATTCTCATTCCACAGATTGCGTTACACTATTATCCCAAATAGTGATTTGATATATATGCATGCATATTCTCTAGATAAGTTTATTTGCAAACGTAAATAACATGCATAGATATTAGTTGTTTATATGTGTAATGGTTGGCAATGTTCACAAGAGTTATATATATGCAATTGTGTTTTCTCTTTTTAAGTTTAGAAGCAAGAATGGATTACTCGATACTATTTTCTCCATTGAATCAAACACATCAAAGCATAGCATTAACTAAAATTAGGTTGGTGTTTTGAGATGTAAGAGCATACGTCAAATAAGCTGACCCCAACTGTCTACTAAATAACAATTGAACAATTTAGAAGCACATGTGAATGAATTTAAACTCTGAATTATGCTCCCCAGCTCACTCATATCAAATTGCCGAAGAAAATAGAGAAAATGACTAATACACCACTCCACTACTCTTTGATAAAAAAACTCCACTACTCGTTGATAAAAAAAATTCTCAATTGTCATCAAAATATAATTTAGAAAAATATAAATGCCCAAATATAAATTTGACATCTTTTTCTTTTTTTTCTTCTCTTATTTCCCCTCTCTTCTGTTCTATGTTTCCATCTTCACTTCACCATATCTCTCTCTCTCTCTCTCTCTCTCCATCTTCGACCTAACTTGTACAAGAAAAAAGTTAAAGATTCGTGAGGCGGCATATACTAAGTCGACAGCGAGGGTGCAACGACGAACTGAAGGTGGGATTTCGAGTCGGAGATGACGAAGATGGGTCATTGAAAATCGTCGAAGGTGATGATGAAGTCCTAGTGAAGGCGAGGAATTTAAAAATGATGGCGATGGAGTTTCTGCTCCGGTAAAGCCTGAAGAGACTGGCGGAAAGGAGGGCGAGGAGCGAAGGTTGGCATGGAGGGCGATGACAGTTTCACAATTACTGTTGTTGTGCCGGCGGAGATTGAGCGACAGAATTGAGAACGTATTCATCCTTTCCCTCGTCGACATTGTATCCTTCAACGTCACTGGAACCCCCTCCATCCACCGACTCCGAATCCGACAGCCTCTCCGCCACCGATCGCCTTGCCTAGCCTGGTCCATCGCCGTCGGAGCCTCCGAGCACTTCTTCCGAATGTTCTTCCCTCTGGATATGTCAATGATGATTTGTTCTGATTTTTATTTTTTATTTTTTTGAAAAAAAAATTACAAGGCGGATCTGGACACGAGGTTAGCTGAGAAGCTTCAGTTGGAGGAAGAGCGGAAAAAGGAGAACATGGAGAAGCTGAGGAAGGACATGAAAAACGAGATATTCACATTCAGTGACGATGACGATGATTATGATGCCATTAATGAGGATGAAGATGAAGATGTTGGCAAGTTCTCTTTCTAGTGGACCAAAGAATGTGTGTGCATAATAGATTCTCTTCCTCTTGTTTTTTTTTTCCCTTGTATAGGTATGTCATTGGTGTTGTATTTTTTAGTTACTGATTCTTGAAACACATCTTGTTATAACATTTGTAGACTTTTTAGGTGTTTGATGAAATGCTTGAACCATTTGATTTTTTAGCATAAATATTGAAGAAATTGTGTCACCTATGTCAACAAATCATGTCGATTGTTCACAATTATGTCAACAATTCATGTCGATTGTTGACAGATATGTCAACAAATTGTACAGATTGTTGACATCTATGTCAACAAATTATTTCATTTGTTAACATTTATGTCAACAAATCAACAAACTTTTCAGTGTTATCAATTGTTGACATATATATGTCAACAAATCATGCAATTTGTTGACACCTATGTCAACAAATCAATAAATTTTCCAGCGTTGTCATTTGTTGATATATATATATATATATATATATATATATATATATATATATAAAATTGTGACATATATATGTTAATAAATCATCAAACAAACTCAAATTCTAAAAAAAAAATAAAAAAATCCTGATTTTCTGCAAGACTTAGAGAAATTGTTTTTATAGAAAAAAAGTAAAGAACAAAAGAGGGTATCCTTTGTTCTTTTTTGAATTAGTATTTTTGTCCAAATTATAATTTTGGTGCAAAATAAGAATTGGTTTATGAAATGGTTATATGTTAGTCATTTTCTCAAGAAAATGATACAGTTCGGAGGAAAATTAATATTTACGTACGTATGCCCTTATATATGCAATAAGGATCAATCCATATTATCCACACAATTATGCTTAGCTGATTTGGATATATTACCTATCCATCACCCATCGCCCTTATTATGCATTTATATATAAATCATCGACCAAGCTTTTAATTTAACACGTTGTACATGGGATGGATGAGATGGCCCAGCCACAAATATCTCCTCTAATATAGTAATTTTTTTTAAAAAAAAATCTCTAATGCTATATAAAATTTCACAGGTACTTCATTTGTTTATTAAATTCCACAGGTACCTCATTTGTTTTTAATTCAAAATAATTTTCCCTAGAAACTGCAAACTAACTAATACAAATTTAATGGAAAATTGTAAAAAAAAAAAAAAAAAAATACTGATTTTTTTTATAAGGCTTGATTTGTGGTGGCGACATAGTTACCTTATTTTTGAGCTAATATATAATATAAATCAGTCTATGTTGATATAATGCATTATATATACAGATAAGTTTAGAATATAAATTAATTTATACAAATATGTTTTTTTTTTCTTTTTGATTACTTTGACTTGTGTGAAAGAATTTATTTAAAAATTAATTTAATATTTAGAGATAATTTAAATATTTACTCAGGATCTGCTTAGTTTTTTTAATATGAAATCAAGTCATTTTAACCTAAAGCAATAAAATCAAGTGGAAATTACATATAGTCATGTGTTTTTTGTCTATTTTTTTTTAAACAATGGGTGAATATTTTACGGTACGAAAACAACAAATTTTAAATATGAATAATCGTTTTTGCCCTCCAATAAATTTAACGTTTATATATAACATAGTATCGGTAGATAATTTAATCAATATATATAAATCGCTATAATATATATATATATATATATATATATATATATATATAAATCGCTATAATGTATATTTTATTTAATCACGTACCTAGTTATTGTATACATTATATTGATTATGTGATATTATATAAACTTAACAATATGGTTAACATGCAGTATATATATATATATATATATATATATATATATATATATATATATATATAATTTAATCAATAACATATATCATATATATAAATCTCTATCATATATATTTATATAATCACACACACACATATATATATATATATATATATATATATATATCTATCATATATATTTATATAATCACATCCTGGTTATTGCATACAATATAGTGATTATGTGATATTATATATAATGCAGTGATGTTGTGATTATTGTATAATGTAAGCTTTGGAGATGAGAGTCAGAGTTACATTGACGAGATATTGTATACAATATACTGATAATGTGATTATCGTATACTGTTAGTGATGGAGCCATGGAGACGGCCACCCGCGGGCGTTCAAACTCCGACGTGGGCGGCACAGAACTTGGCGCGCTTTCGCATCTTGTAGATCTGATTTGTATACAATACCACAAGTTGAATTCGTCAGGGGCGTTGGAATTGATCGGCGAGGACGGAGATGATCGTTGAAGCCACGACGATGGCGGAGATGGCCCACAAGCGTTTGAGCCGCTCGTCGGTGGAGACAGAGAGCAGTGTTGGAGTCACGTAGACGGAGAGGACGGCCTCCCACGGACGTTCAAGCTCTGACGTAGTGGCGCGAAACTCGGCGCGTTTTTACATCTCGTAGATCTGGTTTGTATAATGAGTGCATTGAAAATTGGCATTTTCGTTCTAAAAAAGTAATATCCGTCATTTTCATAAGATTTTAAAAAGTCCGCTATTTTCGTAAAGTAACAATCATAATCCGTTGTTCTTGTAATTTCTCCTAAAATAAATAAATAAAGTACTGATTCATCATGTTTAAGGCTCGAGGCTTCTCCCCATAAGAATAATTTATATGGGCTTACCTATAAAGGGGTTTAATTAATATTTAAATAAAACCTATCATCTGTTCTAAGAAAATAGCATTACATATTATCTATATGTTTTTGTCCTATTAAATATGCCAATCATATATTGTTCAAATGATTAGGGCTCACATGTTTAACGCCTTGCTCAAACAAAAGAGAAAGTTAAAATTAAGGATATAAAAAGCTTAATTTCCGTCATTAAGTTGCTGGTTGGATTAGAGAAAAAGAAATAAAATTGTAAATCAAGGACTAAGCTTATCTATTTTAGCCATACAAAGATACATATTTGTAACGGCTCAAAAGTTAGAGAACACCGAAAAAGACACTGGGAAGATTTTGTTTGCCTGCGACGTTATAATTAGATATTACAATATTTAGGTTCTTTTGACAATATTAAATTGTAGTTTAGTGGCAAAACTTTTATGATTAAACTCTTAGCTGTCTAAATCGATCTTGTTGAGCCAAACTAATTGAAGTATTAGAAATCTCAAACCTACTTTGAATAATTAAGTTTGTACAAAGTTGCTAGAGTAGTCTCTCCATCATTTAAGGAATTTGAAAGAAAATTAAAATAAAAAGTCAAAAGTTTTCGCACCATATGTGGTTCAATTTGGTTAATTGAAAGAATTAATCAATTAGAAGATAAAAGCTTATTGCGAAATGGGGTGTGATAAGACAATATTGACTATTTTGGTGGTAGCTATAGCCCCACAATTCACATGGGTTAAAATCTTGCTAGTTTATTTTAAAGCGCAAACAGGATTCTTGTAGTATTCTTTGATCTTTACTTTGCTTTACCAACCAACAGACAAGTGTAAAGAAAAGTAAGGATAATAATGGGGTCTCCATAGAACTTTTAAATAAAATTTTCACTTAAAGCCTTCAATTATGATTACAAACAGATAGATTTGAATCTTTACGTCTAATAACCCTAATCTCTCTTCCCTCGGCTGTATAATGAGAGAAAATATTAATGCAATGTCTTGTACCCAATATATATTGTGGACGTTACGTAGGTTGAATAAGATAGTCAAATACCTTTGACTTTTTTTTGGGGGGAGATAATACTTTTATTAAAAGTGAGCGTTATTGATGCTTTCCAGTGTCAATATATGTCAATATCGGTGAAGCTGTTTGAAGCCTAGCCTCTAGGTCTATCCCTTCACCTTCCAAACATATGTGCTTTTACCTTTTTTTGCTTGTCACTTTATATTTGGAACATTCGTTTTAAGTTTTTTGTTTTAATATTTTTTGTAACAAAGCTTTGACTTGTGCAACAAAAGTACTAATTTGTTGATACTAAATAGAAAACATGTGATGAGTGCGTTTTATACGTATAAATCGCTCGTTGTCGGATTTGAATCGAAACGAATCTTTAAGTGTTTTTGATATATTTTGTGTTTTTATTTGTTATTATAAGTTTACATGATCTAAACGTGTTTTCAGGCAATGGAGAAACTTTGAGATAATTTGAAGATTTTTCGGACGTGTTAGAGCTAATCAAGAAACATGGCGTCTTCTTCTGCGTGATTCGAGATTCTGAAGTGACGATTTTGGATAAATTTTTTCTATCATTGGATAGAGCTATATCTTAGCTTTCCAACTCATATTTATTGCGAAAATCGGACATTCGAGTAAGAAGATACGGCCGATAAAAAAATAGTGCGCGCGTCCGGAAGCATGAGCCCTTGATACGCGCTCCGTGCGTTTCTTCGGGTTTTGACGGACTTTCTTTCCGTTTTTTTTTTATATGTTTTTGGGCCATTTGAACCATTCCAAAGGCCCAATATGCTCCGAAAATCACCCATTGACATATATATTCGACTTTAAGCTCTCAAAAACACATCTTCCCTTTTGTTTAAGTTTCTCTTTTATTGTTTGGTTGTTCTTGAGAGCTTTTGGAAGAGGAAAAATGCGTTGTTCAATGGAATTGACAACACAATAAGTTTTCCTTTTCTGAATTCATTCGTTCTTCTTTCTTCTCTTCTTTTATTTATTTTATTACTCTAAATTATTGTTGAACATCAATTTTATTTAATATGAATTCTCTTTTGCTTTCAATATTTATTTTATTGCTTTTAATTATTCTGTTATGTTTAGCGTTGATTATGGACACCATTAGAGGCTAAGTTTCTTATAGGGTTGCGATGTAGCCGTGATTGCTAATAGTTGGGGGGGGGGGGGGGGGGGGGGGGGTTCATTAGGGTTAGATAATTATTGTTTGCTTCATTGTTATGGATTGCTTGATATGAATTGTTCTTAATGCTTTCTAGTGCTTGATCACCATTAGAGTTGTTATCTAGGATTGGTTAGACTTGAGAGAGAGTAAATAATCGTGCTTTGTTCATATCTTCATAGTTGATCCTAGGCTAGTGAAAAATCTAGGTAATTTAGGTAATCGTTTGAACTCTTGTCGTATTGCATGTAGTTGTTTTTAATAGGATTAGAGGTCGAGAGGATAACAATCCGTCAACTATATAGGTTTGCTAGAACACTCGAGAGATGCTAGTGAATAATTTTGATCGAGTGAGATTAGCATCCACATGAGTAGATTTTGTTGTTAAAACCCGAAACCCCCGACCTAGTTAGTTCCGGTGAAATCGTGACCCCTACTTTCTCTTATTCGCATAACTCGTGTTTAATTATGCTTTTATTTTGTTTATTTTTGTTCATCGTTTCAAAACCTCATCACTTTTATTTGGAATCAATTGGCAACAAGTTAAAATAAATCGCGATTTTTCTAGTCCCTGTGAGTTCGACACTCGTTACTTCCATAACTATATTACTTGGGTGACAAGTACGCTTGCATGCGCGTATTATTTTGCAACAAGTTTTTGGCGCCGTTGCCGGTGAACTAGTTCAATATTAGCGATCGAAATAACTTGTTCTTGCGATTTGATTTATCTTATTTTTGTTTTTTAACTTTTGTGTTCACTTTCTCTTTTGAAGGTGCATGCGAAAGGACGGACCATTGATGCTTTTTCCGTTAGATCCCGAGACAGAAATGTCGTGCAAAAAAAAAAAAGGAAGCCAAACACAAAAGATGGGAGACGCGCCGAAGACTCTCTTCGAGTACGGCTTGCTGTTAGCTGACACGACGCAATCGACCATCGTGCTCTCGGCCGTTGGGGAGAAACAAAACTTCGAGATCAAGACGGCCGTGAGATTGCCTAATGAAGACCCTCAAGACAATCTCACCAACTTCGTGGAGATAAGCAACACGTTCAAGCTCCACAATGTCTCCGACGAAGCCATCCAACTCCGCCTTTTCCCGTTTTCTCTACGGGACCGCGCCAAAGCTTGGCTCTTTTCGCTCCCTCCGGGCTCCATCACCTCTTAGGTGGACTTGTGCACGAAGTTCATCTCTAAGTAGTTGTGATTGGTGCACTAGGCTTACAAAAGTATGGTAATTAATTAGGCGATTAAATATTCACAAGGTACCTCTTAAAGACAAACTTCGGAGTAGGTATAGAATGCTTGCTAGCACTGGTTTTGTAAGGCCAGATCACGACAACACCATATTTATCCCATTAGGTTTTATTTATGAAAACATGAACTCCTTGATAAAGATATTGATTGATCGATTGCTTGTTAATATACCAAAATTTACAAAACATATATTATGTCACGATTCGTGAGCCGTAGCTCTGCTGCGAGTTGACGCTTCCTCTCGTCATTTATAAACATACATATGTAAAGATAATCATACACTACAACAATTACCGACGATTTTTTTCGTCGGTAATAACCCGATAATCGTCGCTAAATGTCCGTGCCTAAATATATTTAGCGACGATTTATTCGTCGCTATATATTTACCGACGATATTAGCAACGATAATGTCGTCCCTAAATGTTGTGACGAGAAGTTTTTTTTCATTTTGAAACAGATAATTAGTGACGACATTTTCGTCGCTAATACCTTCTGTGTAATAATAATTAGCGACGACTTTGTCGTCGCTAATTATTATTATTATTTTTTATTTTTTTCGTCGTTAATTATTAATTTTTTTTATGGTTTTTTGTTTATGAAATTCTAAAATGAAAAATCAAATAAAAACTAAATTATATTATCCAAATCAGCAAATATATAAAATCCGGTTACGTACGTTTTCGGTTATCGAGAAATATGTAAATAATAATCTACTATACACAAAATATCTAATAAAACACTAGTCGCGACGTTTGCTTTGTCGTCCCGGCGCTCGTTTTCCCCCTCCTCGACGTGAAACACTCTTCTGTTGGCGCTGAAACTCTGCAACCTGCGGCGGAACAACGTGCTGATCAATAGACTGACTTGGTCCGCCGGGCGTCGTCTGCTGGCTAGCGTCGGGAGTCCTTTGCTGGCTGATAGGTGCGTTTATCACGCGTAAAACTCCTATTTCCCGAACCGAAAACCGACGAGTTCTCAAGTATTTTAATGGTTTTTAGTAGATTTTTGAGTAATTTCAGGTTCAGAGGAGCATTAGAGCATCTACAAACAATTTCGTGAAAAGATGATGAGATTCGGAGTGAAAATGGTCAAAATGGAGAAGGGCAAGAAATTTGGCGAAGACGCGCGCCGTGCGCCCACCACCGCGCGCCGCGTGAAGACAGGATCCGAGACCGCGCGCCGCGGGACTCGAGTCGCGCGCCGCGCATACTGAGACTCAAACAACGAAATCGCACAGAGTCTTATGCGCGGAGCGCGCATAACCTGAAGCTGAGACCGCGCGCCGCGCATTGACTACCGCGCGCCGCGCGCCCGCGGATTCCTGGAATAGGAAATTAGCGATTTTTGAGGATTCTTGACCCTTGGATCGAATTGGAAGGCTCAGATCACTCCGAAAAACACACACTCAGGGCTAAAAACACTTTTTGTAACCTAATTAACTCATTCTAG
Organism: Urtica dioica subsp. dioica; assembly: GCF_054948205.1. Lineage (NCBI taxonomy): Eukaryota > Viridiplantae > Streptophyta > Magnoliopsida > Rosales > Urticaceae > Urtica > Urtica dioica. The sequence goes on from NC_142761.1 coordinate 35,206,593, forward strand.
TTCTTTTTTAGTTTTTTCTACTTTTGGCTGCACTTTTGAGAGCTTTTGTTTGGGAGCGAAGTTGAGTCAACAATCCGACGAACGAGCAACCGTGAACTCCCGTTTTTAATAGTTTTTCTTCGTTTCCCTTACTCTCTATTACGTTTACTTCTGAATTAATTGATAGTTCATTATTCCCATCATGAATTTCATAGAGTTTTGCTTATTGATGATTATGTTGATTATTGTTTTGATCACCATGTTGTTAACTATGGACTCCGTTAGAGGCTAGATTTTTAGCGGGGTTGCGATGTAGCCGGATTAAATTGGGTTAGGGGGTTTCGTTAGGGTGAAATTATGCTTTGATGTACTCAATTATTCATGCTTGTGTGGATGTGTTCTTAATGCGTTCTTTGGGCTGGCCACCTTTAGGATTGTTTTTAGGAGTTTCTGTCACTCGAGAGAGGGCGAAAACTCATGCTCATAATCCATGCTTCGTTTTGTTCTTAGGTTGCTAGACGGCTTAAGCTTAATGTAATCGTTTGAATTCTCATGTTTATTGCTCGTGATTGTTTTAATAGGATTAGAGGCCGAGAGGATATATAATCCGTCAATTGCGTAGGTTGCTAGATCACTCGAGAGAGGCTAGTAATATGTTAGGGAGAATGAGATTAGCGTGAGTAGAGTAGGTCTAGTTGTTGGAACCCGAAACCCCCGAATCCTAGTCTTCCGGTGAAGTCGTGACCCCCATTTTCTCGTGTTTGAAGTTTCGTGTTAAATTTCCGTTGTTTTCAGTTATTTTTATTATAGTTAATTATTGCACCTCCCACCTTAATATAGTGAAATCAATTTGCTTTAGATTGTTTAACGTCGCTAGAGTAACTAGTCTCTGTGGGATCGATATCCGTTACTTACGTAACACTATTACTTGTTCGATACGTCCACTTGCGTGCTAGTTATAAAAATATCGCAACAAGTTTTTGGCGCCGTTGCCGGGGACTCTTTACAATAGCGTCGAAAAACAATCTTATTTGCCATTTGATTTCGTTACGCGTTTCCTAACTTTGCGTGTCATTTTCTATGTTTTGAAGGTGCATGCGGAGTGAGGGAACATCAAACCTCGTTCCATTAAATCTTGAAATCGAAAAGTTTTGCAAGACAAACAGAAAGCAAACAAAGGAACGAGCAATGGAAGATAGAGCGATCAACGCGGCGAATGAAGGGCCAAAGACCTTATTTCAATATGGGTTACCACCAGCCGACGCCGCGCAATCGGCAATCGCTCTCCCGGCTCTTGCGGGTAACCAGAATTTCGAGATCAAGACCGGCATAATTCACATGGTCCAAGCGAATCAATTCGCTGGATCACCTGCCGAAGACCCGCAAGACCACCTGACGAACTTCGTCGAGATTGCAAACACGTTCAAGCTCCACAACGTGTCCGACGAAGCCATCCGCCTCCGCCTCTTCCCGTTTTCACTACGGGACCGAGCCAAGACGTGGCTAAACTCCCTCGCACCGGGTTCCATCACCTCGTGGGCCGACCTGCGCATCAAATTCATCTCAAAGTTCTTCCCGTTCGAGAAGATGCACAAGAGACGCAACGAGATCCATTCGTTTGCCCAATACGACGGGGAGTCTTTGTTTGAAGCATGGGGGCGCTTCAAGGAGTTAGAGAGGAGGTGTCCCAATCATGGCATCCAAGGGTGGATGATGGTGCAGATTTTCTATGGCGGTCTCTCACCATCGTCCCGCACCCTAGTCAACACGGCCGCTGGAGAGTCGTTCTTTCAGAAGACAGAGGAGGAAGCTCACAGCATTCTCGAGGAGCTGGCCTACAACAACGATCAATGCCTGTCCGAGCGGCGCATCTTGAAGAATATGCCAGTCACTCCCGAGATGGAGCTGATGAAGGCACTGGCAGCACAGGTGGCGGATCTTACAAAGTCAGTTCAGGGACAGAAGGCCTCCGTTCAAGCCGTGCACACCTCTGAAGTCTGTTTCTGGTGCAACGGGCAGCACAATAGCGACGAGTGCGTGTATGGGGACAACGGCCAACAGGCCAACTTCATCAACAACAGGCCGCCCCAGAACAACTACAATCAAGGCCCAAGGAACAACTACCAGAACGGGGGATGGAGAGGCCCCCAAAACAACATGCCTATGCAGCCCGCGCCTCAAGCTCAGCCTCGTCCACAACAGAATCAGCCCCGACCACCGCCGTACCAGCCTCCTCCATTTCGGGCATACAAGGGCGAGACCAACTTAGAGGAGCTCATCGCCAACTTGGCCACGTCAACGACCGCCTTCATAAACTCCACCACCGAGTTTATGCACGAAACGAAGACGTCTCTCTCGAACCAATCGGCGCAGATCCGAAACCTTGAGACGCAAATGGGGCAACTGTCGACCGCGGTGAACTCACGACCTCAGGGAACGCTCCCGAGCAACACCGACATCAACCCCAGGTCACAGGTCAATGCCATCACACTCAGAAGCGGGCAAGTGATTGACAACTCCGGCAAGAAGAAAGAGAATGTGGAGAAAGACGAGTCCCCCGTGCCGCCGACCCAAGCCACGCCACCGCCGGCGAGCATTCCAGCTCCAACAAGCACGCCAAAGCTGCCGTTTCCTCAGAGGCAGAAAGAAGGGAAACTCGACCACCAATTCAGCAAGTTCCTCGAGGTATTCAAGCAACTTCAGATAAACATCCCGTTTGCTGACGCTCTTGAGCAGATGCCGACGTACGCCAAGTTCTTCAAGGACATCCTCTCGAAAAAGAGGAAAATAGAGGATTGCAGCACGATCACTCTCACCGAAGAGTGCTCCGCCATCATTCAGAGGAAGTTGCCGGTGAAGATGAAGGATCCAGGGAGTTTCACCGTCCCGTGTGCCATCGGGAACACCTTCTTCGAGCGAGCGTTATGCGACCTGGGCGCGAGCATCAACTTGATGCCGTACTCTATATTCAAGAAGCTCGGCATCGGAGAGGTGAGTCCGACCCGAATCACGCTCCAAATGGCGGACAGGTCCATCGTATACCCGCGAGGAGTGATCGAGGATCTCTTGGTCAAAGTCGACAAGTTCATCTTCCCAGCCGATTTCGTGGTGCTTGACATGGAGGAAGACCGCGACGTCCCAATCATCCTAGGGCGGCCATTCCTCGCCACCGGAGGAGCTCTCATCGACGTTCAGAAAGGAGAGCTAAAATTGAGGGTGCAAAACGAAGAAGTGGTGTTCAACGTATTCCACGCCATAAAATACCCGCGGGCCAGCGATGATGTCTTCCGGATCGACGTTTGTAATTCCATCATCACCGACTTCTCTCACCGATCCGAGGATCCTCTCGAGGTAAGTTTGCTAAACTCTATTGATTTCACTAACGAGTTTGATGAATGTGAAGCTTTAGAGCACGTGGAGTACATGAACGCAGCCATGCCATACCGACGCAACTCGATCGAGAGTTTGGGGGAGAGCCAACCTCGAGTGCCTCCGTCCATTCAACAGCCCCCGAAGCTCGAGTTAAAAGAATTGCCGGCACACCTCCGCTACGCATACTTAGGCGTAGAATCGACCCTTCCGGTGATCATCTCGAATCACCTCACCAAGGGAGAGGAAGAAAGGCTGCTCGTGGCGCTACGCAAGCACAAGGGAGCGATCGGGTGGACACTCTCGGACATCAAAGGGATCAGCCCCTCCTATTGCGTTCATCGCATACTCTTGGAGGACGGGCATCGTCCCTCGGTGGAGCACCAAAGACGCCTCAATCCGGCAATGAAGGAGGTCGTCAGGAAAGAGATCCTGAAATGGCTAGACGTCGGGGTCATTTACCCGATCTCCGACAGCGCATGGGTAAGTCCGGTGCAATGCGTTCCAAAGAAAGGTGGAATGACGGTGGTGAGAAACGACAACAATGAGCTCATTTCCACTCGGACGGTGACCGGGTACAGAATCTGCATGGACTACCGCAAGCTCAACAACGCCACGCGCAAAGACCACTTCCCACTTCCCTTCATCGATCAGATGCTCGACCGTCTCGCAGGGCACATGTATTATTGTTTTCTCGATGGATATTCAGGTTATAACCAGATCACGATCGCACCAGAGGATCAGGAGAAGACCACCTTTACATGCCCTTATGGCACTTTCGCCTTCAAGCGAATGCCGTTTGGGCTATGTAACGCACCAGCCACGTTCCAAAGATGCATGATGGCCATCTTCTCCGACATGGTGGAGAAAACAATTGAGGTTTTTATGTACGATTTTTCCGTATTTGGCCCTACATTTGATCAATGTTTGGAGAATTTGTCCCAGGTGCTTAACAGGTGTGAAGAAACTAACCTCGTGCTTAACTGGGAGAAGTGCCATTTCATGGTACAAGAAGGCATCGTGCTAGGCCACAGAGTTTCGAAGGACGGGTTAGAGGTGGACCGGGCGAAAATTTCCACAATCGAGAAGCTACCACCGCCAACTTCGGTCAAGGGAGTGAGAAGCTTCCTGGGGCATGCCGGCTTCTATAGGCGCTTCATCAAAGACTTCTCCAAAATCACGAAGCCGTTGTGTGGGCTGCTCGAGAAAGATGTCAAATTCTCCTTCACCAACGAATGCCTAGAAGCCTTCACAGCCCTCAAGCACAAGTTGAGCACAGCGCCGATCATCACCGCGCCGGATTGGAGTATCCCATTCGAGATCATGAGTGACGCGAGCGATCACGCGGTGGGTGCGGTTCTTGGGCAACGTAAAGATAAGGCTTTCCGTGCAATCTATTATGCAAGCCGAACTCTTAACGCTGCCCAACTGAACTACACAACAACGGAAAAAGAATTATTGGCCGTGGTCTTCGCCTTCGACAAATTCCGGCCATACGTCATCGGCAATAAAGTGATCGTCTACACCGACCACGCCGCGATTCGATATCTCATGGACAAGAAGGACGCCAAACCCCGCCTAATCCGTTGGGTCCTTCTCCTCCAAGAGTTCGACATCGAGGTCAAAGACAAGAAGGGCACAGAGAACCTCGTAGCTGACCACTTATCGAGATTGGAGACTCTCGAGCACGTTCCGGACAAGACGGCACTCATCAACGATGACTTCCCCGACGAAAAGCTCTTGGCCGTCCATCAAGCCGTCCTCCCATGGTATGCCGACATCGTAAATTACCTTGTAGGCAAGGTGGTGCCTACCGACCTCAAGACGTACCAGAAGCGGAAATTTCTTTCGGAGGTCAGGAGATATTACTGGGAGGAGCCGATTCTCTATCGGCAGTGTGCAGACCTGATTGTGAGGAGGTGTGTCCCCGAGGATGAGATGGAGTCGGTTCTGCGACATTGCCATGGCCTCGAATGCGGAGGCCACTTCGGTCCGAACCGCACGGCAGCGAAAGTCCTTCAAAGCGGCTTCTATTGGCCAACGCTCTTCAAAGACAGCCGAGACTTCATCATTGCTTGTGACCGGTGCCAACGAACGGGTAATATTTCTAACCGAAATGAGATGCCACTCACTAACATTTTGGAAATAGAACCGTTCGACGTTTGGGGAATAGATTTTATGGGCCCATTTCCGTCTTCCTACGGAAACAAGTACATTCTCTTGGCGGTGGATTACGTATCCAAGTGGGTCGAGGCCAAAGCTACTCCGACAAGCGACGGGAAGGTGGTCTTAAAGTTCTTAAAGACTATCTTCACCCGATTCGGCACACCACGAGCCATCATCAGCGACGGGGGAGCGCATTTTTGTAACCGGCAGTTCGACGCTCTCCTCGCCAAATACAGTGTCACACACCGGAAAACATTGGCGTACCACCCTCAAGCCAACGGACAAGCGGAGGTCTCTAACCGGGAAATTAAGCAAATCCTGGAAAAAATGGTGGGAAGTTCTCTAAAAGACTGGGCCGCCAAGCTCGACGACGCACTATGGGCTTACCGCACAGCCTACAAGACGCCAATTGGTATGTCCCCGTACCACCTCATTTACGGAAAAGCATGCCATTTGCCAGTCGAGCTAGAGCACAGGGCACTCTGGGCGATGAAGAAGCTGAACTTCGACTACAATGCTTCGGGCCAACAGAGACTCCTTCAACTGAACGCCCTCGATGAACTCCGACGTGAAGCGTACGAGAATGCCAGAATCTACAAGGAGAAGACCAAGGCATGGCATGACAAGCACATCGTCAGGAAGGACCTCAAGCCGGGCCAAAAGGTACTACTCTTTAATTCCAGGTTGAAGCTCTTTCCCGGAAAGTTGAAGTCGAGGTGGTCCGGGCCATTCGAGATCGATCAAGTCTACGCTCATGGTTGGGTTGAATTGACAAACCAAAGAGGCGAAAAATTCAAGGTTAATGGCCAGAGGGTTAAGCCCTATTTTGGAGGCGTATTCGAAAGCGAAAAGGCGGTTACTCACATCACCGCAATTCCATGAAGAAAACACGGCACCCCGTCAAGCTATTGACGTTAACTAAAGCGCTAATCGGGAGGCAACCCGACTTTCTTTCGTCGCATTTTCATACTTTTTGAACCCAGTTTGTTTTAATTTTTATTTGTGTGTTTAGTTTTCCAGAAGAAGAAGAAAAAAAAAATAAAAAAAAAAATAAAGGAGCAAGCGCGCGCCGCGGGACACACAATGCGCGGCGCGCAGACGGAAACTTTCGGCTTTGCCAACCACAGAGTCTTATGCGCGCTCCGCGCGTAAGCCGAATGACAATCTGCGCGCGGCGCGAGAAACACACGAAGGCACGCGCCGCGGGATCCAATATGCGCGGCGCGCGAAAAGAAAATTTTTTGACACGCAGTCACAGAGTCATATGCGCGCTCCGCGCGTATGTCAAGATTCAGGTCCGCGCGGCGCGCGGACCCGCGTAAATTGTTTTAAAAAGGGAATTTTGGCAGTTTTTATTTTCAAAACTTTCTCTCAAACCCAATTCCTTCGAACCCTAACCCTATTTTCATAAAAATCCGCCCCTAATCATTATATAAACACGAAATTCATCCATCATAACTCTTGTCTTTCAATTCACTACTTCAATTCGTGTGTGGTTATTGTGTTTTTGGGTTGTTCTTCATCTCTTCATCATCTCAATCCCCTACACTTCAAGGTATGACCTCTAAACTCGAATTTTTTTTGTGATATGGTGATGATTTCGTGTTAGTAGAGAGTAAATTTGAGAATGTTGCTATAGGAATGGTATGGATACTCTTTATAACTCAAGCTTTCATGAAAAAAAAATGGCACGCACTCTAGGTGTTCGATGAAATACCCGAACGAACGTACAAGTGAAAATCGAAAAATTTACTTACAATTACGGGTCAATACGTACGGGGTCTAGTTGTGAAAATGTTTGGGGGGGTAAAAAGGGTAGTCGGCGTTCATCATAATATCATCGACTCATTTTCCGTCGTGTTTTGCAGATGCAACGAGCTTCGACATCGAGAATCAACTCCAAACGTATCCGACGATCGGGAGCGTCGTTGCCTCGGCCATCGACGCTATTGGAGGGTGCCGGCGAGGTTTGGGACGCCATATCGAAGAAGGGACTCATCGCGGAGCGTGTGCTTGCACCCAATCAACTGTGCGGGAATATGCTGGCGCAAATCCGGGGACTTCACTGGGAGAAGCTATGCAACATCGAGACGCCGGCATCACCGAAGTTGGTGCGCGAGTTCTACGCCAATCTCTCCGTCACGGAGGGAAACTTTGTCAAGGTGCGCAATGTGGTCGTCAACATCTCCGCACCGGCGCTCAACGACTATCTCGGGATTCCAGAACCCGAGAATGATGACTACGCCGACATGTGCCTGTATCCTCAATGGGAGGAGTGGATTCGCATTCTCGCCCACCCCGGAGCCACCTACAAGACGAAAGTGGTGCATGGCCAGGTCGTTCCGAGCCACCTCCCGATATCGAGCTTGAACCGTTACGCGAAGGCGTGGCAGCACTTCATTTGCGCAACGATCCTTCCTAACTTGCGGGAGCACACAGTGGATCTCCAACGCCTGGCTTTACTGGTGTGCATTGTCACCGGGAGAGGCGTCAACATCGGGAAAATCTTGAAAGAGAGATTCGTTTTCTGTGCAAATCGTGACACCGATGTCACGCTTGGCAATGGGGGGCTCATCACACAGCTCTACCTCAACGAGGGACTGCGAATCCCGGCCTCCGAGACGCGAGAAAAACTGGGGGACCCTATCGACGACCGAAAGATCATGAGCCTAAAGCAGTGGAAGCACGGGGCCGCACATCCGGACGGGCGCGGGTTCATCGACATTCCCGAGCAGTACCAAGGCATCCCGGGAGCCCCCATTTTAGACGCCCCTGACGACGCTCCACCCCCGGTCGAGACCAACGACGCGCCTGCCACCGGTTACAACGAAGCACACACCTCCGGCTACACCGAAGTGTTAGCCATGATGAACCGGTTCGACCACCACTTGGGTCGAATCGACCGGAGCATCGAGACATTGGGCCAGCGCTATAACGCCATGGGGAGCTTCCTCACCGACTTCGGCCAACGGCAGCGTGACAGAGACGAGTTCCACCAAAACGTCTACAACACGTGGACGTCGCAGCAAAGCTTCCCCGTCTCTCAAGCTGGAGCACAGCATGACGCCCCGATCTATCCGGCATACCCACAGCACCTCATGGCGCCATACCCGGCATATCCTCCGTGGGAACCCAACCTCTACGCCCCCCGCGATCCCGACGGGGACGATGACCAAGGCCGCGACGAGTAGGGGCGCTCGACCACCCCCGCAAAGGTACGTTCCTCCACCCCTGTTTTTGCATCGATACATTGAGGACAATGTAGGTTTTGAGTTTGGGGGGGGGGGGGGGGGGGGGGGGGGGGTTTGCTTGTTTTGCGGGGGTGTTTTTCTCTGTATACTAGTAGTTAAATTTTTTGTTTTCATTTTTTTTAGGGTAATTGGTAGAAATTGGTGTTTTGACTGCTTTGATTGACTCATTAAATGTTTGCCGATGATATGGATAGTCTTGAGCTTTAGGCATTAGAATAGATCTGTGAATTACCAAGTAAAAAAGAATTTGATCGAGTCTGTGGCCTAAACCCGAATAATGTTTGTCTCAATGCTTAGCTGAACTTGAGTAGTCGCCTAACTAGTCCTAAGAAATGACCACCGAACACACTAAGAACCTTTTCGGACCCCTAGTCGAGGCGAAATTGAGCGCATACTGATCTGGTGAGAGTGATATAGGCATTAGGAATAACCCTTCGAGCCAAAAAGCCGACCCGGAAACAGGTATCAAGTAGAACCCGCTCACAAAAAGCCGAACATTTTATCCTCTCTCGATACTTAGTCAGAAAAAGCCGAGCCAATAAGTTTGAAATCCCACAAAGAACCCACATTAACTTTAGCGACTCCTGAGTGATATCTTTGCGTGAACTTTTTTTTTTGTGATCCTTGTGTGATATTTGCTACGAATCCACTCCTTGTGTTTGTTAGGTTGCCGTTCTAGACACCACGCCGGTGATTTTTTTTAGGCTATGTCTCGAAAAGAAAAAAAAAAAAAGAGAGAGAAGAAAAAAAAAAAAAAATATAATAAAACAATGTGCCTATGTGAGTATTTGTAGTTACGGCGTGGTGGTCTATGGTATTTGGAAGAGTGTGGTTGTGGTCGAGTCAAAGTTTGGGGGGAACTTGGGGAAGAAAGGCTAAAGAGGTATGATGTTCTAGATAGGCATTTTCAAAGCCAAGAACAATGGGAAAAGTGAGTGAGTGAAGACAAAAGGGGAAGTTTTGGTGAGAATGGAGTCGCTAAGGGTAATGTCAAAACCACTAAAAATCCGGTTTCCCACCCGAACCTAAGCCTGAACATTACAAGCCGCTAAGACCTATTGACAAGCCAGGAATGACGTGTGTGCATTAGTGGAGATCAAGGGGGAAGAGAAGGCGTATGGTGTGTCGAATCGAAGTTTTTGTCTAGACAAATAAAACGATTCTTGTGGTTGCATCTGAGGATTGGGAGGGTCACGAGACTTGGGAAGCTAAAGTTACTTGAGATAAGATAACATTGCAAACGGTGAGGGCTAACACGTATTCGCGAAGATTCTTTTAAACTTGGTCGTTAACTTTGAGTTTAAAACCACAGATGTCTATGTCAATGTAAGTCTAGAGGTTAGAAGTTGAGGCAAGCATGAGTCGATCAGTGTAGTCAAGGCATTGAAATTTACCAACTTTAGTTGGGTTAACTTCTTTTGCGTAATTTTAGGTTTCTTTTTGTTTCTTTTGTTACTTGAGGACAAGTAACGGTTAAGTTTGGGGGGATTTGATAGGTGCGTTTATCACGCGTAAAACTCCTATTTCCCGAACCGAAAACCGACGAGTTCTCAAGTATTTTAATAGTTTTTAGTAGATTTTTGAGTAATTTCAGGTTCAGAGGAGCATTAGAGCATCTACAAACAATTTCGTGAAAAGATGATGAGATTCGGAGTGAAAATGGTCAAAATGGAGAAGGGCAAGAAATTTGGCGAAGACGCGCGCCGCGCGCCCACCACCGCGCGCCGCGTGAAGACAGGATCCGAGACCGCGCGCCGCGGGACTCGAGTCGCGCGCCGCGCATACTGAGACTCAAACAACGAAATCGCACAGAGTCTTATGCGCGGAGCGCGCATAACCTGAAGCTGAACCTGAGGATTCTTGACCCTTGGATCGAATTGGAAGGCTCAGATCACTCCGAAAAACACACACTCAGGGCTAAAAACACTTTTTGTAACCTAATTAACTCATTCTAATTCTTTTTTAGTTTTTTCTACTTTTGGCTGCACTTTTGAGAGCTTTTGTTTGGGAGCGAAGTTGAGTCAACAATCCGACGAATGAGCAACCGTAAACTCCCGTTTTTAATAGTTTTTCTTCGTTTCCCTTACTCTCTATTACGTTTACTTCTGAATTAATTGATAGTTCATTATTCCCATCATGAATTTCATAGAGTTTTGCTTATTGATGATTATGTTGATTATTGTTTTGATCACCATGTTGTTAACTATGGACTCCGTTAGAGGCTAGATTTTTAGCGGGGTTGCGATGTAGCCGGATTAAATTGGGTTAGGGGGTTTCGTTAGGGTGAAATTATGCTTTGATGTACTCAATTATTCATGCTTGTGTGGATGTGTTCTTAATGCGTTCTTTGGGCTGGCCACCTTTAGGATTGTTTTTAGGAGTTTCTGTCACTCGAGAGAGGGCGAAAACTCATGCTCATAATCCATGCTTCGTTTTGTTCTTAGGTTGCTAGACGGCTTAAGCTTAATGTAATCGTTTGAATTCTCATGTTTATTGCTCGTGATTGTTTTAATAGGATTAGAGGCCGAGAGGATATATAATCCGTCAATTGCGTAGGTTGCTAGATCACTCGAGAGAGGCTAGTAATATGTTAGGGAGAATGAGATTAGCGTGAGTAGAGTAGGTCTAGTTGTTGGAACCCGAAACCCCCGAATCCTAGTCTTCCGGTGAAGTCGTGACCCCCATTTTCTCGTGTTTGAAGTTTCGTGTTAAATTTCCGTTGTTTTCAGTTATTTTTATTATAGTTAATTATTGCACCTCCCACCTTAATATAGTGAAATCAATTTGCTTTAGATTGTTTAACGTCGCTAGAGTAACTAGTCTCTGTGGGATCGATATCCGTTACTTACGTAACACTATTACTTGTTCGATACGTCCACTTGCGTGCTAGTTATAAAAATATCGCAACACTGGCCGCCCGTCGGCGTGTGGACGCCGGGCGTCGGAGTGTGGACGCCGGGCGTCGGAGTGTGGACGCCGGCCGTCGGAGTCTGCTGGCTGTGGGATGACGGAGCGTGCTGCGAACTCTGCTGAAATTGAGGCATAAACGAGCTCAGGTTGAGGCCGGGGATCTGACTCTGTATTGCCTCGGCGAACGAGGCGATGGTCGACGTGAACACCTCCTGGGAGATATATCCTGGATGCGACGTCCCAGCCTCCGAACTACCGTAGACTTCGGCGACTTCAGCCGCCATCCGTGCTCCCTGTGGCACCAAACGTCCGACGCCGGTCAAGTGATCAGTCCGCGAACCCATAATATCACGGATCGCCTGCTGCTCTAGGACGGAAATATCAACGTCCGCTCCTTGTTGCTCAGCCTCCGCTCGCAACGTGTTGAACCTATCGACCAGTCGATCCAGATATAATTAACTAGTTAGTATATATTAATCGAAAAATAAGAAAAATAAATGTAAACTTACATAACGTGCGGAAGCTTCAGGAGTCAGCCATTCGGACTTGTCGGACTGATGTTGGCGCTTGTAGTTCGCAAACAAGCTCTCGAAAGCGCCTGTCTCGGCGCTCTTCTGCATGTAAACAAAACTTCAAGTGTTAGATAATTTTAACGATTTGATGTATCATATAAACATAAAACTTACGTTCTTCATGCGGTGGGTCGAGAACCCAATCGTCCCCTGTCGAGTCTTCGTCTTCTTCTTCGCACGATTCGTCTTGTTCTTCGCTTGTATGGCCTGTAATATAAGTAAACGTACACGTAAATAACAAATCGTTTAATAAAAGGGTAAACACATATTTAACGTAAATGATTTGATTACCTTAAACTCATCGCTCGTATATCGTTGTATCAGCGTCTCCCATTCGGTGTCGAGCTAAACGGTCCTCGGTTTCAGCGACCGCGCCACCTGTACGCTGCTCTTGCAGTCGATGTCGAACCATGACCGCAAGGTATGCCTCCAATCGCGAAGACGAGTCTTCGCGTCTCGAATGATTGCCGCATCGACAATCGCCTTCTTCTTCCTGGTTGCATCACCATCGACTCGAATGTCGTACTTGTCTCGAATCGCTGCTCGGATCTCGGCCTTCTTCGCCGGCCCCACGTTCGCATTAGTCCGCCTTGGGACCGTAGGCGAGATCTTGTCTCGGACGACCAACCCGAGCGTGTTCGCGAACGTCGCGAGATCCGGATCCATCTCGCGCTCTGGCTGCAAGAACGACTGAAACTCCTCGTTATAAATAACGACTTCATTCACCCCGGGGCGCCGTGCACGCTCAGATCGAAGCCCGACCGTCGGTCCACGCACGGCCGGTTCGATATCCTCGTCTTCTTCTTCGACGCCATCACGTACGGGCGCTGACTGGCAATAATTCGGGAGACGGGCTAAGAAGTCATCCCCGCCTCCGCTGCCTCCAACTTCTGTAGCCGCAGCCATCTGAAATTCAAAGAAAAATTTATTTAGTTATGCATTCGTAATGATTTAAATCAGTTAATTTAGTAAGTAAATGAAAAACGTTATATCAGGAATTTTTTGCATCAACACGTTGTTACACCTCTTGCATGGACACTTAACTCGTCCTTCGACATTTACGTGTTGTCGGGCCATTGCCATGAACTCTGTCATGCCAGCCGCAAATTCAACGCTTAAACGTTGGTCCTCAATTATCCAATTCCTATTTGGATAACTCCTTTTACCTATAGATTGAACATTTCAAAATTTAGTAGTTTTCGGATTTTATTTTATAATTTCACGATCCTACCGAAATTTCGGCAGAACCTCCCCTATAAACTTAACAACCCGGCATCAAGCCTTTAACTTTAAAACCTGCATAGAAACATCCTAAAACTAACAATAAATCCAACCTCAGTGGTTCGATTATTAAAATTCATAATCCATATCAACTAATTAATTTCACATTTTTAATCATTTCTAACAAGAATTAAATACAATTCCATTTAATTTACATAAACTAACTAATTGTTTTTACATGTTTTTACATAATTTTACCTAATATAAATATTTATAACTAATTTTAATATTTATACCTAATATTAAAATTTATAACGAATTTAAATATTTGTGTAAACAAAACTAATTTAAATATTTATAAAATTTATAACAAATATATAACTCATTTATAACTAATTAATTCATTTATAATTTATAAAATTTATAACAAACATATAATTCTATAAATATAAATTATGTAAATATAACTAATTAAATCATTTACATTTATAACTAATTAATTCATTTATATTTATAACTAATATATAAATAAAGTTATATATATATAAATAACTAATATATATAACTAATATATTAATTCTATAAATAATTAATATATATATATATATATATATATAAAGTTATAAAAAAAAACTTACCGAGATGTATGTTCGGGGAAGCGGGGAGCGCGCGGGAAGGCGTCGGCGGGGAAGCGGCTACGGCGTCGGCGGCGGAGCGGCGGAGTAGTGGTGGAGCGGCGGAGGAGCTGCAACGGGAGAGAGAGAGGTAAGGAGAGAAATGTGAGGAGAGAGAGACTTACCGGGGAGGACGAGATCGGCGTCGACGGCGTCGGCGGCACACGGCGGACACGGCAGACGGACGGCGGAGAGGAGAAAAAGAGAGAAAATGGCGATTTAGGTTAAGAAAACGAAATGGGGGAACTCGGTCGCGATCTGGTATTTAAAGAAATTTAGCGACGACTAAATCGTCGCTAAATGATTAGATTTCGTCGCTAAATGCACTTAAATAACCAGGCATTTAGCGACGACTTCTTCGTCGCTAAAAGTTGTCATAGAGATTTAGCGACGACTTAGTCGTCGCTAAATCATTTCATTTTAATTAAATGAGAGGGATTTTTCCCTCTTTAAAATTCGTTAAAATTCGAAATCATTTAGCGACGATTTCGTCGTCGCTAAATGTATAGCGACGACAAAAAAATATTTAGCGACGAGAAAACCGTCGCTAAATGTTTTCGTTTTAATTAAATTGGAGGGATTTTTCCCTCTTTAAAATTCGAAATTAATTCTACATTATTAGCGACGAAATTATCGTCGCTAAATGAATTCACAAATTATTGGCGCGACGAATGTATCGTCGCTAAATATTTTCCCGCGAACTTAGCGACGACAAAAACGAATTAGCGACGATAAATTCGTCTCTAATTATCTTTGCCGCCAAACTTTAATATTTTTGGCACCAAAAAATCAGCGACGATATTATCGTCGCTAAAAGAGTGATTAGCGACGATTTATTAGCGACGATTAAGTCGTCGCTAATAGTTTCGTCGCTAAAAGTGGTAGTTCTTGTAATGATAATGCAAATTATACTTATACACACACACACACATATATATATATATATATATATATATATGCAGTGGCGGACCCAGGTGTACCCTTTCGGGTGCCTGGGCCCCCTCCAGCCCAAAAATTTGGGAATACCTTAAATTTTATTTTTGGCCCCCCCACCTTTTTAATTCTAGGTCCGCCACTGTATACATATATATATATATATAAATATATATTAATCTGTTATATCTTAATATACTTGCATGGACTAGAGTTAAAGTGAACTAAGAGATTTGTCACAATATTAGCAGTGAATAAGCGTGCGAGCAAAACAAGAATAAGCTTGCGAGTGGACCCCGAATAATTGGGAATTAATACAAACTACTTTTATAGGGATTCTCATGTTTGTATACATTGAATTTTCAAGTAAGACTAGGTAATAACCATAAAATATGATGATGTAATAATGATCAAGACTTTGGCCATTATTACCAAAAATAAAGATTTGGGTTTCCTAATAGGTTTAAACTTAAATGAATTAAGAGCGCAGACCTTTGTCTACTTTAATTATGTTACTCATATAATTTGTATTGTCTTAGCAAGAGCTCGGAGCTCAAATAGGTCCGAGGGTTCATGAAGGTTAAGGAATAACTCGTTCATAAGGTAAAAACGAACCCTACCGAGCAAAACTTCGGAGAGAAGAGAAGCTAATAGGTCAAAGATTAGTCAAACCCAATATAAATACGTGTAAATAAATTCAGACTTAAATAAAACGCTCACCTCAACAATTATGCCGAGCAGACGAGCAAGTAAGCACCCACTACACACGTCTGAGAACGGTTATTTACCAACTGCCAAGGATGTGAGATTGATCACCCCACGACTCGACCCAAAGATCTATAAATAGAAGGAAGTATGGCTGAAGCAAGGGGATTTTCAGATTTCGACAGACACCAACACTCGCCTAAAGATTCACCTATCATTCAACACCCTCTATTACTTGCTCTCATGTACTAGATTCGTATATATATATAAATAATCTTACCTTGACACAAGGGACTGCGTGCTCAAAATCAAGTGCTCTTCGTGAGACAATTGTTGTATTGTTAACAAATCCTTATCTCCTGTCTTACTTAATTAACAACGACCCGAAGATAGAGTTACAAGAGAAGCAGGATGGTTGTCACTTAGATTCAAACTGAGAAGTTCGTCGTAGAAGCTCCAGGTATCATGCTTTGAGCTCTCTTTAAAGTATTCAAATCGAAGAATGTAAAACTCTAATAAGCTCAAGATTTATCGCGATTCGATGTTCTTCCGTAGTTAAGTTAGTAGATTTGTAGTAGATGTTACCAAAAATGGGTTTAGACTAAATAAACATCGCATATCAGAGAAGAGTAAATTCCTTTCAACGATTTTATTTTCTTTGAACTCATAACCGCATGTAGCTTGTAAGCTCAATTTTTTTTTCTAATGTCAAATACATTGGAAGTTTTCTCACACAAGCAAGACTGGAATCGAGATTCACCTCCTGATTCCAAACGTCGTTGCTCTTTCCTGTGTTTTTCTTTGAATACCAGTTTCAAACAGCAATTTGTTTTTAGGTGTTGTCCATAAAAAATGCAGCTTTTCTACAATATTATTGAACTAGTTGATGAAATCAATACGAGTACTTAAATTATATCTTGCGAGTTGAGACCCATATGCAATAAATTAAATTGTTCTTATGGTCGAATATGTCGGTACTAAATATGATTTGGCTTGAATTACTCATCACTGATCTGATTAGATTGTTATTGTTATTTTATAATATGTATATGAAGAAGATGAGGGAGAGCGCTGGGAAGTTGAGGAAAATGGTGAAGTCACACCATCAATATGTGGAATGCAATTTGGGGCCTGTGTTTAGTATCGCTAGTAGCTCTAAGCATAACTCTGTCGCGTTTCAATCTACTGTTTAACTCAACGAAGGAGGACAAGAAGTCTCTCTAGCGGGGCCACAGTTCGGGCCGAAAGGAAGCTCGTGACTCTTGTTGTCGGTCGTTTTCAGAAAACCCGAGACGCCAAGAAGGCACGTCGCTCAAAGGGCCGATGGTCAGGCCGGAGGTCCTGAAGAGCGGCAGGTCTTCAATCCTTCGCCTAAACTCTTGACTCCTCGAGTCGAGCTTCGCTCCTCGGGTTGAGCCTTGAGCCAATCTCCTCGAGTCGAGCCTCGAGTCATTCTCGAGTCGCTCCTCGAGTCAAGCCACTAGTCACTCTCGTCAAGAGGAAATCCTCATATTTCACGTGGGAAGGATGGCATTCGAAGGCCCGCAAGAGCCCGGCAAGACGAGCCGCCCACTACGCACACAACGCGCTGCGCCGGCCAGCCGGGCAGCAAGCAGCGCGCCGCGCCGGCCAGGCAGCGCGCCGCGCCAGTCAAGGCACCCTGCGCCGCGCGTCCTGCGCCGCGCATCCCGCGCCGCGCCCGGTAACCCGCGCGCCGCGCCCCCTGCGCCGCGCGCCGCGCGTTGTGCGCCGCCCTTTGTGCGCCGCGCGCGCCGTGCGCCTCCACTTGATGCCACACGCATTCCTAGTCCCACATGGACGAAAAAGAAGCATTCTAAGGCCCCCAAACACCTATAAATACCCCCTCCCATTGAGGGGAACGCCATCCCATTCTTTCTCAAGGAACTTGAGACTTCTCTCCGCTTCTCTGGATGCCATCCTTGGCCTGAAGCGGATTCTCCACGATTTCTCGCTCTCGGAGATTCTGAAGCACTTTCCGGGGACTCCCGAGTGCCGCCTCTCTTGATCGAGCGATTAATCTTGAGCCCACGAGTGCTCTAACGGTTTTCTACTGAGAATCGCCTACGCGTCTAGCCCCCTAGACGCGTCCGCCATTTCTGACAAGAAATCGCCTACGCGTCCGGCATTTCCGACTAGGAATCGCCTACGCGTCCGGAATCTCCGCCACAACAAGGAACTCTTGACTTAGAGTCTTCCACGTCTCCAAAAGAGAGAAAACACACATTCTCTCTCGCATACGCGATCTCCGAAGTCCTGAGACGCCGCCGAGGACTCCTCGAGCCCCGTCTCCTTCGTTGAGCACGTTTCTCCACCAAGGCTCCGCGCCTCATACAGCGTCCTACACGCTTGAACTACGTTCTGACCTGATCCCACGCACGGGTACGTAGGCAGCCGACAACCAAGGCACGGTCACTCCTCCTCCTCACCCCCAACCTCTCCCGAGAGGCGGGTTGATCGGAGAGAACCCTAGCTCGAGACTATCGAGTTCACACTCTTGGCCCGGGTGCGATCACTTGGTCTGGCCTTGGATCGAACCGCCCGAGGTTTTAAATAGTTGTTCATTTTCGTGCGACAACATTTTGGCGCTAGAAGGAGGGGACTTCCCGACCTGTTCAGCCCGAAATCCCTTCTGTTCATCTTCTTCTTTTCTTCTACAAACTCAACTTTCTCGAACTTGAGAAAAGATGAGTACTCAACCACCCGTACGTTCTGAGGGCGTGAACAACCCCGAAAACGTCACTGGGACCAAGAAATACTTCTTGCGCTCCCGAGCGCATGGTGACGAAGAGTCGCTCCATGAAGAGAGCTCGACCCGCTCACCATCTCCATCTCCAGATAGCAGGGACCACCGCATCATGGAGTTGGAGGAGAACGTCCGCCAACTAAAGGCAAAGAACGCGAGGTACCACAGCCGACTGGCTGCGAAGCAACCCGCGCATAACGCAATGACCCCCAACGGGGATCCTGAGAACCTCAACGAGGAAAGCCACGACCGTGACCCTGATTATGAGGGTACTTGCGATCCGGAGGATATCGAGACTTCTCTCACGAAGGACGGAGGACTCCCCGCCATGTTTGAAGCCGGTCCTTCGAATCCCCTACCCCGGAAAGGCGACGCGCCGGCTGCTTCTCAAGAGGGAAACTCCCGACGCTCGGCCCTCGACCGACTAGGTCAAAGGGAGAACGTTGAGGAGAGTCAGGGCACGCGGAGAGCGCGCCGTCGCAGACGAAGCCTGCGCCTCCGAACGACCAGCCCAGATCTTAGGGATCACCTCACCGCCCAACGCATCGAGCGTGGCGATGACCTAAGGGAGCGACTAAGCTCTCGGCCAAACATCCCCGCAGCAGCCCCAACTAACGGGAACCGCCGAACGGGTCAAGGGTCAAATGAAAGACGACAGGTGACTCCTCCCGAACAGGGAGTTACTCCGACTACCGGTCTCGATGTGATCACAATGATCCACAATCTTCGAAATGAAGTACGAGATCTCCGAGAACACGGAATAGGCGGAAGTGCCTATGGGGTCGTTGAGGAGAAGTCCTCGCCTTTCACGGCTCAGATATTGGCCGAGGTATGTACGGGAAATTTCAAACTCCCGAACCTCGCTCCATATAATGGAAAAGCAGATCCTGCTTACCACATCCAGCACTATGAAACCTGGATGACGATGCAGGGTGTCACTCCCGGCGCTATGTGCCAAGCTTTTAGTCTTACCCTCGCCGGACCCGGCTTCGAGTGGTTCAAGAACTTAAGGCCGGGAAGCATCCGCTCGTTCAAAGACCTGAAGGACATGTTCCTAGCACGGTTCGCTACGTCTATGGTCCAAAGGAAGACCAAGATGTACCTGTGGTCAATCAGGCAAGAGGATGGCGAGTCCCTTAGACGATACCTCGCCCGATTCACTGAAGAATCGAATAAGGTCGACCGCTTTGACGACAAAGACGCAATCACCGCCATCACTGAAGGCTTGCGCACAAGTGACTTCCTTAAGTCCATCGTCGGCCGTGTCCCTTCTACCATGGCCGAGTTAATGACTCGAGCCAAGACCTTCATGGGAGTCGAAGATTACCTCGATGGTCGCAAGGGCAATGATCAAAGCCCTCACCACCGAGACGAGCCTAGCAACGAGCAAGGAAACTCCCGTAAAAGGCGAAACAGAGGAGGTCAGACTTTTAATAGACGACCTCCGATGCCCCAGAAGCCGCGACTTGCGGAAGACTTTAAGGGCTACTCGTCGTTCACACCGTTGAACACAACGCCGGAGCAAATCCTAGCTTTAGCGCGTGACAAGTTCACTCCCCCGGCTCCAATGAACAAAGATCCCGCGACTCGCGATAGATCTAAATATTGCGAGTTCCATCAGGAATACGGTCACTTGACCTCTGAATGCTATAGTCTTAAAAGGCAGATCGAGGCATTGATCCAACGGGGCGAGCTAAAAGAGTTCGTGTTACGCATGATTAGCGCTGCGGCCCCACCTCGAACAGACCACAGTCTGGCAGGGGAGGAGGAACAGCCGCTTATGCCGACCGAACCACGGCTACTGCCAATGCCAATCCACAACTCCACGTTGTGACCACCATATTTGGAGGTCCACAAGATGGAGATTCGGCCCAACAACGGAAAAAATTCCTAAGGGCCGTGGCTCAAGAAGACGCTGCTATGCACGTCAACCTCACGTATGAAGAACTTCCATCCGTGCCTCACGAGACGATGCATTTCACCAACAAAGAGGCCAAGCGAGTTGTGCATCCTCACAATGACGCAATTGTGCTCAAAGCCCAAGTAGCTAATAACTTGGTGAAAAGAGTTCTCATCGACAACGGCAGTGCTGCCGACATAATTTTCAAGTCCACCCTAGAGCGCATGAAGCTCGAGGGGCTACGCCCAACTCCGACCCAAACGCCTCTATTCGGGTTCACTGGGAAGAGAGTCATGACTAAAGGCGTCATCGATCTACCGGTCACCTTCGGAACTCCCGGAGGCATTGAAGTCGTTCACATGGTCCCATTCCTAGTGGTCGACCAAGAGTCCCCCTACAACGTAATCGTTGGGCGACCCACGTTGAACCGGCTAAGGGCAATCACTTCAACATACCACCTACTGGTGAAGTTCCCTACCAAGGATGGAATCGGCATCATGGCTGGAGATCAATCCCAAGCCAGAATATGCTACATCCAGGGAATCGATGGAAAGACCGCTAAAAAGACGGTTAACACGATCTCTCACCTCAGAGATAGCGTCGAGTCGACCAAGGTCCTCCGCGAAGCCAATAAAGACACCTGCATGACACCCAAGTGCAAGGTAATGGCGTCCTCATCAGAGACCCCACACGGTCTACCAGGTCATACATGGACGAGACACCGATCTATCGCCTGTGGAATGCGGAACACTGGAAGAGAGTACTACCACTAGCCAGCGATCCCCCCATTTTATTTCTTTGCTTTCTAAACATTCAATAAGGCCTACGAGCCAACGTTTTAGGATTTCAAATTTTTTGCAATATTAATAAAGTTCGATGTTTTTCTTTCAAAATCCACTTTATCAAAGATTTTTAATCATCAAAGGTTACACTTGTAAACCCAAAACTCGGGGGGCTAGTGCCATAGGCAATGGAAAGTACGCTCAAAATCCTCAAGAAAGTACGCTCCACAAAAAGAAAGCACGCTCCATCAAAACAAAACACCCGAACACAAAACGGGAACAGGCGTGCACGTAAGACGCCTCCGTGGCGCGCCGTAAGACATCCCCAAGATGCAGGCTAACGATGCCCCCGCGGCGCGCCGTAAGACATCCCCGAGATGCAGGCTAACGACGCCCCCGCGGCGCGCCCACGAGACATCCCCGAGATGCAGGCTAAAGACGCCCCCGCGGCGCGCCCACGAGACAACCCCGAGATGCAGGCTAAAGACGCCCCCGCGGCGCGCCCACGAGACATCCCCGAGATGCAGGCTAAAGACGCCCCCGCGGCGCGCCCACGAGACATCCCCGAGATGCAGGCTAAAGACGCCCCCGCGGCGCGCCCACGAGACATCCCCGAGATGCAGGCTAAAGACGCCCCCGCGGCGCGCCCACGAGACATCCCCGAGATGCAGGCTAAAGACGCCCCCGCGGCGGGCCCACGAGACATCCCCGAGATGCAGGCTAAAGACGCCCCCGCGGCGCGCCCACGAGACATCCCCGAGATGCAGGCTAAAGACGCCCCCGCGGCGCGCCCACGAGACATCCCCGAGATGCAGGCTAAAGACGCCCCCGCGGCGCGCCCACGAGACATCCCCGAGATGCAGGCTAAAGACGCCCCCGCGGCGCGCCCACGAGACATCCCCGAGATGCAGGCTAAAGACGCCCCCGCGGCGCGCCCACGAGACATCCCCGAGATGCAGGCTAAAGACGCCCCCGCGGCGCGCCCACGAGACATCCCAGAGATGCAGGCTAAAGTCGTCCCTCGCGACGCACCAAAGCCGCCTACATGGCGCAACCTAAGACGCCCACATGGCGCACATAAGTCGCGTAAAGGCGCAGCCCGTAAGACGCCTACATGGCGCAACCTAAGACGCCTACATGGCGCACTTAAGACGCCTACATGGCGCACGTAAGACGCGTAAAGGCGCAGCCCGTAAGACGCCTACATGGCGCAATATAAGACGCCTACATGGCGCACATAAGACGCCTACATGGCGCACTTAAGACGCCTACATGGGGCACGTAAGACGCCTACGTGACGCACCTAAGACGCCTACATGGCGCACTTAAGACGCCCACATGGCGCAACCAAGTCGTCCCTCGTGACACACCTAAGTAACCTACATGCCGCATCTAGGCCATCCCTCATGACGTGCCTACGATGCCTAAAACAACGCACGCAGCCGTCTCTAATGACGCGCTCTGAGTCACCGCAAGGCGCTGTGTATGATGACTAATCGGAACGCACCTGAACAGCCATACAAGGCGCAACTCATGTCATCTTCACCACCGCCGACTAAGCACAATCACACCCGCCTCTGAGCAAGAACCTCGCTCGGCCTGAACCAGCTGAGACCTCGCTCCTCGAGTTGAGTCATTCTCCTCGAGTCGAGCCTTGCTCCTCAAATCGAGTCAGTCTCCTCGAGTCAAGTCATTCTCCTCGAATCAAGCTTCGCTCCTCGAGTCGAGTCATTCCCCTTGAGTCGAGCCTCGCTCCCCGAGCCGAGTCACTCTCCTCGAGTCGAGCCTTGCTCCTCAAATCGAACCATTCTCCTCGAGTCGAACTTCGCTCCTCGAGTTGAGCCATTCTCCTCGAGTCGAGCTCTGCCCCTCGAGACGAGTCATCCTCCTCGATTCGAGCTTCGCTCCTCGAGTTGAGCCATTCTCCTCGAGTCGAGCTCTGCTCCTCAAGTCGAGTCACGCCCTCCTCGAGTCGAGCCATGCTCCTCGAGTCGAGTCACTCTCCTCGAGTCATCCTCCTCGAGTCGAGCTTCGCTCCTTGAGTTGAGCCATTCTCCTCGAGTCGAGCTCTGCTCCTCGAGTCAGGACATCCTCCTCAAGTCGAGTCACGCCCTCCTCGAGTCAAGCCATGCTCCTCGAGTCGAGTCACTCTCCTCGAGTCATCCTCCTCGAGTCGAGCTTCGCTCCTTGAGTTGAGCCATTCTCCTTGAGTCGAGCATCGCTCCTTAAAGTCGAGCCGCTCTCCTTGAACCGAGCCTTGCTCCTCGAGTCAGGACATCCTCCTCAAGTCGAGTCACGCCCTCCTCGAGTCGAGCCATGCTCCTCGAGTCGAGTCACTCTCCTCGAGTCATCCCCCTCGAGTCGAGCATCACCCCTCTCATCAAGTCATTCTCCGCGAGTTGAGTCTTGCTCCTCGAATTGAGTCATACACCTCGAGTCGAGCATCGCTCCTCGAGTAGAGTCATATTCCTTAATGTCCAGCCAGTCTCCTTGAGTCGAATCTAGCCCCTCGAGTTGAGACTTGAGTCGGCTCCCCGAGTCGAGGCTAGCCCCTCGAGTTGAGACTCGAGTCGGCTCCCCGAGTTGAGCTTCGCTCCTTGAGTTGAGACTTGATTCAGTCTCCTCAAGTCGAGCTTCGCTCCTCGAGTCGAGCCTTGAGTCAGTCTCCTCGAGTCGAGCTTCGCTCCTCGAATCGAGCTTTGAGTCAGTCTCCTCGAGTCGAGTCCCACTCCTCGAACAAACGCCTGGAGCGACCTGAAGAACAGGTCAGCCAAGGTAGAGACCCGCGCTCGCGCCTGGGGAATAAGGGCCGATCTTCCAAACGCAGACGAAGAAGCGTCACCAGGGCGGGAATGGCGGATGCCCCGTGAGGCCGACTTATGCTTGATGCATGGTCAAACTTTTAGCGTTTATCCCCGAGCAGTCGAAGCCCTCCGGTGCGGCAGAGCCTTCCGCCAGGTGCCGCTCCGTCTTCTCGAAGCATCAGCCCGCAGCATCAACCTCCGCCTTCAAGACCTCGGAATGAGCACGCCTTTGCAAAATGCAAAAGTGCAGTCGCCTTCCAAGCTGGCCGAGACGGAAGCCATGATCTTCCCCTAATAGGTCACGATTACACAATCGTCACCCTGCTAGTCACCGTCGAGTCCCATGGACTCCGGGTTGATGATATCATCAAACAAAACGCCATCGAAGATAGACTTGGGCATGACCTCGCCCAAAGATCAATAAGCCGCGACACGCCGGCACGCCTCTACATAAATGCACGCCCCACTTGCGCATGCATATCCCATTTGCTCCGGGGCTAGAGCGACGAACGCAAGCGCGTTCGCCTCGCCCACGTTGAGCTACGCCTCCTATCCGCTTGGATCCTCCTCCACGTGTACATCACACACTCGTGTCGAGAGAGACGGAAAAGCGACAGAGAGCACTAGCAATTGTGAGAGTATTCTTTATAATCACAAAGGCTTCGCAACAGTGAAGCTCTGGAAAGTCTATTTTCCTCAAACACCCGGCGGAAACAACTAAAAGTTCACCGCCCGGGGCCTCCCGAGCAATGAACTTGGGGGGCTAATGTTGTCGGTCGTTTTCAGAAAACCCGAGACGCCAAGAAGGCACGTCGCTCAAAGGGCCGATGGTCAGGCCGGAGGTCCTGAAGAGCGGCAGGTCTTCAATCCTTCGCCTAAACTCTTGACTCCTCGAGTCGAGCTTCGCTCCTCGGGTCCTTGAGCCAATCTCCTCGAGTCGAGCCTCGAGTCATTCTCGAGTCGCTCCTCGAGTCAAGCCACTAGTCACTCTCGTCAAGAGGAAATCCTCATATTTCACGTGGGAAGGATGGCATTCGAAGGCCCGCAAGAGCCCGGCAAGACGAGCCGCCCACTACGCACACAACGCGCTGCGCCGGCCAGCCGGGCAGCAAGCAGCGCGCCGCGCCGGCCAGGCAGCGCGCCGCGCCAGTCAAGGCACCCTGCGCCGCGCGTCCTGCGCCGCGCATCCCGCGCCGCGCCCGGTGACCCGCGCGCCGCGCCCCCTGCGCCGCGCGCCACGCGTTGTGCGCCGCCCTTTGTGCGCCGCGCGCGCCGTGCGCCTCCACTTGATGCCACACGCATTCCTAGTCCCACATGGACGAAAAAGAAGCATTCTAAGGCCCCCAAACACCTATAAATACCCCCTCCCATTGAGGGGAACGCCATCCCATTCTTTCTCAAGGAACTTGAGACTTCTCTCCGCTTCTCTGGATGCCATCCTTGGCCTGAAGCGGATTCTCCACGATTTCTCGCTCTCGGAGATTCTGAAGCACTTTCCGGGGACTCCCGAGTGCCGCCTCTCTTGATCGAGCGATTAATCTTGAGTCCACGAGTGCTCTAACGGTTTTCTACTGAGAATCGCCTACGCGTCTAGCCCCCTAGACGCGTCCGCCATTTCTGACAAGAAATCGCCTACGCGTCCGGCATTTCCGACTAGGAATCGCCTACGCGTCCGGAATCTCCGCCACAACAAGGAACTCTTGACTTAGAGTCTTCCACGTCTCCAAAAGAGAGAAAACACACATTCTCTCTCGCATACGCGATCTCCGAAGTCCTGAGACGCCGCCGAGGACTCCTCGAGCCCCGTCTCCTTCGTTGAGCACGTTTCTCCACCAAGGCTCCGCGCCTCATACAGCGTCCTACACGCTTGAACTACGTTCTGACCTGATCCCACGCACGGGTACGTAGGCAGCCGACAACCAAGGCACGGTCACTCCTCCTCCTCACCCCCAACCTCTCCCGAGAGGCGGGTTGATCGGAGAGAACCCTAGCTCGAGACTATCGAGTTCACACTCTTGGCCCGGGTGCGATCACTTGGTCTGGCCTTGGATCGAACCGCCCGAGGTTTTAAATAGTTGTTCATTTTCGTGCGACAACAACTCTTCTTTCAACAAGCCTAATAGATAACACAGAACGAGCTAATAAACAACGACGTCGTGACGGCGATGTAGCTGCTGCAAGATGTCCATGGAGGAGGAGCAAGGATGATGGTAAAGAGTTTTCTTTTGCGTTAGAGTCTGTACTATTGTGTTTGTCGTTTATTGATATGTATTGCTTTATTTTCATTTTGGAATAAGAGAATGAGATACTTTGTTGATGGATAGTTAGTTTTTTTGGTTGATGGATAGTTAGTTTTTTTTTTTTTTTTGATAGTTACTTTGTAGATTTGAATTATTTTTACAATATTTACTTTGTAGATTTTAATTATTTTTACGATATTTACTTTATAGATTTGAATTATTATTGCAATATTGATTTGAATAATTTATTTCAGTATATATTTATATAGAAAGAAGGAATATATAAATAAATATATTACATAAAAGAGATTTGTAAACTATTATTTAAAATTGTAGTCTTAAATCACGAGATTTATAAACACCACAAATATACGCTATAGTGTTATGGTATGAATACGAAAAAAATCAGTGAGAATGGCGAAGCAAATGGACTATTCGCGAAGTTTCTTCTAGAACATGAGAATGTTGCTTAAGACATTATGCCTTGTACCCTCCATTCTCAGTGTATCTACCATAATACTCTCAACTTATCTCTAGATTTGCTTACCACATTGTTTCTCTACTTCTAGAACATGAGAATGTTGCTTAAGACATTATGCCTTGTACCCTCCATTCTCAGTGTATCTACCATAATACTCTCAACTTATCTCTAGATTTGCTTACCACATTGTTTCTCTACTTCTGCATTGAAAACTTTAAAGGCACCCAAAGCTTCGTCCTTAGAACGAAGTAAGTAGAGATACATATATCGTGATAAATCATCTATAAAGGTGAGAAGGTACTTTGGCCTATTTGTCTCTATGTCTAGACAATAGATATATGCAGTATGATTTCTAACAGCTTTATACTTCTCTTTGCACCATTTTTAGATTTATTGGCTTGCTTTTCCTCAATGCAATCCATACAAATTTCAAAGTCAGTAAAATCAAGAGCACTACGTACTCATTCATTCACTAATCTTTTAATTTCAAAAGGGAGATATATCTCAATCAAGAGCACTAAGTACTCATTCATTCACTAATCTTTTAATTCTCAAAAGGGAGATATGTCTCAAACTCCAGTGCCAACAATATACAAGATTTTTCATTTATTCAACTTAGTAGTAATCATGGAGTTATAAGAAGCGTTATATTTCAATGCAATTGAATAAAGAGCATCAAACAATGTACCATAACCAACAAATTCATATTTATTTAATAATGTAAAACCATTATCCGAAAAGTTAAATCCAAAATCGAAGAGCACATGTCTTGAAACCGAAAATAAATTCCTTGAAAAACTAAGAACATAATAGGTCTTTTCTAAATGCGAAATAAAATCTTTTATTAACACCTAACTATAAGAACCGATATCCTCCACGTGTGAGCTCATCCTTACTCATGAATGGATGCATTGATTAGTTCTCACTAGTTCCAGAAGGTTTTGCATACATTCTAATTTTGGTTATAATACTTCGTGGATTGACTCTTATTCTACAATCCATGTCTTTAATACCAAGGACCTAGGCATTCGACAATGGAATATAGAATAAGAGTCAATCCATGAAGTTTTATAACCAATATAGATAGATTTGATTCATAACACACAAATGTTGAATACAGTTTTTGTCAAGCCAATTTTTAAACTTAAAATATTCTTTCTTCATGTGTCCTTTCTTCTTGCAAAAGAAACACACTATTTCTTAACATCCAGTTTGACGGGGATCTTGCCTTTGTCTTTGGCACGATCTTTCTTCTTCCTGTATGAGAAGGCCAGATTCACTTTCTCACTCTCTTCTATAGCTAGTCTTCCCTCTTCTTGAACAAACATGTCCAAAAGTTTGTCATTTGACCATTTATCCTTATGTGTGTTATAAGAAACCTTAAATGTGCCATATTGTTGGCGGAAGGGTGCACAAAATGAAGTGAGCTAGTAAGAGGTGCTTGCAAAAGCCTTATTTGAGGTGACAAATTGTTGATCTTGCATTAAGACATGAACATTGTCATATTGCTCAATAAGAACCCATAATCCCAACAGATACTTTGGTCTTTATTAACATAATGCAAATGCAATTAGATCGCTCCTCCCACTTTTTATAAAGATCAACCTCATATGAGGTACCCACTTTAGTGATTGCATGTGGTTCAGGCTTTCTGATGGCATAGTCAATGCCCATCCATCCAAAATGAAGGAGAACTATCTCCTTCCATACCTTAATGTTGTCACCCTTAAGTTCGACAACATCATATTTCACATCGGAGAAACTAACAGGTTGACTAGCTGCAATTTACAAAAAATTAAACATGTTTTTTTTTTAAAAATTTGTTTTGAAGATAATAGCTATATCATGATTTTATCAATACTGTAAAATCATGTTTTTACTTGATGAATCTACAGACATAAAAGTTGCATGTGGGCTATAGTTCTTATTTCATTAGATTCACCATGATAAAATTATAAAGAGATGTTCTTTTTCCTATCCCGTGGGTAGGAAATATAATTTAATATTGGGTCAAGCGGCTATATAGCCAAATAGAACTTATGGTTTTGCAAAATAGCCATAGTTTGCCAACTATAAGCAAACTAGCCCAAGTAAGATAAATCTAGGCTGGATTAAATTTAATCTCAACGAACTATAAAGACAGGATGTAAGCTTTATGAAGACTGGATTAAAATTAATCGAGGCAGGATTAAAAGTCGTAGTACTCTCAACTGGCTATTTTACTATACCTAATGAAACTATGGCTATTTTGCAAAAGTCATAGTTTGAATTGGCTACTTCATATTATTTTTCCTTTAATATTTTACCTTTATTAAATATTAAAATATTACAAAATACTTGTAAGTTTATGATATTTCATATAATTAATTATAATTATTGCTTTATGTGATCTTAATTTTAATTAGATAATTTCGATTAATTAAAATGACGTGGTTACTCTCTTATTAATTAAGATCATATGATCACTAGACAATATTACAATAGCAAAAATTATATTGTGCTAGTCATTATTTTATGTATGTAGATTACTAATAATAAAACAATTACTAAACATATAACTAATAAATAAATAACATAGCAATATAAATTATTTTTAAAATTGAATATTGCATAAATTCGAAATAATGCAAAATAGATTCAATAATCCGCTAGTTTATCACTTTGTATAATTGAATATAATAAATATATAAAACATTGATTCAAAAAGGGTACAAAATAAGGACAAATACACTGCATGTGTATATACGTATATAATAATATGTACTGACCCAAAAACGAAAGAAATGTCACAGCATGTATACGTACACTATACTGATTTGTGGAAATTGGTTCTGGTAGCTGTTTTTTCAATTTATTATCAAAATAGCACACCTACAAGTTTTTACTATAAAATAGCTGCTTTTAAGTTGCAAACATACATTTTTCTTTAGTTTACCATCTTTTTTTATAAAAAAAAATTGAGTACTATTTTGGGTTCTACGTATCTTTATTTATTGTTTACGATTTAATTTAAAAGGACGATAAATGTTTACCATTAAAAACAATATTTTTAAAAAGATGCAAAATAGCCGATATCTTAGATATACTACACTTAAAAATATTTGTTGTTGTAATTTCTCCACTAATATTACACCCGGTCCCTATTAGAATACTATGAAAATCAACAAAAATAAAGCCCAACTAAAAGTTTTTAAATAGCAGCAATACAGTACAACAAAAAGCCCAATGAAAAAAGCAATATAGTCAGGCTTAGAGGAAGCTGAATAAACAAACGACAGAAAAACAGAAAACGACAATGTGCTATAACAAACGACAGTAACACTGAAAATGGCGTAAAACAACGTTAATGACCAACTACACGTCATTTAAGGTCGTCTTCAACCTACATATGAGGACCGGTTAAGACATATTCGTTGACCCGGATCGTTCTCCCTTATTTTAGCACAAAATTAAGCGTTTCAGAAACAAAAGAATTATAATTCAATTTTTTAATTTGTTCCCATATTATTTAATCGTGGCATTATCACTATCGCATTGTGAGCTTTTTTTATTATTTTTTTTATTATTATTGATTTCAGCCATTAATTTGAGTGTGATTATGTCCATTAATCAGTGAGTGAACTTGTTATATATGGATATTGAGAGAATATTTCTAATTAACATCGTAATAAAATAAAACATTCTTACATTCTCCAGTTTGATCCATATAACTCAATACTTACAAAGAAAGAATATATGAATCATGACGATAGATTCTCTATGAGCGAATATTACCTTCCATTTATTATAATATATCAAGTCTGTGAACTTAATTGCAATTTACTCTTTAGTGAATAAACCATATGTTTTATCTATGTCCACGAAAACGATATTTTTTAATAAATTAAAATGAATGTACACATCCATATATGAGAAAATACGAAATTGAATAAGAGTTTTATAGAAACAAATGTACCGTACAATGAAAGATAACACCATGGAACCAAGTCTCATGCTTTGTACTTGATCATTTTATGTTTTTGGTGGCATGCCTTTAGTTAAAGGTTCAGCAATTATCAACTCAATGTCAACGTGTTTGATGACCACTTTATCATCTTTAACACGTTCTCTTATTGCCAGATACTTAATGTTGATGTGATTGCTTCAACTTCTCCACTTTTGTTATTCTTAGCCATAGCGATTGCAACTGAATTGTCACACTATAACTTTAGTGGCCTCGAAATAGAGTCTACAACTCTAAGCTCATATATAAAACTCTTCAACCAAACACATGAGATATAGCTTCAAAAGACGATACAAACTTGACCTCCATAGTGGAAGCTTGTAATAAATAAAATTTAAATCTAATGCTAAAATTTTTAAGGTAAAACAAAACTAATAGGCGAGAAAACAATAGACAAATTGCATAGAAATTATTTAAATAAATAAACATGATCGATACTAATACATACATACGTAAACATAAAATAAAATATATAAACAAAAATTAAAACCGGATAACCAAAACTGGCAAAGGAAAAGGAAACGGAAAACCATGTCGAGACTCATTTAACGATTTTCTACCGGGTGCTGGAAAAACATGAGCAACCGCCTTCCAAGATACAACGACGTACGAGATCAGCAAAACACCAACTTGTTCAATTCTGGCGAACTTGAACACAGGCCAGAAAATTACCACCACCACGAGAGAATTGAGAGGAAAGTTAGAGATAATATGTCTGTATATGGCTTCTGCCTTTCACCCATTGTCTTGGCCTTTTTTTCTTCTTCAAATGAGAACAACGAGGTGCTTTATATAGGCAGCCACAAGAACAAAACCATAATGCTGAAAAGAAAAAAAAACCCTTTAACCGTCAATGCACTACCTAAATCCATAACTGTTCAACCTTCAAGAGAGCATATTAAAGCTCAAAACGTTCACAACCCATCAAGGCACAATAACAAATGTTTCAACCAAAAATTAAATCCTCTTTAATTTCATTCAACCACACTATGAGGCGGCTGTGGGAATTGTTGCGAGGGACTGTGAAAACCATGTTCTTTGGATTTGGCTAGCACGTTATCAGAGGAAAAAATGGAAAAGATTTATTATATGGTGTTGTTGCTTTCAAAGTTTCGGAATTTGAAAATGACGGAGATGGAAGTAGACAACATATATATATATATTTTAGATGGTTTAAACGTTGTAAGAATACTATCTAAATTAGAAATCATTGTTCCTTGTGTGGAACTATATTATGGCGGAAACTGGTTATGAATAAGATCAAATGAGTACTCTTTTCCTCTACCGCTCTTCTTTTCCCTAACGAACGAAAGGTTTAAATGAGCCCTGAAATAGTAGACCTATTGTTTATTGTGATGTTTCTAATGATGTTGAAAAAGGTTAAGAAACAACTTATCAGTTTAGCAAAATAACAAAAACATGTAAACTGAAAGTAAAGAGACACAAGAGATGGTAACCTAGCTCGACCAATCGTACCTACTTTTGGAGGGATGATACTCCCAGTGGAAAGAGAACTTCACTAGACGGTAGAGTAAGTACAATGTCGGACAACCATGGATGATCACCTTCCAGGTTTCCTATAACTTTAAACTACCCTAGCAATTTTTAATCTAGGCTCCCCCTTGCGTTTGAGCTCCCATCACTTTCCACTCACACCCTCCCAGTGTTTCAACAACGTTTATAACAATACGTGTTTTACAATAACCTGAATCAACATACAACTAACTATGTGACAAAGCTCCAATAATGGCATTCGACAAAATAGAGTATAAAGCACAACTAGGACACAGTATTTCGGCAATGACGATTGCAAAAAAATGCCTACATGTGTAACCATAACAAAGAGGGAAATCGACTCTCACATGACACACAAACCAGTGTAGTGTCCTTGCCTAGGGTTTCCCAATGAACTTGGATAACTCTTATTGGACGATCGAGAAAAGTGCGGAAGCGAATCAGTCAAAAAGCCTGTAAGTAGAAATCCACTTAACTATTTTGATGAGTAAAGAGACACCTCTTATTCTAGGAGGGTGTTTCCAACATCACAGAGACTAACTGTTTTTCCATGATAAAACAGTCAACTTATCATAAGAAAAACATCATAGAGAGCAACAGTTTTGTCGTAACAAAAATAGCCAACTTATCATGACAACATGCCCCATTATTAAAAAATCTATAAGAACAAAAAACTTACCATTGACTGCATATGTACTTAGGAGTAGTATTATTACATCAATAGTTGGTTTTGTTGTAAATACAGAGGTGGTATCATACACGAACAGTCGATCCGATACTACTTGTAAGGAAACGAAGGAGGGTATCGGACACAAACCATTGCTCCGACACAACTCCTTGGTGGAATACATAGGATATCATAAACGAAAAATCGCTCTAATACCACTTGTTGGGAAAAGTAAGTAGGTATCAGACAGGAACAATCGCTCCGATACAACTTGCAGTAGAAGAAACACAAGCGGTATCGGAGATGAACAATCGCTCCAATACCACTTGTTGGTGACGAACGAGTGGTATCATACACAAACAATTGCTCTGATACCACTTGTTGTAATTATGTGCTCACCTTGATAACCATATAAGTTGCAGAATAAATTAATTACACTAAAAAAAGCTAATAAAAGAATGGTTATCTAACAAGATCTAGATTTATTTTATTAATTAAATAGTGAAAGCATTCAAACATGTCAAGCAATCCATAAGAACAAAGAACAAGGCTCATAGAGAACTTACGGATTGGGCTCACGAACAGAAACTTCTAGCTTTCACAATCCGTCTTCAAACGCATTGATCTCATTCTTCAAGCTTTCAGATCCTCGTCCTTGAACGCATTGATCTCCTTTTTCAAGCTTTCAGATCCTCGTACTGCTCTTGATGAACCGTAGTCTTCCGAAACGTAATCTTCGGACGAATAAAGAAATAAGGCATGGGACCACACTCTATAATCTCACACGATCAAGAAACAAATATTGTTTCAAGATCCAACTCTTATTTTTTAAGAACGGAATAGAGAAATTCCAAGGGATAGAGAGAGAGAGAGAGAGAGAGAGAGAGAGAGAGAGAGAGAGAGAGAGAATTCAGCTACACACTTGAGTTGGACGAATTTTTGGGCTTCCAAAAGCTTGAATTTTCTCTTCTCATGAACCCCCTATTTATAGTAGTGCAAATGGTATATTCTTGACAGTTTCCAAAATATATTATTTCTTTTCATTGTGTTCACACGAGTGAATCAAAGCTTGGACATTGGATCTTATCTCATGAATCTTACTTTCTCTTTTAGCCATCAGAACAATATCTATGAGATTTTATTTTTCTGTTCAAATATAGAATATTTATTAATGAGAGAATAAAGTAAATATCTTATTTCCTTTAAATATTATTCTCTCATAATATTCATGAGAGAGAATAAATGAAAATACCTTATTTCCTTTTAAATATTATTCTCTCATAATATTCACGAGAGATAATAAAAGACAATATCTTATTTGCTTTTAAATATTATTCTCTCATAATATTCATGAGAGAGAATAAATAAAAATATCTTATTTCTTTTTAAATATTTTTCTCTTTCCTTTATTTAAACAACTAAAAAGAAAATATTGGTAACTACCAATAATTAGCATGGACGAATTTTGGCACACGGCCAATGAGGAATTCGTGCAAATTGTGCCGGGATCCTCAAAAAATTGTCCACCTCATTAGGTGCAAGACCCAATTGCTTAAAACCAAATTAATTATTTATTTACTTGGTTCAACGATAAACAAATAAGTAATTGATTAATTATTACTTGATCAAACAATAAATAATTAATACTACCATAAATAATTATTTAATTATGCAAATACCCATATTTCAGAATCGATGCTGTCAATCACAATTACAACTGTTGAGATTATAATGATGAAACACATTATTATTAGAGGTTCTTTATTCGTCTTATCGAAGCCGAATCGGGAACTATGGACCTAGTAATAGAAGCTTAACAAATCTGATGAAAAAGATGAAAAATTCCTTTCTCTTTTCCACATCGATTTGTCTAATCTTGGTCAGACTCCACCTAGGAACGCCAAGACTGAACTCTCCTTTATACTAGAATTATATTTACTCATCATGACGAGTGTCCACTGATCTAATCAGTTCATGATCAAGATCCTCCGGGTTCAACCCGTATTGAGAAAGGTTAATTAATCTGTTATACCTTTTTGATACATATATACCCTAAGCACTGTCGCTTCCCCAGCGAAAGATTCTTCCGAGCGTACATACTTCGGAAGTGCCGGCAATCTATCAGTTCTGGAATCAACCCTTAGGTGAGTGAACATTGACCTTCTTTCAAGAAGACTGGATTCCGTATCCGTCAACCACTTTCCACTCGAATCATGCTCCGAAACTCTCAAGACATAAGCTGTGATTAGCATGATAGTCGCATTTTAGCGAATGAGTCAAAGAGTTCGGTAACATGATCCAGTGTCCATGATCACTTCAAGGATTTAGATCAAGTCTCATTGTGACCATCATAGCGACCCCGAGTAGTGTTTCGTAACGGTACTTAAACGACACATCTACAACCAAAGTCTGTCCGGGTCGTACACTTACCACAAGTGTAGAATGCTTACACGTCGTGATAAACCTTCACTAGTGTTCCACATATATGACTTTAGATACAGCTGTCCAGGCATGTATTAGTCATCGACCATGTTTTAGCAACACCGCCCGAATTCAGGTGCCCAGCACGTGATTCAGTTTAATACGGTGGCTATGGATGATAGTTGCTATTAATTATGATATTCAGACCTCAACCCACTAATCATGTGATGCTAATAAAGTAAACCATTATTCTATTAGTAATCATTTATTTATTATTTGTCGTGGACAAGAATTCCTAACAGGGTTGTATGTAAGAAAACAAAAATTAATCTAGACGCTTGATTAGGATTCTTAAAGAATGTAGAAATTGGGCATCTTGTGAACACTATTCATTGCAACAATTTGAAAGACAACAGAGAAAGAGAATTACACCAAAGAATTAAAACTCGTAATGGTTTAAAAAACGACCAAAGTTATGTAATCCCCCATTCAATTAAATTCTAAATACTAGTTTACCCCTCTACTCATCCTACTCTCTTCGTCTATCTGTATCCTTATTTCTTCTTTCTTTTTGTTGTACAATATCAGTAGGAATTGATGAGATTAGCATCGCCTCAAAGCTTGATGGAACCGCAAGATGGCTGACTAAGATACTTTTTGAGAAACTTCTGCCACTTTATTACAAACACCAACCTGAAGAGCACAAAATCATCATTTGGATCTTTGGAACCAACCAACATGTGATGTGATTTTCCTCCCGAGCGAGTCGATCAACTATGGAGACGTGACGAGGTCTTCGACATAGATATCAAAACCAGCAACAAAGTAAGAGAGGTCTGTATAGAAAATAGGATGTAAAAGTAACTAATTTTTTTTTTTCTTCTTTTAACATTCTATTTTCTCTCTGTGATGTTTGTTTTGTGTACAATTAGGATGATCATGCTAACTTGTTATTAAAACGTTAATATTTTGTTTGTATTTTTTTTTATATAAAAAGAGATTGCGGTATTTTGAAATTCATGATCTCTAGATATATAATGTCACATTGATCAACTCCTTCTATAGGATAATCATGCTAACTTGTTACAACAACATCGATTTTTTTTTATTTGTATTTGTATTTGTATTTTTATAGCAATTTTGAAACTTTTAGAGTTTTAAGATTCATGGTCTCTAGATAACGTCACATTCATAAAATCCTTTTATTGAAAAATTTGTATCGAATTTCATTTTAGTCAACAAAAATTGTACGCGGAGGAGATATCGAGCAATGCCGATTTAAAGGTTCAAGGCATGAAAGAAATGAATATAATTTTGGAGTCCTAAAGGACATGGGCCCGTGCCAAAAACTTGGCCCAAGACCCTCTACTACCCTCTTACTTTTCTCTCTTAATTTTCTCTCACAAGCACATATTGAGATAAAAAAAAAACAGAGGCGAATAATCTATTTCCTTTCTCTCTAGTATGGAAGAAGAATTACTAATTCTCTCTCAAACTTCTCCTTTAAGAAACAAAGGATAAAATCATGCGAAATTATATTTCTTCTCAAAAAGTGTCCAAAAACTTGAGAAATCTAATATTCAAATCTCTCTTAAGATTCAAAGATTGAATGACATTTAGGGCCACGACCGCAAAGTGTTATATATTTCTTTTGACTTTAAAAGAGCGGATTCTTTCCCTCTCGTCGTGATTAAAAGAGCGAAATTATATTTCTTCTCAAAAAGTGTCAAAAAACTTGAGAAATCTAAGATTCAAATCCCTCTTAAGATTCAAAGATTGAATGACGTTTAGGGCCACGACCGCAAAGTGTTATATATTTCTTTTGACTTTAAAAGAGCGGATTCTTTCCCTCTCGTCGTGATTTGAAGGTCCCCCGGACCTCCTCACTCAAATTCCTTTTAAGATTCAAAGATCGAAGGACTTTTAGGGCTGACGCCTTTAAAGTGTTTTATCTTTCTCTTGATATCTAAATGAACGGATTTCACCACCTTTCGTCACAACTCGAAATTCTTCCAGAACTCTTAGTTATTCGGGTTCTTACCCCAATCTCCCTTGAGCTTCTAGAAAATTAGAAGAGTGATTTTAGGCCCTCCAAGATAAGGCACGTGTCCATGTCTGCTCGCGACACGTTTCCATCAGTGTTGATAAAAGAAAATGCTTTAACAACATCAATACTTGTATAAACAAAGAGCATAAACCGAAGGAAAAATACTTTCTTTTCCCGATCATAGGTTACCAACTAAACCGAGTGTGTTTCGAAAAGCATAGTGTATGTGTTATGGGCCAATCTTAGAGAGAGAGAGAGATAATTTTTTTTGACAAATGTTCAGTGGCGATCGCTAGGTGAGACCCGACATAGTCAACAGAGAGAAAGGAACTAGTGATAGACAATGAATCGGTGATGAATACAAAGTTTTTATTTATTATAAGAATAAACAAGGCCTCGTTAAAATTTATCAAACATTTTATCCGCTTATCACAATTCTATGACCACGGGTAGAACTAGCCATGTGGAACCCGAAAAATGGGATCCCCTGGTCCCGTCCCATATTTTGCGAGCAATGGAACTTTCGGAACTGTAAAAAATGGGTACCGAAAATTTCCAGTACCATATTGTGCGATTTTGAGATTTTCATAGTTCCCATATCTTTCACTTTAATCATGAATGCAATTGAAAAAATAAAGTTCTTCTATTTACAATTTAAAAAATATAACTTAAAAAAATGCTACTAAATGGTGCTAAAAGGTGCTAAAAGGGGGGTCTCGGTTCCGTCCCATTTCCCGGATGGTTCCGGACAAACTTTCGGTACCACATTTCATAATAGAGAAATTGCCTAATCTGCCACCAATTTCATAACATTTTCTCACTTTTCACCAAAATGCTAATTTTTCCCAAAATGCCACCATCTACGTCAACAATGTTGACATCTATGTTTTCCCTTCACTATTAGATATCAACATTGTTGACATAGAGATGAAATTTTGAGAAAAAATAGTCTTTTGGTGGAAAGTGGGAAAATGTTATGAAATTAGTGGTAAATTAAACAATTTCTCTTCATAATATGTTTTTTTTCCAATTTTTTACATGATATCAATAATATGAAATATGAGGTCATGCATGACTTAATATGGTCAGATTTAGGCCGAATAACTTGTCAAGATGTATTTTCAGAGAGAAAAACTAGAATTTGTCGACGTCGACTATGTTTGGATTTATGCCCACCATGAGATGTGATGTGAAAAGACACAGTTTATTACGATTCGAAAGACTTCTTCTTATAGTGTAAGTATTCCATCTAATATGACAATTTTATCTATTGAGACATTTATGTGTAATGATGAATAAGCTACTAATAAATAACCTCATGCTTTGCTCTTGGTTATTGTGATTAACATTTTTTTTAATTAATATATATATATATATATATATATATATATTATGTATACATAAAGACTTTTTTTTTGCCTCTCACTCGACCCTTAATTTAATCGAGTTATATATATATATATATATATATATATATATATTATTGTGATTATCATTTTTTTTAATTAATCTTAATATATATAAGACTTTTTTTTTTTGCCTCTCGACCCTTAATTTAGTCGAGTTGTTTATATATATATATATATATATATATATATATATATAGAAGTGTGACGTAAATTATTTATTTTTTTAGACCAGACACGATCTTAATTTTTTCAGTCATTTAACATATTAATGAATGGTGTAATTAGGACTTTATTGATAGGGTTATATACTATTTATGCAATTACCTCAAAAACATTTTCTTTTCTTTTATAACCCAGCTCTCAATATTTCTATCGGCCTATGGGAAATTAGAAGGTAGTAAAAGTTGAAAAATGTAACCTCAATTGAATGAGATGCGACGCGATGAACCATCAAATCTTTAAACGCGATGCCAAGTTTTCCCTTTAAATGTTTTGTTGGGTCCATTTTTGTGTGTGTAATTCTACTGATTCTTTTATTTCAAGTTTTTAACAATTCAAGTACTTCTCTACGAAAACTCTGTGTTTGTCACGAGATGACGGCCGTCCATACTCAATTAGACTTGTCCTATGTTAATGTAACAAATATGTATATATTAATATTGCTAGAACATCAATATTAATGAGTATTTCATATAATGTGTATGTCGGATTTATGGTTAAAATTTGAGTGAGTTCCACTAAATGGAATTGGATAATTCCAGTATATTCGTAATCCTCGTAGCGAGTGTTATAAGATTGAATATTTATTTGTCAAAATCGGAGCTAAATTGAATGAGAAATTGATGCTCAAAATATGTTGAAAAATAGCAATTCTTGTGAAGGAATACTGAAAATATTGTGGTTGAGTGTGTATTTACAAAAGTCCCACATGGAAGTGCTTATATATGCAATTTGTGCTCAAGAGTTTGGGTGTCCTAGGGTTACCCAATTTTGTAGATGGCAAGGGCTTAAGCAAGCCCAAGTCCACCGCACACACGCCCGCCGTCTGATCGGGCGGGGCGAGCTTGGAAGTTTCCTTCCGGATTTTATTTTATTTTTAAGAGAAATAAAATAAAATATTATTAACTTGGTATTAAGGGCATGGTTAATTCCGCTGTGATACTGGTCGAGAAGCCAGAGAAGTTCACGTGGCTGAACTTCAAGCGCTGGCAACAAAAGATGTTGTTCTACTTGACAACAATCGATTTTGTGCGGTTCATGACCGTAGATCCACCGACTCCTCGCAAGGAGGAAACTGATCCACTAGTTCTAATGACACTTAGTGCATGGAAAGATTTCGACTACATGTGTCAAAATTATGTGATGAATAGTCTTAACAACTCGCTATATAACTTCTATAGCTCCAAACGCTCCTCCAAAGAGATTTGAGATTCATTGGATCGGAAATACAAAACCGAGGATGCGGGCTCAAAGAAATATATCGTGGACCGCTTTCTCTAGTTTCAAATAGTGGATTTGACGATCGCGGTGAGTCAAGCGCAAGAGTTGGAACTTATCATCCACGATATTCACGCCGAATGAATGACCATTAGCGAGTCATTTCAAGTTGCCTCGGTCGTCGAGAAGCAACTGGCGGGGTAGAAAGACTTCAAGAGCTATCTCAAGAACAAGTAAAATGAGATGAGTTTTGAATACTTGGTTGTTCGTCTCCGAATTCAAGAGGACAACCGTGGCTCCGACAAGAGGTTCAAGACGACTTCGGAGAAGGCCAACGTCGTTGAACACATCGAGAGCTCGAAGGAGAATAAACCCGTCTACAAGCTTGGGCCAAAGGGAGAAACGTTCAAGAAGAAGTATAAACCAACGCTCATTGGTAAATGCTTCAATTGTAACAAAGATGGTCA
The DNA here is from genome assembly GCF_054948205.1 of Urtica dioica subsp. dioica. NCBI lineage: Eukaryota > Viridiplantae > Streptophyta > Magnoliopsida > Rosales > Urticaceae > Urtica > Urtica dioica. Next base: position 35,247,310 of record NC_142761.1, read on the forward strand.
TTGTGCTGCGAATTGTTGAAAGACGTAAAAGAAGAAGAAGAAGGAGGCCGATGTCGTGGAGAGTGATAATGACCTTCTCGTCGCGGTGATCTCCGAGGTAACTTGGCAGATTCAAACCCCAAGGAGCCGTTCATGGGCAACTCTGCCACCTCCGAAGTCAAGGGGAATGGAGACGTCATCCTGAAGCTGATCTCTGGGAAGGAGATGAAGCTCACGAATGTTCTCTATGTGCTTGATATTAGGTAGAATCTTTTTTTTATGAGACCTTGATGTGTATTCATAGGTTTAAAATGGTTTTTGAATATTAAAAGATTGTACTTTCTAAGAATGAGATATGTGTAGGCAAGGGTTATATTAAGAATGATATGTTCAAGATGATTGTAATTGCCATCAAGGCTGATGAAATTAGTGAGAATAATTCTTTCGCTTATATTTTTGAGTCTTCTAGTTTATGGCATGGTAGACTAAGTTATGTGAATTATGACACGTCGATGAAATTAATTAATTTTGATTGTATTCCAAAGTTTAATATTGACTCAAAACACAAATGTGAAATTTGTGTTGAAGCGAAATTAACGAGAACATCTTTTCATAGTGTTGAAGGAAGTAATGAATGTTGGAATCGATCTAGGGTTTAAGAAAATAATTAACGCTTCGGTAAGCGGTGGAATTTTAAAAATTTTCTTTTACAAGTAAAAACGGTTTTTACTAACCTAGACAAAAGAGCAAGTACATGTAATTTAAAACTAATATGGGCTAAGAAGTTTACTAACCTTTCTTGAAGCTTGATCTTTGAGAAGCTCTTAGAAAGTTGCAACGCTCGTCTCCCCTCGCAGCACGTCTCTCTTTCTTTCCTCGGCACCTCGAGCAACCACGAAAGTTTCTATCACTAAATCACTCGAAATAAAGGAATTAGTGAGTGGGCACTTTTAAACACTACGACTTAAGAACAAGTCTTGAAGTCGCAGAGCTAAACACTAGGTCGAGTGAGGACCTAGGTGCCAAAACAAGAAAAATCGAAAATAAACTAGAGAGAGAGAGAGGAGTTTCGGCCAAAGTTCTAGAGAGAGAGTCTCTCAAATCTCTTAAACTTGGATGAATCAAATGTGAGGAAATGAGGCTCCTATTTATAGGAGAGGTCTCACCTTCAATAAGGTAGTTTCCTCTTCTATAGAATATCACATATTCATGAGCAAAATAACCCTTATTTCCCTCTTGAGAAACTCGGCCAACAAGGGCTTCTAGAAGCCTTGATTTGTTTCCAATTTTGTTCATGGCTTGCCTTTTCTCTCAACATGGCCGATTCCCTTATGCATGCATATGCAAATTTGTTTCCTCTTTTTCTTTTGACAAGTATCTAAATACATTTATGCACAAAATAAACTCTCTTTCCTTAGGTATGTTGGGCGCCCAACATGTCTCTAGAAGGAGCTTCTAGAAGCTTCTTCATTTATTCATGAGAACATGAAAAAGGCCCATTAAGAATTTTCAATAAAATTCTTATGAAATGAAATTAATTCACAAGGCCCAATGATCAAGTCATGGCCGAGTGACATTAAGTCATCAAATGAACTTGTCAAAAAATTTATTGACATTCATTTCATCCTATGTCTCAAAAGACAAAAATACCCTTTTGACAATTTTCGTTCTTGTTTTGACTTAGCTTCCAGTTTAACTATTCCTATCGATGTGATTCGTGATAGTGACCTCATGGACCCAAATGAACAAAGCTTGAGCTAAACACTTGGACTCAAAAGTTCACAAACCTTTTCCAAGTTTAGCTTAATGCCAACTGACTCCACTAAAGAGTTGACACTGAAAATCTCTCGGTTCAAATGAATTTATTTTCTACTCAAGAATTCGACCTAATTATGATGAGCGGATCCACTGAATATTATCTATGTTTACCCTTCATGAATGTCATCAGCTAGTCGGGATTTAGTAAATTACCATTTTACCCTTCGAGCTGTTATTTCCTCAACTCCTTTGTCGCTTGTGAATAAGTTAGAAACAATGTATTGACGAGGAGCTAACAAGTCACATTGTTTCATCCAAAAGAGTCAGGACTCAATTGGACACTGGCCAGTTCATTTATTCACACTCCAAGGAACAAAGCATGAGGTGACATACATTGCATTTCAGCAATCTTGTACATGAATTCCGTATCTATGAGAACTTCACAAAGTTACTCATGACATTCTCACAACTTAGTACTTCACCAATAGGCCCTGTTCGGAATCACATAGTGAGTCCGAACTCTGACTTTCTCAAATGAGAATACTAAGCTGTGAAATGGCATGTCTCATTTCAGGATTAAGGTAGGCATGATGCAATTCATACGTAGTGACTTCGAGACATAAGAGGTTAAATGGTTTGTTCTTATCTTGTCTCTAGAAGTGCACTGGCCAATTCAGTACCTTCGGAAGATACCTAGAAGAACTATAGAGTCTCCAACTCTCAATGCCTCATAATCAGACATCATAGATTCTTCTAACAATCGTACTGAGGTCAATAGTCCTTTGACCCTAAGATTGCGAATATATCGTTTTAAGCAAACTACGAAGAGTTTGTTCATGCAAATCTACATTTGTCTCTTCGTAAGTTGTTGAGTTTGTTTATGGACTAAAAGACTAAGGTTTTATCATAAAGGTTCAAACAAAGAAAGAATGATTGAACGTTTCAAATTTATTATTAATGAATAAGCAATTACAAGCAAGAGTCTTCGTAAGACTATATGACATCAAATGTACATAAATAGACACTACTACTCTTCTTGTGGGCACCATTGACAACAAACTCCCACTTGACTCAAAGAAGATGTGAGTAGTCCTACATGCCTAATCCCTCTCGAAGTTGGTCGAAGACCATGTTCGCTAGGGCCTTGGTGAATAGATCTGCCAGAGATCTACTTCACCTCCACGTCTCCGCGTTGCGCGATCTCTCGAATCAAATGGTATTTCCTCTCAATATTTTTAGAGCACTTATGGCTTCGAGGTTCCTTTGAGTTAGCGACAGCCCTACTATTATCACAATAAAGGGTCATGGGCTCGTCGACGTTTGGAACAACTTCCAAATACTTAAGGAATTTTCTAAGCCATACAGCCTCTTTGGATGCTTCACAAGCAGCCACATATTCTGCTTCCATTGTGGAGTTAGCAATGCAAGATTGCTTAATACTCCTCCACACAACAGCTCCACCATTAAGGATGAACACAGATCCCGAAGTGGATTTCCTGGAATCCTTATCCGCTTGAAAATCGGAGTCGGTATATCCCGTCATAGTCAGGTCAGTACCTGAGTATGTAAGCATCAAGTTCCTAGTTCTTCGAAGATACTTAAGAACATGCTTAACAGCAATCCAGTGCTCGGGTCCAGGGTTGGATTGAAAACGGCTAACTACGCCAACGGCGAAACAGATGTCAGGTCTAGTGCAAAGCATAGCATACATAAGGCTTCCTACGGCAGAGGCGTAAGGAAGTTTCCTCATGTCTTCAATCTCTTGTGCAGTCTTGGGAGACTGGTCCTTAGAGAGTGAAACTCCATGCCTAAAGGGTGTTTGGCCCTTCTTGGAGTCTTGCATCGAGAAGCGATCCATTACCTTATCAATATAAGATGCTTGAGAGAGCGACAGGGTCCGGTTTTTCCTATCTCGAAAGATTTGGATTCCCAGAATGTACGCGGCTTCTCCTAGATCCTTCATATCGAATTGCTTTGCCAGCCAGACCTTAACCTCAGATAACTTACCCACGTCATTACCAATGAGTAGTATATCATCGACATATAGTACAAGAAACACAACTTTACCTTCGTGTATTAACTTGTAAACACAAGGCTCATCTATTGACTGTTCAAAGCCAAAGCTCTTTACAGTTTCATCGAATCTAATATTCCATGACCTAGATGCTTGCTTTAATCCATAAATGGACTTAAGCAACTCATAAACCTTGGTCTCTTGACCTTCTTCCACGAAACCGTCTGGTTGAGCCATGTAAATGCGCTCGTCAAGATTGCCATTCAGAAAGGCTGTCTTGACATCCATTTGCCAGATCTCATAGTCGAGAGCTGCAGCTATGGATAGGAGTATGCAGATGGATTTAAGCATTGCGACTGGCGTGAAGGTTTCTTCATAGTCAATCCCTTTTTGTTGGGTATAACCCTTTGCCACAAGTCGTGCTTTGAACGTCTCGACGTTCCCATCAGGACCCTTTTTCTTCTTGTATATCCACTTACACCCTACGGGTTTAATCCCTTCAGGAAGGTCTACAAGTTTCCAGACTTTGTTGACATACATCGAGTGCATTTCAACTTTCATGGCGTCAAGCCAAATGTTTGATTCAGAACAAGCCATCGCTTGGCTATAGGAAACAGGATCATCCATGTCGGAGACAGCTACGAGAGAGTCTCCATAATACATGTACCTGTCAGGCTTTTGAGTAGCCCTCCCACTACGTCGAAGTACTACTTGACGAGATTCTGATGAGTTAGGTTGTGTTTCAGTTGGGGTAAGAACAGTTCTTACAGATGAGGTAGAAGCTTCCTCACCCAACTTTTCTTCAAGCACAATTTTGCTTCTAGGTTTTGCATCTTTCATAAAGTCCTCCTCAAGGAAACGAGAATTCGTGCTAACGAAAGTCTTATCGTCCTCGGGACTATAGAAGATGAAACCCTTGGTTTCCTTTGGATATCCCACAAACAGGCACAATTCTGACCTACTAGCCAACTTGCTAGTCTTTTGCCTTAGCACATGTGCAGGGCAACCCCAAATTCGGATGTGGCCAAACTTACTTTACGGCCAGTCCATCGTTCATAAGGAGTACCAAGAACCGTCTTGGACGGAACTTGGTTCAGAATATTAGCGGCTGTTTCGAGGGCATATCCCCAAAAGGAAAGAGGGAGTGATGAGTAACTCATCATTGATCTAACCATCTCCATAAGAGTTCGGTTCCTTCTCTCTGACACTCCGTTTTGTTGAGGTGTGCCAGGTGCGGTAAGCTGAGAAGCGATACCTTCTTCTTTAAGAAAGTCATCGAACTCTCCAGACATATACTTTCCACCTCGATCAGATCGAAGGATTTTGATCACTTTGCCAGTTTGCTTTTCCACTAAAGCCCTAAAGACCTTAAATACGTTAAAGGTCTCGGATTTGTGTTTGAGCAAATAGACAAAACCATATCGCGAGTAATCATCGGTGAAGGTAACGAAGTATTCGTATCCCCCACGTGCCTGTTGGCTGAGCGGACCACATACATCAGAATGTATCTGTTCCAGCAACTCAGTGGCTCATCGACCCTTATCGGAGAAAGGTCGCTTAGTCATTTTTCCTTCTATGCAGGATTCACAAGTAGGTAGTGAACCTATTGCAGAGGCTTGGAGTGGACCATCCCTCACAAGTCTCTTAATCCTATGTAGACTGATATGACCAAGTCTTAAGTGCCATAGGTGTGTTGATTTTGTTAGATCGGAGGATTCAGAAAGTTTGATCCTCTTTGGCTCCCTAATTATATCATTATCTATTTCGGTGTCTAAAAGAGAAGGTTTAGTGGGATAGATGTAGAAAAGAGCATTCTTCATACATGCATCAGTGACAAAAGAATTATCAGGAAACGAAATACGAATTCCATTCTTAATGAACTTTAAACAATAATCTTGCTCACGAAGACGAGCAACGGATATTACGTTCTTCCCAAAGGTAGGAACAAAATAAACATTATTCAAGTTTAAAGTGCAGTCTTCAAAAGACAGCGTCACGGATCCCACAGCCTTCGCAGACACCAGGCTCCCATCACCCCATTTGAAACAGAACTCGCATTCCTCTAAGCTTTTGGTTTTCTTGAAACCATTCAAGGAACAACAAATATGGTTAGTAGCAGCGGAGTCAAGAGTCCACATTGATACATTATCAGCTACTAAGCATGCTTCGGTAACTAGTACAATACTATGTTCCTTTGCTTTGAGATAGGCGGGACAGTTCTTTTTATCGGCCTTGTAAGGTCCCTTCTCAGTTCTAGAGGCGGAGGCTGTGTGCTCAGTAGCATGTGCCTCTCCTTGATTCCTCTTTCTCTTAGTGAGACCTTCTAGAAGCATGCCTTGGATGTGTGAAATGAGGAAGGGAAATCAAATATTTGCTCATGAATATGTGGTATTCTATAGAAAAGAAGAAACTACCTTTTGAACGTAACCCTCCTCCTATAAATACTCCCCCTCATTCACAGCTCACAACACACAATTTTTGAGATTGAGAGCCTCTCTCTCTTTTCATTGTAGCCGCCCCCTCTCTCTCTCTCTAGAATTCCCTTTTTGTTTTGGCACCTAGGTCCACATTTGACCTAGCGTTTTTTTTTATCTCTTCGACTTTAAGACTAGTTCTTGAGTCGTCGTGTTTAAAAGTGCTCACACACTAAATCCTTCTTCTCTCGAGTGATTCATGTGATAGAAACTTTCGTGGTTACTCAATTTCCCAAAGAATGAAGAAAGACGAGCTACGTGGGGAGACGAGCGATTCAACCTCCACAAGCTTCTCAACAATCAAGCTACGTAAAGGTTAGTAAACGAGTAATTGCTCTTCAATAGTTTTAATTTAAAATAAACATGTGCTTGCTCTTTGTCTAGGTTAGTAAAAATCGTTTTTACTTGTTTAAAGAAATTTTTATATTCCGCCGCTTGCTAGAAGCGATAAATCTTTTCTTAATCCTAGATTTATTCCAACAGCCATAAGAAGTGAAATATACTCTATCATGCAAAACCACACGTGGGAGTTTGTTAATCTTTTGCCTGGAAGTAAAACACTGTGGAAATATCGGATATTTACGGCACTATTAATACGTTCAGGGGCAAGACTTGTAATCAAATGGTTTATACAACAAGAGGGTCTTGATTACTTTGATACTTATTCTCACTTTATGAGAATAATATCTATTAGGTTGATAATTTCAATCGTCGCGTTACGCAATCTTTAAATTCATCAAATGGATGTAAAAAGTGCTTTTCTTAATGGAGATCTCGAAGACGAGATCTAAATAGATCAACCCGAGGGTTGTATTGCGCCTGGACAAGAAAGAAAATTGCGTAAGTTAGTCAAATCGCTTTATGGCCTTAAACAAGCTCCAAAGCAATGACATGAGAAATTTGACACTGTTATGATGTCAAATGGATTTAAGATCAATGGGTATGACAAATGTGTATACATTAAAAACACTGAACAATGGTATGTGATTCTGTGTTTTTATGTAGATGCCATGCTCATTGTGGGAAACAATGATCGCATGATACAATACACAAAAGATATACTGAACACAAGGTTCGATATGAAAGATCTGGGACTTGTTGATATAATTTTGGGGATCAAGATTACACGAACATCCATCGGAATTGTCTTGGGTCAATCACACTATGTTCATAAAATTCTAGACAAGTTTTGAAAATGACGATTCTAAACACTTTTAAACAAGTGCGTAGTAGGTTGGAATTTTGTGTATACATGAAAAATGCAATATTTATCAATATGTTTTTCTCTGTCAAAATTATAATATTATAAACGATTAGGTTATAATTAAGTAAATAGTATGTTACTCAACAAAAAATAAATTAATTATTCATTTAACTTTATTTAACTTCGAATACCATATTTAGTATGTTGCCTATCACGCGCACACGAAAAAATTAATTATGTATGTAACATACACGTGTTTAATTAAGAAATGTAGATTAGATTATTAAGAATAGTACTGTTATTCGATTATGGTAATAAATAAGTGTTATGTGATGTTTTGCAGGTATGTCATGCTCATGTTTCTATTAAGAAAATACCCAAAAAAATATTGTTGTAAACAGGGTTTAAAATTTTGGGGAATGTCGTCGAAATGGCGGCGAAATTGCGTTGCTTTGGGAAGTCCGGCACATTTCTGACATATTGTTCGTTTCGTTAATTGCCATTGGTGTGTCGTCATTTTGTTTTGTCAAAGTGCCTTTGTCGTTTTGTCGTCAAAATATAATCTCAACATTGAAATTGGGATTCGGCGACAGAGCATCGTGATTTCGCCAAAAACCACCTTATTTCGTCAAGTCCTTTGCAAAATCAACATTTTTTTCCGTCATATCGCCGTGTGATTGTCGACATTCCCGCTAATCGTCCCTGAAATTGTATCATCCAAGAAGAAAAGAGCAGAAGGTTTTTTAAAAAAAAACCATTGGGAGTAGAAGCGAGGAAGAAGAGTAGCGGCCAAACAAAGGAAAACAAATAAAACGTAACCCTACACCTGAAAAGAGCTCAAAATAATGTGTGTATGGTAAATAAAGGCCTTATGTATAGCATACCCAAAAGAAACTAACCTTTATTATATACATATAAATAATTAGTTGCTTTTCAATTTGTTTAATAATGCATAATAAAATTAGAATTATAGGTATAATTGCAAGTATAAAAATGAATATATTTATATGTACCTAATTTTTATATATTTTGGATAAATACTTATTTAAAAACATATATATAACATTATTTTCGTCGTAATTTTCGCGTTTCATAGGAATTTTCGTCGGCCACCGCAATTTTTGTCGACACAATTTTTTCAAATTTTCACATTATTTCCATCGCAATTTCTATTGACCACCGCAATTTTCGTCAGCTATCGTAATTTTCAATTTTTGAGACTATCGACATATTATCGGTCGTCGGCATTTCAAACATTGGTTGTAAATATTGATTATAATATTATCAGTTGAATTATTGTTATAAATATTAGACATTAATATTTTCATTTAATTTTTTTTGTAATTGAGACAATTATTTTACACCGTTATATTAGTAGACTTTTCACTTTCTCTAGATGTCATAACATACATAGATATTACATAGATTTTTGCATAATTGTTTTATTGCATAGGTACCACATGAAAATAAAATTTACCTTCTAGTGCATGTGCAGACCTAAAAAATTACTTTAAATAAATAATACTCATCATTTTTTCACTTTTATATATATATATATATATATATATATATATATATATATATATATATATATTGTAATCTAAACATTTGGTTTTGATAAATATATCTCTTTGATGAGCCCTTAAAAAAAAAAAAAATAATAGACTTTGGGTTTGAAAAAATGAGTACTACATAGTTAAACTATGATGTAGCTATTATTAGCTTATATATATTAGTCATTATTATTGTATTTATGATTATTTTCCTTTTTTCTTTATTTTCCTTTTTGTTGTATTAAGGTTATATATACCCAGATTATTCTATTTTTTTGTAATGCAATTCATTATCCAGACTTCCTCTTTTTATCTGAATCCCTAAATCTTCATTGTATCAGAGCCTTCTTCTCCATTTCATGGCTTTTGTTAATTGATCGAAGATAGTTAATATACCAAGCACGGTGTTTGCGGATCGAGATACGTTTTTCGTCCGTATCGTTGGTATTTTCGCCTCTTTTTCTTGATTTGTTGCTGTTTTGATGCGTTGTTGATTTCGTTTTTGGATTTCGATTTGGGGGTTTCTCTCTGTTTGTTTGGATTTCATTTTTTGGAGTGTTTGGATTTGTGCTTTTTCGATATGGCGGGTCGTAGAGATGATTCCCTTCAGGCAATTGGTGTTCAACTGGATGGCAAAAATTACTCATATTGGAGTTATGTTATGCGGAATTTTTTGCGTGGAAAATCGATGTGGAGTTATGTAACGGGTGTGCGTCGTAAGCCTACCATGAGAAGACTGAAGATTTTGCAACTTCGATTAATGTTTGGGAGGCTGACAACACGAAAATTATCACGTGGATTAACAATTCTGTTACCCATTCGATCGGTGCTCAGTTGGCAAAGTACGAGACTGCGAAGGAGGTCTGGGAACATCTGGGGAGACTCTATACTAAGTCTAATTTTGCCAAACAGTATCAGTTGGAGATGGATATTCGTGCGCTTCGGCAAAACGGTTTGAGTATTCAAGAGTTCTATTCTGCCATGTCCTCATTGTGGGATCAGTTGAAGGCAGTGGCGGCTTACATCTCTCGTGCGTGGTGCGATTCTTCACCGCAGTCCTCTTCCTTCTGTTGATTTCGTGGTCAACGAGCTGCTGGCTGAAGAGGTTCGTCTCAAGTCCAAGATTGACAAGGAGAGTCCATCACCCGCGGTGCCTGCTGTCCTTGCTGCCCCGTACCGCTCTCCTGCTGGTAGTACGCCCAGGTCATCACTCTCTCTAGATAAATGCGTCTTTTGTAAAGAGAAGGGACATTGGAAGGCTCAGTGTCCGAAGTTAGGCAGGGACAGAGCACAACCACAGTAGCAGCAGCAACAACACCCAACCCAGCCTCACTCTCGCCCGACGACTCCGTGGGCACCCCGTCCGACGCCTCCATGGGCACCTCGTGCACCAGCTCCGTGGGCACCTCGTCTGACACCTCCGTGGACACCTCCGCCCACCAACAACGTTGCTGCCCCATCTGTGGACCCGTATATATTTGAGCAGTTCCAGCAGTTCCTTGCCTCTCAGCCTCATGCCATGTCAGTCTCTTCCTCTAAAGGTTTGTCCTCATCGTTAGTCTCAGGTATACCATCCTCTAATTGGATACTTGATTCGGGTGCCTCTAACCATATGTCCCCTCATTTTTCATCTTTTGTGTCTTTGTTCCCTCACTCATCCATACCTATTATGACTGCCGATGGCACCCCTATGCCATCAGAGGGTTTTGGTTCTGTTGTTACATCTCGTATTTCCTTTCCTGATGTCTACTATATTCCTAGTCTTGCTTTAAATCTTGTGTCTGTTAGTCAATTGACCGATTCTGTTTTCGTAGTCACTTTTTCTTTTTCATCTTGTTATGTTCAGGATCCGCGATCTCAGATGGTGATTGGGATAGGCCGTAAGCAGGGGGGACTCTATGTTTTGGATGAACTTAAAGTAACGAATGTGGCTGTCTCTAGTGTGGATTTATCCTCTTTTCGTTTGAGTCATTTGTAGTCTGAGTTTTATTTGTGGCATTCTCGTTTGGGTCATGTTTCAGCGTCTCGTTTGCGTTTTTTGGTTTCTACGGGAGTTTTAGGAAATTTGAACTCCCAGGATATTTCTGATTGTAGTGGTTGTAAACTTGCAAAATTTTCAGCTTTACCTTTTCATAAAAGTGTTTCGTCATATCTTGCTCTGTTTGATCTTGTGCATTCTGATGTATGGGGACCTGCTCCCGTGTCTACTAACGGTGGTTCTCGATACTACGTTTCATTTGTTGATGATTTCACTCGTTACACTTGGGTTTATTTAATGAAGCGTAGATCTGATTTTTTGAGCATTTAACGTGATTTTAGAGTCCTCGTAAAAACACAACATTCTGTTGTCATTAAATGTTTTCGTTGTGATTTAGGAGGTGAATATACTTCTAATGATTTTTGCCAGTTACTTGCTTCCGATGGGACTATCCGTCAAACCTCATGTACTGACACACCTCAACAAAACGGTGTAGCTGAAAGGAAACATCGTCACCTTGTTGAGATTGCTCACTCATTCCTCCTGTCTGTCGAGGTTCCTAGTATTTTTTTGGGGGACAGCTATCCATACCGCTGCCTATGTCATACACAGAATCCCAACCTCTCATAATTAAGGTTTGTCCCCTTTCGAAAAGTTGTTTGGAAATGTCCCTGATTATGCTTTTTTTGCGTGTTTTTGGTTCCACTTCGTGCTCCGACCTCATGTCGAGCGCGATAAATTGTCTCCTAAGTCTGTTTTGTGTGTCTTTTTAGGATATGGTGTTGGTCAAAAGGGATATCGTTGTTTTGATCCGGTCAGTCAGAAATTATATGTCTATCATCATGTTGTGTTTTTAGAGCATATTCCTTTCTTCTTTGTTCCCGCTAGTTCTCATAACATGACTCAGAATGATCTTATTCGCATTAATCATTTTGATATTGACACAGATGAGGTTGTACACACTGATACCGAGATAAACACGCCTCTGACCCCTCCTGCTACGACTGCTCGGCCATCACTTGAGATTGCGGATCATCCTCCTCTGCGTCAGTCCACCCATCCTTGTAAGTCCACTAAACTTCCCGATTTTGCATATTCTTCATACTCTACCTCTTTTGTTTCCTTTCTCGTGTCTCTTCACTCTTTTTCTGAGCCTTTGTCCTATAGAGAGGTTGTTGTTGACCATCTTTGGTAGACTGCTATGGCTGAGGAACTTACTGCTCTACATCAGACCCACACTTGGGACTTCGTACCGTTGCCGTCAGGGAAGCGGGCCATCGGTTCTCATTGGGTCTATGAGATCAAGACCAAATCAGATGGGTCCGTGGAGCGGTACAAGGCCCGTCTTGTTGCTAAAGGCTATTCTCGGGAGTATGGTATGGATTATGAAGAGACTTTTACACCAGTCACAAAGATGACGACGATCCGTGCTCTGATCGCTGTGGCTTCTGTACATCGTTGGTAAATATCTCAGATGGATGTGAAGAATGCCTTCTTGTATGGTGACCTTCACAAGGAGGTCTACATGACACCCCCTCCTGGTGTCGCACATCAGTCCGGTCATGTGTGCAAGCTGCGCAAAGCTCTTTATGGTCTCAAACAAGCTCCCCGAGCTTGGTTTGAGAAGTTTTCCACTGTGATCACCTCCCTTGGTTTCATTCCTAGTCAGCACGATTCCTCTTTGTTCGTCAAGCATACAGGTACAGGTCGTATTCTCTTGTCCTTGTATGTTGATGACATGATTATTACCGGCGATGATTATGATGGGATTGAATCGTTGAAGTCTGACTTTGCTCGGTGCTTTGCTATGAAAGATCTGGGTTCGTTGCGTTACTTTCTAGGTATAAAGGTGGCTTTTTCTCCGAAGGGCTACCTTTTATGTCAGTCAAAGTATATATCAGATCTCTTTGAGCGCGCTCTTCTCACTGAGAACAGGATCGTTGATACTCCTCTTGTAACCAATGCACGCTACTCTCCATCTGGCGGGTCTCCTCTGCCCGATCCCAGTCTATACCGCACGATGGTTGGAAGCTTAGTTTATCTCACAGTTACTTGTCCTGATATTGCGCATGGTGTTCATATTGTCAGTCAGTTTGTCATTGCTCCTACCACAGTTCATTGGGTTGCCATTATGAGCATTCTCAGGTATCTTCGTGGTACTCAGTTTCAGAGTCTATTGTTTCCCTCCTCGTCTTCATTAGAGTTGCGCACTTACTCTGATGCCGATTTGGCTGGTGATCTTACGGATCGCAAGTCCACCAATGGATTCTGTGTTTTCCTTGGAGATTCACTCATCTCTTGGAAGAGCAAGATGTTATTTCTCGCTCTTCCACTGAAGCTGAGTATCGCGCTATGGCTACAACTACATGTGAGATTGTTTGGTTATGCTGGTTACTTGCTGATCTGGGTGTCACTCTTCATCATCCTACGCTGTTATAATATGATAATTAGAGTTCCATTCAGATTGCTCGTAACTCGGTCTTTCATGAGCGAACCAAACATATTAAGATTGATTGTCATTACACCCGCCATCATCTACATCTTGATACAATCACATTGCCATATGTTCCCTCTTCACTTCAGATTGCCGATTTATTCACGAAGGCTCATTCCACTTCGCGCTTCCGCTTCTTAGTTGACAAACTCTCAATGCTTATTGCTATAGCATCGTGAGTTTGAGGGGGGATATTAGCGTATATATAATATATTAGTCATTATTATTATTATTATTATTATTGTATTTAAGATTATTTCCTTTTTTCTTTATTTCCCTTTTTGTTGTATTAGGGTTATATATACCCAGACTACTCTATTTTTTTGTAGTGCAATTCATTATTCAGACTTCCTCTTTTTCTCTGAATCCCTAAAGCTTCAGCTATATCACATTATAAATGCTCACCACCTATATCACGTGGTCATTTATTTATTAAAAAAAAAAAAAAAAAACTAAAGCATCTAGCATGACGAATATTATTGTACTAGCCCATAGAAAACAGTTAGTTTAAAAAGTAACAACTTAAAAAACTTTGGTGGGACCCAAGTGAGATAAAGACATAGTTTTCCTATGCTTGTCTTGAGGAGGGTGACTATAACGAATCTGATGAGGCAAGGGAATGGCTGGCCCTCAGCTAGGCGGTAGGTTGGCCTTGGCACGAGGCGACTTGACTTGATGCAAGGTCGACCTTGGCTAGCCATAACGCGGGCCTAGGGGGCCAAGGCCAGCCCTGATGTAGGCCTCATCCAGGAGCGAGGGTGAGATACAAAAGAAGTACCCTGTTCTATTTTAAGTTTCGAGTACGAAACTCTTTTAAGGGGATATGGATTATACAGGATAAACTTTTGAATCTCTTGACTTGTAAATTCACGTTTAATAAACGAGTTTCCGTTTGTTACAATTGGTCATATAAGTTTATCGAATTAATTTAAAATATTTTAAGGTAATAGAAAATCTCAGAATAAATAAAGGATCTATCAAGTTCGTCTCGAATAATAAATTATTTTCCGAAAAAATATTTCGGAATTTAATTTAAGAAATAAATTCTCAAGGACAAGAATTATTTCCAAGAAACCTTAAATATAATTAAATTAATCGAGAACGAACGAGAAAATTCTCGGTTTAAATTATAAAATCGATATCCATTTAATTGTGGACTTGAATAAATAATTAAATGGATAGGACCCATTTGCAACAAAAATTAAGGACCCAGTTGCAACAAAAAAATTAATTTGGGGCCAGAAGTGAGGCTTAGGCTAAAAGCTGAAGACTTAATTGAGCAATTACCGAAGTCTTGCTCAATTAAAAAGCCTCGTTTTATTTTCTTCTTCTTCCTTTTTTCTTCTTCTCGTGCGCCATCTGCAAGAAATGAAAAAAAAAAAAAACAAACAAACACAACAACAACAACAACAACCACAACCACCATCATCAATCTCCATCTTCTTCTTCCTCACGCTGCCACGAAATCGCTGAGCCATTGCGCACACTCCGTCCGAGGAGAAACGACCGCCACGAGCCACCGTGGACACTGGACCTAGATCAAACGCCGGAGAACGAGTCAGAGAGCGGCAGAGAGTTAGATTTCACAGAAACAAGGTGAAGAATCTCTTACCCGATTTGATTTTAAAATTAGGGTTTTGAAATTTCGGGATTTCAGAATTTTGATGTTTTTGAGGTTGGTTGGTTTGATTATGTGCTCGGAATCGTGTTTGAAATTGATTGTTAGGGTTGTTTTTGAACTTGGACGAGTTTGGATTTTTGAATGGTTTTGGTCCAGAATTTCACTATGATAAAACGAACGTAGACAGGTTTACGTATTCTGAGATTATTTTTGCTGGTATTTTTCCTGAATAGTGAGATATGAAGTTTTGAAATCAGTGTTTCAAAGCTGGAAAAACTAGAACTCCGAATCTGTAAACTGATTTTGCAGGATGTTTTTGGGTTAGTTGTTGTGATCTAAATTCTTCTTATAATAACTCGTTAGAAAAGTACGTGAGTTTAATTTCGTTTGTCGCTGGAATTGGTCAACTTCGAATTTTTTAGCTTGAGTTATGGTAGATTAAGTATGAGCGTATCAGGCTATCGGGGAAAACAGTTTCAGAATTGTTGGGCTCGTTGTTTGTTTGTCTTAGCTGTGTAAATTGTTGTGGCAGTTTGTGCAGACGATGTTAGTTCTGAGCCTTGGAAATGTTGAGTTCGTGTTTGTTCAATGATGATTCAGAAAGTTTTTAATTGACTTATTGATTTGGCCGAGATGGTTTATTGACATGTTGGTTTTGTTTTTTTGACATGTTGATTTGGTTGAAAATTGGTGTTTTGTTCGGTTTTGATTTGGAAATTGTTGCTTGTTAAGGATTAAGGTTCGTTTTTTTTGGTCTAGGCGTCGGGAATCTCTCGGATCTCGAAGTGAGACCGAGAATTCGGATTTCAAGGTTTCGAGTTAGGAATCGGGATTATAAATTGACTCGATGCTCGTTTTTAAATTTCGCAGCTTATTTACGGATCGAGTCGGGATGAGCGAAGACCGGCGGAACCGAACGCATCGAAGCCAGAAAATAAAGAATTCATAAAAGAGTTGATCTCGATCTCACTCGTGAGTCGTGTATTGCTTTGTAGCGTTAGACTTACACTTTAATAATTTGGATTTATTTTAAATAATTGCAAATTAATTAAAGACGTTCGAGAATTTAGTTTCACTGTATTATTTTGGAATTCTCAGTTTCATGATTCAGATTATTTATTTATTTAAGACTCGTTGAACTTTTATGTCGTACTATTTCTTCGGTACGAACACGTACGGGTCTTAAATAAGTTTAATTTCCGAAAGACCGGGAAATAAGTAAATTAAATTCTCGAACCCCAAACCGACTCGTAATGAATCTTGAAAACGAACCTTAATCTCTTCAACATTTCTGAACCCGATGACTAACGAAGTTTCAACTTTGGATTCTAGTTCTCTCGACGCTTCTGAACGTGCCGAGAGTCTCGAGAAGCGCGTGAAGCAAGACAACTCCGGAAGTCAACAAGTTTCCGTCGAGCTATTCCGGGTAAGTGTGGAGACATAGGTCAACTACTTACCAAGAAAATAACCCCGTTTTACGTGCATCTTATATGTTAGTAAATAAGAGTAGGTGAAAGCCTTAAAACAAACACACTAATAAGATTAAGGCTTCGGTCATCTTTCTTGAAAATGTAGATTCGGGTTTTGCCCGTGAGGTTCAAACGCTAACTTGAACCAGCCACGATGTTATCTTGTTTTATTAGATCCCTCTGCTAACCGTAGTGGATAGGTTAGATTAGGGTTGACGGGAGAGCATAAGTCAAATTCTTGGATTCAAACCATGGGTGGAAGTACCGAGAGTCACATCCCGAGTCTTCTTAAAGCACTTAACGAGCACGAAAGAGAAACATTAATTCTTTCGGAGTTTATCCCACGATGCTCTCCTGTAGTAGTATAGGTGTGTACTCTGCGTGCTGCAGAGTACCCGAACCTTAATTGAACGGTTGTCGGCGGTACCCACAAGTCAACGACTTGTGTATGTGGCAGACCAATGTGGTCTGTATGGTGCTGAGTACTCAAAACTGGGGAGAACCCAACAATACGGGAAGACGCCTCGAGCGAACCCGATGGTAAATGGCAGCCGCCTTGAGCGAACCCAACGAACGGGCAGCCGCCTCGAGCGAACCCAACAATAATGGGCAGTCGCCACGAGCGAACCCGATGGTAATGGGCAGTCGCCTAGAGTGAACTCATTCAGTAGTGATTAACTGCCTCGAGTGAACTCATTGTTGTTGAAGTTTAGAGAGAGAGAGAGTCGAATCTGGAGAGAAGATAAAGAAAGAGAGAATCGAAGAAGAGAGATAGTGTTCCGAGACTTTGAATATTTCTTATATTTGATATTAATTTGTATCACATATTTATACATATGGTGAGTACAAGAGAGAGTGTAATAAATACATGTGTAATAACTACTTCTAGGAAAAAGAGAATAATAAATATACACAGAGAGCAAGACATAGGAAATAATATGAGAAATAAATGCGACAATTTCCCATGTGGAATGAGTTCCAAGGAGAGGACTTCCGAGGCAAGCTTGTCAGCGGAAGGGCGAGCTGGCGAGCTCGACGCGGAAGGGCGAGCTGACGAGCTCGACGCGGAAGGGCGAGCTGACGAGCTCGATTTCAACACTCCCCCTCAAGCTTGACTGTATATGTTGAGGAGGTCAAGCTTGCTACATAGCTCGGAAAAGGTTGCTCGCGGAAGGGCTTTGGTGAGAATGTCGGCGAGCTGATGACCTGACGGAATGTATTCCATATCGATTATTTTTTCTTCAATCTTTTCATTGATGAAGTATCGGTCGATCTCGATATGTTTTGTTCTGTCATGATGGACTGGATTTTTGGCTATGCTGAGAGCAGCTTGATTATCGCAAAAGAGCTTGATTGGACCTTCGATGATGATCTTGAGGTTGTCGAGAACTCTCTTCAGCCAGATGCCTTCACATACTCCACTTGCTAAGGACCTGAGCTCGGATTCAGCACTACTTCTTGAGACAACGGACTGCTTCTTGCTTCTCCAGGTAACAAGATTTCCCCAGACGTATGTGCACATGCCTGATGTTGATCGTCTGTCTGGAACATATCCGGCCCAGTCTGCATCTGTGAATACTTCGACACCTCGACTTCGTCTTTTCTTGAAGGAGAGACCAATCCCTGGGGCAGATTTGAGGTATTGGAGAATCCTCATGACTGCGTCCATGTGAGTTTCTGAGGGATTACTCATGAATCGACTTACCATACTTACTGCGAATCCAATATCTGGTCTCGTGTGAGTTAGGTAGATGAGTTTTCCTACGAGCTGCTGAAATCTTTCTTTGTCGGTGGCGGCCTCGTTGGTGCGAGCTAGAAGTTTCACATTGGCATCCATCGGAGTGTCAACTGGTTTGCAGCCAAGCATGCCAGTTTCTGTGAGGAGATCCAACGTGTACTTGCGCTGGGAAACAGAGATGCCCTTTTCTGATCGAGCTACCTCTATGCCGAGGAAGTATCGTAGGCTGCCGAGGTCCTTGACTTCGAACTCAGATGACAAAGTTTGCTTCAGCCTCCTGATCTCTTCCAGGTCGTCTCCGGTGATGACTATATCGTCCACATACACACTAAGAATGGTGTGCTTGCCTTGTGTGGAGATTTTTGAGAAGAATGTTGGATCTGCTTGACTCTGCTCGTAGTCACAACGTTTGAGCACGTTGGTGAATTTTCCGAACCATGCTCGCGGGTACTGTTTTAGTCCATATAGTGACTTCTTGAGTTTGCAAACTTTATTGGCTCCTTGATCTTTGTCAAATCCTGGTGGGAGTTGCATGTAGACTTCCTCTTCTAGTTCGCCGTTTAGAAAAGCATCCTTTACATCGAGCTGGATGAGAGGCCAATCTAAGTTGGCTGCTAGTGAAAGGAGGATTCTGATGGTATTGAACTTTGAAACTGGAGCGAATGTTTCTTGATAGTCAATGCCATACGCCTGCGTGTACCCTTTTGCGACAAGTCGGGCTTTGTATCTCTCCACTGTCCCATCTGGATTGTGTTTGATGGTGAAGAGCCATCTACATCCAACAGTTCACTTGCCTGGTGGTAGCTCGACGATATCCCACGTATCATTCTTTTCGAGGGCTTGGATCTCAGCATGACTTGCGTCTCGCCACTCGGAACTTTAAAGGGCTTCCTCGATGGAGTTCGGTACTTTTCCTTCATCTAACTTCGCCACATAGGCTTGGTAGCTCGTAGATAAATTCCCATAGTACACGTAATCCGCCATCCTGTATTGAGCACACGACCGAGGAGGTTTTCTCAATGCAATGGGTAAGTCTGGAGATTCGATGTTACCTTGTTCAATAGTGTCGTGGTTCAGGTTCGGAGAGACATCTTGGTCGCAAGCTTGTACCGGACTCTGGGTGATATTCAGTTCGCATGGAGAGGGTTCAGAGGCTTGCGAGCTGGGAATTTCTTGACCAGGTGAGGTCGGCGAGCTGGGAATTTCTGGAACATGTGAGGTCGGATTTTGAGGCGAGCTGGGAATTTCTGGAACAAGTGAGGTCGGATTTTGAGGCGAGCTGAATTCTGGGTTTATGATGAGCCAATTTGGGAAGTCATTTTCGTCATTCTCCCCCTGACGAGCTGAATTTGAGAAGTAAGGACTGAACTCATGAAAAGATGCATCCATTGAGACTATGAATTTTCGTGATCGGGGTTCATAGCATTTGTAGCCTTTCTGGGTTGCTGAATAGCCAAGGAAGATGCATTTGAGCGATTTTGGTTCAAGTTTACCTTGGCCATAAGAATGGGTGAAGACTGAACAGCCGAACACTTTCGCAAGTAGGGTTGAGATGAGTCGACAGTGAGGGTATGTCTCTAGAAGGACTTGAGATGGGATTTTATAGCCAAGGACACGAGATGACATTCTGTTTATGAGGTAGGTGGCTGTGAGGACAGCTTCTCCCCAAAAATGAGATGTGACGTTTGAGGAGAACATGATGGCTCGGGCGACTTCGAGAATGTGTCGATTTTTCCGCTCGGCTACCCCATTTTGTTGCGGGGTATGAACGCACGAGCTGGAGTGAATTATGCCATGTGTTTTGAAGAAATCGCCGAGCTCAGAATTAAAGTAATCTCGAGCGTTGTCAGTGTGGACAATTTGAATGGATGTGTCGAACTGTGTTTGGATCATTTTGTGAAAGGTTTTGAATAGATTGGATGTTTCAGATTTTTGTTTCATCATGTATATCTAACTGAGTCTAGTGTGGTCGTCAACAAAGAGAAGGAACCATCGAACTCCAGTGATATTGGGAACTTTTGAGGGCCCCCATATATCACTGTTAATTGTGGCAAAAGGACGAGATGGTTTGTACGAGGTGGGGTGATATGAGCTTCGAGAATGTTTGGCGAACTCACACATGTCACACTGAATGGAATTGATATTTTTATTGATAAACAAAGAAGGAAACATTTTTTTGACATACATGAAATTTGGATGCCCTAGTCTAAGGTGATTGAGCATGATCTCTTTGTACTGGGGTGAATGTTGGGCGAGCTGACACATGGCGGGCTGATCTGGCTTGATGACATAGAGTCCGGTACTCAGCTCGGCACTACCAATCTGTCTCCCCGTGACCTGTTCCTGAAACACACATGAACTTCCATCAAAAACAGTTCGGCACTTAGAGTCTTGGTTGATCTTATGCACAGATAAGAGATTGCATTGCAGTTGAGGCACAAAGAGCACCGAGTCTAGCCTTATGGACTTCGTCAAGACAACGGTGCCAATACCAGTGACTTGAGTTTTGGCTCCGTTGGCGATGGTGACTGATATGCTTTTATTACAAGCGGAGTAAGTTGTGAATAGACTTCGATTACCAGTCATGTGATCAGTGACACCGGAGTCGACAATCCATGCTGTGGGATTCTCTGAGCTTACATTGAGGGCTCGAGGAGAGTTACCTAGAGGGCCAATGCCCGAGTGTTCTCCACTGAGTTGGACTTGTTGAAGAAGCTTCTGGAGAATAGCGAGCTGGTCGTTGCTGAAGGGAGAGGAGTCTGAGGTCGAGGTCGAGGCAGCGGACGAGGTGGATACTAAGTTTCCGACTGAGTTCGGATCCTTAGTATCTTGGGTTGACTTCGAGCTCGGTGGTTTCCCATGCAGCTTCCAGCAGGTTTCTCGGAGGTGTCCAGGTCGTCTGCAATGATCGCAGTAGGGGCGAGGTTTGCGAGGTTTCTCTGTTGAGACGCGGGCTGCAAGAACTTCGTCTCCATGTGTGGTGAGGGCGGACGAGTCTGAGGATGAGCCCGGAAGTGAGCTCGATTTGATAACTCCCAGCATGAGTTTCCTCCTGCTTTCCTCGTGTCTGACCGCGGAGAAGGCTTCACGGAGAGATGGTAGTGGTTTTGTACTAAGTATCCGACCTCTGACCTCATCAAGGTCTTGGTTGAGGCCGGATAGTAGTTTAAACACACGTTTGGTCTCCACTATCATGCGGTAGATTTTTGAGTCTTCGGAGCTGGTCCACTGGTGCTTTTCGTAGAGGTTGATCTTCTGCCATAGATGTGTGAGCGAGCTGAAGAACTGAGTAACATACATCTCTCCTTGACGTAGGTCGTGGAGAGTGTTCTCAGTTTCAAACAGCTCGGACATATCTTCTGAGTTGGAGAAGATTTCTCTAGCTGCTTGCCAGATTTCTGCTGCCGTTCGGTAAAGGAGGAAGGTTTCTCCAATTTCGGGGAGCATAGAGTTTATGAGCCAGGACATCACCATGCTGTTTTCGGCCTTCCAACTCTTGAACGTCGGATCTTCGATCACAGGAGATGTGGCCACGCCTGTGAGGTAGTCATCTTTACCTCGTCCCGATATGAACATGAGCACAGATTGGGACCACTGTAAGAAGTTGTGGCCATTGAGTTTGTGGCTCGTGATATGTTGGGAGAAGGATTCAGATTACGACTGAGTGGGCGTGGTCTGAGTGGTGTTCATGGTGGTTGATTTTCCCTGCTCTGATACCATGTTTAAGTTTAGAGAGAGAGAGAGTCGAATCTGGAGAGAAGATAAAGAAAGAGAGAATCGGAGAAGAGAGAGAGTGTTCCGAGACTTTGAATATTTCTTATATTTGATATTAATTTGTATCACCTATTTATACATATGGTGGGTACAAGAGAGAATTTAATAAATACATATGTAATAACTACTTCTAGGAAAAAAAGAATAATAAATATACTAAGAGAGCAAGACATAGGAAATAATATGAGAAATAAATGCGACAATTTCCCATGTGGAATGAGTTCCAAGGAGAGGACTTCCGAGGCAAGCTTGTCAGCGGAAGGGCGAGCTGGCGAGCTCGACGCGGAAGGGCGAGCTAATGAGCTCGACGCGGAAGGGCGAGCTGACGAGCTCGACGCGGAAGGGCGAGCTGACGAGCTCGATTTCAACAATTGTCGTGCCAAGGCGGCACACTTGCTTCGACGTCAGTTGAAGATGGTACCACTAGTGGATCCCAGACAGTCTTAAAACACCCAATCCGCCGTAAGACCGATGCTCGAGGTCTGAGGCTCGCTTCTTGTCATTTTAGAGATCGTAGCAGGAGAAGATGTACGATCTGGTAGAGCGACAAGTATGTAGGTAGAGTGTG
This sequence comes from Urtica dioica subsp. dioica, assembly GCF_054948205.1. Classification (NCBI taxonomy): domain Eukaryota; kingdom Viridiplantae; phylum Streptophyta; class Magnoliopsida; order Rosales; family Urticaceae; genus Urtica; species Urtica dioica. The sequence continues at coordinate 35,269,934 of NC_142761.1, forward strand.
GCCACGCGTCAGTCATGCTCTAGTATTAGAATCTAGCTGCATCTAACGCTCATTATGCATTCTTATATGCTTGTTTGCATGTCACATGACATTTAGTTTATTTTCTTTTCTAGATAGACTCCCACTTACTAAGTCATTCGACTCATAGCTTTATGACCCTTGGTAATGTAGATAAAGGAAAAGCTCGTAAGCGGGAAGCGGAGTTGAAGACCGAGACCGAGCACGTATCGCCTTGACTTGTAGGCTATGGGATCTCACGGACCGGGGATTTAGTTGGTTTGTCAAAACGTTCCGAGAGGTATATGAATATGAGTCGTTGTAAGACTCTATGCTTTAATTAAAAGCGAAAAATTTCTTCGGATTTTTGATAAACTACTTTTATATATAATCTTTCACTAAACGTTTGATAAACGATGAGTTAATATATAATTATGATATTAGATTTGTATGATTGGAGTTGATCAATCGCGGCTCGTGGGTGAGCTGACGCTCGCAGGCCGTGACAACTTGCCTTTTAAACCAACCCTATTTCTCGCCTCATAATAAGTCCGACGTATAAGATTATAATCAAATTTGTCTTATAAGTCGTAGCGCGAACGATAAGATTAAGAGAAAGAACAAATGATGATTTGTTTAAACGTTGATCATCCCAACCAAGAGAGCATCTCGTTTGACTATATCATAAGCATCTTAAACCTATCTATCATGCACTATAATAGTAGTCGACCGATTGATTGTCGTAACACAAAAGCGTAAATGAAATCAATTACTTGTATGTGTAACAATATAATGATAAATAATAGACCGATAAAATACATATAACATCAATTCAAAAAAAAAAAAAAAAAATACATATAACATGTGAGAGTTCTTATTCCTCTCGAGATCTAAAATCTAGCTTTTCTCTTTGATGAACAACATTTATAGAATACTGCAGGAATATTTGCTTAAAGGAAAAACTGTTCCCCACACTAAAGTAAAAAAAAAAAAAAAAAAGGCAAAATATGTTCTTAGTTCTTCTGACTCACCCACGATGTGAGATTCGTCAGTACTTAGGAAGTCTTTTGACTCATCTGCAGGACCGGCATTTATTAATGAAAGCTTTTATTATAGTTGCTATTTTCCTTACGGTTTTTCCAAAAATAAAAATTCAGAAAAAGAAAAGTAAATGCGGCAAAGCGAAATGAACTTTAATATTGTGGCAATGACGTGGCACCGAATATGTATATAAAAAAGCCAAAACTCTGTAGATCCATCCAAACAAACAAACACAGTCCGTGTCTGCATTTCCGATCTGAAGAAGAAGAAAAAGATGCCTCCGACGGTTGCGGCGGCGGGGCAAGGGATGCAGTACAAGAACCTCGGCCGGACCGGGCTGCGCGTGAGCCAGCTCTCGTACGGCGCGTGGGTGAGCTTCGGCAACCAAGTAGACGTGAAGGAAGCGAAAACTCTCCTCCAGTGTTGCCGCGACAACGGCGTGAACTTCTTCGACAACGCCGAGGTGTACGCCAACGGCCGCGCCGAGGAGATCATGGGCCAGGCGATCCGCGAGCTCGGGTGGCGCCGATCGGACCTCGTCCTCTCCACCAAGATCTTCTGGGGCGGCCCGGGGCCCAACGACAGGGGACTCTCCCGGAAGCACGTCGTCGAAGGGACGAGAGCGAGTCTGAAGCGCCTCGACGTTGAGTATCTCGATGTCGTTTATTGTCACCGGCCTGACACGTCGACGCCGATCGAGGAGACTGTGAGGGCGATGAACCATATTATCGATCGCGGTTGGGCTTTCTATTGGGGGACGAGTGAGTGGTCGGCTCAGCAGATCACTGAGGCTTGGGCTGTGGCTCAGCGGCTTGATCTCGTTGGCCCTGCCGTTGAGCAGCCTGAGTATAACCTTCTTTCCCGCCATAAGGTATTCCGATTCATTGTGGCTTTTCTTCACTTGCTGTGGAAATGAAGCATTGATCTTATGCGTTTCTCAGTAGGTTTGAATCGCAGTGTGGAAATTAGATTTGGATTTGGGGGGAATTAGTGTGTGATTGGCTGTTAGTCGTACATGGATTTGTGTCCTTTTATTCGTAGACTTGCAAGCGCGTACATATTGAATGTGAATTGTTATGCAATCTCGTCAACTTTTTTAGGTTGGATTTGAAATTCTGAGTTTTTGGTGGAGATGTGTTGAATGATATAGCTTTGCTTTTGATTGCGTGTGTGATTGGCTGATGTTCGTACATGGATTAGTGTCCTGTTGTTCATAGACTTACAAGCGTACACACATTGAATGTGGATATCTCATCAATTTTTTTATGTGTTATTTATGTGTTTCTGCGGACCTCTGAATTGCAGAGGAAATTAGATTTGGTGTTCAATTTAGATTTCTCAATTTATGGAAATAGGGTAAATGAGATTGCTTTATAGGTGCATTAATAGAGACTGTTCAGTTGATCTGGGTTTATTGGTTTTGATTTATTGTCCTGTTCATTCATTGAATTCTTCAATTGATACAGATCTAGGACTAGAACCCAAGTTTATATGATATCAATCTGTCGAGGCTTTTGTATATTGTTTTTAGGGTTCAGCGGCTATATACCCCGATAGAATTTAAGGTTTTGCAAAATAGCCATAGTTTGCTAACTATAAGCAAACTAGCCCAAGTAAGATTAATCTAGGCTGGATTAAATTTAATCCCAACGAACTATAAAGACAGAATGTAAGCTTTATGAATGCTGGATTAAAATTAATCGAGGCAGGAGTAAAGTTAATGAAAACATGTACTCTCAATTGGCTATTTTGCTATACCTAATGAAACTATGGCTATTTTGCAAATGTCATAGTTTGAATTGATTACTTCATACAATTTTTCCTTGTTATCAATGGGTTCTCAAATGCTCAGTATTTATATGCAGGTCGAGTCAGAATATCTTCCTCTATACACCAACTACGGGATCGGACTCACGACGTGGAGCCCGCTCGCATCGGGGGTTCTCACCGGAAAATACAACAAGGGAGCTATACCGCCCGACAGCCGATTCGCCTTGGAGAATTACAAGGTCAGGCAAACTCTCTGATCTACACTTTGCTATTTTGCTCCTGAAAATGCTCACTTCAGTTCGTATCGAATATATTCCGGGTTCTGTTTCTTGCTGGTTACTCGTCGGCGAAACTAAAGATCGACACCAGTTTAAAATCTGTACAATGCATTATTTATTTAACAACAATAATCAACTATTGAATTTTTATATTATTTATTTATTTTCTGTTGTCTAACAGCTTGTTGGTTTTGTATGTTAAACAATGTTTTAAGTAGCGTAAATGGTAATCGAAGGGATTTCCGTTTTTGAGGCGAGGCATAAACCTAAAAAAATAGGCATAAAACTACATATATTTCGTAACTGCCGAATAAGTTTTAGACTCATAAACCTTGGTTCGACTCTCGAATACTAATTTAACAACGAAAACACGAAAACACGTCTTAGATTCGTAAAACTTCTAACAATCAAACCCTAGTGAAGAGGAGATGTGACTATGCTTCGTTAACTAATATTTTTTTCTGGCTCCCATTAAATGTCGGTTTTGTATGGCTTGTAGAATCTTGCGAACAGGTCACTGGTCGATGACGTTTTGAAGAAGGTGAACGGTTTGAAGCCGATCGCGGACGAACTAGGCGTGCCATTGTCTCAGCTCGCTATTGCATGGTGCGCCTCTAACCCAAATGTCTCCTCTGTCATCACCGGTGCTACCAAGGAGTCTCAGGTCAGTATATATAGATATATTACTACATACATTTTTTTTTCTCCTCGTTCAAATCAAGAAACCCTTTTTTTCTGCAGATTCAAGAGAACATGAAAGCCATCGACGTGATTCCGTTGCTGACCCCTAGTGTGCTCGAGTCGATCGAGGCCGTGGTACAGACCAAGCCGAAGCGCACGGAGTCTTATAGGTAGATTCTGAATACAACTGTCGGGTCAGAGGATCGGTCGTGCCTTTTTACACCTCTGCACATTTGCAGAAATAAATTTGCCTTTGTATTTCAGGAGTAGAAAGAAAAGTTCATTTACATTTCCTGTGCTGTTTTGTCTTTGGTCTTTATTTGGCGCCTTTGGACTGTTTTGCTTGTGCTTGGTATGTCGTTGTGTTATGTGGTGTTTGTCGTTTCCCTTGAGAGGTATTATGAGTTTTTGAGGGAGTAGAGTAAGTCTGTTTCAGTGTTAATATATAAGTAAAGGCCTTTTCATTGAGCTGTACTGTACTCTATAATGAAGAATTTGCCTTTGCATTTCTGTTTATTTATTTTTAAGTCTTTGAAAGAGGTTTGTATTTTGTTGATATGGATTCCATTGGTCTTCTGGTCTTCCTGAATTTGGCTTGGTTTAGAATAGAAGTTGTGATATTTGCAAAGCCTCTTGGCTTTGATTTTAAGTACTAAAAGATTGGCAACCACTGAAACGACATGTCGTGAATAACTACAGTGAGCACAGGCAACATTATGAATATTATGCTGCTTTTTTTCTTCTTCTTATTTATCTTGTATATTTACTCAGTTATTTGACTTGTTTCTTACATGAATAGTTTCCATTTTTCAGACATCAGAAATAACAGGAAAATAAGAAGAAAAAAGAAATACACTCTATCAATAAAATTGTTTTGAAAATGAATATGTTGATGAGATCGTAGTTCGGTAAAATATAGAAGAGAATAAAAACAGAGTGAATAATAGGGAATTAAATTAGGAAGCTAATTCTGAGCAAAAAAAAAAGAAAAAAATACTTGGAAGATAATAACAAGAAAAAGACGGGTCTTATTTTTTTTTTGGAGGGTATTTGGTAAATTAGTTTGAGCAGTTGTGTGAAAGCGTTTTTGCCGCGTAATAGACATCTTCTTCCTCTACCGTCTGAGCCCCGACCCTCATGCAATGCCTTCTCTCTCTCTCTCTCTCTCTCTCTCTCTCTCTCCAACCAGATAGTAATTCAATCGCAATAACCCAAATTTCTCTTTTCTTTTGCCTCCATCGTTTAATCGTTCAGGTCCTTTAAAAGCTTCATTTCGTAATACGTATCATAGGTAAACATTTTCCTATATCTTTTCTATAACCCAAAACGCAAGGAAAAAAAAAAAACCAAACTCTTTATACGCACGTTTTAGATGTTTTCGGATATCATTCATTGTCTCTGCTACAATCTGTTTCTCGTATGAATAATTTGTCAATAGAAATGTTTCGCTTTTCTTTTTCTATGATCTTGCAGATTCAAAGAGGAAGATACGAGAATAAACTTGATATGGTACACAGAATTTTATGAAGCTCTCTTCAGACTTTCCGTATCACGAGCATTGAGGTTTCAGGGAAAAATTTGGGCCACCGATCATCTGAAACTAGCCTCGATTTTAACGTCTCGGCCAGGGATCAATGTCAGCAAATATCTCTCTTCGGACCGGTGAGGAGTTCTCATCCCAGTTTCCGATAAGACTCCCCTCGATCGTCACCGATGAAACCCCAAATCAATTCCCACAGAATTCCGACTATAATCCAACCCCGAGAAGAATGGAAAACGATGAAAATACGGGCCACGAAAGACCGAAACTCAAGTTTCTGTGCAGCTTCGGCGGGAGAATCGTGCACCGCCCGGGGGATGGGAAGGTCCGATACGTCGGCGGAGACACGAGGATTCTGTCGGTCCGGAGGAATATTCCGTTGGACGAGCTGGCGAGGAAGACCTCGGCGATCTTCAGCGCTCCTCACACCATCAAGTATCAGCTCCCCGGAGAAGATCTCGATTCCCTCATATCGGTTTTCACCGAGGAGGACCTTCACAACATGTTCGACGAGTGTCGGGGTTTAGAGAGGGCCGGTGGGTCCCAGAGGCTGAGGATCTTTCTCGTGCCTCTCAACGAGTCGGAGTCTCCGAGCTCGGCCAATGGGATGAGCTCGGGCGGTCAGAGCCTCGCCAGCCTGTCGAGCCAGTTCGGGAACAACTCGGACTACAGAGAGGAGAGGGATTCGAGCCCGAGCTCGTCCAACGTGGCCTCTGCCGGGTATTTCCCGAGACCCTTTTGCCAGTTCTCTCCGAAGCTCGTCAACAACAACGGGAAATTCCCTTACCAAGAGCACTATTACGTCGATCCAATGGCGTATTATTTCCAAAACCATAAGAACAACTACTTTGTGGACTATGACCAAAATGCCTCTCCCGGGGATACGACGAGCCTTCACCACCGCAGCCGGAGCGAGGATCTTTTGCCGTCTTTGAACCCTCAAGCCAGCCGTAGGCCGGGAAGGTCTTTTCTCAATGAACGAAGGCCTGGAATAGAGCGATCGGTGTCACACCCTGAAGACCCTCTCGGGCTCATCAGAGACGGTCCCCACGGAGTCAAGATCGCTCACGCCCTATCGGACCCGAAAATGCAAGAGCTCGATTTGAGCTTCCTCGAGGGAATCAGGAGGGAAAAAGTGCCGATTGTTACAACGCCGAATTGCTCGATTGATCTCTCGTTTCAAGAGGAGAAGATGGTCGCTAACTGGAGGCCGTACACAGGACATGTTTACGACGATAATATCGATCACCGCGATAATCATTACGAAGCTTCGATGTTTGAAAACGCTCTCGAACTTAGTGACCGTCTTTCATCTCAAGAACTAATGCCAGTAAGTTAATCCTTCTTTCTTCTTCTCTTTATTTGTAATGTACTTGAATCATTTCTTTGAATCCATGTATCAGAAACGAGACTTGAGTTTCAGCTCGGGGATTGATGTGTGTGTCCCGGATATAAGCCGTCCTAATAGTACCGACTACGAGACCACGAAGTTGAGCCTCGGCGTAGAACTCAACGAGGGACGCGAATTCGGCAATGCTGCTTCGATGGAATCGCTGAACTACGGAGACGGAAAGACGGTCAAATCACCGTCTCTGGTCATCGAGGACGTGACTCATGGGACGGGCCACAGAATCCCGTCTTCTTCTAGTGTGGTCCTATTTGTCGAGCACACATCTCCTAAAGAAATGGAGGTAACAGGAAACATGCCTTTTATTTGACTCTCTTGGCTAGGCCTTTGTGTTGATCACCTTATATCATAATTTTTTTTTCAGGAAGAAGAAGTAGAAGAAGAAGAAGATGGCAACAGAAGCGAGAGGAACGAGTCCATGAGCGACGCTACAATAGCTGAGATGGAAGCTGGTATCTACGGTCTGCAGGTATTAATGAAAGATGTGATGAGAATAGAATACAGAAATTTAGATTTGTGGGACTTTGGAGAGGTCTAGTTTCTCAAATCATATCATACTTTTTAGACTTATATGCAACTATTATTAGGCCCGTCATTGCCCGTTATTTTGTGATAGGACGTTAGGCAATAAAAAGATAAGTTCCTTTTTGGGGTTGTGACTAGTATTATTAAAAGTTGTTCGGCAATAAATAGAAATGGTAAATAATCATTTAGGAGGAATCAGTTTGGGTTTAGGCTTTGCCTTCGCAGAGTTCCGGGTCTTTCGAACGCACGGGTTTATCTTTTACTGTCTTTATTGTTTATAGATGGAAATCGAAGGTTCTTATCGTTTTTGACCGGGGAACATATGAAAACCAATGCGCAGATCATAAAGAACTTAGATCTAGAGGAACTGCAAGAGCTCGGCTCGGGCACATTTGGGACCGTCTACCATGGGATGTGGAGAGGAACGGACGTAGCAATCAAGAGGATCAAGAAGAGTTGCTTCTCGGGAAGATCGTCCGAGCAAGAGCGGCTGGTGAGTCTTCTTGCGTTTCAAGCTGTCCCTTTTACTGTGAACCCAAGGATTAAAATCTCGATACCGGTACCGATACCGAGGTTCTGATTTTACTGATATATGTTCAGATTAAGGACTTTTGGAGAGAGGCGAGGATACTATCGACTCTTCACCACCCGAATGTAGTGGCATTTTACGGTGTAGTGCCCGACGCTCCGGGAGGGACATTAGCGACCGTGACCGAGTTCATGGTCAATGGATCGTTGAGGCATGTTCTTCTGAAGAAGGAAAGGTATGATTTCTTCTTTTTTTTTTTTCTTTTTTTTTTTAACCTTTATTATTTCGTCTTAGTAATTCATTTAATTTCTTACGGAGCAGAGTGCTGGATCGTCGAAAGAGGCTCAGGATCGCGATGGATGCGGCATTCGGAATGGAATATCTGCACATGAAAAACATTGTTCACTTTGATCTCAAGTGTGACAACTTGCTTGTCAACTTGAGGGACCCGGAAAGACCAGTCTGCAAGGTAAAAATTAGTGGCAATAATTATTATAAAAATGGCTATTCGGCCCCTGTACTACTAGCATGGTGACATTTTTATGACTATATATCTTTTCTTGAATTACTATCTTGTAGGCATTTTTTTTTTAAATTTCTTTGTACATAGAATACAAAAATCATTTTAGACTTTGTTGTTTTATTTATTTATAAAAAATTGCCCTCGCAGTCGCATGCGCAGATTTTCGTTCGTACGTAATATTTTTCGGAAAGATTTCCACAAAAACACAAATCTTGGGGGTAAATAATAAATAACAAAATGGATTAAAGTATCACCACCCGAACGTTATAGGAGCCGCGTATGCAAAATATCCTACTTAAATTTTTGAAGGGTGTCCCAATTATGACTAAAACACACAACCTCAAGCTGTGATGGTGGAATTGCTCACCACTTGGACTACCTCCCTTTGCAATGAATTAATTACTTACAACTACGAAACTCAAAATATTGTTCGTTAGTATATATTGTTTTATCGGAACATTAGAAACAATAAGTACTAATATAAGTTTATTTATTTGGTTTAGGTCGGAGATTTTGGGCTATCGAGAATCAAGCGCAACACGCTCGTGTCTGGCGGTGTAAGAGGAACACTTCCCTGGATGGCTCCCGAACTTTTAAATGGAAGCAGTAGCCGGGTCTCTGAGAAGGTTAATAGACTTATATACCATAATTTTGTTTTGTTATTTTTGTGCCCATTTTAATTATATAGTGGATCAATATTATTTTTGTTTCATTATTTATAGGTAGACGTTTTCTCGTTCGGCGTGGTGTTATGGGAAATTTTGACCGGAGAGGAACCATATGCCGATTTGCATTGCGGTGCTATCATTGGTAAGAGCCTTACATTTTAGAATTTTTTTTTACCAAGTTCCTAAATAGGATTCATAGTGCTAAATATAATAAATGGTACAGCTCAAGTTTGATGACCTAAACATTTGATGATCAAACCCAATTATGCAAGAGAATCACGAACATTCAGTATTTATAATGTTGTTGTAAGATTATACTGATGGAGTGACATTACAAAATTTTGTTCATTCAAAGATGCATAATTAATATACTAATTTATTTATGGCAGATTAATATTTGTTTTAAGAAACTATTTGCAAATAGATATCCATGAGAAAAAAAATGTGTTACACTCTTGAAGGTTCAAGTAATATTTGTCATTGAATCACTTGACTTGAAAATGGATGCTCTAAGAAAAAACCTTTAGTGATCCAAATAATTTTTTTTTCCAAATTTTAGGTGGAATCGTGAATAACACATTAAGGCCTCCGATTCCGAAGCGCTGCGAGTTGGAATGGAAAAGGCTTATGGAAGAATGTTGGTCGGCGGACCCCGCAGCACGACCATCTTTCACTGAAATAACGGACAGACTACGAGACATGTCCATTGCGCTACTTAAAAATAAGCGATTACTAAATACTTTGACCAGATGAACAAATCCTCATTGATTCTACCACATATTTATTTCATACGCATTTTTGCTTTGACTACTAGCTTAAATCTAATGTGAACTATATAATGAAAAATACTATACCATGTGAATTGTAAATGGATAACTGCAACTAATGTACATCTTCTTTCCAGTTTGTTTTGATTTTTTCCAATATTTTATTATAGTTTATTAATTGGATATTTGTTGAGGTCGTCTAACTTACATTATGATGAATATATGGTTTTATCATGCGCTTTCTCGATGTCGTCTATTTGTAACATTCTAGCGATTATAAGTTAAAAAAAATTAAAAAGTTCTGCGATTATCTTCGGATTGAGTTTTGACATAGGAGGAGGGAAAGTATGAGCCAACGCAACCTTTGCATGATGACTTGACTATGATTGAAACTTCAAACCAATTTAACGTTGCTTGTAACTTTTTTCTTCAAATTCTAGCAAATTCGCCAGGAAACTTGAGACTTGAGGAAATCTGTAAAATGCTATTTCAACACAGCAAGGAGGATTATTTGTTTTAATTCTATTATTTTGAAATGTAAATTATGCAATAATATTGTTTTGAGAACATCTCATGACATGTTATATCATATTTAGAATGTGTAAATTACTCAACAATAATTATTTTCAGATACTTTATCATGAACTACATGATTATTATGATTACTCAACAATAACTATTTAGATGATTTTTTCTTCACCTATAAATAACGACTGTTGTATTCATTTTCACACATAAGCTTTTACTCTATCTTTCACTTTTATTCAAATTCTCTCGGTCTTTTAGTTGAGTTCGCCTTCTTGAACTCGGCACTTCGCCCCTTATAAATGATTATTATTAACAATAAAGCTCATCTCTTTTACATTTCGTATCAATATTTCTCTTGAGTTAAATCGGGATTTTATTTTTGTTTCTTATACGAAGATAAAACAAATATATTGTATATTTATTTGTGATTGTTGACGATCCCGAAATCGACATGAATAATTTGGCGCAGTCTGTGGGAAACTTCAGAAAGACCATTATGAATCAGGAGAGGAAATCCCTCCGAGGATCAGGGCAATCCTGGATATGGTGAACAAAAAGTTGAGACATGATACTTTATCATGAACTACATGATTATGTATGTATGTAATCTGGCAGACCCATGGGGGGTCAAGCAAAAAGAAAATGAACCCTTGAAGGACTTTATGGTCCATTACAAGGAGCTACTATAAAAAATATCGAACGTCGACCCTGAATCTGCCATGACCGCTTTGAAGAACAGACTATGACACGAATCAAGATTCAGGTAGAGATGACCGTCAACCGACCCCCCACTTTAGAAGATGCCATCCATAGGGCCGCAAACAATGCTAGAGCAGAAGAGGAACTCGCTTCTTTGGCGAAAAAGCATATGGTCGAAAATAAGCCACACTCAAACACCAAGATACGACCTAGAAACGAGGAAACAACCTCCGAAAGGTCAGTCCCCAAGACGCCGGACCGCAAGCCAGGAAGCAACATGCTCCTCCCGGTTTCGCTTTCAACATTGGAGATGAAAGCAAGGAGGGAGGACCCCAAACAAAAAAAATGGACGAGGGATCCGAACGTGTATTGCGAATTCCATCAAACTAATGGCCATGCGACAGTGAATTGCGAGACTATGCGTAAAGTCTTGGCCGAAAAATACGCAAAAGGAGAACTAAAGAATGTCGACTTAGGTCTCCCACCTAAAAAGAAGGTCTTTAACAACCGAGGGAGAGGTAATCCCTCGCCTAAAAGGTCCAGGCCAACAGAAGAAGGGTAACCCGATTCCCCACCAACCATAGTAAAACATCGGATAGACTTCATAATGGGTGGCTCAAAATTTTGTAGCAACTCAGTAAACTCGATCAAAGCTCATCAGCGACAGCTGATGAACAAGAGCACCCGGCCCGGAGTAGAATAGGATGTCCAAATCTCATTCTCAGAAAGCGAAGCCTCCCGGATAATAGACCTACACGACGACGCGCTCGTTATCACGATCGATGTGTTCAACTGTGAAGTCGCCAGAGTCCTGATCGATGGAGGGAGTTCTGTGGATCTTATCTTCAAAGACACCATAATAAGAATGGAGATAGAAGAGTCGGAGATCGAAAGGGAACAAACCCAACTCATAGGCTTCAACGGGGTAACCACTCATTCGATAGGAACCATTAAACTACCCGTGAAAACGGAAGGAATAAACAAAATAGTAGAATTCTAGGTTCTGGAATATCTCTCCCCCTATAACATTATACTGGGAACCAAGCAGCCGCTCGTAGTTGTTACATCACGAGCCACAAGATAAAAACTAAGATGTCCGGTGAGAAACAATAGCAATTAATGAATATTGAGCCGACTCACGGAGAAGACCCGAAAACCGAAGAGTTGGACTCCCCAAGTACCAAAATGGCAGTGCAAGTACAACTCGATGGCCTCGATCCCACCAAGTGTGTAGGGATCGAAGCCGAGCTCAAAAGGAATATACGGCGAAAGTTGATTTGCTTTCTAAAACGAAACAAATCCACGTTCGCCTGGAATTAGCATCGACGTTACATCTCACCAACTCAACGTTGATCCTAGTTTTAAACCCGTAAAAGAAAAAAAGATGCAAGCTCGGCTCCGATAGTAAGCGGGTGTCTTCGGGCTAGCTCCACTTTTTGAGATAGAAGTGGGTGGCTTCGGGGGAGTCCCACGTTTTGAGATAGAAGCGGGTGGCTTCGGGCGAGCCCCACATTTTGAGATAGAAGCGGGTGGCTTCGGACGAGCCCCGGTTTTTGAGATAGATACGGAGGGCTTCGGACGAGCCCCACTTATGGTGATAGAAGCTGATGGCTTCGGGCGATCCCCACTTTTTGAGATAGAAGCGGAGAGCTTCGGGCGACCCCCACCTTTTAAGATAGAAGCGAAGGCCTTCAGACGAGCCCTACTTTTTGAGATAAATATGGGTCGCTTCATGCAATTCGATCAAGTCTTCCAGCTTTCCGCTTTGTTTCTAGGACTGGGCTCTCTGTGCTTCTTTGTTTTTGGGTTAGGCTTTCGTGTTTTTGGGACGAGAAAAAATCCCTCACAACATTAATCCCCAGTTTCTTGGAGAACTCGGTTGTTGAAGAAACTCTATGATCTTTTCGATGGGTTGTAGCTTATCCGTTGGTCTCCTGATCGTTCTTGACTTCCGGCACGCTGGAGGAAACTGTTTCTTTTTCTCCCTTTTTTTATAAATCTTTTTTTTTTCTCTGAGCTTTCTTGGCTTGATTTCTCCCTGTCCTTTTTTTGCAGTTGTATTTTTATTTTTTATTTTTCAAGTACTTGTGTAGAGCTTTAGAGAGAGAAAGAACCCTCATTGCTTTGGAGAAAATCCATCTTCTTTTTTCAAGGTGAGACATTTATCTCTTCTCTAGTTGGGGAATTGACACAGATAATACCATATGAATGTCCCTTACCAAATATAGCCCAAAATGAAAAATTGTGAGAGAAATTAATTTTTCCCCATCTACCCTCAACCCTACCCTCCCTCTACTTACGTTTTTTTTCTTCTGAGAACCTATTGTGGCCGATTTTTTTTTCTTTTCTTCTCCCTCGTTTGGGTCTGAGCTGGAGAAGTTGATGAAGCTTGCTTGACGAGACAGCCGGAATCTTGGTCGTCGACGGTAAGTTTCCTAGACCCATTTTAAACCCATTTTGCAATAATGGTAAACCCATCTTAAACCCATTTTGCAATAATGCTAAACTCATTTTAAACCCATTTTGCAATAATGTTTGAAGAAGTTTCCTGCAAATCCTAGGTTGTTATCAAAACTTCAAGATCCAAGGTTCTTCTTCTTGCAAATCCAAGATCCAAAACTTCTACAAACATAAGTTGGTAAGTTCATCCTATTTTTAACTTATAAGAACATGCTTAATTGTTTTGATTCATGTTGAAATAGGTTCCATTGTGTTTGAGTGTGATTTGTTTGTCAAAATGGTATTTTTTTTGTTGAAATTCCGATTTTTCCAGGGTGTCACGAAGTGAATCATGTTCGTGACACAGTGTCACGAAGTGGATCCATTTCGTGACACTTCCCGATTTTTCCAAGGTGTCACGAAGTGGATTCACTTCGTGACACTAGTGTCACGAACTGGATTCACTTCGTGACACTAGTGTCACGAACTGGATGTGTTTCCATGTTAATAACCGTCTTTTAATACTCATATCTAATACTGAGTGAACGTATACAGGTATGGCGAAAATATGTTTATATGCAAAGCATAGCGGGAAGTGGGTAAAACCGGGCGTATATCAAGAGGGTGGTACTCTTACGCTTTTACTTCCTACCAAATTGAATTACCAAAGTTTGATGCAAACATTGTATGCTCGGTTGAACATGACCACTGCAACGCATTCAATCAACGTCAAACATGAAGCTTACGGGCTCGTACCGCCAACCATAGACGACGACGAAAGTTTGCGATGTTATTTGTACTTGAGGAAGAACGAACCGAACCGGACGAAGTTGAATCTTGTACTTGAGATTAGTCCGGAGGCATTTCAGGATAAAAAAGCGGATGACGCGTCTTCTCCACGGGTTGGATCCACTCCAACACCAAACACAAGCGAGAGTGGATTTGGTTGCAATCGAAGTAGGATCATTCCAAACATGCCGAGTCCTATATCCGAGGCACGTGAATGGGACGTACCAAGTCCGGAGGCTTTCGACAATGATACTGTTGGGTTGGATGACATGAATACTGTTAGCCAGGCAACACCCCAACCCAGAAGGTCTCCACCACCAGTTATTTTGTCGATAGAGGCTCCACCACAAACTCAACACCAGGAAGAGCCTCCTCTTCCACCACAGCCGCCAACTCGATCACAAAGAAAAGAGAAGGTATCGGGCCAAGAGAATGGGGGGTGTTCGGTTACGGCTCCCGAATCAAATACATGTGTCGAGAGTAACGATATTGAGGTGTTGGACATTTTATCTCCGGTAAGTGTAAAAAAAAAGGATTATATGCAAACAAAGCGGCGTTGTTGAAGCATTTGCGGATGGATGCAATCAATAATCATTATCGGTTCAAAACCAAGAACTCATCTCCGCTCAAACTTCATGTCATTTGTGCGGGTAAAAATTGTGATTGGGCGGTCCGGGCAGTGAAGCTAAAGAACACGGATTGTTTTGAAATTAGAAGGTAAAATTTCACGACCTAAAAACTGATTATATTTGAAATTTCCTTTCTCTTCATAGATGAATCAGTCCGTGACAGATCTATCACGAAGTGAATCCACTCCTGACACGAGTGGATGCACTTCGTGACAGATATTTCAGGAAATGGATGCCCTTTTATTTTTAAAATATTTTTGATCGTGTGTATGTGTTTATGGTTCAAGATATGATCCAAAGCACACTTGTTCTGTGGATGAAAGACAAAAAGGGCAACCGCAAGCTACTGTAGAGTTGGTTGGAGCGAGGGTGAAACACAAATTTATTGATCAAACTGTACATAGTTGTACCCCAAAGGAAATTCAGAGTTACATGCGAACAGAGGTTGGAGTCAATATTTCATACAGAAAAGCATGGAGGGCAAAAGAATGTGCAATTCAATCCTTGTACGGGACTGATGATGAGTCATATGCCTCTCTTGCAAAATACAAGTACATGCTAGAGCAAAAGAATCCAGGTTCTCTCATCGACCTAAAAACTGACCGTCATAAATATTTCATGTACTTTTTCGTTTCTTTGGCTATGTTCAGAGAGGGATGGAACTATTGTCGGCCTGTTGTAATTGTTGATGCAACCTTCTTGACAAACTATCACAAGGGCAGCATGTTTACGGCTTCCGCGATGGACGCAAATGAGCAAATATTCCCGCTTGCCTATAATATTGGTGAGTCCGAAACTTCCAAGTCCTGGTTTTATTTCTTCAACAAACTTAAGGAAGCATTGGGGGAGAGGGATAACATGGTCATCGTATCCGACCGAAACACCGGAATCATTAACGCCGCGAAGAAAGTTTTTCCAAGAGCAGAACATAGTTTTTGCGCATACCACGTGAAGAATAACGTCAAGGAAAAATTCAAAAAACTTGGCAATGAATTCAATTGGAAGTTCTACGGTGCAGTAAAAGCGTATACTATATTTGAATATCAAAAGTTTATGCGCATGTTGGACAAGGAAGACCCGTTGATACGTCCGTACCTTGTCAACGAAGTAGGAAATGAGAAGTGGGCACGTTTGTTTTTTCAAGACATCAAGGTATACGATCATAACTTCAAACAACGCAGAGTCTTTGAATGCGTTAACTGTTAAAGCAAGATCATTTCCAATAGTGAAGTGCCTTGATTGATTGAGGGATAGAATGCAAGTTTGGTTCTACCAACGACGAGAAAAGGCGGCATCAACTCAAAGTGTGTTGTCAATGGAATATCATACCGAAATGTTAAAAAAACTTGCTGTCTCGGCAAATATGCAGGTTATATTGTGTTTTTAATTTTTAAATTTTGTCACGAAATGACCCGAGTCCGTGACACTTGTGTCACAGAGTGACTTCAGTCCGTGACACATGTGTCACGGAGTGAATCCACTTCGTGACACAAATTTCACGGACTCGGGTCATTTCGTGACACATGTGTCACGGACTGAGTGGTTATGTTTCAACTTTTTTTTGCTTATGTTTTAGGTCCGGCCTTCTGTAGTATACGAATTCGAGGTTTTAGACACAGAAGGAACACCATGGGTAGTGAACTTGATTGATAAGACGTGCTCGTGTCGAGAATTTCAAACTGATCTATTTGTATGTGTCCATGCCATTGCGGCTTGTCGCTTACGCAACCTACCAGTTGAGAGCTATTGTACAGAGTACTACACGACCGAGTATTGGAAATTGGCGTATGCAGGGGTTATTCATCCTCAAGGAAGTGAATCGTCATGGACTTTTCCCGACGAAATCAAGCAGATCAAAGTAAATCCGCCTAACTTCTTAGGTCGTCCGGCGGGTAGACCTAAGAAGAGAAGGATTCCCTCTCTTGGAGAATCTGATGCCCCGCTTCGTAAATGTTCCCGTTGTGAAGGTGTAGGTCACAATAGAGCTACGTGTCGTAACCCAATTCCACCGGAAATGAGGGCTCCGAGGATGGGACATTGGTTTGGTTTGTAATTCGACACGTTTTATCATTGAATATCTAGAACTTCCTTGGTGTTTTGCTATGTATTACATTTTGAATGTTTTGAACTTTATTGGTATTGAGTTTATTGTTAAGAATGGTTTATAAAACAATCTTATTGTTAAGACGTGAACACAGTCCGTGACACATGTGTCACGAAGTGATCTCAGTCCGTGACACATCTGTCACGAAATGAGGTCACTTTGTGACACATAAATTAATTTCGAAACAATACATAAAATTCTAAACTAAGAAATTGATGTCAAGATAATACATAAAGTTCTAAACACACATATATATAGTTATAAACATATGCGTACAATCATAAACACATAATTTCAAGTTGCCTCAACATTGACATTTCCACGCGTGTGTAGTTTTAGCGCTCCGTATCGGTATAATTCGGTGGTCATTTTCTGTCGATACATGATCATGTCCTCCTGTTTCAAATCAGACAATGGAAGGTCGTGCGCCAAAAACTCGGCAGTCTTGATCATAAACATGCCACAATCATTTCTGAAGGAAGATATGTGTCATTAAGAATGTAAAATTAAGAATTAAAATATTTACCCATTGTCTTGTTGTGGCATTTGATTGTAGTGGACGACCTTGAATATTTCTTCATTGGAGAGTAGAACGCCGGCGACATGCAGAACATATGGCAAAATGGTGGCCAAGTTTCTGACTTCAGTGTCCACGAGCGTTTGGTGTCCACCGGTGGAACTCATGGAGTCGTACACCGTTATACACCTTGAACGCACGTTGACAACAAGAAGATACCAGTGTCCGCCATCTATTACAGGGATGAAGACATCATCGACCCCGTCCCATGGGTCCACCAGTTGCTCCGCTCCAGACTCTCCGGTAATGTGGTCGACGACACATTTTTTCAGTTTCTTCTTTAAGAATACACCCGGATCTTGACTAGCATTGAACTGAGTGTAAGTATCTCGAAGATACTTAAAGAAGACCGTGGACATGATGGTGAAGGAGTGACGTAACAAACCCGCCTTTTTCTTCTTCCGGAGGTAGTACATTGCGACGTCCACATGCTGCACGACAAAAGATAAACATAAGCACTAAATACCTCAGTCCGTGACAAATGTGTCACGGAGTGACTTTAGTCCGTGACAAATGTGTCACTGAGTGAATTCAGTCCGTGACACATGTGTCACGGACTAAGTACACTTCGTGACACATGTGTCACGGAGTGAATTGACTCCGTGACACATGTGTCACGAAGTGAATTGACTCCGTGACACATCTGTCACGAAGTGAATTGACTCCGTGACACATCTGTCACGAAGTGAATTGACTCCGTGACACATCTGTCACGAAGTGAGCTGCAAAATAAGCCATATTTTAAAAATTACTAACACACATTAATACCTGATCAGACAACCAACCGTCCTCGTGCCACATGTTGTAGAAGAAGGTCTTCTGGTTGATAACCATCTGTCCAAGTTCCATAGAAGGCGCTATGGTTTCTTCCTCCGGCTTATATTTTGGTTTGCCCTGATATATGGCTCCTCTTCAAGCCGACTTGGATCCACAACTTCATGACGTCATCGTCATCCTGGTCCGGTCGTTTGGTTACCTCCGACAGCGGCAATTTATCAGGAAGCACATCCGGAGCATTCGTGAACCTCAGAAAAGGCAACGCCTTTTTGGAAGGAGTAAACCTATCGGGGCTGCGTCGTTGCCGGGTCAAATGTTTCTTGATAGGTGAGTCTTCAATCAGGATATAGGGATTCGGTGTGTTCAAGTCATATATCTATACAACAAGAGAAATAGAGTTCAAGTTTATTGTTGAGTTCAACCATAAAATAATATTTTATAACAATTATATGCTTATTTGAGTTCAAGTTTATTGTTGAGTTCAACCATAAAATAATATTTAATAACAATTATATGCTTATTTGAGTTCAAGTTTATTGTTGAGTTCAACCATAAAATAATAATTCATAACAATTCATATGCTTATTTGAGTTCAACCGTAAAAGATAACAATTCATATGGTTATAAAGTCATGCTTCTAAACAAGTCAAGAATTAAGTTCAACCATCAAATTAATGGAGGTACCTCTTGAACCCCCTGTGTCCCTAACAACTCATACTCTTCCATAGCCTCTGCATTCATTTGGGCTTCTAGACTGAGAGGCGAATCTTCATCACCTCAAGATTGTTGACCTTGTGTGTTTTCCACATCACTTTTGTCCTCCTGACCATTCAAAATCATTTAGTTCAACATGAGTTTAATCAAAACAACGAAATTCAGCGACTCCGTGACACTGTGTCACGCACTAAGTACACTCCGTGACACATCTGTCACGGAGTGAATCCACTCATCTCTGCATTTAAGATTTTAAACAACAAAATAATATGTCTACTGCATATCTTGTACCTCTTGTTGACTGGTTTGCTTCTTTTTTCCTTTCTCGACTTCGTTTTTCTTCTTCTTTTGGTTGCCATCCTTCTTCTTCTCCTCCGGTTTCTTGCTCTTCTTGGCGCCATCGTCCTTCTTCTTCTTGTCGTCTTTGTCCTGCTTATTTTTCTTGTCCCCGTCATCGTCCTTTTTCTTCTTGTCCTCGTTGTCTTTCTTCTTCTTCTCGTCTTCGTCGTCTTTCTTCTTCTTCTCTTCTTCGTCTTTCTTCTTCTTCTCCTCGTCTTCCTCTTTCTTCTTCTTCTCCTCTTCTTCTTTCTTCTTCTTCTCCTCGTCTTCCTCTTTCTTCTTCTGCTCCTCTTCTTCTTTCTTCTTATTCTCTTCTTCTTCTCTTCTTCTTCTTCTTCTTCCTGCATTTTCTTCTCTTCTTCCTGCATATTCTTCAGCTTCTCAACATATTCTTGTTCCTCTTTTTTTTTTTTCTTTTCTTTTTCCGCTTTCTTCTTCGACCGAATCTCTTCTTCGTACTTCTTGAATTTGGCCGCTTTCTCTTCGGCATTCTTCTCCCGGCGCTTCTTTTCTAACTGCAACTCCTTTCTCCAATCGTAGTACTGATCTAGTTCATCAAGAGCCACTCTGTAGCTCTTCACCGCGTCCAAAATATCTTTTTTGAACTTCCTGTAGTCGTCTTGCATATAGCGGAAACGCTCGTGGAGATTTCCAACTGAGTTTTCGAGAGAGTCGAGCCGGGACTGTCCATGACCAAAATAACAAAGTAAGCTGGCTGACGAATGAATCCACTTTGTGACACATCTGTCACGGAGTGAATCCACTCCGTGATAGATGTGTCACGAAGTGGATTCACTCCGTGACACATCTGTCACGAAGTGAATCCACTCCGTGACACATCTGTCACGGAGTATGGTTATTTAAATTAAAATAGAAACCCAAAATTGTGTTACCTCAACTGTCTGTGCTTGCGAATGAGACGGTTGTTGTGGTGGTTGTGGTGGTGGTGCTTCTGGTTGTGGGGCGTCTTTCTTGGGTTTCTTCTCCGAGCGTTTGTCCACCCCCGCTGCCGTCGTAGAAGGGGTTGCAACGCTTGAAGAAGTGTCGCCAATTCCATGAAATTCAACCTATACGTGGGACAAGTTAACAAATGAGTGTGATCAATTTTAAGTATGAATTAACCTACAAATTTATTACCTCATTGAAGTTGATTCCTCTCATGGCGGCATCCTGAACAAGTCCGATAGACTTCCACCGACGCATTATTGGCCGAGCTGTGGTGGAGACTTTCTCACAAACCCCCATGTTCGTCAGGAAAGGAAGACACTCGTACCCCCAAACCTGAAGCGGCTCGACGAATCCGGGGAGATGGAGCTTCCTTTTTTTACCTTGCTCCATTGGCTCGCCACCCTTCTCCACAAACTTCCGGACTTCGCCGAGAAGGTAGTTCCACACCACGTTGCCCCATGGATGGCGACCGAATGTGTCCGTGTCCTCCACCGCCTTAATGAGCTCTAAGCACGGTGTCCTGTTCTTCGCATCGTCCGCCAGGAGGACATTCAAGACGAAGTAAATTTTCAGGTAATTTACCTGAACTTTTGTCGGCCAATCTACGCTCGCCTCCAAGAATTGGTTGACCAAGTTCCGACTCAAATACTTCCCCGGGAAGAATTTTTTGAAGAGGCTGTCATTAGAAACAACCCCCTCGAACTTGAATTCCTCGTAGTCATCGACGACTTTGAGGAATGTGATCTCCTGGAAGTCTCTCTTCGTGAACTCCCGGACTTGGCCTCCAATCTCAATTAGAAGCCCGTCAGTGGTTTCTCCGTCGAAGCTCCCGGTCCTCAACACCAAGTGGCTTATAATCGCCGATGACCGCATTATTTTGGGTTGCCCCACGAACTGCCCAAAACATGATTGGGCGAAACCAGCTTACGTTTCGGCGCTGCGGACGAGTAAGAGAGCCAGGAAATTTTCCAATCCCCCGTGGAAGTTAAAAGAAAATCCTTCAACGTTGGACTCCGGTATAAACCGTCTCCACTCCTACACATATGAGTCAATGACATTATTAGCGAAACCATTATGCTTGAGTTCGTGACAGATGTGTCACAGACTCACCCACTTCGTGACAGATGTGTCACGGACTCGATGACTTCGTGACAGATGTGTCACGAATTCATCGAGTCCGTGACACATCTGTCACGAACCAGGATCAAAATGAGTTTCTAACACTCACCTTTCGGGAAATAACAGTGGTAGGACTCTCCAAGGCGGTCGCAACGCCCGAGGACTCAGCCTTGTTTTTTGGCTATATCAAACACAAAACAAAATCAAATAACCATACATTGCTCTAATTAAGTTACTTCATTTTTATTCTATACCTTCTTTATCTTTGTTGGTGCGACGATGAACGCGTCGTCATCGTTGGAACGCTTGGAAGGCGAAATTATTTTCCTTTTCGAAGCCGTCCTAGAACTTCTTCAAACGTTTGAGGCCTCCTCGACCTTGGTTCCTTTAGACCTCGTCATTGAATATAAAACCTAAAACAAATCAAGTCACCAATTTTCAACAACTTCAAGACCAAATACACACACACACACTCGTCCAACCCTAACATTGTTCAATCAAATATACACACGAGCACGAAACACACACAAATACACACAAACACACACTCGCCCAAACACAAATACACACAAACACTCAAAGACAACACATTCTCGGCCAAACACAAATACACTCAAACACCCAAACACAAATACACTCAAACACCCAAACACAAATACAATCAAACACCCAAATACAACACATTCTCGGCCAAACACAACAAACACTTGCCCAAACACCAAATACACTAAAACACCCAAAAAAAATTTGAGCCAAAAACCCTAAATAAAATAACTTGAGGTTAAATAGAGTTTTCAATCAATTTGAGGCTTTAATAAAGATCGGCCGATTTACCTTGATACGAAGATGAACACAATCTTTTCTTCTTCTTCACCGATTAACGTCAAAGCTAAAACACAAAGTTTGAATAGGGGTCAGTTAATACATGCATTTGTCTGAGTACTGAGCGTATTTCTAGGGTTTTAAGAGACCAAAATAAATGAAATAGAGATTTGAGTAAGCCGGCGGACATGGGTATCGGAGTTCTAGCTTTCAAAATTGCATAAGTAATACCCATACTTTTTTTTGTTATGCCTTGCGACCTGAAACGACGATGGAGGATCACTGTTTCGCTAGAGAACGTGTGAGGGAGAGAGAGAGAACGTGCAGCCAATTTCTTTGAGCGAGAAAAAAATGGGGGGATTGTGCGAGAGAGAGAGAGAGAGAGAGAGAGAGAGAGAGAGAGAGAAGATTAGGGATTTTTTTTTTTTTGGGAAAAAGATGAAGAATACCCGGGATTGGCCGATTTTTTTGAGCGAGAAAAAAATGGAGGGATCGTGCGAGAGAGAGAGAGAGAGAGAGAGAGAGAAGATGAGGGGTTTTTTTTTTTTTTTTGGGAAAAAGATGAAGAATACCCGGGAATGGGTTTGCATGCGTTTAAAAGATTTCTGAGGGTATAATAGTCTTTACACAATGGCTTAGGTATTACACGTGTCAATTTTTTCATTTTGGGCTATATCTGGTAAGGGACATTCATATGGTATTATTTGTGTCAATTCCCCCAAGTTAACCAAAAGTGATTTTTTTTTTTTTTTTAGTTAATGCCTATTTTTTCAAAATTAACAAAACATTGGTTTTTTCGCAAAATTTTTAAGTTTGCAAATAGCTAGTTAGCTATTGAACCCATAAAACAATTATGAATGATTGGCCCTCGATTTTCTTTCGATCATAATTAAGAGATAAAAAAACTATTTAAGCTTAATTAAAAACATAAACCCAGTCAAATTGTCCTAAAGGCCCAATTCACATTATCGGCCCATTCGAAATCAATTAAACGATTTCCAATCATAATTTAATTCAAATTAAAATTATTTTTATTTATTAAATTAACTTCTTTTTTATTATTATTCAAGGCCTTCGGTCCTGGATTTGGAGTAATTGGCCCAAGCGCCAATATTGGAGAGAATACCGAAACCTAGGGCTTGTGTTGTTACGTCATAGGTTGGCTTTATTTTTTTAGCGCAAGTTACGAGGAAATATATCGGTCATCATGTTCCAACTTCTATTAAGACAGAAAATGAAATTCCAAATCGAAAACAGAAAATGAAATTCTACGGGATCTATATCATCAGCTTTTTAGTTCCGCCATTTGGATAAGACTTAACAAATATATTTTTATTCCATTCAACTCAGAAAACAAACTATAAATAGTCAAAGCCATAAATGAAGAGAGCGGTCATTAAAAATCAGACATTGCTATGAGTACGTGCTGGATCACATTTTCGGAAATGCGTACCAGCATGGGGAAATATGAAATGGTGACTACTATGAATTTTTTTCACTTAATGGATGCATTAATTGCATCTTAATAGTCATATTATATTTTTTTTATTATTATTTTGGCAGGTCGGGGGGTCTTCTTCTTTAGTCGGCAGGGTGGTCTTATTTTTTGGTCGGTTAGATGTTTATTTTCTCAGGATAGCAGTGTGGTATTCTTCTATGACCGGTCGGGTGCTCTTCTTTCTCGGCCAAGCAGTCACGGGTTGAGTCGATTTTAAGCCTTTCGCAAAGGTTTCGGCTAAAGGACTCCGCTCCAAGTGTTTTGTCAGAGATTCGATTATGAGGGACTCGTTTGATGACTTGTCTTATAGCCTTGGTTGAAGAGTTAGCTTTGTGGGTTACTGACTTTCAACGAGTCGTTCAATAATCCGTTCATGGATTTGCTTCGTCATTTTTGTTTTCGTGGTGTCGTTTTTACCTTTTGAAAATAACGACGTAACAAAATGTATTTACAACATTGTAAATAGAGGTGCCATATGTTGAGCATAGCACAACAACATAAACTTGTAATAAACACATATCCATAATAAAAATAAAAATAAATAAAGATAGAGTTTTGGTGGTGGTGATCATGGCGTTGTTGGCTTCGTCATCGTTGGTTATTAGAGATGTCCATTTATATTAATTAGTGTTTTAATTATATTCTATTATTATTCTAATAGAATGCTCAGTGCATTTAAATAAGAGATTTGTGAATAAGTAGCCACTTATTGAGGGATCTTTTAAAATAATAGCCAATGTTTGTATTTTATTAAACAATTAGCCAAAAAAACATTAATGGGTCTAAACTGCCCTTGTCCCAATTCACAGAATCCCATTTCAAGAATAGACGTCAACCATGAACGAGGTCAAGTCTCGCTCGTTCATCGGCTTGCAAGAGTATAGCTTTCCATCGCCGAACATGACGTATGGTGTTCCGTCTCTGATGATCTCGATTTGTTCAGCCACAGCAACGGCGATCTCCGATTCTAATCTCGATTTGTCCAGCCATGGCGATGACGATCTCTGATTTCGATTCGCTCTTCGAATTGAATTCGACGAGTCCAATATCTGGAGCGAAGACTCAAGGGAGACGGCGATATCGAGCATAATCAATCCGATGAAGTGAATTCCAGCGTCAGCGAGGAAGCCCGGTAACGCCAAGACGGAGATCGGCGGCGTCGTCTCTCCCGATGAAAGTTCCAGACTTGTCGAAGATCTGGAAGAAGGACAAAGATATAAGTGGATTCCCAGTACCTAATCTAGTTCTTTTCAATTGTTGCCTGGAATGGATTGTTTAGTTTACTCTTTATTATGCCTGATTGGGGTTTGAGATTGGTATGTGTGGCTTTGATTCCGCTGATTTTGGGTTTTAGTGCGTCCTTGTGCTTTGGTGTTTTTCCTGACACATTGACTTTGTGAAAAATGTTTGAAAGTGGATCATTGTTAATAGAGTTGTAGTTTGAATCGTAATTGATAGTGATACAATGAAGTCTGAATCTCTTCAAGAACAATGTTTGGAACAAAAAATGTAATCGCCACTTTGGAATTAAAAAGAAAATGTACTGCTGCCTTTTTTTTTTCTTGCAGATTCTAATATGATACCCTAGGATCGCGCAGCTCCTGAGGCTCCTCCCGAACTCTGCTCGCCACCGCACCACCGGGGGAGTTGATCGAAGCCGTCCATTTTTCTTGATGAACTGATTTTGAAAATAAGATTTACTGTCTTATTTACCGTTAGATTAACTAATAAGTAAATCGTATTTACTGTTAGATTAACTAATCCTCATCTCTGATACTTTTACTGTTAGATTTATTGTCTTCGATTGTTCACAGAAATAATAAGTAAATCGTATTTACTGTTAGATTAACTAATTCTCAACTCTGATACTTTTCCTGTTATGGTAAATAAGATTTACTGTCGTTCTTGTTATGGTAAATAAGATTTATTTTTATTCTTGTTATGGTAAATAATATTTACTATTGTTCTTGTTACGGTAAATAAGATTTACTGTCGTACTTGTTACAACAAATATTATTTACTATAGTTTTTGGTATTGTTAATTAGATTTACTAATTTTTTTGTTTTGGACGATATTATTTACTATGATAGTTAATAATATTAACATAAGGGTACTATTGGAATATTAGAATGTTGTCATGATAAATTGACTATTTTCCTAAATATGTTAATAATTGGGCTATAATTTTAAAATAGGGGTGTTATTTTGGCTAGTTGTTTAGCCGGCCCTTTAAATAAAATTAATTAGAAAACTAATGAATCTCAATTTAAAATAATATAATTCTTAATATAACTGGTTAACACAAAAAAAAAACATGTAAAACGCTAATTCATGTATAAAATTGATGATTTTGATGCTATTAACGCGCCGATTAACTATAATATGCACATATATATATATATATATATATATATATATATATATATATGTACGCATATATGTATGATCTGGAAAGAACTCTCAAGTACTACTTTAAATCTATGATATCATATGCTTTGGAAGTGTGATATGATATGATTTTGATCCATTTTATGTACTCATCACCGGTTCACATTTGCAAAGCATAAAAAACGACGAAAAAAAAATGTTCCAAATAGCCATTCAGATCTAATTAATTAGCAAAATAGCAAAAAATTCAAGTTTCTTTTAACAAAATAGTTAAAGTTAAGTTGTCCAAAAAGTTATGATTATTGTTAAACAAATTTTTAACCTTTGTGTATCAGCAGTTAATCACTGTCAAAAAGTTTATGGATAAAAGTAAAAAAAAATTATTGACACTTGATATTTGTATGTTTTTTTAAGGGGAAATTAGACCAATATCAATAATCCACTTTGTTTTCTAAAATAGTCAAAATTTCATTTTATAAAAAAATAGTCCAACAGCCCAAAGTAAATTAATTAACCGATTTCAGTTAATTAAATTTACTTTGGAATATATCCTATCAAGCCGAAGTTATTAAATTAATCCAACCAATTAATTAATTTACTTCGGCGTGGTTGACTATTTTCTTAATAAAATAATACTTTGGCTAGAATTCTAAACAAATCTAAATCTAGAGAATTCGCTACTTGCAACAATTATTTTTTATTTGACTAATCTATATAAATTTTGACTATTTTATTAAACAATTGATTTCATCAGACTATTTCAAAAATAAAATTCTGACAGGATATATTTTCATATTTATCACCATTTCATATTTCCCCATGCGCTTCGCATCACATGACTTGGAAATGTACACTATATATAGTTTTTAATGACCGCTCTATTATTTGTGTAACCTTGATGTCTGAGCTGAAGGAATTTTATAATAATCTGTAGGTCTTCTCCAAGTGAGAAGTAAATGTGGGTGGGTGAGGAAGAAGAATTGATACAGAAACAAAATGCGATTGAAGCACTATAAATAGAGGTGCCATATGTTACGTTGATGATAACACGGAATCACAAAGCAATACATAACATACAATACAAGAAAAAGAGATGAAGACTCGTGTGTTTTTGGTGGTAGTGATGGTGATAATGGCGTCGTTTGTTTCGTCAGCGATGGCGGTCGGCGAGAATGAAGAGCCGAAGATGGTTGGCGATGATGGTCTCGTCTTCAGTGGGAACAGAAAGATGGTGATGCTGATGATGATGCTGCCACAGCCCAACTGCGGGGGTAAGGGCAGTTTTTGCGCGCCTTGGGATCCCTGCTGCAGTGGCTCCTTTTGTATCGGACCTGCTGGTGTTGGAGTTTGCGTCTGACTGTCTATGTCGTCGCTACAGTCATATATCAATATTATGTTTTCGTATGTCTGTGACTGTGTGTCCAAATAAAACGGTAGTCAGCTATACCATATCTATCTACCGTGTATCTATTTTCTTTACTTTCGAAGTTTTAGGTACGTTTGTTAAAATAAAACGGTAGTCAACTCTATCTACTGTTTCTATGTTTCAATCTTATGTTCTGTTTATGTACTTTTGTGTGTTAAAATAAAACGGCATTGTTGTGCTACTGACTCTATCTACCGTTGAAGAAAAAAGAAAAAAGAAAAAAAGAAAAATCTCTATCTACTGTTTCTACGTTGCAACATTTCGTAATAAAAATGTGTTCGTGTCTTAAACTCTTTGCTTTTCATTCATCATGTTTCTTATGTTTTAAACAAAATGCACCGAACGTTAGCATATATATCAAACTCTTTTAACATTATATTTAACGCAAGTTACCGACGTACACATAGTTACAAACTGACGTGTTCAATTATTTTTCAGCGTTAGAGCGGGCGAATTTTAAATTATTATTTTCACATCTGTGCGAAAGTTCACGATCACCGAACAAGCTATTTGCAATTTTAATTTTGTAAAATCACAAATCACTGTTTCAATTTTTAAATTATTATTTTCACATCTTAACCGTGTAAAAGCTTCTACAACGGTACTCGTACCGTTGTAAAATCTCGGAGATTTTACAGCGTAATTTGTACCGTTGTAGAATCGTCGCCGCAGCTGTGTACAATTCTCGCCGGCGAGACTTTCTACAATGATTATTTGTACCATTATCCAGATCAATCATTTTTACATGATTAAGCAAACAAAACAGGGTCATAATTTTTTATGATCACTACAAGAACATGAACCAGTAACAAACGAAATGTGATAATTCAATCGGAACTCGGCAAAAGACTCGTCCAGACTTTGGACAATCAAACGAGATCAAATTCATTGAGCAAGCAATAACCAAACAAAACAACCGCTAAAGAGTTCCTTAGAGATGCAAGTTGAATTTCAAAAAGGAGCAAATTAAGCTTCAAACTATGGTCTAATACAACATAATAGATAACAATACATCAACAACAACAACAACAACAACAACAACAACAACAACAAAAAATCATCATCTGAAAAGTCCAAGATAGTTTAGTATCTATAAATCTCCTACCTCCGATCTGTTAATTGTCCAGAGTCGGGGCATCCAATCATCGTGTTGATCTGCGCACGAATGCCGGCGTTTGGGTATAAACTCGAAGCTTGCTTACGACGCTCGAATTTGGGAGAAACTCTCAAAGTTTCAATTTTTTTTTTCCATTCATCAACATCGTTCCAATACAAAACATGCTCTCAAGATATATCGTGAATCATGAGACCTTTTTGAACCAAAAACTGAAGAATATAAACAGAAAATTAAAACAACTTAACACACATTAACATACTAAATTAAAAAGTAATAAAACTGAAAATTACATAAAACAGGTAGAACACAAAACGGCCATTTTGAGAGCCTAAAACATCATAATTAGCCTTAAATCACCCGATCCAATGCATTGCACTTGTCCTTTTTATTTTTCCGTTTCCAATAAAACAATACTACTTTTGGGTCCATTTCTGATATGACTATCCTAATGTTTCAAAAACTGTAATCTAGTCTACCATGTATCATTCTCTCCACGTTTGACAAAATTCGTCCTCGAAGTCGATCATCTTCTGGTAGTGTAGAATGAGGAGGATTTTCTTTATGAACTATGGAGATCGAAACTCTACTTTATGAACTCCATCAGCTTGATTAATCGTTGAAGTAAGAGCTATCTTCGCGTCTTCTTCTTTTTCTCCTTCTTCTACGTCACTCCTATTGAATATTGGATTACTCAATTGGTCGGGAATTATTTCCTCTTTTTCATAACTTTCATCGTATATTGCTTCATAACTTTCATCATCAACGAATCCAGAAAATATTTGCATGATCCACGATAATCTTCGGGTCTGATACCAATTGATGCAGCGAAAAAAAACAAAGACTGAAGACTGATCGGATAATCGAACTTGATCGTTGATTCGCACACGAATACCCAATCGAAGAACCTTCCTTCTCTATTTCGTGTCAGGTCAAACAGCGTTTCGTCGTTGATCGAATACTCGTCGATATCCTCAAGAACCGACGAACCCAAAAAAAAATACAAACCCTAGAAATTCTTTCCTTTCTATTTCGGAACAAACCCTAAAAGTGCACTCAGTGTCGTGCGCCGCCCTGTCCTCTCTACTCTTCGTGAACGTGCCAACACGTCGATCCATGGTTGTCCAGCCCACACTTATCGTCATATGCCGACACCTCTCCTATGCGAATCACACGTATCACAGTTCTCGACGAAGAAAAATAATCATCAAGCCCTATAAACTCTTTGTGAAATTGGAAGGATTTTGGTAGAGAGAGAAAGAGAGAGAGGGGAAGAAGAAGAATAATGTGGAGAGAGAGAGAGGGGAAAGATGTAATGAATTAAAGATACCCTATAATCTAATTTTTATGAAGTTTTCACAACGGTACACTCGTACCGTTGTATAACATTTTTCCAAATAAAATTACTCATCTCGATATAGCGAGAACAAAACATCGTTACAACGAGATTGTACAACGGGACATCCGTACCGTTGTATAATATCCAAAATTCATCTCTGCGCAGCGAAATTAAAGCATCGCTTCAGCAAAATTGCATAATGGTAATTCGTACTGTTGTATAATATCTAGTTTTGGACATTTTTTGCAACGAAACAACTATACTGTTATAGAATATACAATATTCTAAAACGATACAAGTGTACCGTTGTAGAAAGTCCAATATTCTCCAAACGGTATAATTGTACCGTTGTAAAAAGTCAACTTTCTACAACGACTATTTGTACCGTTGTAGATTCCACGGTCTAGTAGTGCCATTCAAACAAATACAACAAGCATATATAAACAAGATGAAACAATTATGAATGGTTGGCCCTCGGTTTTCTTTCGATCATAATAAGAAGACAACAACTATTTAAGTACTACGAATTTGCTTTTGAATGTAGATATTTGTTTTTTGAATGTTTTTAAATTGTGGATATTTGCTTTTTGATATGTAGTACATTTTTCAGGTACTATAAATTAGAAATCTTAAAAAGGAGGGCGTATATTTTTTTAAAAATTAAATACCATATTACAATGGTTTCTGGTAGCGTTGCAAAAGCTACGACGTCGTTGCAGCAAGAACTCCCACTCGTCGGAGCAAAAAAAAAATTTCCGCAGCGGTGAGATTTTTAAAAATTCAATTTTCCCACTATACACATCTCACCGCAAGGAGCATTTTACGTCGCTGCGGCGAAATTTCAAAAACAAAACTAAGCAACTTTACACAATTGTACGATACTGTTGTAGAAGTTCTCACCACAGAAAGAATGGTACGTCACCGCGACGAGAAATACACTTTCTCATTGTCTGATCTCGCCGCAAAAACGTACGATTCTCGCTGCAGCGAGACCTTCGACAATGGTACACATAACTGTTGTAGAAGATCTCGCCGCGGTAAAAAATTACATCGCGTTCGGCGAGCGTTTAAGATTTTGTGTTATTTTTACAACGACACGTGTACCATTGTAAAATCCCCATGATTCTACAATAGTACGCGTACCATTGTGGAAGCTTCTACAAACATAACCGTTGTAGAAGCATTTTACATTGGTTATGTACTTTTGTAAAATCCCTCTTTTGTAGTAGTGCAAGCGCCAATTTTGGAGAATGCCAAACCATATGGCTTGGTTTGTTACCTTGGCGGGCAGCAAGGCCCTCCATAAGAGCGCGTGCAGCAAGGCCCTCCATAAGCGCGCGTGAGCGCGCTTGGGGTTGAGCCAACCCAGCAGCACGGTGCTCCATTCCACGATCTCAGCCTTGTTCCAAGGCCTTCAGGTACGACCGGGTTCCCGATGCCATGCAGCGCTCAAAATATTGGGCCAATCGGACCGGGTGCATATGCCTCTTGGCACGTGCCTCCGGCGAATGTGAGAAGGCTTTTCGTGGAATTCCTTCGATGGGGTTAGGCCAGGTCGTGTATTTACGCGCTGGGCTATCCGCCTCTTCCCTGTCGGACATATCAATCTATGGCATGTCTCCAAGATTTCCACCGTTCTTGCTCCAAACCTCTTTCCATGCACTTTGTCGAGGAGGGTCATCTTTTGGGATGACTATGGTGCTTCCCATAGTCGCCTTTTTGGCTTTGAGCTGCCATTCAAGGTGTTTGTTCTTTTTTCTCTAAAATATCGAGCCTTGCAAACATTATCTTGAATTTTTCAGTTAGAGTTAATGGATTTTTCTCTTGAGCCATGTGTTCTACAGATAGTGGTAGGGTGCTATTGTGATGTTCGATCATTTGTCATTCATCAATGGTAAGGTCATCCTTGGCGGTGTGCAGATGAAGAGTAGCCTGGACGTCACCAAAAAACTTTCGTCCATGCTTCGACGACATTTTTTGTGTCTTCCAAGCCACTATCGTATAAGATTGGATGACAATTTTTTAACTGTTGTCCAAGTGTGCTTAAATTAATGTGTAGTCCCGGAGAAGGCACTTTCCGCCGTGACGAGGTACATGGAAAACAATTATAAGTTTGTCATGCAAGACTTGTTTTTTTTTTTTTTTTTTAAATAGCAACAACTCCTTTTATTAGAGTCACGGTGTCATTTTTAAATACAATACTTATTTGTTTATAATCATCCCCAAAGCTAATTCAAAATAATAAAACCAAACAATCTGAACTAAATGTTTTTTAATTCCCAAAATTATACATATAAGGTAGAGAAATTCAAAACAGTTGACCGTAAATTTAAGCAAAAAATACCACAAAACTGGAGTATTTTATTAAGGACTACAGTTATTTTAGCGTAATTTTCTTACCGTAGTCTATCTTAACTGTAGTAGACTACAGTTTTTCCCTGTAGACTAGTATATTGAAAAACGTAGCCTTATCTAGATAACTTTATATTATACTATGGTTTTTAAGTGTAGTATTAACTTTTAACTGGAATAAGACTACAATTTTTAGTCCTAGACTACAACTATAAATTGTAGTCTTATTCTAGTTAAAAAGTTAATACTACACTTAAAAATCGTACTCTACAACTTCTAGTCTAAATTTTATAAATAAATTTAGACTACAACTTTTCACTGTAGACTCCGTTTTTCAATTGTAATCATTGTTTATTTTTTTTTAATATTATTTATTTTAATTTTTGTAATAATGACTCAAACAAATAAAAAAAAAAAATATCTCACATTAAACGCAATCAGATTCATCATAACTACAAAAATTCCATAATAACATCATATGTTACAACTTCATACGGCAAAGGAATTGTGAATTACAAGTTTTTAGGAGTAAGAGGAAATATACTTTTTGAGAGAGTTTCGTAAACAAAACTTGTACCAACACTTTCTCTGTTTCACTTTTACATTTTCAGCTCAAAGAACCCTTTATATAGTCTCTAGCATCAGGAAAAATCCACAAAAAAACGTACTAAAATTAACCACAAATAAAAGTCATTCATCACACTACATTCATTCCTGAACACTACTCACTAAAAACGGCCGTAACAGGATTAAAACGTGGACTTAACGGACTTTAAATTGATATATTATATGCTCAATTCTGCTTGACCCTTAAAAAAATGCGTTTAATGTGACTTTCGGCGCACCCGAAAATTCTTCGGGTCCGACTTTGGGTGCGACAAAGTCGCACCATTAAATCCGTCGACACTTTTCGGTGCGACTTGTCGAACCCAAAGTCGCACCTATTTTACTTTCAAAAACCTCAAGAATGGCGGGTGTTTGAGTATTCGGTGCGAAATGTCGCACCTAATAACCTTCCCGCCAGAGTATTAAGTGTGACACGTCGCACCTAATAACATTCCCGCCAAGGTATTAGGGGCGACATTAGAAATCTAAATTAGAATTCTTATATAGTTAATTAAAAAATAAAATTTAATTTACAAAATTATAAATTAGAAATAAGATTCTCATATTAAAATTCTTATATAAACGTACAAATCAAGTCTAATATTAGATATTCATATCTAAACGTTATTCAAATCCTTTTTTTGTCTATACTACTTGTCGATAGTTCCATTTCCTCTTCCAAATAGGTCGCATCGGGATCCCCTGCGTCCTCCTCGTGCTCGTTCGCTGCTGTCTATGCCACTGTTTCCGCTAGAACGATCTCCCATGAATTCCACAGAACTTGGCATCTGCTGATCTGTGGTTGCACCTGGTTGCGGCGTAGGCTGAGGCTTGGAAGTCGTGGAGGACTGTTGAGACATCCGTGTGAGGAAGGTGATATGTTGCCGCATCTCCTGCAGCTCGGCTTGTTGGGCCTCCATCTGGGCTTGTTGGCTTGACTGCGCAGACTGCATCTCGCTAACCAATGGATCGGTCCGAGATAACAAACGTGACGAACCTTCATCTAGCGCTCGAGCCATACCCAGGGATGACCCTGAGATTGAAGGCCCTATCCCGACTTCCCAATCTCGGTGTGTCTCGAAAACTTCACGCATCGCATACTCCTCTACCGATTCTTCGCTGACCACTTGGCCTTGCTCCTCCGCTTGTCGCATCATATCCGCCACTAAGGCGGTGACTTGATCCTTCACAAAAAAAACCACAAAAATTATCAAATAAGAATGATTTAAGTAATTAAATATAGTAATTAAAACAAGTAACTCACAAATTACGACTTCGCGAAGTTCGTCGTCCACGATCCCTTAGCATCATGTTGTTTGTCCAACCATATCGCTAAAGCTGAGCCCCTAGTCCCATCTTCCTTCCTCTGCAATTTTTCAACGTCAAAATAAGACTACCGTATGTATTGCAAATTAATATTAAGGGACTTACATTCTTGGAGCGATCACCCAAAAATTTTATCGACCCTTGTCTCGCCTTTGTCTTCTTCGTCTTTTTCGAATTTTCTCCGTTGCAGAGAGACTTTGCCTGTGAGACATAAATTCATTTAATTCGATAATATAAGAAATTAAAAAATAAATCAACCCATACCTTATGCTCTAATGTGTCGAACCATCTATTGCCTTCAACCAAGCTTCTTTGTTATAGCCCTCGGGTGTTTCATTTCTTGCAAGATCCTTACTCCCCCAAAACGTCTTGAAGAATATCTGCGACAATCTCGACTTCTGGCCACGTCGCATCCTCTTGGCATCGCGAATGATAGCAATATCAATCTCTTGACGAATGGGATCTGCTGACACTAGCTGGCTAGTCGCATGATCACTGTAGACAAAGCGGTACTCGTTATGGATTGAACTCATCAGAGCCGCCACACTCTGAGGGTCTATGTGACTCCAGTCAGGGAGGTCGACGGGAATGCTTCCCTTTATCAGGTTTCCAACGTGGTTTTCGAAAGTGCCGATCAATGGATTTTGTTCCCTGACATCTTGAAAGAACGCATGTTGCATCTGATCGTAGCGAACTATGTTCGCACCAGGAGTCCCAACTCATGCTCTCGCAGAAATGAGGCCAGTCGTTGGTCCCCACTTCTTCTTCGGTTCCCCAGAACCCGACGTTTGCGGGGGATCACGGCCTCCTCTTGACGATTCTTGGCCTCCACCCGCTTCTGAAGAAGTCGCCATCCTTCAAACTGAAAAATATTAGTATAACTCATTAAATGTCAATATTACTCATTCACTGTCATCGATTATGTTATTAGTATTCAATCATAGTTCCATGATATTATTCATTCCTCTTCGTCGCTCGATGTAATGTTAGTACCTACTTCTATATCGACATCAACATCTTCTCCCTCAAAAGCGATGCATGCCCTATCTTCTTCATCAACTTCTTCATCATCATCAACAATAGTAACTAGCTCGGCCGCAGCGGTTTCGTGTCGATGGTTAAAACGGTCGATATTTGACATTCTATTGTCAACGGGACCGAGGTTATGGTGGTCGAGTCAACTTCAAGAATGTCCCATATCCCTTGAGGATTGCATTCCTGAATGATTTTCCATTCGCGACCCTTAACGAGATGTTGGATGTAAAAGACTTGCTTCGCCTGAGTCGCGACTATGTACCGCTGCTCTGCAAACCATTCTTTAGCGGTATATGAACTCGTCGCTCTGGTGGTGTTATCAACGTGCACTATGCATCCTGCATTGTACTTGTCACCATACCATATGCATTTGAATAGTACGAGACGAAAATTATGTCTATATTTAAGAACGATGACATCTTCCATTCCACCGTAGAAATTATACTCATTCACAGGCACACAAACACTGCTGTTTTGAGTGATTCGTTGATTATCACGACGACGAGTGCTGAACTATACGCCATTAACAAAGCAGCTCGGATACTGATGAGCGATTTGCAAAGAACCGACAGACAATGCATAAAGTTCTTCGGGCACGTCGAAATAAAGCAGATGAAATGTCATTAACATTTTTAGTATGCTTTCAATAAATGAAATTAGCTTTTAACTTTTTTGCAAACCAATTTTGAATTCTTTTCTATGCATTGCTTCAATATCAGCATCTTCAGTGCCCACTGGAGAGTTCCTTTGTATGAGTTCCAAATGCTCACTGTTAACGTTACTTAGTTAGATGTAAATCAATGGGATAACTTAGAGATTTAAATAATTTGAACACTTACATCAAATACGGATCCACTTCATGACAATTGGTATAAATGTACCACTCCCCCTTCTCTTTTTGGTCATCATCTAAAACTATCGGTTTCATGACCCATAAGGCACACATTTCTCGGACCGAAAAACATAAAGTTCTCACACTTGAACTTCATCGACAGTTTTTTTTTTTGTCTTCGAGCTACCTTGCAACAAACGTTAGAGCTTCTTCTACAACGTAAGCTTCCGCAATAGAGCCTTCTGGCCTAGCTCTATTTCTACCAAAATGTTTTAACATCGCAAGGTATCTCTCAACTGGGTACTGTTGAGCCGATTTCTCGTCCCAACAATCTATACCAGATTGTTTCGAATTATCTCGTATATTTATTTATATAAATTAAGGGTCTCAGAATCCGATTATGAAGATTGAACCGAAATCCAAAAGAAATTAATAGATAATACGAATTTGAATATAGAAAGAGCGAAAGGAAATTCCTTTATTGATTATTGAACGCGAACCTTACAAGAATAGGAAATTGTTTGGAAAATAAACGGGAAAACTCCAAATGAGTATATAGAAAATAGCATAAGCTCTCTCGAAAATTTAGTGGCGTAAAATGAAAATTGAGTTAGCTTTTATAGCTTAGCTCGCTGATTCTCTTGCTTCTTCGGATCGATACACGTGTACGAGCAGAACCGGTCTTCGATCCTTCAATCCCGCGTACATCCCCACTTTTAGGCGATTTGACCGTTTGTTAGGTGATTCGTCATTCAAATTACTTGGCGGGACCGTCTAGGAACATTTATGGGCCCGGGTCGAGTTGGGATTCTTCGAAATATTGTCTTGGGCCGACCTCGCATGCGCCTAGGTTCATTAGGCCGAACTGGGCCTCGGGCCGAACTGACAATTATCTTGTATCCTTTGGGCCGAACTTGTCTAGGGCCTAGTCGATCCAATTCGTCCAATGGAAGGGAGAGATATTCACTCCCACAGGTACATCCATCGCATATGCATCGGACCGCCACACAACGCATCATCTGGTAGATGAATTGCCACGTGAACCATGATCATGAAAAAACCAAGCGGGAATATCATCTCAAGATTACACAAGATCTCAATGATGTAATCTTGTGTTTTTTCATGATCTTCCACTCTCAGGGTTCTAGAACTTATCAACTTGAAAAAGTTGCAAAGCTTAGAGATCGTCTCCTCCATAGGTTTTGGCACAAAAGGGTGAATACCTTCAGCTAACAGTCTCTTCAAGATCACGTGACAATTTTGCGACTTCAAACTTGTAAGCTTCTCGTCAGTAGTCACGTTTTTCTTTAAATTTCTAGCGAGGCCGTCTGGGAATTTGACAGATTTGAGGAACTCGGTAAACCACTGCCTCTGCTCAAGGGTCAAGGTGTACGCTGCTGGCGGGTTGTACCACCTATTCCCTTGTTCTCTCAAGTGTAGAGAGTTCTTGATTTTCAAGTCCATCAAGTCAAACCTCGCCTTCTCTGTATCATAGTTCTTCTTTTCCAAGCTGAGCATGGTCCCGAGAAGATTCTCGCACACGTTCTTCTCTATGAGCATAACGTCCATGTTGTGCTTCAACTCCAACTCTGACCAATACGACAGCTCGTATAAGATGCTTTTTTACCCAATTCAATTCAAACTCAGCTCGTTTTCGTTTGCTGGTGTGTTTGGCATTTGTCATGCAAGAAAAACTAGCCAACTGATCAAGTATGTCTTGCGGAGTCAACCTGACAGGTTTACGGCATTTCTCGTGGTGATCTGTGTAGTGATCAGTGCTTTTCCTCAATCACTGAAGCGTAGGCAAGAATCGACGATGGTCATAATAGATGATCCTGTTTCTGACTTTCAGAGATGGCATCTCGAGGTTGCACGTAGGACACGCAAGATACCATTGGCCACTCCATTCCGATAAATACGATCGAGCCGGAAAGTCGTTTATCGTCCATAGAAGCGCGGCACGCAACTAAAACACTTCATCGTTGGCCCTATCTCGAACTTGGAACCCAGTATCCCACAATTCTTTCAGCTCTTCGACAACTGGCTGCAAGAACACGTCTATGTCTTTTCCAGGTGAGCTCGGCCCGGGTATCAGAAGCATTAGTATCAGGTACTCTTTTTTCATGCACAACCAAGGCGGCAAGTTGTACCACTACTAGAAATATGACATTTAGCGACGGAAGTATTAGCGACGACTAAATCATCGCTAATTTTTCGTCGCTAATCAACCTTTTAGCGACGATAATTCCGTCGCTAATTATTTGGTGCCAAAACTTCTAAAGTTTGGCGGCAAAGATAATTAGCGACGAATTTATCGTCGCTAAATGTGTAAATTCGTCGCTAAGTTCGCAGGGAAACAATTAACGACGATTAAATCGTCGCTAATAGTTTGGAATTAATTTCGAAATTTAACGAAATTCAAAGAGGGAAAAATCCCCCCAAAATAATTTAAATGAAATGATTTAGCGACGATTTTATCGTCGCTAAATGTGTAAAAAATCTATTAGCGACGAGTAAATCGTCGCTAAATGCCTGGTTTATGAACTGAAAATTTAAGTTCATTTAGCTACGAATTTTAAACATTTAGCGACGAGTTAATCGTCGGTAAATGTCTTTAAATACCAGGTCGCGTATCAGATCCCTCATTCGCTCCCAAACCCTAAAATCGAATTTTTTCTCTCTGTTTTCTCCTCCTCCGCCGTGTGCCTCCTCCGCCGTGTGTCGCCGACGCCGTCGACGCCGATCTCTACCTCCCCGGTAAGTCTCTCTCTCCTCACATCTCTCTCTCTCCTCACATCTCTCTCCTGTCTGCAGCTCCGCCGCCGCTCCGCCGCCGACGCCGTCCTCGTCCTCGTCCGCCCCGGTCCGGCAGCTTGCGCTGCTCTTCCTCGTCCTCGTCCACCGTCCTCTACTCCCCGGTAAGTTTTTTTTTTTTTTTTTTTTTATAACTTTATATATATATATATATTAGTTATTTATATAATTAATATATTAGTTATATATATTAGTTATTTATATATATATATATATATATATATAACTTTATATAAATAAATGGAATTGTATTAATTAGTATATAGTTATTTATATTAGGTAATTTAAATTATTTAAATTAGTTATAAATAAATGGAATTGTATGAATTAGTTATAAAAATTATGATATTATGCTTATTTTGGTGTTATAAATATTTATATATATATATAAGTTATATTTTATATAATTACATAATTTAGTATATAGATATAAGTATTTATATAATTAGTTATAATTATATAGGATATAAGTATTTACATAATTAGTTATATATATAATTAGTTATAATTATATATAATTATTTAGGATATAAGTATTTAGGATATAATTTAGTATATAATTTAGTATTTAGGATTTAATTACAATATAATTTAGGATGTTTGATAATTTAAAATTGTAAATTAGGATTAGAGATTAATTATGTATATAAGTATAGTAGATTAGAGATTAATAAATTAGGAAATGTAATTTTGTTAATTACGATTAGAAAATTTAAAATTGTTTAAGTTTGTGTAGTTTATGTATGAATTAATTAATTAAAGGTAGTTTAACGAATTAGTTTAAAGGTAATTACTAACCGATTCTCTAAAGGTAACAAACTTAAATGAATGAATTAGTTTAACGAAAATTAGGTAGTTTATGTGAAATTAATTAATTGGTTATGGATTGAAATTGAAATTGGATTTAATTTTTGTTAGAAATGACTAAAAATGTGAAATTAATTAGTTGTTTATAGATTTAAAAATGATCGAACCACTGAGGTTGGATTTAGTTTTAGGATGTTTCTATGCAGGTTTTAAAGTTAAAGGCTGATGCCGGGTTGTTAAGTTTATAGGGGAGGTTCTGCCGAAATTTCGGTAGGATCGTATTTTGTTTTGAATTTCAGATGGCTGCGGCTACAGGAGCTGGAGGCAGCGGAGGCGGGGATGACTTCTTAGCCCGTCTCCCGAATTATTGCCAGTCGGCGCTCGTACGTGATGGCGTCGAAGAAGAAGACGAGCATATCGAACCGGCCGTGCGTGGGCCGGCGGTCGGGATTCGATCTGAGCGTGCACGGCGCCCCGGGGTGAAGGAAGTCGTCGTTTATAACGAGGAGTTTCAGTCGTTCTTGCAGCCAGAGCGCGAGATGGATCCGGATCTCGCGACGTTTGCGAACACGCTCGGGTTGGTCGTCGGAGACAAGATCTCGCCTACGGTCCCAAGGTGGACGAATGCGAACGTGGGGCCGGCGAATGAGGCCGAGATCCGAGCAGCGATTCGAGACAAGTACGACATTCGAGTCGATGGTGATGCAACCGAGAAGAAGAAGGCGATTGTCGATGCGGCAATCATTCGAGACGCGAAGACTCGTCTTCGCGATTGGAGGCATACCTTGCGGTCATGGTTCGACATCGACTGCAAGAGCAGCGTACAGGTGGCGCGGTCGCTGAAACCGAGGACCGTTAAGCTCGACACTGAATGGGAGACGCTGATACAACGATATACGAGCGATGAATTTAAGGTAATCAAATCATTTACGTTAAATATGTGTTTACCCTTTTATTAAACGATTTGTTCTTTACATGTACGGTTACTTATATTACAGGCCATTCAAGCGAAGAACAAGGCGAATCGCGCGAAGAAGAAGACGAAGACTCGACATGGGACGATTGGGTTCTCGACCCACCGCATGAAGAACGTAAGTTTTATGTTTATATGATACATCAAATCGTTAAAATTATCTAACACTTGAAGTTTTGTTTACATGCAGAAGAGCGTCGAGACAGGCGCTTTCGAGAGCTTGTTTGCGAACTACAAGCGCCAACATCAGTCCGACAAGTCTGAATGGCGGACTCCTGAAGCCTCCGCACGTTATGTAAGTTTACATTTATTTTTCTTATTTTTCGATTAATATATACTAACTAGTTAATTATATCAGGATCGACTGGTCGCTAGGTTCAACACGTTGCGAGCGGAGGCTGAGCACCAAGGAGCGGACGTTGATATTTCCGTTCTAGGGCAGCAGGCGATCCGCGATATTATGGGTTCGCGGACTGATCACTTGACCGGCGTCGGACGTTTGGTGCCACAGGGAGCACGGATGGCGGCTGAAGTCGCCGAAGTCTACGGTTCGGAGGCTGGGACGTCGCAACCAGGATATGTCTCGCAGGAGGTGTTGACATCGACCCTCGCCGCGTTCGCCGAGACAATACAGAGTCAGGTGCCCGTCCTCAACCTTAGCTTGTTCATGTCCCAATTTCCGCAGAGTTCGCTGCAGGCTCCGTCATCCCACAGCCAGCAGACTCCGACGGCCGGCGTCCACACTCCGACGCCCGACGTCCACACTCCGACGGGCGGCCAACAGAGGACTCCCGACGCCAGCCAGCAGACGACGCCCGGCGGACCAAGTCAGTCTACTCCGACGCCGCAGCCTGCAGAACTTCAGCGCCAGCAAAAGAGCGTTTCACGTCGAGGAGGAGGAAAACGAGCGGCGGGACGACAAAGCAAACGTCGCGAGTAGTGTTTTATTAGAAATTTTGTGTATAGTAGATTATTATTTACATATTTCTCGATAACCGAAAACGTACGTAATCGGATTTTATATATTTCTTGATTTGGATAATATAATTTAGTTTTTATTTGATTTTTCATTTTAGAATTTCATAAACAAAAAACCATAAAAAACAAATAATTAACGACGAAAAAAATAAA
The DNA here is from genome assembly GCF_054948205.1 of Urtica dioica subsp. dioica. NCBI lineage: Eukaryota > Viridiplantae > Streptophyta > Magnoliopsida > Rosales > Urticaceae > Urtica > Urtica dioica. The sequence goes on from NC_142761.1 coordinate 35,311,787, forward strand.
AAATAATAATAATAATAATAATTAGCGACGACAAAGTCGTCGCTAAATATTATTACACAGAAGTAATTAGCGACGACTTTGTCGTCGCTAATTCACGCGGGAAATTTTCGCGCGTGAATTAGCGACGACAAAGTCGTCGCTAATTTCCTGTTTCAAAATGGAAAAAAACTTCTCGTCACAACATTTAGGGACGACATTATCGTCGCTAATATCGTCGGTAAATATTTAGCGACGAAAAAATCCTCGCTAAATAGATTTAGGCACGCATATTTAGCGACGATTATTATCATCGCTAAAATCGTCGCTAAAGAGATTTAGCGACGATTTCGGGGTTTTTAGCGACGAAATAAATCGTCGGTAAATGTCGTATTTGTTGTAGTGTACGCAGATAGTACCACGGGCCACATGTTGTACGCTAGACTCATTTCCCCAAATGGGTTGAACCCATCAGAAGCTAGTTCAAGCCGTACGTTCCGAGGCTCTGCTGCAAAATCTGGGTATCTCTCATCCAGATTCTTCCACGTCGTACCATCCGTAGGATGTCGCAAAACACATTCTTCCTTAATGCGATCTTTTTCATGCCACTACATATGAAGCGACGTGTTTCCAGAGCGTACAATCGCTTCAATCGATCATTCAGGGGAAAATATCATAATATTTTTTGCGGTATCTTCTTCCCGGTTGGCTTCCATCTACTCTCATTGTAAACTGGGTACACTTTAGCTCTCTCGAGATCTTCTCGAAATAGGACACAATCGTTGGTGCACGTGTCGATCATCTCGTACCCCATGCCGAAACGCTTGAGCTTTGCCTTTGTCTCGTGGACCTTTTCCGAAATTCGGTTAATAATTGGATGAGACTTCCTCAAGAGCTGGAAGAGTTCTGTGAACCACTTGTTTGTGCAATGGTTTGTGACTTTGATGTGCAATAACGAAACCAAAAATGAAAATGACGAACACTCTTTCATCTAGGGTACAATTCCGCTTCCAACTCAGCGAATAAGTCTTTCCCTTGCTCCTATGCACGCACCTCGCTCGGGGTTGGATCCGCATAGTCGTCGAAATCCTCGTGATTCATGAGATCATGCAAAGCATCGTGCAATCCTCGACTCCTCTCTGATCATTTTCGATGACATCTTCTTCACGAGTAAGAACGAGACGATCGCTGTGATGATACCATTCAGTGTAGCTCGGGGTAAACCCATTGTTCAGGAGGTGATTCTTTAGAATCTTGATATTGTACCATCTCATGTTGTTGCAAGACTTGCAAGGACAACGATATTGGCCATTTTCGTTCGGTCGTCTGCTTGCAAGGCTGATAAACTCGTTAACCCCTGTTTTATAATGCAAGCTCAACCGATTGGTCTTGGTAATCCAATCTCTACTTGGATATGACATTCCGCTGAACGAGAGGGTTAAAGACGGTTATTGTTACGGGACGAATAACTAATTTAGTAGAATGAAAGAGAGATTATGTACCTAATTAATTCGAAACTCTTCTAAAATTTGTAGAGTTTCCCCTATAATACTGACAAATCAAAAACCTGCAAATACGTTTAAAAAGATATACAAACCGTCCAGAATTATTATATTAATAAACTAAACCCTAAGGCAATAACTTTTTAACTTAACATTGCAATTATAGGATAATTTCCTAAAAATTGTAAATGAAGTAACAATTGCAAATCCTAAACCGAGCCTCCATGGCTCGGTGCAACATATTACTAATTAATTAAACTACACATATTACAATTAACTTGATTTAACTCATTTATAATTAAAATAACTTAAATTAACATCTTAAACATGTTACTAAATTTATTACAATTAAATTTAAATTACAATTAAATTTATCAAACTACCTACACATGTTACTTAACTAATTTTAACATGTAAAATTACAATTAACTTAAACTAATTAATCATATTATGAACATAGTTTAAATTAAATGAAATTAAAATACTTAATTTGCAATTAACAATTATTAGACTAGACTAACATTACTTATTACTAATTATTAATTATAATTAGAACTAATTATATTTACTTACTAATTAATAACTACATAAACAAACAACGGTGTGCTCGGCGTCGATGGACAAAGGGAGACCGGCGTCGGCGCACTCACGACAGAGCCTGTCAAGCCTCTCGTGGCCAAGCCGGAGGTCTCGCTCCTCCTCCGAACCAAGCTGCGGCGGCTCACTCGGAGTGTGGTACGTTGGGCTCGACTGGGAAACTTACAGCCTTTAAAGGTTTGGATTCAAGACTGTGGGAGATCCGGAGCTATCTCGAACTTGTCATTGAGCAGAACCTCCCATTAAACCATGAAATCCTATATCATCTACATGTTTTTTTCCATCCATCATACTTGAATTTGCTATATTTTTCTTTTACCGTTCTTTATTTGTTTCTAGTATATGAAATGTTACCCTTATTCTTTGATTATAATTGAATACTTGCAGAATGTATTCAATTTACTACCAAATCTCAACATTTCAGAGGTGATTAAAGCTTTCGGGGGCCAGTGAAGCAAAATCATCATCCTACTGAGTTCTGGATTTATTAGAAGCATCTCACCTTCCACGGCAGCTTCAACGAAGGTGAGGTTCGGGGAGGCAATGGGGCGCTGCGGAGGTCGGCGGGGCGGAGAGGTCAAGGTGGCATAGACTAGGCGAAGGTGGGGTGGCGGCGAAGAGGATTGGCTCTCCTCTTAGTGGAGGAGGAAGGGCGCGCAGCCAGAGACATCGAGGACGAGGGGCGGCGGGGAGGAAGACCGGTGAGGAGGGCCGCGCGGTTCGGAGCGAAGGTGCAGGACGAGAGAAGGTGAAGGAGAACCAGCGAGGAAGGTCGAGGATAGAAGGACGAGAGAGAGAGAGAGAGAGAGAGAGAGAGAGAGAGAGAGAGAGAGAGAGAGAGAGAGAGAGAGAGAAGGACAACAGAGAGAGTTGCAGAGAGAGGTGACGAAGAAGAAGAAGAAGAAGAAGAAGAAGAAGAAGAAGAAGAAGAAGAAAGTCGGGTTTTATAACTGACCTAAAATCCGGTCCGACATATCGCACCTGTTAAAGGTATCTGGTGCGACATGCCGCACCCATTTACCGTTTAGGTGCGACATTTAGGTGCGACATATCGCACCGGATAGTATTCAGGACAGTTAAAATAAGAGGAGGGATTTTACACCCGCTTAAAATTTTTAAAACTATTACGTACGACTTGTCGCACCAGATAGTATTGGGTGCGACATGTCGCACCAGATAGTATTGGGTGCGACATGTCGCACCTGATACCACTTAAAATCAGCGAAATTCTTGGTTTTCAGGAAGGGTATCCGGTGCAACATGTCGCACACAATGCCCATTTAGGTGCGACATGTCACACCGGATACCCTTACGCACCAAAAAATGAAATTTGTAGTAGTGTAGAGTCACATTTTCTTCCACCTTTTCTTCAGAGTAGCACTCATTTGAATAGTGGCAATACTTGCCACAATTGTAGCACTCGATATTTGAGCGATTCAACGAACCGTCTCTACCTCGACCACGTCCTTGTCCGCATCAATTTTGTTGAAAAAATTGGTCTTCTTCTTCATTAGTTTTTTCAAAATTGTGGCCTCCACCATGACCAAAAACACGACCTTCATGGCCGCGTCCCATTCTTCGGTTATGCTGCCCGTACATCGCTTTGTCCTCATTCAAGCTTGCTTTAGCTTGTAACGCCTCATCCACCTCCTCTTCTTTCTTCTTCTTTTTTTTGTTGTTCATGCGCTACAAGAGAACCACCAAGCTCATCGACATACATCTACTCCAAATTCTTCGATTCTTCAATAGCACAAATGAAATTCTCAAAATTCTCGGTTAATGACCTTAGAACTTTCTCAACAACCCTTGCATCTTTGAGGGTTTCTCCGGTGTATTTAACATGGTTCGCCACGGATTGAACAAGCGTCATTGTCTCTAACTCTCCTCGAAGAGTTTGAAGTCGCACTTGTTTGACTTGGTCGGCGTCCTTGAAAACTATCAGCCTTGTCTTTCATACGTGTCTCATTTAACGCCTTCAATTGATTCACCGTATGATTTGTGGTTGGAGCTGACACTTCATAACCCCCTTGGACTTCCCATGCATCTTGAGCACCTAGCAAAACTCGCATTTAAATACTCCATCTATCATAGTTCGACTCGGTAAGTCGTGGCAATGGTATATGCCCCAACGATGTACTCCCATAATTCATCTCTGCTCTGATACCAATTTGTGAATTATAAGTTTTTAAGAGGAAGAACAAATATATTATGTGAATGTCATTATCAATGTGCTACTAAAGGTTCATGGGAAAATACCGTGTATGTGATGTGAAGGGCATTGGAAATGTGCTACTAAAGTTTGAGGATGATAGGTCTGTTATCCTAACTAATGTCAGATGGATACCATGTCTTAAGAGGAATCTCATATCCCTTGGTTTCCTTGTTGATCTCGGTTGTGCTAGCCACATTGAAAAAGGTTGCTTGACACTGACTAAGGATAAAAGAACTACCATGACTGGTAGAAAGTGTAATGATTTATATGCACTGCTTCCTCTCTTGTTACTACTACCTTACAGATGCTGACAAGTGGCACCTTAGGCTCAGTCACATGAGTCAAAAAGGGGCTTTACATCCTTGGCAAGCAAGGCATTTTTGTAAGGATCAAATTAGTAGTATCAGCTTTTGTGAGACTTGTGTTATACCCTTAAAGCCACTTCTAAAAAAAATTTGGCGTCGAAAAAAGCTCCCGCAAAATGGCGGGAAGGGTTTAGAATCGACTTTAGAAGCGTATTATCGCTTCTAAATCTTTCCAGCCACATCGCGAGTAGTGTTTAGAAGCGAATTTAGAAGCGGATTGTTGCTTCTATAATTGTGTGTCGCTTCTTAAAGTCATTTTTATTGTTGTGACAACCATGAAGGCAAGCTTGATCTTAGATCCCTGAAATGTGTTTTTTTCTAGGGTATCCTATAGGGACCGAAGTCTATATGTTGTGGGAAATAAGAGCTCGAGGTATTAGAATCCTAGTCAGTCTAGATGTCATCTTTAATGAGTTGGTGTTCCCTTGTAGAGAGTCAATTAGCACTGGAATAGCTTAGCCTACCCTGACCAACACTCAACCGAAGTCTAAGAATACAAACTTTGAGGTAGAGCTAGGTATAAAACAACCTGAACCTAATTCCTAACCCTCAACAAGAACAGACTAAGCACGTACTCAAGATGGCGAAGACAATCTTGTTCTTGTGGATATAACCTAGATAGAGCTCAAATAAAAGACCTAGAAAACTATCAGCTGACCAGGGATAAAGATACGAGAGAGATAAGGCCTCCCACTAGATATTCCTTTACTGATCTCGTTTTCACATCCCTTGTAGCAACTCATGAGATTCTGGGAATGGAGCCTAGTTGTTACAATGAAGCTGTGAATTCCCAAGATAAGAACAAATGGCTTGAAGGCATGAAGGATGAGATCAAATCCTTTAAGGTTAATCAAACCTGGACCCTTGTAACCAAACCCAAGGATAGAAAGCATATAGACTGTAGATGGTTGTTTAAGATCAAAGAAGGCTTTAACCCTAGTGACCTTCCTAGGTATAAGGCTCGGCTAGTGGCAAAGTGTTTCACCCAACATGAGGGAATAGATTTCAATGAAATCTTCTAAGAAAATTCGTATCAAGTTATATGTTGTTGCCCACTTTGATCTTGAGATAGAACTGATGGATGTAAAAAACTGCTTTTTAACATTGTGACCATGAGGAGACTATCATTATGGCCCAGCCAGAGGGTTTCATTGATAAGAAACATTCTGGTTGGGTCTCCCACTTACAAAAGTCTATATGGGTTAAAACAGTCACCACGACAATGGTGCAAGGGGTTTGATAGTTTTTTGCTGAGCATTAATTTTTAGAGAAGCGGTTTTGATGCTTGTTTTTGTTGGTGAATCAAGTGGGTATCAGATACGAACAATCACTCTGATACCACTTGTCGGTGGATCGAGCTCGCATCGGACACGATGATCGCTCCGATGCGACTCGTTTGAGATGATTCCACCATATAACCATATTAATGCGGAAAAATAATTAATTACACTGATCATAAGCTAATTAAATTATGGTTATAATTAACAAGATCTAGTTATGTTTAATTAATTTAATTCACGAGAGCATATAAGTCAAGCAACCGATTAGAGCGAAAGACGAATACTTACATTGATTTTCGGTTCACGAACTGAAAGCTTTCACAATCCGTCTTCGTCTTGAATGTACAAGCTTCCACACGATCGAATAAGGAATTCCTCCTTCAAGGACTCAATGTGATGACACCTTAGTCTTTCGAGACGTAATCTCCGAGACGAATAAGAAAGATGAGTGGGCACAGTCTTTATCTCACTAGATCACGAAACTAGGTGTTTCGAGATCTCGCTCTTATTTTACTAAGAATGGAAACGAATTTCCGAGGGGAGGGAGAGGCTGAAAATTTCGCACACCCAAGAGGGAGAGCCACGAAATTTTTCCCAAATTAATTGCTTATTTTTGCCTTCTCATGAACCCCTATTTATAGTAGTAAAAAGAAGATATTCATGGAATCTTCCAGAATATTTTATTTCCTTATATTGTGTTCACACTAGTGGATTAAATCTGGGCCATTGGATCTCAACAAGTGAATCCTACCTTTTCTCTCATCCATCAGATCAATATCTATGGGATATTATTCTTTTATTTAAATAGAGAATAATTTATTTAGTGAGATAATAAAGGAGAATATATTATTCTCCTAAATATTCTCCTAAATACTTTCCTTTAAATAAGGAGAAAATATAGGACAATATCTTATATTTTTCTCTCTCCTTTATTTAAACAACTAAAGAGAAAATATTGGTAAATACCAATATTGAAATTTCGAACTTGATGGCACACGGCCAGGGAGATTTGCACAAACCCTAGTGCCAAATAACCAAATTCGAATTTTTCATGTGTGCAAGACCCAATTGCTTAAAACCCAATTAATCATTTATTTACTTGGTCCAACAATAAACAAATAATTAATAATTGTTTATTTACTTGATCAAACAATAAATAAACAATTCTACCATAAATATTTATTTAATTCTGCGAATACCCGTTTTTCAGAATTAATGTTGTCAATCACAATTACAGCAAGTGAGATTAATAATGATAGACATTATTATACGAAAGTTCTTATTCGCCTTTATCAGAGCCGAATCGGGGACTATGGACCTAGTAATAGGAGCTTAACAAATCCGATGAAAAAGACGAAATAGTCATTTCTCTTTTTCCATCGATTCGTCTAATCTTGGTCAAATACTCCACCTTGTAAGCCAAGACTGAACTCTCCTTTATACTAGAATTATATTTACTCATCGTGACGAGTGTCCACTGATATAGTCAGTTCGTGATCAAGATCCTCCAGGTTCAACCCGTGTCAAGAGAAGTCAATTTTTCCGTTATACTTCTCTTGATACATATCAGCCCTAAGCATTGTTGCTTCCCCAGCGAAAGATTCTTTCGAACGTTACTTACTTCGAAAGTGCTAGCAATCTATCGGTTCTGGAATCAACCCTTAGGTGAGTGAACATTAACGTTCTTTCAGGAAGGCTGGATTCCGTATCTGTAAATCACTTCCCACTCGAATCATGCTCTGAGAAAACTCCCAAGACATAAGCTGTGATTAGCATGAATAGCCTTTTAGCGAATGAGTCAAAGAGCTCAGTAACATAACCCAGTGTCCATGATCACTTCAGGATTTAGATCAAGTCTCACTGTGACCATCATAGTGGCCTCGGTTAGTGTGTCGTAAAGGTCCTTAAACAACACATCTACAACCAAGACATGTCCAAGTCGTACACTTACCACAAGTGTAGAATGCTCCCACATAGTGATCAGCCTTCACCTATGTGTTCCACATATATGACTTTAGATATAGCTTTCCAGGCGTATATCAGTCATCGACCTCGTTTTAGCTCACCGCCCGAACTCAGGTGCCCAACACGTGACTCAGTTTAATACGGAGGCTATGGAAGATAGTTGTTATTGATTCTAATTGTTTAGAACTCAACCCACTAATCATATAATGCTAATAAAGTAATCTTATTATCGAATTTAGTAATAATTTATTCATTATCTTCAAGTGGGCAATATTCCCATCAATCTCCCACTTTGACCAGAGAAGATAAGTTTCCTTCAGCCAATTTAATTCTTTGCTATCATTATAGATGGTTTAGACATTGACCCAGGATTGAGATTCCCATCATATGGATTCCCACTTTTATCTATACTCTATCATTTATGTCGATCTGACATATGTCCCATTTTCATATCATTCTAGTTCATGCATTTTTGCAAGTGATCTTTGACTTACCATTTAAGGTCAAGTCAATTTGTTCACAGTAAATAAATTTACTTTAGAACAAATTAACACTTCGCATACCTTTAGATTATACACCAGACTTTATATCTAAAGATAACAAGTCTCCCTATCAAGGTGTACATCCCTTTGGTGCCAAAACAAGTTGCACCATTGCATGGTTTGATCTCATCACCACTTACTATAGTGTGATTTATTGAACGTGTTTAAATAAGAACTTTATTGACCTATTTCCATTACTTGGTTATTTATAGTTCATCCTTGTTTGTCGTGTTCATATTCAATATATACACAGGACTTTAAGGATCTACTATATTTAAATAACTAAGTATCTCACTATTTCCATAAATTACAGTGTTTACAACACATGTAGTTATTCTCGGAAATACGACATTGTCTAAGGTCTAATTATTAGTCCTTTTAAAGACAATGTCAATAGCATCAACATTGAGCTCATACCTTATATCAATAAGTATGTTTGAGACATAATGGAACGAGCATGTCATTTCTAAATTTAATTTTAGAAACAGTTAGCCCAGTCAATTTACTTGTGTCATAATGAGGTCTAGAACTAAAATAGTAATGACTTTATTCATGACACTTGTTTAGGAGCTATACTTATCGATCATTCTCAAAATATCGATTATAACAAACATCCATGTACAATCATGACTAGTTTGTTAAGTACTTAGGATCTACCTTTCATATTTCAAAAAGTTTAGTAGTATAACTACTTCGATCCATGTCTTTATGTTATTGGAACTTCATCCTCAAAGGATAGTTCATCTTCAATTTTGAAGATCCCAAATGAAGTGGTTCGTGGTATCAGAAAGAAGAGTATCATTGATGATAATGTCTCTCCTTAAGGGCTCAATCCCTTACCTTATAGCTTATAAAGCTTAAACCATTTCATTAATCCTTTTATAGATCTCTCTATTCCTTTAAGCTAATAGCTTAACAGGTAGATCTATTAAATATGGGCTAATAACTTTCAGACAAGTTAGTATGATCGAGAGTGATATCTCAAGATCATGTCTTTCCAATTTAAGGAAAGTTAATTGTTGATGAGGGTGACAAGGATCCATTCTAGGATGCTCCCACTAGGTTATTGATTTTAACGACAAGATAATTCAAAATTATCATTCCTTTCAATTCGTTGATTTATGTGGCAAGGTAATCATTGATTACTCTGTTGGAATCGATCTAGGGTTTAAGAAAAGAATTAACGCTTCGGTAAGCGGCGGAATTTTAAAAATTTTCTTTTACAAGTAAAAACAGTTTTTACTAACCTAGACAAGGAAGCAAGTACATGTAATTAAAAACCAATATGAGCTAAGAATTTACTAACCTTTCTTGAAGCTTGAACTTTGAAGAAGCTTTCGGAAAGTTTGCAACGCTCGTCTCCCCTCGCAGCACGTCTCTCTTCCTTTCCTCGGCACCTCGAGCAACCACGAAAGTTTCTATCACTAAATCACTCGAAAAGAAGGAATCAGTGAGTGGGCACTTTTAAACACTACGACTTAAGAACGAGTCTCGAAGTCGCAGAGCTAAACACTAGGTCGAGTGAGGACCTAGGTGCCAAGACAAGAAAAAATCGAAAATAAACTAGAGAGAGAGAGAGGAAGGGGCGGCCAAGTCTAGAGAGAGAAGCTCTCAATCTCTAAAACTTTGGATGAATGAAAAGTGAGGAATGAGGCTCCTATTTATAGGAGAGGTCTCACCTTCAATAAGGTAGTTTCCTCTTCTATAGAATATCACATATTCATGAGCCAATTTCCCTTTTCCTTCAAAGAGTCACACGGCCAAGACTAAGCAAGTAAGTCCTTGGATTTGTTTCCTCTTTTATTTGCTTCTCTCTTGATCCTTTTGGGCGCCTACAATGCTTTCCCCTTAGGGGAAATTTGTTTCCTCTTTTTCTTTTGGCAAGTATCTTAATACATTTATGCACAAAATAATCTCTCTTTCTCTTGGGTATTTGGGCGCCTATAGCATTCTAGAAAGGGCTTCTAGAAGCTTTTCCATTTGTTCATAACAACATGAAAAAGGCCCATTAAGAATTTTCAATAAAATTCTTATGAAATGAAATTAATCCACAAGGCCCAATTAATCATATTATGGCCGAGTGACATGAAGTCATCAAATGAACTTGTCAAAATTTATTGACATCCATTTCATCCATATGTCTCAAAAGACAAAAATACCCTTTCGACAATTTTCGTTCTTGTTTTGACTTAGCTTCCAGTTTAACTATTCCTATCGATGTGATTCGTGACAGTGACCTCATGGACCCATATGAACAAAGCTTGAGCTAAAAACTTGGACTCAAAAGTTCACAAACCTTTTCCAAGTTTAGCTTAATGCCAACTGACTCCACTAAAGAGCTGACACTGAAAATCTCTCGGTTCAAATGAATTTATTTTCTACTCAAGAATTCGACCTAATTATGATGAGCGGATCCACTGAATATTATCTATGTTTACCCTTCATGAATGTCATCAGCTAGTCGGGATTTACTAAATTACCATTTTACCCTTCTAGCTGTTATTTCCTCAACTCCTTTGTCGCTTGTGAATAAGTTAGAAACAATGTATTGACGAGGAGCTAACAAGTCACATTGTTTCATCCAAAAGAGTCAGGACTCAATTTGGACACTGGCCAGTTCATTTATTCACACTCCAAGGAACAAAGCATGAGGTGACATACATTGCATTTCAGCAATCTTGTACATGAATTCCATATCTATGAGAACTTCACAAAGTTACTCATGACAGACTCACAACTTAGTACTTCACCAATAGGCCTTGTTCGGAATCACATAGTGAGTCCGAACTTTGACTTTCTCAAATGAGAATACTAAGGTGTGAAATGGCATGTCTCATTTCAGGATTAAGGTAAGCATGATGCAATTCATACATAGTGACTTCGAGACATAAGAGGTTAAATGGTTTGTTCTTATATTGTCTCTAGAAGTGCACTGGTCAATTCAGTACCTTCGGAAGATACCTAGAAGAACTATAGAGTCCCCAACTCTCAATGCCTTATAACCAGACATCATAGATTCTTCTAACAATCATACTGAGGTCAATAGTCCTTTGACCCTAAGATTGCGAATATAACGTTTTAAGCAAACTACGAAGAGTTTGTTCATGCAAATCTACATTTGTCTCTTCGTAAGTTGTTAAGTTTGTTTATGGACTAAAAGACTATGGTTTTATCATAAAGCTTCAAACAAATAAAGAATGAATGAACGTTTCAACTTTATTATTAATGAATAGGCAATTACAAGCAAGAGTCTTCGTAAGACTATATGACATCAAATGTACATAAATAGACACTACTACTCTTCTTGTGGGCACAATTGACAACAAACTCCCACTTGACTCAAAGAAGATGTGAGTAGTCCTACATGCCTAATCCCTCTCGAAGTTGGTCGAAGACCATGTTCGCTAGGGCCTTGGTGAATGGATCTGCCAGAGTTCTACTTCACCTCCACGTCTCCGCGCTGCGCGATCTCTCGAATCAAATGGTATTTCCTCTCAATATGCTTAGAGCGCTTATGGCTTCTAGGTTCCTTTGAGTTAGCGACAGCCCCACTATTATCACAATAGAGGGTCATGGGCTCGTCGACGTTGGGAACAATTTCCAAATACTTAAGGAATTTTCTAAGCCATACAGCCTCTTTGGATGCTTCACAAGCAGCCACATATTCTGCTTCCATTGTGGAGTCAGCAATGCAAGATTGCTTAGTACTTCTCCACACAACAGCTCCACCATTAAGGATGAACACAGATCCTGAAGTGGATTTCCTGGAATCCTTATCCGCTTGAAAATCGGAGTCGGTATATCCCGTCATAGTCAGGTCAGTACCTGAGTATGTAAGCATCAAGTTCCTAGTTCTTCGAAGATACTTAAGAGCATGCTTAACAGCAATCCAGTGCTCGGGTCCAGGGTTGGATTGGAAACGGCTAACTACGCCAACGGCGAAACAGATGTCAGGTCTAGTGCAAAGCATGGCATACATGAGGCTTCCTACGGCAGAGGCGTGAGGAATTTTCCTCATGTCTTCAATCTCTTGTGCAGTCTTGGGAGACTGGTCCTTAGAGAGTGAAACTCCATGCCTAAAGGGTGTTTGACCCCTCTTGCAGTCTTGCATCGAGAAGCGATCCATCACCTTATCAATATAAGATGCTTGAGAGAGCGACAGGGTCCGGTTTTTCCTATCTCGAATGATTTGGATCCCCAGAATGTACGCGGCTTCTCCTAGATCCTTCATATCGAATTGCTTTGCTAGCCAGACCTTAACCTCAGATAACTTACCCACGTCATTACCAATGAGTAGTATATCATCGACATATAGTACCAGAAACACAACTTTGCCTTCGCGTATTAACTTGTAAACACAAGGCTCATCTATCGACTATTCAAAGCCAAAGCTTTTTACAGTTTCATCGAATCTAATATTCCATGACCTAGATGCTTGCTTTAGTCCATAAATGGATTTAAGAAACTCACAAACCTTGGTCTCTTGACCTTTATCCACGAAACCGTCTGGTTGAGCCATGTAAATGCGCTCGTCAAGATTGCCATTCAGAAAGGCTGTCTTGACATCCATTTGCCAGATCTCATAGTCGAGAGCTGCAGCTATGGATAGGAGTATGCGGATGGATTTAAGCATCGCGACTGGCGAGAAGGTTTCTTCATAGTCAATCCCTTCTTGTTGGGTATAACCCTTCGCCACAAGTCGTGCTTTGAACGTCTCAACGTTCCCATCAGGACCCCTTTTCTTCTTGTATATCCACTTACACCCTACGGGTTTAATCCCTTCAGGAAGGTCTACAAGTTTCCAGACTTTCTTGACATACATCGAGTGCATTTCAACTTTCATGGCGTCAAGCCAAAGGTTTGATTCAGAACAAGCCATCGCTTGGCTATAGGAAACAGGGTCATCCATGTCGGAGACGGCTACAAGAGAGTCTCCATAAGACATGTACCTGTCAGGCTTTTGAGTAGCCCTCCCACTACGTCGAAGTACTACTTGACGAGATAACGATGAGTTAGGTTGTGTTTCAGTTGGGGTAAGAACAGTTCTTACAGATGAGGTAGAAGCTTCCTCACCCAACTTTTCTTCAAGCACAATTTTGCTTCTAGGTTTCGCATCCTTCATAAAGTCCTCCTCAAGGAAACGAGCATTCGTGCTAATGAAAGTCTTATCGTCCTCGGGACTATAGAAAGTAAAACCTTTGGTTTCCTTTGGATATCCTACAAACAGGCACAATTCTGACCTACTAGCCAACTTGCTAGTCTTTTGCCTCAGCACGTGTGCAGGGCAACCCCAAATTCGGATGCGGCCAAGATTCACTTTACGGCCAGTCCATCGTTCATAAGGAGTACCAGGAACCGTTTTGGACGGAACTTGGTTCAGAATGTAGGCGGCTGTTTCGAGGGCATATCCCCAAAAGGAAAGCGGGAGTGATGAGTAACTCATCATTGATCTAACCATCTCCATAAGAGTTCGGTTTCTTCTCTCTGACACTCCGTTTTGTTGAGGTGTGCCAGGTGCGGTAAGCTGAGAAGCGATACCTTCTTCTTTAAGAAAGTCATCGAACTCTCCAGACATATACTCACCACCTCGATCAGATCGAAGGGTTTTGATCACTTTGCCAGTTTGCTTTTCCACTAAAGCCCTAAAGACCTTAAATACGTTAAAGGTCTCGGATTTGTGTTTAAGCAAATAGACAAACCCATATCTTGAGTAATCATCAGTGAAGGTAACGAAGTATTCGTATCCTCCACGTGCCTGTTGGTTGAGCGGACCACATACATCAGAATGTATTAGTTCCAGCAACTCAGTGGCTCTTCGACCCTTATCGGAGAAAGGTCGCTTAGTCATTTTTCCTTCTATGCAGGAATCACAAGTAGGTAGTGAACCTATTGTAGAGGCTTGGAGTGGACCATCCCTCACAAGTCTCTTAATCCTATCTAGACTGATATGACCAAGTCTCAAGTGCCATAGGTATGTTGATTTTGTTAGATCGGAGGATTCAGAAAGTTTGATCCTCTTTGGCTCCCTAATTAGATCGTTATCTATTTCGGTGTCCAAAAGAGAAGGTGGAGTGGGATAGATGTAAAAAAGAGCATTCTTCATACATGCATCAGTGAAAAAAGAATTATCAGGAAACGAAATACGTATTCCATTCTTAATGAACTTTAAACAATAATCTTGCTCAAAAAGACGAGCAACGGATATTAAGTTCTTCCCAAAGGTAGGAACAAAATAAACATTATTCAAGTTTAAAGTGCGGTCTTCAAAAGACAGCGTCACGGATCCCACAGCCTTCGCAGACACCAAGCTCCCATCACCCCATTTGAAACAGAACTCGCCTTCCTCTAAGCTTTTGGTTTTCTTGAAACCATTCAAGGAACAACAAATATGGTTAGTAGCAGCGGAGTCAAGAATCCACGTTGATACATTATCAGCTACTAAGCATGCTTCGGTAACTAGTACAATACTATGTTCCTTTGCTTTGAGATAGGCAGGACAGTTCTTTTTATCGGCCTTGTAAGGTCCCTTCTCAGTTCTAGAGGCGGAGGCTTTGTGCTCAGTAGCATGTGCCTCTCCTTGATTCCTCTTTCTCTTAGTGAGACCTACAGTAGTGTGAAGTTCCTTCATAAGCTTGGTAACAGTGTACTCTTGCTTGTTTATGAAGTAGTTCATCTTGGAGGTATCAAGAGATGCGGGGAGAGTTTCTAAGATCATATCTATGACATTCTTCCCATCAGTCTCAGATCCTAGGATTTCCATTTTATTTAGAAAACTAATGATCAGTATCATAAAGTCTCTAACAGGAGTCCTAGCCTGCATATGACAGTTCATAAATTGTCGGACTGCTTGTAGCCTTGTTTGACGCCTTTGCCCTCCAAACATCTCAAGGAGATTGTAGAGCATGTCAGCGGCAGTCTCGATGTCACGATGTTCCTCTTTCAGCATATTGTTCATAGATGCCAAGATATAGCACCTCACAATCTCATCGGATCGAAGCCAGACTGCTAAGGCGTCATTGTCCTCTTGAGTTGAATCATCATTCGTCAGAGGAGGACACGGGGTAGTGAGTACCCATTTGTGCTTGTTAACGGTAGGTATTATGTCGAGGTTACGTTTCGAATCAACGTAGTTTTCGTTTTTGAGTTTGATCGAGGAAAGAAAGATTGAGAGATGGTTGAGAGACATATTGCCTATATAAGTTGAAACAAGTTTATGATTAGTCCTTGGTTTAGGATTTAAGTTTTATTAAGACTTTTGTAAAATCCAAAAGTGTTATAAACCAAACGATAGTTTACTCCCTCAAGAGAAGGCCGCAAAAAATCTCCATTTATAAGTAAATGACACATCATTAATGCTAAGCCAAGATGTCAATACATCTATTTTGACTAGCCACCTTGTAAATTGGTTTGATCACTCACATCCTTTCGCAGAGCCTCAAGGGAGGATACTAGGGATTGAGCCTAAGTGTGCAACCAACCACTTAGTCCAAAAGATCAGCTTTGAAAAACAATCCCCCAAGGGGAGGCCTTGCCATCATTGCATCACTCTCGGACGTAGCTCATTGAGCAATGATCGAAGCAATAACGCCTTGGAGTACTCACATTTAAGTGAGGGTCGCAAGAGCGGCTCTTAGTCCCACGTTATTTCATCTTTCACTAGTGTTGGGGATCGTGGGTTACAAACAACGAATATAACCCTCCCACTTAGTTTTTGGAGTTGGTTCATCGACTCTTTTAAGTTCGGAAACAAATTTCCCAGTTAGAGAGCGACAGAGCGGACAACTAGAAGAGAATCCTAGATCGACATGTTCAGAGCAATATTAGTGCATAAAGGCACAAGGGACATACTCGATCTTTTCCTATTTTCTATTTCGGAAAAGTGCGTGAGGGAAGTGTGAACTTCAACTCACTCGAACACTTGAAAGTTTGAGATTACACATCTTTTTATTTTTCGGCTTGTCTACAAGGAGACCTCCCACTCAAATTTTCAAGAGCATATAGATTTTGAACATATGTGATATAGATATAGTTTTGAAAACATTTTGAAAATTTATTTGATTTGGATGACAAAATATTTTCAAGTTTGAAAGTGAAAACGGTTTTTCAAAATTCAAACTAGTTTTGTAAAGATTCAATTTCAATTAAAATTTAAAAAAAAAAACATTTTAATCTTACACATCATGTTTATAATCATATGAAAAACATTTTTGCTCAAGAAAATTTTCTCATTAGAGTTCTATAACTCATGGTAGTGGGGTTTGAAAATCCGGATTTCTAAAAAACTGGAGTTTCAGACAGCCGCGCACCTCGGAGTAAAATCGCCATATCTGGCGGCTCCGATGTCCTTTTCAGCCGAAACCGGTGGCATTGGACAGAGGACAGACAGAGCTTTAATTTGATTTAAGAATCATCAAATTTCGATTTCTGAGCAGAGAGTTATGCCACTTTTAATGCGGGTTTACTCCAGCTCGAAGAAAAAGAAATAAATTAAAGCTTGGTCCTACTTAGGTGCGAAAAAGAATCAAGTGTAACGGAACGTTTTAAGATGTTGTTTAAAGCTTTTATTTGTGTTTTATTAGCAGGGTAATAACATAGAATAAAAGAAATAACAACATAGCATAAAACGAATACGGTAAATAAAAGAAACTAGAAAGACAAAGTAACTAATCACAAAATTTACCGAAATTTCTCAAACCTTTAAAACACGTTTTTCAATATAAAAAATTAAAAACTTTTAGAACTGATTCTAATGTGTTTTAAAACCATCCCAAACTCATAGAAAATCAACATGCTTTTTAATTTAAAGGCAAGAGCAATAAATTAAAAAAAAAAAATCTAAGATAACAATTCTAACTTGTCACAAAATTAGTAAACTTTCGAAAACGATTTTCAAGCTCATAATTTTAAAAACATGTACATGCTAATCTTTGACCATAGCTCTGATACCATTTGTTGGAATCGATCTAGGGTTTAAGAAAAGAATTAACGCTTCGGTAAGCGGCGGAATTTTAAAAATTTTCTTTTACAAGTAAAAACAGATTTTACTAACCTAGACAAGGAAGCAAGTACATGTAATTAAAAACCAATATGAGCTAAGAATTTACTAACCTTTCTTGAAGCTTGAACTTTGAAGAAGCTTTCGGAAAGTTTGCAACGCTCGTCTCCCCTCGCAGCACGTCTCTCTTCCTTTCCTCGGCACCTCGAGCAACCACGAAAGTTTCTATCACTAAATCACTCGAAAAGAAGGAATCAGTGAGTGGGCACTTTTAAACACTACGACTTAAGAACGAGTCTCGAAGTCGCAGAGCTAAACACTAGGTCGAGTGAGGACCTAGGTGCCAAGACAAGAAAAAATCGAAAATAAACTAGAGAGAGAGAGAGGAAGGGGCGGCCAAGTCTAGAGAGAGAAGCTCTCAATCTCTAAAACTTTGGATGAATGAAAAGTGAGGAATGAGGCTCCTATTTATAGGAGAGGTCTCACCTTCAATAAGGTAGTTTCCTCTTCTATAGAATATCACATATTCACGAGCCAATTTCCCTTTTCCTTCAAAGAGTCACACGGCCAAGACTAAGCAAGTAAGTCCTTGGATTTGTTTCCTCTTTTATTTGCTTCTCTCTTGATCCTTTTGGGCGCCTACAATGCTTTCCCCTTAGGGGAAATTTGTTTCCTCTTTTTCTTTTGGCAAGTATCTTAATACATTTATGCACAAAATAATCTCTCTTTCTCTTGGGTATTTGGGCGCCTATAGCATTCTAGAAAGGGCTTCTAGAAGCTTTTCCATTTGTTCATAACAACATGAAAAAGGCCCATTAAGAATTTTCAATAAAATTCTTATGAAATGAAATTAATCCACAAGGCCCAATTAATCATATTATGGCCGAGTGACATGAAGTCATCAAATGAACTTGTCAAAATTTATTGACATCCATTTCATCCATATGTCTCAAAAGACAAAAATACCCTTTCGACAATTTTCGTTCTTGTTTTGACTTAGCTTCCAGTTTAACTATTCCTATCGATGTGATTCGTGACAGTGACCTCATGGACCCATATGAACAAAGCTTGAGCTAAACACTTGGACTCAAAAGTTCACAAACCTTTTCCAAGTTTAGCTTAATGCCAACTGACTCCACTAAAGAGCTGACACTGAAAATCTCTCGGTTCAAATGAATTTATTTTCTACTCAAGAATTCGACCTAATTATGATGAGCGGATCCACTGAATATTATCTATGTTTACCCTTCATGAATGTCATCAGCTAGTCGGGATTTACTAAATTACCATTTTACCCTTCTAGCTGTTATTTCCTCAACTCCTTTGTCGCTTGTGAATAAGTTAGAAACAATGTATTGACGAGGAGCTGACAAGTCACATTGTTTCATCCAAAAGAGTCAGGACTCAATTTGGACACTGGCCAGTTCATTTATTCACACTCCAAGGAACAAAGCATGAGGTGACATACATTGCATTTCAGCAATCTTGTACATGAATTCCATATCTATGAGAACTTCACAAAGTTACTCATGACAGACTCACAACTTAGTACTTCACCAATAGGCCTTGTTCGGAATCACATAGTGAGTCCGAACTTTGACTTTCTCAAATGAGAATACTAAGGTGTGAAATGGCATGTCTCATTTCAGGATTAAGGTAAGCATGATGCAATTCATACATAGTGACTTCGAGACATAAGAGGTTAAATGGTTTGTTCTTATATTGTCTCTAGAAGTGCACTGGTCAATTCAGTACCTTCGGAAGATACCTAGAAGAACTATAGAGTCCCCAACTCTCAATGCCTTATAACCAGACATCATAGATTCTTCTAACAATCATACTGAGGTCAATAGTCCTTTGACCCTAAGATTGCGAATATAACGTTTTAAGCAAACTACGAAGAGTTTGTTCATGCAAATCTACATTTGTCTCTTCGTAAGTTGTTAAGTTTGTTTATGGACTAAAAGACTATGGTTTTATCATAAAGCTTCAAACAAATAAAGAATGAATGAACGTTTCAACTTTATTATTAATGAATAGGCAATTACAAGCAAGAGTCTTCGTAAGACTATATGACATCAAATGTACATAAATAGACACTACTACTCTTCTTGTGGGCACAATTGACAACAAACTCCCACTTGACTCAAAGAAGATGTGAGTAGTCCTACATGCCTAATCCCTCTCGAAGTTGGTCGAAGACCATGTTCGCTAGGGCCTTGGTGAATGGATCTGCCAGAGTTCTACTTCACCTCCACGTCTCCGCGCTGCGCGATCTCTCGAATCAAATGGTATTTCCTCTCAATATGCTTAGAGCGCTTATGGCTTCTAGGTTCCTTTGAGTTAGCGACAGCCCCACTATTATCACAATAGAGGGTCATGGGCTCGTCGACGTTGGGAACAATTTCCAAATACTTAAGGAATTTTCTAAGCCATACAGCCTCTTTGGATGCTTCACAAGCAGCCACATATTCTGCTTCCATTGTGGAGTCAGCAATGCAAGATTGCTTAGTACTTCTCCACACAACAGCTCCACCATTAAGGATGAACACAGATCCTGAAGTGGATTTCCTGGAATCCTTATCCGCTTGAAAATCGGAGTCGGTATATCCCGTCATAGTCAGGTCAGTACCTGAGTATGTAAGCATCAAGTTCCTAGTTCATCGAAGATACTTAAGAGCATGCTTAACAGCAATCCAGTGCTCGGGTCCAGGGTTGGATTGGAAACGGCTAACTACGCCAACGGCGAAACAGATGTCAGGTCTAGTGCAAAGCATGGCATACATGAGGCTTCCTATGGCAGAGGCGTGAGGAATTTTCCTCATGTCTTCAATCTCTTGTGCAGTCTTGGGAGACTGGTCCTTAGAGAGTGAAACTCCATGCCTAAAGGGTGTTTGACCCCTCTTGCAGTCTTGCATCGAGAAGCGATCCATCACCTTATCAATATAAGATGCTTGAGAGAGCGACAGGGTCCGGTTTTTCCTATCTCGAATGATTTGGATCCCCAGAATGTACGCGGCTTCTCCTAGATCCTTCATATCGAATTGCTTTGCTAGCCAGACCTTAACCTCAGATAACTTACCCACGTCATTACCAATGAGTAGTATATCATCGACATATAGTACCAGAAACACAACTTTGCCTTCGCGTATTAACTTGTAAACACAAGGCTCATCTATCGACTATTCAAAGCCAAAGCTTTTTACAGTTTCATCGAATCTAATATTCCATGACCTAGATGCTTGCTTTAGTCCATAAATGGATTTAAGCAACTCACAAACCTTGGTCTCTTGACCTTTATCCACGAAACCGTCTGGTTGAGCCATGTAAATGCGCTCGTCAAGATTGCCATTCAGAAAGGCTGTCTTGACATCCATTTGCCAGATCTCATAGTCGAGAGCTGCAGCTATGGATAGGAGTATGCGGATGGATTTAAGCATCGCGACTGGCGAGAAGGTTTCTTCATAGTCAATCCCTTCTTGTTGGGTATAACCCTTCGCCACAAGTCGTGCTTTGAACGTCTCAACGTTCCCATCAGGACCCCTTTTCTTCTTGTATATCCACTTACACCCTACGGGTTTAATCCCTTCAGGAAGGTCTACAAGTTTCCAGACTTTCTTGACATACATCGAGTGCATTTCAACTTTCATGGCGTCAAGCCAAAGGTTTGATTCAGAACAAGCCATCGCTTGGCTATAGGAAACAGGGTCATCCATGTCGGAGACGGCTACAAGAGAGTCTCCATAAGACATGTACCTGTCAGGCTTTTGAGTAGCCCTCCCACTACGTCGAAGTACTACTTGACGAGATAACGATGAGTTAGGTTGTGTTTCAGTTGGGGTAAGAACAGTTCTTACAGATGAGGTAGAAGCTTCCTCACCCAACTTTTCTTCAAGCACAATTTTGCTTCTAGGTTTCGCATCCTTCATAAAGTCCTCCTCAAGGAAACGAGCATTCGTGCTAATGAAAGTCTTATCGTCCTCGGGACTATAGAAAGTAAAACCTTTGGTTTCCTTTGGATATCCTACAAACAGGCACAATTCTGACCTACTAGCCAACTTGCTAGTCTTTTGCCTCAGCACGTGTGCAGGGCAACCCCAAATTCGGATGCGGCCAAGATTCACTCTACGGCCAGTCCATCGTTCATAAGGAGTACCAGGAACCGTTTTGGACGGAACTTGGTTCAGAATGTAGGCGGCTGTTTCGAGGGCATATCCCCAAAAGGAAAGCGGGAGTGATGAGTAACTCATCATTGATCTAACCATCTCCATAAGAGTTCGGTTTCTTCTCTCTGACACTCCGTTTTGTTGAGGTGTGCCAGGTGCGGTAAGCTGAGAAGCGATACCTTCTTCTTTAAGAAAGTCATCGAAC
Source organism: Urtica dioica subsp. dioica (assembly GCF_054948205.1). NCBI lineage: Eukaryota > Viridiplantae > Streptophyta > Magnoliopsida > Rosales > Urticaceae > Urtica > Urtica dioica. Next base: position 35,333,592 of record NC_142761.1, read on the forward strand.
TCTCCAGACATATACTCACCACCTCGATCAGATCGAAGGGTTTTGATCACTTTGCCAGTTTGCTTTTCCACTAAAGCCCTAAAGACCTTAAATACGTTAAAGGTCTCGGATTTGTGTTTAAGCAAATAGACAAACCCATATCTTGAGTAATCATCAGTGAAGGTAACGAAGTATTCGTATCCTCCACGTGCCTGTTGGTTGAGCGGACCACATACATCAGAATGTATTAGTTCCAGCAACTCAGTGGCTCTTCGACCCTTATCGGAGAAAGGTCGCTTAGTCATTTTTCCTTCTATGCAGGATTCACAAGTAGGTAGTGAACCTATTGCAGAGGCTTGGAGTGGACCATCCCTCACAAGTCTCTTAATCCTATCTAGACTGATATGACCAAGTCTCAAGTGCCATAGGTATGTTGATTTTGTTAGATCGGAGGATTCAGAAAGTTTGATCCTCTTTGGCTCCCTAATTAGATCGTTATCTATTTCGGTGTCCAAAAGAGAAGGTGGAGTGGGATAGATGTAAAAAAGAGCATTCTTCATACATGCATCAGTGAAAAAAGAATTATCAGGAAACGAAATACGTATTCCATTCTTAATGAACTTTAAACAATAATCTTGCTCAAAAAGACGAGCAACGGATATTAAGTTCTTCCCAAAGGTAGGAACAAAATAAACATTATTCAAGTTTAAAGTGCGGTCTTCAAAAGACAGCGTCACGGATCCCACAGCCTTCGCAGACACCAAGCTCCCATCACCCCATTTGAAACAGAACTCGCCTTCCTCTAAGCTTTTGGTTTTCTTGAAACCATTCAAGGAACAACAAATATGGTTAGTAGCAGCGGAGTCAAGAATCCACGTTGATACATTATCAGCTACTAAGCATGCTTCGGTAACTAGTACAATACTATGTTCCTTTGCTTTGAGATAGGCAGGACAGTTCTTTTTATCGGCCTTGTAAGGTCCCTTCTCAGTTCTAGAGGCGGAGGCTTTGTGCTCAGTAGCATGTGCCTCTCCTTGATTCCTCTTTCTCTTAGTGAGACCTACAGTAGTGTGAAGTTCCTTCATAAGCTTGGTAACAGTGTACTCTTGCTTGTTTATGAAGTAGTTCATCTTGGAGGTATCAAGAGATGCGGGGAGAGTTTCTAAGATCATATCTATGACATTCTTCCCATCAGTCTCAGATCCTAGGATTTCCATTTTATTTAGAAAACTAATGATCAGTATCATAAAGTCTCTAACAGGAGTCCTAGCCTGCATATGACAGTTCATAAACTGTCGGACTGCTTGTAGCCTTGTTTGACGCCTTTGCCCTCCAAACATCTCAAGGAGATTGTAGAGCATGTCAGCGGCAGTCTCGATGTCACGATGTTGCTCTTTCAGCATATTGTTCATAGATGCCAAGATATAGCACCTCACAATCTCATCGGATCGAAGCCAGACTGCTAAGGCGTCATTGTCCTCTTGAGTTGAATCATCATTCGTCAGAGGAGGACACGGGGTAGTGAGTACCCATTTGTGCTTGTTAACGGTAGGTATTATGTCGAGGTTACGTTTCGAATCAACGTAGTTTTCGTTTTTGAGTTTGATCGAGGAAAGAAAGATTGAGAGATGGTTGAGAGACATATTGCCTATATAAGTTGAAACAAGTTTATGATTAGTCTTTGGTTTAGGATTTAAGTTTTATTAAGACTTTTGTAAAATCCAAAGGTGTTATAAACCAAACGATAATTTACTCCCTCAAGAGAAGGCCGCAAAAAATCTCCATTTATAAGTAAATGACACATCATTAATGCTAAGCCAAGATGTCAATACATCTATTTTGACTAGCCACCTTGTAAATTGGTTTGATCACTCACATCCTTTCGCAGAGCCTCAAGGGAGGATACTAGGGATTGAGCCTAAGTGTGCAACCAACCACTTAGTCCAAAAGATCAGCTTTGAAAAACAATCCCCCAAGGGGAGGCCTTGCCATCATTGCATCACTCTCGGACGTAGCTCATTGAGCAATGATCGAAGCAATAACGCCTTGGAGTACTCACATTTAAGTGAGGGTCGCAAGAGCGGCTCTTAGTCCCACGTTATTGCATCTTTCACTAGTGTTGGGGATCGTGGGTTACAAACAACGAATATAACCCTCCCACTTAATTTTTGGAGTTGGTTCATCGACTCTTTTAAGTTCGGAAACAAATTTCCTAGTTAGAGAGCGACAGAGCGGACAACTAGAAGAGAATCCTAGATCGACATGTTCAGAGCAATATTAGTGCATAAAGGCACAAGGGACATACTTGATCTTTTCCTATTTTCTATTTCGGGAAAGTGCGTGAGGGAAGTGTGAACTTCAACTCACTCGAACACTTGAAAGTTTGAGATTACACATCTTTTTATTTTTCGGCTTGTCTACAAGGAGACCTCCCACTCAAATTTTCAAGAGCATATAGATTTTGAACATATGTGATATAGATATAGTTTTGAAAACATTTTGAAAATTTATTTGATTTGGATGACAAAATATTTTCAAGTTTGAAAGTGAAAACGGTTTTTCAAAATTCAAACTAGTTTTGTAAAGATTTAATTTCAATTAAACTTTAAAAAAAAAAACATTTTAATCTTACACATCATGTTTATAATCATATGAAAAACATTTTTGCTCAAGAAAATTTTCTCATTAGAGTTCTATAACTCATGGTAGTGGGGTTTGAAAATCCGGATTTCTAAAAAACTGGAGTTTCAGACAGCCGCGCACCTCGGAGTAAAATCGCCATATCTGGCGGCTCCGATGTCCTTTTCAGCCGAAACCGGTGGCATTGGACAGAGGACAGACAGAGATTTAATTTGATTCAAGAATCATCAAATTTCGATTTCTGAGCAGAGAGTTATGCCACTTTTAATGCGGGTTTACTCCAGCTCGAAGAAAAAGAAATAAATTAAAGCTTGGTCCTACTTAGGTGCGAAAAAGAATCAAGTGTAACGGAACGTTTTAAGATGTTGTTTAAAGCTTTTATTTGTGTTTTATTAGCAGGGTAATAACATAGAATAAAAGAAATAACAACAAGCATAAAACGAATACGGTAAATAAAAGAAACTAGAAAGACAAAGTAACTAGTCACAAAATTTACCGAAATTTCTCAAACCTTTAAAACACGTTTTTCAATATAAAAAATTAAAAACTTTTAGAACTGATTCTAATGTGTTTTAAAACCATCCCAAACTCATAGAAAATCAACATGCTTTTTAATTTAAAGGCAAGAGCAATAAATTAAAAAAAAAATCTAAGATAACAATTCTAACTTGTCACAAAATTAGTAAACTTTCGAAAACGATTTTCAAGCTCATAATTTTAAAAACATGTACATGCTAATCTTTGACCATAGCTCTGATACCATTTGTTGGAATCGATCTAGGGTTTAAGAAAAGAATTAACGCTTCGGTAAGCGGCGGAATTTTAAAAATTTTCTTTTACAAGTAAAAACAGTTTTTACTAACCTAGACAAGGAAGCAAGTACATGTAATTAAAAACCAATATGAGCTAAGAATTTACTAACCTTTCTTGAAGCTTGAACTTTGAAGAAGCTTTCGGAAAGTTTGCAACGCTCGTCTCCCCTCGCAGCACGTCTCTCTTCCTTTCCTCGGCACCTCGAGCAACCACGAAAGTTTCTATCACTAAATCACTCGAAAAGAAGGAATCAGTGAGTGGGCACTTTTAAACACTACGACTTAAGAACGAGTCTCGAAGTCGCGGAGCTAAACACTAGGTCGAGTGAGGACCTAGGTGCCAAGACAAGAAAAAATCGAAAATAAACTAGAGAGAGAGAGAGAGGAAGGGGCGGCCAAGTCTAGAGAGAGAAGCTCTCAATCTCTAAAACTTTGGATGAATGAAAAGTGAGGAATGAGGCTCCTATTTATAGGAGAGGTCTCACCTTCAATAAGGTAGTTTCCTCTTCTATAGAATATCACATATTCATGAGCCAATTTCCCTTTTCCTTCAAAGAGTCACACGGCCAAGACTAAGCAAGTAAGTCCTTGGATTTGTTTCCTCTTTTATTTGCTTCTCTCTTGATCCTTTTGGGCGCCTACCATGCTTTCCCCTTAGGGGAAATTTGTTTCCTCTTTTTCTTTTGGCAAGTATCTTAATACATTTATGCACAAAATAATCTCTCTTTCTCTTGGGTATTTGGGCGCCTATAGCATTCTAGAAAGGGCTTCTAGAAGCTTTTCCATTTGTTCATAACAACATGAAAAAGGCCCATTAAGAATTTTCAATAAAATTCTTATGAAATGAAATTAATCCACAAGGCCCAATTAATCATATTATGGCCGAGTGACATGAAGTCATCAAATGAACTTGTCAAAATTTATTGACATCCATTTCATCCATATGTCTCAAAAGACAAAAATACCCTTTCGACAATTTTCGTTCTTGTTTTGACTTAGCTTCCAGTTTAACTATTCCTATCGATGTGATTCGTGACAGTGACCTCATGGACCCAAATGAACAAAGCTTGAGCTAAACACTTGGACTCAAAAGTTCACAAACCTTTTTCAAGTTTAGCTTAATGCCAACTGACTCCACTAAAGAGCTGACACTGAAAATCTCTCGGTTCAAATGAATTTATTTTCTACTCAAGAATTCGACCTAATTATGATGAGCGGATCCACTGAATATTATCTATGTTTACCCTTCATGAATGTCATCAGCTAGTCGGGATTTACTAAATTACCATTTTACCCTTCTAGCTGTTATTTCCTCAACTCCTTTGTCGCTTGTGAATAAGTTAGAAACAATGTATTGACGAGGAGCTAACAAGTCACATTGTTTCATCCAAAAGAGTCAGGACTCAATTTGGACACTGGCCAGTTCATTTATTCACACTCCAAGGAACAAAGCATGAGGTGACATACATTGCATTTCAGCAATCTTGTACATGAATTCCATATCTATGAGAACTTCACAAAGTTACTCATGACAGACTCACTACTTAGTACTTCACCAATAGGCCTTGTTCGGAATCACATAGTGAGTCCGAACTTTGACTTTCTCAAATGAGAATACTAAGGTGAGAAATGGCATGTCTCATTTCAGGATTAAGGTAAGCATGATGCAATTCATACATAGTGACTTCGAGACATAAGAGGTTAAATGGTTTGTTCTTATATTGTCTCTAGAAGTGCACTGGTCAATTCAGTACCTTCGGAAGATACCTAGAAGAACTATAGAGTCCCCAACTCTCAATGCCTCATAACCAGACATCATAGATTCTTCTAACAATCATACTGAGGTCAATTGTCCTTTGACCCTAAGATTGCGAATATAACGTTTTAAGCAAACTACGAAGAGTTTGTTCATGCAAATCTACATTTGTCTCTTCGTAAGTTGTTAAGTTTGTTTATGGACTAAAAGACTATGGTTTTATCATAAAGCTTCAAACAAATAAAGAATGAATGAACGTTTCAACTTTATTATTAATGAATAGGCAATTACAAGCAAGAGTCTTCGTAAGACTATATGACATCAAATGTACATAAATAGACACTACTACTCTTCTTGTGGGCACAATTGACAACATACTCTTCCACTTTAATTATTGAATAATAGCATATACATTCCGGTTAAGGATGCCATCTTCAATGATGGGTTTAATCCTGTGAAGGATGTTGCTATTTATTGAACAACAAGTGGCTAGATTTCATTAAAGAAAGCTCCCACTCTTTTATTGAACAATGGTGACTAGAATCCAATTAAGGATGCTCCCCTAATATTGGTTATTTAGTGGCTAGGTTCCATTTATGGATGCTCCCACTATGTCAATGAATACGAATAGCTGGGTTCCATTTATGGATGCTCCCACTAAGTCAATGAATAAGAGTAGCTAGGTTCCAGCTAAGGATGCTCCTACTCGATTATTGAATTTTAGACTGGCTAAGTTCCAATTAAGGATGCTCCTACTCAATCAATAAATCTAGAGTGACTAGGTTCCATTCAAGGATGCTCCCACTCAATTAATACGAATATTAGTGACTAGGTTCCAATTAAGGAAGCTCCCACTAATTTAATTCATCATCAACACTAACTCTTAGTTGTGTCTCCTTTATTACTTATTATTCGCACAAGTCATTGTCGAATAATGGTAATAATTATTTAGACGCTTTCAAAGCTCTAAATAGTTCTTAAACAATAAAACATATTCAACATAAGAATTTAATGAAGCAATAAAAGCTAATTAAATTCTAACAGAGATAATAACTTAGAAAATATTTATATTTATTTATTGTGCTTCTATATAGCATATGAACGGAAAAACGTGACCTTCATATTCTATATCTTTTTCATAAGGACATAAGCATTCATGCATATTCAAATATCATAAAAGAAATCAAGGCATTCAATAGAAGGAAATATTTAAAGACACAACCATGTGTTCATAAATAATGTAATAAAACATAAAGAAAGAAAGATTCATCCTTTCTGGAATAGCCATAAAGGCTACAATCCAGAAAACCTCGGATTATTAAATGACACATCCCATGTTCAAAAAAATAAATCCAAAAATGAAAGTAATAAAACTAGCGGGAAATTAGATCTTCAAACGGAGCATGAGCTTCTCTACAATTCGGGCTAGAATCCGTCATTGTTCAGCAAGCTCGTCTACACATGTGTGCTCCATCAGATCTGCTCTGCAACAAGAAAAGAAGTATGCTCATGAATAATTATCCTCAAAACATTTTTAGGATATCTTTAATCATGAATTTTAAGGTACCATACCAGCATTCTTCTTGTTTTTCTCAAGCTCAGCCAAGTACAAAGGACAATGCCTCTTCCAATGGCCTTCAGTGTTGCAGTGGTGACATTTACCAATGCTTTCTCGCTTCTTTTCTTTTCCTTTTCCACTTCTCTTGAAGTTCTTCCTTTCCTTCTTAGCGGGACCTTTCCCCTTTGAAGTATTCGGACGTGCCTTAGATGACTCAGCACCAGAAGTCAACTTCTTCTTGGTTTTAGGCGAAGAACTCTTGTCAGTATAGAGAGCTGACCCTTTGTTCTTCCCATGTCGAGTGATAGAATCGAAAGTCTGTAGTTCATTCAACAGCTGAGACAGTCCATATGTCAACTTGTTCATGATGTAGTTGGACGTAAACTGTATGAAGTCACTCGAAAGGGAATTCAGGATTATTCCCACCTGAGTAACCTCATCCATCTGTGCCCCATTGAGTTCAGCTTCAGTGAAGTAGTTAGTCATATATCTTCATGACATGATCCCTCACCGGAGTTCCCGCAGTCATCCTAGTGCTAGTGCACTTACGGGTGAGCTCAATGCGGGCTTGCTCGCTTTGCATCCCAAACATTTGTTGCAACGAGTCAAGGATCTCCACAACGGTCTCCTTCCCTTCCATCTTAGTTCGCAACGCATCAGATATGCTTGCGAGCATGTAGGCCACCGCCTTGTTATTGGCAGTAGTCCACTTGTCATAGTCCTCCCTCAAGTTCTTGGAGGCACCATGAGCAGGAAGAGGAGGTCTGTCTTCAGTGAGGATAAAGCGAATGCTTTCACTCACAAGCACAATGTTGAGATTCGACTTCCACTTAGGGAAGTTATCTCCAGTTAGGACGTCTTTCGACAACAGGGCCATAATAGGGTTCGACATGATTACTAAAAAAATAAAAGTACATTTATTAACAATATGAAAAGAAACAACTATCAATATAATTTAGGAAATAAAAACTATAATGCAAACATGCACGGGATAAAATACTAATCAAAAGAACCCAGTTTTTATATTCCAAGGTAATTCGACTAATAGCCACAGTCCGTTTCACTCTGGTGACGTAACGGAGTGCACCTAGTGAAAATGAGAACCATCTCAGATTAGTGAGCAATCGTAGTACATGCACCTTCATAACTATGCTCACTAACTACCAATTTTATAGGAATCTTTGGCCACATGAGCAACCACCGGTTGGTTCATGCATGAGTCAACCCAACATTTCAGTGAAAGGAATCTAGCTCATACGCACTAGCGTAACTAGTACACGCAGAGATCAACCCTCCCACCTATCGTCAGAGACACAACCTTGGTATTGGAATCCGAAAAGCCCTTCCAAATGGAACTGACCACCATGTTTAGAAAACCGCCGGTCACGAGGGGATCTTTCATCCTCACGGTGTTGTGTCAATGTTGGAGACCTACGACTCAATATACTTTCAGTATTTTAATTTTCCTAGCATTAACTTTAATATAGGTGATCCACTCGAGTTAACTAAGTCATATTAAAAACTCGAGTGTTTCTAAGCTACCCTTAAAAACAGATGTTTCGATATAGCTTAGTGATTAGGAATTCGTGACATCTAGTCTTGATTATCCTAAAAGTATTCCATCACGGAAAAAGCTCCCAGTAGAGAAGGTGAGACACTAGGTCTTCTTAAGGACCTCTCAGCTTAGCCTCTTATCGGCTTGGTGACAAAGCTCTCCGATCCGTTCAACTCATTCATTAATTAACTATCCTAATCCAATTAGACAATTTTAATGAATGAAAGCCCATGGCAACCATTAACATACGATACATGATCTAAGTTATAGCATACACGCTTGGCATAGTAATTAAATAAACAAGCAAGAGCATGCAAGAATGGTTTGATTCGGATTGATCGTTTCCTATTTGATTCTATAAAGTAAATCAAGATGAGCCAATCACATTGGCCCATGGATTCAATTGGGCCCATTCTTATGTCCCTTAGAAAAATAAATCAATATCAAATTATTTAATTTTTCTATTTTTTATCGAAAAAATTAATTAAGTAAGGGCCCATTCCAATGTCCCATTAAAATAAATCAATATCATAATCATTTATTTTGTAATGTTTTAAATAAAAATCATTAGGGCTCAGCCCATATAATTAATTAAATAAAACATTTAAAAAACTTAATTTTTTTCGGTAAATTTTTTTTTTTAATGAGTGGGCCCATGGGCCCACTAGGGTTTCCGGGCTGAGGCCCGGACGAATCCTCTAATCTTAACCTAGGTCAAGATTAGACTTGAGGCTGCACCGGACCGCCGTCACCACGAGGGCGCGGCCCGGCACAAAAAAGGATGGCCGAAACTTGTCACAAAATTTTGTGACAAGTTTTCTTGTGGCGTAGTCGTGGAGGCTTTCTTCGTCCGTCATGCTTCTTCGTTGTGTGTCCGTCTCTCGCTGATCGTCGTGATCAAGAACGTCGCACCATCGGATTACAACAATAATAATAATAATTACATAAAACCTATACCCTTTGAATTTCGGGTTTACAAAAAAAATCTAGAAAAGCGATAATCAAATATTCTACGATCAAACCACGAATCACAATCCACATATCATATATTGAATTGCATGAAATTCACATCAACATATAATTTCATTCAAACCATATTTAAATTAATTACAAGAACGAATCGATTAATTAATCATAACATCTAGCTCTGATACCACTTGTTGGTGAATCAAGTGGGTATCAGACACGAACAATCACTCTGATACCACTTGTCGGTGGATCGAGCTCGCATCGGACATGAACGATCGCTTCGATGCGACTCGTTTGAGATGATTCCACCATATAACCATATTAATGCGGAAAAATAATTAATTACGCTGATCATAAGCTAATTAAATTATGGTTATAATTAACAAGATCGAGTTATGTTTAATTAATTTAATTCACGAGAGCATATAAGTCAAGCAACCGATTAGAGCGAAAGACGAATACTTACATTGATTTTCGGTTCACGAACTGAAAGCTTTCACAATCCGTCTTCGTCTTGAATGTAGAAGCTTCCACACGATCGAATAAGGAATTCCTCCTTCAACGACTCGATGTGATGACACCTTAGTCTTCCGAGACGTAATCTCCGAGACGAATAAGAAAGATGAGTGGGCACAGTCTTTATCTCACTAGATCACGAAACTAGGTGTTTCGAGATCTCGCTCTTATTTTACTAAGAATGGAAACGAATTTCCGAGGGGAGGGAGAGGCTGAAAATTTCGCACACCCAAGAGGGAGAGCCACGGAATTTTCCACAAATTAATTGCTTATTTTTGCCTTATCATGAACCCCTATTTATAGTAGTAAAAAGGAGATATTCATGGAATCTTCCAGAATATTTTATTTCCTTTTATTGTGTTCACACTAGAGGATTAAATCTGGGCCATTGGATCTCAACAAGTGAATCCTACCTTTTCTCTCATCCATCAGATCAATATCTATGGGATATTATTCTTTTATTTAAATAGAGAATAATTTATTTAGTGAGATAATAAAGGAGAATATATTATTCTCCTAAATATTCTCCTAAATACTTTCCTTTAAATAAGGAGAAAATATAGGACAATATCTTATATTTTTCTCTCTCCTTTATTTAAACAACTAAAGAGAAAATATTGGTAAATACCAATATTGAAATTTCGAACTTGATGGCACACGGCCAAGGAGATTTGCGCAAACCCTAGTGCCAAATAACCATATTCGAATTTTCCATGTGTGCAAGGCCCAATTGCTTAAAACTCAATTAATCATTTATTTACTTGGTCCAACAATAAACAAATAATTAATAATTGTTTATTTACTTGATCAAACAATAAATAAACAATTCTACCATAAATATTTATTTAATTATGCGAATACCCGTTTTCCAGAATTAATGCTGTCAATCACAATTACAGCGAGTGAGATTAATAATGATAGACATTATTATACGAGAGTTCTTATCCGCCTTTATCAGAGCCGAATCGGGGACTATGGACCTAGTAATAGGAGCTTAACAAATCCGATGAAAAAGACGAAATAGTCATTTCTCTTTTTCCATCGATTCGTCTAATCTTGGTCAAATACTCCACCTTGTAAGCCAAGACTGAACTCTCCTTTATACTAGAATTATATTTACTCATCGTGACGAGTGTCCACTGATATAGTCAGTTCGTGATCAAGATCCTCCAGGTTCAACCCGTGTCAAGAGAAGTCAATTTTTCCGTTATACTTCTCTTGATACATATCAGCCCTAAGCATTGTTGCTTCCCCAGCGAAAGATTCTTTCGAACATTACTTACTTCGAAAGTGCTAGCAATCTATCGGTTCTGGAATCAACCCTTAGGTGAGTGAACATTAACCTTCTTTCAGGAAGGCTGGATTCCGTATTTGTAAATCACTTCCCACTCGAATCATGCTCTGAGAAAACTCCCAAGACATAAGCTGTGATTAGCATGAATAGCCTTTTAGCGAATGAGTCAAAGAGCTTAGTAACATAACCCAGTGTCCATGATCACTTCAGGATTTAGATCAAGTCTCACTGTGACCATCATAGTGGCCTCGGTTAGTGTGTCGTAACAGTCCTTAAACAACACATCTACAACCAAGACCTGTCCAAGTCGTACACTTACCACAAGTGTATAATGCTCCCACATAGTGATCAGTCTTCACCTATGTGTTCCACATATATGACTTTAGATATAGCTTTCCAGGCGTATATCAGTCATCGACCTCGTTTTAGCTCACCGTCCGAACTCAGATGCCCAGCACGTGACTCAGTTTAATACGGAGGCTATGGAAGATAGTTGTTATTGATTCTAATTGTTTAGAACTCAACCCACTAATCATATAATGCTAATAAAGTAATCTTATTATCGAATTTAGTAATCATTTATTCATTATCTTCAAGTGGGCAATATTCCCAACAGCTTCTAGTACCAGTTAGGAGAGCCTCCTGTGTATCTTTTGATGTACATAAATGATATGCTTATGATCAGAAAATCTAAGTCCAAAATAAAATAGTCGAAATATAATCTAAGTTCAGAATTTGACATAAAAGCTTCCTAAAGGTCCACATATTGTGTACCTCCAGAAGCTGATTGAGAAGTATGGCCACCAAAACCTGTGAAGGTTCCTTTGGCTGGGTATTTCTTGCTCAACAAGTATCAGTGTCCAAAGATAATTCTGAAGTTTCTAAGGTGGTAAACATACCTTATTCAAATGTTATTGGTTTTGTTATGTAATTAATGATTAGCTCTAGACTTGACTTATCTTTTGCCATCTCTTTGTTGAGTAGCTACATGTCTAACCCAGGACATGAACATTGGAAGTCTTTGCAATACGTTTTGAGTTACATTAGCAGCTCTGTCGAAGCTAGTTTAGTTTATAAACGAAGGTATAACACACTTGATCTTGTGCGGTATATTGATTCTAATTTTGTAGGTGACAAAGATCCAAGGAAGTCCACAACAACTTATTAATTCACTCTAGGAAGTAATTGCATAAGTTGGAAGTCTCTGTTGCAACCATTGGTGGCATTATCAACCACAGAAATGGAGTACGTGGCATTAGCAGATGCGGTGAAGGAAGCCATTTTGCTTCAAGGGTTGCTTTTATGGAAGTAGAGGCGCTAGAAGGCAAGGCAACGATATTCTCACAGTCAAAGCGCCATTCACTTGAGCAGAAATCTGGTGCACACTACTAGAAATATGACATTTAGCTACGGAAGTATTAGCGACGACTTAATCGTCGCTAATCACTCTTTTAGCGACGAATTTATCGTCGCTAATTATTTGGTGCCAAAACTTCTAAAGTTTCGCGGCAAAGATAATTAGCGACGATATTTTCGTCGCTAATTATATCTATTCGTCGCTAAGTTCGTGGGAAAACAATTAGCGACGATATTATCGTCGCTAATAGTTTGGGATTAATATCGAATTAATTTCGAATTTTAACGAAATTTAAAGAGGGAAAAATCCCCCCAAAATAATTTAAATGAAATGATTTAGCGACGATAAAAAATCGTCGCTAAATGTGTAAAATACTATTAGCGACGATTAAATCGTCGCTAAATGTCTGGTTATGAACTGAAAATTTAAGTTCATTTAGCTACGAATTTTAAACATTTAGCGACGATTTAATCATCGGTAAATGTCTTTAAATACCAGGTCGCGCATCAGTTTCCTCCATTTTTCCCCGACCTAAAAATCTTCATTTCTCCAATCTCTCCCAAAAACCCAATTCTCCTCCGACGAACCCCCGTCCTCCGCCGTCATCCGCCATCCCCGAAGCTTCGGTAAGTCGCTCTCTCCTCATGTCTCTCTCTCCTCACATCTCTCTCTCCTCACGTCTCTCTCTCTCCTCAGATCTGTCTCTCCAAAGCTCGTCGCCGTCCTCCGCCGTTCCGCCACCGACGCCGAAGTCCAGCTCGTCCGCCTCTTCCTCCGCCTGCACGGCTCTTCCTCGATCCGCCACCGCCGGTAAGTTTATATATATATATATATATATATATATATATATATATATATATATATAAGTTATATTTGATATATTTACATAATTTAGTATATAATTAAGGATATAAGTATTTATATAATTAGTTATAATTATATAGGATATAAGTATTTACATAATTAGTTATATATATATAATTATTTAGGATAATTTAAAATTGTAAATTAGGATTATAGATTAAATATGTATATAAGTATAGTAGATTAGAGATTAATAAATTAGGAAATGTAATTTTGTTAATTACGATTAGAAAATTTAAAATTGTTTAATTTTGTGTAGTTGGCCTCGACGTTAGGAGATCGATATAGTTTGTGAAATTAATTAATTAATTAATTATGGATTGAAATTGAAATTGAAATTGGATTTAATTTTTGTTAGAAATGAATAAAAATGTGATATTAATTAATTGGTTATAGATTTAAAAATGAATAAAAATGTGAAATTAATTAGTTTATAGATTTAAAAAAAATAAAAATGTGAAATTAATTAGTTGGTTATGGATTATGTATTTTAATAATCGAACCACTGAGGTTCGATTTATCGTTCGTTTTAGGATGTTTCTATGCAGGTTTTAAAGTTAAAGGCTTGATGTCGGGTTGTTAAGTTTATAGGGGAGGTTCTGCCGAAATTTCGGTAGGATAGTGAAATTATAAAATAAAATCTGGAAATTACTAAATTTTTAAATGTTGAATCTTTAGGTAAAATAAAATGAGTTATCTTTAGGTAAATTTCAGATGGCTACGGCTACAGGAGCCGGAGGCAGCGGAGGCGGGGATGACTACCTATCCCGTCTCCCGAATTATTACGAGTCGGCGCCCGTACGCGATGGCGTCGAAGAAGCCGACGAGGATATCGAACCCGCCGTGCGTGGGCCGACGCTCGGGAAACGATCTGAGCGTGCACAGCGCCCCGGGGTGAAGGAAGTGGTTATTTATAACGAGGAGTTTCAGTCGTTCTTGCAGCCAGAGCGAGAGATGGATCCGGATCTCGCGACGTTCGCGAACACGCTCGGGTTGGTCGTCCGAGACAAGATCTCGCCTACGGTCCAAAGGTGGACGACTGCGAACGTGGGGCCGGTGAATGAGGCCGAGATCCGATCAACGATTCGAGACAAGTACGACATTCGAGTCGATGGCGACGCAACTGGGAAGAAGAAGGCGATTGTAGATGCGGAAATCATTCGAGACGCAAAAACTCGTCTTCGCGATTGGAGGCATACCTTGCGGTCATGGTTCGACATTGACTGCAAGAGCAGCGTACAGGTGGCGCGGTCGATGTAACCGAGGACCGTTAAGCTCGACACCGACTGGGAGACGCTTATACAACGATATTCGAGCGATGAGTTTAAGGTAATCAAATCATTTACGTTAAATATGTGTTTACCCTTTTATTATACAATTTGTTATTTACGTGTACGTTTATTATATTACAGGCCATACAAGCGAAGAACAAGGCGAATCGCTCGAAGAAGAAGACGAAGAGTCGACAGGAGACGATTGGATTCTTGACCCACCGCATGAAAAACGTAAGTTTTATGTTTATATGATACTTCAAATCATTAAAACTATATAACACTTGAAATTTTGTTTACATGCAGAAGAGCGTCGAGACAGGCGTTTTCGAGAGCTTGTTTGCGAACTACAAGCGCCAACATCAATCTGACAAGTCCGAATGGCTGACTCCTGAAGCCTCCGCACGTTATGTAAGTTTACATTTATTTTGTCTTATCTTTCGATTAATATATATTATATCAGGATTGACTGGTCGATAGGTTCAACACGTTGCGAGCGGAGGCTGAGCAACAAGGAGCGGACGTTGATATTTCCGTCCTAGAGCAGCAGGCGATCCGCGATATTATGGGTTTGCGGACTGATCACTTGACCGGCGTCGGACGTTTGGTGCCACAGGGAGCACGGATGGCAGCTGACCTCGTCGAAGTCTACGGTAGTTCGGAGGTTGGGACGTCGCATCCAGGATATATCTCCCAGGAGGTGTTCACGTCGACCCTCGCCTCGTTCGCCGAGGCAATACGGAGTCAGGTGCCCCACCTCAACCTGAGCTCGTTTATGCCTCAATTTCTGCATAGTTCGCAGCAGTCTCCGTCGTCCCACAGCCAGCAGACTCTGACGGCCGGTGTCCATACTCCGACGCCTGGCGTCCACACTCCGACGGGCGGCCAGTAGAGGACTCCCGATGGTAGTCAGTAGATGACGCCCGGCGGTCCGAGTCAGTCTACTGATCATGAGCACATTGTTCCGCCACAGCTTGCAGAGTTTCAGCGCCAGCAGAAGAGCATTTCACGTCGAGGAGGGGGAAAACGAGCGGCAGGACGACAAAGCAAACGCCACGACTAGTGTTTTATTATATATTTTGTGTATTGTAGATTCTTATTTACATATATCTCGATAATCGAAAACGTAACCGGATTTTATATATAAGTTGATTTGGATAATATATTTTGGTCTTTATTTGATTTTTCATGTTAGAATTTCATAAACGAAAAAAAATTAAAAAATAAATAATTAACGACGATAAAAATTAATAATTTTAAAAATCTAAAAAAAAAGTTTGTAATTAGCGACGACAAAGTCGTCGCTAATTATCAAAAAATTAACTTATTAGCAACGACTTAATCGTCGCTAATTCGCGCGCGAAATTTTCCCGCGCGAATTAGCGAGTGAGAACTACGATCGTGACTGCATTGCTTGAACAAATTGTTTAGTGATTAAGAAACTGAGTGAGCTATCAAGGCAGTGTGGGTATATACTTTTAGTATCAAGGTGGAGGGATTCGGACTTCAAGGTGGAGACTGTTGTGAGATGTGAAGCCCAAATGTAGAAGGCCCACAATAAAGTTGATCTCAGCCCAAGTATAGGTATGTTAGAGGCATGTCGTTTAGGTGACGAACGATGTATAAGCTGAGTAACTTTTAGTTGACACTCAGCTTTGTCGTTTTGATGCGAAGAGTATCAGAGCCATTTGATTACCTGTGCTTTCGATGGTCAGGATTAAAGCATCAGATTGGTATATAAAGCAGACATCAGCGCACAGATTGATCAACAAGTTCATTAGTATTTTTCTCTGATTTATCTAGGTTTTTTTCTTGTGAGATTATAATTCGATGACGTGGGTGCATCGTGTGAGATGGCATGAACTGCGCCTAATATGGCAGTTCAGGTGCGCCTTATGGCGGCTTCGAGTGCATTGTGATTAGTCATCATATGCAGTGCCTTGTAGAAACTTGGAGCGCGTCGTGAGAGATGGCTTTGTGCGTCGTGGGAGAGGGCCTAAGTGCGTCATGAGAGACGGCCTCTTGCGTCATGTAGGCATCTTAAGTGTGTCATGTAGGCAGCTTTGGTGCGCCGTGATGGACGGCTTAGTGCACCATGTAGGCGTCTTAGGTGCGCCATGTAGGCGGCTTTGGCGCGTCGCGAGGGACGGCTTAGGGGCACCATGTACGCGTCTTAGGTGCGCCATGTAGGTGTCTTAGGTGCGTCATGTAGGCGGCTTTGGTGCGTCATGAGAGACGGCTTCATGCGCCATGTAGACGTCTTAAGTGCACCATGTAGGCAGCTTTGGTGCGTCGTGAGGGACGGCGTAGTGCGCCATGTAGGCATCTTAGGTGCGCCATGTAGGCATTTTTGGTGTGTCGCAAGGGACGGCTTAGGTGCACGATGTAGGCGTCTTAAGTGCGCCATGTAGGCGTCTTAGGTGCGCCATGTAGGCGTCTTAGGTGCGTCGCGATGGACGGCTTTAGTGCGTCGCGATGGACGGCTTAGTGCGCCATGTAGGCGTCTTTAGCCTGCATATCTTGGATGTCTTAATAGCGTGCCGCAGAGGCGTCTTTAGCCTGCATCTCTTGAATGTCTTATGGAGCGTCGCGGAGGCGTCTTTAGCCTGCATTTCATGGATGTCTTATGGCGCGCCGCGGAGGTGTCTTTTGCCTGCATCTCTTGGATGTCTTATGGCGCGCTGCGGATGCGTCTTTAAGCTGCATCTCTTGGATGTCTTATGGCGCGCCGCGGAAGCATCTTTTTCCTGTATCTCTTGGATGTCTTATGGCACGCCGCGTAGGCGTCAGCCTGCATCTCTTGGATGTCTTATGGCGCGCCGCTGAGGCGTATTTAGCCCGCATATCTTGGATTTCTTATGGTCCACCGCGGAGGCGTCTTTCGGTGTGCCGTCTATGGTAACATTAGCCAGCATCTCATGGATGTCTTATGGCGCGTCGCGTGGGCATCTTAAGATGGGCCGTGTATAGCGACTCAAGCCTGCATCTCATGGACGTCTTATGGCGCGCCGCGTAGGCGTCTTTAGGGTGCGCTTGTTCCCGTTTATGTTCAGGTGGTTTGTTGTGGTGAAGCGTACTTTCTTGAGGATTTCCTTACCATTGCCTATGTCACTAGCCCCCCAAGTCTTTGGGTATACAAGCATTATCTTGATGACCGAAAAACTTTGATAAAGTGGATTTTGAAAGAAAAACCTCAAATTTTATTAATATTGCAAATAAAATTGAATTCATAAAACATTGGCTCGTAGGCATTATTGAATGTGGGAAAACAAAGCAATAAAATGGGGGAAGCGCTGGCTACTAGTAGTACTGCCTCAAGTGTTCCGCATTCCACGGGTGACAAATCGGGGTCTCGTCTGTGTATTCGATGTAGTAGGTCTCGTCATGTATGACTTGGTAGATTCTGTAGGGTCCCTCCTAGTTTGGGACGAGGACCCCGGTACCTTGCACTTGGGCGTGTCATGCAGATGTCTTCGTGGATTTCACGGAGGACCTTGGTCGACTCGACGCTATCTCTAAGTTGGGAGATTGTGTTAACAGTCTTTCTAGCGGGTTTTCCATCGATTCCTTAGATGTAGCATATTCTGGCTTGGGATTGATCTCCAGCCATAATGCCGATTTCCTCCTTGGTATGGACTTCACCAGTAGGTGGTATGTAGAAGTAATAGCCCTTAGTCGGTTCAGCGTGGGTCGTCCAATGATTATATTGTACGACGATTCCTGACCAACCACTAGGAATGGGACCATGTGAACGACTTCAATGCCTCCGGGAGTTCCGAAGGTGACCGGCAGATCGATGATGCTTTCGGTCATGACTCTCTCCCTAGTGAAACCGAATAATGGCGTTTGGATTGGAGTTGGGCGTAGCCCCCTTAGCTTCATGCGCTCTATGGTGGTCTCAAAAATTATGTCGGCAGTACTGCCGTTGTCGATGAAAACCCTCTTCACCAGGTTATTGCCCATCTGAGCTATTAGAACTATCGCGTCATTGTGCGGATGCACAACTCTCTTGGCCTCTTCGTTGGTGAAGTACATCATCTCGTGGGGCACGGACGGAGGTTCCTCGTAGGTGAGGTTGATGTGCATAGCGGCATCTTCTTGGGACGCGGCCCTTAGAATTTTTTTCTGTTGTCGGGCTGAGTTTCCACACTGTGGACCACCCAGTATGGTGTTACAACGTGGAGCTGTGGATTGGCGGCAGTAGTTGCTGTGGTTTGGTCGGCAGTAACAGTTGTTCCTCCTTCTTTGCTAGACTGTGATCTGCTTGAGGTGGGGCCCGCAACGCTCATCCGTAACACGAACTCTTTCAACTCACCCACTTGGATCAGAGCCTCAATTTTCCTTTTGAGATTGTGGCACTCGGAGGTCAAGTGACCATATTCATGATGGAACTCGCAATATCTAGACCGGTCGCGAGTCGATGGGTCTTTTTCATTAGAGCCGGGGCGGTGAACTTGTCACGCGCCAAAGCTAGGATTTGATCTGGCGTTGTGTTCAATGGCGGGAACGCCGAGTAGCCCTTAAATTCTTCTGCGGCATCGAAGGTTAGCTATTAGAAGCCTGACCCCCTCTGTTTCGCCTTTTACGAGAGTCGCCTTGCTCGTGGATAGGTTCATCTCGGTGGCGAGGGCTTTGATTGTTGCTCTTTCGGCTATAGAGGTAATCTTCGACTCCTACGAAGGTCTTGGCTCGAGTCATTAACTCGGCCATGGGAGAATGGACACGACCGACGACGGACTTGAGGAAGTCACTTGTGCGCAAGCCTTCAATGATCGCGCCGATTGCGTCACTTTCATCAAAGCGGTCGACCTTATTCGATTCTTCAGTGAATCGGGTGAGGTATCGTCTAAGAGACTCGCCACTCTCTTGCCTGATTGACCACGGGTACATCTTGGTCTTCTTTTGGACCATAGATGTAGCGGAAGCGTGCTAGGAACATGTCCTTCAGGTCTTTGAACGACGAGATGCTTCCCGGCCTTAAGTTCTTGAACCACTCGAAGCCGGGTCCGGCGGGGGTAAGACTAAAACTTGGCACATGACGCCGGGAGCGACACCCTGCATCGTCATCTAGGTTTCATAGTGCTTGATATGGTAAGCGGGATCTGATTTCCCATCATATGGAGCGAGGTTCAGGAGTTTGAAATTTCCCGTGCATACCTCGGTCAATATATGGGCCGTGAAAGGCGAGGAATTCTCTTCGACGCCCCCATAGAAACTTCCGCCAACTCCATATTCTCGGAGATCTCGTACTTCGTTTCGAAGATTGTGGATCATGGTCACCACATCGAGACCTGTAGTCGGATTAACTCCCCGTTCGGGAGGATTCATCTATCGCCTCTCATTGGACCCTTGACCTGTGCGGCAGTTCCTGTTAATTGGGGCTGCATAGGGGTTGTTTGGCCGAGAGCTTAGTCGATCTCTAAGATCATCGCCACGCTCACTGCGTTGGGCAGTAAGTTGATCCCTAAGATCCGGGCTTGCCACACGGAGGTGCATGCTTCGTCTAAGACGGCGCGCTCTTCGCGTGCCCTGACTTTCCGCAATATTATCACTTTGACCAAGTCGGTCATGGGTCGAACGTCGGGAGCTTCCCTCTTGGGAGGCTGCAGGTGCATCCCTTGTCTTGGGTGAGGGATCCGAAGGACCGGATTCATTCAACGTGGGGAGTTCCCGTCCTTTGTAAGAGAAGTCTCGATATCCTCTGAATTGTCAGTGCCCTCATAATCTGGGTCGCGGTCACGACTTTCCTCATTGAGGTTCTCGAGATCCCTGTTGGGGATTACTGTGTTATGCGCAGGTCATTTTGCAGCCAGTCGACTGTGGTACCTCGAATTCTTCACCTTTAGTCGGCGGTTATTCTCCTCCAACTCCATGATGCGGTCATCCCGGCTATCTGGAGATGGAGATGGTGAGTGGGTCGAGCTCTCTTCAGGGAGAGACTCTTCATCACCTTACGCTCGGGAGTGCAAGAAATATTTTTTGGTCCCAGTAGCGTTATCGGGGTTGTTAACGCCCTCAGAACGTATGGGTGGTTGATTATTCATCTTTTCTCGAGTCCGAGAAAGTCGAGTTTTCAGGAGAAAAGAAGAAGATGAATAGAAGGGATTTTGGGCTGTGCAAATCGGGAAGTCCCCTCCTTCTAGTGCCAAAATGTTATCGCACGAAAAGGAACAACGATTTAAAGCTTCGGGAGTTCGACCCAAGGCCGGACCAAGTGGCCGCACTCGAGCCAAATGTGTGAACTCGAGAGTCTCGAATTAGGTTTCCTCCAGTCGGAGGGTTTCTCAGAGGAGAGAATGGGTGAATATGGGGAGTGACCGTAGGGATCAGGTTAGAACGTAGTTCAAGGCATATGTAACGCTGTATGAGACGTGGTGTCTAGATAGTGTGCTCGACAGAGGAGGCGGAGAGCGGAGGAGTCCTCGGCGACGTCTCAGAACTCTAGGATCGAGTGACCCGAGAGAGAAAGTGTGTTTTCTCTCTTTTGGAGACGTGGGAGACTCTAAGTCAAGAGTTTCTTGTCGCGGCGGGCGTGCAAGACGCGTAGGCGATTTCCTGTCAACAATGGTGGACGTGTCTAGTGTGTTACACGCGTAGGGGATTTTTAGTGGAAAATCCTTGGAGCGCGCTTGGGCTCTAGACAAAGTGCTCGGTCAGAAGAAACGACGCCCAGGAGTCCTCGGGAGCATTTCAGAATCTCTGAGAGCAAGAAATCTTGCAGAGGATGCTTCAGGCCAAAGATGGCATCTAGAGAAGCAGAGAGTAGAGTGAGTTTTCAAAGGAATGAATGTGTCGAATACCCCTCATTGGAGGAGTATTTATAGTAGTTGAGTGACTTTAATCTTTTAATGGAGTGGCAATCAAACTTTTTTTTTTATTATTAATTTTTATCTTAGTATTTGAAGTTTTAATATTTATGAAATAAATATACAGGTATATATATAAAAAGTATATTCATTAGTGTTAATGTATATATTAGATATGTATATATATTCTTATACAAAAATGTTTAGAAATCTGTCGTATTCATAAAAGTTAGATAAAGTTATATTTTATATTATTATGTTATTACGTTTTCCTATTTTTCTTAACGTGGAAGTTAGATAATATCTATATATATCATATATGTATTTTTAATTAGTTTAAGGAGTTAGTTCTGTAGATTTTGTTATATGAGCGTGCATTTGAATTTCTTCACGCGTTATAGAAGAAAAAATTTTGCTATGGCTTTTTCCAAAGTCTAATAAATACACTAGACCTCATTGTTTATTTTTGTTCTCTTTTTCTTTTCGCGCTATTCTCCTTCTCAGCTTTCTGCTTATTCCTCTCTATACATATAGTTCCAAGAAAAAAGTCTATCATATTTCAGACTCTAAAGTTTTTAGAAATCGAGTTTCTCTCTTCAATCATCAAGCTATTCTCTTTAGGTTGTTCTACTTTGATTTCTAGGGTTTTGTCTTTAAAAAAAAAAAATCGTTTCTTAAAACGCTTTCCGTGGTTTCAATAATCATTATTTTGCATCGATTCTTTTTGGAAAAGCTATATTTAAATGTCGTCTATCTAAATCCTTAAGAACATATATTTTATGAAATACATAATATTTTCTGATTATTTTCAAATCAGTGCATAGACCTGATTCGCTAGTTAGGCATATTTCCGATTTTCAGACTTTAAAACGTTTACTGTGGATTCAAAAATTATTATTTTGTGTTAATGTTTTCTGAAAACGCTACTTTTTCATGTCATTTTAAAAAAAAAGTAATCGAAAAATATTTTCATCCTATACATAATATTTTCTGATTATTTTACGATCGATCCGCAGACCAGTTTTTCACTAGCTTTTAAAGTAAGATGTTATACTTGTCTTATTATTAATAAGTAGTTCCGTTTTTCTTTTGGCCGTGTTGCCTTCACAAAAAGTTCTCAAAATCACGTTATATAGTTATTGGAATTTTTACAAAATTTTTACCAGAGTTTTAGTTTTTCTCTGAAACCCTAATAGCCAATGGTATTTTCGTAATTTCACGTCCAATCTCGTTCGGAAAATTTCCAGAACCTAAAGTATGTCTTGAATCCTTTCCTCAGCTGATCCCCGGTAGCATTTTATCCCTTTTAGGTTCCGAATCATTTTCAGCATCCAATTCCTTCGACAATCTACGATCGTAGCCTCCGATATCTAGATGAGAATAATCTCACTGCAACACAAATTAGTTCAAAATAAAATACGATAACTATATGATCTGAATGAGTTAATAATATTTTTTTTTGAAATTGTTATTATGTGATTGGTTGACATATGTGTGGTATGGTGTGATATGATATGTTATGGATGCCGATTTTATGATATAATATGGTATAGTATGTTATGTAATGATATGATATGGTATGGTATGTTATGTTATGTGATTATATGTTATAAAGTAAAATATTTATATCATATTCTTATTTATAGTCATGTTATCATGTATATTTTTATGTCATGCATCATTCATGCGTGTAACGAAAATAAAATAAAGTGATAAGCAAGGGAGTCGTACCGCCTCGAGTTACGAAGGTCTTAAGGAAATTTTCTCGAGCCGACTTACGGGCCCAAATGGGGAAATTTCTCGGGTCGATGCCCTAATATGTTTATTAGCTAGAGCAAAGTGTAGGACCTTGCAACCCCATATCTTTGTCTCTAAAGTGCACACTGAAATAGGTACGACTATCCTAGGCGCACTCCGAACTAAAAGTTGATAGAATCAAGAAAGAAAGATCAAATCACTGATTAGTTTTAAAATACTAATAACCGGTTCATGCATTGCATTACTCTTTTTATTTTGTTAGTTTTATATTGTTCTTGCTGAGCGTAAGCTCATTTTTTCGAAGAAAAAAAATATACATATGTGTTGTAGGTAAATAACTTGCAAGGAACTGAGCAGGGCGGACTAGCGGCGTCGATAGCGAGAGGGTTAGGTTATGGTTTTCATTTACAGAATAAGTCTTCCGCTACAAGTCTTTAAGAAATAAATTTTAAAGTTTTTATTTTCAATTATTTCAAAGTTATTGAGTTTCAAAGAGTTTTCTAATTTAGTTGAGACTTAGAATATGGATTATGTTTTAGTATTTTGCCACTATAGTTTTAAATTCGTATTTCCAATTTTGGTTAAGTACTTCTCATGAAATGTTCGATATGCAATCTTCATATTTTTCTTAAATGCTTGTTTCTTCTTAAGATCTTTAAAAAATTTGTTCACCTTGATTCGATGTGTTTTAAAAAAAAAATCCTCCAAGTTTTCTATAGAATTTTCTAAAGTTTAAAAAGTAAGATAAGTAAGACGGTCCGAAAAGTCAGGTCGTCATAGTTGGTATCAAAGCAACGAACCTATGACCCCCTTCGCTATTCGATCGCATGGCTACCCCCGACTCAAGTAAGTTAGTATTTTTTATCTTAGTCATATTTTTTATCTTAGTCGTATTTTTTTTACTTATATGGAAAACGTTCAAGCTGCTCATGGACAAGGTAGAGGTAGGCTACGAGGCCGAGGTAGAGGAAGAGGCAGAGTTGCCGCTGATGTCACAGTGCAAGATGCTCATCATGCCGCTTCGTTTCCCGCAAACAGGGAGTAGCAGAGAATCCCAACGATCTAGTCCCCGGACCTCAGCCAGCGGCCCAACAAGATCTTGCGGTGTTCGTTACAACCTTGCTGTAACGTATCGAAGCTCAAGAAGCGGAGATACAAGAATTAAGGAACCACCTCCCCCAAGTGAATGGAAATATGGGAAAGGATCAATAAGCACCACCAGCACCTCCCCAGAATGTACTTCGAATGGGCCAAGTTGTTGTCACTGATGATCTTTTCGAAAGGTTCAGGAGGATGAGAGCCCCAGATTTTGAAGGATCGTTTGATCCTTTAGTAGCTGAATGTCAGAAATGAAGAAGATCTTCAACTTCATGAATATCTCGGAAATTGAGAAGGTCATATGCGCGTCTTTTGTTCTGAAGAATGATGCACGATATCGGTGGGAGACAGTTCAGTTAGAAGAGACACACGTGCTATGTCTTGGGATGACTTCATCGAGGAGTTCAACGGTAAGTATTTCAACATGCGCTCGTTGAATACTCAACAAAAGGAGTTTATGGAGTTAAAGCAAGGCACGATGATTGTGACTGAAGCTGTGAGAAAGTTCAACCAGCTGGCAAGATTATGCCCTTACTTGGTTCCGACCGAGTCAGAAAGAGTTCGAAGGATGATGAGAATGTTCCGACCAGAACTAGCTCTAGCAATTGATAGTGGAAGTCATCCACCATCCATTGTTGCAGACTGTCTCTAACGTGCAATGCGTGCTGAATACCATTTGGTTCAAGTGAAGGAGGAGCGAGACCAGTACATCAAGGCACGGAAGGAAGAGAAGACTCAAAGTAGAGGAATATGCAACAATAAGAAGTCTAACCAGCCTCCCTTAAACAACCAAGTCGGCAAGGCGCAATATCTCGAGAATGAAAATGGGAAGAAGAGGAGCCATCCTGAAAATAGTGGTAATGCCAATTACAAAGTCAAGACAGAAAATGGGTCATTTTCGAAACGCAACATATGTGGGAGGATGCACCCAGGAGAATGTAAGATGGGCAGTATATTGTGTTACAAGTTCGGTCAGCCAGGACACATCTTCATTGTCTGAAGCAGAACTTTGAGTGGAACAATCAGAATGGGCGACTCAACTTCATTCAAGTTTAAATTAAAGGGCCACAGATCTTCCAGGGCCGACTAGAAGCACAACCAGCAACTCAGACACACCACAACCACCTCAAGGTCGCATCTACGCCTGCACCAATGGCGATGCCCTAGCCAGCACCTTGGATGTAGTAGCAGGTCCGTTATGACGCCTTTGTATTGTTTCACTCTGGTGCTACTCACTCCTTTTTTTTGTTGGAGTTGAGAAAAAAAAAAATTAGGCTATAGTCTAGAGAAAACTAGAAAAGTTTTATGCACGGCCTTACCGTCCGGTAATGCTTTATTATCATAGTACTGCTTTAAAAAGTACCGATAATAATTAGTGGTCAGAGCTAAGGATCGATTTCATCATCTTGGAGATTAAAGATTTCGATGATTTTTTTAAAGAGATTTAGTATTTCCAATTAAGAGTTTTTACTGTTCTTCTCAACTTTCTTGTTAATTTTCGGGACGAAAATTCTAATAAGTATGGGAGATTATGAAATCCCGAAATCTAACATAACGAGAAAAGTTAGAATTTTTGTAATAGAGTGACTTTAATCTTTTAATGGAGTGACAATCAAACTTTTTTATTATTATTAATTTTTATCTTAGTATTTGAATTTTTAATATTTATGAAATAAATATACAGGTATATATATAAGTATATTCGTTAATGTTAATGTATATATTAGATATATATATATATATATATATATATATATATATATATATATATATATATATTCTTATACAAAATGTTTAGAAGTCTAACGTATTCATAAAAATTAGATACTTAAGTTATATTTTATATTATTATATTATTACTTTTTCTTACTTTTCTTAACGTGGAAGTTAGATAATATATATATATATATATATATATATATATATATATATATATATATATATATATATATATGGTCAAGCGGCTATATAGCCAAATAGAACTTGAGCTTTTGCAAAATAGCCATAATTTGTCAACTATAAGTAAACTAGCCTAAGTAAGATTAATCTAGGCAGGATTAAATTTAATCCTAACGAACTATAAAGACAGAATGTAAGCTTTATGAAGGTTAGATTAAAATTAATCGAGGCAGGATTAAAAGTCGCAGTTTTCTCAATTGGCTATTTTGCTATACCTAATGAAACTATTGCTATTTTGCAAAAGTCATAGTTTGAATTGACTACTTCATATCATTTTTCCATATATATATATATATATCATATATGTATTTTTAATAGTTTAAGGAGCCAGTTCCGTAGATATTGTTATATGAGCGTGAATTTGAATTTCTTCACGCGTAATAGAAGAAAAAATTTTGCTAGAGCTTTTTCCAAAGCCTAATAAATACACTAGACCTCATTATTTTTGTTCTATTTTTCTTTTCACGCTATTCTCCTTCTCGGCTTTCTCTCCCTATTCCTCTCTATCCTAATATTTCCAAAAAAAAAAAAACCTATCATCTTCCATACTCTAAAGCTTTTAGAAATCGAGTTTCTCTCTTTAATCATCAAGGTATTCTCTTTAGGTTGTTCTTTTTTAATTTCTAGAGTTTTGTCTTTAAAAAAAAAAATCGTTTCTTAAAACGCTTTCCATGGTTTCAATAATAATTGTTTTGCATCGATTCTTTTAGGAAAAGCTATATTTAAATGTCTCTATCTAAATCCTTAAAAACATATATTTTTATGAAATACATAATATTTTCCGATTATTTTTGAATCAGTGCGCAGATCTGATTCGTTGGTCTGGCCTATTTCCGATTTTCAGACTTTAAAACGTTTACAGTGGATTCAAAAATTATTATTTTGCGTTAATTTTTTCTTAAAACGCTAGTTTTACATGTCGTCTTTTTAAAAAAGTAATCGAAAAATATTTTCATTCTATACATAATATTTTCTGATTATTTCACGATCGATCCGTAGACCAGTTTTTCACAAGCTTTTAAAGTAAGATGTTATATTAATAAGTAGTACCGTTTTTCTTTTGGCCGGGTTGCCTTCAAAAAAAGTTCTCAAAATCACGTTTTATAATTATTTGAACTTTTACAAAAGTTTTACCAGAGTTTTAGTTTTTCTCCGAAACCCTAATAGCCAATGGTATTTTCGTAATTTCACGTCGAATCTCATTCGGAAAATTTCTAGAACCTAAAGTATGTCTTGAATCTTTTCCTTAGCTGATCCCCGATAGCATTTTCTCCCTTTTAAGTTCCGAGTCGTTTTAAGCGTCCAATTGCTTCGACGATCTACGATTGTAACCTCCGATATCTAGGTTTGAATAATCTCACTGCAACACAGATTAGTTCAAGATTGTTGGAATAGATCTAGGATTAAGAATAATTTATCGCTTCTAGCAAGCGGCGGAATATAAAAAATTCTTTAAAACACGTAAAATGATTTTATTACCTAGACAAAGTGCATGACCATATAATTTAAAATTTTAAACTACTTTGAGTTTTCACTCGGTACCAACCTCGTTATAAGCTTGAGCGTTGAGAATCCTTTGGAAAGGTTGAATCGCTCGTCTCCCCACTAAGCTTGCCTCCCTCGAGTCTTCTTGAACCTGTGACTAACCACGAACGTTTCTACCACTAGAGTCTTTCGAGATATGGTAAGGATTTCGTGTTCGGGCGCTATTAAACACTATGACTCAAGAACTTGTCTTGGAGCCAAAGAGCTAAAACAAAACACTAGGTCTAATGAGGACCTAGGTGCCAAAACAAAAGAACAAGAAGAGAAAGTGAGAGAGAGAGAGAGAAAGAGAGAAAGAAAGAGAGGCG
This sequence comes from Urtica dioica subsp. dioica, assembly GCF_054948205.1. Lineage (NCBI taxonomy): Eukaryota > Viridiplantae > Streptophyta > Magnoliopsida > Rosales > Urticaceae > Urtica > Urtica dioica. The sequence continues at coordinate 35,361,637 of NC_142761.1, forward strand.
GCCAAAGGGTTAGAGAGATAAGCTCTCAATCTCTAAAACTTGTGGGTTGCATATTGTGAATGAGGTGGGATATTTATAGGAAGAGGGATTGCCTTAAAGAGGTAGTTTCCTCTTTTCTATTGAATATCACATATTCATGAGCAAATTCTAGTTTCCTCTTTCTCCCCTTGGACGTCCAACATGGTCCATCAATCCCTTGGATTTGTTTCCTCATTTGTCTCCCTCCTTGCTTGCTGCACATCTCATTGCTTCATGGAGCAAATTTGTTTCCTCTTTTTTCTTTTGGAAATTATCTTCATACATCAATGCACAAAATGAACTCTCTTTCTCTCTACGGTATGGACGGTTTTGAGGCTTCTAGAACATGCTTCTAAATGTTTCTTTATTTGTTCATGACAATATAAGAAAAGCCAATGTAGAATTTTCACATAAATTTCCATGAAATGAAATTCAATCCTCAAGGCCCAAAATAATTTTGTTCGCCGTGTGACTAGAATTTATCATCATCATATGACAATGTCAAAAAACTTATTTATTGACATTCATACTATCTTATGTCCTAATGGACAAAATTAACCTTTAGACAATTTTCGTAAAACTTGTCTAGTTTAACATTTGAACTTGTTTTGACTTAGCTTTCTTGTTTAACTAATCCTATTCTAATGACTTGTGATAGTGACCTCATGGATCCAAATCAACAAAGCTTGAGCTAGCATACTTGGACTCAAGAGTTCACAAACTTTTTCCAAGTTCTAGCTTAATGTCAACTAGCTCCACTAAAGAGCTGACACTGAAATCTCTCGGTTCAAATGAATATGTTTTCTACTCAAGAATTCTACTTAATAGTGATGACTGGATCCATTGAATATTATCTATGTTTACCCTTCATGAATATCATCAACTAGATGGGATTTACAAAATTGCCATTTTACCCTTTGAGTTGTTATTTCCTCAACTACTTTGTCACTTGTGAATAAGTTAGAAACAATGTATTGACGAGGAGCTAACAAGTCACATTGATTCATCCAAAAGAGACATGACTCAATTTGGATACTGGCCAGTTCATTTATTCACATTCCATATATATGAGGTCTTCACAAAGTTATTCATGGCATCTTCATAACTTAGTACTTCACCAATAGGTCTTGTCTACATCACATAGTGAATCTAGAACTCTGACTTTCTCAAATGAGAATACGTAAGCTATGAAATGACATGTCTCATTTCAGGATTGAGGTAAGCATGATGAAATTCATACATAGTGACTCTGAGATAGAAGAGGTTAAATGGTTTGTTCTTACAATGTGTCTAGAGGTGCATTGGCCAATTCGGTATCTTCAGAAGATACCTAAGAAGAACTATAGAGTCTCCAACTCTCTATGTCTCATAACCAAATATCATAGATTCTCCTAACAGTCATACTGAGATCAATAGCCCTTTGATCCTTAGATTGTGAATATGTTGTTGTAAGCAAACCATGAAGAGTTTGTTCATGCAAATCTATATTTTACTCTTCATTTATTGTTAGGTTTGTTTAAAGACTAAAGACTATGGTTTATCATAAAGCTTCAAACAGACAAGGAAGAATAAATGAAAGTTTCAACTTTTATTAATAATTCAGCAGTTACAAGCAAGAGTCTTTGTGAGACTTTATTACATCAAATGTATATAAGTAATGACTACTACTCTTCTTGTGGGCACCAACGCCAGCAAAAATAAAATACGATAAGTATATGATCTGAATGAGTTAATAATATTTTTTTTCGAAATTGTTATTATGTGATTGTTTGAAATATGTGTGGTATGGTATGGTATGATATGATATGTTATGTATGCTGAGCTTATGATATGATATGGTATAGTATGTTAAGTAATGATATGATATGGTATGGTATGTTATGTGATGTACGTTATAAACTAAAATATTTATATCATATTCTTATTTCTAGTCATGTTATTATGCATATTTTTATGTTATACGGCATTCATGCGTGTAACGAAAATAAAAAAGTGAAAAGACAAAGATAAGCAAGAGAGTCGTACCGCCTCGAGTTACGGAGGTCTTAAGGAGAATTCTCGAGCCGACTTACGGGCCCAAATGGGGAAATTTCTCGGGCCGAGGTCCTAATATGTTTATTAGCTAGAGCAAAGTGTGGGACCTTGCAACCCCATATATTTGTCTCTAAAGTGTGCACTGAAATACGTACGACTACCCTAGGTGCACCCCGAACTAAAAGTTGATAGAATCAAGAAAGAAAGATCAAATCACCAATTAGTTTTAAAATACTAATAACCGATTCATGCATTGCATTACTCTTTTTATTTTTTGAGCTTTATATGGTTCTCGCTGAGCGTAAGATCATTTCTTCGAAGAAAAAATATTCATCTCTGTTGTAGGTAAACAACTTGCAAGGAATTGTGCAGGGCGGACTAGCGGCATCGATAGCGAGAGGGTTGGGTTATGGTTTTCATTTACAGAATAAGTCTTCCGCTACAAGTCTTTAAGAAATAAATTTTAAAGTTTTTATTTTCAATTATTTCAAAGTTATGAAGTTTCAAAGAGTTTTCTAATTTAGTTGAGACTTAGAATATGGATTATGTTTTAGTATTGTTATATGTTTAGTTTTAAATTCGTATTTTCAATTTTGGTTAAGTACTTCTCAGGAAATGTTCGACATGCAATCTTCATATTTTTCTTAAATGCTTTTGTTTCTTTTTAAGATCTTTAAAATTTTGGTTCGCCTTGATTCGATGTGTTTTAAAAAAAATTCCTCCAAGTTTTCTAAAGAATTTTCTAAAGTTTAAAAGTAAGATAAGTAAGACGGTCCAAAAAGTCGGGTCGTCACAGAATGTTTCTTCAAAGTCTACAGCTTCATTCTGAAAGTATCCTTAGGCAACAATGCGAGCTTTATTTCTGATGATATTTTCTTTGTCATCGGACTTCTTCTTAAATATCCACTTTGTCCCTATAACATTGACATCAATGGGTCTCAAGACAAGATCCCAAACATCATTCTGCTCAAATTCGCTAAGTTCTTCCTGCATAGCAACTATCCAGTATTCATAAATTATTGCTTCTTTTATATTTTTGGGCTTAATACATGAAATAAAGCAAGAATGACTAAGCATATCTCGATAGTTGATAGTAGGCGTATCTCTGGTCTTCCTACGGCACGTGGATCACCAATAATAAAGAACAGAGGATGATCTTTCTGAATCCTCGAAGAAGGTTGAAGGACCTTGTTAGGATCACTTTCGGAGACTTGCTTCTCATTCAAGTCCTGAACAGATTATTCATCAGATGAGCCAAGAAATTTATATTGAATAGTTACAAAAGTCTTTATCTGATCAACTTCTTGAACTTCTGGGAATGTATCTATATCTTCATCAGCATGAGCTTGAGATTCATTTTCATCCTTTATAGTCACGTTGATTGACTCCATTACAAAGTGATTACGCTTATTAAAGACTCTATATGCCCAGCTGGTGGTGGAATAGCCTAGGAAAAAACTTCATCATTCTAGGGATCGAGTTTATGCTTGTAATCTCTGTCTTTATGAATGTAACATACACTTCCAAATATGTGAAAAATATTTGATAGGGGGTTGTTTCTCTTTCCACAACTCATAACACATCTTCTTAGTACCGGTGCGAATAGTTACCTTGTTGATGATGTAACATGAGGTGTTAATAGCTTCAGCCCAAATTTTTAGAGGCATTTCCTTAGCATGAATCATAACTCTCACCATCTCTACTAAGGACCAATTCTTGCGCTCAACAATTCTATTCTGCTGAGGTGTGATAAGAGAAGAGAGCTGATGATAGATACCCTGAGCATCATAGTAATCAGAAAACTATCTATTCTCGAATTCCCTTCCATGGTCGCTTCTTATAGAGGATATATCAACACATTTCTCCCTCTGAAACCTGGTGCACAACGTAATGAAGGCTTTGACAGCATTTGATTTCTCTCAAAGAAAATCAACCCATGAATAGCGAGAGTAATCATCAACACACACAAAGGCGTATTTTTTTACCACCTATGCTCTCAACTTCAAAGGGGCCCATCAAGTCCATATGGAGCAGCTCGAGAGGTCTGGTGGTAATGATCTGAGAGGTACTCTTTGTGAGAAGTCTTGGTCTGTTTCCCAATCTGACAATCTCCACATACCACATTAAGGTCTCCCTTAAGCTTAGGGATTCCTCTGACAAGTCCACCAATTGTAATATTCTTGATAGACTTTTAATTTAGATGCCCCATCCTCTTATGTGACAAGTTCATTTCATCAGATTTACTGACCATACACCTTGATCGAAACATTGATCCTTCATCTCCTAGAAGGTAATAATTGTTAGAAGACCTCATTCCTGTCATAACACATGAGTCATCCTTGTCAAGGACCCTGCATCCCTCACTGGTGAACATAACACTGTGGTATTTTTCACAAAGTTGACTTTTGCTCAACAAATTAGCTTTTAGACCATTAACATGGAGGACATCTTCAAGCTGAGGAACACCTTTTAGATTAAGAATTCATTTGAAAATAACTTCACCATTTTCATCATCACCAAACGTCACAGTTTGAGTCTTGCTTTTCTTCATCTGTGAGAGTGACTTTTTATCATCAGTCATATGACTAGAGCAACCACTGTCCAAAGTAACAGCTTCCTTCCTCTACATGGCAAGTAGACTATATGCCACAAAACACATCACCTGCTTCTTGACTCTCCATTCTCGACGGATAGGAGTAACCGGTTTGGCAAACACAAACTTCTCTATTTTGTTCAATCTGCTAGATACCTGAAACAGTAGGGTTTGATGTGACCAACGTGATTGAAGCTCACATCTTTCTTAGCCTTTCTGGACTCCGAATCACTGTCACTCCAACGTGCAACAAATGACTTGTTGGTCTTCTTTATAGTGTTAGCACATTCAGCTGCTATATGCCCAAAACATTCACATTCATGGCACTGAATCCTCATGGCCTTGTCTCTTTAGTTGCTACCGCTTCCATCACCACAACGAATCTTCTTTTGGAGGTTTCCTTCTCTTATGTTCTGAGAGCTATACGTATACTGCTACCCTTGACCACCATTTGTCTGCCTCATTTTCCTCATAAATTTCCCCAAGTTTCTTGCAAGAAACGCCATTTGATTTGTGAATTCCTTCTCTTTTTTTGGAGTAGCTTCAGTCTTCAATGCGATTCCTTTTTTCTTCTTATCTGACTTATGTTCTTTCTCCTTGAGGTTCATCTCATAGGTTCTGAGAGATCCTAATAGCTCATCAAGCTTTAGGGTAGTCAGATCATGGGTTTCTTCTATAGATTGAGTTGTCATAGAAAACCTTTCGGGATTATCTCTGAGCACTTTGCTTACCAACTTGGCATTGTTAATTGTCTCTCCAAGGTAATAAGATGTTGGAATTGATCTAGGGTTAAGAAAAAGTTTAACACTTCGAGCAAGCGGCGGAATTTAAAAATTTTCTTTAAAACAAGTAAAACGATTTTACTAACCTAGACAAAGAGTAGCAAGTACATATAAATTAAAACTATTAATGACCATTGAATGTTTACTAACCTTTGAGAAGCTTGAACGTTGAGAAGCCTTCGGAAAGTTGAAACGTTCTTTCCTCGGGAATGCGAGCAACCACGAAAGTTTCTATCACTATAATCACTCAAGAAAGAAAGGAATTAGTGTGTGGGGAATTAGTGTGTGGGCACTTTTAAACACGACGACTCGAGAACAAGTCTCAAAGTCGAAGAGCTAAAAACACTAGGTCAAATGAGGACCTAGGTGCCAAAACAAAAACGAAAGAAAACTAGAGAGAGAGATAGAGGGAAGGGGCGGCAACCACAAGTTCTAGAGAGAGAAGCTCTCAATCTCTAACTTATGTGGGATGAATAAAATGTGAGAATGAGACCTCTATTTATAGGGGATGGATTACCTTCAATAAGGTAGTTTCCTCTTCTATAGAATATCACATATTCATGAGCAAAATTTGGTCATTACCCCATAGAGTCACACGGCCAAGCATGTTCCAAGCAAGTCCTTGGATTTGTTTCCTCTTTTATTTTGCTCTCTCCTTGCCTCTAATTGCCGCCCACTATGCTTTCCTTTTAAAGGAAATTTGTTTCCTCTTTTTCTTTTGGCAAGTATCTTGATACATTAATGCACAAAAACTCTCTCTTTTTCTCCTTGGGTTGGGCGGCCAAGACCTTCTAGAAGGGCCTTCTAGATTTTTCTTCACTTGTTCATGACAACATAAGAAAAGCCCATTAAGAATTTTCAAGTAAAATTCTATGAAATGAAATTAATCCACAAGGCCTAATGAACTCATCATGGCCGAGTGATTTAAGCCATCATATGACCATGTCAAACAATTTATTGACATTCATTTCATTCTATGTCCAAAAAGACAAAATACCGTTTTGACAATTTTCGTAAAACTTGTCTCGTTCTTATTTTGACTTAGCTTCTAGTTTAACTATTCCTACTCAATATGATTTGTGACAGTGACCTCATGGATCCAAATGAACAAAGCTTGAGCTAAAATACTTGGACTCAAAAGTTCACAAACCTTTTCCAAGTTTAGCTTAATGTCAACTGACTCCACTAAAGAGTTGACACTGAGAATCTCTCGGTTCAAATGAATTTATTTTATACTCAAGAATTCAACTAATTGTGATGAATGGATCCACTGAATATTATCTATGTTTAACCTTCATGAATATCATCAGCTAGTCGAGATTTACAAAATTACCATTTTACCCTTCTAGCTGTTATTTCCTCAACTCCTTTGTCGCTTGTGAATAAGTTAGAAACAATGTATTGACGAGGAGCTAACAAGTCACATTGTTTCATCCAAAAGAGTCAAGACTCAATTTGGACACTGGCCAGTTCATTTATTCATATTCCAAGGAACAAAGCATGAGGTGATATACATTGCATTTCAGCAATCTTGTACATGAATTCCATATCTATGAGAACTTCACAAAGTTACTCATGACATCTTCACAACTTAGTACTTCACCAATAGGTCCTGTTCAAAATCACATAGTGAGTCCGAACTCTAACTTTCTCAAATGAGAATACGTAAGCTGTGAAATGGCATGTCTCATTTCAGGATTAAGGTAAGCATGATGCAATTCATACGTAGTTACTTCGAGACATAAGAGGTTAAATGGTTTGTTCTTATTTTGTCTCTAGAAGTGCACTGGTCAATTCAGTACCTTCAGAAGATACCTAGAAGAACTATAGAGTCTCCAACTCTCAATGTCACATAACCAGACATCATAGATTCTCCTAACAATCGTACTGAGGTCAATAGTCATTTGACCCTTAGATTGCGAATATATCGTTTTAAGCAAACCATGAAGAGTTTGTTCATGCAAATCTACATTTATCTCTTCATGTGTTTTTAGGTTTGTTTATGGACTAAAGACTAAGGTTTTATCATAAAGCTTCACACAAGGAATAATGAATGAACGTTTCAACTTTTTATTAATGAATAAGCAATTACAAGCAAGAGTCTTCGTGAGACTTTATTACATCATATGTACAAAAGTAAAGACTACAACTCTTCTTGTGAGCACCATTGACAACATAAGATTAATTGGAGATATCATAAATTATAGCACGGTATTCTGCTATAGTCTCAAGCACAGTAGTAATTTGACAAATGTGTTCTTCTCTAACCTTTTTGGTACATTGGTGAGCAACAGCAAGGATGTCACATGCCTCTTTAGCAATCTCATAGTTAGAGATCAGTTCGAAGTCGTTTACATTGACAAAAAGAAAATAGAATTCATTGCCTTAGAGTTCTCGTTGGAGTCTCTGCGATGCACATTTATCCACTTGTCAAGAGGCAGAGCAACAATTTCATTTTCGATAACAATGGTGGGGGGCTTCCATCCCTGTTCAACAGCCTGCCAGGCACTCTCGTCGATGGCCTTCAGAAACGCCTTCATCCTCACTTTCCAATAGGCGGTCGGATCCATCCAACAGAGGCGGACGTCCTATATTGTGTCATTCTTTCATGTTCATCTTAATAGGCAACACACGTTAGTCAAATTCCAAGAAAACACTCAATATGCTAGAGTGACCTGCCCTAATACCAATTGAAATTAACTAACACTGTTAAGATGGTTGTTCAAGTTTAGGTTAAGCAACTTGTAGAACAAGTGATGGTTTTTAGAAGATTAGATGCAATGCTATGGAGATAAAATAATCAAACAGAAAGCAGTAAATGACACATACAAATTGGTAACCATGTTCGGTATGACAACCTACTCAGGGGGCTGCGACGTCCGGGTAAAATCAATCCACTATCTCAATCAACCAAGATTATAGGAATATTAAGATAGACAAAAATCCTTTTTCCTAACACATCTCTTCAATGGTTATCTCCAGTGGGTATGAATTAGAGCCCACCTTGAACCATAGATTCCTCTCCTTGTTTTACCCCGATCTTGCACCGAAGATCAATAGCACACCTATCCGACACACGATCTCAAGTTTATATGACGACACAAAATCTCTGAGTTAATCAATGCATGTTGTCAATGAAGTTCTTTGGAATGAAAATACAGGCAAAGAAAATACGGCTTCGTGAATAGCCAAACAGTCGAAGAACTTCATTGACCAATGACACAAACTCTAAGTGGATTTATATATGGTCAGGTTCTGAAATCTTAGGCGGAAACAATATCAATAGAATCCCTAAGAATTGAGATTACATCTCCAAGTAAATCGGGTAACTAACCAACGTGGTAGTTACATGATTTCCCGTAAGGAAAAAGAGGCAACTACCTTGACTGCATGTTGCATAAGTTGCTTGAACAACTTGTAGACGCTGTACTTGAACAACTCTGTTACCATTTGTTTTTCCAAATAAACTATGCCATATAAAAATAACAATAATTTCTCCCTTGGCATTTTATGGCAAGACAAACCTGATCACTTCGTAGAGTGTTTTGCAAAAAAAATATGTTCATGTTCAAGCACAATACGGAAGTAAAAGCATAGTTAGCAATGTTAAAGCCTAGCTACTACAAACAAAAAAAAAAAGGAACTATGATCAACCAAAAATACTCCCCCTTTTTACCATAAAAAGGCAAGCCAAGGAAATAAACACAATCTAGGGTGACAAAAAAAAAAGAGCTTAAATTTCTAAAAAAAGAAAAAGAATAAAAAAATTACAAACTCTTTGGATGTGTAGGGGGAGAGCACTTCTTCTTGTTCTTGTTCTTCTTCTTCTTCTTCTTCTTCTTCTTCTTCTTCTTCTTCTTCTTTGTCTTCGTCTTGGCTTTGAAAGGAGCTTCAGTCCAGGTCGCTGTAGTCTTCGAAATCTTCAGGAAGCTCATCTGCTCCTTCATCGTTAACCTCTGGAAGAGGGGAATGGGACGTCAAGATCATTGATGAGCCTTCTTAACAAAATGTCTAGGGTCGGCTTGAAAGAGCTTGGGACCCCTTGACAGATCCCCCTCAGCAACTGTCATCTCAGGGAAATGTAAGAACACTAACTCGTATATTAGTGAAGGAAATCCAATAGTGAGACTTCCTTTTCCTAGAAGACCATGGGCTGCAATCTGATCGAAGATAAGTTGACCGAAATCAACTATTATGTTGTGACCAAGAGCATAAAGCAAATTTGTTACAATTTGTTTAGTTAAATAATCTATGTCATACACAAATAACAACATATGATAACCATTAATTATCTACATGATATTTTTAATGACAAGTTCTCTTCTTTTATGACTTTGTTTTCTATACTTATTTTTCGGAGTTTAATAGGATAAAATCAAATTTTGCGAGTCTTATCAAAACCAAATGTAGTGGGTGAGGAAGAATATTTATGATTCACAGCATTAAAAATAAAGTTGCCATATGTTGATGATAACATAAACCGCAAAAGTGAAATATAATAGGGGTAATTAGGCTAGTAGCTCAATAGTTCACTTTTTGTTTTAGAAAATTGACAAAGTTTTATTTTATTAATAAAATAATCTACCATAAATTAATTAACTGTTTAAGTTAATTTAATTTACTTAAGAAAATAGCATATCAGACCGAAGTAAACTAAATTAATTTAAACAGTTAATTAATTAACGTAGGCTTGATAGATTATTTTCTTAATAAAATAAAAATTTTACTAAAAAATTAAAACTTATTTAAAAAAATTGGGTAGTTGCAACAAATTATTCAATATAATATAAGGAGATAAAGATGGCAAAAGCATTGGCTATGTCGAGCGATGCATAAATAAAAACGTTGGCTATCTATTACTTCTTTTGATTTTTTTAAGAACAGGTTATTCATGTAAAGACATATGTGATTAATTTCGCCATGTCATTCAGTAGCTATATTCGGAATATAAGTGAAACGTAGGCTAAATAACAATAATTCATTCTCTTTTTCTTAGTTAAATGTTCACTAATTAATTACCACATTCATTAAATTGATTAACAAAATTAAATTAACATTTTAAACTAACTAACTCATTTAACGGCTTAGTTTTGATATATCAAATTAAATATAGGTCACGTCTTATGCTAATCATTGCATACATTAGTTAACCAATTGCATTAACATAGGGTACACTTTCTTTCCATTCTAAGTTCTCAGTTCGTTACTTGCTCATAATAAAGTGTGGTGCTAAAAGGATCTAAAAATACTTACAACACATGTTTCCGTATTTGGGCACAATCTTTTCCATATATGGCTTCTGATGGATCTTTAGCCAAAATTCATTCCTCTTTTTTTCAAATAGAATTATACACATATAGGGAGTAAATAAGTTGATTATTCTACGTAACAATTTTTTTTTCAAATTAGACAGATCTAAGAGTGTTTAATTACAAACAAGTAACTAAAAATGTCAATTTTGTCACTATTAATTACATGTTTATAACTAAACACTTTTAGATCTGTTTAATTTGAAGAAAAAAAATTGATAATGTAGAATCAGCCACTTATTTATTTTTAGTGGTGTCCAAACCCCATTTTTCAATCATCATGTCAAGTATCTTTGTGGCTTGTCCAACATGTCAAGCGCAGAGTTCATGTCTCTCTTCAATTTGTTTATTTTATCAGCACACTTACTAATAATCAACATGTCATCTACATATGATAAGATATAAATAGGAACATCCACTACTACAAATGTTGGATTCTACAACGCTTAAAATAAGCATTGTAGAAACTAGGGATTCTACAACGCTTATGGTTAAGCGTTGTAGAATTTAGTATATTTCAGATTTTTCACAACGCTTAGACTATCCATTGTAAAATCCTCGCCGCGGCAACATGTGTTTTTTACCGCGGCGACAAATTTCTACAACGGGTAGTCAAAGCATTGTAGAATAATGGACATTTCCGCGACGAGAGTTCTACTTCACCGCGGCGATACCTTCTACAACACTTAGAATAATCGTTGTATAAGAGTCTCGCCGCAGCGAAGTACGTTTTTCGCCGCGGCGACATTTATCTCGTCGCGGCTAGACATAGCCGTTGCCGCGGCGAGATTAATACCGTGGCCAAACAATTTTGCAGGAAAGACTCACGCCGCGGCGATTAAGGAGTATCTCGCCGAGGCGACGTACAATGTTCGCCGCGGCGAGATGTCGTTATTTTTTTAGGGTTTCACTATAAAAGCCGAATTGTGTTTTTTTCAATTTTTTTCATTATCTACCCATTTTCAACCGAAGCTCTGAAGATTTCGCCGCCCAAAACCCGTCGCCACATCCTCGCCACACCAAAATTTCGCCGCCTTCCTCTCTTGCCTTCTCATCGCCGCCATTATGCGTCGTCACGTCCTCGCCGTGGCGAAAATTATGCGTCGCTGCGGCGGGGAGTTTTAAAATATTTGAAAATTGCACAATGGATTCATACCGTTGTAGAAGCTTCTACAACGCTTAGATATCCGTTGTAGAAGCTTGGATTCTACAACGAATATTTAAGCGTTGTAGAAGCTTCTACAATGCTGGATTCTGCAATGCCTGACAAGCGTTGTAGAATAATTCTACAACTATTTTTAAACGTTGTAAAATCCTAGTTTTGTAGTAGTGATCACTCAGAGAAGTGAAGTAGAAGCAGCTACCGAAATTGTTTATGGTGAAACCAATAATCAGTACAAAAGCATCTAACTTTTTGTACCATTGTCTTAGACTCTACTTAAACCCATACAATTTTTTTTTCAAAACGAAAAAAATAGTGAGGATGAATTTTATCCACAAAGCCTTGTCTCATGAAAATTTTCCCATCAAGATAACTATGTAGAAAAGAAACCTTAACATCTAATTGCTCAAGCTCAAGACCCATACCCTAATGATAACACCAATAGTTTTGAACTTCACAACTCATGAGAAATATCAGTGAACTCTACACCCTATTTGAATATAATCTTTTTGCAACTAATTTGACTTTAAATCTAGGAGGATCAGTAAAAATAAATAAATAAATAAATAAATAAATAAAAATTCATCATCCACCATGTCACACCCAGAAAAGTGGAGGGTGAGTTTTTCGATAACTAAAACTGCTAAAAATTTATTAAACTCAAACAAACTCTACAAAACAAATCTGTTCTTACTTTAATTTGTTGCAATCGGATCCTTTTCCATTAAAACTTAATGTTCCACTTTCGAACAAAAAAATATTTCCATTCTTTCGAGAAACTTCTTTTGCAACATTAAACTTAAAAATTTGAGATATTAGACACACCAGTTTATGAGTTTTTGGCGCTCAACCAAATTTCGTCTTGTTTACATTAATAGAATTCATTGTTAGAATTATTGCCTAATAGAAGAGCATAACATTTATTGTTTGATTTAATAAAATAAATATTCATTTTTATCACTTCACTATATGTATATTTCTTGTATGAATTATGAACATTCATCAAACTCTTAGCCCTCTGCATTAACTAAAATTAAATCTCTACATCGGATGTGAGAAATATAAGCTCGGGACGGAACGCTTAAACTGGATAGTGATCAATCTATGCTTAGCTAGATTTGAGATCACATATGCGGTTCACCAGTGGATACGTTCTACTGAGTGGGAGCATTCTATACATATACATGACCTGGACAGCATGCAATTAAGTAAATTATTTAAGTGACCATTACAATGAAACGTATCGCAATCACAGCTGATGGTCACAGTGTATATCAACATAAATCCTTAGGTGTTCCTGGAATTCAGAGTTCACCACTACAAATATTGACTTCCACATGGAGTTTAGACGTAGGGCTTCAAAAAACCGCCGTTTAAAACCTCGATATCCTACTCAAGACGAAGGTTTTTAAACCGTTATCTAAAGAGTGTGTTTTTTGTCTTTCCAAGACGGTTTTAGCTTCCGTCGTGGAAAATAAAAAGTTTTGGTGTATTTCGTCGTGACGAAAAATTTACGTCGCGACGAGAAATGTTTCAATGACGAAAAACATCTCTGTCGTGGTAAAAGTATGGTTTACAATGATTTTGTCACAATGATTTTTTTCCTGTCGTGACGAGAAGTGTTTCAGCTTCTCCCAGATTCATCTTATCGAATGAATCTTTGAAGAGGATGTCGGAAGAGCTGCCGTTGTCGATCAAGACCCGCTTCACAAAGTTGTTGATAGCTTGGATCAACACCACAATCACATCATTGTGGGGTGTACGACCCTTTGCGCTTCCTCCTTCGTGAAGTGGATAGCTTTGTGCATGTGGGCAGGCTAGTCATCGGCGTAGGCGTCAAAGTTCACGTAGTGAACAAACTCCCCTTTCAGGATCTGTCAAGCGTAATACTTGTGCTCATTATTGGATTCCCCGGTTTGTGGTGCACTGAAGGTAGTGCTAATGACGTTAAGGGTGGTTGTTTCGTCACTCAAATCTTCTCCTTTGATACCTGTCCTTTAGTGGACCCTTTCTTCTTCGACTTTTTGGAGCCTTCGACTCCATTTAACGAACTATTTAAGATCTCTTTTTCAAAAATCAGTGCCTCTATCTGCCTCTTAAGCTAATAACAGTCGGCAGTGATGTGGCCATGGTCTTGATGAAAGTCGCAGAACATGGAATGGCCGGTTCGCTGTGTTTTTCTTGAAAGGAGCGGGATGCGTAGACTTTTCTCGCGCAAGCGCGAGTATCCGATCTGACGAGACCTTGAGAGGAGTGAAGTTTGAGTATTTCCGAAAGGTGTCTACCAATGATTGTGGCAGTTTTCCATGTTGGTTTCCTCCTTTCTCCATCATCTTCTGGGCAACCTAGTTCTCGCGCTCGAACTCATTTCTCTTGCGAGATTCGTCTTCGACAACTATGTATTTACCACGACGGACTTCGGGAAATCACCAATTCAAAGGCCCTCGGTGATGGCATCCTCATCGTTGAATCGATCGACTTTGTTGGACTCCTCTGTAATTGTGCGAGGTATCTCCCGAGAGATTCTTCACTCCCTTGCTTGAGGGAGAGGAGGTGCAATTCGCTTTTCTTATGGACCCAGGAGGTTGCAAACGGGGTGAATACTGTGTATGGAGCTCCTCGAACAGATCGCTCCCCTTCGAAGGCTATTCATATCCAGCCCCGGTGAGGATCAGGCTGAAGGCTTGGCACATCATGGCCGGCGAGTAGCGTCTGATATTCATCCATATATGGTATTGCTGGATGTGATCAATGGGGTCGCCTGTCCCGTTGTAGTGGATAGGATGCAAAATGATTATGGCGCGGTACTCCTCTGTGAGGATGCTTTCCCCAAAGGGTGAGGCTGCTTCTGCCACCGTCCATTTGGCGACAGGGGTCATCAAGTGACTCTCCTGAGGTTCCCTGATTTTTTGCAGAGACTTTCGATCTTGGTTTCGTAATCTAGCGCTCCAAGTGGAATGTTTCGCGGATTTTGAATGGTGGCTACCCCATTTCGGATGGTGTGTTGGGGGCGCCAGGTTTCGCAGTATCTCCAATCGCGAATTCAGTTACTGCCTCAGGTCGGTGCATTGGGGCATCGACCTAGGGCTATTTCTTCTAACGGGCTCGGCAAATCGTCGAGCCCTGACGCAGTTGGCCATATCCTCCGCCTTAAGATCGAGTCGATCGAAGGCAGAGCGTCAAAGATGCATGGCGGTTTGATCATCTCGGTGACCCAGGCTAGGGCCGGCGCTTCTCGTATCACTAGTACGAGTGTGGGATTATCACTAGTACGAGCGAGAGCTGGTGGATTTCCTACATTCGGTGCCTCTTGGGAATCGAGGACTCCTTCACAGAGGACGCCCTTGAGGACATTGTCTTGTCTATCCAAGAATTTGTAGATGAGAGGGTTGTTGTCGTGGAGTCGTGGGAACATCCCTGTTAGCTGGTTCATTTGTCCCTCGACTCGGGTTGCTCTCTTATCGCGATAGTCGATGGTTAGTAGGGGCGAGAAGCTTTCTTGGGGTGTTGTCTCGCTTTGCTCAGCTAGTTGTCAATGGGATCCCCCTCGGGGATGAAGGCGTTGTTGATTTGTCTCGAGCAAACTTGAGTGTGGGAAGCAACGGGTTTAGTATGCATAGAGGCGCCTCCCCTAGAGACGTTGCGAGACGATGCCATGGTGAATATTAGAGTCTCTGGTTGAGACTAGAGATTGAGAGTCTTAGGATGATAATTGTCTTGGCGAGAGCATGTAAGTGTTTTCGTGCCCCCTCATTGTAGCGTCAAAATGTTAGCGCTTGAAATCCGGTCAACACTTAGTGAGCCGTTCACGGTTCAACCCAGAATCGGACCCTAAAGTTGCACCTACGCTAGTGTTGTGAAATTTCTAAGATCACCGACTTGCGTATATCTTGTGAGAGAAAAAAATATGAACTAGAGGGGCGCAGAAAGTTTTTCCTTTTATGCACTCCGACACTCAACATTATTAGTATTGTGTAATGTTCATGTTATGGAGACAACGTCATCTTAGCTCAAAAGCGTTTAGGGTAGTCTTAGAGAGAGTTCAGGTGTTTTCATGTTATGAATGACTTACTGAAACGAGGAGAGGGAGGGAGCCCATATATATAAGAATATAAGCTGAGGGTGTGCTTGGCACAATTTCCGTGAAGTCTCAATTCCAAGAGCATGAACTTCGTTGAGGATGCGCAAACACTCCTTTGTCACCTCTTCACCAGCAATGTGCCAATATTTTGGAAGAAAAGCCTTAAAAGGCCGTCAACCACCGGAGCCTTCGTAGCCATGTTGTCAAAAAAACCATTTCCCGGACCTCCGCACGAACCTCTCGGACAACCCCTCATTCATCTCCCTCATAACTTTCGGCCTCTGCAATTCGCTACCATGTGGATATCCACTCGAAGAAGGGTGAGAAGTCGAGCTAATATCAACAAAATAATTGGAGATTGTATCATCGATAGCTTGGGAGTCCTCGGCCAAAGAGTCATTGGTGTCATAGAGCCTGGAGATGCAGTTCTTCTTTTTCATTTGGCTTTCTTTATAATGAAAGAACTTTGTATTCTAATCTCCACTTTGAAGCCACGCCACCCGGCTACGCTGCCTTTAATATTAGTGTGTGGAAGCTCCGAGTTCCGCTTAAAGATTGGAGTTTTCTTTGAAATACGGGAATAGATTGGACACCTGCCTTTAGTAACCTCGCTCGCCAAGGAATGGGTATTGATCCTTTTTGCTCTCGCTGCCAGGCAAATAAGATTCCACCTTTCATGCCATTTGGAGGTTTTTAAAGATTGTTCAAGTGTGGAAGGCGCTTGGTTGGTGGGATGATAAATGATAATTTTCATGGGGAGACTCTTGACCTCTTTTTTTACATTAGATAATTCTTATCTCCACATGATGTTGAGCTTTTTGTAGTGACTATGTAGAGTACATGAAACTCCCACAATCCATAATCCGGTGGGGAGTACAACCGAGCTTGTCAATGGGGTGATCGAGCTCCTCGACGAGTTACAATATATGGATTCTCATGCAAGACTTCACCACCGACCTTCACCTCCCTAAAGTTCATAGTTGCCCCCTACGATACGATATGTGACAGCCATTAGCGTCGACGCGGCTATTGACGTTGGTGGGAGAAATTGTGGGGTTGGAGGTATTTTATAAAACTCTATGGTATTGTTCTCTTTACCTATATGCTCCTATTGCCCGACCTATTGATCACTTGATGGCAAAAGTTTTAGTGATTTTGCATGGTTTGAAGGAAGCATTTACCTGAGGACTCACAAAGGTGTTGATCCAATCAGATTGTGTAGTGGTCGTGAAGCTTTCACAACCAAGACGAATCCGACTATCGATGTGGGTCTCATCATTGCATATCATTTATATTTTTGCTAGTTTTTGTTGGCGTGAGATTATGTTTTTGTTAACTTGTAATATTGTAGCCTACAACTTAGCCAAAAAGGCTCTCTTTATTGACATTGATGTATGTTGAAACCAAGGATTTAAATACCATTTCCGATGCCGTTTTAAGCCTCTTAATTTACAAAAAACCGACACGCCGACGAAAAACCGAACGGAAAGGGAAAATGAAATGTTGTTTTCAAATACAGGTGTGGTCGGCCACTAAGTCACCGACAGCAACTTCGCCGACAATTTTCGTTGATTTTCTTCGGCCTTTGAAACCTTGACTGAAACTATTGCCTCCCTATTGATTTACAAACAAACAGAGAGGCATTGCCACATATGCCTAATGAATGCCAAGGTCGAATAACTATTTAAAAAAAAAAAAAAAAAAAAAAAAAAAAAAAGCAACTTCTAAAAAGTTTTATAAAATACCGATTTTTTATAATGTATAGAATTGGGCGGATAAACTTTATTTTCAATTATAAACAAGAAAAAATTGAAACATTAATCAATATTGTATATGAGGTTTAACAATATAACAATTTTGTTCAGCATTTTTAGAATAATTCTTAAAACTTATCATTCAATTTTTTATTTATATGAAGTATTTATTCTCATATTCATACTTTCATAGTTTTATTTTGTGGAAATTACCGGTAGTATATTTTCATAACTTTTTTTATACTATCTCGCTTTTCATTTTTATTATGAGAATACTTCATCCTTTTGTGTATTTCAAATGTATTTGCCTAATAAAACGAGTTTTTTTTTTTTTTTTTCAAACTCGTTGGCCATGGTAGAGAACTGAGTGATGAATATCAAAGGCATTAGGGAAAATATCATATGATTCCCTTGAGTTTGGTTGAAATGCGCCGTTTATCCCCTTGATTTTTAGAAATATCATAACACACCCTTAACATCACTATTAATATCAATATTATACCCTAAAATGATTTATTGATTCAAATACGACCCTCTTTCTAAATTTTTGTTGACTTTTTATGACTTATTTTTTTGAAAAGGCCAAAATACCCCTACACTTAAAATTAGTTCAAAGAATATATAATTAGTAGAAGGGAAATATAATATGAGAACATAAATTGTGCATTATAATATTAGTGTTCAAACTTCAAACTAGTAGATCAGTGCATTTACACAATTTCAAAATAATCAAAATATGAGCACAGACATATATTTGCTCTGATCAATCCATTTACACAGTTCCAAAATAAGAAAAATATGAGCACAACCATACATATTGCTCATATCAGTACATTTTCATAGTTCTAAAATAACAAAATATGAGCACAAAAATACTTACGGCTCAAATCTGTGCATATTAACAAACAAACAAAAAGTCCAAGATTATATCATACCCCTCCTTGACTGTCTTGGGTTGCAGATGCGCCACCTTGACTTGTCGGGATCTCATCTTGCTGGACCTACAAAGAAAACACAGCTATAAGTTAACTCAAATACAAGTTTCCACATGAGAAGATATCATAACTTACAGTTTTAGATTGATGTCCACGTCGTGATCTTTTCGTAGCATGGGAAGATGAACTGCCTTCGGCTCGTGGCACCTAGCAAGTTCGGACGTTATGACCGAACATTAAGCAATTTTTGCACCGTTTAGTCGCTGATTGTCCAGTGACTTTCTTCGGTTCGTCACTACTTCGGATCCTCACTTTCTTCGGTCTTCCAGATTGCTTCTTAACGAATGGAGGGTTTAGTTCCAGATTCTTGAATATCGGCCACATAGATTCATCGGGTATAGGGTGACAAGAACTGGAATAACACCTCTTCCAGGATTCGGTAGTAAACCATTTAGCAGTAATCAACAACGTTACCTCTAACTGTCGATATACACGCACACGCATGTATACAAGGTATACCACGGACTTGCCACTGTCCACAAATGCAGTATCTCTCATCAAGCTTCACCACACATCTTTTATCATCAAAGTCCACCTGAAACTCGTGGTCACCAACACGGTAAACTCGTGCGTAACGAGATCTGTTCATCAATTTCGTCAATCTCGCACGAACTCGTGGTGTTAATTGGTCCTCAATTTTTAAAGCTGCTTCGCGCCTAGACCACATCAGTGAGAAGTGCTTGACACGCAATCCCTCTAAAAGTGAAATGATCGGCTTGTACCTCACTTTGTCAACCCACACATTGAAGGACTCAGTATGGTTGTTGGTCAAATGCTCAACATGGTGTCGTGTGTCAAAACCACTCAAAGACCAATGTTGCGGTGGTATGGCAGACAACCACGTATGTGCATCAGTGTTCATAACTCGAATCTAGAAACAATAATAAAGTCCAGCAAATAAGTCTACCAAACAGTAAAAAAAATAAGTATAAAACTGTAAAAAAATAAAAGTCTTAAAACAGTCCAAAAATAACTATAAAACCGTCTTAAAACAGTACAAAAATAAGTATTAAAACTGTCTTAAAACACATCTAAAAACAGTCCAAAAATAAGTATAAAAACTGTCTTAAACCAGTCTAAAACAGTCCAAAAATAAGTATAAAAACTGTCTTAAAACCATTCTAAAAGCAGTAAAAAAAAAAGTATAAAAACTGTAAAAAAAAACTGTCTTAAAGCAGTCCAAAATAAAAAATCCGTACCTTTTGTCGATCACTCATTACACACCACGGAATACCATGAAGATTATCTCCAATAACTTGATGTAAGTGATGCATAAACCAGGCCCAACTATCGTTGTTCTCGGCCTCGGCAACTGCAAATGCCAACGGGAAAAACTGCATATTCGCATCAATACCAACCGCCGTGAGCAAAACACCTTTGAACTGCCCCTTCAAGTGACAGCCATCGACACCTACAAATGGCCTACACCCGCGCAAAAAGCCTTCTTTGACACCGGAATAGCAGACAAATATTCTCTGAAATGTTGGGACTACGTTAGAGTCTTCAATACTTCGGTGTTCTCCATTTGGAAGAGTGCTCTGAATGACCACGTAGCTACCTGGATTTGTCTTCAAAATCATTTGTGCATAGCATCGAAGCTTCTTAAATGATTCTTTGTGGTCTCCTTCGGATTTGCTTCTAACTTTTTGTCGAGCTCTCCATAATTCCAAATTGCTAACATCTACTCCGTACTCATCTTTTAACCACGCTCTCATGGACTGGATCGGAATATCAGGATTCTCGCAAAGCTTAGCACTCAGTTTTTTAGCAATCCAAGTCGAGGTGGCATGGGTGTTGCTCCTCACTGCAGAACAAGTATGAACATTATTGTACGTTTTGATTAGAAATGACTAGTTATCTGGGGCAGGTGAGGCATGTATTCTCCAAGGACAGCCTTCGGCTTTGCAAATCACTGTGACTCTTGTTTTTTCGAATTTTAGCTTTGTTCATTCAAAACCTTCTTGAATTGCGTAGTCCTCAAGGGTGGCACCAAGATGCTTGTGGTTCTTGAAGACTTGCCACTTCTCTAACTTCAATTTTCTATCCTCATTGACAGCTTCTACAGTGGGAATGTTAGCATTCGGATCTGGCCTTGGCTCGTCCCATGTTCGAGTGGTCGGCCTCTCATGCTTAAAACCATCACTATCGTACTCGACATCTTCATCTTCACCACGTTCATCTTCACAACCTTCATTTTCCACAAACAATTCACTCATCGGTTCTTCTTCGGTCCAGCTCGTATCATTCTCGTTGTCGGCTTCACTCTCAATCCCTTCAACTCCTTCATTGTCTTAATCTCTGTCATTCCCTTCACCTTCGGGATAGACAATATTCAACATCTCATGCGTCTTGTTACAAACAATTTGCACGTTGTGAACCGACATCTCAAACCTGAAAACATTAGACGAAGAAAACGAACCCAAGTGACAACCCATTACAACACCGAGAGAATGAACAAAACCACTACAAAAGAGAAACAAAACGAAACAAACTAGAGCAACTAAAAACGAATCCACTAAAAGGAGAAACAAACCAGTGAAAGGAAAACGAACCAGAACAAAGAAAATGTAAAATCGATTCAAAAGAGAAACGAAAAAACCTTACCCACGCAGCACTTCGTCAAATCTCTTGAACCTGTTTGCCACCTGATACACGTGTTGAACGACACTCACTTGAACTTTTTTCTTGGTCCAAACGTGTTGAAGAAGAAACAAGAACACGAAGAGTCTCTTATACAAAAAAAAAAAAAAAGAGAAGATGAAGAGTCTAAGATACACTGAATATTCATAAGATAGTGTAAGATACGCTGGATATTCAACAGATTATATATTAAGGGATTACCTGATTTTAAGTGTAAGGGTATTTTTGCCCTTCTCAAACAAATTTTTTTTTTAAAATTCAACAAAAAATCAGAAAAAGGGTGGTATTTGAAGCAGTAAATAATTTTAGGGTATAAAATTGATATTAATAGTGATGTTAGGGGTTTGTCATGATATTTCTAGAAATTCATGGAATAAAGGGCGCATTTCAATTAAACTCAGGGGAGATATATGATATTTTCCCAAGGCGTTATTATCCGTAGCTAGTCCAGCCTTTTAGGAATGATTTCATCCGTTTCATGTTAGGGATATTTAAATAACATTTTTTTAAGTTAGCGGCTCTTGTAAATCCTTTCGAAAACATCATTTATTCAAACTGCAAAAAATTACTTTTATAAATAAAATTATAAATCGTAAATAAACTTACATTTAGCTCAAAACAATTTTTGATAAAAATTAAACATCACAAAAGTTACTGTTTACATTTTGAAAGCGCTATTGTTGGTATAAACTTTTAATATACTATTTTTGTAATAAAGTACAAAAAACGGCTACTAAAAGCAATATCTTGGCCCAACATTCAGTATATTAAATAACTAACAGGCCCAAAAAGCATACCCGAAGTGATCAGCATATCTATCCGCTTGCGCGTTTCCCCATGCGGGCACGCATCCCATGACTATAATTTGTTTGTTATTATTATTTTTTTGAAACGCAAACCATGACTAATGTCTTCCATTTTCCCACACTATCCACTCCCCAAAGTTAGCGTGCAAGTTTTTCCATCTTGAAAATTAGGGGTGGCAATTCGGGTTACGTGTCATGTTCGTACCGTGTCTTATTTGTTTTCATGTATTTTTTGACAGATCCAGACACGACCCATTTATTAATCGTGTCTAGCAGCAAAACTCAAACATGACTCACTATTTTTTTGTCAAACCCAGACCCAACCCACTAAGACCCATTTATTAATCGTGTCTCAATGGACCATGTAACCCACGAACCCACTTAGACCCACAGACCCATTTAGACCACTAAACTCATTTGAACACGCGAATCGGTTTAGGCTCTTAGACATGTTTACTTCAAAATATTGAAATTCTCTAAATCAAATTAAATAAAAAATTAGTCAGAATAAGTAATTAATAAAAAATACTCTATATAATCAACTAAACCATCAACATAATATTTTTTACTACAAAAGAGAAGTTCAAACACAATCCATTGGGTCTTTATCGTGTTTATCCATTAACAACTCATTTAATATTCGTGTCTAATTGGATCTCAATGAGTTGTCGTGTTCGTGTCGTGTTCGCCCGTTATTAAATCGTTATAATCGTGTTCGACACGGATGGACCCAGATCTATTTTAGGTCGACCCAAACCCATTTACACCGTGTCGTAACCGTGTCGTGTCTCGTATACGATCCCAAATTGCCACCCCTATTGAAAATACACATTGGGCGTGTTTGGCACAGCTTTTTTAAGCCTGTTTTTGCTGTTAGCAAAAACCAAACTGCAATCTTACTGTTTGGTGAAACAGTTTTTAGAAAAAATTTCAAAAACGATTTTAAAAATTGTACATGAGTCACAAAAGCTACGAATCTTAGCTTTTAGAAAAAACGTTTTTGTATTTGATATAAAATTACTTTAATATCCCCACATGATTATCCATAGCACTGTTAAATATTTATTTTATGTCTATTTTAGTCTTTTTACTATAATATATTTATTTTACCAAACGCAAAATCAGTTTTTGTTACCGGCAACAACTGTTTTATAAACAGCTTACCAAACATCTGTCAGTTTTTAAAAAAAAACTCTAAAAGCGTTTTTTTTAAAAGCAAAACTATGCCAAACGATGTCATTATATAGTAAATTATTATATAGTAAATTATTTTTCTTTATCCCATTGCGTTTGTGACAAATATTAACGCATGTGATTGTATAAATATAAGCAAAATATATCCATGTAATATGGTCATGAGTTCACTTTGGAAGAAAAAAAAAATTCTTCCAAAAAATATATAATTAAACGCTTCATCCTATAAAATATTATAGTACTCACTATATAGAGAAATGAACATATAAATATTTTACTCTTTCTAGACCGACTATCTTGATCATAAATAATATTATAATAGTTTCACCATTCTAAAAATTGACTATCTTGACTACTCTATTTTAATATGAATATAAAATAGTATCTAAATTTATACAATAATTCTAAAATTACAATTACTTGTAAATGTCAGATAAGTTCAATTATTCTAGCATTCGTAGTATGCTTATACCGGGAATTTGATATTATAATGTTTTGTAGCACAATTAATCTATTGGATATAGCTATATGCCAATTTATAAATAAAAAAATAAAAAAAAATAGTGGAAACTAAAACTTGTAAAACTAATTCAACAACTTATTTGTTACAACAAGCACCAAGAATAGTAAATTCGTAATTATACTTTTTTTAAAAAAGAAAGCAGAATTGTCATATACTCGGTTATAATCTTTAAAGGTTTAATTTAGATCATTAACAAGCTTAATTGAGTGATGAATATGGCACAAGCCATATTTTAGTACTTGGAGCATTTTCAATGCATTGCATCAAAACTATATATAGAGTAAAAATTATCAATTGATAAAAACTCTAAAATTTTATATTTTGTGTAAACATTTATATCAAATAAACGGTATTACACTAATTTAGTACATGCTTGAGAGATGCTCTTAGACTCGATACCTCAGTAATAAACAAAAGAATATTTTTAACTACCACTTTTGTAGCAATATTACCTTTTTATAACAATGTTATTATTTTTGTCGGAAGGATGATGCTGTCATCTCCACGGAGGATTGGCGGCGGCTGCGATGCAGCCTCATCGGGTCCAATGAGTTGTATCAGTTGGAAAATTGGTCAGGGTTTAGGGAGCCCCAAGTCAATCCTAAAGCCTCAAAGACTCATTCGCAGTCTTTCCCCAGGTCTTGTGTTTGTGTGCGAGACTTTTTTGACTTGACGTCGTGCTAAAGATATTGGTCAACATGTCGGCTTCCCTAATTGCCTCCCGATGCATAGTCACGGCCTTAGTGGTGGCCTCATTCTCATCTGGCACGACGAGTGGAACATATCAGTTCCCAATTACTCTGGTGGTGGATCTTCGACGACGTCAGTGGTACTTTACATGGATTTATGGCAATCATTGTATAAAGCGAAAGGAAACATACTTGGAGTCTTCTTTGGCGTATTTCATCTTCGTCCAATCTGTCTTGGGTATGTTTTGACGATTTTAATGAGATCCTTGAATATCATGATAAGATTGGTGGATCTACTCGCACATGTTGTGACATGTTTGAGTTTTAGGAGTGTCTGAAGGGCTGCAGCCTGCGGGAGAATCCTTCCTCAGGTGACAGACTCACGTTGGACAAGTGGTTGGATAGGATGGTCGCCTCTGCTGACTAGCTGGAGCTATTTCCAAATGTCGTAGCGGTGAATGGTGATTTCAAGTGTTCCGATCACCCAGTTATCCAAATCCTTCTCAACGCAACATCAGTGCCTAGATCTCATAATCCCCGATCTTTCTGATTCGAGTCCTACTGGCTAAAGGAC
Organism: Urtica dioica subsp. dioica; assembly: GCF_054948205.1. Classification (NCBI taxonomy): domain Eukaryota; kingdom Viridiplantae; phylum Streptophyta; class Magnoliopsida; order Rosales; family Urticaceae; genus Urtica; species Urtica dioica. The sequence goes on from NC_142761.1 coordinate 35,386,791, forward strand.
AAAGAATGCTAGAAGGTGGTTACCGAGGTTTGGACCTCTTGTCCCAGCGATGGGTCTCCATCATCTTTTACAGCTTTTCTTAGCGAGTGCGGGCAGTCCCTTAAAGCATAGGGCTGAGTAAAACACGGTCACATTCCTCGAAAACTAACGGCAATCCAGCAACGCCTTAATAAGCTCCAGAACGAGCCGCCGATCAGACGAGTAGTCCAGCGCATTCGGAGAACAGAGAAGGAATTTTATCGGGCCCTTATTCTCGAGGAGGATTATTGGCGTCAAAGAGCTCAAGCTGACTGGCTGAAATCGGGGGACTCGAACAGAATGTTCTTCCATGCCAAGGCGGTCAATCGAAGAAAGAAGAATTTCATTAAATGGTTGTTGAATCGAAATATGCAGCGGTGTGAGGATCATCCTTATATCGTAAACATTTACTTAATTTACTCAGATCTTCACTTCCTCAATGCCAAGCCCGAATATCCTCTCCTCGTATACAGCGGCGGTTGAGAATCGTCTTTCTCCTGAGGATCGCCTTGAGATGGATAGATCGCTTACTCCGGAAGAAGTCAAGGCGACGACCTTTGGCATGGGTCCCGAGAAATCTCCCGGAAGAAGTCAGAAGATGTGGTCGATTATAGGCCCAAAGGTGATGTGGTTTTGCTTGGCGGTTCTTAATGACAAGGCCTCGATTTCAGCCTTCAACCACACCACAATAGTGCTCATCTTGAAGGTATCGGGTCCTTCTAAGATGTCAGAATTTAGGCCGATTAATTTTTGTAATGTAATATACAACATTATTATTAAAACACTAGCTAATCGGCTAAAATTTTATTTAAACCTGATCATTTCGGAGACACAAAGTGCCTTTGTTCCTGGGCAGCTAATTACATATAATATTGTAGTCGCCTTTGAACTCTTTCATTCAATGTCAAGATGGAAACAATGAACCGATAAGTCTGAAATTGGACATGAGTAAGCCGTACGATCGAGTGGAATAGGGCTTTGTAGAGGTGATGCTCATTGGAATGGGTTTCTCGGAGAAGTGGCGAGACTTGATTATGGGATGTATTTCCTCTCCGACCTTCTCTTTTAATATAAACGGCTCGATAAAAGGCTTCGTGACCCCTCAACATGGTATTCGCCAAGACTGCCCGCTATCACCGTATATTTTTATCCTCTGTGCCGAGTGACTGTAATTAAAGAGGACCTAGGATCTCTCTCTTATTTTTTGCTAACGATTCTGATATCACTACGTCGAAGACAATTCTGGACACCTACGAATCAACCTCGAGACATAAAATTAATTTCGAAAAATCCTCTATGAGCTTCTCTCCTAATGTACATTATGATGTTATAGAGGGGTTGAGAGGGATTTTGGGGATCTCAGCCACTAGTTCACATGAAAAATACCCCGGCCTCTCACACCAACTCAGTAGGAATAAAAAGCTCGTCTTCCGGACTGTTCGTGGCTGGATGTGGTCCAAGCTTACCCATTGAAAAGGTAGAGTTTTTCGCAAGATATACGAAATTTCTTAATAAAGGCTGTGGCGCTAGCGCTTCCGACTTATTCTATGAGTATTTTTCATCTCCCGGTGTCACTGTGTAAGGATATGGAAGGGCCGATGGATAAGTTTTCGTGGGGAAGGACTCCGAACTAAAAGAAAATCCACTAGAAAAGTTCGGAGTACTTATGCAAACCAAAATCCTATTGGGGTTAGGTTTTAAGGATCTTATTTTGACACAATACGGCGATGGTGGTGAAGCAGGGGTGGCGTCTTTTGTCCGACCCCCATTCGTTGGCGGCTCGACTTATAAACGCCAAGTACTTCTATGTGTCCACATTTTTTGAAGCCACAGCCGGGAATTACACTTCTTTCCTCTAGCGGTCTATTATATGGGGTCGAGATCTACTTTTGAAAGGATGTCGATGGAGAATAAGGGATGGAAGTCAGGTCTCGGTTTTTCGGGATAAGTTACTACCAAGCTCGTCGCTTCAACCGATCGCCAAAGTTGATCCCTGATTTCAGGAGACACAAGTGGCAGAATCATTGATTATGATGTGGGGATGAAGAAAAGATTCGAGAGGTTCTTTGGTCGGTGGATGTTCCCGATGTCCTTCGTATTCTGTTGGGGATCACACCCGACAAGGACAAACTGATTTGGCACTATGACGAGTTAGGTCAATATACCATCAAGATGGGATATCGACTCGTCTTTTGCGGTCATCTCACCTTCCTCGAACGTGATGACGACATTCTGGAATGTGATTTGGAAACTCAAGGTCCCACCGAAAGTCAGAGTGTTCACTTAGCGATTGCTCTACGATGTTTGCCTACCTTTGATTCTTTATCCCGAAAGAGGGTTCGGTGCTTGCACTCTTGTCACATATGTGGAGCCTTCGAGTCGATTCTTCATGTTTTCTTTCAGTGCTCTCGTAGTCGAAAAATGCGGAACTCAACCACTTTCGGACAGTTGGTACACGTCGGGGACCAAGGTTTAATGCTGGATGGATTTAGGGGTTGTTGGAATTCCATGACGGCGGGAGACAAAGAGGTCTTTTGCACCATTCTTTTTTTTTTACGTGGAATCACCGTAATAAATTAGTCCATAATTTTGGACTGCCCCGACTCGGTGACGTTCCCAGAGCGGGGAGTTTGTGGTTAACTGGGTTCCATCACGCTCGAGGAGCTACCTCGACTTTGGTGACCCAACCCCATGCGGGAGGTACTGTTCCGACCTCACCAGTTTGGTCTCCACCAGTGTCGGGTGAATTTAAATTGAACTATGATGCTGCTGTACCGGTGAACGAGAGAGAGAGACTGGTATATAAGCGGTTATCCGTAATTGCCTCGGCTCAGTTCTTCGCTAAATCCCTCGCAATCAGAATCGATCTGTTGGAAATTGATTGCTTGTGTGCTGTTAAGGAGATAAACAACTTTGATCCCTTCAATGCCACCAACCCGACTATTCTCGACATTCGAAAGCTCTTTGAAGACAGTGGGATGGGTGGGTGGGTGTGTGTGTGTCTCTCTCTCTCTCACTCGTAGGGGTAATGATGTAGCTCATTTACTTGCTCAAGAATCTTTTAATTACGATTTCAATATGTCTTGGATGATTGAAACCCTTTCGTGTATTGCTTCTGCTATTTTGGGTGATTTACCCAACTTATCTTAATAAAGAAAGTTCTGTTTCACTAAAAAAAAAGGCCCATTAGGTATAATCCAATTTACACTTTGAGATTGCTATTTAGCCAACGTTTGATAAATATTTGGTAAATAGTCACATTCACGTATTTACACGTTTAAATTGACGTAAATACCCCACCATTTTATTTTAATGAAAATGCAAACTAAGAATGACACGTCATGTTTATAGTTATTTAACAAACGTTAATTATATAATAATCTCAAAAACGTTTAAATTGGTTAGTTAAATAAATTTTTTGATAAAAAAAAAATGGGATGGTTTGAAAAGCTAATCGATAAGTAAATATTTCTATAGATTTCCAAAGCTCTTTAAGCTTTCTTCCGAATTTTAATGCTAAATAGTATTGTAATTAGTTTGTACTTTTTACATTTAACAAACTACTCAGCTTTCAATGAGTTGAAAGTAAATTCCGTAAAAAAAATGTGATAATTGAATAATTTAAGTATGTTAAGACGTATTTTTTATTCAAACGGTCCAACGGTCCAAAACGGTCCGATCTAAACGATTCAAAACGGTCCAAAACGGTCCGGTCTAGATGATTTAAAACGGTCCGGTCCAGTCCGATTTTTACAGTTTTTTTGTCCGATCCGGTTTGAGTTTTTTTGAACAGTTTTGAACGGTCCGATCCGGTTTTTTGGCCGGTTTTGGACCGAACCGGACCGTGCACAGGCCTAGTTACGTAGGTGTCACATTTTTCATTCATTATCAAATACTGTTTCACATCTGTCAAAATATATATATATATATATATATATATATATATATATATATATATATATATATATCCACTTTCACCTCTGTTAAAAAAAAATCCCTCTTTCCCATGGTCAAATATAAAATATCTCTAAAAATTATAAACACGATTTTTTTTTTTTTTAATCGAATTCATTTAATCTTATATTCTTGCTCGATACGTTTTTCTCGATTATCGTGTAATGGTTTCCGTTTCCTTATTTTTGTAGTTATTCGTCGTGTCCACTCCAAGGATTGAAAAACCGGGGGAACCGGACGGGAACCGGTCCGGTTCCCCCTTTTTGAAGCTAACCGGCACCGGAACCACCAAAACCGGAGTTTTCCGGTGGTTCCGGGGGAACCGGGCCGGGATCCGGGTGGGAACCCGGTTCCCATTTCCCGGCCCGGTTCAGTTAAAAAAAAAAGGAAAACCCGGCTATAAAAGCCGGGATCCCGTTTGAAATTTCTCATTTGTGTCGGTTTTAGGGCTCGAGCTTCCCGACGCCGCGCAGCCCAATTCTTCCCAGATCCCGGTCGGATCCCGCCAAGCCGGCCTCTTCCCGACGCGAACACGGCCAATTCTCACGACTTCCCGCCGGTTCCCGCCCTTCCCGGTGAGGATCCCGTCCTTTTTGAGTTTTTTTTATGATTTTGAGTTTAAATCTTGAAATTTGTTGATGATTCTTGAAGATTAACTATAATTTGATAGTAATGACTACTTAGTGAGCATGAATGTAGTTTTTATTTAGAGTTTGTGTTGATGTTTGTAATTTTTTTGTATTTAATGATTTAATCCGAATTATTTATTAATTTTGGGATTAGTTAGTGATGATTAAGCTTATGTAAACTTGTTTATTGATTTATGAAGAAATTGTTATGAATTGTTTTTAATTTTAGAGTTTGTGGTGATGTTTATAATTTTTTTGGTAATTAATCCGAATTATTTGATTATTTTGTGATTAGTTAGTGATGGTTAAGGTTATGTAAACTTGTTTATTGATTTATGAAGAAATTTTGTGACTTGTTTTTAATTTTAGAGTTTTTGTGTTGATGTTTGTAATTTTTTTGGATTTAATCCGAATTATTTGATTATTATGTGATTAGTTAGTGATGATTAAGGTTATGGATTATGTAAACTTGTTTATTGATTTATGAAGAAATTTTGTGACTTGTTTATAATTTTAGAGTTTTTGTGTTGATGTTTGTAATTTTTTTGGATTTAATCCGAATTATTTGATTATTATGTGATTAGTTAGTGATGATTAAGGTTATGGATTATGTAAACTTGTTTATTGATTTATGAAGAAATTTTGTGACTTGTTTATAATTTTAGAGTTTTTGTGTTGATGTTTGTAATTTTTTTGGATTTAATCCGAATTATTTGATTATTATGTGATTAGTTAGTGATGATTAAGGTTATGGATTATGATGAACTTGTTTATTGATTTATGAAGAAATTTTGTGACTTGTTTTTAATTTTAGAGTTTTTGTGTTGATGTTTGTAATTTTAGAGTTTTTGTGTATATTACAAGTTGATAATTAGTTAGTGATACTGTGTAAATGTTATTTGTTCATTTGTAGATTACAAGTTGCAAGAATGTCGGCCCCCGACCCAGCTAGGAAGTATTGCACACATATTCCCGGGAAAAATAGCGGCCACAAGTGCATATTTTGCGAGCACAATATGGGAGGTGGCGGCATCACGAGAGTGAAAAACCACCTAGCCCATGTAGACCCAACGAGGAGTGTCAAATTCTGTGAGAAAGTCCCTCCTGAAGTGAGAGAAGAGATGCAAGCTTTACTTCAAGGCAATGTCGTAAAAAAGAAGAACAAAAAGTCGTTGGACGCTACGCTTCAAACATGACTGTTGGTTCATCTCAGTATGAGTACGACTATCACTTGAACAGGTACTTTAGTGCATATGCTCATTACATGACTTGGTATGATTACTGTATGACCGCTGCATACGGTCGCTTTGAGTAGTCATTTGTATCCCTCCTATGTTGAATTTGTTGAACAATAGTATTTGGTAGATTGTGTTGAACTTTATCATTTTGGTTATTGAACTTAGTTTTTGTTGTGTTTGTAATTTGGTAGTGTGTTGAAACATTGTACACTATTTTTAATTTTATGAATTTTATCCTACGTACTTTGTATGTTTTTTTGTATATTTCTTTTCTGAATTCCCCTCGGTAAATACCGGTATTTGACGGTATTCCTCTACGGTAACGGTAAGTTCAACGGTACCGGTTTCCTTTTTTTTTCTCGCTTCCCCCGGTATTCCTTTACGGTACGGGCGGTTCCCCCTAAATTCGAAGGCTCGGAACGGTAACGGTAACGGTATTTCGATCCTTGGTCCACTCCACATCATCATTTCTCATTTATTTTTCTAAACGAAAACAAGATAAGATTAAAAAAACCAATTAGTTTTTTTTTTCTCTAGAAAAACTAATTTTAATTAAAAAATTGGTAGATCCATCCAAACCGCCAAAGAGACACAGCAGCACTATAAAAAGTCAAAAGCCATTTCCGTGACCGAAACGGAAAAATAAACCAAATTGACATTGTTGTGTTCTACCGAGAGAGAATCAGAGCACGATACGAAAAGATAAAAGCTTTGGATATGGAGAGAGCGATCAACAGGCAACGTGTTTTGCTCGATCATCTTCGTCCCTCTTCTTCCTCTTCATTTGGAAACGAATCGTCTTCTATCTCTGTAAAGTTCATCTCTGTTCGCTTCTCTGATTCGCTTGGGGTTTCGATATGTTCTTCTAATCGTATCGCAGCTTGAATAAGCTTAGGATCGATTCTGTTATGTTTTTATTAATCGCTCTCGGATATGAAATTTATGTCAATACAATCCTTAAACCGTTCTTTAGATTCACTGTCACAGAGAGAGACACAGAAAATTTGTGTTTGGCTAATTTGAGATGATATCTTTTATATTAAAAAATTTGCCAAGATTTGTTTCCTTTTCTTTTGCATAATTCCTAGACTGCTTATTTGTATCTAAATCATTTTTATATCAATTTTTCTATTATCAAAATATGTTAAGTTATCTTTTGGTTTTGGTTTTTGTTCTTGCACTTCTCAACGAATTCATTTGTATATATATATAAAAAAAAAAAGCGAGATCTAATAATGAAATACGGATTGTTTACAGGCATCAGCGTGTTTGGCTGGGGATAGTGCTGCGTATCACAGGACTAATGTCTTCGGAGATGATGTGGTCATCGTTGCGTATGTTTGATCTCTCTTCTCTTACTTCTAATGAAACTGTATTGCATATTTTTTTTTTAAAAAGAAACACTCTCTAACATGGCAATTTATGGATTTGAATTTGCATCTAATCACCTTTCAGGGCTCATCGAACTGCACTTTGCAAGTCCAAGCGAGGGGGATTCAAGGATACTCTTGCTGATGATCTTCTAGCACCGGTTTTAAAGGTCGATACCACTTTTATAGTTCCATGTATAATTTAGTTTACATTGCGTTGGTCATGACGCTGAAAAGAAAAACTTTTCGCTGGTTATAGTTTATGACAATGCTGGGTTTTTTTTAAATCTGTAGGCGGTGATTGAGAAGACCAATGTGAATCCCAGTGAAGTTGGAGATATTGTTGTGGGGACGGTTTTGGCACCCGGGTCCCAAAGGGCAAGTGAATGCAGAATGGCTGCTTTCTATGCTGGTTTCCCTGGTATTCATTAGTTCCAAGCATATATCCTTACAAGATCTTTTGTGTTTGTTTGTTTCTAACACATGTTCGATTTGTATACGCAGATACTGTTCCGATCAGGACTGTCAACAGGCAATGCTCTTCTGGGCTTCAGGCAGTTGCGGATGTAGCAGCTGCTATCAGAGCTGGATTCTATGATATCGGTAAGCCTTTTTGCTAGAAAGCCTGAGCTCGCCTAAAAGCGCTAATTCGCTAAAAAGGATTGTATGTTTTTGTGATAGGTATTGGGGCTGGATTGGAATCAATGACGGTGAATCCAATGAGTTGGGAAGGGTCGGTTAACCCAAAAGTATGTATCTCTAGTCTAAAACCTGCGATCTGTTTTCTTGTCAAATCATGTTTAGCCCTTTTTGGGATCCAAGACCTTACATGCTTTTTCAATTGGTGAGGACAGGTTAAGATGTTTGAACAAGCTCAGAACTGCCTTCTTCCCATGGGAGTTACATCGGAAAATGTGGCGAGTCGGTTTGGTGTAACGAGGAAGGAACAGGACCAAGCTGCAGTGAGTTTGACTAAACTCAATGCTTAGTGTCTTTCTGAATGTTGACATATTACCTTTGTTCATAATTTTTTTTTTTTTTGTCAGGTTGACTCCCACAGGAAGGCTGCTGCGGCAACTGCTGCGGGTAAATTCAAGGATGAAATCGTCCCTGTGACCACAAAGGTGCCTTTTTAAATTTACTTTCTCACTTTAAAAACTGCTTATCGGGATAGTGACAAATTTTGAGTACCCGCCATCATTCTAATAGATTGTTGACCCGAAAACTGGAGATGAGAAACCTGTTACAATTTCTGTTGATGATGGTATTCGGCCCAACACTACAGTGGCCGACCTGGGAAAGCTGAGGGCTGTGTTTAAGAAAGATGGGACTACCACTGCAGGTTTTTAGCCCTCATTATTTTTTACTCTCTCCACCTTGAATACATAACTAGGTAGAATCTGATAATAAAATATTCTGGTGTTTACTCGTTCAGGTAATTCTAGCCAGGTCAGTGATGGCGCTGGAGCTGTTCTCCTCATGAAGAGGAGCGTTGCACAGATGAAAGGACTACCAATTCTTGGCGTGTTCAGGTATGTGTTTTTTATTCTGCTAGCAGTATCTCAATTTTTCTGTTCCGACTCTCAAAATATTTTAAAATCAAATGGCGATTGCCATACAAAATAAGCATTTTTGCTTTCGATGAATTTCTGTTACGTGAAAGTTGAAGTTTAAAACTTGTATAAAAAAATGGTAAAAGAACTTTGTAAAGCAGGACGAGCACAAATTTCTTTATGAACAGATTGAATAAATTTATAGATGTTTCCCGTTTAGAACTTGTCAAACAAGGAAGACTATTTTACTGAAATATATCGAGTGTTTTTTTTTTTTTTTTTTGTGCAGGACTTTTGCTGCTGTGGGTGTGGATCCTGCCATCATGGGTGTTGGCCCAGCTGCTGCGATTCCCGTGGCTGTCAAAGCTGCCGGTCTCGAGCTGAACGATATTGATCTCTTCGAGATTAATGAGGTATATTAACTTAAAGTTGAACATGTTTTTTTTTCAAGCCCCTACGTTTGAGATTAACGAGAATAAAAAACTGAGTCCGAAAATTGTGCATCACTACAGGCATTTGCTTCCCAGTTTGTTTACTGCCGTAACAAGTTGGGTCTTGATCCTGAAAAGATCAATGTCAACGGAGGTGCAATGGCTATTGGACATCCTTTGGGGGCCACAGGTAATTAAGTATGAGAGAAGCAAGTTAAACCATGTACGATTCTGAAACACTTTCTTATTGTGACGGAATTGAAAGCATTGAACAGCATTTATTGTTTTCTTTCTCAACACAAAACATCAGCGTGTACTCTCTTAAAAAATACAAAGTCACCACCACCTTAAATTTTATGAACAAATGTCTATTAAGCACACTATTGGTGCATAAAGACGTTAAAATGTATTAATGTAGTAAGAAATAATTACTTACATTACCATCACATATCGCAGGCGCTCGCTGTGTTGCCACTCTGTTGCATGAAATGAAACGCCGTGGCAAAGATTGCCGGTTCGGAGTTATTTCAATGTGCATTGGTATGTTCAATCTCTCTCTCTCTCTCTCTCTCTCTCTCTCTGACTGTTGTGAGAATGTTAATTCAGGGACGGGAATGGGTGCGGCGGCTGTGTTCGAGAGGGGTGATCAGTGTGACGAGCTGTGCAACGCGAGGGTCACTTCTACCGCTCATTTGTCAAAGGATGTTCGGTAGTCCATTTCCACTACCATCTCTCCCTTCTATTAGTTCCCAATAATGCTGTGGTTGCCATTGCGAAATCATGGTTTATAAATGTGTAATAAAAAGTGGGTACTCTTATTATTTATTTTATTTTCAGACCATCTGAACCATGTTACAACTTACATCTATCTGTGCCCTTTAATGTTATAGCTACGACTTTGCGTTAAAGCTCCGATTCTTGATTTCCGATCATATTTTTCCATACCTTTTTTATTCTTCTTTCTTGATATTAAATCTCTTAATTTTGAACCTTTTTCTTCATATTTTCTTGACATGTTGGATTCAAGTTTCATAACAAGGAATTTGTCATTGAAAAGTTACACGATGATTTTCAACTCATATGCAAGCTGAGTTGTTTGTACTCTTGGCTTTAACAAAGATGGTCATGTTAGCATTTTTTTTAGTGAGAAAGACATTTTGAGTTTAGAAGGAGTTTCAAGAAAACGCTCGATGGCATTATCAAACAGTCGTAGGTCGACGTTGTCGTAAAGAAATCATTAAGAAAAATATAAATAGAAATAAAAAGAAGCTAGAGAAGTTATGTGCCTCCTCATTGTGAAAGTATCATGTGGTTTTATCTCAAGTTACCGCTACTACATAATATATATAAGTTCTTCATAGTTCGCATTCACTTTCAATTCAATGTGGGATTCCTAACACTCACAGTCCAAAAGAAGCAATGCGTGACCAAACACCGACTTAAAGAAATTGTACTAGAGAAAAAAAAAAAGAAAAAAAAGAGAAGGAGCCGTGCCTCCGAAGTCATAACAATCCAAAAGAAGTTATGAATAGCTTAAGAACGACGGCTAAGGATGAATATAAACTAAAAGTGTTAATATCCATAAAAAAAATAGTAATTTAGAAATTTGTGAGGTAAAAAAAAAATTTAACAAATAATTATTAAATAAAAAAATTTAACAAATAATTATTAAATAAAAAAATTTGAGGGGCGGCTATAGCCCCCGAGCCTATACTAGCGTGTCCTTGCAGATGGCATTAACTGTTTTCAACTGTTTTTGTTTTTGTGATGCCTCGTACTCATCTCATTTGAGTACGGGAGTGTTTCACCAACAAATTTGGTCCCTTTTGTCAAAACCAACAATTTTTTTAATCAGTCAACACCAACAATATAAATTAATCATATCTTGAAACTTAAATCTTTAATAGAAGAATAATACATTTGTGATCATAAATGTTTATATAAATTTCTATTGAAACAAGAAGGTATTAAATTTAATAGTGTTATAGGCAGTCAGTCCAAAGTATTTAGAAAGATAATTTTATTTATTTAATCTTTTGATTCTGTCCAAAAATAAAATTCTGGAAGTTGGACATTTCACTTTCCACAAATAGTTTATTGGACGGATCCGTCAAAGTGGGTAATAACATGGATAAAATTGGTTTGGACCTCATCTTAATTAGATGTCTAACTTTCCACATTACAAAGTTTGAAAAAATTGTCATCCTCATACAACACATTCTAAAATTTCACTCATTTCTATCTTCACTTTGTCATTTGTAATCTTCATTTGAAATATTGTAATTTTCATTTGAAACTCCGTACTTTGTATTTTTTTTTTCAAATTTTTAATCATGTTTATATATTTCTAATCGTTTATTAATGTTTTCTTCACATTTTAAATTTAATTTCTTAACTTTTTCATTTCTTACATTCTATTCAAATTGACTCATAATTACAAAAGAATTTCAAATAAATTCCTCAATATACAACATTAAAATTATTTATTATTCTTTTTATGGATCCATAAAATTATGAAACCCATAAAAAGTTGGAAAATTGACGGATCTATTCGTATTTGATAACTGATTTCTCATTCCCAAACAAAATGCTAATTTGGTCATTTTTATTAGTGGGCCCAGTGTACAAATACATTTTTTCCCTTAGCTTTATAGTTTTTGGCAGTTGTAGTCGTTTCCTTCATTTCCCTCATCCAAACTTTCTCTCTCCGCCACCTGTATATATATTTCATTCACTTCCCACTTTTCAAAACCTTTCGAGTTCTCTCTCTTAGACTCTTTCTCTCTCCAAACCGTCTGAAAGACTGAAACCACCATTTCCCTCTCTTTTTCTCAAAGCAAAAAATATCTCAAAGATAGATTCCAAGTCTAACTCAAAGGGAAATATCAACCTTCCTAGTTTTTGTATCCTCTACAAATGTGGGCGTTTGAGACCACGCATGTGTTGACAACTCTCGGGTACTGCGAGAAAGTGTCCGACATGGCTCCAAAGCATTGATTTTCAATCCGAGGATTTCACACCATTTGGAGAAGATGACATTATTAAGTCAACAAAGAAGAAGAATGAGAAGCTCGTGAAATAGGTATGTTATTGTTAGACAATGTTTTTGTTGACATAGATGTCAATAAGAAGGTATCATTTGTTAACATCTATGTCAATAATTACTATCAGTTGTTGACCTCTATGTAAACTATCAACTGTTGAATATATGTCAACATATGGTATCCTTTGTTGACATTTATGTCAATAATTGGTATCTTTAGTTGGCATAGTTGTCAACAAATATTTTTATAGATTACCTACACTTTTATATTCCACATGTTGTTACAGGCACGGTTTAAATCTACTGAAGACACATCCCTTCAGTCTAGAACTCTGCACACATGCCCTAGCAACAATTCAAAGGTATGCAAATACTGTGAATATATATAATTTTCAAATATCATAATTTGTTGACATATGATAGCAGTTAGCATTTATGTTAACAAAGGTTGTCATTTGTTGAGTTCTCTGTTAACAAATAATAGTAATTTTTTACATAGATGTCAACAAATGTCAACTTTTTTTGACATCTATCTCATAAAAATAATATTATCTAACAATAATTTTTTTTAACACAAGCCCTGGTTGAAGTTTGTGGAAGACACAATCAACCATTTGAAGGCAGAATTGAGGTTGTTTAAGATGGAGATCGGGCACAGTTTCTAGGATTTTAAAAAAAGTGTGAATGAACATTTTTTGGAACTGTCCCACAAGAAGACGAGGAGGGAACAAGAATAAGAAGTCGAACCAGAAGCAGAGATGCCTCGACTGGATGAAGAGCAAAAGAGCAATGAAAAAGAAGATAAAGAAGACACAGAGAATGAAGACAATGAAGAGAAGAAGATGAAGAGAAAGAGAATGAAGACAATGAAAAGAAAGATGAAGAGAAAGAAGACAATGAAGAGAAAGAAAATAAAGACAAAGATGAAAAACATAAGAAAAATGAAAAGAAAGAAGACGACGAAGACAATCAAGAAGAAGAATCTAAAGCCCATTCGGGTTCCAGAAATCAAAATTTCATAGGTATGTAAAACTCTTACAAATGTTTTGTTATGACTCGTTGACATAAATGTCAACAAATTCCTACCTTTGTTGACATCTATGTCAACAACTTGAGGTATTTGTTGACATCTATGTCAACAAATGCTATCATTTGTTGACATAGATGTCAACAAATACCTACCTTTGTTGACATCTATGTCAACAACTTGATGCATTTTTTGACAACTATATATGTCAACAACTGCTATCATTTGTTGACATAGATGTCAACAAATATACATATATATATTTTTTTTATTAATTACCTTACACTTCTTCTCAACATGCTTTTATAGGCCCGATTGAAGACAACGAAGAAGAAGAGGAACTCACTGCATCACACTGAAAAGCATATATCTTAGAATTAGATGCGCGATAGGTGGGGAAGAGGCGTATAATTCTTAGAAATTATCTGCGTTGGCACGATTCCAAATAGAAAAGTGTTGCAAGAAATGGAGGATGAGTTGCAAGATGCAAGAGATGAAGAAAAATTGGAATCATGGATGGTTATTCCAATTAACATTGAGGAATCACCTCAAAAACCTAGAATCAGTTGATCTCCAGACAGGTACACTCCAACTCCCATGCCCAGGCCATTTCTAAACTTTACCACAGGTATTGGTCGCCCCAAAGGATACCTCTATCTTCTTCTTTCTCTCCAACGTCCATAGAAGACATCATTGTAATGGAAATCTGGCTTAGAATTGGACTAAAGAAGAAGCGCGATGACAGGGTGGCATACGTAAAATCTGAAGAAGATTTACCTTGGGCATGGAGATTCACGGAATTAGACGTGATATCAACAACATTTTTCTTCACATTGTGGACGTTGGTAGAGTGGCTCTCTGATGAAGTACGACTGTCAATTTCTATACTCTAAATTATTCTATTTACATAAACTGCTATCATTTCTTGACATGTCAACAAATGGTAGTATTTATTAACATAGATGTCAATGAAAGATGTCATTGGTTGACATAGTAGAAATCTGAAATAAAAAAAGTCATACAAACGAAGTCTGAAATAAACATCCTAGTAGAAATAGAAAGAAAAGCAATTTTGTTGATGGGACAAATGAACATGACTATTGCAGGTTTGACGATTGTGGCCAATTTCGCAACGTGTACACTTGCAACTAATAATATCATCCCCTTAAGAGGGCAGTCTTCTCTTCTTTGATCTACCAGCAACACGTGCTTTGTGTTGAGGTGGAATAACTACGATATTCTGGACCTCAGGGGGATTCGTCCACGTCGAAATGTCGCAATGAGGATGATGAACAACTGTGTAGCTTGCCTGCAAATACTTTCTAGTATAGAAATTCAAAACAAAGCTCTCAACAGGAAGGTTGCAAATTCGACAAGCTGCAATTGCATGTGGACAAATAAAATTATCAGTCTGAAATCGCCGACTTAAGCATGTTCTATCATTTAAATTAACATCATATACAACTCTATCTCTGTCTACCTCAAATTCGTGGACTGAAGATGGCATCACCTAGTACTAAAAAAAATCAGTAATATAATGTACAAATCTTGACACATATATCAACAAGTTAACTTGTTGACATCTATGTCAACAAATGAATGCAATTGTTGACATAAATGTCAACAAATACCTCAAGTTGTTGATATACTTGTCAACAAATCACAGTATTTGTTGACATATATGTCAACAACTAATATGCATAAATACTAATAAATTATAATAAACTCTTACGATCATTCCAACAGCGT
This sequence comes from Urtica dioica subsp. dioica, assembly GCF_054948205.1. Classification (NCBI taxonomy): domain Eukaryota; kingdom Viridiplantae; phylum Streptophyta; class Magnoliopsida; order Rosales; family Urticaceae; genus Urtica; species Urtica dioica. Next base: position 35,401,803 of record NC_142761.1, read on the forward strand.
ATGCCAGGTACTTGTCTGCTTTGACCTGGTATGTTTTTGTAAGAATCGTCTATGTTTTTGCTGGAGCTTCCCGATGTTCATTAAACCATTTCATACTTCTCTCTCTCAGTCAATCCATCAACTTCGATATTGGATACACGTTACACCACAATTATGAATTAGAAGATAGATTTTAAGAAATGGAAGATCTATTCACTCTATGAATAACATTGCCGGGTCTGGCATATCATAGGGGGTTTGCCCTTTCTATTGATTCCTACGGATTGGATCAAAAACAATTCTGGAATAAGATATTCGACTCCAAGGATGAATCGAAAAAGAAATCCTTATTGGTTCTACCTCCTATTTTTTATGAAGAAAATACATCTTTTTATTGAAGGATCATGCCGCATAGCATGGTGTTCTCCGCCGATTTTCAAAGAATAGCGCGATTTTGCTGTAAAAACGACGCCATTTCACGATTTTAATCCTTGTAGTATACAAAGTGATAGAGAGAGAGAGAGAGAGAGAGAGAGAGAGAGAGAGAGAGAGAGAGGTCCCACACACATGAGATGAAAAAGGGAAAAAACATTAAAATAGAAAATGTGGGACCCACACGTAAAAGGTAAGAGAAAGGAGAAAAGAAAGGTGGGCCATGTGTCACTTTTTTGGGTATTAATATGTGGCATGTCTACATAAGAGAGAGAAGAAAAACGACAAGTCAGTCTCAAAATGCAAGTATATATGTAATATGACAGGTGAGCCATGTGTCATTTCTCTAAAATTGTGATTCCCTCTTTTAGGGTATGTTAAGGATATCCGTACTATGTATTTCGACATTCAATTTACTTGATTGTTGATTGTATATGTAAAATCACATAAAAGATCATTCACATTAAGATTTCTTACAAAAATTCTCCAAGAACTCCTACTCTATTAAGAAAGTACCCCTTGATTATTATCTTAAAAAGTTAAAATATTTCACTATTTCTCGTTTTGTTTAGTAATTAATGAATATTTGACACACTCGACTAGGGTTGATAATGAGTAGGGTCTGGGTAGGGTCTTGCAAAACCAGACCCTACCCGCGATTTTTTTAAAAACCATACCCTATCCATACCCATTTATTTTTAATGGATCTAGGTCTGGGTAAAACCCCAATGGGTACAGGGTAACCCATGGATATATATATATATATTTTTTACCCATTTGATATTAAATTTATTGATAAAAATAAATAAATTAAAAAATAATTGAATAAAAAAAAAACAAATCTAAAAAAATACTTAAAGTAATAAATACGTGTACTAAAATTTGCTTAAAAATTCATAAATATAATAATAATTTCAAGCGGGTAAGATATGGGTAGGATCCTGGGTAGGGTACTTAAAAACTATATCCTACCCATATGACGACGAGGCAACGAGATATGACGCGGGGCTGCGAGTGACCAAGCTGCGGCGAGGTCGGGGACGGGCTGCAGCAAGTCGGGGACGAGCTGCAGCAACATACATCGTGAAATAAATTAATAAGAATGCTCACAAGTCACAACCAAATGTCACAAACATGCTAAAATCTATTAATGAATATTCTATTGAAATCTATAATATTTCAAGTCAATACAAAATTATTTCCCTTCAGTTTTGGTCATCATTTTGCCTAATTTGTGCTAGTCACCAAGAAAACGAGTGTCTATGTGACTAGTTTTAGGGTAATGTAATCACTAAGAAAACGTCGGGCAGGGCTGAGGGCTGGGCCCAGGATGGGCCGGGGGCTGAGCCGAGGGAGTGGCTGTTGTGCGTGAGCGAGTCAATCGTCGAGCTGAGGCCGATGGTGGATGAGCTGTCCGGCGGAGGGGTGTTCGAGGTGATGGTCCCGCGGCGGCGCTCCGACCTGCAGAAGCCGTTCAACGGGACAAGTGGTGGATGTCGTTCCGACGGATTTGGGGGGCTCGAAGTTCAACGGGACAAGTGGTGGCTGCCGTTCCCCAAGGTGCCTCGCAGGGGGCTGTCGGAGGAGACTCGGTTTTCGTCCGAGAGAGGACGAACGCGTGTGCGAACGGAGTCGGGGCTCTGGAAGGGATCTGAACTACCCGTCGTTCTCGGTGGTGTTCGAGGACGGGAGCGAGGTGGTGAAGTACCAGAGGGTGGTGAAGAACGTGGGGAGCGAGGCCGGAGCGGTGTACGAGGTGAGGACTAGTTCGCCGGAGGATGTTCGGGTCGTTGTTTCGCCGACCAGGCTTGAGTTCAACGCGGAGAATCAGAGCTTGGCTTACGAGATGACTTTCTCGACGGATGTTCGTGGGTTTCGGTCTTCGAGGGCTTCGACTGAGGTCGGGTGGGTCGGGCCTGGTCGGAGAGAGACAGAGTGAGATTGACAGAGAGAGGGTGAGAGAGAGAGAGAGAGAGAGAGAGAGAGAGAGAGAGAGAGAGAGGCGTACCTTGGAGGACGGAAAGATTCACGGCGGAGGGGACGCAAGTTGCCGGAGAAAGGCCGAGTGGAGGCTGGTCGGAGAGAGAGAGAGTGAGATTGAGAGAGAGGGAGAAATGCAGACAGATTTGAAACTCGGGTAAGGAAGAAGGAGTCTCGGGTATTTATAATACCCTAAAACTATTGGGTGCGACAATGTAGCACCTAATACTCATATTCGATGCGACATGTCGCACCCAATGTCGCACCGAATATGTAACCCGAAACCCAAAAAATTTCGGGGGAATATAGCTGACAACTTTAAATTTTAAAACTATTGGGTGCGACACTTGTCGCACCTATTACTATTGGGTGCGACAAACGTCGCACCGGAAGATATTTGGTGCGACAAAAACATATTAGGTGCGACATTGTCGCACCGGATACCACTAAACATTAGCGAAATTTTTAGTCAACTGGCGGAGTATCCGGTGCGACATGTCGCACCTAATATGAGCTTAGGTGCGACTTTTAGGTGCGACATGTCGCACTTAATACCCTTCCGCACCCAATATGTTAATTTGTAATAGTGATTTTGAATGCGTAATACCCGTACCTTACACTCAGCGTACAAATATATTTAGTGAGAAAATTTACAAGTGTTTCCCTATCAATTAAGACCATTATAATCTATAAAATCATTAATTTAATAAATAAAAAAATTGAACAAAATAAAAACTCTTCTATCTCCTCGTGTCGTACTCTATTTTCTCGCAATCATCTCTGTTTTCTTCCCCCGCCAACAAACATTCCTCAGCACCTCAAATCCACTATCAATCAATTTAGACCATAATAATCTATAAAATCATGAATTGAACCCTAATTAATAACTGAACAAAATCAAAACTTTTTTATCTCCTCATGTCATACTCTATTTTCTCGCCATCATCTCTATTTTATTTAAAGATGACAATTTCGTATTCGTGTCATACCCATGTCGTGATAATCATGTTTTCCAAAATAATCATTAGAACCAAATCCGATGGTTTCTTAATCGTGTTTAAAAACTAAATCCGACCATTTATTTTTTAATAGAGTATATCCGTTTAAATTAAACCATTTAATAATGGGCAGTGTAGCAAAATAACCAAAATGAAACTATGAAATTTGTTTTTAGCCTAGGTTTCACAACTTTTAGGGAAATAGTCAACATGTTTATGTGTCAATAATTAAGGTCTGATTTGCCTTTATTTATTAACAAATTCGTCATTTTCTCTCTCCTACTTTTTTCATACATTTTTTTTTACATTAATTAAAAAAAAACCATATCTATCTCATATGAACTCGAAATTGAGTGATGCCAAATCCTACAGATTCGTGATGCCGAGATCTTCAAAAATAGATCCATTGTATTTGATGAAAAATCATGTTTAATATCATAGATGTAGAAAACTCACATTACTACCTTAAATATGGAAATAACTGAAATTTTTTTAAATTATAAAAAAAAATGGAAATGTAAATATGATGCATTAAACATAATTTTTCATCAAACACAATGGGTCTATTTTTAAAGATCTCGACGCCACGAATTTGTAGGATCTGAAATCACTCAATTTTGAGTTCGTTTGAGAAAGATACGAATTTTTGAAATTTTGATGCAAGAAAAATTATTTGAAAAAAATAGGAAAGATAAAGTGACGAATTTGTTAATAAATAAGGGCAAATCAGACCTTAATTATTAACACATAAGTCATTTGGCTATATGCCTAAAAATTGTCAAACGTAAACTAGATCCAAATTACATGTTTAAAGTGGCCTAATTAGTTACAAATCTCTTTAATAATCCTGTTAAATGGTTAAGTTAATCATGTTTTAATCGTTTTTAGACATTCGGACTCAATTAATTATGATTATTATCATAGGAAAAAATATAAATATATCACAAACGTAGTTATATAGGAAAATACAAATCTAAAATACAATTATTCATCACAAAGACAAATAATAAAAAAACATGGTACCTAGTTTAGCCAACACGAAAACTTTAATACTTCGGATTGAATATCCTCGCCATTCATTTTCACTTTCAAATCGTCATCAGATGTATAAGAGAATTTATATTAGAGAATTTATTGTAAGAAACACAACTTAATTAAGAAACTACAATGCCAGATGTTTTCCTGGTATGTACTCTTACTCTAAAATTAAGAAACAAATTCAAGTAAGTTAATTAATTTCCTTACCAACTCCTGATCCCACATGAATTATGAATTACATCAACACACTACACCAGCAGTAACTAAGTACAACCCTGTTTTACCACAACAAATTACTAAAACCAATCAAATCGATTCGATATAAAAAAAAATATGCACTATGAGCGAGATCGTGGAAATATGAAATATGATTGACAAATATTTATATACTTGCTTAACTACATTGTTTCTCTCCATCATCATAAAATATATACAATAATAAAAATATAGCTTTACCTTGTATTTGCTATTGAGATTGGATTGAGTCAAAGCTCCAAATAGTTGGTATATTGTAGCTTTAAGATCTTCTTACGCCATTAGCATCACTATTTTTCTTGTTATTTTCATTAGAAGACTTGGTATAAGATTTGATTGTTGGCCTTACACCAGATTTACCTTTCACAATTGATATATATTTGGAATTCAAGTGAAAAATGAATGGATAATAATATAAAAAACTCAATTTCTGAAAAACACCAAAATCATAAAGAATAGAATTAATATCGTCAATCAAGGACAAAATATATTACTGCTTTAAGCATTTTTTTCATCAGGACTTTTGTCGAACATATGGTACGCAAAAACACCGTAATCACTCGTTCAAGCAACACATCCAAATTTTTACAAGCTTCAATTGACATGGCTCACAATAACAGAGATGAAGGAGGCATAATACAAAAATTGAAATATGAATTATAAACTGAAATTTCTAGAGATATAAAAAAGGTACATCTTATCCTTGGGTCCAATGACACATAACACATCGACAATAGCGTCGAGGAGTCCAATGTCCATTGGCTGGTTCAATTTTCTAAGCTTCTTCGCCGCCATAACTAGAAAGAGGAGGAGACACGAGGTCAACCAAAATCAAACTCATACATGATACAACACAACCCTTAGAAGCTAGGAAGGTTTATTTTATTAATCTTTTTTTTTTTTTTGGTTTGATTTGAAAAGAAGAATTGATTTAGGGAGGAACAGCAAAACAACATAAAGAGAGGGTAATTCAAAAGATTTGGGAAATTGAAAAGTCTGATATTAAAGGGAATGAATAATTTTACTACACTTGATATTAAATAAATATTAATACTAAATATTTAATTTAAATAAAATTTATTATGGCTTTAAATGAAATAAAATCGAATATGACCAATACTTTCAATATGTCAAAATTAATTGTTATGAAAATATTAGACATTGTAGTTGATTTATTGACAACTTCAATATGTAATTTGATTATCCTATAATTAGATTGATTGAAAATTATGTGTAGTTGTTCTACATGAGTATAAATTAAAACTAATTGACAAGTATGTATCTCCGTTATTTTCGATTTCAAAACTAATTGACGATTAACAAAACAAATATATGATTTAAATGTTATTCTTCATGAATTGTGATTCTTCTTAATTGTTCTATAAAATCTTATTAATTGAAAAACTATTTTTTGCTTTACTAGAATATAAATTAAAACTAATTTGATAAACGTTACTCCTTTTGAATTGTGATTGTTTTAGATAATATGATGATACTATTATTATCAAAATATTAGAAACTAGTATGATATGACATCTCTTATCTTTAATTTAATTATTTCATCGTAATTTTATATATTTTCTTTTATAGTTCAAAATTGATATCACTTTTTCATATGGTGATAATATATATATATATATATATATATATATATATATATATATATATAATTAATATTGATCATGTTTAATTAGATCGTAATCGTGATATTACTCGTAAGGGAAATTGATAGCAATGATACCATTTGCTTGACACGTACCAAAAATCACCAAAAACTCAAATATTGACATATCTAGTACCAAATCGGTCACGAACTGGCTGATTTCGTGACACATTTGGTCTCGAACCGGTTGATTCCGTGACACATTTGGTACTAAATGTGTCAATATTTGGAATTTGAGTGATTTTTGGTAAGTGACAAATAATTGGTATTATTGTTGTCAATTTCCCTACTCGTAATCGTTTTAGTGTCGACCATTTAATAATCGTGTTAGTTGATTTTTAATCGTGCTACCTTAATCGTATCATTTTGATATATCATTCAATCGTGTTAGCGTGTACGACCCAATTAAAAATCAATCCATTTATTGAGATTCAAATCCACTTTAAACTGCGTCGTAACCATTTCGTGTCCGAACCAAATTGCCATCCCTACCAACAAAATATTCCTCAACACCTCAAACTTCACTGCCAACAAGCATTCATCGAGCGCAAAAAAAAAAAATTTAACAAAAAAAAATTCATTGTATCCATTACACTAATGTTGAAATGCTGTGTTTCATCTGATATACATTTTACTTTATATACTCATACAAGGTTCTAAATGTCGGAGAAAGTCGTCGAAAATCGCCGACGAAGCCGCTGCCAGAGCACTGACGGCCGACAAATATGTATTTTCACGTTTCATAGTAGAAAATCGTTCGACTTTCGAAGAAACGTCATGCCGTTTCTCCTGACGAAAATCGGTGATTGAGAAGGAGAATTGGAGAGTCCACTCACGTTGGCGACAGTTGATGAATATCAACCTCTTTGATGTTGTTCCGGCGCGGCGGAGTGTAAAAACTTAAGTATTTCGGCGATGTTTGACGGCTGACTGCGAGGTTAGCGTTTCTCTCCATGCGTTCTTTTTTTTTTAACAGAGGCTGAAGAGCGGCTGGAGAAATAGAGCAAATGTGAAAACGTGAGTTGAATGAAGGGGAAGATGACTAGAGAGATATGACAAGCCCTAATTGGTCAGACTAAAATAAAGGCCAAGAGAATAATATAAAGCCCAAGAGAGTAATATAAAGCCCTAATTACAAGAAAAATGGTCTCAATTAGTAGCAATTTAGATAATTTGGACCAAAATAATAGTCACTATGTTTTTGGACACTTTAATAGTAATTGTATACTTCTATAGCTATAATTGTTGTTAATTCTAGACTTGTAAGTCTGCCGTTTTTGGCAAGTGTATACTTTTATGTCTACAGTTATAACTAAAACTATCCAAAAATATAGTTGCTACTATTTTGGTCCAAATTATCAAAATTACTATTAGTTGAGACCACTTCCCTAATTACAAGCCCTACACGTACATTATTCAACACATATGCATGTATATAAATAAAGTAAATATATACAGTTTGTCGATTATTGGAACATAGTTATTGTTGTCGGTCCGTTCCGGGTCGGCGGCGCCCGCGAGTCCCATGGCCAAGGGGCCAAAGATCGGCCTGACGAGCTCGACCTCTGCCTCAGCTCGACCTCAGCCCGACCTCGGCCTGACGAGCTCGACCTCGGCCTCAGCTCGACCTCGGCCTGGCGAGCTCGACCTCGGCCTCAGCTCGACCTTGCCCTCAGCTCGACCTCGGCCTGGCGAGCTCGACCTTGGCCTCAGGAGCTCGGCCTCGGCCTCATGAGCTCGACCTCGACCTCCAGGCGAGCTCGACCTCGTCCTCAGCTCGACCTTGGCCTCATGAGCTCGGCCTCGGCCTCATGAGCTCGACCTCGACCTCCAGGCGAGCTCGACCTCCAGGCGAGCTCGACCTCGGCCTCACGAACGACCTCGGACTCGCGAGCTCGGCCTCGGCCTCGCGAGTTCGACCTCGGCCTCGCGAGCTCGACCTCGGCCAAGGGGGCCCACCAATGACGCCATCCTATGCTATCCTCTGCCTAGCCTACATTATCCTCTGCCGAGCCTATGTTATCCTCTGCCAACCTACATCATCCTCGGCCAAAGGACACGCCAATGACGCCAGCCCGTATTATCCTCGGCCAAGGGGGCCCACCAGTGACCTCTTGGTCGCCTATAAATACAGGCGCCACTCACCTTCTCCAGGTAACCCCATTTTTTGAGTCCAGAAACGCTATAGAACTCAGACTTCACTCGTTTCCTCATCTTTGGCCTCTCACCCTCTAAATCCTCTATACTCCACCTCAATCCCACTAATGTTGAGCGTCGGAGAGGTAAACAGAGGCACCCCCTCTGTTTTCCCTTCTTAGCTCACGGTCCTCTCACATTTTCCAGGTACCCCGGCGAGCTCAGACACCATCGACAGCCAAGGGAAGATCTGGGCAACCAGGTCCGACACGCTCGAGCCCAGGCGAGGCCACTTGGTCCGGCCTCGGGTCTAACCGCCTGTGGCTCCTAAATCGTTGTCCGAAAAACGGCGACAACATTTTGGCGCTAGAAGGAGGGGATCTCGAGAACAACCACGAGCTCTCCACCGGCAAACTCGCTTCCTCCACGGAAGACCACCAAAAAATCAAAGCCAACAATTTCCTCTCCAAACAGATTCTCTCTCCCATTTTATTCTCCAGCCACAAAACAAAAGAGAGAAAAAAACGATTTCCTCTCTGGTCTTCATCTCAGATCTCCAGCGAAAAAAAAGGGGGTTCCTCAGGGTCTTCATCTCAGATCTCCCCGGCGCTCGCGACCCGGCCGACGCTGCAGATCCAGACGACCCCGGCGCTCGCGACCCAGCCGACGCTGTAGATCCGAACGACCCCGGCGCTCGCGATCCAACCCCGGCGCTCGCGATCCAGCCTCGGCGCTCGCGACCCGACCGACGCTGCAGATCCAGACGACCCCGGCGCTCGCGACCCGGCCGACACTGCAGATCCAGACGACCCCGGCGCTCGCGACCCAGCCGACGCTGTAGATCCGGACGACCCCGGCACTCGCGATCCAGCCTCGGCGCTCGCCAAGATTCACCCCTGATCGGCCCGCCACGAGCGTCGGCGGGAAGAGCTCCTGCCAGGTCGACAGCCACCTGAGCCGGCGTTAGTAGAGGGAGGGGATCTCCCGACCTTATCGACGCTTTCCCTCTACCACTCTTCTTCTACCTTCGACGGTGACTCTCGAGAGATGAGTCATGCCCCCGCCACCTCCGTGGGCGCCCGAGCGACTAGCTCGAGGTACGGCCTCCGAAGCGCTGCGCATCGTCTCGAAGGGCAACCTCATGATAATGAGAGCCAGCCCCGAGACCCGGCGAATGACCCCGAGGCCGCAGTCCGAGAGGACACGGCTCGGAGGCTCGCCGAACTCCTAGACCGTCCCGGCGTCACCGGCACGCTCATCGCCGACCTCCTCGACTCCAACAGCTTCGACAACGTCAACCATGACGAGAAAGACCCCGGTTACATGGCGAAGTCGAGAACCAACAAGATCGGCCTCAACCACGCTGTTCACGGAAGGGGACGCACACGCGCACGCTTCCAAGGGGACACCCTCGGGCGACCGCGCTGAGACGTCGACTTTCTAACGAACACGCGCACGCGCCCTCGAGGGGACACCCTCGGGCGACCACGTCAAGTCGTCAAAGCTCACGCCATACCCGAGGACGCTCAGTCTCGAGGTCCCGAAAGGGACGCCCCAAGCTCACCGTCCGCGTCCAAAACCCTTGTGAAGAGGACAACGTCGATGGTCGCGGCCTCCATCGAGGGCGTCGCCTGAATGACACGCCCTTACCAAGGGTGATAGGGACGGCCTCCGGAGACTTGAGAGACCGCCTCAGTTCTCAAAGAGAAGATCACGAGTTCGACTTGAGAGAAAAACTCAACGCCCGATGCGAGATCGCGAGCGAGGCACCCAAAGTGAAACGCGCCGCCACACTCGCCGCATCGGCCGTCGCTCCCAGCTCGCGAAGGAAGAGACGTAGAAAAGGTCGAGCCCCTAATGACCTTCCCATCCCAATCCCGAAGCAATCCTTCGTCCCTCTCAACGCAACGCCCGAACGGATCCTGAGCTTACACCAGGAAAAGCTAGGATCCCCGGCCCCGCTGAAGACGGATCCCGCGACGCGGGACAGAAGCAAGCAATGCGACTATCACCAAGATCACGGACACGCAACCACTGAATGCTACCAACTTAGGAAGCAAATTGATTCCCTGATTCGAGGTGGGGATCTCAAGGAATTCGTCGCATATGCTAGCAAGCCATGATTGTCGTTACTTCGACCCTTAAACTCACGACCGAACTCGATCGACCTCGTGATCGCTTTTATTTCAAAAGTATAAATTTCTTTTTTCTTACCTGTAACGATCCTCTTTATTGCAATAAAGAGTTATTATAACGCACACTATTGTATATCTCCAACACGAGAGTTTCTTGGCCTTCGTCTCACAAACGCAAGAAACTCGGGGGGCTAACAGGGATCAATGCTCAATGCTCAATTTAAAAAAAAAAAAAAAAAACTCAAAAACAAATACAAAAGTATAAACAAAGTCTCAAGGGGCCGATGGTTAGGCCGGAGGTCCCAAGGAAAGACTTATCACGTAACTCCTCGTGCAAGCTCTACATGAGTCCTCGAGTTGAGTCCGAGTCCACGAGTTGACCGATACTCCTCGTGCCGATTCTTCACGAAACTCCTCGTGCAGACTCCACGAGTCCTCAAGTTGAGTAACGGATTGTTGGGCTTTCGAGCTCGTCACTTCGCCAAGTCGAGCTCGTCACTTCACCAAGTCGAGCTCGTCAGCTCGCCTAGTCGAGCTCGCCAGTTCGCCAAGTCGAGCTCGTCAGTTCGCCGAGCTCTCCAGTTCGCCTAGTCGAGCTCGCCGGTTCGCCAATTCGAGCTCAACAGTTCGCCAAGTCGAGCTCGCCACTTCGCCTAGTCGAGCTCAGCAGTTCGCCTAGTCGAGCTCGTAAGTTCCCCAAGTCGAGCTCGCCACTTCGCCCAGTCGAGCTCGGCAGTTCGCCTAGTTGAGCTCGTCAGTTCGCCGAGCTCTCCAGTTCGCCTAGTCGAGCTCGCCAGTTCGCCAAGTCGAGCTCGTCAGTTCGCCGAGCTCTCCAGTTCGCCTAGTCGAGCTCGCCAGTTCGCCAATTCGAGCTCGTCAGTTCGCCAAGTCGAGCTCGCCACTTCGCCTAGTCGAGCTCGGCAGTTCGCTTAGTCGAGCTCGTCAGTTCGCCAAGTCGAGCTCGTCACTTCGCCTATTCGAGCTCGTCAGTTCGCCAAGTCGAGCTCGCCACTTCGCCTAGTCGAGCTCGGCAGTTCGCCCAGTCGAGCTCGTCAGTTCGCCAAGTCGAGCTCGCCACTTCGCCTAGTCGAGCTCGGCAGTTCGCCTAGTCGAGCTCGTCAGTTCGCCAAGTCGAGCTCGTCAGTTCGCCGAGCTCTCCAGTTCGCCTAGTCGAGCTCGCCAGTTCGCCAAGTCGAGCTCGTCAGTTCGCCTAGTCGAACTCGCCGGTTCACCAATTCGAGCTCGTCAGTTCGCCAATTCGAGCTCGTCAGTTCGCCAAGTCGAGCTCGCCACTTCGCCTAGTCGAGCTCGGCAGTTCGCCTAGTCGAGCTCGTCAGTTCGCCAAGTCGAGCTCGCCACTTCCCCTAGTCGAGCTCGGCAGTTCGCCTAGTCGAGCTCGTCAGTTCGCCCAATCGAGCTCGTCAGTTCGCCCAATCGAGCTCGCCCATTCACCAAGTCGAGCTCGTCAGTTCGCCAAGTCGAGCTCGCCACTTTTGCCTAGTCGAGCTCGTCAGTTCGCCTAGTCGAGCTCGTCAGTTCGCCAAGTCGAGCTCGCCACTTCGCCTAGTCGAGCTCGGCGGTTCGCCTAGTCGAGCTCGTCAGTTCGCCAAGTCGAGCTCGCCACTTCGCCTAGTCGAGCTCGGTAGTTCGCCTAGTCGAGCTCGTCAGTTCGCCAAGTCGAGCTCGTCAATTCGCCGAGCTCTCCAGTTCGCCTAGTCGAGCTCGCCAGTTCGCCAAGTCGAGCTCGTCAGTTCGCCGAGCTCTCCAGTTCGCCTAGTCGAGCTCGCCGGTTCGCCAATTCGAGCTCGTCAGTTCGCCAAGTCGAGCTCGCCACTTCGCCTAGTCGAGCTCGGCAGTTCGCCTAGTCGAGCTCGTTAGTTCGCCAAGTCGAGCTCGCCACTTCGCCTAGTCGAGCTCGGCAGTTCGCCTAGTCGAGCTCGTCAGTTCGCCCAATCGAGCTCGTCAGTTCGCCCAATCGAGCTCGCCCCTTCGCCAAGTCGAGCTCGCCTCTTCGCCTAGTCGAGCTCGGCAGTTCGCCTAGTCGAGCTCGCCCCTTCGCCAAGTTGAGCTCGTCGGTTAGTCGAGCTCGCCGCCTCGCCTGGTCGAGCTCGCCACCTCGCCTAGTCGAGCTCGCCGCCTCGCCTGGTCGAACTCGCCACGTCGCCCGGTTGAGCTCGCCACCTCGCCTGGTCGAGCTCGCCGCCTCGCCTCGTCACCTCGCCTGGTCGAGCTCGTCAATTCGCCTGGTCGAGCTCGTCACCTCGTCTGTCGAGCTCGCCACTACGTCTAGTCGAGCTGGAGCGACTTCATCACTTCGTCCGAACGTCTTTGGATTCGGTTCGTCAGTTCACCCAAACGTGTTGGGCCAACTCTCTCGAAACATAAAACAAATAATAATAATGGTAAAGTCTCAAAGGGGTCGATGGTTAGGCCGGAGGTCCCAAAGAGAGACTCCTCACGTAACACCTCGAGATGAATACATTCCTCGAGTCGAGTTAGAGTCCACGAGTCGACCGATACTCCTCGTGCCGGTTCTTCACATATCTCCTCGAGACGAGCTCATTCCTCGAGTCGAGCTCTGAGTCTGGGAGTCGATCGATACTCCTCGTGCCGACTCTTCACGCAAGGCCTCGAGTCGAGCTCGCTCCTCGAGTCCAGTTCGCTCCTCGAGTTGAGCTCGCTGCTCGGGTCGAGCCCGCTCCTCGAGTCCAGTTCGCTCCTCGAGTCGACCTCCGAGTCCGCGAGTCGACTAATACTCCTCGCCGACTCTTCACGCAATTCCTCGAGTCGAGCTCCCTCCTCGATATCCAGTTCGCTCCTCGAGTCGAGCTCGCTCCTCGGGTCGAGCTCGCTCCTCGAGTCTGGTTCGCTCCTCGAGTCGAGCTCCGAGTCCGCGAGTCGACTGATACTCCTCGTGCCGACTCTTCACGCAAGGCCTCGAGTCGAGCTCGCTCCTCGAGTCCAGTTCGCTCCTCGAGTTGAGCTCGCTGCTCGGGTCGAGCCCGCTCCTCGAGTCCAGTTCGCTCCTCGAGTCGACCTCCGAGTCCGCGAGTCGACTGATACTCCTCGCCGACTCTTCACGCAATTCCTCGAGTCGAGCTCGCTCCTCGAAGTCCAGTTCGCTCCTCGAGTCGAGCTCGCTACTCGGGTCGAGCTCGCTCCTCGAGTCCAGTTCGCTCCTCGAAGTCGAGCTCCGAGTCCGTGAGTCGACTGATACTCCTCGTGCCGGCTCTTCACGCAAGTCCTCGAGTCCAGTTCGCTCCTCGAGCCGAGCTCCGAGTCCGCGAGTAGACTGATACTCCTCGTGTCGACTTCACGCAAATCCTCGAGTCGAGCTCGCTCCTCGAGCCCAGTTCGCTCCTCGAGTCGAGCTCGCTCCTCGGGTCGAGCTCGCTCATCGAGTCCAGTTCGCTCTTCGAGTCGAGCTCCGAGTCCGCGAGTCGACTGATACTCCTCGTGCCGACTCTTCACGCAAGTCCTCGAGTCGAGCTCGCTCCTCGAGTCCAGTTCGCTCCTCGAGTCGAGCTCGCTCCTCGGGTCGAGCTCGCTCCTCGAGTCCAGTTCGCTCCTCGGGTCGAGCTCCGAGTCCACGAGTCGACTGATACTCCTCGTGCCGACTCTTTACGCAAGTCCTCGAGTCGAGCCCGCTCCTCGAGTCCAGCTCGCTCCTCGAGCCGAGCTCCGAGTCCGCGAGTCGACTGATACTCCTCGTGTCGACTTCACGCAAGTCCTCGAGTCGAGCTCGCTCCTCGATCCCAGTTCGCTCCTCGAGTCGAGCTCGCTCCTCGGGTCGAGCTCGCTCCTCGAGTCCAGTTCGCTCTTCGAGTCGAGCTCCGAGTCCGCGAGTCGACTGATACTCCTCGTACCGACTCTTCACGCAAGTCCTCGAGTCGAGCTCGCTCCTCGAGTCCAGTTCGCTCCTCGAGTCGAGCTCGCTCCTCGGGTCGAGCTCGCTCTTCGAGTCCAGTTCGCTCCTCGGGTCGAGCTCCGAGTCCGCGAGTCGACTGATACTCCTCGTGCCGACTCTTCACGCAAGTCCTCAATCGAGCCCGCTCCTCGAGTCCAGCTCGCTCCTCGAGCCGAGCTCCGAGTCCGCGAGTCGACTGATACTCCTCGTGTCGACTTCACGCAAGTCCTCGAGTCGAGCTCGCTCCTCGAGCCCAGTTCGCTCCTCGAGTCGAGCACGCTCCTCGTGTCGAGCTCGCTCCTCGAGTCCAGTTCGCTCTTCGAGTCGAGCTCCGAGTCCGCGAGTCGACTGATACTCCTCGTGCCGACTCTTCACGCAAGTCCTCGATTCCAGTTCGCTCCTCGAGTCGAGCTCGCTCCTCGGGTCGAGCTCGCTCCTCAAGTCCAGTTCGCTCCTCGAGTCGAGCTCCGAGTCCGTGAGTCGACTGATACTCCTCGCCGACTCTTCACGCAATTCCTCGAGTCGAGCTCGCTCCTCGAGTCCAGTTCGCTCCTCGAGTCCAGTTCGCTCCTCAAGTCGAGCTCGCTCCTCGGGTCCATCTCGCTCCTCGAGTCCAGTTCGCTCCTCGAGTCGAGCTCCGAGTCCGCGAGTCGACTGATACTCATCTCCGACTCTTCACGCAATTACTCGAGTCGAGGTCGCTCCTTGAGTCCAGTTCGCTCCTCGAGTCGAGCTTGCTCCTCGGGTCGAGCTCGCTCCTCGAGTCCAGTTCGCTCCTCGAGTCGAGCTCCGAGTCCGCGAGTCGACTGATACTCCTCGCCGACTCTTCACGCAATTCCTCGAGTCCAGTTCGCTCCTCGAGTCGAGCTCGCTCCTCCGGTCGAGCTCGCTCCTCGAGTCCAGTTCGCTCCTCGAGTCGAGCTCCGAGTCCGCGAGTCGACTGATACTCCTCGCCGACTCTTCACGCAACTCCTCGAGTCCAGTTCGTTCCTCGAGTCGAGCTCCGAGTCCGCGAGTCGACTGATACTCCTCGTGCCGACTCTTCACGCAACTCCTCGGGTCGAGCTCGCTCCTCAAGTCCATTTCGCTCCTCGAGTCGACCTCCGAGTCCGCGAGTCGACTGATACTCCTCGCTGACTCTTCACGCAATTCCTCGAGTCGAGCTCGCTCCTCGAGTCCAGTTCGCTCCTCGAGTCGAGCTCGCATCTCGGGTCGAGCTCGCTCCTCGAGTCCAGTTCGCTCCTCGAGTCCAGTTCGCTCCTCGAGTCGAGCTCGCTCCTCGAGTCCAGTTCGCTCCTTGAGCTCGCTCCTCGAGTCGAGCTCGCTCCTCGAGTCGATCTCGCTCCTCGGGTCAAGCTCGCTCCTCAAATTCCAGTTCGCTCCTCGAGTCGAGCTCGCTACTCGGGTCGAGCTCGCTCCTCGAGTCCAGTTCGCTCCTTGAGTCGAGCTCCGAGTCCGCGAGTCGACTGATACTCCTCGCCGACTCTTCACGCAATTCCTCGATTCGAGCTCGCTCCTCGAGTCGAGCTCCGAGTCCGCGAGTCGACTTATATTCCTCGTGTCGACTTCACGCAATTCCTCGAGTCGAGCTCGCTCCTCGAATCCGATTTGCTCCCCGAGTCGAGATCGCTCCTCGAGTCCAGTTCGCTCGTCGAGTCGAGCTCGCTCCTCGAGTCCAATTCGCTCCTCGAGTCCAGTTCGCTCCTCGAGTTAAGCTCGCTTCTCGAGTCCAGTTCGCTCCTCGAGTCGAGCTCGCTCCTCGAGTCGAGCTCGCTCCTCGAGTCTAGTTCGCTCCTCGAGTCGAGCTCGCTCCTCGAGACGAACTCGTTCCTCGAGTTGGGTCCAAGTCCACGAGTCAACCGACACTCTCATCCCGACCCTTCACGTAACTCCTCGTGCAGGCTCTACATGAGTCCTCGAGTTGAGTCCCGAGATCACGCTCGCCGCCCAGCTCGTGCGCCGATAGGCAGCAAGTTACAAATGGGTTTCAAAGGCTTGCGCCCGCCGGACGTATCTGGTCTAGCCAGCGTCCACGGGAAACCTCGCCACATGTCTCCTCGTGCAGACTCTACATGAGTCCTCGAGTCGAGCTCGCTCCTCGAATCCGATTTGCTCCCCGAGTCGAGATCGCTCCTCGAGTCCAGTTCGCTCGTCGAGTCGAGCTCGCTCCTCGAGTCCAATTCGCTCCTCGAGTCCAGTTCGCTCCTCGAGTTAAGCTCGCTTCTCGAGTCCAGTTCGCTCCTCGAGTCGAGCTCGCTCCTCGAGTCGAGCTCGCTCCTCGAGTCTAGTTCGCTCCTCGAGTCGAGCTCGCTCCTCGAGACGAACTCGTTCCTCGAGTTGGGTCCAAGTCCACGAGTCAACCGACACTCTCATCCCGACCCTTCACGTAACTCCTCGTGCAGGCTCTACATGAGTCCTCGAGTTGAGTCCCGAGATCACGCTCGCCGCCCAGCTCGTGCGCCGATAGGCAGCAAGTTACAAATGGGTTTCAAAGGCTTGCGCCCGCCGGACGTATCTGGTCTAGCCAGCGTCCACGGGAAACCTCGCCACATGTCTCCTCGTGCAGACTCTACATGAGTCCTCGAGTCGGGTCCCGAATGTGGCACCGCGCTCGCCGCCCAACTCGTGAGCCGGAAGGCAGCGAGTTACAAATGGGTTTCAAAGGCTTGCGTCCGCCGGACGTATCTGGTCTAGCCAGCGTCCACGGGAAACCTCGCCACACGAATGTGGCACCACGCTCGCCGCCCAACTCGTGCGCCGATAGGCATCGAGTTACGAATGGGTTTCAAAGGCCGGCGTCCGCCGGACGTATCTGGTCTAGCCAGCGTCCACGGGAAACCTCGCCACACGAATGTGGCCCCACGCTCGCCACCCAACTCGTGCGCCGATAGGCAGCAGGTTACGAATGGGTTTCAAAGGCTTGCGCCCACCGGACGTAACTGGTCTAGCCAGCGTCCGCGGGAAACCCGATCTCACAAACGTGACACCAAGGCCCCCCGAGGCCCAAGTCGTGCAAATCGATCACGCCTTCATTGGTAGGTCGAGAAAATAAGCCGCGCACAATAAAGCCGTGCAAATCGATCACGCCTTCATTGGTAGGTCGAGAAAATAAGCCACGCACAATAAAGCCGTGCAAATCGATCACGCCATCATTGGTAGGTCGAGAAAACAAGCCACGCACAATAAAGTCGTGCTAATCGATCACGCCTTCAATGGTAGGTCGAGAAAATAAGCCGCGCACAATAAAGTCGCGCTAATCGATCACGTCTTCATTGGTAGGTCGAGAAAATAAGTCACGCGCAATAAAATCGTGCTAATCAATCACGTCTTCATGGGTAGGTCGAGAAAATAAGCCACGCACAGTAGAGCCGTGCAAATCGGTCACGCCTTCACTGGTAGGTCGAGAAAATAAGCCACGCACGATCAACCCGAAACAAAGGCCGTCCCTCGCGACGACGGAGGCTTTCCCTCGCGGTGCATTAAAGGCCCTTTTGCGGCACGCTCGCAAACCCGAGAGCGTTCGTCCCGCGTCCACACGGCGGCGTGAGCATTGAGTTTCCGCTCGACCTACGCTCGACCGCAAACTCGGGGGGCTAATGTTGTCGGTCCGTTCCGGGTCGGCGGCGCCCGCGAGTCCCATGACCAAGGGGCCAAAGATCGGCATGACGAGCTCGACCTCTGCCTCAGCTCGACCTCAACCCGACCTCGGCCTCAGCTCGACCTCGGCCTGGCGAGCTCGACCTCGGCCTCAGCTCGACCTCGGCCTGGCGAGACCTTGGCCTCGGGAGCTCGGCCTCGGCCTCATGAGCTCGACCTCGACGTCCAGGCGAGCTCGACCTCGTCCTCAGCTCGACCTTGGCCTCATGAGCTCGGCCTCGGCCTCATGAGCTCGACCTCGACCTCCAGGCGAGCTCGACCTCGGCCTCACGAACGACCTCGGCCAAGGGGGCCCACCAATGACGTCATCCTATGCTATCCTCTGCCTAGCCTACGTTATCCTCTGCCGAGCCTATGTTATCCTCTGCCAACCTACATCATCCTCGGCCAAAGGACACGCCAATGACGCCAGCCCGTATTATCCTCGGCCAAGGGGGCCCACCAGTGACCTCTTGGTCGCCTATAAATACAGGCGCCACTCACCTTCTCCAGGTAACCCCATTTTTTGAGTCCAGAAACGCTGTAGAACTCAGACTTCACTCGTTTCCTCATCTTTGGCCTCTCACCCTCTAAATCCTCTAAACTCCACCTCAATCCCACTAATGTTGAGCGTCGGAGAGGTAAACGGAGGCACCCCCTCTGTTTTCCCTTCTTAGCTCACGGTCCTCTCACATTTTCCAGGTACCCCGGCGAGCTCAGACACCATCGACAGCCAAGGGAAGATCTGGGCAACCAGGTCCGACACGCTCGAGCCCAAGCGAGGCCACTTGGTCCGGCCTCGGGTCTAACCGCATGTGGCTCCTAAATCGTTGTCCTAAAAACGGCGACAACAGTTATTGCATTTTTTTTTAAAATATTACTCTTAAATAAATGTATATATACACATATATAGAGTAAAGGAATATATACATTTTGTCAAAAAATATATATACTAGACGTGCGTATAATTAAACTTTTAAAGATATAATATATACATTGTCATAAAATTTGAAAATAAATATCATACATATATTAAGTATCATATATTTTAGAAATTTAAAATTGAAAGATACATATATATTTATATGTATACTTTAAATATATTATATAACATTATTTTCGTTCGGTTTTCAGTCGGCTTCTCGGTTTTCCATTGGAAACGGCATTTAAAAACGGTATATCAATTACCTTTTTCCACATTTTTTTCTGTTCGATTTTCCATTGACTATTGGTTTTCCGTAAATCAGGAGACTCGAAATGACATCGAAAACGGAATTTAAAACGTTGCTCGAATGCGTGTTCAACCATTTAGTGCTTATTCACACCGCAATAATGGAACAGTTTTGATCTTCTAAGGTAAATGTTTAATACGCAAGAGTTCAGAGAGATTATTTGTTATGTTTAAAAAATTAAGAACGAGCGATAATTTGTAAGAAATTTTGTAACTAATCCATAAAAAATAATCACAAAAGAATCTTTAAATAATTGGGCACTTCTTTCCTTGAAAAAAAAATAATAAATAACAATTGGGCATTTCTTATAAGCACCTTCCATAGAAATATCCATTATATGGAGGTATACTATTTCTAATCTGATCAAGAGCTATATCAATCATTCGATTATTACAATAAAAAAAAACTGATTACCTTAAAAACAAAAATAGTGCTGGGAACGGCTAAAGATAATCCGCTTTAGCGCAGCAGAAATCCAAACACAAATTCAGGTGATGGACAGCTTGCAAACAGGACACGAGGTTTTGCGGGTAAGCCATGGATCGATACACTGAACAAAGTAGTTCCCAGCAAAAAAAAACAAAAAAAACAAAAAACAAAAAACAAATACCAGAAATCAGAGGAGTGAAGATTATGGCTTGCACTCAAAACAGAAACTTATAAAAGACTTGAAACCTTACATCTTTGTGAAACTTGTGAAAGCATGGGAGATGGCGAACGGTTTCTCCGACTGTCGGGGTTTCCAAACAGATTGCACAAGCTTCTTGGTTATCGGTCTTTTCAAAGAAACCGAACAGAAAAGATTGATCAATAGCAAATCAAACTGTAGTGTAACATATATATAGAATTGTGAAAAGGGACAACTAGAGAGAAAAGTTGTACAAACCTGTACTACAGATTGTGGCAAACTATTTATCACGTTAGTTGATGCCCCGGAATGTTGATGGTTCTGATCATCGAGGGCTAATAGCATCTCATAATCATTCCTGAAAGAAACAAAAAAAAAAAGTGGAATTGCTTTTTCATTCTAAATGTATCTTATTAGTCAAACATTTGCTGATAAAACAGCAACGTGAGATATTGATGCAAAGTGGATTGAAGAGAAAGAGAGACTAAGATCTTACTCGTTAAAATCCCGCTGAACTTGATAAATGGGATTGCCCATATTCACATCCCCACCATAGCCACCAACAGCTTCTAAAGCTTCCAATATCTCAAGCCGCTGAATGGGAGGAAGAGAAACTAGAATCAATTTTGCCATCTAGTAGAAATATGACCGAAGAACAAGGAAGAATAAACTCAAAAGGGAAAAGTATCGAGATACTGCTGAAATGCAATTCCCATCGGAACAAGTTAATACTTTTCTTTAAAAGGTCAATTAGATGTTAAAAAAATGAAAAGAAAAAAGAAAAAAAAGAATACAAGTTTCGGTTTGATATGGGTGTTGCACAAGTACTGACTGTATTACGGATTTAACTCTCATCTTAAACACGTTGCAAAAAGTAGAAAACAAAAGAACGGGACGGGAAAAACAAAATTACCGTCCCCAAATCCATGTCCATGGGAAAATGTAGGTTTCTAGCTCTGCTTGATACATTGTTACGGGGCCTGGGAGCACGACCCCTAATCTGTGCCATTCTGGATGAGGCTGGGGCTCGAGATCGAATACCTCCTCTCCTGCTTGGTCGGGGCTGACTTGGTCGTACCCTGAGATTTCCCTGAACATGTGACGGAGCTAAACTTGTCAGCCGATACACAAACCAAAATTTGTGTAAGGGTCATGGATATAAATTAAACAATTAAAAAAAATAAGACAAACAAACGAACAGCATACATTGGGATCTACAACCTGGAAGTAAAGAGTTCTCGAAAACGCCGAGACTGTCTCTTCTCTACTCTCTCCCTTACTATTTTATAGTTTACTCGAACAATCTCCAGTAATTTTTTTTTCTTTTTGGGTGATTGTATATGTTTCAATATTTTCCTCGCTTCGTTTCAGCACATGTAAAGACGCGGGTTTTATTAGATTTTAAGTTATGCAAATTTTCCCAAGGCCGTAAGACTAGGGGTAGCTGGTGCTTTGAAGTGTACCACTCGGTGGTTTCTACAGCTAAGCATTTTGCCAGTCCTCCATTGAGTTATGTCTTTCATTTGATAACTAATTCAACCAACGATTTTTCATCTGTATCAGATGATACAGATCAGAAATTTAATAGTTTGAGAACCTTCAAGCAATAATATACTCGCTGTTTAAGTCGCTCACAAGATTACCCTAAAATCAAATAAAGAAAAATCAAGCCACTCACTGGTTGTGATATAGTTTGATGTGCGCCAGAAGTACCAGAACCGTTCTCCTGCAGCATCGTCCATTGTAAATGGTCCTCAAGCTAATGAAAAGTTCAAGTTTGTAACCTCCAAAAACAAAAATAAAATATATATATATATATATAGATACCATGCACAAACAGATTAACAAGATGACCTACTTCACCACTTCCAACTGTAGGTACTTCCTGATAAAATTGTTCTTGGAGTTCACGAGCCAACATCTCGTCTGCTTCGACTTGCAATGCTCTGATATCAGAATTATCATCACCATCATCATCGTTTGTACATCCTCGGCTGTGCGATGCAGAACGTCTCACCGGAGGTGATAACTCGTCAATTTCAATAACCGAATTCAATGTGGCCCGAGATTGAGGACGTTGAATCCTCGTGGGTCTTGGCCTCATTGATTCCCTGGATGGGCCAAGAAACAGCAAATCAGGGTCTTCAGACATGGATGTAGAGCATTCACCACTTCCACTAGAAGTCGCCACTTGCTTCTTTGGCTTTTTGGCAACAATCTTCTCTGTACGAGGTCGTCCACTCGAGTGTGCACTTCCGAACGAAGAAGTAGGTTGTACTGTAACCCCAGTTTCACCTTCTAAAGGATCATTTTCGATCTGGCGGTTCCTCTCGTTTTCTCTCCTTCCCAACCTTATCACATTGCCGATTCTCCCGGAATTATGCTCAACCACATCTGGAATAGAGTTATCTTGCTTCCTTGAATGGTTGTGTGTAGTTCTCCAAGGACCGAGTCCTTGTGACACAGACGCATCTTTACGAGAACTGTTTACTCTGTTGGCCTCTCCGCTATCAGAGCTATGGAAGCTGCAGAATTTTGATATATGACTGAGTCTCGGAACATGGTTATACGAAAAGAAAGCATACATGGTATCTTCTATCAATTAAAGTTTGAACTGACAAGTTTAGTTAGACAAAGAATGCTTAGACAATAGACATAACTATGCCGAATATGTTTAAAGGTAGAAATAAAAGAAAAAGTTGATAATAGGAAACAAATTACCTCCTAGTAGCAAAGAAAGGACTTTCGTTCCGGCTTTTTGATGCGCCTGGGATAGTCAATGTAGCTTTCCCTTTCTTTCTACCATTATCGTTCTCTGCAGCGGATGCTTCACTAATGATATCATCAGGAGATACCGTATAGCTAGAAGTAAAACTACCATTCACAGTACGACTCTGTTCAGCGTTTTTAGAACTTCCCTTCAGTTGCTCAGCTTTCGCTATATTTAGCGGAGAGATACACCCGTTCCTGACCAAACATTTTCTGCCCGTGACTCTTGGCGATGGATGTTCCCTAGTTTTGTGTTGAGAATCAGGGGACAGGACAATAGTTTCTCCACGTACACTAGCTGATCCAGGACCCTTTGAAGCACTTTCACCGATCTTCTCGCTTCTCCTAGAGGATTTTCCAAACATACCAAAAGAGTCCAATACGTGTGGTGTCTTCTCGTTTCTCTCATCATCATCCACAACATTTTTCAGTGCACCGTTCGGACAAGACGCTCTTGAATTTCCAACATGCTCATTCGGTTTCGTTAAATCAAAAAAGTCGATACCTTCCTGGTTATCGGACGGCTTATCTATACATATGGATTTTCCTTTATCCATGTTCCTAAACCCGGAAGTGGGTTTGGCAGCCCTGCAACTAGAGCTCTCATCCACAACTGCTTTCCTAAACAGCCTGCCATTTTGGGGAACCAATGAGTCCTCCGAAGAAGAAACAACATTCGGTTTTCCGAAACTCGTTCTTGGATTGCTAAAGCTTTTCGAAGGGTGGTTACTGGGTCTTCTGTGATACCCATTTTGAGAAACCGACTTATCTTTTGCCCTCAGTCCGTTCACGTGATTTTCGAACAAAATATCTCTACTTTCTCTTCTCTTGAATTTTTCCACTGACGGTGAATCTCCACAGTCTCTTCCTCCGGATTCCAACCCAACAAAACACCTTCGAGCTGGCCTATCCGGCGTGTCCGGTACATCTACGATCTCATCGATTTCTATTTCTTCCATCTATTCACAAAAACTATGACATCAGTGTTTGAAATACCCTAAATTAACAATAAACTAAAAATGGAAAGAAATAATTAAATCTTCCTGGAGAATAAAGTAAAATAAAAATTATTATTGGAAACACAATGTGGATTGATAAAGATGTTATATAAGGATAACTACGTAAAACCAATGGATCAGAAGCTAACATATATGGAAGCAACGACAAGTAAAAAAATAAACAAAAACATAAAAAATAAAAATAAAAATAAAAAATCGCGTGGATTTTCATGTATCATATCGATGTACATGAAATGCAAGGCTTACAGCTCTAAGAATCACAACTAAAAAACGTATCTTTAACAGTATCAACGTTGATCGAAGCATAAAACAATTAGAAAATCGCAATTCGGAATAAAAACAAGTTAAGCTTCGAATATCCAATCAAACCATAGAACCTAAAAAAAATTAAACGACGAAAATCTCGTAATAGGATGAAGAAAATAAAGAGTAAATTAACCGATAAAAGAAGAATAATAATAATACCTGAAGGCTTTATTGCTGTTCTTGTTCTTGTGGTGGAGGTTCAAGAAAAAAAAATCCCCAGAAGTTTAAATCAAAACCCTAAAATATATAAATCCTCTTGATTGAAATATGTATACTTCAAATAAACCTGCAATTGTCTGTGAGCCACATTAAGGCGTCTCTCTCTCTCTGCCTCTCCCTCTCCGCTTGTGCCACCAAACCGAAACGGGTCATTTTTCTGTATTCGGGTCAATATACGGAAATTCTTATTCGGATCTTCATAAGCCCATTTATACGTTATACCATACCAACGCATTGCTATTTAGTGAAATAATTGTAATATTGGAAAAGTGCAAGCGGCTACATAGTCAAATAGAACTTAAGCTTTAATAAAATAGTCATAGTTTGTCAACTATAAGCAAATTAGTCAAAGTAAGATTAATCTAGGTTGGATTAAATTTAATCCCACGAACTATAAAGACAGAATGTAAGCTTTATGAAGGCTGGATTAAAATTAATCGAGGCAGGATTAAAAGTCGTCGTACTCTCAATTGGCTATTTTGCTATACCTAATGAAACTATGGCTATTTTGCAAAAGTCATAATTTAAATTGACTATTTCATACAATTTTTCCTATTGGAAATTTTATTCTGTAGATTATAAGAAGCAAAATATAAGGGCTTTTTTTTATGTGCATTCTATCCAAACAATTTTATGATGGTCTTGTGCGCATCCTAGGCCCTCTATAAAATTGGATTACTATTAGGGACTCAAACTCTTGTTCCAAGATATAGAAAGGTAAGTATATACAAAATCCATATATATCTTCCATGTAGAACTTTTGCATACTAATTTCCTTCCCAGCATATTTATTTATTTTCATAATTTTGTGGTATTTTTTAATCACCGTTAAATACTGTTTTAGATGCCATTTCGTGTCTCTTGGATTATGAAGATCAATCTAGCGATGGAATTTTGTGTTGTCGATTGTTTTCGAAAATTATTAAATTCCTTGTGACTTTCAAGGAATTCCATGTCAAATGAGAACCACAAAGAAGTCCGATCCGGGCCAACAAATGCTAAAGAGTCCATCCAGGATAAGCACATGAATAAAAATGAGATAAAAATAGAGAAAAAGGAGAAATCGTCCTTGGCGCGTCACTCTTGGCACTCGGCACGCCGCGCCATATATATGGTGCGTCGCCCCAGTGTGAAAATTAGGCGCGCTCGCTTGTATTTTCATGAGCGCATGCTCTTCCGTGTGCGCCCTGCTTTTGCCCAATCTGATTTTTAGGGCTATTTTTAGGTAGGACCAACCTAGGTCGCCTAGTTGGCGGTGGTGAATGTGTGATGTTGATGGTCTTGTGCGCATCCTAGGCCCTCTATAAAATTGGATTACTATTAGGGACTCAAACTCTTGTTCCAAGATATAGAAAGGTAAGTATATACAAAATCCACATATATCTTCCGTGTAGAACTTTTGCATACTAATTTCCTTCCCAGCATATTTATTAATTTTCATAATTTTGTGGTATTTTTTAATCACTGTTCAAATACTGTTTTAGATGCCATTTCGTGTCTCTTGGATTATGAAGATCAATCTAGCGATGGAATTTTGTGTTGTCGTTTGTTTTCAAAAATTATTAAATTCCTTGTGACTTTCAAGGAATTCCATATCAAATGAGACCCACAAAGAAGTCCGATCCGGGCCCACAAATGCTAAAGAATCCATCCAAGACAAGCACATGAATAAAAATGAGATAAAAATAGAGAAAAAGGAGAACTCGCCATTGGTGCGTCACTCTTGGCACTCGGCGCGCCGCGCCATATATATGGTGCGTCGCCCCAGTGTGAAAATTAGGCGCGCTCGCTTGTATTTTCATGAGCGCATGGTCTTCCGTGTGCGCCCTGCTTTTGCCCAATCTAATTTTTAGGGCTATTTTCAGCCCCCCCCCCCAAATAAACTACTAAATACCCATCTCCTTAGAGGGGAAAAAAGTACACAATTCTTTTTCAACACAATCACTCGATTCTAGAGTCGTGAAACGCTGTCGAGGGCCCTCTCTGCACCTTCTTTCACTCAGATCGAGCTTGATTCTCTCAAATATTCTCTACGAATAATGGCTCCCCCACCTCACGCATAGCAATCAGGCTAATCTTGAGCGTCGGAGCGCGTTCCAGAGGCACCGTCTCTACGCCCCTCTAAGCTTTATTTCTTATTCTTCTTCTTTCTATTCTCAGTTCTCCGCGACGAACAAAGAACGTTCTTGAGCTAAGAGAGTGAACTCGTGACTCTCGAGTTTCTACGAACCTGGCTCGGGCGCGGTCAGTTGTTCCGGCCTTAAGTCGAACCGTCCGAAGTCTTCGATGTTGTCCGATTTTCAGCAAAATATTTTGGCGCTAGAAGAAGAGGGACTTCCCGACTTAAACAACCCGAAATTAATTTCAATCTTCTTATTTTCTTCTTCTGAAAAAATTCTAATTTTACTCAACTTGTGAGAGCATGAATGATCAAATTCTCAACACATTTGAGGGAGGCACGAATTCCCAAGCAGAAGGTGCTAGATATAACTTGTGCCGACTGGTGCAGAGGAACCAAGACTTGCCTCTGAACGAGATCGCATGCCGATCCGAGAGCAAGACCCGCATGACTTGTGCATCGGTGAGCTTGAGAAAAACGTTCGTCGACTGATGAACCACTTCACAAAACAAAAGAAACTACAAAGCCACCATCGAGAACCTTCTCGGCCCGACATGACAAACTGCCAGTTCCACTCATTCGGGAGCCCATCTCCTTAGAGGGAATAAAAGTACACGATTCTTTTTCAACACAATCACTCGATTCTAGAGTCGTGAAACGCTGTCGAGGGCCCTCTCTGCACCTTCTTTCACTCAGATCGAGCTTGATTCTCTCAAATATTCTCTACGAATAATGGCTCCCCCACCTCACGCATAGCAATCAGGCTAATCTTGAGCGTCGTAGCGCGTTCCAGAGGCACCGTCTCTACGCTCCTCTAAGCTTTATTTCTTATTCTTCTTTTTTCTATTCTCAGTTCTCCGCGACGAACAAAGAACGTTCTTGAGCTAAGAGAGTGAACTCGTGACTCTCGAGTTTCTACGAACCCGGCTCAGGCGCGGTCAGTTTTCCGGCCTTAGGTCAAACCGTCCGAAGTCTTCGATGTTGTCCGATTTTTAGCAAAATATTTTGGCGCTAGAAGAAGAGGGACTTCCCGACTTAAACAGCCCGAAATTAATTTCAATCTTCTTATTTTCTTCTTCTGAAAAAATTCTAATTTTACTCAACTTGTGAGAGCATGAATGATCAAATTCTCAACACATTTGAGGGAGGCACGAATTCCCGAGCAGAAGGTGCTAGATATAACTTGTGTCGACTGGTGCAGAGGAACCAAGACTTGCCTCTGAACGAGATCGCATTCCGATCCGGGAGCAAGACCCGCATGACTTGTGCATCGGTGAGCTTGAGAAAAACGTTCGTCGACTGATGAACCATCTCACAAAACAAAAGAAACTACAAAGCCACCATCGAGAACCTTCTCGGCCCGACAGGACAAACTGCCAGTTCCACTCATTCGGGAGGCTCAGATGGTGAACGTAAAGAAAACGTTCACGTAAACGAGGATGAAGGTGATCACACCTGCTCTCGCACAGACGAGAATGATGAGACTCCTTATCCCGAAACGTGGAGTCACGATCGTGACATCCCCGACATCAGGGAAGACACCAACAGGCACGCACAAATCATCTCAAACATCTCATTCCCACTCAAGGACACATATGAACTGGGCTCGAACCGTCTGCAACCCTCGGACGCAGTGGGACCACAACTTTGCGAAAGTGAAACGGAAATCGGAAACTATAGCTTCGCCACACATACGACTTGAGACGATATCTCAATGCTTGTCAAAGAAGCTGCCCAACATGGTCGCCTACCCGGCGAAGACAAATTCCAAGCTCGATGCCTTATCTTGGTTCGAGATCCTCCGGATCCCGAGAGAATACAACTATGAGGCTGGCGCCCTCGCTTGTCTCGTGTTCGGCATTGATGAAAATTGGATTGGGGACTGTCCCAATCAAATCTCTTCCACGACCATCCGTCTCCCGAGACGAATTCGGAACCATAGAGGATATGCCTCGGCCAACTTGGATGAGCCCAATTATCGAGTTCCTGCGAAGAGGGGAACTCCTCGAAGACCGCAAGGAATCCGACAAATTGAGAGCCCTAGCAACTAAGTATACGCTTCGAGATGACGTACTCTACAAGCGCGATTACTCAACGCCGCTGCTCCGATGCCTCAATAGCGTCGAGTCGAATGGGCGAGGCGCTGTGTCAAGTGCCAACGTTTCTCCAACATCCCAAGGCAGTCACCGACTCCGTTGAGCAGCATCGTCATCCCACGACCCTTCGCCAAATGGGACGTGGACATCATTGGCAACCTACTGAGAGCACCTGGGAAACTAGCTTCCCCATGAAAATGGGGCTGCACAGACAAAGGCCGTACTCGGCCAAAACAACATCGATCATCCCCTTACAACCCCTAACGACTAGACCTCCAATGAAAGACGACAAGATGCCCTACTTGTCAAGGCCGATCTCAATACAACACATGCAAACAATGGTAGAACTCTAGACTCGTGCAGAAAAATACATGTCCCTAGAGAACTTCATGCAAAGTCATAAAATTCCACAATTATCGTCGTAGGGAAGGAGAAGGCTTTGTCAATCGTGACTCGCGAAGAGAAAGAGCAAAGCTTGATAACAACTCTCGCCCATTTGCGGAATAAAAGCCTCAGCTAGCAACTAAGTTTCGCGAATGTGCAAACTTCACGCCGCTACGCATACAGCCTGAAATGATCCTGTGCGGTAACTTGTACGCCTTGCGCTACTCTATCATGCGATGACGCTTCTTGTCCTAGAGTAACTAAGCAATTACGCTTCTTGGCCCAAGTGCCTAAGCGATCCCGTGCGTTAGCTTGTACGCTTTGCACTACTCTATCCCGCGATGATGCTTATTGTCCCAAGATGAGTAAGCAATTACGCTTCTTGACTCAAGTGTCTAAGCGATCTCGTTCGGTAGCTTGTAATCTTCACCCTACTCTACCTCGCGATGACACTTCTTGTCCCAGAGGGACTAAATGACTGCGCTTATTGGCCCAAGTGCCTAAGCAATTCTTTTCGGTAGATTGACGCCTAAGCGATCCCGTTCGGTAGCCTATAAGCTTCGCGCTACTCTACCCCAAGATGACCTAAGATGCCCCGAGTGACGTTCGACGAGGCGCATCAAAGACGCTCCACGAGACGCACCTAAAACGCATTACCTAGGCACACCTACGATGCCCCACGAGGCGCACCTAAGATGCCTCGCATAAGCGCACCAAAGACGCCCTACCTAGGCACACCTAAGATGCCTTGCGAGGCGCACCTAAGACGCCTCACCTAGGTGCGCCAAAATCGCCCCACGAGGCGCATCTAAGACACCGCCACGAAGCGCACTTAAGACGCTTCACCTAGACGTGCCAAAGACACCTCAGCAAAGCCTTTTTTTTCCTCCACTTTAAGCACCATTTTACATTCATCGTACCTTTAACTTCGACAAATAAATAACCAAGTTTATAGAAATCATAGCACAAACTTAGTGGCATCTTTCAGTTAATTTGTTTTACTAACACTACGCTCATCTCAAATAAATAACATTTCTTCACTTTAAGCACCATTTTACATTTATCGTACCTTTAACTTCGACAAATAAATAACCAAGTTTATAGAAATCATAGCACAAACTTAGTCGCATCTTTCAGTTAATTTGTTTTACTAACACTAGGCTCATCTCAAATCTTCCATGTCTTAAATGGAGTGATGAAGCTTTATGATTTAAATTCTCAATAAATTATCACCATAGTTCATTCACAAGTACATCATCCTTCCAAAAGTTGGAGACGAACGTCACATAAAAGAATGGGAAGTGAAGTCGAACAAAACCAAGGCTAAAAAAAAGACAGAGAAACCAGAATAGAAAATGCCGCGACTACTCCCTCGATAATCAGGGCACAAGATCAAAAAAATCTTGGGCTTTTCTTTTCGATTTCGAGAGCTCTATAAAGCCTTTCTCTACCACAAAGCCATCCTCTCTATTCATCGGTTACACAACCTCTAGAAGCCGATTGCACATTCTTTATGTACTGCATAAAAAAATTGGTCTATATTAGTTACGTTTTTTCAGCTTTTGATAATGGAAAATCATGGGTTAAAGAAAATGGGTCTTATTATTTGAACTCTTTCTTGCCTTGTACAACACTCCGGAAGTAGCCTTAAGTGGAGGCGAAGCCCAATTGTCCCTGCGGTTTTGCAACTCTTCTTCGGTTAGGTCGACGTCTATTCTCCTATTCTTAACATCGATCTTGATTAAGTCCCCGTTCTCGATCAGACCTATCGGCCCACCTTCCTGCAAAGGATATTATAGTCTATATTACATATATGTTCAAATTTGAGAGAAGAAATTTGCATAATTGCAATTAGGTACCTGGGCTTCGGGGGCTATGTGGCCCACAACAAAGCCATGAGAACCGCCGGAGAACCTCCCATCAGTCAGCAGAGCAACCTCCTGCAATGTTTGAAAGAGATACCAATGACCGGGAGGATAATTTATTAATTTTATATATATAATTAATCACATTTTTTATTTAAATTATATTTTTGCGTAAATATATCATCAGCGCCCATCATTTGGGTTTATGGGAGAATCGAGAAAATTAATAGGCTCTCTCGAATTGTAGAGCCCATATGGTGTAAATCCTCAAGTCTCATTATAAACATATATCGAGCCCATATGGTTAAACACCTCGTTTTTGGAGTAACTGTGAATCAAGATTTCAGTATTTGAATTTAGCTTAAGATGAGATTTCGGTCATTCTTAACCTTGAAGTTTCTAACAAAAAATCCCTCAAAAAGGTAAACTCGGTTACCTTTTTCTTTCCTACCTTGCTTGTCAATTATAAAATGCCTAAAATACCCTAAAGAGAATTAAAAAATTTCCAAAACCAATTAACCTCGGTCAACCCTTCTAAATGATTTTTCCGTTAAAATTAACATTACGTTAATTTAAACCGCTTAAAACAGTGAACTTTTAAATTACACTCAAAACACCCATGTAAATTATGCGGTGAATATAAGGACTTTACCTTCCCTAGACCGGCACCCATAATTGCACTTGTCGGGGTCAACATCTCAGGCATGCCTGGTCCTCCTTTAGGTCCTTCTCCTCTGATGACCACTACTTTTCCCTGAATAATTAGATATTAAACACCTCACAGTTTGTTAGCTTCAATGGATAGAAAACGGAACGGCTGACCGACAAATTCTAGAAGAGCAAGATGTAATGAGCGGACTTGATAGCTGAAATTAATTACCTTAAAACCCGATGGGTTCTCTGTAATAGCTGCAATCATAGATTCCTCTCCTTCAAACACAAGTGCGGGACCTGGAAAAATATTTATAATTGTACAAAAAAAGAGACTTGATGGGTATATAAAGGACAATGAAAAACTGAATACACAAGGAGACTTGATGTTATGATTCATAAAACAGACCCGCAAAATAAAGCCCCTCTTTGCCAGTGATTTTGGCAACGGAACCGCCAGGTGCAACATTTCCGTACAGGATTTGGATGTGTCCTGTTTTCTTGATCGGGTTTTCCAACGGCCTTATAATATCCTGAATTTTCAAAAAGAGACAATTTCAGAAGTCTTAAAAAAGAAATCAAATAAACTGATTTTCAGAAACAAAAACCGTACCTGTCCACTAGACAAAGGAAGGAAACCTTTTGCATTTTCGCCCAATGTCTTCCCGGTAACTAAGAGTGAAAAATATGTAATATTAACTGACAAATTCTCAAACTATCATCAAGTACTTTGAACAAACAATCATAATCTACATACCAGTCATACAATCTCCGTCCATTAATCCAAGCTCCAAAAGGTAACGAATGACCCCAGGTGTTCCTCCGATCTATCAAATCAATTTAAATAACTCTTGACAAAAGTGAGAAAATTTCTAAATATCATATTAGCTAAACACACACACACAAAAAAAACCCCCCAAAAGAGAATAAACAAATGCTGACCTTGTGAATATCCTCCATAACGTATTTCCCACTGGGCTTGAGATCTGCGAGGAACGGAACCGCATCGCTAACCTTCTGAAAGTCATCAAGCGTTAGTTGCAATCCAACAGACCTGCAAGGGAATATTAGTTATAAACTGTTATGTTCTGATACAATGAAACTCTTGGTGTACTTAGCTTTAAGTTTAACTACCTTGCTATGGCGATCAAGTGCAACACTGCGTTTGTGGAACCGCCCAAAGCCATGACAATGACCATCGCATTACGTAGCGATTTCGGGGTTATGATATCCCGCGGCTTCAAGTCCATTTTCAACAACTCGAGGAGATATTTCCCGGCCAAACGACACTCGTCCAGCTTCAACGGGTCTTCGGCGGGCGTCGAAGAGCTTTCAAGAAACAAAACCCAAAAAAAAAAAAAAAAAAAATTAATACGATGTACAAGTTACAAAAAACAAGGATGTGAAAAAGCAAGTGTTTGAAAGAAAGATATTTCACCTGAACGGAAGAGACATTCCCATAGCTTCAATGGCAGAAGCCATTGTGTTAGCGGTGTACATGCCACCACAAGCCCCGGCCCCGGGACACGAGTTCATTAGTATGTTCTTCCTCTCTGCATCGGTTATCGACCCACTTACGTATTCCCCGTAACACTAATGAAACAAACAAAAAAAAAAAAAAAAAAAAAAAACACATCGAAACTTTTCAATCCGACAAGTTAAAAGCGCCAGAACAAATTAAAAACTCTGCTTTTCTTACCTGAAAAGCGGATACTATATCGTAGGTGTTGCCTTGAGAGTGACCGGGCTACAAAACAAAATTGCTCAAAGTTCAGAGTTAGAGTAATAAATATTGTTGGCAAGAAAGTGTACTAGTTTGTAAGTCAATTAAGAAGATCATACCTTGATTGTTCCTCCATATACCATGATACTAGGCCGATTGAGACGTCCCATAGCCATGATTGTACCTGGCATCTATTTCAATAAATAAATAAAAAACGAATAAATCTTGATGCGTACTTGAAAGATCTACAAATTCATTTAATTTGGTGATACTTGACACAGTTCGAAGTCATGAACTTTAACAGACTAAAGCAAAGAAATGAAATGGAAAAGAGAGTATTGGTTTTGGGATTTCGACCTCAGTTCGGATTTTTCCAGTTTTAGCCTTACTGATCTTTCCCGAGATTAGTGCGATCTAGTTTGTAAAGCTTTCCTTTTTCCTTTTTTCTTTTTTTTTTTTTTTCTTTTTTTCTCTTTTAATACATTTTTTGTTTCTTTTGTTTCTTTTTACTAAATAAAAAAAAATCTACAAAAGTGTTTTCAAACACGAAGTACAGAGGAATAATAATCTGGTGATACTTGACACAGTTAAAAGTGATGAACTTTTATCAGAAACCCAGAACAGACCAAAGCAAGGAAATGAAATGAAAGTTATGAAACCATTCGTTTACATAGGAATATTAAACTATCGGTGCTTCATTTAATCTGGTGATATTTGACACAGTTAAAAGGCACGAACTTTAATCAGAAACCCAGAAAAGCCCAAAGCAAGGAAATGAAATGAAATGATAGTTATGAAAACCATTCGTTTACATAGGAATAATCAACTGTGGAGGCTCATTCAATATGGTGATACTTGACACAAGTCAAAAGTCATGAACTTTTATCAGAAAACCCAAAATCAAAACCAAAGGAAAGAGAGTCGTGGCTCACATTCTTGTCACAGCCGGGGATGGAGATATTGGCATCGTACCACTGAGCGCTCATGACGGTCTCGATGCTGTCGGCGATCAGGTCCCTGGACTGCAAGCTGTAGCACATGCCACGTGTCCCCATGGAGATGGCGTCGCTGACTCCGACCGTGTTGAATCGGAAGCCGACGAGGCCTGCCTCGGCGACGCCTTGCTTGACGGCCTCCGAGAGGGCCATCAAGTGCATGTTACACGTGTTGCCCTCGTACCACACCGACGAGATTCCGACCTGAGGCTTCGTCAGGTCGTCCTCCGAGAGTCCCACGCCGTAGAGGATCGCCTGAGACCCGCCCTGGGATTTCGGCTCCGTTATGCGCGAGCTGTACTTGTTCAGCTTCGCTGTTTCCGCCGGAGGAGCGGCTGCGGCGGCGGAGGCGCGGACGGAGGTGATGGTGGTTCGGCGGGAGGAGGGGGAGGGGAGGGCGGCGCGTGGAGGGAGGACGGCCGCGCGTGGTGCTAGGGTTGTCATTGTGGCTTGCATTGTATGATTGTGGCGGAGAGAGAGAGAATGGGTGATTAGTGAGTAAAGTGAGTGAGGGTTTTGGTGGGTTTAAAGTTTTAGTTTTAACACTCAATCTTCTTTTTCTTTTTTATTATTTATGAGTAAAGTGAGCGAAGAGACATGCGTTTTTACTTTTTGGTTTAAAATAAACCCTTTAAAAAAAAAAAAAAAACAAACAAAACTAAAAGCCTATAAACTATGCGGGAAGTTTTGGAGTCTGACTCTATTCAGTTACTGATTTAATTTAAATTCAGAACAAAAATGAATATTTAAATGTTTTAAAGGATAATGCGCGCACGTGAGTACTGTTGTGTGAGTGCGATCACTTGTATTTCACTATGTTAATAATATTTTATTAGTGAATTTTTGTTTTCTTTCACTATTTTTTTTAGTATTTATCTTTTATTTCATCATAGATTTATCACAAACTATTATAATCATTTACGAAAAAGAGAATTTTGTGACTGAATTATCACAAAATTCTATATTTCATGAACGATCTACCACCAAATTATGATAATAATCTTTGCACAACTCATTTAGTAGTAGAATTGTTCAATGTTAAATTTTAGTTTATTCGGATAAAGTGACATTAGTTTAGTAATATTTTTCTGTGAAATCACTTGTTTAAAACCAAAACAATACAAGAAGGGATTTTATGATTTGAGATACACCCCACTCAAAATTAAAAAGACTCATGAGCAAGAGTATGAGTTGTCATATTGCCTTTACGCGAGACGTGACATGAGCGCCCACCACTAGTATCCACGAGGAGGTTAATTACATATGTCGAAGATGACTGGATTGATGATCAAAGTAGAGGTCCCACTCACTGCATCCACTACATGGAGACAGGCCGCATTTTCCACGTCAATAGGGACAACATGCGACTTGGAAAGCCTAAGACCCCACGAATGGCTATGTATATTTTATGCGAACATGTCGTATGCCATGTCGGCCGCACTGCAGCCTACTGCCATAAAATTAATCTGGAAGTTTGAATATTACTTCCAAACCCGGAGCCTCAAACATTCAAATTGTATAATTATAGTTGAGTTTGAACATACCTGGAAAAGCATGCGACCACGTGAATAAGGTCAGACCAAAATAATCAATGTGTGTTGTCGAGTACTATAGTATTCGGGAATCCACTAACTTGTCGAGCTTCGAATGGTGTCGAACTGAGTAAGTGCTCCTCCGTGAGTCTCCTTGTTCCTACCATGCCACATGAGGATCTAGATCCCACATTGAGATTATTGTCGTCTCTAATCGTCGCTTTTCGAAAGGCTAATAGCACGTCCAGATAGAGGGGTGATTGTGAGTGTCGACATGGTAGAACTCCACAGCTTGCTACTCTGAGGACACTAGAAAAAAGAAACATGATGTTGGATATTTTGTGGCATAGTTTGTTTGGAAAAACAAATTGTAACAGTGTTGTTCAAGCCAAAGCGTCAAGAAGTTGTTCAAGCAGCTTAAAGCTGCAGGGTTCTTGTGTCTTTTCCTCCCGCACGAAAAAAAAGGGGTAACTAAACACTTTGTTTAGTTTCCAATTTTCATGATATATAAGATTGGATTTGAAAAGTCCGACTTATGAGTTAGGCAAGAGATTAGGAAGGTCGATCATATCAAATCTACCAAGGATTTATTTGAGCGACATCCACTTTTTTGTTTGGTAAATCACGTTGCCATAGCTTTGAGCTTGTCTCTCTATTATGGAGATCTTCATCGACAACAAACTCGGAGTAACTTATAGGCTTCTGTAATGTCGTACTAAGTATGAGAGCGTGTTTTGCGTATTGACGTGCTGTCAATCTTAGGGAGAAGATTGGGTGAAAGTGAGAAGGAGTCTCAAACCTAAGAGGAGCTTATGTTACAAAGAATCCAGAAGGTATCAAAGACGAAGGTGTTTGCGAAACGAAGCTTAGTCAAACTTAATATTCCTGTACTTTTGACGATTGTTAATGGATTGATTTTCACCTAGACGTAACAGTCTCCTGAATAGGTGGCTTTCACCGAAGATGGTTACCAATCTTGTGTGTCTCTTATTGCTTTCGTTTATGTGTTTGATTGATCTCTAAACTTAGTAATCTTGCTAAAATCAATCAGTTGTTAAACAAGTAGTCACAACAACTTAGTTGAACAACCATCTAACACATGCGGGTCACTTGATTCACTGAGTGTGATCCTGTTTGATTACTAGCGTTTTTTGTGTTAAGATGAACATGAAATAGGGACACAACATAGGTCACCTCCTCTCTTTGAAGGTACGAACCATGCATACTGGAAGGCTCGGATAAAAGCTTTTTCTAAAGGTCATTGATGAGAAAGCTGGCAAGCAAATGAACAGGGATGGAAGTCTCCTACAGTTACTAATGAAGAGGGAAAAGTTGTTGCTCTTACACAAGACAAGTGGTTAGAAGAGCATCACAAAGCTGCTAATGGAAACTTCAAAGCCAGGAATGCCGTATTCTCAGATGTGGAGGAGAATATATTCAAGCTCATCTCTAATTGTGAGATAACTAAAGAAGCATGAGACATCTTGCTTATTGCACATGAGGGCACATA
This sequence comes from Urtica dioica subsp. dioica, assembly GCF_054948205.1. NCBI lineage: Eukaryota > Viridiplantae > Streptophyta > Magnoliopsida > Rosales > Urticaceae > Urtica > Urtica dioica. Next base: position 35,439,010 of record NC_142761.1, read on the forward strand.
GAAGGTCAGAGAACAGTGTCATTGAATGCTTGCCACCAAGTTTGAGAATATCTTGATGAAGGAGGAAGAAGTTATCTCTAAATACAATGCCAGAATGCATGATATATTTAACGAATCTTTTTTTTTTTGGGAGAACCTATTGACAATGCCAAGCGCTTGTAAGCAAAGTTCTGAGAACTCTTCGACAAAGATTTGCTATGAAAGTCCTTGTTGTTGAAGAAAATCATAATATGAAGGAGTTGAAGCTGTATGAATTGGTGGGGTCCCTCAGAACCTATGAGATGAATCTAAAACAAAGGGAGCCAGAGAAGAAGAACAGAGGTGTAGCTCTAAAAAAAGGAACTTTCATGAAAGCAGAAGATGACCAAGAAATTTGGTAAATTCATGAGACAGGTCAACCGAAGGAATGGAGATCAAGGCCAAAACTCATATTCAAACTCACAGAATCGAAGAAGAAATAATTTTCAGAAGAAGAGTAGATCAGCGACAACATTCAAGAGACTCGTGGAGAAAATCATAAAAGGATTAAATGCAGGGAGTGCAAATGATTTGGCCATATCCAGGCCAAATGTACCAACACTCTAAAGAAGAACAAGTCTCTTGTGGCTAATTGGGGTGATGAGAATTCGAATAGTAGTACTCAGGATGACGCAACCTCGAACTACTTAGCTTTTAATGTTGTTATAGACACAGTTCAAAAGTTGGTTGAACATATTCCTGTTAACTCAAGCAGTGATGAAGAATCTGAAGTCATAGAAGAGGACATCATCAAGAACTATTCATTGCTAAATGAAAAGTGGGTCATGGTAGTCGAAAATAACAAAAAGCTGAGCCAAAACGTTGCAGATTTGAAGATTGAGAAGATTGCTCTTGAGATGAAGATAGCTGATCTAATCTCTGACAAAACTAAGCTCACGAATACTGTTGTTGCTATGATGGAGAAGCATTTCATAAGTGCCAGCCAAGCATACGTGGAAGCCTCTGATGATCTGAGGAAGAATGTGAAGATGCTCAACTCCGAGTCTAGCAACCTTGACACGATACTCGCACCGTAGCAAAGAAGTGGAAGCAACAGAGGACTTGGTTTTCATGGTGAATCATCACGGGGTCAGACAAAGTTTGTGAAAACTGGAGAGCTTGTGAAGACTGAAGTGGCTAAGAAGATGTTCAAACAACTTCAGCAATAGGCAACTCCAATAACTTGCAGACAAAAGAAGAAAAAAGAGTTTGGGACTCTATTGTTCTTCCTAGACATATCATGAAGATATCGAATGTAATTAGTACACTTTCTACAACTTAAAGCTAAAACTAGTCAACTCTTAAAGTCTTAGAGTCACTATGTACGAAAAACGCTCAATCTTACCTAAATCATAAAATGAGACAAGAAAATGATTGTCTTGTACTCCCGTTATTGTACTAGTGCAATAAGACTCATTATATTTTGTGTTTCATGTGAAGTTGGCTTATTTTTTTTTACTGCAAGTTCGTTCGGTAAGATGTCTTGCAACATGCTTCAGGATATGTTGAGACATCTTGGCCGCTTTGTGTAGAACTATATATTTCTGGCAAGTTTCCTATTTCGCAAGAATATTTTGCAGAAGACTTTCTACATTGGTTCTCTTCGCGTGCATAGGTAAGAAAACCTAATTCGTCTTCCAGAGATGTTTACCACCATAAAAGCTAAGGGTTTCACCCTTAGTAGTCTTGACGCATTCATTCACACTTTTAGTGTTCTTAGACGTGTACGATCGGCGGACCAAGAAGCTATTTGTGTGATGTTTGTGGTTTAATTTTATAGACATTACTCCAAATTATTGAGCGTTAGAGAGTTGTGTGGGTTATATGATTTCGTGATTGAAGTTTTCACCAGCATTGACATGGAAGAATATAGAAACTGGGAGAGCGTTTGAGAGTTTAATTGAGGGGATCTCAGATTCAGGCCGAGCTTGAGTTCGAATTCACGGGTAGTAATAGGAAAATGGTCTTGAAGCGATGATTGTTCATAATATTGACTACTTTTTTTCGTACAATGAATTTCCTTTCCACTGGGCACACTGCCCTCCATAGTAGGTGACGTTGCACCAAACTGGGTTACCATTCTTTGTGACATTTACTTTTACCCACTGTTTTATATTTTTTCATCTATTGCATCAGAACAGATTATCGCGTATATTGACTCTACATTGTTGCGACATCTTGTCTCAGACTAAACGGAATTTCAATTGGATATTGAATTATTCCAATATACCATACGCAATTGCCAATTGGATTTCCGATATACAAATCGAATATCATAATAGCAAGAGAAAATCCAAAAACAGCCTGAATAAAAAAACTAAATTTCGTAAATATTCAAACATCGAATATCAGAAAGTGACAAGTGATACGTGTGACCTAAGGACCAACCGTGTTTTTAGGCAACCATTAGATTAAGCTAGTTGACTTCCTATTTCAGTCCATCACAGAAATAGACATCATATTAGTCTACATATTAAATGTCCATAACCTATTTGATACATTAACCCAATATCCGTAAATCACATTATATCACTTTTAATAGGCTATCTTTATTGATAGTCAACAACACGTAATTATTTAACATATAAGCCAAACGTTGGATCAAGGATCCAACAACATCTCACTTTAACCTAATCATCTACACACCTACTTCATATATAGTTTTATCCTTCTCTCTTTTTCTTTCCCCTATTTGCTCTAGACTAATACAAAAACTACTTTCAGAAGCGACGTAATTTTTTAGAAGCGAATTTTTTCAATTAGAAGCGACAATTCACTTCTAACATTTTCCCGCAATTTAGAAGCGACAATAGAAGCAACATGTTGCTTGGAGACTATTGAAGGTGTATCCATTCGAGAGATACCTGGGAAAGTTAAAGCATTACGTGAGAAATAGAGCTAAACAAGAAGACTCTATCGCCGAGGCTTAAGTTGTGGAAGAAACTTTGGCGTTTTTTGCAAGGTATTTTGAAGATGCCTCGAATGAAGTCGTTCATGCCCGCAAGCTATGTGTTTTTCAGTCAGAGATGTGCATGCCCTATGGAAAGATAAATCTAACCCGGTTGGACGACAAGTCGAGAGAGATCGCAGAGTGGTACATCTTGACCAATTGTACCGAAATTGATCCTTATATGACGTGATTTTTATTTTAGTTTCCATAAGCTAGTTAATTTTTCATAATTTCAATATATAATGATTAATGTTATGAAAAACAATGAGAATTGGAATCTTGTGTTTTTCGAAGGTCGGCCCGATGTTGAGGATGCGCATAGGAAAGAATTTAGAGTTTGGTTTGTGATAAAAATTATATATACGTAACAAATTTGATATCACAACAGTCAAACTAGATCGTCCTGATAGTCATCATCTAATATTCTCCTTAATCGCAGGTATACGATCTGAAAGCGGAGGATCTAATGTGTATGAGCTATACGCTTTGTTAGTCAGACCATTCCACAACGTTCACATGTATCCGAGATGTATGGTCAACGGTGTGAAGTTTATCACTTCTCGTTGCGATGAGATGCGTACTACTCAAAATACCAGCTCGTGCGTACCTATAGACAGCCACACTTTCTTCGGAAAGATAGATGATGTTGTTGTGCTGAATTATCGACATGATTGTTGAGTCATATTAATCTGATGTCGTTCGTATTGTGACAAACACGAGGCATGAAGACGTGTACGGATGGATAAAATATGTGGAACGACGAGTGCTTATGTGGCGAAAGAATACTCGCAACTCAATGGAATGTCGTCTACTCGCGACTCAAGCAAAACAAGTCTTCTACTTGAATGGGATTTTTCCGACATCAAACAGACTTGGATTGTCTGTCTAATTGTCACGAAAACTGTGAAGTAGCTCTTGTGAGTGACAACAATGAAGACGAACCAACTGATTTCATACTCATAAATATTGGTAAAAGTCTGATATTTTATTTCTTTACAATAAAAATATATTTATACATGTGTAATGTCAAACTAACGTGTGTGAATCAGTTCACTATTTTAAATAAAATAAATCAACCTAATAACTAGTTTCCTGACGTGAAGAGAGGACATATTTGACAGCTCTAGAAGAATCATTCTAAATTAGGAATTTTCATAAAACACATTGATTTTTCCTACCTTCATAGACGACTATGAAGATCACGAGGAAGTTTTTTATCATTATTTTGGAGATACTGTTAATGATGATATTGAGATAGATCAAACCGACTTTGAAAATGATGATGACTATTGAGTAATGTTTTAATTTGTTTTGATGTATTTTTAACTAATTTTTAAATAGTAATATTTTCTAAATTTATTTTAAATATTGCAGTAGGTTCACGAGCTTAGGTGTGGAGATGGTGATCCGTCGGAGACACCTCTGTTTGCAGTACAGGGTATTATGACTGGTGCCGGTTTTCAGAGGGCAAGAAAGGGAAGATCAAGAGGAGGGCATAAGGCGAGAAGATGGTCATGGTCTTAGATCCGGTTCTATGACATTTTTATCTGTCCAAGAAGAGGGCATATTTCCAGATGATTGACACGTTTGCCAACAATTTGAGGGGTCATGGTACGAGCGCACATTCCTCCGGAGAACCATTGTGGAATGATGTTACACCGCAACAACAAGCGGCAATTCTGTCTGGTATTTACGCAGAGTTTGACTTTGTGCATGAGGACATGGAGACTAGGGAGTTTCGTCGACGGACTTGCCATCGTACGATCATCGAGAAGACGATCATCCACGATGCAAAAAAGTGTCTCCATGAAGGAAAGGCTAAGTACAGCTGTCGATACAGGCTTGACTGTGACGGAGACAAAGATGTGGCGCTAGCTAACAAGCCGAAGGCGATGACCGACTCCGACTGGATTGCTGTGTTGGACATGGCAGACACCGAAGACTTCAAGGTAACAATTATCCTACGTTTTCTGCAAAATAATATTGTTATAACTCAGAAAATTGACTTAATGAAGGTTTGCTCTTGCATTTCTCGGATACTATATTCAATCTAACGCGTGCTTGATAATAAAAAAGGTTTTACAAGTTCCTAGGCGAGTACATTTGGAAAGCGTTATATATGATTTAACGGTATCCAGTTGTAAAGCCTTTTATCACAGGAAAAATATACATCAGAATGCACAAGTTCTAGCAGCTCAGTGGCTCTTCGACCCTTAGCTGAGAAAGGTCGCTTGGCCAGTTTTCCTACTATATAAGATTCACAAGTAGGTAATGAACCTATTGCAGATGCTTGGAGTGGACCCTCCCTCACAAGTCTCTTAATCCTGTCTAGACTGATATGATCAAGTCTTAAGTGCCAAAGATATGTTGATTTTATTAGATCGGAGGAATCAGAAAGTTTGATCCTCTTTGGCTCCCTAACTAGATCGTTATCTATTTCAATGTCTAAAAAGCGAAGGTTGTGTGGGATAAATGTAAAAAAGAGCATTTTTCATACATGCATTAGTGACAAACGAATTATCAGGAAAAGAAGTTATAATTCCATTCTTATAAAACTTTAAACAATAATTTTACTCATAAAGACGAGCAACGGATATCAAATTCTTCCCAAAGGAAGGAACAAAATTAAACATTATTCAAATTTAAAGTTTTATATTCAAAAGATAGCGTCACTATCTGACGGCCTTTGCTGACATCGAGCTCCCATCACCCCATCTGAAGGAGAAGTCACCTTCCTCTAAGCTTTTGGGTTTTTTGAAACTAGTCAAGGAACAACAAATATGGTTAGTAGTAGCGGAGTCAAGAATCCACGTTGATACATTATCAGCTACTAAGCATGCTTCGATAATAAGTACATTACTATTTTCCTTTGCTTTGAAGTAGGCATGATAGTTCTTCTTCTCGGCCTTGTGAGGTCTCTTTTTAGAGGTGAAGGCTCTGTGCTCAGTAGCATGTGCATCTCCTTGATTCCTCTTTTTCTTAGTGAGACCTTCAGCAGTGTGAAGCTCCTTCATAAGCTCGGTAACAGTGTACTCTAGCTTGTTCATAGAGTAGTTCAGTTTGAAGGTATCAAAAAACTCAGGGAAAGTTTCCAAGATCATATCTATTTTGGTCTCTCCGTCAATATCAGATCCTAGGATTTCCATCTCATTTAGGTAACTAATGATCAACATCATATGTTCCCTGACAGGAGTCCCACCCTTCATGCGATAATTCATAAACTGTCTGACTACTTGTTGTCTGGCCTGATGCCCTTGCCCTCTAAACATCTCATGGAGATTGTAGACCTTCTCGGTGGCTGTCTCAGTGTCACGATGTTGCTGCTGGAGCACATTGGTCATAGATGCTAAGATATAGCACCTCACAATCTCATCGGAGCGGAGCCAGGCCACTAAGGCGTCTTTCTCCTCTCGAGTCAAATCATCATTCGTCCGAGGAGGACACGGGGCGGTGAGTACATATTTGTGCTTGTTAACGGTAAGGACGATGTCGAGGTTACGTTTCCAATCAACGTAGTTTTCGAGTTTGTTTGAGGAAAGGATGGTTGAGACATTATGCTGAAAAGGTTGAAACAAGTTTATGATTATTGTTTTGGTTTAGGATTTAAGTTTGTTTAAGTTTTTAAGATGAACAAGACATGAAAAATCCAAAGGTGTTATGAACGAAATGACACTTTACTCCTTCGAGAGAAGGCCGCAACGAGTCTCCTTTCATAAGTAAATGACTCATCATTAATGCATAACCAAGATGTCAATACATCATATTTGACTAGCCACCTTATAAAAAAGTTTGATCACTCACATCCTTTCGCAAGACCTCGAGGGAGGATTACTAGGGATTGAGTCTAAGTATGTAACCAACCACTTAGTCCAAAAGATCGACTTTGAAAAACAATCCACCGAGGGGAGATTTTGTCTCATTGTCTCACTCTCGAACGTAGCTCATTGAGCAATGATCAGAGCAAAGCGTCGTTGAGTACTCTCATTTAATAGAGGGCCACGAAGATAACTCTTAGTCTGGCAACAATTACACTTTTCATTGGTGTTGGGGATCTGGGTTGCAAACAACAAGTATAACCCTCCTACTTAGTTTTTAGAGTTGGTGCATCGTCTCTAATACATTTTCGGAAACATGCTTTCCTATTTTGAAAGTGTTAGTGCAGTGTTAGTGCATAAAGGCATAAGGAAGAGCAGTGTTAGTGCATAAAGGCACAATGGACATACTCGGACATTTTCCTATTTTCTATTCGGGAAAGTGTATGAGGGAAGTGTGAACTTCAACTCACTTGAACACTTGAAAGTTTGAGATTACACATCTTTATTTTTTCGGCTCGTCTACGAGGAGACCTCCTACTCAAATTTTCAAGAGCATATAGATTTTGAACATATGTGATATAGATATAGTTTTGAAAATATTTTGAAAAAAGATATATGATTTGGATGACAAGACATTTTCAAGTTTGAAAGTCAAAACGATTTTCAACAATCAAACTATTTTTAAAGAAATTCAATTCAAGTAAAATTTTCAAAAATCAAAACATTTTAATCTTTCACATTATGTTTATTATCTTATGAAAAAAAAATTTGCTCAAGGAAATTTTCTCATTAGAGTTCTACAACTCAGGAGTGGGGTCCGAAATCCGGAATTCAAAAATTCTAACAAACTGGACTTTCGGAGCAGCTGCTGCGCACCTCGAAGTAAAATCGCCATAACAGGCGGTTCCGACATCCTTTTTACCTAAAGCTAATAGAATTGGAAAGAGGAAAAATAGATCTTTAATTTGATTCAAGAATTATTAAATTTCAAATTCTGAGCAGAAAGTCATGCCACTTTTGCAGTAGGTTTTTCTCGAGCTCGAAGGAAACTGGAAATAATTAAAGTCCGGACTTGAGTGCAAAAGAGTCGAGTGTAACATAATGTTTTATGGAGTTGTTAAACCTTTTATATGTGTCTTATTAACATGATAATAGCATAGTATAAAAGTAAATAACAAAAAACGTAAAACGAAACGAGTAAACAAACAAAACTAGCAAGACAATATAACTAGTCATGAAATTACCCGAAATTTCTCAAACTTAATAAAACACATTTTTCATTATGAAAAAATTAAAAATGTTTAGAAGTGATTCTAATGTGTTTTAATAACTTTCCAAGTCATGAGCAATAAATTAAAAATAAATTTAAGAAAACAATTCTAACTTGTGAAAAAAACGAGTAATCTTTCGAAAACGATTTTTAATCTCATAGTTTTAATCACATGTCCATGCTTAACTTTGACCATAGCTCTGATACCATTTGTTGGAATAGATCTAGGATTAAGAAAAGTTTAACGCTTTTTCAAGCGGCGGAATTTAATTTTTTTTTTAAAACAAGTAAAAATGATTTTTTACTAACCTAGACAAAGAGCAAGTACATGTTTATTTTAAATTAAAACTATCTAAGAGAAATTACTCGTTTACTAACTTTTATGTAGCTTGATCGTTGAGAAGCTTGTGGATGTTGAATCACTCGTCTCCCCACGCAACTCGCCTTTCTTTGTTCTTAGGGAATTCGAGTAACCACGAAAGTTTCTATCACATGAATCACTCGAGGTAAGAAAGATTTAGTGTATGGGCACTTTTAAACACGACGACTCAAGAACAAGTCTTAGAGTCGAAGAACTAAATTCTTTATCATCATATGACAATGTCAAAAAACTTATTTATTGACATTCATTTCATCACATGTCCAAAAAGGCAAAATTACCCTTTAGACAATTTTCGTAAAACTTGTCTAGTTTTGTTTTGATTTAGCTTCTAGTTTAACTAATCCTACTCGAAATGACTTGTGACAGTGACCTCATGGATCCAAATGAACAAAGCTTGAGCTAACATACTTAGACTCAAAAGTTCACAAACCTTTTCCAAATTTAGCTTAATGTCAACTGACTCCACTAAAGAGTTGACACTGAGAATCTCTCGGTTCAAATGAATTTATTTTCTACTCAAGAATTCAACTTAATTATAATGAGCTGATCCACTGAATATTATCTATGTTTACCCTTCATGAATGTCATCAGCTAGTCGGGATTTACTAAATTACCATTTTACCCTTCTAGCTGTTATTTCCTCAACTCCTTTGTCGCTTGTGAATAAGTTAGAAACAATGTATTGACGAGGAGCTAACAAGTCACATTGATTCATCAAAAGAGTCATGACTCAATTTGGACACGGGCCAGTTCATTTATTCACATTCCAAGGAACAAAGCATGAGGTGATATACATTGCATTTCAGTAATCTTGTACATGAATTCCATATCTATGAGATCTTCACAAAGTTACTTATGACATCTTCATAATGTAGTACTTCACCAATAGGTCATGTTCAGAATCACATCATAGTGAGTCCGAACTCTGACTTTCTCAAATGAGAATACGTAAGCTATGAAATGACATGTCTCATTTCAGGATTGAAGTAAGTATGATGCAATTCATACGTAGTGACTTCGAGACATAAAGGTTAAATGGTTTGTTCTTATTCTGTCTCTAGAAGTGCACTGGTCAATTCAGTACCTTCAGAAGATACCTAGACTAACTATAGAGTCTCCAACTCTCAATGTCCCATAACCAGACATCATAGATTCTCCTAACAATCATACTGGGATCTATAGCCCTTTGACTCTTAGATTACGAATAAATTGTTTTAAGCAAACCATGAAGAGTTTGTTCATGCAAATCTATATTTGACTCTTCATTTGTTGTTAGGTTTGTTTAAGGACTAAAGACTGTAGTTTATCATAAAGCTTCAAATAGACAAGGAAGAATGAATGAACGTTTCAATTTTATTAATAATTCAGCAGTTACAAGCAAGAGTCTTCGTGAGACTATATTACATCAAATGTATATAAATAGAGATTACTACTCTTCTTGTGGGCACCATTGACAACAAGTTCGTCAATAATGAGGTCTATTCTTACTAGAGATAGACTATTGAATAATTAAGAAGGAATTAGAATAAGCTATTATCAATCTAGCTCGTACTTAGAATCTTCACCTTAATCAATCGAATTGATTATCCAACGAAATCGCACCCCTTTTCTTTTATAATCATATTTCAATCCTTGTTTTTTGCTTGTTTGCATTTTAATTTAGTTTCAAATAAAAAAACAAAACCCCTTTCTCACCCTTTTTATAATTCAAATACTTTTCTAGTTACTTTTATTTGGAAATGAAACAATTTTTTTCGTGAGATCGATGCTTTGTGCATGCTTTATTATTTAACAACGCGCACGCTTGTGTATTGTGAGATTTATAAAATGAAAAATCTATTTTTCATCAGGTACCAAACTACTCTTAAAAACGTAAAAGCTAGTAAAATTTACTCTCACTTTCTAAGTTCCACATTTTTTTGGGAGATTTCATGATATTCTTTTCGCATGGAAAAATCATATTTTAGTTAGTTTTCTATTATAGTAAATATGGAGTTGTTCTATGTCAGAAATCCAGATTTAACTTTTTTTTTTTTCACACACACACATTTGTAGTTCGCTGATAAATGTCGTAATGTGCGAATTTTTTAGTGGCAGCCCGCTGCGACTAAACCTGATAATTAGTATTTACCAAATTTATGTAATATATTACACATACTTCTTTAAATTCCTCTTATAAATACATGAAATTAAATATAAAATATCACGTAAGGTCGATAAGACTCGCAACCTACTCTACACACCCTCAGATCTTCAGTAAATGATTACTTAATTAAAAATAATAATAATAATAATAATAATAATAATAATAATAAACTCTAACGAGTCATTTTACTTATTATTACAGAATCCGGATCTGATGTCTTTTATCGATGTCTCCCAATAAAAAAGAGACTCAAAAAAAGGACAAAGGATTTGGATTCTTACAGAATCCCGATCTTATGTCTTTTCTTGATGTCTTTCTTGGTGTTCCATCAATCAAAATAAGCCATATAATCATTTTATTTAATTAATAATTTATATTTCTTTAAAAATAAATTTAGATACATAAATAGACCTATTTTGATTGGAGGGACACCAAAAAAAGACAGAGGATCTAGATTCTTACAGAATCTGGATCTTATGTCATTTTTTGGTGTCTTCTTTGGTGTCACTCCAATCAAAATAAGCCAAGTAATCATTTTATTTAATTAATAATTAATATGTCTTTAAAAATAAATTTGAATACATAAATTGATCTATTTTAATTGGAGGGACACTAAATGAGACACTAAAAAAAGATAGAGGATCTGGATTCTTCATTACATAGGAAAATTTGAGAAACCAATTTAATGTTAATTGACATTTGAAAACCAAGTTCCATGATAAACACTTTAGAAAAATCAGGCTTTTGGATAGGTAAAATGTTCAAAATATTCTTGTTAAAAAAACTTCGAAACAATTAGAAAGATGTATGCAAAAACTTCGAAATCACTAGAAAAACGAAAGCAACACTTTTGAAGTCAATATAAAAAAAAAGACAGAAACTTGAAAACTAGCTAGTGAGGGCGGGTTTGTGGTTGTGGCTTTTGTTGGTTTGAGGTTTGAGTTTTGTGGGGACGGAGAAGAATAGTGAGGGCGGAGAGAGAGTAAGGGAGAAAAGAAGAGAGCGAGGGCGGAGAGAGAGAGAAGTGAGGGCGGGGAGAGAAAGAGAAGTGAAGGCGGAGAGAGGGTGAGGGCGGAGAAGAAGAGTGACGGAGGAGAGAGAGAGAGAGAGAGAGAGAGAGAGAGAGAGATGGTGGAGAAGAAGAATGAAGAACAATGAAGAATGAAGAAGAAGAAGAATAATGAAGAATGAAGAAGAAAAATTGACTAAGTTTGAAATTTGGGCGGGCCTTTTGAAAAAAATTAAATTTTTAGGTTTTAAAACGCTTAGAGTAAGCGTTGTAGAACTCTCGCCGCAGCGAAGACTATTTCTCGCCGCGGCGAGGCTACTAAAAAGTAAGCCCATAATTTTCTCGTCGCGGCGAGAGATAGCCTTCGCCGCGGCACGAAAATCTTCTCCAAAAAAGGCTTTCTGGAACTCTTCTCGCCGCGGCGAGAATCCTTCTTCGCCGCGGCGAGAACCTTCTACAACGGATTGGACCTCACCGCGGCAAGAATCCTTTTTCGTCGCGGCGAGAACCTTCTACAACGAATATCTATCTGTTGTAGAAGGTTCTAGCCGCGGCGAAGAAGGATTCTTGCCGCGGCGAGGTCCATTAAATTTCACTAATTCATACAACGCTTAGATTATCCGTTGTAGAAAGTTCTCGCCGCGGCGAGAAAAACACGTCGCCGCGGCGAGGCTTCTACAACGGATAGTCTAAGCGTTGTGGGAGATCTGAAATATGGCGAAATTTTACAACACTTAAAGTAAGGGTTGTAGAAACACCAAGTTTCTACAACACTTATAGTAAGCTTTGTAGAAACACCAAACTTCTACAACGCTTAGCCATAAGCGTTATAGAAACACCAAGCTTCTACAACGCTTAGTCATAAACATTGTAGAAACACCAAGCTTCTACAACGCTTAGCCATAAGCGTTGTAGAAGCACCCAGTTTCTACAACGCTTATTTTAAGTGTTGTAGAATCTCCAGTTTCTACAACACTTAGCCGTAAGCGTTGTAGAATATGGGTTGTAGAATCCAACATTTGTAGTAGTGTAGATTATTTTGATAGTAGCGATTTTATAATTTTTTTTGTCTTTATGTGTATAATTGTTTCGAATGTTTTACCTTCATTTTTTTTTGTTTGATTTCGAAGTTTTTACCTTTATCTTTCTAATCGTTTAGAATTTTTTTGACGTGGGTATTTTGGACGTTTTACCTACCAAAATATTTAATTTTCCTAACATATTCAACAATGAACTTAATTTTCAAGGTAGCACCAAGTTTTTGGTTTCTCAAATTTTCTATTTCATAATTAGTTTGGTAACGTGGAGTCAGCTGCACCTATAACTGTTCATAAAATCCCCCAAAACATGTGGAACTACCAGAGAGAAAACGCCAAACCCCCAAAGGCACGTGCCAACCACCTATTTCCTCGTACGTCGTTCAATTCAAACCGCAAATGAGTCTCTCAACTTCCTATAGAGGGATTTCTATTGCACGTGACTCTCATCTACCCTTTCATTCTTTTCATAATATAAAGTCCATGCAAAGTTCAAACACGTCAAATATTCTTTACCAATAGTTCTTAATTCATTCTCTCACTCTAATTAGCACTCTATAAACACCAAAGAGGGCTTCTTCTTCTTTTTTTTTGTCGGTAGAGAAAACATGGTGACTGTTGAGGAAGTTCGAAGGGCTCAAAGGGCCGAAGGCCCAGCCACCGTGATGGCAATCGGGACCGCAACACCTCCCAATTGCGTTGATCAGAGCACTTATCCGGATTACTACTTTCGCATTACAAACAGCGAACACAAGACTGAGCTCAAGGAAAAATTCAAGCGCATGTGTAAGTTTATATGTATATATGTTATGTTTGTGCTGAATTTATTTTGGTCTTGTTCAACTAGGGTTTCAATTCTATACGAGCTTTAAATAATGGGAATAAGTACGTAGCTCTTTTGATCATATTTGTATACACATATTTTGGGGCACAGACATATTGGTTTGTGATATGTTAGTATAGCTAGAAAATTATGGACCGGCATAATTTAATAGTTGGATTAATCAATATTTATAATCAGAATCATTTTGGCGATCAGGGAGTAATTAAGATGTCTTTTTAAACCATTCAAAGTCTTTTATGAATCACTCAAGTATCGCTGAGGGTATTTTGAGATGATATTTTTATAAAAAAAAAAGTAGTATTTTGAGAGAGTTATACATGTTGATTTTGGTTAAAAAATGTGTTAAAGGATATTAATGCATATACTTATAGTGAATGTCATGTTCCACTTACATGCTCAGCCAAATCGGAAATGATTCCGAAGCTAATCTATTTCAATTTAGATACCAAATAATCCTCTCTGCTGACAGTCACATTAAGAAAACAAGATCTATGGAATGGGTAGTTTATGCTTTTTTCTATGCTTGTCATAACGAGTAACATTTTTTCTTACTCTGATCTTTCCCTTTAAAATTTAATTACCAGTAATTTGTGTAACAATTTCTCTTTGTTTACCATGATTACAGGTGAGAAATCCATGATCAAGACGCGTTACATGTACCTGAATGAGGAGATTCTAAAGGAAAACCCAAGTGTGTGTGCTTATGAGGCTCCTTCCTTGGATGCAAGGCAAGACATGGTGGTTGTGGAAGTGCCAAGGTTGGGAAAAGAAGCTGCAACAAAGGCCATCAAAGAATGGGGACAACCAAAGTCAAAGATCACTCACTTGGTGTTTTGCACAACTAGCGGCGTTGACATGCCCGGCGCTGACTATCAGCTCACCAAGCTTTTGGGGCTCCGACCCTCTGTGAAGCGCCTCATGATGTACCAACAAGGCTGCTTCGCTGGCGGCACGGTCCTCCGTCTCGCTAAAGACTTGGCCGAAAACAACAGAGGAGCTCGCGTCCTTGTCGTCTGCTCTGAGATCACCGCTGTCACTTTTCGTGGGCCCAGCGACGCCCACCTCGACAGTCTTGTGGGCCAAGCTCTGTTTGGTGACGGCGCAGCCGCCATCATCATTGGGGCTGATCCGATTCCCGATATCGAGAAACCCTTGTTTGAGTTGGTCTCGGCATCCCAAACCATTCTCCCCGATAGTGATGGGGCGATCGATGGACACCTTCGTGAAGTTGGGCTCACATTTCACCTTCTCAAGGATGTTCCCGGGCTCATTTCGAAGAACATTGAGAAGAGCCTAGTTGAGGCTTTCAAGCCGTTGGGAATTTCCGACTGGAACTCCTTATTTTGGATTGCGCATCCAGGTGGGCCCGCAATTCTTGACCAAGTGGAGCTCAAATTGGGCCTCAAGGCCGAGAAGCTGAGGGCTACGAGACAAGTGCTCAGCGACTATGGGAACATGTCGAGCGCGTGTGTCTTGTTCATATTGGATGAGATGAGGAAGAAGTGTGCGCAAGACGGGCTCAAGACAACCGGAGAAGGGCTTGAGTGGGGAGTCCTGTTCGGCTTCGGACCTGGGCTGACCGTGGAGACTGTGGTGCTCCACAGTGTGGCAATTAACTAATTAGAGTTTTTATTTTATTTTTTATTTGGCTCCAATTTATTGTCTGTTTTATTTATGCTTTTCTCAAATGATGGTATGCTTTTGAAGAATAATTCCCAAGTTATGTCTTGTTAAATTTGGTATTGGTGTGATCACCAGGCATGTAATTACCTACAAGATAATTAATAAAATGTTTCCTAAAAATATTGTATTTGTCTGATAAATACATTTATTTTTACTATTTTGATAAATGCATTTTTGTGTAGGATTGCAATGACAAGGACCAAGTCATGAATCTTATTCATAAGGACTAATGCTTATGATGTAGATAATATTTTTTATTTGTATATCTACAAAACATTAAAAAATAACTATTTAAATAACAAAGAAAATATATGATACTACAATTGACTTCGTCGAGTATTCATATTTTGAAATTTTTGCATAATAACTTCATTATCAAACTTATAATCAAAGATATCTTTCGCAATGTATCCATTGATTTCCTGTTCCATTCCGTGGATTTTCATAGCTGAAAATACTCGCTTCACTGTTAACTACTAAAATTAAAACTAATATCTCTATGCCTATGGCCTTGAGGCCCATTTAACAACATAAATAAACGCGGTAATAGGCATCAGGCATTTACATCTACCTAATTCCCTAATTCAAATTCGCACTCCATTCGTCTCGCCACCCATTTATGTTACATACATATTTCCCCTCAGAGCTTCATTTGCTTCAAATGCGATTCAATGCGGTGGCGGGAAGCTGAGCGCGGGAGTGAAGAAGAGCCTCATGTTACCACTAAAATATGTTAGAGATATTTTTATTTTAAAATTAACTTTCGAAATCCGAGCTCCATTCAAGGTTAGTGCCGACAAATCAAATTTATATATTAAGAGGAGTGGGGTCACTTTAAGATCCGTGTTGGTCATTTTTTCTATTTACTCTATACTAACAAGAATTTATTTTGTTTTATAGACTAGGGGCAGTTGTTCCGTTGTGCGATAATACATTTATAGTAGCCCATGAGTCTACAAAGTGAGTTTCATAACTTACGTGGGACTTTTTATTTTCAACCTATGGTTTTATTCCACTTCACAAATTCAGAGTGATTTTTACATTTTGCTGAACATTAATTTCTCATTTATCTTCGCCTTTTTATGACTCTCACAACAAAGAATAAAAATACCGTTAACACCATCCATTTTCGATGAGTGGACCCTACTCAAATAATTATAAAAACAAATAATTGGCTGCTTAAGCCACGGAATGTGTAGCAATTTAAAATTGACCAACCTTTCATTAATATGCTGTAAATAGCCATATTGCTTACGTGGCAGCTTATTAATTAAATTAGGTTTACACTTTTGCCCTTATTTAATTCGCAGAAACCGAATAGGGAAGTTTTCAAATTTGAAATTTGAAATTTCCTGCAGATTTTGAAAATTAATAGCCCATTTATTCTTATGTTTTTGGAAGTTTTTAGCGTTGACTTTAGGTAATTAGTATCTATTTTCGTGGTTAAACTCTGTAAATATATTCTTCATTTATTTGTATTATATTTTCTTACATATATTCATAATTTCCAGAATTTTCGTGCTCAAAATATTTCCAGAATTTTTTTTCAGTTCAAATATACTGTAAATATGCTTTGTATTTACAGTGAATATACTGTAAATATGCTTTGTTTTTACAATGAATATACTGTAAATAAGCTTCGTATTTACAATGAATATATTGTAAATATGCTTCTTATTTACACGAATATACTGTAAATATGTTTTCTATGAACAAAAAAAAAAAAAAAAAAAAACTGTTCTTCGCGGTGTCGCAGATCGGGACCTTGGGCGCAGATCGCGGAGAGGAGGACGAAGTGACGCTTTAACGACGGTGGTGACGTGGTGGTGGTTGTGATTATTAGTGGTGGTCGTGATTATTAGTGGTGGCGGCGGCCTGAAGGAGGTGCTGCCTCTCGCGGAGTTGGAGACGGGGAGAACCATTTCACACGCACGCCCAGAACCATTTATGGCTGTGAAATCAACTCTCTCTGTGTCGTTTCCCGGTGTCTCCTCTCGGTCCGGCATCCATGGCGGCTCGTGGCTGTCCTCGTTTTCTCGGCTGGAACACGTGCGGGTGGTGCTCGGTCTCGGCCATTGATGGCGCGCAAGGAATGAAAAAGAAGATAGGAGAAGGAGATGAAGGAGACGATGACGATGAGAGAGAAGAGGGGGGGTGCTCGGGCTCAGCCATTGATGACGGCCAAATACTTTTTTTTTTTTTTTTTTTCCTGAAGAGCAGTAAATAGCGTCCAAATTTGTGGTGCGTGATGTTTAAATTCGTTTGTTAATGCATTTATGGAGTTTTAAATGCTCCCTTGATTTATGCAAGGTAGTTATGGTCGAATTTTTTCTTTCCATTTTAATTTCGACGCTGAAAATAATGGGCGGGAATAACAAATGGCAATCTCGTCCAAATTTAACTGTTAATAAATGACACTGGCTATTTACAGCTTATTAACGAAAAGTGGGCTAAAAAAAATTGCTTATTTTTGGGAGACCATTTAACTTAATTACCCTTATAAAAATTCTGCCCATACATAGAAGATAAATTCCATTTATGTTATATTATTTCTAACACAATTCATACATCATTTATGTTTCATATTCTTCTCCATTCTTCAAAGTTTGTAATGTATTACTCCGTCATACATGGTTAAATTTTGTTCTTGATTAAATGCGGGATAAAAATGTTTTGTAAATCTAATGGGCTGGAGGTTATTATCATGATCTCAAAGTGACCCCAACGAATCATGAATGCCGTATTAGGAAGGTAGAAGGAAATGAAAGTTATTAACCGACACCGTTTAGACAAACGGAACTCAAACATAGTAGATTAATAAGAATAGACGGTGTTAATGTCTTTTATGTATCTAACACTTAGATCTAGGCCTGCACATCGGGTTGGGTTATTCGGTTTTATACTTTTGACGGACCCAACCCGACGCATTCGGTTTGTCGATTTGAAAACCCAAACCAAACCGCTTATGGTATGTGAACCAAACCAACCCGAACCAAAAAAGATCGGGTTGGTTTGGATTGGTTTGTTTGGGTCGGTTCGAGTCGGGTTGTTCGGGTTCACCGTAATTTAGTTATGTAAATAAGTGTAAAACATTCAGCAAAAATCAATAGAAATATTTAAAACAAATCTATATAAAAAAAATCCAAATGAAAAAAATCGTAGAAACTAGAAAATTGCCATAATCTAAAATAAATAAATATTTTTTCTCTTGATAATGAAAAACTCAAGTCTTATGCAAAAAATAAAATAAAAAGGAACTCAAGTCTGTTGCTCTTTACTAAACTTCACGACGACGAAGACCTACAAAACAAATAATTAATAATGAATTAATTCGAATTTTCATAGTAAGATCATGAATCATATATCATATATGTTTTATTTTTACCTTGATAAATGACAATATATATTGTTTAAAAATAAGAGCCAGAGCCAGAAAAAGAGCACGACCCTCCTGATTCGAAATGAAGAGACCCTGCTAATATCTCTGCAATTACAAAAGTACACAAGAATATTGGAATAAAATATTATGGATAATTTTTTTGAACAGTTTTTTGGGGCTTCTAATATTAGAATGAGGTTATAAATTACCTGTTTTCACGATCGATTCTGAAGATTGTAGATTTTCTACTTCTTCTTTCAGTTCTTCCACAATTAATGACACATCGTCGCCAATCAACCAATCCCTCAAACAAATCAAAGCTTCTACCATTCTTGGGTGCAAAGAACTTCGAAATTTATCAAGAACTCTACCACCCGTAGAGAATGCTGATTCAGAAGCAACGGTTGAAACTTGAGCTGCTAAGATGTCTCGAGCAATGGATGATAAAGTTGGATACTTTGAGCTATTCAACTTCCACCAAGAAAGTATATCAAACTTAACAGACATATCAAGCGGCTCGCGCGATTCCATCAAGTATGCATCAACTTCATTCCTAGCACCATGACTGTAATCACAAGTTTCCATAAGTCTACTCAAGATGGCCGAAGTACAATTGTTGCTTTGAGGAATTGGCTGTGATTGAGACACTTGTTTTTCTTTGGTAGATGTATGGTTGTCATTGTAAAAATTCAACAATTCTTGCAACTTCTCTTTAATTCGAAAGCACACCATATCAGCCTCCATCGTTTCACCGGTTGCCATTTCGATACAAACCTTCACAAGTCTCATCTTGTACCGAGGGTCAAGAACGGCGACAATAATCAACATGTCATTGATTTTGTCCGCATCACCCCAATACTTATCAAACTTAGCCTTCATGTTGAAAGCCATGTTTCTTAAAATACTTGTTTGTGCTGACTTTAGTGTTGTTAACAGCTGCCTAACTTCATAGATTTCACGGAAGAACAGATTCGCCGTCGTGTAGTGTGTCCCGCTGAACTTCAATGTCACCTCATAGAATGTCTTCAAGAAAGTAACGTACTCTTTTGCTTTCTCCCAATCGATATCAGTTGGAGGCCCTTTCCGTTGTTTCCCATCTTCATTCTCTCTAAAATAGTTCTCGTAATTTCCGTCAACCACCATCATATCAAATGCCTTTTGGTATTTTATTGATGTCTCTAGCATAAGATATGTTGGGTTCCATCGGGTGGGAACATCTAGGCACAAACCAGCGTTAGAGTCGATTTTTTCTTCAACAACGCATTCATCAAACTTCTTTGCTCTTGTTGTAGAAGACCGAACAAACTTCACTGCATTTCTGATCATCTCAACAGAATCATCGATTTCCTTCAAACCTTCAGTCACAATCAAATTCACTATATGAGCGCAACAACGAATATGCAAAGACTTACCATCCAGAAGAACACAACCGGGGATGTCTTGCAGTCTTCTTTGTAGGTAAGTCAATGCTGTATCATTTGAGGAAGCATTATCGACTGTGACTGAAACTAATTTTGTAATTCCCCATTCGCGGATACATGTCTCGAGCTCCCTTCCAATAGTATCTCCTTTGTGGTTGGGAACAAGGAAAAAATTGACGATTCTCTTATGCAACTTCCAGTTGTCATCTATAAAGTGAGCGGTTACACACATATAGTTTAGATTCTGAATAGACCTCCATGTATCTGTAGTTAGAGACACTCTATACTTCTGCAAGATTGTCTTCATACTTTTTTTTTCTTCTAAATATGTTTGATACACATCTCTAGCCACTGTAACTCGAGAAACAAGAGCAAGTCTAGGCTGAATGGTGAAGCAAAATTGTTTGAAAAAACGATTCTCAATGTGCTTGAACGGTAACTCGGCACCAACTATGTACTCAACGCAAGCCCTCCTACCTTTTCCTTAGTGAAGTTAGCCGTAGTGAAATTACTAACCACGTCACCATTCTCGTTTTTGTGTATCAAAACTGTTTGCTTTGGATCTTCTTTCTCTTGCCTTCCCGGGAATTTTTTACACCTTCCCATATGAGAATTCAAAGTGCTCGTACCATGCTTCTTTCCATGACAAGCGAAGTCCTCTTGACAATAATTACAAATAGCCCTCAAACCATTTGAAGTTTTGACAAAATGGTTCCATACCTCGGATCTTCTTTTAGGCTTTCTCTTCCCCAAAGTTGTTTGACTACTTTGAGTGTTGTTTGTAGTTTCATCATCTTCATCATGATCGCTTATTGGAATTGGCTCCAAAAAAGTATCCATTGTAATCAAAGGTCTGTATTAAGAAATAAAAAATAACAAGAAACAATGATTAGTGGTCTTGGTGTAAACACACACACACACATATATATATATATATATATATATATATATATATATATATATTCTCAATTAATTTGAAGTTTTAACACCTACAAAATCCTTTTGACTACACCTTTAACAAAATCCTTATTGCCAGAATATTTTTTGTATTAACATTTCTGTATAGTCATTTTGTGTTCTAGCTTGTAAAGTATAAATAGGATTGCTAATTTCATTTGTGTTTAAATTTTGTAGGCAAAAGAGAATTAGAGTGTTTAGTGAGTGACTGAAAGATCATGGTGGAAAAAAATTTGGACTCTGATCTTCCAGGGTTCTTTTTTAATTGTAACTCTTTAATTAGTGGATGAATGAATAGAGTTGGGTCATCTTAATCTAAACCTGGGTCAATATTGCCTTGGTTTTCGTTTCTGTTTTTAAACTGTTGTTTAGTACTTGTGTCACAAGCGATTGTCATTATGTGTGCTTGTAAAGTATAAATGAGTCATCTGTTTCATTTGTGTTTAATGTAAGCAAAAGAGAGATGATTAGAATGTTTAGAGAGTGACTGAGAGATCATTGTGAAAGAAAAAGATTGGGACTGTGTATGCCAGGTCTCTTTTGCGATTGTTACTCTTTAATTAGTGGATGACTAAATAGAGTGGGATCATCTTAATCTAAACCTGGTTAAAATTGCCTTCGTATTTTTTGTTTCTGTTTTCAAACTGTTTTTTATTACTTGTGTCACAAGAGATTTTTTGTTTTACGAAATTCTGGCTGTTAATTATCGTGTTAAGAGCATGTTATTGTGCTAAATTTACGACAGGTAAGATGAGGAACAGCAGGTACATCGGAAACAGGCTGAAGCTAACACATTACCTGGAACCCGGTGATTTTCTTGTGATGGGACTTCTTTTTCTTGTTCTGCAGATTAATCTGACTCTTTTGTTGTAACTTGTTCTCTGAAAACGAGAGAGAGAGAGAGCGCAATCTTAGAGCTTGAATTTCATGGGATAAATAAGACCTAATATAAATCCTGTTACATAGACTAGTACCAGCTGTGTTTTACAAGCGGCAACTCCCTTTGTATGAACCAACTAGCGTGCCCTTCAAGCGAAACAAAAATTTCAATTTCCTCCTTGTTCGCCTGGATCGAAATAGCCGAAGATGGCTCTGGTTGCACAACAAATTCAATTAGCAGAAGATTCAGGAAAAAAGAAAAACAACAAGAGCATAAGTAAGGATTGATTTACATTTGCACATCCAACAAGAGCATAAACGTGTGCTACTGATGATAAGTAACATGAAGTAGGGAATTGTAAAAAATATGAAAAAAATTCAGAAAGTCAATACATTGAACACGTAGTGATCAATTTCTTTGGATCGAAAAATCATCTCAGTAAAGGGAAAAAAAACCATCTTCAGAAAACAAAACATGAAGAAAACTTATAAAGAGTCAATACATCAAACACATGGAGCCCATTTTTTTTTCTACTTACAGAGAGAGTCTTCAATGGATTTTGTTCGGCCGAAGTTATAGACTACGTATCTACAATGAGCACAACACAGGAAAGACATCGTTTAACATCAAATCTGTTGGAAAAAAAATATCGATGATTAACTTACGATAGCAAAGAGAAAGCATGATGAAATTTCAGCATCCAAAATCAGAGAAGTGGGAGAAGAAAAATATCGTATAGCAAATCAGTGTGATGAAACGGAAAGAGAAAACAAATATTTTAGGGCTTCTTGATGACGGGTTGGGTCGGTGCGACCCGCTGTACCACCGATGATAACTGAAACCGTCCGACGAGGATCAGCGGTTCGGTTTGGTGTACCCCGAAACTGGTCGGATCTGTTCGGGTTGGCACCGCCGGGTCAGTGGGGCGGATTGGACGACCGGTTTCCTCGGGTTGACGGGTTCGGGTTATCCGAACATTGTACTGACGGCGTAATACACGATGTTAGGGGAACAAAAACGGGTCTTATTGATGCAGAAAAAAAGAAAGGGGTCTTTTCATTATTATAAATTTAGATTAAAAACCTGAAAAAACAAACAACACACAAAATACGTCTGCCATAACGACGTCAGTTTGGTATTATACTATCTTAATAATGGTTGCGTTTGGTTCAGATTAAAAAACCCTGTTTTTATTTTTAGAAAAAACTAAATTGCTTATTTGGTGTTTGGCAAAACTGTTTTTATAAAAAACTTCAAAAACGATTTTAGATTTTGTACATGAGATGAAAAATTTAGGATTTTTAGCTTTTAGAAAAAAGTGTTTTTAAGTTTGATATATAAATTACTGTAATATCCTCGTACAAAATATTATTTATATATATGTATATAAATAAGCATATTAATAATTATTATTTAAATATTAAAAACATGTCTATTTTAGTCTATAAACCATACATTGGATTCAAGGGACGATTGGAATCCTCAATTCCGTCATCTATGACTTGATATCGGTTATTAATGTTGGGTTTAAAATTTAAATCATTGCTCGGCCGACTTGTAACTTTATAATCATAAATTTCAAATGCATGTTAACTGTTAATCATTGCTCGACTTGTTTCCGTTCACGTCAAACATATTGCTTGTATCTTGTTAATGAAGCTTTGATTCATTAGCATCGTTTTATGTTGTTCATTGGATACTGAATGTCGTTTATTTTGTGTGTCGTTTGGGAAGTAAGTTTGTCTAAGTAGCGAATGAATGTGCCACGCAAGGCAGAGTTCGTGAACAACGAACCAATGAAGTTTAGGTATTGATACCCAAATCATTGGCGATTGTAATTTGAGATTCTCAATAAAATAATATATCATCTTTCTCTTCTCTGTAAACTTCAACATATCTCGACTTCATGACGTCAATGTGGACATGTGCGCAGTTAACCCGACGGACTATATGCGTGCTTCTACAGACCAAAATAAACGTAACTTTGAATGAAAGGAAATGGACTGTACCTAAATTTAGGTAGACCGTAGAATAAATGGACTTATTATTATTATTAGTAAATTGATTTTGCGGTGACTCACACCGTATGTAAATGCCTGTATTTTCATGCGCGCACGCAAGACCTTCCGCGTGCCCCTTACCTCCGCCACATCCTACTTGTAAGGCTCTTTTCAGCCCTTCTATTACTATAAATACCTTTCTCTTCAGAGTGAAAAATGTACACTATTCTCTCTCAACACAATTACTCGATTCTTGAGTCGTGAAACGCTTCCGAGGACCCTCCGCACTTGCTTTCACTTTGATCGAGCTCGTTTCTCTCAAACATTCTCAACGAGTAACGATGCCTTCACATCACTCATAGCAATCAGACTGATATTGAGTGTCGGAGCGCGCAACAGAGGCACCGCCTGTGCACTTTTCTACCTTCTCTTCTTCTTCTTCTTCTTCTTCTTCTTCTTCTTCTTCTTCTTCTTCTTCTTCTTCTTCCTCTTCTCTCTCTCTCTCTCTCTCTCTCTCTCTCAAGTCTCTACATTCTTGAACTAGGGGAAGGAACTCGTGACTTTCGAATTTTCGCAAACCCGGCTCGGGCGCGGCCGGTCTGGCCTTTGATCGACCTGCCCGAAGTACTCAACGTTGTCAAATTTTCAACGACAACATTTTTGGCGCTAGAAGGAGGGCACTTCCCGTCTTAAACAACCCGAAATCCCTTCCAATCTCCTTGTTTTATTTTTATGAAAAAATCTAATTTTTTCCAAACTTCAGAAAATATGAACAATCAAATTTTCAACACATTTGAGGGAGGTGTAAATTCCCGAGCGGAGAGCACCAAATATAACCTGCACCGACTAGCGCAGAGGAACCAAGACTTGCCTCCGAGTGATATCACAAGTCCGATCCCGAAGCAAGACTCGTAGGACTTCCGCATTGTAGAGATTAAGGAAAGCGTTCGTCGACTGAAGGACCACCTCATGAGATAATAGCCACTATCGAGGGACGCCTTGGCCCAATAGGTCAGACTCACAGTTTCTCCTACTCGGGGGGCTCCGACGATGAACATACATATGTTCAAGCGAAACAAGGATGAGCGTGATCACACCACTCTCGCACGATGAGAACGATGACACTCTCAACCCCAACGCGTGAGATCTCGATCACGAAATCTCCGACATCTGGGAAGGCGCTTACAGACGCGTCGTTCAACATTAATCCCGAAGCTTCGCAGCTTCATCACAAACATCTCGCTCCCACTTAGCGACACAGATGAACTGGGCCCGGACCGCGCCTTGTTGACGTGATGTCGCCACAACTTTGCAACAGCGAAACAACATTCGAGAACCATCCCCTCCCTGCACTAGTGACTTGAACCAGCACCTCAACGCCGGTAGAAGAAGTTTGGAAAACTAGCTTCTCGCTAAAAACGGGGCTGCGCATGCGATATCCGCACTCGACCAAAATAACGTCACTCTGTCCCGTACAACCCCCGTGGATCAAGCCTCCAACTAAAGAGGCATGGTGCCCCACTCATCCTAGTCGGTGCCCATTCAACACACGAAAACGTGGCTAGCATGCTCCACAATTTTAGAAACGAGGTCCGCAACCTTGTGGCCATTCAAAACATGACCCAAGAGGTCTGAGGAATGATGGAACTTATAGCTTCCCTGTTGACGATGGACATCCTCACAAGAGAATACAAAGCCGATTTCTGTATGACGGATCTCCTGCATCCAACAATATCGCATGTGGATGACCGTGAAGAGGCATTTTCTGGAAATTATACCATGCCAGGCATTCAGTCTCACGCTAGGTGGACCCGCCTTCAATTTGTTCGGAAACTTGAGGCATGAGTCATTTAACTCATTTGAGGACTTCCTCATTCACTTCAGTGGCTCATGCGAGAGATTGGGAAAGCTCACTTGCGATCCCTCAAGAAAATAAAGGAGAATCCTTCCACAAATACTTGGTTAGATTCACAGAAGAATCTAACAAAGTAGACTAGTTTAAAGACAGAGACGGCATCAGATTTTCCTTGAAGGGCTCCAAATGAGGGACTTCCTTAGCTCCATCATCAAGTGAGAGCCTCGAACAATGGTTGAGCTCTTGACTTGCGCAGAAAAATACGTCCCTATAGGAGTTCATTCGAAGCCGGAAATTCCACATCTCCCGTTGTAGGGAGGAGGAAGACTCTGAAAACCACAACTCGCGGGAAAAAAAAGCAAAGCTTGACGATAGCTATCGCATACATGGGGGACAAAAGCCTTAGCTAGTGGATAAATTCTGCAACTATGCAAACTTTACGCCACTAAACACATAACCTCAAACGATCTCGACTCAAAGACGAGAAAAGTTTCACGACTCTGCACTCTTGAGAACCGAACTGCACTGCGATATGACAAAAAACTGTGTGTTCCATAGGGACTGTGGTCGCTTGACATTTGGATGCAAACACCTAAGGAGGCAAATTGAAGACATCATATGAGGGAGAAAGTATAAATGATTTTTTCCTCAAAATGATTGACAACGCCAACGCTTCCACAGGCAGACCGGCCTCTGTGGCTCGCCAAGAAAATTGCGGCGATCACGCACAACCCTTAATATCGTCACCTAATTCCATATGGCTTTATTTATTTTCTCACTTTAAGAAAATCCATGACTTGGGACAAAAGAGTTGTGACCCCCTCATGGAGGTTGAGATACACACTATAAATAATAATCAATTCCCCTTTTTACAGATAAAGGTTGACACGATCTCGTGCGTAGGTTGTACGCCTTGTGCTACTCTGCCCTGCGATGAAGCTTGTACTAGCTTGTACGTCTTGCGATTACGCTTATTGGCCCAAGTGTCTAAACGATCCCTTGCGGTAGCTTGTACGCCCGCAATAACGCTTCTTCTCGCAGAGTGCCTAAGCGATTGCGCTTCTTGGCCCAAGTGCCTAAGAAATACCATTTAGAGATTGTACGCCTTGCATTACTCTGCCCCGCAATGACGCTTCTTGTCCCAGAGTGACTAAGAGATTGCACTTCCTGGCCCAAGTGCATAAGCGATCCCGTTCGGTAGCTTGTACGCTTCGCGTTACTCTGTCCCACAATGACACTTCTTGTCCCAGAGTGACTAAGTGATTGCGCTTCTTAGTCCAAGAGCCTAAGGATCCCATGCCGTAGCTTGTACACCTTGCGCTACTCTGTCCCGCGATAACGCTTCTTGTCCCAGAATGACTAAGTGATTGCGCTTATTGGCCCAAGTGTCTAAGCGATCCCATTCGGTAGCTTGTATGCCTTACGCTACTCTGCCCTGATATGACTAAAGATGCATCACCTAGGCACACTAAAGACGCCCCATGCGGCGCACCTAAAGATACCCCAAGTGACACTCCAAAGATGCCTCACCTAGGCGCACTAAAGATGCCTAACCATAGGTGCACCTAATACGCCTCATCTAGGCGCACCTAATACGCCTCACTTAGACGCACTAAAGATGCCTCATGTGGCGCACCCAAAGACGCTCAGAGTGGATACCAAAGACACCTCGCCTAGGCGAACTAAGAATGCCTCACCTAGGCGCACCAAAGACGCCTCATGACGGGCACCTAAAACGCTCCACATGACACACCCAAAGACACCTACAAGGTGCAATAAAGACTGTACTCTGAGACACAGTCAAAGCAACAACTATTGAATAAACCAACACATGGTTTACTGAGAAAGCAAGGCTGTGTATCAAAGAAATACAAGTGATGCATTAAAGATGCCTACAAGGCGCAACAAAGTCTTCTACCTCAACGAGACGCAACGTGACACAATCGCTAAAGAAAAAAGACTCACGAGAGCAAAGTTCTCTCGAACAACCAAGAAATTCCTGAAAGTTCATAGCTCATATTCCTCCAAGCAACGAACATGGGGGGCTATTGTTGTTTATCGTTTAAACAAATTTAAATTCCTTGCGACTGGAAAGGAATTCCATGTTGAAGGCCAAATAAGGTCAACAAGAAAGCCCGTTCCGAGCCCACAAACACAAAAGAGTCCACCCATAACGGGCCCATTAAGAAAGGGTAGGAAAAACAAATGAAGAGGCAAAAACTCCCGCGCCGCGCGCGCCTGTATTTTCATGCGTGCGCAAAGCCTTCTGCGTGCGGTTGATCTATGCCAAATCCTACTTTTAAGGCTCTTTTCTGCCTTCCAAACACTATAAATACCGTTCTCCTCAGAGGAAAAAATATACACCATTCTCTCTCAACACAATCACTCATTTCCAGAGTCGTGAAACGCTGCTGAGGACCATTCGCACTTGCTTTCACTATGATCGATCTCGATTCTCTCAAATATTCTCTACGAATAATGGCATCCCGTACATGAATTAACTATCGGAATTAGATTCAATTGTTGAATCAAGTGAGTTTTTAGAATTGCACTTATATAATTCACATGGAGTGAAAACTAGTTTTTCACTTAAACTTGCCATATTGTCAAATTTTGATTTTGCTTTTGAATATAGGATTTACATATTAATACCATATTTTATAAATTGGATTTATGGCTGTGGCATTATAAGAGGATTAAAGCATATTTAATTCTTGATCAAATGCATTTTGAGAATTGTAGTTGTATAAGTCAAATAAAAAAAAAACTACTTTTTCACTTAAACTTGCCATGTTGTAAATATTTGATTTTGATTTTTATCATCACGACGCTAAACAAATTATTACCATAGGTTATAAAATAGATTTATGGCCGTGGCATTATATGAGGTTTAACGCAAATTTAATGCTTGATTTTCTACATGCAAATTTAATGATTGGGTGAGGAACCTTCTACCTCATCTACATATTGTCCTTGGAAGATTTCTTGCAAACCCGATAGAATCATGTCATATAGAGATACATTTGTTCTCTTTATTTCCCATGGCCATGTTAATGTTGGTTTTGCATCAAACCTTTGACTTTAAACAATCAATGTTGAGATGCGGTTTATGCAAATGAACAAAGTCTGTTACATGTAGAGTCACCTGAAGGGAAATAGCCTGTAGGGTGTTTTAAGATCCAAGAGATGAAATGAGGATATTCCTGCTATACTTAGATTAGTCTGAATTCCCCTATCCATCTTTGAATGCCCTAATTCAAAATCGGGCAAATGGATATCAATGAAATTACGAAAAGTGTACTGAGAAAGTTGTTCAATTATGTTGGTGGAATTAATTGTTGAACAACGGATTGATTTTAGCAGGATTAAATAACTTGACAATCAAACAATCAATCAAACATAAAACAATAAAGGACACGAAATTGGTAAACATGTTTGGTGATAAAACACCTATTCATGGGGACTGATATATCCGGTGGTGAAAAGCTATCCACTATCTCAATAATCAAATGTACAAGACTTAGGTTTGCAGACTCCCTCTTAAACGCCTAGCTTCTTTGACTTCTCTAATGGATGTCAACCTGAGCTCCTCTTAGATCAGAGACTGCATCTTCCTCCCAACGATCGCACGATCATCTCCCAAAGATCTTCTCAGTGTATCAACGCAAAACACGCATTCACAAAACTCTGTACAAATAAAGCACATCAACAACAAGTTCCTTCAACTAGTTGTCAATGGATAGAGATCTCCTAGCAGCGAAACTGATTCTCGGTTAAGGTCGGCGTGAATTGACCTAACAATTCCAATTGTCTTAATGAAACCCTATGAGAGTTTTATTAGAGTAAATAACAGATTCTCCGTAAATCCAATCGGTTAGGAAACCAAATCCGATCGTTTCTCCATGATTTTCTGAATTAAAAACGAAATATTTTTAGTTCAATTCACGTGGGAGGAAAGTGACAGAAGTAACCCGGGTCTTGAACTTGATTGAACAACTTCTTATAGCTTTGACTTGAACAACTGTTACAATTTTGTTTTACCGAACTTATCGATGCCACAGAGGACCCAACAATCAAGAATGCTAATCTAAATGGAAATTTGAGAAGAATATATGTATGGATGGTTTCACCGGATAAATTAAGGGATCTTGAATAGACTAGCCATTCAGAAACATAAAACTATGAAATAGCCAATGTTTGGTTTATTTTACGATATAGCCAATAAACCACATTAACCTACTTGATCATACAAAAATACCCTTCATTTTAATGAAGGGTTACCAAATATAAATTAAATAAAAAAATAAAATAAATAAATTAAAAACACTACAGTAAATAACTCTTCCATTAATAGATTAAAAATTCTCTAAAATATTAAGAGATCTTTACCGTCGAGTCAACTTTCCATCCGTCTCGAGCCGCCAACTCTCCAACCAAAGACACGATGCCCAATTCTCCAGCAAATAATTAATACCCACAAACAGAAATAAACTAAGTTATATATATAATGATATTAACACAAATACACATGATTTAAAAAAAAACACAAGTAAACACAAATATACCGATTCGATTGTGGAAGAACATCCAAGTGGCCATGGAAGAATCTGATCAACAGTGAAATCTAGTCCCGATCCTGATCCTTGGCCCCAGAATCTAGCTGAATAGACAAGCGAACAACACGGACTACCTCATGCCGCAATTAACCCGTCTTCTTCACGTGCTTGAGAACTGGATGGATAATGAGCCCGACCATGATCGCTCCGACGCTCACCACGAAGATCTTGAGTGACGAGAGAGAGAGAGAGAGAGAGAGAGAGAGAGAGAGAGAGAGAGAGAGAGAGAGCACGGCGCATGTCAAGATCATCGGAGGAATGCACATCATCACCGAGATGACGGTCCCGATAGGGATCATGTAAGGTCGCAACGCTTTGATGTGTCGTCGTCATTATTGTTGAAGTTTAGAGAGAGAGAGATTCGAATTCTGAGAAATATTCTTCTTGATATTGATATGAAATTGTATCACCCATTTATAGATATGGTGGATACATTAGACTAGACTAGATACATGATCAGTGTAATAAATGAGCGTAATAACTACTTCTAGGAAATAGAAAATAATAAATATACACAGAGAACAAGACATAGGAAATAGCATGAGAATAAATGCGACAATTTCCCATGTGGAATGAGTTCCAAGGAGTGAGGACTTCTGAGGCAAGGTTGTCAGCGGAAGGGCGAGCTGACGAGCTCGCCGCGGAAGGGCGAGCTGGTGGGCTCGACGCGGAAAGGCGAGCTGACGAGCTCGACGCGGAAGGGCGAGCTGACGAGCTCGATGCGGAAGGTCGAGCTGATGAGCTCGACGCGGAATGGCGACCTGACGAGCTCGATTTCAACAGCCGAACTTCCGAGCTGGATTTCAACAGCTGAACTGCCGAGCTTGATTTCAACATCTGAACTGCCGAGCTTGATTTCAACACTCCCCCTAAAGCTTGACTGTATGTTGAGGAGGTCAAGCTTGCTACATAGCTCGGAGAAGGTTGCTCGAGGAAGGGCTTTGGTGAGAATGTCGGCGAGCTAATGGTGAGACGAGCTGACGTGATGACGAACTGACTTCGGCGAGTTGGGCTACAACTTGTGTTGAGAGCTTGTTGTGAGAAGAGCTCCGATGAGTCCGAGTTGGATTATGCTTGCTCGGTGATACAAGCTTCCGATTTTCTTCCACATGACTACAACTGATTTCCTCCAAGCATGCCTGTCTCTTTTGCAGGTCTTCATTCCTAGAGTTGCGTCTTGGAGCTTATTTACTTCCAAGTATACCAGGTCTATGTTAACAGACGTCCGGAATAGAAGTTGAGTCTTGGAGCTGGTTCATGTTGTCATGTGGAGTGATGTTGGAGCTTGACTTGTCCGAGCAGCGTAGAGATCCTTCCAGCCTTGGCATAGCTGGTAGCTCACCTCATGAGCTCGGCGTCTGAGTGAGAACTTGGCGGGACTAGATCGGATAGTCATTGATCAACTTCTCCCTCTGACTGAGTGATGAGCTCGTTGGATAATAGATTGATGATGAAGAGCTCATGTGGTGAGAGCCCGAAAGTGTCGTTCACTTCTGATAGTTATTCTATTCTCCCCCTGACTATCAGAAGTGGAGAAGAAGGATGATCTTGAGAGTGGAGATTTCTCAGTGGCGAGCTCGATATGTCCTGGTCGAAGTGGCGAGCTCGCTGTGGCGAGCTCGAGGTGGTGAGCTCGCTGTGAAGTGGTCGAGCTGGTGAGGTCGTTGTAGCGAGGTCGAGGTGGCGAGCTCGCTGTGAGCGGGTGGCGAGCTCGCTGTGGCGAGGTCGAGGTGGCGAGCTTGCTGTGAAGAGGACGAGCTGGCGAGCAGGTGGCGAGCTCGCTGTGGCGAGGTCGAGGTGGTGAGCTCGCTGTGAAGAGGTCGAGCTGGCGAGCTCGCTGTGAAGAGCTCGCTCGCTCTATGAGAAGCTCGCTCGTGAGGCAAACACATTGACGAAAACTCAATGTCTGCAATGAACTCGACGAGGAGAGTTCTTTGTGATGAGCTCAATGATGTGTGCTCAGTGTGTGCCATTTCCCACTTAGGATAGTCATTGATTCATTTCTCCCCCTGACTATCCAAAGTACATCAAGTTAAGCTTTGTGAATCTCTTCGAGTGAGAGGTCACCTAGTGATAGCTCGCCGAGTGAGGGCTCGCTGAGTGAGAGGTCACCAATTGATGTTTGGTGAGGATGTGACTCAGTGAGGAGATGACTCGGTGCAAAGCTGAGACGTGGTGATGATGAGACTCGAAATTCTTCACTTTGCAGATAGGCTTGACACTGGATACTTTGCTGTCAAAGTGCACCACTTCGGATAGGCATTGTTTTGGTTCTCCCCCTGACTATCGGAAGTGGGGCGCTATATATATATATGGAAATGTTACCTCGTAGTCACTTTTCCAAACAAGACTGAGGTCGAGGTCAAGATCCAAGTCGAGGTCGAGCTTGGGAAGAGAGGCGAAGTCGAGGTGCTGGTTGCGAAGCTGCGACAGACGTTCATGAATGAGAGATCAGAGAAGACTTGGTCGCAGAGGCGGCGCTCGCTCTTGGATCTCTGGCGACGTTGCGGGGTGTCCGCTGTGGATGGCGCCAGAGGTTGTGGAGTTGTCGGAGAACTAGGCTGCAAGAGTGGAGATGTCACCGAAGTGGAGAGGTCACCAAAGTAAGGCTCGGCAAAGAGCTGATTCGGCGACGAGAAGAATCGGTGATGAGGAGACTTTGATGTTTCCTGAATTTGGAAGATATGGAAGTGTGTAAGAGCTTTTGGCGTGAGGCCGTGAAATAAGCTCAGAGTTTTTTTTTTTTTTTTTTTTTTTTTTTTTTTTTTTTTCCAGATTATATAATAACTATATGTGAGTAATGAAATGGATAGAGCTTTTGGTATCAGGAAATAGGCTTTTGGTATTGAACCAGGAAATAAGCTTTTGGTATTGGACCAGGAAATAAGCTCATATATGTCATTTTTATTGTTCTTGAAGATGGGGGAGAGTGAGAGTGATTGTCTGCCATTGTTGTTCTCCTGTTTCGCACAGAAGAAGAATGGATTGTTGATTTTTGTGTTCCGCCTGACGACGATCGCCGTCGGGCGGAGTTGGCGGAAGCTTTGAGGTCGAACTTCTCTACTGCTCTGATACCATGTTGAAGTTTAGAGAGAGAGAGATTCGAATTCTGAGAAATATTCTTCTTGATATTGATATGAAATTGTATCACCTATTTATAGATATGGTGGGATACATTAGACTAGACTAGATACATGATCAATGTAATAAATGAGCGTAATAACTACTTCTAGGAAATAGAAAATAATAAATATACACAGAGAACAAGACATAGGAAATAGCATGAGAATAAATGCGACAATTTCCCATGTGGAATGAGTTCCAAGGAGTGAGGACTTCTGAGGCAAGGTTGTCAGCGGAAGGGCGAGCTGACGAGCTCGCCGCGGAAGGGCGAGCTGGTGGGCTCGACGCGGAAGGGCGAGCTGACGAGCTCGACGCGGAAGGGCGAGCTGACGAGCTCGATGCGGAAGGTCGAGCTGATGAGCTCGACGCGGAATGGCGACCTGACGAGCTCGATTTCAACAGCCGAACTTCCGAGCTGGATTTCAACAGCTGAACTGCCGAGCTTGATTTCAACATCTGAACTGCCGAGCTTGATTTCAACAATTATTGTTGGAGAAATTGGGGATAGCCAGTATTCTTTGCTCCATTGTCAATGGTTCGTGGTTTTAAATGCGGAGAGAGAGAGAGAGAGAGTAAACGAGTTTGTAGTGTACAATAAATATGATAGAGAGAGAGAGAGAGATGGGGTAAACAAAATTAGTTTTCAATTTACAATCAGCAAATCAAAAGCAAATATTCCAATTAATTATTTTTTCTTTAAAAACTATTTAAATCAAAAGGGCTAAATAAGAAGTAAAAAATTGGTTTAATTGCCACATCATCATAATTGGCTATTTAAATAATTTTTTTCTGAAACATTGATTAGTTTGCAATTTCAATGTTTCAAATTGGCTATTTCATATAATTTTTCATAAATTAAAATGTAAGGTCATTATGGCAAGATTTGACAAAATTGCTAAAAATCTATTTATCGATTGAAGCTTGCATCTATATAATGGAAAATCATATATAATGAGATTGTTAAAAGTCTTGACTTTGAAACAATAATTAGATTTACATTTGTTCTTTTCCAAATATAAAATGTTATAAACTCTCTACTCGTTAGGAATGATGTAAGCATGTTATATGAGGTCAAAATCTAGCTTGCAAAGCTGATACACTTGAATGATTTAGAAGAGTTAAAAAGTTACGAACTTTCTTTTGATGTTTATATCGATAAGGTATATATCGCTTCAAGATGTAAGTTTCCAAGATGAGTCAACCCTTTAGACTTGAAATCTATCTTCCTCAAGAGAGGATATGAGATGTGTAATTTGACGTTTGTAATGCTTTGCACGAGCTCTCATTTTTGCTATGTTGTTAAGCGTAGTTAGCTATTTCTAATCCTAACTCTGGACCGGAGCACTTGGTTGCCATAAAGCATACTCTAAAGTCATAAAGCATACTCTAAAGCAAGAATTAAAATCTCGTATCTCGCGGTTGTACCGCACTTCTAAGTTTAGAGGTATCTCGTCTCGTATAGAGGTATCCCATGGTATTTGATGAATGTTTGGGAAATCTCATATCGTGTGGTAAACCGCATTCCGCATGATATATCGCCCAAAAAAGGGTATTCCGTGGGGTATTTGAACAATTTTTTAATTAGGATTTTGTATAAATTTAGGATACACAAAAATTTAAATTTTAAAATAAAGTTTTCAACATGTCACACATAAAATTCTAAATAGAGTACAAATCAATACACATATTATAGAGAGTTCTCAAACAAAGCCACACTAATATCTAAATAAAGAAAACAAATAAAGATACACGTAATAGAGAGTTCTCACATAAAATAACACAAAATATGATAAGTGTACTACAAAC
This sequence comes from Urtica dioica subsp. dioica, assembly GCF_054948205.1. Classification (NCBI taxonomy): domain Eukaryota; kingdom Viridiplantae; phylum Streptophyta; class Magnoliopsida; order Rosales; family Urticaceae; genus Urtica; species Urtica dioica. The sequence continues at coordinate 35,474,201 of NC_142761.1, forward strand.
GAAAACATATTAAAAAAATAGAGTTAACAGTCAATTGTTGCTACTCTCTCATCTCCTCCCTTACTTCTGGAGGACACTTATCACACACCGTCGTACTTCTTCGATTATCTGTAGCGGCAAGGTGATTCTTCACCCTAGTAACACCTCCGGTTTTCATCTCATGGCCACAAAAGTTACACACAAAAGCGTTCGTCTTTCCCTCATTGGGCGTACAATATTTTCGGGCCGGATCCGAACTCATTCTTCAAGTAGTAAATCTAAAGTAACAGAATATGTTAACACTAACAATAATGAACAACGTAACAATAGCAAATAATCAAGAATTATATCAAACAAGCCATCAATAATCAAGAAATTAATTATATTTAGATCAAATTAATTAAAAATTACATGTAATAAAGATTTAAATTCGGATTACAAAAGGCCCATTTCAAATCAAGAACATCAACATTAACAGCAACATATTAGTATTCAAATAATACTAACAATAACGAATAATCGAGAATTAGATCAAACAAGTAATCAATAATCAAGAAATTAATTACATTTAAATCAAATTAATTACAAATTACATCTAAATGAACAAAATAAATATTCAAATTCGGATTAAAAAAACCCATTTCAAAACAACATCTAATTATTCAAATTACTACCCAAATTCGGATTATAATAAATCCATATCATATCAAGTGAACAAATACTCAAAAATCAAAATCTATGTCTTCTTCTTCGTACACCATAATTTCATTAACAACCATTCAAAAATCAACAAAAAAAAATTAAAAATTAGATTTGGAAGCTTACCTTCGGAATTGGCGGTACACGGCAAGATTTGAGCATAATTATGCATCCACCAGACGAGAAATGAAGCTCTCGTGCGAGATCTGGGGAGATCGATGCAGATCTGGTCGTGGACCGCACGAGAAACGCAACAGCAACTTTCCCTCTTCTCTTGCGGAAAGGACGCGGAAATGAGGGATAGATGAACAAACTAAGCTTTTACACGAACGAGAAATGAGGAGAAATAAAACGCGAGAAATGGTGTGAGATATCGCGAAATTTAACTCACTTCACGAGATATTAATGTACCTCTCTCGCATTCTTTCAAAACACGAGATCCCACGCGAGATACCCCCATCTCGCGCGAGATTTTAATCCTTGCTCTAAAGTACCTAGAAAGAACTTGAATATTATGTTTACAAACTCAGGCTCTGACCTTACTACGACAAGATATTTTAAATCTATTTTCTGAACAAATGAGGAATTCAGGAAATTTCACATCAGGATCCCTGTCCTTCCTGAATGTTGGTTTTGTGGTGTGGTGGAGTGATAAGCAAATACTGTATTGCTGACTCAACTATAGATGTTGATTGTGTTTTATCTTGTGACTGTAGAGGAGACTCTGTAGCTTTGTAAGCATTGAATTTTGGAGGTTGAATCCAACTACAGTTGCACCCATAGCTCTGTTATTGTGATAAAAGTGAGAGTGTAGTTAACTCAATGTAATTTAAAAGTCATAAGCTTTCCAACCATATAGTGCGAGATTGTAATCTCATTATTGAGATTATACCTTTATGCAAGATTCTTTCGGCGGCGATGCCATTAGTAGTGGGTGTCCGGCCGACAAAAGCATATTTTTTTTCTTCATTTTTTCGTTGTTTTTCGATTTCTATCGTTTTATATTTTGTTGTCCTTTTTTTGACTGGTTTGAAACAAAACACTCTAAATGGGCTCTCTCAAATTCGAACCGGTGACATACACCTCCAAAGCAATTGTTCTAAACCTAAGATATGTTTGTGTTTGCTTAGGTTTTTTTTCTTATATTATTTTTTATTATATTCTAATTAAGACAAAAGATAAAAAAAAAGATTTAAAATATGCATTAAAAAATTGAAATAAGAAAGTTATCTATATCTATTGAGAAAAATATAGTGACCTATTTAAATTAACATGTTAGATATTTTTAAGTTAATCCAAGTTTTCTTCTTATTTTGTGGTTATTATAGTTTTTGGTTCGAAAGAACTAAAATGAAAATAATTTTTTTTGTCTATTAAATAAAATTATAAATACTATGTATTAATTCTATAGATCATATAACATTTTACAAGTTTAAAAAAATGAAAAATATATGTATGTATATATGTATATATTTTAAATATATTATGCAACATTATTTCCATTCAATTTTCCATTAGTATGCACTACTACAAACTGGGGATTCCACAACGGTACAAAACCGTTGTGGAAAGCTTCCATAACGGTTCTGTACCGTTGTGGAATCCTCCGCTGTGGAATGTTTTCACAACGGTACTCGTCCCGTTGTGAAAAAGTAATGATTCCACAACGGGACGAGTCCTGTTGTGAAAAAATTTAAAAGATTTAAACAGCTCGTCGCGGCAACGTGTATATTTCTCCGCGGCGAATCTTTCCCCAACGATACAATCGTACCATTGTGTAAAGTTTCGTCGCGGCGAAATATACACGTTCCCGTGGCGAAATTGTTCCTGAGAGTTATTTTTACAGTTTTCTAATTAAAAAACCTGAAATGAAATTATATATCCAAAACTAAACATCCATAACATCCAAAACATATCCATTATATCCAAAACAAAATATATATCAAAAAACATCCAAAACAAATATCTATATCATCTAAAATCAAACTAATATTCACATTCTATAAAAGTTTGTACGTAAAATACCCACTCTTCTCGAACGTTTTCTAAGTTATCCGGTGTATATGACTTCTTCAATTGTACGTAAAGTTTGATTGACGTTACTTCGGGCTCCTTGGTTGTCAAGCTTGAAATCCGAAAAAATCCTTATACGCAAAAAAAAAAAAGAAACATTAGAAAACAAATATTCGTGTAAATGAAATACTTCAAATAACATGTAATTAATTTACCTTTTTATCAACTTCCTTAAATCGGATGGGATTTTATTTTTCAACGGCTCGAAGAACATCGCTTGATCTTTCCAAAGAGCGAAGACAACAAGCATCCAATGATCATTTAAATTGTACGGCATGGAATCCAAATCATTTCATTCCAAATCCTTTCTTTTAGTTGTTTATGCTCTTTTAGTCTTCAATCGAGCATCGTAATCGGAACATGTTCTCTAACTAACACGCACAAAATAACTCGACAACTCATCACCCTCCTTATTCATTGGTTGATTTTTTACATCAAATACTATGTTTATTTTCCTACCAAGAGTTTTACACTTATTAACCTTGGGCATAAGAGTATTTCTTCTTTTCCTGAGACCATCGATATTGGTGGATCTCCATTTACCGCTAACGGTACTAGTGGAGGTAGTAGACTTAATCTATGAAAAAACAAAATTAAACATAATCTCAATTCAAACCAATTCCAATACAAACTCAAACCGAAATTCAATTTCAATTCAAACTAATTCCGACACAAACATAAACAGAAATTTAATTTCAATTCAAAACAATTCCAGCACAAACTCAAACCGAAATTCAATCTAATATTCTAACTCAATTCCAACTCAAACTCAAGGTAATCAAATATTCTAACTCAAATCCATCATAAACTCAAACCAAAATTCAATACTCATTTTCTACATAAATATCAAATTCAATATTCAATTGCTATATAAATTAGACACAATAAACAATTCTAACCTAATTTCAACATAAAAATACAAGTTAAATAAAAAAAATACTTACCCAGAGTGAAGACGATGAGCATGGGGCGTGGTGAGTCAATGAAGTTGTCGGAGATGTGGGTTGTGGTCGGAGACAAGGTTTGTGGGTTTGTGTGGGGGTGGGTTGGAATGCTTGTTGGGTTTGTGAAGAGTGGGTTTGGTGGGTTTGGAAGAAGGAGAGGCGGAGAAGAAGAATGAGGGTGGGGAAGAAGAAGAGGGTGGAGAAGAAAATGGAGGGCGGGGGAGAAGAAAGGGGCGGAGAAGAAAACAGAGGGCGGGGAAGAAGAAGAAGGGCGGAGAAGAAGGAGAGGGTGGCGGGGAAGAAGAAAGGTGGGGAAGAAAAGAAGGTGAGAAGAAGAGAAGGGCGGAGGAAGAAGAGAGAAGGGCGGAGAAGAAGAAGAGAGAAGAGAGAGTGAGAGCGGCGACGGCGGCGGAGGAAGAAGGAGGGGCAGCGAGTGGGCGTTGGTTGGAGAGAGAGAGAGAGAGAGAAGAAGAAGAAGAAGAGAATTAAATTTCTGAAATTTTTGAAAAAAAATCAAGAGGGAAGTTTTTAAATTCCAGTCTGCGACATTTCGCGGCGGCCAAATATATACGTGACTGCGGAAAAATGTTTCCACAACGGGTTATTGTACCGTTGTGGAAACATTTCGCCGCGACCAAGGCTTAAACTCGCCGTGGCGAAATGTTTGGTTTTACAGTTCTCCCACAACAGTATACTGTACCATTGTTGAATAGTTTGGCCACGGCGAGATTCAACAACGGGTCACCATCCCGTTGTTTAAACCTTAAATTTTTTTTGAATTCCACAACGGGTCAATAGTCCCGTTGTGGAATCATCAAGATTCAACAACGGGACAACTAACATCAAGATTCCACAACGGGACTCTTGTCCCGTTTGGGAAACATCATGATTCCACAACGGGACAGCGTTCCGTTGTGGAATATCCGTTGTAGAATCTAACATTTGTAGTAATGATGTCGGTTTTTCATGGAAAACGGCATTTAAAAACGGCAAATCAATTGCCCTTTTCCACATTTTTTCCGTTCGGTTTTCCGTCGGCGTATCGATTTTCCGTAAATCAAGATGCTCGAAACGGCATCTAAAACGGCATTTTGAACCTTTCCTATAGGGATGTGGATGGAAAAAAAAAAGATCTTTTAGGTGGTTCACCAAAGGGTTATGCTGTCTAAGACGTTAACAAGTAAAGCCTTTGAGATACATATGCTAAAATTAGACACGAGGGATCATTTTCATCTATTTTGAGTCGGAATTTATTGGGTGTTATGCCTACACGTAGACGTAGATGATGAATTAAGCCACGTCATCAAATTTGACTACATTTTAAACACACTTGAAACGTTACATTTTAAGCACACTTGAAACGTTGTTTAGTGGCTTAGTATAATTTTTTTTTTGTTTTAATTATTTGTTAAAATTCTTTTTGGTTTCTCTTCAACATTAACATTAAGACGTGGAAGGGGTGAAGATCCAAAACCATCAAGTGAAAATCTAGATTTTACAGATGCTTCAACTAAACTTGTATGCATAATGGGTTTCACTCAAAAACCGTTTTTTTGTGAAATAAGAAAAAATATTATATTCCGCCATATGATAAATGTTTTTCTACATGCTACATGTTTTTCCAACACCTCTTCACGAACGAGAATCTGAACTGGATATTCTTCATATGTCAAGTCTTCTTGTATTTCAATTAGCTCTTATACTGAATCATGCATTGGTTTTGGTAGGTACTTTTTGAGCTTCGAGGCATAGAACACATTATGAACGTATGCTAGTATGGGTTTAAGGGCAAGATGATAGACCACTTTCCAATTCTCTAAGTGATCGCGAAATGACCAATGTATATCAGGCTCAATTTTTCCTTCTTGCCGAACCTCATCACGTCGTTGAGAGGCGTTCCTTTTAAGAACATGAAATCTCTAATTTGAAATTCCATTGGTTCGACTTCTCATATTAGCATAGCATTTCTGTCGACTTTGGGCAATTTCCATCTAGATTTTTTTACATTGACTAGACCATAAGTACGGTTTGGCTATACTCGTTGTTCCGAGAGCTTGAAATCTCAATCAACTCTCAACTGTGAGCGTCTAATACAATGTTTCACATGGGAACAAAGCACATCGAGATTGACGAAGATTTAGTTAGGGAAAATATTGCGTCAAAGTTGCTTAAAGTAAAATACATACGAACCAAATGCAGATGTGCTCACAAATACATACGATCGTTTTTTTTTACTTGTGTTCCAAGCTTAATTATCCCCGCTCTACCAGTAATTGAGTTGTCTGGAATGTACCCAAACGTATTTGACATCATTTCTATGAAGTCAACAAATTCAATTCAGAAAAAAAATACAACTCGCAATTCGTCTTTAAATATGATCTTTAAATTACATAAATTCTTGACTAATGTTTAGCTGCGCATAGTGGAATGTAATGGAACCACCTTGCAATATTTTGCAAGAGCCCATAAAGGGTAAACATTTCTATATGCTGCATAATGAAGCATACAGTTCTTATTGAAAGATCCCGTAATTTCCTGCAGTAATCAATTATTGAAACCGATACTGTAAATTTTTAATTATAATAAAATTATTGAATAAAAGGTCGCTAGAAACTGCTTTTTCCTGTAAAACCGTTACTGGTAAATAATATTGCGATCTTAATTAGATAAAGTCAAGTTATTTCAAAAAATAAAAAAATTAGATCGATAAGTTGCTATGTTACTGGTAAACATTACTCGGATAAAATATAGGGCAAACTGGCAATGTAGCCATTATGAAACATGATTTTTGCTTTTTAGCCCACGTTTGATTTATTTTGCAATCTAGTCATTTACCATAATAAACGAACATAAAATACCTGATTTACCCCTATTCTTTAAAAGACGTTTATAAAACACTAACCCACGTTTGAAGGAACAAATATTCGGTATTGATTTTTAAAAGGAAAAAAATTGTTTCCAAAATAATATTAAAATTTGTTGAGTAATTAATGGATGCGTGTATCATTAAATGCATACGTAATAGTCTCTCTCTTCTTTATTCGAATCTCATTTGAATTGGTTTATTTCTATAAATTATCTCAGTTGTGGTTTATTTATGTTAATTTGCAGATTAGTTCAAAATAAACAAAAATTAACGAGTAGTTTATTTATGTTAATTTGCAGATTAGTTCAAAATAAACAAAAATTAACGAGTACGTAACAAATTGATATTGTGATTAAATGAGCGATATATTTCAAAATTTAACATTAAAACATAATAAAATATAATCACTAAAAACTGGGAATTCGAATTTCATCTTATAGAGCCTAAAACATATCACGAGCAATATTGTTTTCCTTCACATTAAACTAGCCCGCAAAATAGGAAAGTCAGATAACTAGATTTAAATATGTGCATTAATTAAATAAAAAGCTACAAATTAAAATTTCCGGAAATCAATTAAAATTTCCGAAATAAAGTGACAAAAAATTTAAAAAAATCTGCAGATATTTTTTCAAAACGTGGGCTAACGTTTTTTCATAGAATCAAGTCAAGGTTATATTGGTAACTACCATTTTCTATAATTTTGACACGTTATCTTTTTGGGCTAGATTTGAAACTAGTGCGAAATGTGGGCTAGATCACAATTGCAACGTTTGAAGTGGCTTATTTCGACTAATTTTTCTAAAATATACTATAATTATTCACACAGTCAAAGGGCATGAAAATGTGTTAAAATAAAATTAAGACCGGCATAAAGAATAAATGATAAAAAAATGTGCATGCCCATATTAACTGATTATTGAAGCTAGAACTGTAACTATAAATTTCACATTCATTTTTTAATGAGCCTGAATTGTGAACATAAGATTTCACTACGTATTCATGGTTAAAAGAAAAAAAGAAAATAAAATAAGTTTCGTAGCACTATATTTACCTATAAAAATCACTTGAACAAAAGTGAAAACATTCATCATACAGTTCAAGTCTTATATATTTCGTACCTGTTGTGGAAAATCACCATCTTCCAATTGAGAGTTAATTAGTAGTTTAGCTGCACGATGAATTGGAGTTGGATCTCTTTCTGCTTGTCCTCCGTCAATAAGACTCATCAGAGCCCATGAAGTTTGCACTAAATTTGATCGATTTTCTTCTAGAGGCACATACTCCTGCATATGCGTCAATGTGGCACGACATATAAATAAGGGCAATGTAGATTTCTAGCCATGATCTGAAACATGTAATTACAAACTAGCCACTATTTGATTAATTTATGATAGAGAGAGAGAGAGAGAGTTTCCTACAAACAAAGAAACAAATCAGCAACAAAATTACTTATTCAGTTCCAACATTAATAATGCGGTTTTTTTTTTTTTTTTTTTTTTTAATTTCAAATACAAAAACTTGAAAATAAGGGAAGGTTAAAATTGGATTTTCAACCTGCTATAATTGCTGTCAAGTCTGGGAAATGACTATTTATCAAACTAAAATGAAACGTTGGCTATATTGAAATAATGATGTTTCAACAAACTTAGCCGTTAACGATTCTCTATAAATAAAATCTTTAGTAAAAATAGAAGCGAATATATGATTATTTTTTAAAAAATAAAACAAGCCTAAAATTTTGGTAAAATAAAAAAAATGAAGAAAAAAATTTAATAGCCACTAAATAGAGTCATTAACAAATTTGAATCTAAAGACAGTCAATAATTTTTGATGGAATAATAGTAAAAAAAAAAAGATAAACTGAGTAATTCTTGTGTCCCTTGTGTGACTAAATCACAGCCCGCAGTCCTACTACAACAAAGCTATTGATGCCAACAATTGCAGTTTATATTTATATTGTTTATGGGGATAAATATCAAAACTTAATGGGGGTTAAAAAAAAAAAAATTGCTAGGCGATAAAAAATTAAAAAAATATTTATTTTTGGATTTTTTTTTTTTTTTTTTGGTGTGAAAAATTCCATTATATTTACCTTTTATTTATCGAATGTATATTTACCTTCTTAGGACATGATAAATAACTCTCACCCCAACCACCATCGTCTCCTTGTATTTCCAGTAAAAAGTTAACGGCCTTGCGTACTGTTTCACTATTTCCATATGTCTTTCCGGCCACGGCCAGCGCCCCAATGGCAAACCACGTACCATACGTGAAACAAACTCCCCACCTTCCATACCTATGACGAGGGATCGTACAGATTATGGTAAGTATAAGAGTAAAACAACCACTTTATCGCCACCAAATAATAATTAAAAAAAAAATTAAACACAAGTATATGGCTATTTTACACATTTTTTCAAGGAATGAAGGTAAAATTCAAATTCAATTTTATACGCAAAAAATTTATCAAGCATTAAACATAAATAGATGATAGGATTATTCTATTCTCAGCACACAGCCAAATACATATCAAAGTAAAGAAAATGAGTGAATAGGTAGAATTTATTGACAGGTTTTGAGTATAGCTAAAAATATGTATAATTTGCAGGCCATCTGCAATTCGGATATCCTATATAATTAATTTACATTTAGATATACTATTGTTCAAGAAAAAAAAAATAGAGTGAAGATAATCTAAGAAAGGAAGTAGAATACCATGAACCATTGGGCATTTGCATGTTTTCAAGGAATTGAACAGCTCTTGTGATGAAGTTTTCAATTTCTTCTCTTCTGTGATTTCCGTACATCTTTTTGAACAAGACCAATGCTTGAATTGCCGATGAAGTGCATTCTACATATTCGAGCTCCACGATAACGTTTTGGAAAAATTCAGTGGGGTTGAGCAGCTAGATTAAAGCCATACAAAATAAACAGACCTTGATTTAACACAATTTTAATTCTGGCTTGTAAGCATAAAAAATTGTCCATATGCAAGTAATATAGATTTGGTCTCTATATAAGTAATATTTTAAACAAAATGATAACCTAATTATATATTTGAAGTATTTTAGTCTTATTAAGTAAATAATTCACTTCTAATTGTTTTTAGCAATCAAAATCATAATCTAAGGAGTTACAAGAAGATCACAAAATAAAAATGGTGTAAAAAAGAATATGTACAAATTTTGTACATATTCTTTTTATACAACTTTGCATGAGGTCTAGAGATTCGAAAAAGAAACGATGCACTGATAAATAGTGAAACTATTATAATTTTTTGGCGTAAATTAAGTTTGTCCTAATGATATTGTAAATATGATCTAGGTATTATAAATTGTATATTTTTGTAAGTTATTTGCGTGTTCAATTAAGAAACAAAAAAAAAGTTTTATAAAACTGATAAAACGCTAGAAAACACAATAGTTTGTGCTTTGAGGAGCATTTCCTCATAAATTAATTTAGAGACTATTTAGTTAGTATATTTGATATGAGAAATTGCCCCATTTGCCATCAATTTCATAACATTTTCTTACTTTCCACAAAAACACTAATTTTTCCCAAAATGACACCATCTATGTCAACAATGTTGACATCTATTTTTACCCTTCACTATGAGATGTCAACATAGATGTCAACAATGTTGACATCTCGGTGGCATTTTAGGAAAAATTAGTGTTTTGATAGAAAGTAGAAAAATGTTATGAAATTGGTGACAAATGAGACAATTTCTCATTTCATATTATAAAAAATATCTGATGCTCAGTAGATCAAATGATGATTAGCCATTGAGAATTTGTCTCTAATTACCTCCAACCAGTTATGTCCTCCAGCTGGCTCCCAGGCCGTTAGACCGCCATTCTTACTCTACAAGATATTATAGATTATATTTTAATTTTTAGGGACAAAAGGTTTGAGATCAGATAAAAGCTATGTACTATAGAGCTACTAATATTTTTCCCCCTCCTAATGAGTGAACAGTAAAATAAACACCAATTTTAATTAGAAAGATATATGTTACCTGAAACCGGAACCACATAAATACTTGGAAATAAATATAAAACTGTTTTCGAGGGCTAAATTATTTTACTAGTTGATTAAATATTTTTTTTGGTACATACAGATAAATTTATTACAATTAAGCCCTTTTGATTTAATAATTTGGTATACTTACTATTGGTTGACTAAGTAAAAAACATAACACATGTTATTATTAATATTATAATTAACACAAACTAATACAAGATGAGTATAATATTAAATGCATTAACACCCAAAATAACAAAATAAATTTCAAAATTGTATGTTTTTGTATGTAATTTCATATTTTCATCTATATTTTATTAAAATGTAACACTATGTTGTGTATATTTTATAATTACTTATGGAGATATAAAAATGTTTAATATTATAAAATATTAAAGACTAATATGTAATATAAATACATTTTTACAGATAAATTTGAGGGTCACCATTAGAGTAGAGAGTCGTTAAACCTGCATTTTGAGATTTGAGGACCCTCAAAATGAGAGTCTCCATTGGAGATGCCCTAAACGCTCATTTTAAGGATGAAGGACCCTCAAAATGAGAGTCTCCATTAGAGATGCCCTGAGTGACGTGAGACTCTTACAAAAAGTTACAGCCCAAATCTACTGTTTAAGCTGTCTTGTTAGATGTTATCAGGATAAGTAAGAACAACAGTAAAGACAAAAAGGAAACAGAACGCACAAGCGTGGTAACCCAGTTCTGCCAGACTGCCTACTCTGGGGGGATATGAATCCCTGTGAAAATAGTAACTTCACTAGACAATAGTATGAGTACAATGAAGGAATACAACTGGATGATAACTTTCCATTATTCCTAACTCCAAACTATTCTAGAAAGTTTCTAATCTAGGCTCCCCTAGATTTGAGCTTCCCTCACTTTTCACTCTCACACTCCCAGTATTTCAATAAATATCAATCACCAGCAACACACCATGAGCCGGGTTTGCTCTCACAGAAAAGACACCAACACTAGATGACAAAAGACACACCTTTTCTTTGTCTTAGGTTTCGACGTAATGAGAATGTATAACCATACACACAAGAGAAACATTCTCTTATATAAGAGACAAGCAAAGATAATGTCCTTTGATCCGGAACAGAGACAGATGGCGCACATCCAACGCGGCCAGTAAAAAAAGTGTCAGCGAGACCACGTCGTATCCTGACAGAAAGGGAAGAAGGATGTTCTTTGAAGAGGGAGAAGCAACATGAGAGACAATAGATTTGCCTGAACCAAGAACGCCAAACTCAATGTAACAACAATCTCCCCCTTTGACTTTGAGAAGGCAAAACTCTTAACGTGATAAACTGAACAACCAAGCAGAAGACCCTCAAACTACACACTGCAAGATCACTTATGTCACAGTGACTGATAGAGGAACACAGAACACAAGTGCAAGCCAAACACAAGATCTTCAAGCTACGTACTGTAAGGTCACACATGTCACAGTGACTGACAGAGGAAAAAGAAAACATGCACAATGTACACACTTCTGCTATTGATAGATAACCACGAGAGGGAAAAAAAACAAAAGCCAGAGTCAGTATCTGTATCAGTTTTTGACTCCCCTTTTTTTGCCAAACAAAGGCAAAGAGAGGAAGAAATACACAGTGGCTTAGAAAATATTACAGACCATAATAGAATTTGACGATGAGAAGGAGAAAAGAAAGAAGAAACATCAACAACGCAATAAACTAGAATGTCATTAGGAGGATGAGCCTGATGCAGAAGATGAGCATGCAGGAAACATTTTGGAGAGTGCAACTTCAAGATCTTTCTTTCTCCCTATAGACATGGCAATAACGAGCTCAAGGTGCTCGATCTCATCCATTAGGGAAAGAGCAATCAGCTTCCTTGTGTCAGCAGTCATGGGAGGCACATTGGGAGTATCGGGAGAATAGAACTTAGCATGAGGAAGACTGGACTGAGGAGGCTTCTTAATGTCAGCTACATGGTGCTTCGGAAAAAGCTTGTAACTAAAGGAGATCTTGCCTAGGGCAGAGCTACAAGACTTCAGTTCTTAAGGATTGAGACTTGGCGGAAAGACATCGTGGAAGTCGGCAAGCAGTGGCTGGACAGATTTCGGGACCGGAACTGCGTCGACGGAGGACTTACTGAGAAGGACATAGACGACGCCCGAGTCGGTCATTTCTTCGTCGAATTCGGCGTGTGACAGGAGGGTCATAGTAGGTCTGTGAGCTAAGACGATCATAGGATTGGACGGTAAAGCACGATCTTCTTGCCACCGAAGAGGAAACTATACGTGTTGGTCGATCCATCGTGTATTGCGTGCCGATCAAATTGCCACGCCCTACCAAGCAACAAATGACAAGCATCCATCGAAAAAATATCGCACATAATAGTATCTTTGTACGCATTGCCAATGAAACAGCTCACCCAAACCCGTTTCGAAACGGTAACGCCCAGTGCAGGTTCAGAGACAAGCGAGCTTATATAGTTTCAGGTGCTTCTCTGGGGTTAGGCCCAATTTGGTGACGACGTCTTCGGCCACCACATTTTCAAAACTTCCAGAATCGATGACGAAACATCATACTTTGTCGGTAATGGTGCACGAGGATTGGAAAATGTTATTTCGGAACCAACCATCATCGCGGTCCGGGGGCAAGAAAACTACGGCGGACCACGAGAGCATGACCCACATCGCCGACAACTTTTTTGACTTCGTCACTATCCAATCTAGAAATTCGACTCCACATTCACATTTCCGTGAAATTCGGGAATCTCCATACGGAACGCCCACTCCCATCGTGTGTCGTTCTCAAGTCCATCCATGTGCGGAGCTTCGGCGAACGGTGCAAAAGGGTTGTCTTCGTTGTCAATTTTGGCTTCATCACAAGCGACGGGGGCCACCGGGTGTTGTTGGAGGATAGCCTCAATCGCTTTGGTGAGCGCGTCCAATCGTCGATGAGCACCGGTGAGATCTTCATGTCAATCTCCAAATCAGCCTCCTGGACTCCTCCATGTCGGTTTCTATGCGCCATGGAAGGGATCGGAATGGCTCTGATACCAACTATTGTAATGAGAGGTTATCGGAAAGATGAAAACGCAAAGTTTTTGCAACAACGATGTTGACCTCTTTTTTTTATTACTAATAAAAACAAGCTGAAAAATAAAACTCCATTGTCTCCAATATATATAGAGATCGAGCAAGGAGAGAGCAGAAAACAGGAAGTCCAAAAAAAAGGAAACAAGTCAACAAGATCGGGAAACAGATAACAAAATTAAAGAATGCAAATAAAAGCAAATAAAAGCTGGTCATAAATGCTAAATATTTGGTCATAATGGTGCAAGAATCCTAGAAAGTTTCCATGCACGTATTATTTTCCGATGCGACGGTCCCATGTCTCCATGAACGCTAGCCCTAACCCTAGCGTGCCATCACTGTTCCTTAAAACCTCTTTTGCACCGATATACTCTATCCCCAAATCTTATGCATCATGCGTTATCCCAACTAGGGCAGCGCGAAAAAACTGGTAAAACCATAAACCGGACCGAACCTTGGTTTTTAAACCGTTGGTCCGGTTTTAAACGGTTTAAAATTTCATCGGTCGGTCCGGTTTGAACTTTTAAACGATCAGGTCCGGTCTAAAATGTCTAAACCGCGGTTTATACCGGACCGGACCGGTTAGTATTTATATAAATAAATTAATAAAAAATATGTCTAAAACGGTCCGGTCTACGACGGTCCGGTCTAAAAGAAAATCGGACCGGTTATTATTTAAGAAAAATATAAATAAAAATAGGCTAAAATAAAACGGTCCGGTTTAAAACGGTCTAAAATGGTCCGATCTAAAACGGTCTAAACGGTCTAAAACGGTTTAAACCAGACCAGACCGTTTTAACCAGTTCGGTTTGGTCCGGGTTTTTTTTTCCTTATTTGGTCCGGTCCGGTTTAAATTATTTAAACCATTTAAACTGGTTCACTTTGATTTTTTGACTGGTTTTAGACCGGACCGAACCATGCACACCCCTAATCCCAATAGTCCTTCACCACATCGAAGCGTGTTTCATTCTCGCAACCATGCATTCTCAAATTTGACCAGTATCGTCGTTGGTCTCAATTCGTTCTTATTCAGTTTTAACAAGATAGGGCTATTATCAAAAGGGGAATTATCCAAGTTCCAGGGTTTAGCATCATAGAAAATAGCAATATCTATTCTTTAGTAACCAAAGCTCTATTCGAGGCAAACCTCAAAAATATTTATCGGCCCGTCACCTTTTTTCCAAATCAATTGATATCCCATTAGGTCTGAATCCCTCAGATTGTACTCCATATTGAATAATTAAACTTGATTTGGGTTTTAGTATTTGGGCCTAGTTATTTCTAGTTGTAGTTTGGGCCTTTAGTATTTAGGGCCTATTTCAGTTATCATCTTTCTACAATACTCTTGATGTGTAGAGTCTTTAGAGAGAATAAATTCTAGAGTAATCTTGTACTTTCTAAGATAGTAATTAATTAGGGGAATTCTCTAGAAAATGCTGTATCTAGAGATTTCTATAGACTAGTATAAATAGAGATATAATCCTACAATTTTGCATCAAGTCAAATAAAAAGTCCTCTTTTCTACAAAGAAAATTCATACCTCTCTAGTTTTTACTCAAACCTCCAAATTTTCAAACCTCTTCCCTAAACACCGAAAATACTTAAACACTTTCTGCATATACCAAAAACTTCCTTCCAACAAAGTGGTATCAGAGCAACTACGGCAACTGGAGTCTTAGAAAAGTGGCTCTCCTTGGTGCACACGATGTGTGGGAGATAGTTGAGAAAGGCCACGCCGACCCGGAGAATGAAGGTAGTCTATCTCAAACTCAAAATGATAGTTTGAGAGACTCAAGGAAGAGAGACAAGAAGGCTCTCTGTCTCATCTATCAAGGGTTAGATTAAGACAAGTTTGAGAAGGTCTCGGGAGCAAAGTCGGCCAAAGAAGCTTGGGAGAAGCTTCGAACTTCATACAAGGGAGCATATCAAGTCAAGAAGGTACGTCTTCAAACTTTAAGCGAGAGTTTGAAGCCTTGCACATGCGAGAAGATGAACTCATCTCCGATTACTTCTCAAGAGTTTTGACGGTTACCTATAACCTCAAAAGAAATGGTGAGAAGTTAGACGATGTGAGAATCATGGAGAAGGTTCTTAGATCCATTAATTCAAAGTTCGAGCATATCGTCACTGTCATCGAAGAGACGAAGGACTTGGGGGCCATGACAATGGAGCAACTCCTCGGGTCGCTCCTAGCTTATGAAGAAAAGAAAAAGAAGAAGGAAGATATCGTGGAGCAAGCACTCAAGACACGAGTCGATTCGACAAATGAAGATCGCGGTGGAAGCTATCAAAGGAAAGGTAGCACCTGAGGATGAGGACGTGGACGTGGACGAGGTTGGAGGCCCAATGACAACACCAACAACCAAAGAGTAGAAAGCTCGTCAAGAGGTCGTGGGAGAGGAGCCACAAAATTAAGGTAAGACAAGTCACATATCAAATGCTACAACTGCAAGAAGTTTATGCTTCCGAGTGTAGAGCTCCGCGCAACAACAGAGTTGAAGAGAAGGCCAACTAGGTTAAAGCACTACTAGAAATATGACATTTAGCGACGGAAGTATTAGCGACGACTTAATCGTCGCTAATAAATCGTCGCTAATCACCCTTTTAGCGACGACTTTCCCGTCGCTAATTTTTTGGGGCGAAAAATATTAAAGTTTGGCGGCAAAGATATTTAGCGACGACTTTATCGTCGCTAATTCTTTTTTGTCGTCGCTAAGTTTGCGGGAAACTAATTAGCGACGATAAATTCGTCGCTAATGAGGTCTGAATTCAGTTAGCGACGATATAATCGTCGCTAATAATGTTGAATTAATTTTGAATTTTAAAGAGGGAAAAATCCCTCCCATTAAATTAAAACGAAATGATTTAGCGACGATAATGTCGTCGCTAAAGGTATTTTAATCGTCGCTATACAGTTAGCGACGAACTAATCGTCGCAAATTGTTTTCGAATTTTGACGAATTTTAAAGAGGGAAAAATCCCTCCCATTACATTAAAACGAAAATGATTTAGCGACGATTTTATCGTCGCTAAATGTCTGAAATTTACTAATAGCGACGGATTTATCGTCGCTAAATGAAATATCGATTTAAGTTCTTTTAGCGACGAAATGAAATGATTCAGCGACGGAAAAATCGTCGCTAAAGGTCTTTAAATACCAGATCGCGAACCAGCTTCCTCATTTCTCTTTCTTTAACCTAAAACGATTTCTCTCTCTTTTTCTCTCTCCCGCCGTCGCCGTGCCCTCCTCCGCCGTGTGCCGCCGTCGCCGACCTCGTCGTACCCGGTAACTCTCTCTCTCTCTCCTCACTTCTCTCTCTCTCCCCACATCTATCTCCTTCCGGCCTCTCTCTCTCCCATTGCAGCTCCTCCGCCGCGCTCCGCCGCTCCGCCGCCGACGCCGTAGCCACTTCCCCGCCGACGCCGTCCTTGGCCGCTTCCTCTTCTCTGGCCGCGCGCTCTCCCGCCGTACGTGATCGGTAAGTTTTTTTTTTAAAAACTTTATATATATGGATTAATATATGAATATTTACATAAATGTTTAAATTATGTATAAGTATAATTATTTATATATATATAAATATAAATTAGGATTAGATATATAAATATTTATATTATGAAATGAAATTTTGTTTGGATTAGTAAATTAGAAATTATTAAATTAAGAAATTTTGTTAGGATTAATTGAAATTAGAAATTTTGTTAGAGTAAATTAGAAATTTTGTTAGGATTTAAAAATTAGAAATTTTGTTAGGATTTAGAAATTAGAAATTTTGTTAGAGTAAATTTTGTTTGGATTAGTAAATTAGAAATTATTAAATTAAGAAATTTTGTTAGGATTAATTGAAATTAGAAATTTTGTTAGAGTAAATTAGAAATTTTGTTAGGATTTAAAAATTAGAAATTAGAAATTTTGTTAGGATTTAGAAATTAGAAATTTTGTTAGAATAAATTATTAATTAGGTGGTTATGGATTTAAAAATGAATAAAAATGTTAAATTAATTAGTTGGTTACGGATTTAAAAATGAATAACAATGTGAATTTAATTAGTTGGTTATTATGGATTATGAATTTTAATAATCGAACCACTGAGGTTGGATTTATTGTTAGTTTTAGGATGTTTCTATGCAGGTTTTAAAGTTAAAAACTTGATGCCGGGTTGTTAAGTTTATAGGGGAGGTTCTGCCGAAATTTCGGTAGGATCGTGAAATTATAAAATAAAATCCGAAAACTACTAAATTTTGAAATGTTCAATCTATAGGTAAAATGAGTTATCCAAATAGGAATTGGATAATCGAGGACCAACGTTTAAGCGTTGAGTTTGCGGCTGGCATGACAGAGTTCATGGCAATGGCCCGACAACACGTAAATGTCGAAGGACGAGTTAAGTGTCCATGCAAGAGGTGTAACAACGTGTTGACGCAAAAAATTCCTGATATAGAGAATCATCTCTTTGTCAGAGGATTTAAGAGGAATTACACGAGGTGGAACTTTCACGGGGAGGAAGAAGATGACGTAATGCAGTATCAGACGGATTACAGAGGAGGAGGGATGTTTGATGCTGTCAGATTTCCCGATGGTTTTGCGGGGAATTTGAAGAAGAATGTTACCGCGGATGGGAGGTTGACGGGTTTGAAGTCTCACGATTGTCACGTGATTATGCAACGCCTACTGGCTCCTGCTATTCGTCCTTTTCTGGATCGAACAATTCGAGATGCCATAATAGAGCTCTGCAACTTCTTCAGACTTATTTGCTCTAGAACGCTGGTAATTTCAGACATTGAGAAGGCGCAAGAGGATGTGAAGCTTATATTGTGTAAGTTGGAACGAATTTTCCCGCCTGATTTCTTCACAATCATGGTTCATTTGGTAATGCATCTACCGGATGAGGCAATTAACGGAGGTCCAGTTCATATGCGGTGGATGTATCCATTTGAGAGATACCTTGGAACGCTCAAGAACTTTGTGCGTAATCGAGCTAGACCAGAGGGTTCAATTGCCAAAGCCTATGTTGTAGACGAAGCATTGACATTCTGCTCAAGGTATCTAGAAGGCATTGAGAATCGTTTCAACATGCCCCAACGAACAGACGTCGCGTCTAACTTTGAAGGTGTCGAACGAGAGTTATCGGTGTTTCAATCATCAAGTTGTCGGCCTTACGTGAAGATGAGCACGATACACTTAGATGAGAATATACGTTTGCTCGCTGAGTGGTACATTTTACGAAATTGTCCCGAAATTGACGATTTCATGAGGTAAATGAGTGAAATAAATTAACTTGAATTATTTATACGAAGTGATGTATTAAATGAACATGAATTTTATTTCAGTAAACACATAGATCTCATGGAATTAGAAGGTCGGCCAGATGTTGAAGAAGCGCATCGACTTGAGTTCCCAAAATAGTTTTGGGAAAAGGTATTTGACTAATTAACTAAAAAAATATGATTAAACTCGCTTCGACACTAACCGACTCGTTAATTAATGGTTGTATGTAGGTATTTCGCATGAGCCAAGACGTATCTGTATCCCCTGAATTATATGCATTGGCATTGGGACCACATTTCGCACCACAAACGTATCCGTGTTGTGTAGTGAACGGAGTTAAATTTATCTCCCGTCAACGTGATAGCAGAAGAACGACTCAGAATAGCGGGGTATATGTACCAAGTGAAGGAGGTCACGACTTCTATGGTCAAGTAGAAAACGTCATTGTCTTGACGTATCAGAACAATTGTCGTGTCGTCTTATTTCAATGTCGTTGGTTCGGTGACCAAGATCCGAGGAAAAGGACACGCAACGACAATAACTTGACAAGCGTGTATGTGGCAAAAGAATGGTACAAAGACGAGCCATTTATTTTGGCAACTCAAGCGAAACAAGTTTTCTACTTGGAAGATAACTTCAATGGTCCTGATTGGCGAATCGTCGAAGAGTGTAATCATCGAAATGTGTGGGATCTTCCTGATATTGACCTCATTCTTGGTCAATCTTCGTCTTCAGTTCAGTTGTCAGTAGAACCGTCAGATTTAGATTCACTGTCGACGCGTCATCAGTCTGCAATACCAGAGCCCGTGAGCAACGACGCAATGAACTTGTTGGAAAATATTGAAGAAGAAGAGTTTATCGATGACGAAGAAACTGAGGACGAAAAATTGATGGAAGAAGATGATTTGTCAGACGACGATGATTGATAGTATATAAGGTTTTTCATTAATTTACTTACTAAATTAACTGATTTAAATCATTACGAACGAATGCCTAACTAAATAAATTTTGTTTTGAATTTCAGATGGCTGCGGCTACAGGAGTTGGAGGCAGCGGAGGCGGGGAAAACGAGCGGCGGGACGACAAAGCAAACGTCGCGACTAGTGTTTTATTAGATATTTTGTGTATAGTAGATTATTATTTACATATTTCTCGATAACCGAAAACGTACGTAACCGGATTTTAAATTATATTATATTTCTTGATTTGGATAATATAATTTAGTTTTTATTTGATTTTTCATTTTAGAATTTCATAAATAAAAAACCATAAAAAATAAATAATTAACGACGAAAAAAAAAAATAATAATAATAATTAGCGACGACAAAGTCGTCGCTAAATATTATTACACAGAAGTATTTAGCGACGACTTTGTCGTCGCTAATTCACGCGGAAAATTTTTGCGCGTGAATTAGCGACGACAAAGTCGTCGCTAATTTCCTGTTTCAAAATGGAAAAAACTTCTCGTCACAACATTTAGGGACGAGATTATCGTCGCTAATATCGTCGGTAAATATTTAGCGACGACAAAATCGTCGCTAAATATATTTAGGCACGCACATGTAGCGACGATTTTTATCGTCGCTAAAATCGTCGCTAAAGAGATTTAGCGACGATTATGGGGTTTTTAGCGACGAAAAAAATCGTCGGTAAATGTCGTATTTGTTGTAGTGAAGAAAGAAATCAAGAAGACGTGACGTTGTTGTTGGCTCACAAGGACATTGAAAGGGGTTGAGATATTCAATGGTATCCCAACAGTGGCGCGAGAAACCATATGTGCGGGCAAAGAAGCATGTTCGTGGTGCTTATGAATCGGTGTAGGGGAACGTTGCTTTCGGAGATGAATCAAAGGTGGCGGTGAAAGGTAAATGAAACGTTCTCATCCGATTGAAGAATGTCGATCATCAATTCATTTCCAATGTTTATTATGTGCCAAACATGAAGAGCAACATCTTGAGCATATGACAACTCTTAGAGAAAGGTTATAATATTCGATTAAAAGATAATCACCTTTCTATAAGAGACCATGCAAGCAACTGCATTGCTAAGGTGCCTATGTCAAGAAATAAAATGTTTATCCTCAACATTCAAAATGATGTCGCAAAATGTCTCAACATGTGCTATAAGGAGGAGTCATGACTTTGGCATCTTCGATTTGGGCATCTCAACTTTGGAGGATTGGAACTCCTCTCCAAGAAGGAAATGGTCAAAGGATTGCCCTCTATCAACCACCCCAACAAGTCTGTGAACGACGTCTACTCGGAAAGCAGTTCAAAATGAGCTTTCCAAAGGAGTCAAGCTCAAGAGCTCAGAAGCCGTTGGAACTCATACACACAGATGTATGGGGTCTGATCAAGCGATCACTTGGTAAGAGTAACTACTTCCTTCTCTTTATTGATGACTATTCAAGAAAAACGTGGGTATATTTTTTGAAAGAAAAATCAAAAGTGTTTGAGAACTTCAAAAAGTTCAAAGCCCATGTTGAGAAGGAAAGCGGCCTTGAGATCAAAGCAATGAGATCCGACCGAGGGGGAGAGTTCACTTCAAAAGTGTTCCAGAAGTACTGCAAAGACAACAGTATTTGGCGACAGCTAACGGTGCGAAGAACCCCCCAACAAAATGGAGTAGCGGAGAGGAAAAATAAGACGATCCTTGAGATGGCGAGAAGCATGCTCAAGAGCAAGAGACTACCAATTTTCATCGGTTATGACACCAACTCCAATGGCTACAAGCTTTACAATCCAAATATGAGGAAGACAATCATCAGCTGAAATGTCATCATCGAAGAAGAAAGAGAATGAGACTAGGGATCGAGCAATGAAAATTTTAACTTCTTTTCACAATTTGAAGAAGATGATGTGGAACAGCCAGAGCAACCAAGAGAAGATGCGGCTACCCCACCGACTTCACCAACTCCGAGTTCTCAAGAAGGCAAAAGTTCAATTGAAAGGACCCCCCCACTTTAGAAGCTTGCAAGAGTTATACGAGGTAACATAAAATCAAGACAACCTTACTCTCTTTTGTCTATTTGCGGACTACGAGCCTATGAACATTCAAGAAGCTTTAGAAAAGAAGACTTGGAGAAACATCATGGATGAAGAGATCAATGTGATAAAGAAGAATGATACCTGGGAGTTAGCTTCACTTCCAAAAGGGCACAAGGCGATGAGTGTGAAGTAGGTGTACAAGGTAAAGAAGAACTCGAAAGGAGAAGTTGAAAGATACAAGGCGAGATTTGTGGAAAAAGGCTACAGCCAAAGAGCCGGCATTGATTATCACGAGGTATTTGCTCCTATTGCTCGATTAGAGACTTTTAGACTAATCATATCTCTGGCAGCTCAAAATAAATGGAGGATACATCAGATGGATGTCAAATCAGCATTCTTAAATGGAGTTCTTGATGAAGAAGTCTACATCGAGAAATCACAAGGCTATGAAGTTAAAGGAGAAGAAGACAAAGTCTTAGGCTGAAGAAGGCGCTCTATGGGCTGAAGAAAGCCACAAGCGCTTGGAATGCTCGAATCGATAAGTACTTCAAAGGAAGAGGCTTCATCAAGTGTCCATACGAGTATGCACTTTATATAAAAATTCAAAACGATGATATATTGATTATATGCTTGTATGTAGATGAGTTGATCTTCACAGGGAGTAATCCAAGCATGTTCGAGGAATTCAAGAAAGAGATGATGAAGGAGTTTGAGATGACTGAGATTGGATTCATCTCTTACTACCTCTGCATTGAAGTAAAACAAGAAGACCACATAATCCTCATCAGTCGAGAAGGCTATGCCAAAGAGGTGCTCAAGAAGTTCAAGATGGATGACTCAAACCCAGTCAACACTCGAATTGAATGTGGAATCAAGTTGTCAAACCACAAGGAAGCAGAGAAAGTGGATCCAACACTCTTCAAGAGTTTGGTTGGAAGCCTACGATATTGACGTGTACGAGGCCTGACATCTTGTATGCAGTCGGAGTCGTTAGTCGACACATGGAGCATCCAACTACTACTCATTTGAAGGCGGCAAAGAGGATTCTTTGCTATTTCAAAGGTACGACAAACTTTGGCTTGTACTACTCTGTTTCTAATAATTACAAGTTCTCGGATATAGCGATAACGACTGTGGTGGAGACATAGATGATCGAAAAAGGACAAGTGGATTCGTGTTCTACATTGGAGACAGTCTTCACATGGATGTCGAAGAAACTCTTTCCACTTGCGAGGAGGAGTACATAGCTGCCACTTCATGTGTCCATCACGCAATTTGGCAACAAAATTTATTGAAGGAGTTGAGTTTGCCATAGGAGGAGCCAACTAAGATCTTCGTGGACAACAAGTCAACATAGCTTTGGCGAAAAACCCAGTCTTCCATGATGAAGTAAGCACATTGACACACGGTATCACTACATTCGAGAGTGTGTTACCAAAAAGGAGGTGCAATTGGAGTACGTGAAGACAAATGACCAAGTAGCTAATATCTTCACCAAGCCCCTCAAGCGAGAAGCCTTCGTCAAGTTAAGAACTTTACTTGGAGTAACAAAATCAAGTTTGAGGGGGAGTGTTGAATAATTAAACTTGATTTGGGTTATAATATTTGGACCTAGTTATTTCTAGTTGTAGTTTGGGCCTTTAATATTTAGCGCCTATTTTAGTTATCATATTTCTAGAATACTCTTGACGTGTAGAGTCTTCAGAGAGAATAAATTCTAGAATAATCTTGTAATTTCTAAGATAGAAATTAATTAGGGGAATTCTCTATAAATTGTTGTATCTAGAGATTTTTATAGACTAGTATAAATAGAGATGTAATCCTATACTTTTACATCAAGTCAAATAAAAAGTTCTCCTTTCTACAAAGAAATTTCATACCAATCTAGTTTTTACTCAATCCTCCAAATTTCCAAACCTCTTCCGTAAACACCCAAAATACTTTTCTCCATATACCCAAAACTTCCTTCCAACACTCGAACCATCACTTGAATGAAGCCATCAATCAGCTACTTTTTGGGTACAATCATCCTCTTCGTTTGTCTTCTTGACTCAAGACATTATCTAGATCCCCGCTACACATCACGCAGCTCTAGTCTGCAATTTAACTCTTTCGTGAGCTTCCATGTTTGATTTATCAGCCCCCTATTCGGTTTGTCATAAAGACTAGAGAGCCTCCATCGCACCCGTACTTCGCCTTTGTTCTATGTGTCAATGTGTTTATTAAATTGGCCAATGATTCAAACTTTCTTTGCTTTTTTACAATACAACACTATTCCTCCCGAACAACCTACATGCTCTAAGAACAAGATACCTCTAAAACCCAAGAACTGTCGTAATTTTTCTACTCCATTGTGTCAACCTATGGTTTCACAAAGAAACACATATTTCAGCTGCTTTAGAGATATAATCTCTATGAGAAACTGAATTGTTTGTGTATTCTTAAGCCTATCACAATTCCTTGTGAGTACACTCATGATGACTGGCAGGCTTGATCGCCGAGGCCCGCCGTCAGCGCATATATATATATATATTTTATTTTGTGTATATTAGATGCTTCATGATTTTTTATAAATAGAAAATGGTCTTTAAAAAAATAAAAAATTAGAAAAATAGTCAACTTAAACGTTTGATATTGCTAAATAACCAAGGTTTGGTAAATATTAGGTAAGTAGCCATAAATGATGACGTGACTTAATATGACAGTGATTATTTACTTAGTATTTACGTTTATCAATATGTATGGCAGTGACTATTTACTTAATATTTTCGTTTGTAAATATATAAAATTGATTATTTACCTAATATTTATCAAACCTTGGCTATTTAGCAATTCCCAACGTTTAAGTTGGCTATTTTGCTAAATTACCCTTTAAAAAAAACATACTTTTATAACATATTTACTATATTTTTTTAGTAAGCTCAATTTATTAAAGACAATATAAAATTTGTTGGGCAACATGATGTTGACTTCTCTGTGACATGGTTTTTGTTTTGATAAACTCTTTAAATTGTTCAAGACAACCCAGTCATAGGATCAAGATGTTTGTACCTAGCGATTCAAATTAAAGATATTCTATTTTTAGTTTTGAGATTTGGAGATACGGTCGGATTTGTTTTCCTGGTGTACTAATTCGCAGAAGATTATGTATTGGTCCATTACAAAACTCACCTAGGGTTTTTGTTAGGACGTCATTCATTCTTTTAGTCGCACGTGGCCGACTTATCTAATTTACTCTTCTTTCTACACTGGAGATCTTCAAGACAACGAGTTCAGAGAATTACTTTCAATCAGCGTACTTTATTTATTCTGGGTTGTTAGTAACGTGTGTTTGCAAATATGTGTGTTTGCAAATATTTGGTTGAGACGATCTTCGGGGGAGGGTCGCATAAAAAAGAGAGTAATTTCTAATCTAAGGGGATCTTAGATATTAGTTCATT
This sequence comes from Urtica dioica subsp. dioica, assembly GCF_054948205.1. Classification (NCBI taxonomy): domain Eukaryota; kingdom Viridiplantae; phylum Streptophyta; class Magnoliopsida; order Rosales; family Urticaceae; genus Urtica; species Urtica dioica. Next base: position 35,499,570 of record NC_142761.1, read on the forward strand.
AGAGAATTGGAGGAGAAGACAATCCAAGAGAGAATCATCAAACCTTAGTCCTTGTACATATAATTAAATAGTGAATTTCTATTCACCACCAAACTTACACCGCCCTCCATATTAGGTGCTTTGTCACATAATTAAGTTACCAATTCTCTGTATCATTTACTGTTTTTTTTTTTTTTTTTTTTTTTTTTTTTTTTTTTTTTTACATATTAGTTGAATAACCATCTCATTACTGTTAGGTAATTTCACATGACGTACTGCCAATAACTTAGTGGGAATAGATCTTTTTTGCAATAATAATACTCCATAATTTAATTCAAAATTATAGGACAACATGAGATAAAGTCAATATATTCCTTTTTTTTTTAATATTTACAAAAACTCTATTTTTATTAGCAATAAATTAAATGATGATATGTTAATATAATATATTAGCTATTATTCATATTGATTTATTTGTTGTTCAAATACCTATGCGGTATACCATTCGGCGTAGGATACTATTGACATTAGTTAAATACCGTGGTATACCATGCAAGTTACTAGTAAGATCGGAGATGCAACAGGATTGCGGTAAGCGGTATTTTAATCATTACTTAAAACATGGGATATAAGACTAACTAATTTACAGTATAAAACTAAAAATATCCTAGTAATTTTAGAATCAAACCTCTCACCTGAAGAGAAAGTAGAATATTAACAGAATCGTATAGTCGATCAGGTTCTAGTTTTTCACCAACGATCTCCACTGGTAACAACGACAGCAACAAACAGCACTACAAAGGAAAAAAAAGAGTGCAAGAGTTGGTCAAGATTGATGTACAATAATTACAATAATAATAATGGTAATAAATTTAATCGATTACCTTCAAACCCTCTGCGGTGCAATCAGAAACTTGCCATCCGTGGTCTTGATCAGCAAATGTCCACGCTCCTTTGGAAATGTGGCGGTACATTTTCTTAAAGTCTCCATGAGGATTCTCTCTAACCTTTACAATTTGTATGAAATTATTTTATTATAATGCCTCGGTTATTTTACACGTATGTTATAGAGATCGTAAAAATTTTAGTTTAGCCTTTATAGCATTGACTACGAAACCTTGACACGGTTAGACGTTTTATCCAACTTTCATATGCATTCACATGACCCACTACGTGAGTAAATTGTTATCCTTTATTTATTTGATCTCTTATATGTTTTTTGGTTTTGTTTTCTTTCCCCTGTCTTCATTCGAAAGTACGTTATAGAAAAACGGACTAGAATGAAAAGTTTTCATGGTTCCATTGTCATCGGTTCTTGGTAGGAAATTATCTAGGAAATCGAATGAAAATTTCTCAAGGCTCAACCTTTCGAACGGGGTGCACATTTCGATACATGATCATGAGAGTGATCACCAATAAAGGATTGTTGTGCACATTTCAAGTTTTTGTGTGTTTGTCTCCTCACTCGTCCATACCCATTATGACCGTTGATGGCACCCCTATATCATCGGAGAGTTTTAGTTCAGTTATGAACTTAAAATAACAGATGTGGCTGCATGTAGTGTGGATTTATCTTCTTTTCGTTTGACTCATTTGTCATCTGAATTTTATTTGTGGCATTCTCGTTTGGGTCATGTTTCAGCGTCTCGTTTGCGTTTTTTTATTTTTATGGGAGCTTTAGGGCATTTATACTTCCAGGATATTTCTGATTGTAGTGGTTATAAACTTGCTAAAATTTTCAGCTTTACCATTTCATAAAAGTGTTTCGTCCTCTCTTGCTATGTTTTATCTTGTGCATTCTGATGTGTGGGGACCTACTCCCGTTCTACTAAAGGTGGTTATAGATACTACGTTTCATTTGTTGATGATTTCACTCATTACACTTGGGTTTATTTAATGAAGTGTAGATATGATTTTTTTGGGCACTTATTGTGCATGATCTTAGAGCCCTCGTAATAACACAACATTTTGCTGTCATTAAATGTTTTCGTTGCGATTTAGGGGTAAATATACTCCTAAGGATTTTGGCCAGTTACTTGCTTTCGATGGGATCATCCGTCAAACCTCATGTACTAACACACCTCAACAAAACGGTGTAGTTGAAAGGAAACCGTCATCTTGAGATTGCTCGTTCATTCTTCTTGTCTGTCGAGGTTCCTAGTATTTTTTTGGGCGGAAGCTATCCATACCGCTGCCTATGTCATAAACAAAATCCCAACCTCTCATAATTCAGGTTTGACTCCTTTCGAAAAGTTGTTTGGAAATGTCTCTGATTATGCCACTTTGTGGTTCCACTTGTTTCGTGCTTCGACCCTACGTCGAGCGCAATAAATTGTCTCCTAAGTATGCTTTGTGTGTCTTTTTTGGGATATGGTGTTGGTCAAAAGAGATATCGTTGTTTTGATCCTGTCAGTCAGAAATGGTATGTCTTTTGTCATGGTGTGTTTATAGCATATTCATTTCTTCTATGTTCCCGCTAGTTCTCATAAGATGACTCATAACGATCTTATTCGTATTGATCCTTTTGATATTGACACCGAGGAAGTTGTACACACTGATATTTTGATTCCTGAGACACACACGCCTCCGACCCCTCCTTCTACGACTACTCAGCCATCACTTAAGATTGTGGATCATCCTCCTCTATGTCAGTCCACACGTCCTCGTAAGTCCACTAAACTTCCCAATTTTTCTTATTCTTCATCTTTACCTCTTTTGTTTCCTTTCTCATGTCTCTTCACTCTATGTCTGAGCCTTTGTCTTATAGAGAGGCTATTGTTTACCCCCTTTGATAGACTGCTATGGCTAAGGAACTTACTGCTCTACATCAGACTTACACTTGAGACTTTGTACCGTTGCAGTCGAGTAAGCGGGCCATCGGTTCTCGTTGGGTAAAAAAGATCAAGACCAATCAGATGGGTCCGTGGAGCAGTACAAGGCCCGTCTTGTTGCTAAAATATATTCTCAAGAGTATGGTATAGATTATGAAAAGACTTTTGCGCCAGTCGCAAAGATGACGACGATCCACACTCTGATCGATGTGGCTTCCGTACATTGTTGGCAGATATCTCAGATTGATGTGAAGAATTCCTTCTTGTATGGTGATCTTCACGAGGAGGTATACATGACACCCCCCTCATGCAATCGCACATCAGCTCGGTCATGTGTGCAAGCTACGCAAAGCTCTATATGGTCTCAAACAAGCTCCCCGAGCTTGGTTTGAGAAGTTCTCCACTGTGATCGCCTTCCTTGGTTTCATTCCTAGTCAGCACAATTTCGCTTTATTCGTCAAGCATACAAGTACATGTAGTATTCTCTTGTCCTTGTTTGTTGATGATATGATTATTACCGGCGATGATTATGATGGGATTGATTCGTTGAAGTCTGACTTGGCTCGGTACTTTGCTATGAAAGATCTGGGTTCGTCGCGTTAGTATCTGGATATAGAGGTGGCTTTCTCTTCGAAGGGCTACCTTATATCTCAGTCAAAGTATATATCAGATCTCTTTGAGCGTCATCGTCTCACTGACAACAGGATCGTTGATACTCCTCTTGAAACCAATGCTCGCTATTCTCCATCTGACAGGTGTTTCCTCTGCCCGATCCCACTTTATACTCCACAGTGGTAGGAAGTTTGGATTATCTCACGGTTTCTCGTTCTGATATTGCGCATGCTATTCATATTGCCAGTTAGTTTGTCACTTTCCTATCATAGTTCATTGGCTATTGTTCTTCACATTTTAAGGTATCTTCGTGGTACTCAGTTTCAAAGTCTATTATTTTCCTCCTCGTCCTCGTTAGAGTCGCGCGTTTACTCTGATGATGATTGGGCTGGTGATCTTACGGATCACAAGTCCACCACTTGATTTTGTGTTTTCCTTGGAGATTCACTCATCTCTGGGAAGAGCAAGAAGCGAGATGTTATTTCTCGCTCCTCCACTAAAGCTGAGTATCGCCCTATGGCTACGACTACATGTGAGATTGTTTGATTACGCTGGTTACTTGCTAATCTGGATGTCACTCTTCATTATCCTACAACGATATACTGTGATAATCACAGTTCCATTCAGATTGTTCGCAACTCAGTCTTTCATGAGCGAACCAAACATATTGAGATTGATTGCGATTACACTCGCCATCATTTACATCTTGGTATGATCGCATCATCTCTTAAGATTGCCGATTTGTTCACGAAGGCTCACTCTACTTTGCGCTTTCGCTTCTTACCTAACAAACTCTCGATGCTTATTGCTGTAGCATCATGAGTTTGAAGGGGGATATTAGCATATATATATATATATATATATACATATATAGTAATTATTATTATTATATTTATTTAGGATTATTTCCTTCTTTTCATTTTTTTGTTGTATTAGAGTTATATTTATATCCAGATTATTGTATTTCTTTTTAACGCAATTCATAGACTCCCTTTTTTCTCCTTTGAATTCATAAATCTTCAATATAATATAATATACCTTTTTTCTCCTCTGAATTCATAAATCTTCAATATATATATATATATATATATATATATATATATATATATATATATAAATTCCTTGCATAAGTAATGAATAAAACAACCTGCGATTTCTTTATGAAGTCATGACCTTTAGCAAGAGTTGTTCCAACGTCCTCAATAAGGTCACTTTCAAGTAACGCTTGAATGGAAAAACCAACATCCCATTGTTGGCTTCCAACACTCTGCATGACAGTGGATTACACTTCCGTGTATTAGCTAACACAATTAATTATATAATGATCGAACTTGTTTTCCGAGAGGTAGCTAATTTCAAGAAGAAAAAAACTTGTTGAATATTTACTTATCAGACTTTAAACTTCTTCTATTCTAGTTTTCATTCTCCAAAGTTTTTCTTTTTATAATTTTAAGCCGCAAATTAATTTATGTCGATATTTCTATAAAAAAAAAAGTTTATATCTGTCAAGTATAAAATTAATCTCGTATTTCAGCATAAATTTGAGTTTATGAAGTTTAAAGAATTTCTGTGTAATCCAAACTTAAATATTTTATGTAATCAAGTACCAAAAAAAAAAAAAAACCCTTCATATTTCAGAAGCATTATAGTATATTAAATAATGGGACACTTTATATTATATATTATATTGTTTTCATTATAACATGCGGTAATGGGGTCTAAACTCTTATACAAATGGCAATAAAAATAATAAATAATAATACTTAACCTGCATTTTAAGTCCATCTTCAGCTATCCAAATGTAATCCGGGATTCTAGCAAGGTGCTTCTTATAATGATCTCCATTGGGAGCTTCGGCCCAACAAGCAAGCATGCATAGCACCTGAACCAATATAATTTAAGCATGCAAATACACACAATATACACACAAAAAATGCAAATAATAACCTTTTCCACAGAGCCAGTGGTTATGTAGCGACTACACTCATCTTCATAATGGATGTGTTCCATAGTTACTTGCTGAGCTCTCTCTCTTATCAGCTTATTAAATGGCCACCTAGTAAGAAGAGGCTCCGTAATTCTGTACAGAGTGTCCCACAACAGGTCTTGTACCCAAGGGTGAGGATAATAAAGATCTTCCTGCAGCACATAAAATTATTAATGAATAACGTTAATGAATTAAAATAAGATAATTGATCCAAAAAAAAAAAAAAAATGAAGAAAAACGTAGTATTTATGCCATTACAGTAAGAGTAAAATTGTTTTCCAAGCTAGCTGACTTTTAGCTTTATTTTTGTTTTTAATAAATATTTAATGAAATGTGTAATCTTGTTAAATATTTAATTTTTTTTTTAAAGTAAACCAATATTTACATATATTTTTAATAAAGGCTATGAATGCCGAAATAATAAAATTTAGAGAGTACATGTTGAAAAAAAAATAAAAAATCTGGCGTGAAATTGTCCACATAAATTAAAGACTAGGGTTGCCAAAAAGCCTAAGTTATGTTGTTACAAGAAGTTGGCCCTTTGATTCAGGCTTGCTTATTGTCTCTCGTGGTGGTTCTAACATCTCAAAGAACATCTCTTGGTTAAAGTTGTCAGCTCGCGGTGAGGTCTTGCTGACAGCTTTATTTCCGGGCTCGCTGGATGCGTGCCATCTGTCTCTGTCTTGGATCAGAGGACATTCGTTTTGTTTGTCTCGTATATAAGACAATGCGAAACCCTAGGTAAGGTTACACACTTTCACGCCGAAAAACCTGAGTGTGCCAAAAAGGTTTTTGTGTATTCTCCATTGTGTGAGTTTTGTTTTCCTGGGCGAAGAACAACACACTAATACACTGAGTGATTGTAACGGTGAAAAGCGAGGGGAGCTCAAGTCTAGGGGGAGCCTAGACTAGCATCAAGCTACGGTTCATTGGGAGTTAAGAATAGTGAAAGGTTATCATTCATTGTATTCCTATTAAACTCATTTTCCGTTAGTGAAGTTGCTCTTTTCACCGGGATACTCATCCCTCCAGATTAGGCTTTTAAGGCCGAACTGGGTTACCATTCTGTGTGTTCGTTTACTATTATTGTGTGGTGTCTTTACAGGTGTTACTACTGTCTGATACAACACCTTAGAAATAGTTCATACAGTAGATCTGGACTTTCAAGTGGTATCAGAGCGGGCACCCAAAGTTACTGGGTGAGATTCGTTAGATCTAGCTGTTGTTGACCGAGATGGACACGTTCAAGGAAGGAGGTTCTATCTAACGAGCACCACTTCTTGATGGGCAGAATTACGCGTATTGGAAAGCCAAGATGGGTGCGTTCATTAGGTCTTTTGATCACAAAACATGGAAGTCTGTTGTCACAGGTTGGGAAGCACCCAAAAAGCTGTTGAGTGATGGTATCACCTCTGCGAAGAAGCCAGAAGTCGAGTGGAGTCCCACAGAAGATGAAGCAGCCCTGTACAACTCAAAAGCTCTCAATGCCATTTACAATGGTGTTGTCATGAATGTCTTCAGACTGATCAATACATGTGAAAGCGCTAAGGAGGCTTGGGACATCCTGGAAACTACTTATGAGGGCACTGACAAGGTCAAGAACTCTCGTCTCCAGCTTGTTACTACCAAGTTTGAGAACATGAAGATGTATGAGGAAGAGACAATCAGTGAGTTCTATGTAAGAATTAGAGACTTGTCCAATGAGTCTCATGCTCTCGGAGAATCCATGTCAGACGCTAAGCTGGTGAAGAAAATCTTGAGGTCTCTTCCAGAGAGATTCAAGATCAAGGTGACTACGATTGATGAAGTCCATGATACATCGGAAATGAAAGTTGATGAACTCATTGGGTCTCTTCTCACTTATGAAATGTCTTTCACTGACTCATCAGAGAAGAAGCACATGGGTTTAGCTCTCAAGACCACGTCAGCTGAGCCTGAATCTCCGAAAATGGAAGGATCCTCAGAATCCTACGATGAATCCCTTGCCCTGATGGTCAAAAACTATGGGAAGCTGATGAAGAGGTTTGAGAGGAGATCTCCAAACACACCAAGTCAGTCTAATCCCTCTCACAACCGAGAGAAGACTCCTCAGAACTACAAGCCAGGGAGTTTCAACAAGAAAGGGAGAGAGGATAGAAGCAACCCGTTTGGATCTAAAGCCAAGGGAATTCAGTGCAGAGAGTGTGAGGGTTTTGGTCATATCCAAGCTGAATGCCCAAATTACTTGAGACGCCAACAGAAGAACTTCAATACTACTATCAGTGATGATGACAGTGTTTCCGAGAGTGATGGTGGAGAAGAAGGAGGAAATAATTTCTTGGCATTCATGACGAGGAACACTGAATCTAGTGAGCTCACCTCGGAGGAGAATAAAGGGAATGCCCTGGCTCCTTCTGAGGGTTCTAATGAGTTCAAGTCTGCTAGCAGTGAAGAACTAAGCGATGAATTTCTACTCCAGGCGTACGAAGTTATCATGTCTCAGACTGAGGCATCGAACTGCTCGGGGAGTCTTAGAGAAGAGGCAGAAGAGGAACTCAGTGATGAAGTACTCTTAGAGGCTTACAAGACTCTCTTTGTAAAATGGGCAGATGAGTCTAATGCCTTCCTCAATCAAAAGGCTAAAATAGAAGAACTTGAGTTGATGCAATCTAGTCTCCTGGAAGAAATCGCTGAGATGAAAAAGGACTCTCCTGAGGAGATGAAGATCAGGATTGAATCTCTTCTAGAAGAGAAATCTCATATGCTTGAGATCATTGGTAGTCTAAAGAAGGAAATCGCAAGACTGAATGGCGAGCTTGCTAGCACGACCAAATCTGTTCAAATGTTGAACTCAGGGACCTTATGTCTGAATGAGATACTCAAGATTGGTCAATCCTCCTCCAACCACAGAGGACTTGGGTATTGTTCTAGGTCTCTTCCCTATAAGAAGACTGTGTTTATCCCTGCTTCCCAGCAAAAACCTCGTTCAGCAGAAAAGGTGTCACACACACCTCCTGCAACATCTGATCAAATTTTTCCAAAGCATCACACAAGACTAGACTGGAAATGTCACTTCTGTGGAAAAGGGGACATATTCGTCCATTCTGCTTCTCTCTGTATTGAAATTTCTTGAGAGGAAAAATATTGGTCAAAAGGTTCTGGGTGCTCAAAGCAGATTTCCCAAGAAAAGGGTTGATCTGGGAGAAAGATCTCATCTTGTGTGGAGAATCAAGCAGGACCTAAGGGCATAGGTCGCCTATACTTCCTTGAAAGCTACACCGAGAGAGGACTGGTATTTCGACAGTGGCTGCTTAAGACACATGACTGGAGAAGGCTCTTTCCTCAACAATGTTAAGGGATGTTCCAAGGGACATGTCACGTTTGGAGGAGGATCTACTGGTACTGTTGTAGGGAAAGGGAAGTTGAATGTATCTGGTTTGCCGGTTCTGGATAATATTCTTCTTGTCGATGGGATCAAAGCCAATCTTATAAGCATCAGTCAACTATGTGATCAGGATCTCACTGTCACCTTCACTAAAAATGATTGAAAGGTAACACGAGAAGACAACTCAGTGTTTATGAAGGGGTTGAGGTCTCCAGACAATTGCTATCTGTGGTCTGGACCGTCTATGACTTCTGCTTCATGTCTCCTGAGCCAAACAGATGCGACTGATTTATGGCACAAGAGGCTTGGTCACTTGAATCTGAGAAGCCTAGGTAGTTTGGTCTCCAAGGAGGCTGTCCGAGGTCTACCTTATCTCAAGATCAAAGAAGGCAAGATATGTGGGCAATGTCAAGTTGGGAAACAAGTCCGTGCCTCTCACAAAAAGGCTGATTATCTCACCACTTCTCGGGTGTTGGAACTCCTCCACATGGATCTTATGGGATCGATGCAAGTAGAAAGTCTTGGTGGTCGACGATATATCCTTGTGGTTGTTGATGACTACTCCAGGTACACCTGGGTTGATTTCCTACGGGAAAAGTCTGATGCTTTTGAAGCTTTTCAATCCTTGAGCTTGAGACTTCAACGTGAGAAAGAAAACTCTACAGGAAAAATAATGAAAATTCGGAGTGATCATGGTAAGGAGTTTGAGAATGGGAAGTTCCTTGATTTTTGCAGCTCCCAAGGGATCAAGCATGAGTTTTCTGCTCCAATCACCCCTAAGCAAAATGGGATTGTAGAACACAAGAACATGACTATTCAAGAAATGGCACGTGTCATGCTCCATGCTAAGTCTCTTCCATATTGCTTTTGGGCAGAAGCAGTTCACATTGCTTGTCACATCCTCAACCGCGTCTCCATTCGCCCCGGTATGTCCTGCACCAGCTATGAAATTTGGAGGGGGAGAAAGCCTAGTGTCAAATATTTCCATATCTTCGGCAGTACATGCTTTGTGCTTGCTGATAGGGAGCCGAGAAAGAAGTTGGATGTCAAGAGTGATGAAGCTATTTTCCTAGGGTATTCCTCTAGTGGTGCTGCGTTCAGAGTCTTCAACAAGCAGACAAAATGTGTCATGGAATCGAGGAATGTCATTGTGGATGATGAAGACAAGCCGTCAGAGGAAGATGAGATGGGAGTCTCATCTGAAATTCTGTCCAGTGTTCCTGAAGATGTCTCAGACACTGAAGAAGCTTCCGCTGCCAATGAAGAGAATCCCGCACTTGATTCAACGGCTATTGTCAAGAAAGTCTCTAGTAGGATAAAAAAGAATCATCCCTCCGATGCCATTATTGGAGAACTAAATGAAGGAGTCGTCACCAGGAGGAAAGAGCCAGTGAACTACAAAGAAATGATTAGTAATGTGTGCTTCACTTCCAGAATCGAGCCCAAAAATGTCACAGAAGCTGTCAGTGACGAGTTCTGGATGAATGCTATGCAAGAAGAATTGGTACAGTTTGAAAGAAATGAAGTCTGGAAACTTGTTCCTCGACCTGAAGATGTCAATGTTATTGGCACCAAGTGGATTTTCAAGAATAAGTCAGATGCCCTTGGAAATGTCACCCGAAACAAAGCTAGACTGGTTGCTCAGGGCTACTCTCAGATTGAAGGTCTGGATTTTGAAGAAACGTTTGCTCCTGTTGCTAGGCATGAAGCCATTCGACTACTTCTAGGGATCTCCTGTCTGAAGTTCAAACTCTATCAAATGGATGTCAAAAGTGCCTTCTTGAATGGATTCCTAAACGAGGAAGTCTATGTGGAGCAACCAAAGGGTTTTGTCGATCCTAAATTTCCAAACCATGTGTACATGCTGCATAAGGCCTTGTATGGATTGAAGCAGGCGCCTCGAGCCTGGTATGAGCGACTGGCTGAATATCTGTCCAAAAAGGGATACGTCAGGGGTGTTAAGGATCAAACTCTGTTCATTAGAAAGAGTGGATCGGAGATGATGTTTGCTCAGATCTATGTGGATGATATTGTCTTTGGAGGAATGTCCCAGAAGATGGTGGATCACTTTGTGGAACAGATGCAATCAGAGTTTCAGATGAGTATGGTTGGAGAACTCTCCTTTTTCCTTGGTTTCCAGATTAAGCAATTTGAAGGAGGAATATTCCTATCACAGAGCAAATATGCTAAAGAGTTGGTCAAGAAATTCGGGCTAGAGTCAGGAAAACCAAAGAGAACCCCTGCTTCTACTACAGTCAAACTATCTAAAGATGATGATGGTGAGGCAGTTGACACCAAGCTGTATAGAAGCATGATCGGGAGTCTGCTATACTTAACCGCTAGCAGACCTGATATCTCATTTTCAGTGGGAGTTTGTGCTAGATTTCAGTCTCAACCCACCACAACTCATCTTAGTTATGTCAAAAGGATCATCAAGTACATTCACGGTACTGCTGACTATGGTATCTTGTACTCTTTTGACACGAACTCGTGTCTGGTTGGTTTTTCTGATGCAGATTGGGGAGGCAATTCTGATGACCGAAAGAGCACCTCGGGTGGATGTTTCTTTCTTGGGAATAATCTGATTTCCTGGTTCAGCAAGAAACAGAATTGTGTATCTTTATCCACTGCTGAAGCAGAGTACATTGCTGCGGGGGCAGGTAGCACAGAGCTGGTTTATCTCAAATGTATGCTTGAAGAGTATGATGTTCCTCAAGATGTTGTCACCTTGTTCTGTGACAACACCAGTGCCATCAACATTGCAAAGAATCCTGTTCAGCACAACAAGACTAAGCATATTGAGATTCGGCATCACTATATCAGAGATCTTGTGAATTACAAAATTCTCTCTCTAGAGCATGTCAATACGGAGGATCAATTGGCTGATATCTTCACAAAACCTCTGGATATGGTGAAATTTGAGAAGCTCCGTTCTGGCTTGGGAGTGTGCATACTTGACTTATAGCAATTATTGGGCTGGCGAAGTCATTTATGGGCTATGACTTTGGCGCACAGAAGGCCCAATTGGGAAAATGTTGTTCACTCCCTCTCTCTCTCAAAACACAGCGTTTAGAGTAATTCGTTTGAATTACAACGTGACGGTTTATTTCCCAAGAAGAAGTACGATTTTTCCAACTGCTATCATCATTTTCGCAGATCTTTGCCTCTTATTGCATCTCTCTTTAATCCCTTCTCTTCAGTTCTTGAAAAACTCTGTTTTCTTCGTAATCATGGTGTCCACGAGAAGAGGTACAGTGAAATCCTCCAAGTCCACGGTGAAAGGAAAGGCCAAGGGTCTCTCTTCGTCCAAGACGGAGAGCATTCAAGTGAACAAGTATGGTGTAAGAATCAGAAAACCTCAGCCCGTCAGAGTCGATGGTGAGGCCGGAGACTCTTCGTCTAGGGCTGAGGCTACTGACCTTCGTGGTCTTCTTCCTCCTTTTCCTCAGGTATCATTGACAACTCTCCCTCACCCTGTTCCTTCCTCAGTTTCTAACCAAGAAAGCATGCATGCGGATGTTTCCTCTAAGCCTATCGGTTCTGAGAAGGAAACCATGAGCCCCACAGTAGAGGCCATGGTGACTCTAAGAAATTCAGGAGAAGGAAATGTCGATAACACCTCCACGGACAACCCCAGTTCTCCCAGATTCGCTGATAAATCTGATCCCCCTAATCCTCAATCTCAGGAGGCTGATGAAGTGGACAATCCCACTCTGGCTGAGATGACCAGAGAACTTAAGGGTCAAGGTTCTAGGTCGGATAAGGACGTTTTAGGAGAGAATCGCAGAGAGCTGATCTCCTGTGAAGACTTTGACCGAATCATGGATGAGGGTCTTCAACCAGACTCAGATGTGGTTCCCCCAGGAGACATGCCCAGAAAGAAGACTAAGAGGACCTCCAAGAAGGCTGCTGAGAAGTCCTCCATTGCGGAGAAAGTCAAGAAATCTGCTAGGAGGAAGAAGAGCAGAGTGGAGACCACTGAAGCGAATGCCATTAATCCTCAGGAGGAGATTGTGGTGGAGGATGTCAGAGATCATGTCACTAACATCGTCGAAGATGAAGAAGCTGTGGAGGAAGCAAGGTCTCGCGACAAGAAGAAGAAGTCGTCTAGACAGGATGTTCCTGATGTTCCAATCACAGGAATATCTTTTCACACCCTTCAGAATGCCAGCCGATGGAAGTACGTCATTCTTCGGAGTATTGCTCCTGAACATGCGCTCTCTAATGAAGCCATGGAATGCGCTGATGTCATTGAACTTCTCAAGAGCACCGGGCTTCTCTCCACAGTGACCTCAGTGGGCTCCTACCACGCTCAGCTTGTGAGGGAGTTCATTGTCAATCTTCCTGATCAAGTCGATGATGCCACTTCCCCTCATTTTCAAAAGGTGGTGATCAGGAACAAAATCATTGACTTCTCTCCCAAGGTCATCCATGAGTTCATGGGTTCAAATGCTCCCACTTCTGAGTATCAAGTGCCTTCAAGAATTGAGCTGATTTCTGAACTCACTGGAGGGAAAGACAAGAAAGGGTGGCCTGAGTCTGGGCTGTACCGTGCTTCTCTTCTCAGTTCTAAGTACTCTGTTCTTCACAAAATTGGAGTCAAGAGCTGGATTCCTACTGCTCACTCCACAGGTGTTTCTCTCGCTCTAGCTCAATTTCTCTTCATGATTGGCACAGGCCGTTCGGTTGACGTTGGGAAACTCTTCTACTCCCAAATCATCAAGCACGCTGGCTCTGAAGCTATAAAGCTTCCCATCCCTTATCCTGCCATGATCACTGGGATCATTTTGCGTCAACAACCGGATATTCTGTCACCAGAAGAGATGAAAGCTTGCAGCTCGACTCCAGGGAAGATCTCCTTCAGCTACAAACTTTTTCAGAAGCATCATGTGGCAGACATCAAGAAGCCTCCCCAATCCAGCCTACCTCACGCTCGATTCAATGATGATGATGCTCCTGCTGTTCCTCCCATGTCAGCTGACGTCAGGAAACTGATGGCTCTTTCCCTTGTTGATGAGATCAAGCATCTGGAGACAGTGATTGCTACCTCTACTGAGCGCAAGATGGCCCATGAAGATGCTCTAGTTCGTATTCTCCCAAGTACCGAAACTTTTTATTTTTTCTAGATTTTTTGCGTGGCTCAGATACTGTTTAGCTGTTTTTCTTCCTTTTTGTCTTTGCTTGGCAAAAATGGGGAGTCAAAAAGTCACTTCTAAAACTTGGTTATTTGGTTATATGTCTGTAACTTCTGAGCCTCCCTCCTTCTATGTTGTGCTACTTTATGGATATATTTTGTTGTCTCCTCTGTCAGTCACTGTGACAAGAGTGATCTCACAGTTAGATGTTCTGTTGTGCTGTGTGTGTGGCGAGAGTGCTCCTTGAAGGTTGGCATAGTGTTTCGTTTTTGAAGGAAGAGTTTTGCCTGCTCAAAGTCAAAGGGGGAGAATGTTGTTACAAGAAGTTGGCCCTTTGATTCAGGCTTGCTTATTGTCTCTCGTGGTGGTTCTAACATCTCAAAGAACATCTCTTGGTTAAAGTTGTCAGCTCGCGGTGAGGTCTTGCTGACAGCTTTATTTCTGGGCTCGCTGGATGCGTGCCATGTGTCTCTGTCTTGGATCAGAGGACATTCGTTTTGTTTGTCTTGTATATAAGACAATGCGAAACCCTAGGTAGGGTTACACACTTTCACGCCGAAAAACCTGAGTGTGCCAAAAAGGTTTTTGTGTATTCTCCATTGTGTGAGTTTTGTTTTCCTGGGCAAAGAACAACACACTAATACACTGAGTGATTGTAAGGGTGAAAAGCGAGGGGAGCTCAAGTCTAGGGGGAGCCTAGACTAGCATCAAGCTACGGTTCACTGGGAGTTAGGAATAGTGAAAGGTTATCATTCATTGTATTTCGATTAAACTCATTTTCCGTTAGTGAAGTTGCTCTTTTCACCGGGATACTCATCCCTCCAGATTAGGCTTTTAAGGCCGAACTGGGTTACCATTCTGTGTGTTCGTTTACTATTATTGTGTGGTGTCTTTACAGGTGTTACTACTGTCTGATACAACACCTTAGAAATAGTTCATACAGTAGATCTGGACTTTCAAGTTATAGTGTTTTTACCTTAGCACACAGATGGCGAGCTTTGTTCCAATTTACTTTATTGTAAGATTCGACATGAAGCTCCTCTCTTAGTTGAAGGATGAGAGGTGTGATTGGGCCAACAAATCTTTTTCCATACAAGTAAGACATTGGCAGGTAAATCGTCCGACAGTAACACCATATCTTACCTGCATATCCGATTGGAGCTATTGAAATGAATTTGAATATATAACAATATAATATCAAACATTTATTATTAACTTCCTAAATTAATAACAAAAATTAGAATAGAGAAAGTGTTCGAACCTGGATGCACAGGAAGAAAGGATGGAACAATCCAAAATTCGGGTGGCATTGGGTTGCTTCCATCCCAATCAAAGATACCAAGAATCTACCAATGGTTATTTCAAGTGATGAGATGTTTGTTTTCTCGAAACACAAACTCTTTTAAGGAAAAAAAAGTTTGATTTTTATGTTTTAATTTTCGTTTGAATTGTGATGAAAAATAATTTTGACACCTAAGTAAGGGGTGATGTACGATTGATAATTATCATAAAGACATGTCAAATAAATATTAATAATAAGGGTTATAGACCAACGAACCTTATAAAATAATTAGTGTACCATAATTATAAGGGCTCTCTAGACTTTAAGTCATATGAAAAAAGCTTTCCTATATAATCAGTCTTTGGTAAATTGTAATAACTAGTCACAAGATTTTATTAACGAATCTAAAAAGACGTTAATATTTGCAAATAATCGTTAACATATAATTGTAAATAAACCACCGGACTCTAATGGCATAAATAAAATGCAAAAAAATTATCAAACAATGCTAAATTACCATAATAACTATTTACTTAAAATTTACAAAGAGTAGACTATTTAACGAATCTCCCAAATTTTGATGAATTAATTGAATACAATTAAAGGGGAAAATAGAATGAAAAAGGTGACAATATGGACCTTTGGGGTGACAATATGGACCTTTGGGGTGACTATTATTTCGAAGGATGTAGACAACGATATGGACCTTGGGGTGAATATCCGCTTTACGAAAATATGGGTACAAATTCATGTATTTTGATTTTTGCAACGACAAAGGAGATTCATTCAGGTTTGTGTTCTATACGACATCAAACAATCACTACGCAAAACCTCTAATATTCGTCTGGGTGACAAAGAAGAGGTACATTAATTAGTTGATTTTAAATATGAAAAATTACATAATTTATGCTTCATTTGTAGACTCATCGCCCATCTATGCCAATACAAGGGCCGGTGTGTGATTCTCGGAGGCGGAGCTATGGTCTATGCCCAGTCCAGAGGTTGTGGCTCAGTCCCTTAGATATCTGCTACCCTAAATAAGTTCGAAGGAGATTTTGTGAAGAAATACAAAGCGGTCTGATTTCGAGGAAAATGAGATATCAGGAAAAATTTCAAAATCATATGAGATCCCTTCAATTCCAAATGGGGACATTAGTTAGATTATAAAATATCTCCCAAATCTCTCGCCGATTTTTCAGAATTCGATATTGAATTCGAATATAGACATTACCCTAATTATTGGTGAAGAGAATTTGGTGCAAATTTAAGTAAGAGCTAGGTTGGAGCCATTGAAGTTCACTTGAGACCTATCCAAGACCTAAAAAATCAGACCCCACCTTACTTGGTCTGCACTAAGTCAAAATTGCTACCTCTCATTCACTCTGCAATTTCTCGAGCCCCTCAGCCACTTCAGTACGGCCCGACTTTTCTAATCCATATCCTTGGTCTTTTCTATTCCGACCAACTCCGCTCTAATCAAATAACTTAGTCCCCCCTCATAACCGAATATGAAGATCCGTTGCTCTCTTTTGGGGTGGGTCAAATGAGACTTGCAAGACAGAAATTGGCTAGGGTTAAGATTGAGGCTGTGAGTAATGAAATCAATTAAGCTTGTTGAGAGGAAGCACTCGGACACAATATTGGGCGACAATGATGGGAAATGAATAAAAATAGAGGAAGATGCAATCATATCCGTAATTGCACTGCCGGTGGCTGAGAGCCAGCCTTGCCGGTCTAATGAGTTCCATTAGTTGGAACATTCGGGAACCAGGAAAATCCGAGTCATTCCTTAAACTTCAAAGAGCCTTTACGAAGATCTTTCGTTATCGATGTAGTGGCGACATTATTCTGTAGTAAGATGATTGTAATTTATATGTATTGAGCTATTCATCGGGCATATCGAGACTATTGTGGTGGATCCGTAAGCTCACATATAGAGGTTTATAGGGTTTTATGGGCACCCATGGCAAGAGCAGAGAGTCCCCTCTTGAAATTATGCCATCTCATTCAAGTTATTTTTTTTTTACTTACATTATGTTTTCTTTGGAAATTTCAGTTATATTTTAGTGTTGTGATAAGGAATGAGGTTGGGGTGGTAAGGTCGACCTCAAAATAGTGTGATGGATTTTTTTAGACTGTTTGAATGGATTGTGATCGACTTTAGATGGCCATCTCGAAGATAAACTTATGTGGGATAACAACTTATTGGTGAGGCTAATATATGTGACAGAATCGACCGAGGCATTGCAAACCAAGGGTGGCTCAAGATTTTCCCTTCGGCTATCCTCATTCACGGTTAGTTTTAGGGCTTTGATCATACAACGCTTCAAATCCTTCTCAACCGAACGGTCTTCACAAGAAAGCATCACCAGCGCCAATTTTGGTTTGAACTGTGGTGGCTTAAGATTGAAGAGTGGCCAAAATATAGACTACACACAACCCATGCTCAACAACTACCTTACTAAATATGTTGTGGAACTAAACTCGTGGAAGAAGTTCATATTTGGAAATATTCCAAGGCGAGTTACACACATGGATGGCCTTACTAGCGATATCTGAAATGGGGAATGATTTGTCCTTACTGGTCTCTCCCAAAAATTGATTCAACGAATCAATGCAAACACACGCACTCACAAACTCTGTACAAATAAAGCACAACAGTAGCAAACAAAATCTTGAAGCAGTTGTTGATGTAGATCTCCAAGGAATTGAGATTGACTCAAGAATAAGGTCGACGTGTATCCAAAAAGAAAACTGACAAACCTAAGTAAACCTTAAGAAAGTTATATTAGGTTTACACAAAATCTTCCGCGAATCTGTATAACCGAAAAACTAAGTATATGATCATATCTTTCCAAAAATCTCAGTACGAAAAAAAGAATATTCAATTGTAATGAACAACTATACAATTGTTTTGCCAAACTTAGAAAAATGCCAAATAGGATCCAAAAATCTTATTCACTATGCTGAAAGGATGAACCTTCGATCCGGAAAGCATCCTCTAGTTTGATGATGGAGTTTCAGCATAGGCGGAGTCTAATACAGTCTGTGACATTTGAGAGATAGAGGTGGTTGGATTCCGTCAAACCCGGGTATACTCAAGTTAAGTGTTGATGCAGCGAATCCCAATAACGGATCAAGATCAAGCTTTGGTGTGGGTCATTAACTATGGAAAAAGTTGACTACTATATGGGCGAGTGTCTTTCCTTTACAAGATGCATGACCTGAACATAAATTTTCTTGAAAGTGATGGTCTCCTTGCAATGAAAGCTGTCAACGTTAACGCCGGTCATGTGATTTTCGAATCCATTGTTGCTGAGATCCGAGAGGTGTTGGAGGATTTGGACGGTGGTTTGTGGAAGTTTGTTCCCCATGACAGAAACGAGGTTACCCAATCACTCACTCACGAGGCTACTAAATTTTACGTTGATCATTGTTGGCTCTTTGAAGTTCCATTATATGTATTGAACATATTTTCATTTGATACAGTTGCAAGTCGTTACTAAAATGGTTGCTCTTAAAAAAACAAATTATGATTCACAAAATTGAATTTTTGAGGTAATCCTTTCAAAATTCAAATTAAGTTTTCAGGTATAAATTTTGGAAATTTTGACATGTCCTCGAATCTTTTTATTGTTTTTCAATAATGAACGTACATGGGTTGGATGTAGTATAAAAGTTATAAATGCTTAAAATTTTATCGTAGTAAGCATGTTGTTTGATTATTATGCTAAAATTTCCGAAGAAGCATGACATTTATCCATTTTTTTAATTCAAGGAGTTAATTGAAATATTATATAAGTCCAATGATTGTAATAGCGTTTGGAGTGGTTTTGTTTTTAAAACATGTTAAGCGACTACACATATGTGCTAAGATGAGAATTATATTATTAGATTGATTAATAATCAGCTGAGAAGGTATATATGTGCGTACATGGGTTAGCACGCAAGAAGGTATATTATTGTAAACTAATCTCATTACATCGGTCAAACTAACATAAATGAACAAATGTTAAGATGAGAATTTAAGTGTTAGATTATCTTAGATTGTTTAGGTCTCAAGCTAATGTTCTAAAGTGAATCTGTTAAAGTTGATCTCATCATCACAGTGAAGCCACATAAGCAAAATATGTTAGTTAGTTTGTTAGGACACGATTACTTGTGTAGGAAGTAATCTGCGAGTGTAGGAAATATCTTGTAAATTGTCTGAGCTATGTTCTATAAATAGCAAGGCAATGTAAATGAAAGGGACACACAATAAGAAGATAACAAACTAAAGTTGAGAGAAGAGAGACTGTGAAACACTTTTGAGAGAATCTTGTAAGGGTTTTGGGAAAGCGAGTAATCTTGGGAAAACGTCGTGTATTTTTTATTTTGTGCTTTTTCATATAGTGGATCACCGAAGACAGAGAGGCTGGATTAGGCATATTGCTAAACTAGGAAAAAATTCTGTGTGTTCTTTTAATTGGGTTTATTTTGATAAGTTATGTGCAAATGGAGAAATCTGTTATTGGTTTCAAACTCGAAGCGATTTTGCTGTAACAATTGGTATCAGAGCCTATACTAATCAACAGTGGGATTCACAAAGATTGAGATTGAGTGCTTTGACGGCAAAGGCAATTTCAGTTTATGGCAATGGAGAATGAAAGTTGTCCTCGTCCAATAGAAGATCGCGAAGGCTCTTAAAGGCGAAAATGGGTTTCCAGCAACAATGTCAGCCGATGAGAAGAACGAAGCCCTAGAATTGGCGTTCTGTCCGTTGATTCTTCACCTAGGCGACCGAGTCCTGAGAGAAGTCGCCAAAGAGACCATCGCCGCTGGAATCTAGCTGAAGCTTGAATCCCTCTCCATGAAGAACTCGCTATCTAATTGAGTCCATCTCAATGGAAAGATGTTTGACTTCAAAAGGTCCGAAGATAGGTGGGTATCAGAGATTCTTGACTACTTCAATCGACTGATCATTGACCTAGCCAACACGGAAACCAAAACCGATGATGAAGACCAATCCATCATGATTTTGAATGCGCTTCTAAAGTCCTACTCCACGTTCATTTGAAGCCATGAAATACGCGAACGAATCACTTTCACTGGAAGATTTTCAAGCTTCTTTGAAGGCAAAAGAAAAAGAATCAAGATCTGACAAGAAGCCTGTAGCAGAAAGCTTGAATGTGCATAAAAGGAATGACAAGAGCAGATCCAAGCCAAAGTCAAAGCAATCTCATCAACAGAATAATAAAGAGGTACAAGAAGATAAAGATTTCCCCTACAAATGGTATCATTGCCATGAAGTAGGTCATATGAAGAAGTATTGCCCCAACAAGCACAAGACCTACAAGAAGGATGGTGGAATGGCAATGCTGCTATAGCAGAAGAGCAGGGCTATGAGAGTGGTGAGGCATTGAATGTCTCAAGTGAAGACTCTTCCAAGATCTGGGTTATGGATAGTGGGTGTACTTTCCACATGTCTCCAAAACAGGAATCGGTTTTAGGATTTTTCACAAATAGATGGAGGGAACGTGCTTCTTGGAAACAACAAACCTTGTAAGATCAATGGAACTGACAACATCAAAATTCAGCTACAAAATAGAGATGAAAGTATCCTTAAAGATGTTAGGTATGTGCCAGAATTAAAGAGAAATCTCATCTCTCTAGGTACTCTAGAAGAACAAGGCTATAGTTTCAAATCTGAAAATGGAAAACAAGTAGTGTCAAAGGGTGCTTTTACCTACTTGGAAGGGATTGGGAACAATGGTCTTTATTTTCTTCTAGGCATCACAATCATAGGATCAGCCTCTGCTATAGAACATTTAAGTAATGATTGCGCTATAACATGACATCTAAGATTAGGACATGTCAACGAGAAGGGTATAGGATTAGAGTTGGCTAAGAGAGGATATTTTGGTTCAGAAAACCTAAGAAAATTGAACATTTATGGAGAATGCATTCTAAGAAAGTCTGTCAGAGCTAGCTTCAATAAAGGTGTCCATAGAACTGAGGGTGTTTTAGAATATTTTTATTCTGATTTCTGGGGGCCTTCAAGGACTACATCACATGGAGGCAACATATACTTTATGTCCTTAGTTGATGATTTTTCAAGAAGAGTGCGGGTGTTTTCGATTAAATAGAAGAATGAAGCACTACAGGACTTCAAGGACTGGAAGAATAAAGTTGAAAATTAGACAGGAAAGAAGGTCAAACGCCTCAGAAGTAATAATGGCTTTGAATTTTGTTAGAGGACTTTAATCAGTTTTGCAGGGATCATGGTATTACTAGACACCTAACTGTTGTTGGAACTCCCCAGTAAAATGGTCTTGCTGAAAGATTCAACATGACCATTATGGAGAGGGGTGCATGTAGATCCACGCTAAGCTCCCAAAGAACTTCTGGGGTAAAGCTACTTCTATTGCTTGCTATCTGATCAACCGGTGTCCATCTAAAACACTAAATCTAAAAACTCCCATGGAGATGCGATCTAATCACATGGTCAATTACAACTGGCTTAGGGTATTTGGTTGTACAACTTATGCCCATATTAAGCAAGGCAAACATGAGTCAAGGGCTCTCAAGTGCATTTTTATTGGCTATCCAGAAGGAGTGAAGGGTTACAGACTGTGGTATACATAGATAGGTAACAAGAAAGTGATGATAAATAGAGATGTTGTGTTTTAAGAAGATGATTTTCTTGGAAGAACTATTGAGTCTGATTATGGGTCTTTGCTTGAGTCTGAAGATAATGCATGTGCTAACATTGAGGTGGAGCTTGGTGCCACAGCCCAGATCAGGAGAATCACTCACAACCTCAAAATGTTCATGATGATGTTCAAGAACAAGCACCTGAAGATCAACCTCATGAAAATCAGAATGAGTATCTCTTGGCAAGAAATAGGAGCAGAAGAATCAATATCAGACCTCCACCAAGGTATGCTAATGTTGATTTCAATTCTTTTCCTCTAATGATTGCTTGTGAGATTGATACAGAAGAGCCAAGGATTGTAAAGGAAGTAATGAGATGTAAAGATAGTGAGAAGTGGAAAAAGGCCATGCAAGATTAAATGGATTCAGTTGCTGAGAACAAAACCTGGGAAATTGTACAAGCTCCAAAAGATCATATGCTTATAGGTTCTAAATGGATCTTCAAATTGAAAGATGGAATCCCTGAGGTACAAGGCAAGGCTTGTGACAAATGGGTTCACTCAGAGGGAAGGCATTGATTACAATGTTATATTCTCTCTGGTAGTTAAGCACAGATCAATCAGAGCAGTTCTTGCTCTCATTGCTCAATTCAACTGGGAAATGGAACAGCTTGATGTAAAGATAGTCTTTCTCTTTGGAGAGCTTGATGAAGTAATTTACATGACGCCTCGTGAGGGATATGAACATGGTGAAGGTAAGGCTTGCTTGTTGAAGAAGTCTCTATACGTCTTGAAGCATCACCAAGGAATGGTACTTAAAATTTGATCAGTTCATGATCTCAAGTGGTTTTTCCAGGAGTGATTATGACTGGTGTGTGTACTTGAAAAATATTGGTGAAGATGATCTATATCTACTCATGCTTCTTATCACTCCCAACAAAAGAGAAATTGAGAAACTTAAAGGCCAACTGAGTTTAGTTTTTTAGATGAAGGATCTTGGGTCAGCTCAAAAGATCTTAGGCATGGAAATTTCTTGAGACATGAAAAAGGGCAAAGTCAAGCTCTTATGAAGACAGTACTTGTCCAAGGTGATTAAAAAATTTGACATGAACTTAGCAAAAGCTGTCTCCACACCTTTGGCACCACAACATTTCAAGTTGAGTATTGCTCAAAAGCCTGCTACATAAGAAGAGAGAGCCAAGATGGAAGGCGTACCTTATGCCAGTGTTGTTGGCAGTTTAATGTACTCAATGATCCAATCAAGAGCATATCTTACTCATGTTGTGAGCGTGGTTAGCAGATACATGTCAGAACCATGAAAAGAGCATTGAAATGTAGTTAAATGGGTTCTCAGATACTTGAGAAGGTCTCTTGAAACTGGTCTATTGTTTGAAAGGAAGGGTAAAGCAGAAGTCAAGGTTGATGGATATGTTGATTCAGACAGTGCTGGAAATCTTGACTCAAGGAAGTCACTTACAGGGTATATCTTCACAGTCTGTGGTGGAGCTGTGAGCTGAAAATCATCTCTTCAGTCTGTGGTTGCCTTGTCCATCATGGAAGCTGAGTACATGGCTATAACTGAGGCCATCAAAGAAGCCATATGGATGAAAGGGTTGATTACAGAATTGGGGTTTCCACAAGATCAAATGATGGTACATTGTGACAGTCAAAGTGCTATTCACTTGTCAAAGCACCAGATTTTTCATGAAAGATCTAAACATATTGATGTTAAGATTCACTTTGTGAGAGACATTGTGAACAACAAAGACGTGAAGATTCAGAAGATCTCTACAGAGCACAACCCTGATGGCATGCTGAATAAACGAGTTCCAAGAAATAAGTTCACACATTTCTTAGAGCTGGTTCAAGTCACACAAGAAAAGGCTTAGGCCTGAGGTCAGTCTTGGTGATTTGCAGGAAAGTGAAGACGAGGTCAAGGTAGAGAATTGTTGAAGTGGATCTCATCATCACAGCAAAGCCACATCAGCAAAATAAGTTAGTTAGTTTGTTAGGACACGATTACTTGTGCATGAAATAATCTGCGAGTGTAGGAAGTATCATGTAAATTGTCTGAGCTATGGTCTATAAATAGCAAGGCCATGTAGATGATAGGTACACACAATAATAGAATAACAAACTAGAGTTGAGAGAAGAGACATTGGGAAACATTTTTGAGAGACTCTTGTAAGGGTTTTGGGAAAGCGAATAATCTCGGAAAAATTTCTTGTATTTGTTATTTTGAGCTTTTTCATATAGTGGATAACTAGAGATAGAGAGGCTGGATTAGGCATGTTACTGAACCAAGATAAAATTATGTGTGTTCTTTTATTTGCGTTTATTTTGATCAGTTAAACGAATAAATATGTTCTTGATATCAAACACGAAGTGATTTTGCTAAACAGAATCTTTCTAAGAGTTATAAATAGGGGATCTATGTTTCTCATGGGAAAGGGCTGCAAAAAAATTTGAGAGTGAACTTGTAAGCTCTTCAAGATATTCATGCACAATCTTTCTTATGTCACTGCTATAATTTTTGGAATCCTACAACTGAAAAAACTAAAAGAAACTGTTTGGAAAAAAATTATACAATGGTTTTGTACTGTTGTAGAATTTGAAATCTACGACCGGAGTGTCATTGCTATAGTGCCATCATCGTTCTGTAACTATTGTGGGTTTATTTTATTTAATATGTAGAGGTAGGCAGGGGCGGAGCCACTTGGGGCTCACGAGGGACAAATGTCTCCCTGAACTTTTAGAAATTGCATATTTTTACTCTAAAAATTTTAATATTTTTTTTGGCCCAAATTTACATGAATTTTTCTAATTCGCCCCTTGGATTTTTTGTTTCAAATTTGTCCCCCGCTTGACTTGAATTTCTGACTCCGCCACTTGTGGTGGATCATATTGACCGGCGTCGATTAAACTTTTTTTGAGCTCTATAACACTCTAAATAATTAATTATTTTTATCTTTGTTCTTGTTTTTTTGTTATTGAATCATCGTTAAAAATAAAATCTCAGTAACTTGTGAATCAAGAAACTTGTTCTTCTCTTTTTAATAAATAAAATAATATATAAAAATTTAGGGGATGGAATATACCGAAAGCCAAGTCTTTCCCCAAGACGGTATGTATGTAACACCACCATGGTCAAGAATCCATTTTCTCGCTCTTTCACAAGCATTGTTTTCGGAGCCTTGTCCCAGTAGCCGAAGACAAATGTAGTTGAGAGCTGTACAAAACATTGTGCTGTGGCCCTCAATGTGCAATCCCCACCCTCCATCTTCGTTCTAAACAATGGTTTTATTATAATAAAAATTAATTGTTTTTAACACCAATTATTTTCGTATTAACACGTAACTATAAATGTATATATGCTTTTACCTGATGATTGTACGTGTACCGCAAAATTTCTGTAACATGCTCCTTGGTGAATAAAATACTAAGGTGACCAGTAATGTACAAAGTCATGACCTGTATGCGTAATGTCATAAACATGGTATCAACTGATTTAGAATATACTATTTTTTGTTTTCATTCGATCGGGACCATTGTTCTTATCGCAAGATTGAACTTTGCACTTTGATTTTAACTTTTTTGAAATTTTGCTCTTTAAACTTGTATGTTTTGGTATATGTAGTGATGAAATTAAAATGAATTAAGGTTACCATACCAGTGGAGGTAAATAGAACAAAGGACCAGCATTTTCTGCAGGCCAATGACCATGACTGGATTGCAAGGCTGAAAAGAAGAGGACACTGCTCTTTAGGCTTGCTTTTGCCTTCTCGCGTGTGACGACTTCACCGTCCCCGATCTTCACTGGTGGTACTATTTGTTTGAACTGTTTTTCTCTCAAAAACTGTATATTGTATATATAAATGAAAACGCATATCAAACATTACTTTGTTTAACAGCAATGTTTGTGAAACGATTTACAGTTTGCAATATAATTATTAAATGAAAAGTGAATTATGTTAAAAACTAGACCCCTCAAAATCTAGCGAATTGCCGAGTTTGAGATGTCCCAAAACTACCGGTGTTTAGTGCCCATTTACAAAGTCACGCATCATTGCCACGCATCATTCCACTATTCCAGCCATTGAATTCCATATTAAAATCAATTAGTGTCAAGTGGAGAGGTCTAACTAATATATAAATGCATGTAGTTCATTTACACATAAAATCAATGTGGGACTTCCCCACTTTCATATTCCCTCTCACGCGTAGCGTGACCAGCCCGAGTAACAATCTCCCTCATGCTATGCGTGGACCGGGCCAAATTCAAGTTGTGTGAATGGACAAGGCTTTGATACCATGTTGAATTCCATCTTAAATCAATTGGTATTAAATGAAGAGGCTCAACTGATATATAAACACATGTCAATTCACACACACAACCAATGTGAGACTATCCCACTTCAATACTCTCCCTCACGTGTAGGGTGATCAGGCTGAGTAACAATCTCCCTCACGCTTCGCGTGGACCGGGTCGAATTCAAGTTGCGTGAATGGACAAGGCTCTGATATCATGTTGAATTCCATCTTAAAAACAATTAGACTAC
This sequence comes from Urtica dioica subsp. dioica, assembly GCF_054948205.1. Lineage (NCBI taxonomy): Eukaryota > Viridiplantae > Streptophyta > Magnoliopsida > Rosales > Urticaceae > Urtica > Urtica dioica. The sequence continues at coordinate 35,525,951 of NC_142761.1, forward strand.
ACGACACGAGCAATCACTTCTAAAAGAGTTGACCACTCGCGCTAACGAGCTCGACTCTAGCAAACACAGAACATGCACATAAATATATCACCAGACTATAAACAGACTCAAAACAACTTCTAGAGCTTTTGAATAATTATGATTATAGGAATTTTCATTCATCAATTTTTTCCTCCAAAACTAAGGAGTACTCACAGTCCTGAATAATACTCAGGAGTACTCGTAGTCCGTGCCTGCCAATAGATCTCTGCAATATTAAATTGAAAAATCAATATAAGAATTGAGGAAAGAAACATTCTTTATCGCTTGAACCACAACTAGGTAATTTGACTTTAACTCCACCTTGTCGTATGTGCTCCATCGCCGTTTGGCCCACAGCTTAGAGCCTTTCTTTGATTCCTATCGCTTCCAAAAAAAATGAGCTGAATGATTCCAAATCACCTTAGTAAATGAGTATATGGCTTCATCATTAAATATTGCCTCTCTCCCTTGAGATTGCGTTATAGAGCAGGAGCGAAGTTCCTACACGACTGTCGAGACTTTCCTCTACTAGCGAGCCTCCATTCTAGCCATCGCGTCCCTTGTTGAAGGCTTTGACTACATTTTTGGCATCAAATTCCATAGAGCTCTCATCCATGCCTCATTCGCCTCTCACCTCTACACATCACACATCCCATAGAGCCCGTTGAGAAAATTCAGCCCATCCTTTTCCTTGCCTTCAACCAATCCTGAGCCATCTTCGATACCAGAAATTTCCATCTGAAGTGAATTATCCAATTTCCATGTCGCCTTCAATAAGCCACCTTCCTCGCCGAACGTTTAGGCACTTGACACAGAACTTCCTAGTTCACGTTCCTCGCCAGATCAAAGAATCCGGATTCTGCTCAATCCTCGGCGTAAACCTCAAGATCGACACTGCAACTTCGTCGATGATACATGATCTGATTAATCTCTTTTGCAAATTTTCCATTCCTAAAAAAGCCCTAAACCACCTCTCCTTTCACCGTTGACCATTATCGACGGTAAAACTACCCCATCCGGGGCAAGCTCCTTAGTCGGATCTATCTCCCGAACGACGTCTTGTATCTCTTCTTCACTCGGATAAGTTCTTCATTGTTCTCCTCCAAAATTTTATCTTCAAACAGATTTTTTTAGCTCGTCCCCTAAGACAAGATTAAAGGTACTAATCTTGTTACAAAAAAACTCACCAAATTCTCTGTGACACTCGAGCCACACCCCTTCTGGGTTTCAAATTCCTCGAACATGATTTTTCCGTCTTTGAATGATCGTAGGAGTGCAGACCCCTTCTGGGTTTCAAATTCCTCGAACATGATTTCTCCGTCTTTGAATGATCGTAGGAGTGCAGAAAAAACTTATATTACGATCTCCATCGTTCTGCCAGCTTTTGGTTAGAGGTGTGGAGTCTAATCGATGTTGAGGTGACGACTGAAGACCTTACGATGATGATTTTCGGATTGAGTAGTCGTCTTCTTTCCTGCGCAAGTGTTTAGTGCGTCGCTTTTCTTAGGAGTTTCCCTTTTCAGCGTAATTGTTTTAGCACTTGCGTTTTAGTAGTTTCTGTTAGAGGTGTGGAGCCTAATCGGTGCCTAGGTGGCGAGCTGATGACTGAAGACTTTAAGACAGTGATTTGTGGTAAACCCCCTTCCCAAGGGTCATAGAGAGCAGTGCTCCCTGGGCGAAAAATTATATTGTAAGGGTTATTAGTTGATGGTATTTTGGGAAGTTCATGCCTATCTATTAGTCCAAATGTGTTTCCTATAAATACCCTATGTGCCGATGTTCTTTGAAGAGCGCAAATGAGTTGTAAACACATTTTCTCCTGATTTGAGTTTTAGTGAGAATCTACAACGGCAAAGTGGACGTAGTTTTCGTATTGAAAGTGAACCACTATAAATCTGTGTGTGCTAATTTTATTCTTTGCGATTCTATTTTCTGATTTTAAGTTGGATTTGTGTATTGGATCCTAACATTTTCCCGTGTTTTCTGCCTCCAAATAACACACACACACACACACGCACGCACGCACGCACGCACGCACGCACGCACGCATATTTATGGAAAACTTCTGCAGACTTTTTTTGAGAATTTGTAGGAAAACCGATTTTTTGAATGGGATCTATAAACAATTATTATTCTAAAAAAGGCTAAAAGAAACTATAAGCAATAAAAAGAAGAGTAGGCATTACGAAATCTAATTATCTTCAATTCGAAAAAAATGTAGACCGTTGATATTTTATGTAAGTATGCAAATTTGATATCTGTTGAATAAGTTTTAACAAAATCTGTGTAATAGGTAGTTTCATTAATAGTTCACAAGCCAAGTTTTAGCTGCCGCATTTCCTCGAGAATCTAATTCCTCTTAAGTTGGCTATAATATGAAGCACTGTTTATCGGGGGAGAGATAGCTCGCTTTATTTGAGTTGATACGGACAACAATACAACCTACACTTTTGTACCCGAGTCACGGATAGTTGAGAGATATTTGCTAGTACAACCATATTAAAAAAAAAAAAAACAAAAAAACAAACGAAACAAATTTGGATTGTTCAAATGATATACGACCAATTATCATTAATGATAAATTATATGTGTAAACTAATTCATGTTGTATACGCTATATTACATTTACGGCGTATAACTTTTATTCCTTGAATATATGCAATTTCTTTTCTTCTAAATGATACTGGCAAGAAGAGATTAGAGTTTAGAGGCACCTGCATCCGCCAGAGGAGGTCGCTGCTCGGCCTTATTTTGTTTCTGTTTCTCGAGAAGTTGAGTCTGGCCTCATCAACCGCGGCCCGTTCCTCCAGTGAACCCGCATCCGGATCAAACTCCCAGGTCTGCCTTCCCGTGAAATTGTTGGTACTGAATATGTAAGGGTCTTTCCCTTCTTCTCCTATCTTCAGCCTCCACATTATATAAAAATATATGATGACTATAATAACACCATCTGATCTCCACTTCTATATATATACTATATACGTATACATTTTCTATTCTTTCTATGAATTATTGTTAGTGTTATGGTTGGAAATATATGAGTAAAGTTCGCTAATCAATTCTTATTTAAAGAGTATTTAATGCTGTGTTTCGATTGACTTGTTGCAAATAATTTATTTAATTATTAAAATTAAAATCAATTATTTATTAAAATGAATTATTTAAGGTATAAAATCAATTATTAAATTCTTATTTAAGGTATAAAATCAATTATTTATTTAATTATTAAAATTGGAGCTAAGATGAATGAGAAAATTGATACCCAAAATTTGTTGAAAAATTTCAAAAATTGCGAAGAAACAAAAAATTCGTTATGGAACATGCAAAAGTGTCACATAGTAGAAAAACTCATTTTGAAGCGTTTATATAAGATTACCTCATATTGTAGACACTACTACAAAACTAGGATTCTACAACGCTTTAAAACAGATGTAGAAGCTTCTACAACGCTTAAATATCCGTTGTAGAATCCAAGCATCTACAACGGATATCTAAGCGTTGTAAAAGCTTCTACAACGGTATGAATCCATTGTGCAATATTCAAATACATTAAAACTTTTCGCCGCGGCGAGATATTCTACAACGGATATTTTAACCGTTGTAGAAGCTTCTCGCCACGGCCTCAATTATACGTCACCGCGGCGAGAAGCTTCTACAACGGTTAAAATATCCGTTGTAGAATATCTCACTGCGGCGAAAATTATACGTCGCCGCGGCAACGTATATTCTGAGCCGCGGTGATAGGTTTCTACAACGGATCTTGATCCGTTGTAGGAAGTTTCTGATTTTTTTTAAAAAAACTCGCCGCAGCGACGCAGAAATCTCGTCGCGGCGGTGTATTTGTCACCGCAGCGAAAATAAAACATCGCCGCGGCGAATATAAGATTTCTAAAATATGTGCTCTCGGTATCTTTCTCGCCGCGGCGACTCAGATTTCGCGCCGTGGACGTGTTACATGCCGCAGCGAGAAATTTAAGTCGCCGCAGCGAGAAATTTAAGTCGCCGCGGCGAGAAGCATCAATTTTTAACCGGTACTGGAACCCATTGTAAAAATTGGTACCTTAAAATAATCTTCAGATCCTAAAAAAATATCTACATCTTCAAAACAATCAAAAGCAAATATTTACATCTAAAACCAATCCAAAATTCACTAAAAACTAACTAATTATCGCAATTAAAGCTAGTTCACCAAAATTGCATTTTCGTACCATTTTTCCAACGTCCTTGACTTGTTTTGACGAATAAGCGTCCTCGTCATTGTTTACGATGTGCGAACTTAAGCCCGGATTTATAAAACAATAGTCTCGATTCTTCTTCGCCTTTTCTAGCCTCGAGCGTAGATAGCTATGACAAACAAGTATTTAGTTGATCAAAGCACTAAATATTGAATATTCATACAAAAAATGCATATAAATAAAACACTTACTCCATATAAACTGTTATGCTCCCCGTGCCAATTTCCAAGTATTGCAAAAAATCGGAAACATCTTCAAATGACACCGGAATTGGGATAGCAGCGAGACATGGACTAACATTGACCAAAATCACATCCCCTTCCGGTAACATTACTTTGTTGGCATGTTGAGCGAGCAATCGAAACTTGATATTCACTACTACAAATTTGGTTTTCTGATACGCATGACTATCAAGTGCGATTAGTCGCACCTTAAAGTCGCCTCTAAATGACTTTCAGATGCGACTAGTCGCACCTGATTGTCGACCAGAAGTCCAAAAAAATTTCACTGAAATTGAGTTTGATTTTGACTATCAGGTGCGACTTGTCGCACCAGATAGTTCAACAAACATTCAGGTGCGACCAAGTCGAACCCGATTGTTAAATTTATTTCTTAAGTTCAAATCACCCCCTCATTTTTTCGTCCAATTATATAACATGGCACTCTGATTTTTTTTTTTTTTAAATATCATCCGGTGCGAGTAGTCGCACCCGATGAGTGATCGTTTTCGTTTAATCGCATCCATAAGATTCTTCAGGTGTGACTTTGTCGCATCTGATTGTTCAAATTTCAACCGGGTCCAATCTCCCTCTCAATTTTTCGTCCAGTTATATGACATGGCATTCTGATTTTTTTTTAAATATCATCAGGTGCGACTAGTCGCACCCGATGAGTAGTCGCATCCAAAAGATTCTTCAGGTGCGACTTTCTCGCACCTGTTTTCTAGGTTTTTCTTTAAAACCAAATCTTATGCACTTCGTCTTCTTCATAAATTCCGCCGATTTTCTCCAAAAAAATACTTCTCTCGCTCATTTTTACTCAGCTCTGACCGCTCCACCATCACAAACCACTACAACCGCCTCCACGAACCTCCAACCACCAACTCCTCCACAATCACCTCAAAATCTCTGCCTCAAACTCTCATTGACCTCACTCTCTCCGACCTCTCACTCTCCACCTCACTCTCACTCTCTCCGACCTCTCACTCTCTGTCGCACTCTCTGCCGCACTCTCACTCTCTCCGACGGCTCTCTCTCTGCCTCACTCTCGTTCTCTCTGACCTCTCACTCTCCGCCTCATTCTCACTCTCTCCGACCTCTCACTCTCCGCCGCACACTCTCTCCGACCTTTTTGGTATTTCTCTAACTCTCTCTCTCTCTCTCTCACTCCCTCACACTGTTTCATTATCTCAAACGTGCTCAGCCTCGACAGCCTCGGCGTCTCTGCCCCGACAACCCGCTGCCTCGACACGTGCTCAGCCTGTCGCTGCAATCCATGAAAAATGGTTGCAAGAAGAGCACAACCGTTTGTTTCAGAACTGGCTTGGAAAACGCTTATTTAAAGAGGCATGAAATTCATCTACGTTGAGTAAACTATCTAGCGCGCCTCCCTCAATGGTTACAAGGTACACTGCTTGGTCTGTTAATGGTTTTATATTTTACACAAAAGAGAGAGACAACAAGCATCTCGTTCAAAATAGTGGTGTTACATTGTTTGCCGAAGCATTATATGTTTCGTTGGCCAAATATAAGAATCCAAAACATGTTTTTATGAACTATTACAGATACATTGAAGATATTTGGGAACTTGATTATTGCGGGTTGCGAGTCACATTAGTAAAGTGCAAATGGGCAGACAATAATCATGTTAAAGTTGATAATAAAGGAGTTACATTTGTCGACTTTAGATGGATTGGCTACGAGAATGATTATTTTATTTTGGCTTCGCAAGCACGTCAAGTGTTTTATGTTTCGGATCCAGCCAATCTAGAGTTATCGTTAGCGGTTCATATGAAAGCGAGAAATAGTAACTAAGAAGAAGATGAAGACATGTCTAGCATTCCGCCGTTCACATCGGGATTACCGCCCATTGATCAAGAGATGGATGATTTTGACGCTGACGATGTTTCTCATCTACTTTGTAAGGATATAGATCATATTTTTGTTTGACTTTGAACATTTAGACAATGTATTTTCATTTTGGATTTTATGTTATTCTCTTCTGGACAACATTATTTTTCATTCAAAATTTCTCTCTACAATGTATTCTAATTTAAAATATCATTTCCAGGATCTCGCCGCGGCTACGTAATTATCTCGCCGCGGCTAAGTACAACTCTCACTGTGGCGAGGGCCTTTCTACAACACTTTTGCTAAGCGTTGTAAAAGATTCGCCGCGGCGACGTATGATGTTCGCCGCGGAAAGACAAACACGCTGCGGCGACACTTGTGTGTCACCGCGGCGAGGTCATACCCATGCTCTCGTTATGTTTTTCGCCACGGCGACTACCTTTTCTCGCCGCGGCGAGAAAATAGCGTCGCTGCAGCGAGGCCATATTTTAAAAAACTCATGCTTTCGGTATGTTTTTCGCTGTGATGATGTTTTATGCTCGCCGTGGCGTGATCCTTTCTACAACGCTTATGTAAGCGTTATAGAAACTCTCGCCGCGGTGAAGTATAAATCTCGCCGCGGCACGCCTTCCATACCGCGATGAGACTTTGTTTTCTCAAATTAACTACTCTCGGTAACTTTTTCGCCACGGCAACTTAAAATTCTCGCCGCAACACGATACACACGCCGCGGCGAGAAGTGTACTTCGCCGACTACAACGACCACATCATTCAGATTTCATCTTTTTCCCATATTAAACCTATTTTTCAACTAAAAATGACCATTCAAATAAAAATTCTACAATCAATGAACATTAACATATTGAAATTAAGATTAGTCTCAACTATAGAATCAAGTCTCAAACACACATTAAATAAAACATAATAATTGAGTCTTAAACTTAAACAAATCAAACGAGTCTTAAACTGAAACTTCAATTAAAAAAAAGTCTGAAATTTATAACTTGTAACATAATTTGTATAGAAGAGTAGGTGTTGTTAGTTCTTGAAATTTACTCGTCATTCGTTGGTGGTGGTGGTGGGTGCGCCGGATATTGAGGTGGTGCCATATGCGGTGGCCATTGTGATGGTGGGTACGGATAATCGGAGTATTAAGGATATGGAGGAAATGACACATGATTCTCCTAGTTGATGTCCCACCGAGAGTAGAGATCGTTCAATTGATAAATGTGAGAGGCATCATACTCCGTTTGTTGGTGCATGTACTGTTGCGTATGCTGAAACCCGCCGACGAGATAGTTCGAGCAATGAACAATGTAGTCGATGGTGGCGGGGTCAACTATCGGAGGTGCTTATAAGCGCAATAGGGGCTCGTTGAATGGTAGTTCATCGTCCCCCTCTTCCTCCGCTTCCTCCTCTTGTGGTTTCTCCCTAATCTTGTACCGATCGATAATATTATTCATAATAGGCTCCATAGGACTCTTGATCGTATCCCTTTTCGAGTGTCCTACCCCCGCATTTGTACAAAGGCCTGTAATGATTGACGGATATGGAAAACCGTGTCGTTCATTAGTATTGTCGAGACTCTTTATCCAATTATAGATGAATCGACCGACGTTGATAGAATGACCTTTTACAATGCAGAATAACACTTGGATACGACCCTCGTCGAGAGTGGTGAAGTGCTTGATTGGAAAGAGACGAGCGTAAACAAAGTAAATCCAAGCTTTAGCAATCCTGGTGAGTTGTTCACGCTTAAGTACCTTTTTTCTTTTTTCAAGGACTCAATCCTCTCTCGGAATGCACAATACCCTCGCCATCTCCTCGTGGCTGCAAGTTCTTAACCATTCCCGATAGCCTTCATTGTCGAAAGACAAGTATGGGGTCCCAAGCAAATCATTGATAGATCCAACACTCACATCGATCTCTCTATCCCGGACTGTCACAACAACTCGACCATTATCCGATAAATTTGCGTAGAATTCGTAAACGAAGTTTAAGTTCGCATCGAACTCGGCTACGGCACAATACTTCACACATTCATGACCTTGAATAATGTTGCGGATTAGCATTCCTATTTTGGTGTTAGTGCTCACATTGAATCCCCGCTCAGGGATCACACTACACGATGAGATTTTGTCATAGCGTTCCTCCGCGGCCTTGCTAGTGAAGATACTTGTATTATAATCAACTTCGGTAGACGCTTGACGAGCTCGCTTACTTTTACCTTTAATAGGACCTTTGGAAGAGCTCGGAACCGTGGCATCCACCGGAGTTTTGGTTCAAACCATTTTTCACATTTACAAAGCATAATCATAAAAAATTCAATCTCAACATCTACAATCAACATAACTATTTTAAATACTAACTATGTCACAACAATCACAAATTCTATATCAATTCCAACTCAATTTAAACATAACAATCTCAAATTCATAAACAATTCCAACAATTACAAATTCATAAAAAATTCTAACAATCATAAATTCATAAACAATTCAATCTCAACATCTACGATCAACATGACTATTTTAAACATTAACCTATGTCACAATATCTCAAACAAAATCACAAATTCATTCTAACTCAAATTCATTCATAATATGTCAAACAAAATCCAAATTTCGTGGTCTAACCAAGGAAAATCAAACAAAACCCTAAATTTGTGAATTAAGAATCAAATAAATTCAGGAAAACAACATGAAATTCGAAAAAAACAACATGAAATCCATATCAAGAGCATGATATTAAAGCTATAACCACCTTAAAAACATAGAAAATCATACCTTGAAAAGTTTAAAAGAGAGAGAAGCGGCGAGAGAAGATGGCGGCGAGGACGTGGTAAGAGAGGATGGCGGCGAGAGAGGAAGGCAGCGAGATTTTGGCACGGCGAGGACGTGACGACGGGTTTTGGGTGGCGAAATCTTCAGAGAATCGGTCGAAAATGGGTGGATATTGAAAAAACTGAATTCGGCCTTTTATAGTGAAGCCCTAAAAAATAATGACTTCTTACCGCGGCGAACATTGTACGTCACCGCGGCGAGATGCTCCTATAACGGACTTTTTAACCGTTGTAGGAGTATCTCGCTGCGGCGAGAATCCTTCGTCGCCACGGTGAGAGTCTTTTCTGCAAAATTGTTTGGCCACGTTATCAATCACGCCACGGCGATGACTATGTCTAGCCGTGGCGAGATGAATGTCGCCGCGGCGAAAAACGTACTTCGCCACCGCAAGCCTCTCATAGAATGGTTATTCTAAGCGTTGTAGAAGGTCTCGCCACGGCGAAGTAGAACTCTCGCGGCGGTGAGGTTCCATTATTCTAGAACGCTTTGACTATCCGTTGTAGAAATTTGTCGCCGCGGAAAAAAACACCTATTGTCGCGGCGAGGATTCTATAACGAATAGTTTAAGCGTTGTAGAAAATCTGAAATATACTAAATTCTACAACGTTTAGCCATACGCGTTGTAAAAACACTCAGTTTCTACAACGCTTATGGCTAAGCGTTGTAGAAACACCAATTTTCTACAATACTTATGTTAAGTGTTGTAGAATCTTTAATTTATACAACACTTATTTTAAGCGTTGTAGAAAATGGGTTGTAGAATCCAACATTTGTAGTGGTGAGAGCAAATATGCAAAAATCTGTTGGCGCGACCTAATTTTGTAAAAAAGTTAGAATGCACATATAAGTCCATCTCTACACGACCGCGGTGTATTTCCGGAATAATGTTTGTCAATAGGCGCAACTAATTTCCTTTATTAGTATTTAATACTTCGTTTGAAAAGTCACTGCGAGTCTGCGACTCACCTGTTTCCATTCCAGAACTGATTGTAACATTTAACTATTATTTTATCGTATAGTCTAAAATCATTACATGTACAGGTTGAACAGTACTACTAATATGTACAGTCACGGTCTTCTTCCTCGAGTCGTGATTACATGGATAGGGTTTGCTTCATCCATCAAGTCATTAACTCTTCCCTGTTGTGGTTGTGTGGAGTTAATGAGTGTAGGTTTTGTTGGGTAATTTAGGTGGGGAAACGATTATTTAATGCGTCAACTCTTGCAATAAATTATTGTTGAAATAACATTATTTTTATTCATTTTTAGCACCAAATTTTTTTTTTCTAACCCCAACCATTACACTAAAGCGATTAATCGATTATTGTATTATTTAAACTAAAAAATATATCTTTATTAATAAATATTTCAATAAATAAGTATTTCTTACTAAATATCTCTAAAAAATATATCTTTATTAATATCTCTAAAAAATATCTCTTTATTAATAAATATCTCTTTAATTAAGTATTAAAATTATTTGTTACTCGCCGAAATTTACCAAAATTAAAATGTACTATATTAAAAAAAATAATAAAATTATGAAATAAATATTACATTACCTAAAAAACATATTACATTTAAGTAATTATGTAAGGTATGGCTTTTTACGCTCCTCGTTCTCTGAACATTAAGAAGATTGATTGAAGTTTCTCTTGTAAAGAGTCTTCAATTGTTGCAAATAAATAATTATCGAATGCGAGAGTGGTCCAAGGATAAAAAATTAAGAATATTTAAGGAGAGTAAGGTTTTGTAATAATTCAAGAAGTCTTGAGTTTGTCTCGAGTTAAATAAATTACCGAACGAAGGTCTTCAGTTAATTCTCCAAAATTTATGAAAAGTTACGAAAGCGAATATAAATTTCAAAGGACCTTAAATATATTTTTAATGGATGAGAAAATTATTTATGTAAATTTATAAATATTATTAATACTTAGTTTTGAGTGAAATATTATGTTTTTACGAATAAGTAGCTATTTGTAACGAATGAAAAATAAAGAAAAGATTAGTCTATGGTCGAAACTAGGAGGGGCAAAAAACTTGAGGGCTTATTTGCAATATTATTGATTTTTGTTGTGGAAATAGACCAAACGAAGAAAAAAAAAAGAGAAATAATTTATTTTCTTTATGTGGTCCCACTGCTTGGTACCACATGACCAAAAAAAAAGGGAAATAAATTTTCTCTTCATTACTTTGTGAGAAGGATTGAAATATCGCATCCCGCATTCGTACTGCGCTTCTAATTTTGACGATATCGCGTCCCGTACCATGGTATTTTCGCGCTATTTGATAATTGTTCGAGATATCTCGTATCGCGTGGTAAACCATATTCCGCTAGGTATACCGCATAAAAAAAGATATTCCACAAGGTATTTGAACGACAAATAAATTTTAAAAAATACTTTATATATATTTATATACACCAAAATGTAATAAATTTTTTAAAAGTTGTTACAAATTAATATATGTATATAATTAATATTAAGTTTTCGACGGTGCTTTTGAGGAAGAATAAGTGGCGAGGATGAACTAAAGTCACCGGATTTCGTTCAAGCTAAAGGAACCCTTGAATTTTTTTCCTCTTGGTCGAATTTCAGAATTAGATATTTAGGGTTTTGACTATGAAATATTCGGGATTTTCTCTTGGTCTAAGGTTTTGATTAAGTTATTAAATTTAGTTGGGAATTGTAGAATCTAGGTTTCACATTTCTGCTATTGCTTTGATGATTGTTCGTTTGAATCTGAAGTTTTGATTGACAGGTTTTAATGTGAAAATTTTATCTGGTTATGCTGTTTAATGGATTATACGAATATGAGAATCTGTTTGGAATTTAAGAATTGGGGATGTTTGGTTGTTCTAAGGCTTCGGACGTGTTTGAGTCTCAATATGAAGTTATATTGTTGTTCATGCTAGAGAGACTGATTTGGTAATGCTGAACGTGCAATCGTGTTGTTGTGACTGTGGGCTTGAGGTCACGAATCTGATAGTAGAATCTTGAGCCTAGACTTGTAGACTTTTCAATTAGAACCCGAATTGTTTTTAGTTTGTTCTATGTCGCTGAATTCAATGCTTGGTCTTTGTTTGTGTTTGATGTTATTGAGGTCTTTTACGAAGGAGATTAATAATGGCGGAGGTTTTGTTCGGCGATGGAAAGGGCTTTGAGGCGACGTAGACTCTGAGGCGACGGATTGTGTGTCTACGGAATCCGGGTAAGTGGATATTTAAGTAGGAGCATATCAAGAAATAATAAATAAATATCTATTTTTGTGCTTTTTAGTAAGCAAGATTAAGATGAGCCTTAAACTAAATCATATGATGAAGAAAAGGGTTTTTCCCACTAACTAAATGGAAAAATTGGATTTAGTCCGACTAACATGAATGGTTAGAGGAAACTTGGCACCCAAGCCTTTCTTATATGTTATATATGTTTCCTTTAAGATTGTAAAGCTCTAGTTAGATTGCTGGAGTCCTTTTAAGAGACTAGATCAAAACGTTAACCCTTGTATTCAAGGAGATAGACATGTTTAAAAGACCAACAGAGTCAAATCTTGAGATATTTTAATTAGTCGGACGTGTGATATGTTAAGACTCTGAAAAGTATGTTTTATGAACGTGTCGATGATACCGCAGTCTTCGAACATGTCTCGGTCTGTCACTCTCTGAATGACGTGGAGATGAAAAGTAAGACCAAGTTGGACTTGGCGGAGAAGTTGATAGGGGCACTCTTCGTGAGTACATATACAGCCCTTACCGAGACCTTAATGGATTTGATGTTGCGGTTACCATTAGTGGATCACAGACTAAAATAATGCGTTTATAGACGCCAAGATGACAAAATGGAAGATCATATGAGGCGAAAGTAAGAACGACCACTTTGTATGGTAAGTTATGTGAATGTAGAGGTAGGAACGACTGAGGTTTAAGCTGATGAGTTCTTAAGTAGTATGTTAGTAATGCTCATGACATGATAAATTGTTGCATTTTGTATTAGATGTTATACGTAGTGATCCGTTTACTGAGTCTCTCGACATATAGTAATTATCTTGATATTATAAATAAATGCAAAGCTCTGGAAGAGTAAGAGTCAGCTGTAAAGGTTTGTAATGTTAGTAAGGGTGTATGTAAATCTAACGACATGTGGCAAGTAAGAGGCGAATAAGAGTATTTTTTTTTTCATAAAGTGTATGTTTTCTTAAGGCTTAGAAGTAAACCAACATGTTTGAAAAAGTCGTAAGTGGACTCTAAGAATTGTATATGGCCAAGGTGACATTTCTGTGTATAAGAGCGGTAAATCTTTGGGCTAGGCCAAATGGAGGCTTGCAGCGGTGTGTTGCAATAACCTTGTATAAGAGCCACAAGTCCGTGGGCAGGGGTCAATGGGGGCTTGAAGTGGATGTGTTGCAGTTGTCAGAGCCTTAAAGTTTTTTCAAATATGATTTTGTAAAGAAAAAATAAAATTCACCCGCAATTTTCATGAGCTGTTTTCCAAAATAAACGTCTCAAATGTTTTCCGCATTTAAAAGTTAAATTTTTTATTTTTACAAAAGCATCTAGTCATATATTTTCAGAAGTACGTTTCTAAAGGAAGTATAGCTACTATCGCGGCTCGAGTGCGGGAGAAGGCTCACGGGTCGTGACAAATACTAAACAAAAAACATACATTTGAAAGATAGATTTTATTATACTAGTTATGTGAATTAGTATATTCATACCACAAGTGCTTAATTAATGCATTTCGAAAGCTCAATATGAGCTTCTCTATCTTGATTTGTTTGTTAGAATAAAAATTGTTGAAATCGAGCATCGTCATTGCTCTCCATCTCAACTTCTACATTTATGACTTCGATTCGTTCTTAAATTGTTGGATTAACATCACGTTCATTTTATAGTATCATATATGCACGCTCTTAATCCTTTCTACATGCTTCTTGTTTCAATGAAAATAACTTTTTTTGGGGGTCGGCCATTTTGAATATATACAATCAGCTAGATAATAACTCGTATTTTATTCTTTTTCTATTAATGACATAATTGGCCGGTGGATGGAGCAGTACTCTCAGCAAAAATAGCGAAAAGATGAGATGCCTCTAAGACAATAATATCATTGTTAGATCTCGGTAGACCAACATATGCATGTCATATCCAAAGATGATATTGAGTCATAACATTTAGAATAATAGTAGGAGATCCACCACGACCTTCATATTGACCTCCCCTAACTGTTGGGCAGTTTTTTCCACTTCTAATGCATATAATCTAAACTACCCAACTTACCTGAAAATCATCGATGCTCACCAATGTGGGGTAGCGTTGCAACGTCATTAGCATCAGGTGATTGAAGATAATGGTCTCAAAAACCTCAACAACGGCACGACAAAATCGAAGATAATGGCCTCTAATGTGTCACACCTATCTTGATATTTATTTAAACCCAAGCATAGGGATTTAAAAAAAAGGATCAATTTTGTGAAAAAATTGAAACAAAATATCATTCAAATGGATTCCATAAATTTAGACTAAGAATATCTTTAGAAACTCAAACGGTCTTTCAACTATTTTCAACCTAAAGGGGGTGTGTTAACCAGATTAAAAATGAGAATCTCAGCGGTGTTTCGCAGGTCAAGATCAAGATTTTACTCAGAATTATAATTATTTTGAAGAACTAGAAATCATTTTTTCTGTTATTAAATTATGTTTTATGTTTTTATTATGTATTTTAAACATATATTATTGTTTTTAGTTTTTACTTTTTATGTTTATTTTGTGTGTTAAATTTTAACTCTGTCATTTTTTTTTAAAATTTTTTAATTGTTTATTGAACTTTATTTGAATGCATTTTTATTGTCAATTCATGAGTTGTTTTATGAAAATATATATGGTTAATATATATAGTTAATATATATATATATATATATATATATATATATATATATATATATATATTTACAAATGGTGTAGCCAAATCTATTAATAAAAGATTTTTTTAATGAATGTCATGTGATATATTGTGTGATACGGTATCACACAACATATATACTGTGTGAATTGGCGTGTGGTTGGAGGCAAATACACGACATATTTGGTGTTTTAGCGGTGCATTGAAGCTGCCTGAGAGTCATGGCGGGGAGGGAAACGCTGTGGGACACAGAAGAATCAAAGGTGGACTGGTTAAAGGTGGACAAGTACGGATTTACAGTGAAGTCACCACCAGGGCCATGTGACCCCACTCAACAAAGTGATTTAGCTAAATAACTAATTTAAAGTAATGAATTTGTAAAATAATCAAAGTTTGTGTAAAATTAGTGAAATAGTCAACATGTACAATTATTAAGTTTCAATTTTTTTTTTAACCTTAGGATTAATTAATTTCAAAGTGATAACTTACTTATAATAACTGTAAAAAAAGTTAATTTTGGTGTCAAAATTATTTTTGATAACGTAATTTTAGTTAATTTGCTGAAAATTTGAAACTTCGACTATTTTACTATTTATTTAGTTACAAATAGTTATTTTGTATAATTTTCTCTAAAAATACTCTGGAATTTTTTTTTTTAAAAATATTTAAACGATTTATATTTATATTTAAATGTTAAGTTTTATTATATATGATATGTTTGAAATATTACTGCATAGAATGATCTTGGTTAGGTGGTTGAATGCTATACCTTGATTTTGGTGTTACCTGACGTCGAGAATTTAATTTCGTGCTTCATCAAATTTTATTTATACTTTCTTATTTATTTATGAGATTTGTAACTAATTAGGCCACTTTAAACATGTGATTTTGGATCTAACCTACGTTTGATAATTTTTAGGGATATAATCAAATAGCATATGTGACAATAATTAAGGTCTGATTTGCCCTTATTTATTAACAAATTCGTCACTTTCTCTCTCCTATTTTTTTCAAATAATTTTTTTTGCATCAAAACTTCAAAAATTCGTATCTTTCTCATACGAACTTTGTCTTGCCATCTTCGTCTTTCTCTCTCTCACTCTCATCGTTCTCCGTCTACATCTCGCCGAATCTCTCTCATGCTCTACCTTTTTCTCTTCATCGCTCCTTTGAGCGTTTTCTCTTTCTTTTTCCTTTATGACTTCTTCTCTTATTTCTCTTTGTTCTTTTTTCCTTCTGCATTATTAAAATCTCGCACAAGATGATGGTATTGTTGGAATTGATCTAGGGTTTAAAGAAAAAGTTTAACGCTTCGCAAAGCGGCGGAATTTTAAAAATTTTCTTTTAAAGTAAAAACAGTTTTTACTAACCTAGACAAAGAGCAAGTACATGTAATTAAAAACTATTATGAGCATAGAAGTTTACTAACCTTTCTTGAAGCTTGAACTTTGGGAAGCTTTTGGAAAGTTGCAACGCTCGTCTCCCTCGCAGCACGTCTCTCTTTCTTTCCTCGGCGACTCGAGCAACCACGAAAGTTTCTATCACTAAATCACTCGAAATAAAAGGAATCGGTGAGTGGGCACTTTTAAACACTACGACTTAAGAACGAGTCTTGAAGTCGCAGAGCTAAACTCTAGGTCAAATGAGGACCTAGGTGCCAAAACAATAAAACGAAATTGACTAGAGAGAGAGAGGAGAGGGGCGGCCACAATGTCTAGAGAGAGAGTCTCTCAATCTCTAACTTGTGTGGAATGAGTGAAATGAGAGGAATGAGGGCTCTATTTATAGGAGAAGGATTACCTTCAAAAGGTAGTTTCCTTTTCTCTATAGAATATCACATATTCATGAGGAAATATTATTTCCTCTTTTTTTTCATGTCTTACACGTCCATCATGCTCCGTAAACCGTATGGATTTGTTTCCTCATTTGTATTCCTCTCTCTTTGGCCGAAATCCCCTTGCTTCTAGAAGCAAATTTGTTTCCTCTTTTTTCTTTTGGAAAGTATCTTCATACATTAATGCACAAAATAATCTCTCTTTCACACTAAGGCCTTCACGAAATTTGGTCTCCCATTCACTTGGGTTGGACGGCCAAAAGCCTTCTAGAAAGGCCTTCTAGGTTTTCTTTTAATTGTTCATGACAACATAAGAAAAGCCCATTAAGAATTTTCTAGTAAAATTCTATGAAATGAAATTAATTCACAAGGCCTAATAAACATGTTATGGCCGTGTGATATAATATGTCATCATATGACATTGTCAAAAAATTTATTGACATTCATTTCATGCCATGTCCAAAAAGACAAAATTACCCTTTCGACAATTTTCGTTATTGTTTTGACTTAGCTTCCAGTTTAACTATTCCTAATCGATGTGATTCGTGACAGTGACCTCATGGACCCAAATGAACAAAGCTTGAGCTAAACACTTGAACTCAAAAGTTCACAAACCTTTTCCAAGTTTAGCTTAATGCCAACTAACTCCACTAAAGAGTTGACACTGAAAATCTCTCGGTTCAAATGAATTTATTTTCTACTCAAGAATTCAACCTAATTATGATGAGCGGATCCACTGAATATTATCTATGTTTACCCTTCATGAATGTCATCAGCTAGTCGGGATTTACTAAATTACCATTTTACCCTTCTACCTGTTATTTCCTCAACTCCTTTGTCGCTTGTGAATAAGTTAGAAACAATGTATTGACGAGGAGCTAACAAGTCACATTGTTTCATCCAAAAGAGTCGGGACTCAATTTGGACACTGGCCAGTTCATTTATTCACACTCCAAGGAACAAAGCATGAGGTGACATACATTGCATTTCAACAATCTTGTACATGAATTCCATATCTATGAGAACTTCACAAAGTTACTCATGACATTCTCACAACTTAGTACTTCACCAATAGGCCCTGTTCGGAATCACATAGTGAGTCCGAACTCTGACTTTCTCAAATGAGAATACTAAGCTGTGAAATGGCATGTCTCATTTCAGGATTAAGGTAAGCATGATGCAATTCATACATAGTGACTTCGAGACATAATAGGTTAAATGGTTTGTTCTTATCTTGTCACTAGAAGTGCACTGGTCAATTCAGTACCTTCGGAAGATACCTAGAAGAACTATAGAGTCTCCAACTCTCAATGCCTCATAACCAGACATCATTGATTCTTCTAACAATCGAACTGAGGTCAATAGTCCTTTGACCCTAAGATTGCGAATATATCGTTTTAAGCAAACTAGGAAGAGTTTGTTCATGCAAATCTACATTTGTCTCTTCGTAAGTTGTTAAGTTTGTTGATGGACTAAAAGACTAAGGTTTTATCATAAAGCTTCAAACAAAGAAAGAATGAATGAACGTTTCAACTTTATTATTAAATGAATAGGCAATTACAAGCAAGAGTCTTCATGAGACTTTATTACATCAAATGTACAAAATAAAGACTACAACTCTTCTTGTGGGCACCATTGACAACAGGTATCACATAACTAGAATCTCATGCGAGATGAGAGTATCTATCATGAGATCTCGTTTTCCACAAAGGTGCGAGAGCAGAGATGTTCTTGATTGGCGATTTGGCATAAATTCTATAAATACCGCACGAAGTTAATCATATTCCGCAAATACCCATGAACGTGGGTTAAAATTTAAAAATTTAAATTGTAGCACAGACCCCTTATTAAGAAAGGCTCGTACAAGTGTGTATATATATATATATATATATATATATATATATATATATACAAATAATTAGTTGTTTAGCCATCTAAAACACTAGCAATTTGGTTTTAGCCAACCTTTTGTTAATTTCCCGTAAATAGTCATCTTGCTTACGTGGCAGCTTATTAATTGATTTAGTTTTACCTTTTTGTCCTTACGCTATTTTAACTAGGCTTTTTTTTAAAAAAAAAATCGAATTAAATATTGAAAGCGAATAGGGAAGTTTTCAAATTTGAAATTTGAATTTTGAGCAGATTTTGAAAGATATCAGCCATTAATTGTTATGTATTTGAAAATTTTCAACGTTGACTTTAGGTAATTAGTTTCTATTTTCGTTGCAATTCATTAGGTAATTAATTTCGAATTAATTCTTCATTCATTGATATTATTTTGTCTTCCATATATTCATAATTTACAGAATTTTCGTGCTCAAAATATTTCCAGAATTTTTCAGTTTATTTAAACGAATACACTGTAAATAGGCTTTGTATTTACAGTGAATATACTGTAAATAAGCTTCGTATTTACACGAATATACTGTAAATATGATTTCTATTTACACGAACATACTGTAAATAGGCCATCTATTTACACGAACATACTGTATTTAAAAAAAAAAAAACTCAACTCCTCTATCACAGGGACACAAAACAGGGAAAATGGCGTCCAGTTCAATCTCGCTCCTCTCGCCGCCGTCGCTCCGCCCTAGCCTGCGCACTCAGACGACCCAAGACGACATCAAAAGGCTCGCCGCCGACAAGGCCGTCAAGTACGTCAAGTCCGGCTTGATCCTCGGCCTCGGAACAGGCTCCACCGCCGCATTCATTGTCTCCAAGCTCGGCGCCCTCCTATCCTCCGACGAGCTCTCCGACATAATCGGCGTCCCGACCTCGAAGCGCACGGAGGAGCAAGCCAGATCGCTCGGAATCCCACTCTCCGTCCTTGACGACCATCCCCGCCTCGACCTTCTTTCTTAATGATCTTAATTAATGATCTTAATGACATTAATGGGCGGTTATATCAGAATATTTTGTATTAAATGTTTTATTTTTAGCATGTTAATGGACGGAAACGGTTGGGAGGTTATTTTGGTATTTTTATCTATGTAAATAAATTGGGCTGGCTATTAACACGAAATTAACCAAATGTTGGCTAAATCCAAAACTCTCTAAATATGGGAGGCTATTTAGCTATATTACCCATGTATATATATACACATATATGCATTTCCATATATAGTGCATATATATATATATAACTTATCATAATTTTAATTGTATTAACATTTAAAATAAACTATACATATTGAAATATTTAAGTTTTTTTAAAAATGAAATCTATTATTAATTTTATTTTCGGAAATTTTCTCTTCAATTTATGCAATAAACAGTTTATTAGTTAGTAAAGAGATTATTAGTACTTGGTGGCGTGAAGTTTTTGAGTAATTTTGAAGTATTTTTAAGAATTTTTCATTTTAAATATTAAATCTAAATAAAGTTTTTAGAAGAAAAAATATTAATTTGTTCTGTTTTTTTTTAAATCTTTAGTATCTATTAATTGTTGAAATTTGTAAGGCCATATCAAACTTATTATTTTCAATA
Organism: Urtica dioica subsp. dioica; assembly: GCF_054948205.1. Classification (NCBI taxonomy): domain Eukaryota; kingdom Viridiplantae; phylum Streptophyta; class Magnoliopsida; order Rosales; family Urticaceae; genus Urtica; species Urtica dioica. Next base: position 35,546,339 of record NC_142761.1, read on the forward strand.
TAGGCAACATTTGAAAAGCTTTAAACAAATAGTCAAAATGATTAGTTAGCAGTTGAAGAAGCACGTTGAAATGCCTATTAATTATGTTTTTATTGTAATTGTAAGTTATTATTGATTAGAAGCTACTATTTGAATTTGAGTGATGCCAATATTTCAACGCTCATTAAGCTTAATTATTAGATTTTGCTCATTGCTCGTATTTATATATTATGAACGTACCATCATAAAAATCTGATTGCTCCTGCTTTCATTTTCTCTTGCTTTAATTTTTGATGTTTTTTTTTTTTTTGCTACACGTTTTAAGTCCAGGTTTCAATTTGAATCATGTTTCAATAATTTAGATTGTCCTTTTTTTTATAATCTTTCAAACTGATTACATTGTGAATTGATCTGTTGATATTTTTTCATTTGTTTATTTCCAAATATTAACAAAATACAATTATTTGCGAATATTAACAATTAATAATAGTTGATAACATATACATTACTTCACAACGATTACTAACAGTATGAGTATTATGCATTACTATATTATACAAGAAGGGTTTATAAACAACTATTAAATAAGTACGAAATCAGAATGTACATCAATTCATAATTTACTAACTTGTAATATGTAAGATGATTAACCAAACGCATTATATAGATATTGGATAATATTCATCAACTGATGGCTTGGAATTTCAAAATCATCAATTCATCAACTGATGAGTAACATCATTTGGAACTTATTCAAAATAACTCTGAAGCGGGAACTGAAGATTCTGATATCGAAGCAATGCATAGAAAAAAAATTCAAAATTTGGTTTGCGAAAAAGGTAAAATGAAAGAATTCATTTGCTGAAAGCATACTAAAAATGCTAATGACATCTTCATTTTCTTTGTTTCGTATCCAGATTTATTACATGAAAATTAGTGGTTCCGACGTGTCCGAAGAGCCTTACGCATTGTCTGCCGGATCCTTGCAAATTGCTCGTCAGTATCCGAGCTGCTTTGTGAAAGGCGTGAAGTTCATCACTCGTCGTCGTGATAACCAACGAATCACCTAGAACAACGACATGTTTGTTGGAAAAGATCTAGGATTAAGAATAATTTATCTCTTCTAGCAAGCGACGGAATATAAAAAAATTCTTTAAAACACGTAAAACGATTTTACTACCTAGACAAAGTGCATGAGCATATAATTTAAAATTTAAAACTACAAAGAGTTTTCACTCGGTACCAACCTCGTTAGAAGCTTGAGCGATGAGAAGCCTTTGGAAAGGTTGAATCGCTCCTCTCCCCACTTAGCTTGTCTTCATCGTGTCTTCTTGACCTTGAGTAACCACGAAAGTTTCTACTACTAGAGTTTTCGAGTATAGAAAGGATTTAGTGTGTGGGCACTATTAAACACAATGACTCAAGAACTAGTCTTAGAGCCAAAGAGCTAATATAAGAGCTAGGTCTAATGAGGACCTAGCTGCCAAAACAAACGAGCAAGAAGAGAAAGAGAGAGAGAGAGAGAGAGAGAGAGAGAGAGAGAGAGAGAGAGAGAGAGAGAGAGAGAGAGAGAGAGAGAAAGGGAGAGAGAGAGAGAGAGAGAAAAGGGAGAGAGAGAGAGATAGAGAGAGAGAGAGAGGGAGAGGGTTGGGCGGCCAAGTCTAGAGAGAGAAACTCTCAATCTAAAAAAACTTGTGTGTTAAACATTCTGAATGAGGTGTGGTATTTATAGGAGGATGGATTGCCTTGAAGAGGTAGTTTCCTCTTTTCTATTGAATATCACATATTCATGAGCAAATCCTAGTTTCCTATTTTCTACCTTGGGCGTGCAAGCTTATTGCCATAATCCCTTGATTTGTTTCCTCATTTGCTTTCCTCCTTGCTTGGCCGACTAACATACCATTAATGTTATGGATTTGTTTCCTCTTTTTCTTTTGGCAAGTATCTTCATACAGTAATGCACAAAATAAACTCTCTTTCTCTCTTCATGGTCCTCGAAATTTAGAGCTTCTAGAACATGCTTTTAGATATTTTTTTATTTGTTCATGACAATATAAGAAAAGCCCATGTAGAATTTTCACATAAAATTCCATAGAATGAAATTCAATCCTCAAGGCCCAATACTCTAATGTTGGCCATGTGAATTAACTTCATTGTCATCATATGACAATGTCAAAAAAAACTTATTTATTGACATTCATACCATCTTATGTCCTAATGGACAAAATTACCCTTAAGACAATTTTCGTAAACCTTGTCTAGTTCAACATTTGAACTTGTTTTGACTTAGCTTCTAGTTTTCCAAATCCTACTCTAATGACTTGTGGTAATGACCTCATGGATCCAAATGAACAAAGCTTGAGCTAGCATGCGTGGACACAAAAGTTCACAAACCTTTTCCAAGTTCTAGTTTAATGTCAACTGACTCCACTGAATAGTGGACACTGAAAATCTCTCGGTTCTAATGAATATATTTTCTACTCAAAATTCTACTTGATTGTGTGGAGTGGATCCATTGAATATTATATATGTTTACCCTTCATGAATATCATCAACTAGATGAGATTTATAAAATTACCATTTTGTTGTCAATAGTGCCCACAAGAAGAGTAGTAGTGTCTATTTATGTACATTTGATGTAATATAGTCTTACGAAGACTCTTGCTTGTAACTGCTTATTAATAAAAGTTGAAACGTTCATTCATTCTTCCTTGTCCGTTTGAAGCTTTATGATAATCTATAGTCTATAGTCTTTAAACAAACCTAACAACACATGAAGAGACAAATGTAGATTTGCATGAACAAACTCTTCATGGTTCGCTTAAAACTGCATATTCACAATCTAAGGATCAAAGGACTATTGATCTCGGTACGCTTATTAGGAGAATCTATGATGTCTGGTTATGGGACATTGAGAGTTGGAGACTCTATAGTTCTTCTAGGTATCTTCTGAAGGTACTAAATTGACCAGTGCACTTCTAGAGACAGAATAAGAACAAACCATTTAACCTCTTATGTCTCGAAGTCACTACGTATGAATTGCATCATACTTACCACAATCCTGAAATGAGACATCTCATTTCACAGCTTACGTATTCTCATTTGAGAAAGTCAGAGTTCGGATTCACTATGTGATTCTTAAAATGACCTATTGGTGAAGTACTAAGTTATGAAGATGTCATGAATAACTTTGTGAAGATCTCATAGATATGGAATTCATGTACAAGATTGCTTAAATGGAATGTATATCACCTCATGCTTTGTTCCTTGGAATGTGAATAAATGAACTGGCTAGTGTTCAAATTGAGTCATGACTCTTTTGGATGAATCAATGTGACTTCTTAGCTCCTCTTCAATACATTGTTTCTAACTTATTCACAATCGACAAAGGAGTTGAGGAAATAACAGCTCGAAGGACAAAATGGTAATTTTGTAAATCCCGACTAGCTGATGATATTCATGAAGGGTAAACATAGATAATATTCAGTGGATCCATTCATCATAATAAGTTGAATTCTTTAATAGAAACTAAATTCATTTGAACCGAGAGATTCTCAGTGTCTACTCTTTAGTGGAGTCAGTTGACATTAAGCTAATATTGGAAAAGGTTTGTGAACTTTCGAGTCCAAGTATTTTAGCTCAAGCTTTGTTCATTTGGATCCATGAGGTCACTATCACAAATCATATCTAGTACGATTAGTTAAACTAGAAAGTTAGTCAAAACAAGAAACGAGACAAGTTTTACGAAAATTGTCTAAAGGGTAATTTTGTATTTTTGGACATAGGATGAAATGAATGTCAATAAATTTTTTGACATTGTCATATGATGACATATAAACACTTGGCCAAGTTGAATAATTTGGGCCTTGTGGATTAATTTCATTTCATGGAATTTTACTTGAAAATTATTAATGGGCTTTTCTTATGTTGCCATGAAGAAATGAAGAAAAATCTAGAAGCCCCTTCTAGATGTCTTGGACGTCCAACCCAAAGGAAAGAGAGATTAATTTTGTGCATTGATGTATGAAGATACTTGCCAAAAGAAAAAGAGGATACAAATTTCCTCTAAAATGAAAGTGAGGTAGGCGGCCAATACAAGGCAAAGGAGAAGCAAACAAAAGAGGAAACAAATCCAAGGTGTCATGAAGACTCCTTGGCCGTGTGACTCAATAGGGTGAAGGGAAATATTTGCTCATGAATATGTGATATTCTATAGAAGAGGAAACTACCTTATTGAAGGTAATCCATCCCCTATAAATAGAGGCCCCATTCTCATTGTTTTCTCATTCCACATAAGTTAGAGATTGAGAGCTTCTCTCTCTAGATCTTGTGGCCGCCAACTCCTCTCTCTCTCTAAGTTCTTTTCGTTTTTGTTTTAGGCACTTAGGTCCACATTTGACCTAGTGTTTTAGCTCTTCGACTCTTAGACTTGTTCTTGAGTCGTCGTGTTTAAAATTGCACACACACTAATTTCTTTCTTTCTCGAGTGATTCTTGTGATAGAAACTTTCGTGGTTGCTCGAGTTCCCTAGGAAAGAAGAAAGACGAGCTGCAAGGGGAGACGAACGTTTCAACCTTCCTAAGGCTTCTCAACGTTCAAGCTTCACAAAGGTTAGTAAATGAGTAATGCTTTAAATAGTTTTAAATGAACATGTACTTGCTCTTTTTCTAGGTTAGTAAAATCGTTTTACTCGTTTAAAAGAAAATTTTTAAATTCCGCTGCTTGCTCGAAGAGTTAAATGTTTTATTAACCCTAGATCAATTGCAACAAATGGTATCAGAGCTATGGTCAAAGATATGAGTGTACATGTAATTAACACTATGAGCCTGAAAATCGTTTTCGAAAGTTTACTAATTTTGTGACAATTAGAATTGTTTTCTTAGATTTTTTTTAAAAAATTTATTGCTCATGCCTTTAATTTAAAAATCATGCTTATTTTCTATGACTTTGGGATGTTATTAAAACACATTAGAATCAGTTCTAAAAGTTTTAATTTTTTATAATGAAAAATGTGTTTTTAAAGTTTGAGAAAATTTCGAGTAATTTTGTGACTAGTTATATTGTCTTGCTAGTTTCGTTTATTTACTCGATTCGTTTTATGTTTGTTGTTATTTATTTTATACCATATTATTACCATGTTAATAAATCACATATAAAATCTTTAACAACTCTCTAAAACGTTCCGTTACACTTGATTCTTTTTCGCATTCAAAGTCAGAACTTTAATTATTTCCAGTTTTCTTCGAGCTCGAAAAAACCCGCAGTAAAAGTGGCATAACTCTCAGCTCAGAATTCTAAATTTAATGATTCTTGAATCAAATTAAAGGTCTTTTTTCCTCTTTCCAATGCAGTTGGTGTTAGGTCAAAAGGACATCGGAGCCGCCAGTAATGATGATTTCACTTCGAGGTGTGCGGCTGTTCCAAATGTCCAGTTTTTAAAGTTATTGAATTCCGAATTTAGGACCCCACTCCATGAGTTATAAAACTCTAATGAGAAAATTTCCTTTAGCAAAATTTCTTTTTATAAGATAATAAACATAATGTGAAAGATTAAAATATTTTTATTTTTGAAAGTTTAATTGAAATTGAATTTTTACAAAACTAGTTTGAATTTTGAAAAACCGTTTTCGTTTTCAAAAATGAAAATATTTTGTCATCCAAATCAAATAAGTTTTCAAAATGTTTTCAAAACTATATCTATATCACATATGTTCAAAATCTATATGCTCTTGAAAATTTGAGTGAGAGGTCTCCTCGACGACAAGGCGAAAAAATAAATATGTGTAATCTCAAACTTTCAAGTGTTTGAGTGAGTTGAAGTTCACACTTCCCTCATGCACTTTCCCGAATAGAAAATAGGAAAATGTCCGAGTATGTACCTTGTGCCTTTATGCAATAACACTGCTCTTCCTTGAACATGAAGATCTAGGCTTCCTTTCTAGAAGTCCACTCTATCGCTCTATAACTAGGAAATTTGTTTCCGAACTTATAAGAGACGATGTGCCAACTCTAAAAACTAAGTGAGAGGGTTAAACTTTAGACTAAGAGTCACTCTTGTGGCTCTCTCTTCAATGGGAGTACTCTATGGCGTTTTTTGCTTCGATCATTGTTCAATGAGCTACGTTCGAGAGTGAGACGATGAAGACAAGGCCTCCTCTTGGGGGATTATTTTTTCAAAGTTGACCTTTTGGACTAAGTGGTTGGTTGCACACTTAGACTCAATCCCTAGAAATCCTCCCTTGAGGCTCCGCGAAAGGATGTGAGTGATCAAACCAATTTAAAAGGTGTCTAGTCAAAATTGGTGTATTGACATCTTGGCTAAGCATTAATGATGTGTCATTTACTTATAAAAGGAGATTTTTTACGGCCTTCTCCAGAGGGAGTAGATTATCATTTTGTTTATAACACCTTGGATTTTATCAAATCTTAAAAACTTAAATCCTAAACCAAAGACTAATCATAAACTTATTTCAACTTAATTCAGCAACATGTCTCTCAACCATCTCTCAACCATCATTTCCTAGAACAAACTCGAAAACAAAAACTACGTAGATTCGAAACTTAACCTCGACATCGTCCTTACCGTTAACAAGCACAAATGAGTACTCACCACCCCTGATGAGAACCTCGCTGCCTTTGCGATGAACGAAGCTCAAATCGTTGCGGAATTACGTGGGATGTCTCAATAAGTCTTTGCTTCAATTTGGATGAAGGTTTGCGGGTTTGTTGTTGTAGGGAATTTTTGGTGGTTTTTGGATAGGTTAAAAGGTAGGGTTGGTTTTGGTGTTTTGGGTGGAGTACTGATAATCACCACAATAGTTTGTAATTTGAACTATTGATAAGATTGAAAGGGAAATGAAAGACGCCACAATAGTCTATGGAATGAAACTATTGATAAGTCTAGAACTCGAAGAACGCCACAAGTTATTTGTCTTGATAAGTTCAACGATTTACAACCTAAGAAATTAGAGAGTATTTTCTCACAAAATGTTTTCAGAAATGTTGGTTGATTTTCATTCAGATTGAGTTGCCTATAAATACAACCTTAAATGATGGTTACAAGCATACCAAAAGACATAATTAAAACTTTAAACACTAACATAAATTCAAATGAAAACGAAAAGACTTAGGAAAAGAAAAGTCTTTTGGAAATGAAAAGTTTTGGAAGTGAAAAGTCTTTGAAAATGAAAAGACTTGTAGAAAATGAAAAGCCTTTTATAGTGGACGTCCAAATAAAGAAGAAGTGGGCTGATTGTGTTGATTTGTGGACCTGGATTCAAATTGGGCTGTCCAAGACTTCATTTTGGGCGGAGATATTTCGAAGCAGAATAAACTGGGTCTGGAATTCGATTTTTAACAAACTGTCCATGTAGTATTAAAGATCTCGTCTTTCTCTTCGATTTGATATGCTGTACGCGTTTATCGGATTACCGAGTCAAAAGATACGGCCCTCTGAAGTTGGACCGACAGATTTGGACGCAGAATTCGACCCGCATCAACCCCCTGTCCTCAAACGAATGATGATTCGACACAAGAGGAAAAAGATGCCTTGGCGGCCTGGCTCCGATCCGATGAGATTGTGATGTGCTATATGTTAGCATTGATGACCAATGTGTTGCAACAACAACATCGTGTTATCGAGACTGCCGCCGACATGCTCTACAATCTCCATGAGATGTTTGGAGGGCAAGGGCGTCAGGCCGGACAACAAGTAGTCAGACACTTTATGAACTATCGCATGAAGGTTGGGACTCCTGTCAGGGACCATATGATGCTGATCATTAGTTACTTGAATGAGATGGAAATCCTAGGATCCGAAACTGATGGGGAGACCAAAATAGATATGATCTTGGAAACTCTCCCCGAATCATTTGATACCTTTAAACTGAACTACTCCATGAATAAGCTAGAGTACACTGTTACTGAGACAAATGCATATTCACAATCTAAGGATCAAAGGACTATTGATCTCGGTACGCTTATTACGAGAATCTATGATGTCTGGTTATGGGACATTGAGAGTTGGAGACTCTATAGTTCTTCTAGGTATCTTCTGAAGGTACTAAATTGACCAGTGCACTTCTAGAGACAGAATAAGAACAAACCATTTAACCTCTTATGTCTCGAAGTCACTACGTATGAATTGCATCATACTTACCACAATCCTGAAATGAGACATCTCATTTCACAGCTTACGTATTCTCATTTGAGAAAGTCAGAGTTCGGATTCACTATGTGATTCTTAAAATGACCTATTGGTGAAGTACTAAGTTATGAAGATGTCATGAGTAACTTTGTGAAGATCTCATAGATATGGAATTCATGTACAAGATTGCTTAAATGGAATGTATATCACCTCATGCTTTGTTCCTTGGAATGTGAATAAATGAACTGGCTAGTGTCCAAATTGAGTCATGACTCTTTTGGATGAATCAATGTGACTTGTTAGCTCCTCTTCAATACATTGTTTCTAACTTATTCACAAGCGACAAAGGAGTTGAGGAAATAACGGCTTGAAGGGTAAAATGGTAATTTTGTAAATCCGGACTAGCTGATGATATTCATGAAGGGTAAACATAGATAATATTCAGTGGATCCATTCCTCATAATTAAGTTGAATTCTTTAATAGAAACTAAATTCATTTGAACCGAGAGATTCTCAGTGTCTACTCTTTAGTGGAGTCAGTTGACATTAAGGTAAACTTGGAAAACGTTTGTGAACTTTTGAGTCCAAGTATTTTAGCTCAAGCTTTGTTCCTTTGGATCCATGAGGTCACTATCATAAATCATATATAGTACGATTAGTTAAACTAGAAACTAAGCCAAAACAAGAAACGAGACAAGTTTTACGAAAATTGTGTAAAGGGTAATTTTGTCTTTTTAGACATAGGATGAAATGAATGTCAATAAATTTTTTGACATTGTCATATGATGACATATAAACACTCGGCCAAGTTGAATAATTTAGGCCTTGTGGATTAATTTCATTTCATGGAATTTTACTTGAAAATTCTTAATGGGCTCTTTCTTATGTTGTCATGAACAAATAAAGAAAAATCTAGAAGCCCCTTCTAGATGTCTTGGACGTCCAACCCAAAGGAAAGAGAGATTAATTTTGTGCATTGATGTATGAAGATACTTGACAAAAGAAAAAGAGGAAACAAATTTCCTCTAGAAGGAAAGTGAGGTGGGCGGCCAATACAAGACAAGGGAGAAGCAAACAAAAGAGGAAACAAATCCAAGGTGTCATGAAGACTCCTTGGCCGTGTGACTCAATAGGGGGAAGGGCAATATATGCTTATGAATATGTGATATTCTATAGAAGAGGAAACTACCTTATTGAAGGTAATCCCTCCCCTATAAATAGAGGCCTCATTCTCATTGTTTTTTCATTCCACATAAGTTAGAGATTGAGAGCTTCTCTCTCTAGACCTTGTGGCCGCCAACTCCTCTCTCTCTCTCTCTCTAAGTTCTTTTCGTTTTTTTTTTGGCACTTAGGTCCACATTTGACCTAGTGTTTTAGCTCTTCGACTCTTAGACTTGTTCTTGAGTCGTCGTGTTTAAAAGTGCACACACACTAATTTCTTTCTTTCTCAAGTGATTCTTGTGATAGAAACTTTCGTGGTTGCTCGAGTTCCCAAGGAAAGAAGAAAGACGAGCTGCGAGGGGATATGAGTAATGCTTTTAATAGTTTTAAATGAACATATACTTGCTCTTTGTCTAGGTTAGTAAAATTGATTTACTCGTTTAAAAGAAAATTTTAAATTCCGACGCTTGCTCGAAGCGTTAAATGTTTTCTTAACCCTGGATCAATTCCAACACATTATACCCTCCTAGTTGTTATTTCGTCAACTCCTTTGTCACTTGTGAATAAGTTAGAAACAATGTATTGGCGATGAGCTAACAAGTCACATTGATTCATCCAAACGAGTCATGACTCAATTTGGACACTAACCAGTTCATTTATTCACATTCCAAGGAACAAAGCATGAGGTTATATACATTCCATTTCAGCAATCTTGTACATGAATTCCATATCTATGAGAACTTCACAAAGTCGCTCATGACATACTCACAACTTAGTACTTCACCAATAGGCCCTGTTCGGAATCACATAGTGAGTCCGAACTCTGACTTTCTCAAATGAGAATACGTAAGCTATGAAATGACATGTCTCATTTCAGGATTGAGGTAAGCATGATGCAATTCATACATAGTGACTTTGAGACAGAAGAGGTTAAATGATTTGTTCTTACATTGTCTCTAGAAGTGCACTGATCAATTCAGTATCTTCAGAAGATACCTAGGAAGAACTATAGAGTCTCCAACTCTCTATGTCTCATAACCAGACATCATAGATTCTCCTAACAATCATACTAAGATCAATAGCCCTTTGATCCTTAGATTGTGAATATACTGTTTTAAGCAAACCATGAAGAGTTTCTTCATGCAAATCTATATTTGACTCTTCATTTGTTGTTAGGTTTGTTTGAGGACTAAAGACTAAGGTTTATCATAAAACTTCAAACAAACAAGGAAGAATGAATGAAAGTTTCAACTCTTTACTAATTATTCAGCAGTTACAAGCAAGAATCTTCGTAAGACTTTATTATAGTAAATGTATGTAATTTATGACTGCTATTCTTCTTGTGGGTACCAATGCCAACAAACTCCCATTTGACTTAAAGAAGATGTGAGTATTCCTTCATTCCTAATCCATCCCGATGCTGGTTGAAGACCTTTTTGGCTAAAGCCTTGGTGAATGGATCTGCCAGGTTGTCCACAGTTGAGATCTTCTTCACCTCCACATCTCGGCGTTGCACAATCTCTCAAATCAAATGGTATTTCCTCTCAATATGCTTAGAGCGCTTATGGCTTTGAGGTTCCTTTGAGTTAGCGACAGCCCCACTGTTATCACAATAAAGTGTCATGAGCTCGTCGACTTTTGGAACAACTTCCAAATACTTAAGGAATTTTCTAAGCCATACAGCCTCTTTGGATGCTTCACAAGCATCTAAATATTCTGCTTCCATTGTGAGTCAGCAATGCAAGATTACTTGATACTTCTCCAAACAACATATCCATCATTTAGGATGAACACGGATCCTGAAGTGGATTTCCAGGAATCTTTATCCGCCTGAAAGTCGAAGTCGTTATATCCCGTCATAGTTAGGTAAGTACCTGAATATGAAAGCATCAAGTTCCTAGTACTCCGAAGATACTTAAGAACATGCTTAACAGCAATCTAATGCTCGGGTCCAGGGTTGGACTGAAAACGGCTTACTACGCCAACTACAAAGCAGATATCTGATCTAGTATAAAGCATGGCATACATGAGACTTCCCACGGCTGAGGCATAAGGAATTTTTCTCATTTCCTCAATTTCTTATGTAGTCTTAGGAGACTGGTCCTTAGAGAGTGAGACTCCATGCTTAAAGGGTGTTTGGCCCTTCTTGGAGTCTTGCTTCGAGAAACAATCCATCACCTTATCAATATAAGATGCTTGAGAGAGCGATAGAGTCTGGTTCTTCCGATCTTGAAAGATTTGAATCCCCAGAATGTACGCGGACAGTTTCATCGAATCTAATATTCCATGGCGATGCTTGCTTTAATCCATAAATGGACTTAAGCAACTCAAAAACCGTGGTCTCTTGAAATTTTTCCATGAAACCGTCTGGTTGAGCCATATAAATGCGCTCGTCAAGATCTCCATTCAGAAAGGCAGTCTTAACATCCATTTGCCAGATCTCATAGTTGAGAGCTGCAGCAATGGATAGAAGTATGTGGATGGATTCAAACATCGCGACTGGCGAGAAGGTATCCTCATACTCAATACCTTCCTTTTGGATATAACCCTTATCCACTAGTTTTTCTTTGAACGTCTCAACGTTCTCATCCGAACCCATTTTCTTCTTACATATCCACTTACAATCTACGGGTTTAATCCCTTCGGGAAGGTCTACAAGTTTTCAGATTCCGTTGACATACATCGAGTGCATTTCAACTTTCACGGCTTGAAGCCAAAGGTTTGATTCAGAATCAGCCATCGCTTGGCTGTAGGAAACAGGGTCATCCATGTCAAAGACGGCTACGAGAGTATCTCTGTAAGACATGTACCTGTCAGGCCTTTGAGAAGCCCTCCCACTACATCAAAATACTACCTGACAAGATTCTGATGAGTTAGGTTGTGTTTCAACTGGGGGAAGAAGAGTTCTTACAGATGAGGTATAAGCATATGCATCCAACTTTTCTTCAAGTACAATTTTACTTCTAGGTTTTACATCTTTCATAAAGTCCTCCTCAAGAAACGAGCGTTCGTGGTAACGAATGTTGTTGTCCTCGGGACTATAGAATGTGAAACCTTTGGTTTCCTTTCGATATCCAACAAACAGACATAATTCTGACCTACTAGCCAAGTTGCTAGTCTTTTGCCTTAGCACATGTGCAAAGCAACCCTAAATTTTGATGTGGCCTATATTTACTTTACGGTCAGTCCATCGTTCATAAGGTGTACCAGGAAATGTTTTAGACGGTACTTCATTCAGAATGTAAGCTGCTGTTTCAAGGGCATATCCCCAAAAGGAAAGAGAAAGTGATGAGTAACTAATCATCGATCTAACTATCTCCATTAGAGTTCGGTTCCTTCTCTCTGACACTCCATTTTGCTGAGGTGTGCCAGGTGTTGTAAGCTGAGAAGCGATACCTTTTTCATGAAGAAATTTATCAAACTCTCCAGACATATACTCACCACCTCGATCGGATCGAAGGGTTTTGATCGATTTGCCAGATTGCTTTTCCACTAAAGCACGAAATACCTTAAATACGTCAAAAGCCTCGGATTTGTGTTTGAGCAAATAGACAAAACCGTATCTTGAGTAATCATCTGTGAAGGTAACGAGTTCCAATAACTCAGTGGCTCTTCGACCCTTAGCAGAGAAAGGTCGTTTAGTCATTTTTCTTTCTATACAAGATTCACAAGTATACAATGAACCTATTGCAGAGACTTGGAGTGGACCAACCATCACAAGTCTCTTAATCTTGTCTAGACTGATATGACCAAGTCTTAAGTGCCAGAGATATGTTGATTTTATTAGATCGGAGGAATCAGAAAGTTTGATCCTCTTTGGCTCCCTAACTAGATCGTTATCTATTTCAGAGTCTAAAAGCGAAGGTTGCGTGGGATAAATGTAAAAGAGAGCATTCTTCATACATGCATCAGTGACGAAAGAATTATTGGAAAGAGAAATTCGAATTCCATTCTTAACAAATTTTAAACAATAATCTAGCTCACAAAGACGAGCAACGCATATCATGTTCTTCCCGAACGAAGGAACAAAATAAAAATTATTCAAATTTAAAGTTCGGTCTTCAAAAGATAGAGTCACTGATCCCACGGCCTTTGCTGACACCGAGCTCTCATCACCCCACCTGAAGGAGAAGTCACCTTCCTCTAAGCTTTTGGTTTTTCTTGAAACCAGTCAAGAAATAATAAATATGGTTAGTAGCAGCGGAGTCAAGAATCCACGTTGATACATTATCAGCTACTAAGCATGCTATAGTAATAAGTACATTACTATTTTCCTTTGATTTGAGGTAGGCAGGACAGTTCTTCTTCTCGGCCTTGTGAGGTCTCTTCTTAGATCCGGAGGTGGAGGCTTTGTGCTCAGTAGCATGTGCCTCTCCTTGGTTGATCTTTCTCTTAGTGAGACCTTCAGCAGTGTGAAGCTCCTTCATAAGCTCAGTAAGAGTGTACTCTAGCTTATTCATGGAGTAGTTCAGCTTGAAGGTATCGAAAGATTCGGGGAAAGTTAGCAAAATCATATCTATTTTAGTCTCCCCATCAATCTCATATACTAGGATTTCCATTTCATTCAGATAACCAATGATCAGCATCATATGGTCTCTGACAGGAGTCCCAACCTTCATGCGACAATTCATAAACTGTTGGACTGCTTGTTGTCTGGCCTGATGCCCTTGTCCTCCAAACATCTCAAGGAGTTTATAGAGCATGTCAGTGGATTTCTCAATGTCACGATGTTGCTGCTGGAGAACATTGTTCATATATACTAAAATACAGAACCTCTCAATCTCATCGGAGCGGAGCCAGGCCGCCAAGGCGTCCTTGTCCTCTTGAGTCGAATCATCATTTGTCTGAGGAGGACATGGGGTGGTGAGCACCTATTTTGCTTGTCAATGGTTAGGACGATGTTGAGGTTACACTTCCAGTCAACGTAGTTTTCACCTTCGAGTTTATTTGAGGAAATGATGGTTGAGAGAGGGTTGAGAGACATCTTGCTGAAGTTAAGTTGAAACAAGTTTATGATTAGTCTTTTGGTTTAAAATTTAAGTTTGTTTATGTTTTTAGGATGAACAAGACAGAAAAAAAATCCAAAGGTGTTATGAACGAAATGACACTTTACTCCTTCGAGGGAAGGCCGAAAAGAGTGTCCTTTCATAAGTAAAGTACTTATCATTAATGCATAGTCAAGATGTCAGTACATCAATTTTGACCAGCCACCTTGTGAAAACGTTTGATCACTCATATCCTTTCGCAGGGCCTCGAGGGAGAATTACTAGGGATTGAGTCTAAGTGTGTAACCAACCACTTAGTCCATGAGATCTACTTTGAAAAACAATCCACCAAGGGGAGGCCTTGTCTCATCGTTTCACTCTCGGACATAGCTCTTATAGCAATGATCAGAGCAAAGCACCATTGAGTACTGTCATTTAAGAGAGGGGCCACGACGGTAACTCTTAGTTTGGTGATAATTGCACTTTTCATTAGGGTTGGGGATCGTGGGTTGTAAACAACAAGTATAACCCTCCCAATTAGTTTTTAGAATTGGCACATTGTCTCTTATATGTTTGGAAACACATTTTCTATTGTATAGAGAGATAGAGTGGAATTCTAGAAATTGATCCCTAGATCAACATGTTTCAAGGGAGAGCAGTGTTAATGCATAAAGGCACAAGGTACATACTCAGACATTTCCTATTTTCTACTAGGAAAGTGCATGAGAGAAGTGTGAACTTCTAACTCACTTGAACACTTGAAGTTAGAGATTACACATCTTCTTGTCAATTGGTCTTCGAGGAGACCTCCCACTTAAATTTTCTAGAGCAATAAACTTTGAACATAAGTGATATAGATATAGTTTTGAAAACGTATTTGATTTGGATGACAAAACATTTTCAAGTTTGAAAGTTAAAACAATTTTTTAAAATTCAAACTAGTTTTTTTTATAAAAACTCAATTTCGAGTAAATATTCAAAAAATCAAAACTATTCAATCTTACACATTATGTTTATTATACTTGGAAAAATATTTTTTCTCAAGGAAATTTTTCCATTTGAGTTCTTGATCTCTCAGAATGGGATTCGAGATCCGGAATCCAATATTTTCAAAAATCCTGGAATCCCGGACTGCAAGAACCTCGGAGTAAAATAGCCGTAGACGGCGACTCCGGTGTCCAATTGAGCTAATTCTAAATGATTTGGAAATTATTTATCTGTAGAAAATGTATAATTAATAATAATAAATAAATCAAAAAGTACTTGGACCCAAAAATCGCGTGCTCAAAATAATATACAGTATCGTCTCCGCATTAAAGTTTAACAACCAAGTTCGGGATGGCCTTTAATTTGGTTTAATAACCATTCAAATCCGAGTTCCGAGCAGAGAGATGCACTCGTTTTACCGAGAGACATTCTTAAGCTCAAGGAATTTTAGACAAAAATTCGGCCGATGAAAAAATGGAAAAGAATTAAGTGTAACGGAATGTTTTATTGAGTTCTTATGTCTTATTGATGTGTTTTATTAAAAAGGTAATAGTATAGCACAAAAGAAAGTAACAACAAACATAAAACAAGCGAGTAAATAAATAGAGCAAGAAGGACAATATTACAACTTCATAAAATTACCCGAAATTCTCAAACTTCTCAAAACACGATTTTGATTATGAAAAAATTAAAAACTTTTAGAACTGATTCTAATTGTTTTAATATCATCCCAATAGTGTAGAAAAACAACATGCATTTTAATTTAAAGGCCCGAGCAATAAATTAAAAACAATATCTAAAAAACAATTCTAGCAAATTCATTATCCGAATAAATTAAGAAAATAATTTTCAAACTCAAAGTTTAAATTACATGCACATGCTTAAACTTTGACCATAGCTCTGATACCATTTGTTGGAAAAGATCTAGGATTAAGAATAATTTATCGCTTCTAGCAAGCGTCTGAATTTAAAAAACTTTTTAAAACATGTAAAACGATTTTACTACCTAGATAAAGTGCATGAGCATATAATTTAAAATTTAAAACTACAAAGAGCTTTCACTCAATACCAACCTCGTTAGAAGCTTGAGCATTGAGAAGCCTTTGGAAAGGTTGAATCACTCGTCTCCCTACTTAGCTTGTCTCCTTCGTGTCTTCTTTAACCTGAGTAACCACAAAAGTTTCTAACACTAGAGTCTTCGAGTATAGAAAGGATTTAATGTGTGCGCACTATTAAACACAATGACTCAGGAACGAGTCTAAGAGCCAAAAAGCTAATACAATAGCTAGGTCTAATGAGGACCTGGGTCCCAAAACAAAAGAGCAAGAAGAGAGAGAGAGAGAGAGGGAGAGGGTTGGGCGGCCAAGTCTAGAGAGAGAAGCTCTCAATCTAAAAAAATTTGTGTGTTAAACATTGTGAATGAGGTGTGGTATTTATAGGAGGATGGATTGCCTTGAAGAGGTAGTTTCCTCTTTCTATTGAATATCACATATTCATGAGCAAATCCTAGTTTCCTATTTTCTACCTTGGGCGTGCAAGCTTATTTCCATAAGCCCTTGATTTGTTTCCTCATTTGCTTTCCTCCTTGCTTGGCCGACTAACATAGCATTGATGTTATGGATTTGTTTCCTCTTTTTCTTTTGGCAATTATCTTCATACATTAATGCACAAAATAAACTCTCTTTCTCTCTTGATGGTGCACGAAATTTAGAGCTTCTAGAATATGCTTCTACATGTTTCTTCATTTGTTCATGACAATATAATAAAAGCCCATGTAGAATTTTCACATAAAATTCCATAAAATGAAATTCAATCCTCAAGGCCCAATACTCTAATGTTGGCCGTGTGAATTAACTTCATTGTCATCATATGACAATGTCAAAAAAACTTATTTATTGACATTCATACCATCTTATGTCCTAATGGATAAAATTACCATTTAGACAATTTTCGTAAAACTTATCTAGTTCAACATTTGAACTTGGTTTGACTTAGCTTCTAGTTTAACAAATCCTACTCTAATGACTTGTTCTAGTGACCTCATGGATCCAAATAAACAAAGCTTGAGCTAGTATGCTTGGACACAAAAGTTCACAAAGCTTTACCAAGTTCTAGCTTAGTGTCAACGGACTCCACTAAAGAGTTGACACTGAAAATCTCTCGGTTCAAATGAATATATTTTCTACTCAAAATTCTTCTTAAATGTCATGAGTGGATCCATTGAATATTATCTATGCTTACCCTTCATGAATATCATCAACTAGATGAGATTTATAAAATTGTCATTTTACCCTTCTAGTTGTTATTTCATCAACTCCTTTGTCACTTGTGAATAAGTTAGAAACAATGTATTGACGAAGAGCTAACAAGTCACATTGATTCATCCAAAAGAGACATGACTCAATTTGGACACTGGCCATTTTATTTATCACATTCCAAGGAACAAAGCATAAGGTGATATGCATTGCATTCCAGGAATCTTGTACATGAATTCCATATCTATGAGATCTTCACAAAGTTGTTCATGGCATCTTCATAACTTAGTAATTCATCAATAGGTCGTGTCTATATCACATAGTGAATCTAAACTCCGACTTTCTCAAATGAGAGTACGTAAGCTATGAAATGACATGTCTAATTTCAGGATTGAGGTAAGCATGATGCAATTCATACATAGTGATTTTGAGACAGAAGAGGTTAAATGGTTTGTTCTTACAATGTCTCTAGAACTGCACTGGTCAATTCAGTACTTTCAGAAGATACCTAGGAAGAACTATTGAGTCTCCAACTATCTATGTCTCATAACCAGAAATCATAGATTCTCCTAACAATCATACTAAGATCAATAGTCCTTTGATCCTTAGATTGTGAATATAATGTTTTCACCAAACCATGAAGAGTTTGTTCATTTAAATCTATATTTGACCCTTCATTTGTTGTTAGGTTTGTTTAAGGACTAAAGACTAAGGTTTAACATAAAGCTTCAAACAAACAAGGAAGAATGAGTGAAAGTCTCAACTCTTTATTAATTATTCAGCAGTTACAAGCAAGAGTCTTCATAAGACTTTATTACATCAAATGTACATAAGTAATGACTACTACTCTTCTTGTGGGCACCAATGCCAACAGTGTTTGTGTACCCGTGAACGAGTACAATTTTTACGTTCGAATGGAAGACGTCATCGTGATGAACTATAAACATAACTGTCGTGTTGTACTGTTCAAATACATATGGTATGGTGACAAGTACAATGCAGGGCGTATAGTGCACGTTGATAAGACCACTGGAGCAACGAGTTCGTATACCGCCAAAGAGTGGTTTATTAAAGAGCCGTATATTCTCGCGACTCTGGCGAAACAAGTGTTTTACATCCAACATCTCGTTAAGGGTCGCGAATGGGAAATCATTCATCAAGGGATATGGGACATTCCTGAAGTTGACCCGACCACTTCTCGTTAAGTTGTCAAACATCGACCGTCTTAATCATCGACACAAAACCACTAGGGCCGAGCTTGTTACTGTTGTTGATGATGATGAAGAAGTGGATGAAGAAGATGCGGCATGCGCCATTTTTTAGGGAGACGATGTTGATGTTGATACTAACAGTACATCGAGTGACGACGATGAATGACTAACACCATGTAATAACCGCACAGTCGAATACTAATTAAATAATAAATACTAAATACAATTAATTTTTTAGGATGTCGACTTCTTCAGGTCAGAACCCATCACGAGGAGATTGTGATCCCCCACGGATGTCAAGGAAGAAGTGGGGACCAACGACTGGCCTCGTTTCCGCGAGAGCTGGTGTCGGGACTCCTGGAACGAACATAGTTCGTTACGATCAGACACAGCAGGTGTTCTACCAAAAAGTTAGGGAGCAAAACCCATTGATCAGGATGTTCCTAAACCGCATAGGAAACTTGATCAAGAGTACCAATTTTCGTCGACCTCCCAAACTAGAATCACATGCCTGCTCAAAGTGTGGCGGCTCTTATGAGCTCGATTCACAATGAGTATCGCTTCGTGTACGTTCATCCTGACGCTGGCGAGCTTGTGTCAGCAGATCCTATACGCAACGAGATTGATATGGCTATCATTTACGATGCAAAGAGGATATGCCGTGGCCAGAAGTCGAGATTCTCGCAGCTCTTCTTCAAGACGTTTTACGGGCTTAAGGATCTCACTAGAAACGAAACTCCCGAAGGCTATAACCAGGAAGCCTGGTTGAAGGCAATAGAGACGTTCGACTCGCCGAAGCATAAGGTATGAGTTGAAATTCTGAGGGTTATTTGAATTTCTTAATATTGAATTAATGAAGTTTATGTCTCGCGGGCGAATTCTTTCCGCAACCGGGAAAATTCGAAGAAGAAGAAGAAGAAGAAGAAGATGAAAGCAAGACAAGGGTCGCTTAGTTTTTTTGTTCATCGCTCGAAGAATGTAAGTCGCTTAATATCAAGATGCAATATATATGTGATTCTTATTTTAACGTTGAAGAATTACAGTGAAAGGAAGATGGGAGTATGGGCTCGGCTTTAGCGATATAGTAAAAAAAACACCATGACTCTAAGGGATCGTGGACGACGGACTTCGCGAAGTCGCAATTTGTAAGTTACGTGTTTTATTTACTATATTTAATTACTTAAATTATTCTTATCTGATAAATTTTGGTGGTTTTTTTTGTGAAGGATCAAGTCACCGCCATGACGATAGATATTTTGCGACAAGCGAAGGAGCAAAACAACGTGGTCTCCCAAGAAGATGCAGAGGAGTACGCGATGCGTGAAGTTTTAAGGGTACGCAGCGACTAAGAAGTCGGGATACGGCATTCGATCCCAAGGTAATCGTTGGGTGTGGCCCAAGCGCTAGATAGAGGCTCATCAAGTTCGTCATCTCAGACCGATCCATTGGTTAGCGAGATGCGAGCCTAGATCGCAGCCCAACAAGCCGAGTTGTAGGAGATGCGGCAATAGATCGCCTTCCTCACCCAGTCCCAGATGCACAATCATCTTCACACGAGGTTCTACGGCGGGTTCAATGTCTGGTTCTATGTATTTTTTGCGAGACCGTCCTTACGGAAGCGGCGGAACGAGCGGCAGCGTGTTAGGCAGCGGCGGACGCGGATGAGGAATCGGTTCCCGAAGTTCTGCCAACTTAGGATTGACTTTTTCATTTTTATTAGACTGGATTTGTATGTTTGATTCAGAATTCTATCTTCAGAATATTATTTCTAATTTATAATTTTGTTAATTAATTTTTATTTAATTATAGATTAATTTTTATTTAGTTTTCTAATATATAAACTTGTAAAAAAAAATGAATTAAAATAACATATTTGGTGCGACCGAATATAATGGCGGGAAGATTATCAGGTGCGACATGTCGTACCCGATACGAATTCACCTGCCAATTTCAATAATTTTGGCACAAAATAGACGCGAAATTAGGTGCGACTAGTCGCACCTAATATCGTCACTTTTAGGTGCGACATGTCGCACCTAATTGCTTTAGCGACGGACTTTTTGGTGCCACATTCTCGCACCGAAAGTCGCACCTAATAAACTATTAGGTGCGACTTTTGGGGTATTCGGTGCGACAACCGTCGAACTGGATGTCTCTATTCGTTCTAGTGAAAAACACACTAAAAACAATCGAAAGCACCTAAAGACTTGCTAGTTTTAGCTTGGGAAATAGAAATTTTACACGTTATTAACACACCTATCAGTGTTGAAGCCAAATTAACGAGAACATCCTTTCATAGTGTTGAAAGAAAAAGTGAGTCTTTTGAATTAACTCATACCGATCTATGCGATTTGAAATTCATGCCTACGATAGGTGGTAACAAATACTTTGTGACTTTCATTGACGATAGTACAAAGTATTGTTATGTGTATTTGCTTAAGAGCAAATATGAGGCAATTGAGAAATTTACCATGTACAAATTGGAAGTTGAGAATCAACTTGGTAAAAAGATTAAAATGGTGCGAAGTGGTCGTGAATGTGAATATGTGGAACCATTTGATGCTTTTTGTGCACAACATGGTATTATTCATGAAGTCACTCCACCATATTCTCCCTAATCGAACGCCGTAGCTGAACGAAAGAATCGCACTCTCGAAGAGATGATGAATGCAATGTTGATCAGCTCGGGGTTACCATACGAAATGTGGGGGGAAGCCATCTTGGCCGCGAGCTATCTTTTGAATAAGATACCTTGAAAGAAAGAGGATAAATCCCCGTCCAAATTATTTAAAGGAACGAAGTCTTCCTATAAATATTTACGAATGTGGGGGTGCTTAGCCAAGGTTTTGGCTCCCGCACCTAAAAGGATGAAGATCGAACCAAAGACCGTTGATTGTGTATTCATTGGTTATGCACATCATAGTTATGCTTATCGCTTTAGTGTGCATGAGTCTAAGAATCGTTCTTTGAACATGTGTTTCCCTATACGATTAAGGAATATGAACCGAGTTCGTCAAATCAAAATTTTGAGAATATTGAGGAAATATCTCAAGAGCTTGATGAGGAATCTGAGGATGAGATAGAATTTGTACAACCTTGAAGAAGTAAACGAGCTAGGGTGTATAAGTCATTTGGGTCTGACTTCCTTACCTATATGTTAGAGGCCGAACCTCTAAGTTATAAAGATGCTATAAATTCACTCAAGGGTCACTTATGGAAGGATGCCATAAGAAGTGAAATTGACTCGATAATGCATAACCACACTTGGGAACTAGTTGACCTTCCTCCTATAAGTAAAACTCTTAGTTCTAAGTGGATCTTCACGAGGAAGATGAAATTGGATGGTTGAATCGATAAATACAAGGCGAGACTTGCAATTAAGGGTTATAGACAAAAGGAGGGTCTTGACTATTTTGATACTTATTCTCCCGTGACCAGAATAACATCTATAAGATTGATCATAACCATTTCCACTTTGCGCAATCTTCAAATCCATCAAATGGATGTGAAAACTGCTTTCCTAAATGGTGATCTCGAGGAAGAGATCTACATGGACAAACTCGAGGGTTGTGTTGCACATGGGCAAGAGAGAAAAGTATGTAAACTGATTAAGTCATTGTATGGACTCAAACAAGCCTCAAAACAATGGCATGAAAAATTTGACAATGTCATGATGTCAAATGGCTTCAAGATCAATGAGTGTGACAAGTGTATCTACATTAAAACGACCGAACGCGGTTATGTGATTTTGTGTTTATATGTAGATGATATGCTTATTGTTGGAAGTAATGAAAGCATGATTAAGTCCACAAAAGATATATTGATATTGAGGTTTGATATGAAAGATTTGGGATTAGCTGATGTTATCTTGACGATCAAGATTAAAAGAACATCAAATGGACTTGTTTTGAGTCAATCATAATATGTTGATAAAATTCTAGAGAAATTCGCAAAGAATGATAGTGGAATCTCTAGAACTTCAATCGACGCAAGTCAACATTTGTCTAAGAATTAAGGAGAAATCGAGTCTCAAAACGAGTATGCTAGAATAATAGGAAATCTAATGTACTTGATGAATTGTACTAGACCGGATTTAGCTTACTCTGTAAGTAGACTTGCGAGATGCATGAATAATCCAAGTTCTGAATACTGAAAAGCAATGGTGAAAGTACTGAGGTATTTCCGATTTACTCGTGATTATGGTCTACAGTATACTAGACATCCCGAAGTCACTGAAGGTTTCACTAACGCGAGTTGGATATATGATATACAAGACTCTAAACCACAAGTGGATATGTATTCACTTTAGGTGATCCGGCTGTGTCTTGGAAATCCTCAAAATAAATTGTGATAACTAGATCCACGATGGAATCTGAGTTTATTGCTTTGGATAAGTGTGGCGAAGAGGCTGAATGGCTAAGAAACTTCGTAGATGATATTCCAAGTTGGAAAACACATGTGCCTGCAATATGTATATATTGCGATAACCAATCTGCAATTGGTAGAGCACAAAGTGTTATGTATAATAGTAAGTCTAGACATATTCATCGACGACATAATACCATTAGACAACTTCTCTCTTCTAGAGTCATAAGTGTTGACTATGTAAGGTCCAAAGACAATATTGCGTATCCGCTAACCAATGGCTTAAATAAGGACCAAGTAGAGAAGACGTCAATATGAATGGGACTAAAACTATGATATAAAAGTTTTAGCAAAGGAAACCCAACTATGATGACTGGAGATCCAAAGAACTTGGTTCAGAGGGACAACCTAACTGCTTAGACGAAGTAAGGTCACTGTGGGGGAAAACCCCGGTCATATTCCTATGATAAAACGGTGACACTCGTACGAGGCTAAGCATTGTGCTTTTAATGATTCTTTGAAATCGGATTTTAGAGATTCCGAACGAGTAATGCGGGATTACTCTTTGGCGTAAGAATCACCTATGTGAGAGAGAAGTGGGGCCGCTTCGAAAGAGAATTAATATGGCTTAATTCTTTAGAAACTCTTACAACACCAGGCGCATGTTTCGGGCCGAAATGAACATAACCATGAGAACTAAAACCTATGGCAAGAAGATATCAGCGAGATATATGCTTATCATTTATATACAAACGACTAACAGTTCAAGGACATCGCGTCTACTGAATAGTCCGTAAACATGACATATTTCAACAACGAAAGGTTCAAGGACTTTGTCTACCTGTCCTATACTGGTATTAACTGTAGAACCGATCACCATATTGAATAGTGTCGAGTCTTGTTGTCGTCATGCAATTTCATTCATGTGGGAGATTGCTGGAATATTACAGAGATTTTGGAACATAAAGTATTTATTATCAAATGGGCTGCTGGCTATAGGAAAAGATTAGAGTTGGATCCACTCAACGAAATTTGATCATTCCTTCGTATTATTCTTCCTTGCGGAATGGGGTATAATATTGATTATAAGTTTTCCAAAATCGGAGCTATAATGAATGAGAAATTGATGCTCAAAGTATGCTTAAAAAGCACATTTGTTATGTGTAAATGAAGTGAATTTCAAGAGTCCCACATGGGTTGGGTAAGTATGTTGTGTTTTATCCTCTTTCTTTAGTGGATAAGCAAGTGCAAGAGAGGAGAGTGTGGGTGGGTTAACTCTTAACACCTCGCGCGCGCGCACACACACGCACGCGCCGCCGCCGCCGAGCCGGGCCGAGCTCAGGCTCAGGCTCGGGCTCGGGTTTCGGGTTACGGGAATGTCTCAGTCTCGGACTTGGGCCTTCGGCCAATTCTTATCTTTTTATTGAAAAGTTCACTTCATATAATTTTAATTCCACAAATAACTTGTTTTGTTATAATGGGAATCAATTATGTACCGTGTACTGTTGTGGCGTACCAATGGAAACGTAATCAGTAGATTTACGTTTTGATTTGCTGAACGGTTTGTAATAGCTACGTTAATGCTGAACGGTTTGTAATAGCTACGTTAATGCATCCAATGGCGCCATTATTTCGTCAGTTTTGAATGGCTCTTGTGTGTGTAACTGCTCAGACCTAAGGCTATATAAGGAGGCCTTTGCTCTCATTCGAAACACACCAAGAAATACAGTTTCTCTCTACTTCTATCTTTCTCTCCGAAATTGCTTTGATTTATTTGTAGTCGGTGATCGGTTCTATTGTAGTTTCTAGTTCACCGGAGAAGTTCGTTTGATACAAAATTCTTCTCGTTTCGGCCATTGTATTCTAGGAGGTAAATTGCTCGTCGATTCCGGCACCTGTGGGAGGGCAATATTACTTTAAGAAATCGTCGAACAGTCCTCGACTTTTGTTTTCCGTCTTGACTTCTTTTCTTCTTTTCGTTCATAATATTGTTGTTGTTTAATTTATTTTTTCTAATACCAAATTTGTCTTTTTATTTCCGAAAAATAAATATTATTTACGTAATATTTTTGACATTATCTACCTCAAGTATGGGTCCCTATGGTTTGGAAGCTATGAGTTTCTTAACACCTTTGTTGACAACCATCTTTATCTCGTAATGAGGAATGCAAACAGATTTTATTCTCTCATTTAATATCACAAATGCAATCAGTATTGTTCACAATTTACTAGTTATGTTTTTAACTTTTCAAATGCGAAATATTAAGGAAACCCTTAAACCCTGAAAGAATATGTTCCAAATGTAATTAGATTGATACTATATATGTAGAATCCATTGTGAATATATAATTTCCAAATATTTCTAATATTGGTATAATATTTGTTTAAGATAATCAAAAATTGATTCCTAATTCAATAATATATAGTTATTTACGTATTTAGTCGACTACAAAACTGAGAAACCAAAAAAACCCTAAACCAAGGCCCAAACAAATTACGAACCAGAAAACCCTAATTTTTTAAAGAAACAGCTTCGATAATCATTATATTGTTAACCGCGTTTTTTTGGTCAACACTTAGAAGTGTTCGTGATTTGGTCTATGGCGGGACCCTATGACCACATGTACGTTGGGTGTGATTAATTTTTTCTCTTCTTGTCGTCTCCTACTCGTCACTTTGTCAATAGTTAGACTTCGTGTCTTCGCGTTCGTTGTGTTCCTCGAGTTCGTCGCGTTCTTCGAATTCTTTGCGATCTTCGGGTTTTTCATGTTCTTCGTGTTCATCGAGTCCTTCAAGTTAATCATGTTCTTCGGGTTCCTTGCGATCTTCGGGTTCTTCGTGTTCGTCATGTCCATCGCTTAAAACGACAAGAAACGTGAACTACAGGCACGCGGACGGATTTCCCCTGACGCGCCCTCCAATGCTCAACATTAGTTGTGTTGTATTGCGTTATTGATGTACCATTTGTGTTTGTCTCTATATTTTCTAGAGAGAGAGAGTTATGGTGTGAATTGTGTAGAGTTTTGATAAGCTGAAAAATACCTCCCTTGTGTTGTGAGTTGATGGGGGTATTTATAGCCTTCCTCTTTGAAGTTTGAGTGAGTTTTGGAGACAGTTGAGCCTTGGAAGTCGTTTTTTGCTGATGGTGTGCCTTGAATGGTGTCTGCCGAAGGTTTAGAGTCTCGCCGATAGTTTTATACCGACAGTTCCATGCCGATTGTTCCATCCCGATAGTTTCATGCCAAGAGTCTCGATCATTAATATCAACACCCGCGAGCCGCGACGTGCTCACATCTCTTTGCTCTAGAATACTTAAATAAACATAGCATTTGTATATAGTAAGCGGAAATAAATTAAATAGCTGTAAGACATATATAATAAGTAACAGAATTTTCGGGTAATTTTTTTTTCGTTTTTCATTCACACACAAGACTTATAGTGACTATATACAAAACAAAACAAACTTGTTTGTTTATAACATATCTTACTATATACAAACACGGACACAAAACAAGTAACTAGAATACAAGTTTACTAGTTACATAACAAAACTCTCTTTTTCCCCGTTTAAACAAAAACTCTCATTGCCACAGATCGAGCGACGCAAGCCTGGACTAGATCTCCTCCTTCTACCAGAGTAAAGTCTTTCCTTTGCCTACATTACCAAGGGTCATAAACTATGAGTCGAAAGACTCAGCAAGTGGGAGTCTATCTAGTAATAAAAGCGACTAGATGCCATGTGACGTGCACATAGCACATAAAATATGCATGAAAGATATGTGATTTCTATCATATGATATGCAAGCGTGTGCACACTTACTATATGTGAACAACACCTACTAAACACATAAAGAACGAGAAAGCAAAGGTTCGTACAAAACGCACATACATATATGTATACACTAACGAACATATTTACAATCAAAACGAGCATACAAGCTCAACTTCGTTCGGAACTCAAACTAGTACAACAACACATCTCATCTCATTCCTCTAACAAGAGGACTTTACAACCAAAAATATGTTGGAATTGATCAAGGATTTAAGAAAAAGTTTAACGCTTCAGGTAAGCGGCGGAATTTTAAAAATTTTATTTTGACAAGTAAACCAATTTTACTAACCTAGACAAAGAGCAAGTACACGTAAATAAAAACTATTATGAGCATAATAAATTTACTAACCTTTTTAGAAGCTTGAACGTTGAGAAGCTTTTGGAAAGTTGCAACGTTCGTCTCCCCTCGCAGCACGTCTCTCTTCTTTCATCGGCAACACGAGCAACCACGATGGTTTCTATCACAAGAATCACTCGAAAGAAAAGGAATCATTGAGTGGGCACTTTTAAACACGACGACTCGAGAACAAGTCTAAAAGTCGAAGAGCTAAAACACTAGGTCAAATGTGGACCTAGGTGCCAAAAAAAAAACGAAAAGAAAACTAGAGAGAGAGGAGTTCAGCCAAGCTAGAGAGAGAAGCTCTCAAATCTCTAAAACTTGGGATGAATGAAATGAGAAGAATAAGGCCCCTATTTATAGGAGAGGCTTTACCTTCAATAAGGTAGTTTCCTCTTTTATAGAATATTACATATTCATGAGCAAAATTGCCTTATTTCCTCTTTCATTTGGGCGTGTGACTTGAGCCTTCTAGAAGCAAAACTGTTTCCTCTTTTGCTTGCCTAGGCCGCCCAAATAGTTTCCCTCCTTGGGGAAATTTGTTTCCTCTTTATTCTTTTGGTAAGTATCTACATACATTAATGCACAAAATAAACTCTCTTTCACACTAAGGGCTGCACGAATTTTATCTCCCATTTCCTTGGGTTGGATGGCCAAAGCCTTCTAGAAAAGCTTTATAGATTTTTCTTTACTTGTTCATGACAACATAAGAAAAGCCCATTAAGAAATTTCAAGTAAAATTCTATGAAATGAAATTAATTCACAAGGCCCAATGAACACATCATGGCCGAGTGATTTAAGTCAACATATGACCATGTCAAAAAAATTTATTGATATTCATTTCATGTCATGTCCAAAAAGACAAAATTACCCTTTTGACAATTTTCGTAAAACTTGTCTCGTTCTTGTTTTGACTTAGCTTCTAGTTTAACTATTCCTACTCGGTGTGATTTGTTACATTGACCTCATGGATCCAAATGAACAAAGCTTGAGCTAAATACTTGGACTCAAAATTTCACAAACCTTTTCCAAGTTTAGCTTAATGTCAACTGACTCCACTAAAGAGTTGACAGTGAAAATCTCTCGGTTCAAATGAATTTATTTTCTACTCAAGAATTCAACCTAATTGTGATGAGTGGATCCAAAGAATATTATCAATGTTTACCTTTCATGAATATCATCAGCTAGTCAGAATTTACAAAATTACCATTTTACCCTTCTAGATGTTATTTCATCAACTCCTTTGTCGCTTGTGAATAATTAGAAACAATGTATTGACGAGGAGCTAACAAGTCACATTGTTTCATCCAAAGAGTCGAGACTCAATTTGGACACTAGCCAGTTCATTTATTCACATTCCAAGGAACAAAGCATGAGGTGATATACATTGCATTTCAACAATCTTGTACATGAATTCCATATCTATGAGAACTTCACAAAATTACTCATGACATTCTCACAACTTAGTACTTCACCAATAGGCCCTGTTCAGGTTTCCCTAACAAAAACACAAGTCTTCAGACTTGCTGGTACCACCGACATATGTTCTTTTTAAATGTTTGGTACCCGATGGAATCAGAGTACAACCCTAAACTACAACGGGAAGAGCATTATTTCGAGTAGAACTCGATTAAGTATTGTTTAATATGCTCGTCATAGTATTTTAAAAGAGAAATTAAGGTGTGACCCTTGCAGTCCCTAGAATAGATATCTCAGCTCGAATATGAGAAACGTATGTCCCTGCTTTTCCCGTAAACCCGTCTATCGGGTGAAACTAAAATTAGTAAGTCAAGTGAAGTTTAACTAATCAAATAAGAAACGGCTTGGGTTGTTAGCGGGTTACGCTTGAACTTAAAGGGACAAACCCGAAGCTACATTTTCGATAATAGTAGCCGAAGCCTTAATCTTGATTAGTTTGTCAAATTCATGGGCTTTCAACTACTCTTGCTTACTAACACAGCAAAATGCACATACACATGTGATTCCCTTGGTAAGTAGTTGACTTAATTCCCAATTACTTGGACTCCTGATTCGCTAGCTCCTTCCCTCTCTAACGCCTAATCGTTACGGTGATAGCTGACAATATCTGAGGAATAAAATGGAGTGTTGAAGACCATTAGTTCTGCAGTCGCAGAAATACTAATCTACAAATTCTCATCACAGAGAAACTGAACAAGGCGCACAGAACTCATATCCGTCACACGCAAAAACATACGTTCTCACTTAAGAGAACCAGAGAAAACAAGAACACGATTTCCACATGAAACAGTGATCAAGAGAGAGAACAAGTCCTACAAATAGCGACTAAACATGAACTCAAGATTAGCTATGCTAAGAAAGCATTTACTAACCGAAATCCCTTAGGCCGAGCCTAAATCTAGAACCGAAGCTCAACGTTAAGAACCCGAGAGGGAGAAAAACTTGTTTCTTTCCACTACGATCCACAAGAACCAGAATCACTTAGGGGTGTACAAAAATTGACCGAAAATTGGTTAAACCGATAACCGAACCGATCCGGAACCGAAATTTGGTGCCACATCATCAAATCGAAAATTCGGTTCGGTTAACCCGTCTAAGATTCTAGAAATTAGAATAACCCGTCGGTTAGACTATAAGTGTAGTTAGTGAAGTAACCCGTTTAAAAACTATAGATATAGGTTTTGAAAATAATACTAATCTTAATTAAGGAAGTACATTATAATTAAGTAAAATAATTAATTCAAATAATTAAAATACTTGGTTTAAATAATAATCAAGAAATAATAATAATTAGTAAAGGTTATACAAACCTTTATTTTTAAATGACTTCCTTAACTATTTTTCAAAACTTATTACTTATAATAAGATACATAAAATATGGTTTAGCTTAATTAAAAACTGTAACAAAAATAATTTAAGCTTGATCATAAGCTTATAGGTTATAAAATTATTTTTGAACAAGCATTACGATACGGAAATGTTTCGGATTCAATCACACACATTCGGTACTCGTAACTCACGGAAACCAACACTCTCACCCGAAGCACTCGAGTTGAATCCCGAAACAACTCACTAACTCACGTGATTAGTATCATAACCTTACATAATTATTTTACAAATAATATTACACATATAGTTAGGATTTTATAAGTGAAACAATTCGATTAACAATTAGAGTCGGGAGTCGGTGCGTTTTCTACTCGTTGTCACCGCCGTCACTGCGTAACTCTGCCTCGACTCACCGAGGCTTCGCAGCTCGTATTTGTGCCATCGCTGCGCACTCTCCCAGCCTCAAAACAACTCGCCGAGCCATTGACTTGTCGCTGGAACTGAACAGCCCCCATTTGCCTCGTCGCCGAACCCGAACAGCCCTCGTTGCTCACCCGCGACTCGCCGGAACCGTCCTCGCTGCGTCCTCATACCTGCGGTACGAGCTCGGAGAGACACGCAGCACCAACAAGAGAACACGGTTAGACTAAAAATTGAACCGAGAATACCCAAATTTTTCGATTCGAAATCAATGCCCGAACAAGGCATTCGAAAATCGAGCACTACCCGATCCTAACCCATCCCACACTCAGCAGCAACAACCACTCAGCAACAACAACCAGAGACAACTTCAAAACAAGTAAATTTTCTATTTAAAAAAAAAAAAAAAAAAAAAAAAAAAAACCCTACGTTATTCACATCCTAGCGAGTCTCCGACTCGTCTAACAACACAACAATCTCAAACAGATTCTTTACCTAAACAAAATCATATAAGAAATCCATTCATAACACCTTAAAGGCAAGGAAATAATCTGCAATCCGAAATCCCCAAGATCAAGACCAAATTCGTACTTAATTCCAATATAACAAGGAATCTTGAAATTAAGCAAGTAACCATCCAATTAATCACTGAATTAGCGAGACCCAATAATCAATTAACTTATTCAAGCATCACAACATGAAAACCCCCAATTTTCCCATCCAAATATTCGGTCAAAAAAATCCATTACAATCTGAAACCTAGAAATCAGAGTTGAAATATTAGAAATTTCCAAATCCTTACCTTGTTGAAGGAGATAAAATCTCAGCGTCCCTTACCCACGATTTCACGGCGGAACCTAGAAAAGATGACGAAAACCCACTCCACGAGCTCAGACCCAAAATCGCAGATGAAGAACATGGAAGAACGAAGAAAAAGAAAAAGAAAAAGAAACGGAGAGGAAGAAGATGAATGACGGGAAGGAGAAGAAGAAAAGGAACTCACCCACAACTCCGGCGTCTCTCACAGTCGTCGTTCTCTCACTCAATCTCTCGGACTCTCTCGCTCTTTCTCTCCCTCGTGAAATCGCTCAAGATGAGCTCTGGTTATTTTTTTTTTCTTCATGCGTATTTGGTTTGTTCCCACAATGAAATGATAAGACTAAATGAGCTCTTATTTGTTTCCCGCGTTGATAAGACTAAATGAAAGTCAAAAGAACACTGTAGAAAGCTTAGGATATGACTAATTTTTACTACATCCTTACTTTGCTTTGCCTTTCTGATATTCTACCATAATAACTTCTCTTTGTTGCAATTTGGTCCATTTTTCCTCAACACTCACCACTTTGTCCATAATTAAATGGAAACGATTTAGAAAATAAACCGAGATAATTTCTCGTTGATTCTAATTTATTTTGAATATATTTAAGGTGTTTCGGAAATTATTTTCACTCTCGAGACTTTTCTTAGTACTCGAGGACTCACCGAAAATATTATTCGGAAAATTAAAATCATTCGAGTCCAACTCGAAATTCTCAACTCATTCCGAAATCTTCAATTGACCTTAATATTTATTTTCTAAATCTAGGACCATTTCACGCTCTAGTGAAATTATAATTTGCAACAATACTCAATTCAAGAAAAAAAAACTCGTTTATTGATTCCAATATTCACAAGACGAGTTACACAAAAAGCCTTACTTTACAATTAAGCTCGTCAATAGTTTTATGTCGATAGTATCAGCCATGAAGTTCGTCGATAGTCTAACGCCGATGGTTCTGTGCCGATATTTTCGGTCATGAAGTTCGCCAATGGTATTCATCATGCCTAAGGTTCCATCATGTCTAAGGTCTCCTCTTTCCTAGTGTTCTATTGGCCTAAGGTTTCCTTTTGCCTAAGGTTCCTTTTGCCTAAGATTTGAGGCCGATAGTTTTGTACGCCGATAGTCTTGTCTGTCGATAGTTCAAAGATTCTTATCTTCGCCGATAGTCTTGCTTTGAAGAAGACTTTGGGACGTCAATAATTTGGTCTTGAACTTCACCGATAGTATGGCCGCCGATAGTTCAAGGATTCTTCTCTTTGCCAATAGTATTGCTTTGCCAAAGGCTTTGGGTCGCCAATAGTTTGGCCTTGAACTTTGCCGATGGTATGGCCTCCGATAATTCAAGGATTCTTCTCTTTCCCGATAGTCTTGCTTTGCCAAAGGCTTTGAGACAATTTGGTCTTGAACTTTTCCGATGGTTTACATGATGATGGTTTTACCCTGTCAATAGTTAGGTCTTAAACTTCGCCAGATCTTGTCATTTTTGCTCTCGGGGTATCATTTTTATCTTGTGAAAATGACGACATAGCATATATAATTTCCAAATATTTTCAGATTCAATACAAAGTTGAAGATCATCAAACTTTTTGTTTACTACATTCGCACAATATAATCGAAGTTAAAGATCTTCAAACTATTATTTGAAAACAAATATACATGTTTCATTTTTTTCAATTGAATAATGCTAAAAAAAATAAAATTAACATGCTGACAACCTATATTGATGGATGTGAAGAACTTACATTCAGAATATTTGATATCCGTTGTCTTTTGCGTGAAATTTTTTTGGGTGATTTCCTGTGTTACTACGAATGAAAATGGCGAGTGAATTTTTTTTCCTTTTTTATTTTAAATAGAGTAAGGGTTGCGTGTATATCGATTGTTTCTTGATTTACAGGAGTGTTTACACGCACCATTAATTTTTTTTTTTTCATTCTAATGAATAAGGTTTATTTTTTGTTGTTTGTTGAAAGGCAAAATAAGTACAAAATTATACCTAATTAAGGTGTGTTGCTAGATTTTATCTTTTTCGATCTCCGTATCTCTCCGCCAACGGCGTCAAAATTTGATCACACTCAAATTGTACAATCGATAAGCGGTCATTGTTAGTATAAAGAAAGCAGAGTTGTGTCTACAAGGGGGCAAAACTAAGAAATTAAATTTAAAGACATCAAGTGGCAAATAGAGACTAAAATTTAATAGAGTAAAGTGCTGATATTTGAAGATGAAAAGTATTAAAAATATTATGCAAATTAAATGAGAGAAAAACACAAGGCGTTGGGCTACTCGATCGATTGCTTCATTTACCAATTACCGACACTATTTCACAATTTATAATTTTATAAGTAATTTCTAATAATATCTAATCGATGATATCATAATATCACTTAAATCAAGTATGATTAAATTCATATGAAAAGTAAAAGAATATAATTTTTAGAGGAGAGAAATGGAATTTATTCATAAATAAAATAAAACATTAAAGCACACAATTTGAAACTATAGTCAGACTAGAAAACATACGCAATCGACTGTACATATAACCTTGCTATGAACTTAGCCAAAACCACAACTCATCCTCACAAAATTATAGATAAAATATGAGAGAGTAAATTGGTCTTATTTAGCTAAATTCGTAAAGTATGGTGTCCAAATATAAATCTTAAACCTCTTATTTACAGGTGGGAAAAATAAAAGAAAATTAAATTAAAATGGAAACTAAATATTACAAACATGAATGCTGATTTTCGGAATTTTTTTATCTGATGCTGATTTTCGTAAGAGAAATTTTATTTTGTAGACCCCAAAATTATCGAAATATCTACGTTAGACCCACTAATTCAATAATATCCAAAATTGGATTTTTGTCTAATTTTCGAACAAAAATACCTCTAATTTCAAATAAATACTCTAACTACTGTTTCCCTCTCTCATTTAACTCAACTCTCTCTCTCTCTCTCTCTCTCTCTCTCTCTCTCTCTCCCAAATCCGAGCAAGTCCGAGCAAATCCGAGCAAGTCCCACGAGGTCGAAATCCGGGTTCAAAGTTCCATATATCAAAATGACGA
Source organism: Urtica dioica subsp. dioica (assembly GCF_054948205.1). Lineage (NCBI taxonomy): Eukaryota > Viridiplantae > Streptophyta > Magnoliopsida > Rosales > Urticaceae > Urtica > Urtica dioica. Next base: position 35,580,712 of record NC_142761.1, read on the forward strand.
AAAAGGTTAGATTTTGATCTTATTTTCGTGTTTTTGATGTTGCTGGATAGTTTGAATAGTGGGTTAGAGGTATGATTTGTTAGTGTGTGATGATTTTAATCAGATTTGAAGGTTTTTTAGGACTTAGGGTTTTAAATTTTCTGGGTAACATTCGATGAATATCATAGGATTTCATCTTAGACCATTGGATTCAAATGATCTCCGATGAAATCCGATGATATTCATCGTATTTTTCCGATGGATTCCTTCAAAATCCGTCAGATTCCGAGTGAATCCACGAGTTTGATTAATCCGATGGTCTCGGATGGTTTCGGTCAAAATCCGATGCTTTCGGTCAAGATTCGATGCTTTCCGATGAGATTAGTTAAAATCCGATGACTTCGTTTGAGATCCGATGGTTTCGGAAATAATGGATTTTTTTATTTATATATTAGGATAAATAAACTAAAAAATGGGTTTTTTAATGATAAATTTACTAATAAATTGTTGATATTTTTTATTTTATATATTAGTAACAATATACTAATATATTGTTGTTATGTTTTTAGGTTATAACAATAACCTTAGTAAATTATTGTGATAAAGGTTGTTTTTTTTTATATAATTATACTAATAAATTGTTATGTTCTCTTTTATATTTTAGGAAAAATATGAGATGTTTTTTTGTCGAATAAATCTGAGCCTTGACTCAGTCTTGTATATATATATATATATATATATATTTATTATTGTAAATATAGGAAATAATATCCCTGATTATTAGGAGTAGATATTTGGTTTACATTAGCTGTTTTATTATGTTTTTATTTTGTAGTTAACTGATCCTAATTACTAGGGATTTAGTTAGTCTATTTACCTGTATAAACATCTATTCGATCAATGAGAAGAATTATCTTTTCCGCATATATTTGTTTCACTTTCATGGTATCAGAGCCTGGTTCTCACAACCATGGCCGATGAAAAAAGTAGTACCAGCGCAACAAGGAATTCAACCAGAGCTGTTAGTACAAATAATAATTATATGTCCTACTCTACCCCTGAATCTAATCAGAGCCTTTGTATCACCTCTCACAAATTAAATGGTGGTAATTTCTTGGAGTGGCAACAATCAGTCAAGCTCTTCATCATCGGGAAGGGCAAATTCGGCTATCTCTCCGGCACGGCGGCAAGCCAGCAAGCGACAATGAAGGCTATGATCGCTGGGAAGTAGAGAATTCGATGGTGATGTCTTGGTTACTTAATTCCATTGAGCCAGGGATTGGAAGAACCTACCTGTTTCTACCGTTGGCAGGGGCCATCTGGACAGCTGTACAAGAAACATACTCAGTTCTGGGAAACGCAAGTCAGCTGTTCGAGGTCAAGACCAAACTCAGACTTGCCAAGACAAGAGAAAAGTCGGTAACTCAATATTTCACTACACTTAAGACTCTTTGGCAAGAGATAGATCTGTATTGTGACTTGAAATGAACGTGTACCACTGATAGTGCGATGTATGCTCGAGCAGTCGAGAAAGACAGAGTCTTTGACTTCCTACAGGGTCTAGATAAAGAACTCGATGAACTTTGTGGGAGGATCCTTGGTCGAGAGCCTCTCCCGAGTACTAGAGAAGTGTTCGCCGAGGTCCGGAGAGAAGAGAGTCGTCGCGCCGTGATGCTTCATAAAGAGTCAGCCTCTCCCATCGTGGAGACATCAGCCTTGATGACATCTCAGCCTGAATACAATCCACAGCGACTTTAGAAACGACAGGAGAGACCAGTGTGTGAGCATTGTCACCACCCTGGTCACGTCAAAGCAAAGTGTTGGAAGTTATACGGAAAACCCGCAGACTACCAGCCATCCAATCGTACACCGCGTGACAGCAAAGGCTACCAGGTCTCGTCGATTGAAGCAGCCCCCAATTCCTCGACCGAGCAGTCCTTCTTCAGCAAAGAAAATCTAGAACAATTGTATCAATTGTGGAGTTCTCATCAGACTACCAACCCATCTGCACCCTTATCTTCTCTTGCTCAAAAAGGTATAATAGGTTCAGTTTTCCATACCTCTAAAGATAACCTTGACCTTTGGATCATAGATTCCGGAGCCACAGACCACGTGACAGGTTCATCGTATATGTTCTCTACATATTATCCTTGTTCGGGTACTCAAAAAGTCAAAATTGCAGATGGTTCACTATCATCAATTGCTGGAAAAGGGTCCATAATTATATCTCCAGCAATAACGTTGCACAACGTCCTCCATGTTCCCAAATTATCTTGCAATTTAATATATGTTCACAAACTCATATTCGACGCCAATTGTCTCATCAATTTCTCACCCACTGGTTGTATTTTTCAGGACCAATGCTCGGCGAGGACGATTGGCAGTGCTAAAAGCAGTGGTGGTCTCTACTACCTCGAGTCGACACGTCTTTCGAGTACACAATTTCCAGAACCAAGGTGTTCTAATTTCTTATCTCTAGAAAATGCAATAATGGTGTGGCACTATCGATTAGGTCACCCTAGCTTTGGTTATTTAAAACATTTGTTTCCTGTTTTATTCAAAAATAAAAATATTGATGATTTTCAATGTGAGATGTGTCAGCTTGCTAAGCATAAAAGATCTGTATATCCATCTTTAAAATATGTGCCTTCTAAACCTTTTGCTCTCATCCATAGCGATATATGGGGGCCATCTAAAATAAAAAAAACATTTCAAACACTCGATGGTTTATCACTTTTATCGATGATCATATGCGAAACACATGGATATATCTCCTTAAAGAAAAATCTGAAGCTGTAAGTATTTTCAAAACTTTTTACTCAATGATAAAAACTCAATTTCATACACAAATTCAAGTTTTAAGAACTGACAACGGTCGAGAATATTTTAATTCTATCCTTGGTCAATTTCTTGCAGCCCATGGCATTATCCATCATAGTTCGTGTGTCGATACACTGCAACAAAATGGAGTTGCCGAAAGAAAAAATAGACATCTACTTGAGGTTACCCGAGCTTTAATGTTTTCAATGCATGTTCAAAAACGTTTTTGGGGTGAAGCCATACTCACTGCTTCGTACCTAATTAATAGGATGCCGAGCAAAGTACTTGGTTATAATACCCCTTTAAAAACTCTTCAATCATATTTTCCTCTTAACCGATCTTTTACTAATTTAGAGGCAAAAAATTTTGGTTGCACTGCTTTTGTTCATGTTCATGACTATAACATAAACAAACTTGATCCACGCGCCATAAAATGTGTTTTCTTAGGTTTTTCTCCAACCCAAAAAGGTTATAAGTGTTTTGAGACCCTAGCTCGGGTAAAATGTTTGTAAGTATGGATGTCACATTCTTTGAGAATAAACCTTTTTTTTTTACAAAACTCCTCTTCAGGGGGAGAGCGAACTTGAAGATCAGTTTTGGGACTCTAATTTTGTGGTACTACCTTTGTGGGATGAACAAATTATTTTAAAAAATCAGGAACCTAAAGAACATGTATCTAGCACACCACTAGATAACATGACTATGACCAAAGATATTGAGTTACCAACTGTTGCTGCTCATAAGGGAAACGAAATAATAAACACCTCGGTTCCGAAAATCAAAATGTATACTCAAAAACGTGCCACGAAAAGGAATGAGCTGCCACTGCCTCTTGCACTGCCATCACCCTCACCGATCGTTGATCCAGGTACAACTTATATTCCTTCTTCTATTCCTCATATATTAGAGTCCATTGTAGAATCTGAATCTATCAACATTGAGTTTGATGAACCCATAGCGACCAGAAAAGGTGTTCGTACTTGCACCAAACACCCAATCTCCCAATATGTGTCATATAACAATCTTTCACCTAGCTTTAGAGACTTTACCACAAGTATTACTGATGATGAAACTCCAAAATCAATACAAGAAGCACTAGGTATTCCACGCTAGAAAGAGGTTGTTCTAGAGGAAATGAGAGCCTTACAAAAAAATGAGACTTGGGAGCTAACAACTTTACCAAGAGGAAAGCACCTAGTGAGTAGTAAATGGATTTTCACTGTAAAATATGGTGCCGATGGTTCTATTGATAGGTTTAAAGCTCGTCTCGTGGCTAGAGGTTTCACACAGACTTATGGCTTGGACTATGAGGAGACACTCGCCCTGGTAGCCAAACTAAATGCAGTCCGAGTCTTACTCTCTTTGGCTGTAAACTCAGATTGGCCCCTCCACCAATTCGACGTCAAGAACGCATTCTTGAACGGAGATCTCGAAGAGGAAGTTTATATGGAGATACCACTGGGATTCGATAATGAAAAAGTCAGAGGCAAAGTCTGCAGGCTAAAGAAATCTCTTTACGGGCTTAAACAATCACCACGTGCATGGTTCGGGAGATTTACGAAAGCTATGAAAGGGCAAGGCTATTCTCAATCACAATCCGACCACATACTCTTCTTCAAGCACACGGCATATACATCAGCAAAAATCAGAATCGACAGATCGAAGTGTTTACAGACGCAGATTGGGCAGGTTGTGTAGATAATCGGCGATCTACATCAACATATTGGACTTTTGTATAGGGGAATTTAGTTACTTGGAGGAGTAAGAAACAAAATGTTGTGGCTAGGAGCAGTGCCGAGGCTGAGTTTAGAGCAATGGCACAAGGAGTTTGTGAGGTGATTTGGCTTCGAAGCATCTTAGAAGAGTTGAAGGTCGAATGCGACAGCCCAATGAAGCTGTTATGTGACAATAAATCTGCGATAAGTATTGCTCACAACCCCGTACAGCATGATCGGACGAAACACGTCGAGGTGGATCGACATTTCATCAAATAAAGACTCGAACGAGGAGAGCTTTGCATGCCATATGTTCCTACTACGGAGCAACTGGCAGATGTTTTGACGAAGGGGCTGTACCAACAAGCCTTCGAAGATTTTACTGTCAAGTTGGGCATGATCGATATATTTGCACCAACTTGAGGGGGAGTGTCGAATAAACCTGAGCCTTAACTCAGTCTTGTATATATATTTATTATTGTAAATATAGGAAATAATATCCCTGATTATTAGGAGTAGATATTTGGTTTACATTAGCTGTTTTATTCTGTCTTTATTCTGTAGTTAACTGATCCTAATTACTAGGGATTTAGTTAGTCTATTTACCTGTATAAATATCTATTCGGTCAATGAGAAGAATTATCTTTTCCGCATATATTTGTTTCACTTTCATTTTTTTTAATTATATTAATATTTCATGATAATTATTAGTGGTGTTGTAGGACAAATTGACATTCCTATGTGAGCACGAATTTGTGGGTCGAATCACATACGGTGGTTTGGGTTACTAAAAGATTGTGAAGGAAAAATTCACCGTTCTTTGTGTAATTGATCGGGTTGCAGAGACTCCGTTCGTCTAATTCTTCGAAGGGATCACGCTCAACTTTTCCTCGATACTCATACACTCGCTTCTTCTCCGAAAGATTGACCTAACGAAATAGGGAGAGATACATTTCGTGTTGGGAAATAAGCGCGTGAGATTTGGATGGCTCAAATATGCGTTGATAACCGGATTCACTATGGAAGATGGTTCGGCGGCGGCAGAGCAGGACGAGCGAACGACCGATAGGCTCATAATTGATTACTTGAACGGCGTGTCGATTGCCAAGTTCAACGTCTTGTAAATGCGTTCAAGACTTTCCAAGATTGGAACGATGCGTACAAGCTTGGTTAGTGTGTGTTTGTCATGGGGTATCTCCTCGGACTAGAACACAATAAAACCATCAATGACAAATATCTCTATATGGTTGAAGATTTTCCGTTCTTCTATTCTCTACCGTGGGCGAGCATCACGTGGGCCGAGACTAGGGGTGGTAATTTGGTCCGGACACGAAACACGAAACGGTTACGACACGATTTAAAGCGGATTTGGATCTCAATAAATGGATCGGTTCTTAATTGGATCGAACACGCTAACACGATTAAATAATGATTTAAAACGACACGATTACGGTAACACGATAAAAAGCCGATTAACACAATTATTAAATGGTCGACACGAAACACGATTACGACCCGCACGAATATAATCCAATTAACACGATTACGAATAATAGCACGATTACGATCCATTTAAACACGATTAATATTATATATGTAAAATTATAAATTTATAATTATATATATATAATTATAATTATAAACATAAAATTGATATTAGAAAATATGATGTAATAAAATAAAGTAGTATAAATATCAATTCACGTAAGATAACATATAGTCAATAGTATACCAATTGACTTAACCGGAGCAATAAGAATCACAATTCATATCGAACGATCACAATTACTATAGTATCATGATAAGATATTAAATTCAATTTTATTTTATTTCAATTTTAATTCAATTCATATCAAACAATCACGATTCACAATAACAATAGTTTCATAATAATGTATCATATTCAATTTTATTGAATATCAATTCAATTCAATTCATATTGAAAAATCACAATTTAAAATTGACAATCACAATAACTATTATATCATAATAACGTATCATATTCAATTTTATTTTATTTCAATTCAATTCATATCAAATAATTTCAATTCACAATCACAATAACTGTCATCTTATAATAATGTATCATATTAAATTGTATTGGATTTCAATTCAATTCATATTGAAAAATCACAATTTAAAATTGACAGCCACAATAACTATAGTATCATAATAATATATCATATTTAATTTTGTTTTATTTCAATTCATATCGGACAATTACAATTCACAATCACAATAACTATCATCTCATCATAACGTATCATATTCAATTTTATTTGATTTTAATTCAATTCAATTCACAATCACAATAACTATCATATTATAATAATGTATCATATTCAATTTTATTTGATTTTAATTCAATTCAATAACTATCATATCATAATAACATATCATATTCAATTTTGTTTTATTTCAATTCAATTAAATTCATATTGAAAAATCACAATTTAAAATCGACAGTCACAATAACTATAGTCTTATAATAACGTATCATATTCAAATTTTGTTTTACTTCAATTCAATTCATATCGAACAATCACAATTGACAATTAACAATCACAATAACTATCCTCTCATAATAACGTACCATATTCAATTTTATTTGATTTTAATTCAATTCAATTCACAATCACAATAACTATCATCTCACAATAACGTATCATATTCAATTTATTTGATTTCAATTCAATTCAAGTCACAATCACAATAACTATAGTCTCATAATAACGTATCATATTCAATATTTTTTTTTTCAATTTAATTCAATTCATATCGAACAATCACAATTTCAATTTGACTATCACAATAACTATAGTCTCATAATAACGTATCGTATTCAATTTTATTTGTATCCTATTCAATTTTATTTGATTTCAATTATAGTAAAATGACTTATTACCTCCATTTTTTTTCAAATTCAATATCTAATTTTTATCTAAATAAAACATTCATATAATTATAAATTTCTATTATTATTTCATGAAATTATAAATAATTAGACTAATATTTAGATTAGATATCCCTCCATAACATTCCCTCCATATTCTCCATAAAATTTCAGTTTAATATTTTGTTTACTTTTACCCTTCATTATTTTCCCTCCTTTTTTTTTCTTTTTTTTATATTTTGCCAAATTTGTGTGTGTGAAAAAATAAAGAAAAGAATAAAGGAAAAACAAAAGTATTAGTTAGTCACGTGACTCAGTGTCGATGTATCGGAAGTTAGTGCAAAAAGAAAGATGACAATTCTTATCTTATGAATATTTTGTCTTTGATAATTATATCGCAATTAATTGAGTCCGAATGTCTAAACACGGTTAAAACACGATTAAATACCCATTTAACACGATTATTAAACGGTTTAATTTAAACGGTTATGGATCTGTAAAAAAAATAAACGGTCGGATTTGGATCTAGATTTCAAACACGATTAATAAATGGTCGGATTTGGTTCTAGCAATTATTTATGCAAACACGATTAACACGACATGATTACGACACGAACACGAAATTGCCATCCCTAGCCGAGACTATGTCATCTCCATCGAGGAATTCATCACGCTACTATGACCGATTTCAAGAGAAATGCGCGTAAGAGAATGCTATCTAGAAGAAGGCAAAGTATTCTTTGTCGGGAAATTTGCATGCCGTGCAATATTGGGCGTACAAGGCTATCCCGGAGATTGGTAAGCAATTCGGCAAAAATGCTAGTATCCGAATATCGAGGATGAATTCGCGGTCCAGCACCCGGGTTGTCACCCGCAAGGACGTCGAGAAGATTTTAGTAAAAAAAACGGTAATTACTTTAGCTTAAATACCTTAACGTCTCTAACTTTTAAATATTTGTAATTGTTTGTTGTCTTGTAGGTTGGCGTTCTTCAGATGTTGAGACCACAGACCGGAGACCACCAATTTTTTAAGCTACTAGAGACGCAACTCAGTCAATCGCTCTATCCGACATCAGACAAAGACATGGTTGATTTACGTAATATCGAGGAAGAGATTGACTAAGTGCACTGGTCAATTCAGTAACTTCAGAAGATACCTAGAAGAACTATAGAGTCTCCAACTCTCAATGTCCCATAACCAGACATCATATATTCTCCTAGCCATCGTACTGGGATCAATAATCCTTTCATCCTTAGATTGCGAATATATTGTTTTAAGCAAACCATGAAGAGTTTGTTCATTCAAATCTACATTTGTCTCTTCATGTGTTGTTAGGTTTGTTTAAGGACTAAAGACTAAGGTTATCATAAAGCTTTAAACAGACAAGGAAGAATGAATGAACGTTTCAACTTTTATTGATTACTCAGCAGTTACAAGCAAGAATCTTCGTAAGACTATATGACATCAAATGTACATAAATAGACACTACTACTCTTCTTGTGGGCACCATTGGCAACAGAAGTCGTCGTGTTTTCCAAGTAGTAAACGTTCGCGGCGCGAAGATGTATAGGAGAAGTTACTCCCGCTTTCAACCCTAGCGAGGAAGAAACTGGAAAGAGACTCGGTACGGACGCCATCTCAAAAGCGTCACTGAAAAGATACGTTCTCCTCCGATTTTACGGACCCGCCGCGGCCAAAGTACTCCTCAAAAGTGTGCCTGACATCGTTCAGAGCCTTGAAGGAACAAAAGACTTCATCTTTCAATGATTTCGTCAAGTGGACCCGCACTTTGAAATATGACGAAAATTGTTAGAGAGCGTTTATGTGAAGACCGCTGAGGTGTCTATTGAGTTCTTCAAGATCCTATTGGAGAACAGAAAATGGCTAGCTGATATGGTACATTGAATTACATTACTTTCAATGCATATTTATATAAATAAATAAATAAATAAATAAAGTTAATTAATCTGTCTGTTAATTCATACACGTTCACAACATGTTGATGCTATTCTGCATATGCACCCATATAACCATGCGGAAAATTAATTACACTACCAGGAGCTAATTAATATTGATTATATGTAACAAGATCTAGATTTAGTTTAATTAATATAGGCATGAGAGCAATATCAAGCAACCGATTTAAACAGAAGAGTCGTTAGGAAAAACTTACGGGTTTCTCCTTAGCTACAGAATCTTCAATGCGTTCTTCAAGCTTTCGTTTCAAGTTCCTCCAACTCCTTCTTCATGCTTTATCTTCCACGATCAAATCTCCAGGAATGGATTTAGTACTCTCGTCGTATGGCACTCAGAAGATGACACTGTCGTCTTCTGAAACGTAATCTACGAGAATAATAAGAAGAAATGGTGGGCACACTCTAAATCTCACGACGACTGTTTATGACTTCAGATCGTACCGTGTTTATGAGAATGGAATAAAAAAATTTCAAGGGAAACGGAGAGAGAAAATTTTTATCCAACACCTAGGTCAGTTGCTCGAAATTCTTGCTTAAGCAATTGTGTCATTTTTTTTACTTTCTCTTAGACCTCTATTTATAGTGGTAGAAATGAGATATTATAGGAAGATGCTAGAGATATTTAATTATCTTTTATTCTTTCCTATTTTGTAGTTAAGCATGAACCATTGAATCTTGACTTCAAATCCTAATTTTTCTCTCATCCATCAGATGATAATTTAGGTTATTTATTTCTGTATTTTTCTCATATATTTAAAGAATCTAGATATTTGAGAATAATGAGGACAATATCTTATTTCCTTGTTTAATGGAGAGAATATCTCTACCGTTATTATTCTCCTAGATGTTAATAAATTAATTATGAGAGAATAAAAGACAATATCTTATTTCCTTATTTAATGGAGAGAGAATATGACTACCATTATTATTCTCTCTCTTATTTAATTAGTTACCACAAATCTAGCAACTAATTAAAGAGAGAATATTTGGTAATTAACCACCTCATCCGTCCGCGTGTCCAACTGGCGTCAAAGGTCACGCACCTCGCTCCGGAAAACTTCCATCGACCGAGTCTTCACCTCTAGAGCTTGACGCTCCATAGTCAACTCTTCAGCCATCTTCTCCACCGCCGTTTGAGTACGATCACACTTGCCTTAGGAGACTCCCAATTCCATGCGAGCTAATTGAAGCTAGTCTCGAAGACTCGCGAAGTCCGCCTTTGAGTGTGAACCTCGCTCGGCCTGAGCTAGTTGAGACTTCGCTTGAGCAAGCTCCTCCTGGAGGAGTCTCATGCGACAAAGGAAGTCGTGTAGAATCTTCTTGCCTCGAGTTGCACGAGCAAGCACTTGAAGCGATTTGAAGAGCGATTAGCCAAAGCAAGATGTTCGCAAAACAAAGTGAAAAGACAAACAAAGGGAAACTTACCCTCTGGGTGTCAAAAACGCCATGACAGAAGAAGTCCACATCGCTACTCGTTACGATACCCTTCCACATCTTCAACGGAGACTGCTCGATCCCCCAAGAACGCTCCCCTCTGGCCTCCACAACCTCCGCCTCGATCAACGAGTTTGCGCGCTTCGAGTCCAAAGTCGCATCCGGTAGTGCCAAGGAAGATGGTCGCTTCAAAGAAGTGCGGGGACAGCTCTCTACCGAACGTTTGGTATCTGACTTCTCTTTGCCGTTCCGCGCCGTGATCCGAGAACGAGTCTCTACCAAGGACTTTGAGTCTCCAGAAGACCTCGCCAAACTCGCACGAACCCTCGCCCTAGCCGAGGAAGCTGCAACGATAACAAAAGTCAGGACTCTGACTAAAAAAGAGACTCAAGCTACAAAGCCAAGGGCGAAAGTACCTGGAAGACCGGCGCTCAAGGGATACACCGCGGCGCAAGGGACTTCCTCCGCTTGCTCAACGCCTCCGCGACCAGGAAAGAAAGACGGGAGCCACCCAGTCGATGTCGTCAACCCGGATGAGTGGAATCGCTCGCTAGCTATCTGAGCCTCTGACATGCTTCGGATCTCCTTCACGAACTCGAAACTATCTGCCCCTACATCAGCAGAAAATTCGGCCAGAATCGAAGCGGCACCGCACTAAAGGCCTTAAATGAGACACGTAGTCACGTTTGGGGAATAAGAGTCGATCTTTTGAATGCAGATGGAGAAGCGCCACCGAAGTCGGAATGGCGTATGCCTCCGTGAGACCGACTTATGCCTGATGTGTGATCGAACTTCGAGCGTCGATCCCCGAGCAGTCGAAGCCCTCCGAAGCAGGAAAGCCTTCCACCAGATACCACTCCGTCCTCTCAAAGCATCGGCCCGCAGCATCAACCTCCGTCTCCAAGACCTCAGAATGAGCAGGCCTTTGCGAAACGCAAAAGTGCAATCGCCTTCCACGCTGGCCGAGACAGACGCCATGATCTTCCTCTAACAAGTCACAATTAGACAATAATCGCCATGCTAGTCATCGATGAGTCCACAGACTCTGGCTTGAATATGTCATCAAACAAGACGCCATCAAAGAAAGACTTGAGCGGGACTCGGCCCAAAGATTAACAAGGCAGGACATGTCAGTCCGCCTCTGCACACGTGCATGCCTTGCTTACGCACGCACGTTCCCTTGCTCCGAGGCTAGAGCGATAGATGCGATCGCGTCTGCCTCGCCCATGTCAAGCTGCACCTCATATCCGCTTGGATCTTCCTCCACATGTTGATCACACACTCGTGTCGAGAGAGACTAAAAAGCGAGAGAGAGCACATGAAATTGTGAGAACATTCTTTGTGATCACAAAGGCTTCGCGACGGCAAAGCTCTATGAAATAAATTTTCTTCAAACACCCGGCTGAAACAACTAAAAGTTCACCGCCCGGAGCCTCCCGAGCGACGAACTTGGGGGGCTAATGTTGTTGGTCCTTTTCGAAAAATCCGAAACATCGATGGGGTAAAGGGGCCGAAGGTCAGGTCGGAGGTCCTAACGAGCAGCAAGCCTTCTGCCACAAGTCGACTGACAAGTACTCGTATCAAACTTTCAGTTCCTTGAGTCGAGTCACTCTCCTCGAGTCGATCCATGCTCCTCAAGTCGAGTCACTCTCCTCGAGTCGTGCCTTGCTCCTCGAGTCGAGTCTCACTCCTCGAGTCGAGCCGTCTTCCTCCTCGAGTCGAGATAACTCCTTGAGTAGAAGCACGTGTCCGCAGGTCGATTAACAAATGCTCGTGTCGACCTTGAGTATGGACTTTTATGTTTCACGTGATTTGCGTGACATCCCGAATCCCGAAGGCCCAACGGGTCGGGTCCTCAAAGGTCTCTAGGGCCCACAAACGGCCGACGAGATGGGCCGCACGCCCCTCGAGAAAAGTACGCGCACGCTCCTTAAAAAAGACGTACACGAGCAAATCATACGCCGCAGCTGCAAGGCGCGTACCGCGCTTGGGGTCTGCACGCCGTGCACGCCCTGGGGTAAGCACGCGCGAGCGCGCCGTCCGGAAAGAGCGCCCCACGCACTACACGATGCAACATGCACGCCGCGCAGAGACTTCTACGCACCGCGCACCCGCGCTGCTCATCCTTTCAAGGAGAGCGCGCTCTCTAGTCCCACATCGACGATGAAGGGGCCTCATAAGGCCCTCCAACTACTATAAATACCCGTCCCTAGTGAGGGGTAATGCATCCCATTCAACCCCATTCATTTTCACGAAATTTGACACTTCTCTCTGCTTCTCTGGATGCCATCCTTGGCCTGAAGCGGATTCTCCTCGATTTCTCGTTCTCAGAGATTCCAAAGCGCTCCCGGGGATTCTCGAGCGCTGCCTCTCTCGATCGAACGACTAATCCCGAACCCACGAGTGCTTCTGCGGTTTTCGACTGAAAATTGCCTACGCGTCCTGCATTTCAGACTGAAAATCGCATATGCATCTAGAACCTCCGCCACGACAAGGAACTCTTGACTTAGAGTCTCCCACATCTCCAAAAGAGAGAAAACACACGTTTTCTCTCTGGGCGCTCGATCCCAGAGTTCTGAGACGTCACCGAGGACTCATCCGCGATCCGCCTCCTCTTTCGAGCACGCCCTCCAGACTCTGCGTCTCATACATCGTTACAAACATCTTGAACTACGTTCTGACCTGATCCCTATTCACAAGGGTACGTAGGCAGCCTACACAAAAGGCACGGCCACTCCCCCTATTCACCCATTCTCTCCTGTGAGAAACCCTCCGACTCGAGGAAACCCAACTCGAGACTTTCGAGTTCACACCTTTGGCTCGGGTGCGGCCACTTGGTCCGGCCTTGGGTTGAACCGCCCGAAGCTTTTAATAGTTGTTCATTTTTGTGCGATAATAAAAGTGACGGAGAACCTCGATAAATACCTAGGACTACCGAATTTCTTGGGAAGGATGAAGAAAGAGTTATTCTCATTCGTGCTCGAGAAGGTTTGGAATAAGATCAAGGGTTGGAAATGAGGTTTGTTTTCGTAGGCTGGGAAAACAATTATTCTTAAGGCTATTGTACAAGCAATTCTGACTTATGCGATGAGCTGCTTTCGACTCTCGAAAGGACTCATTGATCAATTACACAAGATGATGAATGCGTTCTGGTGGGGAAGTACAAAAGAGAATAGACGAATCCACTAGGGCGAGTGGGGAAAGCTAAGCAAACACAAATTGAAAGGTGGCTTGGGTTCCGAGACCTTGAGGACTTTAATCAGGCAATCTTGGCGAAGAAAGCACGGAATATTATTCGCAAACCAGATAGCTTTGTGAATAAAGTTCTAAAGCTAGGCTATTTCCCAGAATCCCATTTCATCGACGTTGAAGAAAACTATATGAGCTCTCAGATTTGGAGAGGCATTTTATGGGGATGAGAATTGATTCTCAAAGGATCTAGATGGCTGATCGGGGATGGAGAAAGTGTGGACATTATAGGTGACACGTGGATTCCGAGACCTAGAGCTTTCAGTCTCATCGATCCTCCGCCACTCCCAGTCGGCATGAAATTGGCGGAGATTAATAGGCTGAATGAGGAGTGGGATTATTCTCTGATCCATGCGATGTTCGATCCAGGGGACGCTGAACAGATCCTTGCACTACCGTGCATCAGTCTAAACCTAGCAGATCGGCTAACGTGGCACTACACGAAAGACGGAGAGTACAGCGTGAAGAGTGGGTATTGGGTAGCTCAAGACTAGAAAGAGGAGGCTAGTTCATCGGACACAAGCGCTGAGTCTAGTTGGTGGAAGTGTTTATGGAAGCTGCCTATCCCACCTAAGATGAAGTTGTTCGTGTGGAAACTGTGTCATAATTGGATTCCAACGAACTTCAATCTAAAGCGTAGGAGAGTCGTTCACAGCGATCACTGCCCAAGATGCAGATGAAAATCATAAACGAGTTTTCACGCGTTTTGGGGTTGCAAGGATGTTCACAAAATATGGAAGCTCGCGGTGTCAAATAATGGGATACAAATCTACGAATCGAATGATATCATCGGAGGGATGGCAAGACTCACACGGGAGATGAAGAGAGAGGAGCTGGAGTGGTTCCTTATGCTTTCTTGGCAAGTGTGGGACAATAGGAACGATGTCGTGATGAAAGGAGTGAGATGGCCGGCAACGAAACTAGTGGAGGGGTGCGCTAGTTATCTGACGGACTTCGCTAATTGTAATAAATCGAAGCCAGGATAGGGGCTGGATAAAGACAGGTCAAGGAAATGGACACCACCGACCGGGAACTTTGTGGCTGTTACAGTGGATGCTGCTATTGACATGACAACGTCGAGGAGTGGAACAGGTATGGTGTTGCGACGCAGCGATGGTAACCTGGTGGCTTCAGCGATTAAAGCCATTTCGCAGCTGTTACGACCCCCGGAAGAAGCCGAGAGCGGTCTTCCATGGGATCCAAGTGGCGGCTCAACTTGGCCATAGAGATGTTATAATTCAGTCTGACTGTCAGCAGGTAATCTCGCTGATTAACACTGCCGGCCCTGGGCTAAGGCGGGCTAGGCCCAGGCCTAGGGCCCCATATGTGACGGGCCCCAAAAAATTTACACTTTTTGTCTATTTTTAAGAAAATTTACATTTTTTATTCTAAAAATTTACACTTTTGGCCCATTTTTTAAAAAAATTAGATTTTTTACCCTGAAAATTTAAATTCTTATTAGTATTATAGGGCCCCAAAATATTGAATCGCCTAGAGCCCCCAGTGGGTTTGGGCCGACCCTGCTGATTAACATCTAGAAGATCAGGTGAACGAGATAGGCTTGATTGTTGAAGAAATCTGGCACTACATCGAGATGTTTTAGAGTTGCTCGTTTTCTCATATTCGGAGGGAATGCAATATCCCTGCCCATTATTTGGCTAAGTTTTCTTTGAAGTTTGATACTTTTGAAGTCTGGAACTGTAATGAGCATCCCTACCTGAATTCCTTGATTGAGGCGGACTTGCCTGGTTAGTGAAAAGTTCTGGTTTTTATTAAAAAAAAAAAAAACAAACAAAACAATAAATGATGGATAAGTATGACTACGAAAATAAAGAGAAACAAAATCTTCTAATACTTGGAAAGTCAAACCGATCACGAGATTCCTAACATTTATGTATTCTTTTCTTAATATCCTACGTTCTTATATGATAATAAATTTGTAAGCCATTAGGTTTTTATTTGTATTTGTCCGGCGACAAGAAAGATGGTTACTGTGGAGGAAATCCGCAAGGCTCAACGGGCTGAGGGACCAGCCACCGTGATGGCGATTGGGACGGCCACACCGCCCAATTGTGTTGATCAAAGCACTTACCCGGATTATTATTTTCGAATCACCAATAGTGAACACAAAACCGAGCTGAAGAAAAAATTCAAACGCATTTGTGAGTATATGATTCTTGTATCTATGTATTCATTTTGTGTATTGATGTATTATTCATGCAATGTAAGGTTTCCTTTAACAAAATACTAATTAAGTAATACGAGGTTAACTATTTGTGGTTCGTGATACTGATACATGTGCTCTTGGCGCTGAGAAACATGTTCCCTTAGAAAAATCGGATTATTAATTTAGTAACTGCTTGTTTAATTTAGACAGTATAAGAGTATAATCAATTAAAAGGAAAATGCTCGAATTGGCCAGGTAGGATAAAGAGAGAAGATACAACATATAAAGTATTATTTAACATCATAGGTCATTTTTTTTTTTTTAGGATCATCCAATTTAAATTTTATTTCTGAAATTTATATATTTGTTTAATTTTTTGTGACCTTTTTCTTTTATAACAGGCGAGAAATCAATGATAGAGAAACGTTACATGTACTTGAACGAGATTTTATTTCTGAAATTTATATATTTGTTTAATTTTTTGTGACCTTTTTCTTTTATAACAGGCGAGAAATCAATGATAGAGAAACGTTACATGTACTTGAACGAGAAGATTCTCACGGAAAATCCCAACATATGTGCTTATGATGCTCCTTCCTTGGATGCAAGGCAAGACATGGTGGTGGTTGAAGTGCCAAGGTTGGGAAAAGAAGCTGCAACAAAGGCCATCAAAGAATGGGGTCAACCAAAGTCAAAGATCACTCACTTGGTGTTTTGCACAACTAGCGGCGTCGACATGCCCGGCGCCGACTACCAGCTCATCAAGCTTCTCGGTCTTCGACTCTCAGTGAAGCGCCACATGATGTACCACCAAGGCTGCTTCGCCGGTGGCACGGTCCTCCGAATCGCTAAAGACTTGGCCGAGAATAATCGAGGAGCTCGCATTCTTGTCGTCTGTTCAGAGATCACAGTCGTCACTTTTCGTGGGCCCAACGAGGCCCACCTCGACAGTCTCGTGGGACAAGCCCTATTTGGCGACGGGGCATCTGCTCTCATTGTCGGAGCGGACCCTATTCCAGAGGCCGAGAATCCCTTGTATGAAATAGTCTCGACGGACCAAACTATCCTTCCGGATAGTAACGGGGCCATCGAAGGACATCTTCGTGAAGTTGGACTTACGTTCCACCTTCTCGATAGCGTACCTAAGCTCATTTCCGAGAATATTGAGACGATACTAGTCGGGGCTTTCAAGCCTCTTGGAATTTCGGATTGGAACTCTATATTTTGGATTGCGCACCCGGGTGGGCCCGCAATTTTGAACAAAATTGAAGAAAAGTTGGACCTTAAGCCGGATAAACTAAGGGTGACAAGACAAGTGCTTAGGGACTACGGAAATATGTCGAGCGCGTGTGTATTGTTTATTTTGGACGAGATGAGGAAAAAATGCGCAATGAGCGGTCTTAAGACAACCGGAGAAGGGCTAGAATGGGGTGTGCTCTTCGGATTTGGGCCGGGGCTCACTATTGAGACTGTAGTGCTCCACAGTGTGGCTACTAATTAGAATATTTAGTACCTCAATTCATATTATGTCAGTTTCCATTCATTTATCATTTGTTCTGTACCTGATTTAGATGATTTGTTTTTGGGATACATTAGTGATATATCCCTCTTCTTCCTCTAAAGAGCATATTTAAATTATATTCCATTAACTTCTAAAACCTCGCAGACATTCTTAAAGAAATAATATTTTTATCTATTGCAGTGAATCACGGCATATTACGTAGTGAATAGTCGACACTATCAATTAGGATACTTGTTGTTATTGTTCAGAAGCTATTGTTGTATATTATTGAGAGTTGTGTATTGTATTTTTGGTGTTTGTGCAGTCTGTGTTAGCTTGCGTAATGTGCAAGTAACACCTATTTTTACCTTTCAGCTACCTGTCGTTTATTTCGTTAGCTAGGCTAGTCGTTTTCCTTTAAGTTGACTCACTTGTCTTTCACGTGTTTGTTTGCCTGTTTTTAAATGGCTTTTGTCTTTTATTTTTAAATTAATTCAGTCACATCACGGAGAAGAATTCATTCTCTCTGATTTATGTTTTCTTCTTTTTCTTCTTCTTCTTCGTCGTGGTATTCTTGATCCCAAGATTCACATAACTCAGTATGGTATCCGAGCAATGATTATGCTAAAATCGCGCACTCTTCTCAGGCTACTCGAACCTAGCTCGCCGAGTGCGAAGCTGGACACCATGGAAATCCAATCTAAGACTCGGAAAGATCCGGAAATTTTAGCCGTCGAACATGTCTCCCAAAAAGCGCAATTCGATGATCCACGATGAATTCTTTCTATCTGTACTACAACGACAATCATAGAGCGATTATGGTTTCACAACTACTCAATGTGACAACTCACGACAACAAATATCGAAAACAGTCGCGACATTTGTCGTGGTTTGTTTCCCTTTTAGTCGCGACAATAACCACGACAAATGTCGTGATTGTTGCCCCATTGTTATTTAGAAATAGCATCGACATATCGTGGCTAAATAATAGCCACGACAAAAAAGCCGCGAATAGCCACGACTTGGCGCGGCTATTGTCCTCCAAAGCTATTCACGCAATGCCTTCCCGCCATAGTTGACATATCTTCATAGCTGATTCCCACCTTCCTTTCCGCCGTAGTTGACATATCTTCATAGCTGATTTGAAGCTCTTTTGCTTCTACAAAAATAAATAAAATAAAATAAAAATAAAAATCCTTCATATCTCTCTCTTCACTGGCTTCACCTCCCACGCAATGTTCCTCCATATCTCACTGGCATCACTTCACGCTGCAATCATCCAGAAAAAAGTAGCTTATAATAAAAGAAAGCAATTTGTGTATACATAGGCAGTTTGCATATGTACTTTTGAACTGCATAGATCTTAAAACTTTACACTCATTGTTACATGTTCAGAAGATAAACATGAGATTTTACACAATTTGTTACACACATACATATACTCAAACACACAAACAGATTACACACACACTCAAACAAATATTACAATCTCACACACACACGCACACTCACATAAACACATCACAATCTAAAATACACAAACACACATACACAAATTCAAACACACATCACATAAACAAAAAGATTACAATCTCACACATACACGCATATTCACACACACATAAACACATATTACCATCTAAACACACGCAGACGATGCTGGGGGACGGTGGCGACCTGGAGATGTCTTAGCGGTGTATCGAAATTTATAGCAGGAGATCTGGTGCGGCGTTCAACAGAGTCGGGCTCTCGTGTAGATCTGAAACTTACAGCGGCTCGATCGCGGTGACACTAAAAAACAACAAAAAAAATTCAATCTAGTACACACACTGCACCGCACACTCACTCACTTGAGAATTTGAAGATTTAGAAGGAGAGACGGAGAGTTAGGAGGGCTTTCTCCGAGGTTGAGTAGATTTCACTGTGAGAGAGAGAGAGAGAAAAGTCAAATAGAGTGATAGAATATTAGAGAAAGAGTCAGTGAACTTATCGAGAGATCTCGTGTGCGGAGTTCACCGGAGTCGAGCTCTGAAACGAACCTCAAACACACACTAATAGAGCTATACCTTTAGACACGTCAACCAACACGTCAATAGCCACGTTAACAGAGCTATCAGCCAATGAGCATGAGGATAGCTCGTGACACGCTGGCAGAGTTGGTTAGACGGTTACACGGTTAGAGTTCGTTAGGATATACATCACATCAATCAATGTATTTATTCAATACTCAGTACAGATTCATGAATCAATCAAATCAGTAGAGAATCATTTTTCTCTCTACTCGAATCTCTCTCTCTCTCTCTCTTTCTCTCTCTCTCTACACTCTACGCTTTATCTTGGTATCAGAGCTTCATCAATGGCGACCGAAGGTGTTTCTTCGTCGTCGTCTTCTCAGATCAACAATGACCTGAGGCAAGCGAACATGTCTCGATTCGCTACGACGCTCAACACAGTAGTCGCTGTGAAACTCGATCGAGAAAATTACTCGATCTGGAGATCTCACGTGTTACCAGCCATCATAGGTCACAACCTGCAAGAGTTCATCTATGGAACAAACTCTCCACCGTAATTCCGCTTGGTAGCTGACGATCAAGGAATTCAGAGCTCAGTTCTGAATCCAGACTACGCCGTCTGGTTGCGCGAAGATCAGTTACTCCTCAGCTGGCTTTTATCGTCTCTTTCAATCACGATCCTCAGATCCGTCACTCGGATTCGAACCTCGCATGAAATATGAAAGGCGTTGGAAAGTCTCTTTGCGATCAAGTCTAAGGCAAGAATTATGCCTCTCAAACTTCAACTCCAAACAACCAAGAAAGGTTCACTCTCAATCTCTGACTTCTTCGCCAAAATGGAAAGTATAGCAGATTCGTTGTTTCTCGCTGGTAGTGAAATCACTGATGATGAGCTGATTTTTGCTATACTGATAGGACTACCGTCTGAGTATGACATCCTTGTGGCCATGGTGAACAACAAGTTACAAGGTCATGAACTCAATGGCACATAAATCTCTATTCAGGAGGTTCTGGCCATGGCATTGTCTCAAGAGACAAGAATCGAACAGTTGGCGAGCATGCTTGAGACTCATATGCACACAGCAATGGTTAACCACACTGAGATGCGTGGTCGCGAAAGAGGTGGCCGTGGAAGATTCAGCAGCGCCAGAGGATCAAACAACAATTCTAGGCCTACATGCCAAATCTGCAACAAACAAGGGCACATAGCAACAGCGTACTGGTATAGACTCGATGAGTCCTACTAGGCACCACCAGCACAAAACTCTGCACCAGCTCAGACTTAGCAGCGAGACAGCACAAAGGACATGTCTGCATTCTTTGCTGGCCCGGAGACTCTCTATGATCCAGCTTGGTATGCCGATTCTGGTGCTACAAACCACGTCACATCTGAAATGGAGAACCTGCAAGCAAGTACCAGCTATAAGGGCAAAGAGAAGCTTATGGTGGGAAATGGTAAATTTCTAACCATTACTCACTCTGGTCATTCAAAACTTGTAGATAAGTCTGATGACAGTACTGGAAAAAGAGAAATTAAACTTAAAAATGTACTTAGAGTCCCTGAAATTAAGAAAAGTCTGGTCAGTATTTCACAATTAACATCAGACAGTGATGTATTTGTTGAATTTCATGCTGATGCTTGTATTGTAAAGGACAAGAAGACAAGCGTAATTCTTCTTCGAGGAACAATTGAGAATGGCATGTACTCGCTCGGAAGTTCAACATCAAGCAGCAGACTCAAGCCATGTCCTCTCAGTTTCACTGCCTCATTGTCTACATCACCAACAACTGCTCAAGCATCAATTCAGGGTCATCAGGCGACTATACCTACCAGTTTACACAACACTGTTCAAGACGGTCACTCACTCAAGACAAGTGATCAGTCAAATGTGTGTTTTACTGTATGTAATAATACTGAAAAATGGCAACTATGGCACAATAGACTTGGTCATGCCTCATAAAAAGTCATGCATAGTGTGCTAAATAAGTGTAATGTAGTTTGCTCAAAGAAAACTTTCCAAGACTTTTGCTCAGCTTGTCAGTATGGGAAAAGTCATACCATTCCCTTCTCTTTGTCTGAACTAAGATCAACTCGTGTGTTGCAGCTTGTTCATACTGATCTGTGGGGTCCCTCGCCCATAGCATCAAGTCAGGGGTATCACTATTATGTACATTTAATTGATGACTTCACCAGGTTCACATGGATTTATCCTTTGAGAGCCAAGTCAGAGACGTACACAGTCTTCAAGAGCTTCCATAAATTTGTTGAAAAGTCACTTAACACGAAGATCTGTAGCGTTCAATGTGATTGGGGTGGTGAGTACCGACCACTAGCTCCGTTTCTTGCTGATCAAGGCATCACCATGAGGCATCCGTGTCCACATGTCCATGCACAAAATGGACGAGCTGAGAGGAAGCACAGACACATAGTGGAGTTGGGACTGACAATGCTGGCACAGGCACACTTACCTCTTTAATATTGGTGGGATTCCTTTACCACACCAGTCTTTATCATTAATATTCTGCCTACGTCTCTCCTAAATGGAGACAGTCCTTTTCAAAAAATGTATAATCGTTCACTGGATTACACCATTCTGAAAGTCTTTTGCTGTAGTGTCTATCTACACCTTAGACCATACAATCATCACAAAATAGAGTTTAGGTCCTCAACGTGTCTCTTCCTAGGATATAGTCCCAAACACAAAGGCTACGAATGTCTTCATTCATCTGGTAGAGTTTATATCACTAGGAATGCAGTCTTCAATGAATATGAATTTCCCTACATATCATTATTCCTTGATGAACCCCCTAATCCTGAGAGTTGTAATCCTGTTGTCCTGCCGTATTCCTGGTGGCTCCCTCGTTCACAGCCTGATACAGCTAGTACACCACAAAATCCTCTCATGAGTCCCATAACAAATTCCCAAAACTCCATAGCCACTCCATAAACTCTCACAGCCAACCCTCTAAGTCATAGTGATCCCACTCAGTCATGTTCAGTCCAACTTCCATCACCATGTAGACCTTCAGACACAGGTCGAGTCAGTAGCCCCACACGTCTGTGCTCAGATACCTCACAGCAACAGCTAGTACTTACACCAGCCAATGAGCATGAGGGCTCAGCTCCTGTCAACAGTCACGGCATGCAGACAAGAGCTAAGTCAGGGATATACAAACCAAAGGTATTCACTGTGTCTCGTCATCCTCTAGCTGTCATTCCTGGTCCACGTACACCAGACACAGTGAAGCAAGCCCTCGCAGATCCCTCCTGGACGAGTGCTATGAAAGCTGAACTTCATGCCCTGGCACATAATGACACGTGGTCCCTAGTCCCACCACCACTAGCTCAAAAAGTCATAGGGAATAAGTGGGTGTTTAAAGTGAAATACCTGCCCTCAGGTGCAATCCAACGCTACAAGGCGCGTCTGGTCGCCAAAGGATTTGCACAGACTCCAGGTGTGGATTTCTCTGAGACTTACAGTCATGTGGTAAAGCATTGCACCATTAGAATTGTCCTCACACTCGCTGTCTTCAAAGGGTGGGACTTGAAACAACTGGATGTCACTAGTACAAAAAAGACCTTTGGGTGCGACTTTTTTCGCACCCAAAAGTCAATTTTCGCACCAAAAGATATCATTAGGTGCGACTTTGGGTGTGACTTTTCCGCACCCAAAAGTCCGCACCTAAAAGTCTTGGGTGCGAAAAGTCGCATCCAAAAATCTTGACTTTCGGGTGCGACATTTAGGTGCGACTTTCCATACCTAAAGTCGCACCTAAAAAGTCTCCAAAAAAATGGCGACATTTAGGTGCTTCTCTTCGAGAGGGACCGGATCTCCGTCGCCGCTCCTCTTGCGACCGGCTCCACAGCTTCCGAACCAGGGATACACACACGTGCATCCAGTGCTGAGTCTCGGTGGTTAGCCGGGTCGTGTGGACGAGGGGTCGGCGATTCCTTCTCGACCAGTGCTCGGTGGTCGGATCGGAGCCGACGGCGGGGGTGGGAGAGGCGAACCAGGTCTACAGACCTACAACAAGAAATAGATGGAGACAAAGTTAGAGAGAGAGTCGGGCAGAGAGAAAAGGAGAGAAGAAGAGGAAACTCACCTAAGGTCCGGCGGCGGCTCAGCTCGGTGACACCGCTCCAACTCGCGGCCTCCTTGCTTCTTCGCGGTCACAGCTCGCGCACGGACGAGAGAAGAAGAAGATGGGAAAAGAGAGAACTCGGAGAGATAGAGAGAAAAAGGCTCGGGTTGATTTGTTTTATATCATGACCCAGAATTTGGGTGCGAATTTTTGCACCCAATGATCCGTGTCAGTACCTTTGGGTGCGACAAAGTCGCACCTAATAGTATTTCAAAAAAAGAGGGGGAAAATTTGACCGCGATAAAATTTAAGACATTGGGTGCGAAAAGTCGCACCCAATAGTACTTTTGGGTGCGGAAAGTCGCACCCAATAGTATTTCA
This sequence comes from Urtica dioica subsp. dioica, assembly GCF_054948205.1. Lineage (NCBI taxonomy): Eukaryota > Viridiplantae > Streptophyta > Magnoliopsida > Rosales > Urticaceae > Urtica > Urtica dioica. The sequence continues at coordinate 35,604,923 of NC_142761.1, forward strand.
CAAAAAAGAGGGGGAAAGTTGACCGCTCAAATGTTTTAAGACTATAGGTGCGACTAAGTCGCACCTAATAGTTTTGATGAAGCATTGGGTGCGACTAAGTCGCACCCAAAAGTTTTGACGGACTTTTGGGTGCGAAAAGTCGCACCCAAAGTTTAAAAAATCAGCGAAAATTTTTATATGCTTGTTTGAGTTTTGGGTGCGACAAGTCGCACCTGAAAGACTCATTTGGTGCGAATTTTGGGTGTGAAAAGTCGCACCCGAATGTCTTCCGCACTGGAAAATAGTATTTGTAGTAGTGTGTCAACAATGCGTTTCTCCACGGCATCATAACTGACGATGTGTATATGACTCAGCCAGACGGATTCAGAGATGAGACAAAGCCACATCACGTTTGCGAACTTCACAAGGCTCTATATGGCCTGAAACAAGCGCCTGGGGCCTGGTTTGAGCGTCTGCGCCAAGCTCTTCTCAACTGGGGTTTTACTGAGTCTCGAGCAGATATTTCCTTGTTCATCTTTGTCAGTGATGGAGTGCATATCCTTCTTCTGGTCTATGTGGATGATATACTCATCACTGGCAATAATTACAAAGTCATCGCTCAACTGACCACGGATCTTCATGCTCAGTTTGCACTGAAGCAACTTGGGTCGCTTCACTACTTTCTTGGCGTTGAAGCAACACGCGATGCGACCGCTCTTCATTTCTCTCAGTCCAAGTACGTTGCTGATGTCCTCAAACGACTGAACATGACCGAGGTGAAGCCGTGTTCTAGTCCAACTGCTCCAGGAGAATCTCTTTCTAGACTCGCCGGTGAACCCATGACTGACCCGTTTGTATATCAGAGTACTATTGGTGCCGTGCAATATGTCACGTTGACACGCCCTGATATTGCTCACGTGGTCAACAAGCTCAGTCAGTTTCTCCAAGCCCCTACATCAGTTCACTGCCAAGCCTGCAAAAGCGTGTTGCGCTACCTCAAGGGGACGATCACGTGTGGCTTGAAGTTCAAGACATTTGAGACTCTCGGTCTCACCAGTTTCGCTGACGCAGACTAGGCTAGTAATCCTGATGATCGATGCTCCACCCGCGCTTACTGTGTTTTCCTCTCAGGTTGCCTGGTTTCTTGGAGCTCACGCAAGCAACATGTCGTCGCTCGCTCCAGTATAGAGGCTGAGTACCGAGCTCTGGCTCACGTGGCGGCAGAACTAGCTTGGATTCGCTCTCTCTTGTCTGAACTTCGAGTTTTCATCTCGCATCCTCCTATTGTTTGGTGAGACTACATCGGTGCCGCGGCAATGGCGGCCAACCCTGTATTCCATGCTCGCACGAAGCATGTAAAAATCGATCTACATTTTGTGCGTGACATGGTTCTGCACCGTGAGCTGGAAATACGCTATGTTCCCACAGTTGATCAAACTGCCGAAATTCTCACCAAAAATCTGTCCGTCACTCGGTTTCTAAAGATACGGGACAAACTCACCGTCGAATCCTCGCCGCTAAGTTTGAGGGGGGGGGGGGTTAATAGAGCTATACCTTTAGACACGTCAACAGCCACGTTAACAGAGCTATCAGCCAATGAGCATGAGGATAGCTCGTGACACACTGGCAGAGTTGGTTAGACGGTTAGACGATTAGAGTTCATTAGGATATACATCACATCAATCAATGTATTTATTCAATACTCAGTACAGATTCATGAATCAATCAAATCTATAGAGAATCATTTTTCTCTCTACCCGAATCTCTCATTCTCTCTGTCTCTCTACACTCTACTACGCTTTATCTCACACACCCAGACATTCAGCACACTCACTAACACACACACACACATACACACATAGTCATTGACAAAGACACACACACACATTCAGAGAAATATAGCGAGAGAGAGAGAGAGAGATAGAGAACCTGAATGGACGAGCGTAGCGCAACATGGTCTGAGCGATCGGAGTTCTTCGATTTTGGGGTGGTCGGAATTCTTCGCTAAATTTGGGGCTTTTGACATCGTGGTGTGTTAGCGGTGGTCTGACTAATTTGGTAGTGTTGTAATTTCTAAGGTTTTCCCAGTGATGGTGGCCTGGTGAATTCGGGTTTATCAGTGGTGGTGGTCTGGTGGCTGTGGTGGAGCGGTCGTGGTGGTCGTGGATTTAGAGTGGAGATTCTTAAGAGATAGAGTACGAGAGAAGAAGTAGAAAAGTGAGAAATATTGGGCGAGAAAGATATAATTTATAATTGAACTTGTAACCTAGAATCAGTGTTTAGCTTTTGTCGTGGCTATTCTAAAACGCTCAAATAATGAGCGTGAGAATTAGCTCGCCTTATTGAAAACATGACTACGCCTCTTGTAGCATCTCAAGTCCCGGTTATAGCATCAAAAGTCACGGCTATTCCCGAGTAAAAAAATTGTGGTTGTTGCTGGTATTTGTTGTAATGACTACGCCTCTTGGAACATGTCGATGTTGATGGCGTTCTCAATAAATAATAAATTGAGATTCGTTGATGGATCTATCCCCAAACCTACTCGTCAAAACGGGATGATGAATGCGTGGAAGAGAAACATTGTTGTTTCATGGCTCATCAATTTTGTTTCGTAGGAGATCTCTTCAAGCATTCAAATCGGCAATTCAGCGGAGGCAATTTGAAATGATCTTCATGAGCGGTCCCAGCAGAGCAACGGACCTAGAATCTTCCAAGTTCTCTGTGAGTTAGTTAATCTCACCCAAGATTCCAGATCCGTGGCCAACTACTTCACAATAATCAAGTCACTTTTGGAGGAATTTCATAATTTCAAACTTATCTTCTCTTGTGGAGGTTGTACATGTGGAGTGTCAAAGGGTCTCACAGCTTTCAATGCAAATGAATATGTGATGATCATCCTGATGGAACTCCTAAACTCTTATGCCAATATGAGAGGTTAGGTACTTCTCATGGATCATATCCTGCGGATGAACACAGTTTTGTCTCTTATCACATACGAATAGAAACATCGAGTTGTGGGAATGAATTCTGCTTAACCTAATCAAACCAATTCCATAGCAATGACGGTCAATGAAGACTCCAACACCAAGAAATTCGAAATGAAAAATCGTCTTTACTGCTCTCACTGCAATATTCTTGGGCACACCATAGACAAGTGCTTCAAGATTTACGGATATCCTCCAGGCTACACTCCAAACTCCAAGAGCCAGATGATCAACTCTGCGTCAAAACAGGACAGCAAGAGCCTCCATCAATGCTTTGACTGATGATCAATGCCACCAGCTCATTGAGATGCTTTCAAGCAAGCTCACTTCCTCATTATCCTCTTCTTCAAAGTCCACCGCAGAAGCCAATCTGGCCTCCTAGAATACATGTTTTTGATGTTCAGTACAGGCTTTACAATCGACCAGTAATTTCAGTAAGACATGAATTTTAGATTAAGGGGCTTCTATGCACATTTGTAATAGAAAAAAATCTATGTTTATCTCATTGAATCCTACTTCTCGATCGACTATAACTCTACCTCACAACAACATCATACATGTACATCATTATGGAGAAGTGAAAGTAAATTTTGACCTCATCTTGAGTGAAGTTTTGATTTTTCCACAATTTAAGTTTAACTTGTTATCGATTACTGCTCTCAATGGACACAACAATGTAATTGTTGCTTTCCTAAACTCTGGCTTCATTATTCAGGATTTGAGAAGAGGATGATTGGCAAGGGTGATCATGAAGATAACTTATATGTGCTGACTCAAGAACAGTTGATACAAAGAGAACAACTAATATGTTGTCTGAAAGAGTTTGGCACAGTCGTCTTGGCCACCCATCTTTCTGTTAAGAATATTGCCCACTGAAGATAATAAAATAAACATGAATGATTACTGAGTATAATAAAATGTTTACTTTATTAGTATCATTGGTTATTGGGTTGTTTACTAGTTAGAATCAATGGCAACTAACATCCACAGCCTCCGTATTAAGCTGAATTACATGTTGGGCATCTAAGTTCGGACGGTAAGCTAAAACGTGGTTGGTGATTGATCCATGCCTAGATAGCTGGATCTAAAATCACATATGTGGAGCACAAGTGAAATGTTGATCACTTGGGGGCATGGAAGCATTCACATTTGGTATGTGCATGACCCGGAAAAACTATGGTTGTTGATGTGTCGTTAGACATACTAAATAGAGTCACTATGATGGTCACAATGAGACTTAATCTAATCTTGAAGTCATCACGGAATTCTAGGTTGTATTATCTTTAACTCATTTGTTAATAGCTACTTGAAGATGCCTAAATACTTATGTCTTGGGAATTCGAGATATGATCTGAGCAAAAAGTGAATCACATATACCGAATCCAACCTTCCTGAAAAAATGTTAATGTTCACTCACCTAAGGGTTGATTTCAAAACCGATTGATTATGCGCACTTTCGTAGTAAGTACGTAAGAAAGAATCTTACGTTGGGGAAGCCAACGATGCTTAGGGCTCATATGTATCAAGAAAGGTATAACAAAATAATTGACCTTACGAGTTGAACCTGGAGATTTTAGCTCATGTACTGACTATATCAATGGATGCTCATATACATCGAGTAAAATATAATTCTAGTAACAAGAAGACTGCAGTCTCGGCTCATCTTGTGGAGTGACGCCGAGATTGATGAATCGAATGGATAAGAGAAAACAGAGATTTCGTTTATTTTGTTCGGATTCGTAGGAGCTTCAGTTACTAGGTCCATAGTCCACACGATGGCTCTGATAAGATTGATAGAGATGCTTGTAATAATTAGATAATTGATTACACTCTCACTACTGCAACTTTGTTGCAATTTCTTTCGCATTCGTATTAAAGTATTTTCGAATAAGGTGGCTCTGATAAGATTGATAGAGATGCTTGTAATAATTAAATTAATAATATATTTTGTCTAGATTTTTTATTAGACTTATTACAATATAATTTGTTATGAATACAACTTTTGATTTCGTGTTTTTGAAAATTAAGTCAAATAAAATCTGCTAATTTTAATTAGAATAAAATATATATATTTAAATTAAAAAATAATAACCAGCAACATTGAGCGACAATGCGCTTATAATGTCGCTTAGAAGCGACAATCCGCTTCTAATGTCGTTTCTAAACTATTCCCGCCATTTCGCGGGAGCCATTTAAGGCGCCAAATTTTTGGACTTAGAAGCGATCCTATAGACGACAAGTCACTTCTAAAAATGTTGTTTCTAATTTTTAGAAGTGACTGATCTTTAGAAGCGGGCTTATAGAAGCAACTTTGTCCCTACTAAAGGTCCATTAGAAGCGATTTTTTACCTTTAGAAGCGACTTTGGTCGCTTTTAAAGGCCTTTTTGTAGTAGTAGACGTTGAATACCTGATTAGTCCTCCCATCGTAGGGATGGAGATTGGGCAGTTTGAAATATCCCCCACAGCGCTAAGCCAGGATATGGGCAGCAAAGGGCGAGGATACATCATCAACCTTGTATGCTCTATGGCCTCCGCGACCCCTGACTCCTTGATCTCGATGATGTGATTTTGGAGATTTTGTATCACAGTGATCATATTCGAACTATTTATCGGCACCCGGTCTGAGCCATAGGTGTGATTCGTTTCGTTTCATTGGACGCTTCATACCCATAGGAGGGCGTTAGTTGTGGCCCTTGATATCTTCTTTTGGGGTTTCATGTCCCATCCTCAGAATGTCTTTATGCGTTGAGGTGTTCCCTCAAATCGCCACTCGCCGTGCGGGGTTGATTCGCATTCCTTGATCAAGCCTTTCGTCGAGCATATCGACAATCGGTGCCATCATCCCCTTGGCTAAATCTATTCAGGATAGAGGGTCGAAATCTCCCATACCTCAACCACGAGACTGCATTTCTTCTAGAGTATCAGAGATTTGACGGTCAAAAGAAGCCGTGCGCGCACGAACACATGTTGATGTGCCCCCATCGCCCCTTGAGCGTTCGGGGTCGGTTTGAGAAAATGATTTTTCCTAGTCGGTCTCCTCGGCGTAGTAGCGGTCGAGCTCGTCGTCGGGTTTCATAAAACATGCCTCTTGGGCTTAGCTACCCCCTTGAATGTTGTAACCAAGGAGGCTTGCTATATGAGAGTCCTATTCATCCGAGGTTTGGGTGAGGAGGTCCGCGAGCCTATGGCTGGTTTCCTAGACGACGATCGCGCGGTCGTCTTGCAAGCTGTGGTTAGCGGGTAGATCCTAGTACTCACGAAGTTCTAGGCCACCTTCCTTGTGGGCCAGGTAGTGGAATTCGTACCTCAAATTCGTTGCTTCAGAATTGTGGTTTCGCCTCGAGCTAGTCACTCGGGCGTTAGGGTTGTTTCCTACCGTGGAGGTAGCAGGCAATTGACTCATTTCCCTAGTTCGAGGATGAGATAGAAGAAAAAAGGTTGTGGAAGAGAGAATGTCACTAAGTCACCCTTCCATCTATTGCTAAAATGTTGTCGCTCATTTTTGGACAACTACTTATAAACACAAATGGTTCAACACAAGGCCTGACCAAGTGATCGCATTCGAGCCTAGGTATCTTCGACTCGGTCTCCTGAGTCTATTCCCAGCGGTGAATATCCTCCACATCTTTCAAGGTGGCCTGAAAACAAGAAGAAAAGAACCACGTTCAAAAGGACACAGAGGCTTTGCCTCTGATTACCTCTCTGGCGCTCAACATTAGTTGAATTAAGGTGGAAAATATAGGGTTTTAGAGAGTGCTGGGGTGTTAGAGAGAGATTGTGAGAGAAATGAGGTTCCATGTTGTTTCAGCAGTGTTTCGCATTCACAAATAACTTACATCTTCCATTGGGCCGAGGCCGATATTTAATAGAGATGCGAAATCGTGCCATCAGAGTTGTTGGAGCTCAAATCTGTCCAGATTGGCCACACGGACGACCAGCCTGCCAGAGGCATATGCCGATTGGCCCAGTCGATCAAAGCGGGTAGGTCGGCCGACCATCAGTGCCAACGGGTGATCCATCAATCGACTCGGTAGGCCTAGTCGATCAAGGATATAGGCCGGTTAGCCATTGAAACGGGTCGTTCGGCCATCAGTCGGCCTGGTCGTCCTAATTGTCCTGGCCAGAGGCGCATGTCGTTTGGCCAGGGCCGGAGGCCGGTCGGTCTTTGGTTGGCCCGGTCGTCCTTGTGCACCATGGGCGCAAGCTGGTCAGCCATATGTCGGCCTGATTGTCCTGGTCAGCTAGGGGCGGAGGCCGGTCGACCATCGGTCGTCCAAGTTGTCCTAGTCGGCCAGAGTAGCAGGCCGGCCAGGACCATCAGTCGGTTGGCCATCGGTCGTCCCAGTTGTCCTGGTCGGCCCAGTCGGCCCAGTCGGCCCGTTTGGGAGGGTCCAATATTCGTTGGCCCAATCTTTTTCTTACAAAGTGTTGTGGCCTTTTGGAGGCCCGGAACGGAGCGATAACACTACTCTACTTCTAATTTTATTATTAAATTAACCCTTCAGTTTGACAAATAATAAAATATATTCTTTATTGTAAATTTTAGTTGATTTTTAATGTTAAATTCCAAAAATTACATAAATTATTATTTTAGTTAATCACAGAATTAGTAATCTACTTCATACCAAACACAATAAGATATTATAAGCATAATTCTAAAAGAATAGCTATTTTTTTAGCTATTGATATACAAGAACTTTAAAATTGTTTAGAGTTCTATATACATATATATATATATATATATATATATATATATATATATATAGAGAGAGAGAGAGAGAGAGAGAGAGAGAGAGTCAATGAAATAATAATTGAGAGAGAGAGAGGGAGAATCAATGAAATAATAATTAAGACATAGAGATCTTACATCTGTGAAAATAAATAATGATATACTCATTCATTGCTTCGATTACGGAATTGTTTTTCAGTTTTAGACAGTCAATATGGCTAACATTGCTACAAAAATTTAAGACAATGATCACCTCAGTTAATCAAAGTTTTGAAAGCTCAAATGTAATTCTAATGTTTCATGAAATTTATTTTTATATATTTTTTTAACATTTTTCAAAATATATATATCGTGAAAGTATATATTTTGAATTCTTAAATTCTTAGACTACTTAAGATAAACTAAGTGCTCCATCTCCATGTAAGTCTAAAAATGCTTTAGTAATTACATGTTAATTACGAAATACATGTACTATAATCGTTTTCGCTTTATATACATTATATTAAATGGAATACATTATACATATACAAGGTCTTTGTTATACAATATAGGACAATTTAAGCCTTATATATACCTTCGAATTAGATTAAAAATTGTCATACACTGCGATCTATCAAAGAAAAAATTACAATAACACATGCTCGGATGTGGCATGTTGGCAAAAGATTTGGTGTTTATTTATTTATTAGTGAATCTGATCATTCATACATATGTGCAGTGATGGTTTTACCTAACCAAACTCTCGAAAGTTTGTTGGAATTGCAATTGACTCGGCTCTTCATAAGGTAACAAGTTTAGCACGTGACTCCTATCTACCACACCTTTCTATATATTCCTCATATCATATGGTATAAATACAGGACCTTGTCACACTATTTTTCGTACCACCCAAATTACAGCAGATTTATTGTACCATTTAAGAACTACTTCGGCAGTTTCATCCGGTAATTTGTGAGTTTATAATTTTCTTAATATTATTCTCAAAAAGAAAAGATGGTGACTGTGGAGGAAGTTCGCAAGGCTCAACGGGCTGAGGGACCAGCGACTGTGATGGCGATTGGGACTGCCACACCGCCCAATTGCGTTGATCAAAGCACTTACCCGGATTATTATTTCCGTATCACCAATAGTGAGCACAAAGTCGAGCTGAAGGAAAAATTCAAGCGAATGTGTAAGTATAATTTTATCTTAATTATGTCGATTTTGAGAATATGTAATGTTTTTTGTGTATTATTCGTGCAAAATAAATTTTCCGTTTCACAAAACAATTTGTTATATATGGATTTGCAACATTTACCTATTTTTATGTATTTTGATACCGGTACGGCTCGAGTTAGAAATATATTAAATTTTAGGTTGTGTTTGGTAGTTAACTCAAAAAGTTTTTGTTTTCTGTTTTCTAATTTTTATAGTTGTACTGAAAAACTGTTTTGTAATTGTTTTCAAAAAGCTGTTTGGTACAGTTTTCATTTTTGTTTTTGAGAAAGTGAAAAAACTGAAAAAAGTGTTTGGTATAGTTTTCATTTTTGTTTTTGAAAGAATGAAAAGAGAAGATGAGGAGAAAGAGGAGAGAAGAGAATAATTTTTTTTTTCAAAAACACCTTTTATTTGTTTTCAGTTTTCTTTACTTTTTTCCAAAACAACTTCAAAAATTCAAACATGTTTTCAATTTTTGTTTTCAATTTTTTCAACTCAAAAACAGTTTTTGAGAGGAGAACCAACATGCTCTTAGTTTTTGAAAATAACTAAAATCACTACTACAAATACTCACTTACATGAATGACTTTCCACGAAATTTTTCAAAAACCGTCTTGTAAACTCCCGATGTAAGAGTGTGTTTTTTCAACATTCCAGGACGGTTTTGGTTTCCGTCGGGGAAAGAGTGTAGTTGGGTGAATAAAAACTTTGTAAGAAGGAAACAATAATTTATTGAGGGAGCTATGGATAAATTGCAATTTAAGTAGGAAACAATATTATGTTTATTGTAAGAAATTATATTTTATCTGCCCGGGAATCAAAATTAAATACAGGAGCACATAATAGGACATTTCTCTTTGCTTTTACAATATTTGTCATCATAAAATACTCTCTTTTGATCTTTTTATGGCCTTTAAACTTGCAGGTGAAAAATCAATGATCAAGAAACGTTACATGTACTTGAATGAGGAGATTCTCAAGGAAAATCCGAGTGTGTGTGCTTATGAGGCTCCTTCCTTGGATGCAAGGCAAGACATGGTGGTTGTGGAAGTGCCAAGGTTGGGAAAAGAAGCTGCAACAAAGGCCATCAAAGAATGGGGACAACCAAAGTCAAAGATCACTCACTTGGTGTTTTGCACAACTAGCGGCGTTGACATGCCCGGCGCTGACTATCAGCTCACCAAGCTTTTGGGGCTCCGACCCTCTGTGAAGCGCCTCATGATGTACCAACAAGGTTGCTTCGCTGGCGGCACGGTCCTCCGTCTCGCTAAAGACTTGGCCGAAAACAACAGAGGAGCTCGCGTCCTTGTCGTCTGCTCTGAGGTCACCGCTGTCACTTTTCGTGGGCCCAGCGATGCCCACCTTGACAGCCTTGTGGGACAGGCCCTTTTTGGTGACGGCGCAGCCGCCATCATCATTGGGGCTGACCCGATTCCTGATATCGAGAAACCCTTGTTTGAGTTGGTCTCGGCATCCCAAACCATTCTCCCCGATAGTGATGGGGCGATCGATGGACACCTTCGCGAAGTTGGGCTCACATTTCACCTTCTCAAGGATGTTCCCGGGCTCATTTCGAAGAACATTGAGAAGAGCCTAGTTGAGGCTTTCAAGCCGTTGGGCATTTCCGACTGGAACTCCTTATTTTGGATTGCACATCCAGGTGGGCCCGCAATTCTTGACCAAGTGGAGCTCAAATTGGGCCTCAAGGCCGAGAAGCTGAGGGCTACGAGACAAGTGCTCAGCGACTATGGGAACATGTCGAGCGCGTGTGTCTTGTTCATATTGGATGAGATGAGGAAGAAGTGTGCGCAAGACGGGCTCAAGACAACCGGAGAAGGGCTTGAGTGGGGAGTCCTGTTCGGGTTTGGTCCCGGACTCACCGTTGAGACCGTAGTTCTCCACAGTGTGGCTACTAATTAGCCGTACTTTATGTTTGACTTCTATATGGTTGTTTCTTCATTTGATATCATCTTTCCCCTTATTGTATTTTATCATTTGCTTTTAATTTTATTAAGTAATTTCTTGTTATGTTTGGTGTTTCTCAACACTATCAAATGCTGTATTGCATTATGATGAATAAAAACTAAAACAGTTACCCACAAACATTAGCATATTATGATTCAAGTCATATTGTTTGAGCAAAATATATTTAAGAAAATACTATTACAATCTAACAAAAATACCTTGCAAAGTTAAGTCTATTTTATTCTTCCCTAAGAGAGATCATAGGGCATTTACGTTGCTCTATTTTATTATAGTGTGTGTGTGTCTATATGTATATATATATATATGTATATATATATATATGTATATATATATGTGTGTGTATATATATATATATATATATATATATATATATGTGTGTGTAGAGAGAGAGAGAGAGAGGGGTACCCTCTTTGTCAAAAATGAAAAGAAAATTTGATTTTTCTTAAAATTAGTTCTGCGAGTTTTCGTCAAAAATCATCGAAGGTTGTCAAAAATGTGATAATCGTGAGAGTTAGATAAGTGTAAAATTCTTTTTTTATTAGAAAATTGTATTAAGTGGTATTTTTTCCAAAAATAGAACATAAATCTAATTTCATATATATTTAAAATAGTGGGTCTAATGATATTTAGCTAGTAATTAGGGCTACTATGAAATTTCTCTTTCTTGTGATCTCTCCTTGGGAGATCTTTAGTGTTTTTGTTTTCTTCAGCTTTTGAAGTTAGGTTTTTATAAGTAATCGCGGCACGGTATTAATCAGAGCGGCGCCATAAGACATCAGCGTGGCGTCAGAAAAACCCATCACAGATGGCAGTCATTCCCGTTCAGCATCGCGGCGCGACGGCGACGTAGAGCGGCGCGATATACCGTGACACTTGACCGTGTCGGCGCGATGGAGCCGAGTTGGGATGCTGATCATGCGTTTTTTATTAAATCTGGGCCATTGGATCTCATTAAGTGGCCCAGATGACTCCGAAATTAGGCTAGAAACATATAAATCCTACCTTTGTAACCTAGAAAGACATCTTTTGTTTTGTTATTATTTTTCTTAGGTTGTTTGGCTACTTAGAGCTTTTTGGAGAGACAGAGATTGAAGCGCCGTCTTCATCGATTTCGTTCATCGTTATTTCACAGTTCCAATCCCCTTCTTTTAATCTCTTGAACTCCATATTTTTTTAATGAAAATAATTTCGTTGGTTTATTTGTTTTTGAGTTGTTCATCTTCTTCTTTTATCTCTATTCTTCTCATCATGTGAACTAAACCATCTAAGGGCTATGGCGTGGCGAGATTATGAACCGGTTATGGATTCCATATTATAATAGTGTAGAATTGTTTTCATTCTTGTCGCTTTGTTTAATTCAAGTCTATATTTAATGCTTGTATAAGAGTAACTACCTTGTGCATGATTCGTACTTCAATTTAATGCTTGAAAAATATTAGATTGTTACCGGGCGTGATTTGAATTACTATAATACATTCCTATGCTAGATATAGATAGGTTGTTATAGAATCGTGTGTATGCTTCTGTGTTCATTGCTTGCCTTGTTTTTAGGAGTTGAGATCGAAAGATAAAACTTTGGCATAGGCTTAGGTCGCTAGATGCTTGAGAGAAGTTTAGTGATACGATCAACGTGAGTGTGATTAGCAAAGTGTGAATGATAAAAGTCGTGCGTAATTTCCATGAATCCAAACCATAGAATGAGCTTGTGAAACCATAGTCTTTACTTCTCTCTGTTTATATAACCCGTTGCTCTCTATTTATTTATTTACTTACGTGTTTATAAATTTTGTTTTCCATTCAACAACATTTTCCTAAGTTCTCTTCGTGCTAGTGAAATTTGAATCTTTAATTTAGCTTAGTCCTCGTGGGATCAACTCGCTCTTGTGAATTACTACTTTTGTGGTCACGTGCACTTGCGTGTGCGAGAATTACGCAACAAGTTTTTGGCTAAGTCTTCAATTGAGATTCAATTCACTAGTTTCAATTTGAACTTTATTTTAATTTTGTTTCTCATCTATTTTCGTGTTTACTTGTGAAGGTACATGCGAAAGGACGTTGAATCAAGTCTTCTTCCAATCGATCTTGAGATAGAGAAAACGTGCAAGCAAAACAGAAAAGAGAAGAAGCAATACATCGAAGAATTGATCATGGCTGAAGAAGAGAAACCGCTCCTTGACTACGTTCTATCCACCACTCATGGGTATCGCTCAGCGATAGTCAATCCAGCCATTGATGGGAACCGAGGTTTCGAGATCAAGACGGGAACGATTAATATGATTCAACAGAATCAGTTCTCAGGAGCCCCAAGCGAAGACCCGAATGAACACATCGCGAACTTCAATGAATTGTGCAGCACGTTCCAGATCCATAACGTTGCCGCCGACGCTATCCGTCGTCGTTTGTTCCCATTTTCGCTTCGCGACCGAGCGAAAGCATGGCTGAATTCCCTGCCTGCCGATTCCATCAACACATGGGAAGGTCTGTGCAACACCTTCCTAGAAAAGTTCTTCCCCTTTGAGAACACTGCTCGCCTGAGAAACGAGATCCACAGTTTCGGGCAATGGGATGGAGAATCGCTTCCCGAAGCCTGGGCAAGATTCAAAGTGATGTTGAGGAAGTCTCCCCACCATGAGATCACCTTACCGGTCCAGATCCAGACATTCTATTACGGACTCCTTACATCGACAAAAACATTGGTTAACACTGCCGCAGGAGGCACGGTACTAACCAAAACTCCATCGAAGTTCCACGCCTTTCTTGAAGAACTAGCATGCTCCAATGAGCAATGCCCGGTAGAGAGGAGACTCATGAAAGCCGACCCCGCGATAGCACAAGCGGCTACGACTGACAACAAAGCAAGAGTATTAAAAGAAGTTCTGACTCAAATGGTGAATCTGAAGAAGTAGTTTCAAGAGATGAGAGCTACTGCCAACGTCGCACAAACTACACCGGAGCAGTGTTTTTGGTGTATCGGGCCGCACTATACTGACGATTGCCCTCATGCAAACGATGTTCATCTTGAGAATGCCAATTACGAGAAAGCCATATGCGACCTGGGAGCCAGCATCAACCTCATGCCGTTTTCCATATTCCAAAAACTTGGCGTTGGCGAGGTAAAACCTACACGGTTCACGCTCCAACTGGCAGACAGATCCATCAAGCACCCCCGAGTGATAATCGAAGATGTCCTCGTCAAGGTGGACAAGTTCATCTTCCCCGCGGATTTCGTAGTACTCGACATGGAGGAAAATAGGAACATTCCCATCATCCTGGGAAGACCATTCCTAGCCACCGGAGGTGCACGGATCGATGTTCAGAAGGGAGAGCTCAAGCTACGACTGCAAGACGAAGAAGTCGTCTCCAACGTCTTTGTTGTGAATGTTCTCGCACACGCAAGTGCATGTGGTCGCAATAGTAATAAATCGTAAGAACGAGTCGATCCCTTGAGGATTAGCTAAATATAGTTGATTGAATTGTTGTCACAAAAAAATCACTAACACGTCACAAAATTAAAAAAAAAACTAGATGCACAAAAATTCTATTGGATAAACGGAAGGACTATGGTTCATGGGTTCACAAAACAACTTGGATTCGCTGAATTAAGAAAAGAAACGAGCTATTGAGATTCACACTTTTCACTACTCATACTCACTTTAATCGAATTGATAGATCTCTCTCAAGCATCTAACAACCTAAACCGATACCGGAATATCATCTCTCGATCTCAACTCCTAACAAGCACGGCTAGCATTAAAAAACAAGAGTATTCTCACGAGTCTAAAACAACCTAGCTAGATAAGCCTAGGAATGAATTCCAGTAACCCACACAAAAACACAACAACATAATCTTTCTCAAGCATTAGAGTTGAACATAAAACAAGCATGAGTTCATGACATTCATACAAGCATCAAGCATAGTTATGGATTAAGTAAAAGTGATGAGAAAAACAACAACCTAACAATTCTAATATCATGAATCCTACATCGTAATGAACCCGCTACACCATAGCCCTACATGAGACTAGTTCATATTAATAACCATGACAATAAAAATACTTAAAGATGAACACAAGAACAACACATCAAGAAACATCATAAGCATATGGGGAACTTGAATTAAAAATATAAGAGTTTAGAGAATAGAACACTTTGATTAGGATTGTAGCAAAATGGTAGAACTCTGCAGCTCTCTCCTTCTCTTCAAATTGGAGCCACAAGTATGAACAAGTCTGGAAATTTTGGAAAAAATAATGAAAAACTAAGAAAATGAAAAGATGTTCTTGATAGATTCTAAAAATCTCATTCCATGCATGCCTTCTTCTGAGTACATTGGTCTTTTTAATGTTGAATGGGCCTGTTTTCAGAGCAATCTAAGCCTTCAAATCTCATCCAATGGCTGAGAATTGCTAAAAAAATTTGAAGAAAACGAAGTCTGTCAGGACGACCGCACGCCGCGCGCTTCACCCTGCGCGCCGCGCGGTTCTTCTTTTCGCTTCCGCGCGGTTCGCGCGTAAGACTCTGTGGCTTTTGGTGCAGAATTTCCACTCCACGCGGTGCGCGAAACGGACCTCGCGGCACGCGGAGTTGGAAAAAATGTTTTCTTCGCTTCTTTTCTTCGTTTTTGCTATGTTTTGACTCCGATTAGCTTATTTTTCTATATTGAGACCCCAAACACTAGTTGAACTCATATAGACCTGAAAATCCATCAAAAACACTCTAGAGATAATTAAAATCCTTGACGACTCATTGGTTTTAAGCTCAGGAAATAGGAGTTTACGCGTGATTAACGCACCTATCAAATCCTCTCAAACTTAAACCGTGACTTGTCCTCAAGTAACAAAAGAAAATGAAACACACACAAATCAAAAGATAAAAAAAGAAAGAAAGATGAACTATCTGGATAGAATTCTAATGCTAAATTTTTTTTCCTCAAACACTTGTCAATGCCTCAACTCAAATTTATATAGACATGAAAACCCACATTTTCAAGTTTTTAAACCGACTACTAAATGGGAAAGCAATCTCGTGAGCTCATGTCACCTTAGACCTATTTTACAATGCTTATCATCTCATGAACTTTCGGAATCCTAGTCTCATAGTCTTTCCAATCGCCATCAAGAGAACACAAAATCAAAAATGAATAGAATTTAGTTTCAATTTGACACAACCATATGCCCTCTCTTCTCTGTTCTAATGTGCACACCTCAATTCTAGCTCGTCAATTAGGTCTTAAAAGGCTTGTAATGTTCAAGGTAAGGTCAAAGGTATGGAAATGGAATTTTAGTGGCTCAAACATCAACTTTAGTGACTCAAATCTCACCAAAAAATACAACTTTCACATGAAGTTCACTCACTCGCCCATCTCTACGTTCTTGGAATCAAATTTCGGCCAACGAGAACGTTTTACTTAGTGTTTTTATTTCCCGTGTTTTTCTCCCCAAACTTCGACTCAACAAAAAAACAAACGACAAGTCTCTAAAACGAAAACATAGAACACCACGCCAACATAAAAATAAACACTTTTTTTTCAGATATATTTTTCTCTTTTTTTCGGTATATAACAATAAAATGCTGAAAAAATAACTAATCACCGGCGTGGTGTCTAATGGACTATAAAACACGTAGAGACTAGTCGGAGAACATGTCATAAAATAGAAAGAATTCACTCATGTCACTCAAGAGTCGCTAAAGTCAATGGGGTTCTTTGTGAGATTTTCAAATCATCGGCTCAGCTTTTTCTGACTAAGTATCGAGAATATATAGTGTTTGGCCTTTTGTGAGTGGGTTCTAAAGGATAGACAAACATGGGTTGGCTTTTTGGCTTGACGGGCTATACCTAATGCCTAAATCATCCTCGCTAGATCAATGTGCACTTAATTTCGCCTCAATTAGGGATCGGAGAGGGTTCTAGTGTGTTCGGTGTTCTCTTTCAAACGTTCGGCTAGACTACTCCTCAAAGTTTCCTAAGCTTTGAGACATACAAAATTTAGGTCTATTTTTGGCAACAACCTAGCTCACTAAACTTCTTTCACACAAGGTAGCAAATGGGTCTATTTTCACTATCTAAGATTGAAGATTTTAATATCATTGGCTATCACAAGTGGATCATTGGCAATTGAGCATAAATTCTACTAGAAACCACACAAAGAAAAATGAAATTAAACTATCCGATTTACGTACAAACACACCCCGCAAGACAAGAAAAACTCCCCCCCCCCCCCAAACTTAGAACACACATTGTCCTCAATGTAAATAGAACGGGAGAAAAGTACCATACCTCGCGGGGGTGGTCAAACTCCCCTACTCGTTCTCGTCATACTCCTCGTCCTCGTCATCGTTGTCATCGTCGGCTTCGGGAGGAACGTATTGGATTGGCTCCCATGGAGGATAGAAGGGATATGGCTCCATGAGGCGTTGTGGGTAGGCCGGGTAGACGGGGACGTCGGGATAGACACCGGTACTCGCATCGAGAGGAGGGGCGTAATATTGGTGTTGGTGAGACGTCCATTGATTGTAGACACTCCGATGAAATTCGTCCCGCTCCCGTGCGCGTTCCCCGAAATCGTTGAGGAAGCTCCCAAGCAAGTTAGTCCGGTTACCGAGGGTGAGCACGTTGTCGTTGATGCGGCCCAATTGTTGCACAAAGTTTTGCATCATGGCCATTAGATCTTGATTATGGTTCCCTGCTGGTGGTCCTTCAGCTCGGCCCGGTGGCTGTGGCTGCTCAACGTCGGGCTCGTCGAAGATAGGAGCGTTGGGGCCCACTTGATAGCGCTCCGAGACGTCGGTAAATCCCCAGCCGCGTGGGTGTGCTTGCCCATGCTTCCATTGCGAAAGCTTCATAATCTTCTCCTCATTGATCGGGGCTCCAAGCGTTACACGTTGCTCGGAGTTTGGAATTTTGAGCTTGGCGTCGAGGAAGAATTGCGTGATTAGCTCGCCTTGGCCAAGCGTGACATCGGTGTCACGTCTCTCGCAAAACAAGAATCTTTCACGTATGAGCCGCCTCCCAATGTTGATCCTTTTTCCCGTAACGATGCACGCCAATAGAGCTAGTCGTTGGTGGTCGAGTTGGTGCGGCCGCAAGTTTGGGAGGATCGAGGCACAAATGAAATATTGCCATGCCTTGGCGAAGCGGTTGATACTCGAGATCGGGAGGAAGCTTGGGACTAATTGCCCGTGTATGATCTTCGTCTTGTACGTGGCACCGGGGTAGGCAAGCAAACGGATCCACATTTCCCATTGCGGTTGGATCGTGAGGTTGAAGTAGTCGTCATTCTCGGGCTCCGGGATGCCGAGATATGCGTTGAGAGCGGCCGGTGAGATGTTGATGCTCACATTCTGGACACTAACTACATTGCCTTCCGTCACTGAGAGATTGGCGTAGAATTCTCGGACAAGTTTTGGTGAGGCCGAAGTAGTGATGTTGCACAAATTTCCCCACCCAAGAGCCTCGATTTGAGCCACCATGTCTTCGCATTGTCGAGTGGGCTCTACGGTGCGCTCGGAAATTAACCTCTTTTTAGAGATAACGTCTCACACGTCTCCCGCACCCTCGAGCAATGTCGATGGTCAAGGCAATGCAACTCCCGTTCGACGGACTCTCTTGGGTTGGGTACGCGACGATGACGCTCGGTGCATCTACACAAATACGCACGTAATAAGTGAACGTTGTTGGAGCTAATGCTTATATCAAGAACTTGTCTACCCCCCTCAAACACAAATTTCAAAAATCACATAGCATATGTCTATTTTCGTGCAAGGATTTTCACTCGGGTATTTCATCGAACACCTAGTGTGCATGCCAATTCCAACAAAATACTTGAATTATGAACACCCAAATGGAACTTCCACAACCAATTAAGCATCAAAAACACCCTAGTACAGTCCAAATATCATGAATCCTCCAAAAAAATTCGAATTTAGAAATGTTACCTTGTAATCCTTGGATATGAATGGAGGAATGAGAGTGAAATCAAAGAGAGAATCACCACAATGTTGAGTAGGATGTGATATACAAGTGATTACGTCTCTAAAAATGTGTTTGATTTCGAAACAATTTGAGAGTTGGAGAGAAAATGGGCTAGGGAGGAGAAAATTTTCGGAGAAGAAATGAGGGGAGAATGAATTTTCACGTTTTTAAAAACAGTTTTTTCGGGTCTGCGCGCCGCGTGCTTATTTCTACGCGCCGCGCTGTCCAAAAAACGGGTATCGCAAGCTAATATAGAACTAAATATAGTTGATTGAATTGTTGTCACAAAAATTCACTAACACGTCACAAAATTAAAAAAAAAAACTAGATGCAAAAAAATTATATTGGATGAAGGGAAGGACTATGGTTCACGGGTTCACAAAACAACTTGGATTCGCTGAATTAAGAAAAGGAACAAG
Organism: Urtica dioica subsp. dioica; assembly: GCF_054948205.1. Taxonomy (NCBI): domain Eukaryota; kingdom Viridiplantae; phylum Streptophyta; class Magnoliopsida; order Rosales; family Urticaceae; genus Urtica; species Urtica dioica. The sequence continues at coordinate 35,624,190 of NC_142761.1, forward strand.
CTATTGAGATTCACACTTTTCACTACTCATACTCACTTTAATCGAATTGATAGATCTCTCTTAAGAATCTAACAACCTAAACCGATACCGGAATATCATCTCTCGATCTCAACTCCTAACAAGCACGGCTAGCATTAAAAAACAAGAGTATTCTCACGAGTCTAAAACAACCTAGCTAGATAAGCCTAGGAATGAATTCCAGTAACCCACACAAAAACACAACAACATAATCTTTCTCAAGCATTAGAGTTGAACATAAAACAAGCATGAGTTCATGACATTCATACAAGCATCAAGCATAGTTATGGATTAAGTAAAAGTGATGAGAAAAACAACAACCTAACAATTCTAATATCATGAATCCTACATCGTAATGAACCCGCTACACCATAGCCCTACATGAGACTAGTTCATATTAATAACCATGACAATAAAAATACTTAAATATGAACACAAGAACAATACATCAAGAAACATCATAAGCATATGGGGAAATTGAATTAAAAATATAAGAGTTTAGAGAATAGAACACTTTGATTAGGATTATAGCAAAATGGTAGAACTCTGCAGCTCTCTCCTTCTCTTCAAATTGGAGCCACAAGTATGAACAAGTCTGGAAATTTTGGAAAAAATAATGAAAAACTAAGAAAATGAAAAGATGTTCTTGATAGATTCTAAAAATCTCATTCCATGCATGCCTTCTTCTGAGTACATTGGTCTTTTTAATGTTGAATGGGCTTGTTTTCAGAGCAATCTAAGCCTTCAAATCCCATCCAATGGCTGAGAATTGCTAAAAAAAATTGAAGAAAACGAAGTCTGTCAGGACGACCGCGCGACGCGCGCTTCACCCTGCGCGTCGCGCTGTCCTTCTTTTCGCTTCCGCGCGGTTCGCGCGTAAGACTCTGTGGCTTTTGGTGTAGAATTTCCACTCCAAGCGGTGCGCGAAATGGACCTCGCAGCGTGCGGAGTTGGAAAAAATGTTTTCTTCGCTTCTTTTCTTCGATTATGCTCCGTTTTGACCCCGATTAGCTTCTTGTTACATGTGCAGCCTTAGAGTACGCGATGTACATATGGACGGGTTCGAAGCCAACAAGAGGAGATAATTTGAGGAATTGGGGGCAAGTTCAAAACCGGTCAAGCCATCCATAGAGGAACCCCCAGAGCTCAAGCTAAAGGAGCTACCTAGTCACCTTCTCTACGCGTTTCTCAGAGATAAGAAAGCGCTACATGTCATCATCTCCGATCACCTTAACGCCGAGCAAGAGGACAAATTGTTACGAGTGTTGCGGGCCCATATGCATGCGATCAGATGGACTCTTTCCGACATCAAAGGAATAAGTCCATCCTATTGCATGCATCGCATCCTTATGGAAGACAATGTCCGGCCCTCCGTAGAGCATCAACGAAGGCTCAATCCGGCAATGAAAGAAGTGGTGCGCAAAGAAATTTTGAAGTGGCTTGACGCCGGAGTGATCTACCCCATCTCTGACAGTTCTTGGGTCAACCCGGTCCAATGTGTCCCGAAGAAAGGTGGAATGACGGTGATATGGAACAACAACAACGAGCTCATCCCGACGAGAACTGTCATCGATTTCAAAATTTGCATGGATTACCGGAAGCTCAATGCCGCCACTCGGAAAGATCACTTCCCTCACCCCTTCATCGATCAAATGCTCGATCGACTCGCCGGCCACGAGTATAACTGCTTCCTCGATGGCTACTCCGGATACAACCAGATCGCTATAGCGCCCGAGGACCACGAGAAGATGACATTCACATGTCTGTACGGCACCTTCGCTTTTCGGCGAATGCCCTTCGGCTTGTGTAATGCACCTTTGACATTCCAGAGATGCATGATGGCCATTTTCTCGGACATGATCGACCGCACAATTGAGGTATTTATGGACGACTTCTCTGTCTTTGGTTCCACTTACGATGTGTGTCTCGAGAACTTTTCCAAGGTTTTAGATCGATGCGTGGAGACAAATCTCGTCCTCAATTGGGAGAAGTGTCATTTTATGGTGAAAGAGGGGATCGTTCTAGGCCACCGCGTATCATCATAAGGGCTGGAAGTGGATCGATCGAAGATTGCAATGATTGAGAAGTTACTCCCACCCATCTCAGTCAAAGGCGTGCGGAGTTTTCTGGGGCATGCGGGGTTTTATCGGAGATTCATTAAAGACTTCTCGAAGATCACAAAGCCTCTATGCGGCCTCCTCGAGAAAGACGCAAAATTCATCTTCACCAACGAGTACATGGAGGTGTTCAACACACTCAAGGAGAAGTTGAGCACGGCCCCGGTAATAGTCGCCCTTTAGCGGGGTGAGCCATTCGAGATCATGACCGACGCCAGCGATTTCGCCGTTGGAGCAGTCCTTGTGCAACGAAGAGGAAAGGCGTTCCACACTATATACTACGCCAGCCGAACCCTCAATGAAGCTCAGTTCAACTACACCACCACAAAGAAAGAGCTCATCGCTGTGGTTTTTGCCTTTGACAAATTCCGGCCCTATGTCATCGGGAATAAGATCATCGTCTACACTGACCACGCGGCAATCCGGTACTTAATGGAAAAGAAAGATGCAAAGCCAAGGCTCATTCGGTGGATTCTCCTTCTTTAGGAGTTCGATGTGGAGATAAAAGACAAACAGGGAACAGAGAACAACGTCGCCGACCATCTCTCGCGTATTGAAGACTTCACGCACGTACTCGATCGAAGCATGCCCATCGACGACAATTTCCGGGACGAGAAAGTGATGGCGATTGAAGCAAGAGCAACAACATGGTATGCCGTCATCATCAACTTTTTGGTGAACAACGAGATGCCACCAGACTATAATCACCACCAAAAGAAAAGATTTCTCTCCGACGCGAGCCCATATTATTGGGAAGAGCCGATTCTCTATCGACAATGCGCAGACTCGATAATCCGAAGGTGCGTTCTCGACGATGAGATTCCTTCTATTCTCTGATACTACCATTCTCTAGAGTGCAGATGACATTTCGGGCACAACCGCACGGTAGTAAAGGTGCTTCAGAGTGGCTTCTTCTGGCCAACCATTTTCAGTGACTACCGATGTTTCATGGAGACGTGTGATCGATGCCAAAGAACAGGAAATATTTCCAACAGGAACGAGATGTTGTCGAAAAATATTCTGGAAATAGAGCCATTCGATGTGTTGAGAATCGACTTCTTGGGACCATTCCCATCCTCATACGGCAAAAAATATATCCTCCTCGCGGTCAACTATGTGTCAAAGTGGGTCGAGGCTAAGGCCTCTCCAACAAACGATGGGAAGGTGGTGCTAAACTTCCTTAAGCACAACATCTTCATAAGGCACGGCACACCACGAGCGGTCATGAGCGACGAAGGCTCTCACTTCTGCAACCGCCAATTCTCCGCGCTCCTCGCGAAGTACAGTGTCACCCACCGGAAAGCTCTGGCCTACCACCCGCAATCCAACGGCCAAGCTGAAGTCTCCAACCAAGACATAAAGAAAATCTTGGAGAAGACGGTGGGAAGCTCATTGAAGGATTGGGCGCATAAACTCGACGATGCCCTTTGGGTATACCAGACAGCCTTCAAAACCCCGTTAGGAATGTCGCCATACAAGCTCGTCTATGGCAAGGCGTGCCATCTCCCAGTGGAACTCGAGCACAGAGCGTTATGGGCAATGAAACTCCTTAACTTCGACCACAAGGCAGCCAGGAAGCAGAGACTCCTCAAACTCAACGAACTCGACGAGTTCCGCTTAGACGCATTCGAGAACGCAAGGATATACAAGGAAAAGACAAAAGCATGGCATGACAAGCATATCGTACCAAAAGAGATCAATCCGGGACAACAAGTCCTTCTATACAACTCCCGGTTGATACTCTTCCCTGGAAAGCTCAAGTCAAGGTGGTCCGGGCCATTCGCAGTCACACAAGCATTCTCATCCTCGGGATTACTCCTCAACATGCCGACTTATACACACCGATGGTGTTGAACCCTCGGCTCCCAGAGATGTTGACCACACTTTGCAAGCCCGGCGAGGTCTACGATTCCAAACCGAGCTGCTATACGCATCGAGAGTCTCCGAAGCACCTCTCGATCAAGTAAGTAAATCGCTTCGCCAAAGCATGGATATATTGGATTAACGCCTCGATACTGTCGAGCGCTCACGAGCACCGCATCACATTTAAGTGACTCACCTTACTATATTGCATTGTAACGGGTCGAGGCATCAATCTTGGTCGGATTCTTCATGATCACATCATCCAAATGGAAAATCGGGGCAAGATAGGATCGCTCGGTCATGGGAGTCTCATCACCGCAATATGCAGATCAGCCAGCATCAATTTTTTAGCGAATGAGCAGTTGATTGCATTGACGGGGCTAATTGATCCGACAAAGTTCTTGAAATTCCCAAACTTGAAGGGTGGCGATCCCGAACCGAACAGGCGGGGCTTCATCAACATTCGACAAGCAGAGCCTGAGGAGGAAGAGCCAGACGAGCCCGAAGCGGAAGAAGAGGACGAGGAGGATGACGATTACGTGCCACAAAGCCAAGCCAACTACGACGAGTTGGTGAATTTGATGGCCGACGAATTTCAATCCCTCTGTGGCAAGACGCAAGCAGAGCGGGTTGCAGGCGAGGCATTCAGAACAGAGATACGCTCACGACACGGGGCATACGAGGCATTTCAACCCGAAGTTCGACACAACATCAACGAGCTCGGTCGAGGCCAAACATCAATGGGCGTTTCAAGAAGCTTATGGGCAACGACACGTTGTTGAAGCCAAATTCCATCGGTCCGTTTACGATTCATGGACCGCACGTCAAGACCCCCCATCTCAGCCGGACATGCCTTTCTACCCCACCTACCCAACAGAGCTCACAGACCCGTTCCCACCGCCTTATCACCACGATCCATATCAAGCGCCACCCCCGCAATATCAGCCGCCACCACCGCACTACCAGCAGCCTCCACCTCCCTATCACCAACCTCCATCTCACTATCACCAACCTCCGCCGACCTATTATCACACTCCACCATATCAGCCTGGCCAGCCGTCAAATTTCTAGACACCGTCGAGCTATCGCTATAGCCAAACACCACCTCCGGGCTTAAATGACCCATTCCATGCCGAGCCATCTCGGCGAGACGGAGACAATTAGGGGTGGTCCCCAACCCCCGCAAAGGTAAGTCCACTGTCCTGTTTTTCTTTTCTCGATTACATTTTGGACAATGTAAGTTCTAGGGGGGGTATATATTTCTTAATGATTTGCAGGGGGAGGGGGGAATTTTTTTGTATATTAGTAGGATTTTGTTTAGTTTGTGTGTTTAGGTGAATCTTAATGCTTGGCTTGCCGATGTTCTAGAAAGTCTTAAGTTTTTTACTGTGGAAATTAACGCATGAGCTACTTGGTGTGAAAGAACTTTCTTGAGCTGTGTTTCCGTGTTAGACCCGAATGATGTATGTCTCGAAGCTTAGGGAATCTAGATGAGTAGTCCAACCAATTATCTGAAATGAGAACACCGAACACATTAGAACTTTCTCTGATCCCTAGTTGAAGCGAAATTGAGTGTACATTGATCTAGTAAGAATGATATAGGCATTAGGAAAAACTTGTTGAGCCAAAAAGCCAACCCAAGAATATGTCATCAATTAGAACCCACTCAGAAAAAACAGAACATTTTACCCTTCTCGATACTTAGTCAGAAAAAGCCGAGCCAATAATTTTGAAATCCCAAAAAGAACCCCACTAACGTTAGCGACTCTTGAGTGTCAATATGAGTGAAATTTTTTTACGATTGTGTGACATGTTCGTTGACTAGTCTCTACGTGTTTATTAGATACATAGACACCACGCCGGTGATTAATACTGTTGAAAAAAATTGAAAAAAAAACAAAAAAAAAGAAGAAAAAAAAGTGCATGTGTTTTGTTTAATTTTGTATTGGCATGGTGTTTTGTGAGTTAAGTTAGAGACTTGTGTGAGCGTAATTGAAGTTTGGGGGGAAAACACGGGAAGAGTAAGACTAAATGATAAAATGAGTGAGTGAGTGAGCTTTGTATGAGTGTTATGAATTTTGGTGAGAAATTGAGTCGCTAAGGTTAGTGTTTGAGCCATTCAAAAATTCAATTCCATACCTCTGACCCAAGCCTGAAATATTACAAGCCTTTTAAGACCTAATTGACGAGCTAGAGAGGATATGTGCACATTAGTAGAGATCAAGGGAGATGAAGGGGCATATGGGTGTGTCGAATCGAAATAAACTCTCATTCACTTTTCGATTTTTGTGTTCTTTCGATGGTGGTTGGGAGAGCTACGAAACCTGATTGTCTGTATGCTATTGAGATGGATAAACAATGAAAAAAAACGGTCTAGGGTAACATTCACTTGTATGAGTTCTTTCGCATTTGGTAGTTAGCTTGAAGTTTGAAATCGTGGGTTTCCGTGTCATTGTTAATCGAGAGACTTGAAATTGAGGCAAGCGTTAGTAGTTGAAGTTTGTAAGCATAAAGTCTCACCTAGGTGTAGGTTGTGTTTTGTTTCTTTTTCTCACTTCAGGACAAGTAACGGTTTAAGTTTGGGGGGATTTGATTGGTGCGTTAATCACACGCAAAACTCCTAGCCCTCGGCTTAAAACGAGCAAGTTCTCAAGTGTCTTTGATAGTTTCTATTATGGTTTAGATGATTTACAGGTACAAAGGAGCATAGAAGCTTAAGAAGTCATTTTCGGAGCAAACGGGAGTCGAAACGGAGCAAAATTGAGGTTTATGAAGAAATTCAATGCTGGATATTGACCAATCGCGGCGCGGTATTAATCAGAGCGGCGCCATGAGACATCAGCGTGGCGGTCATTCCCATTCAGCATCGTGGCGCGACGGTGACATAGAGCGGCGCGATATACCGCGACACTTTACCGTGGCGGCGCGATGGAGCCAAGTTGGGATGCTGATCACGCGTTTTTTTATTAAATCTGGGCCATTGGATCTCATTAAGTGGCCCAGATGACTCCGAAATTAGGCTAGAAACATATAAATTCTACCTTTGTAACCTAGAAAGACATCTTTTTGTTTTGTTATTATTTTGCTTAGGTTGTTTGGCTACTCAGAGCTTTTTGGAGAGACAGAGATTGAAGCACTGTCTTCATCGATTTCGTTCATCGTTATTTCACAGTTCCAATCCCATTCCTTTAATCTCTTGAACTCCGGTTTTTATTAATGAAAATCATGTCGTTGGTTTATTTGTTTTTGAGTTGTTCATCTTCTTCTTCTATTTCTATTCTTCTCATCATCATGAACTAAACCATCTAAGGGCTATGGCGTAGCGAGATTATGAAACGGTTATGGATTCCGTATTATAATAGTGTAGAATTGGTATCGTTCTTGCCGCTTTGTTTAATTCAATTCTATATTTAATGCTTGTATAAGAGTAGCTACCTTGTGCATGATTCGTACTTCAATTTAATGCTTGAAAAAGATTAGGTTGTTAGTGGGCGTGATTTGAATTATTATAATACATTCCTATGCTAGATATATATAGGTTGTTATAGAATAGTGCGTATGCTTCTGTGTTCATTGCTTGCCTTGTTTTTAGGAGTTGAGATCGAAAGATAAAATTTTGGCATAGGCTTAGGTCGCTAGATGCTCGAGAGGGGTTTAGTGATACGATCAACGTGAGTGTGATTAGCAAAGTGTGAATGATAATAGTCGTGCGTAATTTCCATGAATCCAAACCGTAGAATGAGCTTGTGAAACCATAGTCTTTACTTCTCTCTATTCGTACAACCCGTTGCTCTCTGTTTATTTATTTACTTACGTGTTTATAAATTTTGTTTTCCATTCAACAGCATTTTCCTAAGTTCTCTTCGTGCTAGTGAAATTAGAATCTTTAATTTAGTTTAGTCCTCGTGGGATCGACTCGCTCTTGCGAATTACTACTTTTGCGACCACGTGCACTTGCGTGTGCGAGAATTACGCAACAATCTTCCCAGCTTATGACTGATGCGAAGACTGCATTTACCTAAGATTTACTAAACGTTGACTATATAGCAATGTGAAACTGTAAATATGTCTATACACTTAATGGACCCTAATATAATTCTGGCAAGAAGAATAGTGCATTATTGGTTCATCTTTTGGTGTAACGCCGGAATTGACGAATCGAATGAATAAGAGAAATATAGATTTCTTCTGTTTATTTGGATTAGTATGAGCTTTAGTTACTAGGTCTATAGTCCTCAAGGTGACTCTAATAAAATGGATAGAGATACTCGTAATAATTAGATAAATGAATACACACTCACTACTGCAACTTTGTTAAATATCTTTCGCATTCGCAATAAAGTACTTTACTAATACCTTATTAATTATTAAGTAACTTCATGATATCATTGAGATTTAAATGAGCTTGTAAAAGAACAACTTAAATCATGAGGCTTGGATTTGTTTGATCAAAGCCCAATAAGATTGAGCCTTGAATTTGTTTGACCAAAGTCTAATATGATTAATCATGGTAGGCGTGTAAAATGAGATACATGAGCCTTGAATTTGTTTGACCAAAGCCCAATAAAATCGGGTTTTTCTCAAATAGGAATTAAATATTATATATTAAATATAATCCAATTTAGTGAGCATTTAATATAATAATTAGAATAAAAGATATATTCACCCCCTGAATTATGGTGGTGACAATAATATACTCCTTATATTATAAAATCGACCACTTTGCCCCTTAATATCAGTTTTTATAACATTTTTTGTCCTTCTGTTGATGTTGAGCTTAATCTGTTAGTCAATGTAAAGGAATGTCCGTAAATGCCCTTAACATCTATTAACAAAAATAAAAATTAAATTAAAAAATTAATAAATGAAAATTAATTTAAAAAACAAAAATCTTTTTCTCTCTTCTGAAGCTTCTCTCTCTTCTTCTTCTTCATCAGTTTTTCTCTCTATGCCCGACCGTTAAAGTGAACCACCACCACCTTCCGAATTGCTTTTAAACACGGTCTATGAGCCTTTCATCTTCAGCCTCCGAACATCCGTCCCCGCAAAGTTTCCCAGCCAGTTTAACCCCGACCCGCGGAACGAGCGTTCGCTCCTAGCTCTCCGGCACAGCCACGAAGCCTCCAAAAGCTCGATCTCGCCGAAAACCAATCGCCAGACCCATTCGATCCCCTCCAGATCTGCAGCTGGATCCCCTTGGTCGTCGAGCTCAACCTCTCTGGCAAGATCGTTCTTCATGTAAGCGCTCAGAATCTCATCTCGGCGATGGTGCGGCGAAAGAGAAACTTGGGGATCGCGATGAATGAGATTTGCGAGGTGGGTCGGCCAGAGGAATTCGTTCCTGAGATTCGCCGGATCTCTGGACATTTTCGTTTGTTCGACGATGAGCTTTTTTTTTAATTGGAATTAGACGAGCTTTGACCAAGTGAGAACAACATATGACAATAGGATTTTTTTTTCAATTTTTATTTTATTTTTATTCATATAAAATTGTATGTTTACGAAAATACCCTTATTTTTACTTATCACGTGACAAAAACGTGTTAAGTTAACTGACGGAATCTCAAAAAAATAAACAGAAGGACTACATTGAAAAAAAAACCAAAGATTAAGGGGACAATATCAAGATTTTAAAGTACGAGGGGTGCCTTCTTGTTACCGCCATATTTCAGGGGGCAAATATGTCTTTTATTCTAATAATTATTTATGAAAGTATCATAGAGATATTCTCTACTATTATATTTATAGAATAATATATCTTACTGTGAGAAACAAATAATATATTAATTGTGGTACTTATTGAGAATATCATGGAATATTCTATATTATTCAGTTACCAAAATTAATATATTCGAATATGAGATGTAAATAAATATTAGATATGATCTGAATATTTTATTTATTAAATTATCTTTGAGATATTTGATTTGTTCTATTCATAGAATAAATATCTCATATTAAATAGAATAAGATCAAATCAAATAATAAAAGTGCATATTCTATTTGGGTAAGCTTGAAAGCAATAAATAGGGGGTTTAAGGTAAGAGTTAAATCGACAATCATAGCATAATTCCACACATGGAATTCGGCAGCCCTTCTCCTAGTGCCTTGGACATTTTTCTCTCTTTCCGGAGTATCCTGGTGATTATTGTTTACGTTAAAGATTAGCGATTGTTTGTGTGTCCTTCTATTCCGCATTTGTAAACATATTCTAAGGTTAGGAGATTGATTACCCAATAAGAAGTATTGAAACGATCATTCGTGTTCAGTACATGGGAACCGTAATTAACCCTTTATGGAAATAATTTACCATCGACTGGTATTAGAGTGATTGCTCGTATTGGATACCACCTTATTTCCCAACACTCAATTGTGTAACGAAAGAGTCGTAATTAGAGTTCAAACCTTTAAAAATGATATCGATGTAGAGATCAACTGATGCCATGATAGAGTTTAGAGAAATGATTATTTGACAAAGGTCTTGGAGACTAAAAGATTATTCTCATTAGTTGACTCAGTGAACACTAATCAAGTATATACAATTTTCTAACCGCTTGTAACTAACTTGCCTACATGGTATATACACTAACTGATTCTGCCAACATGGCATATAATAATTATACATGTATAATGCAGACTAGACTCTTACAAGCCAAAATCGCCTTTACCGGGATCCAATTAGTACACAGCCTCCAAATGAAATTTTTTATCTTAAGCGAGACTCGTAAATCCTTAAAGCCTTGCACCAAGCCTTGGGGATGCTACTATCCGAAGCTTCTTCCTCATCTTTCTGAATCTCGTCACATGGTATCATCTTTCGCCGGAAAATTCTCTGTCCACCGTGTATATATACGGTAATTGAAGGGGTAAAATTTTGATTTTTATGTTGGCCTTTTATTTTAATCGATAAATTAGTTTAAAACTAGAATATCACATATATAGTAACACGATATGTATATGTGCTATTTTCTTAATTTTAAAAAACTTTGGGTAAAATTTTAAAAGCAAGAGGTTTCACTAGTAGAAAAAAAGGTTTTCATGACGCCCTTTTAATGGCGTTACTGATAATAAGCGCCATTAAAACCATAAATTGCATTTTCGAATTTTTTTTTACAACTACAAACGAATAAGAGAGTGCCACGTCATTTATGCAAGAGTAGACATAAAATATTATTTATGGCGGTGAAAATATAAACGCCATTAAATAAAAATAACCCAATCATATAGCAGTTGTTTATTTAATGGCGTTTTAGATACTACCGCCATTGATTGAGTTTTAATTTTTGCTCCAGCGTGATTTCGTATCCAATGAGAGGGTGACAAGTAAATGTTGGAGTTATAATGGCGTGCAATATATAAAAGCCATTAAAAATTTTTTTTGACCAGCTATGTAGTTGCCAAGTGGCACTTTTTTATTTGGCAAAAACTTGAATAGCCTTTTTTCTTTTTACACCATCACATGTATACGTACGTGTACACAGAATTAATGAATATTCAAATAAAAAAAAATGTTTTACATATGGATTTTAATCGTGTAGTTAAATAAAAACATAATATAAAATTAAACCCTACGACAACTCCCGTGCCCACAGCCCCTCCTTGCCGCCGTTCGTCGCCGTGGAGCATCGTCCGTCGAGACTCGTCTGTAGTCGCCGCCTCTCGTCCGCTGTTCAAGTTCGCCGCCGCTCGCCGCCTCTCGTCAGCAATTCAAGTTCGCCGCCGTTCGCCGTTGTTCGCCGCCGTTCATCAACTCACAGTTGTGCGCGACAGGGCTTTCAGTCGTTCCTTTCCGCCGCTCCTTCTCGTTGCTCCGATACGCCGCTTCACCGCCGCCATTCACTGTCGAAAGGTACTCCGCCTCTGCTCCTCGTTGACAGCCAAGGTCATGCTCATTGCCGGCTGGTTAGGATTATTTTTCCGTGGTTTAATGTTGTAAAGTATTTTAACCTCTTTGCAATGCGTGATTCTTATACAAAGCCCAGTGCATTCTCAAAAATTTCAGCCCCGTTTTGCTATTCAGTGGTGAGTCTTTTTGCTCTTTGTTGTAATTTGTAATGTTTTTTGAAATTATTTGAGGCTTGGCATTCATCTACAATTTTAATTGTTGCTGCACTGTTTTATTCATTATAAACTTTCATGGTTGATTTATTTTGTAAAGGAATAATTAACCTGTTTTGGAATGTTTATGTAGTGATTATTTTCAAAGTATCTCGGCCCTTTCTGAAACATTCCGACCCCATTTGGCCATGGGTAATCCATGTTGAGTTCTTTTTTTTTTTTTTTCAATTTGCTAGGTTTTGCTATTCAGTGGTGAGTCTTTTTGCTCTTTGTTGTAATTTGTAATGTTTTTTGAAATTATTTGAGGCTTGGCATTCATCTACAATTTTAATTGTTGCTGCAGTGTTTTATTCATTATAAACTTTCATGGTTAATTTATTTTGTAAAGGAATAATTAACCTGTTTTGGAATGTTTATGTAGTGATTATTTTCAAAGTATCTCGGCCCTTTCTGAAACATTCCCGACCCCATTTGGCCATGGGTAATCCATGTTGAGTTCTTTTTTTTTTTTTTTTCAATTTGCTAGGTTTTCCAAAATTGGTTGAGGCTTAAGCATCCTTCTACATTTGTAATTGTTTTAAGTATTTTCCGGCGCTCCATCACCATCCGACCCCTTCCACCTCTTCACTTACGGGTATGCTTTTTATTTTGTTTTGTTTCGGAGTTCTTCTGTATTTTAGTGATACTATATGTTTGAATGGAGAAGTTATTTTTTACTTTGTTGTTAGAATCCTATTTATACATATTAGATACATAGGAGACGCAAGATGAATCACAGTTTAACTCAATCATGTTCTTGATTATATAATATAATCTCACTATATTTTTCAATAGTAGGAGACGCTGAGGGAGAAACCACCTCGAAAGCTAAAGTCATGAGTAAGCAAAACAAAGAAAGTTTTGCCAATTGCATTTGAGCCTCAGGATACCTCCGAGTTCGTGCCGGTTGAACCTTATACTGTTTATTCCACCTACAGTCTAATACGATTTGTCTTCTACCGTTTATTATCGACGCCGAGAAAACTAAGGTCCGGCAGAGTAACCTCGTGGTTTGACACTCGAGCATAGGTAAGTAAATGCTATTTTAATTCAATATTTTTATGAGATTTAGCTTTGTGCTGTGTGATATTTGTTTGCTTAACTGTTTGTTCGTTGGTATTAAAAAAATTGAGAGGAATACAAGGAATTAGATACATAGGCTTCAATTTTGACCTTCGATTTGTGTTGGGTTAAATTATTGGGTCCGAAATAATTGGTTCTGGTATGGTTTTTAAGGTTATTTGGTTGAATATAATTCAAGCTCATAGAATTCCTTCAATGTGTTGAAAATTTCCAAATGGATGAGCAGATTTTCTAGGCCAAGTGCTTTTACAGTAGCTTAAAAAAAAGAGTGCATTCACAGTGGTCACAACCTGGTTCTATAAAATGCCTACAAAGGAGCAAAATTTTCCATCTTATTTTTTTTTCTTTCTCCAGCCACATTTGCAAGTAATGATGGAATATAACATTATGATGAACTGGTAGGACGCGGATAAAACGTTTTGCATAGAGTGAAGGCTTTAATTCCCAATCAATTGCTACTCATGCATTTTATTCACTTGTAAGTTTTAGTTTATAATACTTTGTAGATATTACTAACACATTACATTGTACATATGTTTTAGTGGCGCGATCAAGGCACGTACAATCAAGTGGACATCGACGAATTTCGTGGCAAATGGTATCAAGTCATTATAGATAGACATTTCTAAGGATAATGAAGGCTATGTGAGCCATGGTTGGAGCTTGTGAACTTTGTGAAGATGTTAGTCATAGTTAGAACTTTTTGTTGGTTTTTGGTGAACTTGTGATTCATAGTTAGAAATCGTGTTCTTCTAACTTAGCCCACTTAGAAGAAGTTATGGTATTATGAATGGTAAAGTATAATGGTTTTGTTTATTTTGGTGTTGAGACTATTTTACTGTCATGTATTAGTGCAGATTGGTATTGTTTTTCTTCATATCCGGTGCAGGAAATCATCTAGAAATTTTTGGCTATAAATATTTCAAATTGAAATATAAAAAAAAAAAAAAACAATCATTCAATGGCGTTCAATTAAAAGGTGCCATTAAAAGTTTCTAGTCTTCTGTTTTTTCTGACGTGGCAGAACTTTTAATGGCGCTCAAAAAACGAATGCCATTAATGATCTTCGCTGCCCTCTGCCAACGTGGCCTTCCACGTCGTCATATTTAATGGCGGTTTTTTCTAAAACGCCATTATAAACTTTTAATGTCGCCTGTTTTAATGGCGCTCAAAAAGTGCCATTAAATCTCTATAATGGCGGATTTTGAACGCCATTAAAAGCATTTTTTCTACTAGTGTTTAAATGAGCAATATGCCTAAATCTCCCTTAACAAGAAGTACATACCTATGCTAATTAGTCAATTGTTCATCCACACTTGAAATATTAGCCTACTTTTTATTTAATTAAGAAAATTGACCAAAACTTGTATACATAATTATTTTTCTCTACTTAAGGAACCACAATTCCATATTTCTATAGTAAATGTCAGTACTTCTCTAATTATGTAATCGTCAGCTTTATTTTTCAACTTTTTGTTTTCAAATTTTTTCCTTTGTTTTTGGGTTTATTATCAAAACACCTGATATTTTTATCTACGTTATTTAAATAAAATCTTTCTTTTGCCATTTTATTTAATAATAAAGTTGAATAATTTTTTCAGAGATTCTCATGTATTCAACTTTCGAGTCTCATAGTAGTTTAAAACATTTCTAGGTTTATTTCATACATTAAAATTACTAGAATAGTAACTTTAATTTGCCATTTGGATAGTTTTATTATTGTTTTCTCTAAGTGATATACTTCATGAATGCATTTTTTTAAAATAAATTGCAGTTTTTTTTATTGAAGATTTTATTTTTCTTTACCATGGCGTTTTGCTTCCTGAATTTCATCTAGATTTTTTAATGATTTTTTTTTTTTTTGAAAAGAAGAGATAATCTTCATTAAATTCAACACTCTTGCTGAATCAAGAGTTTGATTTCCAGAGGAACATCCTCCTCGTGGAACATACAATCTGGGTATAAACACGATGCCCTCGCAAGAGAATGAGCAACGCCGTTTGCAGATCGTTTAACGAAATTTAAAGAAACATTAAAACAGTCTAATAAGAGGGTTTTACAATCTTGCACAATATTACCAAAAGCAGAGACCATAGGATCGGGTCCCTTAATCGCTTGGATAACCTGTAAACAATCTCACTCAATTATTATGTCAGTCCATCCACGCTGCTTGGTCCAACAGAGATCTTCCCTGATTCCAATGGCCTCCGCAACCGCCGGCGTGTATGCTCCAGTCCGACAACCGGTCACAGCTTCCATCAGAACTCCCTGGTGGTTTCGCACGACAATTCCGAATCCGAAGCTGCCTTGTTGTTGAAAAGTGCCGCGTCCACGTTGATTTTTAGCTTTCCTTCCGGAGGGGGAGCTCATTTCTGATTTTCCGTTGGTACCTCGCTAGGGCTTCTCGAAACTCCTGCGTTGACTTCTTGAGCTGACAGCCATTGATTCAGAGTTGTTGACGCCATCGCGGCCACCCCTGTTGATCCCAAGTTTTTTCCTTCCCACAGCTTCGTGTTCCTGGCCTTCCAGATCGCCCAGCATAGAGCAAGGATCTCCGCCTTCTCCTTCTTCGTTGCTCCGTGACATAATTGTTCCAGCCATGTAGCCGCGCTTCTTTCTCCTGTCTCCGAGATGTGCCGACCTGTTGCAACCCAACAACTCCTCGCAAAATGACATTCAAAGAGAATATGAGTTACAGTTTCCCTTGTCTCCTCACAAAAAGCACACTCCGGGCTCACGTTGACTCTCCTCGAGATGAGCCGGTCCTTCGTCGGGATGCAACCTGATAAAGCTCGCCACATGAGATCCTTACACTTCGGAGGCGCTTTGATCTTCCATACGATTTTCCAGATTTCTAGAGCTTGGTTTTCACTCCAATGACCTTTCTCCCGTTGAATCAACTTGTATGCACTTCTCACTGAAAACCATCCAGAAATTTCTTCACGCCAATACCAGCCATCATCGATGTCTGTTATGCATATCGGTACTTGGGCAATCAAATTTTTGTCTCTCTCATTGAATTGGCTCTCCAGGATATCTCGGTTCCAAGCATTTATGTCAGCCATCATCAGCTCGCTGACCATTTTTCCTTCAAGTAGGGGATTTGTAGAGCTGATTGTGGGATCATCATCACATGGAAGCCACGGTTCCCCCAGGATTTTTATCTGACGTCCCGAGCCAATGCTCTTTCTCCCACCTTTTCTGACTAAGCTCTGAACCTCCAGAATACTACGCCATATAAAACTCGGATTCGGTCCAATTTCTGCCTCCAAAAACGAGTTTTTCGGGTAGTAATGTGCCTTGTAAATTTTACTGACCAGGGAATCTTCTTTGTTGAGAAATCTCCACGCTTGTTTTCCTAGCATGGCCATGTTGAAGTTGTGAAGGTTCTTAATGCCCATTCCCCCTTGGGATTTGTGCTTACACATTTTGTCCCACGCCGCCCAATGGATCCCTCGTTGTTCCTTTACACTTGAATTCCACCAGAATTTGTTGAACATTTTCTCTATTTCCTCACACATACCTTGAGGGAGAAGAAAAACACTCATGGCGTAAGTAGGGAGAGCTTGTGCCACTGTTTTGATCAAGACTTCTTTACCCGCCCTTGACAAAAGTTTCCCATCCCATCTCTGAATTCTCTCCCGGATTCTTTCTTTTAGATAACCCAAAATCGTGTTCTTATTTCTTCCGATGGTGCTTGGTAAACCCAAGTATTTGCTGTCCATACCCGCTTCTTCAATCCCCAGGACTCTAGTCACCTCCCTCTTATCCTCAAGCCTTGTCTTCTTACTGAAGAAAGATTGTGATTTTGTGTAGTTGACTGCTTGTCCAGAGGCCCTTTCAAAAACCTGCAGAAGCTCTTTAACTCTATTTGCCTCCCTCGCCACAGCTCGACAGTAAAGGTAGCTATCATCAGCAAACAACATATGAGAGACCGAAGGTGCTCCTCTCCGACTTGACAACCGTGGATCCATCCTCGGTTTTCATATTTTCTGATCAAAGCCGAGAGTCCCTCTGCACAAATAATGAACAAATATGGTGATAAAGGATCCCCTTTTCTGATTCCTCGGCTCGGTCTAATAGGACCCAACTCAAGGCCGGCGTGGGCAATCTTGAAGTTGACAGATTTCACACACACCATCACCAAATTTATCCACCTGTCATTAAAACCCATCCTTTTCATGATCTCCTGTAAAAAATTCCAGTCGACTCGATCGTATGCTTTACTCATGTCGAGTTTTGCTGCCATGAATCCTACCTTTCCTTTACTTTTCCGTTTCAAATAGTGCATAACCTCAAAGGATACCATTATGTTGTCTGTGATAAGTCTCCCTGGAATGAAAACACTTTGGTTAGGAGACACGACCTGGTCAAGAAGTCCCTTCATCCTATTCACGATTACCTTAGACGTTATCTTATAAGCCACATTACACAGCGCAATGGGTCTTAGATCTCCCAGAGTCTCAGGATCTTTTTTCTTCGGAATTAGCACAATGTGAGTGTCATTCAAACCGTGTGGGAGAACCGCAGACTCAAAGAAATCCCTGACCATTTTAACAATATCAGTTCCTACAATATTCCAGTATTTTTGATAAAAACCTGGATTTATGCCATCAGGACCCGGGGATTTGTCTGGGTGCATCTGGAAAACTGCATCTCTTACTTCCTTCGCGCTGATCGGTCGTAGCAACTTCGCGTTTTGATCGTCCGTAACCGAGGGTCTCACTTCTCTCGTTACCTCCTCCCAGTTACTGTCGGCTTCCTTAAACAGCCCCTCAAAATAAGTTACCATCACTTCTTGCAGCCCTGAATTCCAACTCACCCAATCACCTGCTTCATTCTTCAATTTTTCGATGGCGTTGGATTTCTATCTCGACGAGGCGTCGGCGTGGAAAAACTTGTTGTTTTGGTCTCCGTCTCTTAGCCACAATTGTTTGGATCTTTGTCTCCAGTAAGTCTCTCTTGTTTGGAATAATTCAAAAAGTTCTGACTGATTCTTCTTGAATTCATTTACCGACCCCGGGTCTCTCCCTCCCTTGAGTTTCCGAATTCTTGCTTTGCATTTGTTTATCAGAGGTTGTAAGTTTCCGGTAATTTTGATTCCCCACTCGGCTAACTCCTTTCCACATTCCGCCAATTTGTCCGCCAAACTCAGCCCTTGAAGTCGTGCCCAGCTCTCCTTCACCACCTCCTGCGCCTCCGGGTTCCTCAACCACGCCGCTTCAATCCTGATGTTCCTCGGTCTTGGAATTCTCAGCTTGGCCTCGGGCTCTAAGAAGATGGGCGTGTGATCCGAAGTTGATTCTTCAATGTTTTGCAAAGACGCCGTCGGGAAAATTCATGTCCATTGGTCATTGATTAGCACCTTGTCTAGATGCAGCTCAACCCAATCTGGGCTTCCTCTTCCACGCTCCCACGTGTATGGGTATCCCTTCAACTCTAACTCTGCAAGCCCGCACTCCTGAATCGTTTCCTGAAAACCTCTCAACAGCCACCCCGGATATGGAGGTCCGCCTCGCTTATCTTCTGGGCGGGTAATGTTGTTGGCGTCGCCGATGATGCACCAGGGTAAATGGTTTCTTCCATGGATTGTCTTCAATAAATTCCATGTTTCCTTCCTCAGGCTACGATTGGGCTCCCCATATAGGCCCATGAGCTTCCAGTTGGGTTGACCCTGGAGACTAACTTCAGTTTCTATGTGGTTTTTTGAGTAGCTAATCAATTTTGCATCTTCTTTAAATCTCCAAAATAACGCTAAACCTCCTTTTCTTCCTTCCACATCAACAGAGAAAAAACCTTCAAACCCCAATTTATTCCTCAACCATTCAATTCTTTCTTTCTTACGTAAAGTCTCACATAAAAAAATAAAACGAGGCTTCTTTTGACCTACAAGGTCCAAGAGGAACTGAATAGCCCGTGGGTTGCCAAGCCCACGGCAGTTTCAGCTTAGATTACTCATAATGTCTGGCGGGCCTGGAAGCCAGGTCCCGTCAAAAGCCCGTTTTTTGAACCCTTCTCTCCCTTTTGGGTTCCTTCATAACCACTTGAATCTAGCCCAATACTATCCTCGGTTCTTCTTCTTTTTGGGTCAATAATCACCGAGCCCAATTCATCTTCTTCGGCGTCAGTTGTGGGATCCACTGATTGCTTCTCTTTTAATGCCGAGATCTCCAAATTCAACCGAGTTAACTGAGGATCCTTCCCTTTTCCTGATTTCGCTCTCCATTAACCCCGATCTATTCGCGCCTCCTCCAATCACGTCCCCGTTCCTCTGATCTGGATCTCTACAATCGCGGGATTGCTCCTGGATTCCTGCCGTTGACCTCTCTGCAACAAGATTCTCCGGATTGTACGCTCTCTCTCCTTCCCTGTACTGCTCGCCCGGAAATTCCTTCTCTGCTTTCATCGCCGGTCCCGCCCTCAGCCACTTCGATTCATTCTGGTTGAAATGCCGGCGAGGTTGTGCTCTCAGCCAAATCCCGTAAGGTCTGGCTATCTCCTCCGATGGGATTTCAAACAGTTTTTCGCAAAACCTGTCGGTGTGTCCGATAAGGCCACAAATAAAGCAAAAGGATGGTGCTCTCTCATGTTTCTTCTGCTAAAACACAAACCAGTACTCTCCCCTTGGGAAAGCGACAAAGGCAAGTATTGCAGTCGAAGACAAAACTAAGATGGCCGTACTCAAAGCCTAACGGACTCAGCACAGATCTAAACTCTCACCAAAGCCAACCTACCATGTCACAGAAGGACAAGACCTCTTTCTCATCCTTTTTTAAGTGACTCAAAATCATCAACCAGCTAGTAAAAATACATACATATCTCGACTGAGAGGTCCTTGATTCAAATCTCATGGGCTGCAAAAATACATACCCCCTTACAAGTGGAGGATTTATCTTCTTTCAGCTTAATACCCTTGTACTAAATCACGTAATTTTTACCAATAGTTTCACATGCACTTGCATTGTTAATTTATCATGTAATATTAACCAATAGTGTCACTTCTAAAAAAATATACTTTAATGATTGAATTAGTCAAGTTTAATGTTTAGTACACTTTGATATGTGGTGTCTCTAAGTTTGATTCTGAATCATGTAATTCATTAGAAAAATTTCAAGAGTTTATATTGAATTAACGTTATAAAATAGTAAATTTAATATACCATTCGGATAGAATTTTTTTATTATTTCCTACTCACTTTAGATAGTCTAAGGGATTCGATTTT
This sequence comes from Urtica dioica subsp. dioica, assembly GCF_054948205.1. NCBI lineage: Eukaryota > Viridiplantae > Streptophyta > Magnoliopsida > Rosales > Urticaceae > Urtica > Urtica dioica. The sequence goes on from NC_142761.1 coordinate 35,644,591, forward strand.
TATTTTCCGTGGATTTTCTATGATTTTCTTAATTTTATATAACCGTATTAGAAGTTTTCAATTTTACACTTTTTTTTCGTGACCAAGATTCTAGATTCTTTAACTTATGTTGTTTTAATCAGAATTTTATTTTTCACATTCATATCTTATCAATTTGTCATGAATTCGGATTCTCATAGTTTATTAGAAAAATATCTAGATTTTTTTAGTAAATTTAAATTACCAGAATAGTAATCTTAATCTACCATTCAGCGAGCTTTGTTGATGTTTCCTCTATTTGATTTCATGATTGCATTTAAAAAACTCAATTGGATGTTTATTTTATTAAATATTTCGCTTCTCTTTGTCATGGTTTAGTCTTTTGGTTCTTGTATTTCATCTTATGGTTGACCAATTTTTTTAAGTAAATTATAATTACTAGCATAATAAATTTAATTACGTTGAAATGGTATTTGTAAAATAGTATAATACTGTTTACTCTCCTGTTCTGTCTAGAGTAATATGCGACTGTGGTTGCGGTATTTTACTAGTTATTTATTAAATGAGTTGGGCTATTTTTTTATATTAATGCTATTTGGGCTAGTGTTTTAAAGGATTTAGGTGGATTGGGCTACTAATAAGCTACTTTTCTCTCTTAAATGAATATAGTAATTTTTCAAACTTAAAACAGTTATTTGAGATCATTTTTATTATAATTGAATCATAAATAGTAAAGTTAAATAGATCCCAAAATAGTAAATAATTTTTAAGTAAATTTGTTATAACTAGTCAATTCCCTAACTTCTTTTAAAATTATAGCCAAAGTTTTATTTTATTAAAAAAATAGCTCAACCGATCGAAGTAAATTAAATTAACTAAAACAGTTACTTTAATTTACTTTGATTTTTTTTAAAAGAGAGTGAACTATTGTGTCACTGTTCTAATTGTTTCTAATTTTTATAAAAAATAAATAAATAAATAAATAATCTGTTAAAAAAATGATTATTTTCGCGGAAATTGTCAAAAGTATGACTAAATTAAGGCTCATTTCCAATTTCCTATTTTTTTCCAAAAATTTACCAAACTATGACCAGTAAAAAAAAAATTTTACTCGATGAGCTGAGAGGGAAAAAGAGAAAGAAAGAGAAAAAAGAAGAGATTTTATTGGGGAAGATGGTAGGTTGATAATTAATATAAAAGTATAATAGATAGAATTTTGTGATCTCTCATTTGACTTTTTTTTACTAGTCCTAGTTTGATAATTTTTTTAAAATATTAGGAAATTGAAATGAGGCCTTAATTTAGTCCTACATAAGAAAATGTTCCTTATTTTCGACCTAAAAAACACTAATTTTGTGATAAAACTTTAGACACATTTTTCTTTTCTTTATACGTAAATATACTTTCGCGATATACACTTTTGCTATTTTTGTTGGTATCATACTTTTTATTAGATTCTAAAGCAGTATTATAACATGGAAATTCCACAATTTAATATATACGTAAAACACACTCATAGGCCCTACTGCGTTCCCACTCTCTCGTGGATAAAGCCTGTTAGTCTTTCAGAGAGCTGGCATTGGGCATCCATTATCCATCTCAAGATCTTATTATTGTGATGATGATTAGTACTATTATTATTATTATAAGTTGTTGTTAATAATTGGGTCTCAATTATGGACATCCACAAATCCCGACCCAGATCTTGTTAGCGTGGACATCCCTAGTTGAGTGGCTTATATTTTTACCCTACAGTATATAGGGTCGTAACGAATTTTTTGGACACATATTTGTGCAAACCAAAATGTATTGCTAAATATATCTTTCAGGTGTAAAGCATTATTGGTTGGTTAATATTGTGTTAAGGAGCTTCACCGTAGGATCAATTAGAAACAGCCAAAAGCAAGAAAATCTGTGGATACGAATTCATTTTCTGTGACCGTGACAAGTTTGTATTCAAATGAGTGTAATCTATCAGTTTTCATTAATGTTTACTTTACTCTTTGTGTTTTGGACCAATGCATCTTTATTTTGGTACAAGAATACGTGATAATATTGTAGAGAAGAATTTCCGGTGAGAATGAAAAAAAAAAAAAAAAAAATCACTCAAACAATAAATATCTAGAATAACATATTTTTATATCTATTTTAAGCTATGCATCATTTTGATCAGTTAAGTTTAAAAAAATATATTCAGAAGGAGATTAATTTTGAACATTTATAAAAGTATAAAAGATATTGTTCCGATAAGCATTTCACTACGACTATGAATGTGATATACATGAAAACACTATGAAGGAAGCATTTGACTAAAATTCAAAGTTTAAAATAAATAAATTGTCCGCACTTTATTTCATCCATATGTCGATTTTTCAAAAAAAAAATAATAAATAATTGAAGTCTTCTTAACTTGTGAAGGAATCAATTTCGAAGCATATAGGGACGAGCCACGGTCAAGCCCAACTCAGCCCTCAAAGACGGAAATACCATAGAAAACGAGCCATGCTCGAGCCAGCGCTCGCACGCACCACGATGCCGCGGGCCACAGCGGCGCACTCCGCGCAAGCAACTCCGTGCGCCGTGCCCACGGATCCTCTCTGCTCGCACACGCTTGCCAACTCCCCCTTGTGTGGAGCACCAGCCTCTAGAAGAGCGCACACGCGAGGACTTCCTCCCACTTGAGGTAGCACTCAAGCTTGACTTTTAGTGCTTCCTTGAGTCCTCCAACACTTATAAATACCACCCCTCCACATGAGAGGAAAAAGGTAATTCATTTTAACTTCTTCTAAACAAAGAATACTCTATTCCAAAGTCCCGAAACGCTGCCGAGTACTCTCCGCACCCGATTTCACTCTGAATTGCACTCAAATACACTAAAATAATTTGGTACCAAAGCAATCAGACTAATGTTAAGCGTCGAAGAGCGCACCAAAGGCACCGCCTCTGAGCCATTTTAGCTCCTTAATTCTTTTTCTTATCCTTAGGTCTCCGCAACGAATGAAAACCCGTCTTCAAGCTAAGAAAACATATTCGAGACTTTCGAGTTTTGCATTACTGACTGGGGTGAGATTACTTGATCCGGCTTTGGATCGAACCACCCAAAAACATAAATCATTGTTCATTTTTTAGCGACAACATTCAATATATAATTTCTCAAATTACTTTTTCTATAATTATGACTATAGTAAAAGAAATCATGGGTTTACCAAGTGCGTTAAGCTTAACGCATATTAAAACTACATATCTGTAAGGTTTATTGATATGTCCTATTAGAAAATTGATAAATTTTCTAGTATATTGCTATTAAACTGGAAAATAATTAGAAAATTGATGAATGTGTTAGAGTATAATATATTGCTAGTTAGGCATCTGCTTATCACCTTTCGTGTACTCGAATTGGTAAGATTCCAATATTAACCAAATGTTGGCTAAAATGTATTTGACAAGCTTCATGTGACTTAATTAATTATACCTTTACTTTTTAAATCTTATTTATATTCGGAAAAATATATTTTCAATTTCGAGAAATACGTAGTTTTTCCATAACAAAAAATAGCTAAAAAAAAATACTCAAAAGAAGCCTCTAAAAGTAAAGTCAAAGCCAGCCATAAGTTTCTAATCGAAATGCAAATATATGTTCATTTTTCTTTCAATAATCTGTTTTCTAGATAAGGTCCAATTAGTTTATTAAAATATTTATTTTGCTCTCATTCACTTTTAATGTAACATTTTTAACATGCTCCAAATGACGGTTCTTTATGTTGTTCTTATGTTGTGTCGAATCTCAATGATTAAACTCGATACATGTTCAAGCTTAATGTGCTATGATACAATGTGAAGTGCCATGAGGTTCTAATTTAAAATCAATCGACAATAAAAAGAGTAACTCATGATGACCTTATAAACACTTCTTTGTTCTTATTCATTTTTAATGTGGTAATTCCAAAACGCGTCATATTTTAACTGGTATTAGTAGCCCAACTCGAACAACATATACATGTTTTTTTTTTCTATTTTAATACTTGCCTTCCATCAGGCATTAGCTTACTTTGAACACAAAGGCCCAATGATGGTGGAGATCTTTATATTAAAGTACTACCAAAATATTGGAAAAATGAATAGCATTATATTAGACTTCTATACTCGTTTCATATTGTAGAAATAAAGAGGAAAAATGTCGGAAATGAGAGAGAGTGTTCCGAGACTTTTAATGTTATTTCTTATTCTTTTATATGAATTTGTATCACCTATTTATACATATGCTGGATATATTAATATACACTAGATACATGAGAGTTTAATAAATACGTGTAATAATTATACCTAGGAAATAGAGAATAATAAATATTACACGGAGAATAAGACATAGAAAATATGATGACAAATAAATGCAACACTTTTCTCATGTGAGATGGGTTCCAAGACGTGAGGGTTCCTGAGACACGCCTGTCAGGAGGAAAGGCGATGTGACGAGGTGAAGCCTAGCTTAGGCGAAGTGGTGAGGTGAAGCTTAGGCGAGGTGACGAAGTGACAAGTGAGGGCGAACTGCCAAGCTAGATTTCAACACTCCTCCTCAAGCTTGACTGTATATGTTGAGGAGGTCAAGCTTGCTACATAGCTTGGAGAATGTCGCTCGAGGAAGGACTTTGGTGAGAATGTCAGCGAGCTGATGACCTGACGGAATGTATTCCATGTCGATAATTTTTGCTTCAATCTTTTCACTGATGAAGTATCGATCGATCTCGATATGTTTCGTTCTGTCATGGTGGACTGGATTTTTAGCTATGCTGAGAGCGGATTGATTATCACAAAAAAATCTTGATTGGACCTTCGATGATGATCTTGAGGTCCTCGAGAACTCTCTTCAGCCAAATGCCTTCACATACTCCGCTTGCTCAAGACCTGAGCTCGGCTTCAGCACTACTTCTTGAGACAACAAAATGTTTCTTGCTTCACCATGTGACAAGATTTCCCCAGACATATGTGCACATGCCTGATGTTGATCGTCTGTTTGGAACATATCCGGTCCAGTCCGCATCTGTGAACACCTCGACACCACGACTTTGTCTTTTCTTGAAGGAGAGACCAGTCCCTGGGGCAACTTTGAGATATTGGAGAATCATCATAACTGCGTCCATGTGAGTTTTCGAAGGATTACTCATGAATCGACTTACCATACTTACTGCGAGTCCAATATCTTGTCTTGTGTTGGTGAGGTAGATGAGTTTTCCTACGAGCTGCTGAAATCTTTCTTTGTCGGTGGTGGCCTCGGTGGTGCGAACTAGAAGTTTCACATTGCCATCCATCGGAGTGTCAACTGGTTTACAGCCAAGCATGCCAATTTCTTTGAGGAGATCCAAAGTGTACTTGCGCTGGAAAACAGAGATGCCCTTTTCAGATCGAGCTACCTCCATGCCGAGGAAGTATCGTAGGCTGCCGAGGTGCTTGACTTCGAACTCAGATGACAAAGTTTGCTTCAGTCTCTTGATCTCTTCTAGATCGTCTTCGGTGATGACTATATCATCCACATACACACTAAGGATGGTGTGCTTGCCTTGTGTGGAGATCTTTGAGAAGAGTGTCGGATCTGCTTGACTCTGCTTGTAGTCGCAACGCTTGAGCACATTGGTGAATTTTCCGAACCACGCTCGAGGGGATTGTATTAGTCCATATAGAGACTTTTTGAGTTTGCAGACTTTGTTGGCACCTTGATCATTCTCGAATCCCGGTGCGAGTTGCATGTAGACTTCCTCTTCCAGTTCGCCATTCAGAAAAGCATTCTTCACGTCAAGCTGAATGATAGGCCAATCTAAGTTGGCTAAAAGTGAAAGAAGGATCCTGATGGTATTGAACTTCGCGACTGGAGCGAACGTCTCTTGATAGTCGATGCCATATGCCTGAGTGTATCCTTTTGCAACAAGGCGAGCTTTGACTCTCTCCACTGTGCCATCTAGGTTGTGTTTGATGGTGAAGAACCATCTACATCCAACAGTTCGCTTGTATGGTGGCAGCTCGACGATATTCCACGTATCATTTTGTTCGTGGGCTTGGATCTCGGCATGACTAGCATCTCGCCACTCTGGAATCTGAAGGGCTTCCTTGATGGATTGTGGCACTTTTCCTTCGTCTAACTTTGCCACATAGGCTTGGTAGCCCGTAGATAGGTTCTCATAGTACACGTAATCCTCCATCCTTGTATTGACCACACGACCGAGCAGGTTTTCTCAATGCAATGGGTAAGTCCGTAGATGATGTGTTACCTTGTTTAGTAGTGTCGCGGTTCAGGTTCGGAGAGAAATCCTATTTGCGAGCTTGTACCGGACTCTGGGTGATGTTCAGTTCGCATGGATAAGGTTCAGAGGTTTGCGAGCTGGGAGTCTGAGGCGGACTGGGTGAGGTGATCACGTTTTGGACAGGTGAGGTTGGACTTAGGGGCGAACTAGGTGGACTAAGAGGTGAGGTGAATACTGGATTTATGATGAGCCAATTTAGGAAGTCTTCCATTATTCTCCCCCCGGCGAGCTAAATTGGCGAAGTAAGGACTGAACTCATGAAAAGATACATCCATGGAGACTATGAATTTTCGTGACCGGGGTTCATAGCATTTGTAGGCTTTCTGAGTTGCTGAATAGCCAAGAAAGATGCACTTGAGGGATTTTGGTTCTAGTTTACCTTGGTCATAAGAATGGGTGAAGATTGAACAGCCGAATACTTTCGCAGGTAGTTTTGAGATGAGACGAGAATGAGGTTATGTCTCTAGAAGGACTTGGGCTGGGATTTTGTAGCCAAGAACACGAGATGGCATTCTGTTTATGAGGTAGATGGCTGTGAGGACTGCTTCTCCCCAAAAATGAGATGGAATGTTTGAGGAGAACATGATGGCTCGGGCGACCTCGAGAATGTGTCGATTTTTCCGCTCGGCTACCCCATTTTGTTGCGGGGTGTGAATGCACGAGCTAGAGTAAATTATGCCATGTGTTTTGAAGAAATCGCCGAGCTCGGAATTAAAGTAATCTCGAGCGTTGTCGGTGTGGACAATTTGAATGGAGGTGTCGAACAGTGTTTGGACCATTTTGTGAAAGGTTTTGAATATGTTGGATGTTTCAGATTTTTGTTTCATCATGTATATCCAACTGAGTCTAGTGTGGTCGTCAACAAAGAGAAGAAACCATCGAACTCCGGTGATATTGGGAACTTTTGAGGGCCCTCATATATCACTGTGAATTGTGACAAATGGGCGAGATGATTTGTACGAGGTGGGTTGATATGAACTTTGAATATGTATAGCGAACTCACACATGTACACTGAATGGAATTGATATGTTTATTGATAAACAAAGAAGGAAACAGTCTTTTAAGATGCATGAAATTTGGATGTCCTAGTCTAAGGTGATTGAGCACGATCTCTTTATACTGGGGTGAAGATTGGGCTAGTTGACACATAGCAGGCTGATCTGGCTTGATGACATAGAGTCCGGTACTCAGCTCGGCATTATCAATCTATCTCATCGTGACCTGTTCCTGAAACACACATGAACTTTCATCAAAAATAGTCCGACACTTAGAGTCTTTGTTGATCTTATGCACATATAATAGATTGCACTGTAGTTGAGGAACAAAGAACACTGATTCTAGCCTCATGGACTTCGTCAAGGCCATGGTGCCAATACAAGTGACTTGAGTTTTGGCTCCGTTGGCGATGGTGATTGATACGCTTCTATTACAAATAGAGTAAGTTGTGAATAGACTTCGATTACCAGTCATGTGATCCCGAGGCACCGGAGTCTACAATCCATGTCGTGGGATTCTCTAAGCTTACATGGAGGGCTCTAGGGGAGTTACCTAGAGGACCAATGCCCGAGCGTTTTCCACTGAGTTGGACTTGTTGGATAAGCCTCTAGAGAATAGCGAGCTGGTCGTTGTTGAATGGAGAAGAGTCCGAGGTCGAGGTCGACGCAGCGGTCGAGGTGGATACTAAGTTTCCGGCTGAGTTCGGATCCTTAGTGTCTCGGGTTGACTTCGAGCTCGGTGGTTTCCCATGCAGCTTCCAGCAGGTTTCTCGAAGGTGTCCAAGTCGTCTGCAATGATCGCAGTAGGGGCGAAGTTTGCGAGGTCTCTCTATTGAGACTCGAGCTGCAAGTGCTTCGTCTCCATGCGTGATGAGTCCAGAATTGAGCTCGATTGGATAACTCCAAGCATGAGTTTCCTCCTGCTTTCCTCATGTCTGACCGCGGAGAAGGCTTCACGGAGAGATGGTAGTGGTTTTGTACTGAGTATCCGACCTCTGACCTCATCGAGGTCTTGGTTGAGTCCGGATAATAGTTTAAACACACGTTTGGTCTCCACTATCCTACGGTATAGTTTCGAGTCGTCGGAGTAGGTCTACTGGTGATGTTCGTAGAGGTCAATCTTCTGCCATAGATGCGTGAGCGAGCTGAAGAACTGAGTAACAGACATCTCTCCTTGACATAGGTCATAGAGAGTGTTCTCAGTCTCAAACAGCTCAGACACATCTTCGGAATTGGAGAAGATTTCTCTAGCTGCTTGCTAGATTTTCGCTCCTGTTGGGTAAAGGAGGAAGGTTTCCCCGATTTCGGGATGCATAGAGTTTATGAGTCAGGACATCACCATGTTGTTTTCTGCCTTCCAACTCTTAAACGCCGGATCTTCGATCTTCGGAGATGTAGCCACACCTGTGAGGTAGTAATCTTTACCTCGTCCCGATATGTACATGAGCACGGATTGAGACCACTGTAGAAAGTTGTGGCCATTGAGTTTGTGGCTCGTGATATGTTTGGAGAAGGATTCAGATTGAGACTGAGTGGGCGAGGTCTGCAAGGTGGTCGAAGTGGTGTTAAGGGCGGATGAGTTTTCGAAGGAGTTCATGATAATTGAATTTCTGGGCTCTGATACCATGTAGAAATAAAGAGGAAAAAGGTCGAAAATGAGAGAGAGTGTTCCGAGACTTTGAATGTTATTTCTTATTCTTTGATATGAACTTGTATCACCTATTTATTCATATGGTAGATACATTATTATAGACTAGATACATGAGAGTGTAATAAATACGTGCAATAATTATGCCTAGGAAATAGAGAATAATAAATATTACACAGAGAATAAGACATAGAAAATATGATGACAAACAAATGCAACACTTTTCCCATGTGAGATGGGTTTCAAGACGTGAGGGTTCCCGAGAGACGCCTGTCGGGAGGAAAGGCGAAGTGACGAGATGATGCCTAGCTTAGGCGAAGTGGTGAGGTGAAGCTTAGGCGAGGTGACGAAGTGACAAGGGAGGGCGAACTGCCGATCTAGATTTCAACACATATTTTTCTCGTAATAATGTCTTACATTTACATATAATTTTAAACTAAAAATAACATTCATTTAGAAACAAACTTAAAATAAATTATAAAAATCTATCATAAAAAGAAATACGGCATCCACGTCCAAATTTCTACCAACAAACAGAGATTAATTAGCATTTTGTAAAACAATTCTAATACACATTGAATGAGACGATAAAAGATTTTTAGGAAAAAAAAACATAGGAAATTTACCTCAATCATCTAGTGTTCCTAGCCTCACACTTGGCATAATTTTTTTGAAGATGACTTGGAGAAAACACAAAGAAAACCATTAATGTAGGGTAACTTTTTTGTACGATCGTTTTATTTGTGTATTTTTTATTTATATTTTACCCCCTAAAGAGGAAGATTTGTTAGTTGATTATCTTTTGCATATCGTCTGCATCAATAAAACTATAAGATATAGAGGTATATAAATTTGCATTTAACAATTCAAATTATGTTGCACGAATTAATTGTAGAGGCTAAGAGTTCAAAAGCATGCCTAACCTAACACATAAAAAATGAAGCCCCGTCATTTTATTTTATTCCCCATGGGTTAGGATTAGCAATGGCTCTGGCCACTCCCCGCCATTTCATCGACTTCGGGAGAGGAGAAGAAGATAGATCTCAAACCACTTGTACTGATATGTTGGTAGGTACGCAACGGTGGTCTTTGGTGGTAGTCGAGGTTGTGAAGGGCCAATTTGATGATGGACTTCGATTCGACAATGATCTTTACCGGTGGTGAACAGTTTCAAAGGTGCGTTTTATAGGCGTTAAACTCTTATTTTCGGCTTAAATTTCACGCGTTCTCGAGTGATTTTGAGTTTGTTTAATGTGTTTGTGAGTGACTTGCACGTTTGAGAGAGTATTTTGATTTTAAGGATATAATCCGAGCAAGCGAAGACGATTCAAATATTTTTGGACAACCTTCAGCAAAACAAGAAACACGACATCATCTTCTGCACGAGTTTGAGATTTTGAATTAAAGATTTTGGATGATCCAGTTCCATAACTGGATAGAGCTTTCTCTTAGCTTTTCAACGTATGTCTATTTGCGAAATCGGGTATTGGAACAAGAAGATACAGTCGATTCAAAATCATTGCGCACTTGTCCAGTTTCACCACAGCCCAGACACATTGTTTTCGTTAATTACCGATTTTAAGAGTTTTTGAGTCATTAGATCTAATCCAAAGGCTCATACTGCTCCGACAATAATCTAAGACAACTTATATAATTAGACTCTCATAATCAGAAGTTAGGTTGTTTTTAAGGTTTTTCTTAGTTGATTGGCTAATTGGGAGAGAAGAGGCAACCGGAGAAGAAGACCATCGTTCGTCGCGATTGACAACCGCCTGTTTATGTTTTATTGTTTTAATTTAGTTTTCATGGTTTGTTTTTATTTATTTTTTGTTTATGTTACTTCCGTCACCATGAATTGAACCGCTTAAAGGTGATGGTCTAGCTTTGCTTGAATATGGTTGTAGATTCATAATTATTTAACTGAAGTATTTTTCTATTCATCTGTTGGTGATTAATGCACCTTAAATAACCAATTAAATGCGGAAAAGAATAATTACGCTAATAAAAGCTAATTATTAACATGGTTATGAAACAAGATCTAGATTACTTAATTTATTAATCCATCAAGCAACCATATTATATAAAAAGACGAGTTTAAGAAAACTTACAGTTTTAGGCTCACGAACTGAAAGTTTTCACAATCCGTCTTCATCTTGAACGTACAAGTCTCCACACGATCAGATCCGGAACTCCTCCTTCAAGGACTCGATGTGATGACACCAAAGTCTTCCGAAACGTAATCTCCGAGGAAGATAAGACAAAAGAGTGGGCTTCGTTATATCTCACTAGATCTGAAAGTGGGGTGTTTCTGATCTTGTTCTCTTATTTCTAAGAATTGAATTAAAGCAATTCCGAGGGGAAGGAGTATAGGAATTAGGTCGGCACACTCATGGGAGAGAGGCCACGAAATTCCTTGGCAATTTTGGTTAAATTTTGATTCACATTAGCCATTTATTTATAGCAATTTAAAAGGTATCTTTAAAGAATATTCCAAAATATTCTAAAAGATATTATTTCCTTTTATTGTGTTCACACTAGTGGATTAAATCTCAGCCATTGGATCTCAACAAGTGAATCCTATTTTTTCTTTCATCCGTCATATCAGTATCTAGGATTTTATTTTATACAACAGTATAAAATATTTTGCTATTGAGAAAATATAGGAAAAATATATTCTCCTAAATTTTCTCATAAATATCCTCCTAATATTTAACCTAAATATTAGGAGAGAATATAGGAAAAATATATCTCCTATTTACTCTCCTATATTTTAGGAACATAAAAACAGAAGAAAAAAAATACTGGTTACCACACCAGTGCAAAAAACCGTCCAACACCGTAGGGGATAGGCGATTTTTTGCTTTTTCAAGGCCCAATAGATTTAAGATCATTAAACACTTATTTACTTGTCCAACAATAAATAATAAGTTTATTTACTTGATATAGCAAAATAAACAGCTTTACTATAAATATTTATTTAATTCCCAAAATACCTTTTTAGGAATTTAATGATGTCAATCACTATTACAGCAAGTGAGATTATAATTATAATACATACTATTATATTAACGTTCTTATTCGCCTTTATCGAAGCCGAATCGAGGACGATTGACCTAGTAGTAGAAGCTTAACAAATCCGATCAAAAAGACGAAAAAAAGTCCTTTCTCTTTTTCGATCGATTCGTGTAATCTTAGTCAGAACTCCACCGTGTAAGCTAAGACTGAACTCTCCTTTAATACTAGAATTATATTTACTCATCGTAACAAGTGTCCATTGATTTAGTCAGTACGTGATCATGACCCTCCAGGTTCTGCCCGTATCGAGATAGGTCAATTTGTTATGTTATACCTTTCTCGTTACATATAAGCCCTAAGCATCGTTGCTTCCCCAGCGAAAGATTCAACCGAACATAAGCCAACTTCGGAAGTGAGCACAATCAATCGGTTCTGGAATCAACCCTTATGTGAGAGAACATTAACTTTCTTTCAGGAAGGCTGGATTCCGTATCTGTAAAACACTTTCTTCTACAATCGTGTCCCGACTTCCCAAGACACCTATTCGATCAGCGTATAACTAGCCCTTAACGTGGTGAGTCAAAGAAGCCGGTAACATGATTTAGAAGTCCATGATCACTTCAGGATTAAGATCAAGCGTCACTGTGACCATCATTTGTGACCCTGGCTAGTGTGTCGTAACGGTCATTAAACGACACGTTTACATGCAAGGTATGTTCGGGTCGTACACTTACCACAAATTCAGAATGCTCCCACTAAGTGATCAACATTCACTTGTGTTCCACATATATGACTTTAGATAAGGCTTTCCAGGCACATATCAGTCATCGACAAAGTTTTAGTTCACCGCACAATCTCGGATGCCCAGCATGCGATTCAGTTTGATACGGAGACTATGGATGATAGTTGTTATTGATTCTGAATGTTATCAGACCTCAACCCACTAATCATATGATGCTAATAAAGTAACTTCTTATCTTATTTAGTAATCATCATCTTCTAGTGGGCAATATTCCTAACATCATCTTCTCTATCGCTTGAATTAATTATGTGCTTAATTCGTGTATGAGATTACCTACCTCGTTTATGAATTCTAGGATTGTTTCGTTGCTCGAGATAGAATTAATAATCATGCATAAGAATTATTCCACCGTAGTACATTCCTAAACTAGAGATAGTTAAACTGCTATGGAATCAAGTAAACACTCTTGTTTGTAATGATTTTCATAATTTTTAGGGTTTGAGATCGAGAGATAAAAATTCGGTATTGACATAGGTTGTTAGATGCTCGAGAGAGATTTAACGATAATATTACGTGAGTATGATTAGTGAAGAGAGAGAACCGAAAAATCGTGCGTAATTCTAGGAATTCCGACCATAGGAGAGTTTAGCGAAACCGTTTTCCTTGTCTTCCTCATATCCATTCTCTCATATTTTAATTTGCTTGTTTATTTAATTTTTCCAATTTAGATAATAATTTCCTTGTTTTCTTTGAGTTCAATCCATTGCTAGCTCGTTTGATTTTCGGTTACGCAAAGTCCTTGTGAGATCGAATCGTACTTACGAACTTTATTATTTGAGCGACTACGTACACTTGTATATGAAAATATCTCAACACAGTGAGTGACTGGTTTGTGGTTTGCGGCAATGCTCTTCGGCGGGATCCCAACTGGACTTTTGGTGAAACATCTAGTGAGGGTGTTCAACTACGGTGATGGTTGTGAAAAGTCTTATGTGTGCTTGATTTGTAATGTGCTCATGTTCTTCCCTCTGTCTAAGGAGTGCTCAAGATAAACTATCACTTGCACTTAGGATTAAATTTATTTCGATCTAAGTCCGATGCTTACCTTGTTTAAAAATGATATTCTTATGTAAAAATGGGTGTTTTTTTTTTACGAAGTAAAAATGGGTGTTTCGTCCTTAATATAATGGAATGCTCATACCATTTTTTTTAAACAATTCTCAAAAAAAAAAAAAAAAAAAAAAAAGACGCATAATTAGCACATATAGATATAAAATTTATAAATACTAACATTTGTTACGATATTATTGATATATTTCAAGTTCAGAAGTATTTAAATTTATTTGAATTCAAATCCCTTTGCAGTTTTAGCTATTAAATACAATTTTAGTTCGATTCATTTTCACCAGAGTTTTTTTAATATTTACTTTTGTACCTCCCTAAAGAAGAAAGTTTGTTAGTTTATATTTTCCTTAGCGTTTGCGTCTTGGCACATACAGATATAAATTGTTATAAATACCAACATTTATTGCAATATTATTGATAAATACCAACATTTATTACGATATTATTGATATATTTCAAGTTCAGAAGTATTTAAATTTATTTGAATTCAAATCCCTTTACCGTTTAGCTATTTATTATTATCTTTTATTAAACTTCTTTCAGTCTCATATCCATAATACAATTGTTTAGAATATGACATTAACACATAAGTACGGTTTTTTTTTTTTTTTTTTTTTTTTGTTAAAGCCCTAATGCGTTTGAATGAGGGCCCCTCGTATTTTTGGTCACGACAAACAAGTGAACATGAACAATCACGATGTGCTATCAGATTTTCTTAAAAAAATATATAAAATTATGTCAAATGTGCCGAGTTTAAATATAAATAAACAGTGTGTTTAAATGGCTGATAAAACTTAAGGAACTATTATAAAATTATGCTATATTAAATTAACATTCGATGATAAGCTATCGCAGACTAATTTTGTGTTAATCAGTTGTTTTGATTTGAGATGACATGCTAATAGATATATTAATCTGAGCGTTTGAATTATGAGACCATAATTTATTTGATTTTGGTTTCAGCGGCGAAATTTTAGCTAATTAATACAATACGAAAACCACACGGCAGCACAACTTGCCAACTCTGAAATAGGGGCTCATCTCCGAGTCTCATCCTGTAGAATAAGCTATAAGAATTTTGTTGTTGTATTTAAAGTTGTGTGAGAGGGTTGATAATTCTTTAGTTTTATTAAATTTGTACCCAATTATTAGTAAAGAGTCCATTAGATAGATAGCCTTATTTACATTTTTAATTTGTCATTTAGTCAATTTTTAGTAAATTTTTTATAAATAGTCATAATCAAATATTTACACGCGTAAATTGACCGAGATACCCTATCAAAATTCTCGCTCAAAAACTCCTCAAATTTAAAATTATATAAACATTAATCTGAGTATTAATTAGTAATTGTGATAAAAAAAAACAAAAAGTAAATAAAATTCACTAAACACGTTATGACTATTTACATTGTTTGTTTACTTTTTTTTTTTTTCCATAACTTAAGGAATCAGTTGATTATTCAATTAATGGCAATGTTTGGCGTATCTTTGTTTTTTTTTAAATCTTTTAAATTAAGCTTTTGAAAAAAAAAAACTGTTTTTTTTTCAAAAATTACAAAAATATTGCCTTTCAATTTGTTTCTATATTTTGGAAAAGCATTTTTCAACTTTTACTAAAAACTATTTTTTACCAAACATTTTAAAACGCTTGAGCTTTTAGAAAAAACTAAAATCAAGCTTAATAAGCTAAACCAAACACAGTCACTATGTTTATTTAGTATTATTTTTTCAAATAATTTTTTAAAACGATTTTAGAACATTCTGAGAAAATTTGACGATTTTATATATTGCATATTAACAAGTATTTACAGTTATTAATTTTTATTATTACATATTAATGACTATTACAATTATTAGTTTGTGTTTTACGAACAATTTTGCTGTCAATATTTGAATGTGTTTACTATTTACAAATATTGATTTTTTAATTGCATATGAACAATATATATTTACAACTATTTACAAATACTTACCCACATTAACGTATTTCGGAAAACGTCAATATTTGAATCTGGTTCCAGTTTTGGTTATGGTTTAATTGACATGTTCTTACTTCGATTCTCCACCGCGGACAATCTGATTCCACGCCGATGGCCTTCATGCTGCAATTCGCTCCGCACCTTATTGAAATACATCAATCGATTCCAAAAGGCAAAGATAAAAACGCAACAAAAACAACTAGAATTCACAATCAAATTCAAAATAAAAACGATTCAGACACAAAACCAAAAGAATGAGAAAAAAATCTGCTCATTTAAACAAGAGAGAAAGAGAGAGATTGCTAAATACCTTTTTTTTACGGACCCTGATATGTGTGACGCCGCCGAATTCTCCGTTCACATGGTTCGGCCAACTGAAGCCTTCATCGGCGCGATGGAGACGCTGGAACTGGACCATGGGACGATCGATTGGTACTCTAATTTCGCCAAAAAGATGCTGAATGATTTGGTGGAGAGAGAGAGAGAGAGAGAAAGTAGAAAGAGATTTTGAGATATACGCTAATTAATAACCAAATAAATGCTATTCAAATTTCAAATTGAAAACTAACCAAATATATAATACAGACTATACAAAAAAAGGGAGTACTAGAATGCCCAAATCATCCACAAGATGTCACGTCACCGAATTAACTATTTACTGAAAATTTATAAAATGTTGGCTTAAAGATTTCTCTTGTTTTGGTGGCTTAATTTGCTAATTATTTGATTAATAAATAACTTCACAACTATTTGTTATTATTTTACCAGTATATCTTTGTAATGTTACATACAAAATTATCACCAAAACATTGGCGGAAAAGGAATAATTGGACTTCATTTTATCTCATAATCGAAGAATTATGGTATCGAGATAATTGGTTACAGACAATATTGTGGTTGTTGATTCGTTATATGTTGGCTTTATTTTTTAGTGCAAGTTGTGTGGAAAGATGTCGGTCGTTATGCTTCTACTTCTGGTGTGACATCTTTCCTCCTGTGTGCATACTTTTTTCAGGCAAGTTTCCAGTATTGATAGATTGCTTCGCTGGTGACTTGATTATGAGATATTGCCTCGCTGATGTCGATCTTCATTGCAAGATATTTGTCTCGCTGGTGACTTGATTATGTGATATTCGTTTGAGGCTGGGTAAGAAAACCCTAGATTTACTTCCAGGCTTGTGAAGCTGCTATAAAAGCCATGCGCTCCCCCTTAGCAGCCTTGAAGCTTTTGATAAAACACTTAGAGCTCTTAGACGTGCAAGACCGGCGGACTGGGAGGCTTTGTGTTTTGTTGATCGCGGTGTATTCTCTCAAACACTATTCCACAAAGATTGAGTGTCTGTGAGAGTTGGGTTTTGTGTTTGCGTGATTGAAGGTTCACGAACAGCTGAAGACTGAAGGTCATCCGAGCCAGGCGGTTACTCGAAGGGTGGAATTGAGACGGAGCTCAAATTCAGGGGGAGTCCCTGACTAGGTGTTCACTGGTGGTAATAGTCTCTAGGTTTTATTGATTTGATGATTGTAATCATATATAAATCTTGCGTGTACTATTGACTACAAGATAGTGAAATCCTTTCCACTGGCAGAGTGACCCCAGATGTAGATGTGTTTCACCGAACTGGGTAACCATATCGTGTGTACTTTGTTTTTGCACTATTTGTTGTTTATCCATAATTTGTGTTCAAGCAAGTTGTCGGACACATTGTCAACACATTGTGTGCGATATCTTGTCTTCACAACTAATCAGAATTTCAATTGGTATCAGAGCAGGCACCTAGATCTTTTGGTGGTTTCCTGGATTTTTTTTTTTCTGATTACCAGATATGGATAGTTCCAGAGAGGGAGGTTCAGTCAATCACCCTCCAGTACTCAATGGAACCAACTATGGTTACTGGAAAGCCCGCATGAGCGCCTTCATGAAATCCCTTGATAGCAGAACATGGAAAGCTGTGATACACGGGTGGGAAGCTCCAGTTAATGTTGATGACAAAGAAGCCTCTACTGGTCCAAAACCCGAAAAGGACTGGACCCCTGCTGAAGATGAGGCGGCTCTGGGTAACTCTCATGCACTTAATGCCATTTTTAACGGCGTTGATAAAAATGTTTTCAGGCTTATAAACACCTGCACTAGTGCCAAAGAGGCCTGGGAAATTCTTGCCATTGCCTGTGAGGGAACCACAAAAGTCCGTGAGCAGAAGCTACAGTATCTCACAACTAACTTTGAAGCCCTCACTATGCTTGAAGATGAATCAGTTGCTGAATTCAACGTTCGCATCTGAGACCTTGCCAATGAATCCTACTCTCTCGGGAAACCCATGACCGATGAAGATCTTGTTCGTAAAACCCTGAGGGCTTTAAGCCCAAGATTCAAAATGAAGATCACGGCCATTGAAGAAGTCCATGACCTGAAAAACGCTGAAGTTTGACGAACTCATGGGATCCCTCATGACTTTTGAGCTTTCTCTGCCCAAGATGGAGAAGAAACACAAAGGAATGGCCCTCAAAAGCTCTATTAATGAACAAAAGGAACATGTATACTCGGATTCTGACAATGATATTGATGATACTATAGCTATGATGGCAAAAAATTATAGCAGGGTTATGAAGAGACTCAATCATATGAATGGGAAAAATGTCTCGCAAGATGTCAAGGACAATTTCCAACAAAGATTCCAGAAGAATATTAACCATCACAGGAATGGTAAAAGTGGTGAACGCTCCGGAAAAGGGAAAGGTATTCAGTGCCATGAATGTGAAGGTTTCGGACATATTCAGAAGGAGTGTCCCAACTTCCTCAAGAAACAGAAAAAGGGGTACAACGCTACTCTATCGGATGAAGAAGATGAAGATAGCGACTCCGACCATATAAGTAACTTTATGGCATTTACTGCCTCTATCCATACTCATGAGTCTACTAATGAATTTGGTGAATGCTCTCATAAATTTGTTCTAGATGAAGAACTATCTGACGATGCCATGAATGATGCATACAACTGCATACCAAATGGGTTGAGGAGTCCCAGATTCTCGACAAATAGAGTACTCTTATTCTCACTCTGACTGAAGACAAGGCAAGGTTCCTAGAAACCATTGTGGATCTGAAGAACGAAGTCAGTCGGCTGAATGGAGAGCTAGATCAGATGACTAAATCAGTCAGGATGCTGAACTCCGGCACTGACAGCCTTGAAAAAATCCTTACCATTGGTAAACCTGTAAAGAACATGAAGGGGCTTGGATATACTCATGGTACTTCATCATCCCACACCACTTTTGTTCCCCAAAAGCATGCTAGCCAGATGTCGCGAAACATGCCTCAACCATCTGGTAATGACAAGTTTCAAGATCTACATCAGCAACATCCCTCTGGACCAACCAGGTCTCTTGTCTACAGACCTCGTTTTATTGTGGTAGAAAGGGCCATATTCGACATTTTTGCTATCGGTTATACGGGAGAAATGTCCGTCAGCAAAAGTTCGTTCACAGAAACACCCTTCCTCGCCGACAACCTTCTACTGGGTTGGAATGGAGAGTAAAAGACACGTCCTACCCTGCCAATATAGCTTACACATCTCTGAGTGCGTCCACCGGGAGTGACTGGTACTTCGATAGTGGTTTCTCTCGCCACATGACTGGTGATCATACCTTCCTGACCAACATGAAACGTTACTCTAACTGTCATGTTACCTTTGAAAATGGTGTGAAAGCCAAAATTGTGGGTAAAGGTCAGCTAAACTATCCTAGTATGTCTTGCTTAACTGAGGCTTTGTTGGTAGAAGGTCCCACTGCTAATCTTATCAGTATTAGTCAGCTTTGTGATATGAACTTACGTGTCAATTTTACTCGTGATAAGTGTGTGGTGGTAAATGAGGAACATGATGAACTTATGTGAGGAACCAGATCTCATGACAACTGCTACATGTGGTCTCCTGTTCAAAACACTCAGACCAACAACTGTCTCATGACCAAGGTTGACAAAACCAAGCTGTGGCATCAAAAGCTTGGTCACTTGAATCTCAGGAGCATGCAGAAAATTGTTTCTGAGAAAGCCATTATCGGTGTCCCCAATCTAAAGATTGTTGAAGGAATAATATGTGGTGAATGCCTGATTGGGAAACAGGTCAGGAAGTCTCACAAGATGGTGCAACATCTTACCACATATCGTGTTCTGGAACTTCTCCACATGGATCTAATGGGACCGATGCAGGTCGAGAGTCTTGGAGGGAAAAGATACGTGTTTGTGTGTGTGGATGACTACTCCAGCTATACTTGGGTTGGTTTTATTCGTGAGAAATCTAACACTTTTTCTGTTTTTGAAGCCTTATGCAAGAAGGTTCAGAGAGAAAAATGAGAAAGCATCGGCAAAGTGATCAGAATTCGGAGTGATCATGGGATGGAATTTGAGAATATGAGATTTGCTAAGTTTTGTACTGCATAAGGAATAGCCCATGAATTCTCTGCTCCCATCACACCACAACAAAATGGAATTGTTGAAAGGAAAAATCGAACCCTTCAAGAAATGGCCAGAGTGATGATGTTGGCCGAAGACATTCCAACACACTTTTGGGTTGAAGCTCTCAATACTGCTTTCCATATTCATAATAGAGTTACTATTCGTCCAGGTACTTCTATCAGTCACTATGAAATATGGAGGGGGAGAAAGCCAAATGTGAAATACTTCCATGTCTTTGGTTCTGTTTGTTATATCCTTGCTGGCAGGGATCCTCGACGTAAATTTGATCCTAAAAGTGATGAAGGTATATTTCTTGGGTACTCTAAAAATAGTCGGGCCTTTCGTGTCTTTAACAAACGCACTAAAGCTATGATGGAATCCATAAATGTGGTGGTAAATGATGATCATGATCTTACTAACAGTACTAATGATGAAGATGAAGTTTTTCCTAGTAACACAAATGTCAGGACAGTTGCTGAGAACTCTTTGGACGACATCTCTTCTGGAAGCCCTAATGTCAGGACGGATGCTGATGACAAAGTGAGCGACATTGTTCCTGATGAAGGGGCTCCTCATGTGACTGAACAAAGAATTCCTTCCAGAAGAATTCAGAAAAATAATCCTGCTCATGAGGTGATTGGCGAAATCAGTGAAGGAGTGAGGACTCGCCCAAAACCTCTTGTAAACTATCGGGAGATGATTGATAATCTCTGCTTTGTCTCTAAAATTGAACCTAAAAATGTAAATGAGGCTATTGATGATGAATACTGGGTTAATGCTATGCAAGAGGAACTTGTTCAGTTTGAAAGAAATGAAGTCTGGGAGCTAGTTCCTAAACCTGACAATGTGAATGTCATTGGAACTAAGTGGCTTTTTAAATATAAATCTAATGAGCATGGCAATATAACTCGAAACAAAGCTAGACTTGTGGCGCATGGTTATACACAGGTGGAAGGCGTAGACTTTGATGAAACCTTTGCCTCTGTTGCGAAACTTGAAGCCATCAGACTCTTACTTGGCATCTCCTGTCATCTACACTTCAAACTTTTCCAGATGGATGTTAAAAGTGCCTTTCTCAATGGGTACTTGAATGAGGAAGTCTATGTGGCCCAACCTAAAGGCTTTGTAGATCCCAGCTCACCACAACATGTCTATAAACTCAGAAAAGCTCTCTACGGCCTTAAGCATGCTCCTCGGGCATGGTATGAAAGACTAACTCAGTTCCTCGTGCAGAATGGTTATGCCAAAGGTGGCACTGATAAAACCTTGTTCATAAAGAAGGAGGATGGCAACCTCATGATAGCTCAAATCTATGTTGATGATATCGTCTTTAGAGGAATGTCGAACAAGATGGTGGATCTTTTTATTCGACAAATGCAGTCTGAATTTGAAATGAGTATGGTTGGTGAGCTTAACTATTTTCTGGATTTTCAGATCAGGCAAATGAATGATGGTATTTTTATCTCCCAAAGTAAGTATGCTAAAAACTTAGTGAAGAAGTTTGGCTTGGAAAAATCCTCTCACAAGCGGACCCCCGCCGCTACTCATATTAAACTTACTAAGGATGAACATGGAGAATCTGTTGATCAAAGCCTCTACAGGAGTATCATTGGTAGTCTCATATACCTCACTGCCAGCCGACCATACATAGCCTACTCTGTAGGTGTGTGTGCTCGATATCAAGCTAATCCCAAAGCTAGCCATCTGGCTCAAGCCAAGCGAATCATATGGTACATCTCAGGAACTGCTAATTTTGGCCTCTTATATACTTATGATACCTCCTCTACGCTTGTGGGATACTGTGATGCTGACTGGGCAGGTAGTACGGTCGATAGAAGAAGTACCTCTGGTGGATGTTTCTACCTTGGAAACAATCTCATCTCCTGGTTCAGCAAGAAGCAGAACTGCATTTCCTTATCCACAGCTGAGGCTGAATACATCGCTGCCGGGAGCAGTTGCACTCAGCTCCTCTGGATGAAACAGATGCTTGCCGAATATGATGTTGGACAAGATGTCATGACATTATTCTGCGACAATATATGTGCCATCAACATCTCAAATAATCCAGTTCAACACAGTAAGACCAAACATACTGAGATCAGACATCACTTCATACGAGATCTTGTGGAAGATAAAAAGATCAAACTCGAGTATATTCACACCAAAAAAACAACTCGCAGACATTTTCACAAAGACTTTGGATGCTACCCGGTTTGAAAATATCAGATCCTCTCTAGGATTGTGTGTGATTGAACAATAGCAATTACTGTTTTTCGGAGGGAATTTTGGCTTTATTCTTTGTGTGGTCAAAGCTGGTACCTCGCTGATTTTTGTTCGCACATGTTTCGTGAAAGTTTCCTCATGGGCCCATTTTTCTGGTTGGCCCATTCGACTAAATTGCCGGGCTAAAATGCCATTTGTTCTTTTCTTGGGCCGGTGGCTGACCATGGCCCATTCCTTGCTACGATGTTGTATTACTCATTGTCATGCTCTCCTACATGCAGACGGTTGCGTTTTCGAGAAAAACTGGGAAGTTACCTTCTGCTTATTTCTTATTTTCTCGCATTTTTCTTCGCCCCTCGTTCACACTATTTCCCTTATTTGCGCTCTCACTCCTCTCGACGGTTATCTCTATGATTGTTTTATTCCTGACAAAATGGTTGGGACCAGAAGCGGGAACATTACTACCATTCCTCCCAAGAAAGAGAAAACCGCGATGAAGGACAAAGATGTCAAATCAAAGGGGCTCGGGCTGGAGAGTAATGGACACGGGGTCCGGGTTCGAGGCTTGCGATCCAATAAACGAGCCGATGGTCAGGCCGGAGGTGCGATTACTGGGTCAATTCCTCCTGAGAATCCTTATCTCTCAGCCGCACGAAATGCAATACTCAAGAAAGCCGCTCTCTCGATCACAGACATTACCGGAGAAGTAAGCTCCAGCAGTTCTTCTGAAGAAGGAAGAATAGATGTCGCGGCTCCTGAAGAAGAAATCCACACTGGAGGATCTCCCATTGAGAGCCCTAACAAGGTTGTACAAGGTAATCCTGAAACCTCTCTTCCCCCTAATGAAAATCCTAGGGACAGTGAAATGTTGGATTCGCTCCCCGTTGAACAAGAGCCTCCTTATGTCGATGCCATTAGTGGCATTCTCAGTTTAAGCGAAGTTGTCGCGAAAGATGTTCCAACATCTTCTTCTCTGAGGCAAGAAAGGAAGACTGATCAAGTCCAGGATGATGGGAAGGATATTCTTGCGGAGAAGGTCCAGAAAGATGATGACGTTTGTATCGCCACTCTTCTTTCGGAGAAGAGAAAGTCTTTGGAAGAAAGTGCTCATGTTGCGCCCATCCCTGCTAAGAAGAAGAAAAAGAAAGAAAAGGTGGGCTTGATAAAGAAGCATGTAAAGAAGTCTGCCGAGACTCATATGTCTCCCATTGACGAGGGCCATGAGTTTGAGGAAGAGGAACCAGTGATCTCTCTTGGGTTGGGAACCAAGAGATCGGTGGGAGGGCAAAAGCTCCCAAAGAATGTCACTGCTGCCCCTATGGACAATGTCTCATTCCATAAAGAAGATGGTGTCCTCAAATGGAGGTATGTGTATCATCGAGCCATTTTTTCTGAAAAGGAATTGTCTGGTGAGGCTCTCAAGATAGATGTCGTTATTGAGCTTTTGCACGACGCTGAGATGCTTAGGACTGTCTCAAGCATTGGAGTATACTATCCTGCTTTGGTAAAGGAATTCATCGTCAATCTCTCCTCGTCCTTCGATGCTCCTAACGATGCTGAATTCAGAAAGGTCTTCGTCAGAGTAATTGTTTTGAGATCTCTCCTAATGTCATCAACGAATACCTTGGTCGAGGGAAGATCATTATTGCCGATAGAGTTCCCTCTCTGGACAGCATCGCTCAAGAAATCACCGGTGACGAAACCAAGGTCTGGCCTTCCAATGGGACAGTGCCTTCTGCTGATCTCACTGCCAAATATTCTATCCTCTATCGCATCGGCATCGCCAATTGGGCTCCCTCCTCACATGGATCGAGTATCAAGGCGGATCTGGCTCGCCTAATCTACCAGATAGGTACCCGTTCCTCCTTTGATTTTGGTGATTTTGTCTTTGACTTGGCGAAGCATGCCAAGTCGTTTGCAGTGAAGCTCCCCATAGGTTTCCCTTCCCTCATCACTGGCATCTTGCTCAAGCAAAACAAGAACATTCTGCGAAGCACAGATGTGGTGGGCAAAAGACCTGGTGTCCTCAACTTCAGTCACAAACTGTTTGAAGGGAAACATGCTCGAGACCTTGTCAGACCTTCCGTCGTGACATCTGGCATCTTTGGGAGCAATCTTCATTTGGGGTCAATGACAGAAGAAGTTCAGAGGAATGTGATGAAAGAGCTCCTTGAGGAGATTGAGACTCTTAAAAGACTATTGAGACTCTCTCCAACAGAAAATACAAGTGCGAAGCTCTTGTCCGAGATCTCACTGCCTCCAGTTCAGCTACCGCTTCTCGGCCTGGCCAAGCCAATGTGTCTAATGTTTCTGATCCTGCTGAAGACTCTGAGGATGCTGACAAGTCTGAAGACGATGAAGAAGGCATTGACAGTGACCGGGATGATGTTGATGACGATGGTGATTTGGTTTAAATCTATCTCTCTCTTTGTTCAAGATCTGGTCTGTATTATACAACTTCTTTTCAAACTTCTTTATGTTTGGTTTGTGCTACAGTTCATTATATGTTTCAGACTATGTTATGTTGGTGTGTAAAACCTGAACATCCTTCTTTTGATGGTTTATGTCACGCTGTTTGTTCAAAGTTCTCATCCTTTTCAGGCCGTTGTTTGTTCCTCCCTCTGTGTTGGTCGATCATTGCCTTTGGTATTATTTGAGGCAATCAGGGGGAGAGGCGTCATGAGGTCATCTATTTTGACTCTCTTCTCTGGTCATGACGCTTGTATGAGAACTGTTCCTGGAAGTGCTTGCCTAAAAAATAGCCAAATGGGGAGATTGTTGATTCGTTATATGTTGGCTTTATTTTTTAGTGCAAGTTGTGTGGAAAGATGTCGGTCGTTATGCTTCTACTTCTGGTGTGACATCTTTCCTCCTGTGTGCAGACTTTATTTCAGGCAAGTTTCCAGTATTGATAGATTGCTTCGCTGGTGACTTGATTATGAGATATTGCATCGCTGATGTCTTCATTGCAAGATATTTACCTCGCTGGTGACTTGATTATGTGATATTCGATTGAGGCTGGGTAAGGAAACCCTAGATTTACTTCCAGGCTTGTGAAGCTGCTATAAAAGCCGTGCGCTCCCTCTTAGCAGCCTTGACGCTTTTGATAAAACATTTAGAGCTCTTAGACGTGCAAGACCGACGGACTGGGAGGCTTTGTGTTTTGTTGATCGCGGTGTATTCTCTCAAACACTATTCCACAAAGATTGAGTGTTTGTGAGAGTTGGGTTTTGTGTTTGCATGATTGAAGGTTCACGAACAGCTGAAGACTAAAGGTCATCCGAGCCAGGCGGTTACTCGAAGGGTGGAATTGAGACGGAGCTCAAATTCAGGGGGAGTCCCTGACTAGGTGTTCACTGGTGGTAATAGTCTATAGGTTTTATTGATTTGATGATTGTAATCATATATAAACCTTGCGTGTACTATTGACTACAAGATAGTGAAATCCTTTCCACTGGCAGAGTGACCCCAGACGTAGGTGTGTTTCACCGAACTGGGTAACCATATCGTGTGTACTTTGTTTTTGCACTATTTGTTGTTTATCCATAATTTGTGTTCAAGCAAGTTGTCGGACACATTGTCAACACATTGTGTGCGACATCTTGTCTTCGCAACTAATCAGAATTTCAGTGGTTGCATTTTAGGTGAAGCACTCAATATAGCAGAAGAATAACAGGAAGAAAAGATGGGCAATTATCTTTAACTCGATATGTGTAAGGCGTATGACATGATAAAATTGGACTTTGTGGAAGCAATGGTGAAGAAGATCAGGTTTATCGATCAATGGTTGTGTATGGTCTTGAATTGTATATCAATTCTAGATGACTCGTAGGAAAATAACTCGTTGTTCTTCTATCGGGAAATATTTTTTACATGGCCAACGTCAAAACGGGTGTTGGAATGTTACTAAAGAGTCTTGGCTTAGTGCACAAACTTTCAGAAGTTTTTTTATTAGCATGAATACGAACATCGGATCAACATGTGACGTAATATGTGGTTATTTCATATGTTGCCTTGCCTCGGTTCATGGGGAGAGACAAGAAACAAATAAAATCAAAGACTAAAATACAAGGTTTGGCACTGACATGGCCTCTCAAAAGAGCATCTATATTCTCGTAGATAGATCGTGATACTCTAATTAATGTCGTGACATTAACTCCCAATACTACAAAATTTAAATTTAGAAACGTACATCATTTAAAAGCGACTAGTCACTTTTAATAAAAGTGATATATTTCTTTTAGAAATGACTAGCCGATTCTAATGTCATCACCAAGACTTCTTATATAGAAAAAAAGTTATTTAAATGCTAAATTTTACGAAATTTTAAGTTTATGAGTGTCGATTCTTTTAAGTTTACGAAAAAAAAAGTGATCACCAAGAACAAATTAGCAAATGATGCCACAACAATCGTGAGTGTCAACGATGGTTGTAAAAAAAGGAAGTTTATGATGTTAGGAATATTGCCCATAGAAGATGATGATTACTAAATAAGATAAGAAGTGACTTTATAAGCATCATATGATTAGTGGGTTGAGGTCTGATAACATTCAGAATCAATAACAACTATCATCCATAGTCTCCGTATCAAACTGAATCGCATGTTTGGCATCCGAGATCTAGCGGCGAACTAAAACTTGGTCGATGACTGATATGCGCTTGGAAAGCCTTATCTAAATTCATAAATGTGGAACATGAGTGAGGGTTGGTCACTCAGTGGGAGCATTATACACTTGCAGAAGGTGTACGACCTGGACATGCTTTAGTTTAAATAGATGCGACGTTTAAGGACCGTTACGATGCATTAGCTGAGGCCGTTTATGATGGTCACAGTGATGTTTGATCTAATATCCTGAAGCAATCATGGACTTCTAGATCATCTTACCGGCTTCTTTGACTCACCATGTTAAAGGCTAGTTAGACGTTGGTCAAATAGGTGTCTTGGGAAGTCAGGACAAGATTGTAGTATAAATTATTTTACAGATACGGAATCCAGCCTTCCTAAAAGAAGGTTAATGTTCTCTCACCTAATGGTTGATTTCAGAACCAATTGATTGTGCATACTTTTGAATTTGGCTTACGTTCGGTTGAATCTTTCGTTGGGGAAGCAACGATGCTTAGGGCTTATATGTAACGAAAAAGGTATAACGGAACAAATTGACCTATCTCGATACGGGAGAACCTGGAGGGTCATGATCACGTACTGACTAAATCAGTGGACACTCGTTACGATCAGTAAATATAATTCTAGTATCAAAGTTGGGTTCAGTCCTGGATTACACGGTGGAGTATTGTAAGGGACTAGACATTTCGATTAGAAAAGAAAAATGAATATTTTGTCTTTTATCTAGATTGTTAAGCTTCTACTATTAGGTCAATCGTCCTCGATTCGGCTTCATAAATGCGGATAAGAACGTTAATATAATAGTATGTATTATTATTATAATCTCACTTGCTGTAATAGTGATTGACAGTATTAATTCCAAAAAGGTTATTTTGGGAATTAAATAAATATTTATGGTAATGTTGTTTATTTGTTGCTAGATCAACTAAATAAACTTTATATTTATTGTTGGACAAGTAATTACGTGTTAAATGGGTTTAAATCTATTGGGCCTTGAAAAAACAAAAATTTGGGCATCCCTACATTGCAGCAGGCGTTTTTCTCTACTGGTTAGTAACCAATATTTTTTCTGTTTTTCTGTTCCTAAAATATAGGAGAATAAATAGGAGATATGATTGTACTGTATTCTCTCCTAATATTTAGGCTAAATATAAATAGAATATATTTTCCTAAATTTTGTCAACAGCAAATATTTTATACTGATGTATAAAATAAAATCCTAGATACTGATCTGACGGATGAGAGGAAAAATAGGATTCACTTGTTGAGATCCAAGAGCTGGGATTTAATCCAGTAGTGTGAACACAATACAAGGAAATAATATTTTCTAGAATATTTTTGGAATATTCTATAAGACATCTTTTGAACTGCTATAAATAGAGGACTAATGAGAAGCAAATTTAACCTAATTGCCAAAGGAATTTCGTGGCCTCTCTCCCTTGAGTGTGCGAACCTAATTCCTCTACTCATTCCCCTCAGAATTTCTTCAATTCCATTCTTAGAAATAAAATAGAAAGATCAGAAACACCCCGTTTCCAGATCTAGTGAGATATAACGAAATTCACTCTTTTGTCTCATCTTCCTCGAAGATTATGTCTCAGAAAACTTTAGTGTCATCACATCGAGTCCTTGAAGGAGGAGTTCCAAATCTGATCGTGTGGAGGCTTGTACGTTCAAGACGAAGACAGATTGTGAAAGCTTTCGGTTCATGAGCCAAAAACTGTAAGTTTTCTAAAAACGCGTCTTTATATGATATGGTTGCTTGATGATGTTTCTTAAGATTAATTAATTAAGTAATCTAGATCTTGTTTAATAACCATGTTAGTAATTAGCTCTTGTTAGTGTAATTATTATTATTCGCATTCAATTGGTTATTTAAGGTGCAATAATCACCAACATACAAGTCCCAAAACTTTCTCTTTGAAAGTTGCACTTTCACCAACTATCAACTTGGAAGTTTCACTATCTCTATTTCACATGTAAAGATAAAATTGTTTATTCATTTTCCTCTTGTACAAATAGAGGTCAGAATCACCTCTCATATCAATACATCAAGTAGAAAATTATTATTTCCATATTCTTTCTCTAAAATTCTACATAGTATCAGAGCTTAAAACAAAAACACCATGAACACCTTCGAAATCTCTTTTGCAATCACCACAAAGGTCGTCTAAGTCATCATCCGTGCCCACTCAATCAAATATCGATCAATTTTCCCACCATGTCAAGAGTCACAAACTCAATGGCTACAACTATATTCAGTGGTATCAATATGTGCGCATGTACATTTTCGAGCGAATCAAGGATGACTACCTCACTGGCTTGATCAAGACTCCAAAGATTGAAGATCCGGCATACAAAATGTTGTCAATGGTGCCCACAAGAAGAGTAGTAGTGTCTATTTATGTACATTTGATATAATATGGTCTCACGAAGACTCTTGCTTGTAATTGCCAAATTATTAATAAAAGTTGAAACGTTCATTCATTCTTCCTTGTCTGTTTGAAGCTTTATGATAATCTATAGTCTTTAGTCCTTAAACAAACCTAACAACATATGAAGAGACAAAATGTAGATTTGCATGAACAAACTCTCCATGGTATGCTTAAAAGAATATATTCGCAATCTAATTAAGGATCAAAAGACTACTGATCTCAGTACGATTGTTAGAAGAATCTATGATGTTTGGTTATGGGACATTGACAGTTGGAGACTCTATAGTTCTTCTAGTATCTTCTAGGTATCTTCTCAAGGTACAGAATTGACCAGTGCACTTAGAGATAGAATAAGAACAAACCATTTAACCTCTTATGTCTCGAAGTCACTACGTATGAATTGCATCATGCTTACCTTAATCATGAAATGAGACATGTCATTTCATAGCTTACGTATTCTCATTTGAGAAAGTCAGAGTTGTTGGAATCGATCTAGGGTTTAAGAAAATAATTAACGCTTCAGGAAGCGGCGGAATTTTAAAAATTTTCTTTTTCAAGTAAAAACAGTTTTTACTAACCTAGACAAGTGCAAGTACATGTAATTAAAAACTAATATGAGCTAAGAAGTTTACTAACCTTTCTTGAAGCTTGAATTTTGAGAAGCTTTTGGAAAGTTGCAACGCTCGTCTCCCTCGCAGCACGTCTCTCTTCCTTTCATCGGCACCTCAAGCAACCACGAAAGTTTCTATCACTAAATCACTCGAAATAAAGGAATTAGTGAGTGGGCACTTTTAAACACGACGACTCGAGAACAAGTCTCAGAGTCGAAGAGCTAAAACCACTAGGTCAAATGAGGACCTAGGTGCCAAAACAAAAACCGAAAATAACTAGAGGGAGAGAGAGAGGATCGGCCACAAGGTCTAGAGAGAGAAGCTCTCAATCTCTAACTTATGTGGGATGACTAGAATGAGAGGAATGAGGCCTCTATTTATAGGGGAGGCATGAGCAAATCTTATTTCCTCTTTTCTACCCATGTTGGACGTTCATGACATGTCATGCAAGTCCTTGGATTTGTTTCCTCATTTGTTCTCTCTTAGTTGGCCGAAAATGCACTTTCCTTCTAAAGGAAATTTGTTTCCTCTTTTTCTTTTGGCAAGTATCTTCATACATCAATGCACAAAATAAACTCTCTTTCCCACTATGGCATGAACGAAATTCAGCCTTATTTTCCTTGGGTTGGACGAAATTTGAGCTTCTAGAAGGAGCTTCTAGATGTTTCTTCAATTGTTCATGACAACATAAGAAAAGCCCATTAAGAATTTTCAAGTAAAATTCTATGAAATGAAATTAATCCTCAAGGCCCAATTACACTAATATGGCTGAGTAATATTTATTTCATTTGTCATCATATGACAATGTCAAAAATAATTTATTGACATTCATTTCGTCCTATGTCCAAAAAGACTAAAATACCCTTTTGACAATTTTCGTAAAACTTGTCTCGTTTTTGTTTTGACTTAGCTTCTAGTTTAACTATTCCTAATCGATGTGATTCGTGACAGTGACCTCATGGATCCAAATGAACAAAGCTTGAGCTAAACACTTGGACTCAAAAGGTTCACAAACCTTTTCCAAGTTTAGCTTAATGCCAACTGACTCCACTAAAGAGTTGACACTGAAAATCTCTCGGTTCAAATGAATTTATTTTCTACTCAAGAATTCAACCTAATTATGATGAGCGGATCCACTGAATATTATCTATGTTTACCCTTCATGAATGTCATCAGCTAGTCGGGATTTACTAAATTACCATTTTACCCTTCTAGTTGTTATTTCCTCAACTCCTTTGTCGCTTGTGAATTAGTTAGAAACAATGTATTGACGAGGAGCTAACAAGTCACATTGTTTCATCCAAAAGAGTCAGGACTCAATTTGGACACTGGCCAGTTCATTTATTCATACTCCAAGGAACAAAGCATGAGGTGACATACATTGCATTTCAGCAATCTTGTACATGAATTCCATATCTATGAGAACTTCACAAAGTTACTCATGACAGACTCACAACTTAGTACTTCACCAATAGGCCTTGTTCGGAATCACATAGTGAGTCCGAACTTTGACTTTCTCAAATGAGAATACTAAGGTGTGAAATGGCATGTCTCATTTCAGGATTAAGGTAAGCATGATGCAATTCATACATAGTGACTTCGAGACATAAGAGGTTAAATGGTTTGTTCTTATATTGTCTCTAGAAGTGCACTGGTCAATTCAGTACCTTCGGAAGATACCTAGAAGAACTATAGAGTCCCCAACTCTCAATGCCTCATAACCAGACATCATAGATTCTTCTAACAATCGTACTGAGGTCAATAGTCCTTTGACCCTAAGATTGCGAATATATCGTTTTAAGCAAACTACGAAGAGTTTGTTCATGCAAATCTACATTTGTCTCTTCGTAAGTTGTTAAGTTTGTTTATGGACTAAAAGACTAAGGTTTTATCATAAAGCTTCAAACAAAGAAAGGATGAATGAACGTTTCAACTTTATTATTAAATGAATAAGCAATTACAAGCAAGAGTCTTCGTAAGACTATATGACATCAAATGTACATAAATAGACACTACTACTCTTCTTGTGGGCACCATTGACAACAAACTCCCACTTGACTCAAAGAAGATGTGAGTAGTCCTACATGCCTAATCCCTCTCGAAGTTGGTCGAAGACCATGTTCGCTAGGGCCTTGGTGAATGGATCTGCCAGAGATCTACTTCACCTCCACGTCTCCGCGCTGCGCGATCTCTCGAATCAAATGGTATTTCCTCTCAATATTTTTAGAGCGCTTATGGCTTCTAGGTTCCTTTGAGTTAGCGACAGCCCCACTATTATCACAATAAAGGGTCATGGGCTCGTCGACGTTTAGAACAACTTCCAAATACTTAAGGAACTTTCTAAGCCATACAGCCTCTTTGGATGCTTCACAAGCAGCCACATATTCTGCTTCCATTGTGGAGTCAGCAATGCAAGATTGCTTAATACTTCTCCACACAACAGCTCCACCATTAAGGATGAACACAGATCCAGAAGTGGATTTCCTGGAATCCTTATCCGCTTGAAAATCGGAGTCGGTATATCCCGTCATAGTCAGGTCAGTACCTGAGTATGTAAGCATCAAGTTCCTAGTTCTTCGAAGATACTTAAGAACATGCTTAACAGCAATCCAGTGCTTGGGTCCAGGGTTGGATTGGAAACGGCTAACTACGCCAACGGCGAAACAGATGTCAGGTCTAGTGCAAAGCATAACATACATGAGGCTTCCTACGGCAGAGGCGTAAGGAATTTTCCTCATGTCTTCAATCTCTTGTGTAGTCTTGGGAGACTGGTCCATAGAGAGTGAAACTCCATGCCTAAAGGGTGTTTGGCCCTTCTTGGAGTCTTGCATCGACTAGCGACCCATTATCTTATCAATATAAGATGCTTGAGAGAGCGCCAGGGTCCGGTTTTTCCTATCTCGAAAGATTTGGATCCCCAGAATGTACGCGGCTTCTCCTAGATCCTTCATATCGAATTGCTTTGCCAGCCAGACCTTAACCTCAGATAACTTACCCACGTCACTACCAATGAGTAGTATATCATCGACATATAGTACCAGAAACACAACTTTTCCTTCGTGTATTAACTTGTAAACACAAGGCTCATCTATTGACTGTTCAAAGCCGAAGCTCTTTACAGTTTCATCGAATCTAATATTCCATGACCTAGATGCTTGCTTTAGTCCATAAATGGATTTAAGCAACTCACAAACCTTGGTCTCTTGACCTTTATCCACGAAACCGTCTGGTTGAGCCATGTAAATGCGCTCGTCAAGATTGCCATTCAGAAAGGCTGTCTTGACATCCATTTGCCAGATCTCATAGTCGAGAGCTGTTGCTATGGATAGGAGTATGCGGATGGATTTAAGCATCGCGACTAGCGAGAAGGTTTCTTCATAGTCAATCCCTTCTTGTTGGGTATAACCCTTCGCCACAAGTCGTGATTTGAACGTCTCGACGTTCCCATCAGGACCCCTTTTCTTCTTGTATATCCACTTACACCCTACGGGTTTAATCCCTTCCGGAAGGTCTACAAGTTTCCAGACTTTGTTGACATACATCGAGTGCATTTCAACTTTCATGGCGTCAAGCCAAAGGTTTGATTCAGAACAAGCCATCGCTTGGCTATAAGAAACAGGGTCATCCATGTCGGAGACGGCTACAAGAGAGTCTCCATAAGACATGTACCTGTCAGGCTGTTGAACAGCCCTCCCACTACGTCAAAGTACTACTTGACGAGATTCTGATGAGTTATGTTGTGTTTCAGTTGGGGTAAGAACAGTTCTTACAGATGAGGTAGAAGCTTCCTCACCCAACTTTTCTTCAAGCACAATTTTGCTTCTAGGTTTCGCATCCTTCATGAAGTCCTCCTCAAGGAAACGAGCATTCGTGCTAACGAAAGTCTTATCGTCCTCGGGACTATAGAAAATGAAACCTTTGGTTTCCTTTGGATATCTCACAAACAGGCACAATTCTGACCTACTAGCCAACTTGCTAGTCTTTTGCCTCAGCACGTGTGCAGGGCAACCCCAAATTCGGATGCGACCAAGATTCACTTTGCGGCCAATCCATCTCTCATAAGGAGTACCAGGAACCGTTTTGGACGGAACTTGGTTCAGAATGTAGGCGGCTGTTTCGAGGGCATATCCCCAAAAGGAAAGCGGGAGTGATGAGTAACTCATCATTGATCTAACCATCTCCATAAGAGTTCGGTTTCTTCTCTCTGACACTCCGTTTTGTTGAGGTGTGCCAGGTGCGGTAAGCTGAGAAGCGATACCTTCTTCTTTAAGAAAGTCATCGAACTCTCCAGACATATACTCACCACCTCGATCAGATCGAAGGGTTTTGATCACTTTGCCAGTTTGCTTTTCCACTAAAGCCCTAAAGACCTTAAATACGTTAAAGGTCTCGGATTTGTGTTTAAGCAAATAGACAAACCCATATCTTGAGTAATCATCAGTGAAGGTAACGAAGTATTCGTATCCTCCACGTGCCTGTTGGTTGAGCGGACCACATACATCAGAATGTATTAGTTCCAGCAACTCAGTGGCTCTTCGACCCTTATCGGAGAAAGGTCGCTTAGTCATTTTTCCTTCTATACAGGATTCACAAGTAGGTAGTGAGCCTATTGCAGAGGCTTGGAGTGGACCATCCCTCACAAGTCTCTTAATCCTATCTAGACTGATATGACCAAGTCTTAAGTGCCAGAGGTATGTTGATTTTGTTAGATCGGAGGATTCAGAAAGTTTGATCCTCTTTGTCTCCCTAATTAGATCATTATCTATTTCGGTGTCTAAAAGAGAAAGTTTAGTGGGATAGATGTAGAAAAGAGCATTCTTCATACATGCATCAGTGACAAAAGAATTATCAGGAAACGAAATACGAATTCCATTCTTAATGAACTTTAAACAATAATCTTGCTCTAGAAGACGAGCAACGGATATTAAGTTCTTCCCAAAGGTAGGAACAAAATAAACATTATTCAAGTTTAAAGTGCGGTCTTCAAAAGACAGCGTCACGGATCCCACAGCCTTCGCGGACACCAGGCTCCCATCACCCCATTTGAAACAGAACTCGCCTTCCTCTAATCTTTTGGTTTTCTTGAAACCATTCAAGGAACAACAAATATGGTTAGTATCAGCGGAGTCAAGAATCCACGTTGATACATTATCAGCTACTAAGCATGCTTCAGTAACTAGTACAATACTATGTTCCTTTGCTTTGAGATAGGCAGGACAGTTCTTTTCATCGGCCTTGTGAGGTCTCTTCTTAGTTCCAGAGGCGGAGGCTTTTTGCTCAGTAGCATGTGCCTCTCCTTGATTCCTCTTTCTCTTAGTGAGACCTACAGCAGTGTGAAGTTCCTCCATAAGCTTGGTAACAGTGTACTCTAGCTTGTTAATGGAGTAGTTCATCTTGGAGGTATCAAGAGATGCGGGGAGAGTTTCTAAGATCATATCTATGATATTCTTCCCATCAATCTCAGATCCTAGGATTTCCATTTTATTCAGAAAACTAAT
The DNA here is from genome assembly GCF_054948205.1 of Urtica dioica subsp. dioica. Taxonomy (NCBI): domain Eukaryota; kingdom Viridiplantae; phylum Streptophyta; class Magnoliopsida; order Rosales; family Urticaceae; genus Urtica; species Urtica dioica. Next base: position 35,680,209 of record NC_142761.1, read on the forward strand.
GATCAGTATCATGAAGTCTCCAACAGGAGTCCTAACCTGCCTATGACAGCTCATAAACTGTCGGACTGCTTGTAGCCATGTTTGACGCCTTTGCCCTCCAAACATCTCAAGGAGATTGTAGAGCATGTCAGTGGCAGTCTCGATGTCACGATGTTGCTCTTTCAGCATATTGTTCATAGATGCCAAGATATAGCACCTCACAATCTCATCGGATCGAAGCCAGGCCGCTAAGGCGTCATTGTCCTCTTGAGTTGAATCATCATTCGTCAGAGGAGGACACGGGGTGGTGAGTACCCATTTGTGCTTGTTAACGGTAGGTATTATGTCGAGGTTACGTTTCGAATCTACGTAGTTTTCGTTTTCGAGTTTGATCGAGGAAAGAAAGATTGAGAGAAGGTTGAGAGACATATTGCCTATATAAGTTGAAACAAGTTTATGATTAGTCTTTGGTTTAGGATTTAAGTTTTATTAAGACTTTTATAAAATCCAAAGGTGTTATAAACCAAACGATAATTTACTCCCTCAAGAGAAGGCCGCAAAAAATCTCCTTTTATAAGTAAATGACACATCATTAATGCTAAGCCAAGATGTCAATACATCTATTTTGACTAGCCACCTTTTAAATTGGTTTGATCACTCACATCCTTTCGCAGAGCCTCAAGGGAGGATACTAGGGATTGAGCCTAAGTGTGCAACCAACCACTTAGTCCAAAAGATCAGCTTTGAAAAACAATCCCCCAAGGGGAGGCCTTGCCATCATTGCATCACTCTCGGACGTAGCTCATTGAGCAATGATCGAAGCAATAACGCCTTGGAGTACTCACATTTAAGTGAGGGTCGCAAGAGTGGCTCTTAGTCCCACGTTATTGCATCTTTCATTAGTGTTGGGGATCGTGGGTTACAAACAACGAATATAACCCTCCCACTTAGTTTTTGGAGTTGGTTCATCGACTCTTATAATTTCGGAAACAAATTTCCTAGTTAGAGAGCGACAGAGCGGACAACTAGAAGAGAATCCTAGATCGACATGTTCAGAGCAGTATTAGTGCATAAAGGCACAAGGTACATACTCGATCTTTTCCTATTTTCTATTTCGGGAAAGTGCGTGAGGGAAGTGTGAACTTCAACTCACTCGAACACTTGAAAGTTTGAGATTACACATCTTTTTATTTTTCGGCTTGTCTACAAGGAGACCTCCCACTCAAATTTTCAAGAGCATATAGATTTTGAACATATGTGATATAGATATAGTTTTGAAAACATTTTGAAAATTTATTTGATTTGGATGACAAAATATTTTTCAAGTTTGAAAGTGAAAACGGTTTTTCAAAATTCAAACTAGTTTTGTAAAAATTCAATTTCAATTAAACTTTCAAAAATCAAAACATTTTAATCTTACACATCATGTTTATAATCATATGAAAAACATTTTTGCTCAAGAAAATTTTCTCATTGGAGTTCTATAACTCATGGTAGTGGGGTTTGAAAATCCGGATTTCTAAAAAACTGGAGTTTCAGACAGCCGCGCACCTCGGAGTAAAATCACCATATCTGGCGGCTCCGATGTCCTTTTGAGCCGAAACCGGTGGCATTAGACAGAGGACAGACAGAGCTTTAATTTGATTCAAGAATCATTAAATTTCGATTTCTGAGCAGAGAGTTATGCCACTTTTAATGCGGGTATACTCCAGCTCGAAGAAAAAGAAATAAATTAAAGCTTGGTCCTATTTAGGTGCGAAAAAGAATCAAGTGTAACGGAACGTTTTAAGATGTTGTTTAAAGCTTTTATTTGTGTTTTATTAGCAGGGTAATAACATAGAATAAAAGAAATAACAACATGCATCGGGAAGCGGCGGAATTTTAAAAAAATTATTTTTCAAGTAAAAACAGTTTTTACTAACCTAGACAAGTGCAAGTACATGTAATTAAAAACTAATATGAGCTAAGAAGTTTACTAACCTTTCTTGAAGCTTGAATTTTGAGAAGCTTTTGGAAAGTTGCAACGCTCGTCTCCCTCGCAGCACGTCTCTCTTCCTTTCATCGGCACCTCAAGCAACCACGAAAGTTTCTATCACTAAATCACTCGAAATAAAGGAATTAGTGAATGGGCACTTTTAAACACGACGACTCGAGAACAAGTCTCAGAGTCGAAGAGCTAAAACCACTAGGTCAAATGAGGACCTAGGTGCCAAAACAAAAACCGAAAATAACTAGAGGGAGAGAGAGAGGATCGGCCACAAGGTCTAGAGAGAGAAGCTCTCAATCTCTAACTTATGTGGGATGACTAGAATGAGAGGAATGAGGCCTCTATTTATAGGGGAGGCATGAGCAAATCTTATTTCCTCTTTTCTACCCATGTTGGACGTTCATGACATGTCATGCAAGTCCTTGGATTTGTTTCCTCATTTGTTCTCTCTTAGGTGGCCGAAAATGCACTTTCCTTCTAAAGGAAATTTGTTTCCTCTTTTTCTTTTGGCAAGTATCTTCATACATCAATGCACAAAATAAACTCTCTTTCCCACTATGGCATGAACGAAATTCAGCCTTATTTTCCTTGGGTTGGACGAAATTTGAGCTTCTAGAAGGAGCTTCTAGATGTTTCTTCAATTGTTCATGACAACATAAGAAAAGCCCATTAAGAATTTTCAAGTAAAATTCTATGAAATGAAATTAATCCTCAAGGCCCAATTACACTAATATGGCTGAGTAATATTTATTTCATTTTTCATCATATGACAATGTCAAAAATAATTTATTGACATTCATTTCGTCCTATGTCCAAAAAGACTAAAATACCCTTTTGACAATTTTCGTAAAACTTGTCTCGTTTTTGTTTTGACTTAGCTTCTAGTTTAACTATTCCTAATCGATGTGATTCGTGACAGTGACCTCATGGATCCAAATGAACAAAGCTTGAGCTAAACACTTGGACTCAAAAGGTTCACAAACCTTTTCCAAGTTTAGCTTAATGCCAACTGACTCCACTAAAGAGTTGACACTGAAAATCTCTCGGTTCAAATGAATTTATTTTCTACTCAAGAATTCAACCTAATTATGATGAGCGGATCCACTGAATATTATCTATGTTTACCCTTCATGAATGTCATCAGCTAGTCGGGATTTACTAAATTACCATTTTACCCTTCTAGCTGTTATTTCCTCAACTCCTTTGTCGCTTGTGAATAAGTTAGAAACAATGTATTGACGAGGAGCTAACAAGTCACATTGTTTCATCCAAAAGAGTCAGGACTCAATTTGGACACTGGCCAGTTCATTTATTCACACTCCAAGGAACAAAGCATGAGGTGACATACATTGCATTTCAGCAATCTTGTACATGAATTCCATATCTATGAGAACTTCACAAAGTTACTCATGACAGACTCACAACTTAGTACTTCACCAATAGGCCTTGTTCGGAATCACATAATGAGTCCGAACTTTGACTTTCTCAAATGAGAATACTAAGGTGTGAAATGGCATGTCTCATTTCAGGATTAAGGTAAGCATGATGCAATTCATACATAGTGACTTCGAGACATAAGAGGTTAAATGGTTTGTTCTTATATTGTCTCTAGAAGTGCACTGGTCAATTCAGTACCTTCGGAAGATACCTAGAAGAACTATAGAGTCCCCAACTCTCAATGCCTCATAACCAGACATCATAGATTCTTCTAACAATCGTACTGAGGTCAATAATCCTTTGACCCTAAGATTGCGAATATATCGTTTTAAGCAAACTACGAAGAGTTTGTTCATGCAAATCTACATTTGTCTCTTCGTAAGTTGTTAAGTTTGTTTATGGACTAAAAGACTAAGGTTTTATCATAAAGCTTCAAACAAAGAAAGGATGAATGAACGTTTCAACTTTATTATTAAATGAATAAGCAATTACAAGCAAGAGTCTTCGTAAGACTATATGACATCAAATGTACATAAATAGACACTACTACTCTTCTTGTGGGCACCATTGACAACAAGTGTTCGGATCACTATTTGATTCTGAACATGATCTATTGGTGAAGTACTAAGTTATGAATATGTCATGAGTAACTTCGTGAAGATCTCATAGATATGGAATTCATGTACAAGATTGCTGAAATGCAATGTATATCACGTCATGCTTTGTTCCTTGGAATGTGAATAAATGAATTGGCCAGTGTCTAAATTAAGTCATAACTCTTTTGGATGAATCAATGTGACTTGTTAGCTCCTCGTCAATACATTGTTTCTAACTTATTCACAAGCGACAAAGGAGTTGAGGAAATAACAGCTAGAAGGGTAAAATGGTAATTTTGTAAATCCCGACTAGAAAATAAATTCAGTGGATCCATTCATCACAATTAAGTTGAATTCTTGATTAGAAAACAAATTCATTTGAACCGAGAGATTCTCAATGTCAACTCTTTAGTGGAGTCGTTTGACATTAAGCTAAACTTGGAAAAAGTTTGTGAACTTTTGAGTCCAAGTATGTTAGCTCAAGCTTTGTTTATTTGGATCCATGAGGTCACTGTCATAAATCATATCGAGTAAGATTAGTTAAACTAGAAGCTAAATCAAAATAAAAACGAGACAAGTTTTACAAAAATTGTCTAAAGGATATTTTTGTCTTTTTGGACATAGGATGAAATGAATGTCAATAAATTTTTTGAATTTGTCATATGATGACGTATAAATACTCGGTCATGACAAGATTTTGGGCCTTGAGGATTAATTTCATTTCATGGAATTTGACTTGAAAATTCTTAATGGGCCTTTCTTATGTTGTCATGAACAAATGAAGAAAAATCTAGAAACACCTTCTAGAAGTGGTCTTGGGCGTCCAACCCAAAGAGAAGAGAGACCAATTTTGTGCATTAATATATGAAGATACTTGCCATAAGAAAAAGAGGAAAAAAATTTCCCCTATGAGGAAAGAGTCACACGGCCAACCAAGCAAGGAGAGAGCAAGATAAAAGAGGAAACAAATCCAAGGACTTGCACCATATAGTTGCACGTCCAAATGGAAGAGAAAGAGGGCAATATTTTGCTCATGAATATGTGATATTCTATAGAAGAGGAAACTACCTTGTTGAAGGTAATTCCTCTCCTATAAATAGAGCCCTCATTTCTCTCATTTTATTCATTCCAAAGTTTTAGAGATTGAGAGCTTCTCTCTCTAGCTCTGCCGCTCAACTCCCTCTCTCTCTCAAGTTCTTTTCGTTTTTGTTTTGGCACCTAGGTCCACATTGACCTAGTGTTCTAGCTCTTCGACTCGTAGACTTGTTCTTGAGTCGTCGTGTTTAAAAGTGCCCACACACTAATTCCTTTCTTTCTCGAGTGATTCCTGTGATAGAAACTTTCGTGGTTACTCGAATTTCCCAAAGAACGAAGAAAGACGAGCTGCGTGGGGAGACGAACATTTCAACCTTCCTAAGGCTTCTCAACGTTCAAGCTTCACAAAGGTTAGTAAACGTATAATTGCTTTTAGATAGTTTTAATAATATAAGGATGTACTTGCTCTTTGTCTAGGTTAGTAAAATCGTTTTACTTGTTTAAAAGAAAATTTTTAAATTCCGCCGCTTGCTCGAAGCGTTAAATCTTTTCTTATCCCTAGATCAATTCCAACACAAAAGATGGAAGGCTGGGAACAACATGGTGATGTCTTACTCGATGAACCATGAAATCGAGAAAAAATGTCTTCTCTACTCCACCGCTGCAAAAATTTGGGAGGCCGCAAGAGAAATGTTCTCAAGCTCGGAAGACGCGTTAGAGCTAATCGAGACTGAAAGCACTCTGCACGACCTAAGACAAGGCAAGTTGTATGTCACACAATATTTCAGCTTACTAACACATCTCTGGCAGAAAATCGACCTCTACGAGCACCACTAGTGGACATGCCCAGAGGATTCAAAGCTATACCACAAGATTGTGAAGACCAAACGAGTCTTTAAACTATTTTGGTTTCAATAAAGAACTCGACCAAGTTCGATGTCGGATTTTTAGTTTGAAGCCTTTACCTTCTTTCCGCGAAGCCTTCTCTGCAGTTAGAGATGAAGAAATTCGAAGATAGATAATGCTGTGAGAAAGCTCGTCGACCTCGAGCTCTGAGCCATCCACACTCGTAAGTCATGACGAGAGCCTTGCTGCTTGAGCCGTCTCCGACAACAGCTCTCGTAATGCTCGACCATACCGCGATCATTGCAAACGACCATGCCATAACCGAGAAACATGTAGGAAGGTTCATGGAAAGCAAAAAGAATGGAAGTCAACTCGCTACACCAAAGACCCAAACTTAAACGAGAATTTTGCCTCAACATCAACATCGGTCCCTGCCTCAGACACCACAACAACCTTCAGAAATGATCAGCTCACCATCCACCAGAAAATAATCAAGCATGTTCAGCTCGGAAGTAAGACCTCTGTAAACATTTCTCGACAAGGTACTATATCCCAAGCTCTCTGTGCCAACACGAACTTTGATTCATCATGGATGGTTGACTCCGAGGCTTCTAATCACATGAACGGTAATCAATATCTATTCATCAATTTACACTGCGTGATAAAGATATATGTTAGAAAAAACAGGTTGGTATCAGACACGAACAATCGCTCTGATACCACTTGTTGGGAATAACATGTTGGTATCAGACACGAACAATCACTCTGAGACCATTTTTTGAGAATTAGACATCCCTATAATCCTTGTGAAAAATAAATAATTACGCTAACAGGCTAATTATTTGTACGATTATATGAACTAGATCTAGATTTGTAGATTTGAATAGAACAGAGCTAGATTTGAGAGAGCGATTCAAGCAACCGATTAAAAGAATAGTTTTCAGATTACTTACATGTTTGGTAATCTTCTACTGACACTTCAATCGAGTTCTTCAAGATCCTGTTCTGAGTTCCAATAACTCGATCTTCTAGATTTAGCTCAGATCTTCACTTCGGGAACGACGATATGACTCTCGTCGTTTGGATCTCCAGAGATGATACTGTAATCTTCTAAAACGTAATCTCCGGATGAAATAAGAAGAAAGTGTGGGCTCACTCGTTATCTCACAATGACTCTGAGTTAGAGATTCAAGTCGTCTCGTATGTTTGGGAATGGAATCACTAATTCTGAGGGAGAGGGAGAGAGAAGACGGCCACACTGATGGTGCTGGGCGAATTTTGTACTTCTTCTTGTGTTTATTACGTTCTCCTTGACCCTTATTTATAGTGATAGAACAAAGATATTCTAGGAAGCTCCTAGAGATATTTATTCTCCTTTATCCTTTTCTATTTTGTAGTTAAGTATGAACCATTGGATCTTGACTACAAATCCTACATTTTCTCTCATCCATCAGCTCAAAATCTAGGATATTCTAATTCCTTATTTCTCTCTTTTATTTTAGTAATCTAGATATTTGAGAACAATGAGGAAAATCTCGTATTTCCTTATTTAATGGAGAGGATATCTCTACCAATATTATTCTCCTAGATATTAGGAAATTAATTATGAGAGAGAATAAATGACAATATCTTATTTCCTTATTTAATGGAGAGAGAATATCTCAACCATTATTGTTCTCTCTCTTATTTGTTTAGTTACCTGATTTCTTTTCCAGCTCTGAGATTGTAATAACAAATAATCTTCATTATTACTAGAGAGTTATTATACATCTTTATCAAAGCCGAATCGGGGACTATGAACCTAGTAATAGAAGCTCACACAAATCCGATTAAAAAGACGAAATAGTCCTTTCTCTATTTCAATCGATTCGTCAATCTTGGGGATACTCCACAAAATAATCCAAGACTCCACTCTTCTTATTACTAGAATTATATTTTACTCATCGCAAGAGCGTCCATTGATATAGTCAGTACGTGATCAAAATTCTCTAGGTTAAACCCGTATCGAGAAGGGTCAATTATTCCATTATACCCTTCTTGATACATATGAGCCCTAAGCACCATTGCTTCCCTAGCGAAAGATTCTTTCGTACGTACTTACTATGAAAATGTGCACAATCAATCGGTTCTGGAATCAACCCTTAGGTGAGTGGACATTGATCTTTTTCAGGAAGGTTGAATTCCGTATCTGTGAATCATATTCCGCTCAGATCATATCGGGAACTCCGAAGACATAAGTATCCCATCATAATAGTAGCATATAATGAATGAGTCAGAGAATTCGATAATATGACCTAGAAGTCTCACTGTGACCATCATAGCGACCCTGATTAGTGTGTCATAACGGTACTTAAACGACACATCAACAACCAAAGTCTGTACAGGACGTACACTTACCAAAAGTGTAGAATGCTCCCACCAAGTGATCAACCTTCACTTGTGTTCCACATATATGATTTTAGATACAACTATCCAGACATGTATCAATCATCGACCACGTTTTAGCTCACCACTCGAACTAAAATGCCCATCATGTAACTTAGTTTAATACGGAGGCTATGGATGATAGTTGTTATTGATTCTCTTTAGAAAACAACAAAGTAATCATAAATGCTAATAAAGTAAACTTCTTATCTTATTCAGTAATCATTCATGTTTATTTTGTTATCTTCAGTGGGCAATATTCCCAACATTACATCAGTCATCATAGCAAATGGGTCGTAATCCAAAGTTGTTGGTATAGAAACAATTCATGTAACAGAAATCATAATGCTTGAACGACTGTTCTTCATCCCACAACTACACTGCAACATGCTCTCTATCCACAAGATTAATGAGGATTCCCGTTTCCAAACTATATTTGATGCTCGTTCTTGTGTGTTTTAGGACCAGGATTCGGGGAAAATGATTGGCAATGATGAGCTATGTTAAGGACTCTACACCATCAAGACAACATATCTCCCCCATCACCGATACAAAATGGCCCTTTCTCCAACTCTTTCAATTCTGTCTATTGCCTCGCACAAATTAAGACATCATAATGAATCACCTTCGCTTAGGACATCCAAATTTCTTGTATCTCAAATGGTTGTTTCCATATCTCTTTATCAATAAAGATGTCTCTTTGTGTGATTTTTCTAAACATCTTCGGAGCTCATATACTCCTAAACCATATACTCTATCTCAACCATTTGCCATGATTGATAGTGATATTGGGAGTGAGTCTAGAGTGAAAGTAATACAAGAGCTCGTTTTTTTTCTACTTTTGTAGATGATCACACAAGACGCAGTTGAATCTACCTAATGAAACACAAATAAAAAACTAGCCACCTCTTCAAAACTTCAACAAAATGATTCTAACCCAGTTCAATACTCCAATCTAAGTAGTCCACACTGATAATGCCCAACTCGGAACTTGGGTTGTTATTCCAAATTCGGGGAATCGTTCATACTAGCTCTTGTGTAAACACTCCACAACAAATGGGATAGCCGAGCGGAAAAAAAAACCACAACCTCCTTGAAGTTGCTCGAGCTATCGTGTTCACCTCAAACCGTCACCTCCTTGTAGTTACACTTTCACTCACTATCATCTTGTAAGTTGCACTATCTCTATTTTCATGTAAAGATATAATTGTATTCATTTTCCTCTTGTATAAATAGAAGTTCTCACCTCTCATATCAATACAACAAGTAAAAAATCATTCTCTCAATATTCTTTATACCTAAATTTCTACAATAGTGAGTACCAACCTGGACATCAAGAAATACATCAGTTATATAATAAAATATCATTTTTAGGTATAAAAAATTATTCCTATATTTTGTTTGCGTGTGTGTTTGTATGTATATTTTAACCGTGTCGATATGTGTCGATAAATAAAGAAAAAAAGAGAGATGTGAATAAAATATAATTAAAAATGACTTAATAATGATTTTATAATTTTATCAGAGATGTGAATAAAATATAATTAAAAATAACTTAATAATGATTTTATAATTTTATCATTAAATGTTACTCCACTTAAGCATTATGTTGTAAAATCTGTTAAATATTTGATAGAATGACAGCTTTTGAAGACATGTAGGGTAATAACAGCATATTTGTACAATTTCAGACATCAAGTGGTAAATTATTAATCGTGTTAAAAATTCAGGAAAAAAAATGTGGAATTAATCCTTTTTTTTTTGTTTTTTTGTGAGACCAAAGAGCAGCTTAGTCAATTAATTGCAACTTACGCAAGGCAATACCATTACAGACTAACTTACCGTAGCCAATTTAAATAACCGTACACCATGAAATCATTAGTCACACATTTAGTTATTTTAAAATTTTAAATCTCGATTAACACTTTAACCTTATCCACAATCCATATTTTATTTGTTTTACCGCATCTAGTACCCAAAAAATAATTTAAAACGTAGTAATTTTGTGCAGGTTACCTAGGGCTGTAACGGTTTGCAAAGCTACAAGACAATAACAATAAACATTCAATTAACCAAATTAATTATGAATTAAACTCACATGACGAAAGGGAAATAATAAATTTAAAATGAAGGGGAAATGGGATAGCAGATTCCCATATTTCTGGCTTCACATGCTTGCATTCCCACTTTAGGTCCCTCTCTGACTTTTCCTTTCGTTACCATTTTTCTCGTAGATGTATGATGTATACATAATATTTAATAGTATATATAAGCATTTAATACATCCCAGCGCCAGTTTACATCAAGGTTTATAATAACATTTCGAACATTCTGATTTATAAAAAAAATCAATACGACGACGAAAAATTGAACGAAAAAATATGAAAAAAATTGATTTATCATTTTTAAATGCCATTTTTTATATAAAAAATCGACATATCGATGGAAAACCGAACGAAAATAATTGCATAATATATTTAAAATATATATATATATCTCAATTTTTTAAACTTGTAAAATTTTTATGATCTATAAACTTAATACATAGTATATATGATTTTAATATGTAGAAGAAAAAAAAAAACTTATTTCATTTAAGTTTTTCAGACCCATAAATTATAATAACCACAAAATAAGAAGAAGACTTAGATTAACTTAAAAATATCTAACATATTAATTTAAATAGGTTGCTACATAGTAGATATAAATAACTTTCTTATTTCATTTTTCTTTGTATACATTTTTAAAATCTATTTTTTATATTTTATTTTAATTAAAAAAGAATAGATATTATAAAAAAAACGACAATAAAATATAAAACGACAAAACGAAACAAAATAAAAATGACGAAAATTGAAAAACGACGACAACAACGACAAAACAACAAACACTACTTTTGTCGGTCGGACACCCAATAACAGCGGTGTCGTCGCCAGAAATCGACGAAAATTGTCGGAATTTAGAACCTTGACTTTAATGAATATGAAGACCACTTAAAAAAATAATAAAAAAAAACATAATTTTTGCGTGAAACTAATGAGTGGAAAAAGAATAAAAAAAGGGCAAAAGCATAATTTTAACAAAATAATCGTTACAAGAATAATTATCTCGTTGTTATGTCCCTCTCATTGCAAAAACAGTGTTCAGAGAAAAACACTCAGCCCCTGTTTGGTTAACTTTTCTATTTTTGTTTTCTGTTTTCTGATTCTAAATTCTAGAAAACAGTTTTAGAAAAACTGTTTGGTTATAAATTCAGAAAACAGATTTAGAATCATGTTTCTGTTTTCTTTGAAATTTGTTTAGAAAACAGAAAACAATGAAAAGTTGTTTTCTGTTTTATCTCTATACAATTGAATGAAAAACATAACCAAACAACATTTAAAATATTCTGAAACGTAATTCTAAATCTGTTTTTTAAATTTAAAAATTAGAATCAGAAAACAGAATTTAAAAACAGAAAACGAGTTTAGAAAACTAAACCAAACGGCCCCTCATTTTTCATACAACGCTCTTTTATTGTCAATTTTTTATTTTTATTTCTTTTCGTTCCTCTCTTCATCCTCAGTTTACTTTGACGAAGAGAGTCTCTTCAAATTTTTCTTCTCCTCCTTTTTTTTATTATATTTATTTCTTTTGAGATTCCACTTCCGCCATTCTTTTTTTTTTTTTTTTGTTTAGGGTGGGGTTTCATTACTTTCGGGTATTTGTTTCTTGATTCTGTTTTTTTTTTTTTTCTTCGTCGAATCTCATTTCTTTTCCGTCTCTTTTTGTTTCCTTTTGATAGCTGTATATATATTTTAATAAGAAAGATTTTGTAACGAGCTCTTAATTTATATTTTTATTTTTTCTTCTTCTTTCTCATGCATGTTCTTTCTTGGGGTTTGTCTTGATCTGGATTGGATCACAACGCAACATAAAGCCTCGTTCTCTACTTTCAACTCCACAAATGCGAATATATATATATAGAGAGAGAGAGAATCATATATACCATTAGAGACAGAGAGATAGAAAATTAGAAAAGTTAGTTTCTTTGTGGGGTTTGAGTGCTCGAGTCCCCAATCTTGGTCTCTGTCTCTCATCACTCAACGAAGAAGAAAGAAAGAAAGAAAGAAAGAAAGAAAGAAAGGTTAGATTTCCTCCTAATCTCTTGGATTCTTTTCTTCTTTTTGGTCCCACTCCAAAACATTCTTTTCTTTCACTCTAATCCCCAATTTGCAGCAATCTGAATCAGGTTCCATTTTTTCCTCCTCTCTCTCTAGGTTAGAAGAAGAAGAAGAAGAAGAACATGTCAATCTGAAAGACATTTCTAGAAATTGGGTATAATTTCCTTTTTCTTGAAACCCCCTTCTTCCATGGCCGGCATTGACGTGTCGAAATACGGTCACAGCCCGGTGCACAAGGCCGTGGCGTCCCGGGACCACGCAGGGCTCCGAAAGATCATATCCAATCTCCCCAAGCTCCGAGACCCGTCGGAGATTCGGACGGAATCGGATTCCCGAGCCGAGGAAGAGAAAGCCGAGGCGATCTCGGCCGCCGTGGATCGCCGGGACGTCCCGGGCCGCGACACGGCGCTCCACCTGGCGGTGAAGCTCGGTGACGTGGCGGCGGCGGAGCTGCTGATGTCAGCGGGGGTCGACTGGAGCCTCCAGAACGAAGCCGGTTGGAGCGCGTTGCAAGAGGCGATTTGCTGCCGCGAAGAAGCCGTGGCGGCGGTGATAGTTCGACATTACCAGCCTCTGGCGTGGGCGAAATGGTGTCGGAGATTGCCTCGGCTCGTCGGAGCGATGAGACGGATGAGGGATTTCTACATGGAGATCACTTTCCACTTCGAAAGCTCGGTGATCCCGTTCGTGTCGAGGATCGCTCCCTCGGATACGTACAAGATATGGAAGCGCGGCGCGAACTTGAGAGCGGACATGACTCTCGCGGGTTTCGATGGGTTTCGGATCCAGCGATCGGACCAGACGATTCTGTTCCTCGGGGATGGGTCGGACGAAGCCAAGCCCGGGGCTTTGTGTGTGGTGACTCACAAGGAAAAGGAGGTGGTGAACGCGTTGGAGAGCGCCGGAGCTCCGGCGAGCGACGAGGAGGTGAGGAAGGAAGTCGAGGCGATGTCGAGGACGAGCATTTTCCGGCCGGGGATCGACGTGACTCAGGCGGTTCTGCTGCCTCAGGTGAACTGGCGGCGGCAAGAGCGGGCCGAGAGCGTGGGACCGTGGAGAGCGAAGGTGTACGATATGCACAACGTGGTCGTGAGCATCAAATCCCGCCCCGTCCCGGGGGCGATCAGCGACGCTGACCTGGCGGCGGCGGCGGAGGAGGAGGGTTCGTCGGAGGAGGAGGGTTTGGACGGGCTCTTGACGGAGGAGGAGAAGAGGCAGCTCGAGGCGGCTCTCAAGCTCGACTCGTCGGGGTTTCCGCCGGAGGAGGAGGACGAGAGTCGCCGGAGGAAGGAGATTCCGATCGAGAGCGGCGGCGGAAGCAAGAAAGGGTGGTTCGGGGGTTGGAGGAAGAAGGAGGCGAGACCCGTCACTACTGCTACGAAGAATCAGGTCACGGCTCCGCCGAGGAGCTCGCTTTGCGTGGACGAGAAGGTGAGCGATCTTCTCGGGGATTGTTCACCGGAGGATCAGATCAGGCCCGGGAGACACTCTGTCGAGATCGTGAGGAGCGACGAGCATTACCGGATAGGAAGAGATAAGAGCAGTAGCAACAATGGTGGAAACAGAGCTTCTTCATCGTCGTCCTCGTTCGGGTCGGAGAATAGGAATCGAGATCGGGGCCGGGAGAGCGAGTACAAGAAAGGGCTGAGGCCGATCCTTTGGCTTTCGCCGAATTTCCCGCTTCAGACGGAGGAGCTTTTGCCTCTGCTCGACATTCTCGCCAACAAAGTCAAGGCCGTTCGTCGCCTCAGAGAGCTTCTCACCACAAAGCTTCCCATGGGAACCTTCCCTGTCAAGGTATCGTAAATGCTAATGTCTCAGATGTTCGAATTTCCTTTCTGGGCTATTAGATAGCGATTGCGTAACTGCGAAATCGAGAGTATTGTATTGGTTTTAGAAAGGTCACGTAATTTCGTGTTTTTTTTTATAGGTGGCTATTCCGGTGGTACCGACCATAAGGGTGATAGTGACGTTCACGAAGTTCGAAGAGCTTGGTCCGGTGGACGAGTTTTCGACGCCGCCGTCGAGCCCGAGCACCATCGTGAGAGACAGCCCGAGCGCCACGTCGACGAGCTCGTCCGGGTCGTCTTGGTTACAGTGGATGAAAGCCCCGTTGAACCGCTCTGCCACGTCAGCGGCGAAGATCGACACGCTCCAAGACCCGTTCTTGATCCCGTTGGACTACACTTGGGTCACCCCCGAATCGAAGAAGAAGAAGATGCAAGAGAAAGAGAAGAGCAAGTCCAAGAAAGGGAAATCTCAAACTCAAACTCAGAGTCAGAGCTAAGATGATGAGATTTAGTAGTGATGTGATTGATACAACTCCTCAGATAGGAAAACATAGTTGTTAATTCATTTAATGAAATTTGTGATTACAGTCAAATGAGAGAGAAGAAGAAGAAGAAAAAAGGATGTTTGAGCTGTGCTTCAATATAGAGAAGTGAGTGATTCTTCTTTTTTTCCAAGAGTAATTGTAGCTAAATCATTTGTTGTGGGGTTGGAAAGAAAAGGGGAACAAATTTAAATGATATGATTCATTCTTGAAACAAATGCTTTGCACTTTGTAGGAATCTTGTTTTTACTTGTTTTGATTGCCTCGATTTCATTAACAGAAGGTTTTGAGATTCAATATAGTCTTGTCATTTGATTCAGCCAATATTTTTAGTACCTTCTGAAGCTGAAAGCCTAAAGAAAAAAAAATTGAAAAGAGCAAGCAAACATATTTTTGTAATCATGTATTTTATTTATTTATTACTAGTTGGTGATATTATATATATATATATATATATATATATATATATATATATGAGTGGATTTCAATTGTGGTAATTTTTTTAACGTCTAGTGGATGGTATGATTGACCTACTGATTTGTCTATTATCCAAAATGAATTATATAGTAAATTCAAACAGGTATTTGTGGTGGGGCTCAAGTAAAAGGTTCATTCCAAAGAGAGAGACCAAATATTTCGCAAACTTCCATATGGCTCATGAGACGAGCGTCTATTTTTTTCTTTCTCTAAGACAAATAAATATTGATAATAATTAATAATTACAAGGACTTATCAAAATTAATAATTACAAGGACTAGTTATCAGCCGCAAAAAACCATGTTCTCGATCACTCACGCCAATTTCATCGTGGCAGATAGAAATAAATATTTCACCGAGTCCATTGCCTATATATAATTATAATACCTGTTAATTGACACTAAATAGGATCTAAGAGATCTAATAGTTGATCAAGATTTCGTGATAACCCAGTGTTAGAACTATGAAGGAGAAATTTTGGACTTAGGTAACGCAAACCCAACACAAACGATGCGAATAGTGAAGATGAGTTTGTGTGCACGATAGCACCTCTACAAAATTAGATTTTTCAATATATGTGTATGTTTATGTATGCACTACACAATCTATACATATATCTTTCTTGTGGACTTCTGAAAATTCATTTTCATGCATAGCACATTTATACCCCTCACAATGTTGTGACGTTTTCAACACAATTTGAACATCAATTATCATTCAACTTATTTCTTATTTTAAAAAATCAATAACTGATTTTATATATCTCACACTATTAAATTGAGAATACGGTTTTATAGTTAAGAGTGTTCATTTTAATGAGTAGACACACTTAATCCTGGAACAGTAAAAAATGGTATTGGGAAATCTCGGAACCATTTTCCACGGTACCGGGAATTTCAGGTACCATATTTCGCGGTTCCGGGATTCCCATATTTTTCATATTTATTTTTTTCATTTTATTTTAATCATGGATATATTTAAAAATAAATAAAAATTCATATATTTTCAATTAAAAAATAAAATTTAAAAAATGTGATACTAAATGGTGCTAAACGGGGATCTCAGTTCTGCCCCATTTCTCGGATGGTTTTGAGACAAAAGTCCCGGTACCACATTTCATAATGCGGTTTTTTCTCATTTCCCATATGATACTAATAATACGGGAAACGGGGTCCCGTGAGATCTCATATGACCACCTTTAAACACACTCCAATAGTTTTCTCAAATCAATTAATAAATGAAAAATGAATTTACTTTATATTTGCATATTATCTCCAACACCAACTTATACTACGATATCATCAACTGAACCAAATTCACATTTCAGGCTAATCGTTTATTCTTTCTTCTTCTTCTTCTTCTTTTTTTTTTTTTTTTGGTCGTAAGTTGCGTGAAATTAAGTGTTTGGTACATATAATAAAATTTGAACGTCAGGCCTAATTGTTTATTGATTTTAAATTGCTTGTTGTCAACAAGTATATCTATAATATATACATAATTATAGTTATATTTTTTAAATTTAAAATTTGGACTTTGAATGTGGGATGTGAAATGACTCTCTCTCTCTCTCTCTCTCTCTCTCTCTCTCTCTCACACACACACACACTGTTTATGCTATGTATGGGGATCGTAAAACACACAAATGTCAATGTAGCATCGACTCTGTTTGACTATAAATTGTCTCATTAGAGCCCTTGCTCGGCGTCTCCAATGTTTTGTTGTAATTAGTAAGAGTACAAGAATCATATATGTTTGCCAATCTTCAAATTAAATGCTGATTTTGATTTTTGTTGTTATTCTAAAAAAATATACGCAAACAATAATAGTAAAGCATTCTTGGACAACTATTGCAATTATATTATAGGGAAAATAACACATTTATACCCATTGTTTTAGTGAAATGTCGAGCTTAACCCTCGGTTTTAAAAAATGTCGAGTTCATACCCTCGGTTTAACTAAAATGATGAAATTATACCCTGAAATAGACAACAGTGTCACGAATATTATTTTTATTGACGTTGACTATAATATTTATATATAAACATCAATTATCTTTATTCATTGGCGTCATATATGTAATTTATTTAAAAACTAAAAAATAAACAGCAGTCTCTTAATCGCGAAGAACACAAAAAGAGGCAAATTGGTAAACATTGATAGTTGATAGTCATCAAAATCGCATATTCGTACAGAGAATCCAGGATTTAGAGTTACAATTCGAACACGGAATGAAGTCATTTCTTAGGAGGTGTGAGTTTTATTATTTAATTTCAATTTAAGACTATTTTTATATCAAAATTGATAATTTGGAAGTTATGGTACTGATTTAGATTTGATTCGGTTTTTCTTATATAAGAGTTAATATCAATGAAAGGGAGATTTGTGACGCTGTTATTCATTTTAAGGTATAATTTCGTCATTTTAGTTAAACAGATGGTATAATTTCGTTATTTTAGTTAAACAGAGGGTATGAACTCGACATTTTTGAAAATCGGGGGTTAAACTCGACATTTCACTAAAACACATGGTATAAATGTGTTATTTTCCCTATATTATACTACATGTAATATGTATATGTTTGTATATATAAATTAGGTGGAAACATTAGCATAGTGTTCTGTGCTAATATCAACATGCATGTATGTACAAACATGTCTAACTATTATAAGAATTAAAAAAAAAAATCATTATTGTAGGCTCATTTGGTTAGCTTGTTGAATTCTTAAACATTGTTCATCAATATCCACAGACCTCGACTTTGCTTACCTAAAAAAGTACAAATTAGATAATCCATCATGGATTTAAGCTTGTTGATTTGTTACATATCTCTCATCAATATCCACATACCTTGACCTCCTTGTCACACAAAAAATATAGTTTATAGTGGCTGTTAGAAGCAAAAAAATCCACATACCTGGGCTTATGGTACAGAAAAGGAATGGAAATCCCTTCCTTCTGGCTTTGAAATTTGAGCGGAAGGATTTTTTCCATGGGAAAGTGTAAGTGGAAGGATTTTCTTCCAGTGGATGAGCGGATGTTGACTTCCACCAGCGTAAATGATTCCTCCTTCCATAGCTTTATTTATTATGTTTTTAAAAAAAATTACGAGCCGTTGGATTTGAGACAATTGCAAATCCAACGGCTCTAAATTGTGTCAAAAATGAATATCTTATGATCAGAAGGAAATTTATTTCCATATACATGGAATGTAAATTCCATTTCCAAATCCAGTGGAATTCCGGTCAACATTGAAAGGAATAATTCCTTCCAATCAAACCCGGAATTCCGTGCCTCATGGAAATGAAAATGCATTTCCTTCCACATGTCCAGGAATGTTGTTGGACTTTTGGCATATCTTTTAATTTCGGTGATAATCTTTATTAAGAGCTTTTAATTTGGTGACATCTAGACGACAAAAATAATCTTGTTTTTATTAAGGCTAGAATCACACTCGAGGTATATATGAGAGAATAATCAAGAATTGAGTTAGATCTAATTTGTGTTATGTCATTTTTTATAGATAATATGTAATATTTCGCGTAGTTTTCTTTAAAAGTCCGACTCTATGATCGCACACGGGATCAAAGATAGTGAAGTCCACTTGGAGTCTTTGGGGTTGGCGGCACTTGTGGAAGAGAGTGAGACATCGCGATCTTTAAGATAGGCTCAAGCGTGAATTGTACCATAAGATATATGAAAGTTAAAAACCGACCGTATGATGTGAGCTTATGAGCATTAACTTCATCGAGTCGTTGTTTCACTCTGGTCTAACTTATCAACCTTATAATGGTCAATGTTATCGACCATAAAAAATTTATATGATAATCTGAACTTCAAATCTAAATTAAAATAAATAAAAAATTTAAATCGCAAAAAAATAACACAATTATTTTATAAGTTGTCGCTAGATAATTTTTAATAATTAATTAATTTTTTTATAACGGTTAGAAAGGTTTGAGAGTCATCCTGGCTATTGAAAGTAAGTGTCACTTCCATTTCCAATAAGCTACCTTTCAATTGCTTGTTGGAAGTGACACTTCTATTAGACAAATTAGTGTTATCCATTGCTTAACAGAAGTGGAATTTTCGTTAGGCTTAATGAAAATATAGACGTCAAAAAGCATTTGTGACTAATCGCGTTGGAGATTTTTTTTTATTATTAGCAATTTTAGGCTTTTATTGGATAACGGGCAGTTTAGAATTTCTGTAACTCCTGTTAAAAAAAATACTCGCAAAAATCTAAACATTTATCTATCCAACCATAAGGTAAATCGGCCGCAACTCCTATTTCCGTTAATTTTCATTAAGTAAATAAAAAATCAAATTTAAATGGTAAATGAAAGGGACTAAACTGTTAAAATTTTAAAAGAAAATACTAATATGTAAACTGAATTTCATCTTTATTAATATTTTTTTTTTAAAAAGTAAAAACATTACAGCAATATTATAAGTAAAACATTACAATAAGGCTACATTTCATTAATAATCATGTTTTGAAAGTTTATATCAAAGTTATAAAACAAGATCAATGTATACAAATGTTTCTTGAGAACGTTGTTCGTGTTGACACCAATCTTTGTAAATGGTGAATGCCTCGACCATATCGGATTTCAAACTTTGTCTTCGATCGTCAATGATGCGACCCGAGCTACTAAATGCGGACTCAGACGACACCATTGAAACCGGGATCGAATGTACGTCTCGGGCCATCTTCGACAAGATCGGAAACATGTTCTCATGTTGACGCCACCATGCAAGTTGAGGTCGTTTTGGTTCATGGAGGCAAATCGTTGAGAGGTGTATAGTGCAATCTTGTCGTGTTCAGACATCTCTTCAGTGGGTTGGGGATGTGGTAGCAATCTTGGAGATGAAGTTCTGCATGAGTGTCGGGGTGGACTTGGCTCAAGATACGTTGGAATCTGTCGCTTGTAATACCTGAAAAAGGAGTAAAACTCTTCCACGACCCTAACATGATCATGTGCCACGTAATCTTGTCCAGTATGACGTTTTAAATAATGTAAAAATGTCAAATAACCCCCAAAATTTCCTTCGGGGGTCTAGAATGTATGCAAAACCATATAAGACAGGAATTTCGAAGTTTCCCAATATTTAGAAAATTTTCCTCTCATAGATTCGACGCATGGTTGAAAATTTTCAAAATGGTTGCGATCGTGAAGATGTTCGGCAGTTTTTGTAACACTATGTATGGCTAAATAAGATGTGGGTGTGTAAACGGAAGACAATATACATGTTTCATCATAAAAAACGTGAAAAAAATGAGTAAAGATCTTAGCCACTGCGATGTCTGTTTCGGTTATGTCATGGCCTCCTTTTCTGTTCACGTATTCACGTGTAATCTCTACATATCTATCGGCCAAGAAGGAATTCAACATTAAAAATGTTGAGTTCCACCTAATCTTGTTATCGGTGTGGAATTGCCTCTTGTCAAGACCGTTAACTAAAAAACGTCTCTTGAGGTCGTCTACCATCTGGTTTGAACTGTTTATCCAAGCTATGGCTTCTCTAATATTACTAATACACTCGTCGAAATGCCTAAACCGGGCTTTCACTATGAGGTTTATGATATGGGTAGCACACCTTTGGTGTAAAAGAGACTCTTGATTGGGTATCTTAAGGCAAGCTCTCACCATGACGTCGTTGTTGGTGACATTATCTGGAGTTATTGAGATTATTCTCTCATGAAAATCCCGCTCTTCTATTACATCTAGGAGAATACCTAGTATGACATCCGTTGTATGACTACCCTCTATTCTTTTAAAAGCTATGATCCTCTTGTTTAGATTCCAAGCCTCGTCTATATTATGAACTACAACAGACATGTAGTTCATTTTGGCATTTCCAGACCATATATCAAAAGTGAGCGCTACGCTAAACCGAGCATACATGAAAGCAGGCTCTGAATGTGTCTTTATCTTCCATTTTTTTTTTCATAATATCATTTCGAAGTTTTTTTTCTTTTAATAATGTTAATACCAGGAACTAGATAATGCACAAATCTACCAAAGTCTTCGCTTTCTACGTGAGAAAAAGATAGGTCGGTAGAAACTATGTACTTAACAAGTTTTTTTTTCTAAACTCAATGCAATCGTGGGTACTTACTTGAGATGAAGAAGATCCCTTTAGGATGCACATCTTGTAGTGATGGTGCGACGAGGAAGTACCGTGAGAGGAAGAGTTAGCTTTTATGTGCTTCATGCATTTGCTACATAGACCCTTCTTTCCTTCATCATCGTTGATCTCGAGGAAGTATTTCCACATTTCGGAACGTGATTTTCTTTTCTTCTTCGGTTGTTGAGGTTGTGGGTTTTATTGTTCTTCGGGAGCTTTGCGTGGAGGAGGTGACTCGTGTTGAGGTGGTGGAGGTGTTGGAGAAAAAACCGGGTTGGTATCAAACACGAGCAATCGCTCTGACACCGAGGGTTGTTGATCATTCACCTTATCGTAATAACCATGCGAAAAAATAATTAATTACGCGATCTTAAGATAATCAATTTAATGGTTATTAAAATAAGATCTAGTTTTGTTTAATTGATTCAACCATGAGCACCATATGTGTCAAGCAACCAATATAAAAAGACGAGTTATTAGAAAACTTACAGGTTTCTCCTTAAGCTTTCTAAATCGGGATCTCATCGAGCTCCTCGTCTTCTTATTGTCTCGTCTCAGCCTCCCAGCGTCGTCTTCTACGATCAGCCCTCGGAGATGTCTCTGAAACTCTCGGGATCTCCTTTGTTTCGCCTTGATGACACCTTAGTCTTCCAAAACGTAATCTCCGGATGAACAAGAATATAGTGTGGGCACACTCTGAATCTCACTACGACTCTGATTTATGATTTCAGATCATACCGTGTTTATGAGAATGGAATCACGGAATTCTAAGAGAGAGAGAGATAGAGAATTTCGTCCACACTAGGTGTGGTGGGCGAAATTTCTGTCTCTGCAAAAGGGTATATCTTGCTTCCTCTTAGATACCTATTTATATTGATAGAAATGAGATATTCTAGGAAGATCCTAAAGATATTTAATTCTCTTTTATTCTTTCATATTTTGTAGTTAAGCATGAGCTATTGGATCTTGACTACAAATCCTACTTTTTCTCTCATCCATCAGATCATAATCTATGATATTTATTTCCCTTATTTTTCTCCTATATTTAAGAAATCTAGATATTTGAAAATAATGAGGACAATATCTTATTTCCTTATTTAATGGATAGAATATCTCTACCATTATTATTCTCCTAGATATTAGGAAATTAATTATGAGAGAGAATAAATGACAATATCTTATTTCCTTATTTATTAGAGAGGAATATCTCTACCATTATTATTGTTAGGAATTCTTGCCCACGAGAAGATTTATTTGTAATTTTCGCTGAAATATTAATAAAATAAAGTTTCTACATTTATAATCTGTTTGAATTGAAAGCGTTATCTACTATTGCAAATAGTTACAACAAACGTTCATCAATCCTTAGTCTCCGTATTAAACTGAGTCACGTGCTATGCACCTGAGTTCGGGCGGTGAACTAAAACAAGGTCGGTGACTGATACAAGCCTGGTAGCTGTATCCGAAGTCACATATGTGGAACACAAGTGAATGTTGATCACTTAATTGGAGCATTCTACATTTGTGGTAAGTGTACGATCCGGACAGACTTTAGTTATGGATGTGTCGTGTAAGGACCATTACGACGCGTCAACCAGGGTCACTATGATGGTCACAGTGAGACTTGATCTAAGTCATTAAGTGTATGGACTTCTAGATCTTGTTACTTAGTTCTTTGATTCATCACGTTAAAGGTCAATTGAGGTTGCATAAACAGATGTTTTGGGAACTCGGGACTTGATCAGAGAAGGGAAGTGTTTCACAGATACGGAATCCAGCCTTCCTGAAAGAAGGTAAACGTTCACTCACCTAAGGGTTGATTCCAGAGCCGATAGATTATGCGCACTCTCGAAGTAAGTAACGTTCGAGAGAATCTTTCGCTGGGGACGTGACAATGCTTAGGGCTCATATGTATGAGAAATGTATAACAGAATAATTGACCTCTTCTCGATACGAGTTGAACCTGGAGGATCTTGATCACGTACTGACTATATCAGTGGACACTCCTCACGATAGTAAATATAATTCCAGTATTAAAGGAGAGTTCAGTCTTAGCTTACACGGTGGAGTATTGACTAAGATTAGACGAATCGATTGAAAAAGAGAAATGACTATTTCGTCTTTTTGATCGGATTCGTTAAGCTTAAACTATTGGGTCCATAGTCCCTGATTCGGCTTCCATAAAGATGAATAGGAACTTTATAATAATAATGTTTTTATTATAATCTCACTTGTTGTAATATGATTAGCAGCAAACATTCAAAAATTTGTTTATTTGTCGAATTAACTATTTATAGTGGAATTAATTATTTGTTGTTGGATCAAGTAAATAATTAATTGAATTTTGAATTGGGCCTTATGGGCATTGCAAAATTCGAAATTCCTTGGCCCATGGAGAAGTAATTAGTTTGTCCATACCCACAGTTGGTATATTGGGAAAACGCCCAAAAACGAAATCATTTGCTCATGGGCACATGAAATTCGAAATACCCATAGTGGGTATATTGGGAAACTGCCCAACTTTTCTCTTTCATGATTTAAATAAAGAGAGAATAATATTTAAAATGAAATAAGATATTTGCCTTTATTCTCTCTATATTTAAATTCCTAATATCTAGGAGATAATATTAGATTTGATATTATCTCACTATTTAAAAGGGAATAAGATATTGCCTTTTTTTTAATAGATTCCTTATTTAAAGGAAGATATTATGGAATAATATATCCTAGATTATGATCTAAGGGTTAAGAGAGAAAGTATGAATTTAAATAAAGATCTAACGGTTGATATTTAATTGGAGACTAGGGTTTCTTAAAACCTCTTCATTCCACTATTATAAATAGGGGTTCAAGGGAAGAGAAAAAAAACATGTACCTAATTGCTCTAGAATTTTCGTCCATTCCCTCTATGTGGTGGACGCAAATTTCTCTCTCTCCCTTGCCCTCGGAACTCCGTGATTCCAATCCCATAAACACGGTGCGACCTGAATTAATTGTTCGAGGTTGTAGTGAGATAAAGATTGTGCCTACTCATATTTCTTATTCGTCTCGGAGATTACGTTTCGGAAGACTGCGGTGTCATCAACGACGGCCTGAAGCTGATCCCGAAGTTTCAGAAACAACATGAAGGAGTAGTCTTATAAAGACTGAGACGGATTTGTCAACGCTTGAAGATTCATCTCGTGAGCCCAACGAATAAGTGTCACTAGAACTTAATCTAATTTTTTTATCGGTTGCTTGCTCGCTCTCATACTTTTATAGTCTACACAAGTAAATCTAGATTCTTGTTTAATAACCACCTTAATTAGTTTTCGAGTAGCGTAATTATTTTTTCCGCACGGTTATTAAGGTGAATTAATCACAAACAATAATAATATTCATTATTACCAGTGAGTTCTTCTTCGTCTTTATCAGAGCCGAATTGGGGACTATGCATGGATCTAGTAATAGAAACTTATAACAAATCCGATGAAAAAGATGAAAAAGTCATTTCTCTTTTTTCATCGATTCGTCTAAACGTGGCCTAACGGTAGCGGGACGGGACGGAATCCCCGCTACCGTTAGGAACAGTAACGGGAGCGGGACTCCCGTTACTGAGACTTGGACGGGACGAGAGTCCCGTTAATGGGACTAACGGGATACGGTGATCCCGTTAGTCCCGGTAATTTTTTTAAAAAAATTTGGCCGTTGGATCAAAGACCCAAAAAAAATAGCCGTTAATAATATAGCCGTTTTTAAATAGAGCCGTTATACCCATTTCGGCCACTTTTTTAATTTTTTCGTTTACCCATTTATTTCTAAAATCTATAAATACCCCCTATTTCATTCATTTTCTTCACACATTTCCTTCAAACTCTCTCAAACTCTCTCAAATTCTCTCAATCTCAATCTCAAATACTCTCAAACTCTCTCGATTTTAATCTCTGATACTTTTTACCGTTTTCAATTTTTCATGGCATCCTCATCCCACAACCGAGGAGATAGAAGGGGAAGAGCTTCCCGAGGTGAACGAATGCACCGTTTTGAAGAAAATTGGTTGCACTTGTCTCAAAACGCCCCCGACCTAAACACCCAATACTCTTTCGATCCAAATTATGTTGCTCTTACTTTCGGCCATTCGGAATTCACCGAAATTCCAAACACCCAAGTGCCATACTACCCTCAAATGGATCCCGAGCAAGCCTATCAAGCTCAAATTCCACCATCCGAAGTGGTTTATGAAGCATTTCAAGAATTTGAGCAACATATGCGTGAATCCCAAAATCCAAATGAAGAAGAAGATGACGATGAAACCCAAAATCCAAATGAAGAAGAGGAGGAGGAAGAAGAAGAATACATACCACCACCACCTCAACGTCAAAGTCAAGTTCCACGACCTTGACAACATGAACAACAAGAGGAGACACAACAACGACGACAACGACGAGCACGACAAGAACAACAATAACAACATGAAGGTGCTCAACAACAACAACACCCACCTCAACAACAACAACCACCACGACTTCGTGCTGGGTCCATTGTGTGGGCTTTCTTTGAAGAGGTGATGGCGAACGGCGAAAAAGCCAGAAAATGTCACAGTTGTGGCAAAATCTTCAGCGCTCACAACACAAGAGTCGGGACGTCGCTATTGTGGAGTCATCACAGGCACTGCCAGGGGACGCAATATGGAGCCTTGACAAGTGCTGTAAGTCACATCGATCCTGTAAGCTTTAGACGTAATTTAGTAGAATATTTTGTTTCCACCGATCAATCTTTTAGTCATATCAAATCTAAAGGCTTTGTTAGGTTCATGAGTTCTATAATTCCAAACGTTCAAATAATGTCTAGGAAAGCCTTGAGATCCGGTATCCTAAAATGGTTTTTAGGAGAAAAGTAACAAATGAAAGATACAATATCATCTGGTAGGTATAGCGTAGCCTTAACCTCGGATATCTGGACTGGTCAATCAAAGATGGATTTCATGAGTGTTGTAGTACATAATATAGACGACGATTGGAACCTCAACAAACGTATCATAGCCTTTAGGAGGATAGAAGGTTCTCACACTAGTCAAAACATCTTAGACATCATAGTTAGTGTTATAGCTGAGTGGGGTTTGACCGATATGATTATATCTGTAACCTTAGATAATGCCACAAGCAACAACGCCATGATTAGAGAGTTAAAGGAGAAACTTCATTGTGACGATACCCTTTTGCACCAACGATGTGCTAACCATATCATAAACCTTATAGTTCAAGCTAGAGCCGCTAGTTATGACCCTTCGATCAACAAGATTAGGAATTACATTAGCTGGATAAATAATTCAACCTCTAGAGTAGACGAGCTTAAGAGACGCCTTAGACACAACGGTCTCCAAGAGCACACCTTTCACCTCGATAACAAAATTAGGTGGAATTCTACCTTTCTCATGTTGACCAACTTTTTATCCGAGCATTATGTTAATGTTATTGTTTCTTACATTAACAGTGAACATGGCGATGGCGTTATCACAGAATATGATATTAGGATGGCTGAATCATTTGTTTATTTTCTCGATATTTTTTACAAAGAAACTTGTTATCTCTCTGCTGTTTACACTCCTACTTCTTTTCTCGGTCTTCATACTATGACCGCAATTGCTGTGCATTTTGATAAATATAAAAACGAAACAATTTTTGAAGATTGTATTCAAGCAATGAAAGCCAAGTTTTTAAAATATTGGGGGGTTGGAAATGTTCCATTATTATACGGTTTTGGAGCCATTCTAGACTGCCGATGTAAAATTGGTGATTTAAAAAAATTTCTTAAGTACATTAGAAACCATTTCGAGGAACAAGATTACGTTGCACTTGATCTCGCGAGGATCGTGCAAGCTTTTTATGATCTTTTCAGGGTATACGAGGCGAAACTCCTACCGCAATATTGAACACAAGCATCTCAATCACAGACGCAGTATCCAATAGAAGACACCAATACACGAATGTCTTCGTCAGCGCCCTGCTTACAGCCCATCGCCTCAACAACAAGAAGCTGTGACAAGTCAGACGAGGTCGAGCCCAACCGACGCACGGTCCCATCCGGAGATCCAAGAGTATGATCGAAATGAGTGGGTCAAATCGGATGACGAAGCCATCGACCTATTGGCTTGGTGGAGACAAAATGCGAGGAGGTTCCCGGTCTTGTCATCTATGGCACAAGACATACTCACCATCCCTGTTTCAACCGTGTCATCTGAGGCGACTTTTAGTAGCGCGGGCCTCATCATCGGCGATAGAAGATGTAGCTTGAAACCGGAGATGGTCGAAGCATTGGCGTGTGGTAAGGATTGGATTCAACATAGAAATCGAGCACAAGAAACATTCATGTGCTTCGATATTCTTGACGATTTTGAAGTTGATTTCGCAAACGTAAACATCAATTGTTAGACTAACTTGTATAACTAAGGGATATCCCGGCCCTTGTCCGGGATAATTTTTCAAATAATTAACGAGGAAAGGGGTGCTCTTTTTCCTCGCCGTCGCACCTTTTTAGGGGCAGTGAGGTTTTTTAGGAGGCCCATTTTTAAATTCACATTCTTCTTTATTATTTTTTTCTACCCATTTACTTTAAAATCTTTTCAAATTAGTGCTTTATTACTTTCATTTAAAACATTTTTTTTAATTTTTTTTTCTTTTTTTTTACGCCTAACGGGGGTCTGAATCCCGTTAGGCGAGAGCCCGCTACCGTCCCGTTAGTTAACGGGACGGGACTCCCGTTTGGCCAAATAACGGGGGTCCGGGCTCGGGCGAGACGGGAGTAGCGGTTATCACCGCTAGGCCAGGTTTAGATTTGTCTAATCTTGGTCAAATACTCCACTATGTAAGCCAAAATTGAACACTCCTTTATACTAGAATTATAGTTACTCATCGTGAGTTGTGTCCACTGATCAAGATCTTCCAGGTTCAACCCGTATCGAGAAATGTCAATTATTATATTATAACTTTCTTAATACATATATACCTTAAGCACCGTTGCTTCACCAGCGAAAGATTCTTCCGAATGTACATACTTCGAAAGTGTCGACTCTATCAGTCCTGGAATCAACCCTTAGGTGAGTGAACATTGACCTTCTTTCAAGAAGGGTGGATTCTGTATCTGTCAACCACTTCCTACTCGAATCATGTTTCAAAACTCCCAAGACATAAGCTGTGATTAGCATGATAGTAGCCTTTTAACGAATGAGTCAAAGAGCGTTGTAATATGATCCACTGTCCATGATCACTTCAGAATTTAGATCAAGTCTCACTGTGACCATCATAGCGACCTCGGTTAGTGTGTCGTAACGGTTCTTAAACGACACATCTACAACCAAAGCCTGTCCGGATTGTGCACTTACCATAAGTACAGAATGCTCGCACGTCGTGATCAACCTTCACTAGTATTCCACATATATGGCTTTAGATATATTTATTCATGCGTGTATCAGTCATCGACCATGTTTTAGCTCACCATCCGAACTCAGGTGCCCATCAAGTGACTCAGTTTAATACCGATACTACGGATGATAGTTGCTATTGATTCTGATATTCAGAGTTCAACCCACTAATCATATGATGCTAATAAAGTAAACCATTATTCTATTTAGTAATCATTTATGATTTATTCATTATCTCTCGTGGGCAAAAATTCCTAACAGGAGGAGGTGACTCGTGTGGTTGGTCTTGAAATCTACGAAGTTGTTCTTAATATACGAGGTAAGGGTCTTCAGGTGGATGTTGGTGGAAGCTAGAAGGTTGGTCTTGAGAATGAGGATGTTGTGTATGATATTGTTCGTGAATTGGACGAGGAGGATGTGGAAGTTGTTGTGAAAGAAATTGTGGTACATATTTATGGTTGATAATGGGAGATCGGGGCAAATCGAGCTAATTCTTGAGAGACATTTGGAGGATGCCATTATGGTCGTTGGAATTCGATGTAATTGAGATTTTGAGAAAGGTTTAGCCAGTTTTTTAGAAATTGGTTTGGTGGAGAAGGTTGTTTAACTTCTTCGTGTCGCTCATCTTGTTGTTGTGATTGCGACGGCGTGATAGTGCGACTAAAACTTCTACACAGTTCACGTGAACTCGACGAGACATTATAAACTTTATAAACTATAATTAAAATTATAATATATATTTGTATGACTTAAGTATATAGTAAAATTTTTATAAACTTAACTATATAAAAAATAAATTTATTATAAACTTAATTATATAAAAAAATATTAGAATACAAACTTAAATATATAATTTTTTTCATACTTAATTATATAAAAAAAAATGAAAATACAAACTTAATATATAAAATTTTATGTTTAAAAAAAACATTTTTATTAAAAAAAAAAGAAAAAGAAAAAAACCAGACGATGAGCAAAGAAAATCTCTGCTTCTCCTTCTCCTTCTTCTTCTTCTTCCTTAAACCACCTTAAAACCCTAAATCTTCACACCATCATAACTCAAATGCCACCCTTGAAGGCCAAGCCCTTCTTATTGTCCTTCTTTTTCAGAGCAACAACAACAAGGTCCTCCTTCTCTCGCCGCGCCTTCTCTTCGCCATCCGCCATAGCCACTACCTCCAAGAATCTCCCCAAGTTCCGATGCATGAACAGAATCCACAGCGAATACAAAGCCACGGCCATCGCCGAAGCTCAGAAAGCCCTGAGAGAGTACCTCCACGCCACAAAGTCCCTTCCTTTCGTCTTCGCTGAGCTCATCGCAGAAAACTCACCCTTCTCTCTCGCCGCTCTCTTCCCCAAGCTCCGGTACTCCTCCACCACTTTCCCGACCAGATTCCGGCAGATTCTCAGCTACGAGCCGATCGACGAGTTGGAATTCTTCTTCGAGAGCATCGGCGTCGAAAAAGCCGAGGTTCACCGGTTTTTGGCGCCGAATATGTTTTTCTTTTCTCAGGAGAGGTCAGCCCTAGACGCTGCTGCGGAGCTCTATCGCTTCGGGTTTCCATGGAAGATGATTGGTAAGCTTTTCTCCGGCGAGACATCAGTGCTGCAAAAGTCTCCGGCTGAACTCTCGGAGAGGCTTTGTGGTATGAGAGAGAGGTACGGTCTCGAAAATCTCGCCATGGTTGGAATAGTCTTAGCGTTTCCTCGTCTCTTAGTCTTAGAGAGCGAGTTATGCGGGGAGATCGATGAGATCTTTGAATGCTTGAAGATGGTTTTCGTGGGTTTGGGTGTGGAGGGCTTTGCTGAAGGAAATGTGGATGTTTGGTACGAGCTTTGTTGTAAAGTTAGGTTCTTTTGGGATTTCGGTTGCGATAAGAGAATGGTTGTGGATTTGATGAGTGATGATATCCGTATTTTCCTAAATTGTTCCGTTAAAGACCTGTTGCGAAAGTTCAAGTTCTTTACTGGTTTCGGAGTCAGAGACGGAGAAGATATCGTGATGTTCATTCTTCAAAGGCCTGAGATTTTGGGTCTCGATATGGACACTCCGGTTGTATCGGTGCTCGGTGTGTTAGAGCATTTCGGATTGGAAAAACCCAAAATACAGTCTGTTGCTCGAAAGTACGGACACGTTTTGGGCCGGAACAGAATGGCTAATTTACCGAATATAATGAAGGCGGTTGATCTTCACGAATGGTGTTTCGAAAGGATCAAGAGATCAGATGGTATACAATTATTGGAGACATGTTCCCTAAATTGCCCCGACGAGGACGTTGATATAGCGTTCATGGAGGCTTGGAAACAGTGCACACTTCAGAAGAAGCGGAAATTCGAGTTTCTGAGGAGGTTCGGGTTCGGCGAGAATGTAAAGGCCATGAAGGTGTTGAAACGGATCCGCGGGCCCGGTGACAGCTTGCAAGAACGGTTCGACTGCCTCGTTGGTATGGGTTTCAAGCACTCGGATATCTGTCTGATGATACAGAGAGTGCCTGAGTTTATCTCTCAAGGCAAGGACAGTTTGGAAGAGAAAGTGAAGTTTTTGTACCAAGATACGGGATTGCCTATGCGGATACTCGTTGCCTGGCCGAAGCTTTTGCAGTACTGCTTAGAAACCCGGGTCAAACGCAGAGTCAGAGTTGTTATTTGGCTTAGACAGATGGGTTTAGGCGCCAAATATATATCGATTCCGTACACGGTTCATGCCAACGAAAACAAGTTCATTCGCCGCCTTTATAACTATCACCCGGCTCTTCCCAAACATTACCTCGAACGGTTCTAGATAGACCAATAAAATACTATCTTGGACTCCACTGATTTCGATCATGGACAGTTCTGATCTTCCTGAGTTCGATGGACTTCCAAGGGTTGTGTGTCAATCAAGATGATGTGTTGTCTCTCTCTCAGGTACGCGCAAAAAAACTAACATTTGTTTTACCGAACATGATTTTGAAAGTAAAAAGAAGGATGATATCGAGGGTTTTTTTTGTTGTCAGCGGTGCTGGGTTTGTTATTCTAACCATTCTTGTCAATCTCTTTGGAATGTGCAAGGAATCTGATTACTGAGGTGGTCAGTAAATCGCTGCACCTTCAAGGTAACTAAGCTCTCTGTCTCGGGACATATCTGAAATTTTCTATGTATATAACTGTTCTGATTTGCAAGCCTATCGTCTTGTTACAGCTTGATTGAAAACGTTATAGAATGCCTTGTTCTTTCACGTGTTTATGTTTGGACCGAGAGTCTCTGGAACATCAGCCAGGGATGTTTCCAGACCCGATTTTGGTTTACAGTTTTGACAAGTCGAACTTGCAAAAGGATCTGAACCGTTAGCGCTAAAAATTTGTACCTTTTCTTTCCTCTCTCCATTGGGCCGCATAAATATTGGGTTTAAGATTCAGAAATTCCGCCGAAAAATTTGCCTCATACGGTATGGATTTTCCTCTTTTGGTTCTGAAAACTGGCGAGGAGTCTGATTACAAGGGTAAACATGTCATGATCGAAAAAGGATAGGGGTTTGGATTGTAAGTTGTGTGTCTCGTTTGAAAATCAAGCTACTCAGAATGTTGGAGTATAGGCAAGGGCTTTTAGCGTACACAACCAGGTCCCGCGTCACTTGCACTGTAAGTATTCCAAAAAAAAGAAAATACTATTATTGCTGCAGAAAAACTTCACATGCACTGCAATGCCACTGATAAAGACCCTGAATCAATAATATATTTGGAATTTTGCAGCTCTTCTGCTCATTTAATCGAACGAGAAGCCTCGACCCAGTGAAGCAGCCAAAGTAGCGTTGAGGAAGACCCTTTTGGGATTAGTTACTGCTTATCGAAGCATAACCCAAATTAAAAATAGGTTTTTATTTTTTTTTTGTGTGAATAATAATAGGTGGGTTTAGATTGACTGGCGGTGTTATGGCATCGCACAAGTGAGTTAGTCCGGTGTCAAACTCGCCGCACGTGTGAATCGAATCAAAATAAGCCAAGAGGAGTTAGGTTTTTATCTGAATATCTGCTAAGCATAACATGTTGTAGATATGACACAGAAAGTAGTAGATCAATCTAAAAAAATTATCAGAAATAACATGTCACAATGACTTTTCAATGCCGCAACAAATTTACAATTTCATCACAACAAAATGAGTCGAGTAAAATTCAAATGAAGAACCTAATTTACACTTTAAAACTAGTGAAGCTTGTGTATTGAGAATCACTGTGATTACCCAATATATATATATATATATATATATATATATATATATATATATATATATATATATATATATATATATATATTGTATTGCCTCTTACATTTCTCATTGGATTACACAAATACAAGAATTCCATACTCCCTCCAGCTTGCCATCTTCCCATATGCTACACATGTAGCATCATTTCAAACTCCCAAAAAAAAAAAAATTAGTTACTATACAAAATTTGCCCTGAAAAATAATTTAAAACATGTTGTTTGACAAGGGTCTAGAGTTTGGTTACCTTGACTCAAACTCGTGAACATGTGCGATATCTTTTCCATGAGAGTCGGTCCAACTAACTTTCCTCTTCTGGGTGCTCGATTCGTTGTCCCTCACCACTGTTTTCTTGAGATTGCTCTTGAGATTATTTGAGGGATCATTATTATTATTATTATTGGAAGCATTTTTGCTGGTGTAAGAAGCAAGCTGGGAAGAAGATAACTTGTTGGTATTGATATTGGGACTTTTGTTGAACCGTTTTGATGGTTCATAGCAAGACCACACTAATGAAGTGCACTTGTTCTTCGCCAGGAGTTCTGCTTCTAAAGCACCACAAAATTTGTGTCAAAATAATAATGTGTTTATTATGTGTAGCTATGGCTTTTCAAGTTTGTGCCAATAAATTATATAGCATGACAAAAACTCGGAGATATTATAGATCATATAATGTCAAGCATTTGGTAGTTTGGTGTTTAGGTTGTCCCATTAGTTTTCGTGCTTCCTCCACTAATGGTGGCTTAACTTGTGTTGTGCTGTTTTATGTATGTATGTATATATATATATATATATATATATATATATTTTGTATTATTATATTTTTTTTAGGCGAAGCGGTCATTGTTGAAGTGGTGTAATTGGGTGAAATAAGGGAAATTTTAAAGAATGTATTCTCAGTTCTACTCATTGTTTGATTCATGGTGTGGAGAAGTACTCTCAAATGCGCATTTGATTTTTTATTATTAGTTTATATTATTTAAGACTAATTATGTTTTGCTTTTAGATTGCACGAGCCCTAAGAAATGGCCATTGTGGATGTACAATAATAGTCACGGCGGAAAATTGTATGTTTAGTGGAGCTACCCCTAATTTTTTTTTCACACTTTTGACCCATTTAAAAAATTAATTATATTGTTTACCTTGAAAATTTACAAATTAGCTTATCCTAAAACATTTTTTTCAAATTAGCCTCCCCGGTGAGCTTCTCTGGTTCCGTCCTTATATTTATACGCATTTGTTTAAACTAGTGATGAAAATATCATGACTGATTCGACAAAGTCGACTCCAACTAGAAGAGAAAATTTATGGAATAGATGTACTATATTAAAAATAAAAGATAGACATTAATCTCAATAATTACAAAAATAGACATGTTTTTCACAAAAATACAGCTCACATTACGCAATATTCTCCTATTTTCTTCACCAAATAGTTTAGCGTCGTCTATTGTTGTTTAATCTGACCGGTTGTTTATGCCATCAAGTGTCGTTTGATGTTACGTCATTCCATTTTGTTTGGTGCCGCTGGTTGTCGTAGGATTCGTATGTGCCCGCAACAAGCTACATTTATTTTTCTCATATTTCTATTAAAAAAAAAAAGTTAAGAGCGAAGATTTATTCCATTATCCATGATAGTATTGTCGTTAAATCTGATCAAAGGACTCTGGGAACTCCCTAGTCCCATAAGTTTGCAGGAAATGGAACTCGCCGAACTGTGAAAAACGGTACTAGAATCCAAGAACCATTTTTCACAGGACCGGGAATTATTAACACTTTTTTTTTGGTACATTAATAAAGCTAATCCATGAAATTTTCTAGCAGAATGAGTTGGAAGTGATCTGGGAAACTTAAAATTGCGCTATTTGGATTTGGGATGAAGACAAGCAAGTATTGCTAGCTGTGTAAAAAAAAATAGCAGTAAATAAATTATTGATTGTGTGATGATACATATTAACGAATAGATGCAATAACCGAGACAAAACGACGGACAACTTTTTTATGTGTGGGGTCCAAAGCTCTTGGAATTCGCAAGCTTAGATTTGATATTGCCACTTCAAATACCAATCAGCCAGAGTAAAGATAAGGTCAAGATATGTCTCCGCGTGAAAACAAAATTTTGCCACTAAACATAAATGACAGAAATGTATTACAAAGACGACAAAATATAAATCCATTTCAACGCATTATGGGTCGCTGATAAGTGTAAATCTATTTCAACTTTCTTTTGTTGGGAAACAAAAAACAGTTAGGATTATTGCTTCTGCGCGAAAAATATATCTTTACTCATATAGAGTTCAGTGATTCAGTTCAATGATTATATACATCATTTGCACAACCCATTTTGATACCTGGTTGTGATGATCAGAAAAGGACCTATGCGTGTAGTAAGGGTTGGACACTATAAATAATGGTATCGTAAAAATATGGTTCTCCGATATTACCCGGATTCGATGACTTGGCCGCCAAGCTTAAGCGTTATCTTTTCCTTTACAAAAATGTATCTCGGATAACACGAGCTAATATTCGAGATGTTAAGCGATTAGCCACTTCAGGAAGTACTGTCGAAGATATGCCCGGAAGAACCGGAAGAAGCTCTCGAACAACCTGCGCGATATTCATATCCTGTTGATTTTCCACGCGAAGTGGGACCGGAATCAATACATGATGAAGAGAGAACATGAGAAAATGAATGAAAAAAAAACGAGCTTCGAAGTTATAAATATACCTTAGAAGGCGTGCTTGACATTGAACTTCCGGCGGTCAAGAACTCGACAATTGTTTGAACGTTGTTGAGTATGACTTTGTCCTCCTCGTTGATTGTGGGAAGAAGCCCCGCTGGCTTGAAGGGTCCGAGACTGGGAACCATACTGAAGATCGGAGTGGGATTTCTGAGTCCGATAAGCGCCATTACACGGACCAACTGTTCCCTTGTGACAGCATCGATGCCTTTCACGATCTAATTTTCATGAAAAAAAAGAGAGGAGGATCAGCCTCTACATACCATTATCCAGGAAGAATATAATAAAAGAGAAGTTTATAAAGATTCCCAAGAACGTGTTGACGTACCTCATCGAGAAGGAATTCTCGGAAAAAGTTTCCTTTATCCGATAACAAAAATGCCAAAGCTGCCCTTGTTTGGACCGGTTCTTGTTGGGACGACAGCATCGGAGGGAGTACCGGAAAAGAATTTCCTGTTCCGCGTTGCATAAGGCCAAGCTCAGCCATATCTCCATTCAGACTCTCTCCGCCGCCACTTTTAGCAGCCGTTATGAAAGTCTCGAAGGCTTGCATGACATCGATGAATCTTTCCGCATTGAAAACACCAGATTTCCCATATATCGTGTAGCGCAGAGCACTCCTTAACCGCGGGGACTCATCAGTCAGAAGTCTCTGGAGATGAAAGCAAGATTAGAAAGATCAGAACAGTAAATCTCTGCCCGGGTGGCTATTAATCCTTGCACAAGAACCATTGATTTTACCTGCGCAATATAAGGATAAGCCTCGTCGACGATTGCAAAATCGGGATTTCCAACTAAAGCTATTCCTTCGAGCACCCCGATCGCTCTGATTATGAGCGCAAAATAAGGTGGTATTCTGAATGGATAGTCAAAGGTTATCTGAGCCAGGTCTGATGCCAGCTCCTGGAAATTGATATTTTTGGCTCCTCCGCCTTCAAGGGCTTGGTCAAACACCTTGGCCAGAACGGGCAAAATGGGATCTAAGTTAACACCTTCTGGAATGAACCCGAGTTTGACAAAGTCTTTTACTATAGCTCCATAATCACGATGTATAAGGTGAGCAATTGCTTCAATCATCCCGTACTTCTGATCATCCGTCAGCTTTGTTACAAGGCCTATTGCAGAAACATGAATAAGTTTGTGATAGGTTCAAATGAATTGAAAACAGCTCCGTGCAGGCATTCCAAGAGTATCAGAGAAAATATAATACCAACTATCAAGCACTCAAGACACGTATGTAATCTAACAGAAGGTTGTACGGTGGGGGTATCTTATTGCAAAATGTCTATTGTGTTGCAAATGCTTCCATGAATAGACACCTTTGAAGCGGGATATATTATGGAAGCCTTTAACACTCACTAGTTTTCACCTTTAGCATCAATGTGAAGTTTGTGATAAGTTCAAATGAATTTAAAACAGCTTGGTACAGAATTCCAAGAGTATCAGAGAAAATATAATATCAAGCACTGAACACAACCCTTTGTAAGTCAAGGTGTACATGTAATCTAACAGAAGGTTGTACGGTCGGGGCATCTTATTGCAATGTCTATTATGTTACAAAGGCTTCCATGAATAGACATCTTTGAAGCGGGATGTATTCATGGAAGCCTTTAACGCTCACTAGTTTTCACCTTAAGCCTCAATGTGACTTTTCATTTGGTAACGAAAAACCTCAGATGTCTGGGTTTGACATACTTGAACAATTTTTAAAACTGGTATATTCTTTAGTGGAAGCGTTACTCTGTTTTATCTTTTGTGGATAATGTGTTCAGTGAAAGGACATTGGAAAATTCTCAAATAAAAGAAGTCTAGTTTGAGTTTCTCCCAAGGAAGTCTGTCCTTATTTTCTCTCTTGAAATTACATGTGCTAATTTCAGGACTTGGCATTATAATAACCCCAATATATGTCAAAAATCGATTGTTGAAAGCTAGCAGTGAATATGTTGAAAGATGAGCTTGACTATAAACTATGAAGTAGATTGTTACCAAAATCAAGTATAGCAAGCTTCCCATCAGGAGTCCGGATCAAATTTCCAGGATGAGGATCAGCGTGAAAAAATCCAGTGTCCAGAAGCTGTAAAGAGAAAATGTCGTGTTTTTTACATGATTTGAGTAAGCAATATTTATATTCCCGTAAATCTAAATGCAAGGAGGGTAAATACCACCTGGGAATTCAAAAAGGAATTACTAAATAGATCATGGTCTAATACACAGTGAATAAGAATATGCATGAACCATGTTGAATGGCATCAGCAAATTATGCAACTTTTAAAATAACGTTAAATGCATAGAATATCCCCCACTATGCGTAGACAATGACTTGAATTGGGGCCACAAACAACATATATTTCCACTCGATATTTGTGAGTTATAACAGTTGGATCCAGAAACGTAACTGAAACTAAATAACCGTTCAAAGAACTTTCCTAGGGATCATTTATTTTGTTTCAGTTTCGGGGAAAAAAACAAGGTCACTAGTCTATGGGAAAAGCAGTAAAAAATTACCAGGACAACCATATTATTGGCATAACAAATTACCTGCTTTAGATAGCAGATGACTCCAACATTAACCAGTTCCCCGACATCGCTTTCTTTACTTTGTGAAAGCTTTTCCCCGTCTATCCATTTCGTGGTAAGAACCTTTCTTGTTGTGTACTTCTTATAAGTTTCTGGGACAACCACCTAGAGAAAGGGAAAAATACACGTTTTAATGCGATATATCTTAAAGGATATAAATACATCAGATCAACTAGATAAGGAAGTACTCAATGGACTTACCAATGCCAGAGAGATGGAAGTAATACCCACCATTTTCCAAACATAAAAACCAGAAAATATGTAAAGACAAATCCTTTTACACTTGCAACAAGTTTTTTTTTTCAAGAAGTGACCCTTAAGCAAGTTTCAACGTACGAATATGTACTTTTAATGAATAAGTGTTTTTTTAACTACCGTAGAATGCATGCATTTTGGTTCTAAGGCAAAGGAGTCACCTGTGGAAGATCCTTCCTCATCATTTCAGAGAAAATCAATCCGTTCTCACCCTCATTAACATAATCTAGCTCTTCAAAGAATCGGGCTGCCCATTCATCAACAAGTCCAACCACATCAACAGAGATCTGGGATGAATTAACGTGGGGATGAGAAAATCAATAATAGATCATTATTTATCTTAGCTAGAAAAAGTAAATGAATAGGAGGCATCCAAGTTATGAGGAACAACTACCTGAGGAAATTTTCGTAGAGCCAAACCCAAATTCCGGATGATGAATAAGTCGACTGTCACAGTCTCAAGAACGTAAGGCCTTTGTACTTTAACAGCCACCAAATCACCATTTTCTTTCAAGCGCCCCTTATATACTTGTCCAAGGGATGCTGCGTATATTTTTCCAAGGAAAATTAATTAATTATTTTAGCTATGAACTACGGAAGGCTGGCTTGTAACCTTTCTGATCGCAAGTTAACAACAATAATCTACTTTCAGATCGTATTATATGCCTTACCGGCAGCAATGGGGGAAGATGACAGTTCTGAGTAGACATTTTGCCACGGTTCACCAAACTCCTCATTGATGAGAGCCATAGCCACATCATCTGGGAAGGAAGGTACCTTCGCACGTGATTCAAACAAAGAAAATCAGCCAAAAAAAAAAAAAAAAAACTGGTGCTTCTTTCTAATTAAACGTAGTTGGTTCTATGTTGTGATGCAGAGCAAAAAGAATAAAAGAACACGTATAGACCCATTTAACATATATCTGTCGAATGACTTTTGTGTTGGATTAAAAGACTTTTTTGAACTGTGTAGGTAATCAGATTCTAATTCCATTTCAACCTGATATATATGTACCTTATCACAAAGCTTTTGCAGCTCAGTCATTGCACTCGGTGACAGTATATCTGGTCGAATGCTCAATGCTTGTCCAAGTTTTATGTACGCAGGTCCCAGAGAGGTAACTATCTCCCTTAATTCAATAGCTCTAGCAACTTCATTCTGTGTATTGAAAAGTAACAAGGTCATGAGATTGGAAGTTCACGCCAAGACTCATTCTGTTTTGCTTCTCAATCATAATCAAGTAAGGTTGAGTATAATTTATTTTTCATTTTTGTTTTGTTTCCTTAAATTTTTTTCTGCCTTTTTTTAATTATATATTTTTACAATTCCTGGTGCCCCAATCCCTGAACCCCAGGTTCAGGAGATAACTTAGAAGACAACTTAGAATTCTTGTTTATCTCCGGGATTAAACTTGCGACCTATGCCTCAGTCAAAGTCACAAACTTCTCTTCCTTACCCCTGGATAAAGAGCCATTTATGACAGCCTTAGTCAAAAAATTTTAAATAGATTAATTTCTTGACAAGGGGACAAGGAACCGAATGGCCTTAGAACCCCCGACTTTTTTTTTTTTTTTTTTTTTTCCATAGCAGTAGTGATCCAGTGGGTTTCTGAATTAGCTGATTGTCTCATATAATTATGCAGGCAAAACCAAAAAAGCATAAAAAGGAGGGACTTCTTTTTACCTCTTTAACCTTCTTATTTATGATATCCAGAGCAATGCGTGAGAGAAAACCTCCTGCAACAGACATTAATTGGAGGATACGTGTGGCTACAGCACGTGGACGTTTTCCCCAATAAGCAGCGATACTCGAAGGCTCATACACCAAAGGAAGAAACTCACTGCTTTCATCTGTCTAAGAAAACATAAGCATCACAAAAACAAGTGTTGAGTAACGAGCCCAAGGTATCAAGCTTGGCAAGAGTGAAACAATCATCAGCTTCAATGACCCATCAGACAGATGTTTAGAGAAAAATCGTTCAACGCCATTTTCAAAACATACCTCAACAAGGCGGAGCTGAACATCATCCTCGGCGAACTGCGAGTCTTTTAAATTCTGTCCTCGAAGACCTCTCATGAGTATCGCCAAATCTTCATTTTCCTCCATCTGTGCTCTTACTCTTTTTATTTCCTGTGACACGTCTCCAATTCTCTGCCATTTTCAAAACCCATCAAGAAACTCAATAAGCTTGGACGGCCACCTAGTACAGCTAAATTTAGAGAAAATTTTCCAATAAACAATAAAGACCAGTTGTCATTGATTCTGAATGAAAGCTTGCGCTTTCAAGAAACATATGCTGATAAATTTTGCTCAAAAACAGTTTTTGTTCCAAACACAAAATCTAGATTAAGTAACACTAATAGATTGTCACAACTCACAACTCTTCTTTTACAGCCAAAAATGAATTTAAAAACCGTAACTCATATCAAACTTAGGCCTTTCTTAATCTACAAGCTTAAACTTCAAACTTTATGAATTTCCAATAAACAGAACTAAAGCTTTCCACTTCAAGCAGCGTTTATCACATCTTAACTTAAAAATCTCAATTCTTCTTCGATCAACTCACCGTTGAAACTCCATTAACAGGCCTCGACGGCGACGAAGACCTCGGCGATCCATTGACGCCGCCATTCGTTGCCGGCTTCTTCTCCGAACCGGTCTTAGACGGCTTAGGCTCGGTGGCGACCGCGAAAACCCTACCGGTCCGCCTGGGAAAGCGGATTCCGGCGAGCGGAGTCGACTTACGGCTGGGGAAAGTCCGGCGGAGATGCTCGATCCGGCAGCAGTTGAGCTGGGATGACGCCGCGTCCATGGCGGACTCCGGCGATTGCGGTCGGTTCTAGAGAGAGAGAGTGAGAAAGCGGAGGGCGTTAGAGAGAGAGAGAGTGATACTTCTGATTCGGTTTGTGAAGTGTGTAATAAAGAGGGAAAAAAGACTCGCGAAATTAAAATGCGTGGTCGTTGAGACCTGGCGGGTGATATGACACGTGGCTTCGTTTGGAGCAATGGTCTTGGTTATTCAATTTTGTATGCAATTTATTTTTTATGTATAATTATTTTTATTTAAGAGGCAGGTTTGTTGGGACTTGGGAATATATTCACCGTCAATGACTCTCGCTCTCTCTCCTTTGATTGACAACCGTGGAATGTGCAAAAGGAGGTGATGCAGCTCTCACGATTCATTAATAAATGAGTTTTTTTTTTGTAGGTAGACAACTTAAATTAATTCATGTTTGAGTCGAAATTTTTTATTTTTTTACTTAAAAATCTTCAAAAATATATTATTTAGTTCTCTTATGTTTATAATTTCTGAAATTGAAGTTTTGGCTCATTTTTTCACAATTTTAATGCAATTAAAACATTGTTTTTCCCCATCTTTAAGCATCTTTATCCGTCGCAATCCATCTTACTTATTGTTTTTTTAACATTTTATAGCAAATTGTCTCTATCCATCCCTACATGTCACAAGGTCTATCTCACACTGTCGCAAAAAATCAAAATTTTCATCTCTAACCATTGCAAATCGTCTAAACGTTCCGAAAATTTTCAGACTATTTAACATTAAATTAAACCTCAAAATATCAATCCAACTTAATCTAAACTAATTTGAAATGTGAAACAAGAGAACTTACCCATTTTTTTGAACTTCAATCCACGAAATCCAAGATTTTAGAGAGAATCTGAGATTTAAACTTCATTCAAAGGTATTTTTATCTGAAAAATGAACAAAAGTCCAAATTCAGATATTATGAACATAAGAAGTCCAACTAAGATATTTTGAATGTTTTTAAGTATAGAAAATTAAATTTTCCTTTGGGTATATACCTCTTCATGT
Source organism: Urtica dioica subsp. dioica (assembly GCF_054948205.1). Lineage (NCBI taxonomy): Eukaryota > Viridiplantae > Streptophyta > Magnoliopsida > Rosales > Urticaceae > Urtica > Urtica dioica. The sequence goes on from NC_142761.1 coordinate 35,722,664, forward strand.
TTAGTTACATATTATTAAAAAAAAAAAAAATCGTACATGATTTTGATCAATTTCTTTAACTCACATACTCAATTTCGGTCAATCAATCATTTTCAAAATTGTCTGTTTTGATTTTCATCCGAATTTCTTAATTTTTAGATTTATGGTATTTATGTTCGTATTCACGCTCATGAATCAGTTTTCCCAGGATTTCAAATAACTAATCCAATTGTCCAAAATTTTATTCCATTATTTTTATTATTTTTGTGTATTTGAGTTGTTTGAATGATTTTATTTTGAAAAATGAATTTTACGTGATTTTGATCAATTTCTTTCGGTCCATCAATCGATTTCGAAATTGTCTGTATTAATTTTAATTAAAATTTCTTAATTTTTAGATTTATGGTCTTTATGTTCTTGTTCATATTTGTGAACCAGTTTTGTTTTTTTCAGTATCTCAAAGTAATTAATCCATGTGTCCAAAATTTTAATCCTTTTTTTTTTGTGAAGTTGAGTTGTTTGGAGCCTTCGGTTATGTGGATAACTATGCATCATTATACAGTATATATGAATGTGGATTTGGATTTAAAACAAGAAAAACTTGTAGATGAAATTGAATTAATTAATTTCCTTTAAGACAAGCCACAATCATCTTTGATTATTAGTACACATCAAACAAGTCAGTGTGAAAACTCTCACGAGTGGAACAAGTCTTCTTTTTGTGTTATACTTCGCTCGCAAAACCGATCTTCTTCTTCATAAGTCTTCCGAGAAGGGCCTTGATGGTAGGAGGTTAGCCTACATTGAATAGAACTCTAACGAGTGGAAAGAACCGAAGGCCTCAAACAAGTCAAATACACACAAAAACAGTGGATTAAAATTTTGGATAACTGAATTAATTATTTTGAAATCTTGGGATGAGAAGAGATCTAATTCGACTAATTGAAATTTACCTTGACTAACCTAACTCGACGACGATGGAGACAGAGATTGACGATGATGGCATTAGAGATCGATGGCGATTGTGATAGAGATGGCGCCGAAGACCGAAGGCGATGTTGTCGGAGATCGACAGTGGTGGCGACGGAGATCCACGACGACGACAGGTTCAATTACGACAGAGACGATGAATGTGACAACGTTTGGGCTAGAGTTTTGAGCTTCGCGTTTTTAAGCGTGTTTGGCGTTTCAATGGAGAGTGCAATAATGAGATTGGTATTGGAGGGTGAGTGAAAGAGTATTTTAGTGATTTTTAAAAATTTTGGCTAACTTGAAAAAGTTTTGCTATTTGCTAAGTCTTAATTATAAATGGGAAAATAACACATTTATACCCTGTGTTTTAGTGAAATGTCGAGTTTAACCCTCGGTTTTCAAAAATGTCGAGTTCATACCCTCTGTTTAACTAAAATAACGAAATTATACCCTCTGTTTAACTAAAATAACGAAATTATACCGTGAAATGAATAACAGCGTCACAAATCTTCCTTTCATTGATATTAACTCTTATATAAGAAAAACCAAATCAAATCTAAATCAGTACCCTAACTTCCAAATTCTCAATTTTGAAATAAAAATAGCCTTAAATTGAAATTAAATAATAAAAGTCATACCTCCTAAGAAATGACTTCATTCCGTGTTCGAATTGTAACTCTAAATCCTGGATTCTCTGTTCGAATATGCGATTTTGATGACTATCAACTATCGATGTTTACCCATTTGCCTCTTTCTGTGTTCTTCACAATTAAAAGACTGTTTTTTATTTTTTATTTTTTAAATAAATTACATATATGGCGCGAATGAATAAAGATAATTGGTGTTTATATATAAATATTATAGTCAACGTCAATGAAACGTCAATAAAAAGAATATTCGTGACACTGTTGTCTATTTCAGAAAAGATTTTTTTTTTTGGCATTTGTTTCATATTGAATATTTTTGTTATTTATAATTTTTTTAATGTGGTTATGTTAAGTAATATTACGAGACTTGAACTAAAAAACATACCTGAACTTTTTGAACTATTTTTTTTTTAAATTACCTCTATTGAAAACTAAATTCACATAAATATTACAATAAATACTACTAGAATTCTAACTCATATATTCTATTATTGATTCTTGATTATATCTTTATCCCATTCGCTGACAATCTAATATAATTACAATAGTATCTCTTAATGAAAATTACTACAATACACTTTAGTGAGCAAGATTTATAACACGAGTTTGTAAACATTAATGTCATTAATAGAGTTAATAACAAATTGTCTATTTGATAACACATATGTCAACGGATTTGAGTATTTGTCATCATCTTTTAGAGGGCATAGAGCTCAACTTAAAAAAATTAAAAAAAAAAAGGAATAGGATCATACACATGTGATATATGACATATTTGTGCAATAATTTGACATCTTCGTAATTGGAGTTCAGGCCAGGGGAATTGACACTAATAATACTATCTCAATGCCACTTACCAAATTTAGCCCAAAACCAAAAAATTGACACATGTAGTACCTAGACCATTATGTAAAAACTATTATACCCTCATAATTCTTTTAAATGTATGCAAACTCATCTTCCTGGTTATTCTCCATCTTTTTCCAAAAAAAAAACCTCTCATCTTCTCTCTCTCTCTCTCTCTCTCTCTCACGATCCCCCATTGTTTCTCGCTCAAAAAAATCGCACACGAACTATCCCTCTATTCTCACTCGATCTCAGACCCTCTCTCGCACGTTCTCTTCCAGTTCGCACATCTTTGTTTCTCGCTCAAAAAAATCAGCCGCGACCACCTATCGCCCATTCTCTCTCGCACGTTCCCTTTTCCCATCCCCGCACACCAACTGTTTGTCGAAACGCCCCTGAGAAATATTTCTATGTTTCTCGGCGCAACTTCGAGGGCCTGTCGGCGAAGAAGATGGCGAGCCTCGGAGGGCTTAGCAAGGTTGTGGGTTTGCCTGGGTATGGCTTCGCCGCCGTGGCGAGAGACTCTCTGCACAGCATTCCCGAGCACGGTGCTGACAACAAAATCGGAGCTTCTTTCGAAACTCGCTGCGGTTGGCTTTTGGTAAATGCCTGATCAAGCTTGTTATTTTTATCTATTCGATTGTGATGGTTTGATTGAGTATTGATCTTGTAACAAATTAAGCCTGTAGAGTATGTAGAGATGATTAATTCAATGAGGCCTAACATATGGGCCTCTTTGGCAGATGAAGTCCCCGCCTGGGTCTCTGAGAATAGGAATAAGACCTCCGTTGATCGCACTCTCACGTGGCTCGATCAATGCATCGATTTAAACTCGGTAGAAAGAAATCAATTCAGTTTCTTTTCATCACTAATATTGTTTGATGGGACACATAATGATCTTTGTGAAAAGTTTAGGGAGATGGAGGAGTTTTCGAGTCCGTAGTCGGAGTCTCCGATGTTGAAGAACGTGAGAGGTGTTTGCGAGGTTAAACAGAGAAGTGTCTCTGGTATGATTTTTTTGAATAATTTCGCGATATACGTTGCTTTCATCATCTCTAACGATGTTGATTCTTGTATGTTGTTATTACGTATATATACTTAAATGACTTTTTTGTAGGATATTGGATTGGAGATTTTGGACTTGGAGAGAGCATGGAGGATCGTCCTGCTCTTCTCGATGCCGTAACTGTAAGATTTCTTTTAAGGTTCGGTGTCTAATTTTGTTTGATAAACACTGACAATAATGTTCTCAGGATGTCCTAAGCGACGAAAAACCACGCCTTGTCTGTGGGCTTGGACTTCCAGGTACCCGATTTATTACAATTTTTCAGATATTATATTGACTCGGTGCATTTTGTTAAAGAATGTGATTTATCTGCGTGCCATGTTGTTTGGAATCTTTAAAACGGGTCTATCACAGCGATGTTATGTGTTTTTCTCGAAATAATTTATGATGAATTCGATAGTAATTTTCTGTTATTTTGATCTCACAGAAGAGGTCTTGCAGGGGGTTTCTGCCAGAATTGATCTTTTCAACTCCGAGTACGTATCTAGATCTTCATAATAATCTCAAGTTCATTGGAACAGAATTTGACATTTTCTGTTTATTTATCTATATTTTTTCAGCTATCTATACCACGTCACTCTGTAGTGTTTGGCCGAGTATGTGTTGTGTTTGGCCGAGTATGTGTTTGTGTCACTGTGTAGTGTTTGGCCGAGTATGTGTTTGGACGAGTATGTGTTTGTGTGTATTTGTGTTTGGGCGAGTGTGTGTTTGTGTGCATTTGTTTGTGTTTCGGGCTCGTTTGTATATTTGGTTGAACAATGTTTGTGTTTGGGAGAGTGTGTGTTTCGGGGTCTTTTGTATTTGGTTGAACAATGTTTGTGTGTTATTGCATGAATTATTCTTGCATGTGTTTGATTGAATTTAGGTAGGTTTTTGTGTTTGTTTGCATGTTTGTGTGTGTTTGATTGAATCTCGGTAGGGTTTTTGTGTTTGTTGCATGTTTGTGTGTGTTTGATTGAATCTCGGTAGGTTTTATCGTCACTTAGTCTACAAACCCATTTGGATCCTGGTTTGTGACATATTGGTAACGAACTGGTTGAGTTCGTGACCGATGTGTCACGAGCTCGCTGACTTCGTGACATATGTGTCACGGACTGACCCATTTCGTGACACTTCTATCACGAAGTGGGTGACTTCGTGACACATCTGTCACGGAGTCAGCGAGTTCGTGATACATCGGTCACGAACTCAACCATTGTCCGTGACAGATGTGTCACGGAGTGAATCCACTCCGTGACAAATGTGTCACGAAGTGATTCACTCCGTGACAGATGTGTCACAGAGTGTATTCATTCGTCAGCCGGCTTACTTTGTTATTTTGCTCATGGGTAAATATTTTAATTCTTAATGACACATTTTAATTAAAGCATGCGTTTTTTGTTCGTTCAGAAATGATTGTGGCATGTTTATGATCAAGACTGCCGAGTTTTTGGCGCACGACCTTCCATTGTCTGATTTGAAACAGGAGGACATGCTCGTGTATCGACAGAAGATGACCACCGAATTATACCGACACAGAGCGCTAAAACTACACACGCGTGGAAATGTCAATGTTGAGGCTACTTAAAATTATGTGTTTATGATTGTACGTATGTGTTTATAACTGTATATATGTGTGTTTAGAACTTTATGTATTGTCTTGACATCAATTTCTTAGTTTAGAATTTTATGTATTGTTTTGAAATTAATTTATGTGTCACAAAGTGACCTCATTTCGTGACAGTTGTGTTTTATAAACCATTCTTAACAATAAACTCAATATCACGAACTGAGATCACTTCGTAACACATGAGGTGAAATATCACAATTCCAATATCACATTACACAGGCGAGTCCAACAAAAGTCAAACCAAATCAAATGTAATTTCATTTTTTAAACCATTCAATACATCTTCGACGCATTTGAACAATAACACAATACCTATGAATAAAACAACAACAACCAGCATTTTAATCTTGAATAATTCAGATACAATCAGTTGTTCCAATTCATTGGCTTCAGTTGGTTCTTCGTGTTTAAAGTCTTCATCGACAAAAGATGGTATCTGGTTTTCCAATGAATTTATCTTCCTTAGCAGCCCTGGAATGATTTGAATCGATCTTGGGCACATAGATGGGTCCATCCGTTCTAAAAACCCGCATCCATTGAATTTCTTTATCTGTCACAACCATAAACCAAAGAATATTTATTTACAAAATCTTAAAAAGAATAGAAACATTTCCTTATTTATAAGATTTCTAGACTGTTTCTAGGATAACGAGAAACATATTCAAACCTTATACTCGGGGCATCCATAGAATCGTCTTCCAGGGTTATCAGCAATCCAGGAAGTTTGTTCAACTCCATTTAGACCACACGAACATGAAGGAGGAGGTCGTCGACGCTCGGTACCACCTCCTATATTTCCTAAAACGCGCGGCTTCCGACGTGTTGACGAACTGCAATCACTCAACTCCATCATGATTGTATCAACATTAATTGTTATTTAATTATGAAAGAATAGAATAAAAAACATCAACAACATGGTAAAATTGTTATTTCCAGTTCGTGACACTAGTGTCACGAACTGGATTCACTTCGTGACACCCTGGAAAAATCGGGAAGTGTCACGAACTGGATTCACTTCGTGACACCCTGGAAAAATCGGGAAGTGTCACGAACTGGATCCACTTCGTGACACTAGTGTCACGAACTGGATTCAGTTTGTGACACCCTGGAAAAATCGGGAATTCAACAAAAAACACCATTTTGACAAACAAATCACACTCAAACACAATGGAACCTATTTCAACACGAATCAAAATAATTAAACATGTTCTTGTATGTTAAAGATAAGAAGAACTTACCAAAATATGTTTGAAGAAATTTTGGATCTAGGATTTGCAGGAAGAAGAAGCTTGGATCTTGAATTATGAACAATTTGCAGAAAGCAAACTTGAATCTTGAAGTTTTGATGAGCAACCTTGGATTGCAAAATGGTTTTAGATGGGTTTAGCATTATTGCAAAATGGGTTTAAGAAACTTACCCTCGGCGAGCAAGAAGATTCCGGCGACCCAAGAGATGAAGATTCCGGCGACCCAAGAAGCTTCACTCCGTCATTCTCCAACTGAGTTCAAAAGGAAGAAAAAGTTGAAAAAAAAAAACGTGAAAGAAGTTTCAGATGAGAGAAATGAAAGTTAGATGTGTTTTGAGAGGTTAAAAAATGTTGAGGGTAGTTGGGGAAAATTTAATTTCTCTCACCTACCAAAAGTACTAGTTTTGTCAATTTTTTTATTTTGGGCTAAATATGGTAAGTGACATTGAGATGGTATTATTTGTGTCCATCTTCAAGCTACCCAATCAATAAGAGTTTTGCTACTTCCACATAAGTTCAAACATTGAATTTCTACACAAAAAATATTCAAAAACAATGAAGATCTGTGGATGAACAATTTCATACAAGCAAAAAAAAAAAAAAAAATTATGAAGCTTGATATTTCCAAAAACATCGCCATAACACAGAGATAAAAGAATGGACTACTACAAATAATAAAGTATCCACCACACTAACCGGCAAACCATAGCACTAAAATCTCTCTAATCATGCACAATTACTATATATATACATACAATGACACAAACACATTACAGATTACACTAAAAAAACACACTCATATATATATATATATATATATATATATATATATTGACTATTTATCTAAGATTTATGTTTATAAATAGGGTAATTAAGCCAAATAGCCTCACGAAAATGGGCAATTTATTTTTAGCCAACGTTTTGTAAATAGGTGATAAATAGCCAGAAGGCATTATTTACAACTAATGTTGACCGATTATACCCTCACATTTTCCCGCCCACTAATATACGGGTCATTAATCAGAATCAGCTCTAATATTCGGATATTAATGCATGCGAAAATCGAGGAGCATTTAAGAGAAACAGATGCGTCTAAATCTCCACACGCAACTGCTCAAAATATTTTTTCAAAAAGAAAAAAAAAACCCCAAATATCGCGACGAAGAAACCGCACGAATTTGAACCGGAAATAAGAGTCGACACACTTATTTACAAAATCGAAATCGTAACCAGAAGAGGAAAACATCGATGACGAAGAAGAACGAACAGAGGTTAGTAAATAAAGGAAAATACGATTTGTTTCGATTTTTTTTATATAAGTGGCGTTGCATGTATATGAAATCGACAGATTTTTCAAAATCGCTAGGACTGATAATTGTGTTTTCCCTTTTTTCTTTGGTTTCACACAAAATCGCTATGATATAGAACAATGGCGAAGAAATCCCCCTCAAAGAAAAAAAAACAACCTGCAGAGAGCCAAGAAAAGGGGAATAAATCAAGTCGGGGAAAAACAAATGCAACAAGGGTAAGTTTTTTTGGCCGAACTTTTATTTTCATTGTCCATAATGTTAATAAACTTAAATAACTCAAAACATAAGTTTAAATTCATAATAAATGTATTTAGAGTACTGACCGCTTGATTATAATTTGAAAAATAAAACGAAATGATATTGGGCTGAATGTAAATGGTTACTAATTTGTGGTTGTTCGAAATACATATAATGATCTATTAATATGTAAATAATTATGTATAGCAGATATATACTATGAATTAGTGTAAAAAATTGTTAAAGATGGGAAAGATATTAAGGTTGTAAATAACAGCGTTGTGTAAATAAGTTTGTTAATTCTATTTGTGTGCAGATTGGGGACATGATAGTAGAAAGGAAGAACTGGGATTTAAAACAACGAATCATAGTTCATTCATCTTTCAACATCATTGAAACCCTCATGCCACTCCTAGAAACAGAATATCAACATGAGCTGTTCAGTCGTGGGCCATTTGCTCATCTTCAACACCTTAAAGGCCATGTATATCCCAAAAATCTGGCTCATTTAGTCGTGCTCAGTCAAGTAGAGTCCAGGAATGTTGATGAACTACATTTCAATGTATGTGGAAACATATTGGTTTTCAATATCTATGACTTTGAGTTAATATCAGGTAAATGTCAAACTTACGTACTTGCTGAGAATATCAAAAATTATTTGTAAATTGCCGAGTTATTTACAGTTTAAGGAATGTGATTTACAGGACTGAATTGCGAACGCGTGCCACGTATACACGACAAGCTACGCTCCGATAATCCTTTGAAGGATGAGTACTTCAAGGTGACAGGAACGCAGCGTGCACAATTCTTACTTGGAATTCTCAGCGGGAAATTTGGAGGTACAGACGAAGAATGAGTGGCACTTATTAACCTGGCCATTCTAGAGACAATGATTCTGCCTAGGGAACGGCAAGCTAAAATTCCCGATGACCACTTAAAAATGGCCATTGACACGGAATTATTCAAAAGTTATCCGTGGGGCACAATTAGCTTCAACGCTCTATGCCATTCCCTAAAGAAATCCAAAAACTATGTAGCTGAGAAAACAGGATTCAATATAGAAGGCTTCCTACATCCGTTAATTGCTTGGGCATATGAGGTAATTCCAGAGTTTGAAGCCCAAGGATATGCCACTCGTACAAAAGAAATGTCCATACCTCGCCTCCTCAAATGGAATTTCAATTACAGCCCAGAGTACGACGAACTTCAACAATATATCTTCGACAATGAATCGGTATTTGAAATCATATTACTAATCTCTAAGTTCTTCTATGAATATGTTAATAATTGCTTGTAAATAATTGTTGTCTTTGTTGTAGCTGCGCATTAATCTAGTAGATGCTACTGAAGAAGAACACGCAGCTGGGTACATAGAACGAGTAGACGCTGTTAGTCCCGAGACTTCCCCAAAATCTGTTGAAAAAGGAAAAGGAGTGGCTAGCATTTCTAAGGGTTTGGAAAGTGATACAACAATGAACTCCTCAGATGATGTTCATATGAAGTTGGAATACGCTCTCGAAACAATAGAAATGCTGAAGAAACGTGTCGAAGAAGCGCATGAAAAGTACGACGCCTTATTGGATGTATTTCAAGTGTACATCCGGAAAGATTACAATGAAACAACACGACAACAACCCAGACAAGAACAGGTAGTAAATTTGATTTATTTTTCCAAATAACAAATAATAACAATCATATTACAGGTCTCAAGTGGAGCACCACCTACTAAGACAACTGAAACTCCAAATCAAACTCCTATTAATGTTCAGGTACGGTATAGCCATTGCGTGTAAATAAGTAACAACATAACACTGAAATATGTGTTTAACCGTCTCTACCATTATGTATAACAGGATACACCACCTACCAATCAACCCAAAGTGACCACACCTGTGGAAATCCCAACAACAACAGAGGTACTCTATACTATTTACATATGTTAACATATAGTATAATATCATATGTATTTATCAATTTACAGGTACCGGATGTTAGGAATGTAGCAAAACCAAAGCCAACTCAAGTGACGCTAACGAACATGGTAGTCACTGAGCATATTATTGACATAAAACATTTGTTAGTGTGCATGTTATTTACATAGTATATATACATTTTTTTTGCCATAATAAATTGTTAATGGTATACTTATTTACATCTTATTTACATGTGCTACGAAAAAAAGCTTCAAAAGTGCAGCCAACAATTCCTGATACTGTGACTATGGTACAAAATTAATTTAATTGAACTTACAAAAATGTCCTGTAATTTACTTACAGGTTGTTTACTAATATTTTATGGTAGGATATTTCACCACTACTTGGAATGGAAAAGGTAGCACGTTATAGTCCGGTACGGCAAATAAATATAACTTTGTAATATGTTGCAATTAGATTAAGACTAACAATGACTTCGAACAGGATGATTTGCAGAAGCTACAAGATGATTGGGTTTTTACCGTAAATGATGTGTTGAATAGCATTCCTAACAAGTACGAATTTGAACACCATCCACAGGTTGTTCAAGAGAGTGTGGCCAAGCAAGAAGTTGTAAACAAGCAAGTTTACAAGCGCTTGAGAAAGAATGGCCAACCAATTCCAAAGCATATAATGCCAACGACAAATCATCCACCTCCAATGGTGACCGAAAATATCCAAACCCAAAATGTTGCACACAAACCGCAGGTAACTTATAATGTTCAAACAAAATGTTAAAAATTGGGAAATTAATAGTTGTTAATTTATCATATTGTGATTATTTGTAAATTAACAGGTAGTTAACAAGGTCACCGATGATGAAAAGCAAAAAAAGATAGGAAGGACGTTGCCAAATCCACAGCCTGTCACACAACGTCCAAAGCGCACATGTAGGAAATCAGTGTTCACTACCTCGCCATACGTCACCGAATCTAGGGCTAAGAAGACTGAAGAAGGAGGTCCTAACAATAAACCAGATGGCCAGGACACGACTAAAATGGGAGATGAAGAAAGCAACCAACCATCTTTTGATATTGGAATTTGAGATCTGTTATTTACTAAACTCTAGTCGAATTGCACATAAGTTTTTTTTTAAAACATAGCAACTATGTCACTTTTGGCTACTGCATGAATGTTAATTAGCACATGACGCTAATTTTGGTGTTAAGGTCGTTGATATAACCTCTTTTACAAATTAAATTGGAATATTTTGAGTATTGACTACAATGCGGCCATATTTTAGCCTTTCAATATGTTAATAGGAATATTATTTACAAGCAATTTACAGTAGTAGAACGTGTGAAGTTCTGTTAATGTACATCTTATTTACCATAAATTTACCATAAATTTACAACTTAAAAGTTAAGTCTATTTGATTATAAGAAGTACAGAAATAAGGTATTACAGAATAAAGTCATAACAACTAATTCAAAACATACATGTGCGTGTGTGGCTTTGTTACATGAATAGAAAATAATTCTCATGTTCTTAAGATTAACAATATGCATAAAACATCAAATTTTCAATAAATAAACATAAAATTATTCAAAATAAAAACATCAACAGCGAAAAATAGACTTTATTAAAGACAACTCATTAACCAACTATCTTAGGCAGCCCCTTTTGTTATGACCATTCTGGCCACATTTGCCACATCTTTGATTGTACGGGTGGAATTTTTCATGCTTCGACCGATACCTCTTCTCTTTTGGTCGCCCGGCTTGACGTTTATGAATGGGAGGCTTTATAACTTGAGCATCAATAGGGAGCTCCCAATCGCCTTCATGAGAAATAGGGAAAACATCTTTCTCATACGTGGCAGCGAAGTATTCTTGACTATAATATGCTGGCACAAAATCAATAGGACGTAAATTTTTCCTATATAAAGCCGCACAAGCATGAGAACAAGGAAAGTCTTCAAGCTGCCAATAACAACATGTGCAAGTTCTAAGAGAAACATCAACAACTCTACGAATTGCCCCATCAACAACTTCAAATTCGTTGTCGTTAATGGCATTAACCTGCAGTTGCGTGTAAATAATTATTGTCAACATTTGTAGGTTTAAAACTGTTAATGTGTTAATAGCTTGTAAATAAGTATATTCTGTTAATAAGCTGTAAATAATAATACAATTAACAGAATCTCAAAAATATGTAACTCACGTTCATAGATCGAGCAGACTCCTGCGAATCAAATAGTATCTTGAACCCAGTTCCTGTTAGTCCTGATTGCATCTTTGGAATTAGCTCCCTCTTCTTGTGGATCCAATTTTGAATTAGACTTCTATAACTCAAAACAAGACATGCAACCGGCCAGCCTCTTGCTTCTCGCAAAACAGCATTCAAACACTCAGAGATGTTTGTGGTCATAACATCGAACCTCTTCCCCGGAAACTTGCTCCTAGCCCACAGCTCTGGATCGGCTTTGAGAAGATACTTTTTGATTTTTACTTTGTTGTTGGAGAGTATATTGAGCCAATATTCAAACTCTCTTACAGAATAGGCTTTTCCACATCTATAGAAAAGTGGCTGAATGTATGTTTTACCAAATTTTGCCTTCACATTACACCAAAGATGTTGCATGCATATAGCAAATTTCGCCTCCGGGAATACATTGCCAACTGCCTTGTGAATTGACTTGTGCCTATCCGAAACAAATACCAAGTCTTTTCGAACACCATAAACAATTCGAAGATGATTCATAAACCAAGACCAAGATTTGTCATTCTCGGAATCCACAATACTAAAGGCTAATGGAAACAAGTGATTATCACCATCTAGAGCAGTGGCCAAAAGTAATGTACCATAAGATTTGCCTTTCAGGAAAGTACCATCAACAGATATTACTGGGCGGCAAAATTGAAATCCGTGAACAGAAGCTCCAAATGCCAAAAAGAAATACCTAAATGTCCCATCAGATTCAATCTCGGTCACAGTATAAGACCCTGCAAAACATAACAAAAAAAGTATGTAAATAAGTCATTTATTAACAACAAGTTCAGTAAATAACCAGACAAAGACGTATCCATATTGTAAACGTATATAGTATTTACAGACAACATTAATAGTACATAAGCTGTAAATAAAAACCTGGATTCTTCTCTTTGATCATTTCACCAACTATTGGTAAATGACTATATGACTCCTCAAAATCACCACGAAGATCCCTCAAAGCTTCTTTACGACCCTTCCATGCACGAAAATATGTTACCTCCACATTAAATCGAGTCCTCATAATTTCAGCCACTCCAGAAGGCGTAATTTGATTTGCCAATGGGCCACGAAAATCATCTTTGACACATTTGCTAATAAGTACAGACGATGCATGTTTATTCTTGTGCACAACAGATTTACCATAACAAGTATGTTCTTTAACATATGACCTTATGACCCATAATCCAGAATTCTTGCATACCGACGCATTTAACTTCCAGCCACACTGCATATCCGAACAACCAATACTATAACGCGTTTTACTGGATCTCAACACCTTGAATTCAAAATTGTTGCGAACTGCAATCATGCCAATAGCCATTTGAAGAACATCTTTGCGTCTAAATATGTTATTAACATTAATATCAAAATTCATAGGAAAATTCCTCAAATCCGGTTCATCATACAAAACAATATCTGCCGGAGGTTCTTCATGACTAGCTGCGACAACTGCTTTCGACGATTCATTGCACTGATGCTCAAATAAGTTCACTGAAAACAGGGTAAACGTGCATGAGAAATCAGTTATCAAAACTGCATAAATATATAAAAAAAACCCATACCTGAATCGATTAAAGAAAACGACGACCATTCATCCATGCTTTTGGCGATTTATTTTCAGGGACTAAATTTTTTTTCAAACGTTGAAACCTGGAAAATAAAAGTTGAACGTCTATTGGCGGCCAAATTAAATTGAATAAGCGTTCACAAATAACAACTGATTATATTTTCAATAAAAAGAATAATTATTAACAGATATCCAGGATATTTTTTGTATCAAAATTGGAAACTAATCGCCTAATATGATGCGTTCATATTAACTGCATCCACGTAATCAAAATTATGCGATCAGAAAAACTGCTTCCACGTTTTCAGTAACTGCATCCAAGATCATAATAACTGCATCCACGTTTTCCATAAATTCGGGATTCTGATTATTGAATAATTAAAAGTTGCCGAAGTTTTTTTCAAAATTCAAACTAAAAAACTGCCTAAAAAAGAATAACGTAATCGGTCAATCAAGGGCAAATGAGTAAAAAAATCTTCTTAAATGAGTTGCCACGTAATCATCTAGGCTATTTACGGATTATTAACGAAACGTTGGCTACTTTTAAATTGGACGAGTTTCAGTGGCTTATACAGCCAATTTTTTGTTATAAATACATGAAAATGATTATTTACTTAAAATTTACTAAACGTTAGCTATTTAGCAATATCAAACATTTAAATTACCTATTTTCCTAATGGACCTATCTATATATATATATATATATATATATATGTATACACATACACATATATACATATATCCTTCTCCTCTTGCGCCATTCTCCTCTGCAGCGCGTCCACCGCCGCCAGCTGGTCCGCCAAGATTCCGGCCACATCTCCGGCGGATGAGCTCAATCCAGCGGAGATCGCTTGAGGAGATGGATTCTGGCCTTGGAGTATAGGAGATGGAAAAAAATACTGAGTGAATCCTAGCCGTGGTCGTCATTTATCCTTCGCCGCCCTTTTGTGATCGGAATTTTTGCTTCTCTCCTCTACGAACAAAACTTGTCTCTTTCTCATGGGGAGTGTTCTCGTTTGGGTGATCGTTAACACAATTTCTGGTTTCTATTGATCATGTTGATCAGTGATGCTCTGGTTTTATTTTGTCCAGTGAGTGGGGTTACGCTCCATTGACTTGGTTTAATTTCTATTTATTATATTTTTATCAATTTTTTAATTTGTTTTGTAAAATTACAAATTTTTCCTTGTTTAGGAGACACGTGACACGCACACGTAAAACTTAACTGACGGATTGGAAAAAATTTAGACGGAATGACCAAAACGAATAAAAAATTAAAATTCAAACACCACTCAAACAAATTTCAAGGTTCAGGGACCGATGTGACACTACTGCCATATTACAGGGGACAATAAATATCTTTTATTCTAATTATAATTAATTAGCCAGCAATTCTATTAACAATAATCAATTGATAAATTTGCCTAAATAAACTTTGCTTATTGATAATTAAAGGAAAAATTATTAAATAATTGTTGTTAATAGAGTCAGTGAATAATTACTTATAATTAATCAAATATTGATTATTTAGTAAATACTAAGTTTGATGCGTTGCTTATAAATTTCTGTTTTTTAGTTCATTATATGGGTCAATTGACAATTGTTCTGTGGAGAATGTAACTCGTATCAAGGAAGAAGAGTCCTCGTTGTCCCGTTTCCTCGCTCTGGAAGAAGGTTGTTGGCGTCGACGGTCAAGGATCGACTGGCTTCAATAAGGGGACACTAACACAATATACTTTCACTCAAAGGCCAAACAGAGAGGGAAAAAGAAGCTGATAATAGGTACGAGACCGGGCGATGGAGGGAAGACCAGAATAATATCTTCTCGGTCGCTGAGAATTATTTCCAAGGTATTTTTACCTCTATCTCGCCGAATCCTGATGTTCTGAGGATTTTTACAGAGGCTCTCGTCTCCAGACTTAGAGAGGCAGATCAGGCCACTCTCGATGAGCCTTTTACCACTGACGATATATGATAAGCGGTGTTTAAGATGGGATAGGAGAAAGCACCAGGTCCGGGCGGTTATCAATGCGTCTTCTTCCATCGAATGTGGCACATTATCGGGGCTGATGTGAGCATGAGTTGCACTGATAGCTCAACCGTACTACGATCACTCTTATCCATAAGATAAAGATACCAAAGAAAATGGGTGATTACATGCCAATTAATTAACATCTGCAATGTTATGCACAAGATCATCACAAAGACTCTCGCTGACAAAATAAAGCTCATCCTTGATTCTATCATATCCCAAAACTAAAGTGCATTCGTACTGGGTTTGTTTATTACGTATAATGTTACCGTCTCTTTTGAATTGCTTCACTCGGTCGCCAAAATAAAGAAAATAATTAATGGTTGTGTTAGCCTTAAACTCGACATGATTATGACATATTATAGCGTCGAGTGAGTTTTTTCAGACTTGGTTATGAAGGAGATGGATTTTTCATATCGGTGGCATGCTGTGCTTATGGAGGGAATATTAATGGTTTGATTAAAGGGAATATTATTCCGCAGCGAGGTCTACAGCAAGGGTGTCGCCTTTCACCGTATTTTATTCTCATTTTTTTCCAAGGGATTGTCTTCTCTTATTCTCAAGAAGGGCTTCGCATGTAATAAATAAGGACTGCAGGTCAACCACTTGTTTTTCGCGGACGACTCGTTACTCTTTTGTAGAGCTAATAGAGGAGACATCGGAGCTTTTAAGCATGTGTTTGACTTATATGAGGTAGTGTCGGGTCAAATAATAAACTTCTAGAAATCAGCGCTCAAATTTAGCCCGAATGTAGACATCAGCACCCGAAAAGAGTTGGCCGATTTGATTGGGATCCATGTGGATAAAGGCTTCGGCGAATATCTTGGCCTACCTTATTTTGTAGGTCGACACCACATCCAAACCTTTCATGTTGTCTGCAAGAAGGTTCGTAGTCGACTCTCGCAATGGAATGGTCATTTTTTTATCACAAGTGGGTCTCGAGACTTTGATTAAAGCAGTCGCCCTTGCTCTCCCCACCTACTCTATGAACGTGTTTCAAATTCCAATGGCTCTTCGTAATTAGATGGAGAAAATCACGCCAAGGCTTTGGTGGGGTGTAGACATATCTACTCTGAAGATGCATCGGAGAAATGGGAGAAACTTTGCCTACCAAAGGCTCACGGTGGACTCGGTTTCAAGGACCTAATACTTTTTAACCAAGCAATGTTGGTAAAGCTATTGGGATTAAGGTTGGTATTAGACACGAACAATCGCTCTGATACGAGTTGATGGGTAAATTACTTTCATAAATGGTTAGTTACAGTTCTCATGTATTGAACACGAACGATTGTTTCAATACTTCTTATTGGGTAACAAATCTCTTAACCCTACTATATATTTACAAATGCAGAATAGAAGAAAACACGAACAATCGCTAATATTTAGGTAAACAATAATTACCAGGATACTCAAAATCATTCAATAACAACACTTTTAAGGATGTAGCCAACGTTTTGTAAATTTTATAATCTAGCCATTTACAGAAATAAACAATTAGAAAATATCGGAAATAGTATTTTGTAACATAAATCGTAGAAACCAAATAAACGAAAATTAACAAAAAAAAAAACTTAATATCGCAACTAATTGGACTACAAAAAAGGAAAGAAAATATTATGGAATAAATCAAGTTAACGTGTATTAAAAGCTGCATAATTTGGCTACGATCAAAATGTTGGCTACATTTATGTCCAACTGATTTTAATAAAGTTTAATATAGTAATTTGTTACATGACTAATCACTACAACAAATACAACATTTACCGACGATTTTTTTCGTCGCTAAAAACCCCATAATCGTCGCTAAATCTCTTTAGCGACGATGTTAGCGACGATAATAATCGTCGCTAAATGTGCGTGCCTAAATATATTTAGCGACGATTTATTCGTCGCTAAATAATTACCGACGATATTAGCGACGAGAAACTCGTCCCTAAATGTCGTGACGAGAAGTTTTTTTCCATTTTGAAACAGGAAATTAGCGACGACTTTGTCGTCGCTAATTCACGCGCGAAAATTTCCCGCGTGAATTAGCGACGACAAAATCGTCGCTAATTTCGTCCCTAATATTTTTTTTTTTTCGTCGTTAATTATTTTTTTTTTATGAAATTCTAAAATGAAAAATCAAATAAAAACTAAATTATATTATCCAAATCAAGAAATAAAAACTAAATTATATTATCCAAATCAAGAAATAAAAACTACTCGCGACGTTTGTTTTGTCGTCCCGCCGCTCGTTTTCCTCCTCCTCGACGTGAAACGTTCTTTTGCTGGCGCTGAAGTTCTGCGGGCTGCGGCGTCGGAGTAGACTGACTTGGTCCGCCGGGCGTCGTCTGCTGGCTGGCGTCGGGAGTCCTCTGATGGCCGCCCGTCGGAGTGTGGACGTCGCCCGTCGGAGTCTGCTGGCTGGCGTCGGGAGTCCTCTGCTGGCCGCCCGTCGGAGTGTGGACGCCGGCCGTCGGAGTCTGCTAGCTGTGGGATGACGGAGCCTGCTGCGAACTCTGCGAAAATTGGGACATGAACGAGCTAAGGTTGAGGCCGGGCACCTGACTCTGTATTGTCTCGGCGAACGCGGCGAGGGTCGATGTCAACACCTCTTGCGAGACATATCCGGGTTGCGACGTCCCAGCCTCCGAACCGTAGACTTCGGCGACTTCAGCCGCCATCCGTGCTCCCTGTGGCACCAAACGTCCGACGCCGGTCAAGTGATCAGCCCGCGAACCCATAATATCGCGGATCGCCTGCTGCTCTAGGACGAAAATATCGACATCCGCTCCTTGTTGCTCAGCCTCCGCTCGCAACGTGTTGAACCTAGCGACCAGTCGATCCTGATATAAAATAACTAGTTAGTATCTATTAATCGAAAAATAAGAAAAATAAATGTAAACTTACATAACGTGCGGAGGCTTCAGGAGTCAGCCACTCGGACTTGTCAGACTGATGTAGGCGCTTGTAGTTCGCAAACAAGCTCTCGAAAGCGCCTGTCTCGGCGCTCTTCTGCATGTAAACAAAACTTCAAGTGTAAGATAATTTTAACGATTTGGTGTATCATATAAACATAAAACTTACATTCTTCATGCGGTGGGTCGAGAACCCAATCGTCCCCTGTCGAGTCTTCATCTTCTTCTTCGCGCGATTCGCCTTGTTCTTCGCTTGAATGGCCTATAATATAAGTAACCGTACACGTAAAGAACAAATCGTTTAATAAAAGGGTAAACACATATTTAACGTAAATGATTTGATTACCTTAAATTCATCGCTCGTATATCGTTGTATCAGCGTCTCCCATTCGGTGTCGAGCTTAACGGTCCTCGGTTTCAGCGACCGCGCCACCTGTACGCTGCTCTTGCAGTCGATGTCGAACCATGACCGCAAGGTATGCCTCCAATCGCGAAGACGAGTCTTCGCGTCTCGAATGATTGCCGCATCGACAATCGCCTTCTTCTTCCCGGTTGCATCACCATCGACTCGAATGTCGTACTTGTCTCGAATCGCCTTCTTCTTCCCGGTTGCATCACCATCGACAATTGTCTCGAATCGCTGCTCGGATCTCGGCCTCCTTCGCCGGCCCCACGTTCGCATTCGTCCACCTTGGGACCGTAGGCGAGATCTTGTCTCCGACGACCAACCCGAGCGTGTTCGCGAACGTCGCGAGATCCGGATCCATCTCGCGCTCTGGCTGCAAGAACGACTGAAACTCCTCGTTATAAACGACGACTTCCTTCACCCCGGGGCGCCGTGCACGCTCAGATCGAAGGCCGACCGTCGGCCCACGCACGGCCGGTTCGATATGCTCGTCTTCTTCTTCGACGCCATCACGTACGGGCGCCGACTGGCAATAATTCGGGAGACGGGCTAAGAAGTCATCCCCGCCTCCGCTGCCTCCAGCTCCTGTAGCCGCAGCCATCTGAAATTCAAAACAAAATACGATCCTACCGAAATTTCGGCAGAACCTCCCCTATAAACTTAACAACCCGGCATCAGCCTTTAACTTTAAAACCTGCATAGAAACATCCTAAAACTAACAATAAATTCAACCTCAGTGGTTCGATCATTTTTAAATCTATAAACAACTAATTAATTTCACATTTTTAGTCATCTCTAACAAAAATTAAATCCAATTTCAATTTCAATAATTAATTTCACATCAACTACCTAATTTTCGTTAAACTAATTCATTAATTTAAGTTTGTTACCTTTAGAGAATCGGTTAGTAATTACCTTTAAACTAATTCGTTAAATTACCTTTAATTCATTAATTCATACATAAACTACACAAACTTAAACCATTTTAAATTTTCTAATCGTAATTAACAAAATTACATTTCCTAATTTATTAATCTCTAATCTACTATACTTGTATACATAATTAATCTCTAATCCTAATTTACAATTTTAAATTATCAAACATCCTAAATTATATCGTAATTAAATCCTAAATTATGTAGTAATATAAAATATAACTTATATATATATATATAAATATTTATAACACCAAAATAAGCATAATATCACAATTTTTATAACTAATTTAAATAATTTATATTACCTAATATAACTAATTTTTATAACTAATTTTTATACATAATTTAAATTACCTAAATTTCATACAATTCCATTTATTTATAACTAATTTAAATTACCTAATATAAATAACTATATACTAATTAATACAATTCCATTTATTTATATAAAGTTATATATATATATATATATAAATAACTAATATATATAACTAATATATTAATTATATAAATAACTAATAAATATATATATATATATATATATATAAAGTTATAAAAAAAAAAACTTACCGGCGGGGATCGTGTGGACGACGAGGACGGTGGACGAGGACGAGGAAGAGCAGCGCTAGCTGCCGGACCGGGGCGGACGAGGACGAGGACGGCGTCGGTGGTGGAGCGGCGACGACGTCGGCGGCGGAGCGGCGGCGGAGCTGCAGACAGGAGAAACTGTGAGGAGAGAGAGAGATGTGAGGAGAGAGAGACTTACCGGGGCGTCGACTGCGTCGGGGCGGCACACGGCGGAGGAGGCGCACGGCGGAGGAGAGAGAGAGAGAGAGAAGTGAGGATTTTAGGGTTTGGGAGCGAATGAGGGGTCTCGGTCGCGATCTGGTATTTAAAGACATTTAACGACGATTTAATCGTCGCTAAATGTCTTTAAATTTCGTAGCTAAATCAACTTAAATTTTCAGTTCATAAACCAGGAATTTAGCGACGATTTTCTCGTCGCTAATTGATTTTTACACATTTAGCGACGATAAAATCGTTGCTAAATCATTTCATTTAAATTATTTTGGGGGGATTTTTCCCTCTTTGAATTTCGTTAAAATTCGATATTAATTCGAAACTATTAGCGACGATAATACCGTCGCTAATTGTTTCCCCGCGAACTTAGCGACGAATATAAATAATTAGCGACGATTAATTCGTCGCTAATTATTTTTGCCGCCAAACTTTAGAAGTTTTGGCACCAAATAATTAGCGACGGCTTTATCGTCGCTAAAAGGGTGATTAGCGACGACAAATTAGCGACGATAAAGTCGTCGCTAATACTTCCGTCGCTAAATGTCATATTTCTAGTAGTGAATAAAGCCACATCATCATTTGTTGCTACATTTGAGACTTAAATGAAACGTTGGCTAGATTGCAATATCAACATTTCAAGTAGCTTAGTCCGTGTAATTTTTCTTTAAAATATGGGCAAACACAATCAATACAATACCATAAGAGGATTTGGTTATACATAGTTTTCGGCTCAACTACAGATCCCACACGTTCCTAGCTTTTTGGATCTCCTTGCTCTCAGATTCCTCGACTGCTCCTCATTATTGGATCGTCGATTCTTCAGTTTCTCGAGCTGATCGAAACCATAATCTTCCAAGTTGTAATCTCCGAAAGGATAGAGACCAAGGTGTGATCCAACTCTTTACTCACTAATTATTCCAACAAGGTGCCAAAATAATTCTTTCTTTCTTTGGGAAGTGGTATGAACGAATTTCTTAACTCCAGGAGCGAGGAAAAATCGTCCACACAAGGGAAAAGGAGAAGCACGAATTTCAAGTGTGGAATTGAATTGTAATGGGCGCTTTTGTACTACCCCAAACCCCCTATTTGTAACTTTCTAGCTTACCCAAAATAGAATATGCACTTACTTTATTTAATTTGATCTTTTTCTATATATTATGATATATTTGTTCTATGAATAGAACAAATCAAATATCCCCAAGATCGATACTTTAATAAATAACATATTCAGATCATATTTGATATTTATTTACTTCTCACATATTAGAATATATTATTAAGGTAACTGAATAATATAAATTATCTCCATGATATTCTCAATAAATAACATAATTAATACATTATTTGTTTCTCACTATAAGATATACGATTCTATAAATAGAATAGTAGAGATTGTCTCCATGATACTCTCATAATTAATTACTATATTAAATACTCACCAAATCGAATCATATTTAATATATAATATTTATTTCATATTTGAGAAAAACCTCAATTTATTAAGCTTTGATCAGACAAATCCAATGTCCATGTACCTCATTGTACATACATCACAAGCTCTTTTGGGTAGATTTAAATGTACTATTTTACAAGCCCATTTAAATCTTAGTGATATTCTAAAGTTACTAAATGGCGGCATAAATACCTAATATTTTCGGAAACATACACTCAAATACTTATTCTTTTTTTTTCGTGGAAAAAATACCTAATGTTAAATTTCAGTTGCACAGTCAAACCAAGTCAGTTAAATTTGACGATAATCCATGTGGCATCCTCAGATTAAACATGATTTAACATTTTTTTTCATAAAATTAACTAAAAATTAATAATATCATTTTAATAATTAAAAATTTAATTATAAATGACTTTTATATTATAATTAGGCATTAATTATATTATGAAAATTATTTCATATTTATTTATTTAAATGAATCAAGCATGAATAATATTCTTTATTATAAAAAATGCTTAATTATAATTATGTTAATATTAAAAACGTATTTTTTTTATTTATTTAAATGAATCAAGCATGAATTTTATTCTTTATTATAAAAAATGCTTAATTAATTATGTTAATATTAAAAATGTTTTAAATAATATCATTATTGCTTGATTATAATATTAAAGTTATTTTTAATAAAAAAAATTTGTTATACGAATATATAATCAATGTTTAATTACTTTTGGAATCAATTTGCCTTGTTTATGGTAATTCCACAAATATTGTTTTGGAAAATCCAGTACTACAGGAACTTCAATAAATGATATTTGGACCATACCTGTTTAAAATAAGTATATTTTAAAAAACCGAAGAATTTGCTACAACTAATCAATGTTCTAACTTCTTTTAAGATTTTCGCTAAAACTTCATTTTATTAAGAAAATAACGCTTCAAGACGAAATAAGTTGAATTAACTAAAATAATTAATTTAATTTACTTTGACCTGATGAGTTATTTTTTTAATAAAATAAAATTTTGGCTATTTTTTAAAAGAGGGTAATTTATTATATTACCGGTCAAATTGTCCATTTCAAAAACTCCATAACACCGTATTGGAAATAAAACGTTTAAATAAAAAAAAATAGTAGAGATCATTACCTAAAATAGTTTATACTTTATAAACACTAAAACTAGGGAAAATTAAATTTGTATGTATATATATATATATATATATATATATATATATATATATATATATATATATATATTATTTTCTTGTTTCTCCCTCAACTGGAAATGCATTGGCCAGGTATTTTGCTGTCTACAGTACCATGCATAAAAGAAATACTTAGATTGACACAAAAATAAACCATTCATTACTTTAAGAGAAACTGCTATAAATATGACGCTAATTTGCAACAAAAGGAAACATAGGATGATATAGAGACTAGACCCAACCCAAGACATAAAATATGATATCTCTTTGAATAAAAAAAGAAAAAAAAAAAAGACACCCACACTTGTTGTTAATTCCGTAACAAGTTACGTTTCCACGGAAAGCAACAAGAGTCTTCACTCTTTCCAGCGATAATACGACACAAATTGTTTTGGCGTATCTTCCAAATACACTTATTACAGCCACTCGTCTTGAGGTTTAGAGCGTCGTAGATGTCGAACCAATGGCTCTGAACGGCGCCGTTTGACGTCCACTGGAAGTTGCAGTAGAACTGCGTTGACTGAATAAAGTTGACTCTGAACTTGAACGAATACGAATCGCCGTTTTGGAGGACATGAGGCCCCAGATCGTCGTCCCCAGACTTGCAGTGGACTGAGAGCTCGGCGCTTGGATTCATGTCGTTTATTATCTCAACCCTAACTTTTTCAAAAATTAGGGCATCGCTTCCAGTTGCGTACAGTAAGACAGCAACAATGACTAGAGAACGGAGAGTCATGGTGGGTTTATTTTTAGAGTGAATTGTGTGTATTGCAAATGGCTTTTGTGAGTGTATTTATAATGGGAAATGATTCTTATCGAACAAATATAAAAAATATTGGTTTGAATGTCTGTTTGCTAAATTTGGCCTAAAGGTTTTTCTTTTCCTCGAAAATTTATTGATGATCAGTCAATGGTGTAATTTAAGTTCATGAAACTTATTCATTGAACAACGGAATATTCGACTTGAAAATCTGAATATCCGTTTGTAGTGATTTCTTTCTAGATTATTACTTATGATTTGCTTAAATTATCGAAAATAATGTGATTCTACTTCTAACTTCCAACTCTAATACCAGTTTCTTTACAAGTGTCGTACTTTGAACCTTTTTCTTATACTTTGAATTTCTTCAGACAATACTCATTTTAATAATAATAATAATAATAATAATAATTGTATTTGCATGAGTAAGATTATAAAAAGAATTTCACAAATTTCATTGCTTTAATGATAACATGCTTATTATTTGTATGTCAAACAGAGAAAAACGAAAGGTCAAATACAGCTCTCCTACTAACAACAAGTAGGTTTTCTTTTTAAAGAAAGACAACCATCGTATCAACAGCGGGTCTCATTGGCGGCGGTGGTGTATTGTTGTACATCTGCAATGGTGGTGCGATGGTCTTGTGAAATATAGCGGTGTGGTGTGGGTGTGGCGTCTTTCGTCGGTGTGTTGCTCCTTCTCAGAAGCAGCGGTGCAACATGACTTGCAAGTGACAATGTGGCGGGTCTTCTCGACATTGGTGTATCGTTGTTTGTATGTGACGGTGGTGTGGGTTTTCTCGTCCACGGCTGCGGTTTGGCCTTGTTCATCGACAAACGACAAACGTGCAACACTATTTGTCGTCGGCTCATCGCATGCAGTGGTGTGATGTACTGGTGTTGCATTTTCCATAGGTGTTGCGGCGCGAGTCTTGGATGACGTGGTGCGATGGGTATTCTTTTGCACCACTCATGTGATATTTAATTTTAGGGTCCATTAGGTATATATCTATATTTATAGTTTCTCATTTCTATACGACCAACATTTCATAAATCTTAGGCAAATAGTCACGTCTGTGTATTTACATGCGTAAATTGACTTAAATACCATACCATTGTATTTTAATGAAAGAGCAAATCAAGGATACCACACCATTTTGAATTTTTTTTTTCGATTTTATGGTGTTCGTGAACATTTTTTCTTATTGTTGTGGGTTTTTTTTTTTTGTTTTGGAGTGGAGACGGATTATAGCCGTCTTCCACTATCATTTTTTGGGCGCATTTATTTATACTTAATGGTAGATTTATTCCTATTTAAAGATATGATGTGTCTTGGACTAAAATGTTATTCTCTTATACCTACGAATATTATTTTACACTTATTCTAATGAAGTTTCGTGCTATTATCTAAAAAAGAAATGCCACCTACCAGTCTACATTTTCCTTCTAATTTTCATGGGATGCTTATAATTTATGGCCTAGTGTATTTTTTTTTGTTTGAAAAAAATTGTACGTTAATCAAAGATATTGTCGAGGTAATTTGTTGGATCCTCTATGACATGATTTAGCTTGGCAAAATATTATAAGTTATTGCACGAGACTTTTTGCAACAAATTTATTAAGACATTTGGGTCACTCGAAGTCACATGTGCTTCTGCGGGAAAAGAACTAGAAATATTATGCTTTTTATATCTTTAGAAAGATAGATCGATTTTAGTTTCTTAATCAAACAAATTTGCAAAAGATTTTGTAGTTAACCTAAATAAAACTTTCCTATTGTTTTTGTTCGGTGAAGCAATTAGATTTTTAGTCCCACACGCCAACTTATTCCAAAACATGTCTCTTCATCAACATTTTTCAAGGAATTTGTTGTGACTGTTGTGCTTTATTTGTATAGGCTTGGTGAATAATGTGTGTTTGTGTAATCGAAAGCACTCTGATCTAAGACTAGTTTAGATTGCAGTTCAACAGAGAATTAGATGAGACGACAGTTTAAAAAAGAGCCTGCTAATTAACCAAAGTGTGTTAGGTAGTAGGGAGTGTGTTGCTATGGCGACAACTTATCAACAAAACAAAGATTTGAAAGATATAGAAAATGAGATGATGATACACAAAAACATGAGCTTCAATGAGAGAGAGAGAGAGAGAGAGAGAGAGAGAGAGAGAGAGAGAGAGAGTATTGATTTGGATTTAAATGAAACATAATTCAAAAGAATAATGAGTTTGGATTTTGACCTATAATATTTAGATGTGATAAATGCATTTTTAAGTTTTGAATTAAATAGGCGCAACTTGCCGTGTTTCTTACATTAACATTTTGAACAAGAGTTAATTACGACATAAATACTCAATGTTTATGTTTAATGTCACTTAAGTATTCAATTTTTTCGGCAAAAATACTCAGTGTTCGTTTTGAGTATCACCGTTTATACTTTGGGAGTTTATAGTGACAGAAGTCCCTAATTCCATGGAATCGGGGCTTTTTAAATTCAATTGTATTTAGTTTTATTTTTATTTTTATATTAATTAGCCTTTAAGTTTAAAACGTCCTATATTTTATGTTTCCTCGATTCGACAATGCCACGTGGGCCTTATGTTCGTATAAACTCTTAAGGTAATAACGGTGACACTAAACACGAACATTAAATACTTGCTGTGAAAAAAAAATTGAGCATTTAAGTGACACAAAACACAAATATAGAACATTTATGCCTTCATTAACTCTTTAAACAAAGAGGCAATAAATATTACCTTCTATAATACATTAAAATTTATAATTAGCTGCGAGAAGTCCCATATAAATGCTTTTTTTTTCATAAAACAAATGCAACTTCTCGCACCTATATTGAAATAAAATAGCACTTGAAAAAGATATGAAATTATACGTGATTTCTCGCGTGTGATTTTTTTAAATACCCGCGTTTATTGCGTCTATATGAATCAAAATTAAAGAACACGAAAAAATAACATCGCTCAACCATTTGAGAAATTTTGAAAAGGACGCGACTTCGCACGTTTGGATCGTGAAATATCGCGTTTAAGTAGAGCGACTTCTCGCGTTTATTTTGTTCTTATTCAAAGGTACATATTATAGCAGTGCCGGAAGTTATTGGATATGGCAAAAATTTCAGATTTGTCAAGGATGATAGCTTTGCCCGACGCTATTCTAGAATTTGAGAGGCATCTCACCGTTGTGCTGCTTCGCCTATAAGAAAGTGAAGCCATCGTCAGAGGCTTTTTTGTAAATACGGCATAAAACGCATTACAAATATTAAGACAGGAAAAGACGTGTCCGACTGGTTGAACAACGCAGTTGAAATTTTGTGGAGGGATCCGAAACTAAATTGCATGTAAAATTGCCGGGAATTTTTTTTTTTTTTTTCGTTTTTGTTTTTTTAAGTGCTTATCCGGAAAAAGGTATTACAAAGTCAAGGTCTCCTATATAATTAATGCCATTTAGTACACACTAATTTGCAAAAGAACAAAAACGTTAACTCTAGACCCAAGATAACCATGCCACTGACTTCATTGAGAACGCAAACAAATAAAAACAATAAATAAATGTTTTTAAGTAACTAGTCGGTTTAGACGTTTGAGGTTGTTATATAATCAACGTTTGATAAATATTTGATAAATAGTTACAAACATGATGTGATATTTTTGGTTTGTTTTTTTTATTGAAATAAAATGGTGGAGTATTTACGTTAATTTAAGTATATAAATACGTGAATATGACTATTTAACAAATATTTACCAAATGTTGGCTAAATAGCAATATCAAAGTGTAAATATGACTACGACAACAACATAATGACCCTAAGTAAAACAAACATGTAGTGCTGCTTACTTTAACACAAAAATAAACCATTCTTCATAGCAATAATATTGAGACTTAGTTTCCAAAAAATTAGATACAGACGATTGAGACCAAAGATACAATCATATATCTATTAGTGTTAGCAATATTACATATAATATTGACGTAAATAAATAAATAAAAGACAAGTTGCATAGAAAAGTTATACGTAAAAAGATTACAAAAACCCGGTTACACCTTTGAACTTAGAACCGGAGAAAACAAAAACTTGGAAAAAGCCGAGGCCCGTTTGACGGTCTCCTTGAAGCTTTTTATCGCCCTCCCACGGATGCTGGAACACGTGAGCGAAAGCCTCCCAGGATACAACGACTTGCAGAGACAAGCTTAGCACCAAAACCTTGACTCTCTCAGCGAACTAGAACCTGTGAGAAACTATCACCAAGACAAGAGGAAATTTCTGGGGAAAGAGAGTATTCGGGAACAGTGGGGAATCAATGGATTTTTCCTCTAAATTTCGGTATCCTGAATGAGAGCTTAAACTTCACTTATATAGGCGACCAAGACTTAGAGGTTATGGATTTGAACCAGTCAAAACCGCTCAGAATTAAACGCATTTAATCCTCATCATGAGGCTGCTATCATTCGGCCATATACCCAGCTCAACCGTCCAGACGTTCAGCCTTAATGGCATTAAAATGCAAACGCATTTAAAGCTAAAAACCGTAGGTTTTAATTCTCAACCATACAGCTCGCCACTTCGTCTAGTCGAGCTCGTCAAGTCGAGCTTGTCCAGTCCAGCTCGTCTGGTCGAGCTCGTCTGATCGAGCTCGTCTGGTCGAGCTCATCAAGTCGAGCTCGTCCTGTCCAGTTCGTCCCGTCCAGGTCGTCAGGTCGAGCTCGCCAAGTTGAGCTCGCCAGTCGAGCTGGAATGACTTCGTTACTTCAAGTACGTTGGCCTCGCCCTCTGTCGAACTGGAATGACTTCATCAATTCGTCCAGATCGACCTCGCCTAGTCGAGCTGATCCAGTTCGACCTCGCCTAGTCGAGCTGATCCAGTTCGACCTCCTCCAGTCGAGCTGGTTCAGTTCGACCTCTCCTAGTCGAGCTGATCCAGTTCGACCTCGCCTAGTCGAGCTGATCCAGTTTGACCTCGTCCAGTCGAGCTGGTTCAGTTCGACCTCGCCTAGTCGAGCTCGCCCGGTCGAGCTGAAGTGACTTCGTCACTTCGTCCAGCTCGACCTATCTAATCGAGCTAAATGACTTCGTCACTTCGTCCAGCTCGACCTAGCTCGTCAATTTCTCATTCAACTTAGGTCCGATTTTGGCAAACAAAATCAGCCATCCACATGTTAATAAATAAAATTTTATTAACTTTATTCCAACAATCCCCCACATGAATGAAATTGAGACGACAATTATAAAGACACGACTCGATGTGGTGATAGATTCTACGGTCAATACCAGTATAGGATAGGTAGGCAAAGCCTTTGAACCTTCCCTCGGAAAGATATGCCATCTTTACTGACTACTTAGTAGACACGTTGTCCTTGAACTGTTAGCCGTTTTTGTATAAACGATAAACATATCCCCCACTGATCTCCCTGACACAAGTTCTGTTCTTATGGTTATGTTCATTTTGGCCCTGAACATCAGCCTGGTTCTGCAAGAGTTTCTAAATAATTAAGCCCAATTAATTCTCCTTCGAAGCGGACCCACTTCTCTCTCACATAGGTGATTCTTTTGTCAAGAGTAATCCCGCATTACTAGAATCATTAAAAGCTCTAAGCTAAACCTCGTACAGGAGTCACTGTTTAATATATAGGAATAGGACTAGGGGTTTTCCCCCACAGTGACCTCACAAAGCCATTGACAATTAGGTTGTCCCTTTGAACCAAGATCTTGGGATCTCCAGTCATCATGGTTGGGTTCCTTTGCCTTGGCTTTATTTTCCATGGGCTTTAGCCCCATTCCTTTGGTTGTCTTCTCTACTTGGTCCCTATTTAACCCTTTGGTTAGCGGATCCGCAATATTCTCTTTGGACCTAACATAGTCAATACTAATGACTCCAGATGAGAGAAGTTGTCTAATGGTATTATGTGCCCTACCAATAGCAGATTGGTTATCACAATATACACATATTGCAGGCATCGGTTTTGTCCAATTAGGAATATCCTCCACAAAGTTCCTTAGCCATTCGGCTTCTTCCCCACATTTATCCAATGCAACAAACTCAGATTCCATCGTGGATCTCGTTATCACAGTTTGTTTGGAGGATTTCCAAGATATGGCTGCACCTCCCAGAGTGAATACATAACCACTCGTGGCTTTTGAATCTTGAATATCAAATATCTAACTTGCATCAATGTAACCTTCAATTACTTCAGGATATCTCGTGTAGTGTAGACCATAGTCACGAGTGAATCGTAGATATCTCAATACTCTTACGATTGCTTTCCAGTGTTCAGCACTTAGATTACTCGTATATCGAGCTAGTCTACTCACGGTGTAGGCTGAATCCGGTCTCGTGCAACTCATCAAGTACATGAGGCTGCCTATCAGTCTAGCATATTCAATTTGAGAGATGCTTTCACCTTTATTCTTAGACAAGTGTTGACTAATGTCTATAGGAGTTCTCGAGACTCCAGAATCGCCCTTTCCAAACTTGTCTAGAATTTTATCAACGTAGTGTGTTTGATCCAGTACAATCCCATTGGGTGTTCGGGTAATCTTGATCCCCAGAATTACATCAGCAATTCCCAGATCTTTCATATCAAACCTTGAGTTCAATATATCTTTTGTGGGTTGGACCATACGATCATTACTCCCCACTATGAGCATGTCATCTACATATAAACACAGAATCACATATCCATGTTCAGTGGTTTTAATGTACACACATTTGTCACACTCGTTGATCTTAAATCCATTTGACATCATGACGTTGTCAAATTTCTCATGACATTGCTTTGGGGCTTGTTTAAGGCCATAAAGCGACTTGACTAGTTTACAGACTTTCTTTTCTTGTCCAGGTGCGATACAACCCTCAGGTTGATTCATATAGATCTCTTCTTCGAGATCTCCATTAAGAAAGGCTGTTTTTACATCCATTTGATGAATTTCAAGATTGCGTAATGCAGCAACGGCAATTATCA
Source organism: Urtica dioica subsp. dioica (assembly GCF_054948205.1). Taxonomy (NCBI): domain Eukaryota; kingdom Viridiplantae; phylum Streptophyta; class Magnoliopsida; order Rosales; family Urticaceae; genus Urtica; species Urtica dioica. Next base: position 35,753,795 of record NC_142761.1, read on the forward strand.
ATCTAATAGAAGTTATTCTCGTCACGGGAGAATACGTATCAAAGTAATCAACACCCTCTTGTTGTTTATACCCTTTGATTACCAGTCGAGCTTTATACTTATCAATTGAGCCATCGACTTTCATCTTCCTCGTAAAGATCCACCTAGATCCAAGCGTTTTACTTCCAGGAGGAAGATCAACCAACTCCCAAGTGTGGTTTTGCATGATAGAGTCTATTTCACTTCTTATGGCTTCTTTCCATAAGTGACCCTCAACAGAGTTCACGGCCTCTTTATAATTTAGAGGTGGAGCCTCCAGCATATAGGTGAAAAAATCAGAACCAAATGATTTTTCTACCCTCGCTCGCTTGCTTCGTCTAAGTCCCTCAGACTCTATCTCTTCGTCGAACTCTTCATCATTATCTTGAGTTATTTCCTCAATATCCTCAAGAGAATGGTTTGATGAACTCGGTTAATCTTCCTTAGACTTATAAGGAAATACATGTTCAAAGAACGAAGCATTTTTCGATTCCATAATCGAATCGTTGTGTATATCGGGGTTTTTCAAGTCATACACAAGGAATCTATATGCATTACTATGGTGTGCATACCCAATGAAGATACAATCTACAGTTTTTGGTCATATCTTCATTTTCTTAGGGCCGGGAGCCATTACTTTGGCCAAGCACCCCCACATTCGCAAGTATTTATAGGAAGGTTTCTTTCCTATAAATAGCTCAGATGGAGACTTATCCTCCTTCTTTAGGGGTATCTTATTCAGAAGATAATTTGTAGACAAGATCGCTTCCCCCCACATTTCTTGGGGTAACCCAGAACTTAATAACATCGCATTCATCATCTCCTTGAGAGTGCGATTCTTACGTTCGGCCACGCCGTTCGATTGAGGAGAATAAGGTGGAGTGACTTCGTGAATAATACCATGTTGTGCACAAAAGGCACCAAAAGGTTAAACATATTCACCTCCTCTATCACTTCGCACTTTCTTAATCTTCTTATTAAGTTGATTCTCAACTTCCAATTTGTATATAACAAATTTCTCAATTGCTTCATCTTTGCTTTTAAGCAAATATACGTAACAATATTTTGTACAATCATCAATAAAAGTCACAAAATATTTATTACCACCTCTCGTGGGCATGAACTTTAAATCACATAAATCGGTATGGATTAAGTCGAGAGATTCATTACTTCTTTCAACACTATGAAATGATGTTCTCGTGAGTTTTTCTTCAACACAAATTTCACATTTATGATTTGAGTCAATATTAAACTTTGGAATACATTCCAAATTAATCAACTTTCTCAGTGTGTCATAATTTACATGACCTAGTCTACCATGCCATAAATTAGACGACTCAATCATATACGCGGAAGAAGAAGCTTTATTAATATCTTTTGCCTTGATGGCCATTACATTCATTTTGACCATGCCATTCTTGACATAGCCCTTGCCCACATACATGCCATTCTTAGACAATACAAGCTTTTGAGACTCTAAAACCATCCTAAACCCATGGTTATCCAGTACAGTCCCAAAAATAAGATTCTTCCGCATATCAGGCACGTAGAGCACTTTGGTGAGCTTCAATTCCTTCCCAGAGGTCATCTTCAAGAAGACTTCACCTTCCCCCTTGACTTCAGAGGTGGCAGAGTTGCCCATGAACAACTTCTCTCCATCTCCTAGCAGCCCAAGGGTGGAGAATGAGTTCTTGTCAGCGCAGATGTGGCGGGTTGCTCCAGTATCCAGCCACCACTCCTTCGGGTTAGAGTCAACCATGTTAACCTCGGAGACCACAGCAACGAGGAGGTCATTATCATCCTCCACAACATTGGTCTCCTTGTTCTTCTTCGGCTTTCTACAATCGATAGCTCGGTGACCGACCTTGTTGCAATTATAGCATTTACCAACAATCTTTTGTTGGCCCTTCTTCTTGAACGTCTCACTCTTGACTCCAAGCTTGTGGGCGTGCTTCTTCTCCTTCGAGTTCTCGCCATGTTCGACGACGTTAGCTCGCTCGGAGACAGTTCTTAGTCTTCTATCGGATCCTCGGTTGTCTTCCTCGATTCGGAGGCGAACAACCAAGTCCTCAAGACTCATCTCCTTTCGCTTGTGCTTGAGGTAGTTCTTGAACTCCTTCCACCCCGGTGGTAACTTCTCTATCACGGAGGCAACTTGGAAAGACTCGCTAATGGTCATTCCCTCGGCTTGAACCTCATGAAAAATGAGTTGAAGCTCTTGGACTTGACTCACAACGGTCTTTGTGTCCACCATCTTGTACTCAAGGAAGCGACCCACAATATACTTCTTAGAGCCCGCATCCTCGGTTTTGTACTTGCGATCCAACGAATCCCATAGCTCTTTAGAAGAGACTTTAGAGCTATACACGTTGTATAAAGAGTCGGCGAGACAATTTAACACGTGGTTTCGACAAAGATAGTCGGATTCGTTCCACCCTACATAGGCCCGAAGCACTTGTGGGTCGGCTTCACCCTCTTGAGGAGTGGCCGGAGGATCTTCGGTCAAAAACCGTGCAAGTCCGATGGTGGTCAAAAAGAAAACCATCTTTTGTTGCCAACGTTTGAAGTTGAGCCCGTCAAACTTCCCAGACCTCTCGGCCGGCATCACCGTGGGAGGCCCTCGAGCCACACCCATGTTTGGACCATCTAGGCCCAAACCAGCCATAGGTTGAACGAGACCCGCGGGTCCGTTCCCGGCCGTAGCCGCCATCGAGCCTTGTCCCAAAGTCACAGATATTTTGAACAAGAGTTAATTACGACATAAATACTCTTGTTCAAAATGCTAATGTAAGTAAAAGACAAGTTACAGATAATTAGCTCATATAAGTGAAGTTTAAGCTCTCATTCAGGATACTGAAATTTAGAGGAAAAATCCATTGATTCCCCACTGTTCCCGAATACTCTCTTTCCCCAGAAATTTCCTCTTGTCTTGGTGATAGTTTCTCACAGGTTCTAGTTCGCTGAGAGAGTCAAGGTTTTGGTGCTAAGCTTGTCTCTGCAAGTCGTTGTATCCTGGGAGGCTTTCGCTCACGTGTTCCAGCATCCGTGGGAGGGCGATAAAAAGCTTCAAGGAGACCGTCAAACGGGCCTCGGCTTTTTCCAAGTTTTTGTTTTCTCCGGTTCTAAGTTCAAAGGTGTAACCGGGTTTTTGTAATCTTTTTACGTATAACTTTTCTATGCAACTTGTCTTTTATTTATTTATTTACGTCAATATTATATGTAATATTGCTAACACTAATAGATATATGATTGTATCTTTGGTCTCAATCGTCTGTATCTAATTTTTTGGAAACTAAGTCTCAATATTATTGCTATGAAGAATGGTTTATTTTTGTGTTAAAGTAAGCAGCACTACATGTTTGTTTTACTTAGGGTCATTATGTTGTTGTCGTAGTCATATTTACACTTTGATATTGCTATTTAGCCAACATTTGGTAAATATTTGTTAAATAGTCATATTCACGTATTTATATACTTAAATTAACGTAAATACTCCACCATTTTATTTCAATAAAAAAAACAAACCAAAAATATCACATCATGTTTGTAACTATTTATCAAATATTTATCAAACGTTGATTATATAACAACCTCAAACGTCTAAACCGACTAGTTACTTAAAAACATTTATTTATTGTTTTTATTTGTTTGCGTTCTCAATGAAGTCAGTGGCATGGTTATCTTGGGTCTAGAGTTAACGTTTTTGTTCTTTTGCAAATTAGTGTGTACTAAATGGCATTAATTATATAGGAGACCTTGACTTTGTAATACCTTTTTCCGGATAAGCACTTAAAAAAACAAAAACGAAAAAAAAAAAAAAAAATTCCCGGCAATTTTACATGCAATTTAGTTTCGGATCCCTCCACAAAATTTCAACTGCGTTGTTCAACCAGTCGGACACGTCTTTTCCTGTCTTAATATTTGTAATGCGTTTTATGCCGTATTTACAAAAAAGCCTCTGACGATGGCTTCACTTTCTTATAGGCGAAGCAGCACAACGGTGAGATGCCTCTCAAATTCTAGAATAGCGTCGGGCAAAGCTATCATCCTTGACAAATCTGAAATTTTTGCCATATCCAATAACTTCCGGCACTGCTATAATATGTACCTTTGAATAAGAACAAAATAAACGCGAGAAGTCGCTCTACTTAAACGCGATATTTCACGATCCAAACGTGCGAAGTCGCGTCCTTTTCAAAATTTCTCAAATGGTTGAGCGATGTTATTTTTTCGTGTTCTTTAATTTTGATTCATATAGACGCAATAAACGCGGGTATTTAAAAAAATCACACGCGAGAAATCACGTATAATTTCATATCTTTTTCAAGTGCTATTTTATTTCAATATAGGTGCGAGAAGTTGCATTTGTTTTATGAAAAAAAAAGCATTTATATGGGACTTCTCGCAGCTAATTATAAATTTTAATGTATTATAGAAGGTAATATTTATTGCCTCTTTGTTTAAAGAGTTAATGAAGGCATAAATGTTCTATATTTGTGTTTTGTGTCACTTAAATGCTCAATTTTTTTTTCACAGCAAGTATTTAATGTTCGTGTTTAGTGTCACCGTTATTACCTTAAGAGTTTATACGAACATAAGGCCCACGTGGCATTGTCGAATCGAGGAAACATAAAATATAGGACGTTTTAAACTTAAAGGCTAATTAATATAAAAATAAAAATAAAACTAAATACAATTGAATTTAAAAAGCCCCGATTCCATGGAATTAGGGACTTCTGTCACTATAAACTCCCAAAGTATAAACGGTGATACTCAAAACGAACACTGAGTATTTTTGCCGAAAAAATTGAATACTTAAGTGACATTAAACATAAACATTGAGTATTTATGTCGTAATTAGCTCTTGTTCAAAATGCTAATGTCGTAATTAGCAATATTACAGATAATATTGACGTAAATAAATAAATAAAAGACAAGTTGCATAGAAAAGTTATACGTAAAAAGATTACAAAAACCTGGTTACACCTTTGAACTTAGAACCGGAGAAAACAAAAACTTGGAAAAAGCCGAGGCCCGTTTGACGGTCTCCTTGAAGCTTTTTATCGCCCTCCCACGGATGCTGGAACACGTGAGCGAAAGCCTCCCAGGATACAACGACTTGCAGAGACAAGCTTAGCACCAAAACCTTGACTCTCTCAGCGAACTAGAACCTGTGAGAAACTATCACCAAGACAAGAAGAAATTTCTGGGGAAAGAGAGTATTCGGGAACAGTGGGGAATCAATGGATTTTTCCTCTAAATTTCGGTATCCTGAATGAGAGCTTAAACTTCACTTATATAGGCGACCAAGGCTTAGAGGTTATGGATTTGACCCAGTCAAAACCGCTCAGAATTAAAGGCATTTAACCCTCATCATGAGGCTGTTATCATTCGGCCATATACCCAGCTCAACCATCCAGACGTTCAGCCTTAATGGCATTAAAATGCAAACGCATTTAAAGCTAAAAACCATAGGTTTTAATTCTCAACCATACAGCTCGCCACTTCGTCTGGTCGAGCTCGTCAAGTCGAGCTCGTCTAGTCCAGCTCGTGTGGTTGAGCTCGTCAAGTCGAGCTCGTCTGGTCGAGCTCATCAAGTCGAGCTCGTCTGGTCGAGCTCATCAAGTCGAGCTCGTCATGTCCAGTTCGTCCCGTCTAGGTCGTCAGGTCGAGCTCGCCAAGTTGAGCTCGCCAGTCGAGCTGGAATGACTTCGTTACTTCAAGTACGTTGGCCTCGCCCTCTGTCGAACTGGAATGACTTCGTCAATTCGTCCAGATCGACCTCGCCTAGTCGAGCTGATCTAGTTCGACCTCGTCCAGTCGAGCTGGTTCAGTTCGACCTCTCATAGTCGAGCTGATCCAGTTCGACCTCGCCTAGTCGAGCTGATCCAGTTCGACCTCGTCCAGTCGAGTTGATTCAGTTCGACCTCGCCCGGTCGAGCTGAAGTGACTTCGTCACTTCGTCCAGCTCGACCTGAATGACTTCGTCACTTCGTCCAGCTCGACCTAGCTCGTCAATTTCTCATTCAACTTAGGTCCGATTTTGGCAAACAAAATCAGCCATCCACATGTTAATAAATAAAATTTATTAACTTTATTCCAACAATTAGTCCAGTAGAGCGTCATTATAATTTATTCTTTCATTACAAAACAAATTAAAGCGACAGACACAGACACAGACACACACACGCACACACACACACACAGACACAGACACAGACACGCACGCACGCACACGCACGCGTGCGCCACACACACACACACACACTGTAATTAATCCCCTAAACGACCTAAAGTGTTCCAGTCTGGGTCATAAGGGAAGCAAGAAATTCCTTTCAATGGCGGAGTACGACACACTTCGTCCCAGTGGACCAACCAAAGACACTGCGTACAGTCGCTCGTGTAGTGATTCTCGATGTCGTAGATGTTGAAGTAATGAGTCACAGCCGTTCCGTTTGGGCAATTTCGTTCGAAGGAGCAGAAGAACAGCGTGGTCTCCGGCCAGTTCGTTCGGAACTTGAACGAGAACGATTCTCCCTTCCACGTGAGGGTCTGAACGTCGATATTGTATTGTCTTTGGACTTGCAGTGAATTGTGAGGTGGGTTTCTGGGTTCATGTCGTTTGTGACTTGGACCCTTGTTTTCCTAAATATTGTTGCTTTTCCATCGCTTGTTGTACTAGCGTACAGTAAGAATGACAAGGAGTAAGAAATGGCGAAGCATTTTTTTGGGTGCGAGAACAACAAAGAAGAAATTAAAGGGAACTACGTGTCTTTTGTGTTTGGTGTTCGTGGCATTTTATAGGGGCAGGTTGTAGTTTATTTCGCTCAAATCTAAGTGGGACCCACCAATTCTGGTGGGGCTAGTTCTATGTGATTTGGGTCAGTTTCTTATTATGAGAAATGGTGGTTGTAATAAATTGGAAAGAAAAAAAAATATAATAAATTGTTTAATTTGGTTTTTGTTTTTAAAGTGCACGGATCTTTTATTTTAGCTAGGATATAAATCAATAAAAGAGAATTATACCTTAATACGAAACACACTACATACCTAGGTTGAAGTGAATCTAACATTAAGTACGAGTGATCGTTCGTCTTGTGTATACTTCCGACAAAAAAAAGGAGCACATTAAAATCGAGCACACATAAGGCTCTTTTAAAACACCCCAAAATAATTGATGAAAAGATCCACTCAATCGTAATCTGATGACCATGATGAAGATGATTCTTCAGCTTGTATAGATAAACAAACCTAAAAAGAAATCCACACCAGGATAGTGGATGACGGCTAGTCCGTCTCCAATCCAACCCAAACCGATGAAAGAAACAAAATCAAAATCAAATCTTGTTAAAGGAGCATTCTAGACAATAATGTAATTGAACATAGAGACCACGAGAGTGCGATGACCACGAAATTCAAGGTCCTCTAAGGTTCTACGTGAGCCACATGTATAGGCACGCCCTAATGGACCCACAGACTTGAGGTAGCCACCGACGAAGAAGACACAGAAAACTCGCACCACGAGTCCCGATCCCCCACACCGCCAATCTTAACACAATCCGTCGTGGACAACATGTGCCTGACCTCCAACGGTGAAGATCTACGCCCCTCCACCGCTACCGATGAGTATGGTCACACTATTAATTATAGCAAACAATGTTGCACTATAACCGCCAATGAACAATGTTGCACTTGTTCTACGTTGTTCTCTAGCGTGAACTAAGACTGAAAACTTCATGTTTTTCAGTTTAGAATATATTGGACACGTATTATCGAATATTTGGTTTCGGATTCGGAGAGATTGAGTTATGGGTTCTTTAATTAGATTAGGAAAACATTAAGTATGGTTAAATCTGGCGTTATTAAGCTTGAATTAAGAAAAACACATTAGAAAAAGTTATTTTGAAATAGAAAATTTGTACAAAATAGTCATTTAAAATTAATTTAATAGTAAAATCGCCTCAAATCTTCAGCAAAGTAGCCAAAGTTACGTTGTCAAATATTTTTGGGAAATGACCTCAAGTAGTAGAAATTTTGATAATTTGGAAAAAAATAGTACAACTATGTTTTTGGACAATTTTACTAGTAACCATAGACATCAATTACTAGTAAAAGTGTCCAAAAACATAGTTGCTACCACAACGATAACATACCAAAGTGCGAGCATAACAATCGCCATCATGAACTCTGCCACACCTTCGACATTGGGCTGACTGATTGTTTCCAGAATAAAACTTCGCAGTGTATTCTGAGACCGATATCGTACCTTGCTGAAGAGTCATGAACTCACGTACCTTGTTCGATAAGTTGGCTTCGCTTAGGTACTTCCCATGAAACAGATTAAGGAAGTGTACCCACGTCATTGCATGAACATCCTCGTATGACGCCACTATCTCCTGGCCTCATCCTCCAGCTGATTTACGGCACACGTCACTTTCTCTGTGTCCGTCAGCTGCATGTAGCTACAGATCTGTTGGATCTTCTTCAGCCACTTCTCAGCTGTAGTCGGATCGACGTTGCCATCAAAGGTCGGAGGCTTCTGCTTTCGAAACCTCTCGTACACCGGCTCACCAATCGGAGGGACGACGTCTGGCAACTCAAAATCCAATTCTTCAGGAGGATTCACGGGCGCTGGCGGTGGATTCTCACGTCGTCCTTGAGCTGGAGGTGCAGGGTTTGGCTAGGGTGGCGCGTTTAATCTCGTTAACAGCTCTGCAATCGTGTGACTCTGTGCTTCTAGCTGCTGTGCAATCCCTTGATCGCGTCGAGTCTGCTCTTCCAGCTGTTGCGTGAGTCTTGCATTTTGGTTGTTTTGCGCTTCTAACTGTTGCGCAAACCTTTCCTCTCGAAGGCCGCTTCTGTAGCCTGTCTCTCGAAAGTTCATCGAATCTCCTCGAGATTCGCTGCAGGTGCATTTTCGAAACTAGACAGCCTTCGTTTAGGAGGCATTTCTTTCTCAATCCTACAAATGAGAAAGAACAAAGGTTAACACACAACCCATCACGAAAATGCAAGAGACATATATAACCACCACACGATCAAGTATAAACGAGTTTTTATGTACATACATCCATATATACAACCAAAATGTTTCATACAGCATCATAGTTCCACTACATACACACGGCATCTACATGGTCAAAAAGGTATAGACAATGACTAACTTTCCTAAAGCTTCGTCGAGCGGCCAAAAGTAGTTATCATCCTGCTTTACTCGTCTAACTCCAAAAGACAATTGAACAGCTGCTAACTAAGGTGACGATACTCACAACGCTGGGATGATCGGAGACCACTGCTCGAAGAGCGCTTCAATCGGGTCCTCCTCTACCCCATCGGCGGCCCCGACCGGCTCCTCATCGTCAGAAATGTCGATAACTAGTGGAGCTGGCGGCGGAACATCCGGAGGCGGACCTGCAGGTGGTGGATGAGGAATAGGCGGAGCTGGAGGTCGACAACCAGCCACCGTCTGAATCAGGCACAACAGTCGCTCCCTCAACACCATCATCGAGGAACAATCTCCCACCAGTCGAGGCTCGGCGTACTCGAGGAGTAGACCACGAAAGAAGATCCGCTGTTGCTCTCTATCCTCCAGAGCGAAGGGACAGGTGTCCACAACCTCTGTTAGAAAACGAACATCATACTGCGGTATTGACTCAAATTCGAACTGGTGAAATCGTCGTGCTCCCTCCACCCAACTATCCACCGACCCCTCATACCCGAAAGACACGCCCCATCACGTGTTGGAACACCCCCAAGATCGGTGGGCATTCCCAGCCACCATATAATCGGTCCATCGAGTAAGGGCAGGGCCCCGGAGCAAGGTGGCAGCGACGTTGGGGCGGTAGTGGTACAACATTTCGACCGCGTCCATCCAATCAATCGTGAGCCCGAGCCAGGTGACCCACGGAATCGTGCTCCGATGACCACTAAAGGTCGGAGCGCCCGGTGGAACGGCTGCCATCGCGTGGTGGCGACTGTAGATCCCTCCATGCGCCATCCCGGGTACCTATCAAACGATATACCAAACGGTCAGCACATCATCGATCAATAACCCGTACCTAAGATATGCGTTCAGGTACGGGTTATTGATCGATGATGTGCTGACCGTTGGCCTATCGTTTGATAGGTACACGGGATGGCGCATGGAGGGATCTACAGTCGCCACCACGCGATGACAGCCGTTCCACCGGGCGCTCCGACCTTTAGTGGTCATCGGAGCACGATTCCGTGGGTCACCTGGCTCGGGCTCACGATTGATTGGATGGACGCGGTCGGGATGTCGTACCACTACCGCCCCAACGTCGCTGCCACCTTGCTTTGGGGCCCTGCCCTTACTCGATGGACCGATTATATGGTGGCTAGGAATGCCCACCGATCTTGGGGGTGTTCCAGCACGTGATGGGCATATCTTTCGGGTGTGAAGGGTCGGTGGATAGTTGGGAGGAGGGAGCACGACGCTTTCACCAGTTCGAATTTGAGTCAATACCGCAGTATGATGCTCATTTTCGAACAGAGGTTGTGGACACCTGTCCTTTCGCTCTGGAGGATAGAGAGCAACATCGGATCTTCTTTCGTGGTCTACTCCCCGAGTACGCCGACCCTCGACTGGTGGGAGATTGTTCCTCGATGATGGTGTTGAGGGAGCGACTGTTGTGCCTGATTCAGACGGTGGCTGGTTGTCGACCTCCAGCTCCGCATGTTCCTCATCCACCACCTGCAGGTCCGCCTCCGGATGTTCCGCCGCCAGCTCCACTAGTTATCGACATTTCTGACGATGACGATGAGGAGCCGGTCGGGGCCGCCGATGGGGTAGAGGAGGACCCGATCGAAGCGCTCTTCGAGCAGTGGTCTCCGATCATCCCAGCTTTGTGAGTATCGTCACCTTAGTTAGCAGCTGTTCAACTGTCTTGTGCTTGTCTTTTGGAGCAGATCGTTTGGAGTTAGACGAGTAAAGCGGGATGAGTACTACTTTTGGCCGCTTGACGAAGCTTTAGGAAAGTTAGTCATTGTCTATACCTTTTTGACCATGTAGATGCCGTGTGTATGTGTATGTAGTGGAACTATGATGCTGTATGAAACATTTTGGTTGTATATATGGATGTATGTACATAAAAACTCGTTTATGCTTGATCGTGTGGTGGTTATATATGTCTCTTGCATTTTCGTGATGGATTGTGTGTTAACCTTTGTTCTTTCTCATTTGTAGGATTGAGAAAGAATGCCTCCTAAACGAAGGCTGTCTAGTTTCGAAAATGCACCTGCATCGAATCTCGAGGAGATTCGATGAACTTTCGAGAGACGGGCTACAGAAGCGGCCCTTCGAGAGGAAAGGTTTGCGCAACAGTTAGAAGCGCAAAACAACCAAAATGCAAGACTCACGCAACAGCTGGAAGAGCAGACTCGACGCGATCAAGGGATTGCACAGCAGCTAGAAGCACAGAGTCATACGATTGCAGAGCTGTTAACAAGATTAAACGCGCCACCCTAGCCAAACCCTGCACCTCCAGCTCAAGAAGGACGACGTGAGAATCCACCGCCAGCGCCCGTGAATCCTCCTGAAGAATTGGATTTTGAGTTGCCAGACGTCGTCCCTCCGATTGGTGAGCCGGTGTACGAGAGGTTTCGAAAGCAGAAGCCTCCGACCTTTGATGGCAACGTCGATCCGGCTGCAGCTGAGAAGTGGCTGAAGAAGATCCAACAGATCTGTAGCTACATGCAGCTGACGGACACAAAGAAAATTGCGTGTGTCGTAAATCAGCTGGAGGATGAGGCCAGGAGTTGGTGGGAGATAGTGGCGTCATACGAGGATGTTCATGCAATGACGTGGGTACACTTCCTTAATCTATTTCATGGGAAGTACCTAAGCGAAGCCAACTTATCGAACAAGGTACGTGAGTTCATGACTCTTCAGCAAGGTACGATGTCGGTCTCAGAATACACTGCGAAGTTTGATTCGTTGGCAAGGTTCACTCCTTCCTTGGTACCCACAGATCAGGCTCGCAAGATGAAATATATGCATGGACTTAACGTGAATATTGTGAGTCACGTTGATAGCGGTGATACTGGACCCGGTAGTTATGCTAATGTCGTACAAAGAGCTTTGAGCGTTGCTAGTTGGCATGCCAGTGAACAAGCTCTTGCTCCGAAACCGATGACTGCAGTACCTTCTGATACCAATGAAGTGAGTCAAGGCGATTCACGAAAAAGAACGAACTTCCAATCGAGGTGGAACATGTCGTTGCAAGGAGGTGGGAATAGGTCCCAACATGGATCGAGTAACCGCCCCCAGGCTAGTTTTGGAAACCGAGCACAGACGGTAAACCAGAACAAGTATCGTGGAGACAACCAACCATCTGGGCAATCCAATAAGAAGCCTAGAACCTCTGGAAACAATCAGTCAGCCCAATGTCGAAGGTGTGACGGAGTTCATGAGGGCGACTGTTATGCTCGCACTTTGGTATGTTACCGTTGTGGTAGGGAGGGTCATTTGTCAAAAGTCTGTCGTAGTCCTGTTGAGAAGCCTCCAGCAGCAAAAGAACAACCGAAGATCAATGCACGAGTCTTCTCTATCCGCGAGAATGAGGTCCAAGCCGGATCGTCCACCGCCGTCACAGGTCAGATTCATATCAACTCTATCTCAGGAGCTACACATTCATTTGTTGCATCTAGGAAGTCTGATCAACTAGGTGGAAATAGGAAGAAGTTTTTGTATCCATTCTTAACGGTTACGCCTTCCGGAGATAGATATCAGTCGATGTACTGGTATGAGAATGTGCCGATTCATGTCAAGGATCAGATACTAAAGCCAAACTTGATCGAACTGGAAACGGTAGATTATGATGTGATCCTTGGGATGGATTGGCTGAGTAACTTCCATGCACTCATCGATTGCAGGAAAAAGTCGGTTTTGTTCAAAAACCCCGGACTTGAACCGTTCCAATTCCAAGGTTCTTCTAGAAAATCAAGTTTCCCGGTTATATTAGCGCTAAAGGCTGTGAAGATGATGCATCAAGGATGCATGGGATATCTTGCAAGTGTGATAGATGTCACAAAGACTGTTAAGTCACAGCCACAAGACATTCCAATCGTTAGAGATTTTCTTGACGTTTTTCCCGAAGATCTTCCCGACCTACCTCTGGATCGCGAGGTGGAGTTCAATATTGAACTCATCCCAGACACAGCGCCAATATCTAAAACCTCATACCATATGGCTCCAGCAGAATTAAAAGAACTCAAGACACAGCTTCAGGATTTGCTTGATAAATGATTCATTCGACCGAGTCATTCGCCCTGGGGAGTGCCGGTATTGTTCGTCAGGAAGGCAGATGGCTCACTACGGCTCTGTATTGATTACCGTGGTTTGAACCAAGTGACGATCAAGAACAGATATCCATTGTCGCGCATTGATGACCTCTTCGATCAGCTCGCTGGAGCAACTGTATTCTCTAAGATCGACTTGCGTTCTGGGTACCATCAGCTAAAAGTTCGAGACGAAGACATCCCGAAAACAGCTTTTCGGACTCATTATGGTCATTACGAGTTCTTAGTGATGTCGTTTGAATTGACTAACGCACAAGCAGCGTTCATGAACTTGATGAATCGAGTGTTCGAGGATTTCTTGGACAAGTTCGTCATCGTGTTTATTGACGACATCCTGATTTCCTCGAAAACCGAAGAAGAACACGCACAACATCTGAATTTGGCTCTAACAAGACTGCGAGAAAAACAACTAAGAATCAATCAGCTTAAGTCCCGATAGATTCATCTTACTTAGGAATCACTCAGCTTAGGTCCCGAGAGATTCCTCTTACTTAAGAATTCACCAGCTTAGGTCCCGGCGATTCACATCATAACATACTTACTTTTATCATAATCTAAGAAACTACCAGCTTAGGTCCCAGTAACTCCTACCTACTTGAGAATATGCCAGCTTAGGTCCCGACAATTCCTATCATACAATACATTTCCTGCTCGGGATCCCTTAATGATATCCGCATGACACATGTCTTATTGGCGCCAGACAGGAGGGTGCACAGTCTCCTGCCTAATCCCCATTTGGTACCACCACGAAGGATAACAGGTACCTGCTAACATGGGGTATATGTCGGAGGCAGTACCATTCCATGTTTTCTCTTTAATTAACCTAACATGAGAGACTGTTTAGTTCGGGTTCAATCCCGATCTTACATATATTCTTTTCGCTTATTAATTCGTGACTTATAAGATCTCATAATGTGACAGTTAAAGATCTTATCATAATATCATCGCTTTTGAATACGAGTCTTAATAACAGTCTCTCATAACCCAGTTTACTAGGACTAGATCTCTTGGGGGAACTAACTAAACACGTAAAAAAGGCTCGGGTTCCTAGTACCTCTAGCCATTTTTGTTAGCCGGACTAATTCCGTTTTCCATTTCGTTAGTGGCTTAAAGCCCTTAATCTTGATAGTGACTTATCTTTTGGCTTATCTTACTCTTGCTTACTAGAAAGCATATAAAAAATGCACGTACAACATATGTATATAATATATATATATATATATATATATATATATATATATATATATATATGTGTGTGTATAATATTTCTTGATATTGTAGGTGCCTAAAATCCACTTACCTGGATATGATTCTCTCGAATCCTGAAATCTTCTCTTCCAAACAAAAGGGTTCTTCTTAACATCACGTATAACCCAGTCCACGTAAGCTCTTCCTGCTCGTTGCTAATCCTTATAGCAATCTGGACTTATGTATGGAAGAGAAAGATCGAACGTCGAGCGTACTTAGTATCTCATCCCTCGATACATTAACGTACATACTTCTACTGGAAAGAAAGCTCACAAGGAACGTATCCAAAATGAACTCCTAGTCACGCTACTCAGAGTGTCTCAAACACAAGAAACAAAGAATATACGAAGATAAAACAGAGATACAGAAAAGAATCGACGCCTAAAAATAAGGCCTTGACATCGCTTTTCTAATCTAAGCTAAGGAACGTTCTACATTATTCGACCACCTATTCTTCTGACTGGGCAAAGCCCACTGCTTAGAATAGGTTCCCGATGGTCGAACCCCAAGAGAAAAGAACGTATAAAGAAACTCCTACTAAAAATCTATAGCGTATGTAAGTTATACGAAAATAACTCAAAACAACATTTCTCAAGTGTATTTTAGAAAATATTTTTGACTTGTCTCTTTTTATTGACAAGTTATAACATTTGAGAACATATATTAAATAAATACGTAAAACCTTTTCATTTAAAATAAACTAAATCGTTTATTTTAAATGTCTAACCATATCGTAAATAATTTTGGGTTCGATTTAATAAAACATTTACGAAATAATCGAACCCTTGGTTCGTAGTCGAACCTTTCTTTTATTTCTATTTTCTTACGTAAATAAAATATTTCTCGTTGATATTCTTTTTTTTTTCTAAGGAGTCGAGCTTATAGTCGAACTCGATTTTTAATACGTAATTAAGATAAGGATACTATATAATTAATTGAATAATCAACGAGTTTAATAATATCACATATTAATTTTCAACGAGTTATAACGAAACTTATCTCGGAAAATAGTGTACTTAGTGAACCATAAAAACATAATAATACTATAATTCACAATATATCAAATGACTTATAAAATTTAATTAACGGCTCGCGCCTAGCTCGAGTCGAGACTCGGGAAAATTCTCGACTCGCTAACTTCTAACGGACTCTATTTGGTCCTCACAACATCCCTCGAGGGCTGCTCGCATCGCTGCCCCTTACGTATCAAACGCTCAACCACGTCGTGCCGTTAACTCTAGCATTCAGCCCGTCTCGTTGCCCCCGAGTCGTTGTCGCTCGCGCAGCACCTCCACCAATCTTCGGACAGCCTCCTCGCCGTCCCGAGCCGCTGGCCCACGCCCTGTTCAGCCCTCCTAACTAAGCTGAGACTCTCGACAACCAACTCACAACAAGACCAAACTTAACGACCATTTACAAATCCGAACAAAGCCAAATCTATAATTTTAACATCACAACTCAAAACTAACAATTCTCAGATTCCGGGTTTTATATTCACGGCCAAATCAATCCAAATAAAAAAAAAAACCTCCAGCCAACAAGTTACACGGCTAGCACTCACACGGCTAATCCAAATTTCACCAAAACCAAACAAGGTACCACAATCTACTCAAAACCCAGACTCAATGGCAAGTAAACAACCTCAGAATCACGTCACAAAAATCAATAGCAAACCCACGCCAAGCTCAAACACACGGCCGGGCAACAACATCATCATAAACAATCAACCCATAACAGTCAGGACAACCACACGAATGAGAGGCAATCACCGAAGCAGAGTTCAGCTCAAGCTTGAGAAATCATCACTGACTCAAGCTAGGACAACCCAACAGAAACCCCCAAATTTCCAAAGTTCAAACCCTAGAAATCGAACCCTAGAGGTAAAAATTTCTCTTACCTTGGTGAGGTTCACGTCTTCTCCGGCCTTCTCTCCCACTTTTCCCGGCGATCTCCTCTCGGCCGGTGCCCTCGGCGTGCTCGCGGCGGCGCTCGCTCCTTCTCGGCCGCGCGCGCGATGTGGTGCTCGGTCCCGGTTTCTCCGCCTCGCTCTCCCGCCGAGCTCCCTCTTCTTTCTTGCTTCTCAGTCTCACTCTCTCGCTCTCTCGCTCTCTTCCCCTCTCTCTCGCTCGATCTCTCTTTCTCTCCCTCTCGGTTCTCTTCTTCTTCTTTTCTCTTTTCTTTCTTTCTTTCTCTTCCTTTGAGAAAATTAACTGAATGCATTTATAAAAAGTTGGTTTTAATTCTATACCCTCATCTCATTTTTATTTTCTTTTCTATTTATTTTTTCAGTCCAAAACATCAAAATTACTTATATGTCCATATTTTTTTTATTAAAAATAAAATAGAAAACTTGAAAATTCCAACTCTCCTTCCGCTCAGACCTGTGACCCTAGCGAACTTGAGCAGGTTTCTCACTTGAGAAAGAGGAGAAACCACAGAGAGTACCCGACCACAAGAAAAAAAAAATCCGGCCAAGTTAGAGAGAGAGGCTTGGGGTGAGTGAGCGGAGGGAGATAGGATGTTGAGAAGATTTAAAGGGAGACGGAAGACACTGGCGGCGCACGGAGGACGAGGTGAGACACCGGCGCGCGCGGAGGATGAAGGTTGCGCGGGAGGACGAAGGCGGCGCGCGGAGGACGAGGTGAGACACTGGCGGTGCGCGGAGGACGAGGGCGGCGCGCGGAGGACGAGGTAAACTTATCTTGAGCGGAAATTGTTTATGCTCTGTCTGGACGGAAATTGTTCATTATTTCATCATACACAGAATATTTCAATGTGGATACGGACATCGTCTTGAACAAATTGCTTGGTTCGCTATATCCCATTAGTGGAGACTTTTTCAGCAAGATCGATGCTAACCCTGACTTTTGATTTCAGTTGTTAAAATTTATCTGAATAAAATAGTGGTATAGGCATTCTGTGGCAAGATTCTACTTAAAGATTGGGGCCTCTTTTATTTCCTACCCTTAATATCTAGGAAAGCATAAAGTGTTACAGATAATGCATTGAGAGAAGGAGAAATAGAGCACGCTAATGATTAAGCTTTAGAAACTAAAGTTAAAGCATGCATGATTTTTTTTTCCTTCTTCTCATGTGTGATCGTCAAAGTGATTTGAGTGGTTGGTTGGTTTTGGAATATGATGGATTTGTTACCAATAAGCGTTTTAACTTTTATAGATAATCTACTAGTCGGTAGATCAATTAATCGTGGCCAGTACAGCCACATTCAATTGATCTACTTACCAGTAGCTCAGCTCTAATGGCCATAATTAATTGTTCTACTGACCATTAGAGCTGATCTACTGGTCAGTAGATCAATTAATCGTGGCTCTACTGACCATTAGAGCTGATCTACTGGTCAGTAGAGTAATATCAATTATTTTGAATGTTGTATTAAAATACACTTTTTTTTTTGTAGATATGGATATATGAGATGGTACCTGCAATGACGGACAAAGCTCAAGATGTGAATTACAAATGTGATGAAGGTTTGCAATCTTATTGGGTAGGTCAAACACCTAAATTAGGTAAATCTTGGAAACACATGAAAGCATTATACACTATTCATCTTGTAAATGGTAATCATTGGGTGGGGGTTAAAGTAGATTTACAAATGTGTGAGATATTTGTTTTTTATTGCAACATGAAATTGTGTGATGAATTTAATGTTGGAGCTTTTATGGAACCGCTTTGCACAATGATGCCAATCATGCTTAAGCAAAGTGGTATGTTTGATGAGCTTGGAAAAAAATTAAGAAGTCCATGGCCGTGTAAGCGGGTGAAAATTTGCCACAAAATTAGAAGTAAGTGTGTAGATGCTATTTACAATGTCTATTTGTTAGGTAATCAACTTTGTGTTATTTTTTAACTTTTTTTTTTTTTTTTTTTTTTTGTAAACAGGGGAACGGATTGTGGAATATATGCAATAAAATATATCGAGTTTGATTCCGCCGGAGTAGGCTTTGAAGATATAAACGATGCTAACGTTCCACTCTTTAAGAAGAAGATGGCCGTTGATATTTTTGAAGGCAATTGGGAACCTTGACTTATATTCAATATATGTACTAGTTAAGTATATTACATGTCTTGATACTTATTGTTTTTAGAAATTAATATGATGAACAAGTCCTTGAGAAGGTATTTTGAAGGCATTAACGTTTATATAGAAATGCAAGGTTCTATCGAGCGGTAGAGCTACTCTACTGATCAGTAGTTTTAGTGGTTCTACTGAGCATTACAGCTACTCTACTGGTCAGTAGATCGATATTACTAGTGGTTCTACTGAACATTAGAGCTACTCTACTGGTCAGTAGATCAATATTACTAGTGACTCTACCGAGCATTAGAGCTACTCTACTGGTCAGTAGATCAATTAATTAAAATTAGATTCATCTATAATATTAGTGACAAATTTATTAATATTAATTAGTTTCATGTATAATAACAAAGTTATATGAATAATTTAAAATTAACGAGCTTCATCTATAATATGTGTCCTATGATATATTTGATTAAAATTAGTGAACAATTAATTAGAACTAGATTCATCTATAACATTAGTGACAAAATTTATTAATATTAGATAGTTTCATGTATAATAACAAAGTTATATGAATAATTTAAAATTAATGAGCTTCATCTATAATATGTGTCATATGGTATATTTGATTAAAATTAGTGAACAATTAATTAGAATTAAATTCATCTATAACATTAGTGACAAATTTATTAATATTAATTAGTTTCATGTATAATAACAAAGTTATATGAATAATTTAAAATTAATGAGCTTCATCTATAACAAAGTTATTAATATTAATTAGTTTCATGTATAATAACAAAGTTGTATAATGAAAGCAATAATGCATGATAACAAACATCCATGGACATACGATAAATAAGTCAATTCAAAAAATACATATAACCATCTTTTTTTTTTTATCAGTTCTTGCATTTTTTTTTTGGTGTCGACCTAGCTTCTCCTCCATTCAAAGGGCATCTTGATATGTTATGTCCAAATTGATTGCATTTTGAGCATCTATACTTCCGCATCTTCTCTCCCACTGAAGGAATTCTCTTTGTCTTATTCCACTTCCCATTGTAATAAACCGTTATCGTAGTCTCCGTCATTATCTACAAAAATGATAATTAAAAATTAGAATACTTATGATAAATTTAATATACAATATGAAAATTAAAAATTAGAACACTAATAATAAATTTACTATATAAATCTACTTTGTTCTACTGATATAACTATCACTCTACTGCTCTACTGATCTAACTCTCGAACTCTAATGCTTAAATCAAACTCTACTGCTCTACCGATCTACCTCTGGAACCCTACTGCTTAAATCAAACTCCACTGCTCTACTGATCTACTGATCTACTGCTCTACCTCTGAAACTCTACTGCTCTACTGATCTACTGGAAATTACTAGTATCAGTAGAGTTCGACGATCATCTTCAACATTCGAAAATATTTTCCAATCAAAGTTTCATTGAGTTGGATACATATTTTTCTGGTTCAAAACTAACAAAGTTTTCAATCTAACACAACAAAATAAGTATCAAACTCGAAATAAAAAAAAATTCATTGATGAAACTACCTAAACACAAAGCCCTAATTTGTTTAGGGCTTGAGTTTTTGCTCGTCAATATCGTCGCCGTTGTCGGAACTCGACTTCGTCACCGGATGTCTTCCGCCCGAATGAAGCTTCACTCGATGATTGGTGTGGTGTGCAAGCGAGAACCTTGTGCCAAGCACGTACACTGTTTTTTTTTTTTCAATATGCGTTCAAGAGTAGTTGTTTTGTTTTTTTTAAAAAAAAAAAAAAAAAAAAAAAAAAGAGAAGGGTATATTGATGAGGTATTATTTATTTAAGAGAGGTACTCACCTAAAGTTGAAACTTTTAAGTGCATGAAACAAAATGTTGCAATTTTTAAGGGCACAAACCAAAATCACCCTCTTCCTTTCTTTCTCTTTTCTCTTCTTTTCCTTTCTTTTTTTTTTTTCTCGCGTGGGTTTGTTTTTCTTTTGAGTTGGTGTACTTAGTTCTATTCGGCCATGAAGACTTAATGGCAAAGTAACTAAGGTGGATAAGTGATGAGTTGGCAAGTTCAACCTTATCCTATAAATTACAATCCAACCTCTTCTCCTTGTTTTCTTTCAATTGGGTCCCTTGAAAATTGTTACAACCACGTCATTTCATATAATTATTCAATTAAATCCATAACCGAACGGTTTATAATTATATGATTCGAACCGAGAATTTTCTCATTCGTTCTCGATTAATTAAAATATATTTAAGGTTTCTCGGAATTAATTCTCATTCTTGAGAACTTATTTCTTAAATTAATTTCCGGGATATTTCATCGGAATTAATTTATTAATCGAGATAAACTCGATAATTCCTTTATTTATTCCGAGATTTTTCATAACCTTAACATATTTAAAATTAATTCGATAAATCCATTGGAGCATAATTCACTCGAGAATTTAGTTGTAACAACGGAAAGCTCGTTTATTATTTCCAAATTTCCAAATATGAGTGACGCAAAAGCTCGTCCTTACAAGTTTGTCGGGCGATTGAGGTTTTCCCTCAAAGTACTTGGTCCTCAACATAAGATTGCTTATGAGCTTTAAAGATCGTTTGATCGTAGGCATAGACATATATTGTCCAAAGCACGAATCTTTTGAATAATGCTAATTGCTTGTTCGTCATTCCAACTTGTTCTTTGAAGCCTTCCACGTTCAAATGAAAATTGAAATTGTATTAACTGATGGACTCATCGGTTATGTACCAGTAACACGTCTGAACATAAAGACCACAATCAATCGGTTATATATCTAGTGACAAAACAGTGTCACTTAGTTTGTGACATGTAACTGAAACTTCAAATGTTTTGAGATTTAGTGAAACTTTTATCGCTAAATCTGTGGCATGTAACTAAAGAATCAAAAGTTTGGAGATTTAGTTTAAAAAAAATGTTAGGATTTGTAATTTAATTGAAGAGAGAGAAGAAGAAGGAGGCTGGGCGGGTGTCTGAATAAGGAGATAGTGAGGTGTGTGTAGAGTAAAAAAAAATCTTTTTAGTTGGTGAATATGTGTGTGGGATATTGAAGTTGTTTGAGAAAAATAAATGAAATGTTATTAAAGGTAAAATTGAGGTTAAAATGGGAAAAAAAAATTATTCTCACTTCTTTGACTTTGTTGAAGGTTTAGTTGACTACTCCTAGTTTAGTAAAATTTTCAAAATAGTAGAAATTTGGAAGTTTGCTCTCAAACACTCATAGTTTAGGAAATCTCCCATTAAATTAACTGTTCAATTAATTAAACTAATTGAACAGTTAATTAAATTAAATTCGACTTAGTGGAATATTTTCTTAATAAAATGAAACTTGAGCTATTTTTTAAAAAGAACGTGTACTATAAGGCTACTGGCCCAATTGCCCTTTTTTCAAATTAATTAAACATCAATTAATTATACACTTTATAATAAAAAAAATCAAAATAGAAAATAACTTTCGTCATTAATATAAAAAATTTATATATTTAATCTTAAAACCAAATATCATTTTATAATAAACAAACATATTAGTAATTTTTCTTTAAAAGAATTTACATTAATTAAATCATTTTGTAATACAAAAAGATATCTCTATTTTTTCTTAAACCTAATTAAATACTAATTATAACATTTTTATTAATGAGGAGAGAATTTTTTACTCATAATTTTCTTTTATATTGTAAAATGATATAATTGGTTTTTATTTAATTTTAAGAACAAAATAATGATTTTTTTGTATATTTACGAGGAAAAAAAAATTAAATCTAAAAGTATATAATCAATATTTAATTATTTTATTTTGAGTTGTTTTTTTATTATTAAAGTATATAGTTAATATTTCATTATTTTTTAAAAATATTAATTATTCATTAAATCTCAGACTACCACATGTTTTTTCATCCAACTTAACGGCAAAACCAAAATGTAACATTAAATATTTTTGTCGCCGATAAAAAATTATATTTTTATGATTTTGAAAAAAATATTAAATATATTTGCTGCTACTAACTTTTTAATAAATAGTGAAGTTGAACCAAGATGTAATCTAAATAGTTTGAATTTTACTGCGGGCAACAGAAAAAAAAAGAAATGGCTCGATTAGCCATTGTTATAAATATTTTTTAATGAGAAAAAATATAGTGACACAAATCTTTGATATCTCTTTCATCTATTGTCACGATCACAATAGGGTAAAGATAGTGCATATCAATTTAGCAAAAATTTTGAGAAACCAAACTTAATATTATTTCTCGATTGAAAATCGAGCTCTGTATTAAAAATTTAAAACAAAAATTATGTCGGGTAATTGGGCGCGCATCGGACACGAACGATCGCTCCGATGCAACTCGTTTGAGATTACTCCACCATATAACCATATTAATGCGAAAAAATAATTAATTACGCTGATCATAAACTAATTAAATTATGGTTATAATTAACAAAGATCTAGTTATGTTTAATTAATTTAATTCACGAGAGCATATTTATCAAGCAACCGATTTGAGCGAAAAACGAATACTTACATTGATTTTCGGTTCAGCTACAGAACGCTCCTAAACCAATTGCGTACTCCTTGCGTCGTCTTGATGAAGGACTCGAGGATGACACCTTAGTCTTCCGAAACGTAATCTCCGAGACGAATAAGAAAGATGAGTGGGCACAGTCTTTATCTCACTAGATCACGAAACTAGGTGTTTCGAGATCTCGCTCTTATTTTACTAAGAATGGAAACAAATTTCCGAGGGCAAGAGAAGCAGAAGTGCACGACCAAGGAAGGCTAGGATGCACGAAATTTTTCACAAAAATTGCTTCAAAAAACCTTTTATTTTGCCTTCTCATGAACCCCTATTTATAGTAGTAAAAATGAGATATTCATGGAATCTTCCAGAATATTTTATTTCCTTTTATTGTGTTCACACTGGCGGATTAAATCTAGGCCATTGAATCTCAACAAGTGAATCCTACTTTTTCTCTCATCCATCAGATCAATATCTATGTGATAATATTCTCTATTTAAATAGAGAATATTTTATTTAGTGAGAAAATAAAGGAGAATATATTATTCTCCTAAATATTATCCTAAATACTTTCCTTTAAATAAAGAGAAAATATATGACAATATCTTATATTTTTCTCTCTCCTTTATTTAAACAACTAAAGAGAAAATATTGGTAAATACCAATATTACAAAATTCGAATTTTAGGCACACGGCCAAGGGGGGATTTGCGCAAACCCTAGTGCCAAAATTCCCAAATCCGATTTTCATATTTTGTGCAAGGCCCAATTGCTTAAAACCCAATTAATTATTTATTTACTTGGTCCAACAATAAACAAATAATTAATAATTATTTATTTACTTGATCAAACAATAAATAAACAATTCTACCATAAATATTTATTTAATTCTGCGAATACCCGTTTTCCAGAATTAATGCTGTCAATCACAATTACAGCAAGTGAGATTAATAATGATAAACATTATTATACGAAAGTTTTTATCCGCCTTTATCAGAGCCGAATCGGGGACTATGGACCTAGTAATAGAAGCTTAACAAATCCGATGAAAAAGACGAAATAGTCCTTTCTCTTTTTCCATCGATTCGTCTAATCTTGGTCAAGTACTCCACCTTGTAAGCCAAGACTGAACTCTCCTTTATACTAGAATTATATTTACTCATCGTGACGAGTGTCCACTGATATAGTCAGTTCGTGATCAAGATCCTCCAGGTTCAACCCGTGTCAAGAGAAGTCAATTTTTCCGTTATACTTCTCTTGATACATATCAGCCCTAAGCATTGTTGCTTCCCCAACGAAAGATTCTTTCGAACGTTACTTACTTCGAAAGTGCTAGCAATCTATCGGTTCTGGAATCAACCCTTAGGTGAGTGAGCATTAACCTTCTTTCAGGAAGGCTGGATTCCGTATCTGTAAATCACTTCCCACTCGAATCATGCTCTGAGAAAACTCCCAAGACATAAGCTGTGATTAGCATGAATAGCCTTTTAGCGAATGAGTCAAAGAGCTCAGTAACATAACTCAGTGTCCATGATCACTTCAGGATTTAGATCAAGTCTCACAGTGACCATCATAGTGACCTCGGTTAGTGTGTCATAACGGTCCTTAAACGACACATCTACAACCAAGACCTGTCCAAGTCGTACACTTACCACAAGTGTAGAATGCTCTCACATAGTGATCAACCTTCACCTATGTGTTCCACATATATGACTTTAGATATAGCTTTCCAGGCGTATATCAGTCATCGACCTCGTTTTAGCTCACCGCCCGAACTCAGGTGCCCAACACGTGTCTCAGTTTAATATGGAGGCTATGGAAGATAGTTGTTATTGATTCTAATTGTTTAGAAATCAACCCACTAATCATATAATGTTAATAAAGTAATCTTATTATCGAATTTAGTAATCATTTATTTATTATCTTCAAGTGGGCAATTTTCCTAACAAATTAAACTTTTGGATAGGTGTCTAAAATAAATTTGTTACAAAATTTTGAAGTAATTAGAGAGATAAAAGTAAAAACTTCGAAATCATTAGGAAAACGAAAGTAAAACTTGCGAAAATAATATATAAATGAAGGCAAAAACTGTAAAAAAAAATATATTATTATGATATTCATGATTTTGTAGTTTTTTTTTTCGCTTCTATTAGGAAAATAATCAACTTAAACATTTGACATTGTTAAATAGTCAACGTTTGTTAAATTTTTTGTAAATACCCACTTTCAGACGATATTTCAAAGTTTTTGTTTTAATTTTCTTAATTGTTTCAAAGTTGTTTAACTAGAGTATTTTAAATATTTAACTTTCCCCAAAACTTAATTTTCCTAAAATATTGAAGATGCATTTTAATTTTTATATGCGATGTAACATTAGGCTTAATTTTTGAAGTTGATTGACATTAATAATACCAAATGAATGTCACTTACCAAATATAGCAAAAAACTCAAAATTTGACACAAGTAGTATTAGAAGTAGGTGAGAGAATTAATTATTTTCTCAACTACACTGAAACTAAATTTTCCTCGCTTGAACGTCCATTCTTCTCCCTCTTTCTTCAGTCTTCATTATTCTTGACCGTCCCTAGGTGTTGCTTCCTCTTTCTTCAGTTTTCGGTCGTCGGAATCCTTGTTCACGAGGCTCACCGGAATCCTTCTTCACGAGGGTCGTCAGAATCTTTCTCTCTTTCTCTTGCCGGAATCCAAACGCACCCGGGAATTTAATCAAATTGTAGGTTTGAATGGTAAACCGATTTTAAAAGTCCAATCTCCCAAATAAATATGCTCATCTTCTTCGTTGGTCATTGTCTCAACGTGGGTCTGGGTTGGGCTCATCTTCTTCCTCGCTGTGGAACCCTGAACTCGTCTTCTTCGTTGCTCAGGAGGTTTGGGTCAAGATCCAAAAATTCTTCCAACATATTACGGTTAGTTCGTCGTCTTTTTAACAAATAAGAACAAGTTTAAGTGATTTCATTCATTTTGAAAGTGGTTCCAATGAATTTTTGAGTGATTAGTTTTCCAAAAATGAAGTTTTAACATAATGCATTCATGAACTGGATGTATTTCGATGTTAACAATCTTGTTTTAATACTTATATATAATGTGACCGAACGTATACAGAGATGGCGGAAATATGTTTATATACTAAGCAGAGCGAGATGTGGGTACAACCCGGCGTATACGAAGAGTCCTATATCCGAGTCACGTGAATGGGACTTACCAAGTCCTGAGGCTTTCGTCAATGATACTATGTGCCGCAACCCAATTCCAACAGAAATGAGAGCTCCAGGGATGGGTCATTGGTTTGGTTTTTAATTCGACACGTATCTTGTTTATGTTTTCCTATTTATCCTTTAATGTTTAGAACTTCTTTATTGTTTTGGTATGTATTCCATTTTTCAATGTTTAGAAATTTATTGGTGTTGGGTTTATTGATAAGAATGGTTTATAAAGCAACAAAATTAACGTTATTTCGTGCCAGATGTGTCACTAAATCACATCATTTCGTGATAGACGTGTCACGAAATCACCTCATCTCGTGACAGATGTGTCACGAGATCATGTGATTTCGTGACACATCTTGCACAAGATGATGTGATTTCGTGACACATCTGTCGCGAAATGATGTGATTTAATGAAAAATCATTTGATTTCGAGACACAACTGTTAACAATCATATACACATATACCACACATTCAAAATGAAATCAAGTACTTTAAGTAGCACGAATGTTAACTATCATACACACATACATATAGTTATAAACACATACGTACAATCATACAAACATACATTTATGTAGTATCCAAATTGGCCTTTCCACGTACGTGTATATTTAGCGCTCTGTGTCGACATAGTTCGGTGGTCATCTTCTACCTTTACGTACACATGTCCTCTTGTTTCAAATCTGACAACGGAAGGTCGTGTGCCAAGAACTCGCCAGTCTTGATAAAAAAATTGCCACAATCACTTTCGCAGAAGAACAAAAAACATGTGTAAATTAAAATGTGTCATTAAGAATGTGAAATTAACAATTATAAACTTACCCATTTTCTTGTTGTGGCATTTAATCGTAGTAGACGACCTTGAATATTTCATCTTTAGAGAGTAGAATGCCGACAACGTGCATAACAAAGGGTAAAATGATGGCCACGTTTCTGACATCGGTGTACACAAGCGTCTGATGTCTAGAGGTGGAGCTCATGGAGTCATACACTGTTATAGACCTCGAACATACATTGACAACAAGGAGATACTGTTGCGCGAAGCCTATGATAGGGATGAAGACATCATAAACGCCATCTCATGGGTCCACCAGTTGCTCCGATCCAGTCTCCCCGGTTATGTGGTCGATGACGCATTTTTTTTCCAGTTTTTTCTTTAAGAATACCTCCGGGTCTTGGCTAGCGTTGAACTTAGTTTAAGTTTCTCGAAGATACTTACAGAAGATTGTTGACATGACAATAAATGAGTGGATTAGCAAACCAGCCTTTTTCTTCTTGCGAATGTAATACATTGCGATGTCAATATGCTGCACGATGTTGTCGGTCCGTCTCGGGCCGACAGAGACTAAGGCGCCACCTCGACCCATGCGACCGGTACAAGGCCTTGAGCGGCGAAACCTTGCCTCGGCCTTTGGGCGGCCCAAACCAATGGCCGGGCCAAGGGTCAGCCAGCCGGCGGCAGGCCATATGCTCAGCCGGCCAGCGGCCGGCCATATGCTTGGCCGGCCCGTCGCCGGCCCAAAGGTCAGCCGGCCAATGGCCGGCCATATGCTCAGTCGGCCCTCCTCCAAGGCCGGCACTCCAAGGCCAGCCCTCCTCCAAGGCCGGCGCTCCAAGGCCGGCCCTCCTCCAAGGCCGGCGCTCCAAGGCCGGCCCTCCTCCAAGGCCGGCACTCCAAGGCCGGCCCTCCTCCAAGGCCGGCGCTCCAAGGCCGGCCCTCCTCCAAGGCCGGCGCTCCAAGGCCGGCCCTCCTCCAAGGCCGGCACTCCAGGGCCGGCCCTCCTCCATAGCCGGCTCTCCAGAGCCGGCCATGGCCTCCACGGCCGAGTCAGAGCCGGCCATGGCCTCCATGGCCGAGTCAGAGCCGGCCATGGCCGAGTCAGAGCCGGCCATGGCCTCCATGGCCGAGTCAGAGCCGGCCATGGCCTCCACGGCCGAGTCAGAGCCGGCCATGGCCGGGTCAGAGGCGGCCTTCGGCCAAGGGGATGCCCAAAATGCCCCTTGGTCGCCTATAAATACCAAGGCACCCCCTTTGGTCCAGGTAATCCGAATTTGAGTACTGAAACGCTGTCGAACTCGTACCTCGCTCGTTTCTCTCAAGTCTCGACCTCTAAACACTAAACCCTCTACAAACCACCTCAATCCTACTAATGTTGAGCGTCGGAGAGGTAAACAGAGGCAACCCCTCTGTTTCCCCTTTGTAGTTCACACCTTTCTGTTCACGTTTCAGGTGCTTGGACGAGATAGAGATCATCTACAGCTAAGGGACGGCTTGGGATACCAAGCCCGACACGCTCGAGTCGAGACGAGACCACTTGGTCCGGCCTTGGGTCTAACCGTCTACGACTCCTAAATCGTTGTCCGAAAAACAGCGACAACATTTTGGCGCTAGAAGGAGGGGACCGCCGACCTTAGCACGCTCTCCCTTCCATTCCACACTTTCACCGCTCCTACGACTCTCGAGAGATGAGTCACCTACCCACTACCTCCGCGGGTACCCGAGCGACGAGCTCGAGGTACGGTCTCCGACTCCTCGCGCACCGTCTTGAAGGGCAACCTCGCGATAGCGAGAGCCAGCCCCAAGACCCGGTGAACGACCCCGAGGCCGAGCTCCGAGAGGACACGGCCCGACGGCTCGCGGAGCTCCTTGACCGTCCCGGCGTTGACAGCTCCTCATCGCCGGCCTCCTCGGCTACGACGTCGAGGATCGATCTGCTCAAGATTACTCCGACCCCGAATACGTGGAGGAGTCGAGGACCGACGAGGCCACCCCTAGCCTCGCTCAAGCGCGACCCGAGAGGGCCAACGGTGCGTTGGCCGATCCTTTGTGCCCGGCGCGACAACAGGCACGGTCACAGTCCCGGGGACTCGCCCCCTCGGTTTCAAGAGGTGGCCGGACACGGCCCCTCGCCGAGGAGAGAGCGACTCTGGTCGACGATGGAGCCGATAGCCAAAGCGCTCGCCGGACGACCCGACCAAGGGCGACCTCGCCTCGTCACGCACCAAGCGTGGACCTTAGAGAGCGCTTGACGGCGCAGAGAAACTCCCGAGGGGAGGATCTCCGCCAAAGGCTAAATTCTCGAAGGGACGCGCTCCCCGCCGCAACTCTTGGCCGACCTCAGGCCAATGTCATGGACCAAGCATCCAACGAACGCCAACCGCTGACTCCCGTGGCCCCGACGGTCGGCCCTGCTAACGGGCTTGACGTGGTCACGATGATTCAGAGCCTCCAGAATCAAATCATCGAGATGAGGGAGTCAGGGAGGCAAAGGCCGTACGGAGGGATCGAGGAGTCATACTCTCCCTTCGCCGCACAAGTCCTCGCGCAGCCATGCGTGGGAAACTTTAAGTTACCGTCCATTCCCCCCCTATGATGGACGTACGGACCCCCACTTCCACGTCCAACACTATGAGACGTGGATGACGATGCAAGGGCAGACGGACGCCACCCTCTGCCAAGCCTTCAGCCTGACCCTCACAGGGTCGGGCTTTGAGTGGTTCCAAAGTTTGAGGCCTGGAAGCATCCCGTCCTTCCGGGCCTTGCGAGAGGCTTTCCTCGCTCGCTTTGCCACGCTTGTGGCACAAAAGAAATCGAAGACCCACCTCCTCTCCATTCGACAGGGGAGAGATGAGACATTGAGACAATACCTCGCTCGCTTCACCGAGGAGTCTCACAAAGTCGAGGGCTTCGACGACAAGGACGCCATCACGGCGATCACCGAGGGAGTTCGCACGAGCGACTTCCTCAAGTCCATTGTCGGGCAAGTCCCGCGAGACATGGCGGAGCTGATGACAAGAGCCCGCACACATATGGGAATCGAGGACTATCTCGATGGCCGCGATGGCCGAAAGTCAGGAGGACAAGGTAGTCGCCACCGCGAAGAACAGGACGAAGATCGTCCCGACCCTCGGAGGAAGAGGAGCAGGGGAGGCCGGGCCCCTAACGGTCGCCCCCTCTCCGATCCAAGATCGTCGCACGTTGATAGCTTCCGAGAGTTATCAACGTACACCCCACTGAACACTCCGCAAGAGCGGATCCTAGCTCTACACCGCGACAAGCTAGGAAGTCCGGCTCCCCTTGCGAAGGACCCCGCGAAGAGGGATCGAAATAAGTTCTGTGAGTACCACCAGGATCACGGGCATCTGACGTCCGAGTGCTACCATCTTAGGCGTCAGATCGAGGCCCTGATTCAAGACGGGAAATTAAAAGAGTATGTCCTGAGAACGGTCGGGGCGGCCACGGTGCACGAAGGCCGTCCACGGCAGGGAAGGAAGGGTCCGGCGACGGTGACTGTCATGGACCAGGCAGCGATTGAAGAACCGGAGAGCTCACAGCTGCATGTCGTGGGCTAAGCCCGTCCCCTTTTCTCATTATGTCATTTTATTTCCGGTTTTAAGACAATATCGAATTTCAATAAGGCCAATGGCCCAGGGATGTAATTTTTGACTATTTTAGCATGATAATTGTATCACATTTCACCTCAAAGTCTTTATCTTGATGCATTATAATTTCTAGTCTCCTCTACGAGTACACGAGAAACTCGGGGGGCTGATGGGAAACAATGCTCAACGAAAAACAATGCTCAACGAAATTAGAGCTCGCTCGCTCAACAAAAAAAAAACACAATAAAGACGTGCTAATCGATTATGCCTTCGTTGGCAAATCGAGAAAATAAGACGTGCACAATGTAACAACAAAGACGTGCAAATCGATTATGCCTTCGTTGGCAAATCGAGAAAATAAGACGCGCACAATACAAAAAAGACGTGCAAATCGATTATGCCTTCATTGGCAAATCGAGAAAACAAGACGCGCACAACACAATAAAGACGCGCAAATCGATTATGCCTTCATTGGCAAGTCGAGAAAACAAGACGCGCACAACACAATAAAGTCGTGCTAATCGATCACGCCTTCATTGGTGGGTCGAGAAAATAAGACGCGCGCAATACAAAAAAAGACGCGCACAAAACAACGAAGACGTGCAAATCGATTATGCCTTCGTTGGCAAATCGAGAAAATAAGACGCGCACAATACAAAAAGACGTGCAAATCGATTATGCCTTCATTGGCAAATCGAGGAAACAAGACGCGCACAACACAATAAAGACGCGCAAATCGATTATGCCTTCATTGGCAAGTCGAGAAAACAAGACGCGCACAACACAATAAAGTCGTGCTAATCGATCACGCCTTCATTGGTGGGTCGAGAAAATAAGACGCGCGCAATACAAAAAAAGACGCGCACAATGTAACAACAAAGACGTGCAAATCGATTATGCCTTCGTTGGCAAATCGAGAAAATAAGACGCGCACAATACAAAAAAGACGTGCAAATCGATTATGCCTTCATTGGCAAATCGAGAAAACAAGACGCGCACAACACAATAAAGACGCGCAAATCGATTATGCCTTCATTGGCAAGTCGAGAAAACAAGACGCGCACAACACAATAAAGTCGTGCTAATCGATCACGCCTTCATTGGTGGGTCGAGAAAATAAGACGCGCGCAATACAAAAAAAGACGCGCACAAAACAACGAAGGCGCGCAAATCGATTATGCCTTCGTGGGCAAATCGAGAAAACAAGACGCGCACAAGACAACAAAGACGTGCAAATCGGTTATGCCTTCGTTGGCAAGCCGAGAAAACAAGACGCGCACAACGCAATAAAGCCGTGCTAATCGATCACGCCCTCACTGGTAGATCGAGGAAATAAGCCGCGCACGATCAACCCGAAACAATAAGTCGTCCCTCGCGACGCCCAAAGGCCATTCCTCATGACGCAAACCCGAGAGCGTTCATCCCACATCCGTATAAAGAGTAGATTTTGAGTTTCCACTCGATCTACGCTCGACCGGAAACTCGGGGGGCTAATGTTGTCGGTCCGTCTCGGGCCGACAGAGACTAAGGCGCCACCTCGACCCATGCGACCGGTGCAAGGCCTTGAGCGGCGAAACCTTGCCTCGGCCTTTGGGTGGCCCAAACCAATGGCCGGGCCAAGGGTCAGCCAGCCGGCGGCCGGCCATATGCTCAGCCGGCCAGCGGCCGGCCATATGCTTGGCCGGCCCGTCGCCGGCCCAAAGGTCAGCCGACCAATGGCCGGCCATATGCTCAGCCGGCCCTCCTCCAAGGCCGGCACTCCAAGGCCGGCCCTCCTCCAAGGCCGGCGCTCCAAGGCCGGCCCTCCTCCAAGGCCGGCGCTCCAAGGCCGGCACTCCAGGGCCGGCCCTCCTCCATAGCCGGCTCTCCAGAGCCGGCCATGGCCTCCACGGCCGAGTCAGAGCCGGCCATGGCCTCCATGGCCGAGTCAGAGCCGGCCATGGCCGAGTCAGAGCCGGCCATGGCCTCCATGGCCGAGTCAGAGCCGGCCATGGCCGGGTCAGAGCCGGCCTTCGGCCAAGGGGATGCCCAAAATGCCCCTTGGTCGCCTATAAATACCAAGGCACCCCCCTTTGGTCCAGGTAATCCGAATTTGAGTACTGAAACGCTGTCGAACTCGTACCTCGCTCGTTTCTCTCAAGTCTCGACCTCTAAACACTAAACCCTCTACAAACCACCTCAATCCTACTAATGTTGAGCGTCGGAGAGGTAAACAGAGGCAACCCCTCTGTTTCCCCTTTGTAGTTCACACCTTTCTGTTCACGTTTCAGGTGCTTGGACGAGATAGAGATCATCTACAGCTAAGGGACGGCTTGGGATACCAAGCCCGACACGCTCGAGTCGAGACGAGACCACTTGGTCCGGCCTTGGGTCTAACCGTCTACGACTCCTAAATCGTTGTCCGAAAAACAGCGACAACACACGACAAAACATTAATGTGGCCTACATCTCCACATCGAGAACATTTACAAAGCGGGACATCAAATTCTCCAAGTGAGACAATCCTTTCATTGTCGTTTGGTTCGATTCATTCTTCCTCAAATTAAAATAACATCGCAAACTTATATTGTCGTATATGGTTGGCGGTATGAGCCCATCAGCTTCGTCTTTGATGACGATTTAATGCGTTTCAGGGGTCACGTTCAACCGAGCGTACAATGTGCATCAAGCTTGGGTAATTCAAGTTGGTAGGCGGTAAAAGTGTAAGAGTACCACCCTCTTGGTATACGCCCGGTTGTACCTACTTCCCGCGCGCTAGCATATAAACATATTTCCGTCATCTCTGTATACGTTCGATCACATTAGATATAAGTATTAAAACAAAGTTGTTAACATCGAAATACATCTAGTTCGTGACACATGTGTCACGAAGTGAATCCTAGAAAACTCGCGAAAACCAAAAACAGTTCTATTTTTGCTGAACTAATCACTCAGAAAAATGCATTGGAACCACTTTCAAAATGAATGAAATCACTTATACTTGTTCTTATTTGTTAAAAAGACGACGAACTAACCAAAATATGTAGGAAGAATTTTTGGATCTTGACCCAAACCTCCTGAGCAACGAAGAAGACGAGTTTAGGGTTCCACAACGAGGTAGAAGACGAGCCCAACCCCGACCCATGCTGAGACAATGACCAACGAAGAAAATGAGCATATTTATTTGGGAGATTGGACTTTTAAAATGGGTTTACCATTCAAACCTACAATTTGCAGAAATTCTCGGGTGTGTTTGGATTCCGACAAGAGGAAGAGAGAAAGATTCCGATGATCCTCGTGAAGAAGGATTCCGGCGAGCCTCATGAAGAATCCTCCGGTGACCGAAAATTGAAGAAAGAGGGAGTGTTACTCAAGAATGGTGAAGAATGATGAATAATGAAGAAATAGGGAGAATGGTTTACAGTGAAGTGATGAAAATTTAATTTAAGGGTAGTTGAGGAAAAAATTAATTCTCTCACTATTGTTAATATTACTTGCGTTAATTTTTGGGTTTCAGACTATATTTGATAAGTGAAAGTCGTTTGTTATTATTAGCAAGGTTTGAAATCTCGCGCGAGATGGGGGTATCTCGCGCGAGATCTCGCGTTTGGGAGAGGTGCGAGAGGGATACGAGTATATCTCGCGAGTTTGGTCAAATCTCGCGAAATCTCGCGCCCAATCTCGCGTCTTCAATATCCCCAAATCTCGTCCCATTGAAGCTATTTTTTGCAGAAATTTCCCCCATTTCCGCATGTATTCCGCAGAAGAAGAAGAGAAGGAGAACCTCCGGATCTCGCGCAGGTGAAGACCGGATCTGGGTAGATCTCGCCGGATCTCGCAGCGTACCCCCGAATCTCGCTCGCCGGAAGTGTAAAAGTGCTCAAATCTCGCCGTGCACCCCCGATCTCGCGCGGTAAGGTTTGAAGCTGAATTTTTTTTTTTTTGAATTTTGAATGATTTTTTGATTGGATTGTTGAGCATTTTTTTAATGGATTATTGATATGAAGTTATTATAATCCGAATGTATGTAGTAATTTTGAATAATTTGATGATGTTGTTAATGTTGATTGTGATGAGAGTTGTGAAATCCGAATTTAAATGGTGATGAGTTTTATTTTATTATGAATTTAGTTGGTAATTTGAATTATATGTTGTTAATCTAGAAGTCGTTTTGATTTTGAAATTATTTTTTTTTAATCCGAATTTAGGTAGTAATTTATTTAAATAAATGTTGTTGTTAATGTTGATGTTGATGTTGTTGTGAAATGTGTTTTTTTAAATGGTAGTAATTTAATTATTATTGATTACTGTTTGCTTGTTTTATTTAATTCTTGATTATTCGTAATTGTTAGTTGTTCATTATTGTTGATGTTGACATGTTTTGATACTTGATCTCTTGCTTTAGATTTACTACTTGAAGAATGAGTTCAGATCCGGCCCGAAAATATTGTACGCCCATTGCGGGAAAGACGAACGCTTTTGTGTGCAACTTTTGTGGCCATGAGATGAAAGGCGGAGGTGTTACTAGGGTGAAGAATCACCTTGCCGCTGCAGATAATCGAAGAAGTACTACGGTGTGTGATAAGTGTCCTCCGGAAGTAAGGGAGGAGATGAGAGAGTGTCTTTTGACCGTATCTGATAAGAAGAAGTCAAAAAGTAGTTTTGGAGCGTATCTTCGATCCAAAACCACGAAAGGACTTCGTAGATATGAGTCAGATGAAGAGGTCTTAGTCCGATCAACTATGAAGAGGGTGAGACAGCAAGAAGCAGCTGAGCAATGGAGGGAAGAACGAGAGGGACCCGGTGGATCTTCAGCGGAACCCCGTTTGCAACGAACACGACCATTGGCTCCTTCTTTATACAAATCCCCCAGTTCTCGGCAGCAAAGGGTTGATGTGATGTCCATACCAGCATATGCAATGAAACTCGGAAGAAACATATGCAAGTTCTTTGTTCACGAACAAATTCCGGCATCTAAGGCAGACTCACATCATTTTCGAAACATGATACAGTCCGCTCAGGAGTTTGGTAAGTAAATTTGAATTTTGTCATATTTAATTTCAAATTTATCATATTCAGTTTATTTATTACGTATTTTGAGTTGCAGGTCCTAACGTTCCATTACCGTCTCCGTATGATATCCACAACAAGTATCTTGATGCCGAGGTTGTTGACATGAAAAAATATGTCGATGACCAAAGGCCGAACTGGGAGAAGTTTGGATGTACGATCTTGTCTGATGGTTGGACGGGCCCTACAAGGCTAAGTATCATAAATATAATGGTGTATTGTGCTGGAACGACGGTATTCTTGAAGTCGATTGACGCATCCAACAAGATCAAGAGCGGAGAATACATTTATGGCATCCTCAAAGATGCCATGAACGAAGTTGGGAAGAGCAATGTTATACAAATTGTGACGGATAACGGTTCTAACTACAAAAAGGCTGGACAAAAGATGAAGAGGTAAAACTTTTATTTGTAATTTTTTTTTTAAATTTCAAATGTATCATATTAATTAAGTATGGGGTTTTACAGATACAATGTGTATTGGACTCCATGTGCTCATTGCATGGACCTGATGTTTGAAGATATCGGAAAGAGAGGGAATGTCGCTGCCGTCGTTAAGGCAGCTAGAATGATATCAAAGTTCATCTACAATCACGGTCAACTACTATCCAATCTAAGAGACATTTCCCCAGGTGAAATTGTGCGTCCTGGGACGACAAGGTTCGCTACGAACTATTTGGCTCTTAGAAGTCTTCGCGAAAAAAGAGTTGCGCTGAAGCAAATGTTTACGAGTCAATGGTGGGATGAGCACAAGCTAGCTCATACGCAGACAGGTAGATCTGTTTCGGAGAACGTTTTGTCACAACGATTTTGGCACGGAGTTGACGACGTTTGCAGTATCTTTGAGCCGATGTACAGTTGTCTCCGACTGGTCGATACCGAAGTTCATCCAACCATGGGATTACTATACTACGTATTCCATGAGATGAAAAAAAGATTGGAAGGACTTCACGGGAAAAAATGGGTTGTTGATATTGTCGAGAACAGGTGGACTAGCCAACTTTGTCATCCCTTACATGAAGCAGGTAACTGTTACGTTTAATATTTTTTAATAGGCTTTACTACTTTAGATTTAGATGTTAGAGTTATTAACAAATATCTATTTTTTGTATGCACCTTTCTACCTTAATCCAAAGTTACAGTACAATAGAGAGGTTCAAATGGATAGTACACACATGGCAGCGGTGACAAAAGTCTTCGACTTTTTGCACCCACTCGATGATTCTTCTAGGCTAGGATATGAGGTATTTATGGTATTGGTATTTATGCACACGTCTTTAATATTAATTTCTAATGGCATATATTTTTCAAATATATAGTTGTTAGCATTTCGAGACGCTAAAGGAGATTTTTGTCAAAAAAGTGCGATATCAGCGAGGGGTACTCTAGCAGCAGGTAATACTCGCGCTTTCACTTAATGATTTAAGATGGTTGATAATGTGTATGTAATGTATTTAATGTTGATAATGTGTATGTATTTAGCAAATTGGTGGGAGCTTTATGGAAATGCTACTCCGACATTGCAAAAATTAGCTATGCGAATCCTTTCTCAAACCGCGTCTTCATCAGCATGCGAAAGGAATTGGAGCACGTTTGCTTTAGTGCATACAAAGCAGCGGAACCGCCTAGCATACAAGAGGTTGGAGAAACTTGTATTTTGCAGTTACAACATGAAGCTGAACATGAGAGACATGAAGTACAAGTTCGAAAATTCAATGATGCCTTTAGATCCTTTGGACATGATCGAACGGGCTTTTGAAAGATCGGGAGCCCAAAATGAAGGAGATGATGAGATGTTACACTGGATTGATCCTATTCACTTAGATGATGAAAATCAGAATCCAGATATGCACATTGCTGAAGAGGCTGAAAATCTTGGAGTTGATGTCAACCGAGTTCTGAACGAACACGTCCGCCCCCAATCTCCCTCCCATCGAGAGACTCAAGACGGTTCAAGTTCTTCAGATGATACTGGTCATGCCTCGGATGATAATGCAGGTAAGATTGCTCTCATAATTTAATAAAACAAGTTTTTATTTTCTAATTCCATTTTTATTATAATCATAGGAGGTGGTGAAGGTGGTGGAGGTGGTGGAGGTGGTGGTGGTGGTGGTGGTGGTGAAGAACGTGGCGGGCAATTCGGCGGCGGTGGTGGATACGATCGTCAATTCGGCGACGGTGGTGGATATAGCATACCACAAACGGACGATGAATACGACCGCATGAATCCAGCCTTTTTTGAGTCAGGATATGGAGGCAATACGTACGGAGGTTTGTCTGATGCAATGTCATTCTCTTCTACTAGCAAAGATGTTGATCAATTGTCACAGTTTTTCGCTGGGTTCTCGATTACACCGGAGGACTCAGAATCCTCGCATCCAGTTGAGCCGCATGGCGGGTCTTACACTTATCCTGAGTATCCCATGATAGTCCCAGTGCCCGTGCCTGTCCCCATCATCCCCGTCTCTCCCCCCATTTTAAGGGATTTTTATCAGCCACATGAGCCCCAACCTCGTATTCATTACCGACCAGGTTTTCCAAAATACTCCATTTATGTTGCATTAGATCAGTATAATTACGATCGTCACGTGGAGACTTATATGACTACATATGCTCACATGATGACTTGGTACGAGTATTGCCTGATGCAAGACCAACAACCTCATACATTTCAGGGCCCTCGACACTCTACATACGAGTAGCGACAATGACTGTGAACTCTACTTTTTACTATGCTTTGGTTTGTAGTACACTTATTATATTTTGTGTTGTTTTGTGTGAGAACTCTCTATTATGTGTATGATTATTTGTTTTCTTTATTTAGTGTGACTTTGCTTGAGAACTCTATATTACATGTGTTATTTGTACTCTACTTAGAATTTCATGTCTGGAATTTTGTAAACTTTATTCTAAAATTTATATAGATTGTGTATCCTAAACTTATACAAAATCATAATTAAAAAGTTGTTCAAATACCCCGCGGAATACCTTTTTTTTTGCGGTATATCCCGCGAAATGCGGTATACCACACGGTACGAGATACCCCGAACGTTCATCAAATACCACGAGATACCACGGCACGAGACGAGATACTAAAAAAAAAAAAAAGTGCGGTACGACCGCGAGATGCGAGATTTTAATCCTTGATTATTAGTGTGAAATCTCTCTTTCTAATTTAGTTTTTACATTCTCGTTTATTGACTCCTGTAACTAGAACATTTATTTTATTTTTATCTTTTATATTTTCTCTTTCTGAATAGGCCAAAAAACATATCCCAAAAATATGAAAACCCCGCCAGAGCACCCCACAGGAAGAACACGTCGGCGACGAGATAGTCCGGCGGTGGATCCGGCCGAGCTGCGGGGTAGTTATCGCCGTGATCGTTCAAGTATCATGAAATAAGTGAATCTTGTATTATATATGAGCACATTTATGAACCTTTCTTTTTAATTTGCTCTTAATTACTGCGACGGTGATGAATTAGTTAGGATGAAAACGGGTTTGAGTTTTCATTTCATTGGGTTACAAGGAATTAGTTGAGATATGTACTAGGTTTAACACTTATCAGATTTGTTAGCTAAAAGCCCAAATCCTCTAAATATTAGCACAAACTTCTTAGGCAAATGTTTTTTTTTTTTTTTTTTCTTACAAAACCTGTAAAACTTATTTTCAAATTTCGTTGAGCTTACTGGTTAGGAATTACTTCGATTTCTTTAGTAGGAATAGGATTGGCAATGAAGAACAACCGTAAAACACCAGACAAGGGTCACTTGGTCAAAGTCTTCCTTTTGACCATTGGGCTGGCCAGCACTATGCCATGTGTGATTACAATTACAAATAGTCAATAATTATATCCATTGACCAACAGCAGAGACGCGTATGATTTCATAAGTTCTCTCTGTTAGGATTAGAAGCAATGCCCAAAAACCAAACACATTATCAGCCTCTATCTTTCCCTGCCTTTCTCAGAGAGAAATTAGGTCTCCGTATCATGGCTAAACTTGATTCAAAAGTGGGCTTAATTTTCACATCATAATTAAGGTATGCTGATTATATTGAGTTCATAGTTTCATGTAATAAAAGTTAATATATAATTTCAGAGAAAGGTTTATCAAATGTATCGACTTTATTAGCAAACAAGACCAAACATAGTCTATTGCCAGAAAATTGACTTCTAATTATAAAAATATATACACACTTAACTAAATGTCTATTATAATCTTGTTTTGTTCAGGTTGGAGTCCATGATCGTCCACTCTAATTAACTCTCAGCTTCTGAAAAATGGGTCATCATCCAATACTAGTGATTATTTTTCTTCTCAACACCATCACAAGCCTCACTCATCGCGGTTTTGGACACATACAATTCTGCGCAAACAAAGGCCTTTTCACCAAAAATAGCAATTACCAAAACAACCTTGCACAAATTCTTACTTCTATCCCGTCCAACATCTCGACCACTGGAGGCTTCTTCAACGTCACCGCCGGCGAAGGACGAGACAAAATATATGCCCTAGCGCAGTGTAGAGGAGACTTGCCGTCCAAGGAATGCCTCGACTGCATAACTTTTGCCTCCAAAGCCGTCCAAACCGAATGCCCTATCGAGAGAGAAGCTATGCTATGGGGCGACAATGACGAATGCATGCTTAGGTACGCGAACCGCGACATCTTTGGGTCCCCAGAGTTCGAGCCGTCCTACTTGGTGGCGAACCCTAATAACGTCTCAACAGACGCGGGGATTTTCAACCAGACAGTTTATGATCTGGTGGTGAAACTTGCGGGCCAAGCTTCTTTGGGTTCGAGCGAGAAATTCACGGTCGGATCCGTTAAAGGTAATAAGACTGTCTACGGGATGGCTCAGTGCACGCCAGATCTCTCACCCGATGGATGTAATGCTTGTTTGGGAAGCGCTATTGACGGGGTTTTGGATTGTTGTGGAAAGAAAGAAGGAGGGAGATTTTTCATGCCGAGTTGCTTCGTTTGGTTTGAGTTGTTTAAGTTCTACGAGTCTAGCGGTACTACTTATGATCTTCCAATTCCACCGGTAGCAGGGCAATCTGCCCCATCTCTGCAAGGTACTATTTATCATCTGTTCACTCTCGTGCTTTGGGTTTTTAAATGACCAAGTAAACTCTATTCTTAACCAGAATGAAAATTAGTAACCTCAAATTCCAAGAAACGTTGGATTTGATATATATATGTATATTCATTTGTGTATATAGAGAGGCTTCTTTGATAATATTTATTTATATAATTATTTGCAGGGAAAAAGAGCTCTCTTTCTCGGAGAGTGTTGATTATCATTGTTCTTGTTGTAACTGTAGTAGCAGTTCTTACGATTGGCTGTGCGATTCTGCTATATAAGTGGTCAAAGAGAGGTGTTCATGGTAGGACAAGTATGCTTTATCCAAAAGTAATCAAGAGTTTTTGAGATTTGGAACTTTTTTAGTAGACTAAAGTCCTTGTTCAAAACGTTTGTTGTTATGAATTTCGAGATACCTCTGCCAAAAGAAGTGAGGGTCTCGAATCGTTGCAGTTTGATCTCTGCCAAATGAGAGAAGCCACAAATAATTTTTCTGACGCAAACAAGCTCGGACAAGGAGGGTTTGGTTTGGTCTACAAGGTAACAAATAAAAATGTTCATCAAAATTTTACTTGGGAAAAAATAATTGATAATATAAAGTTCCATATCTTTTTCCCGCATAATATTCCTCAGGGAATACTTCCGGATGGTCAAGAAATTGCTGTGAAGCGATTAGCTGGCCACTCTACGCAAGGAGAAGAACAATTCATGAATGAGGTTTCCTTGGTGGCCAAGCTTCAACATCGAAATCTTGTTCGCCTTTTGGGATTTTGCTCAGAAGAAGGCGAGAGAGTCTTAGTTTACGAGCTTCTATGCAATGGAAGCTTAGACCATATCATATTTGGTACACACACTTTAAAACATAATTCATGCACTAAAACTGAAAATAAAAAACCCATAACTATTTATTATATTTTGTATGTAGACCCCATCAAGCGTCGCAGATTGAAGTGGGAAACGCGGCACAAAATCATATGCGGAATCGCTCGTGGAATGCTTTATCTCCATGAAGATTCGAGGCACAAAGTCATCCACCGCGATCTCAAAGCTAGCAACGTGTTGTTGGACGAAAAAATGGACCCCAAAATTGCAGATTTCGGCATGGCTAGATTGTTCCTTGTGGACCAAACCGAAGCCAACACTCATAGACACATGGGAACCTAGTGAGTGCAATTTAAGTAGAAAACTATATAAATATTTTTTTTTTTTTTTTTTTTTTTTTTTTTTTTTTTTTTTTTTTATAATTGTCGATGACTTGTTTTGATTGAGTGTAGCGGATATATGGCTCCAGAATATGCGTTACACGGGCGTTTCTCTGCAAAGTCCGACGTGTTTAGTTTCGGTGTTTTGATTTTGGAGATAGTGAGTGCTAGGAAGAACAGTTGGTTGGACAGCTCTGAAGACGTTGTACACCTTCTCAGCTATGTAAGTAAAATTAAATTGTTAGAGATGAGACAAATAAAAAACAAAATATGTAAGTTAAATTATAAATCAACAAACTGTGAGTAAAAAATTTAACATTTCAAACATTATATGTACAATTTTGAAAGTTAGACAAAAGTTAAGTAATATTTTTTTTTAATTTGTTTCTAGAGTCCATTAGATATATAGCTTTATTTACAGTTTTGGTTTGTCATAGATATATAGCCTTATTTACAATTTTGGTTTTTCATTTAATTAGCCAACCTTTAGTAAGTTTTTGGTAAATAACCATGTAAATTGACTGAAAAATCTTATCAAAACGTTGGCTACTTACCTAAAATTTATCTAAGACTTATAAAATGTTTGTTATTTACCTAAAATTTACAAAACGTTGGCTAATTATAAATTTCTAAAGTTTTAATCGACTAATTTGCTAATAATTTATCGTTTCTATTACTTATTTTTCTAGACATGGAAAAAATGGAGAGAAGGTGACGCAGTGGACCTAATAGACACGTTGCTCGGGGAAAGTTCGAGAAGTGAAATCATGAGATGCGTTCATATTGGGTTGCTTTGTGTACAAGAAAACGCGGAGAACAGACCTACCATGGTCGAGGTGGTTATAATGCTGACTAGTTGTTCTGCGACCCTCCCGTTTCCTTCTCGGCCTGCGTTTTACATGTATAGTAATGAAAATGCCATATCATTAACAAGGTTTAATAATGTTGGAGGAGATACCGAGTCAGTTCAG
This sequence comes from Urtica dioica subsp. dioica, assembly GCF_054948205.1. Lineage (NCBI taxonomy): Eukaryota > Viridiplantae > Streptophyta > Magnoliopsida > Rosales > Urticaceae > Urtica > Urtica dioica. Next base: position 35,796,881 of record NC_142761.1, read on the forward strand.
TCTACAACAACCACAAATACAATAACTTCTTACGTCTCTCTCACCTAGTTTGAACCAATGCCTCTGATTTCTGTTTATGTGCAACATTGGCATGTTTATTAAGTGCTACTAGCTAGACTTCGTTGATTTTTTGATTTTCAGTATTTTTATAAGGATTTTTTTTATTTTTTATTTTGGCAAATATGATATTAGATTGATTGCTCATGTGTGACACATCTTGGGTTGTGTATGAGTAAAACTCGAGTTATATTATTTTGGACCCTTTTTGTCCAAATGTTAACTCAAACTCCATTTACTTTTTTTTGCCATCTAAATATATAGTCATATGAAAATTCAAATATTGAAATATAGTAACTTTTTGATAAATTTTTAGTAAATAATCACGAAATTTTATTATCATAATAAAAAAGACATTAATAGTTTTAAATAATCGTTAATAATTATAAATAAACTATCAGACTCAAATGACATAAATGGAATGCTAAACACGTTTAAATATTGTCATGTCATCATTGTGGCAGAACCCATAATTTTTTGCCACGGCGATGTATATTTCTTGCCGCGATGAGATAGTTCTACAACGGATGTCCTATTCGTTGTAGAATACCTCGCCGCGACGATAAATATACATCGCCATAGCGATAAATTTTGGAATTTTTGAAAATTGGACAATTGAACTCTACCGTTGTAGAAACTTCTACAACGGATCCGTAAGCATTGTAGAAGCCGTGAAGCTTCTATAACGGATGTCTAAGCATTGTAGAAGCTTCTACAATGCTGGATTCTACAACACTTATTAAGCACTGTAAAATCATTCTACAACTGTTTTTAAGCGTTGTAGGATCCCAATTTTGTACTAGTGATAATGGTGTGCCGTGTTTGTTTTAGCTCACCTTGAATCAGTTTGGTGAATTGAGCGCATTTTCTCTCAGCTTTCCTTGAATACGTTTGTGACCTGAGCTCGTTTCGCTTTACCCACCTTGAAAGTGATTGGTGAGAAAAGCTCATTTTGGCTTAGCCCACCTCGAATGTGTTTGGTGAGTTGAGCTCGTTTTAGTTCAAGCCAACTTGGATAAGTTTGGTGCGCTGAGTCCTTATTACTCATCCACATTCGAATGTGATTGGTGAGTTGAGTTCGTTTTTGCTCAGCCCATATTGAATGCGTTTAGTGAGCTGAGCTCATTTCGCTAAGTCCACCTCGAATGTGATTCGTGAGCTAAGCTCGTTTTACCCTAGCCTATCTTGATTATATTTTGTGAGTTGAGTTCGTTTTTCTCAGCCCACCTCGAATGTGATTGGTGAACTAAGCTCATTTTAGCTAAGCCCATCTTGATTACATTTCGTGAGATAAGCTCGTTTGGCTCAGCGCACCTTGAATGTGTTCTTGGAGCTGAGCTCGTCATAGCTCAGCCCACCTTTGATGTCTTTGGTGAGCTAAGTTTCTTTTAGCTTAGCGACCACCTCGAATGTGTTTGGTGAGTTGAGCTCGTTTTAACTCAACCCACCTTAGATAAGTTTGGTGCGCTGAGTCCGTGTTTTCTCAGTCAACTTGGATAAGTTTGGTGAGTTGAGCTCATTTTTGCTTAGTACACCTTGAATTCATTTTTTGAGCTGAGCTCGTTTCGCTCAGCTCACCTCGAATGTGATTGGTGAGCTAAGCTCATTTTACCTTAATCCATCTTGATAACGTTTTGTGAGCTAAGCTAATTTCGGTGAGCCCACCTCGAATGTGATTGGTGAGCTAAGCTCGTTTTTTCCTTAGCGCATCTTGATTATGTTTTGTGAGCTGAACTCGTTTCGCTCAGCCCACCTGGAATGTGTGTGGTGAACTAAGCTCGTTTTATCTTAGCCCGTCTTGAATAAGTTTGGTGAGTTGAGCATTTTCGTTTAGCCCACCTCGAAAGTGTTTTGTGAGCTGAGCAACCTTGAACAAGTTTGGTGAGTTAGAGCTCATTTTCGCTCGGCCTACCTCGAATGTGACTATTGAGCTAAGCTCGTTTTAGGTTAGCCCATCCTGAACAAGTTTTGTGAGTTGAGCTTGTTTTTGCTCAGCTCAGCTCAAATATGTTTTGTTAGCTGAGCTCATTTTTAGTTCGGCCAACCTTTGATAAGTTTGTAAGCTGAGCTCGTTTTACTTCAATGCACCTTGAATCAATTGGGTTACCTGAGCTTGCTTTAGTTTAGCCTACCCTTCATATGTTTGCTGAGGTGAGCTCGTTTTTTATCACCCGGCCTGAATGGGTTAAGCAAGCCGTGCTTTTGCTAGCTTTTCCAGCTACGAGCATTTTATTTTGCTAAGCCCTTCTTAGCTCAACCCAATTTCAAAATAAATAATTCCAAACTCATTATATTATCGCTTGAACATGTGCCGGATCGAAATGCCTCGTGCATCCGCCCAGGATGACTAAGTCTTAAAGTATATCTTTGAAGACTCAAAAGCGCGCTATACAAATAAAAAGCCAAGCTCCTACGCTCGCATAGATAAGCCGAGCTCCTACGCTCGCATATATAAGCCGAGCTCCCACGCTTACATGACGAATTCCCAAGCTCACCATGATTGCGATATGATTTGGAAAAAAGCCGAGATCTTTAGCACACATATATAAGACAAACTCTTACGCTATTATACATAAGCCGAGCTTCTACGCTCGCATGAGTAAGCCGAGTTCCCAAACTCGCCATAATTATGATGAGACTTTGGAAAAAAGCCGAGCTGATCGCTTGCATACATAAGTTGAGCGCTTGCATACATCTTCCAACTCCCGCGCATGAACTCCTCAGCGTCATGGACGCTTGCTCGGGCTACAACCAAATTCGAATGCATGGGCCCAATCAGATTAAGACAACCTTTGTCATGATCGTGGCCTCTACTGTTATAAGGTCATGCCTTTCGGCCTTGAGAACGCGGGAGCTACTTACCAACGGTTGGTTAATCGGATCTTCGCTAATCAAATCGGCAAGACCATGGAAGTATATGTGGATGACATACTCGTTAAAAGCCTACATGCAACTAATCACGTACACGACCTGAGGGAGATGTTAACGATCCTCCATCAATACAGAATGAAACTCAACCCCAACAAGTGCGTGTTCGGGGTCGAAGCCGGGAAATTCCTGGGATACATCGTCAGCCGACGAAGGATAGAAGCAAATCCCGAAAAGATCAAAGCACTCCTTGAAATGAAGTCTCCAAGATGAATCAAAGAGGTAAAAAAGCTTGACCGGTCGGATTGCTGCACTGACGCGCTTTGTGTCAAAAGCAACCGACAAGTGTCAACCATTCTTCGAAGCTCTAAAGAAGACGGATGGCTTTGAGTGGACCGATGACTGCGAAAAAGCCTTCCAAGAGATGAAGGCCTACTTTGGGTCCCCCCCCCCATTCCACTCCAAACTAAAGGAGGGCGAGGTGCTATACATATACCTCCCGTCTCCGAAAAAGCTGTTAGCGCCGTTCTTGCCCGCGAGGAAGATAGGGTCCAATGGCCGATCTACTATGTGAGCAAAGCTTTGCTTGATGCAGAGACGCATTACATCGAGATAAATAAACTTTCTCTAGCCCTCGTAATGGCAGCCAAAAAGTTGCGCCCATATTTCCAAGCTTACCTTGTCGCGGTGCGAACTGAGCACTCGATTGGTAAAGCTCTTCAAAAGGGAACATCGATTCGCATGGCGATCTGGTCCCAAGAATTGAGCGAGTATGAGATCAAGTTCCACCCAAGAACAGCTATAAAGGGTTAGACCTTAGCTAACTTTGTGGAACAATTCTCCTACACTCCCGATATGGGAAGAGCGGAAAATGACTCGGCCAACAACACAATGATGCGAAAAAGAAAGGTTGACCCAATGCGTCCCATCTAGTAATTGCACGTAGACTGAGCATTTAATGCTTGGGGGGCTAGCGTCGGAATCATTCTAACTTATGATATGCCCTCCACTACAGTTTCCAGGCCTCCAACAATGAGGCCGAGTATGAAGCCCTTATCGTAGGGATATCGCTAGAACAAAAACTTGGCGCAAAAAACCTGCGGATACACTGCGACTCACAGTTCATCGTAAACCAGGTTAAAGGTGATTATACCGCCAAGGAGCTCAACATGGTGGCCTACCTGGCGAAGACGAACTCCAAACTCGATGCCTTCTCTTGGATCGACATTCTCTAAATCCCGAGAGAACAAAATTCGGAGGCTGATGCTCTTGCTTGCCTCGTATCTGGAATTAACGAAGATGGATTGGGGACTGTCCCTATCGAATTTCTTCCACGACCGTCCATCTCCCGAGACGAAGTCGAAACCATAGAAGATACGCCTCGGCCAACTTGGATAAACCCAATTATCAAATTTCTGCGAAGAGGGGAACTTCCCGAAGACCGCAAGGAAACAGATAAATTGAGAGTCTTAGCGTCCAAGTACACGCTCCCAGATGACATACTCTAAAAGCGTGGTTACTCGACGCCGCTGCTCCGATGCCTCAATATCATCGAGTCGACCAAGGTCCTCCACGAAATACACAAGGGCATCTGCGGGAAACACGCTGCTGGAATCTCCCTCGCGCTCAAAGCACTTAAATAAGGCTATTTTTTACGTACCATGAATAAAGATGCCTCTAAATGGGCAAAGCACTGCGACAAGTGCCAGCGCTTCTCCGAAATCCCGAGACAGCCGTCGACCCCACTAAGCAGCATTGTTGTCCCACGATCGTTTGCTAAATGGGGCGTGGACATTATTGGCAAGCTCCCTAGAGCTATGAGTACGCCATAATCGCTATCGACTACTTCACCAAATGGGTAGAAGCCGAGCCACTTGCCAGGATCACCGAGGAAAATACGATGAACTTCATCTGGAAGAACATTATCTGTCGGCACGGCATCCCTGCCTCAATTGTGACCGACAATGGCACATAATTCGACAACGCACGGGTAGGAGATATCTGCGATCAACTAAAGATCAGTAAGACACTCTCCTCGTCACATCATCCGCAGGCCAACGGCCAAGTCGAAACAGTCAACAAGACTATTAAAAGCAATCTGAAAAAGAAGCTCGATGACAAGAAAGGCGCCTGGGCCGAAGAGCTACCGTTCGTCCTATGGGCTTACCGAACAACCGCACGACATGCCACCGGGGAATCTCCATTCTCCATCGCATACGCGACCGAAGCTGTGGTGGCAGTCGAAACCAAGATCCCTACATTCCGGGTTGTGACGTTCAAAGAGGAAAACAACGACAAGGCCATGCGCCTAGAGTTAGACTAAATAGACGAAAAGAGGTTAGAGACACTTACCCGCCTCGCCGCACAAAAGCACAAAGTCGAAAAATAATACAACTCCAAGATCAAAAGGCGAACCTTTGCCATCGGAACCCTTGCACTTCCCCCATTTTATGGCTTTAATTTCCCACATTTAATAAGGCATACGAGTCAATGTTTTAGGGTTTTTAATTTTTCGCAATAATAATAAAGTTCGAGGTTTTCTTTTCAAAATACGCTTTATCAAAGTTTTGGGTTATCAGAGGTAAAACTTGTAACCCAAAAACTTGGGGGGCTAGTGACACAAGCAACAGTAAGGAAATCCTCAAGAAAGTACGCTCCACCAATTTTTTTCTTTAAATTTCAGTCTCAACCCGAACACAAATGGGAACAAAGACACTAAGATGCCTACATGGCGTAACTAAGACACCTAAATGGTGCACGTAAGACGCCTACATGGCACAACTAAGACGCCTACATGGCGCAACTAAGACGCCTACATAGCGCACGTAAGATGCCTACATGGCGCAAGTACGACGCCTACATGGCGCACATAAGACGCCTACATGGCGCAACTAAGACGCCTACATGGCGCATGTAAGACGCCTACATGGCGCAATTAGGATGCCTACATGGCGCACGTAAGATGCCTACATGGCGCAACTAAAACGCTTACGTGGCGCACGTAAGACGCCTACATCGCGCAACTAAGACGCCTACATGGCGCACGTAAGACGCCTACATGGTGCAACTAAGACGCCTACATGATGCACGTAAGACTCCTACATGGTGCACGTAAGACGCCTATATGGCACAACTAAGACACCTACATGGCGCATCTAAGACGCCTACATTGCGCACTTAAGCCACCTACATGGCACACGTAAGACGCCTGCATGACGCAACTAAGACGCCTACGTGGTGCAACTAAGACGCCTATATGGCGCACTTAAGACACCTACATGGCACAACTAAGACACCTACATGGCTTTAGACGCCTATATGGCGCATCTAAGACGCCTACATGACGCATATAAGACGCCTACATGGTGCACTAAAAACGCCTACATGGCACATCTAAGCCATCCCTCGCGGCGTACCTAAGACGCTTACATGACGCATCTAAGCCATCCCTCGTGATGCACCAAAGATGCCTACGTAGCGCACGTAATACGACTACATGACGCACGGGGCCATCTCACACGATGCACCCACTGCGACAGACTTGTCCCAATCCAAAGGAGCGACATGTTCGCTTGGGAACATGGACGCGAACCTTACAACGGTTCGTGTGTCTATGGCCAAATCCTGCTAAGGCAGAAGACTTGCCAAAACTATTGACAAAAGACGCGTATCTTCTGAAACATGTCATGGCTAGTCGAAATAAGAACGTATGATCAAAATGAACAAACATGTTCACAAAAGTGAAAATATCATATTCCATAAAAAGAGGGAAACCGTCCCAAAAATCCTAGAAAGCAAGCGCTAAGACAAGTGCGCTGAAAGAAAACTCCTAATGGAAGAAATGCGCTAAACACTTGGACAGGAAAAATAATTAATTACTACTCAAACACAACGTATTCGTCACTAAGAGGCTCAACCCCGTCGAGCAGTGGGAACAGAGAATCAAAGAAGTTGAAGATGATCCCTTGAGATACGTTCTCGATAGCAGTAGCTTCCCGACACTCCACCGCTGCAACGTGCCTTGCCTCCTCGATCCAACATCGATGTCCTCTTGCAAGTCAGACGCAAGTTGTTCTGCTGCTGTTTTCTCCGCAGCAAGCCGAGCTACTTCCTGCGCCAAAAAGTCACGCTCGCGCTCTGCCCGGACACGGGTAGCCTCACTCGATGAAAGATGACTCTGTAGGATGCTCGTCTCTTCCATACGTGTGTCCAACTGACGTCGAAGGTCCCATACCTTGCTCTAGAAAACTTCCGTCGATCGAGTCGCCACCTCTAGAGCTTGACGCTCCATAGTCAATTCTCTAGCTATCTTTGCCACTACTGAGGGCACGATCACATTTGCCTTGAACGACTCCTAATTCCACGTGAGTCTCTTGAAGCTGTTCGCGAACACTCGCGAACTCCGCCATTGAGTGAGGACCTCGCTCGGCCCGAGCTAGTTGAGACTTCGCTTGAGCAAGCTCCTCCTAGGCGAGTCCTATACATCAAATGAGATATGTAGAATCTTCTCGCCTTGGGTTGCACGCGCGAGCACCTGAGGTGATTGGAAGGGTAAGTCAGTTAAAGTAAATTTGCCGCAAAAAATCGAAAGACAAAATAAGCAGAGGAAGACTTATCCTCTCTGCGTCAGAGACGCTGTTACGGAAAAACTCCACATCGCAACTTGTCACGATGCCCTTCCACATCTTCAACGAGGACTCCACGAGCCCCTGAGAACACTCCCCTCTGACTTCCACAGTGTTGTCGCACGAAAATGAACAACGATTTAAAACTACGGGTGGTTCTATCGAAGGTGGGACCAAGTGATCATGCCCGAGCCAAAGTGTGAACTCGAAGGCCGAGTTGCACCCTCCTGACCCGGAGGTATGTATTGGAGTATGTGATGGTGCCAAATGTTGGTTGCCTACGTAGCCATGGTTCGGGATCAGGTCAGAACGTAGTTCAATGTGGCGGTTGTTGCTATCTTGGACTCGGAGGTTGAGAACTTGAGGGTTTAGAGGAGTACCCTGCTCGTAGCTTCTATTGAAGGCTTTAGATGGGTCGCTCATCTCATAGCTCAGCCTTCTAACTCAAGGGTGAAGAAGTGAGAGCGCAGCTTGTGCGTTGTGAAAACTCGGGTCTTAGAATTGGAACGCGCTCCTGTCAATGGGGGTTCTCGGATTTCTGAGCCGAGCTTGGAGAGGAGGAGAGAACTCTTGGAATGTCACAAGAGAACGAAGAGAGAAGATAGAATTCTCAAAAAAAGAGAAAATTCAAGGTCCCCATCAAGTGAAGAGGGGGGGTGGTATTTATAGGGGTTGGAGGAAGCCATGGGCCGGCCCTTTAGGGGCCCATTGGATGGCCGAATGTGGGGCGCGGCGTGTGCGTGGATGGCATCCTCGGCCAGGGTGTGGGTCGAGCGGGGCATCAAGTCCGGTTGGGCGCGGGGCGCGCATGGGTGTGAGGCCCTGCCGGGCGCGGGCCGCGCATGGGCATGGGGCTCGGTCGGGAGCGCGATCGGGCTATCACAGTGGCAGGGATACGTCGGCGCTCGTGGATGGAGGTCCGGCCGGCGCTGGAGCACAGGGGGCGTGAGCGAGTAAGCAGCCGGGGGAGCAAGGCGAACGGCCGATGGAGCAGGGCGCGCACGACCGGGGGACCAGGGCGCGCGCTGGCGATGGCGCAGGGCGCGCACGAGTGAGGGCATAGGGGGGCGCGCGGGTCGGTTGGCCAAGGGCACTAGGCGCGTACAGGTCGAGGGCCTGGCAATCTCGCCCGTGCGCAGGCCGGTAGGCGATCCGGCCGGCGAAGCCCGGCCGGCGCCGTGTGTTTTTTTTCCGGTGTCCTGAAAACGACCGATAACATTAGCCCCTAAGTTCATGGCTCGTGAGTCACGAGTCGTGAACTTTAATATAGCCCCGCGGACCCATGGTGGTCGTGTTGTCAATGGTGCTCACAAGAAGAGTAGTATTGTCTATTTTTCATGTACATTTGATGTAATATAATCTTACGAAGACTCTATCTTGTAACTACTGAATAATTAATAAAAGTTGAAACGTTAATTCATTCTTCCTTGTTTGTTTGAAGCTTTATGATAATCTATAGTCTTTAGTCCTTAAACAAACCTAACAACATATGAAGAGACAAATGTAGATTTGCATGAACAAACTCTTCATGGTTTGCTTAAAACAATATATTCACAATCTAAGGAACAAAGGACTATTGATCTCAGTACGATTGTTTGGAGAATCTTTGATGTCTGGTTATGGGACATTGAGAGTTGGAGACTCTATAGTTCTTCTAGGTATCTTCTGAAGGTACTGAATTGACCAGTGCACTTCTAGAGACAGAATAAGAACAAACCATTTAACCTATTACGTCTCGAAGTCACTACGTATGAATTGCATCATGCTTACCTCAATCCTGAAATGAGACATGTCATTTCATAGCTTACGTATTCTCATTTGAGAAAGTCAGAGTTTGGATTCACTATGTGATTATGAACATGACCTATTGGTGAAGTACTAAGTTATGAAGATGTCATGAGTAACTTTGTGAAGATCTCGTAGATATGGCATTCATGTACAAGATTGCTGAAATGCAATGTATATCACCTCATGCTTTATTCCTTGGTATATCACCTTATGCCAGTGTCCAAATTGAGTCACGACTCTTTTGGATGAATCAATGTGACTTGTTAGCTCCTCGTCAATACATTGCTTCTAACTTATTCACAAACGCCGAAGGAGTCAAAGAAATAACAGCTAGAAGGGTAAAATGGTAATTTTGTAAATCCCGACTAGCTGATGATATTCATGAAGGGTAAAAATAGATAATATTAACTGGATCCACTCATCACAATTAAGTTGAATTTTTTAGTAGAAAATAAATTCATTTGAACCGAGAGATTCTCATTGTCAACTCTTTAGTGGAGTCAGTTGACATTAAGCTAAACTTGGAAAAGGTTCGTGAACTTTTGAGTCCAATTGTGTTAGCTCAAGCTTTGTTCATCTGGATCCATGAGGTCACTGTCACAAGTCATATCGAGTAGGATTAGTTAAACTAGAAGCTAAGTTAAAACAAGAACGAGACAAGTTTTACGAAAATTATATAAAGGGTATTTTTGTCTTTTTGGACATAGGACGAAATGAATGTCAATAAATTTTTTGACATTGTCATATGATGAAAAATTCCACTCGGCCATAATAAGATTTTTGGGCCTTAATGATTAATTTCATTTCATGGAATTTTATATGAAAATTCTTAATGGGCCTTTCTGATGTTGTCATGAACAAATGAAGAAACATCTAGAAGCTTCTTCTAGATGATGTGGCCGTCCAACCCAAGAGTGAAAAGGGAGATTATTTTGTGTAATGATGTATCACGATACTTGCCAAAAGAAAAAGAGGAAACAAATTTCCTCTATGAGGAAAGTAAAGGGGCGGCCAACTATAGGTAAGAGAGAAGCAAAATTAAAGAGGAAACAAATCCAAGGCTTCTAGAAGACAAGCCTTGGCCGTGTGACACAATAGGATGAAGGGCAATATTTGCTCCTGAATATGTGATATTCTATAGAAGAGGAAACCACCTTGTTAAGGGTAATTCCTCTCCTATAAATAGGGCCCTCATTCTCATTGTTTTCTCATTCCAAAGTTTTAGAGATTGAGAGCTTCTCTCTCTAGAACCTCTTGGCCGCCCCTCTCCCTCTCTATCTCTAGTTCGTTTTGTTTTTGTTTTGGCACCTAGGTCCACATTTGACCTAGTGTTTTAGCTCTTCGACTCTTAGACTTGTTCTTGAGTCGTCGTGTTTAAAAGTGTCCACACACTAATACCTTCTTTTCTCGAGTGACTCATGTGATTGAAACTTTCGTTGTTACTCGAGTTCTCGAAGAACAAAGAAAGATGAGCTGCGTGAGGAGACGAATGTTTCAACCTTCCTAAGGCTTCTCAACGTTCAATCTTCACAAAGGTTAGTAAATGAGTAATGCTCTTTAATAGTTTTTAAATATAAACATGTGCTTGCTCTTTGTCTAGGTTAGTAAAATCGTTTTACTTGTTTAAAAGAAAATTTTTAAATTCCGCTGCTTGCTCGAAGCGTTAAATCTTTTCTTCTAGATCAATTCCAACAGGTCGGGCCATAGGGACCGGGCCGGGTCCCAGCCGACCGGCTGGACTAGAAGACCCGCGCGCGGCATGCCTACCAGCGGGCCTGCGCGCTCGCGAGGCTAGGTGCACGGGCCGGGCCTTGCGTGCTCGCATGACCGGGGGGGGGGGGGTAGGAGTAGGTTTCCTAATCCTTCCTCTCCTATAAATGGGAGAGGTTCCTCTCCCTTTCTTCACACCTGGCAGCCTTAAGAATTAAATAATTCTTCCTTTGATGGGGAGTGAATTTTTTCCCAAGTCGACGGTCCTGAGGTCGACCTTTCCTGCCCTTCTCAGGATCTTGGGAGGGCGGGGTCCCGTCTGAATCGTTCTTGGATAAAATTCACTCCGATGACCCCCTTGAGTCGGACTCGGAGGGTCCTAGAGAGGACCTGGAGGCTTCCCCTGCGGTGGGGAGAGCGGAGCGTAGCGGGAAAGTGTTGGAGACGGCCAGTGCGATCTTCATGTTAGTAAAGTCCTCGGACTATGTTTTTGGGAAGTCCTTGGAGAGGACCCATTGGTACAGAGTGGGCGATTCTGTTGCCGCTTAGGGCTTAGATTGCAAGGGTGTCGACGCTGCGAGCACGCTCACCACCCGAGTTTTCAGCACGCTTCGGGAGATGTACAACATCCCTCAATGGCTGGGGCTACTTTGACTTGCCCCCAAGGACTGGCCATCCCGCCCGAGGAAAGGTTTTGGTGCCGTCACGATAATGAGTCTTTCTTGTGGGTTACGCCTCCTTTTTTCGCCTATCATTTAGCGGATTCTGGCTCGATTAGGAGTCAATGCCTGCCACATGAGTCTGGCATTCTACCATCTGTCGGCGATGAGTTTTATGGAGTGGCACTGCCAGAATCAACGTGCCATGACCGTGGAAAACTTTCGCAATTTGGTTGCCGTATTCCCGGCGCTGGGGCAATCAATGATTTCACGTGGCCCGCGCCCAGGGCAACATGAGGTTGATCGATGACAACGACCCACCTAGTCGCAAGTCATGGGTGTGGGTCTCGACGGACGCTTTCGTGAGGCACCCATTCGCTTTGGTCGTGTGGCGGATTTTCCGGCGGATGAGGGGGCGACAGAGCTTCCATTTGTGAAGGAGATATCGGGAATGTCTAAGGCTCGCAAGGCAGGCAAGCGGTTCTGCTCTCTTGAGCTGATGGCGCTAACCGGGTGGTTCCCGTACTTCACCTCAGGCTCTGAGGAGGCGCTTCGGGCGGTTAGGCCGCCTAGTCCCGAGGCCCAGCCAGTTGTCCTTGCTTCTCGAGGTACCCTTGTTATTTAAGATTTCTTTATTAGTTGAAACCTAACCTTTGTCGTTTAGCGGGTGGAGCTGCCAGGAGGAGGGCCAGGAGGTTGGCTTCTGCTAGATGAGGCAGAGCGGCGGGCATCTGATTTGCAGGAGGATTATGACATCGGGACCGAGGAGGCCCGTCGAGCTGAAGCGATGGAGTGTCGAGAGGTGACCGCGGCCAAGAATGAGACTTGAGGGCTTACTTTTGAATTTTTCGATACTTTGTTTCCCCTTCTTGATGAGGGTGAGTCGTGAGCCAAGTGGCTTTTTCATTTATATAGCGCGTTTGTCTAGCGCCTTCGCTTTCTTTAGGATTTCTCCCTTTTTAGCTCATTTGCATTTAGTGCATATTTGTGAGACTTGTTTAGAGTGGTCGCTCTTTTTTACTTACGAGATATTTATTGCCTTAAAGGTGAATGCTATCTCTTTGTTGATTGTTTGAGCGATTTTGCTCGTATGTGCGTCTTGTGCAAGCTGCTATAGCATGACTCAAAGGACTTGTACCCTTGCCAATGGTTTTGACAAGTTTCTGTCCCTGGTCGGGATTCAATCTCCACTCATTTTTCGTGCATGGTTAGGCATTGCTCAGCTTTCGTTGCAAGGGGCAACTTACCGTGGTCAAACGACTCCTTTTTGAATGGCGATATCGGTACGTCGAGTTACGTCGATGGTTTTGCGTGCCAAATTTTGGCTATTGCATTAGGGGTGGCCCAACGACTTTGCTTCGTGCCATTTGGCGAACGAAGGTGTTGCGTCGGGTATGGCCCAGTCACTTTTATTTCGTGCCATTTGGCGACCAAAGATGTTGCGCCGCGTATGGCCTAGCGACTTTTGTTTCGTGCCATTTGGTGACCGAAGATGTTGCGTCGGGTATGGCCTAGTGACTTTTGTTTCGTGCCATTTGGCGACCGAAGATGTTACGCCGGGTATGGCCCAGCGACTTTTGTTTCGTTCCATTCACGACCGAATGTGTGGCTCAGATTTGGCCGTGATGGTGGGAGTGGCCCGGCCGCCTTTACCTGTGCCTTTACGGGACTTACGGCACGCCGGGTTAGGCCGACGATTCTACTAAACCCGTGTGTTTTGTGCCATTGGTGATCGAATGTGTATGGCTCAGATTTGGCCGTTGGGGTTTGAGGCAGTGCCTTTACGCGACTTACATGCGTCAGGAGTGGCCCAACGACTTTTACCCGCGCCTTTACGCGACTAACGGCACGCCGGGTTAGGCCGATGATTTTACTCAAACCCATATGCTTGAATGGTCGTCGGGGTTTGAGCTTTTTAAGCCCTTATTCCCTTGTGCGTACGGGGGACTTAAGTGTTTTAGCTATTTTGCTTCGTGCCATTGGCGACCGAAGGCGTGGCTTAAATTTGGCCGTTACGTCGGGAGTGGCCCGGCGGCTTTTGAATGATGATTTTGGCTCTTTTAAGTCCTTATTCCCGTTTATGGGCGGGGGACTCAAAATTTTATTCCTTGGGCCGTGTATTTTTTAGTGTACGCTGTACGAATCACTAGCCCCCTAAGTTTTCAGTGTACAGGTCGTGCCTTGATGACTAAAATCTTGATAAAGTGGATTTTTGAAAAAAAAAACTCGAACTTTATTATTATTGCAAAGAAATAACATCATCAATCATTGGCGCGTTGGCCTTATTGAATTAGGGAAATTAAAGCAATAAAAAGGGGGAAGTGTTTGTCACTGGTAGTACTCCCTCAAGTGTTCGGCGTTCCAAGGATGTCGGATCGGGGTCCCATCCGTGTGTTTGATGTAACAGGTTCCATCGTGTATGAGTTGGCGAACTCTATACGGTCCTTCCTAATTTGGGCCAAGGACACCGGCACCTTGCACCATGGTGTTTTCGAACTCGCGCCTGAGTACAAGGCTGCCGACGGCGAAGATTCGTCTTTTGACTTTGGTGTTGTAGTATTTCTCGACTTTGCGCTTTTATGCGGCAAGCCGAGTGAGAGCTTCAGATATTTTCTCGTCAATTAGATCCAGCTCAAGGAGCATGGCCTTGTTGTTTTCTTCCTCTTCGAAAGTGTCGACTCGGTAAGTGGGGACCTCGGTTTTGACGGGGACCACTGCCTCAACCCCATAAGCTAGGGAGGTGGCGTTTCGGACAGTTGTCCGGTAGGCCCATAGGATGAATGGTAGTTCTTTAGCCCAGGTGCTCTTCTTGGTTTCGAGCTTCTTTTTGAGGTTGCTCTTGATTGTCTTGTTGATGGCTTCCACCTGGCCATTAGCCTACAGATGTCGCGGGGATGAGAATGTCTTGCTAGTCCCTAGTTGGGTGCAGATTTCTCTAACCCGTGCGTTGTCGAATTGTGTACCACTGTCGGTCACAATTGATGCTGGGATGCCGTGGCGGCATATGATAGACTTCCAGATGAAGTTTGTTGTATTGGCCTCGGTGATTCTGGCTAGAGGCTCGGCTTTGACCCACTTAGTGAAGTAGTCGATAGCGACGATGGCGTATTCGTACTGTCTCGGAGCTTTAGGAAGCTTGCCGATTATGTCCACGCCCCATTTTACAAAGGGACATGGCACGTCGATGCTGCCCAGGGGAGATGGCGGTTGCCGTTGAACGTTAGAGAAATGTTGACACTTGTTGCACTTTCTCGCCCAATTGCAGGCGTCTTTCTTCATCGTAGGCCAGAAATAGCCTTGTCGGAACGCTTTGAGCGCGATGGATCTCCTAGCGGAGTGGTTCCCACAGATGCCCTCGTACATGACATCGCCTCTTAACACATACTTAGATGCTAGGGCCTTTAGTTTTTCAGCTTCCTTGCGGTCTTCGGGGAGTACCCCTCCTCGCAAGAAGTCTGGAACCGGGGTTATCCAAGTTGGATGAGAAGTGTTCTCGATCGTTCCAACCTCGTCTCGTGAGACGGATGGTCGCGAGAGTGACTCGACCGGGATAGTTCCTAACCCCTCTTCGGTGATGCCAGAACCGAGATGAGCAAGAGCATCAACCTCGACGTTCTCTTCTCTTGGGATATGTATGATCTCAAACCAGGAGAAGGCGTTGAGCTTGCAATTTGTTTTTTTCAGGTAGGCAATCATGTTAGGCTTTTTGGCGATGTAATCGCCCTTGACCCGATTTACGATCAACTGCGAGTCACAGTGTATCCGTAAATTTTGTACGTTGGGCTTTTGAGTGAGCTCTAATCCCACAATGAGGGCTTCGTACTCGGCCTTGTTGTTGAATGCTTGGAATCCGAAGTGGAGGGCGTAACGTGACTTTTCCCGATCGGGATAGGTCAGAGTTACGTCGGCACCGGCCCTTTGAGCGTTGGACGCTCCATCTACGTGTAATTCCCAGATGGGAGCCGTAGGGTCAACCTTTCTCTTTTGAGCCGACAAGTCGTCGGTCGAGTAATCTTCCGCTCTTCCCATGTCGGGAGTATAGGAGAATTATGACACGAAATCAGCTAGGGCCTGAGCCTTTATTCCCGGTCTCGGGTGGAACTCGATTCCGTACTAGCTCAATTCTTGGGACCAGATCGCCATGCGAGTCGATGTTCCCTTTTGAAGAGCTTTAGTGATGGGGTGTCCTGTTCGGACCACAATAGGGTGAGCTTGGAAGTAGGGGCGTAGCTTTTTGGTGGCTACGAGGAGAGCAAGAGAAAGTTTATCTATCTTTGTATAATGCGTCTCGGCGTCGAGTAAGGCTTTGCTCACGTAGAAGACAGGCCATTGAACCTTATCCTCCTCGCGGACCATTCGGAGACAGCGAGGTAGACGTAGAGCATCTAGCCCTCCTTCGGCTTGGAGAAGAACAGAGGTGTTCCAAAATAAGTCTTCATTTCTTGGAAGGCATTTTCGCACTCGTCAGTCCATACAAGGCCATCCGTCTTCTTTATAGCTTTGAAGAATAGTTGACACTTGTCGGTTGCCTAAGCTACAAAACGTGCGAGGGCGGCAATCTGACCGGTCAGACTCTGGACCTCCTTAACTCGTCGAGGAGATCTCATATCAAGGAGTGCCTTGATTTTCTCGGGGTTTGCGTCGATTCCTCGTCGGCATTTGTTGGGATTGAGCTTCATTTTGTACCGGCGAAGGATTAAGAACATCTCCCTTTGGTTGTCTACGTAATTTGTAGCCAGTAGGCTTTCAACGAGCATGTCGTCCATACATACATCCATAGTATTGCCGATTTGATCGGCGGATATCCGGTTTACCAATCGCTGGTAAGTAGCTCTCGCATTCTTAAGGCCAAAAGGCATGACCTTGTAACAGTAGAGGCCTCGATCAGTGACGAAAGCTGTCTTTATCTGATCGGGCTCGTGCATTCGTATCTGGTTGTAGCCTGAGTAGGCGTCCATGAAGCTTAGTAGCTCATGTTCGGCCATGGCGTCGACCAGTTGTTCAATGCGCGGAAGTTGAAAGAAATCTTTTGGGCAGGCTTTGTTAAGATCTTTGTAGTCTATACAAATGCGCCACTTCCCATTAGGTTTTTAACCATGACCACGTTGGCCACCCACTTGGGGTATCTGGCTTCTCGTATTAAGCCAGCGGAGATGAGTTTTTCAACTTCTTCGTTTATTGCCAGGTATCGTTAGGGATTGAACGCGCGTCTAGCTTGTACTTTTTCGGGGATACTTTTGTCGTCGTTCAATCAGTGCACTTTCATATCAGGATCTATTCCGGGCATGTTCGAATACATCCTTAAACACACCTGAAGGAAGGATGGGAGTAGAGTTTTGATGGCGAGAGGGAGTTGTGCACCGATCTTCACAACCTGAAGTGAGAGCATCGGGGATATCAACTTTCAACCTCCCGGTCTCATCAAGGGGATCTAGTTTCCCAAACTGTCGCGCGTCTTTTTGGTCACACTGGTAGTTGTCTTCCAGTTGGTAGATCGTGTTAACCCTTTTTCTTAGCGGGCTTGCCATCCACACCTTGGACGTAGCATATCCTCGCTTGGGTTTGATCACCATCCATGACGGCAATTCCCTCATCGGAAGGGAATTTCATCAGTAGGTGATATGAGAACGTGATGGCCCTTAGTGTGTTCAATGTGGGTCGCCCGATAATAACATTGTAGGGTTACTCCTGGTCAACCACAAGGAAGGGGACCATGTGAACGACTTCAATACCTCCGACAGTCCCGAAGGTGACTGGTAAATTGATGATTCCTTCGGTCATGACCTTTTCTCCCGTGAACCCAAACAAAGGTGTCTGGGTCGGGACGGAGCGGAGCCCCTGAGCTTCATTGCGACCCCATATGTGTCATCGGCCAAGCCGCCTTCACGTAGATCACGCACTTCATTGCAAACATTGTGAATCATGGTGACGACGTCAAGGCCAATGTTCAAGAGGAGTTACCTGGCGCCTTTCATTCGAACCTTGTGTTGTGCGGGGGTCCCCATTGATTGGGGCTGCGGGGATGTGACCCTGGCGGGAACTCAACCTCTCTCGTAGGTCTTCGCCACGACTGTTTCGTTGGGTGGTAATCTGATCCCTTAGGTCTCGATCAGTGGCACGGGGGCGTGAGTTTTGAGTAACCCGCCTCACTCGCCGAGTTGTGTGGCCTTCCCTGACATTTCTTCTTTTACCAAGTCGGTCATGGTCTGAATGTCGGAAAGTCTCCTCTTGAGAGGCAACAGGTATCACCTTTGTTCCTAGGTGGTGGATTCGAAGGATCGGCTTCAAGCTCTACGGGGAGTTCCCCGTCTTTAGTGAGAGAAGTCTCGATATCCGCCGAAATTTCCAAACCCTCGTCGTCAAGATCATAGTGTTGTCGCACTAAAATGAACAACGATTAAAAATCTCGGGCGGTTCGATCCAATGCTGGACCAAGTGATCCCGCCCGGGCCAAAAGTCTGAACTCGAAGACAGAGTTGCACCCTCCAGACTCTGAGGTGTGTATTAGAGGGTGTGACCGTGCCAAAGGATGGCTGAGTACGTACCTGTCGTCTGGGATCACGTCAGAATGTAGTTCAATGTAAGTGTGAGGGCTATCATGGGCTCGGAGGTTGAGAATCCAAGATTTAGAGAAGGACCTGGCTCATAGCTTCTAGTGAAGACTTTAGAGGGGTCGCTTGACTCGTAGCTTAGAGTTCTA
This sequence comes from Urtica dioica subsp. dioica, assembly GCF_054948205.1. Classification (NCBI taxonomy): domain Eukaryota; kingdom Viridiplantae; phylum Streptophyta; class Magnoliopsida; order Rosales; family Urticaceae; genus Urtica; species Urtica dioica. The sequence continues at coordinate 35,815,288 of NC_142761.1, forward strand.
ACTCAAGGGCCAATAAGCAGGAGCGCAGCTTGTGCGCTATGAAGACTCGGGTCGCAGAATGGGAACACGCTCCCTCTCGTCGAAGGAGGTTCTCAGATTTTTGAGCCGAGCCGGTAGAGGATGAGAGAGCGCACTTGGAGTATCACAAGAGCGTGGTGAGAGAGAGAGAGGATAGAGTTCTCCAAAAGTGAAGCCAAAGGTTTTGGTCAAGGTCCACCTCAAGCCAAATTGAGTCTTGACTCTTTTGGATGAAACAATGTGACTTGTTTGCTCCTCGTCAATACATTGTTTCTAACTTATTCACAAGCGACAAAGGAGTTGAGGAAATAACAGCTAGAAGGGTAAAATGGTAATTTCGTAAATCCCGACTAGTTGATGATATTCATGAAGGGCAAACATAGATAATATTCAGTGGATCCGCTCATCATAATTTGGTTGAATTCTTGAGTAGAAAATAAATTCATTTGAACCGAGAGATTTTCAGTGTCAACTCTTTAGTAGAGTCAGTTGACATTAAGCTAAACTTGGAAAAGGTTTGTGAACTTTGGAGTCCAAGTGTTTAGCTCAAGCTTTGTTCATTTGGATCCATGAGGTCACTGTCACAAATCACATCGAGTAGGAATAGTTAAACTAGAAGCTAAGTCAAAACAAGAACGAGACAAGTTTTGTGAAAATTGTGAAAATGGTATTTTTGTCTTTTGAGACATAGGATGAAATGAATGTCAATAAATTTTTTGACATGGTCATTTGATGACATGCATCACTCGGCCAAAATTAGATTTATTGGGCCTTGTGGATTAATTTCAATTCAGAAGAATTTTATTGAAAATTCTTAATGGGCCTTTTTCGTGTTGTCATGAACAAATGGAAAAGCTTCTATAAGCCCTTTCTAGAAGGCCATGGGCGCCCACTACCCAAAGGAAAAGAGAGAATATTTTGTGCATAAATGTATCAAGATACTTGCCAAAAAAAAGAGGAAACAAATTTCCCATGCATGCATAAGGGAATTCGGCCAAGACAAGTCAAGGCAAGGCAAGGAATAAATGAGGAAACAAATCCAAGGTGTCATGAAGGCATAGTTGGCCGTGTGACTTGAGTAGAGAAAAAGGGAAATATTTGCTCATGAATATGTGATATTCTATAGAAGATGAAACTACCTTTATGAAGGTAAAACCTCTCCTATAAATAGAGCCCTCATTCCTCTCATTTTATTCATTCCACATAAGTTAGAGATTGAGAGACTCTCTCTCTAGACCTTGTGGCCGTTTTCTCCTCTCTCTCTCTAGTTATTTTTCGTTTTTGTTTTGGCACCTAGGTCCTCATTTGACCTAGTGGTTTTAGCTCTTCAACTCTGAGACTTGTTCTCGAGTCGTCGTGTTTAAAAGTGCCCACTCACTAATTCCTTATTTCTTGAGTGATTCATGTGATAGAAACTTTCGTGGTTGCTCGAGTTGGCGAGGAAAGAAGAGAGACGTGCTGCGAGGAGAGACGAACGTTGCAACTTTCCAAAAGCTTCTCAACGTTCAAGCTTCTAAAAAGGTTAGTAATCTTTTATGCTCATAATGGTTTTTATTTACATGTGCTTGCTCTTTGTCTAGGTTAGTAAAATAGTTTTACTTGTTAAAAGAAAATTTTTAAAATTCCGCCGCTTACCAAAGCGTTAAACTTTTTCTTAAACCCTAGATCAATTCCAACAGATATGAGTGGGGTATTTATAGGCGTAAAGGAAGCCTTGGGCCGTCCCCATTGAGGCCCACCGGATGGAAGGGCACGGGGCACGGCGTTCGCACAGGGCGCGGGACGCGCGAGGCGTGACGCCCGTCCGAGCGCGGGCGTGCCGAGGCCTAGAGCCCGGCCGGGAGTGCTGTCTTGCCGGCGTCCCGGCAGGGGTGCGTCGGTGCTCGCCAAGGGAGGCCCGACCGACCGATGGGGGCCCGGCCAGCGTTGGGAGCATGCGCGGGCGAGGGGGACGGGCGCGCACAGGTTAGGGAGCCGGGCCCTCGCGGGCGAGGTGCGTGTGAGGGAGCGCATGCGGCCAAGGAAGCCGGGCGCGCGCTGGAGCATTATGCGTGCGGGCCGGTGGGCACAGACGGTCCGGGAGCGCTGGGTGCATGCGCAGGCCGGCACGTGCACGTGCCGGGGTCCGGCAGGTGGTCCGGCCGTCGAAGCCCGGCCGACGCGATATGTTTTTGTTTTTCCGGTTTCCTGAAAACGACCGGTAACATTAGCCCCCCAACTTCATGGCTTGCGAGTCGCGAGTCGTGATCTTTAATTTTCGAGGTCGTTGAGGTCTTTTGTTCTATATATATATATATATATATATATATATATATATATATATAGTGCTGGATGTGGTAAGCAGGATCTGCTTTTCCATCATAGGGAGCGAGGTTCGGGAGTTTGAAATTTCCCGTGCAAACCTCAGCCAATAACTGAGCCGTGAAAGGCGAGGAATTCTCCTCAACGACTCCATAGGCACTTCCGCCTATTCCGTATTCCCGGAGATCTCGTACCTCATTCCGAAGATTGTGGATCATAGTGACCACATCGAGACCGGTTGTCGGAATAACTCCCGTTCGGAAGAGTCACCTGCCGCCTTTCATTAGACCCTTGACCCGTGTGGCGGTTCCCGTTAGTTGGGCCTGCCAGCAGGCTGTTGGGTCGAGAGCTCAGTTGCTCTCTCAGATCATTGCCACGTTCGTCCATTGCGTTGAGCAGTGAGATGGTCTCTGAGATCAGGGCTTGTCATTGTTGGAATCGATCTAGGGTTTAAGAAAATAATTAACGCTTCGTTAAGCGGCGGAATTTTAAAAATTTTCTTTTCAAGTAAAAACAGTTTTTTTACTAACCTAGACAAAGAGCAAGTACATGTAATTAAAAACTATTATGAGTATAGAAGTTTACTAACCTTTCTTGAAGCTTGAACCTTGAAGAAGCTTTTGGAAAGTTTGCAACGCTCGTCTCCCCTCGCAGCACGTCTCTCTTTCTTTCCTCGGCACCTCGAGCAACCACGAAAGTTTCTATCACTAAATCACTCGAAATAAAGGAATCAGTGAGTGGGCACTTTTAAACAATACGACTTAAGAACGAGTCTTGAAGTCGCAGAGCTAAACACTAGGTCAAATGAGGACCTAGGTGCCAAAACAAAAAATCAAAAATAAACTAGAGAGAGAGAGAGGAAGGGGCGGCCAAGTCTAGAGAGAGAAGCTCTCAATCTCTAAAACTTTGGATGAATGAAAAGTGAGGAATGGGGCTCCTATTTATAGGAGAGATTTTACCTTCAATAAGGTAGTTTCCTCTTCTATATAATATCACATATTCATGAGCAAAAATCCCTTATTTCCCATTCCATTTTGGGCGCCCAAGGCAGCCTCCTAGAGGCTTGGATTTGTTTCCTTTTTTTGTTCCTTGGCTTGTCTTTTTCTCACTTGGCCGATTACCCTAATGCATACACATGCAAATTTGTTTCCTCTTTTTCTTTTGGCAAGTATCTTGATACATTTATGCACAAAATATTCTCTCTTTCCTCTTGGGTGGTGGGCGCCTATTCTAATACTAGAAAGGCCTTCTAGAAGCTTTTCCACTTGTTCATGCAACATGAAAAAGGCCCATTAAAAATTTTCAATAAAATTCTTATGAAATGAAATTAATCCACAAGGCCCAATAAATCTTATTTTGGCCGAGTGAAACTTGTCATCAAATGACCATGTCAAAAAATTTATTGACATTCATTTCATCCTATGTCTCAAAAGACAAAAATACCCTTTTGACAATTTTCGTTCTTGTTTTGACTTAGCTTCCAGTTTAACTATTCCTATCGATGTGATTCGTGACAGTGACCTCATGGACCCAAATGAACAAAGCTTGAGCTAAACACTTGGACTCAAAAGTTCACAAACCTTTTCCAAGTTTAGCTTAATGCCAACTGACTCCACTAAAGAGCTGACACTGAAAATCTCTCGGTTCAGATGAATTTATTTTCTACTCAAGAATTCACCTAATTATAATGAGCGGATCCACTGAATATTATCTATGTTTACCCTTCATGAATGTCATCAGCTAGTCGGGATTTACTAAATTACCATTTTACCCTTCTAGCTGTTATTTCCTCAACTCCTTTGTCGCTTGTGAATAAGTTAGAAACAATGTATTGACGAGGAGCTAACAAGTCACATTGTTTCATCCAAAAGAGTCAGGACTCAATTTGGACACTGGCCAGTTCATTTATTCACACTCCAAGGAACAAAGCATGAGGTGACATACATTGCATTTCAGCAATCTTGTACATGAATTCCATATCTATGAGAACTTCACAAAGTTACTCACGACATTCTCACAACTTAGCATTTCACCAATAGGCCCTGTTCGGAATCACATAGTGAGTCCGAACTCTGACTTTCTCAAATGAGAATACTAAGCTGTGAAATGGCATGTCTCATTTCAGGATTAAGGTAAGCATGATGCAATTCATACATAGTGACTTCGAGACATAAGAGGTTAAATGGTTTGTTCTTATCTTTTCTCTAGAAGTGCACTGGTCAATTCAGTACCTTCGGAAGATACCTAGAAGAACTATAGAGTCTCCAACTATCAATGCCTCATAACCAGACATCATAGATTCTTCTAACAATCGTACTGAGGTCAATAGTCCTTTGACCCTAAGATTGCGAATATATCGTTTTAAGCAAACTACGAAGAGTTTGTTCATGCAAATCTACATTTGTCTCTTCGTAAGTTGTTAAGTTTGTTTATGGACTAAAAGACTAAGGTTTTATCATAAAGCTTCAAACAAAGAAAGAATGAATGAACGTTTCAACTTTATTATTAATGAATAAGCAATTACAAGCAAGAGTCTTCGTAAGACTATATGACATCAAATGTACATAAATAGACACTACTACTCTTCTTGTGCGCACCATTGACAACATTCATATGGAGGGGCATGCTTTGTCTACAACGGCGCGCTCTCTGCGTGCCCCGACTTTTCGCAACATTCTTCCTTTGACTAAGTCGGTCAAGGGCCGAACGTCGGGAGTTCCCCTCTTGGGAGGCCGCAGGTACGTCCCCTGTCTTGGGCAAGGGATTCGAAGGACCAGCTTCAAGCACGGTAGGGAGTTCCCCGTCCTTCGTGAGTAAAGTCTCGATATCCCCCGAATCACCAGTACCCTCGTAATCAGGGTCGTGGTCGCGACTTTCCTCGTTGAGGTTCTCGGGATCCCCGTTGGGGATCACCGCGGTATGCGTAGGTCACTTTGCAGCCAATCGGTTGTGGTACTTGCATTCTTTGCCTTCAGTTGGCGGATATTCTCCTCCAACTCCATGATGCGGTCGTCCTTGCTATCTGGAGATGGAGATGGCGAGCGGGTTGAGCTCTCTTCATGGAGCGACTCTTCGTCACTATGTGCTTGTGAGCGCAAGAAATATTTTTTTGGTCCCAGTGACGTTATCGGGGTTGTTAACGCCCTTAGAACGTACGGGTGGCTGACTACTCATCTTTTCTCGAGTCTGAGAATGTCTAGTCTCCAAGAAAAAGAAGAAGATGGATAGAAGGGATTTCGGGCTGAACAGGTCAGGAAGTCCCCTCCTTCTAGGGCCAAAATGTTGTCACACGAAAATGAACAACGATTAACTACCTCGGGCGGTTCGATCCAAGGCCAGACCAAGTGATCGCACCAGGGCCCAAAGTGTGAACTCGAAAGTCTTGAGCTAGGTTTTTTCCGATCAACCCACCTCTTAGAGGAGGGAAAGGGTGAGGAGGAGGAGTGACCGTGCCTTTTGTGTATAGGCTGCCTACGTAGCCGTGTGTGGGATCAGGTTAGAACGTAGTTCACGACTTGTGTAACGCAGAATGAGGCGTGGGGCCTGGGGAGAGGGCGTTCTCAACGAAGGAGACGGAGCGTGGAGGAGTCCTCGGCGGCGTCTCAGGACTTCGGAAATCGCAGACGCGTCTAGTGTGTTAGATGCGTAGGGGATTCTCAGTAGGAAACCCTGGGAGCGCGCCTTGGCACTAATCTCGGCGTTCGATCAGAGGGAGCGACGTCTGGGAGTCCCCGAGAGTGCTTCGGAACCTCTGAGAACGAGAGAGAGACTTGTAGAAAGTGCTTCAGGCCAAAAATGGCATCAAGAGAAGCAAAGAAGAGCGAGAATTCGAGCGTATCGATTGTAGTGGAGTAGGTTGCTTCCCCCTCAATGATAGGGGGTATTTGTAGTTGTTTGAGGGCCTTAGGAGGCGTATTTCTTGTCCATGTGGGACTAGGGGTGCGTGCACCGTCAATAGGAGGCGCGCATTGTGTGTGCGGCGCACAACGCACGGCGCATGGCCTACGGTGCACGGCGCGAGCTCAGCCAGCCACGGCGCGTGGTGCGCGCCTGGCTGAATTTTCGTGGACCTTTGCGGCCTTTGTTCTATTGGGCCCGTTGGACTATTTTGGGCTTCGGATATTGCGCTTGTCGCGAAATACGAAGGTCTCTACTCGACGAGCGAGATTTGACTCGAGGAGCGTGACTCGAGGCTCGACTCGAGGAATGATGCTCGAGTCGAGGAGAACGACTCGAGGCTCGACTCGAAGAGAATGTCCCGAGGTTCAGTTTGAGGAACGAGGCTCGACTCGAGGAGAACGACTCGACTCGTGGAGCGAAGCTCGACTCGAGTAGAACGACTCGACTCGAGGAGCAAAGCTCGATGCTAAGGAAATGTCCCGAAGTTCAGTTCGAGGAACGAGGCTCGACTCGAGGAGAACGACTCGACTCGAGGAGCGAAGCTCGACTCGAAGAATTGAGAGTCCGACGCGAGGGCTTGCCGGCGACTTGTGGCGGAAGGCTTGCCACTCTTCAGGACCTCCGGCCTGACCATCGGTCCTTTGAGCGGTGCGTCTTCTCGGCGTTCCGAGTTTTCCGAAAACGACCGACAACATATAGCGCTTTTTCCTTTCTCAGGATTTTTATTTTGTTTTAGCGCACTTGCATTTAGCGCATATTTGTTGGATTCAGAGTGGTCGCTCTTTTTTTATTTATGAGATATTTATTGCTTTCAAGTCGAATGCTATCTCGTTGTTGGTTGTCTGGGCGATGTTGCCCGTATATGCCTTCTGTGTGAGCTACTATGGCCTGAAGGACTTGTGCCCTTGTCAATATTTTTGGCAGGTCCGTGTCCCTAGTCGGGATTCAAACTCAGCTCGTTTAGAGTTATGACTCGTCGTCATTTAGCGTTTGAGGCGGGAGACGTTCGTGCCTGGTCAGACATTGCCCAGCTTTTGTTGCTAGGGGCAACTTGCTGTGATCGACTGACCCATATTGAATGGCGATATCGGTATGTCGGGCTAGGCCGACGGTTTGGTGTGCCAAAATTTGGTTGTGACCCAACGACTTTGTTTCGTGCCATTTGGCGATCGAAGATGTTGCGTCGGGTGTAGCCCGGGGGCTTCGTGTTCACGCCATCGGCGGCAGACCATATGTGTTGCGCCGGGTATGGCCCGACGACTTTAGGTGCATGTCATAGACGGCCGACCATGTGTGTTGCGCCGGGTATGGCCCGACGACTTTGAGTTCGTGCCATGGGTGATAGAATGTATTTATTGCGCCGGGTATGGCTCGACGACTTTGGGTTCGTGCCATGGGTGACCGAACATATGTATTGCACCGGGTGTGGCCAGGCGATTTTGGGTTTGTGCCATGGGCGACCGAACATATGTGTTGTACCGGGTGTGGCCTAGCGACTTTGGGTTCGTGCCATGGGCGACAGAATGTATGTATTGCGCCGGGTGTGGCTCGGTGACTTTGGGTTCGTGCCATGGGTGACCGAACGTATGTGTTGCGCCGGGTGTGGCCCGGCGACTTTGGGTTCGTGCCATGGGTGACCGAACGTATGTGTTGCGCCGGGTGTGGCCCGACGACTTTACTCAAACCCGTGTGTTTCGTGCAATTGGCGACCGAATGTGTATGGCTCGGATTTGGCCGTTTAGGTTTGAGGCAGCACCTTTACGCGACTTACATGCGTCGAGGGTGGCCCAATGACTTTCACCTGTGCTTTTACGCGACTTACGGCACGCCGGGAAGGCCGACGGTTTCACTCGAACCTGTATGCTCAAAGGGTCGTCGGGGTCCGAGCTTCTTAAGCCTGTATCCCCGTGTGTGTGCGGGGGACTTAAGCCTGAATGTAGGGGTACGCTGGGAAGGCCGATGGTTTCACTGAAACCCGTATGCTCAAAGGGCCGTCGGGGTTCGAGCTTCTTAAGCTTGTATCCCCGTGTGTGTGCGGGAGACTTAAGCCTGTATTTGGTGATTTTTCTTAAGCTTGTATCCCCGTGTGTGTACGGGGGACTTAAGCGTGTATCTGCAATCTCTCTTCGTGCCAACTGGCGACCGAAGGGGCGTCGAGTTAGCTCGACAAATTTACTCAAACCCGTATGCTCAGAGGGCCGTCGGGGTTTGAGTTGCCTAAGCCCGTGTTCCCATGTACGTGCGGGGGGCTTAAGGTTTTGTTTCTTGGGCCGTGTATTTTTTAGTGTACGTCGCAGGAATCACTAGCCCCCCAAGTTTTTAGTGTACAGGTCGTGCTCTGATGACTAAGAACTTAATAAAGCGGATTTTTGAAGAGAAAAACCTCAGACTTTATTATTATTGGGAATAGATAACACCCTCACACATTGGCACATGAGCCTTATTGAATTAAGGAAATCAAAGCAATAAATGGGGGAAGTGTTTGTCACTGGTAGTAGTGCCTCAATTGTTCGGCATTCGAAGAATGTCGGATCGGGGTCCCGTCCGTATGTTCGATGTAATAGGTTTCGGCATGAATGACTTGGCGAACTCTATATGGTCCTTCCCAATTCGGGCCCAGAACACCGGCGCCTTGCACTTGGGTGTTTTGGAACACGCGCTTGAGTACAAGGCTGCCGACGGCGAAGATTCGTCTTTTGACTTTGGCGTTGTAGTATTTCTCGACTTTGCGTTTTTGTGTGGTAAGTCGGGTGAGAGCCTCGGATCTTTTCTCGTCGATTAGATCCAGCTCAAGGCGCATGGCCTCGTCGTTTTCTTTCTCGTCAAAAGTGTTGATTCGGTAAGTGGAGACCTCGGTTTCCACGGGGACCACTGCCTCAACCCCGAAAGCTAGGGAAAAAGTGGTCTCTACGGTGGAGTTTCGAACAGTCGTTCGATAGACCCATAGCATGAATGGTATCTCGTCAGCCTAGGCGCCCTTCTCAGCGTCGAGCTTTTTCTTGAGGTTGCTTTTGATAGTCTTGTTGACGGCTTCCACTTGGCGCGGGGATGAGAATGTCTTGCTGATCCCCAGTTGGGCGCAGATTTCTCTAACCAGGGCATTGTCTAATTGTGCACCATTGTCGGTCACAATTAACGTTGGGATGCCATGGCGCCCATAATGGACTTCTAGATTAAGTTTGTTGTGTTGGCCTTGGTGATTCTGGCTAGAGGCTCGGCTTCGACCCACTTAGTGATGTAGTCGATAGCGACGATGGCATATTCGTATTGTCTCAGAGCTTTAGGAAGCTTGCTGATGATGTCTACGCCCCATTTTGCCAAGGGACGTGGTACGACGATGCTACCCAGGGGAGATGGCGGTTGCCGTGGAATGTTAGAGAAATGTTGACACTTGTCGCACTTTCTCGCCCAGTTGTAGGCGTCTTTCTTTATCATGGGCCAGAAATAGCCTTGTCGGAGCGCTTTGAGCGCGGGGGATCTCCCAGCGGAGTGGTTCCCATAGATGCCCTCATGAATTTTGTACGTTGAGCTTTTGAGCGAGCTCTAGTTCCACAATGAGCGCTTCGTACTCGGCCTCGTTGTTGGAGGCCTGGAATCCGTAGTGGAGGGCATAGCGTAACTTCTCCTGATCGGGATTGGTTAAAATCACCCCGACGCCGCCTCCCTGAGCATTGGATGCTTCGTTTACGTGTAATTTCCAGACTTCTCTTTCGAATCGACAAGTCGTCGGTCGAGCAGTCTTCTGCTCTTCCCATGTTGGGAGTGTAGGAGAATTCTGCTAGAAATCGGCTAGGGCTTGAGCCTTTATTGCCAGTCTCAGGTGGAACTCGATTCCGTACTCGCTCAATTCTTGGGACCAGATCGCCATGCGAGTCGATGTTCCCTTTTGAAGAGCTTTACCGATGGGGTGTCCTGTTCGGACAGCGATATGGTGAGCTTGGAAGTAGGGACATAGCTTTTTGGCAGCTACGAGGAGAGCGAGAGAGAGTTTCTCTATCTCTGTGTAACGCATTCCGGCGTTGAGTAAGGCTTTGCTCATGTAGAAGATAGGCCATTGAACCTTATCTTCTTCGCGGACTAACATATCGCTTACGGCCGATTCGGAGACGGCAAGGTAGACGTAAAACGTCTCGCCTTCCTTCGGTTTGGAGAGGAACGGAGGTGTTCCAAAGTAGGCCTTCATTTCTTGAAAGGCGTTCACGCACTCGTTCGTCCATACAAAGCCATCCGTCTTCTTTATAGATTTGAAGAATGGTTGACACTTGTCAGTTGCCTTAGCCACAAAACGCGAGAGGGCGACAATTCCGCACCAGCTAACGATGTAGCCTAGGAACTTCCTGGACTCAACCTCGAACACGTATTTGTTGGGATTGAGCTTCATTTTGTATCGACGGAGGATTAAGAACATTTCCCTTAGGTTGTCTACGTGATTAGCAGCCAATAGGGTTTTAACGAGCATGTCATCCACGTATACTTCTGTAGTCTTGCCGATTAGGTCGGCGAAGATCCGGTTTACCAATCGTTGGTAAGTAGCTCCCGCGTTCTTAAGGCCAAAAGGCATGACCTTATAGCAGTAGAGGCCTCGATTAGTGATGAAGGTTGTCTTGATCTGATCGGGCTCGTGCATTTGTATCTGGTTATAGCTCGAGTAGGCGTCCATGAAACTTAGTAGCTCATGTCCTGCCGTGGCGTCGACCAGGTGTTCGATGCATGGGAGCGGAAAGCAGTCTTTTGGGCAGACTTTGTTAAGATCTTTTTAGTCTATACAAATGCGCCACTTCCCATTAGGCTTTTTTACCATGACCACATTGGCCACCGATTTGGGGTACTTGGCTTCTCGGATGAAGCCGGCGGAGAGAAGCTTTTCAACTTCTTCGTTTATCGATAGGTATCGTTCAGGGTTGAACGCACGTCTAGCTTGTACTTTTTCGGTGATATTTTTGTTGTCGTTCAACTGGTGCACAATCGCATCGGGGTCTGTTCCAGGCATGTCCGCATTAGTCCACAAAAAGACATCCTTAAACTCCCGAAGGAAGGACGCGAGTTGAGTCTTGATGGCGAGAGAGAGTTGTGCATCGATCTTTACAACCTGGTCAGGTTTGGCTTAATCGAGAACGATCGAAGTGAGATCATCGGGGGTGTCAACTTTTAACATCTCGATTTCATCGCAGGGATCTAGTTCCCAGAGCTGCCGTGCATATTTTTGATCACACGGGTAGTCAGCTTCTAGCCGGTGAATTGTGTTAACCTTTTTTCAGCGGGGTCGCCGCCCACACCTTGGACATAACATATCCTCGCTTGGGTCTGATCACCAACCATGACGCCAATTCCCTCCTCGGTGGGGAATTTCACCAGTAGGTGATATGTGGACGTGATGGCCCTCAGTCTGTTCAACGTGGGTCGCCTAATGATGACATTGTAGGTCAACCACACGAAAGGGGACCATGTGAACGACTTCGATACCTCCGGTAGTTCCAAAAGTGACCGGTAAATCAATGATTCTTTCGGTCATGACCTTTTCTCCCGTGAACCCAAACAAAGGTGTCTGGGTCGGGACGGGGCGGAGCCCCCCGAGTTTCATGCGCTCTAGGGTGGTCTTAAAGATTATATCGGTTGCGCTACCATTATCAATAAGGACCCTTTCTACGAAGTTGTTAGCCACTTGGGCTTTGATGACTATTGCGTTATTGTGCGGATGCACAACTCGCTTGGCCTCCTCATTGGTGAATTGTATCGTCTCGTATGGTACGGACGGAGGTTCCTCATAGGTGACGTTAACTTGCCTGGCAAGGCCTTCTTGAGAGACAGCCGTAAGGAGCTTCTTTCTTTGCCGGGCTGAATCCCCGTCTTGCAAGCCACCTAGTATGGTAGTGACAACGTGGAGTTGTGTGTCGGCCGTAGTCGCGACCGTGGTATGGTCGGCGTTGGCGTTGGTTCCTCCACCTTTTCCAGGCTGTGGCCTGTCGTTGGTGGGGACTGCAACACCTATCATTCGGAGAACGAACTCTTTGAACTCGCCTCTTTGGATCAATGTCTCAATTTGTCGCTTGAGTGCGAAGCATTAAGGAGTCATGTGACCATAATCCTGGTGGAACTCACAATAACGGGACTGATCGCGAGATGCGGGGTCGCATTTCATTGGAGTTGGAGCGGTGAATTTGTCACGCGCCACGTCATAGATTCGATCTACCGGGGCGTTAAGAGGTGTGTATTGCGAATAGTCTCTGAAGTTGTTCGCAAGACGCGGCTTTTGAGACGTAGGAGGTCGGCTATCAGAAGCTTGACCTCCCTTATTCGCTTTCTTTCGGGGGTTGCCCTGCTCATTGCCAGACTCGTCTCGACGGTGGGAGCTTTGATTGTTGGTCCTACGGCCGTCGAGGTAATCTTCGACCCCCATGAAAGTTTTGGCTCGGTTCATTAACTCAGCCATTGTAGAAGCGGTCGACCTTGTTCGATTCCGCGGTGAACCGAGTGAGATACTATCTCAAGGACTCGTTATTCTCTTGCCTGATTGACCATAAGTATATCTTGGTTTTCTTTTGAACCATCGATGTAGCAAACCGTGCTAGGAACATGTCCTTTAGGTCTTTGAACGATTGGACGCTCCCAGGTCTTGAATTCTTAAACCACTCGAAACTGGGTCTGGTGAGGGTAAGACTAAAAGCCTGGCATAGAGTCCTAGGTGAGACGCCCTGCATCGTCATCCAAGTTTCGTAGTGTTGGATGTGATAAGTAGGGTCGGTTTTCCCACTGTATGGAGGAAGATTCGGGAGTTTGAAGTTCCCAGTGCATAACTCAGCAAGGATTTGGGTAGTGAATGGCGAGGAATGTTCTTCTACGACCCCGTATGTATCACCGGCCAAGCCGCCTTCACGTAGATCATACTTCATTGTGAAGGCTGTGAATCATGGTGACCTGGCGCCTTTCATTCGACCCTTGAGCCGTGCGAGGGTCCCCATTGATAGGGGCCGCAGGGTTGTGACCCTGGAGAGCACTCAACCTCTCTCGTAGGTCTTCGCCACGGTTGTTCCGTTGGGCGGTAAGTCGATCCCTAAGGTCTTGATCAGTGGCATGGGGACGTGAGCTTCGAGCCACACGCCTCACTCGCCGAGTCGTTTGACCTTCCCTGACATTTCCTCTCTGACTAAGTCGGTCATGGGCTGATCGTCAGGAGGTCTCCTCTTGGGAGGAGATAGGTATTGTCTTTGTTTTAGGTTGTGGATTTGAAGGACCGGCTTCGATCTCTACGGGGAGTTCCCCGTCTTTAGTGAGAGAAATCTCCAAGCCCTCGTAGTCGGGGTCATAGTCATGTCCCTCGTCTACGAAGTCTTCGGGTTCCCCTTGACGAACACCCTACATAAGTCCCTTACCCGCCAGTTGGCGGTGGTACCTTGCATTGGCCGCCCTCAGTTGGTGGATCTTCTCCTCCATCTCGAGGATGCAATCGTCCTTGCTATCCTGAGGTGGAGGCGGTATGGCTCTCGTCGTTGAGAGACTCATCATCGCCATGCACTCGGGAGCGCAAGAAGTATTTCTTCACTCCGGTTGCGTTCTCGGGGTTATTCACGCCCTCAGAACGAGCGGGTGGTTGACCACTCATGTCTTTCCTAAATCGAGAAAGAAGGGGTCGAGTTGTAGAAGGGATTTCAGGCAGTATTAGTTGGGAAGTCCCCTCCTTCTAGCGCCAAAATATTGTCGCACGAAAATGAACAACGATTAAAAACTTGGGCGGTTCGATCCAAGGCCGGACCAAGTGACCGCGCCCGGGCAAAAAAAGTGAACTCGAAGACCGAGTTGCACCCTCCAGACCCTGAGGTGTGTATTGGAGGGTGTGACAGTGCCAAAGGTTGGCTGCCTACGTATCTGTCGTCCGAGATCAGGTAAGAACGTAGTTCTATGGAAGTATGAGGGCTATCTTAGGCTTGGAGGTTGAGAATCCAAGACTTTAGAAAAGGACCTGGCTCATAGCTTCTAGTGAAGACTTTAAAGAGGTCGCTTGACTCGTAGTTCAGAGTTCTAATTCAAGAGCAAAGAATCGGGAGCGCAAATTGTGCGCTATGAAGATTCGGGTCGCAGAATGGGAACGCGCACCATCTCGTCGATGGTGGTTCTCGGATTTCTGAGCCGAGCCGGGAGAGGAGGAGAGAGCACTCTTGGAGTATCACAAGAGCGTGGTGAGAGAGAGGTGAGAGTTCTCCAAAAGTGAAGCCAAAGGTTTTGGTCAAGGTCCCCCTCAAGTGGAAATGATGGGGGTATTTATAGGCTTGGAGGAAACCTTGGGTCGGCCCCCTTGAGGCCCCCCGGATGGCAGGGCGCGAGGCACGGCGTACGAACGTGATGCGCGAGGCATGACGCCCGGCTGGACGCGGGGTGTGCCGGGGCTTAGAGCCAGGCCGGGAGTGCTGTCTGGCCGGTGTCCCGGCAGGGGTACGCCGGTGCTCACCAAGGGAGGCCCGGCCGGTCGATGGGGGCCAGCCAGCATTGGGGCGCTCAGCCGAGGCAGCAGGGCGCACACGAGGAAGCGCGCGCGGGCGAGGGAGACGGGCGCACGCGGGCGATGTGTGCGTGAGGGAGCACGCGCGGCCAAGGAAGCTGGGCGCGCGCGTGCCGGAGGGCTGAGGGCGCGAGGGCGCGCGCGGGCCGGTGGGCTGGGAGCGCTGGGTGCATGCACGGGCCGGGGCCCGGCAGGTGGTCCGACCGGCAAAGCCCGACCGGCGAAGCCCGGTTGGCGCGATATGTTTTGTTTTTCCGGTGTCCCGAAAACGACCGGTAACACATAGTCATGCCCTTCATCTACAAGGTCTTCAGGTTCCTATTGAGGAGCGTCTTGTATAGGTCCCTTACCTGCCAGTTGGCGGTGGTACCTTGAATTGGCCGCTCTTAGTTTGCTGATCTTCTCCTCCATCTCAAGGATGCAATTATCCCGGCTATCCTGAGGTGGATATGGCGAGGGAGTGTGACTCCCATCGTTGAGAGACTCCTCGTGGCCATGCACTCGGGAGCGTAAGAAGTATTTCTTCACTCCGGTTGCGTTCTCGGGGTTTTTCACGCCCTCAGAACGAACGGGTGGTCGGTCGCTCATGTCCTTCTCAAGTCGAGAAACAGAAGACTATGATGTAGAATGGATTTTGGGCTGTATAAGTCGGGAAGTCCCCTCCTTCTAGCGCCAAGATGTTGTCGCACAAAAATGAACAACGATTTAAAACTACCGGCGGTTTGATCCAAGGCCCGACCAAGTGATTGCGCCCGAGCAAAAGTGTGAACTCGAAGGCCGAGTTGCACATTCCTGACTCGGAGATGTGTATTGGAGGGTGTGACCGTGCAAAATGTTGGCTTCCTACGTACCCGTGATTTGGGATCAGGTCAGAACATAGTTAAATGTGGCGGTTGTTGCTATCTTGGACTCGGAGGTTGAGAACCTGAGTCTTTAGAGGAGTACCCTGCTCGTAGCTTCTATTGAAGGCTTTAGAGAGGCCGCTCGGCTTGTAGCTCAGCTTTCTAACTCAAAGGTCAAGAAGCGAGAGCGCAGCTTGTGCGTTATGAAAAGTCGGCTATTAGAATTGGAACGTGCTTCCTGTTGTTAAGGGGGGTTCTCGGATTTCTGAGCCGAGCTTAGAGAGGAGGAGAGAACGTTTGGAATGTCACAAGAGAGCGCTGAGAGAAGAGAGAATTCTCCAAAAAAGAGAAAATTCAAGGTCCCCCTCAAGTGAATAGGGGGGTGGAATTTATAGGGGTTGGAGGAAGCCATGGGCCGGCCCCTTGGGGGTCCATTCGATGGCCGGGCGCGGCGTGCACGCGGGTGGCATCCTCGGATAGGGCGCGGGGCGCGCAGGACATGAAGCCCGGCTTGGTGCGGGGCGCGCATAGGTGTGAGGCCTTGCCGGGCGTGGGGTGCGCATGGGCGTGAGGTCCTACCGGGAGCGCGATCGGGTCGTCACCCTGGAAGGGATGCGCCAACGCTCGTGGAGGGAGGTCCGGCCGGTGTCGGAGTGCCTGGGGCGTGAGCGAGTAAGCGGCCAGGGGGGCAGGGCGCACGGCTGAGGGAGTAGGGCATGCGTGATCGAGCGTGTGCGGGCTACGAAGCAGGGCGTGCGCTAACGGGGGAGCAGGGCGCGCGCGGGCGAGGGCGCAGGGGCACGCGCGGGCCGGAATGCCGGGGGCGCAGGGTGCGCGCCGGGCGGTGGGCCGAGAATGCCAGGTGCGCACAGGTCGAGGGCCCGGCAATGTCGCGCGCTAGCGGGCCAGCACATGCATGGGTCGGGGCCCGGCAGGCGATGCCCGACCGACGTCGTGTGTTTTTCTTTTTTCGGTTTCCTGAAGATGACCGATTACACACAGCCTCCGCTTCGACCATCGAATTGGGCGCTTCAAATTAGAAGGCGCATCTGGAAGAGCCGATGAAGAGGGTCGCTTGAAAGAAGCACGTGGACAGCTCTCTGTTGTCAATGGTGCAACAAGAAGACTAGTAGTGTATATTTATGTACATTTGACGTAATATAGTCTAACGAAGACTCTTGCTTGTAAAAGCTAAATCATTAATAAAAGTTGAAACGTTCATTCATTCTTCCTTGTCTGTTTGAAGCTTTATGATAATCTATAATCTTTAGTCCTTAAACAAACCTAACAACATATGAAGAGACAAATGTAGATTTGCATGAACAAACTTTTCATGGTTTGCTTAAAACAACATATTCGCAATCTAAGGATCAAACAACAATTGATCTCAGTAGGATTGTTAGGAGAATCTATGATGTCTATTTATGGGGCATACAAAGTTGGAGACTATATAATTCTTCTAGGTATCTTCTGAAGGTACTTAATTGACCAGTGCACTTCTAGAGACAGAATAAGAACAAACCATTTAACCTCTTATGTCTCGAAGTCACTACGTATGAATTGCATCATGCTTACCTCAATCCTGAAATGAGACATGTAATTTCATAGCTTACGTATTCTCATTTGAGAAAGTCAGAGTTCAGATTCACTATGTGATTATGAACAGGACCTATTGGTCAAGTACTAAGTTATGAAGATGTCATGAGTAACTTTGTAAAGATCTCATAGATATGGAATTCATGTACAAAATTGCTGAAATGCAATGTATATCACCTCATGCTTTGTTCCTTAGAATGTGAATAAATGAACTGGCCAGTGTCCAAATTGAGTCATGACTCTTTGGGATGAATCAATGTGACTTGTTAGCTCCTCGTCAATACATTGTTTCTAACTTATTCACAAGCGACAAAGGAGTTGAGGAAATAACAGCTAGAAGGGTAAAATGGTAATTTTGTAAATCCCGACTAGCTCATGATATTCATGAAGGGTAAACATATATAATATTCAGTGGATCCACTCATCGCAATTAAGTTTAATTCTTGAGTAGAAAATAAATTCATTTGAACCGAGAGATTCTCAGTGTCAACTCTTTAGTGGAGTCAGTTGACATTAAACTAAACTTGGAAAAGGTTTGTGAACTTTTGAGTCCAATTGTGTTAGCTCAAGCTTTGTTCATCTGGATCCATGAGGTCACTGTCACAAGTCATATCGAGTAGGATTAGTTAAACTAGAAGCTAAGTCAAAACAAGATCTAGACAAGTTTTATGAAAAATGTCTAAAGAGTATTTTTGTCTTGTTGGACATAGGACGAAATGAATGTCAATAAATTTTTTGACATTGTCATATGATACCAAATGAAATGTATCACTCGGCCATGATGAGATTTTAGGGCCTTGAGGATTAATTTCATTTCATGGAATTTTACCTGTAAATTCTCAATGGGCTTTTCTTATGTTGTCACGAACAAATGAAGAAAAATCTAGAAGCTCCTTCTAGAAGCGTTGCACGTCCAACCCAAGGAAAAGAGAGACTAAATTTCGTGCATGCCATAGTGTGAAAGATATTATTTTTCCTTGAAGTATAAAGATACTTGCCAAAAGAAAAGAGGAAACAAATCTCCTCCTTATGGAATGGAGATGCACGGCCAAGAGAGCAAGAGAGAAAGAAATCAAAAAAGGAAATAAATCCTAGGCACATGATGGCTAGGTTGGTCGTTTTTTTGGAGATATGGGCAATAAGGGATTGCTCATGAATGCTTGGAAAAAAAAGAGGAAACTACTTCTTTCCAAGGCCAATCCTTCTCCTATAAATAGAACCCTCATTCCCCTAATTTTCTCATCCCACATAAATTAGAGATTGAGAGCTTCTCTCTCTAGACATTGTGGCCGTCCATCCCATCTCTCTCTCTCTAGCTCCTTTTATTTTTGTTTTGGCACCTAGGTCCACATTTGACTTAGTGTTTTAGCTCTTCGACTCTAAGACTTGTTCTTAAGTTGTTGTATTTAAAAGTGCCCACACACTAATTCCTTCTTACATCGAGTGATTTATGTGATAGAAACTTTCGTGGTTACTCGAGTTCCCAAAGAACGAAGAAAGAGGAGTTGTGTGGGGAGATGAGTCATTCAACCAACACAAGCTTCTCAACGATCAAGCTTCATAAAGGTTAGTAAACGTGTAATCGCTTTTAGATAGTTTGAATAATAACATGTGCTTGCCCTTTGTCCAGGTTAGTAAAATCGTTTTACTTGTTTAAAAGAAAATTTTTATTTTCCGCCGCTCGCTCAAAGCGTTAAATATTTTCTTAACCCTAGATCAATTCAAACAAATGGTATCAGAGCTATGGTCAAAGTTAAGCATGTACATGTGATTAAAACTATGAGCTTGAAAATCGTTTTCGAAAGATTACTCGTTTTTTGACAAGTTAGAATTGTTTTCTTAGATTTTTTTAATTTATTGCTCGTGTCTTTAAATTAAAAATCATGTTGATTTTCTATGACTTATGGATGTTATTAAAATATATTAGAATCAGTTCTAAATTTTTTAATTTTTTATAATGAAAAACGTGTTTTTAAAGTTTGAGATATTTCTGGTAATTTTGTGACTAGTTTCGTTTATTTACTCGTTTCGTTCTACGTTTATTGATATTTACTTTTATACCATGTTATTACCATGTTAATAAAAACACATATAAAAGCTTTAACAACTCTATAAAACGTTTTGTTATACTCGATTCTTTTGCACTCAAGTCCTAACTTTAATTATTTCCTGTTTTCTTCGAGCTCGAGAAAAACCCACAGTAAACGTGGCATAACTCTCTTCTCAAAATTCTAAATGTAATGATTTTGTCCTCTTTCAAATGAAATTGGTTTTAGGTCAAAAAGATATCGGAGCCACCGGTTATAGTGATTTTACTCCGAGATACGCGGCTGTTCCGAAAGTCAAGTTTTTTAGAATTCCGGATTTCGGACCCCACTCCATGAGTTATAGAACTCTAATGAGAACATTTCCTTGAGCAAAATTATTTTTCATAAGATAATAAAAATACTTTGAAATATTAAAATGTTTTGATTTTTGAAAATTTAATTGAAATTAATTTTTTACAAAACTAGTTTGAATATTGAAAAACCGTTTTTCGCTTTCGAACTTCAAAATATTTTGTCATCCAAATCAAATAAGTTTTCAAAATGTGTTCAAAACTATATCTATATCACATATGTTCAAAATCTATATGTTCTTGAAAATTTGAGTGGGAGGTCTCCTCGTAGACGAGCCGAAAAATAAAAAAGATGTGTAATCTCAAACATTCAAGTGTTCGAGTGAGTTGAAGTTCACACTTCCCTCATGTACTTTCCCGAATAGAAAATAGGAAAAGATCTGAGTATGTACCTTGTGCCTTTATGCACTAACACTGCTCTTCCTTGAATATAAAAATCTAGGATTCCTTTCTAGAAGTCCACTCTGTCGCTCTATAACTAGAAAATTTGTTTCCGAACTTATAAGCATTAATAATGTGTCATTTACTTATAAAAGGAGATTTTTTGCGGCCTTCTCTTCATGGAGTAGATTGTCATTTCGTTTATAACACCTTTGGGTTTTATCAAATCTTAAAAGCATAAATCCTAAACCAAAGACTAATCATAAACTTGTTTCAACTCTTATAGGCAAAATGTCTCTCAACCCTCTTTCCTCGAACAAACGCGAACAAATGGGTACTCACCACCCCATGTCCTCAACATAGTCCTTGCTATCGACAAGCACAAATGGGTAATCACCACCCCCGTCCTCAAACAAATGATGATTCGACACAATAGGAAAAAGACGCCATGGCGGCGTGGCTCTGATCCGATGAGATTGCGAGGTGCTATATCTCAGCATCAATGAACAATATGTTGCAACAACAACATCATGACATCGAGACTGCCGCCGACATGCTCTACAATCTCCATGAGATGTTTGGAGGGCAAGGACGTCAAGCAAGGCAACAAGCGGTCCGGCAGTTTATGAACTATCGTATGAAGGCTGGAACTCCCGTTAGAGATCATATGATGCTGATCATTAGCTATCTAAACGAAATGGAGATCCTTGGATCTGAGATTAATGGGGAGACCAAAATAGATATGATCTTGGAAACTCTCCCCGAGTGTTTGATACCTTCAAGCTGAAATACTCCATGAACAAGCTAGAGTACACTGTTACCGAGCTTATGAAGGAGCTTCACATCGCTGATGGACTCACTAAGAAAAAGAGGACTCAAGGAGAGTTACATGCTACTGCCTCCACCTCTGGATCTAAGAAGAGACCTCACAAGGCCGAGAAGAAGAAGAAGAAGACGCCAAAGGTGCCGAAGGTGGACAAGTCTAACGACAAGTGCCACCACTGCAACGAGCCTGGTCACTGGCATAGAAACTTTCCTGCCAACCTCAAAACTAAGGAAAAAGGTATTGTACTTGTTACCAAAGCTTGCATAGTAGCTGATAATGTATCGTCGTGGATTATTGACACCGTTGCTACTAACCATATTTGCTGCTCCTTGACTAGTTTTAGGAAAAGTAAAAGCTTAAAGGAAGGCGACTTCTGTTTGAAGTGGGGTGATGGGAGCTTAGTGTTTGCGAGGGCTGTTGGATCCGTGACGCTATCTTTTGAAGACCGCATTTTAAATTTGAATAATGTTTATTATGTTCCTTCCTTTGGGAAAAACATAATATCTGTTGCTAATCTTTTAGAGCAAGATTATTGTTTAAAGTTTATAAAGAATGGAATTCGTATTTCTTTTTCAAATTCTGTTGTCAATGATGCATGTATGAAGAATGCTCTTTTCTACATTTATCCCACGCAACCTTCTCTTTTAGACACTAAAATAGATAATGATCTAGTTAGGGAGCCAAAGAGGATCAAACTTTCTGAATCGTCTGATCTAATAAAATCAACATATCTCTGGCGCTTAAAACTTGATCATATCAGTCTAGACATGATTAAGAGACTTGCGAGGGACGGTCCACTCCAAGCCTCTGCAATAGGTTCCTTCCTACTTGTGAATGTTGTATAGAAGGAAAAATGACTAAGCGACCTTTCACTGCTAAGGGTCGAAGAGCCACTGAGTTGCTGGAGCTTGTACATTCTGATGTATGTGGTCCACTCAGACAACAAGCACGTGGAGGATACGAATACTTCGTTACCTTCACTGATGATTACTAAAGATACGTTTTTTTCTATTTGCTTAAACACAAATCCGAGACCTTTAACGTATTTAAGGTCTTTAGGGCTTTAGTGGAAAAGTAAACTGGCAAACAGATCAAAACCCTTCGATCTGATCGAGGAGGTAAGTATATGTCTAGAGAGTTCGATGACTTTCTTAAAGAAGAAGGTATTGCTTCTTAGCTTACCGCACCTGGCAAACCTCAACAAAACGGAGTGTCAGAGAGAAGAACCGAACTCTAATGGAGATGGTAGATCAATGATGAGTTACTCATCACTCCCTCTTTCCTTTTGGGGATACGCCCTCGAAACAGCCGCTTACATTCTGAACCAAGTTCCGTCTAAAACGGTTCCTGGTACTCCTTATGAACGATGGACTGGCCGTAAAGTAAATCTTGGCCACATCAAAATTTGGGGTTGCCCTGCACACGTGCTGAGGCAAAAGACTAGCAAGTTGGCTAGTAGGTCAGAACTGTGTCTGTTCGTTGGATTTCCAAAGGAAACCAAATGTTTCACATTCTATAGTCCCGAGGAAGACAAGACTTTCGTTAGCACGAATGCTCGTTTCTTTGAGGAGGACTCTATGAAAGATGTAAAACCTAGAAGTAAAATTGTGCTTGGATAAAAGTTGGGTGAGGAAGCTTCTACCCCATCTGTAAGAACTGTTCTTACACTAACTGAAACACAACCTAACTCATCAGAACCTCGTCAAGCAGTACTTCGACGTAGTGGGAGGGCTACTCAAATGCCTGACAGGTACATGTCTTATGGAGACACTCTCGTAAGGGCTACTCAACTGCGAAGCATAGCATACATGAGACTTTCTACGACTGAGGCGTAAGGAATTTTTCTCATGTCCACAATCTCTTGTGCAGTCTTGGGAGACAAGTCCTTACTAGAGTGTCTCCATAAGACATGTAGCTGTCAGGCTTTTGAGTAGCCCTTCTACTACGTCGAAGTACTATTTGACGAGGTTCTGATGAGTTAGGTTGTGTTTCAGTTCGGGTAAGAACATTTCTTACTGATGAGGTAGAAGCTTCTTCACCCAACTTTTCTTCAAGCACAATTTGCTTCTAGGTTTTACATCTTTCATAAAGTCCTCATCAAGGAAACGAGCATTTGTGCCAACGAAAGTCATGTCATCCTCAGGACTATATAATGTGAAACCTTTGGTTTCCTTTGGATATCCAACGAACAGACACAATTCTGACCTACTAGCCAACTTGCTAGTCTTTTGCCTCAGCACGTGTGCAGGAAAACCCCAAATATTGATGTGGCCAAGATTTACTTTACGGCCAGTCCATCATTCATAAGGAGTACCAGGAACCGTTTTAGACGGAACTTGGTTCAGAATGTAAGCGGCTGTTTCGAGGGCGTTGTTGGAATTGATCTAGGGTTTTAGAAAAAGATTAAACGCTTCGGGAAGCGGCGGAATTTTAAAAAAATTTCTTTTCAAGTAAAAACAGTTTTTACTAACCTAGACAAAGAAGCAAGTACATGTAATTAAAAATCAATATGAGCTAAGAGTTTACTAACCTTTCTTGAAGCTTGAACCTTGAAGAAGCTTTTGGAAAGTTTGCAACGCTCGTCTCCCCTCGCAGCACATCTCTCTTTCTTTCCTCGGCACCTCGAGCAACCACGATAGTTTCTATCACTAAATCACTCGAAATAAAAGGAATCAGTGAGTGGGCACTTTTAAACACTACGACTTAAGAGCAAGTCTTGAAGTCGCAGAGCTAAACACTAGGTCGAGTGAGGACCTAGGTGCCAAGACAAGAAATAAATCGAAAATAAACTAGAGAGAGAGAGAGGATTTTCGGCCACAAGTTCTAGAGAGAGAGTCTCTCAAATCTCTTAAACTTGGATGAATGAATTGTGAGGAAATGAGGCTCCTATTTATAGGAGAGGTCTCACCTTCAATAAGGTAGTTTCCTCTTCTATAGAATATCACATATTCATGAGCCAATTTCCTCTTTTTCCCTTTGAGACACTCGGCCAACACAAGGCTTCTAGAAGCCTTGATTTGTTTCCAATTTTGTTCATGGCTTGCCTTTTCTCTCAACATGGCCGATTCCCCTATGCATGCATATGCAAATTTGTTTCCTCTTTTTCTTTTGGCAAGTATCTAAATACATTTATGCACAAAATAAACTCTCTTTCCTTAGGTATGTTGGGCGCCCAACATGTCTCTAGAAGGAGCTTCTAGAAGCTTCTTCATTTATTCATGAGAACATGAAAAAGGCCCATTAAGAATTTTCAATAAAATTCTTATGAAATGAAATTAATTCACAAGGCCCAATGATCAAGTCATGGCCGAGTGACATTAAGTCATCAAATGAACTTGTCAAAAAATTTATTGACATTCATTTCATCCTTTGTCTTAAAAGACAAAAATACCCTTTTAACTATTTTCGTTCTTGTTTTGACTTAGCTTCCAGTTTAACTATTCCTATCGATGTGATTCGTGACAGTGACCTCATGGACCCAAATGAACAAAGCTTGAGCTAAACACTTGGACTCAAAAGTTCACAAACCTTTTCCAAGTTTAGCTTAATGCCAACTGACTCCAAGTTTAGCTGTTATTTCCTCAACTCCTTTGTCGCTTGTGAATAAGTTAGAAACAATGTATTGACGATGAGCTAACAAGTCACATTGTTTCATCCAAAAGAGTCAGGACTCAATTTGGACACTGGCCAGTTCATTTATTCACACTCCAAGGAACATTGCATGAGGTGACATACATTGCATTTCAGCAATCTTGTACATGAATTCCATATCTATGAGAACTTCACAAAGTTACTCATGACATACTCACAACTTAGTACTTCACCAATAGGCCCTGTTCGGAATCACATAGCGAGCCCGAACTCTGACTTTCTCAAATGAGAATACTAAGGTGTGAAATGACATGTCTCATTTCAGGATTAAGGTAAGCATGATGCAATTCATACATAGTGACTTCGAGACATAAGAGGTTAAATGGTTTGTTCTTATCTTGTCTCTAGAAGTGCACTGGTCAATTCAGTACCTTCGGAAGATACCTAGAAGAACTATAGAGTCTCCAACTCTCAATGCCTCATAACCAGACATCATAGATTCTTCTAACAATCGTACTGAGGTCAATAGTCCTTTTACCCTAAGATTGCGAATATATCGTTTTAAGCAAACTACGAAGAGTTTGTTCATGCAAATCTACATTTGTCTCTTCGTAAGTTGTTTAGTTTGTTTATGGACTAAAAGACTAAGGTTTTATCATAAAGCTTCAAACAAAGAAAGAATGAATGAACGTTTCAACTTTATTAATGAATGAATAGGCAATTACAAGCAAGAGTCTTCGTAAGACTATATGACATCAAATGTACATAAATAGACACTACTACTATTCTTGTGGGCACCATTGACAACAAACTCCCACTTGACTCAAAGAAGATGTGAGTAGTCCTACATGCCTAATCCCTCTCGAAGTTGGTCGAAGACCATGTTCGCTAGGGCCTTGATGAATAGATCTACCAGAGATCTAATTCACCTCCACGTCTCCGCGTTGCGCGATCTCTCGAATCAAATGGTATTTCCTCTCAATATGCTTAGAGCGCTTATGGCTTCTAGGTTCCTTTGAGTTAGCGACAGTCCCACTATTATCACAATAAAGGGTCATGGGCTCGTCGACGTTTGGAACAACTTCCAAATACTTAAGGAACTTTCTAAGCCATACAGCCTCGTTGGATGCTTCACAAGCAGCCACATATTCTGTTTCCATTGTGGAGTCAGCAATGCAAGATTGCTTAATACTTCTCCACACAACAGCTCCACCATTAAGGATGAACACAGATCCCGAAGTGGATTTCCTGGAATCCTTATCCGCTTGAAAATCGGAGTCGGTATATCCCGTCATAATCAGGTCAGTACCTGAGTATGTAAGCATCAAGTTCCTAGTTCTTCGAAGATACTTAAGAACATGCTTAACAGCAGTCCAGTGCTCGGGTCCAGGGTTGGATTGGAAACGGCTAACTACGCCAACGGCGAAACATATGTCAGGTCTAGTGCAAAGCACAGCATACATGAGGCTTCCTACAGCAGAGGCGTAAGGAATTTTACTCATGTCTTCAATCTCTTGTGCAGTCTTGGGAGACTGGTCCTTAGAGAGTGAAACTCCACGCCTAAAGGGTGTTTGGCCCTTCTTGGAGTCTTGCATCGAGAAGCGATCCATTACCTTATCAATATAAGATGCTTGAGAGAGCGACAGGGTCCGGTTTTCCTATCTCGAAAGATTTGGATCCCCAGAATGTACGCGGCTTCTCCTAGATCCTTCATATCGAATTGCTTTGCCAGCCAGTTCTTAACCTCAGATAACTTACCCACGTCATTACCAATGAGTAGTATATCATCGACATATAGTACCAGAAACACAACTTTGCCTTCGTGTATTAACTTGTAAACACAAGGCTCATCTATTGAATGTTCAAAGCCGAAGCTCTTTACAGTTTCATCGAATCTAATATTCCATGACCTAGATGCTTGCTTTAGTCCATAAATGGATTTAAGCAACTCACAAACCTTGGTCTCTTGACCTTTATCCACGAAACCGTCTGGTTGAGCCATGTAAATGCGCTCGTCAAGATTGCCATCAAAAAGGCTGTCTTGACATCCATTTGCCAGATCTCATAGTCGAGAGCTGCAGCTATGGATAGGAGTATGCGGATGGATTTAAGCATCGCGACTGGTGAGAAGGTTTCTTCATAGTCAATCCCTTCTTGTTGGGTATAACCCTTCGCCACAAGTCGTGCTTTGAACGTCTCGACGTTCCCATCAGGACCCCTTTTCTTCTTGTATATCCACTTACACCCTACGGGTTTAATCCCTTCAGGAAGGTCTACAAGTTTCCAGACATTGTTGACATACATCGAGTGCATTTCAACTTTCATGGCGTCAAGCCAAAGGTTTGATTCAGAACAAGCCATCGTTTGGCTATAGGAATCAGGGTCATCCATGTCAGAGACGGCTACAAGAGAGTCTCCATAAGACATGTACCTGTCAGGCTTTTGAGTAGCCCTCCCACTACGTCGAAGTACTACTTGACGAGATTCTGATGAGCTAGGTTGTGTTTCAGTTGGGGTAAGAACAGTTCTTACAGATGAGGTAGAAGCTTCCTCACCCAAATTTTCTTCAAGCACAATTTTGCTTCTAGGTTTTGCATCTTTCATAAAGTCCTCCTCCTCAAGGAAACGAGCATTCGTGCTAACGAAAGTCTTATCGTCCTCGGGACTATAGAAAGTAAAACCTTTGGTTTCCTTTGGATATCCCACAAACAGGAACAATTCTGACCTACTAGCCAACTTGCTAGTCTTTTGCCTCAGCACGTGTGCAGGGCAACCCCAAATTCGGATGCGGCCAAGATTCACTTTACGGCCAGTCCATTGTTCATAAGGAGTACCAGGAACCGTTTTGGACGGAACTTGGTTCAGAATATAGGCGGCCGTTTCAAGGGCATATCCCCAAAAGGAAAGAGGGAGTGATGAGTAACTCATCATTGATCTAACCATCTCCACAAGAGTTCGGTTTCTTCTCTCTGACACTCCGTTTTGTTGAGGCGTGCCAGGTGCGGTAAGTTGAGAAGCGATACCTTCTTCTTTAAGAAAGTCATCGAACTCTCCAGACATATATTCACCACCTCGATCAGATCGAAGGGTTTTGATCACTTTGCCAGTTTGCTTTTCCACTAAAGCCCTAAAGACCTTAAATACGTTAAAGGTCTTGGATTTGTGTTTGAGCAAATAGACAAACCCATATCGTGAGTAATCATCGGTGAAGGTAACGAAGTATTCATATCCTCCACGTGCCTGTTGGTTGAGCGGACCACATACATCAGAATGTACTAGTTCCAGCAACTCAGTGGCTCTTCGACCCTTATCGGAGAAAGGTCGCTTGGTCATTTTTCCTTCTATGTAGGATTCACAAGTAGGTAGTGAACCTATTGCAGAGTCTTGGAGTGGACCGTCCCTCACAAGTCTCTTAATCCTATCTAGACTGATATGACCAAGTCTCAAGTGCCAGAGGTATGTTGATTTTGTTAGATCGGAGGATTCAGAAAGTTTGATCCTCTTTGGCTCCCTAATTAGATCGTTATCTATTTCGGTGTCTAAAAGAAAAGGTTGAGTGGGATAGATGTAGAAAAGAGCATTCTTCATACATGCATCAGTGACAAAAGAATTATCAGGAAACGAAATACGAATTCCATTCTT
This sequence comes from Urtica dioica subsp. dioica, assembly GCF_054948205.1. Lineage (NCBI taxonomy): Eukaryota > Viridiplantae > Streptophyta > Magnoliopsida > Rosales > Urticaceae > Urtica > Urtica dioica. The sequence continues at coordinate 35,843,277 of NC_142761.1, forward strand.
AATGAACTTTAAACAATAATCTTGCTCAAGAAGACGAGCAACGGATATTAAGTTCTTCCCTAAGGTAGGAACAAAATAAACATTATTCAAGTTTAAAGTGCGGTCTTCAAAAGACAGCGTCACGGATCCCACAGCCTTCGCGGACACCAGGCTCCCATCACCCCATTTGAAACAGAACTCTCCTTCCTCTAAGCTTTTGGTTTTCTTGAAACCATTCAAGGAACAGCAAATATGGTTAGTAGCAGCGGAGTCAAGAATCCACGTTGATACGTTATCAGCTACTAAGCATGCTTCGGTAACTAGTACAATACTATGTTCCTTTGCTTTGAGATAGGCAGGACAGTTCTTTTTATCGGCCTTGTAAGGTCTCTTCTCAGTTCCAGAGGCGGAGGCTTCTTGCTCAGTAGCATGTGCCTCTCCTTGATTCCTCTTTCTCTTAGTGAGACCTACAGCAGTGTGAAACTCCTTTATAAGCTTGGTAACAGTGTACTCTAGCTTGTTTATGGAGTAGTTAATCTTGGAGGTATCAAGACATGCGTGGAGAGTTTCTAAGATCATATCTATGACATTCTTCCCATCAATCTCAGATCCTAGGATTTCCATTTTATTCAGATAACTAATGATCAGTATCATAAAGTCTCCAACAGGAGTCCTAGCCTTCATGTGACAGTTCATAAACTGCCGGACTGCTTGTTGCCTTGTTTGACGCCCTTGCCCTCCAAACATCTCAAGGAGATTGTAGAGCATTTCGGCGGCAGTCTCGATGTCACGATGTTGCTCTTTCAGCATATTGTTCATAGATGCCAAGATATAGCACCTCACAATCTCATTGGATCGAAGCCAGGCCGCTAAGGCGTCATTGTCCTCTTGAGTCGAATCATCATTCGTCAGAGGAGGACACGGGGTGGTGAGTACCCTTTTGTGCTTGTTAATTGTAAGGATTATGTCGAGGTTACGTTTCGAACCTACGTAGTTTTCGTTTTCGAGTTTGATCGAGGAAAGAAGGATTGAGAGATGGTTGAGAGACATATTGCCTATATAAGTTGAAACAAGTTTATGATTAGTCTTTGGTTTAGGATTTAAGTTTTATTAAGACTTTTATAAAATCCAAAGGTGTTATAAACCAAACGATAATTTACTCCCTCAAGAGAAGGCCGCAAAAAATCTCCTTTTATAAGTAAATGACACATCATTAATGCTATGCCAAGATGTCAATACATCTATTTTGACTAGCCACCTTTTAAATTTGTTTGATCACTCACATCCTTTCGCAGAGCCTCAAGGGAGGATTACTAGGGATTGAGCCTAAATGTGCAACCAACCACTTAGTCCAAAAGGTCAACTTTGAAAAACAATCCCCCAAGGGGAGGCCTTGCCATCATCGTCTCACTCTCGGACGTAGCTCATTGAGCAATGATCGAAGCAATAACGCCTTGGAGTACTCCCATTTAAGTGAGGGTCGCAAGAGCGGCTCTTAGTCCCACGTTAATTGCTTCTTTCATTAGTGTTGGGGATCGTGGGTTACAAACAACAAGTATAACCCTCCCACTTAGTTTTTGGAGTTGGTTCATCGACTCTTATAAGTTCGGAAACAAATTTCCTAGTTAGAGAGCGACAGAGCGGACAACTAGAAGAGAATCCTAGATCGACATGTTCAGAGTAGTATTAGTGCATAAAGGCACAAGGTACATACTCGATCTTTTCCTATTTTCTATTTCGGGAAAGTGCATGAGGGAAGTGTGAACTTCAACTCACTCGAACACTTGAAAGTTTGAGATTACACATCTTTTTATTTTTCGGCTTGTCTACAAAGAGACCTCCCACTCAAAATTTTCAAGAGCATATAGATTTTGAACATATGTGATATAGATATAGTTTTGAAAACATTTTGAAAACTTATTTGATTTGGGTGACAAAATATTTTCAAGTTTGAAAGTGAAAACGGTTTTTCAAAATTCAAACTAGTTTTGTAAAAACTCAATTTCAATTAATCTTTCAAAAATCAAAACTTTTAATCTTACACATCATGTTTATAATCATATGAAAAACATTTTTGCTCAAGAAAGTTTTCTCATTAGAGTTCAATAACTCATGGTAGTGGGGTTTGAAAATCCGGATTTCTAAAAAAACTGGAGTTTCAGACAGCCGCGCACCTCGGAGTAAAATCGCCATATTTGGCGGCTCCGATGTCCTTTTGAGCCGAAACCGGTGGCATTGGACAGAGGACAGACAGAGCTTTAATTTAATTCAAGAATCATTAAATTTGATTTCTGAGCAGAGAGTTATGCCACTTTTAATGCGGGTTTACTCCAGCTCGAAGAAAAAGAAATAATTAAAACTTTGGTCCTTTTTAGGTGCGAAAAAGAATCGAGTGTAACGGAACGTTTTATGAAGGTTGTTAAAGCTTTTATTTGTGTTTTATTAGCAGGGTAATAACAAGGCATAAAAGAAATAAAAACAAGCATAAAACGAATACGGTAAATAAAAGAAACTAGAAAGACAAGGTAACTAGTCACAAAATTTACCGAAATTTCTCAAACCTTTAAAACACGTTTTTCAATATAAAAAATTAAAAACTTTTAGAACTGATTCTAGTGTGTTTTAAAAACATCCCAAACTCATAGAAAATCAACATGCTTTTTAATTTAAAGGCAAGAGCAATAAATTAAAAAAAAACTAAGATTACAATTCTAACTTGTCACAAAATTAGTAAACTTTCGAAAACGATTTTCAAGCTCATAATTTTAAAAACATGTACATGCATATCTTTGACCATAGCTCTGATACCATTTGTTGGAATTGATCTAGGGTTTAAGAAAAAGATTAAACGCTTCGGGAAGCGGCGGAATTTTAAAAAAATTTCTTTTCAAGTAAAAACAGTTTTTACTAACCTAGACAAAGAAGCAAGTACATGTAATTAAAAATCAATATGAGCTAAGAGTTTACTAACCTTTCTTGAAGCTTGAACCTTGAAGAAGCTTTTGGAAAGTTTGCAACGCTCGTCTCCCCTCGCAACACGTCTCTCTTTCTTTCCTCGGCACCTCGAGCAACCACGATAGTTTCTATCACTAAATCACTCGAAATAAAAGGAATCAGTGAGTGGGCACTTTTAAACACTACGACTTAAGAACAAGTCTTGAAGTCGCAGAGCTAAACACTAGGTCGAGTGAGGACCTAGGTGCCAAGACAAGAAAAAAATCGAAAATAAACTAGAGAGAGAGAGAGAGGATTTTCGGCCACAAGTTCTAGAGAGAGAGTCTCTCAAATCTCTTAAACTTGGATGAATGAATTGTGAGGAAATGAGGCTCCTATTTATAGGAGAGGTCTCACCTTCAATAAGGTAGTTTCCTCTTCTATAGAATATCACATATTCATGAGCCAATTTCCTCTTTTTCCCTTTGAGACACTCGGCCAACACAAGGCTTCTAGAAGCCTTGATTTGTTTCCAATTTTGTTCATGGCTTGCCTTTTCTCTCAACATGGCCGATTCCCCTATGCATGCATATGCAAATTTGTTTCCTCTTTTTTCTTTTGGCAAGTATCTAAATACATTTATGCACAAAATAAACTCTCTTTCCTTAGGTATGTTGGGCGCCCAACATGTCTCGAGAAGGAGCTTCTAGAAGCTTCTTCATTTATTCATGAGAACATGAAAAAGGCCCATTAAGAATTTTCAATAAAATTCTTATGAAATGAAATTAATTCACAAGGCCCAATGATCAAGTCATGGCCGAGTGACATTAAGTCATCAAATGAACTTGTCAAAAAATTTATTGACATTCATTTCATCCTTTGTCTCAAAAGACAAAAATACCCTTTTAACTATTTTCGTTCTTGTTTTGACTTAGCTTCCAGTTTAACTATTCCTATCGATGTGATTCGTGACAGTGACCTCATGGACCCAAATGAACAAAGCTTGAGCTAAACACTTGGACTCAAAAGTTCACAAACCTTTTCCAAGTTTAGCTTAATGCCAACTGACTCCACTAAAGAGCTGACACTGAAAATCTCTCGGTTCAAATGAATTTATTTTCTACTCAAGAATTCGACCTAATTATGATGAGCGGATCCACTGAATATTATCTATGTTTACCCTTCATGAATGTCATCAGCTAGTCGGGATTTACTAAATTACCATTTTACCCTTCTAGCTGTTATTTCCTCAACTCCTTTGTCGCTTGTGAATAAGTTAGAAAAAATGTATTGACGAGGAGCTAACAAGTCACATTGTTTCATCCAAAAGAGTTAGGACTCAATTTGGACACTGGCCAGTTCATTTATTCACACTCCAAGGAACAAAGCATGAGGTGACATACATTGCATTTCAGCAATCTTGTACATGAATTCCATATCTATGAGAACTTCACAAAGTTACTCATGACATACTCACAACTTAGTACTTCACCAATAGGCCCTGTTCGGAATCACATAGCGAGCCCGAACTCTGACTTTCTCAAATGAGAATACTAAGGTGTGAAATGACATGTCTCATTTCAGGATTAAGGTAAGCATGATGCAATTCATACATAGTGACTTCGAGACATAAGAGGTTAAATGGTTTGTTCTTATCTTGTCTCTAGAAGTGCACTGGTCAATTCAGTACCTTCGGAAGATACCTAGAAGAACTATAGAGTCTCCAACTCTCAATGCCTCATAACCAGACATCATAGATTCTTCTAACAATCGTACTGAGGTCAATAGTCCTTTGACCCTAAGATTGCGAATATATCGTTTTAAGCAAACTACGAAGAGTTTGTTCATGCAAATCTACATTTGTCTCTTCGTAAGTTGTTTAGTTTGTTTATGGACTAAAAGACTAAGGTTTTATCATAAAGCTTCAAACAAAGAAAGAATGAATGAACGTTTCAACTTTATTAATGAATGAATAGGCAATTACAAGCAAGAGTCTTCATGAGACTTTATTACATCAAATGTACAAAATAAAGATTACAACTCTTCTTGTGGGCACCATTGACAACAGAGCTAACAAGTCACATTGATTCATCCAAATAAGTCATTACTTAAATTGGACAATGGCCAGTTCATTTATTCACACTCCAAGAAAAAAAGCATGAGGTAACATGCATTGCATCTCAGCTATCTTGTACTTGAATTCCATATCTATGAGAGTTTCACAAAGTTGTTCATGACATCTTCATAACATAGTACCTCAGCAATAGGTCCTGTTCAGAATCACATAGTGAGTCTGAACTCTAACTTTCTCAAATGAGAAAACGTAAGCAATGAAATGACATCTCTCATTTCAAGATTGAGGTAATGCAAACTTTCCAAAAGCTTCTTCAAAGTTCAAGCTTCAAGAAAGGTTCGTAAACTCTTAGCTCATATTGGTTTTTAATTACATGTACTTGCTTCTTTGTCTAGGTTAGTAAAAACTGTTTTTACTTGAAAAGAAATTTTTTAAAATTCCGCCGCTTCCCGAAGCGTTCAATCTTTTTCTTAAACCCTAGATCAATTCCAACAAGCTCCTCATCAATACATTGTTTATAACTTATTCACAAGCGACGAAGGAGTTGAGGAAATAACAGCTAGAAGGGTAAAATGGTAATTTTATAAATCCCGACTAGCTGATGATATTCATGAAGGGTAAACATAAACAATATTCAGTGGATCCACTCATCACAATTAAGTTGAATTCTTGAGTAGAAAATAAATTCATTTGAACCGAGAGATTCTCAGTGTCAACTCTTTAGTGGAGTCAGTTGACATTAAGCTAAACTTGGAAAATGTTTGTGAACTTTTAAGTCCAAGGATGTTAGCTCAAGCTTTGTTCATTTGGATCCATGAGGGCACTACCAGAAGCTATTTCGAGAAGGATTAATTAAACTAGAAGCTAAGTCAAAACTAGAACTAGACAAGTTTTACGAAAATTGTCTAAAGGGTAATTTTGTCTTTTTGGACATAGGATGGAATGAATGTCGATAAATAAGTTTGTTTTTACATTGTTATATGATGACAAAGAATTTAAACCACACGGCCATTTCAATGTATTTGGGCCTTGAGGATTAATTTCATTTCATGGAATTTTACTTGAAAATTCTTAATGGGCTTTTCTTATGTTGTCATGAACAAATGAAGAAACATCTAGAAGCTCCGTCTAGAAGCCCTCCAATCCGTCCATGCAAGAGGAGAGAAAGATATTTATTTTCTGCATTGATGTATGAAGATACTTGCCAAAAGAAAAAGAGGAAACAAATTTCCTTTACAAGGAAATAGATTGGGCGGCCAAGGCAAGGAAAGAACAAAAGAGGAAACAAATCCAAGGCCTTCTAGAAGGCATGTTGAACGTGTGACATGAAGGAAGGGGAAGCAAGTATTTGCTCATGATTATGTAAAATTCTATACAAAAGAGGAACCTACCTTTTGAAGGTAATCCTCCTCCTATAAATACCTCACCTCATTCACAACTCACAACACACAATTTTGAAATTGAGAGCCCCTCTCTCTTCTTTGTGGCCGCCCCTTCCCTCTCTCTAGAATTCCCTTTTCGTTTTTTTTGGCACCTAGGTCCACATTTGACCTAGCGTTTTGTTTTAGCTCTTCGACTCTAAGACTTGTTCTTGGGTCGTCGTGTTTAAAAGTGCCCATACACTAAATACACTTCCCTCGAGTGATTCATGTGATAGAAACTTTCGTGGTTACTCAAATTCCCGAAGAACGAAGAAAGACGAGCTACGTGGGGAGACAAACGATTCAACCTCCACAAGCCTCTCAACGATCAAGCTACATAAAGGTTAGTAAACGAGTAATTGCTCTTCAATAGTTTTGATTTAAAATAACATGTGCTTGCTCTTTGTCTAGGTTAGTAAAAATCGTTTTTACTTGTTTAAAGAAATTTTTATATTCCGCCGCTTGAAGAAGCGTTAACGTTTTCTTAATCCTATATCTATTCGAACACCACGTGGCTCTGAAAACCCCGATCCCCATGGGTTAGGGTTCCTCGATCCCCATGATCAAGCCGCTTAATGTCCCCGTGGCTTCGAACATCTCGATCCTCGTGGTTTTTTGATCGCTCGAACCCTGTGATCGAGTCGTTTAAGGCCCCCGTAGCTTCGAACATCCCGACCCCTTTGATTATGGATCGCCTAATCCCCAACTTCAGATGGTTGAAGTCATCACAAAGTGATATAACACACCTAATGCACCGTAGGACGATCCAAAGATAGGTGAAGCCCCGATCTCACAGGTTTGAGAGCGCTTAGCCTAAAACCGAGATTGTATGTGGCCGCAAGCAATTAAGGTTGTAGCGCCACTTGGAGTAAATTTCACCTAACTTGAAGAAAATCAAATCACCCATGATCCAGACGAGCAAACCAAAAAGCACAAAGTCAGACCCATCGTGCTCCAAACGAGCATACACGAAGGCCATCTAGGAAAAAAGGCAAAGAAAAAAGAATCTTTAAGACTATAAAGTTTCTCGCATGACACGTTACACACGAAACCGGGGGGGGGGGGGTTAATGTTATGCCGTTATTTTTCACAAGTGAAAAATGACACTCCTAATTAAAAAAAAAACGACATGTAAACGACTCTTAAGGCTGATCCATAAAACGGGCTTTGGAGGCTGAGAAGCAAATGGCTCTTAAGGCAGAGCCTCTGACGGCTCTGAGTCCCACACAATTCCACCAGTGGCTCTGAAGACTAAGACACAAAACGGCCCTGGAGGCTTAGCCTGTAATGGTTCTGAGCCTTTAATGTTCCTGCAAGCGGCTCTAAATGCTGAGCCACAAAACAGCTCTGGAGGCTGAGCCACAAATGACTAAGAAGGAGTACCTATAACGGCTCTGAGCCCCTGATGTTCCCAAAAGTATAGCACCACAATTTGAGACGATTCAAAGTTCAACTCTCCTTATAAATACCATCAATGATGTAGAAGTAAGAATAACCATTCTAAGTGAAGCAAAATACTGCAACTTCTCTCTCTTTCTCTCTCTATCTCTCTCTCTCTCTCTCTCTCTCTCTCTCTCTCTCTCTCTCGCTCTCGCTCTCTCTCTCTCTCTCTCTCTCTCTCTCTCTCTCTATCTAAAAGTTCACTCAACACATACCCGCACAATAATGCTAAGGTTACTCCACATCTCTCGCTTTAATTTAGAGAAACATAAAAGATTATTCTCTCTCTCTCTCTCTCTCATATTTCTTTTCACAAACTAATGCAGAAATATGTCACATTAGGTTCCCTCTAAAAATGTGTCCAAGAGCATGAGAAATCAAATTCTCATATTCTTCACTTAGTAATAGGAACATTCCATTATAATATAACACCTTTCGTATCTTCTATTCATCTTAGGAAAAGGAAGATCACGGCAAACCACACCACCCACGTCGAGTTTTCGAAGGTCTCCACCACGGCCGTAATGCCACGAGATATCTCCGACCTGTTAAGATCCATTAAGAGCCATAGGAGATTCGGTGCCTGCAACCCAAGATCGATACACATCGCAAGTTCGCACCCCGATACGTGTCTCGTGAATGTTGATAAAAAAATGCATCAACATATGGTATGATTTCAAAAAAATAAATCTAGATATGGTTTGGTTGGGCCGGCCTTGGGCTATGGCGGGCTAGGCCCAGGCCTAGGGCCCCATATTTGGATGGGCCCCAAAAAACATTTCTGTATTTAATGTTATTGTTATAAAAAAAATTTATGTATTTAATTTTCACTAATTTTGTTTTATATTTAATATTTTATTGTTATCAAAAGGTCCCAATATGTTTATTCGCCTAGGGCCCCGGATGAGTTCGGGCCGACAATGTGACTGGTTCTGCAGGACTTTACCCAGACTCAACCCATTGCCACTCCTAAATTTGCCAAATATACTGTAATAATTATACTCGTAAACATAGTTAGAGTATATATCCATTATTATTTATAGGTGTCTTGACATTCACACACATTAACCATCCAGCTCAGATGAACAACAAAACATAATGTATTCCAAAGGAGTGCAAAATACAAACACGATCAAGAAAGTTTAAACTCTTCATCCCATGATTAACGCTAACACAGCAAGAATCTAAAGCAGATAAATTAAGTTGAAGGTGACATGCATTATGTATGTGGATAAGAAGCTTCATTTAGGCCTTCTTGATTGACACTGATCTTGCCTTGAGGTTTAAAAAGATGGCCCTGAATTCACCAAATCAAATATATTGAAACCGCAGATCAAATATAGTGCTGACTGCTGACTAGTCAAACATAGAAGAATCAAATGTCCAAACATTTCGATGAAAAAAAAAAAATGTAGTGATTGGTGACACACTGACATGAGAAGAAAATGAAATGAAAGTAAATTACTAATGGAAATTACCAGCATGAGGCGACAAAGCTGTGAAATAGCACACGGAACTGCAGTGGCATGTATTGGTAATTCACCCACCCAACTAAAGGCCAAAACTGCGGCAATAATATTTAACAATGAATATATCCTTCTGCTCCAGCTTTCAAATAATCATATGGTAATATAAAGTATAATTTATTATAATTAGTCAATTTTTTATTTTTTTTTAAATTTTATTTTACTAAAAAATAATTCATCAAATCGAAATAAATTAATTTAACTAAATAATTTAATTTACTTTTGACCAACCTTGAATTAAATTAAATTAACTATATTCATTAATTTAATTTTCTTCAACTTGATGAGCTATTTTTATTATAACATAAAATTTTGGCTATTTTTAAAAGTAGATGAATTATTGGACTGCCAAACTAATTGACCCTAATACTAAATGATACAAAATAATCATTCGAATTCAATTAGTAGTAAAATAGTCAAAAATTTAGTAAATTAGTTAAAGTTATATTGTCTAATTTTTTTGACATATTCAATAAATTGTTTTTACTAATATATATGAATAGTTTATCAATGTCAAAAATTTATTGATATTCCTTATCTGTACAATTTTTTAACCTGATTCATTAGGTAAATTTGGACAATTTCTTTTAATAAATTTATTAGTTTCACAAAGTTTTTAACTATATAATAATACATACTCTGTACACGTAATTTAATTTACAACAAAAAAATAAAATTACTTGTGTAGTTTATGGAATAAAAAATAAAATGTGTAACTCCAAGTAAATTTAGAGTTGACTTTAAATGAAAATTTCAATTAAAAAAAATTCAGAAAAAATGAATAGAATATTAGTCCACTTGGTGGCGAAGGGATAGTTTTTTATTTTTTTTTTATTTTCCTTAATTTCTTATCTACATACTCCATGTTATCAATTTATATATTAATACGCACCTTCCAAGCAGTCAATTGAATTGAAGGGTAGTCCTGACGCACTTTACTTTTCACCAAACTCCATGGTCGTCCTGATAGTATAGTAAGTAATAACAACAACTCAGCGAGAACTTCTCTAATATATATACACTTAGCATGAACTAAAAGGCCAAAGCTCTATGATAATCTTATCATAGGGCTTATAGTTATATTATTTTATATATAAGAAAGTTACCATTTATTAGGCTTTCTTAGAGGCTTGGAGCTAGTTTGTTCGGTTAATTCTACATATTATTTACTCTATTTTATGAATTTACCACATATGAATAGGAGTTTACGTACCTTCAACGACCAAACCATAATACATCATGAAAAACATGTTGTTCCAAGGAGAAGTAGTCAATTGTTCCAACACCACCTAATGCATTTGCAAAAATTTAGATCCATGCACCCATGCATACATACCAATGTTTTGTCTCAAAATATATTTGAAATTTATAATATAAAAGAAAATTTGAAGTATACTTTCTTAGCGATTGAATCTTTGCCCTTTTTTCCTTTGAATATTTTTTCCATCAATTTGTGGAGAAAGTGCCCGAATGGTCCTGAATATGCGAATCCATACAACTGTAGAGCAATAAGTTTTTCATGATTAGTTCGCAAAAAACAATACCTATGACTGTGGCATGTTAGTCTTTAGCATTTTCTTTTGAATTAAATTGGTCCTTTTAATTTCTTTTTCATAACATATACCATCTAAATAATTTAATTGAACAAGTATTTGTTGCAACTAATCAATCTTCTAATTCTTAGAAATATCTAACCCGAATTTCATTTTATTAGAGAAATAGTCTATCAAACCGAAGTTAATTAAATTAACTTCGGCCTGTTAGACTATTTTCTTAATAAAAAGAAATTTGAGATATTTTTTAAAAAGGCGGCGCCTAACTTAACAAATATTTACATAGTAATCTACCTTGATCTTTATGTTAAAAAGTATCATTTTAAAAAATAATGCTCAACAAATAAAATTGTTTAATCTTTCTATTGTATTTAATGTCAAAATAATATTTCATTTCTTCTCTTTTTTGACCAAACTAATAAGATATTTTAATTTTAAATAGGTTATAATCCATATGTTATAAGTTGTTGAATTTTTATCAATATGTTATAAGTTGTTTAGGTGTTAAATTTATTTTTTAAAAAATGCTTTTATTTCAAGAAGGGCCAAAATACTACTAAATCAATAGGTTAGGAACTAAAATGCTCCAACAATATTATTATGGACTAAAATACAGCGATCATAAATATGCAGAGAGTATTTGTACCGAATAGCTTTACTTTATTAATTTTCGCATAGAGAAGACATGATTTGAATACTACTCGTGAGTAAATTTTATTAAAAAAGATATGAAGGTGAGATTTAGAAGTTCGAAATTGAAAATAGAAGTGTCGTATTTGTTTCAACTATTAAAATCTAGTGTAAAAATGAGCATATCTAAAAAAGAGTCGAACATTAAAAAAAAAAACAAAATACAATAAGAGTCAAACAAAATGCAATCGTTTAATCTAGGATAACAATTTTATGATTTCCCCTACATATAATCCATTTCAGAAACATATAATAAGAATTTTTTTTAATACCATCATGAGAAACAATCTTCTCAGTTGAATCTTCTTTGCTCCAGAAATCTTCTGAGCGATTGCATCACTACTCCCAATTAAAACCCCAGCAGTAATTGCCTACAGAACAGCAAACAAAATGTGAGTAATAACCAAAATTATTATAAAAAGAAAGTGGGATCATTAGAAAGTACCAACCTTTGTTCTCAGAGGATGAGTCTGAAGTTGTTTCAAGTAGTTTTGCCATACCTCGTTGACTTTCTCAGACATGGTCAAATTATGAACATAAAAGCCCAGAAAGAAAGTTTTGGGATTCTTTTGAATTTCGTGTACGTATTTAATTAGGAGAAAACTGAATACTCTTTTGAATGACCAAATGGATCTTTTTATTGAGTTTCTGGTTCGTTGTTTGTTTTGTTGACAAGTTGTGGATGGTTATGCTTTCATTGTCGAATAAAAAATGTTATTGAATCAGAATTCTTAATATTGGTTGTTGTACATGTTAAATAGTATTACTATAATATGTCTTTTAAATAATAATAATAATACTAATGTTCATGTTGTTTGTTTCTCTCACGTTGAGCTTAGAGAGATTCAAGTCGTCCAAATAGACTAATTTATTAAACATGTATAAATATCAACTTTTACCTAACACTTTAATATAGTAACTTATTACGATAATATGTCTTTTAAATAATAATAATACTAATGTTCATGTTGTTTGTTTCTCTCACGTTGAGCTTAGAGAGATTCAAGTCGTCCAAATAGAGTAATTTATTAAACATGTATAAATGTCAACTTTTACCTAACACTTTAATATAGTAACTTATTACTATAATATGTCTTTTAAATAATAATTATACTAATTTTCATGTTGTTTGTTTCTCTCACGTTGAGCTTAGAGACATTCAAGTCGTCCAAATAGAGTAATTTATTAAACATGTATAAATATCAATTTCAACCTTAGGCTCCTTAAGTTTCCTGATACCTCCCCGAATAGATAGATTCGATCATATCTGAAAGAGGTTGACAATAAATTTTTGCAAAATTGAATATTTAACCTTTTGTTAGAAGGGTTCCAGAAATCTTTGCGATTGAGTAAATAGCTCTACGAATGAATGGATTGGATCGAATTGGAAAATGGAAAGATTTGTACAAGTTATACTATTCGTCACCAGAAATCATAAAAATAAACTGGCTAATATTCTGATAAATTGGATCGCAAACTTTCAATGTTACTAAAAACCCAGCCATCATAATTAGGCACAACATGAGGTGTTTGTTACTTCTTTTGTATGATTCCTACTTGCTCAGAACAATTAAGTACTAATCATTGCCCACTCCATTCTAGGCAATGTTTGGTGTCAATATACCTGTCTGACACAAATAACAATTAATTAGTTAGTACTGTTAGGAATTCTTGCTCACGAGAAGATGCTTTTGTAAATTTTCGTTGAATTATTAATAAAATAAAGTTTTGTCATTTATAATTTATTCGAATCGAAAGTGTTATTTCTTATATATTAAGATTTATCAAACATTCATCAACCCATAGTCTCCGTGTCAGAACTGAGTCACATGCACGGTATCTGAGCTTGGACGGTGAACTAAAACTGGTCGGTGATTGACTCAAGCCTGGGTAGCTAAATCTATAATCATATATGTGGAACACAAGTGAATGTTGATCACTTAGTGGGAGCATTCTACGCTTGTGGTAAGTGTACGACCCAGACAAGTCTTGGTTGTAGATGTGTCGTTTAAGGACCGTTACAACACACTAACCGAGGTCACTAATGATGGTCATAGTGAGACTTGATCATGGACACTGGATCATGTTACCGCACTCTTTGACTCATTCGCTAAAAGGCCACTATCAAGCTAATCATAGCTTATGCCTTGGGAGTTTCGGGATATGATTCCAGTGGGAAGTGATTTACAAATATGGAATCCAACCTTCCTGAAAGAAGGTAAATGTTCTCTCACCTAAGGGTTGATTTCAGAACTGATAGATTGCGCGCACTTCCAAAGTTTGTATGTTCGGAACAATTTTTCTCTGGGGAAGAGCCAATGCTTAGGGCTTATAGGTATCAAGAAAAATATAAACATAATAATTGGCTTTTCTCGACACGGGATGAACCTGGAGGATCTTGATCACGAACTGACTATATTAGTGGAAACTCGTCACGATGAATAAATATAATTCTAGTACCAAGGAGGATTCAATCTTGGCTTGCAAGGTAGAGTCTGGCCAAGATTAGAAAAATTGATGTGGAAATAGAAAAATTGATGTGGAAAAGAGAAAAGACTTTTTTCGTTTTTTAATCGGATTTGTTAAACTTGTAATACTAGGTCCATAATCCCCAATTCGGCTTTGATAAAGGCGAATAAGAATTTTCTAATAATAATGTTTCATTATTATAATCTCACAAGATGTAATTGTGATTGACAACATCAATTCTAAAATATGGGTATTCGTATAATTAAATAATTATTTATGGTAGTATTAATTATTTATTGTTTGATCAAGTTAATAATTAATCAATTACTTATTTGTTTATAGTTGGACCAAGTAAATAAATATTTAATTGGATTTTAAGAAATTGGGCCTTCCACAAAATAACACTACTACAAAATTGATTTTCTGATGCGCAAGACTATCAGATGCGACTAGTCGCATCTAAAAGTCGCATCTAAATAACTTTCAGGTGCGACTAGTCGCATCTGATAGTCAATCAGAAGCCGAAAAAATTCGCTCAAATTGTCTTTTGATTTTGACAATCCGATGCGACTAGTCGCACCTGAAAATATGTTGAAACTTTTAGGTGCGACTATGTCGCATCAGATAGTTTTAAATTTTTGAGCGGGCCTCATCTCCCCCTCTTTTATTTCATTAATCTGACGTGGCGAATGAATTTTTTTTTTATTATTATAATCAGGTGCGACTAGTCGCACCTGATAACTTATTAGGTGCGACTAGTCGCACCTGAAGAATAATCAGGTGCGATTCTGTCGCACCTGATTATTAGGGTTTTGTTTAAAAACCCAGGTCGCGATCCTTTCTTCTCCAGCCGCTCAAACCCCTCTCTATTAAAAAAAAACGCCTTGCACTTCAAAAAAAAAACCCTCTCTCTCTCTCTGACCTCCGCCGCGCTCCGCCCTTTCCACCACCTCCGCCGCGTCTCTCTCTCTCTGCCTCATCTGCGACACCAGCCACGCTCCGCCGGCAGCAGCTCCTCCGTCAAGCCGAGCTTCGATCGGCGGCCAGCAGCTCCTCCGCCAAGCCGCGCGCGCTGCCACCACGTCTCTTCTCCTTCTTGCTTGCGCTCGGCCAGCAGCTCCTCCACCAAGCCGCGCGCGCCACCAGCCACGCTTCGTGAAAAGGTGGCCGGACAAGTATCGAACGCCACGCTCTGACTCTCCACACCAGACTCGCCGCCCGCAGCCACGAGCTCACTCTCTCCGACCTCTCACTCTCCGGCAAACTCCCACTCTCCGGCTCTCTCTCTGCCTCACTCTCTATCTCCGGCTCTCTCTCTGCCTCACTCTCTCCGGCTCTCTCTCTGCCTCAGTCTCACTCTCTCCGACCTCTCACTCCCCGGCTCTCTCTCTGCCTCACGTCTCACTCTCCGGCTCACTCTCTCCGACCTCGACAGCCTCGGCGTCTCTGCCCCGACAGCCCCGCTGCCTCGACGCGTGCTCAGCCTCGGTTCACTGCAATCCCGGTAAGCTATCTCTCACTGCCTCTCTCTCTCTCTCTCTCTCTCTCTCTCTCTCTCTCTCTTATTTTCTCTTTGACTGAACTGATGCGTTGTCTCGTGCTCAGCCTTGTCAAGCTGCTGTCCCGAGCTGCCTCGCGCGTCCCTGCTGTTTCGACGAGTCCCTGTCCTCGACGAGTCTCTCTCCCCGCTGCACCGAACCGTCGCTGCCTCGATCCCTCCTCCGCCGTTTCACCGAGCCGTCCCCTGTTGTCCCGAGCTGTCCAAGTAAGTCTAGCCTTTTTAAAAAAAAAAAATTGTTTGTGTTGTTAGTTTAGTTAGTTTAGTTAATTAGGTTAGTTGATATAAAATGTTAGTTAGTTAGTTAATTAGTATGTAAATGTTAGTTAATTAAATAGATATGTTAGTAAGTAATTATTTAGAATGTTAAGTGTTAGTATGTAAATGTAAATGTTAGTTAATATAATTGTAGTTAATCATTGTAAATTTTAATTACATAGTTAGTAATATGTTTAGGTTCTTTAATTTAATTTTGATTAGTATGTTAATTGTAATTGTAAAGAAATTGTAATTAATTACAATGTTTTGTGACATGTTTTGATGTTTTGTGACATGTTTAATATAAAATGAAGTTTAGGTTAAAATTAAGTTAATGAATTTGTGATTAGTTTTAGTTTATTTAACATGAAATGAAATTGTAAGTTTAAATAAGAAATTAGTATGTAAATGTTAGTTAATTAAATAGATATGTTAGTAAGTAATTATTTAGAATGTTAAGTGTTAGTATGTAAATGTAAATGTTAGTTAATATAATTGTAGTTAATCATTGTAAATTTTAATTACATAGTTAGTAATATGTTTAGGTTCTTTAATTTAATTTTTATTAGTATGTTAATTGTAATTGTAAAGAAATTGTAATTAATTACAATGTTTTGTGACAGGTTTTGATGTTTTGTGACATGTTTAATATAAAATGAAGTTTAGGTTAAAATTAAGTTAATGAATTTGTGATTAGTTTTAGTTTATTTAACATGAAATGAAATTGTAAGTTTAAATAAGAAAAATAGTTTGTGACATGTTTTGCTAGTTTGTGATATTTTGTTTATTTCGATTTTTCATTTATAAATGTTGTGATCGAACCACGGAGGTTCGGTTTAGGGCTGAGCTAATTTATAGGATAGTTCTGGATGGTTTGTGTATGTTTTTAAATAATTTTGCAGGTTTTTGGTTTGTCAGTATAATAGGGGAAACTCTGCCGAAATTTCGGTAGAGTTTCGAATTAACTAGTTTAAAAACTCCCAACTTATTCAATCCGAGCTCAAAATAACATAGAATTCATAATCTCTCTTTTATTGTGCTCTTCGTCGTCCTTTATCAATAACTCTTCCAAACTTTCATTTCTCGCTCTCATTCAGCGAAATGTCCAATCCAATTAGAGATTGGATCACGGAGAATAATCGGGTGACATTGCAGTACAAAACCGGTGTTAACGAGTTTATTCGCGCTGTAAGAAGATTCCCTAACGAAATTGGCAAATATCGATGTACCCATTTGAGAGATACCTTGGGACGTTAAAACATTTTGTCAAAAATAGAGCTAGACCAGAAGGCTCTATTGCGGAAGCTTATGTTGTAGAAGAAGCTCTAACGTTCGTTGCAAGGTATCTTGAAGATAAACAAAGTGTAGATGAAGTTCAAGTGCGAGAGCTCTCTGTTTTTCGATCCGAGATGTGTGTGCCTTATGGGATGATGAAACCGATAGTATTAGACGATGAACAGAAAGAGAACGCGGAGTGGTACATCTATACCAACTGTCCTGAAGTGGATCCATATTTGACGTAAGTTATCGTTGGGAATGTGTTTCAATTCATTCTTTTTTATATATTGCTATTGAAGTAATGTTTTTAATAACAGCGAGCATTTGGATCTCTTGAGCGAATCTGGAGTTCGCGATATTGAAGCGGAGCATAGAAAGAGGTTCAAATTTTGGTTTGAGAAGAAGGTAATAACACAATATCAATGCAATTTTTTGATAAACGCACAAGTGCTAATCAATGCTTTCTTTCGTAATAAGATTTTTGATATGAAAGCTAGTGGTTCTGACGTGTCTGACGAGCTCTATTCGCTTTCTATCGGTTCCCTTCAAGTCACCTATCAATATCCGAGCTGCTTTGTAAATGGCGTGAAGTTCATCACTCGTCGTCACCATAATCAACGAGTCACTCAAAATAGCGGTGTATGTGTGCTTGTGGATGATTTCACTTACTATGGTCGAATGGAAGACGTCATCGTCGTGAACTATAGGCATAACTGTAGTGTTGTATTGTTCAAATGCATTTGGTACGGTGACAAGTATCATGCAAACCGACTAGTGCACACCGATAAGACTACTGGAGAAACGAGTGCTTATACTGCGAAACAGTGGTTTAAAGAGGAGCCATACGTACTCGCGACTCAAGTCAAACAAGTTTTTTACATCGAAGATCTTGTTAAAGGCGGCGACTGGGAAATCGTCCAGGAATGCAATCATCGAGGGATTTGGGATATTCCTGAAGTTGACCCCTCCAACTCAGCCTCGATCCCATTGACTATAGAGTTGTCAAACATCGAGCGTTTGAATCATCGACACGAAACCGATGAAGCTGAGTTAGTGACTGTCGTTGACGATGATGAAGAAGACGATGAGGAAAATGAGAGACGGGTCGTTTTTGAGGGAGAAGATGTTGATGTCGATATAGAAGATGATATTAACATTATAGGCATAGATGATGATGAATGATTAATATCTTTTTTGTATGTTTATTTACTATATAATGTAACCACGGTTTTCCTCCGCCATATGTGAGGTTTGTTAATAATAAAATCCGTGGTGCCGTCCACGTTTTTTTTAAACAGAAAACTAATATTTATTTACTAGTATTGTTCACATCTTACAGGATGTTAGATGCAGGTGGAGCAGGTGGAGATGAGTCTTCGCTACACCGTTCAGGAGCAGGTGGAGATGAGTCTCCGCTAGAGACACCGGGTTCCCAAGGTCCTAAGAAAACAAGGGGACCAATAACCAGGTCTACTTCGGCAAAAGCAGCGCATGGGGTACCCGGTGCGAAAGTTGTTACGTACGACCCAATCAACCAAACTTTCTACCAGGACGTAAGAAAAACAATAAAAAAAAAGGTAGGAGTATTCAACAACCGTGTCGGCGCTTTGGTGAAAGTCCATATCCCGGTCACACTTCGTGATTGGAACGAAGTGACGCCCCAGATGTTGGGCAATATTCTGAGCGCACTTCATTCCGAGTACACTTTCGTGTACAAGGATGATGAGACCTAGGAGCTGCTTCCGGCGGATTGCTATCGTCATCAGATTGACCAGACTATCATTCGCGATGCAAAGCGTATGAGGCGCAACCAAAAGTCTAGATTATCAGGGACTTTCTTAGGAAAATGTTGTGGGCAAATGAATGTGGCCAAGAAAGAAATCCCAAAAGGATATCAAAAAGACGATTGGGAGAAGGTGATAGAGGAGTTCGCAACTGACGATTGGAAGGTAATGTATAATTCAAAAAATTATGTTATCTTCTATGAAATCGAATTATAACGCAATTTAATATGTGCAGAAAAAGTCTACTCGCAACAGAGACAATTCAAAGAACAAGAAAACGAAGTCCACACAAGGGTCGATTTCTTTTTTGGC
Organism: Urtica dioica subsp. dioica; assembly: GCF_054948205.1. Lineage (NCBI taxonomy): Eukaryota > Viridiplantae > Streptophyta > Magnoliopsida > Rosales > Urticaceae > Urtica > Urtica dioica. Next base: position 35,862,553 of record NC_142761.1, read on the forward strand.
TCATCGACATTTGAACGTAAGTTTATTCTAATTTTGTAATATTTTTTTTTGCAATAAATACATTACTCATATTTTCATAAGAACTGCAGAGTAGGGAAGATGGTACTTTGGCCTCGGCGTTAAACACGTGGGAGAAAAAACATCAAGATGATCAAGGCAATTGGACGATAGCTTGGGCGCAACAAGCATTTGTAAGTTACTTGTGTTAATTACTTAATAATCAAGTTTCGATAATCTTAATAATTTTTTTAACATATGTTTGAAGGCGCGAATTATGACTCAAGTCGAGGATATGTAGTGACAAGCAGCGGAGTCAGGCCAAATGTTTGACATAGACCAAGCGGAGCAGTACGCGATGGATACTGTTCTCGGGCAACGTCGAGATTGGTATGTCGGGATAGGTCCCTCGATCCCGAGATCCTCGTATCTCTTGGCTCAGGCTCAGGACGACAGCTCGTCCTCAAGTTCTTCATCGACGCGCATTCCAGATCCAGTGATTAGCGAGCTACAAGCAGCGTTGGCCGCACAACAAGCTCAGATGAAGGCGTTTCGGCCGCACAGCAGCATCCGTCTCCCATGCAGACATCCCCCGTGATGATGCACCCTGGGACGACGCCGCCATCAGCTTCAATGCCGAATGTTCAGACGCCGGTATCCGCTTCAATGCCGAATGTTCAGACGCCGCCATCCGCTTCAATGCCAAATGCTGATCAGACGCCAGGTTCGGTAGAATTTCAGCGACATTGTTCGAGCGGCAGCGCATCAGGCCGCCAAGGCGCACGAGCAAGATCTGGCGGAAGAGGAGGCCGTGCATTCTAGAATTGGCAGACTTCGAATGAAAAAAGGGAAACAAAAAGAATAAATTGTAATTTTTTTAATCTATTGAATGTAAATTATCAAATTTTATGAATTTAATATTAGAATTTCTATTAAATTATTTATATAATTATTCTAATTAATATTATTCAAATTATTTATTTAATTTAACAAAAAAATTATTTAATTAATTTTTTAAATTATAATTTTTATATATTTAATAGGCTGATTCTATTAGAATCAGCATTTTAAAAAAAATAACTATAGACAATCAGATGCGACTAGTCGCATCTGATACTTTCGCGGGAAGAGTATCAGATGCGACTAGTCGCATCTGATTATACTAACACCCGCCAAATATTTCGCGGGGAATTACTATCAGATGCGACTAGTCGCATCTGATACTCTTCCCGCGAAAGTATCAGATGCGACTAGTCGCATCTGATACTATAATTCACGCTTTAATTTCTTATTTTGAGGGATATTTAGGTGCGACGTTTGGTGCGACTTGTCGCACCTAAAATGTCGCACCTGATAGTGATGACTTTCAGGTGCGACAAGTCGCACCTAAAATCATCAGGTGCGCACTTTCAGATGCGACTTTGTCGCATCTAAAGTCGCACCTGATGATACTTTCAGGTGTGACACTGATGCTTTCAGGTGCGACTTTTGTCGCACCTGATGCTATTAATTGTACTAGTGTAAGGAAGTCGGATTTTAGGGTTATGGGCACAAGGATTTGCGTTGAAACCCTCTTGGTCGTGTGTCAAAATTTGTCCATAGCATATTGGTACTTATCAATATTTTCTCTTTAGTTGTTTAAATTAAGGAGTGAGAAAAATATTGAAAAGGAAATAAGATATTATCCTTTGTTCTCTCTCCATGAATATCAGGAGAGAATAATATTTAAAAGAAAATAAGATATTTTATTTAGTGTCTCATTAATTAAATATTCTCTATTTAAGCAGAAAATAAAATCTCATACGTATTGATCTGATGGATAAGAGAGAAAGTAGTATTCATGAGATGAGGATGTAAAACCTAGCAGCGAAATTGTGCATGAAGAAAAGTTGGGTGAAGTTGCTTCTACCTCATCTCTAAGAACTGTTCTTACCCCAACTGAAACACAATCTAACTCATTAGAACCTCGTCAAGTAGTACTTCGATGTAGTGGGAGGGCTACTCAAAAGCCTGACAGGTACATGTCTTACGGAGATACTCTCGTAGCTGTCTCTGACATGGATGACCCTGCTTCCTACAGCCATGCAATGGCTGGTTCTGAATCAAACATTTGGCTTGACGCTATGAAAGATGAAATGCACTCGATGTATGTCAACAAAGTCTAGAAACTTGTAGACCTTCCCGACGGGATTAAACCCGTAGGGTGTAAGTGGATATACAAGAAGAAAATGGGTCCAGATGGGAACGTCGAGACGTTCAAAGCATGACTAGTGACTAAGGGTTATACCAAAAAAGAAGGGATTTACTATGAAGAAACATTCTCGCCAGTCGCAATGCTTAAACCCATCCGCTTACTTCTATCCATAGCTGCAGCTCTCGATTATGAGATCTGGCAAATGGATGTCAAGACTGCCTTCCTGAATGGAAATCTTGACGAGCGCATTTATATGGCTCAACCAGACGATTTCGTGGAAAAAGGTCCAGAGACCAAGGTTTGTGAGTTGCTTAAGTCCATTTATGGATTAAAGCAAGCATCTAGGTCATGGAATATTAGATTCGATGAAACTGTGAAGAGCTTCGGTTTTGAGCAGTCAATAGATGAGCCGTATGTTTACAAGGTAATACACGAAGGCAAAGTTGTGTTTCTGGTACTGTATGTCGATGATATATTACTCATAGGTAATGATGTGGGCAATCCAAGGAGGCTGTATGGCTTAGAAAATTCCTTAAGTATTTGGAAGTCGTTCCAAACATCGACGAGACCATGACCTTTTATTGTGATAACAGTGGGGCTGTCGCTAACTCAAAGAAACCTCGAAGCCATAAGCGCTCTAAGCAAATTGAGAGGAAATACCATTTGATTCGAGAGATCGTGCAGCGCGGAGACGTGGAGGTGAAGAAGATCTCTACGGTGGACAACCTGACAGATCCATTCAGCAATGCCCTATCGAACAAGGTCTTCGACCAGCATCGGGAGGGATTAGGCATGAAGGACTACTCACATTTTCTTTTAGTCAAGTGGGAGTTTGTTATCAATGGTGCCCACAAGAAGATTAGTAGTCTTTATTTATGTACATTTGATGTAATAAAGTCTCACGAAGACTCTTGCTTGTAACTGCTTATTTATTAATAAAAATTGAAACATTATTTCATTCTTCCTTTTCTGTTTGAAGCTTTATGATAATCTATAGTCTTTAGTCCTTAAACAAACCTAACAACATATGAAGAAACAAATGTAGATTAGCATGAACAAACTCTTCATGGTTTGCTCAAAACAATATATACGCAATCTGAGGATCAAAGGACTATTGATCTCAGTACGATTGTTAGGAGAATCTATGATGTCTAGTAATGGGGCATATAGAGTTGGAGACTCTATAGTTCTTCTAGGTATCTTCTGAAGGTACTGAATTAACCAGTGTACTTCTAGAGACAGAATAAGAACAAACCATTTAACCACTTATGTCTCGAAGTCACTACGTATGAATTGCATCATGCTTACCTCAATCCTGAAATGACACATGTCATTTCATAGCTTACGTATTCTCATTTGAGAAAGTCAGAGTTCGGATTCACAATGTGATTATGAACATGACCTATTCGTGAAGTACTAAGTTATGAAGATGTCATGAGTAACTTTGTGAAGATCTCATAGATATGGAATTCATGTACAAGATTGCTGAAATGCAATGTATATCACCTCATGCTTTTTTCCTTGGAATGTGAATAAATGAACTGGCCAGTGTCCAAATTGAGTCAGAACTCTTTTGGATGAATCAATGTGACTTGTTAGCTCCTCGTCAATACATTGTTTCTAACTTATTCACAAGCGACAAAGGAGTTGAGAAAATAACAGCTAGAAGGGTAAAATGGTAATTTTGTAAATCCGACTTGCTGATAATATTCATGAAGGGTAAACATAGATAATATTCAGTTGATCCACTCATCACAATTATAAGTTGAATTCTTGAGTAGAAAATAAATTCATTTGAACCAAGATATTCTCAGTGTCAACTCTTTAGTGGAGTCAGCTGACATTAAGCTAAACTTGGAAAAGGTTTGTGAACTTTTGAGTCCAAGTGTGGATCAAAAGCAACCTCAAGAAAAAGCTCGAGGCCAAGAAGGGTGCCTAGACTGAAGAGCTACCATTTGTCCTATGGGCCTACCGAACAACTATTCGGAATGCCACCGGAGATACCCCCTTTTCCCTAGCTTTCGGGGTTGAGGTAGTGGTCCCCGTGGAAACCGAGGTCCCTACTTACATAGTCGACACTTTTGACGAGGAAGAGAACGACGAGGCCATGCGCCTTGAGTTGGATCTAATCGACGAGAAAAGATCCGAGGCTCTCACCCGACTCGCCGCACAAAAGCGCAAAGTCGAGAAGTACTATAACGCCAAAGCCAAAAGACGAATCTTCTCCGTCGGTAGCCTTGTACTCAGGCGCGTGTTCCAAACCACCCAAGTGCAAGGTGCCGGTGTCCTGGGCCCGAATTGGGAAGGACCATATAGAGTTCGCCGAGTCATTTATGACATAACCTATTACATCGAACACACGGACGAGACCCCGATCCGACATCCTTGGAATGCTGAACACTTGAGGCAGTACTACTAGTGACAAACACTTTCCCCCATTTATTTCTTTGATTTCCCTTATTCAATAAGGCCTATTTATTGCTTCAATAATAATAAAGTCTGAGGTTTTTCTCTCTTCAAAAATCCGCTTTATTAAGTTCTTAGTCATCAGGGCACGACATGTACACTAAAAAATACACGGCCCAAGTGACATAACCTTAAGCCCCATGCACGCACTCGGGAATACGGGCTTAGGCAGCTCAGACCCCGACGGCCCTTCGGGCATACGGATTTGAGTAAAGTCGTCGACCTAACTCGACGCCCCTTCGATCGTCAGTTGGCACATGAGATCGCCAGACACACGCTTAAGTCTCCCGCACACACACGAGGATACAGGCTTAAGAAAAATCGCCAAATATAGGCTTAAGCCCCCCGCACACACACGGGGATATAGGCTTAAAAAGCTCGAAGCCCAACAGCCCTTCGAGCATACGGGTTTGAGTGAAACCGTCGGCCTTCCCGGCGTACTCCAAATTCAGGCTTAAGTGCCCCACACACACACGGTAATACAGGCTTAAGAAGCTCGAACCCCGACGGCCCTTCGAGCATACGGGTTTAAGTGAAACCGTCGGCCTGCCCGGTATGCTGTAAGTCGCGTAAAGGCACAGGTGAAAGTCATTGGGCCACCCCCGACGCATGTAAGTCGCATAAAGGCACTGTCTCAAACCCTAATGGCCAAATCTGAGCCATACAGATTCGGTCGCCAACGGCACGAAACACACGGGTTTGAGTAAAATCGTCGGCCTAACCCAAACGTGCCGTAAATCGCGTAAAGGCACAGGTAAAGGCGGCAGGGCCACTCCCTCCACCACACACATATGTTCAGTCCCCTATGGCACGAACCCAAAGTCGCCGAGCCATACCCGGCGCAACACATACGTTCGGTCGCCAATGGCACGAACCCAAAGTCGCCGGGTCACACCCGGCACAATACATATGTTCGATCGCCCATGGCACGAACCCAAAGTCGCCGGGCCACACCCGGCGCAATACATACGTTCCATCCCCCATGGCACGAACCCGAAGTCGCCGAGCCACACCCGGTGCAATACATAAGTTCAGTCGCCCATGACACGAACCCAAAGTCGCCGGGCGATACCGGACGCAACACGTACGTTCGGTCGTGCATGGCACGAACCCAAAGTCGCCGGACCACACTCGGCGCAACACATAAGTTCGGTCACCAATGGCACGAATCCAAAGTCGTCGGGCCGCATCCGGCGCAATGCGTACGTTCGGTCGCCCATGGCACGAACCCAAAGTTGTCGGGCCATACCCCCCGCAACACATACGGTCAGCCGCCTATGGCATGAACCTAAAGTCGCTGAGCCATACCCAGTGCAACACATATGTTCGGTCGCCAAAAGCACAAACACGAAGCCCCTGGGCCGCAACCGGCGCGACATCTTCGGTCGCCAAATGGCACGAAGCAAAGTCGTTGGGCCACAGCCAAATTTTGGCATGCCAAACTGTCGGCCTAGCCCGACGTACCGATATCGCCATTCAATATGGGTTGGTCGATCACAACAAGTTGCCCCTAGCAAGAAAAGCTGAGCAATGCCTGACCAGGCACGAATGCCTCCGCCTTGAACGCTAAATGACGACGAGTCATAACGCTGAACGAGCGGAATTTGAATCCCGACTAGGGACACGGAACTGCCAAAACTATTGGCAAGGGCACAAGTCCTTCGACCAATAGCAGCTCACACAGAAGGCACATACGAGCAACATCGCTCAGACAACCGACAACGAGATAGCATTCAACTTAAAAGCAATAAATATCTCATAAATAAAAAAAGAGCGACCGCTCTGAATCCAACAAATATGCGCTAAAACAAAAATCCTGAGAAAGGAAAAAGCGCTAAACATACGTGCTATATAAATAAAAAAAAGCCACTTGCCTCACGAAGCACTCTCATCAAGAGGGGGAAACAAGGTGTCGAAAAAATCGAAGGTAACCCCTCGAGTCTTGTTCTCGGATGCGGTCGCCTCCCGACACTCCACTGTTCCGGCTCGGCGGGCCTCATCGGCCCCAATGTCGTAGTCATCTTGCAAGTCGGACGCTCGCCGCTCTGCCTCAGCAAGCAAAGAGGAAAGGCGAGCGTTCTCCTCCGCCAAAGAGTTGCGCTCGCGCTCTGCCCGAACACGCGCTGCTTTGCTCGAAGCAAGCTGGCTATGGGATGTCTCCATGGCATCTGACCGAGCGTCCAGCTGACGGCGTAAGTCGGCGACCTCGGTCCGGAAAATCTCTGTTGACCGGGATTCCACCTCACAAGCTCGGTGCTCTTCAGTCTACTCTCCCGCCATCTTGGCCACCGACATCTGGGCTCCATCGCATCGATCCCAAGCAATCTGGAGCTCCATCTTGGTCTCTCGAAGTTCTTCCCGAAGCGTCTCGAGTTCTGCCCCCGAGTGTGAACTGCAATCGACCTGAGCGAGCCTAGGCTTTGTTTGAGCAAGCTCCTCTTGAGCAATCCCCAAGCGCCAGATGAAGTCGTGCAGAATCTTGTCACTCCGCATGGCTCTCGCATATGCCTGGTGAGAAACAAAGGAAAGGGTTAAGAACAGACCTGCGCTTATAAGGGAATAAATAAAGGTACTGACCCTCTGAGCGTCAGTAACCTCCGCTTGGAAGAAGGCGATGTCGCTCTTTGACACCACGCCCTTCCACCAAAATAAGGGAGACTCCTCGAGATGTTGAAAGCAATCAGCCCGAGACTCCCTTGCCTCTAGTTCTAGCATGGAGTTCACTCGCTTGGACTCAGAACGCTCGTCGGGAGAAACCGAGGCCGAAGCCCTCTTCAGTGAGGCACGGTGCTCGTGCTCGGTAGGGCAGGCAGCCTAGACGTGGTCATCTCTCGCCCTGTTGTCGGCAACCCTGGAACGAATCTCCGACATCCTCTCGGGGTTCCGAGAAGCAGAAGACAACCTCCGAGCCCTCCTCTTAGTGGCTGCACCAGCTAAACAACAAAGGTCAGGTTTCAGTCAGTAAAGAAATCTTAAATAAAAAATTACCTCAAGAAGCAGGGATAGCTGGCTGAGCCTGGGGACTAGGCGGCCTGCCCACCGGGAGCGCCCTTCGGTGCCCGGGGCAAAGGGCGGGAACCACGCGGTTAGCGCCATCAGCTCGGGAGAACGAAATCGCTCGCCTGCCTTGCGAGCCTCGGGCATCCCCGATATCTCCTTCACAAAGGGGAACTCCATCGCCCCCTCGTCCGCCGAAAAGTCCGCAAGGCGACTGAAGCGGAGGGCGCTTCTTCAAAAGTGTTTGTCGAGACCCACACCCATGACCTGTGACTAGGTGGGTCGTTGTCGTCAATCAACCTCACGTTGCCCCGAGCACGGGCCATGTGAAACCCTAGCTACCCCGACATCGAGAATATGGCAACCAGGTTACGGAAATCGTCCACGGTCATGGCACGCTGCATATGGTAGTGTCACTGCATGAAGTTCATCGCCAACAGGCGATAGAATGCCGGGCTCATCTGGCAGGCATGGACTCCTAGTCGAGTCACTATTCGTTGAACGATTGGCGGAAAGGGGAGACGCAGCCCACAAGCGAGGCTCCCTATTGTGACGGCAGCAAACCCATTCCTCGGGCGGGATGGACGGTCCTCGGGGGCAGGTCTGAGCAGCCCCACCGAGGGAAGGATGTTCTACGTCTCCCGAAGCGTGCTGAAGACTCGGGTGGTGCTCGCGGCATCGCCCCCCCGCAGTCTAAGCCCTCGGAGGCAAAAGAATCGCCTACTCCGTACAGGCGGGTCCTCTCCAAGGATTTCCCGAAAGCATAGCCCGAAGACTCTGCTAATACAAAGGTCGCCCTGGCCATCTCCAGTACTTTCCCGCTATGATCCACACTCCCCATCGCAGGAGAAGCCTCCAGGTCCTCTCCAGGAACCTCCGAATCTGACCTTAGGGGGTCATCGGAGTGAATCTCGTCCATGACTGATTCGGACAGAATTATCGCAAGTTCGGCACCCGAAGCCTCTAAGTCAGATGCCTGGGGAAGCCCTGCAGACTTGGCCACCTCGTCTCGCCATTTAGGCGATGGGGCGTCAAAGGACGCCTCGCGGGAGACCAAGTTTATCACCAAGCGTGACGAGCGCGTGTCGTGAAACCCCCCTTCTCCCCCTTCGGGGCCACACCTAGTTGATGGGCCACTCCCGGGCTCCGCCAGCTCGGCTAGTGCCGCGGCGTTCGTCTCCTATTCACGAGCGATTGATCGGCCACGCAAGAATCTTCCTCGACGTAGATTGGAATCCCGTCGATTTCCTCAAAGGGACCCTTGGCCGCCCCCCAGAATTTTGGGAAGGGCAGGAAAGGTCGACCTCGGGATCATCGACTTGAGAAAAGACTTCAAACCCCCCTCCCCCCCCCCCTCCCATGCGCCCGCGTGACATTATTGGGTTGTGAAATTTTAACAGCTCCTTGTGAATGATAATCAATCTATCACTTGAACTAGAAGGTTGAGCTTTATTGTGATAATATGCGGAGACTGAGTCATGCAGTTGGTCACTCCCACGAATCAAGTCATCCTCGAGAAATTTTGCATTTCTTGATTCCACAATCATAGTACCTTGAGATGGACAATAGAATCTATAACCTTTAGACTTTTCGACATATCCAATGAAATACCCACGATAATGTTGTCAATGGTGCCCACAAGAAGAGTTGTAGTCTTTATTTTTGTACATTTGATGTAATAAAGTCTCATGAAGACTCTTGCTTGTAATTGCCTATCTATTCATTAATAAAGTTGAAACGTTCATTCGTTCTTTCTTTGTTTGAAGCTTTATGATAAAACCTTAGTCTTTTAGTCCATAAACAAACTTAACAACTTACGAAGAGACAAATGTAGATTTGCATGAACAAACTCTTCGTAGTTTGCTTAAAACGATATATTCGCAATCTTAGGGTCAAAGGACTATTGACCTCAGTATGATTGTTAGAAGAATCTATGATGTCTGGTTATGAGGCATTGAGAGTTGGGGACTCTATAGTTCTTCTAGGTATCTTCCGAAGGTACTGAATTGACCGGTGCACTTCTAGAGACAATATAAGAACAAACCATTTAACCTCTTATGTCTCGAAGTCACTATGTATGAATTGCATCATGCTTACCTTAATCCTGAAATGAGACATGCCATTTCACACCTTAGTATTCTCATTTGAGAAAGTCAAAGTTCGGACTCACTATGTGATTCCGAACAAGGCCTATTGGTGAAGTACTAAGTTGTGAGTCTGTCATGAGTAACTTTGTGAAGTTCTCATAGATATGGAATTCATGTACAAGATTGCTGAAATGCAATGTATGTCACCTCATGCTTTGTTCCTTGGAGTGTGAATAAATGAACTGGCCAGTGTCCAAATTGAGTCCTGACTCTTTTGGATGAAAAAATGTGACTTGTTAGCTCCTCGTCAATACATTGTTTCTAACTTATTCACAAGCGACAAAGGAGTTGAGGAAATAACAGCTAGAAGGGTAAAATGGTAATTTAGTAAATCCCGACTAGCTGATGACATTCATGAAGGGTAAACATAGATAATATTCAGTGGATCCGCTCATCATAATTAGGTCGAATTCTTGAGTAGAAAATAAATTCATTTGAACCGAGAGATTTTCAGTGTCAGCTCTTTAGTGGAGTCAGTTGGCATTAAGCTAAACTTGGAAAAGGTTTGTGAACTTTTGAGTCCAAGTGTTTAGCTCAAGCTTTGTTCATTTGGGTCCGTGAGGTCACTGTCACGAATCACATCGATAGGAATTGTTAAACTGGAAGCTAAGTCAAAACAAGAACGAAAATTGTCGAAAGGGTATTTTTGTCTTTTGAGACATAAGGATGAAATGGATGTCAATAAATTTTGACAAGTTCATTTGATGACTTAATGTCACTCGGCCATAATATGATTAACTGGGCCTTGTGAATTAATTTCATTTCATAAGAATTTTATTGAAAATTCTTAATGGGCCTTTCTCATGTTGTCATGAACAAATGAAGAAGCTTCTAGAAGCTCCTTCTAGATAGACTTGGGCGCCTACCCTAATAGAGAAATAGGAGAGTTTATTTTGTGCATAAATGTATTTAGATACTTTCCAAAAGAAAAAGAGGAAACAAATTTCCTCCAAGAGGAAAGTGGGAATCGGCCAAGTGAGAGACAAGGCAAGGCCTTGAAAAAAATAGGAAACAAATCAAGGCTTCTAGAAGCCTTGAGTTGGCCGAGTGTCTCAAAGGGAAAAAAGAGGAAATTGCTCATGAATATGTGATATTCTATAGAAGAGGAAACTACCTTATTGAAGGTGAGACCTCTCATATAAATAGGAGCCTCATTTCCTCACATTTGATTCATCCAAGTTTAAGAGATTTGAGAGACTCTCTCTCTAGAACTTGTGGCCGAAAATCCTCTCTCTCTCTCTCTCTAGTTTATTTTCGATTTTTCTTGCTTTGGCACCTAGGTCCTCACTTGACCTAGTGTTTAGCTCTGCGACTTCGAGACTCGTTCTTAAGTCGTAGTGTTTAAAAGTGCCCACTCACTGATTCCTTCTTTTCGAGTGATTTAGTGATAGAAACTTTCGTGGTTGCTCGAGGTGCCGAGGAAAGAAAGAGAGACGTGCTGCGAGGGGAGACGAGCGTTGCGAACTTTCCAAAAGCTTCTTCAAAGTTCAAGCTTCAAGAAAGGTTAGTAAACTTCTAGCTCAAATTGGTTTTTAATTACATGTACTTGCACTTGTCTAGGTTAGTAAAAACCGTTTTTAGTTGTAAAAGAAAATTTTTAAAATTCCGCCGCTTACCGAAGCGTTAATTATTTTCTTAAACCCTAGATCGATTCCAACAAATGGTATCAGAGCTATGGTCAAAGATTAGCATGTACATGTTTTTAAAATTATGAGCTTGAAAATCGTTTTCGAAAGTTTACTAATTTTGTGACAAGTTAGAATTGTTATCTTAGATTTTTTTTAATTTATTGCTCATGTCTTTAAATTAAAAAGCATGTTGATTTTCTATGAGTTTGGGATGTTTTTAAAACACATTAGAATCAGTTCTAAAAGTTTTTTAATTTTTTATATTGAAAAACGTGTTTTAAAGGTTTGAGAAATTTCGGTAAATTTTGTGACTAGTTACTTTGTCTTTCTAGTTTCTTTTATTTACCGTATTCGTTTTCTGCTTGTTGTTATTTCTTTTATTCTATGTTATTACCCTGCTAATAAAACACAAATAAAAGCTTTAAACAACATCTTAAAACGTTCCGTTACACTTGATTCTTTTTCGCACCTAAGTAGGACCAAGCTTTAATTTATTTCTTTTTCTTCGAGCTGGAGTAAACCCGCATTAAAAGTGGCATAACTCTTTGCTTAGAAATCGAAATTTAATGATTCTGGAATCAAATTAAAGCTCTGTCTGTCCTCTGTCCAATGCCACCGGTTTCGGCTGAAAAGGACATAGGAGCCGCCAGATATGGCGATTTTACTCCGAGGTGCGCGGCTGTCTGAAACTCCAGTTTTTTAGAAATCCGGATTTTCAAACCCCACTACCATGAGTTAAAGAACTCTAATGAGAAAATTTTCTTGAGCAAAAATGTTTTTCATATGATTATAAACATGATGTGTAAGATTAAAATGTTTTGATTTTTGAAAGTTTAATTGAAATTGAATTTTTACAAAACTAGTTTGAATTTTGAAAAACCGTTTTCACTTTCAAACTTGAAAATATTTTGTCATCCAAATCAAATAAATTTTCAAAATGTTTTCAAAACTATATCTATATCACATATGTTCAAAATCTATATGCTCTTGAAAATTTGAGTGGGAGGTCTCCTTGTAGACAAGCCGAAAAATAAAAAGATGTGTAATCTCAAACTTTCAAGTGTTCGAGTGAGTTGAAGTTCACACTTCCCTCACGCACTTTCCCAAAATAGAAAATAGGAAAAGATCGAGTATGTACCTTGTGCCTTTATGCACTAATACTGCTCTGAACATGTCGATCTAGGATTCTCTTCTAGTTGTCCGCTCTGTCGCTCTCTAACTAGGAAATTTGTTTCCGAACTTATAAGAGTCGATGAACCAACTCCAAAAACTAAGTGGGAGGGTTATATTCGTTGTTTGTAACCCGCGATCCCCAAAACTAGTGAAAGATGCAATAACGTGGGACTAAGAGCCGCTCTTGCGACCCTCACTTAAATGTGAGTACTCCAAGGCGTTATTGCTTCGATCATTGCTCAATGAGCTACGTCCGAGAGTGATGCAATGATGACAAGGCCTCCCCTTGGGGGATTGTTTTTCAAAGCTGATCTTTTGGACTAAGTGGTTGGTTGCACACTTAGGCTCAATCCCTAGTATCCTCCCTTGAGGCTCTGCGAAAGGATGTGAGTGATCAAACCAATTTACAAGGTGGCTAGTCAAATCTGATGTATTGACATCTTGGCTAAGCATTAATGATGTGTCATTTACTTATAAATGGAGATTTTTTGCGGCCTTCTCTTGAGGGAGTAGATTATCGTTTGGTTTATAACACCTTTGGATTTTATAAAAGTCTTAATAAAACTTAAATCCTAAACCAAAGACTAATCATAAACTTGTTTCAACTTATATAGGCAATATGTCTCTCAACCATCTCTCAATCTTTCTTTCCTCGATCAAACTCGAAAACGAAAACTACGTAGATTCGAAACGTAACCTCGACATAATACCTACCGTTTACAAGCACAAATGGGTACTCACCACCCCGTGTCCTCCTCTGACGAATGATGATTCAACTCAAGAGGACAATGACGCCTTAGCGGCCTGACTTCGATCTGATGAGATTGTGAGGTGCTATATCTTGGCATCTATGAACAATGTGCTGAAAGAGCAACATCGTGACATCGAGACTGCCGCTGACATGCTCTACAATCTCCTTGAGATGTTTGGAGGGCAAAGGCGTCAAACAAGGCTACAAGCAGTCCGACAGTTTATGAACTGTCATATGCAGGCTAGGACTCCTATTGGAGACTTTATGATATTGATCATTAGTCATCTGAGTAAAATGGAAATCCTAGGATCTGAGATTGATGGGAAGAATGTCATAGATGTGATCTTAGAAACTCTCCCCGCATCTCTTGATACCTTCAAGATGAACTACTCCATTAACAAGCTAGAGTACACTGTTACCAAGCTTATGGAGGAACTTCACACTGCTGTAGGTTTCACTAAGAGAAAGAGGAATCAAGGAGAGGCACATGCTACTGAGCAAAAAGCCTCCGCCTCTGGAACTGTGAAGAGACCTTACAAGGCCGATAAAAAGAACTGTCCCGCCTATCTCAAAGCAAAGGAACATAGTATTGTACTAGTTACCGAAGCATGCTTAGTAGCTGATAATGTATCATCGTGGATTATTGACTCCGCTGCTACTAACCATATTTGTTATTCCTTGAATGGTTTCAAGAAAACCAAAAGCTTAGAGGAAGGCGAGTTCTGTTTCAAATGGGGTGATGGGAGCCTGGTGTCTGCAAAGGCTGTGGGATCCGTGACGCTGTCTTTTGAAGACCGCACTTTAAACTTGAATAATGTTTATTTTGTTCCTACCTTTGGGAAGAACTTAATATCCGTTGCTCGTCTTCATGAGCAAGATTATTGTTTAAAGTTCATTAAGAATGGAATTCGTATTTCGTTTCCTGATAATTCTTTTGTCACTGATGCATGTATGAAGAATGCTCTTTTCTACATCTATCCCACTAAACCTTCTCTTTTAGACACCGAAATAGATAACGATCTAATTAGGGAGCCAAAGAGGATCAAACTTTCTGAATCCTCCGATCTAACAAAATCAACATACCTCTGGCACTTAAGACTTGGTCATATCAGTCTAGATAGGATTAAGAGACTTGTGAGGGATGGTCCACTCCAAGCCTCTGCAATAGGCTCACTACCTACTTGTGAATCCTGCATAGAAGGAAAAATGACTAAGCGACCTTTCTCCGATAAGGGTCGAAGAGCCACTGAGTTGCTGGAACTAATACATTCTGATGTATGTGGTCCGCTCAACCAACAGGCACGTGGAGGATACGAATACTTCGTTACCTTCACTGATGATTACTCAAGATATGGGTTTGTCTATTTGCTTAAACACAAATCCGAGACCTTTAACGTATTTAAGGTCTTTAGGGCTTTAGTGGAAAAGCAAACTGGCAAAGTGATCAAAACCCTTCGATCTGATCGAGGTGGTGAGTATATGTCTGGAGAGTTCGATGACTTTCTTAAAGAAGAAGGTATCGCTTCTCAGCTTACCGCACCTGGCACACCTCAACAAAACGGAGTGTCAGAGAGAAGAAACCGAACTCTTATGGAGATGGTTAGATCGATGATGAGTTACTCATCACTCCCGCTTTCCTTTTGGGGATATGCCCTCGAAACAGCCGCCTACATTCTGAACCAAGTTCCGTCTAAAACGGTTCCTGGTACTCCTTATGAGAGATGGACTGGCCGTAAAGTGAATCTTGGCCGCATCCGAATTTGGGGTTGCCCTGCACACGTGCTGAGGCAAAAGACTAGCAAGTTGGCTAGTAGGTCAGAATTGTGCCTGTTTGTAGGATATCCGAAGGAAACCAAAGGTTTTACTTTCTATAGTCCCGAGGACGATAAGACTTTCGTTAGCACGAATGCTCGTTTCCTTGAGGAGGACTTTATGAAGGATGCGAAACCTAGAAGCGAAATTGTGCTTGAAGAAAAGTTGGGTGAGGAAGCATCTACCTCATCTGTAAGAACTGTTCTTACCCCAACTGAAACACAACCTAACTCATCAGAATCTCGTCAAGTAGTACTTAGACGTAGTGGGAGGGCTACTCAAAAGCCTGACAGGTACATGTCTTATGGAGACTCTCTTGTAGCCGTCTCCGACATGGATGACCCTGTTTCCTATAGCCAAGCAATGGCTTGTTCTGAATCAAACCTTTGGCTTGACGCCATGAAAGTTGAAATGCACTCGATGTATGTCAACAAAGTCTGGAAACTTGTAGACCTTCCTGAAGGGATTAAACCTGTAGGGTGTAAGTGGATATACAAGAAGAAAAGGGGTCCTGATGGGAACGTCGAGACGTTCAAAGCACGACTTGTGGCTAAGGGTTATACCCAACAAGAAGGGATTGACTATGAAGAAACCTTCTCGCCAGTCGCAATGCTTAAATCCATCCGCATACTCCTATCCATAGCTGCAGCTCTCGACTATGAGATCTGGCAAATGGATGTCAAGACAGCCTTTCTGAATGGCAATCTTGACGAGCGCATTTACATGGCTCAACCAGACGGTTTCATGGATAAAGGTCAAGAGACCAAGGTTTGTGAGTTGCTTAAATCCATTTATGGACTAAAGCAAGCATCTAGGTCATGGAATATTAGATTCGATGAAACTGTAAAGAGCTTCGGCTTTGAACAGTCAATAGATGAGCCTTGTGTTTACAAGTTAATACACGAAGGTAAAGTTGTGTTTCTGGTACTATATGTCGATGATATACTACTCATTGGTAATGACGTGGGTAAGTTATTTGAGGTTAAGGTCTGGCTAGCAAAGCAATTCGATATGAAGGATCTAGGAGAAGCCGCGTACATTCTGGGAATCCAAATCTTTCGAGATAGGAAAAACCGGACCCTGTCGCTCTCTCAAGCATCTTATATTGATAAGGTGATGGATCGCTTCTCGATGCAAGACTGCAAGAGGGGTCAAACACCCTTTAGGCATGGAGTTTCACTCTCTAAGGACCAGTCTCCCAAGACTGCACAAGAGATTGAAGACATGAGGAAGATTCCTTACGCCTCTGCCGTAGGAAGCCTCATGTATGCTATGCTTTGCACTAGACCTGATATATGTTTCGCCGTTGGCGTAGTTAGCCGTTTCCAATCCAACCCTGGACCCGAGCACTGGATTGCTGTTAAGTATGTTCTTAAGTATCTTCGAAGAACTAGGAACTTGATGCTTACATACTCAGGTACTGACCTGACTATGACGGGATATACCGACTCCGATTTTCAAGCGGATAAGGATTCCAGGAAATCCACTTCGGGATCTGTGTTCATCCTTAATGGTGGAGCTGTTGTGTGGAGAAGTATTAAGCAATCTTGCATTGCTGACTCCACAATGGAAGCAGAATATGTGGCTGCTTGTGAAGCATCCAAAGAGGCTGTATGGCTTAGAAAGTTCCTTAAGTATTTGGAAATTGTTCCAAACGTCGACGAGCCCATGACCCTTTATTGTGATAATAGTGGGGCTGTCGCTAACTCAAAGGAACCTAGAAGCCATAAGCGCTCTAAGCATATTGAGAGGAAATACCATTTGATTCGAGAGATCGTGCAGCGCGGAGACGTGGAAGTGAAGAAGATCTCAACGGTGGACAACCTCGCAGATCCATTCACCAAGGCCCTAGCGAACAAGGTCTTCGACCAACATCGTGAGGGATTAGGCATGAAGGACTACACACACCTTCTTTGAGTCAAGTGGGAGTTTGTTGTCAATGGTGCCCACAAGAAGAGTTGTAGTCTTTATTTTTGTACATTTGATGTAATAAAGTCTCATGAAGACTCTTGCTTGTAATTGCCTATCTATTCATTAATAAAGTTGAAACGTTCATTCGTTCTTTCTTTGTTTGAAGCTTTATGATAAAACCTTAGTCTTTTAGTCCATAAACAAACTTAACAACTTACGAAGAGACAAATGTAGATTTGCATGAACAAACTCTTCGTAGTTTGCTTAAAACGATATATTCTCAATCTTAGGGTCAAAGGACTATTGACCTCAGTATGATTGTTAGAAGAATCTATGATGTCTGGTTATGAGGCATTGAGAGTTGGGGACTCTATAGTTCTTCTAGGTATCTTCCGAAGATACTGAATTGACCAGTGCACTTCTAGAGACAATATAAGAACAAACCATTTAACCTCTTATGTCTCGAAGTCACTATGTATGAATTGCATCATGCTTACCTTAATCCTGAAATGAGACATGCCATTTCACACCTTAGTATTCTCATTTGAGAAAGTCAAAGTTCGGACTCACTATGTGATTCCGAACAAGGCCTATTGGTGAAGTACTAAGTTGTGAGTCTGTCATGAGTAACTTTGTGAAGTTCTCATAGATATGGAATTCATGTACAAGATTGTTGAAATGCAATGTATGTCACCTCATGCTTTGTTCCTTGGAGTGTGAATAAATGAACTGGCCAGTGTCCAAATTGAGTCCTGACTCTTTTGGATGAAACAATGTGACTTGTTAGCTCCTCGTCAATACATTGTTTCTAACTTATTCACAAGCGACAAAGGAGTTGAGGAAATAACAGCTAGAAGGGTAAAATGGTAATTTAGTAAATCCCGACTAGCTGATGACATTCATGAAAGGTAAACATAGATAATATTCAGTGGATCCGCTCATCATAATTAGGTCGAATTCTTGAGTAGAAAATAAATTCATTTGAACCGAGAGATTTTCAGTGTCAGCTCTTTAGTGGAGTCAGTTGGCATTAAGCTAAACTTGGAAAAGGTTTGTGAACTTTTGAGTCCAAGTGTTTAACTCAAGCTTTGTTCATTTGGGTCCATGAGGTCACTGTCACGAATCACATCGATAGGAATAGTTAAACTGGAAGCTAAGTCAAAACAAGAACGAAAATAGTTAAAAGGGTATTTTTGTCTTTTGAGACAAAGGATGAAATGAATGTCAATAAATTTTTTGACAAGTTCATTTGATGACTTAATGTCACTCGGCCATAACTTGTTTTTGGGCCTTGTGGATTAATTTCATTTCATAAGAATTTTATTGAAAATTCTTAATGGGCTTTTCTCATGTTGTCATGAACAAATGAAGAAGCTTCTAGAAGCTCCTTCTAGAGAGACTTGGGCGCCTACCCTAATAGAGAAATAGGAGAGTTTATTTTGTGCATAAATGTATTTAGATACTTGCCAAAAGAAAAAGAGGAAACAAATTTCCTCCAAGATGAAAGTGGGAATCGACCAAGTGAGAGACAAGGCAAGGCCTTGAACAAAATAGGAAACAAATCAAGGCTTCTAGAAGCCTTGAGTTGGCCGAGTGTCTCAAAGGGAAAAAAAGAGGAAATTGCTCATGAATATGTGATATTCTATAGAAGAGGAAACTACCTTATTGAAGGTGAGACCTCTCCTATAAATAGGAGCCTCATTTCCTCACATTTGATTCATCCAAGTTTAAGAGATTTGAGAGACTCTCTCTCTAGAACTTGTGGCCGAAAATCCTCTCTCTCTAGTTTATTTTCGATTTTTCTTGCTTTGGCACCTAGGTCCTCACTCGACCTAGTGTTTAGCTCTGCGACTTCGAGACTCGTTCTTAAGTCGTAGTGTTTAAAAGTGCCCACTCACTGATTCCTTCTTTTCGAGTGATTTAGTGATAGAAACTTTCGTGGTTGCTCGAGGTGCCGAGGAAAGAAAGAGAGACGTGCTGCGAGGGGAGACGAGCGTTGCGAACTTTCCAAAAGCTTCTTCAAAGTTCAAGCTTCAAGAAAGGTTAGTAAACTTCTAGCTCATATTGGTTTTTAATTACATGTACTTGCACTTGTCTAGGTTAGTAAAAACCGTTTTTACTTGTAAAAGAAAATTTTTAAAATTCCGCCGCTTACCGAAACGTTAATTATTTTCTTAAATCCTAGATCGATATTCCAACAGATAATTCCTAGGGTCAAGTTAATATTCTTATGGATTATAAATTCTCACTTTGAAAGGGCATCCCCAAATGAGTATATGTTGCGAATTGGTTTCTAACCTTGAGTACTTGCATCCCCAAATGAGTACTTGGATCCATGTATGCATAACAAATATCTGTATGTAGGATTTTTAACAACTAAGTACTTCTTTTAACACCATTTTTAGACTTGTTGGTTTGCACAATTTGAACTTCTCTAACAACTCAGTATTTCCCTCCTTTTTCAAACGTAGTGAATTTTTTTTTTTAATTTTCTTTTAAAAGATTTACACTGCGTTTTTGTATTGGCTGTAATGAATTTGAAGCTAATAACAACGGTTTTATATCCTAATGGAGTCTAATAAACCGCATAAACTTGATGACTGTAGTGAAATTTAATAGACTCCATTTTCTGACCAAAACGTAGTCTTCTTAAAAAAAATTGTAGTTGATCAACAGTTTTGTGGTAGCGTATTAAATAATGTAAAATCATTGAAATCAAAACCAAATGGCACAAGTCTTGAACCTTAAATTAAATTTCTTGAAATATGGGAACATAAAAGATCTTTTGAAAGTGCAAAATAAAGCGCCACTACTTAACACAAAATCGGTAGAACCGATAGCCTCTACATGTGACCTCATCGTACCTACTGAATGGTTGTATTGCTCAGTTCCCACTGGCTTTCGTAGGTTTTGCATACCCTGCAAGGTATTTCACACATGGATTGTAGAACTAGAGTCAATCTACCAAGTATTATGACCAACATTTGTTAGATTTGATTCATAACATACAAACGAAAGTTGTATACCATTTTTGTCAAATCATCTTTTGAACTTAGAGAATTCTTTATTCATGTGTCCTTTCTTCTTGCAAAAGAAACACTTTGACTATTTCTTAATGTCCGATTTGACAGGAATCTTACCTTTGTCTTTGGCACGATATTTCTTGTTCCTTTTGGAGAATGTCAGATTCACTTTCACACCCTTTTCTATAGCTAGCCTTCCCTATTCTCGAACACAAGTGTGGTCATAAGTTCATTAATTGACCATTTATCCTTACGTGTTATAAGAAATCTTAAAAGGGTCGCATTCCTAGGGCAGAGTGCACAAAATGAAGTGAACTATAAAAGTTTCTGACATATCAACTTCCAAAGTATTTATTTCAGCCGTAATATCCCTCATGCTCATGATAAGGTCACGCACACCTCATGTCTTAGTAGGCTTCATGGATGAGAATTGCATGATAAGAGTACTTGTCACAACCTTATTTCAAGTGACAAACTGTCCGTCTATTGCTTTCATTAAGGGACGAAGATTGTCATACTGCTCAATAGATACCCTAATCCCAGCAGATACTTTGGTCTTCATGAACATAATGCAGAGGTGATTAGATTGCTCTCAATTTTCATAAAGATCAACTTGATATGGGGTACTTTCCTCAGTTATTGCAAGTGGTTCAGGTTTCTGATGGCATAGTCAATATCCATCCATCCTAAATGAAGGAGAACTTTCTCCTCCAGACCTAGAAGTTGCTCCCTTTGAGTTCGCGAACATCGAATTTAACATCATAGTAACTACCATGTTGACTAGCTGTAATTTACGAAATTAAACGTGCTTATTAAAATTTGTTTTGAAGAAATTAAGTATATCACCTTTTACCAATGTAAAAACATGATTTTACTTAATGAATCTAGAGACATAAAACTTGGCTGTGGGCTAACATTTTAATTCCATTAGATTCACATGATCATGATAAAACTATCAAACTATGTTCCTTTTCTTAATAGATGTGTGTTAATTAGAAAATATAATTTGATATATTATCCTAATTAATCATACAAATATTACAAAATTCATGTGGGTAGATTCCAGAATATATTATATGATTAACCAAAACTATTATTTTATGTGATTTTAATTTTAAAAATATAATATGGATTAATTAAAGATAATGTGACTACTCTATAATTAATTAAGATCATATAAATCACTTAACAATATAACAACAATAAATAATATTGTGCTAGTCCTTACGTTGCTAAATGTTATATGCATATTTCAAACAATAATAATAATAAATCATATAACTTTTAAATAAATGACATATTAGCACAATATAATTTTACACTAAACATGTGCACCAAATACTTAATAATGCAAATAAATTGAATATCATGCATAACTATTTATTTTTTTCGCATAATATGATCATAAGTCATATACTAAATAAATAACAAAAATAAAGGCATGCATTAGCCATCCAATCAATATATAAAAGAATATGTATTTAAGTGTATGTTTCCGAAAACATTGATATGACCATGTTTAATTTGAGGCTTTCGTGTGGATTTTCGTTAGATTTAACGGATTTATTTAATGGTGGAATTGAAACCTAACATTAGGTATTTTACCGCGAAAAAAAGAAGAAGTATTTAAGTGTATGTTTCCGAAAATATTGAGTATTTATGCCGACATTTCCTCAGTTATAAATATATGGCACAATTCTCTAATGAATGATAATACATAATATAACTATATCATATATATTAATCAAATATCAAGGGCATAGGCCATACGGTCCAGATAAAAAAACGTGGTTTAAAACAAAACTGGCCTTGAACAGTTACATAACATGCCGAGAAGCAAAACATGAGACAACAGTAAGGAAAACGATAACTATGTCAGAACATGCCAAACAACATGAGAGCTGAACTACATTTATTGACACGGATTATAATAACTCATTTGAGACCCATTTATTGACACGGATCGTTCTTTTAAAGAAAAAAAAAAACATAATACAATTTTCCAGAAGATTCTCATAAATATTTTTACGTTTTAACATAAAAAACAAAAAATCATAAACACCCAAGAACACAGTATTTATGAAAAAAGGGCAGAGGCCATGTGATGATTATGATACCAAATGTAAGAACTTGCTACACATACTAAAATTGTTCTTAATGTAAGAACACGTAAAAGCGGAAGCGAAAAGGATCGAGTTACGTACCTCCGATCATTTTTGTATTTTTGGCGAGTTTCGGACTCTGACTCCGGCGAATTATTTCGAGGTTCTTCTAAGCTCCCTCTCTCATGTTGATTTTCTGAATGTGGGAGTGAGGTTATGGACAACAAAATATTTGAATTTCTAGCTCATAACCATCAATGAAAAATATCACAATTGTACTATTGTAGATAACTACTTGATTTGAAGATTAATGTGAGCGCGATTTTGGCAATTAATGGGAGTTATATTTGGTCTAAAATTGTTTGCTAATGAACCTATGGAGAGATTGGTTTCATTGATATCAAACATAATACATAAATATTCTTACAAGTAAATCAATTTGATTTTTGCTTCTAGTTATGAGGATACTAAATGTATACAATCTTGCTTTCACAGATCATAAACTTAAATGAATCTTCACTTTTAAAGTGACTTTTATACTCATTTCAATAGCCGATATCAATATTAAAGTTACAAAATTTAATTGGTGTTTATATTGGGAAACAGGTGATATTAATTGAATTAATATACAGGATGTGGTATTGTTTTTACTCAATAGAGCGGGTGAATCCTTTTGAGTTATATTCTGCATTCTTTGTTGAGAATAGTGGTATAAACAAATATATATATATATATATATATATATATATATATATATATATATATATAATGATAAGTGCTTAACTATCCTTAAATATTGATAATAATAAATACTTATTCATATCTAGTTCAAACTCACAATGCTACAATAGTTTACATCGAGAATTTGTCACACAACAAAATAAACTAACGGAGGTGTGAAGTACTGGAGCAATCGAGACGTCGTAATCAAATCATCAATTTCAAATGAGGGAGACCTGGCATGAGGTTGTATATGACCAAGAGATGTTGAAATTGCTCAAACATGTACGGGTCTAAACAACGATAATTTAATATCATTTTTTAGTAATATAAAATCTCCAAAAAATCAAAACAACCAATATAAATCTACCATACCTGCAAAATCTCCAAAAGCAATTTGAAATCTCAAAATAACTAATTTCCCAATAATCAATGCAAAATATCCAATTTGAAACTGCAAAGCGATCAAAGTGTATCTCCAAAACCAATGGGAATTCTCCAAATAATCAAACTCAGAATCTCCAAAATCAAACCATCAACAGTAAATCTCTAATACTAATCTCCAAACAATCAATTTGAATCTCCAAAATCAAATAAAAAGGGTGAATACAAAACCTCCAAATCTCCAGACAAATTTAAATTGGCTCGTATAGAAATAGATACGAACGGAAGAAGTAGAAACACTTGCGTCTTTTTCTTCTCCCGTCATTTTGTGTGTATCTTTTTCGCGTCTAGAAACAGACATCACTTTTTGCTTCTATTTTAGTTAGGCACACATAAATAGATACTAGTCGAGTTGCGTCGAAAGTCGAATCTATTTAGGCAGCTGACATGCTTTTGTGTCTTTAGACGACTTTTGTCACCTCTAAAGATTCATTTTGTCATAGTGGCTCTGAGTTTCGTGCTTAAGAACTTAGCATGTACGATAAGTGTATTTTCTTGTCTTCATTCACAATTTTATGCTTCTTTAAGCACAAACGACTTTTCACATCTACGACTTTCCATGTCTATGTCCGACTTTATTTTTTCCGTTCACAATTTTAGTTTCTTTAAGCACAATTTGAGCATGAATTTCTCATTTATGGATGGAGGAAACAGGCCCCACTCGAATTAATGCCGTATAAGAAGCTGAACTTAATTGGTTAGTTCATACGTTTATTATATCCAAATTTTTCAACAAGATCGTTCTTATGTTTGGTTAGAATTTTATTAGAAACTCGAGAGAGATAGATGTTGGAAAAAAGTTAATAAATATTATTTATTAACATGTGGATGGTTGATTTTGTGGCAACAATTTGAGTGGGATCCACTCATCGGAATCGGATAATTCCAAGAGATACTTTGCCAAAATCGGACCTAAGGTGAATGAGAAAGCGACGAGTTGGTCTGGACGAAGTGACGAGGTCGACTGGTTCTAGCTCGACTGGGCGAAGTCGACTGGACGAAGTTCCAGCTCGACTGGGCGAGGTCGACTGGACGAAATGACAAAGTCATTCCAGCTCGACTGGGCTAGGTCGACTGAACGAAGTGACGAAGTCATTCCAGCTCGACTGGACGAGCTCAAGTGGACGAGCTCGACCACACGAAGTGGTGACGTAGTCATTCTAGGTCGACTGAACGAGCTCGACCAGACGAAGTGACGAACTGTACGGTTGAGAATTAAATGCGCATTATGGCTGTATAATAATGCCATTAAGGCTGGAAAAACGTTGGACTGTTCGCTTGGTTTGAATTCAGAACGTTGTATTAACTGGGTGCAATAACCTGCGTTAATGCCTTTATGGCTGGACGTTTTTGGAGTTCAAACCTCACTGCCTTGGCCCTATATAAAGAGGCTTCAACTCTCATTCAGAGATATCCGAGAATCCAATACTCGCACTGTTCCCGAGCTTCCCTCTTCTCCAAAAAATTCCTTTTGTCTTGGTGATAGTTTCTCACAGGTTCCAGTTCGCCGAAGCCGAGTCTTGTGGTGCATTGCTCGTCTTGAAGTCGTTGTATCCTGGGAGGCTTTCGCTCACGAAATCCAGCACCCGTGGGAGGGCGATCAAAAGCTTCAAGGAAACCGTCAAACGGGCCTCGACCTTTCCTTGTTTTTTTCCTGTTTTCATTTCCGGTTTATTTTCTTTTATTTTTCCTTGCTAGTGTCTTGGATTTCCTATCAATATTATTTGTAATATTGCTAACAATCTTGAAGCTTATTACCCGAAGACAGGTTGCAAGGAAGGAAAAACAGTTTATTTTTCCAGGTTATTTATTTCGGATTTGTTTTCAAGTTTACTGACTTATGAATTTCTTTTGTAGAAAAATGACTAACGTAAACGACTCGATGAACGTGAGTGTTGGAGGGAACGTCAATGACAACCCCTCGTTGGTGGACAACCCGACGAACTTGATCAACATCGGCCAAATCCATGTGGCTTTGGGACAAGGCTCGATGGTGGCTACGGCCGGGAACGGACCCGCGGGTCTTGTTCAACCGATGGCAGGTTTGGGCCTAGATGGTCCGAACATGGGTGTGGCTCGAGGGCCTCCCACGGTGATGCCGGCCGAGAGGCCTGGGAAGTTTGACGGGCTCAACTTCCGACGTTGGCAACAAAAGATGGTTTTCTTTTTGACAACCATAGGACTCGCTCGGTTTTTGACCGAAGATCCTCCGGCCACTCTTCGTGAGGGTGAAGCCGACCCACAAGTGCTTCGGGCCTATGTGGGATGGAACGAATCCGATTACTTATGTCGAAACCACGTGTTAAATTGTCTCGCCGACTCTTTATACAACGTGTATAGCTCAAAAGCCTCTTCTAAAGAGCTTTGGGATTCGTTGGATCGAAAGTATCAAACAGAGGATGCGGGCTCTAAGAAGTACATTGTGGGTCGCTTCCTAGAGTACAAAATGGTGGACACAAAGACCGTGGTGAGTCAAGTGCAAGAGCTTCAACTCATTTTCCATGAGGTTCAAGTCGAGGGAATGACCATTAGCGAGTCTTTCCAAGTTGCCTCCGTAATAGAGAAGTTGCCACCGGGGTGGAAGGAGTTCAAGAACTACCTCAAGCACAAGCGAAAGGAGAGGAGTCTTGAGGACTTGGTTGTTCGCCTCCGAATCGAGGAAGACAACCGAGGCTCCGATAAAAGACTAAGAACCGTCTCCGAGCGAGCTAATGTCGTCGAACATGGCGAGAACTCGAAGGGGAAGAAGCACGCCCACCAGCTTGGTGTCAAGGGAGGGACGTTCAAGAAGAAGTACCAACAAAAGATTGTTGGTAAATGCTTCAATTGCAACAAAGTCGGTCACCGAGCTGCCGATTGTAGAAAGCCAAAGAAGAAGAAGAAGGAGGCCAATGTCGTGGAGGATGATAATGACCTCCTCGTTGCTGTGGTCTCCGAGGTCAACATGATTGACTCGAACCCGAAGGAGTGGTGGCTGGACACTGGAGCAACCCGCCACATTTGCGCTGACAAGAACTCCTTCTCCACCCTTGAGCTGCTAGGAGATGGAGAAAAGTTGTTCATGGGCAACTCTGCTACCTCTGAAGTCAAGGGGGAAGGTGAAGTCTTCTTGAAGATGACCTCTGGGAAGGAGATGAAGCTCACCAAAGTTCTCTACGTGCCTGATATGCGGAAGAATCTTATCTCTGGGACTGTGCTGGATAACCATGGTTTTAGGATGGTTTTAGAGTCTCAAAAACTTGTATTGTCTAAGAATGGCATGTATGTGGGCAAGGGCTATGTCAAGAATGGCATGGTCAAAATGAATGTAATGGCCATCAAGGCAAAAGAGATGAATAAAAGTTCTTCTTCCGCTTATATGATTGAGTCGTCTAATTTATGGCATGGTAGACTAGGTCGTGTAAATTATGACACACTGATGAAATTGATTAATTTGGAGTGTATTCCAAAGTTTAATATTGACTCAAATCATAAATGTGAAATTTGTGTTGAAGCAAAACTCACGAGAACATCCTTTCATAGTGTTGAAAGAAGTAATGAATCTCTCGACTTAATCCATACTGATTTATGTGATTTAAAGTTCATGCCCACGAGAGGTGGTAATAAATATTTTGTGACTTTTATTGATGATTGTACAAAATATTGTTACGTATATTTGCTTAAAAGCAAAGACGAAGCAATTGAGAAATTTGCTATATACAAATTAGAAGTTGAGAATCAACTTAATAAGAAAATTAAGAAAGTGCGAAGTGATCGAGGAGGTGAATATGTTGAACCATTTGGTGCTTTTTGTGCACAACATGGAATTATTCACGAAGTCACTCCACCGTATTCTCCTCAATCAAACGGCGTGGCCGAACGTAAGAATCGCACTCTCAAGGAGATGATGAATGCGATGTTGTTAAGTTCTGGGTTACCCCAAGAAATGTGGGGGGAAGCGATCTTGTCTGCAAATTATCTTCTGAACAAGATACCCCAAAAGAAGGAGGATAAGTCTCCGTCTGAGCTATTTATAGGAAAGAGACCTTCCTATAAATACTTACGAATGTGGGGGTGCTTGGCCAAAGTAATGGCTCCCGCTCCAAAGAAAATGAAGATAGGACCAAAAACTGTAGATTGTATCTTCATTAGGTACTCACACCATAGTAATGCATATAGATTCCTTGTGTATGACTCGAAAAACCCCGATATACACAACGATTCGATTATGGAATCTAAAAATGCATCGTTCTTTGAACATGTATTTCCTTATAAGTCTAAGGAAGATGAACCGAGTTCATCAAACCATTTTCTTGAGGATATTGAGGAAATAACTCAAGATAATGATGAAGAGTCCGAAGAAGAGATAAAGTCCGATGGACTTAGACGAAGCAAGCGAGCGAGGGTAGAAAAATCATTTGGTTCTGATTTTTTCACCTATATGCTGGAGGCTCCACCTCTAAATTATAAAGAGGCCGTGAACTCTGTTGAGGGTCACTTATGGAAAGAAGCCATAAGGAGTGAAATAGACTCTATCATGCAAAACCATACTTGGGAGTTGGTTGATCTTCCTCCTGGAAGTAAAACACTTGGATCTAAGTGGATCTTTACGAGGAAGATGAAAGTCGATGGCTCAATTGATAAATATAAGGCACAAGTGGTAATCAAAGGGTATAAACAACAACAGGGTGTTGATTACTTTGATACTTATTCTCCTGTGACGAGAATAACTTCTATTAGATTGATAATTGCAGTTGCTGCTTTACGCAATCTTGAAATTCATCAAATGGATGTAAAAACAGCCTTTCTTAATGGAGATCTCGAAGAAGAGATATATATGAATCAACCTGAGGGTTGTATTGCACCTGGACAAGAAGAGAAAGTCTGTAAACTAGCCAAGTCGCTTTATGGCCTTAAACAAGCCCCAAAGCAATGGCATGAGAAATTCGACAACGTTATGATGTCGAATGGATTTAAGATCAACGAGTGTGACAAATGTGTGTACATTAAAACTTCTGAACATGGATATGTGATTCTGTGTTTATATGTAGATGACATGCTCATAGTGGGGAGTAATGATCGTATGGTCCAATCCACAAAAGATATATTGAACTCAAGGTTCGATATGAAAGATCTGGGAATTGCTGATGTAATTCTGGGGATCAAGATTACCCGAACACCCAATGGGATTGTACTGGATCAAACACACTACGTTGATAAAATTCTAGACAAGTTTGGAAAGGACGATTCTGGAGTCTCGAGAACTCCCATAGACATTAGTCAACACTTGTCTAAGACTAAAGGTGAAAGCATCTCTAAAATTGAATATGCTAGAGTGATAGGCAGGCTCATGTACTTGATGAGTTGCACGAGACTGGATTTAGCCTACACCGTGAGTAGACTAGCTCAATATACGAGTAATCCAAGTGCTGAACACTGGAAAGCAATCGTAAGAGTATTAAGGTATCTACGATTCACTCGTGATTATGGTCTACACTACACGAGATATCCTGAAGTAATTGAAGGTTACACTGATGCAAGTTGGATATCTGATATTCAAGATTCGAAAGCCACGAGTGGTTATGTATTCACTCTGGGAGGTGCGGCCATATCTTGGAAATCCTCCAAACAAACTGTGATAACGAGATCCACGATGGAATTTGAGTTTGTTGCATTGGATAAATGCGGGGAAGAAGCCGAATGGCTAAGGAACTTTGTGGAGGATATTCCTAATTGTACAAAACCTATGCCTGCAATATGTGTATATTGTGATAACCAATCTGCTATTGGTAGGGCACATAATGTGATGTATAATGGTAAGTCTAGACATATCCGTCGAAGACATAATACCATTAGACAACTTCTCTCATCTGGAGTCATTAGTATTGACTATGTTAAGTCCAAAGAGAATATTGCGGATCCGCTAACCCAAGGGTTAAATAGGGACCAAGTAGAGAAGACATCGAAAGGAATGGGGCTAAAGCCCATGGCAAATAAAGCCAAGGCAAAGGAAACCCAACCATGATGACTGGAGATCCCAAGATCTTGGTTCAAAGGGACAACCTAATTGTCAAAGGCTATGTGAGGTCACTGTGGGGGAAAACCCCAAGTCCTATTCCTATATTAAAACAGTGACTCCCGTACGAGGTTAAGCTTAGAGCTTTTAATGATTCTGTGAAATCGGATTGTTGAGATTCCGAATGAGTAATACGGGATTACTGTTGATAAAAGAACCACCTATGTGAGAGAGAAGTGGGGCCGCTTCGAAGGAGAATTAATTGGGCTTAATTCTTTAGAAACTCTTGCAGAACCAGGCTGATGTTCAGGGCCAAAATGAACATAACCATGAGAACTGAACCTGTGTCTGGGAAATATCAGTGGGGGATATGTGTATCATTTATACAAAATGGCTAACAGTTCAAGGACAACGTGTCTACTGAGTAGTCAGTAAGGGTGGCATATCTTTCCGAGGAAAGGTTCAAAGGCTTTGCCTACCTATCCTATACTGCTATTGACCATAGAATCTATCACCACATCGAGTCGTGTCTTTATAATTGTCGTCTCAATTTCATTCATGTGGGGGATTCTTGGAATAAAGTTAATAAATATTAATTATTCACATGTGGATGGTTGATTTTGTGGCAATAATTTGAGTGGGATCCACTCATCGGAATTGGATAATTCCAAGAGATACTTTGCCAAAATCGGACCTAAGGTGAATGAGAAAGCGACGAGCTGGTCTGGACGAAGTGACGAGGTCGACTGGTTCTAGCTCGACTGGGCGAAGTCGACTGGACGAAGTTCCAGCTCGACTGGGCGAGGTCGACTGGACGAAATGACGAAGTCATTCCAGCTCGACTAGGCTAGGTCGACTGGACGAAGTGACGAAGTCATTCCAGCTTGACAGGGCGAGGCCAACGTACTCGAATAACGAAGTCATTCCAGCTCGACTGGACGAGCTCGACCAGACGAAGTGGTGACGAAGTCATTCTAGGTCGACTGGACGAGCTCGACCAGACGAAGTGACGAACTGTACGGTTGAGAATTAAAGCCAACGGTTTGTGTGCTTTAATTCAATGGTTTTTGAGCTTTAAATGCGAATTATGGCTGTATAATAATGTCATTAAGGCTGGAAAAACGTTGGACTATTCGCTTGGTTTGAATTCAGAGCGTTGTATTAACTGGGTGCAATAACCTGCGTTAATGCCTTTATGGCTGGACTTTTTTGGAGTTCAAACCTCACTGCCTTGGCCCTGTATAAAGAGGCTTCAACTCTCATTCAGAGATATCCGAGAATCCAATACTCGCACTGTTCCCGAGCTTCCCTCTTCCCCAGAAAATTCCTTTTGTCTAGGTGATAGTTTCTCACAGGTTCCAGTTCGTCGAAGCCGAGTCTTGTGCTGCATTGCTCGTCTTGAAGTCGTTGTATCCTGGGAGGCTTTCGCTCACGAAATCCAGCACCCGTGGGAGGGCGA
This sequence comes from Urtica dioica subsp. dioica, assembly GCF_054948205.1. Lineage (NCBI taxonomy): Eukaryota > Viridiplantae > Streptophyta > Magnoliopsida > Rosales > Urticaceae > Urtica > Urtica dioica. The sequence continues at coordinate 35,893,372 of NC_142761.1, forward strand.
TAAAAAGCTTCAAGGAAACCGTCAAACGGGCCTCGACCTTTCCTTGTTTTTTTCCTGTTTTCATTTTCGGTTTATTTTCTTTTATTTTTCCTTGCTAGTGTCTTGGATTTCCTATCAATATTATTTGTAATATTGCTAACAATAGATAGATAGATAGATAGATAGAGAGAGAGAGAGAGAGAGAGAGAGAGAGAGAGAGAGAGAGAGAGAGAGAGGCTATGGTTTCGTTGTGTTATCTTGAAGACTGTTCAAAGGGTGAACGTGCGACTTTTTCCCTTCTAACTTCTTTAGGTTGATTTATTTCAATTATTAGGTGTGTTTGATGTAAAAAATATCAGTGTTTAAACCTCAAAATCTGTTGTGGAACTTTGCGAATTCATTAAGCCATAGTTGGTATGATGTGTAGTTACACTATAATATCTGTTAATGACAATGTTTGTCCAAATAAATTCGTAAAAATCTGTTCACAACCAGATTTATAATTTTAGTAGCATATTCTTATTATGTACATGAAAACAAATTAGCGACAACCTTTTTTTAATGGTTGTTGAAGATCGTTTGGAATGAGTACATCTGATTACTATAATACGAATTTGTAAAATTTTGCAAATCATGAAATATACTTATGTATGTCAAATCATAAAATTATAAACTTCGCAATACCACCTCTCTAGGTCAGGAGAGGGAAGCTCATGAGACTCTTCGCCGAGCGGTCATGCCCGAAGTGTTCATTATAATTTCAAAAAATTAGGTAATTAGCCAACTAATACGTTTGAAATTGTTATGTAACTAACGTTTTGTAAATCTTAGAAAAATTACCATAAATATGATGTCACTATGACAAATAACACTATTGGATGCGACTTTTGTCGCATCCAATGGTCAAGATGTCGCATCCAAAAGTCAAATTGGATGCGACTTTTGATGTGACAAAGTCGCATCTAAAAAAGTCTGGACATTTGGATGCGACTTGTCGAATCCATTTGCGCATCCAAACGTATTTCAATTGGCTAGAGTTTATATATTTGGATGCGACTAGTCACATCCAAAAGTCAACCCGCCATAACGCGGGAACGTATTGGATGCGATTAGTCAAATCCAATTTTAGTTTTTTTTTAAATAAAATTAATATTTACTAAGTACATAATAATTAAAATCAAAATTCGAATTAGAAAATAAATTTCTTTATAACGTAATAGAAAATATTATACACGTTCGATAACAATAAAGTGTAACATAAAATATTCACTATTATACATGTTCAATAACAATAAAACTATTTCTTGCGCACTTGGTACCACTTATCTACCGTGGCTGATCCTCTTCCACCTCTGCCTCGGGATGTGATGCTGCCTCCTCTTGCACTGCTGCCGCTAAGACGCTCTCGCTGAAATTCGACCAAAGGTGGCGTTTCGTCATCAGCCCTTGTAGCTGGTGGCGGCATAGTCTGAGGCTGCAACGTCGAGGGCGACGGCTGACCCGGTCTTATGTTCTATGTGAGCTCGAAGATCTGTCTCTGCATCTGCTCCATCATGGCCTGCTAGGCTTGCACCGTGGACTTCAACTCGCAGATAACTGGATCGTGCCGAGTACGGGAGGATGAACATCGATCTGACGAGCTCGCGTCCTTATCTCTGTTTCCCAGCCTCGACGCTGCCCGATAACTAAACGCACGGTTGTCTGCTCTACGTCATCGATGTGCACCTCTGCGCCTTCTTCCTCGGCTTGCCGCTGAATATCGACCATTGACTCTGGATTTCTTCCTTTACAAATGTGATAAAAAAACAATAAAGCATATCAAATACTAATTAATAAATAATTAACATGATCAAATTAACAAGACATTACAACTTAAATAGAGGGTTTTTGCGTCTTCCGTTGTCCAATTGCATGTGTCGTCTTGGTGGTAGTGTTGCCACGTCTCTATTGCGGAGCCCAAGGTCTCATCTTCTCTTATATGCAAATATTAATGAAAGAGAAATTCCCCAATTTGCCACCAATTTCATAACATTTTTTCACTTTCCACCAAAAGACTAATTTGGACCAAAATGCCACCATCTATGTCAACAATGTTGACATCTATTTTTCTCCCAAATATTAATGAAAGAGAAATTCCTCAATTTGCCACCAATTTCATAACATTTTTTCACTTTCCACCAAAAGACTAATTTGGACCAAAATGCCACCATCTATGTCAACAATGTTGACATCTATTTTTCTCCTTCACTATTAGAAGTCAACATTGTTGACATAGATGTCAATATTGTTGACATATCGGGGGCATTTTGGGCCGAATTAGTCTTTTTGGTGGAAAGTGGGAAAATGTTATGAAATATGTGGCAAATGGGGCAATTTCTCTTAATGAAAATATATGCAACGTGTTAATATATAACTATTAAATATTGTAATTACAATTTTACGAATCAACAACTTACATGCATCCGACGACGAGCCAAGAAAGATATTGACCCTTATCGACTTTTTGTCTTCTTCTTCTTATGATTTTTTCTGTTGCGTTCAGACGATTTCTGCAAAATGTAAATTGAGTTCATTTGAGCTTATAGAGGATAAAAATTTCTTTAAAAATATTACCTTAAACTCTTCTGACTCAAACCTCTCTATCGCCTTATCCCAATCCGCCTGACTCACACCCTTTGGCGTTACTTGTTTGGCGAGATCCTTTTGGCCGCAGAATTTGATTCTGAACTTCCTCGATAATTTTGAATTTGCGTTACGGAAAATTCGCTATGCATCTCGAATTATAGCAGCGTCAATCTCGGCTCGATAGCAATCTGTTGAGCGTTCCTCGCCAGTCTCGGGATCTTTGTACACAAAAGTGAATTCACTATGGAGTCCGGTCAAGATACCATCGATAGACAAAGGCGATACATCTGGCAATCTTGAAATGTGCATCCGAATTTAGCCGCGTATATAGACTCCCAGACGCATGGAGAATACTTCGATCTTCTTATCCGTTTCCCTAATAGTCTGATAAAACGCCTGCTGTACTGGATCATAGCCCATAACTTTCGCACCTTCCACCCCTCTGATTGCTTTCTCAGATGTGGCGCCAGTCGTCGGTCCATGTGTAGCCTTCGAAGTGGCGGATCCCGGTGTCAGTTGGGGATCCTCGCCTCTACCTGCCCCAGCAACAATCGTGAGACTTCAAAACTGTCAATTTCCCATCACCAGTTACCTGTCAATACTAATAGCTCCTCAGCACGCACCTCGCTCGGGGTCGGATCCGCAAAGTCGTCGAAATCCTCGTGATCCATGATATCATAGAGAGCATCGTGCAATCCTCTGACTCCTCTCTGATCAGTTTTGATGGCATCTTTTTCTTGGGTAAGGACTGTTATCAATGGTGCCCACAAGAAGAGTTGTAGTCTTTACATTGTACATTTGATGTAATAAAGTCTCATAAAGACTCTTGCTTGTAATTGCTTATTCATTAATAAAAAGTTGAAACGTTCATTCATTCTTCCTTGTCTGTTTGAAGCATTATGATAAAACATTAGTCTTTAGTCCATAAACAAACCTAACAACTTACGAAGAGACAAATGTAGATTTGCATGAACAAACTCTTCGTAGTTTACTTAAAACGATACATTCGCAATCTAAGGGTCAAAGGACTATTGAACTCAGTATGATTGTTAGGAGAATCGCTTAAAAGGACTATTGCACTTCTAGAGACAAGATAAGAACAAACCATTTAACCTCTTATGTCTCGAAGTCACTACGTATGAATTGCATCGTGCTTACCTTAATCCTGAAGTGAGACATGCCATTTCACACCTTACGTATTCTCATTTGAGAAAGTCAGAGTTCGGACTCACTATGTGATTCCGAACAAGGCCCATTGGTGAAATACTAAGTTGTGAGAATGTCATGAGTAACTTTGTGAAGTTCTCATAGATATGGAATTTATGTACAAGATTGCTGAAATGCAATGTATATCACCTCATGCTTTGTTCCTTGCAATGTGAATAAATGAACTGGCTAGTGTCCAAATTGAGTCTTGATTCTTTTGGATGAAACAATGTGACTTGTTAGCTCCTCGTTAATACATTGTTTCTAACTTATTCACAAGCGACAAAGGAGTTGAGGAAATAACAACTAGAAGGGTAAAATGGTAATTTTGTAAATCCCGACTAGCTGATGATATTCATGAAGGCTACACACAGATAATATTCTGTGGATCCACTCATTACAATTAGGTTGAATTCCTGAGTAGAAAATAAATTCATTTGAACCGAGAGATTTTCAGTGTCAACTCTTTAGTGGAGTCAGTTGACATTAAGCTAAACTTGGAAAATGTTTGTGAACTTTTGAGTCCAAGTGTTTAGCTCAAGCTTTGTTCATTTGGATCCATGAGGTCACTGTCACGAATCACATTGAGTAGGAATAGTTAAACTAGAAGCTAAGTCAAAACAAAAACGAGACAAGTTTTACGAAAATTGTCAAAAGGGTATTTTTGTCCTTTGAGACATAGGATGAAATGAATGTCAATAAATTTTTTGACATGGTCATTTGATGACATACATCACTCGGCAAAAATTAGATTTATTGGGCCTTGTGGATTAATTTCATTTCATAAGAATTTTACTGAAAATTTTTAATGGGCCTTTTTCATGTTATCATGAACAAATGGAAAAGCTTCTAGAAGCCTTTTCTAGATGGTTTAGGTGCCCAACATACCCAAAGAAAGAGAGAATATTTTGTGCATGAATGTATGAAGATACTTGCCAAAAGAAAAAGAGGAAACAAATATCCTCTAGAAGGAAATTGTAATGGCCGGCCAAGGCAAGGTCAATGCAAGCAAAATAGGAAACAAATCTTGTTTCTAGAAGGCTGCCACACGTCCAAGTAGAGAATGGGAAATAAGGGATTTTTGCTCATGAATATGTGATATTCTATAGAAGAGGAAACTACCTTATTGAAGGTGAGACCTCTCCTATAAATAGGAGCCTCATTCTCCACATTTCATTCATCCAAAGTTTTAGAGATTGAGAGCTTCTCTCTCTAGACTTGGCCGCCCCTCTTCTCTCTCTCTCTATTCAATTTCGTTTTTATTGTTTTGGCACCTAGGTCCTCATTTGACCTAGAGTTTAGCTCTTCGACTTCAAGACTCGTTCTTAAGTTGTAGTGTTTAAAAGTGCCCACACACTAATTCCTTTTTATCTCGAGTGATTTAGTGATAGAAACTTTCGTGGTTACTCGAGTTAGCGAGGAAAGGAAGAGAGACGTGCAACGAGGGAGACGAACGTTTTCAACCTTCCAAAGGCTCATCAACGTTCAAGCTTCTAAAGAGGTTAGTAAATTTATTATGCTCATATTAGTTTTATTTACATGTGATTGCTCTTTGTCTAGGTTAGTAAAAACTGTTTTACTTGTAAAAAGAAAATTTTTAAAATTCTGCCGCTTACCGAAGCGTTAAACTTTTTCTTAAACCCTAGATCGATTCCAACAAGGACATGATATTCGCCGTGATGATACCATTTAGTGTAATTTGGGGTAAATCACTTGTTCATGAGGTAAATCCTTACAACCCCGATTTTATATCATCTCACATTGTTGCAAGACTTGCAATGACACTTATATTGGCCATTTTTGTTCGGTCGTTTGCTTGCAAGAGATATAAACTCATTAACCCCAGTTCTATACTCCAAGCTTAACTGATCGTTCTCGGTAATCCAGTCTCTACTTGGATTTGACATTTCGCTGAACGAAAGGAGAAAACGAGATGGACAAGTGCAGTTATTAATTAACTTTGAAAAAGAATTATTACTAAAAGCACAATACCAAATTTTAGTAGTGTGAGAGAAATTGTGAAAGGTTTTTTTTTAAGTCTGGTCAGAAAGAATTTGGTAGTGTTATACTGTTTCTCCATCATTTTAAGACTAATTAGTTCAAATTTCTACCGAAATTTCGAAAGAAGTTCCCCTATAATATTGACAAACCCAAAACCTACAAATTCGTATAAAAACATATACGTACCATCCAGAACTATTCTATTAATCAGCTAACTCCTAAACCGAACCTCTGTGGCTCAGTCACAACAATTTCAATTTAATTATATCATATTTACTTTCAGTTACAATTTCAATTGTAATTAAACTAAAAATTTGGCTACAACAATTTTTATTTCCACATTACAATTTCAATTTCAAAATCAGTTTTAATTTCAAATAAATAACTAAAAATTTTAATTACAATTACTTAAACTAATTTAGTTGTATTAAAATCTATAATTACAATAACAATAACTTAAACAAATCAAATAACCCTAAACTAATCAAAATCAAATAACCAAAATTAATCAAAACCAAATAACCTAAACATGTTACTAAACTGATTAAGCAATTAATTAGTTAACACTAATATTTAATACCAACCTGTAGGGTGGGGGCAAGGACGAACGAGACGCGGCAAGGACGAGGGCAGACCGGTCTTGGGCAACGCGTCGGGTCTTTGGTTGGGGCCAGAGTACTTTTCGATCTCGGTGATATCAGACTTTAGAGAGAGAGAGAGAGAGTGAGTGAGTGAATGAGTGAAATTTTAGAGAGAGAGAGAGAGCGAGACAAAAGAGATAGAGAGATAGAGAGAGAGAGAGAGAGAGAGAGAGAGTACCCGCAGGCGATGGCGGCAAAGAATCAGAGCCGACAAAGATGGTGGCGACGAGAGGCGGAAGGCGGCGAAGAGAGGCTGAAGGTGGCGGCGCGACGAGAGGTTGTAGGTGACGGGGGCGAAGACCCGGAGCCGACGAAGATGGCGGCGACCTGACAAGCCAGAGGGCGGCGCGACGGGCTGAAGGCGGTGGGGCGACGAGAGGCTGCAGGTGATGGCGGCGAAGACTCGGAACCGACAAAGATGGCGGCGGCTCGACGAACTAGAGCGCGGCGAGAGGAGAGGCCGAAGGCGGCGATGAGTGAGTCCGGTGAGAGTGAGAGTGAGAGGCGGAGAGACAGTGGGAGAAAAAGAAGACGCGGGGAATAAGAAGAAGAGGAAATCGATTTTAAACTAGAACTGACCTAAAAATTGGATGCGACAAAGTCGCATCCAATAATACTTTCGGATTGGGCTAATCGCATACGAAGGTCATATAGATACGACTAGTCGCATCCGAAAGTATTAAAAAAAATTGGTGAAAAAAATGTCACATCATTAATTGAACGAAAATAAAAGGGTGTGATTATATCCCGCTTTAAATTTTGAGTATTGGATGCGACAATAATCAAGGTTAGACGCGACAATAATCAAGGTTATGTAGTGGATGCGACTAGTCGCATCTAATGCTTAAAAAACTAACTTTAATTACCGAAGTTTTGTGATTGCTGGTGACACTTTTGGACGAAGTTTTTGTGATTGTTGGCATCCAATGCTTTATTGGATGCAATTTTTGGATGCAACTAGGCGCATCCAATACCCGTCCGCATCCAAAAGTCCTATCTGTAATAGTGTATGGCATTCCTGTGTTGCCCTTTTATTGAAATAAAATGGTTGAGTATTTATGTCAATTTACTTGTGTAAATACATTGATGTAGCTATTTATCTAATATTTATGAAACGTTGACTATATAGTACTGTGAAACTTTAAATATGGCTATATACCTAATACACCACTATAATTTCTATAAAGCTACATTTAAAATTTAGAGTACTTTCCAATTCAACGAAAGAGAATCAATTTATAAATATAGAATCAATATATTTAAGACCGTTTATAAATGCTTTTTATGAAGTACACTTTCTCAATGACACAAATATTAACATATAAATAATATTATATTTCGTTATCTATATAATAGAATCTCCATGTTTTGGCTTAATTTTAATTTTACCGTTATGTACTCAAATCTACTGTTGCATATGTCATTCTATTTGAATCGGTCTTTCTTCCATTCTAAATTAAAATATTATTTCAGCAACAATGTTACGGACAAACATATTTTTTTTTCCATCCATAGAAAGACATTTCCTTTATTTCAAGAACCTCTAGACCATCCAATACTGAGAGAGAAAAGGTAATTAGTCTACGAACAATAAAGACGACAATTATTTTTTCCAACGGAGGCAACTAAATTCTCCGTACAACCAACGACAAACGCCCTTCTGGCGAACCTTCCAAAGACACTCGGTACACTCGACCGTGAAGATGTTTGCATTCTTGTAGATGTCAACCCAATGGTTCCTAGCCGCGCCGTTTTCCGTCCACTGGAAGTTGCAGAAGAATTGTGTGGTTTGGAAAAAGTTGACTCTGAATCTCCACGAATACGACTCTCCATGTTTTAGGGTATGTGGTCCGAGGTCGTCGTCTCCAGATTTGCAGTGCACTTGAAGATCCGTGGCCGGATCCAAGTCGTTTGTGAGTTCGATCCTCTTTCTATCGAAAGGTTCGCCTTCGATTAATCCACTAGTGCACAATAAGACAGCAACAATGATTGAAATTCGGAGAGTCATAGTGGAGAAAGACAGAAAAAATCATGTATGTCTTGTATTTGGTGTTCGCATGTGTATTTATAGTTGTAGATTACTCTCGATTATGGGAAATGGTTGATTTTATTTGAATTAATGTACATGATATGGATTATTTGATTTTATACTGGCGCAATGTATGTTGGTGTGTTAAATTTTCATCGTTGTTTTTATTGCAGTTATATCATAATTTATTAATGATGAAGATCATATGGGTTATCAGAATAATTAATTAAAGAGAGTGTGAGAATATTTTTTTTTATTAATTCTTATAGTTACGTTTATAAAAGATTAACACAAACCGAATTTCAAAGTATGAATCATGCATATATTTATTATGTGAGTGATCGTCACAATAAATGGACGTACATATCGAAACGAATCATTACTTTTTTAGTTCGCTTCTATATTTGTTCATTTCCATAGCCCATCCGTGTTTTGTTTCTGCTGTAGTATATTATCGGACCGTCGTTTGTTTTAACGTCTGTTAATTGGTGGTATTGATTTGAGGCAATCAAGAGTAGCCACGTGAAACAATATTTGGTCTACGTACCTGGTGGAAATTTTTTTACACAAAAGTCAAGACAAAAAGCCAATACTTCTATGACACGTCATCCGCCCATACATCCGACCCACAAAAGCTTCCGCCCAAATGAGGCATTCACCCAGGCCATGTCATCCGCTTTTCCTTTTCTTTTGTTGACCAAATTTACTTGCCATGTCATCCGCCCCAAAGGCACAACTCCAATACACAAACAAACATACACGGCCACACAACCTCAAAACTATAAATAGCCCCCATCACTTCACCATTTGGAGGGAAAAAAGAAAGCAAAAACTAAAAAAACCCATGTCAAATATTTCTCCCACTTCTCTCTCTAGATTTTTTTCAAATAAGATTTGAGACCCAAAATAAACAAATAGAAAAATCACTCCACTCACACAATAAAAACACAAAAAGAGAAATAATCACTTCCATTCTCTATAGATTGGAAGAGATAATATTTACTCTCTCTCAAACACTTTCTCTCACAAATCAAAGGCAACAAAGCCAAATTACATTTCCTTCTCTAAAAGTGTCCAAGAGCTTGGGAAATTAATTCTCATGCTCTTCACTTAGTAAGAGGAAAATTTCATCGATCCGCTACCCGATTTCAGGATCCTCTGAAGCTCTGGGACATGTTAGGCATTATCTTAACCTTCTTCGAGCCCTTTAGAACCTTTAAGAGTGACTTCTATTCCCAAATCACGATTCACAGATTTCTCTGAAGCTCTCGGCTGTTTTGGGCCTTGTCCTAAAGTCCTTGAGCCCTTTGGAATCTCGAATAGTGATTTTGGGCCCATCCAAGACAAGGCACGTAACTATTCCAAGCACACCACGTGTCTACAAATGTTGAATCCAAAAAACGGCTTTTTTTTTTTGCGCTAGAATGAGGGGATCTCGAGAACAACCACGAGCTCTCCACCGGCAAACTTACTTCTTCTATGGAAGACTACAAGACTCACCATCAACAAATGGCTAGCCACCTAGCCATTTCCGAGGGCGGCGCCCCTCCGGTTGGAAGCGTCGCATTCAACACTCGGACCCGAGCTCGCCAAGTCCAAGAGAACGATGTCCCTCGAGATGAGGATCTCCCCGCACCCATTCAAGGCGACCAAGACGCACGAATGGAGCGAATTGAGACGAGTATCTTTCGTCTCGCCGGCGTTGTCGCGAGACTCGGAGGACAAGACACCCTAATCAACGACGTATTCGACGAGCATGACGCACCAGAGTACATCCCATTGGGACCGGATATTGAAGACTCGGAGCAAGTCCCCGATGACAACCCCGAAGGCGAAGTACCCGAGCCCATTCAAGGAGAAAGCGATGACGTCCACGATCCGAGCATTCGTCACATTGGCAACAACCACCTTGAAGGAGCACGAGGAATTCATGAGCATCACCGACACCGTGAGGCTGGCCGAACGATGGTCGAGCCAAGGCCAAAAACCACCCGACCGCCTCACGAAGCTCTCGCTCCTTCTTCGAGACTAGAATGGATCGATCGCGTCCGTCCACCTTCGATCGCCGAGGCCACGAAGAGGACATGGCGGATAGCGGCGATACTCGAAGGTTCGCGCCACCAAGACGAGTCCATAACCCGAGACCCGGGACCCGCCATGGTGAAGACCAAAGGCAACAACTAATGCTCGATGAGAGATTCCACGGAATCCCGACGCCCTCGAAGCGGCGAACCCTCGAGCGGCAACGGGACCGGTCCCGATCGATCCGACTCTACCACACATCGCGCCTCTCGACCAGGCATCTAACGAGAGAGGACGCACGATGAGACTTGTCCCCGCGGTAACCCCCACTAACAACACAGACGTGATGACACTCTTTCAAGAGTTGATGGGCGAAGTGCGAGGCATAAGAGCAACCCAAACCTTGACGCCAGACATCCGCAACATGATGGAAGGCGCTGCATCTCCATTCACCGCGAATATCCATACTGAGGATTTTGCGCACGACTTCCTTCTGCCACGCATCCCCGCTTACGATGGAAAGTCCGACCCACTTTGCCACATCCAACAGTATCAGATGTAGATGAAAGTGGGGAGACACTGAACGGAAATCATGTGTCAGGCATTTTGCCTCACTTTGAGTAGCCCTGCCTACCAATGGTTCCTCAAGCTAAGACCCAGGACAATTCGATCTTTCGAGGAGCTGCAACAAAACTTTCTTGCCCGCTTCAGCGGCTCTAGAGAGAGAAAGCTGGGAAAGAGCCACCTCCGAACAGTCAGGCAGAGAAAAAGCGAATCTCTACGCGAATACTTGTCACTTTTTAGTGAGAAGTCGAACATAGTTGACAAGTTTGAAGATGGCGAAGCCATTTCGACGATTCTCGACGGACTCTTAATTAGTGACTTCCTCAACTCCTTGATCAAGAAAGAGCCAAAGACAATGACCGAGCTCACGGTCCGAGCCGAGAAATACACCACTTTGGAAGAGTTTGTCCGGATCCGAAGGACAAGCGACCAAGGAAATCACCGAAAGGAGGATGACGAGTCCGACGACTGGAAAAGGAAAAAGGCGCGCACCGACTCTTCCGGACGACCTCATACTAATTCAAAGAATCTGTTGGTGGAAAAGTTTCGAGACCACTCAAATTTCACTCCACTGAATGCCCCACCGGAGAGGATCCGTGCGCTAGCTCGCGACAAGTTTACCGACCCCGCACCTCTATAGAGTGATCCTGCTAAACGAGACCGGTCAAAGTACTGCGAGTTTCACCAGTGTTACGGACATGTGACCTTTGGATGCATCGATTTAAAAAGACAAATCGAGTCATTAATCCGAGGAGGAGAACTGAAAGAGATCACTAAAATGGTCAGCAACTCTGAAGCCTCGACAAACCAACACGGTAAAGCAACCGACAAGGGGAACGATGAGAATGAGGCTCAAAGGACAAGAGCTCTTCTCAACATTGTCACCTAAAATCTCAAAGCAGCCCAGGCAAGAGCGAGATCCGCATCGAAAATCGGACCCCACATGCTCTTTCTTTTGTCCTCTTCTTTTTGAATCCCATCACATGTAATCCCCGCAAAGGGAAACCTTTTGTAATCCACCTAGTAAAAGACTTTTATCAATGAAAAATGATCCAATTTGTTTCCTCTAGCATGAACTTAGCCCCCGTAGCTCCAAAAATCCCGACCCCCGTGGTTTAGGGTTGCTCGATCCCCGTGATCGAGTCGCTTAAGGCCCCCGTGGTTCAAAAAATCCCGACCCCTGTGGTTTAGAGTCGCTCGATCCCCGTGATCGAGTCGCTTAAGGCCTCCGGCTCCAAAAATCCCGACCCCCCTGGTTTAGGGTCGCTCGATCCCCATGATCGAGTCGCTTAAAGCCCCCGTGGCTTCGAAAATCCCGACCCCGGTGGTTTAGGGTCGCTCGATCCCCGTGATTGAGTCGCTTAAGGCCCCCGTGGTTCCAAGCATCCCGACCCCCGTGGTTTAGGGTCGCTCGATCCCCGTGATCGAGTCGCTTAAGGCCCCCGTGGTTCCAAGAATCCCGACCCCCGTGGTTTAGGGTCGCTCGATCCCCGTGATCGAGTCACTTAAGGCCCCCGTGGCTCCAAAAATCCCGACCCTCGTTGTTTAGGGTCGCTCAATCCCCGTGATCGAGTCGCTTAAGGCCCCCGTGGCTTTGAAAATCCTGATCCCCGTGGTTTAGGGTCGCTCGATCCCCGTGATCGAGTCGCTTAAGGCCCCCGTGACTCTGAAAATCCTGACCTCTGTGGTTTCAGGTCGCTCGATCCCCGTGATCGAGTCGCTCAAGCCCCCGTGGCTCAAATCAATGAAAAACTCAAGGTCAGACCTCTCGCAATCCGAGCGAGTGCACACCGATACCAAAATCATTGAAAAAAGAAGAAGAGAATTTTAACACTTTGATCTTCTTCCGCTCAAAACTGACAAGAAAAACTGTTCGCTTGTCCCACAAAGAGTGAAAGCCATCATGTTATTAGGGCTATACACTTCAAAGTTTAAGGTGTGTAAATGAAAGTAATGGCAAATGCAAGCTACCATACTGTTGTCAATGGTGCCCACAAGAAGAGTAGTAGTGTCTATTTGTGTACATTTGATGTAATATAGTCTCATGAAGACTCTTGCTTATAATTGCTTATTCATTAATAAAAAGTTGAAACGTTCATTCAATCTTCGTTGTCTGAAGCTTTATGATAAAACCTTAGTCTTTTAGTCCATAAATAAACTAAACAACTTACGAAGAGACAAATGTAGATTTGCATGAACAAACTCTTCGTAGTTTGCTTAAAACGATATATTCGCAATCTAAGGGTCAAAGGATTATTGACCTCAGTATGATTGTTAGAAGAATCTATGATGTCTGGTTATGAGGCATTGAGAGTTGGAGACTCTATAGTTCTTCTAGGTATCTTCCGAAGGTACTGAATTGACCAGTGCACTTCTAGAGACAAGATAAGAACAAACCATTTAACCTCTTATGTCTCGAAGTCACTACGTATGAATTGCATCATGCTTACCTTAATCCTGAAATGAGACATGCCATTTCACAGCTTAGTATTCTCATTTGAGAAAGTCAGAGTTCGGACTCACTATGTGATTCCGAACAGGGCCTATTGGTGAAGTACTAAGTTGTGAGAATGTCATGAGTAACTTTGTGAAGTTCTCATAGATATGGAATTCATGTACAAGATTGCTGAAATGCAATGTATGTCACCTCATGCTTTGTTCCTTGGAGTGTGAATAAATGAACTGGCCAGTGTCCAAATTGAGTCCTGACTCTTTTGGATGAAACAATGTGACTTGTTAGCTCCTCGTCAATTCATTGTTTCTAACGTATTCACAAGCGATAAAGGAGTTGAGGAAATAACAGCTAGAAGGGTAAAATGGTAATTTAGTAAATCCCTACTAGCTGATGACATTCATGAAGGGTAAACATAGATAATATTCAGTGGATCCGCTCATCATAATAGGTTGAATTCTTGAGTAGAAAATAAATTCATTTGAACCGAGAGATTTTCAGTGTCAACTCTTTAGTGGAGTCAGTTGGCATTAAGCTAAACTTAGAAAAGGTTTGTGAACTTTTGAGTCCAAGTGTTTAGCTCAAGCTTTGTTCATTTGGGTCCATGAGGTCACTGTCACGAATCACATCGAGTAGGAATAGTTAAACTGGAAGCTAAGTCAAAACAAGAACGAAAATTGTCAAAAGGGTATTTTTATCTTTTGAGACATAGGATGAAATGAATGTCAATAAATTTTTTGACATGGTCATTTGATGACAAGTAACACTCAGCCATAATAAGATTAAATTGGCCTTGTGGACTAATTTCATTTCATAAGAATTTTAATGAAAATTCTTAATGGGTCTTTTTCATGTTGTCATGAACAAATGAAAAAGCTTCTAGAAGCCCTTTCTAGAAGGCTATAGGCGCCCAACATACCCAAGGAAAGAGAGAATATTTTGTGCATGAATGTATTAAGATACTTGCCAAAAGAAAAAGAGGAAACAAATTTTCTCCAAGAGGAAAGCATATGGGCGCCCAAGTAGAGTCAAAGGGAAGCTAAATAAAAGAGGAAACAAATCCATGGCTATGCATGGAACCTCTTGGCCGCCAAAATGAAAGGAGAAATAAAGGAATATTTGCTCATGAATATGTGATATTCTATAGAAGAGGAAACTACCTTATTGAAGGTGAGACCTCTCCTATAAATAGGAGCCTTATTCTTCTCATTTCATTCATCCAAAGTTTTAGAGATTGAGAGCTTCTCTCTCTAGACTTGGCCGCCCCTTCCTCTCTCTCTCTCTCTAGTTTATTTTCGATTTTTTGTTTTGGCACCTAGATCCTCATTTCTTTGTATAATTCCATTTACCCTCTCTAGAATTCTTTGTATTTCGTGTGAATTCCATTTACCCTCCAAAGTATTATAATATACGTGAAATGCATACACTGAAGTTAAGGATCAGTTAAGGATTAATATATTACTAAGACATTTTCATTCACTTCAATTTTATGATCTTTAATCTTGTTGCGATGTTCGTTAATATGCATGTGGACGGTGGAAGAGCTATTAATCATCATGGTGGTCGACATAAACATCAATTTACTATCAAGGGACTTATCAGCCGACTATGACTGAGAGTTTTCTTTCACCAAATCCGGTATTGTGTTTGGTAGTTAACTCAAAAAGTTTTTGTTTTCTGTTTTCTAATTTTTGTAGTTGTACTGAAAAACTGTTTTGTAGTTGTTTTCAAAAAGCTGTTTGGTACAGTTTTCATTTTTGTTTTTGAGAAAGTGAAAAAACTGAAAAAAGTGTTTGGTATAGTTTTCATTTTTGTTTTTGAAAGAATGAAAAGAGAAGATGAGGAGAAAGAGGAGAGAAGAGAAGAATTTTTTTTTTCAAAAACACATTTTATTTGTTTTCAGTTTTCTTTACTTTTTTCCAAAACAACTTCAAAAATTTTTTCCAAAAACTTAAACCAAACATGTTTTCAATTTTTGTTTTCAATTTTTTCAACTCAAAAGCTAAAAAATTGTTTTTGAGAGGAATACCAAACATGGCAAAGTTCCTATAACCACTTTATGTATTCGTAAGTGTAGACATGACGTAGGTTGCTAGAGTCATTTGGACAGACATTATGCAATATTTTTGCTCTAAATAATATAAGCTAGCTTACATCGATGTTTTGAGTAGCAAACTTAAACTATAAGACAGATAAAAAAAATATTAAATAAGCACAAAGTACTATAATATAATAAGACACATATTGAAATCCTCAATAGTTGTTAGCATTTGATGTAGGTACCTCATACAACGCACATTTTATGGTTGTCATACGCTAAATTAAATAACGTTTTTGGATGCGACAATAATCGCATCCAAAAACCAAAAAGTTAGATCGATTTAACTTTTGGATGCGATTATAGATGCGAGAAAAGTTGCATTTATTTTTCCATAGTAATGCTGCTAGACGCAACTTGTCGCATCCAAAAGTCTTTGTCGCGCTTTGGCGGGTTGTTTAAGGATGCGAATTTGTCGTGCCTATTTTATTTATTTATTTAATTTTTATATAAAATAAATTACATAAATTAAAAAAATAATAAAGAAAACATAATAGAAATTGTTTTAAATATACAACAGAATAAAAATCGTTGTATATATTTTTCATAAAATAAAGAGTCGCTAAATATAAAAACGTTTTAGTCTATATTTGTCCATATTCAGTAAAAGTGGCTCGCATCCAAAGACCATGTATGTGCTAGTGATAGATAATTTAAGTCACAATGTTGTCTAGGAATTGCTATCTAAGAATAGCTCCATGGATCTTTTCGGAAGTGTTTGATGCTTCTTGGGGCTTCTTTGGTGACTGTGAAGTTGCCGAAACAACATATCTATGATCAATGCTATCTGTTTCTTGACATTAATTATTGTTCATCAAGTCATGTGTCTTTAATGATCTTATAAAACTTAATGATCCGGTATAGATGTATATTGTTCTTTAATCATCTATACAGACGTATGAATATAAGCAGGTTCTGTTGTTTTGTTTTCGCTAATGTATTCGTATTAGGTTCGGCTCTTTCAATTGAGATGGCATGATAAGAGCTATTAATTAAACAATATAGACCGAGATATCAACATTGCAGCCTATTGACTTCCAGGAATTCCAAACAGAGCAAACGAGGGTAGGTCGAGTCCGCCTTTTCTAGACAACAACAATGTCTATTGGCATTTCGAAAGTTCGTGAAAGAGTTCTTTCTTGTTATTAACTCATGTCAATCTGTATATGATTCTTTGAATTGGAATACCCCTCATTAACCCATTCAATGATAGAGATCGAATAGCAAGGTATCGAACATCTTAATGTCAGATTAATTTGCACCTTTTTATATCTATTTAGTGATAAGACTGTTGTTTCTTTGATCCCACTCGGTCTACCTTTTTCATTTGCTTCCAATAGTTCAACCTATCCTTAAAAATTGTCGGCCTACGAATGTGGTTTCGATCCTTTCGGTGATGCCAGAAGTCGTTTCGATATAAGATTTTATCTTGTTTTCATTTTATTTATTATCCTTGATCCAGAAGAAACCTTTTCCTTTGCTTGGGCAGTAACTCTCAACAAGATTGATCCGTTTGGATCTTGGTCCATTATGGCCTTTTTATTGATTTTGACAATTGGACCTCTCCATGAATGGAAAATGGGTGCTTCGGAATTCCTATTGGGTAGTAGACAGGGGCTGACCCACGTTTAACCTGTGGCCAGCCTTAACTTCTGTGAAACTTTCATAAATACTTCTTTTTAATATAGTTATTTCATAAATACCTATAAGTTTATAAATTTTCATGATTATCTCATTTATTTTTGTAAAATTTCATGATTATCTCATTTATTTTATAAAATTTCATAAATAACTTAATATTTTATATAAGCTTTATAGGGTTTAGCTTCTTGTTACCTATCGGCCTAACTACGTAAATTACTTTAGAAAAACACACAACCTCTTGTAGTGTATGTGAATAATAATAATAATAATAATAATAATAATAACTAAAGAATAATTGAATTATACAAATATGTAATAGTATAAATTTAAGGGTAGGTGGTGTTAGCAATACTAATTATATAGTATTTGCAAAAAAAAAAAGTGTAGATAATTTGCAATAATATAATTTTAAATATGTAACAATAAAAATTAAGAGCGTTTGATTCATCTGTAAAAATGAATTCTAAGAACTGGTGAAAAGTTGCATTAATTATTTTGTTTGAACATCCGAGTGTTGATTTTACCAGTTCTCATACAATTTATATGTGATGATTAAGTCCAATTTTTTTTATCACATCTTGAATTAAATTGTTCAATTCAAATTATCATGCAACGAGTCAAACTTGCAGTCTCAAATTGGTGTCTACAAATTTATGAACCTTTCAAAACTATTCGAAAATTAGAGATTAAACTGTACAAAAACGACAATAAATCAAAGAAAATTATATCGTACTCTTAAATCTTTCCGGTTCGATTTAGTCAGAATGGATATTGTTTTGAATACATATATTTTTTTACTTTATAAATTTAAATAGATAAATATAAAAAAAAAACATTTTACACACTCATTAAGAGATTCAGAGTAATGATTTTTATTAGACATTTAAATATTACTTATTATACTATATGTTTATATTATTTTTATACTTTTGGCGACGAGGCTTTTGGGGTCCACCCGTGGGTGTAGATACATTTGGCGTATTAAGCTCTTTACTGTTTGTTGGCTAGTATTTCTAACTCTCTAACCATCAAGAAGTACTTGTTTGTTCAGCACAATCATTCATTCTAATTCTAGTGAAATTCAGTTTAAATTTTTTGAGTACGTAAGAGCTCAAGCAGCTAAAGTTGCTTTATTGCTTATTTGGTTATACCATTATCACTTTCATTTTTGCATATTAATATTATGAGTTGTAATGACTATGGCAAAGTAATCAATTCTGGCATCAATGTCAATTATTTTTTAATATAAAAAAATAATAAAATACTAAACATACCAATACCTTGAATAGAGTGAGACTCACTTTTAGCAATTTTTTGGGTTACCATCATTAGAGTATTTTTATGTAAGATATCACAAATATTGATGTGGATAAAATAAATAAACAATATTATTTTTTATGATGGGTAAAGCAAATCTAGTTGCTTGCATTGGAGATACTCTAAGGCACCGAGAGAGGGTGTGTCAAAATGTTTAGAGAAAATTTTAATATATAAGAGATCCATCCATACGCCGAAACCCAAACTATGTCCCATGAAATTGATCATTCATATTGTCGCCGTCGTTTTTTTTCGGGGAAACAAATTTATTGTCGATATCAGCATTTTATGGAATATCAATATCGAATTAAGAAATTGACACTTTTGATCCTCTTTATAATTCCAGTTAGCGTTTTATTTTGATATATTCGGTTTTCAAATATTAATTGTCTCAAATTTATTGTCCAATATTTTGTACGATTTAGTTTGTGATATATTGTCATTAATGCTATATATATATATATATATATATATATATATATATATATATATATATATATATATATATATATATATATATATATATATAACACGCCTAAAGAAATAAGGAATTACTTTGCATTCAAGCAAATTGATTTCGTATTCTGCGATTTATTCTGATAAACTAAAAAGCAAATCACGACCACTATCTACAAATACATAACTTAACGAATACTAGAAAAAGCAAGGCAAGTTTGACATATAGAAACATATGAATAGTGCAAATAAATAAGAATGATCTAATTAATATAGAATATTGCACATTAAAATTCAATAAAACCATTTCCATTTATAACCACCAATTAACCCATATAAATACGCACACACAAACACGGGTCACAATACGCAAACACATCTTTTGTCTGTTAACTTTTGTTTAGATACACAGTTCTCTTTCCAACCAAAACCACAACCATGCTTAATCTCCGTTTTCTATTGGCTGTTCTTGTCTTATTGTACGCAAGCGGGTTAAGCGAAGCAGGAGCTGCAGGACCATGGGACCACAAAACTATCCAAATCACAAATGTCATAAACCCACCGACGGAGCTAATGATTCACTGCAAATCCAAAGACACCGACCTCGGGCCTCAGCAACTCCAAAACGGCCAGTCGTTTTCGTGGAGATTCAGACCTAACCTCTTGGAAACGACATTGTACTTCTGCAGGTTCGAGTGGATATCAAACGGCGTACTTCAGGCCCATTGGTTGAACATCTACGATATCAGTGACAACCTCACGACGTTGTGTGATCAGTGTCTTTGGAGCGCCAACGACGCTGGCGTGTGTCGCAAGGCATCGTGGACCAGTGCTGACGTCTGCGTCCCTTGGGATCCGAGCATGTCGTCGTTGAAACACTAAGTAGAGCCTGCCTCTAATTTGTTAGCTATTATCTGGTATTGAATGGTCCAGATTTGTAATAATAAGAAGTTTATTGACTGAGGGAACATAGTATTACTTTATATTGGTCAAGTATTATATTAAATAAATGGCGTACTCAATTTCGTAAAGGCTATTGAAGTTTAGAGAGAGAGAGAGTCGAATCTGGAGAGAAGATAAAGAAAGAGAGAATCGGAGAAGAGAGAGAGTGTTCCGAGACTTTGAATATTTCTTATATTTGATATTAATTTGTATCACCTATTTATACATATGGTGGGTACAAGAGAGAGTGTAATAAATACATGTGTAATAACTACTTCTAGGAAAAAGAGAATAATAAATATACACAGAGAGCAAGACATAGGAAATAATATGAGAAATAAATGCGACAATTTCCCACGTGGAATGAGTTCCAAGGAGAGGACTTCCGAGGCAAGCTTGTCAGCGGAAGGGCGAGCTCGACGAGCTCGACGCGGAAGGGCGAGCTTACGAGCTCGATTTCAACAAAGACTAATACCCAAATTGATTCAAACTTTGCTCGTTAATATTGTCATTAATTTAACACTGAATTTGAGTATATTTTATTGGTATAACAAACTGAATTGGCATTAAAAAAAAGTACGTAAACTAGGCATATATATCAAAACCCCTTCGAGACTCGCAAGCATGTGGCTTCGAGCTGAAGATCTCCCTTTCCACAATAGTTACACTTCGATCACCTCCCGTCATCAATCTTACTAACATGAAACCAAATTTGTGAGGCATTCTTTTTTTTGTGTGTATCAGTGAAAGTGCTTATCTCACTTCGTTGTCGGTCATCTATATCTATATACATAGTTCAATTGAAAAATATATATTCACGACAATTTTGTTCATTATCATTGCTATTTTTTTGTATAACGTGCAAAAAAAATAATATAACCAGTATAATCATCATAACAAGAAACTCATGCATATACAAAATCATGTATGAATACATAACAAGCATATAGTATACCATAAGTTTACTGTCAACAAAGCATAGATTACAAGCATGAAGATAAAAAAAATCCAACAGAGAGTAAGAGTTCATTAATATATAATAACATGTCAATAACCCACAATATATTTTCTTGTGAAGTTGGAGATGTGTTGTGCTGTGTATCTGTGACTCCTAGTACTAGGCCATTTCTCTTAAAATGTATAGTTTATTAGAGTATAATTAATGTTTCATTGTTATACGTTATTTTACGTTTCAATCTCTGTACTGGTATTATATATACCACAACACTTTTATTAATTGATAAGCCTTTTCCCTAATATGGTATCAGAGCAAACTGTTTAAAAAACAAAAGATCCAAACCCTAACTTAAAACACCCAGCCGCACGCCGGCTTCCCCACTCAGCGGCACCGTTCATCGATTTGTATCGTCATCATGACCTCCAGCATCAGCAACGAAGAAGAAGAATCAGCATCGCCGATCAATCCCCGACCGACTATCTCGACAAACATCGACTCGTCCTCACCCCTCATCGCACTAAATGTCTCTGCACAAGTCCCTCTCAAACTCACCTCAACCAATTACGCTGCTTGGCGTGCTCAATTCGAGTCACTCTTAATTGGGTATGATTTACTTGGATATGTAGATGGATCTGTTGTGGCTCCGCCTCTCACGGTCACCGATCCCGTAACGGCCACCGATTCTCTCAATCCCGCGTACTCGTTTTGGAATCGACAAGACAAACTAATTCTTAATGGTATTATCGGCTCTATCTCCCCGGCCCTTGTTCCGTTTATCGCCGCCAAGAAGACCTCATTTGCTGCGTGGTCATCATTAGAGAAAACCTATGCCTCTCCGTCCCGAGGTCGTATCATGGAACTTCGCCAAAAGCTAAGAGCTCCGATCAAAGGCACTCGCACCATTACAGAGTACATGATGGATATTCAATCCACCATCGACTCATTGGCACTCATGAATAAACCAGTTGATTTTGATGACTTGTCTATCCGTATCTTGAGAGGCCTTGATGAGTCATATACTTCTCTTGCAAAAGCAATTGAGGCACGAGAAACACCTATTGAGTTCGATGAGCTTTTCGAAAAGCTGCTTAATCTAGAGGCGCAACTAGCACTCCCGACGACCACCGTAATATCTCCGGCGCCTACCACGGCCTTTGTTGCTCCAGTGACTTCTTCAAAATCCGGGTCCAACAATAATCGGCCCTATTCTGGGCCATCAAACTCACGGTCGCCTAGCCATGGCTCTTGGACCCCTCGCCCACCGACTCCATGGTCACCTCCACCTCTGTGGAATCCTCGAAATACTCAGCCAACAAACGGCGCATCGAGCCCCCGCGGCTACATGGGAAAATGTCAGGTTTGTGGAATCCAAGGTCATACTACGCGACAATGCTCGCTGCTTCCTCCATCCACTTGGACGCACCTTCCTGCTCCTCCCAGGGGACCGCGTCCACCGCCTCGCGTGAATACGGCCACCCATAACTACAACCCTTTCTCGTCGCAAGATTGGGTTGACTCTGGCGCATCGCATCATATCACAACGGACCTCAACAACCTATCTCTTCATCAACCATACTCTGCTTCCGATAACGTGATGATCGGGGACGGCTCAAGTCTTCAAATTCATCATACGGGTTCCTTGAGTTTCACTACTTCAACTTACCCACTTTCACTTACAAATGTTCTACATGTGCCATCAATGTCGATGAATTTGCTCTCGATTTCTGCTTTATATGCCGCTAACGATGTCCTTGTTGTATTTTTTGATGATTGTTTTCAGGTGCGAGATCGTCACACGGGAGTAACTATGGTCACGGGGCAGCATAAGGATGGCGTTTATCTTTGGCCACGTGTGTCCCTTTGTCCACCTATGAGTCAGCCCTCAGCCTTCACCACCATATCACCTTCATCGAGTCTAGTCGCCACTTGGCATAGTCGTCTTGGTCACCCGTCTATCAAAGTTTTTCGTCAACTATTGTCGTCTTTACGTATTTCTTTTCCGAACTCTCAACTGAAGAACTTTTCATGTAATCCATGCCATATCAATAAAAGTCACAAGCTTCCCTTTTCGAGTTCCACCATCTCTTCTTCCTCTCCACTTGAAGTTATTTTTTCTGATGTTTGGACATCCCCTGTTATCTCTTTAGATGGCTATAAATATTATGTCATCTTTGTTGACCATTTTACAAAATATATTTGGTTCTATCCTTTGTCAAGAAAATCTGACGTCCACTCTACTTTTATCACATTCAAAAATCTTGTTGAAAAATATTTTTCTACTTCCATTAAAATACTTTACAGTGATAATGGTGGAGAATACATGTCCTTGCGACCCTTCTTGTCCAAATCCGGCATAACCCATCTCACCACTCCTCCTCATACTCCTGAACATAATGGATATTCCGAACGGCGTCACCGCCACATCGTTGAAACCGGCCTAGCCCTTCTCCATTTTGCAGGCCTTCCGGTCAAATTTTGGTCTTTCTCTTTTGCCACTGCTGTATATCTCATTAATCGCATGCCTAAACACAATCTTCACAACTCTTCATTTACCAAACTTTTTCACAAACAACATGATCCCTCGAAACTTCGAGTGTTTGGCTGTCTCTGTTACCCGTGGTTGAGTCCGTACTCGTTGCACAAACTTGACCCTCGATCAAGTGCATGTATATTCCTAGGATATTCTCTCACTCAATCGACATTCCTCTGTTTTGATCTATCGCGCCACAAACTTTTCGTATCTCGTCATGTTCAATTTGTTGAGTCAGTATTTCCTTTCTCTACCTCTAAATTTACCACTCCCGAATCCTCCGACTCACTGGTCACATCGTCTACTTGGCTGTCTCAACCGGCGTTGCCTACTTGTGTTTCTCCCGCCCCGTCGGCAACAATCACAGAAAATCAACATGGGCTCGCTGCTGAAAACCTTGTTGGTCAAGTCTCTACTCCAGCAGCCCTGCCCTCTTCGAATCTAGAGGTGTCTCCATCAACTTCATTGCCGGACTGTTCACTTTCTCCCACAACTCGCTCGCCAGACTCACGAGACTCCAATTCAGCGCCACTTTCTCCCGTCGCACACTCGTTGAAGGATCAAAGTCCATCTCCCGATCGACTCTCTGCCATCATGCCACCTCCGGGCTTCCCGCCTCTTGATCGTTTGGCTCCGAAAATCCACCCAATGACTACGCGCTTCAAAAACAACATCGTTAAGCCCAATCCCAAATATGGACTTGGCGTTGTTGTCTTTGAGGCCGCCGAACCAACGACCGTGGTGCAAGCTGTTCGACATCCTCAATGGCATGCTGCTATGAAACTTGAGTACCAAGCCCTCATCGACAACACTTGGACTCTTGTTCCGCGGGATCCCCACCAAAATCTTGTTGGAAACAAATGGGTATTTCGAATAAAACGCTTACCTGATGGATCCATTGAGCGTTATAAAGCACGACTTGTGGCTAAAGGTTTTCATCAATGATCCGGTGTTGACTTTCACGAGATTTTCAGCCCTGTGATTAATCCGGTTACGGTCCGTGTTGTGCTCAGTATTGCTCTTAATCACCAGTGGGAAATTCGACAACTTGATGTCAACAATGCATTTTTAAATGGTCATCTCTCGGAGGAGGTTTATATGGCCCAACCGACAGGAATGGTTGACCCTCGATTTCCCGACCATGTGTGCCACTTGCACAAGGCTCTATACGGTCTCAAGCAAGCTCCTAGAGCATGGTATGATGAACTACAAGGGTTTCTTCGGTCGCTTGGATTTGTCCCTTCACGCAGTGATGCATCCCTCTTCATATTATCGCGCTCGGACTGCCTTATTTATTTCTTGGTATATGTAGATGATCTTATCATTACTGGCAGTGACCCACGTGTGGTTGATCAGATTGTTCATCAACTCGATGCTGCCTTCTCCACCAAAGACCTTGGCCTGCTCTCTTATTTTTGTGGTGTTGAGGTAATTTCCACTCCCGCTGGTATTCTTTTGTCACAACATAAGTATATTGTGGATTTACTGAGCAAGCACAACATGCTTGACTCTAAGCCAGTTTCAACTCCCCTTGTTGTTGGTACATCTCTCACTGTTCATGATGGATCGCCTCTAGTTAATGCCACCATGTATCGCCAAGTCATGGGTGGATTACAACATCTTCGTATGACAAGTCCGGATATCTCGTTTGCTGTAAATAAACTCTTAGTTTATGCATGCACCGTCTGAACATCATTGGGGCGCCGTCAAACGTCTCCTCGGATATCTAAATGGCACTCGATACCTTGGGATTCGACTTCTTGCTTCGTCACCCCTCTCCCTCCATGGGTACTCCGATGCCGATTGGGCAGGCAACCCTGATGATCGTTCGTCCACTGGTGCGTATGTTATGTTCCTCGGTGTGAACCCAATCTCTTGGAGTTCTACAAAACAACGAACTGTTGCTCGCTCTTCCACCGAAGCCGAGTATCGTGCGATCACTTCCGCTTCCGCCGAAATCCAATGGATTCGCCAACTCCTCGATGAGCTTCAACACCCACAATCTTCAACCCTGACTCTCTATTCAGATAATCTTGGTGCAACGTACTTATGTGCTAATCCGGTGTTTCACTCCCGAATGAAGCACTTAGCCATTGATTACCACTTTGTTCGTGAGCTCGTCCAATCTGGCCGCCTTCAAGTTATCCATGTCTCATCTGCAAATCAACTTGCCGACGCTCTCACCAAGTCTCTCTCGCGCCCTCGTCTCTTAGATATTTGTGACAAGATTGGTGTTTCATCAGCCACACCATCTTGAGGGGGCATATTAGAGTATAATTAATGTTTCATTGTTATACGTTATTTTACGTTTCAATCTCTGTACTGGTATTATATATACCACCACACTTTTATTAATTGATAAGCCTTTTCCCTAATATAGTTGTGTGTGATTAGATACTAAACAAAGAATGTTTCTTTTTCGGTTGTCAATTTGATACTAATAAAAATGTATAGCTTTCTTTAACAGACATGTCTGTTTAGAAGATTTTTGGGGGTGATGTTTACAACCAAGCTAGATGAGATGTCTACGCCTGATAAACATTCAAAAAATATCTTATGGCTGTTCTACAAACAAAAAAAACTGACATAACCAAAGATATAGGCAAAAAAAACTGACATCACCAAAAAAACAGACATCGCCAACTCTTTTTTTGTATTATTTTCTTCTGAAACTTGGACCTGGAAAAAAAAAAGCCAAATAAAAGTGAGTGACCTTGGACTTTGACCGCCGTTGTCTTCGTCGTCGTTGGAGTGACCCCGGAGTTGGACATAAAACGAGAGATCCTTGAAATGAGTAGACACGCTTCTCCGAGAGCTAAAATAAATCATGAAAAATAAGACAATACAGAAAAATAAATATCATCTCCATTGTCCACTGATAAAGATTTAAACAAAAATCGATTTTCAAACATAAGAATCATATTAAAAAATGAAAGAGAGAGAGAAAGAGAAAGAAAGATAGAGAGAGAGAGAGAGAGAGAGAGAGAGAGAGAGAGATGATGTACCTTGGCTGGGCGAGCTTGATTGGCTTGGCCGGCGAGAATCGGAAAAGACGATCATGAGAGGAGATGGAGGGAACTGTGAAAAAATTAGGTCTAAGATATTTTCCCCCCTTCCCGTGAAAATGAAATGTAAGCAATAGGAAAAGCTTGACTGCCTACCTAATATATTTTAACTATTATTTTAAATTAAATATTATTAAAAAATAAAGGGAAATTGCTATAACTACCACCAAATCAATAATAATTTCCAATAATCCACCAAACAAAAATTTTGGCCAAATATACCACTTACTTCTATGTGTAAAACCCTAAATACCCTTAAAAAAATTATTCTTTACATTTATTATCTAATTCATTCTCTCTCTCTCCCTAACGTCTGATACTTCTCCAAACTCATCACTCAAGCTCACCCAAAATCAAAACCCTTTCTTCTTCTTTGAACCACGATCGAAATCCTTGCCCAAACATTTCAGCGAACGAAACCCTTTTTCTTCTCCACGAATCTCTTATCTCATTCTCCACGAATCTCTTATCCTTGCCCGGATTCTACTTGGTTAGTTTCAGCGAATCTCTTTGCCAAAGTCTCTACTTTGTTAGTTTTAATGTTTTTTCTTATCATTTATTTTGTTTTATGTATGTTTATTCTGGGTATGTTTAAATTTGGGGCAAAAATACGGTTTTCGTGATTCTGGGTAATTTTTGAAGTTGTTCTGCGAAGTTTGTAAGTTTCATCAGATGTCAACAGTTGACGTCAACAATTGACGTCAACAGTTGACATCAATTGTAATTTTGTTTGCTTTTGGTATGCAAACAATAGATGTCAACAATTGATGTCAACTGTTGACGTCAATTGTTGACGTCAACTGTTGACATCTGATGAAACTTACGAACTTCGCAGAACAACTTCAAAAATTACCCAGAATCACGAAAACCGTATTTTTGCCCTAAATTTAAACATACCCAGAATAAACATACACAAAACGAAATAAATGATAAGAAAAAAAATTAAAACTAACCAAGTAGAGACTTTGACAAAGAGATTCACTGAAACTAACCAAGTAGAATCCGGGCAAGGAGAAGAGATTGGTGGAGAATGAGAAGAGATTCGTGGAGAAGAAAAAGGTTTTCGTTCGCTGAAATGTTTGGGCAAGGATTTCGATCGTGGTTCAAAGAAGAAGAAAGGGTTTTGATTTTGGGTGAGCTTGAATGATGAGTTTGGAGAAGTATCAGACGTTAGGGAGAGAGAGAGAGAAGGAATTAGATGATAAATGTAACGAATAATTTTTTTAAGGGTATTTAGGGTTTTACACATAGAGGCAAGTGGTATATTTGGCCAAAATTATTGTTTGGAGGATTATTGGAAATTATTATTGATTTGGTGGTAGTTATAGCAATTTCCCAAAAATAAATCGATTATTAATCGATGACCGAATTTAACAAATATCCAGAAGCGATAAGCGAACCGAATTCTCAAAACGGATACGGTTAACCGAACCAAATTTTCGATTAGCTATCATGACACCAAATTTCGGTTATGGATCGATTCGGTTTTCGATTAACTTTTGTACAACCATATTTCTAGTGTGACCCTCTTAATTTTTAATTATTAATAAATGGTCCTGATTTTTGCATAAAATAATTATAATTAACGTTCTTAAATTGGTGAGACGTGTTTATGAATTATGAATATAATTTTTATATATATTATATAGGAAAAATATTAACAATATTCTTTCTGTTTAATCGAAATGTTCGATTTATACCCTCAGTTTTCAGAAAGATCATATATATTTCTCTAGTTTAATTTAAATGACATATATCTCCCCTAAAAATATGATATATTGCAATTACCTCTCTTTTCGTTTATTGCTTACAATTGTTTTTTTTAACTCCCAAAAATAAATAGAAGGTAATTTCTCTATTATGTCGTGATGGAGGGTCTATGTAAAGAGAAAACCCTAGGAATCGGTCATCAAAAGAAAGCTCTCAAGTCTAAAGGATCGAGAGAGAAACCAATTCCGGTAATTTCACCATCGCTGTCGTCGCTATTGTCATGGATCGAGGTAGGTGTTGAACCAAAAATTCGCCTCAAAATAGTCTCAACAATTCGTGGTGAGAAGTGGTCGATTTGAATTTATAAATGGGCCCTCAAAGTTTCGTTACGAGATCGATTTTCCTTCGTAATATTGTACAAATAAATAAAGCTAATTATAGAATAAAAGGTGTGTGCTATTTTATTAAATATTAAATAAAGACTTTTTAATAATAAAAAAAAATTATGAAGAACATAGGAGAAATAAATAGCGAGTTTACAGAAAATGGCAGGTGAAATTAGTTCTTCTCCCCCTAGATCTTCACATGGAGGTCTGTATTTATAGACCTCATGAGAAGTTTGTGAGGTCCGCTGATTTTGGGGCCACGTCGTTGTTGAATAGGTCATTCCTTCTCAACTCGTGACACAAATGTGGCATTTTTCGCGATGGACGAAATGGTTTAGAGTAGTGATTGACTGGTCATCGATCTCCAAGATTCTATGAGCTCTTTTGAAACAGTCCACTAACAAGCTCAGCTAACGAGCTGAGATGGAGAGCTAAGCTGGATAGCTGAGCTAATGAGCTTAGCAGGAGTGCTAACCTGACAAGCTGAGCTAGCTAACCAGACGAGTTGAGTCGGAAGACTAAGCTGATGAGCTAAGACAAAAAAAACTAAGCTGAATATGGCGTAGCCCACTATGTGTCGTTGGTTGGGACTCGAGATCAATCTATGGGCTTTGACCAAAATGATCAATTTGTGCCCAAACAAATTCATATTAATGGAGGACGAAGTCCAACATTTACAGTTAGTCCCCCCAGTTCTAGGTAAACTAGAAGACATTAATTCGTAGTAGTAGCTTTCCCAGGCGGGATATCCAAAAAAGAAAAAGCTACGTGAAATTATAAATAACTCGTTACCAATATATGATTGACTGGGCGCAGCAAGCATGAGCTTTTGTTAAGAGATAAATAAATAACTAAGATTAATAAGTCAAGCTTTAATCTCGGCCTTACTTAATTAAATTATCTTGATCTTTAGATTATTTATATGCAAACCAAGGGTTCGACTCATAAAATTTTGCAAGTTTGGCACTCGGCTTACTCATGCGAGCGTAGGAAGAGCTTGGATTTTTACCAAAGTCTCATCGCAGTTATGGCGACTTTAGGAACTCGACTTACCCATGCGCATGTAGGAGCTCGGCTTATGTATGCAAGCATAGGAGCTCGGCTTATGTATGCGATCTGAAGAGCTAGACTTTTTTCCAAAGTCTCATCGCCATTATGGCAAGCTTCGAAACTCGGCTTATGTACGAGCTAACCATATGTTTACTAGCGTAAGAGTTTGACTTATGTATGCGAGCTAAAGAGCTCGGCTTTTCTCCAAAGTCTCATCACAATTCTGGCGAGCTTGGGAACTCGTCTTACTTATGTGAGCTTTGGAACTCGGCTTATATATGCGCACGTAGGAGCTGGGCTTCCGTATGCGAACGTAGAAGCTCGGCTTTTTAATTGTATAGCGCGCTTTTGAGTCTTCAAAGATATACTTTGAGACTTAGGCATCCTGGGCAAAATTACGAGATGGTTCATTCTGGCACTCGCTAAAGCGATAATATAATGACTTTGGAGTTGTTTCTTTTGAAATTGGGATGAGCTAAACAAGGGCTTAGCGAAATCAAATGTTTGTAATATGATGAGCTAGAAAAAAGCATGGCTTGAGTGTTTGAGTGAGTTGAAGTTCACACTTTCCTCATGCACTTTCTCGAATAGAAAATAGGAAAAGATCCGAGTATGTACATTGTGCCTTTATGCACTAACACTGCTCTGAACATGAAGATCTAGAATTCCCTTCTAGTTGTCCACTCTATCGCTCAACTAGGAAATTTGTTTATGAACTTATATGAGACAATGTACCTTTTTAAAAAACTAAGTGGGAGGGTTATATTTGTTGTTTACAACCCACGATCCCCAACACTAATGAAAAGAGTAATTTTCGCCAGACTAAGAGTCACTCTCGTGGCCCTCTCTTAAATGAGAGCACTCAACGACGCTTTGCTCTAATCATTGCTCAATGAGCTAAGTCTGAGAGTAAGACAATGAGACAAGACTTCTCATCGGTGGATTGTTTTTCAAAGTCGATCTTTTGGACTAAGTGGTTGGTTACACACTTAGACTCGATCCCTAGGAATCCTTCCTCGAGGCCCTGCGAAAGGATGTGAGTGATCAAACTTTTTTATAAGGTGGCTAGTCAAATTTGATGTATTGACATCTTGGCTATGCATTAATGATGAGTCATTTACTTATGAAAGAAGACTCGTTGCGGCCTTCCCTCGAAGGAGTAAAGTGTCATTTCGTTCATAACACCTTTGGATTTTTCATGTCTTGTTCATCCTATAAAATTAAACAAACTCAAATCCTAAACCAAAAGACTAATCATAAACTTGTTTCAACTTTACAGCATAATGTCTCTCAACCCTCTCTCAATCATCATTTCCTCAAACGAAACCGAAAACTACATAGATTCAAAACGTAACATCGACATCGTCCTTACCGTTAACAAGCACAAATGGGTACTCACCACCCGCTGTCCTCAAACGAATAATGATTCAACTCAAGAGGACAAAGACGCCTTGGTGGCCTGGCTCCGATCCAATGAGATTGTGAGGTGCTATATTTTAGCATCAATGAACAATGTCTTGCAACAACAACATTGTGACATCGAGACTGCCACCGACATGCTCTACAATCTCCTTGAGATGTTTGGAGGGCAAAGGCGTCAAGCAAGGCAACAACAGTCCAATAGTTTATGAACTATCGCATGAAGGCTGGGACTCCTGTCAGGGACCATATGATGACGATCATTAGTAACCTGAATAAAATGGAAATCCTAGGATCTAAGATTGACGAGGAGACCAAAATAGATATGATCTTGGCAACTCTTACTGAATCTTTTGATACCTTCAAGTTGAACTACTCCATGAACAAGATAGAGTACACTGTTACAAAGCTTACGAAGGAGCTTCACACTGCTGAAGGTCTCACTAAGAGAAAGAGGAATCAAAGAGAGGCTCATGCTACTGAGCACAAAGCCTCCACCTCTGGATCTAAGAAGAGACCTCACGAGGCCGAAAAGAAGAATTGTCCTACCTATCTCAAAGCAAAGGAACATAGTATTGTACTAGTTATCGAAGCATGCTTAGTAGCTGATAATGTATCAACGTGGATTCTTGACTCCACTGCTACTAACCATATTTAGTGTTTCTTGACTGGTTTCAAGAAAACCAAAAGCTTAGAGGAAGGCAACTTCTATTTCAAATGGGGTTATGGGAGCTTGGTGTCTACAAAGGCTGTAGGATCTGTGATGCTGTCTTTCAAAGACCGCACTTTAAACTTGAATAATGTTTATTTCGTTCCTCCCTTTGGGAAGAACTTAATATCTGTTGCTCGTCTTTGTGAGCAAGATTATTGTTTAAAGTTCATTAAGAATGGAATTCGTATTTCGTTTCCTGATAATTCTTTTATCACTGATGCATGTATGAAGAATGCTCTTTTCTACGTCTATCCCACTCAACCTTATCTTTTAGACACTAAAATAGATAAAAAAATCTAGTTAGGGAGCCAAAGAGGATCAAACTTTCTGATTCCTCCGATCTAATAAAATCAACATATCTCTGGCACTTAAGACTTGGTCATGTCAGTCTAGACAGGATTAAGAGACTTGTGAGGGACGGTCCACTCCAAGCCTCTGCAATAGGTTCACTATCTACTTGTGAATCTTGTATTGAAAGAAAAATAACTAAGCGATTCAGTTAAGGGTCGAAGAGCCACTGAGTTGCTAGAACTAGTACATTCTGATTTATGTGGTACGCTCAGTCAACAGGCATGTGGAGGATACGAATACTTCGTTACCTTCACTGATGATTACTCAAGATACGGTTTTGACTATTCGCTCAAACACAAATCTGAGACCTTTCACGTATTTAAGGTCTTTAGGGCTTTAGTAGAAAAAGCAAACTAGCAAACAGATCAAAACCCTTCGATCCGATCGAGGTGGTGAGTATATCTCTGGAGAGTTCGATGACTTTCTTAAACAAGAAGGTATCGCTTCTCAGCTTACAGCACCTGGCACACCTCAACAAAATGGAGTGTCAGAAAGAAGGAACCGAACTCTAATGGAGATGGTTAGATCAATGATGAGTTACTCATCACTCCCTCTTTCCTTTTGGGGGGTATGCCCTCGAAACAGCCACTTACATTCTGAACCAAGTTCCGTCTAAAATGGTTCCTGGTACTCCTTATGAAAGATGGATTGGCCGTATAGTAAATCTGGGCCACATCCGAATTTGGGGTTGTCCTGCACATGCGCTAAGGCAAAAGACTAGCAAGTTGGCTAGTAGGACAGAATTATGCCTGTTTGTGGGATATCCAAAGGAAACCAAATGTTTCATTTTCTATAGTCCCGAGGACGATAAGACTTTTGTTAGCACGAATGCTCGTTTCCTTGAGCAGGATTTTATGAAAGATGTAAAACCTAGAAGCAAAATTGTGCTTGAAGAAAAGTTGGGTGAGGAAGCTTCTATCTCATTTGTAAGAACTGTTCTTACCCCAACTGAAACACAACCTAACTCATCAGAATCTCGTCAAGTAGTACTTCGACGTAGTGAGAGGGCTACTCAAAAGCTTGACAGGTACATGTCTTATGGAGACACTCTCGTAGCCGTCTTTGATATGGATGACCCTGTTTCCTATAGCCAAGCAATGGTTTGTTCTGAATCAAACCTTTGGCTTGACGCCATGAAAGTTGAAATGCACTCGATGTATGTCAACAAAGTCTGGAAACTTGTAGACCTTCCTGAAGGGATTAAACCCGTACGGTGTAAGTGGATATACAAGAAGAAAAGGGGTCCGGATGGGAACGTTGAAACATTCAAAGCACGACTTCTGGCTAAGGGTTATACCCAACAAGAAGGGATTGACTATGAAGAAACCTTCTAGTCAGTTGCAATGCTTAAATCCATCCGCATACTTATATCCATAGCTGCAGCTCTTGGCTATGAGATCTGGCAAATGGATGTCAAGACTGCCTTCCTGAATGGAAATCTTGACGAGCGCATTTATATGGCTCAACCAGACGGTTTCGCGGATAAAGGTCAAGAGACCAAGGTTTGTGAGTTACTTAAGTCCATTTATGGACTAAAGCAAGCATCTAGGTCATGGAATATTAGATTCGATGAAACTGTGAAAAGCTTCGGCTTTGAACAGTCAATAGATGAGCCTTATGTTTACAAGTTAATATACGAAGGCAA
Source organism: Urtica dioica subsp. dioica (assembly GCF_054948205.1). Classification (NCBI taxonomy): domain Eukaryota; kingdom Viridiplantae; phylum Streptophyta; class Magnoliopsida; order Rosales; family Urticaceae; genus Urtica; species Urtica dioica. The sequence continues at coordinate 35,927,174 of NC_142761.1, forward strand.
AGTTGTGTTTCTGGTACTATATGTCGATGATATTTTACTCATAGGTAATGATGTGGGTAAATTATCTGAGGTTAAGGTCTGGCTGGCAAAGCAATTCGATATGAAATATCTATGAGAAGCCGCGTACATTTTGGGGATCCAAATCTTTCGAGATCGGAAAAACCGGACCCTGTCGCTCTCTCAAGCATCTTACACTACCAGAAATATGGGATACAACTACAGTTTTTTTTTAACTTCAGTTTAGCCTTTTAATAGAGTCTTTTAATACAGAGTACGGTCACCTTTTTTTTGCCTATATTATACTCTAGTCGAATATAAAACTATAGTTAATCATCTTTTTTTCTCTACAGTCAGCATAAAGAAGTAGTTGTAATACTCAAAAAATTAAAAATTACCAAAATTTCACTATTTTAGAATGGAGGGAAATTTCTCACTAAAACTTGGCACATTTTCACTACAGCCAAATCTAAACAAGTAGTGGTAATACTCAAAATATAAAAAATCACCAAAACTTCACCAAATTAGGATGGAGGGAAATTTCCCACTAAATAATTTGTTTTAAGCGGCCAATGAAAATTTTAAAATCGATCAGTATAGAAAATACACAGTATACCTCTCTCTTTCTCATTCGTGCATATCTCTTCATTGAACTACAATCCAACCCTCCTCCTCTAAATACTCACATAAAAAAAAACCCTCCTCTCGAAGACCTCACTCTCATCCAAATTTGACCTTGAAATATACATATCTCCGAATCCCCAAATCCCACAATACACAGATTTGTATGATGAAACCCTAGCCTGACAAAAATGCAATCTTCGCTGCTCCAAACACAAGAGAGAGAAAATGAATGTGCGAACGAACAGATTCCGCCGGAGAAGAAGAAGAAAGTGAGGACTACGGCCGGCGCTCGTCCAAGGTGAGGAAAAGGAAATCATTATCTTCTTCTTCTCTTGGGATTTCATATAGGAATCTCTAGGTCTAAGTTTTGTTTCGATTTTGATTTCTCTCAAGGTCAGCGGCTTGATTCAGGAATGAAGAAGACGTTTATGAGTTCATTGGAACTTGATTTCATGACTAGGTAGGAAAAATTCGGATTTCCTCTTTGATTTTTGTCTAAGATTTTCTAGATTTGATATGAAATCTGGAAATTTTTCTTGTCCATGAATATTTTGGCACAGTTCAGAGACGAGGAGGACATATTTAAGCCTCGTCGCGTTATTCGTCGTCATTTCGAGGTAGAGCCTAATTCTTCTCTGTTATTTTCATAATTTAGAAAGCATATATTAGGATTTTTGGGGGTAACATAAAATTTTTATTTATGATCTTGCCATTAAAATATCTAACTTCTCATGTTTGGGACTCAAGTGGATTTGTTAGTTTCAGTCTTGCATTTATAAAATATCTAATCCCAGTATTGATATCCCTGCAACACATCACATGCCCTTCATGTAGGTATTGAGTTCATAGAAGGAATTTCATCTATGGTTCACATGTTTACTTTAATTAATGGTTGATTTGTTTTTTTTTTTAAATTTATTTTCAATTCCTGTGCATATTGTGCAAGAAACAGTTTTATTGTGCAGTTAGATTACTTTCACAGTGAAACATGTTGGAATCGATCTAGGGTTTAAGAAAAAGTTTAACGCTTCGTTAAGCGGCGGAATTTTAAAAATTTTCTTTTTAAGTAAAACTAGTTTTTACTAACCTAGACAAGAGCATGTACATGTAAATAAAGCTAATATGAGCTATAAAAGTTACTAACCTTTTTGATGCTTGAACGTTGATGAGCCTTTGGAAGGTTGGCAACGTTCGTCTCCCCTCGCAGCACGTCTCTCTTTTCTTTCCTCGGGAACTCGAGCAACCACGATAGTTTCTATCACTAAATCACTCGAAAAGAAGGAATTAGTGAGTGGGCACTTTTAAACACTACGACTTGAGAACGAGTCTCGAAGTCGCAGAGCTAAAGACTAGGTCGAGTGAGGACCTAGGTGCCAAGACAAGAGAAAACCGAAAATAAACTAGAGAGAGAGAGAAGAGGACTTCGGCCAAGTTCTAGAGAGAGAGTCTCTCAAATCTCTTAAACTTGGATGAATGAATTGTGAGGAAATGAGGCTCCTATTTATAGGAGAGGTCTCACCTTCAATAAGGTAGTTTCCTCTTCTATAGAATATCACATATTCATGAGCAAAATAACCCTTATTTCCCATTCCTCTTAGGCGCCCAAGGCAGCCTTCTAGAAGGCTAGGATTTGTTTCCTTTTTTGTTCCTTGGCTTGCCTATTAGTCTCTTGGCCGAAATTCCCCATGCTTGTGTGGGAAATTTGTTTCCTCTTTTCTTTTGGCAAGTATCTAAATACATTTATGCACAAAATAAACTCTCTTTCCTTAGGTATGTTGGGCGCCCAACATGTCTCTAGAAGGAGCTTCTAGAAGCTTCTTCATTTATTCATGAGAACATGAAAAAGGCCCATTAAGAATTTTCAATAAAATTCTTATGAAATGAAATTAATTCACAAGGCCCAATGATCAAGTCATGGCCGAGTGAAACATGTCACAAAATGACCTTGTCAAAAAATTTATTGACATTCATTTCATCCTTTGTCTCAAAAGACAAAAATACCCTTTTAACTATTTTCGTTCTTGTTTTGGCTTAGCTTCCAGTTTAACTATTCCTATCGATGTGATTCGTGACAGTGACCTCATGGACCCAAATGAACAAAGCTTTAGCTAAACACTTGGACTCAAAAGTTCACAAACCTTTTCCAAGTTTAGCTGAATGCCAACTGACTCCACTAAAGAGCTGACACTGAAAATCTCTCGGTTCAAATGAATTTATTTTCTACTCAAGAATTCGACCTAATTATGATGAGCGGATCCACTGAATATTATCTATGTTTACCCTTCATGAATGTCATCAGCTAGTCGGGATTTACTAAATTACCATTTTACCCTTCTAGCTGTTATTTCCTCAACTCCTTTGTCGCTTGTGAATAAGTTAGAAACAATGTATTGACGAGGAGCTAACAAGTCACATTGTTTCATCCAAAAGAGTCAAGACTCAATTTGGACACTGGCCAGTTCATTTATTCACACTCCAAGGAACAAAGCATGAGGTGACATACATTGCATTTCAGCAATCTTGTACATGAATTCCATATCTATGAGAACTTCACAAAGTTACTCATGACAGACTCACAACTTAGTACTTCACCAATAGGCCTTGTTCGGAATCACATAGTGAGTCCGAACTTTGACTTTCTCAAATGAGAATACTAAGGTGTGAAATGGCATGTCTCATTTCAGGATTAAGGTAAGCATGATGCAATTCATACATAGTGACTTCGAGACATAAGAGGTTAAATGGTTTGTTCTTATCTTGTCTCTAGAAGTGCACTGGTCAATTCAGTACCTTCGGAAGATACCTAGAAGAACTATAGAGTTCCTAACTCTCAATGCCTCATAACCAGACATCATAGATTCTTCTAACAATCATACTGAGGTCAATAGTCCTTTGACCCTAAGATTGCGAATATATCGTTTTAAGCAAACTACGAAGAGTTTGTTCATGCAAATCTACATTTGTCTCTTCGTAAGTTGTTAAGTTTGTTTATGGACTAAAAGACTATGGTTTTATCATAAAGCTTCAGACAAGGAAGATTGAATGAACGTTTCAACTTTATTAATGAATGAATAGGCAATTACAAGCAAGAGTCTTCATGAGACTTTATTACATCAAATGTTCAACATAAAGACTACAACTCTTCTTGTGGGCACCATTGACAACAAAACATGATGCATATATCTTCCTATTCCTAAAATCGAGGAGCATATCTATCTCATAAACTCAACCAATGCTATTGAATTCAATAGTTTTAGACATTATTGGTGATTAAATTTCTGTTTTAAGACTAACAATGTTTTATTAAGGCACCAATTATATGTGGACGTGAACCTAGTGCTACTGAAGAAGAAAGGAAGCTAGGCTCTGAGCGTTCTGCAGATCTAAGTGCAAAAGTTAATCAGGTTGGGTGACTTTCTGAGACAAAATATTAGTTATATTTCTTCCAAAGTTTTGTATTAGCTTCCTTAGAAATTCACACATATACATATGTGGAAATATGAAACTTAGAACTGACTAATGAAGCTATAAAAGTATCCTCTGGTAGAGATTAAGTAGTTATGCTACCACTGTTTTTTATTTTTTGGATTGCCCGGAACTAACTTTAAAGCCCATTATTTCAGTTTATTTTGCGAAGGACAAATGCATTACTGTCGAATCATCTTCCACCAAAGGTATGACTCCTAAATCTTGCTCTGGGGCATCTAGACAAGTGACTTGTGTAGCTTTTGATGTTTTTTTAGTTAGTCTGCTAGAAAAATGATGCTGAACCTCTACACATAATTTGATACCTTTTCTTAAAAAAAAATGTTTATTTTACAGCATATATTGCTTTGAAAAACAACATCACTCACATTCTTCAATATCTTCAGAAATTTAACTGCGATATAAATGTTCTTACGCATTTTTTGCCTGGTACAGATAGTTGAAGTAGTCTGTTGCAAGTTGACTCCTCTCCAGTCAGAACTATATAGCCATTTCATACATTCAAAAAATGTAACTTTTTTAAACTTCCTCCGAATAAAGTGATTTCACAAAGTTTGCAGGAATGGATATCTTGATAAAATAGTATCTAACTGGTCGAGGTTGTTATTTGCAAAACAGATTAAACGAGTGATTTATGAAGATCTAAAGCATTCAAAGATTCTAGCTTATATAACAGCACTCAAGAAGCTTTGCAATCACCCGAAGGTATTGTAGCTTATAAACAATGACCTAATCTTTAATATTATCGTGATCTTTTCTACTAACTGAATTTGTCTAATGGCTCTGGTACTTGTGTGTGTTAGATTTAATCTTTTTTCGGCCATTACATGCTCTTGCTTTCTTGATATTTTATTTTCAGTTTGTTATAGGCTACTGCAAGAGTCTGGAGGGATGGACGAAAGAAAATAGTATATATTTACCGACTTTTGAGTACTGGAACGATTGAAGAGAAGGTTTGATGATTTTATTATGGTTTTTTTTTTCTCTTTGGTGTTTTTGCAGTAAGGTTTCTAATAGTTATCCTAATGGTGTAGGTATACCAGCGTCAAATGTCCCAAAAGAAGTAATCTACTGATCTTGTATTGCAAGTCTGTTAAATCAATGTCATTTGGTACTGGATTTTGTGAAGGCTTGTTTTGGTTTCTTTGTTTTGGGTCTTGTGTTTGTGTGAGGGTCTAGGCTCCGCAATGAGGTTGTTGCGCGGCATAGGCGAGCTCCACAGAGCTCACAACGATTCTGGAAAGCGGAGGCGCTGTGAGAAACGACGGAGGCTCTGAACAACGTGGTGGCATTGGCTTGGAAGGTTCGGGCCCCGGATCGGTACAAGTTATGCTTTGTCCCCCCTCTGCCGGTAAATGACTTGGTCTTTGTTTGAATGATAGCTCTGCAAGTCCTACTTGAAAATATAAGAGTATAACTGTTATGATTGGTCATGCTTATTATGGAGTTGTCAATAAAAGAATACTATGGGTTCATTTTATTGACTGTTCGGAGAAATTCTGGTTTTAATCTTCTTGACTGCAACTGTGTCCATGGATTAATCTCTTTATATGTTTAATATCAGTTATGTTATTAAACATCTATTCATCTGATGCATTCTTGTCACTTGTTGTATTGAATGTTTAATTACTTGTTTTGCACTTTCCAAGATATTTGAGATTTGTCAAGGGAGCTTTGTTAACTTAGTAATCAATACCCACCTCTCTTAGTTTGGTTCTCAATAGTTTTAATTATTACTTATTTCCAGTACTAATTTTGGGTGTATTTCTTATATTCCAAAAACTTGTAATGCCATATTTATGTAAATGATATTTATTATTGATTGAATGAAATGTAGTCTTAAAGCTAAATATAAATATCTATCTTCCTAGACTACAACAATACGCAGTAGTCTAAGATAAAAACATGAACCACCTCAATTTTTCAACTACACCTAAAAGATGTAGTCTTCAACAAAAAAGATTGAAGTCATAGACAAAGAGATAAGACTCCAGTGCAATAGATGCCACAAAAACGCCGTAGTCTGTCCAACTCAATTAATTATAACTACTCTTTAAAGCTGTAGTGTTTATTGACTCAAAATTTGAACAACTACATTATAAAAATGTAGTCTTCAACAGAAAACACTAGAGTCATAGGCAAAGAGATAAGACTCCAGTGCAATAGATGCCACAAAAACGCCGTAGTCTGTCTAATTGACTCAATTAAGACTACTTGTTAAAACTGTAGTTTTTTTATCTTATGTAATTGAGTTCTATATAACTACAGCATAACGTTGTAGTATTTATAGATGCCACTAGTAAGACTACATCTAAACAATGTAGTTATATATTTTAACTACAGCCTTATAAAACAGATACACTACGGCCAAACACTGGAGTCATAATCAAAGAGATAAGACTCCAGTGCAATAGATGACAGTCAGTAAACTGTAGTGGATTTAAAATGACTACAGCGTTCGGCAGTAGTTAGAGACCAAATTTCTGGTAGTGTTATATTAATAAGGTGATGGATCGCTTCTCGATGCAAGACTCCAAGAAGGGCCAAACACCCTTTAGGCATGGAGTCTCACTCTCTAAGGACCAGTCTCCCAAGACTGCACAAGAGATTGAGGACATGAGAAAAATTCCTTAGGCCTCAGCCGTGGGAAGCCTCATGTATGCTATGCTTTGCACTAGACCTGACATCTGTTTCGCAGTTGGCGTAGTTAGCCGTTTCCAATCCAATCCTGGACCCGAGCTCTGGATTGCTGTTAAGCATGTTCTTAAGTATCTTCGAAGAACTAGGAACTTGATGCTTACATATTCAGGTACTGACCTGACTATGACGAGTTATACCGACTCCAATTTTCAAGCGGATAAGGATTCCAGAAAATCCACTTCAGGATCTATGTTCATCCTCAATGGTGGAGCTGTTGTGTGGAGGAGTATTAAGCAATCTTGCATTGCTGACTCCACAATGGAAGCAGAATATGTGGCTGCTTGTGAAGCACCCAAAGAGGCTGTATGGCTTAGAAAATTCATTAAGTATTTAGAAGTTGTTCCAAACGTCGATGAGCCCATGACCCTTTATTGTGATAATAATGGGGCTGTCGCTAACTCAAATGGAACCTCGAAGCCATAAGCGCTTTAAACATATTGAGAGGAAATACCATTTGATTCGAGAGATCGGGCAGCGCGGAGACGTGGAAGTGAAGAAGATCTCAACGGTGGACAACCTGGCAGATCCATTCACCAAGGCCCTAGCGAACAAGGTCTTCCACCAACATCGAGAGGGATTAGGCATGAAGGACTACTCACATCTTCTTTGAGTCAAGTGGGAGTTTGTTGTCAATGGTGCCCACAAGAAGAGTAGTAGTGTCTATTTGTGAACATTTGATGTAATATAGTCTCACGAATACTCTTGCTTGTAATTGCTTATTCATTAATAACAGTTGAAACCTTCATTCATTCTACGTTTTCTGTTTGAAGCTTTATGATAAAACCTTGGTCTTTAGTCCATAAACAAACTTAACAACTTACGAAGAGACAAATGTAGGTTTGCATGAACAAACTCTTCGTAGTTTGCTTAAAACGATATATTCGCAATCTAAGGGTCAAAGGACTATTGACCTTAATACGATTGTTAGGAGAATCTATGATGTCTGGTTATGGGGCATTGAGAGTTGGAGACTCTATAGTTCTTCTAGGTATCTTCCGAAGGTACTGAATTGACCAGTGAACTTCTAGAGACAAGATAAGACTAAACCATTTAACCTCTTATGTCTCCAAGTCACTACGTATGAATTGCATCATGCTTACCTTAATCCTGAAATGAGACCTGCCATTTCACAGCTTACGTATTCTCATTTGAGAAAGTTAGTGTTCGGACTCACTATGTGATTCTGAACAGGACCTATTGATGAAGTACTAAGTTGTGAAGATGTCGTGAGTAACTTTGTGAAGTTCTCATAGATATGGAATTCATGTACAAGATTGCTGAAATGCAATGTATATCACCTCATGCTTTGTTGCTTGGAATGTGAATAAATGAACTGGTCAGTGTCCAAATTGAGTCTTGACTCTTTTGGATGAAACAATGTGACTTGTTAGCTCCTCATCAATACATTGTTTCTAACTTATTAACAAGCGACAAAGGAGTTGAGGAAATAACAGCTAGAAGGGTAAAATGGTAATTTTGTAAATCCCGACTAGCTGATGATATTCATGAAGGGTAAACATAGATAATATTCAGTGGATCCACTCATTACAATTAGGTTGAATTCTTGAGTAGAAAATAAATTCATTTGAACCGAGAGATTTTCAGTGTCAACTCTTTAGTGGAGTCAGTGGGCATTAAGCTAACTTGGAAAAGGTTTGTGAACTTTTGAGTCCAAGTATTTAGCTCAAGCTTTGTTCATTTGGATCCATGAGGTCACTGTCACAAATCATATCGAGTAGGAATAGTTAAACTAGAAGCTAAGTCAAAACAAGAACGAGACAAGTTTTACTAAAATTGTCAAAAGGGTAATTTTGTCTTTTGGACATAGGACGAAATGAATGTCAATAAATTTTTTGACATTGTCATATGATGACAAATGAAATAAATATTACTTGGCCATATTAGTGTAATTGGGCCTTGAGGATTAATTTCATTTCATAGAATTTTACTTGAAAATTCTTAGTGGGCTTTTCTTATGTTGTCATGAACAAATGAAGAAACATCTAGAAGGTCTTGTAGAAGCCTTATTTTCTTCCAACCTAAGGAAAAGAGAGGCTGAATTTTGTGCAGCCCATAGTGTGAAAGAGAGTTTATTTTGTGCATTAATGTATGAAGATACTTGCCAAAAGAAAAAGAGGAAACAAATTTGCTTATAGAAGCACAAGGGAATTCAGCCAAAGAGGGAGAAAACAAATCCATGTGGCATGAGGTAATGTGTTACACGCCCAAATGAAGAAAAGGAAACAATGGATTTGCTCATGAATATGTGATATTCAATAAAGAAGTGGAAACTACCTTTTGAAGGTAAAACCCCTCCTATAAATAGAGCCCCCATTCTTCTGATTTCATTCCTTCCAAAGTTTCATAGATTGACAGCTTCTCTCTCTAGAACCTCTTGGCCGACCTCCTCTCTTTCTCTCTCTACTTCTTTTCGTTTTTGTTTTGGCACCTAGGTCCACATTTGACCTAGTGTTTTAGCTCTTCGACTCTAAGACTTGTTCTTGAGTCGTTGTGTTTAAAAGTGCCCACACAATAATTCCTTTCTTTCTCGAGTGATTTATGTGATAGAAACTTTCGTGGTTGCTCGAGTTGCAGAGGAAAGAAGAGAGACGTGCTGCGAGGGGAGACGAACGTTTCAACCTTCCGAAGGCTCATCAACGTTCAAGCTTCTCAAAGGTTAGTAAACTATTTTATGCTCATAATAGTTTTTATTTATATGTACTTGCTCTTTGTCTAGGTTAGTAAAATCATTTTACTTGTCAAAAAGAAAATTTTTAAATTTCGCCGCTTACCCGAAGCGTTAAATGTTTTCTTAAATCCTAGATCAATTCCAACAGAAACAACCTGAAGGATTCTTATAGTGATAGTGAGCATTTAGTCTGGAAGCTTAATAAATCTGTTTATGGTTTGAAACAAGCCCCCCGCCAATGGTATTTAAAGTTTCATGATGTCATCACCTCATTCGGTTTTAAAGAGCATGTCATGGATCAATGTATATTTTGCTTTATATGTGGATGATATTTTGCTAGAGACTAATGATAATGGAATGCTGTATGAGGTGAAACAATTTCTTTTAAAGAACTTTGATATGAAAGTTATGGGTGCGAAATCTTATGTCATTGGCATTAAGATCCATATAGAAGGATCACGAGGTATTTTGGGTTTGTCTCAAGATACCTATATCAACAAAGTTCTAGAGAGATTTATGATGAAAGATTGTTCAACAAGTATAGTACCTATTGTGAAGGGTGAAAAATTTAGCTTGGATCATTGACCAAAGAAAGACCTTAAACGGGAACAAATGAAGGATATTTCACATGCTTCTGTTGTAGGAAGCCTTATGCATGCTCAAATTTGTAACAGACCTTGACATTGCATATGTTGTTGGAGTATTGGATAGATATCAGAGGAACCCAGGTCTTGACCATGGAAAGATGCAAAGAAGGTTATGATATATACTTTCTAAGAAAAAAAAACTACATGCTTATTGGCCGTCGGACCAATGAATTGCAGGTGGTTGGCTACTCTGACGCTGACTTCGCTGGCTGCATGGATTCAAGAAAATCTAGTTCAGGATATTGTTTAATAGTAATTGGCTGAGTTGTGTCTTGGAGACGCACACATCAGACATAGACTGCTACATCCACTATGGAAGCTGAGTTCGTATCGTGTTTTGAAGCTACATCACATGGTATTTGGTTAAAGAGTTTCATATATAGGCTTAGAGTTGTAGACTCTATTTCTAGGCCACTAAAGTTGTGCTACAATTCACCTGCTATTTTTTTGGCTAAGAATAATAAAAGTGAATGTAGAAGCAAACTCATCGACATCAAGTATCTAGTCATATGTTAAAGATGATAACGTGGTCATCCAACACATTCGCACTGATTTGATGATTGTTGATCATTTAACTAAAGGCATGCCACCAAAGAAATTTAAGGATCATGTAGAAAGCATGAAACTTGGTTCCATGATGTAATCTTTTCGTCGTACGGTACCATTATGTCTAATAAACTCATATTCAGTTTGATATTTTTGCATATAGCTATACACATTCATTTTAATTTATGGAGAAATATCGTTTAAATGGACCTAGAATAAATATATGATTTATTCACTAAAGATAAAATGATTATTGAGATGTGAGACTTGGTATATTATAATACATGGAAGATAATACTCGCTCATAGAGAACCTGTCGTCATGAATCATATACGGGTAAACTGGCAATGTAGCCATGTTGAAACGTTGTTTTTGGTTTCTAGCCCACGTTTGGTATATTTTGCAATCTAGCCATTTACCACAATTTACCGGTATAAAATACCAGATTTATCCTTATGCTTAATTGTACAAAACAGTAGCCCAGGTTTGCCCAAATTGATATCAACAAATATTTACAAAAATTTACACTGAGACAATGACTAAATAGGAAAGTCAACTAAACATTTTAATAGTGTGCATTAATAAAAAAAATGCAAAAAGAAAGAATTACCGAAAATAACGTGAAAAAATTATGTGGTTACTTCTGCCCATCGTTAGTCAAAACGTGGGCTACAGTTTTTCCATTATTTAAGCCAAGGTTAAAATCGTAATTAACGTCTTACATAATTCTGAAACATCATCAATTTGGACTAGAGATGAAAATTGTGTGAAACTTGGGCTAGATTACAATAGCTACGTTTGAAGTGGCTTAGATCGACTAATTTTTCTTCATATATTGTGTTTCTTTTACGTTTAGTGTTTCTTGATATGGACCAAGAATGTAAGAATATTTCCGTTTTAATTTTGATATCAACGGAAATAATCTATCCATTATTATGGTCCATTAAACAACCAATTTTAGACCAAATATAATTAATTGCTAGAAGCGCGCTCACATTTATGGTCAAATAAAGTAATTACCTACAATAGTCAGATTGTTATATTTCTCATTGGTCCTTATAAGACTATAAATATAAACGTTTTGGAGTTCCTAAGCTTACTTACACATTTAGAAAATCAACAACATCTCAGAGAGAGAGAGAGAGAGAGAGAGAGAGAGAGAGCTTAAAAGAACCTCGAAATAATTCCTCGGAGTCGGAGTCTGAAATTCGAATTCGCCGGAAAACACTACTACAAATTAACATATTGGGTGCGGAAGGGTATTAGGTACGACATGTCGCACCTAAAAGTCGCACCTAAGCTCATATTAGGTGCGACATGTCGCACCGGATACTCCGCCAGATGACTAAAAATTTCGCTAATGTTTAGTGGTATCCGGTGCGACAATGTCGCACCTGATATGTTTTTGTCGCACCAAATATCTTCAGGTGCGACGATTGTCGCATTCAATAGTAATAGGTGCGACAAGTGTCGCACCCAATAGTTTTAAAATTTAAAGTTGTCAGCCATATTCCCCCGAAATTTTTTGGGTTTCGGATTACATATTCGGTGCGACATTGGGTGCGACATGTCGCACCGAATATTTGTATTAGGTGCGACATTGTCGCACCCAATAGTTTTAGGGTATTATAAATACCCGAGACTCCTTCTTCCTTACCCGAGTTTCAAATCTCTGTCAGCATTTCTCCCTCTCTCTCAATCTCACTCTCTCTCTCTCTCCGACCAGCCTCCACTCGGCCTATCTCCGGCGACTTGCGTCCCCTCCGCCGTGAATCTCGCCGTCCTCCAAGGTACGCCTCTCTCTCTCTCTCTCTCTCTCTCTCTCTCTCTCTCTCTCTCTCTCTCTCTCTCTTTCTGTCTCACCATCTCTCTCTCAATCTCACTCTGTCTCTCTGCGACCAAGCCCGTCCCGCCGTCCACGACCATCTCTGCCCTGCCGCCCATGACCAGCACCCATCCTCCCGTCCACCCTCTTCGCCATCTCCTCGGCCCTCCCGCACGCTGCCGTCAAACTCGTCCAGCTTCTGCTGAACCCGCTTTCGAGTCTCCTCCGACAGCCCCCTGCGAGGCACCTTGGGGAACAGCAGCCACCACTTGTCCCCTGTTGAACTTCGAACCCCCCAAATCCGTCCAGCTTCTGCAGGTCGGAGCGCCGCCGCGTGACCATCACCTCGAACACCCCTCCGCCGGACAGCTCATGCACCATCGGCCTCAGCTCGGCGATTGACTCGCTCACGCACAACAGCCACTCCCTCGGCCCAGCCCCCGGCCCATCCTCGGCCCTGCCCGACGTTTTCTTGGTGATTACATTACCCTAAAACTAGTCACATAGACACTCGTTTTCTTGGTGACTAGCAAAAGAGAGGCAAAATGATGACCAAAACTGAAGGGAAATAATTTTGTATTGACTTGAAATATTATAGATTTCAATAGAATATTCATTAATAGATTTTTTTCGCTTTTTTTTGGAAAGAATTTGTATTTTTAATTAAGAATTCTATTTTCAGAATATTATTTCTAATTAATTTAGAATTTTGTTAATTAATTTTTATTTAATTCTAAATGAATTTTGATTTAGTTTTTTAATTTTGTATTTTTTTTAATTTAAAAAACATATTCGGTGCGACGGATGTCGCACCGAATATAATGGCGGGAAGGGCATTAGGTGCGACATTGTCGCACCCGATATGAATTTACCCGCCAATTTTTTGAAATTTGGCAAGAAAATAGCTTGGGCATTTGTGCGGTAAGTCGCACCTGAAAATGTCGCACCTAAATGTGTACTTATTCGGTGCGACATGTCGCACCCAATACTTTCTGCGACGGGTTATCCGGTGCGACGCTGTCGCACCTATTGTCGCACCCAATAAACTTTTAGGTGCGACATTCGTCGCACCGGATAACGTTTTTTGTCCTAGTGAAACACAACAATGGTCTGAGGTAACTCGATCCTTTTTTGTTTCTCTTTTACGTGTTCTCACATTAAGAACACTTTTATATGTGTAATAAGTTCTTACATTACTGTATTTAATTAATTATTCTGATCAAATCATCCTTATCATTAATAAATCTATAAATTTAATAGAAAATGAGACAGATTTCACACAAAAAAATAAATTCCGGTAACAAAAAAAATTCTAATAACTCCTTATCTTGTCCATTAATTCATTCAATAAAGTTCAATCATTTGCAATTATGGAAACCAATCTGCTACTACAATAAATAAACAACCTCACTCCACAGAAACACCAAATATAAAGAACAACTATACTCTTTGTCTTTCTACTGTACCATGACTCGCCATTTTTTATTGGTTGTTTTTATATTGTACGCAAGCGCCCATTAAGCGAAGGCATACCTTTTGATAGGAAAAGGATTGAACTAATAAACGACTTGACACCAGCCACGGAGCTACAAGTTCACTGCAAGTCCGGAGACGATGACCTCGGTCCTCATATCCTGAAAAAGGGAGAATCCTTTTCGTGGAGATTTACGACCAACTTTCTCCAAACCACGCAATTCTTCTGCAACTTCCAGTGGAAGGAAAAAGGCGTGTTGCAATATCATTGGTTCGATATCTATAAGAACGCAATTTACGAAACGGTCGACTGTGATGATTGTGTTTGGAAAGTCCGCCATAATGGAGTGTGTCGATTGTTGACTGATGGATTCGGTTGCCTCCGCTGGAATAAAAAAACTGCGTTTTGAATCTTTTATGGGCTGATTAGTCTGTCTCTCTGTCCGTAATTGGTGTTTAGTGAAAGAATACAAATAACTAGAGAGGTTCATTTGAAGTGAATTTTTTTTCCTAGTATTGCTCTTTTCTCATATTTGCAATTATATAGAGAGTACTATTTTTTGTTGACAACTGGATATCCTTTTTCTTATGGATGGAAAAATTAATACATTCGACAAGTGTCTAACTTTGCTTAGAATATATATATATTTTTTTTTCGAGGGGCCTTAATATGTCGAGATATAATCTGGATAGGGTATAATGGAGAAGCCATGCGATGATGCAACAATCAAGCTTAGTAGTTGTTCTCACGGTGGGTCAACTCCAATGACCTGCGACAAAATTCAATGGTCTCGCAAGTGAAGAAAATAACATAGTGCATAACACGGTTGGATTTATAGAGTAAAAGACGTTCGATATATAGTTAATTTTGCAGAGGAAGTTGTTGATAGTAAAATTGCGTTAATCTTCATGATCATGATAATTATAAATAGAATATTAAATATTTTATATGAATTACTCCTTTCAATCTTTCAAAATATTTTCCATAGAACATGCATATACATTCCACTCCTGAAGCAGATCTATTCGAGTTTAGTATTGTATTTGTTATCCTATGAATATTATTCATTCTAAACTCCACCATTTGCACATCAGTCTATGTGTTTTAAGTAAACCATTAAGACTCGTTTGGTGTATCTGAGACTTGATTTTATGTTTGAGACTCGATTCTATGTTTCATATTAAGCTTAATTTCAATATGTTAATATTTGAGATTGTAGAATTTTTATTTGAATGATAATTTGTTAGTTGAAAAACAGGTTTAATATGGAAAAACATGTTAAGTCTGACTTGAATGGTAATTTGAAGACTATCTCGCCGTGGCGACTATGGTTTCCCGCCGCAGCATGCTTCTAACACCGCAGCGAGAAATATCCTTCGCCGCGACGAGAAAGTTTCCGAGGGCTATTTTTTATAAGATAATCTCACTGCGGCGAAGTTGTTTTCCCTCCGCGGCATGTTTCTAACGACGCGGTAAGAAATAGCCTTCGTCGCAGCGAGAAAGTTCCCGAGAGCCATTTCTTTAGAAGATAATCTCACCGCGGCAAAGTTTATTTATCGCCGCGACATGTTCCACACGGCGGGGCGAGAAAGTTCCCGATAGCCATTTTTTTGGAGAAGATGATCTCGCTGTGGCGAAGTTGTTGTCTCGCTGCAGCATTTTCAACACACCGCGGCGATTCTTTTCACTAGTACAATTGATAGCATCAGGTGCGACAAAAGTCGCACCTGAAAGCATAAGTGTCGCACCTGATGATATTAGGTGCGACTAGTCGCACCTGAAAGTCATCACTATCAGGTGCGACATTTTAGGTGCGACAAGTCGCACCAAACGTCGCACCTAAATATCCCTCAAAATAAGAAATTAAAGCATGAATTATAGTATCAGATGCGACTAGTCGCATCTGATACTTTCGCGGGAAGAATATCAGATGCGACTAGTCGCATCTGATAGTAATTCCCCGCGAAATATTTGGCGGGTGTTAGTACAATCAGATGCGACTAGTCGCATCTGATACTCTTCCCGCGAAAGTATCAGATGCGACTAGTCGCATCCGATTGTCTGTAGTTATTTTTTTAAAATGCTGATTCTAATAGAATCAGCCATTTAAATATATAAAAATTATAATTTAAAAAATTAATTAAATAATTTTTTTGTTAAATTAAATAAATAATTTGAATAATATTAATTAGAATAAGTATATAAATAATAATATTAAATTCATAAAATTTGATAATTTACATTCAATAAATTAAAAAAATTACAATTTATTCTTTTTGTTTCCCTTTTTCATTCGAAGTCTGCCAATTCTGGAATGCACGGCCTCCTCTTCCGCCAGATCTTGCTCGTGCGCCTTGGCGGCCTGATGCGCTGCCGCTCGAACGATGTCGCTGAAATTCTACCGAACCTGGCGTCTGATCAGCATTTGGCATGGAAGCGGATGGCGGCGTCTGAACATTCGACATTGAAGCGGATGCCGGCGTCTGAACATTCGGCATTGAAGCTGATGGCGGCGTCGTGCCAGGGTGCATCATCGCGGGGGATGTCTGCATGGGAGACGGATGCTGCTGTGTGTAGGCAAAGAACTGTCGCTGAAACGCCTCCATCTGAGCTTGTTGTGCGGCCAACGCTGCTTGTAGCTCGCTAATCACTGGATCTGGAACGCGCGTCGATGAAGAACCTGAGGACGAGCTGTCGTCCTGAGCCTGAGCCAAGAGATACGAGGATCTCGGGATCGAGGGACCTATCCCGACATACCAATCTCGACGTTGCCCGAGAACAGTATCCATCGCGTACTGCTCCGCCTGGTCTATGTCAAACATTTGGCCTGACTCCGCTGCTTGTCGCTGCATATCCTCGACTTGAGTCATAATTCGCGCCTTCAAACATATGTTAAAAAAATTATTAAGATTATCGAAACTTGATTATTAAGTAATTAACACAAGTAACTTACAAATGCTTGTTGCGCCCAAGCTGTCGTCCAATTGCCTTGATCGTCTTGATGTTTTTTCTCCCACGTGTTTAACGCCGAGGCCAAAGTCCCATCTTCCCTACTCTGCAGTTCTTATGAAAATATGAGTAATGTATTTATTGCAAAAAAAAGATTACAAAATTAGAATAAACTTACGTTCAAATGTCGATGAGCCAAAAAAGAAATCGACCCTTGTGTGGACTTCGTTTTGTTGTTCTTGGAATTGTCTCTGTTGCGAGTAGACTTTTTCTGCACATATTAAATTGCGTTATAATTCGATTTCATAGAAGATAACATAATTTTTAGAATTATACATTACCTTCCAATCGTCAGTTGCGAACTCCTCTATCACCTTCTCCCAATCGTCTTTTTGATATCCTTTTGGGATTTTTCTTGGCGACATTCATTTGCCCACAACATTTTCCTTAGAAAGTCCCTGATAATCTAGACTTTTGGTTGCGCCTCATACGCTTTGCATCGCGAATGATAGTCTGGTCAATCTGATGACGATAGCAATCCGCCGGAAGCAGCTCATCGGTCTCATCATCCTTGTACACGAAAGTGTACTCGGAATGAAGTGCGCTCAGAATATTGCCCAACATCTGGGGCGTCACTTCGTTCCAATCACGAAGTGTGACCGGGATATGGACTTTCACCAAAGCGCCGACGCGGTTGTTGAATACTCCTACCTTTTTTATTGTTTTTCTTACGTCCTGGTAGAAAGTTTGGTTGATTGGGTCGTACCTAACAACTTTCGCACCGGGTACCCCATGCGCTGCTTTTGCCGAAGTAGAGCCGGTCGTTGGTCCCATTGTCTTCTTAGGACCTTGGGAACCCGGTGTCTCTAGCGGAGACTCATCTCCACCTGCTCCTGAAAGGTGTAGCGGAGACTCATCTCCACTTGCTCCACCTGCATCTGACATCCGGTAAGATGAAAACAAACCTCGCATATGACGTGGACGGCACCACGGATTTTATTATTAACAAACCTCGCATATGACGGAGGAAAACCGTGGTTACATTATATAGTAAATAAACATACAAAAAAGATATTAATCATTCATCATCATCTATGCCTATAATGTTAATATCATCTTCTATATCGACATCAACATCTTCTCCCTCAAAAACGACATGTCTCTCATTTTCATCATCGTCAACGACAGTCACTAACTCAGCTTCATCGATTTCGTGTCGATGATTCAAACGCTCGATGTTTGACAACTCTATAGTCAATGGGATCGAGGCTGAGTTGGAGGGGTCAACTTCAGGAATGTCCCAAATCCCTCGATGATTGCATTCCTGGACGATTTCCCAGTCGTCGCCTTTAATAAGATCTTCGATGTAAAAAACTTGTTTCACTTGAGTCGCGAGTACGTACGGCTCCTCTTTAAACCACTGTTTCGCAGTATAAGCACTCGTTTCTCCAGTAGTCTTATCGGTGTGCACTAGTCGGTTTGCATGATACTTGTCACCGTACCAAATGCATTTGAACAATACAACACTACAGTTATGCCTATAGTTCACGACGATGACGTCTTCCATTCGACCATAGTAAGTGAAATCATCCACAAGTACACATACAGCGCTATTTTGAGTGACTCGTTGATTATCGCGACGACGAGTGATGAACTTCACGCCATTTACAAAGCAGCTCGGATATTGATAGGCGACTTGAAGGGAACCGATAGAAAGCGAATAGAGCTCGTCAGACACGTCAGAACCACTAGCTTTCATATAAAAAATCTGATTACGAAAGAAAGCATTGATTAGCACTTGTGCTTTTATAAAAAAATTGCATTGATATTGTGTTATTACCTTATTCTCAAACCAAATTTTGAACCTTTTTCTATGCTCCGCTTCAATATCGCGAACTCCAGATTCGCTCAAGACACTACTACAAACAATGGATTCCACAACGGTACAGTACCGTTGTGGAATGATTCCACAACGGTTCTGTACCGTTGTGGAATCCTCCGCTGTGTAATGATTCCACAACGGTACAGTACCGTTGTGGAAACCTCAACGTTTCCACAACGGGACGGTCCCGTTGTGAAAAATGAATCAATTTTTTTAACACTCGCCGCGGCCACGTATTGACTTCGCCGCGGCGTGATCTTCCACAACGGTACCCCGTACCGTTGTGCAATAGTTCGCCGCGGCCAATGACATACATGGCTGCGGCGAACAAGAATTATGTTGATTTCCGTTTCTCGCCGCGGCAACGGTACGTACTCGCCGCGGCGTGATCTTCCACAACGGTACAGACATACCGTTGTGGAATAGTTCGCCGCGGCCAATGACATACATGGCCGCGGCAAACAAGAATTATGTTGATTTCCGTTTCTCGCCGCGGCAACGGTACGTACTCGCTGCGGCGTGATCTTCCACAACGGTACAGACATACCGTTGTGGAATAGTTCGCCGCGGCCAATGACATACATGGCCGCGGCGAACAAGAATTTTGTTTTTTTAAAAATTCTCGCCGCGGCAAGGAATACCTTTGGCTGCGGCGAGATGAATTCCCATGAAACTTTGCCGCGGCGTAATGATTACACGTCGCGGCCAAATTGTACCTGAGAGCTATTTTTTTGTTTTCCAATTAAAAACCTGAAAATTAAATATATCCAAAACCAAATATATATCCAAAAAATCCAAATACATCCATAACATCCAAAATATATACATAACATCCAAAACCAAAAATATATCCAAAAAATCCAAAAATAAATATCTATATCCAAAATCAAACTAATATTCACATTCTATAAAAGTTTGTACGTACAACACCCACTCTTCTCGAACTCTCTCTAAGTTATCCGGTGTATATGACTTCTTCATTTGTAATTTATCTATACCAACTCCAACAATATCACGCATATAACTTAAAACATAATACCCGCATTCCGTGTTTCCGATTTGTTTGGGAGCCGAGGCATTTGTGATTAAGGTTGATTGACCGTTACTTCGGGCTCCTTGATTGTGAAGCTTGAAATCCAAAAAAATCCTTATACGCCAAAAAAAAAAACAAATTAGAAAAGAAGCATTAGTGGAAATGAAATATTTCAAATAACATGTAATTAATTTACCTTTTTATCAACATCCTTAAATCCAATGGGATTTTATTTTTCAACGGATCGAAGAACATCGCTTGATCTTTCCAAAGATCGAAGACAACAAGCATCCAATGTTCATTTAAATTGTACGGCATCAAAACTAGTTGTTTTGGTTTGCAATTTCGTACTATTTTACCGATTTGCTTGACGCGTTCGGATAAATGGGCCTCATCGTTGTTGGTTTGGAGGTAGCAACTCAAACCCGCTTCAACAAAACACATTACTTCACTCCGCTTATTTTTGTCTAATATGGATTGTAGATAACTACGAAAAACAATTATTGGATTAGTTAATAAAATGAAATATTGTATATTGATATAAGAAAAAGAATATAAAAGAAATATTTACCCCATGTAAACCGTTATGCATGACGCGCCTATTTCCTCGTATGTAAGGAATTCTTTAACATCGTCAAACATCACCGGAATACGCTCTACGGCGATACTTGCACAAACTTTGACATTGATTGCATCCCCGTTCGGTAACATTACTCGGTTGGCATGTTGGGCGAGCAATCGAAACTTTGGATTAATCAACGTATATGAAATCTTCTTATCGTCATCGGCGCTAGGTTCACTACCACCACCGACCTTCAACACTTGTGTGACCACCGGGCCGCGACTCTCTTTTGCAATTTCAGTTTCTATTAATCTCTTTGGCCACTTAACGAAGCCCCCTACGGCTTCTTCAATAGTCTTGGCTTCATCGGTGGGAATCGGCAAAAAAGCTTTCTTAATCAAAGCCGTCGCAATGCTCACTCGAACGTTTACATCCTCCAAAGATGAAAAATGAACGTGTTCGGCATTCATGTATGCTCGCCCGTTTGCTACATGAATCGTGCCTCCATTCATGAAATCATCAAGGAGGAGAATGCATTCTATGCTTTCATCCGAACACGGTGTCACCGGCGTGGTTGGATTCATTGAGCAACTTGCTCGAACACTATCGGGTTTGTCGGCAACTTCATGTCGAGATTGTTTATCTAATAAATTCACTAATGTTATTAAAAAATATATATAAAAATATGTGACTTTTTTACTTGTATTAAAAAATTAAAAATTACCTAAAGACGTTACTTCATTAGCCTTGTCTTCATCACCATCTTTAGCCATGTCTTCATCACCGCCCTTAGCCATCTCTACATCATCACCCTTAGGCATCTCTTCATCAACACCAATATTTTCCTCTTCATTTGTGGGACGTAGGACACTAGGCAACTCGTCATTAGCATCTTTGAGACTCAAACCATTTTGAGTTAAGGCTTTCATAATGAAAGATTTTAACTCACACATTTCTCGACGTAACTTAGTTACCTCGTCACTCGAGTTTGACCGACGAGATACGGAATTGCAACTTGACGAGTATTTAGATTGCCCACGAACACGACCGGGATGTTCCTTAGATTGCAAGACACTTTCCATAGACTCATCCGTAACTTCTTGAGATGATTTTCCCTTCATTCTCGACTCAACCCATAATACCTCTTTTGTAGGCCATTCACCCGTTTCCTCGTACTATTATCAAGCAATACCACAAATTAATTAATAAATATTATGAAACATGGACAACAAAATAAAACATGTAAATCTAACCTTTTGTTGATCAAGTTTTCGATATCCATTTCGGCCGGTTCTAGATTTGTACACGTTCTTCCTCGCTATTTCTTTCCCATTGTCCGATGATTTTTTGAACATATCGGAACGTCTATACTCAACAAATTTTATCCAATCTTCTTCGGTGATATTTCCATAGCGTTTTAAAACGTATTCCGGCCTCTTCAAGACGCTTGGATCATTGAGGTTGTCTTTGACTAGATCGTTGTATAGCTCGTGACGGAATAACCTCGCCGCTTCTCCAACTCTCATAAGACAATTATTCTTAAGTTCGATAGGGACCGTAAATGCTTCACATATTTCGTTCCAAATCCTTTCTTTTAGCTGTTTATGCTCTTTTAGTCTCCAATCGATCATCGAAATTGGAACGTGTTCTCTAGCTAACACGCCAAAATAACTCGATAACTCATCACCCTCTTTATCCAATGGTTCATCTCTATCATTAAATTTGACGTTTATCTTTTTACCAAGAGTTTTAACCTTATTAATCTTGGGCATAAGAGTATTTCTTCTTTTCCCGGGACCATCGATATTGGTGGATCTCCGTTTACCGCTAACGGTACTAGTGGAAGTATTAGACATAATCTATGAAAAAACAAAATTCAACATAAACTCAATTCAAACCAATTCCAACACAAACTCAAACTTCAATTCAATTTCAATTCAAACCAATTTCAATATAAACTCAAATCGAAATTCGATTACTCACTAATTTTCTACATAAATATCAAATTCCATATTCAATTTCTATATAACTTAAACACAAATACACAATTCTAACCTAATTTCAACATAAAAATACAAATTACATAAAAAAAACACTTACCCATAACCTAATTTCAACATAAAAATACAAATTACATAGAAAAAACACTTACCCGGAGTGAAGATGACGAGCACGGAGGCGTGGTGGAGAGATAAAACGTCAATGACGTTGTCGGGACTTGTGGTCGGAGGGTTGTGGTCGGAGGCAAGGTTTTGTGGACTTAGAAATTTGTGGAGAAGAGAGGAGAGAGAAGGACGGCGGCCGAGGAAGAAGAGAGGAGAGAGAGGGACGGCGGCCGAGGAAGAAGAGAGGAGAGAGAGGGACGGCGGCCGAGGAAGAAGAGAGGAGAGAGAGGGACGGCGGCCGAGGAAGAAGAGAGGAGAGAGAGGGACGGCGGCCGAGGAAGAAGAGAGGAGAGAGAGGGACGGCGGCCGAGAAAGAAGAGGAGAGAGAGAGACGACGGCGACGGAGTGGGTGTGGGTCGGAGAGAAAGAGAGAAGAAGAGGGTGGGTCGGAGAGAAAGAGAGAAGAAGAAGAAAAATGAAATTTCTGAAAATTTTGAAAAAAATCGAGTGGGAAAACTGTTTTAGGGTCTGACCGCGATATTTCGCCGCGGCCAAAGTCCAACGTCGCCGCGGCGAGTTCATTCCACAACGGTATGAGCGTCCCGTTGTGGAATATTTCGCCGCGGCCACGTATCTGATTCGCCGCGGCTAAACATTCTAGCCGCGGCGATCTTCATACGTGGCCGCGGCGACATAGTTCACAGATTTACATAGCCCCTGGAACTCATTTCGCCGCGGCCATGTAGATACTTAGCCGCGGCGAAACATTCACGCCGCGGCGATCTTTATACGTGGCCGCGGCGAATTAGTTCACAGATTTACATAGCCCCTGGAACTCATTTCGCCGCGGCCACGTATAAAGATCGCCGCGGCGTGATATACCTGGCCGCAGCCAAAGTATAGTATAGCCGCGGCGAACAGTTCTCAGATTTACTGGAACTCATTTCGCCGCGGCAATGTATTTCTTTCGCCGCGGCGAGTGTATTCCACAACGGGACAGTCGTCCCGTTGTGGAATCTATTCGCCGCGGCTAGGTATAGTGTTAGCCGCGGCGAAACATCGCGCACTGGATCTATAAATTAAAATTTCTCGTCATTTTCACTTTCTAATCTCAAAACCTCATTCGGAAACCCACTCCAAACCTAATTCCGACCTGTTCTGCGCCATTCTTGGTTATCACTCTCAACTATACGTCCAAATCTTGTAAGTTATTCTCCTACTTGCTTTGAATATACTTGTTTTTTATAACTTGGTAATTAGAATGGGTATTTGTTGTAAAATCTAGGATTTTCTATCATTGAAGATGAAAAAATGGATGTGGGAGAATAGATTAACTGAGATATATCAAGAAGGTGTAGATGAGTTTTGTAAATTCGCTAGAGATAATATGGACGGCGTGAAATCTATTCGTTGCCCTTGTGTTCGATGTGGAAATCATAGGCATTTTTCGCTTGATGTTGTTCGAACCCATTTGTTTGCGTATGGAATAATGACCTCCTATCAAAGATGGTACTATCATGGTGAGGTTTTTCGTTCGACGATAAACAATAGCGTTGATGATATTGAAAATGATGTTGATGATATGCCCGGAATGATGAATGATTTGGAGGACGATTTTGTTGACCGGCCGGAGTTGTTTGAGTCGATGATGATTGATGCGGAGACACCATTATACGAAGGGTGTACAAGCTTTTCGAAGTTGTCGTTTTTAGTTACGTTGTTTCATTTGAAGGCGTCGGGTGGTTGGACAAACACTAGCTTTACAAAATTGTTGGAAACACTTAAAGAAGCCTTTCCGAAAGACAATAAAGTTCCTTTAAGTATGTATGAGGCGAAGAAGACTTTGGGCACATTAGGTATGAAGTACGAGAAGTTCCATGCGTGCCCGAATGATTGTATTTTATACAGACACGAGCATGAAAATCTAGATGAATGTCCGATCTGCAAAGAGTCGAGGTGGAAGAAGGGTAAAATGCCACGTGACGGAGTCAAAGGAGTTCCAGTTAAGGTATGTTTTCACTACTCGATTATCAAATACATGTATAGCCTATAATGGTATGCTTCTTATTGTTTTTTTATGATTACAGTCGTTATGGTACATTCCTCCAATGCCACGCTTCCGACGAATGTTTAATAGTGCCAAACACGCGAAGAACATGGTTTGGCACTCCGAAAAACGTGTCAATGATGGTGTTCTCAGACATCCTGCCGATGCTGCCCAATGGAAATCCTTTGATTTTGAGTATAAGGATTTCAGTGCTGATCCCCGAAATCTTCATCTTGGTTTAGCAACTGATGGTATGAACCCGTTTAGCATGATGAGCAGTAAATACAGTGTTTGGCCGGTTATATTGGTGAACTACAATCTCCCTCCAAAACTCTGTATGAAGAGAAAGTTCTTGATGTTAACGCTTCTGATATCAGGACCGAGTCAACCAGGTAATGATATCGATGTTTATTTGGCACCGCTTGTTGATGATTTGAAGATGTTATGGGATAAGGGCTATGAGGTTAAAGACGCTTATCGTGGAGATTCTTTCAACTTACGGGCAACGTTATTGTGGACTATTAACGACTTTCCGGCCTATGGAAATTTGTCAGGATATTCTGTGAAATGCTCGATTGGTTGTCCTATTTGTATGAAAGACACATCTTCCATTCGGTTGAAGCATAGTAAGAAGACTGTTTTTCTCGGGCATAGAAGATTTTTACCAAGAGACCACCCATTTAGAAGGTTAAAACAAGCATTTGATGGCAACACAGAAGAACGGCTCCCTCCTCGAATTTTGTCTGGTGAAGATGTCTACGAGATGGTAAAAAACGTCAATGAAGTCCTTGGAAAAAGAAAGCGTCGTGCTAGTACTAAAGAGTCGTTTCAAGAGAATCCTTGGAAGAAGAAATCGATATTTTATGACCTTCCGTATTGGAAGACGCACTACGTTCGGAATTGTCTGGATGTTATGCATATCGAGAAAAATGTTTGCGAATCCGTTATCGGTACTCTTCTTGATGATCCACATAAATCGAAAGACGGAATAAAATCTAGAAGGGATCTCAAGGAGCTGAATATAAGAAGTATTTTGCACGCCGATGAGGAGGTCGGACAAAAAACTAAATTTCCAGCGGCTAAGTATACTCTAGATCGGAAGGAGAAGAAGAAGTTGTGTAAATGGTTTGCGTCTATCAAAGTTCCCGATGGTCATTCTTCAAACTATACGAGATTTGTATCTATGAAAGATTTGAGACTTATTGGAATGAAGACTCACGATTGTCATGTGCTTCTACAACAAATGTTACCTCTCGCCTTGCGTGGAATTTTGTCACCCGATGTGAGATTTGCAATATCCAAGATATGTGTATTCTTCAACTCGATTTGCTCGAAGGTTATTGATCCTACTCGGTTGGATTCCATACAATCGGAGTTGGTAAAAACTCTATGCATGCTAGAGAAGTTTTTCCCACCTTCGTTTTTTGACATCATGATTCACTTAACTGTTCACTTGGTACGTGAAGTGAAATTATGTGGGCCCGTATTTTTACGTTGGATGTATCCAATCGAACGTTACATGAAAGTGTTGAAGAGTTATGTGAAGAACTACAATAGACCGGAAGGGAGCATAGTAGAAAACTATATAGCTGAGGAGTCCGTTGAATTTTGTTCGGAGTATTTAACTAATGCAGACGCGATTGGGTTGCCAAAGAACACAAGTCATGAATCAAAAGCTTTATCTACAGGTATGTTTTCTGACACTTTCTTTTGTGTATTTAACTTATTCATGAGAGGACCACTACTTATATGAGTGGTTATGTATAGGTACTTATTCTATCGTCAACCGGAAAGAGTGGGAGCAAGCCAGTCTCCATGTCTTGCATAACGTTTCCGAGGTCACGCCGTTTGTGGATATTCATTTGAAAGAATTGAGGGCAAATGATCCAAAAAGAGCTAAAAATGAAAAATGGTTACAAGAAGAGCACAATCGTTTGTTTCAGAAGTGGCTTGGAAAACGATTATTTCAAGAATCAGGACATTCAGAAACGTTGAGCAAAATATCTGGCGGTCCTTCGTCAATGGTTACAAGGTACACTGCTTGGTCTGTTAATGGTTTTACTTTTTACACCAAAGAAAGAGACAACAAGCATCCCGTTCAAAATAGTGGTGTTACATTACTTGCTGAAGCATTACACGTTTCTTCGGCAAAGGATAAAAATCCAAAAAAAGCTTTTATGAACTATTATGGGTACATTGAAGACATTTGGGAACTTGATTATTGTGGGCTACGAATAGCTTTGTTTAAGTGCAAATGGGCAGACAACAATCATGTTAAAGTTGATAAAGACGGAGTTACGATTGTCGACTTTCGACGTACAAGTTACGAGAATGATTCATTTATTTTGGCCTCACAAGCAACTCAAGTGTTTTACGTACCAGAACCCGTCAATCCAGATTTGTCATTAGTGGTTCACATGAAAGCGAGAAATATTGAAGAAGATGAAGACGACAACATGTCTAATATCCCCCCATTCACATCCGGCTTGCCACTTGTTGATGAAGAGATCGAAGATTTTGATGATGATGATGTTTCTCATTTACATCGTTCGGATATCAATCATATTTTAGTGTGAAAACAAAAAAAATATGTATTTTAGTTTATTTTATGATATACACTTTATATAATTATTGTTAATATCCTGTTGATAAATACTAATATGGCCGCTTCCAAGACTATAAAACGTCAAGGCTTAAAGTTCCAGAGTCTATGTTTTTTAGGAACCCACTTCGCCGCGGCCATGTTCAAAACACGCCGCGCCAAGATGTCTCGCCGCGGCAAATAGAATGACTGGCCGCGGCGAAATAAGTTCCAGAGTCTATGTTTTTTTAGGAACCCATTTCGCCGCGGCCATGTACAAAACACGCCGCGGCCAAGATGTCTCGCCCCGGCAAATAGAACACCTGGCCGCGGCGAAATAAGTTCCAGAATCTATGTTTTTTTAGGAACCCTTTTCGCCGCGGCCATGTACAAAACACGCCGCGGCCAAGGTGACTCGCCGCGGCCATGTACAAAACACGCCGCGGCTAAGATGTCACGCCGCGGCCAATAGAACACCTGGCCGCGGCGAAATAAGTTCCAGAGTCTATGTTTTTTTAGGTACCCATTTCGCCGCGGCCATGTACAAAACACGCCGCGGCTAAGCTGTCACGCCGCGGCCAATAGAACACCTGGCCGCGGCGAAATAAGTTCCAGAGTCTATGTTTTTTTAGGAACCCATTTCGCCGCGGCCATGTACAAAACACGCCGCGGCCAAGATGTCTCGCCGCGGCAAATAGAACACCTGGCCGCGGCGAAATAAGTTCCAGAATGTATGTTTTTTTAGAAACCCAATTCGCCGCGGCCATTTATAAACACGCCGCGGCGAAGATGACTCGCCGCAGCCAAAACAACATGTGGCCGCGGCTAATGTGTTCTTCATCGGGGAGAATCTATAGTTATTACTTTTTAATCTGAAGTAATATCAAACACAATCAATACATAAATTTTAAATACTCAAATCATCCATTCAATACCATAACAAGTCTCAAACATAAATTCATACAATACCATAACGAGTCTCAAACACAAATTAAAATCTGAAACAAGTATCAAACACACATAAAGACATAAATATTTAAGTCTCACACACATAAAAAAAAAGATGAAAACAATTATTAAACTTAGAAGGTTTCAAAAAACACATAAAAAAATTTACTTGTTGTCGTCGTTGTCATTCGTAGGTGGTTGTGGTGGTGGTGGTGGTGGTGGCCCCGGGTACTGAGGAGGTGCCATATGCGGTGGCCATTGCGGTGCTTGCGCCTGATAGTATGTGTATTGAGGATATGGAGGAAACCGGTATTGATTCTCCTGATTGATGTCCCATCGACCAATCATCTCGTTCAATCCTTCGAAAGCCGCGGCGCCATATTGTCCTTGTTGGTACATGTAGTCTTGGGTGTGTTGATACCCGCCAACGAGATAGTGGCTACACCGAGCAATGTACTCTTGGGTGGCGGGATCATACCTCGGAGGTGGTTGTAAACACAACAGTGGCTCGTTGAGTGACGGTTCATCCTCATCTTCTTCATCCTCTTCCTCCTCTTCCGGCTCTTTGACAATGTATCTCTCGATCGTCTTGTCATTAATAGGCGCCCCACACTTCTTGGTTGTGTCGTGTTTTGCGCCTCCAACACCGGCATTCAGACACAAGCCGTAGATGATTGACGGATACGGCAACCCATTTTTGATATTCTTGTAGTCGATTCTCTTCATCCAATTGTAGATGAATCGACCGACGTTGATGGTGTTACCACGAATGATGCAAAACAAAAGATGGACATGTTCCTCGTCGAGACGGGTGAAGTGCTTTATCGGAAAGAGACGGGAGCAAATGAAATAAATCCACGTTTTTGCGAGCCTGTAAATTAAACACCGTTATATTTAAAACATGCAATTAATAGAAAAAATAAACACCGTTCTATTTAAAACATACAATAGATAAAATAATACAAGCAAAAAAGAAGAAAAGTCTAACCTCGTCAGTGATTTACGGAAAAGCTTTCTAACTCCTTTGTCCATGACCCAATTCTCTCCTGGAGTAGTCAACACACTCAACATTTCATCGAGATTAGGATTTCTCAACCATTGTCGATAACCCTCATTCTCGAATTCGATGTCCGGGGTTCCTAGCAATGCGTTGATGGCTCCGACACTACAATCAACGTCTACACCACGAACCGTCACCACATCATCCTCGTGATCTGGTAAGTTCGCGTAGAATTCGTACATGAGCGTAACGTTTGCTTTGTGCTCGGGTGTGGCACAAAATTTTCTCCAAGAGAAACCTTCGATGGTATTGTTGATTTGAGCCCCTATAGGCGTGGTTGAGCTCACCTTCAACCCTCGTTCAAAGATCGGACTTCGTTGAACGAGGATGTCGTAGCGTTCTTCTGCGGCCTTGCTAGTGAATACCCGACTATTATAATCCACTACGGGTTCGGGTTCGGCTTGACGAGACCTCTTATTTTTTTTTGTGGGGGGGCGAGAAGAGCTAGGGGCGGCTTCTTTGTGACCGGCGGTTGTCTTTGAACGGCCCATTTTCACCTAATTGAACAAATCATTTCAAACTCAAATTCAACAACATTTTCAAACAATAAATCATCTTCAACACAAAATTAAACTCAATTCAACACTAAATACATATAAAAACACATTATATTCAAATAAATAAAACATAAAACTCATTACAAACACAAATTCAAACTCAAATCCGACCTCAATTTAACTACAATATCACAATACAACTCATTTTAAATCTAAAATAACATTATACCCAAAATCATAAATTAGAACAAAAAACCCAAAATAAAAAACCCTAATTTCGGCCAAATCTACACCCCCAATATCATAAATTACAACCAAAATCAACCAAAATCATAAATTAGTTTATAAATCACACAAAGTATTCATAAAAATTAGGATTTTGATATGAAATTGAGATAAAAACATACCTTGATAAAAGAATTAGGTGGGAGAGAGAGCAAGGGAGGCGACACCGAGAGAAAGAAAGAAGAGCACGGCGAGATTTTGCTTCGGCGAGGAGGGCGGCGAGATTTGGCGGCGGCAAAATGGCGGCGAAGTCTCAAGGTTGGTTTGGGAGGAGAAATGGTACAGAATCGGCCGAAATGAAGGTCTTAGGCGAGAGAAAGTGTAAAAAATGAAAAAAGAAATCGAAATGAGGCTTTTATAGTGAAGCCCTAAAATTTTTTACGACATTTCGCCGCGGCGAGTTTCAGCCGTCGCCGCGGCGAAATGTCGTAAAAAATTTCCACAACGGGTTACTGTCCCGTTGTGGAATCGATTCGCCGCGGCGACTCATAAGTTTCGCCGCGGCGAGATGTCTGACTTCATACCTTTCCCACAACGGTACAGTGTACCGTTGTGGAAAAGTTTGGCCGCGGCGAGTTTGAGCCTTGGCCGCGGCGAGATCCAACAACGGGTCACTGTACCGTTGTGGAATGTCCAGAATTCCACAACGGTACTACAGTACCGTTGTGGAATCATAAAGATTCCACAACGGTACTGTGGTACCGTTGTGGAATCCTGGATATTCCACAACGGTACGGTGTCCTGTTGTTGAATCTTGGACATTCCACAACGGTACGACTGTACCGTTGTGGAAGCATATAGATTCCACAACGGTACTGTGTTCCGTTGTGGAATTTCCGTTGTGTAATCCAACATTTGTAGTAGTGAGAGATCCAAATGCTCGCTGTTATTAAAAACATTACTTCAATAGCAATATATAAAAAAGAATGAATTGAAACACATTCCCAACGATAACTTACGTCAAATATGGATCCACTTCAGGACAGTTGGTATAGATGTACCACTCCGCGTTCTCTTTCTGTTCATCGTCTAATACTATCGGTTTCATCATCCCATAAGGCACACACATCTCGGATCGAAAAACAGAGAGCTCTTGTCACGACCCGCGAGCGACAGCTCGCCCAGGAGCCGCGACCGATCAACTCTCATATTTTTCATACTAAACAATAGATCATAATACTTTTATATATTCAAATAGTTTCACTACTACAAATGTTGGATTCTACAACGCACTTTCTACAACGCTTATAATAAGCGTTGTAGAAACTATGGATTCTACAACGCTTACCATAAGCGTTGTAGAAACTTGGTGTTTCTACAACGCTTATGGTTAAGCGTTGTAGAATCTTGGTGTTTCTACAACGCTTATGGCTAAGCGTTGTAGAATCTTGATGTTTCTACAACGCTTATGGCTAAACGTTGTAGAATCCTTTTGTTTCTACAACGCATATTATTAAGCGTTGTAGAATTTAATTTATTTCAGATCTCTTACAACGCTTAGTCGATCCGTTGTAGAATCCTCGCTGCGGCGACGTATTTTTTTCGCCGCGGCAAGACTTTTCTACAACGAATCGACTAAAGGTTGTAGGAATATTGATATTTTATGAACCTCGCCGCGGCGAGAATCCTTCTTTGCCGCGGCGAGAATGTCCTACAACGGATAGGATATCCGTTGTAGGAGTTTATGAAATCATCATTAATACCAGTCTTTTCTCTTATTTTCCAAACTCGCGTAAGGACGAGAACCAACGACGAGAGTCGAGACTGAGCCTCTCATCAACGACGAGAACCAAAATACCGTACCGGAAAACCCGTAGCGACGATTGATTACGTTCCTTCGAAGAGCCTCGAGCCGATTCCAAATCACGATTCGAAGATCCAGGTTAGTCTCTCTTTTCGTAACCCTAAATTTTATCCACGACTGGTTTCTGATTTTTTTTCCCCAAAAAATTTTTAGAGCTTGATCGACTGTGTGGGTCGTTAAATGATGCAAGGCGTTTCACTATCCATCACGCCGATCTTCTTTTTCCTTTCTTGTAAGTTGTTTGATTTGATCCAATTTTATTCACGACTTGTACGTTGATGTGAAATTGTCATCTGAGTATGATTTATTTTGTGCAGCTATTACTTTCGTACATAGGCACGCAACGCTACGAAGGCTTCGATGTTGATAGAGAAACGGTTTTGAAGGACGCGAAATCTCTGTACAAGTCGGGCGAGAAAAAGCTAGGGACTGACGAGAAGGCTTTCATTCACATATTCAGCGAACGAAGCAGAGCTCATATCGCTCCCGTTGCCGAGGTTTACCATGAGCTCTACGCGAATTGACTGAAGAAGGTGACTTTATTTAATTTTTTTTTTCAGAAAGCTCGTGGTTTTAGTTACCGGATCGTACTATTAGTTTCATTGATCTTTAATAAACTGTTTTCTATGCCATAAAGAGTGAAACATCAGGGCACTTTCAGTTCGGGCTCTTGACAATTCTACGTTGTGCCCAGAACCCTGCTAAATATTTTGTTAAGATAATACTAGGTAGTATGTTGTCACAAATTCTTCAGTTGCTATTGAAAGCATGCCAAGACAAGAAATTCTCGTGCCTTTGCCTTCTCCAAAACCTTCTGATTCACAAGGGACGTATTGACGATGCTCGTTAACTGTTCGATGAAATGCCCGAGAAGGATTTAGTGGTGAGGACTAAAATGATTGGCGGGTATTGCAAGGCTGGCCAACTGACCGAGGATGTTTATACCTTAATCTGATTTGGCACCCTCAAACTTCGATAAACTTTCAGTTTTAATTAGCTTTATATTTTCCATTAGAGCTTCAGTTTTAGCTCCGAGATTTCGCTAGTTTTGCAGGGAAGAGATTTTCGATTAGAGCTGCAGACACTGATGCGGACAAAGCTCTTCTTAGTTTCAATAATAATACTGTTTTTATTTTATCTTCTGCTGAATAGATATCATTGTTATTATATTTTTAAATGAAAAATAGATGTAGATAGACTGATATTTTTGGTGAGTGAATTAGGGTATTATGGTTTATTTATGTCATTTTAGGAGTGAAATCTGCGGCACCTGAGACGCCACCGCCAGCATGTAATGGATCAAGCTTCAACCAGCTTCTGGGGATTAAAGGAGCTTCTCAAGAAACTGTAAGGCTTGAAATTTGATTTTGATTTTTTATCTTCGTCTATGAATCATGCTGGTGATAAGGTTGAGTGTCTACTTGATTTGGTAAGATTTGGATGAACTTAATGCTCAATATTATGATATGGGTCAAAACAAAAACACAAAATTGATTAACTGGGATACTAGGCAAAATGAGTTGCGTTATTTGTGTGTGGTAGAGTTTGAGTGGGTGACATTAATATGTACAGAATAAATGGAAGATTCGTCTTCAGCTGACAAAGCATGTTACTTGGCCTCCATTGGTCTGGGGAGTCGTCTGTGGAGCTGCTGCTTTAGGTAACTACTTTTTATGAACCTTTATCTTGTACCAAGTGAACTCTAATAAAATGTTTGTCACATTGAAGGAAATTTTCATTGGACTCCTGAGGACGTCGCCAAATCAATTGTTTGTATGTTGATGTATGGGCCATTTCTCAGGGGATATACGCAGGTATAGCTCAATATGTTAGCCCAAAAGTGGTTTTGATTGAAAAAGTACTTTGACATCCCACCATTTTTCTTCAGACAATTAATGACAAGTATGAACGAGAGATAGACGCCATTAATGAACTTCTTAGATGTTTGGGTGAGTTTGCTTAAAATTGTTTAAATCCTTTGAGAAAAATGCATAAATGAATCAAAAACTTCTTAGTCCTTACCTAGCTTTTCTATAGTCAGGGCATGATTTCCCGACGATTTTTTACCTTGCTTTGGGAGCATCCCTGCTATCATATATATACTCTGCCCCACCTCAAAAGGTATAGTTTTTTGTTTCTTTGTCTGACCAAACAAGTTAACTCTCTTTATGCAAGCTCTGCATGTATATTTATTTATATTTTGTTATGACTTTTTTCATGGTTACTGATTAAAACCCACAACCTTGTCGATGTGGCCGAGGATGATTACCACCTGAGCTAACCAATGTTGTCAATTTGATTTCAAGAAACTATATTGTTTGACATTGAATAATGATGGTTTTGAACATCTTCTGCAGCTGAAACAGAATGGATGGATTGGCAATTGTTCCCTTGGAGCTAGTTACATCAGCTTACCATGGTGCAATAAATTTTCCATTCCTTAAAGCTTTAGATTTTTTTTTTTTATGTTTTTTTATTTTCGGCACATACCTTATATCACTATTAAGGAGCCACAATTTCCTATATCACTATTAAGGAGCCTCAATTTCCTTATATTCATAATGGCTTGTACTATCAAAGAAAACCTGTCAATGTGGATACCGGTAACATCTTGTTCAGCCTCTTTCCGTTGTGTAAATTTTCTCTGCAATTTTCTTGTAAATTTTCTCCGACAATTTTCAATATATACATTTTTTTCACGTTGGTGTAATATAAAATATATTCTTTTAATTGCTATGACATTCTGGAAAATATTGGGGTTGAAATAAAAGAAATATAACTTTGTAAAAAGAATATTTCAAGTCGCTCTATTGAAAAGCGACTTTTAATTCTTGCCGCGGCGATGTACATTTCTTGCCGCGGCGAGACTTTCTACAACAGATTAGAGATCCGTTGTAGAAAGTCTCGCCGCGGCGAGAAATGTACATCGCCGCGGCGAGATATTTTGGAAGCCTTGAAGCTTCTACAACGGATCCGTAAGCGTTGTAGAAGCCTTGAAGCTTCTACAACGGATCCGTAAGCGTTGTAGAAGCCTTCAAGCTTCTACAACGGATCCCTAAGCGTTGTAGAAGCTTCTACAACGCAGGATTCTACAACGCTTAATAAGCGTTGTAGAATCATTCTACAACTGTTTTTAAGCGTTGTAGAATCCCAGTTTTGTAGTAGTGTTTGCGAAAATCCGGGGAAATTTTTCGCTTTTATAACTTAGAGTCTTATAGCGACTCCTATACAAATACGTTCCGGAACGTTTTAACAAAAGAGACTAACCCCCGGTTAAGAAACCCCATAGCCCATAGGTCAAGGTAATACGTGCTCGGTCTCGGTCTTCGATCTCGTTTCCCGCTTACAAGCTTTTCCCTTATCTACATTACCAAGGGTCATAAAACTATGAGTCGATTGACTCAGTAAGTGGGAGTCTAACTTAG
Organism: Urtica dioica subsp. dioica; assembly: GCF_054948205.1. NCBI lineage: Eukaryota > Viridiplantae > Streptophyta > Magnoliopsida > Rosales > Urticaceae > Urtica > Urtica dioica. The sequence continues at coordinate 35,962,340 of NC_142761.1, forward strand.
GAAAAGAAAAACAACTAATGCCATGTGACGTGCAAATAAACACATAAAAATGCAGAATGTAGATGCATATGATTCAAAAGCATGCCTAACGCGGGGCCTCGCTCTACGCTATCACTTGCCATTCCACAAGGTTATACAATATCCACTGCTATAACCCTTGGAATGACAAGAAGCCAACCTCAGACTTCGAGCAGTAGTCATCAGTGGCTTAGAGTTTTAAGACTGTCTGGGATCCACTAGTGGTACCATCTTCGTTTGGGCGCCGGCGCTACATGCGTCATGACATAGCAAATGGGCTCGCCGGGGCGACCTTTCCCATTGCAAGAACGGGGTGCTCTCAGCAGCGCCCGTGGAGTACTCAGCGCCATCAGGACCGTCTTGGTCCTCAACACGAGTCGGAACTCGTGGGTACCACCGACAACATTATTTATTATTTGGATACTCTAGCTTATAGAGTATACAACTAATTACAAACAAGAGAGCGTCTCGGGATAAATCCCGAAAGAATTATGGTTTCCCTTTCATGCTCGTTAAGTGTTTTAGATTGAAGACTCAGGACGTGACTCCCGGTACTTCTACCCTCGGCTCGAATCCGAGAGTCCAGCATGCTCTCCTGTCACCTCAGATCTAGCCAAACTCTATGGTTAGCAGAGGGATCTAACTACAACAAAGTAGCAACGTAGCTGGTTCAAGTTAGCATTTGAACCTATGGGTATAAACCCAACTAAATTTTCCATAAAGAGCGGCCGAAGCCTTAATCTTTGGTGTTTGTGTCTTTTAAGGCTTTTCCTACTCTTTATTATTATTAACACGTAAATGCACGTAAACAGGATTATTCCCTTGGTAAGTAGTTGACTTATGTCTCCACACTTACCTGGAACAGCTCGACGGAAAGTTCGACAACTTCCAGCGATGTCTTGCTTTTCACGTTCTCCGGAATACTTGATACTTGTCGAAACGTCAAAGGAAGAGTTAATCGAGTTTTAACATCGATAACACTTTCCTCGAAACTTCAAATTCCTGCTTCGTTGCCTGACTCTGTCGGTTCCCGCTCGTCCGTCTAATTCTGTAATCCCTTTCGTGGAATCCGATAACTAGTCAAATTCATGATTCCAAGCTCCCATAAATTTCCGAAATCAAAACTAAATTCCTCGAGACAATTCAACGAGCCCGGAAACATACTCTATTCAAAATCCGGACCCAAGCAAGTCACACAACCAAACAATTCCGGAGACACAACGAGCAATCCTACAACCAAACGAGCGCAAACACTCGTATCCATATTCAAATACAAGGCACAACATATTCTCATCGATACCAAACATACACAAACAATTGCACAATCTCGACTCAAGTCCCCGATTCAAACCCATAATCAAAATTTGCACATAATCGGACTGGTTTGAACAGCGACTAAAAATTGCATCATAACTCGAGCTATACAGCTCGAAATCCAACGATTCCAGTTTCAGAACGTAACTAACTTCCGTACCTTTCTAATGATATATTATAAGCCTACATATGACCAGAATAGCTATCTCAAAAACAGCCCGCAATATCGGGTCGCTGATCTGGAAATTTTCAGTTCACAGCTTAAAACCAACAACTTCAAAAATTCATAACTAGATCAATACTCAATGGATTTAACGTTCTTGGTCATTTTAGAAACCTCATAGCATCTATTATCCAGGAAAAATATCAAGAAATCCAACTAAAATCGGTACCGAACTGTCCACGTCAATTTAAAGAGGCTGTTCACAGCGAGCTAAAAAAAATCTCAAATCATTCAAAAATCGACTCAAACACACAAATCCGAGCTAGGAACATCATTAATCAAGTCCAACAACCAAATAAAACCCATCAATTCCACTGATTTTAGCTCGGATCAAAAAGCCCCAAATCAATTCCTCAAACCCTAATCTCCAAAACCTTCAAATCAGCCATGGAAGAATCCTTACCTCGCTGGAAGAAATGAGCTACCCAACCCGTCAACTTTCGCTTTTCCTCGTCGCAGACGCTCACCGGAGCTCCCGGAACTCACGGCGCTTCTTCTTTCCCCGGCGAGGCGCGCGCGCACAGAGCTCGGGCTCAGGCTGAGGGCGCACGAGAATGGTGAGCGGGGAAGAAGAAGAAGAAGAAGAAGAACGAGGATGGGAGGGTGGAGCGGTGTTTTGTTCGGCCGAAAGGACTCGTTCTCTAAGTGCCGAATTTTTTTATTTTTTTTCTTTGTTACTCTTTGCAGGTTTCGCGTGGGAGAAGAGGAAGAAGAAGATAAAGACGTGAAGAAGATAAGGAAGAGAAGAGAGAGAAGGTGAGGTGGCCGAATGTGAGTGGAGAAAAAGAAGGGGATAAGAACGCCACGTGGCATCTTCTCATTGAGCCACACGTCTCTTGAAACCACCCCTCAAAAATCTTTTTCTTTCACTCTCGTCCCTCAATTTGTTGCACTTTAATCCTTTCCAAATAATTTCTCTCAAACTCGTCCTTAATTTATAAAAAAAATAATCTTGAAAAATAACCGAGAAATTCTTATTAATTCCCGTTATTTTAAATATATTTAAGGGATTTCGGATTTTATTTTCACTCTTGAGATTTCCAATCTCCAAGTATGTTCCGAATAATTTTATTCGGAAAATAATATCGAGCTACTCGAATATTCTTATTCCGAAATTTCATCGACCTTAAATATATTTATTTTTTTTTTGTCCAAGATATGTAAAATTTAAGGACGTCTCATGTGCAACAAGAATTTGATTCAAAATAAAACTCGTTTATTTTATTCAAATTCACAAGTCGAGCGTTGCAAAAGTTTGTATATTACAGCTCTTGCACTTGAACTTCATCTACACTTTTTTTATCTTCAAGATACCTTGCAACGAACGTCAGAGCTTCTTCTACAACATAAGCTTCCGCAATAGAGCCTTCTGGTCTAGCTCTATTTTTGACAAAATGTTTTAATGTCCCAAGGTATCTCTCAAATGGGTACATCCACCGCATATGCACCGGGCCGCCATACAAAGCTTCATCTGGTAGATGAATCGCCACGTGAATCATGATCGTGAAAAAAGCTAGTGGAAATATCATCTCAAGCTTACACAAGATCTCGATGATAGACTCTTGCGCATTTTCAAGATCTTCTACTCTCAAGGTTCTCGAACTTATCAGCTTGAAAAAGTTGCAAAGCTCGGAGATCGTCTGATGTATTTCTTTTGGCACAAAAGGACGAATACCAACAGCCAACAACCTCTGCAAGATCACGTGGCAATCATGCGACTTCAAACCTGTGAGTTTTCCATCAGCAGTCACATTTTTCTTCAAATTCCCAGCAACCCCATCTGGAAATTTGACAGATTGGAGGAACTCGGTAAATCGCTGCCTCTGAACAAGGGTTAAGGTGTACGATGCTCGCGGTTTGTACCACGAATCCCCTTGTTTTTTCAAGTTGAGAGCGGTCTTGATGCCCAAGTCCATCAAATCAAACCTCGCCTTATCTGTGTCGTAGTTCTTCTTTTCTAAGCTGAGCAAGGTTCCGAGAAGATTCTCGCACACGTTCTTCTCTATGTGCATGAAGTCCATGTTATGCTTCAACTCCAAATCTGACCAGTACGGCAACTCGTAAAAGATGCTTTTCTTGGCCCAATTTAGTTCGCACTCGGCTCGCTTTCGTTTTCTGCCCACGGAGCCAGCATGTTTGCCAGTTGTCGTGCAAGAGACACTAGCCAACTGAGCGATTATGTCTTGCGGAGTCAACTTCTCGGGTTTACTGCGTTTCTCGTGGCGATCCTTGTAGTGATCGGTGCTTTTTCTCAATCGGTGACGCATACGCAAGAATCGACGATGGTCGTAGTAGACGATCCTGTTTCTGACTTTCAAAGACGGCGTGTCAAGGTTGCATGTCGGGCAAGCGAGATACCCTTGGCCACTCCATCCTGATAAATAGGATCGAGCTGGAAAATCGTTAATCGTCCAAAGTAGCGCGGCACGCAATCGAAACACTTCATCGTTGGCGCCATCTCGAACGCGGAATCCGGTCTCCCACAGTTCTTTCAGCTCTTCGACAATTGGCTGCAAAAACACGTCCATGTCCTTTCCTGGTGAGTGAGGCCCCGAGATCAAAAGCGTCAGCATCAAGTACTCTTTCTTCATGCATAACCAAGGCGGCAAGTTGTATGCAGTTAGTACCACAGGCCACATGCTGTACGATAAACTCATTTCTCCGAACGGATTGAATCCATCCGCAGCTAGTCCAAGCCGCACGTTTCGAGGCTCTGCAGCAAAGCCTGGGTATCTCTCGTCCAGGTTTTTCCACGTCGTACCATCCGCAAGATATCGTAGAACACCAACTTCCCTGACGCGATCTCTTTCGTGCCACTGCATCAAAAGCGACGTGTGTCGAGACGCGTACAACCGCTTCAATCGATCTTTCAGGGGAAAATATCGCAAAATCTTTTGCGGTATCATTTTCCCAGTTGGCTTCCATCTGCTCTCGTTGCATACTGGGCACACATCGACTTCCGCGAGATCTTTTTGAAATAGGACACAATCGTTAATACACGCATCGATCATCTCGTATCCCATGCCAAAACGCTTCAGCTTCGCCTTTGCCTCGTAATGCTTCTTCGGAATTCGATTACCAGCTGGATGAGACTTCTTCAAGAGCTGCAAGAGTTCTGTAAAAGACTTGTTCGTCCAATGGTTCGTGACTTTGAGGTGCATCAACGAAACCAAGAACGACAAAGAAGAAAACTCTTTGCATCCAGGGTACAATTCTGCTTCCAACTCGGCGAAGAGGTCTTCCACTTGCTCCTCTGCACGCACCTCGCTCTGGGTCGGCTCCGTAGCATTGTAGAAATCCTCGTGATCCCTGATATCCTCCACAGCACCGTGCAATCCTCCTATTCCTCTCTGATCTGTTCCTCCGATGGAATCTTCTTCATGAGGAAGTACGACACGCTCGAGCTCGCCGTGATGATACCATTTTGTGTAGCCTGGGGTAAAGCCCTTGTTCAGCAAATGATTCCTGATAACCCCGATGTCGTGCCATCTCACGTTGTTGCAAGGTTTGCAAGGACACCGATATTTGCCAATTTCGTTAGGGAATCTTCTTGCAGCGCGAATAAACTCGTTAACACTGGTTTTGTACTGCAATGTCACCCGATTATTCTCCGTGATCCAATCTCTACTTGGATTGGACATTTCGCTGAATGAGAGCGAGAAATGAAAGTTTGGAAGAGTTATTGATAAAGGACGACGGAGATCAAAATGAAAGAGAGATTATGAATTCTATGTTATTTTGAGCTCGGATTGAATAAGTTGGGAGGTTTTAAACAAATTAATTCGAAACTCTACCGAAATTTCGGCAGAGTTTCCCCTATTATACTGACAAACCAAAAACCTGCAAAATTATTTAAAAACATACACAAACCATCCAGAACTATCCTATAAATTAGCTCAGCCCTAAACCGAACCTCCGTGGTTCGATCACAATATTTATAAATGAAAAATCGAAATAAACAAAATATCACAAACTATCAAACATGTCACAAACTATCAAAGCATGTCACAAAACTATTTTTCTTATTTAAATTACAATTTAATTACATGTTAAATCAACTACGCAAGCTTATCACAAATTAATTAACTAATTATAAACTAAGCAACATAAATGTAATTATTAAACTAATTACAATTTCTAGGTAATAATTTACTTACAATTAATCTAAATTAATTAAAAGCAAAAAATTTAAAAATGTCACAAACTATATTTCAAAACATGTCAAAAAACAACTAAAACTTAATTTTAACCTAATATAAACTAATCACATTATTAAACTTAATTATCAAAATCAAACTTATTTTAACCATATATCATATTAATACTAACTAATTTACAATCAATTATCAAAATTAATTATCAAATTACTAAACATGTTAAATTAATTATCAAATTAATACTAATTAAGTTACACATTATTATTAACTTACATACTTCACATTAATTAACTAACCTAACATATTATATATATACACTAACCTAACATATCATATATATACACTAACCTAACTAACTAATATATACACTAATATATATATACACTAACCTAGGACGGCCGGCCGGGGACTCGGGGACAGCGGCTCGGAGGCTGGGACTCGGGGACAGAGGCTCGGTGTGGCTGGGACTCGGAGGCAGCGGGGTCGGGGCTGAGCGCACGGTGAGGTCCGGAGGCACGAGACGACGGCTGTGAGTTTAAACCGAGTTAGAGAGAGCGAGGCAGAGAGGGAGTGAGAGAGAGAAATACCGAGTGAGAGAGAGAGTCGGTGGTGACTCGGAGGCAGCGGGGCCGGGGCTGAGCGCACGGCGAGGTCCAGAGGCACGAGATGACGTACGGCTGTGAGTTTAAACCGAGCTGTGAGAGAGCGAGGCAGAGAGGGAGCGAGGCAGAGAGGGAGTGAGAGAGAGAAATACCGAGCGAGAGAGAGAGGCAGTGGTGACTGGCGAGGTCCGGTGGCCGGATGAGGCGGAGGTCCGGTGGCCGGGTACGGGTACGTGGCGTGGTGGTCGGCGAAGGAAGAGGCCGAGAAGAGAGGGACGGAGGAGATGGAGCAGCGACAGCGGCGGAGCTCGGTGTGGCTGGGACTCGGAGGCAGCGGAACTTGAGACTCGGCGGCGGAGCTCGGTGTGGCTGGGACTCGGCAGAGCTCGGTGTGGTGGTCCGGTGGTGGTCGGCGAAGTGTTCTTAGGCGAAGGATTAGTCGGAGAAGAGAGGGACGGAGGAGATGGATGTGGGCTAATGAGTTTACAACCGGAGAAGAAGAGAAGTTCGTAGGGAGAGAGAGCGTTTTTTTTTTAACAGAGTTTGAGCGGCTGGAGAAGAAAGGATCGCGACTTGGGTTTTTAAACAAAACCCTAATAATCAGATGCGACAGAATCGCACCTGATAAGACTATCAGATGCGACTAGTCGCATCTGATGAGTTATCAGGTGCGACTAGTCGCACCTGATTATAAAAATAAAAAATAAAAATTTCATTCGCCACGTCAGACTAATGAAATAAAAGAGGGGGAGATGAGGCCCGCTCAAAAATTTCAAACTATCTGATGCGACATAGTCGCACCTGAAAGTTTCAACATATTTTCAGGTGCGACTAGTCGCATCGGATTGTCAAACTCAAAAGACAATTTGAGCGAATTTTTTCGGCTTCTGCAAGACTATCAGATGCGACTAGTCGCACCTGAAAGTCATTTAGATGCGACTTTTAGGTGCGACTAGTCGCATCTGATAGTCTTGCGCATCAGAAAATCAATTTTGTAGTAGTGTTTGTCTCGCCGCGGTGACGCTTTTGTCTCGCCGCGCTACTCGCAACCCGCAGTAATCAAGTTCCCAAATGTCTTCAATGTATGCGTAACAGTTCATAAATGCATGTTTTGGATTCTTATCCTTGGCCGCTGAAACATATAATGCTTCGCCAAATAATGTAACACCACTATTTTGAATGGGCTGCTTGTTTTCTCTCTCTATCTCTCTCTCTCTCTCTCCCCCTTTCTTTCTCTTGTGTAAAATGTAAAATCATTAATAGACCAAGCAGTGTACCTTGTAACCACTGAGGAAGGCCCGCCAAATAGTTTACTAGATTAATGTCGTGACTATTTAAATAATCATTTTCCAAGCCAGTTTTGAAACAAATGTGCTCTTCATGCAACAACTTTTCATTTCTAGCTTTCTTTGGACTATGCACTTACAATTCATTCAAATGAATATCCAAAAATGGTGTGACCTCAGCAACGTTGTGTAGCACATGGAGAGTGGCTTGCTCCCATTCTTTCGGTTGACGCTGGAATAAGTACGTATAGATAAACACTCGCATACATAAACAAAAATGCTCATAATTTAAATAAACAAAAGAAAATGTCACAATAACATACCTGTACATAGAGCTTTTGAATCAAAATTTGTGTTCTTGGGTAACCTAATTTCGTCTGCTTTAGCTAAATACTCAGAACAAAACTCAACAGACTCTTCTACTATGTAATTTTCCATTATGCTTCCTTCCGACCTATTGTAATACTTCATGTAGCTTTTCAAGACATTCATGTAACGTTTGATTGGATACATCCACCGTAGAAACACGGGCCCACATAATTTAACTTCACATTGCAAGTGGACGGTTAAGTGAACCATGATGTCAAACAACGTTTCTAGCAAGCGCAACATTTTTAACCAATTCTGACTGCATTAAATCCAAACGAGTGTGATCGATGACCTTTGCGCAATTCAATCTGAAGATACACATATCTTGGAAATTGTGAATCTCACATCTTTTGAGAAAATTCCACGCACAACAAGAGGTAGCATTTGTTGTAGCAGCACACGATAGTCATGAGTTTTCATTCCAATAAGTTCAAGATCTTTTAAAGATATGAACCTCTTACAGTTTGAAGAATGACCATCGCTAACTTTAATAGACGGAAACTAGTTACACAACTTTTTCTTTTCCTTCTAATCTAGCGCTCTGTTTTTTTTTTCCAAACACATCATTGATGATTTTAGCCATCTCATATACATCTTCACCAGACAAAATTCTAGGAGGGGTCCTTCTTCTGTTTTTAAATCAAATGCTTGTTTTAACCTTTTGTACGAGTGATCTCTTAGTAAAAATCTTCTATGACCAAGAAAAACAGTCTTCTTACCATACTTCAACCGGATTTAAGATGTGTCTTTCATGCAAATCAGACAACCAATCGAGCATTTCATAGAGTATCCTGAAAGTCGTTAATAGTCCACATCAACATTGCCCTTAAGTTGAACGAATCTGCACGGTAAGTGTCTTTGACTTCGATCCCTTTCTCCCATAAGATCTAAAAATCATCGACTAACGGTGCCAAATAGACATCGATAACATTTCCTGGTTGACTCGGTCCTGAAATCAAAAGTGATAACATGAAGAACTTTCTCTTCATACACAGCTATGGCGAGAGATTGTAGTTCACAAGTATAACATGTCAAACACTGTATTTACTGCTCATCATGCTCAATGGGTTCACACCATCAGACGCTAAACCAGGACGCAGATTTCGAGGATCAACACTGAAATCCTTATACTCTAAATCGAAGGATTTTCACTGTGAAGCATCAGCATGATGTCTCAACATACCACTATCAATACGCTTTTCAGAGTGCCAAACCACGTTCTTCGCGTGTTTGGCCCTATTAAACATTCGTCGGAAGGGCGCCGATGGAGGAATGCACAATAATGACTGAATTTTTGTAAAAAAAATCAATAATAAAGAATGAAAATGGGCTATATGTGAAAATGTACGTATCTTGACTAGAACTCCTTTAATCCCGTCACATGAAATTTCACCCTTCTTCCACCTCGAGTCTTTGCATGTTGGACATTCATCTAGATCTTCATACTTGTGTCTATATAAAACAAAATCAGTTGGGAACACCTGAAATTTTTAATACTCCATGCCTAATGTGTCCAAATTCTTCTTCGCCTCATACATACTTAAAGACACTTTGGAAAGGCTTCTTTAAGTGTTTCTTACAATAGAGTAAAACTAGTGTTTGTCCAACCACCTGATGCCTTCAAATGGAATAGTATAACTAAAAATAACAACTTCGAAAATGTTATACACCCTTTACATAATGGTGTCTCTGCATCATTCATCATCGAATCATATAATTTCGATCGCTCGATAAAATCGTCCTCCAAATTATTCATCATTCCGCACATATCATCAATATAATCTTCAAAATCATTGTTTTCATCATTTGTAGTAGAACGAAAAACCTCACCATGGTAGAACCATCTTTCATATAAGGTCATTATTCTATATACAAACAAGTGGGTCCGAACAACATTAATAAAAAAATTTCTATAATTTCCACATTGAATACAAGGACAACGAATAGATTTCACATATATCATATTCTCTATAGCAAAATCACAAAACTCATCTACACATTTTTTATAGATATCGTTTAATCTCTTCTCATACATCCACTTTCTCATCTTCATAGAAAATCCTATGTATAGCAAAAATTAACCGTTCTAATTAGTAAACTATACAAAAGAACCACATTTGTAACAATTCAAAGAAGAACTTACAAGATTTGGTTGTGTAATTCAGAGTTGTAAATGAGGACGACGCAAAATGAGTCAAAATGGTATTTGAAGTTGTTTTCAAAGTGAGGTTTTGAGATATCTAAGTAAAAAATACGAGAAATGAGAACTTATATCATCAGTCTCGTGTTTCTTGCCGCAGCGAGTTTTATACTTCGATGCGGCAAGGTTTTCTACAATGCTTGTTTAAATGTTGTTGAAGATACTCGCCACGGCAATGTAGTTCTCTCACCATGGTATATTCCTTTCAAGCCGCTGCATATTTCAACCGGCACGACGAGAAATAGCCATTGCCACGACGAGAAAGTTACTGAGAGCATCCTGTCTTGGAGAATATAATCTGACTGCGGCCAAGTTGTTTTCTCGCCGCAGCGTGTTACTTGTGCCGCGACGGGAAATATACTTCGCCGCAGTGAGAAAGTTCCCGAGAGCAACTTCCTCTGAGAATACATTATTGCCGCGGCGACGTTGGTGTCTTACTGCGGCGATACAATTATGGTTTCATCTCGCTGTGATGAGAAAACAATGCCGCCGCAACGAGAGTTCTACAACGCCTACTCTAAGCGTTGTAGAAGCGTTTCAACCCTAAAAATTTCCATTTTTTCATAACGTCCGTCCAAATTTCAGACATAAGCGATTTTTCTTCTTCATTCTTCTTCATCTTCTTCTTTTTCTTCTTCTTCTTATTCTTCTTCATTCTTCTTATCCACCCTCTCTCTCTCTCTCTGTTTAACCCTCACCATCTCTCCGCCTTCACCTCACTCTCTCCGCTGTCATCATCTCTCTGCCCTCACTCTCTCTGTCATCACCTCTCCGCCCTCACCTATCCGCTCTCACTCTATGTGCCCTCATTTTCTCCGCCCTCAAATCTCTCCTCCTTCACTCTCTCTGCCATCTCATCTCTCTTTCTCCGCCCTCATCCTCTCTCTGCCCTCGCCACACCATCTCTCCGCCCCCATAAACTCATAATCTCAAACCCACAACCACAACCTAATCACAACTCTGACCATATCTCTGGCTTCAACTCTGACTCTATCTCTCTTCCACGCCTTCGTGCTCCTCGTGTTCACTCCAGGTTAGTTTTTTTTGCTGTGAATTATGTATAACTTTGTTGAAAATAAGTGTTTGTTTGAAATTGAGAGTATGGATTGATATAATTTAGGTTGAAACACCATATTTTTTTTTATGTTTAGTTGGAATTGAGTTTGCATTTGATATTTAGTTAGGATTGAGATAGAATTTTTGTTTGGTCATATGTTGGAATCGAGATTGAGTTATTGATTGGATTTGACGTGAAATTTTTATTGGATTTGAGTTGAAAATTGAGATTATATTTTGAATTGTGTTTATTAGATTCCATGACGTCCACTACTACTACTAGCACTAAATCCCGATTAGAAAGAAAAAAAATACTCTTATGAGTCTGGTTAATAAGGTTAAATATTTTGGTAAAAAATCCCGGTAGAATATGATGATAAAGGGAAACCAATGGGTAAGGAGGATGACGAGTTGTCGAGTTACTTTGGCTTGATAGCTAGAGAACACATTTCACTTTCGATGCATGACTGAAGATGTAAATAGAATAAATATATTAAAGAACGGAGTTGGAACGAAATGCAAGAAGGATTTACGATTCCTATTGAACAAAAGCACGATATTGCCTTATGAGAATGGGAGAAGCGGCAAAGTTATTTTGTCATGATTTATACAACGATCTACTCAAAGACACGATCAACGAACCAAGCGCCTTAAAGAGACCGGCTTGTGTTTTGAAATTCTACACAAGTATCACCGAAGAAGATTGGATAGCATTAGTTGAGTATAGACAAACCAAAATGTTCAAAAGAAAATTAGAACATGGGAAAGCAAATATCGAGAAAAATGTTAACGAATCTCGAACTGGCCAAAATGGATATCGAAAACTTGATCAATAAAATGTTAGATTTAATAATTTTTAGTCATTCCATATTTCCCAATTAGTTTTTAAGTTATTGTATAATTACTTCTTACTAGCACAACGAAACAGGGGAATGGTGTACAAAAGAGGAATTATGGATTGACTTGCGAATAAAAGACTCAAATAACTACAAGGTTGACTAAGACAACCCATGGGAGAAAAATTGTAAGTTCTTTACCTTTTTTATAATAATTAATCTTGTAATTTTATTAGCAAATAATTTAATGTGTAGAAAACGTTTTCTCAACAAGCATTGAAAGGGACATGGGTGCCGAAAACGGGAAAAAACATCTAGCAATAAGCTTTGGAAATGTCGATAGTTTGCGATCAATCCAAGCACACTTCGTGTTTCACGTACTTTGTTCCTCCATCTCCAAACGAAGAAGTAATTAAGACGCATCGCGAAATGAATGAGTTGAAATTTTTAGTAATGAAAGCAATTAGTGGATATGGTATATGAATGTTGGAGATGCTAATGTCGAGTGGCCTAGTGTCGAGCGTGTGGAAGAGAATCTCAATGAGAAGGTTGTTGATGATGAAGAGATTGATAATGTTGAAGACCACGTCAATGAAGCGGTCCCACGTCAATGAAGAGAATCTTCATTCTTCTTTTTTTTTCTTTTTTTTTTTATCTAATCTAGTAATAAAGCTAAATATTTTTGGTAATAAGTTATTGATATTTTTTTTAGAACACTACGATGTTCTCATGAATGTGCATGATGGTGATCGTCCAAAAATCGATCCTATAATTGTTGAAAAACTCAATATTGTTTGTGCTAGTTGCTCATTGAATCTAACCACGCCGGTGACACCGAGTTCGGATAAAAGCGGCGAGTGTCTTCTTCTCATTGATGATGTTTTGAAAGGAGGCACGATTCATGTTGTGAATGAGCGAGCGTACATGAATGGGGGCGTAGTTCATGTCTCTGGAGGAAGGAAATGTACGCATGACCGTTTTAGGAGTTTCGATTAAAAAGAGAAACTTAATTGTTTACGGGTATCTTAGAAACATTCGAGTTTTTAATGTGGTTTAGTTAACCTGAGTGGATCACCTAGATTAATGTAATGCTAGGAAAAATTCAAATACTAAAAGTATATTGAGTCTTAGGCCTCCAACATTACCACAACACCGTGAGGATGAAAGATCCCTGCTTGATCGACGGTTTTTTAAACATGGTGATCTGCTCCTAAGGATAGGCTTTTCTGATTCCAATACCAAGGTTGTGTCTCTGACGATAGGTGGGAGGGTTGAATCTGGCGTGTACAGGCTAAGTCAGTGTGTTTGGGCTAAACTCTTTTCACTAAAATGTTGGGTTGACTCATGTATGAATCCAACCGGTGGTTGCTCATGTGGCCAACGATTCTTAAAACATGGGTAGTTAGTAAGCATAGTTATGAATGTACATGAACTACGATTGGTTTTGCTAATCTAAGATGGTCCTCATTTTAACTAGGTGCACTCAGTTATGCCAACATAGTGGGACGGACTGTGGCTATTGGTGGATTGCCTTGGAATATAAAAACTGGGTATTTTTATAGATTATAATTTTTCCCCGTGCTTGTATGGAGCATTATGTTTTTAATTCCTAAATATTATATGATGAATGTTTTTCTTTTCGAAAAACAGTTTATGTACTTGTATTTTATTATTTTCAGCATGGCTTTGAACTATATATTGCTTAAACATATAATGGATAATAAGATGAAGACTGATGAATGTGTTGTCCTCTTTGTGAGGAACATGGCTGATTGGATGAACGAAGCCGCCTGGAATGGCACAAAGATTGATGAAGGAACGAGAGTTGAGATTATTCCTAACTTACTTGCTGAAGAGTATGCTGACTTCATCATTTACTTTCGAGGCTATGGCCCAAATTATAAGATGGCGATGTTTCATAGCGAACTCCTCAGACGGCGTGATGGGTTCGTAAAGTTCGCTTACCATCAAATGAAGCCTACTATGGCTCCACAGCCTCATCAATTCTCACCTTTTTTATTTACCTCTAGAGAGTGTTCGCGTAGAGAAACAGCCATCGATCATAGACATTTATGATGATGATGATGACTTAGACCATGAGTCTAGTAAAGGTATGTTACCGTTTACGCCCTAGATAGTTGATTCATGGACAACTAATCATGTTTATACATCTTTACAGGTATTTGACTCTTGGGAGGAACTGAGGGGAGATGAACTACATCATAGAGTGGGAAATAGAGAGTCCGTCACGGCTAAATCTTTAGGAGTAGTTCGACTCCAATTTGGAAATAAATATTTGATACCTGATTCAGTTTATTTTATTCCTTGTTTTTGTAGTAACCTTGTTTCAGTTTCTGAGTTATTAAAACATAAATTTTCTGTCTTTAGATGAGAATGTATGTGTATTTATTTTGATGGAAGAAAAATATGTGATGCTCTTTTATATAATGGCTTATATGTGTTAACCACTGAAACTAAATGTTCATTTAATGCTGAAATGATAGCTACTCTCACATCTAATAAGAAAATTAAACTATCTAGTGATGAGCAAACTATCTTTGGCACTTAAGGCTTGGTCATACAAATATAAAGAAGCTAGAGAGACTTTCAAAGCTTAGACCATTGAAACAACTCAAAGTGGGAACTCTGCATGTTTGTGAATCCTATATAGAAAGAAAAATGACCAAGCGCTCTTTCACTGGAAAATTATTAAGAGCCACCGAACCTCTGCAACTAGTTCACTCTGACGTCTGTGGACCGATGAGTAAAGCTGCGAGAGGGGGTTTCAAATATTTTGTCACATTCACTGACAATTATTCGAGATATGGTTTCATTTACCTAATGCATAGAAAGTCTGAAACTTTTGAGAAGTTTAAAGAATTTTGCGCTTGCGTTGAAAGCCAATTAGGTAAAACTATTAAGACTTTTTGATCAGATCGGGGAGGCGAGTTCTTAGATACAGAGTTCACTGACCAATTTCTGGAACATGGGATTGTGTCACAACTTTTGGCTCATGGTAACCCTCAACAAAATTGGGTTGCTTAAAGGAGAAATAGAACTTTATTAGACATGGTAAGATCCATGATTAACTACACTTCACTTTCAAAAACTCTTTGGGGTTATGCATTACAGACAGCCATGCATATATTGAATCATGTTCCTACTAAATCTGTATCCAAAACCCTTGTGGAATTGTGGAACTGAGCGAATGTTGGTTTGCGCTATTTCCGTGTATGGGGATGTCCTACTCATATCTCAAAAAAGAAATCGAGCAAATTAGAACCAAAAACAAGTGTATGCTTCTTTGTTGGTTATCTGAAGGGACAAAATGAGGTATATTTTATGATCTTACTGATAGAAAAACTTTCGTTTCCACTAATGCTACTTTTATTGAAGATGATTATGTTAAAACCAATAAACCTCGTAATATGATTTTACTTGAGGAAACGATTACACCAACCCCAATGACTAATGTCGAAAGGAATCCATCTTCATCTACAATTGACGTGAGAGTGGGAGATGAAGAAAAAAACACAAACATTGGTCCAAGTGTTACCCAGCCTCGTCGTAGTGGGAGGGTCTCTAGAGAGCCTGACTTGTGGCTTTGAAGCAAATGTCATTGTGTTGGATGCGAACGACGACGACCCTGTGTCATTTAATGACGCTATTGTCGACTTCGACAATGATAAATTGCTAGATGCCATGAATCAAGAGATAGATTCTATGCACTCGAACTCAGTTTCGACTATGGTAGATACTCCCGATAAAATTAGACAAATTAGATGTAAGTGTATCTATAAGAGAAAGAAAGGAGCTGATCGACAAGTCGAAACCTTTAAGGCTAGAGTTTTGGCTAAAGGTTTCACCCAGAGAGAAGGAATCGACTACAACAAAACTTTCTCTCATGTAGCCATGTTTAAATCCATCAGAGTTCTTCTGGCCATTGTCGTTCATTATGATTATGAGATATGGAAAATGGACGTAAAGACAACATTCTTAAATGGTTATCTTGAAGAAGAAATCTATACGGGTCAACCAGACAGATTCAAACAAAAGATTCAAGAGCACAAGGTTTGCAAATTATTGAAGTCCATTTATGGACTTAAGCAATCGTCTAGATCCTGGAATCAAAGGTTTGATGAGGTAATGAAGACCTATGGTTTCGAAAGAAAAGTCGCTGAACCTTGTGTCTACAGTATTCGAGAAAGGACGTTGTGATTTTCTTAGTACTTTATGTGGATGACATCCTTCTCATAGGAAGCAACATGGCGTTGCTCTCTGACATAAATGCGTGGCTGGCAAAGCAATTCCAAATGAAAGATTTGGGGAATGCTGCGTTTGTTCTTGGAATCCAAAGAATTTGTGATAGGAAGAACAAACTACTAGCTCTGTCTCAATGTGCTTTTATTGATAAGGTTCTAACTCGCTTCTCGATGCGAAATGCTCATGGGGCTTTATTGCCGATGCGGTCAGGTTTACACCTGTCTAAAGAGTAGTGTCCTAAGACACTGCAAAAAGTGGAGGATATGAGTCGAATACCATATGCATCAGTAGTTGGGAGCTTAATGTATGCAATTTTGTGTACGAGAGCTGACATCTGCTATGCATATGCAATGGAAGTTATGAGTAGATACCAGTCTAATCCTGGTCCTGATCATTGGGGAGCTGTAAAACATATATTGAAATATCTTAAGAGAACTAGGGATATGATGCTTGTATATAGAACTAGTGACTTGGTGGTATAAGGCTACACTGACTTTGATTTCCAAGTAGACCGTGACATGTTGAAGATAGCATCTGGGTCAGTGTTCACTCTTAATGGAGGAGCGATTGTCTAGAGAAGTGTAAAGCAATCCAGTATCGCAGACTCTACAATGCGAACTGGAGGTTGTTCCTAACATGAATGAGCCTGTGCAACTCCACTCTGATAACACTGGAGCGATTGTAAACTCAAGGGAACCTCGCAGCCATAAGAGAGCTAAACACATAGAACAAAAATACCACCTAATAAGAGAAATAGTTCGAAGGGGAGACATGGTTGTAATGAAGATCTCGACAAGTATTCTACAAGTATTCTACACTTGAAGAAGTTGTATGACATGTACATGCTTTGGTTTGGATAGATGCATCGTTTATGGACCGTTACGATGCACTAGCCAAGGTCGTTTATGATGGTCACAGTGACGCTTGATCTAAATCCTGAAGTAATCATGGACTTCTAGATCATGTTACCGGGTTCTTTGATTTACCACGTTAAAGGCTAATGAAACGCTGACAAAATATGTATTTTGGGAGGTTGGGACATGGTCGTAGGAGGAAGTGATTTACAGATACGGAATCCAGCCTTCCTGAAAGAAGGTAAATGTTCTATCACCTAAGGGTTGATTCCAAAACGGATTGATTGCGTGCACTTCCGAAGTTGGCTTATGTTCGGAAGAATCTTTTGCTGGGGAAGCAACTGCGCTTAGGGTATATATGTAACGAGAAACGTATAACGGAACAAATTGACCTATCTCGATACAGGTTGAACCACGAGGATCATGATTAGGCACTGACTAAATCAGTGGACACTTGTCACGATGAGTAAATATAATTCTAGTATTAAAGGAGAGTGCAGTCTTGGCTTACACGGTGGAGTACTGACCAAAATTAAACAAATCGTACCTAAAAGAGAAAGGAATATTTAAAGTAATAGACTAGCAAAATTGTTAATATTTGTCTAAAATTAGTGAAGCTGCCAAAATACGCAGTAACAAGATTTCAAAAACTTATTTTATCATACGATAATTATTTTGAAAATTATAAATTGCTTGTAAATAATCTAAAAAAGTTTAATCTTGATGTAAAATATTTTAATCTTGTTTAGAACAATGTAATTTTGGCTACTTGACTAAAAATTTCAAACTTTGGCTATTATACTTATCAATAAATTTTAAAATTTGCAATAATCAATATTCAAAAATACTTTTTTGATCCTATGATAATTTTTTTGAACTGATGAATTTCTTATAAATAATCGCAAAAAATTCAATCTTGGTGTAAAAAAAATTTAATCTTGGTTATAACAATGTAATTTTGGCTACTTTGTTAAATATTTGAAATCTTGGCTATTTTGCTAATCAATAAGTTTCAAATAACTATTTTGTATAACTTTTCCTAGAATTAAACCTATTATGATCATTTTTTTACTCTTTGATCGAGGATTTTTTTTATAGTTATTTATGAAAGTATTATATTTTTTTTTGACAGTTTTTGCATTCATAAAATTACATGTAATATTTAAGTTCAGATTACAAAGAAATATTGTAAAGATTAAGTAATTGAGACAAATTGTTGTCTAGAGAGATTTAACCTACGTACTCACACAAGAAGAGACTTCAGAAGCAAGATATAGTGTCATCTAAGCTAGATGTTTGGGGGTCGATCGAAGTTTAGAGTCGACGCACGTAGTTAGGACCTTACAATGGCACTGCTGGTATTAGATTTTCCTTATATGATACACTAATTCATATATAAGCTATATGAAACAAAAGATAAATCTATATGGCCCAATAGTTAACTGGAATGGAATTAAATCGAAGATGGGTTATAGAAATCAATATTGAAAGAAAATAGAAGTGAACTTTATAACTGATCCTTACTATTCTTTTATCCTGACGATCTTCATCCAAGATATGCATATGATTCTTTCTCTCTGAAAACATGATTTATAAATAAGAATTAACATAAAATGAGTAGACATATTAATCATTAATTTAATACAATACTCCATAAATATAAAATCCCAAATGACTACTCTTGTATATTTCCATCAACGTCAAACACACAATGGACACACCTATAAATAATCGCAAATATCAAACACAAACCCAAACAAACAAACAAACTTGTAATACAAAACACGAATACCACTTTTTGCATTATTTCTCCACCATGACTCTTCGTATTGTATTCATTGCTTTCGTATTATTGTACACTAGTATATTAAGCGAAGGAAAGGCATTCGAAAGAAAGAGGATCGAACTCACAAACGACATTGATCCAGCCACGGAGCTACTAGTGCACTGCAAGTCTGGAGATGACGACCTAGGACCACATACCCTAAAAAAGGGAGATTCGTACTCGTGGAGATTCAGAGTCAACTTTTTACAAACAACGCAATTCTTCTGCCGCTTCCAGTGGAAGCAGAACGGTGTCCTTCTCAACTATTGGTTCGACATCTACAAGATTTCGGATCTCTACACGGTCAAGTGTACCGAGTGTCTTTGGAAGGTCATTAGTACAGGCGTATGTCGCTCAATAAACGGAAAATTGGAATGCCACCCTTGGAATTAGCTAGAATTTGTAGTTTCAATCGTTTATGGACTTATTAAAGTCCGTCTCTCTGTCAGTTTAATTTTTGTTGTTGAAAGAATAATGTATGATCCAGATCATTGCCCCAATTGTTTCAACCGTAGGTTCCGAATTAAACCTTACTATGTTGATCCAAAAATATCAAATAAAAGTAATACGATGATATCTTGAAGTTAAACCACATATTATAAAAATGTCAAATGTTGTCCGTTTTCTTGTATCGTCTGTGTTAAAATGGTTATGCATTTTTAACTGATAACTGAATATCAATTACGTGTTTGAGGGTTGGGAGTTCGTGGGTGTTGTTGGCTGATTAAAGTTAAATCTTTTCCGGTGATAAGATGACTTGAGGGTTACCCGTTACTTGGTGTAGAAGAGAGAAGAAAAAAAATAGAATGGGCTTCTCCCTCTTAGCGAAGTAGCTTGTACGAATATAAGAATTAATTTTATATTTAAAGCCCTGATAGCACCAAATAGCTTGTACGACAATCGTGAACTGTGGTGCAATCCTAATATTCATAAAAAAGTTGTACGATAGTTAATATATGTTGTGCAATGTATATAATTTTAACATTGTACGACAGATTAATTATATGCAGTACAAATTATCAAAGTCTCATTTTTGTTGTGGCTTGAACAATTTTCACCACGGCGAAGTGGTTTGCATGACAGTTTTTTGAGAACTGTCGTGCAAATTGTGTCGTATAAGTCAGAAGTCAGTATTTGTAGTAGTGTATATGAATCAACTCTATTTCCATGAATTTATAATTTTACTACTTATTATTATAATATCTTAAACAAACAATGATATTCGTGTGTATGTTTGATTCCACTGTTAATTTTACTACGTAATCTGATACGCGTTATGGATGGGTCCGGTTTAGATTTACTTTTCATTCAATGAATCTCTTCAATTTCAAAAGAAAAATCTCACGGTTGATTAGGTCACTTGAAACATTTGATTTTCAATATATAGCCTACGTTTTAAGGATATTTAAAATCTAGTCACATTTGATGACGTGACCTCATTAATCAGATGGTATTTTACATAATTGTCCCTAATATTTTCATATGTTAATTTAGATATATACACGTTAATTTTGGAAAACACTTAATTTATCGAAATAAAACGAAGTGTTGGCTAGTTATCTGGTGTAGAAGTAGTTTTCTTCGGAATTTTAAGCAAATCCAGATGGATGGAAGATGGAAGTATTCGGGACGCCTTGGTAGGGAAAATCAGAATTCGGCTTGGGTTTGTAAGTTTTTCAGGGCCGCAATGAAGGTGTTCCTGAACTAGATTCACATAGTTCTCTAATCCACACGAATGTTTCAACAGTACAAAGCAATTGTAAAATGATTCTACAATGGTTTTGTGTCATTGTAAAAGCATGTGTTATAGAAGATTCTACAACATTACGCGTGTCATATTGTAAGTAAGATTTTACAAAATAACCGTTGTGAAACCGTTGTAAACATATACTTTTTACAATATTTATTTGTACCGTTGTAGAAGCTCCATTGTTATAATCCACAGTTTACAGTTTGTAGTAGTGTTTTGACACCCCGTGAGCGTCGGCTGCTCTGTTTCTATGCATGCACGTATCAGCGGGATATCATGGGGAGTATGTGGAGCCAAGAATGGACAGTTCGGGGGCGATTCATCTATGGCTATCACTAACTTTGTGTAGAAATAGCTTCAAGAGTTGCAAGCTAAAACTATTGGACCGGATAAAGGAGTAATCAGATTTTAAAATCTTTTTGAATCATACGATTATTTTTTTGAAATTGATAAATTGCTTATAAATAATCACAAAAAATTTAATCTTTGTGTCAAAAAAATTTAATCTTGCATATCACAGTGTAATTTTAGTCATTTTGCAAAAAATTTGAAACTTTGACTATTTTATTAATCAATTACTTTCAGATGACTTTTTTATATATTTTCCTAAAATTAAACCGATTATGATTTTTTTTACTCGTTGATCGAGGATATTTTTTGTTATTTATGAAATTATTGATTTTTTTGGGCAATTTTTTCATTCATATATTTGATTACGTGGAACATTTTAAGTTTAAATTACCAAAAATCTTATAAAATATATTAATTGAGATAAATCGTTCTCTCGAAGGATGTCCTCACACAATAGTAGACCTCAGAGGTGGTAGGTAGTGTTAGTTAAATAAGATGCTTGGAGATTGATAGAGGATTAGAATCTACGTACAAGTACTAAGTAGGACCTTACAATGTCACTGGTATTATATTTTCCTTTCAATATATACGTACATAATTCATCTATAAGCGTTCTAAATGAAATGATAAATCTATAAAGTCCAATAATTAACTGGAATGGAATTAAATCTTGGAAGCGTTACTGAAATTCATATTAAAAGAAAAAGAAGTGAGCGATAAAACTGATCCTTTATTTATCCTGACAATCTTCATCCAAGATATGCATGATTCTTTCTCTTTGAAAACATGATTGTATAAATAAGTATTAACATAAATGATTTCATTCTTTAGTTACTTAATCTCACAAACTTACATAAAATCATCGTGACTAAATCAAATTAATCATCAATTTAAAACAATACTCTACAAATAAATGACATAAATTATTGGACCTCTTGTGAAAACTTCTACAATGGTACACGCGCCGTTGTAAAAATAACATAATATCTTAAATTCTCACCACGACGATGTAAATTTTTTCTCTGCGGCGAGTTCTTCTACAACGGTTATGTGTAATGTTGTATAATGTCCGGATTGTGTACTTTTTTACAACGGGACAAATGTACCATTTTAAAAGGTCCAATACTCTACAACGATAAAAAAAAACCGCTGTGAAAAGTTTAAGTAGCTTGATTAAAAATCACATATGTGGAATACTGATGAAAGGCTTATCACAGCTTACTGGGAGCCTCTACACATTTGGTATGTGTACGAAAAACCTATGTTGTTGCTATGTCGTTTAAAGAATCCTTACGACACATTAACTATGGTCGCAACGATGGTCAAAGTGAGAAGTGATCTAATTCTTGAAGTGGTCACAGACTTCTAGGTTGTATTACTGGATTCTTTGGCTCATTCATTACTGGTTAGAAAAAAATGCCTAAATATGTATGTCTTGAGAATTCGTGATATAATCTGAGCGGAAAGTAATTCACAGCTACAGAATCCTGCCTTTCTGAAAGAAGGCCATGTTCACTCACCTAAAGGTTGATTAATAAAACGATTGATTGCGAGCACTTTCGTATTAAGTACGTATGTACGTAATAATCTTACGCTGAGGAGACAACGGTGCTTAGGACTCATATGTATCAATAAAGGTATGAGAGAATAATTGACATTTCTCGATACGAGTTGAAACTAGAGGATTGAGCTCATCAACTGACTATATCAATGGACGCTTACACTACAACGAATTGTGGATTATACAATGGACTTTTTACAACACTTAATTTAAGTGTTGTGAAAAGTTAACTGTTATGAAAAGTCGACATTTTAAAATGGTTATTTTGTACTGTTGTGAAATGTGAGGGCTTTTACAACGGTTATTCACTCCCGCTGTAAAAAAAATAGACAGTCTGGACCTTGTACAACGGTACAATTTACCATTGATGGTATCGTTGTACAATCTCGCCTTGACGATGCGTACTTCTCGCTGTAGAGAGATAAAGTTAGGACCTTCTACAATGGTACATTGTATCTTTGTACAATCTCGCTGGGCAATGAGTACTTCTCGCTGCGGTGAGATAAAGTCATGACCTTGTACAATGGTACAGTGTACCGTTGTACAATCTCGCCGCAGCGATGAGTACTTCTCGCCGCGGAAAAATAGTTACCTGATATATAATTATTAATCTCGTTGCGGCGTGAAGTCTATCTCGCTGCGTAGAGAACCTTCTACAATGGACAAGTCCCGTTGTGAAAGTTTCTCAAAAAATCTCGTCGCGGTGAAGTGCATTTCTAGTCGCGGCGAAAACCCGATAAAAATTAGGGATCGAGTAAAAATGGGATATTTCATTTTTTTTTTCATTTTTACTCAACCCCTAGCCTCTCTCTCTTTCTCTGTTTGACCGACTTTGTGCAGATCTCGCCACCCAAATTCTTTGCCGCGTCCTCTCCGCCCAAATTCTTTGCCGCGTCCTCGCCACATCTCGCCACCACTCGCCGCCAGCCTCTCTCGGCCCCATTCCCTCTCTCTCAGTCCCCCCTCCATTCTTTCTCTCTCACAGTCTCACTCTTGCTCTCTCTCTCTCTCTCCTACGAAACTTCAAGTTATGATTTTTTTTATGTTTTCTATGGTGGTTAGCTTAAATTTCATAGTGTTTTCCGAATTTGTATGAGTTTTTTGTATTAGTTTTCATTCACAATATGTATTGATACATGAATTTAGGGTTTTGTTTGTCATTAGTTTGATTAATACACGAATTTAGATTTTTTTTTAAATAAGTGTTTTTGAGTAGATTTGTTGTGTTAGGATTAATATTGTTTTGAATTCGAGTTGAAATTGAGTTGTAGTTTAAGATTTTCTTAAACTAGATGTTTAAATTGGCTTGAAAATAGGATTGTCTTGACATTCAGATGGACTTATGGTTCATTTGAGGTTTCAATAGAGTTTTTCTAAAATAAATTAATTTTTATTTGTAATTCAATTTGTTTTCGGTTGAAATTTGTGTGAGATAAAGTTGAAACATAGATTTGTGGTAGAAAATATTTTGATATATAAGCAAAATATACGTTTTTGGTTTGATTTTAAAGAAGAAGATGAAATTAGTGTGATAATATGTTTTGAATTTATTAGTTGGGTTTTGTTAGAATATGTGTTAGAATTTTGTTTTGAATATGTTAAAAAGAATAATATTATTGTTTGAAATTAGAACATAATTTGATGTGAATCTGTGATAGAATTATTTTATGACTTTGTTCAATATGGTTAAAAATGGGTCAATCAAAAATCCATGTTGGTGTTGCGGCGATGCCTAGGTCTTCTAGACAACCTTCTAAAAAATTCCAAACGGGCTCGACAACCCTCATTTGAACCCGAGGTAGATTATAATAGTCGAATCCTTACTAGCAAGGCCGTTGATGAACGCTATGACATTCTCGCGATACGTAGTCCGATCCTTGAGCGGGGATTAAAGGTGAGCGATAACACGACAATAGGAGTGTGAATCCACAACACCATCGAAGGTCATTATTGGAGGAAATTTTGCGCCACACCCAAGCACAAAGCAAAAATCACGCTCATGTATGAGTTCTACACGAACTTATTGGATAGCGAGAGATATTTGGTGACGATCCGGAGTACACGGTCGACTGCAGTGTCGGAGTCATCAACGATTTACTATCAACCCTGGATGTGGATTACGACAATGAGGGTTATAGGAGGTGGTTAAGACTTCCTAACCACGCTGAAATGGTGAGGACGTTGTTGACGATCCCATGAGAGGACTAGAGAATTGAAAAATGAAAGAGAGTTCTCCATCGTGATCAATTGAACATGTTTGCAAAACCTTGGCTTTATTTTGTTTGTTCTCGTCTCTTTTCGATCAGTCACTTCACCCGTCTCGACAAGGATCGTGTCCATATCTTGTAATGTCTTTCATGGTGAATGTATCAATGTTGTTGTTGTTGTTGTTGAGGCACTCTCCATCCTTGGTTGATTTGGTTGTTCCGGGCTCCATTGTTGTAGTTGTTGGCATTTTGGAACGAGGGCCAGTTGTTATAGTTCCCAACATAGTTTGCGTTCTTGGGGTGGACATCGTTCACCTGAGGGCAATCGTCGGTGAAGTGCGATCCATTACACCAAAAACATGGTTCCGGTGTGGCTTGTGCTACATGAGCGGTGGGCTTTCATCTCCTGGAACTGCTTCTTGAGGTCCGCCATATGTGCCAACATCTCCTTCATCCCTTCTATGTCGCCTTCGGAAGTAGTGCCATATGCAGTTGCGGGACCCACTTTCATGAGCCTCTTTTCCACCGGACATTGGTCGTTAGAGCGCGCCAGCTCCTCGAGAAGGGTGTGGCACTAAGAAGACTTCTTAGTCAACATCGTGCCTCCTGTAACGGTGTTAACTAAAGTCTTCGTGGACATAAGGAGTCCATAATAGAACGTCTGAAGCTGGACCGGCAAAGTGATACCATGGTGAAGGAACTCCTCAGCATGTCCTTGAATTCTGGCCTATGTAGTGATTCTCCATCCCACTTCCTGAAACTGTGGATCACGTTTCATAGACGGGCAGTCTTCTCTAAGGGGAAGAGTTTTGCAAGGAAGGTGTTGCAAAGCTCATCCCACGTGGTGATGGAGTCAGCGGGCAAAGAATTCAGTCATGACTTCGCTCGGTCGCGAAGAGATAATGAGAACAAACGAAGACATATTGCGTCGGTGGAGACGTTGTGGACCTAGAACGTGCCGCACAGTTCTTTGAAGTTGGCTATCTGCTCGTTAGGGTCTTCGTTTGGGGCTCATGAGAATTGATGCTGTTGAATCATATTGATCATCGCCGTTTTGATCTCAAAGCCCCTGTTCCCTTCGATGGTTGGATTGACAATGGCTGAAAGGTACCCATTGGTGGAGTGTAACACGTAATCAATCAACGGTTTCTCTACTTCGTCATCCATGATCGGTTCCTCAATTTGTTGCGTCTTCTCTTTTCGGTTGCGCTTGCAAGTTCTCTCTATTTCAGGATCAACTGGAAGCAGGTTCGAATCACCGTCTTTTTGCATATACCTAGAAAAGTGAACATGAAAGTAAGTGAAAAAAACAAAAATAAAAGAGAGTTCCAATAGAAACTAATGTATTGAATCTCAATTTAAAACTAAATCCCCGGCAACAGCGTCAAAAACTTATTGCGAAATTTCCTCGTACACGCTAGTGCATGTGATTGCAATAGTAATAAATCGCAAGCGCGAGTCGATCCCACGAGGAGTAGTTAAATTTAGACTCTGGTTTCACTAGTAAGAAGAGAACCCAAAGAGATTTAGGAAAGGTTGTCACAAATTTCTCAACAAGCAATTTAAATAAATAACTTAATAAAAGAAACGGATTTAACGGCTAGAGAGAGGTAGGGCAATGGTTTCACGATTTCAATCTTTGGTTCAGATTCAAGAAAGTTCACGCACGATCATTATCATCTATACATTACTACTCATACTCACACTCATTATATCACTAAATCTCTCTCGAGCATCTAGCAACCTAAACCTATGCTGGAATTTTATCTCTCAATCTCAAACCCTAAAAAGCACGGCTGGCATTAAACACAAGAGTATTCACATGTGTTGATAACAGCCTAGCTATATCTAGCCTAGGAATGTATTATCGTAATTCAAAACAAGCACATTAACAACCTAGTCTTTCTCAAGCACCCAGAAATTAACGTTCAAGCATGAATTAGCTATCCTTACACAAGCA
This sequence comes from Urtica dioica subsp. dioica, assembly GCF_054948205.1. Classification (NCBI taxonomy): domain Eukaryota; kingdom Viridiplantae; phylum Streptophyta; class Magnoliopsida; order Rosales; family Urticaceae; genus Urtica; species Urtica dioica. Next base: position 35,989,172 of record NC_142761.1, read on the forward strand.
AAAAGCACGGATTTGAATTACGTAAAGTAGTCCGAATAATAACAATTCACCAATATATCAAAGGGAATCCATCACCAATTCATGAAAACACTACACCACAGCCCTATAGAAGATTAGTTCATGGTAATGAGAAGAACAAACATAAACGAAAATGATAGAAAAATAATCAAGAACACATAAACTAACATCATGATTTTTATTAATGAAAGAATGGATTTTAAGAGATTAAAGGAAGAGAAGAAAAACTGTGAATCAAGGATGAACGAGTTCACGACGGTAGGTGTCTCAACCTCACTTCTGTCCAACAGCTCCCCACCAAAAGTAGCAAGATTGGCAGCTCTTAACTCCCTTTTCTCTCCAAAACTCTCAAGAAAAATTAATGTAATTCAAAAACTAAAAATTCAAGTGTTTTTTCCTTTGCTAAAGTAGTGCTTTATCCTGAAAATGGTTGTTTTCGAAGTCATTTGCGCTTCCCGAGTAGATACAAGTCCACCTCTTCTCAAAAACGTCAATTCTCTATTCCAAGATTTAGAAGGTGCGCGGCGCGCGTGGTAGGTAATTCGACTTATGCGCGCTCCACGCGTAAGACTCTGTGATTATTCGTCGCAGGTTTTTCAATTTGCGCGGCGCACGGTCTCAACTTTTTGCTGTCCTGCAGAGCACGCTTATAACTCTGAGACTGATCAACACGTCTAGGCGGCACGCGTGGTGGGGCACGCGGCGCGCGGTAGAGGAAATATTTTCTTTCATCGTTTTGAAATCTGTCCCGACAAGTTTTGTCTTTAAATTACGTCTTTTCTATTGAATTGACTCTGAACACTCTTTTATTCTTTTAAACCTGTAACTCATAAAAAACACACTAAAAACTGTCAAAATACTCGAGGACTTGTTGATTTTTCATCCGGGGCAGAGGAGTGTTATGCGTGATTAACGCACCTATCAGAAAGATGAGAAATGAAAATTTATAGTACCAGTCTCGAGTTTCTCGCCGCGGCAGGAATTTCCTACAACACCTATTTGAACACTGTAGAGAGATATTTGCGGAAACGAGATTCATACTTTTTTACGGTGAGCATAGTTCCAGATAGGCCTTTTAGGAGAGGATATTCTCTCCGCGACAACTTTGTTTTCTCACCGAGGTATTTTCAAGTCACCACGGCGAGAAATAGCCTTCAGCGCGGCGAGAAAAATTCTAGGGAGACTTTTTTTGGAGAAGATAATTCCATGCACCGACGTTGGTTTCTCGTCACAACGAGAAATAGCCTTCAATGCGGCGAGAAAATTTCCATTAAGCCCTTTTTGCGAGAAGATAATCTCACCGCTTCGATGTTGGTGTCTCTCCGCGGCAAGAGAATTATGGGTTCACTTTTCAGCACTCTCGTCGTGACGAGAAGTAGCCTTTGCCACTGCGAGATTTCTACAACGCTTACTCTAAGCATTGTAGAAGCGTTTTAAAACCTAAGAATTTCAATTTTTTCAAAACAATTCGCATGATTTTCAGACTTAACCAATTTTTATTCTTCATTCTTCTTCTTCTTCATTCTTCATTATTCTTCTTTCTTCTTCTCCACACTCTCTCTCTCTCTGCCCTAACTTCTCTCTCTACCCTCACCTCGCTCTTTTTTCTCCCTCACTCTTCTTCTACGCCCTCACTTCTCTCTCCGCCCTCAGTCTTCTTCTCTGCCCTTACTCTCTCTCTGCCATCACTCGTCTTCTCCACCCCCATAAAGTCGCAACCCAAACCCACAACCGCAACTGTAACCCCAAACCCAACCCATAAACCAACAACCACAAATCCACAACCAAAAACCCGCAAAACCCACCACCACATCAAACCCACACATGCCTAGGCATCTCCGGCCACAACTCCGACTCTCTCTCTCTCTCTCTCTCTCTCTCTCTCTCTCTCTCTCTCTCTCTCTCTCGCTCTCTCTTCTACGCCTCCGTGCTCCCCGTCTTCATTCCGGTGTATTTTTTGGGTGAAAATTATGTAAAATTAAGGTTCAAAAAAAGTGTTTGTTTGAAATTGAGAGTATGGTTTGATATAACTTAGGTTGAAACACCATATTTGTTTGATATTTAGTTGGAATTGAGTTTGCAATTGATATTTAGTTAGGTTGAGATAGAACTTTAATGTGGTCGTATGTTGGAATTGATATTGAGTTCTTGATTAGATTTGAGTTAAAATTATGATTGGATTTGAGTTGGAAATTGAGATTATGTTTTGAATTGTGTTTCTTAGATTCCATGTCATCCACTACTACTAGTTCTAACTGTAGCGATAAAAGGAAAACTACAAGATAGCTAGCACTAAATCTCGATGAAAAAGGAAAAAGAAGAAATACTCTTACGAAAAAAAAAAAACTTTGGGATGCTTGTGGAAATTATCGAGTATTGAAAAATAAATAAGGATAAATCTTTTCGTAAAAAAATCCAGGTAGAATTTGATGATAAAAGGTAACAAATGGGTAAGGAGGGTGACAAGTTATCGAGTTATTTTGGCGTGTTAGCTAGAGAACATGTATCACTTTTGATGCGTTATTGGAGATTTAAAGAGAATAACCAAATTAAAGAGCAGATTAGGAACGAAAGCAAGAAGGATTTACGATTCCTATCGAACAAAAGCCCGATTTCTTTATAAGAGTGGGAGAACCAACAAGGTTATTTCGCCATGAATTATACAATGATCTACTCAAATATACAATCAATGAACTAAGCGCTTTATTGAAATTCTACACAATTATCACCAAAAAAGATTGGATAGCATTTGTTGAGTATAGACAAACCGAAATGTTCAAACAAACCTCGGAACATGGGAAAGCAAATACCGGAAAAAGTGTTTACAAATCTTAAACCAGCTGAAATGGATATCGAAAGTTTGATTAAAAAAATATTAGATTTATTTATTTTTTTAGTTTTTCCATATTTCGTAATTATTTTTTAATTTATTGTATATTATTTTTTACTAGCACGACGAGACGGGAGAACGACATGCAAAACAGGAATTATGGATTAACTCATGAATGAAAGACGCAAAAAACTACAAGGATGAAAGCGCCGAATGTCTTCTTCTCATTGATGAAGTTATGAAATGAGGCACGATTCATGTTGCAAATGGGCGAGCGTACATGAATGGGGTTGTAGTTCACTTTTCAAATTTGGAGGAATGAAATGTACAAGTCACTGTTTTGGGGGCATTGATTAAAAAAAGCTAAATTGCCCATTTCTACCGAAGAAGCTAAAACCATTGAAGATGCCATAGGGGGTTTTGTCTTGTGGCCAAAGAGAATGATAAAATTAGACACGGAAAAAGAGAGTCATGGTCCGCCTATTAAACAACTCTCAAAGCTTGGTTGTGAGAGTTAACCTAACATTGATGATAGTAAGAAGATTCCATACAAGGTTATTAATGCCAAGTTTTGATTGCTCGTTCAACAAGCCAGCAAAGTGATGTTACCACAAGGGGATCTAATTACGGTTATGATTTGTGCAAGTCTCACCGTTATCCCGATTTAGGTATCATTTGATGATGTTCCAATTTTTTGCAATACAAGAAAACTTGCACGGGGTGCGTAATGGTTTATATGGAGTACGTGTTTCCTTTATATGTTTTTTCTAATATAAATATTCAATATTTATTTTTTGATCAATCTAATACTTGTTTGTCATAATTATCTACGTTCAAGGCTAGAAAAGAGGAAGAAGAGTCAAGACTATTGTTTTGTAGATCCGAGCTTAAATTCTCACATCATAAACAACGATGACGATAGTTATTTGTCCATACGAGTCAAGGACATTGGAAACATGGTACGATAATGCAAAGTTGGTCAACTAACTTTGATGCCGTATAATAAAGATGATCGTTGGGTGCTTGTTGCCCTAGACCTTTAAAGAGATAGCGCTATGTTCTTCTACCCATTAAGAAATCAAAGGCCAACCGATTTAATTCGATTGTTAAAAAGGTAAATTTTGCTTTCTTGAACTATCTTTATTATACATCATTCTAATGTTTTTTTCTCTTATGATTTTAGTGTTATAGGGTGTTTGTGGATTTCAAGCTCGAACACCAAGATGCCTAAAGTAACGGTCAATCAACCTACATCAAGATTTGTAACGCTCCGAGACAATACGGAAACACGGAATGCATATATTTTGTGTTATTTTATATGCGCAATATAGTTTAAGAGGTGTAAAAATTTACAAGCTAAGAAATTCTATTCCCCGGAGGATATAGAGAGTAAGAGAATAATGAGTACCTTACATAGAAACGTTTATTGAATGCGATGATTGTTGGAATTGATCTAGGGTTTAAGAAAAAGTTTAACGCTTCGGTAAGCGGTGGAATTTTAAAAAAATTTCTTTTACAAGTAAAACAGTTTTTACTAACCTAGACAAAGAACAAGCACATGTAAATAAAACTAATATGAGCATAATAAATTTACTAACCTCTTTAGAAGCTTGAACGTTGATGAGCCTTCGGAAGGTTGAAAACGTTTGTCTCCCTCGTTGCACGTCTCTCTTCCTTTCCTCGCTAACTCGAGTAACCACGAAAGTTTCTATCACTAAATCACTCAAGATAAAAAGGAATTAGTGTGTGGGCACTTTTAAACACTACGACTTAAGAACGAGTCTTGAAGTCGAAGAGCTAAACTCTAGGTCAAATGAAGACCTAGGTGCCAAAACAATAAAAACAAAATTGAATAGAGAGAGAGAGAAGGGGAGCGGCCAAGTCTAGAGAGAGAAGCTCTCAATCTCTAAAACTTTGGATGAATGAAATGTGTGGAATGAGGCTCCTATTTATAGGAGTGGTCTCACCTTCAATAAGGTAGTTTCCTCTTCTATAGAATATCAAATATTCATGAGCCAATTTCACCTTTTCCAAGCACATCCTTGGATTTATTTCCTCTTTTATTTGCTTCTCCCTTGACCCATTTGGCCGCCTCCTATGCATTCCTCTTTGGAGGAAATTTGTTTCCTCTTTTTCTTTTGGCAAGTATCTTGATACATTTATGCACAAAATATTCTCTTTTTCTCTTGGGTAGTAGGCGCCCATTTCAACTCTAGAAGGGGCTTGTAGAAGCTCCTTCATTTGTTCATGACAACATGAAAAAGACCCATTAAGAATTTTCAATAAAATTCTTATGAAATTAAATTAATCCACAAGGCCCAATAAGACTAATATTGGCCGAGTGGTACATGTCATTAAATGACCTTGTCAAAAAATTTATTGACATTCATTTCATCCTATGTCTCAAAAGACAAAAATACCCTTTTGACAATTTTTGAAAAACTTGTCTCGTTTTTGTTTTGACTTACCTTCTAGTTTAACTATTCCTACTCGATGTGATTCGTGATAGTGACCTCATGGATCCAAATGAACAAAGCTTGAGCTAAATACTTGGACTCAAAAGTTCACAAACCTTTTTCCAAGTTTAGCTTAATGTCAACTGACTCCACTAATGAGTTGACACTGAAAATCTGTCGGTTCAAATGAATTTATTTTCTACTCAATAATTCAACCTAATTCTAATGAGTGGATCCACATAATATTATCAGTGTTTACCCTTCATGAATATCATCAGCTAGTCGGGATTTACAAAATTACCATTTTACCCTTCTAGCTGTTATTTCCTCAACTCCTTTGTAGCTTGTGAATAAGTTAGAAACAATGTATTGACGAGGAGCTAACAAGTCACATTGTTTCATCCAAAAGAGTCAATACTCAATTTAGACACTGGCCAGTTCATTTATTCACATTCCAAGGAACAAAGCATGAGGTGATATACATTGCATTTCAACAATCTTGTACATGAATTCCATATCTATGAGAACTTCTCAAAGTTACTCATGACATTCTCACAACTTAGTATTTCACTAATAGGCCTTGTTCGGAATCACATAGTGAGTCCGAACTCTGACTTTCGCAAATGAGAATACGTAAGGTGTGAAATGGCATGTCTCATTTCAGGATTAAGGTAAGCACAATGCAATTCATACGTAGTGACTTCGAGACATAAGAGGTTAAATTATTTGTTCTTATCTTGTCTCTACAAGTGCACTGGTCAATTCAGTACCTTCGGAAGATACCTAGATGAACTATGGAGTCTCCAACTCTCAATGCCCCATAACCAGACATCATAGACTCTCCTAACAATCATACTGAGGTCAATAGTCCTTTGACCCTTAGATTGCGAATATATCGTTTTAAGCAAACTACGAAGAGTTTGTTCATGCAAATCTACATTTGTCTCTTCGTAAGTTGTTAGGTTTGTTTATGGACTAAAGACTAATGTTTTATCATAAAGCTTCAAACAGACAAGGAGGAATGAATGAACGTTTCAACTTTTTATTAATGAATAAGCAATTACAAGCAAGAGTCTTCATGAGACTTTATTACATCAAATGTACAAAATAAAGACTACAACTTTTCTTGTGGGCACCATTGACAACAATGATTTGTTAGGTTTTGTTAATTTTGGATTGGTTTTGGATGTAGATTTTTGCTTTTGGATGCTTTGAAGATGTATAAATTTCTTTTGGATTTGAAATTTATGTTCAGGTAGTAGTTTTTAAAACGGGTTTTAGTACCATTAAAAAGAAAATTTCATGTTTTAAAGTCTCTTAGATCTAGCCGCAACGACTTTTAATTTTCACGGGGGCAAGATTTAGGTCTCGCCGTGGCGAGATGTTTTTAAAAAAAATATGAAACTTCCTACAACGGATCACCGTAGTGAGAAATATACCTCGCTGCGGTGAGAATTAGCCCAGAACTTAAATATTGCTCGCCGTGGCAATACGTATTTCTCGCCGCGGCAAGAGAGTTCTACAATGGATAAGACATCCGTCGTAGAATATCTCCCCGCAGCGAGAATTAGGGCAGAAACCAGATTTTTCTCGACGCGGCGTTGTATATTTTTTGCCATTGCGAGATAGTTCTACAACAGATGTTTTATCCGTAGTAGAATATCTCGCCGAGGTAAGAAATTCTAGAATTTTTAAAATTAGGACAAGGGAACTCTACCGGTGTAGAAGCTTCTATAACAGATCTGTAAGCGTTGTAAAAGCCGTGAAACTTCTGCAAAAGATGTCTAAACGTTGTACAAGCTTGTACAACGCTGTATTTTGCAATGCTTATTAAGCGTTGTAGAATTATTCTACAATTGTTTTTAAGTGTTTAGTATCCCAGTTTTGTACTAGTGTATCGTGATAATCAAAGATGAGGACTGAATCCAGGCCCTTCTATTATTCGCGTTACCCAAAAATCGAGAAACTTGCTCTAGCACAAATAACAGGTCAAAAGAAACTCCGCCTATTCTTTCGGACGGCCATACAAAAAAAGTACGTCTATCATGGATGGTCATATAGTAGTCTAAAGTGTTTAGAGATTATGATTACATTTTCTTATAAGTAAATAAATAATTAAATAATTTATTTTAATATATTTTAGCTTTAGAAAAGCTATAGACAAGAGTCTTGGCCATAGAGAAAACTCGACTTATCTCATTTATAATTGTTGTCATGTTGATTGGCAGTTTTTGTAGATTGCCAAAATTATTCCCAAGGCCTTGCTAATTCGTTACGATCACAACAGATACGATTATGTAAAAATATTGTGCAAGTCCAAATTTTTGTTTGATTTGGTTTCGATTTTCTCTCCACTGAATCATAACAAGGCAATCAATTTGGGAAACCCTAGTAAGGCATCAATTGTTGTAAGGAATTGTTGCCCAAGAGAAGATGCTTATGTAAATTCTCGTTGAAATTATTAATAAACTAATGTTTTGTCATTTATAATTTATTCAAATCGAAAGCGTTATTTCTTATACATTAAGATTTATCAAACATTCATCAACCTGTAGTCTCCGTATCAAACTGAGTCACATGCTCAGCATCTGAGCTTGGGCGGTGAAATAAAACTGGTCGATGATTAATTTATGCTGGGGTAGTTGAATCTGAAATCATATGTGTGAAACACAAGTGAAGGTTGATCATTTAGTGGGAGCATTCTACACTTGTGATAAGTGTACGACCCGGAGAGGTCTTGGTTGTAGATGTATCATTTAAGGACCGTTACGACACACTAATCGAGGTCGCTAATGATGGTCATAATGAGACTTGATCTAAATCCTGAAGTGATCATGGACATTGGATCATGTTACCGCGCTCTTTGACTCATTCTCTAAAAGGCCACTAACAAGCTAATCATAGCTTATGTTTTGAGAGTTTCGGAACATGGTTCGAGTGGAAAGTGATTTACAGATATGGAATCCAGTCTTCCTAAAAGAAGGTAAATATTCTCTCACCTAAGGGTTGATTCCAAAATCGATAGATTGCACGCACTTCTGAAGTATGAATGTTCGGAATAATCTTTCACTGGCAAGCAACAATGCTTAGAGCTTATAGGTGTCAAGAAAAGTATAACGGAATAATTGAGTCTGACCAAGATTAGACAAATCGATGTGGAAAAGAGAAATGACTTTTTCGTCTTTTCATCGGATTTGTTAAGATTCTAATACCAGGTCCATAATCCCCCATTTGACTCTGATACAGGCGGATAAAAACTTTGGAATAATAATGTTTCATTATTATAATCTTACAAGCTGTAATTGTGATTGACAGCATCAATTATGAAATATGGGTATTTGCATAATTTAATAATTATTTATGGCAGTATTAATTATTTATTATTTGATCAAGTAAATAATTAATCAATTACTTATTTGTTTATTGTTGGACCAAGTAAATAAATAATTAATTGGGTTTTAAGCAATTGGGTCTTGCACATATGAGGTGGACAATTTTTTGGGCATTGGGATATGCGCCCAACCCCCTTGGCCGTGAGGTCAAAATTTGTTTCTTCCATATTGGTACTTACCAATATTCTCTCTTTAGTTGTTTGAATAAAGAAGAGAGAACAATATTCAAAAAGAAATAAGATATTGTCATTTATTCTCTCTCATGCATATTAGGAGAGAATAATATTTAAAAAGGAATAAAATATTGTCATTTATTGTCTCTCATGAATATTAGGAGATAATAATATTTAAAAAGAAATAAAATATTGTCATTTATTCTCTCTCATGAATATTTAGAGAGAATAATCTTTAAATGGAAATAAGATAATTCTTTTATTCTCTCATTAATAAATATTCTATATTCAAACCGAAAATAAAACCTCATAGATATTGATCTGATGGCTAAAAGAGAAAGTAGGATTCATGAGATGAGATCCAAGGACTAAGCTTTGATTCACTAGTGTGAACACAATAAAAAGAAATAATATATTTTGGAAACTACCAAGGATATATCATTTCCACTACTATAAAAAGGGGTTCATGAGAAGGCAACAAAAAGAAAATCTTTTTCATTCGGAAAATTCGACCAAGAGAGTCTCTTCCTCTCTCTATCCCCTCTTGAAACTCCGTGATTCCAATCCCATAAACACAATGCGATCTAAACATGTCGTTCTAGATCGTAGTGAGATAAAGATTGTGCCGACTCATCTTTCTTATGCGTCTTGGAGATTACGTCTCGGAAGACTACGCTGTCATCATTGTCGAATCTAGATCGTCGAGGAGCTAAAGCTTGAAGATAGGCTTTATAAGACTGAAGACGGAGGAATGAAAGCTTGAAGATTTTGTAGCTGATCCAAATCATGTGAGTCTCTCTGAATCTTTAAACCTTGCTCTTATTGGTTGCTTGACATCGCTTTCATGAATAATTAATAAGTAAATTTAGATCTTGTTAGATAACCATAATATTAGCTCTTGTAGTGTAATTAATTAATTCCGCAGCTAATATGGTTATCAAGGTGCAATAATTACCAACAATTGCTAGGTTTTGAGTCCTATAAAAGAATAAGTGTCCCCTTAAGAGTCTGGTTACACACTTTGAATGTTTATGAAAGTCTTTGAGTGAAAACACTATTGTTCATTGTGTAGTTTAATTTTGTATTGTTTCTTATTGTCGATGTTCATGTAATTGGCATAATTGGGTTTGTTTCGTGATGTTGTACATCACATACAATAAAAAGAGGTCGAAAAACACTTTGTGAATGAGTTGAGAAGAAGTGAGGAGACTCAGATTCATGGAAAGCCCAAGTCGGAATTCACTAGTAGGGTAGTTTTGAAGTAAAGGTATCTTAAAGATGATCATTTAAAGTGGATCGAAATGTACTGAGTCTACCAATTGATCGTGAAGTTTGTTTCCACCGAGAGAATCATCCCTCCAAACGTGGGCACGAGTTCCACCGAGAAAATCATCCCTCCAAACGTAGGCACGAATTACCGAACGAGGTTACCAATCTCGTATCTCTTTATTTACTGTTTCAATTCTCACATTAATCTGATATACTGATATTTTCATTGAAACTGTTATAACATCACGTAAAATAGTTGATACAATTTTCCAATAATGATACACTAATTTTGCTTTATTCCTCTTGAGATACGTGTCGAGTCTATACTGCCAAACCCTCGTTCACCTTGCATGAGATTCTCATTTATAGTTATATTATCAAAGGTTATAATTTATGAGTATAATGGGAGTCTATCTAGTATTGAAACGACTAATTAACATGTCAGTGACACACAAGTAACAAATAAGTGAAAGATAATAAACATAGAATGCCTCAAGAGAAATACGTGACCTACACACGTGCACAACAAACATACTTTATTAGTTATACACTTCACACAATACCAATCGCTACTTGTCATCACTACCTATAAGACAGGCAAGAAACGTGCGAATTTAGCTATCACTACCTTCAAGACATGAAGCAATCTCATACGTTAAATTAAGTCCTCTTAATGACAGTACCGTCTTTAACATGATTTAGCGCAAAAATGGGTTGTACGTGCAAACCTTTGGGCCCCATTGTTAAAAAATAAGTTTATATTAAATTAAAAAATAAGTTTATATATTTCAATACCATGGACATGTCGTTATTTAACTACTACTAAAATGAATTTTAGAAGCGACGCTTGGGGTTAGAAGCGACTAGAAGCGACATTTGTCCTTTAGAAGCGACTAGTCTCTTCTAACCTACTGTTTGAGGTTAGACTTTTAGAAGAGACGTTTTGGATTAGAAGCGACATTTTTCCTTTAAAAGCGACTAATCGCTTCTTAATTTTTCCCACCAATTAGAAACGACACTAGAAGCGATATGTTGCTTCTAATCTCTCAAAATTTTAATTTTTTGTTTTCTCCACCAAAATTTTCAGATATTAACAAAAACGGAGATATTTTATGGTATATTTAATTTAGAAGCGACAAGATGTCGCTTCTAAACATCTTAAACTTTTTGGCGCGTTATTTTTTCTGCCAACATTTTAATTTTTTTTACAAAACGACGACGTTTAATCTGACCTAGAAATTAGAAGCGACTAGTCGCTTCTAATATCGCTTCCAAACATTTCCCGCGAAATGGCAGGAAAACTGTAGAAGCGACGATCCGCTTCTATTGTCGCTTCTAAACTCTTTCCGCCATTTTGCGAGAGCCATTTCCGGCGTCAGATTTTTGGGATTATAAGCGACATTAGAAACGGAATATTAGAAGTGACTTTTTGGCCTTTAGAAGCGACTTTTGTCGCTTCTAAAGGCCTGTAGTAACCAACTCAGCGATGAATCAAGATCACAGAGATGACTTGATCAATACGCAATCCAAGAACTTAGCACGCAAACAAATCTAAACGCGGAAAAACAATGAACACACGATATACCCTGGTTCGGCAATGTGCCTACATCCAGCAACGAAGATCGAATCACTATTAGGTGTCAGATTACACACTCGTCCTCACTTTTCCCCAAATTGTGTTTCCCTTACAATTAGTCTCTCAAAAGTGTTTCCCCAAGTGTTTGTTTTTCAAATAGACTGAAATAAGAATGAAGTTACATTGCCTCTATCTTCATTCTCCTCTATTTATAACAAGAAAAATACAAGCATAACACAACTTTTAATCTCAGCCGTAGATAGCTTCATGCGCAAGCAATCTTCTGTTATGATCCAACAGTTGAACTCGTCTGCAGATTCCTATACTAGAGCCTGTCGATGAAGCCTTGAGACTGACCTTATAACAATTCTCCACCTCAGTCGAACACACCTTCATCTACTGAATCGATCTTCTTCTCCTGATCCTCTAAGGACAAGTCTTCTCCATCTTCTTCCTCATGTTGATCAGTCCCAGACAGTGAGAAAACTTTTGTCCAGGAACTGACTTTGTGAGCATGTCCGATGGATTATCTTCAATGCCGATTTTCTCTATCTTCACTCCACCTGAGTTGATGATATCCCTCACAAAGTGCATCTTGATGTCAATATGCTTTGACTTTTCGTGAAACACTTGATGCTTTGACAGGTGAATAGCCGACTGATTATCACAATGAATTGTAACTTCCTTCTGGTTGAAGCCAAGCTCAGTCACAAGTCCCTTCAGCCAAATTGCTTCCTTCACTGCCTCTGTGACAGTAATATACTCAGCTTCAGTGGTTGATAGAGTGACCACTGGCTGAAGATTACTTTTCCAGCTAATCACACCATTTCCAATGGTAAACAGACACCCTGTGAGAGATCTTCTGGTGTCCAAACTCCCAGCGTAGTCTGAGTCAACAAAACCCTCCACCTGGAAATCTGAAGATCTATTGTTGCAGCCATAAATGATGCCAGTATCATATGAACCTCTGATGTACCTTAGTACCCATTTAACTGCTTGCCAGTGAGCCTTACCAGGATTGCTCATAAATCTACTGACAAGACTTATAGCATATCCTATGTCCGGTCTCGAGCAGATCATAGCATACATCAAGCTTCCCATTGCACTGCATAAGGAACAGTGTGCATGTACCTTTTATCTTCATCAGTTTCAGGGCATTGACTCACTGATAGCTTAAAGTGATGAGCTATAGGAGTGTTCACTGGCTTGGCTTCACTCATATCAAATCTTTCCAACACTTTGGCTAGATATCTTTTCTTAAATAATCCAAGCCTGCGTTAACTTCTGTCTCTCTCAATCTCCATTCCCAGAATAACTTTAGCAGGACCAAGATCATTCATCTCAAATCTTTTATTGAGGAGAGTCTTTAGCTTTTGAATCTCTGATTGTTCCTTATTCACAATCAACATGTCATCTACATATAAGAGTAGATATATGAAACCAGCAGCTTTGAGATTTTTGAAGTACATACACCAATCATACTGACTTCTCACAAAACCATTCTCAGTCATGAAAGTGTCAAACTTAAGATACCACTGTCTAGGAGACTGTTTAAGACCATAGAGAGACTTATCCAAAAGACAAACTTTCTCAGTTTTATCACCAATCTCAAAACCTTCAGGCTGTTGCATATAGATTGTCTCATCCAGATCTCCATATAAGAAAGCAGTTTTAACATCCATTTGTTCCAATTCTAAGTCAAACATGGCAACCATAGAGAGAATGATACGGATTGACCTGTGTTTGACCACTGGCGAGTAGATTTCATTGTAGTCAATGCCTTCCTGCTGAGAGAACCCTTTTGCCACAAATCTGGTTTTGTAGCGTGGCTTTTCAACTTCAGGAATCCCCTCCTTGAGTTTGAATATCCATCTCGAGCCAACAATCTTCTTGTTCACTGGTTTATCAACAACAGTCCAAGTTTCATTCTCTTTTAGAGACTTTAGCTCCTCTAACATAGCTGATCGCCACTGATCTCTCTTTTCACTGAGACACTATTGCTTGAAGGTTCTTGGTTCATCTTCAAGCAACTCTGACCCAACTAACAAGGCAAAAGCTGTGAGGTCATAACCAAACCTCTGAGTTGGCTTGTGAGTCCTTCTTGCTCTATCTCTCACAAGATTATAGTCAGACTGATTATCAGCAGCATCATCAGTCACTTAATCTTCAGTATCATCATGTTGAGCTTCAACATCTTGAGGCTGATCTACTGCTTCCTCATGGTGTCCCTCCTCAGCTCCCTCAAGCTGATGTAGGTGATCTTCAATTGCCTCTCCAGTTTGATCATTGAGGGGTTGAGGGGCAGTATCTGTTGAAATCTCCACCTGAGCAATAGACTCTGTGATTACTTCATTTTCTTCCGCAAGACTGTCAACATCACCAGGTGATTTTCTATCACAAAAATCATCTTCTCTGAAGGTAACATCCCTGGTGATGATGAACTTCCTGTGTCCAGTTTCTAAGCACCATAACCTGTATCCCTTGACTCCTTCTGGATAGCCTATGAAAACACATTTCAAGGCTCTTGGATCGAGCTTTCCTTGTTTGGTGTGTACATAAGCTGTACAGCCAAAAACCTTGAGTTTGCTGTAGTCTGTTTCATGATTGAACCACGTCTGCATAGGAGTCTTCAACTTAATGGCTGTAGAGGGACACCTGTTAATGAGATAAGCTGCAGTTTTAACAGCTTCAGCCCAGAAAGCTTTTGGAAGCCTTGCTTGTATCAGAAGGCACCTCACCTTTTCCATGATAGTCTTGTTAAATCTCTCTGCAAGGCCATTTTGTTGAGGAGTGTTTGCAACTGTATGATGCTTCTGAATACCATTCTGTCTGCAGAAGCTATCAAATAGTTCAGAGCAAAATTCTAAGCCATTATCTGACCTTAGCTTCTTCACTTTCTTGCCAGTCTGTGTCTCAACCAGGGCCTTCCAAGTTTTGAAAGAATCCAAAGCCTCATTCTTCTGTTTAAGCAGATAGACCCAGAGCCTCCTTGAGTAGTCATCCACAATGCTCATATAATATCTGGTGCCACCATGAGAAGGGACTTTTGCTGGTCCCCAAAGATCAGTATGAACATAGTCCAAAATAGCCTCTGATCTGTGGACTCATTTGCCAAACTTTGCCCTGCAAGCCTTGCCATAGATGCATTCTTCACAGAAACCTAGAGCAGTGATCTTTTCACCACCAAGAGCTCCCTGCTTAGCCAGTTCTGTCATGCCTCTTTCACTGACATGGCCTAACCTCAGGTGCCACAGCCTGGAATTCATATCTCTTGAAACAGTTGCAGCTTGACCAGTTATTGTTTCAGCAGTAAGGAAGTACAAACCATTTCATCGAACACCTTGCAGCATAGCTCTTCCATTCTTGGATACAGTCAAGATACCATTCTCACTGGCAAATTTGAAACCTGCCTGTTCTGGCACTCCAAGAGAAATCAAATTTCTTTTCAATTCAGGGATGTACCTGACATTTTGCAGAATTTTGACCTTGCCCTGATGATTCTTGAGAGACACGAAACCAGTGCCAACCACAGGGCAATGTTTGTCATTTCCAAGAAGAACCATGCCATCTAAGTATGAGTAGTTCTCGAGCCACTCCTTGTTTGGCGTCATGTGGAAGGAACAACCGTTGTCAAGAATCCACTCGGAACTGGGTCGATCGGTGGTGACAATCAAGGCTTCAGCACTGTCGTGGCTGTCATTCTCTGCAATGGCGGCTTTTCCAGTCTTTGATGTAGAGGCACCATTGTCTTTCTTCTCCGGACAATCCTTCTTCATATGACCTTCCTTGTGACAGTTGTAACACTTGTACGCGAAGGGCTTCTCTTGTTCATCAGGCTTTTGTTTTCCCTTCTTCTTCTTTGATGACTTCTTGTCAGGTTGAGCGCGTACAAGAAGGCGTTCAGGTGCAGATTTCTTTTCGCCTCTGGATTGAAGAGCCTTTGCTTTCAGCGCCAACTGAACTTCTTCTGTGGTGATAGAGGATCACCCATATTTCATAGCATCGACGAAATTTGCATAAGAGGGAGGCAAAGCATTCAGAATCAAGATCGCTTGATCTTCATCGGGAGTGTCAACTGTTGGAATCGATCTAGGGTTTAAGAAAATAATTAACGCTTCGGGAAGCGGCGGAATTTTAAAAATTTTCTTTTTTAAGTAAAACAGTTTTTACTAACCTAGACAAGTGCAAGTACATGTAAATAAAACTAATATGAGCATAGAAGTTTACTAACCTTTTAGGACGCTTGAACGTTGAGAAGCTTTTGGAAAAGGTTGCAACGTTCGTCTCCCCTCGCCGCACGTCTCTCTTTCTTTCCTCGGCACCTCGAGTAACCACGAAAGTTTCTATCACTAAATCACTCGAGAGAAAAGGAATTAGTGTGTGGGCACTTTTAAACACTACGACTTAAGAACGGGTCTTGAAGTCGCAGAGCTAAACTCTAGGTCAAATGAGGACCTAGGTGCCAAAACAAAAATCAAAATTGACTAGAGAGAGAGAGAGAGGATCGGCCAATGTTCTAGAGAGAGAGTCTCTCAAATCTCTTGAACTTTGGATGAATTGAAATGTGAGGAAATGAGGCTCCTATTTATAGGAGAGGTCTCACCTTCAATAAGGTAGTTTCCTCTTCTATAGAATATCACATATTCATGAGCCAATTTCCTCGTTTTCCCTTTGAGATACTCGGCCAACACAAGGCTTCTAGAAGCCTTGATTTGTTTCCTATTTTGTTCCATGCCTTCCCTTTTTCTCAACTTGGCCGATTCCCCTATGCATCCCATATGCAAATTTGTTTCCTCTTTACCCATGTTGGGCGCCCAACTCATGCCATTAAAGGCTTGGATTTGTTTCCTCATTTGTTTCCCTCTAGCCTTGGCCGAAAATATCTATTGCTTCTAGAAGCAATTTGTTTCCTCTTTTTCTTTTGGCAAGTATCTTGATACATTTATGCACAAAATAATCTCTCTTTCTCTTGGGTATTTGGGCGCCCATTTCACATCTAGAAGGAGCTTCTAGAAGCTTCTTCATTTGTTCATAACAACATGAGAAAGGCCCATTAAGAATTTTCAATAAAATTCTTATGAAATAAAATTAATCCACAAGGCCCAATTAATCTTATTATGGCCAAGGGACATTAAGTCATCAAATGAACTTGTCAAACAATTTATTTACATTCATTTCATCCTATGTCTCAAAAGACAAAAATACCCTTTTGACAATTTTCGTTCTTGTTTTGACTTAGCTTCCAGTTTAACTATTCCTACTCGATGTCATTCGTGACAGTGACCTCATGGACCCAAATGAACAAAGCTTGAGCTAAACACTTGGACTCAAAAGTTCACAAACCTTTTCCAAGTTTAGCTTAATGACAACTGACTCCACTAAAGAGTTGACACTGAAAATCTCTAGGTTCAAATGAATTTATTTTCTACTCAAGAATTCAACCTAATTATGATGAGCGGATCCACTGAATATTATCTATGTTTACCCTTCATAAATGTCATAAGCTAGTTGGGATTTACTAAATTACCATTTTACCCTTCTAGCTGTTATTTCCTCAACTCCTTTGTCGCTTGTGAATAAGTTAGAAACAATGTATTGACGACGAGCTAACAAGTCACATTGTTTCATCCAAAAGAGTCAGGACTCAATTTGGACACTGGCCAGTTCATTTATTCACACTCCAAGGAACAAAGCATGAAGTGACATACATTGCATTTCAGCAATCTTGTACATGAATTCCATATCTATGAGAACTTCACAAAGTTACTCATGACATTCTCACAACTTAGCACTTCACCAATAGGCCCTGTTCGGAATCACATAGTGAGTCCGAACTCTGACTTTTGCAAATGAGAATACGTAAGCTGTGAAATGGCATGTCTCATTTCAGGATTAAGGTAAGCATGATGCAATTCATACATAGTTACTTCGAGACATAAGAGGTTAAATGGTTTGTTCTTATCTTGTCTCTAGAAGTGCACTGGTCAATTCAGTACCTTCGGAAGATACCTAGAAGAACTATAGAGTCTCCAACTCTCAATGCCCCATAACCAGACATCATAGATTCTCCTTACAATCATACTGAGATCAATAGTCCTTTGACCCTTAGATTGCGAATATATCGTTTTAAGCAAACTACGAAGAGTTTGTTCATGCAAATCTACATTTGTCTCTTCGTAAGTTGTTTAGTTTGTTTATGGACTAAAGACTAAGGTTTTATCATAAAGCTTCAAACAGACAAGGAAGAATGAATGAACGTTTCAACTTTTTATTAATGAATAAGCAATTACAAGCAAGAGTCTTCGTAAGACTATATTACATCAAATGTACACAAATAGACAGTACTACTCTTCTTGTGGGCACCATTGACAACAAACTCCCACTTGACTCAAAGAAGATGTGAGTAGTCCTTTATGCCTAATCCCTCTCGATGTTGGTCGAAGACCATGTTCGCTAGGGCCTTGGTGAATGGATCTGCCAGAGATCTACTTCACCTCCACGTCTCCGCGCTGCACGATCTCTCGAATCAAATGGTATTTCCTCTCAATATGTTTAGAACGCTTATGGCTTCAAGGTTCCTTTGAGTTAGCGACAGCCCCACTATTATCACAATAAAGGGTCATGGGCTCGTCGACGTTTGGAACAACTTCCATATACTTAAGGAATTTTCTAAAGCCATACAGCCTCTTTGGATGCTTCACAAGCAGCCACATATTCTGCTTCCATTGTGGAGTCAGTAATGCAAGATTGCTTAATAACCCTCCACACAACAGCTCCACCATTAAGGATGAACACAGATCCCGAAGTGGATTTCGTGGAATCCTTATCCGCTTGAAAATTGGAGTCGGTATATCCCGTCATAGTCAGGTCAGTACCTAAGTATGTAACATTAAGTTCCTAGTTCTTCGAAGATACTTAAGAACATGCTTAGCAGCAATCCAATGCTCGGGTCCAAGGTTGGATTTGAAACGGCTACCTACGCCAACGGCGAAACAGATATCAGGTCTAGTGCAAAGCATAGCATACATGAGGCTTCCTACGGCAGAGGCGTAAGGAATCTTCCTCATATCTTCACTCTCTTGTGCAGTCTTAGGAGACTGGTCCTTAGAGAGTGAGACTCCATGCCTAAAGGGTGTTTGGCCCCTCTTGGAATCTTGCATCGAGAAGCGATCCATCACCTTATCAATATAAGATGCTTAAGAGAGCGACAGAGTCCGGTTTTTCCTATCTCGAAAGATTTGGATCCCCAGAATGTACGCGGCTTCTCCTAGATCCTTCATATCGAATTGCTTTGCTAACCAGACCTTAACCTCAGATAACTTACCCACGTCATTACCAATGAGTAGTATATCATCGACATATAGTACCAGAAACACAACTTTGCCTTCGTGTATTAACTTGTAAACACAAGGCTCATCTATTGACTGTTCAAAGCCGAAGCTCTTTACAGTTTCATCGAATCTAATATTCCATGACCTAGATGCTTGCTTTAATCCATAAATGGACTTAAGAAACTCACAAACCTTGGTCTCTTGACCATCTTCCACGAAACCGTCTGGTTGAGCCATGTAAATGCGCTCGTCAAGATTGCCATTCAGAAAGGCTGTCTTGACATCCATTTGCCAGATCTCATAGTCGAGAGCTGCAGCTATGGATAGAAGTATGCGGATGGATTTAAGCATCGCGACAGGCGAGAAGGTTTCTTCATAGTCAATCCCTTCTTGTTGGGTATAACCCTTCGCCACAAGTCGTGCTTTGAACGTCTCGACGTTCCCATCAGGACCCCTTTTCTTCTTGTATATCCACTTACACCCTACAGGTTTAATCCCTTCAGGAAGGTCTACAAGTTTCCAGACTTTGTTGACATACATCGAGTGTATTTCAACTTTCATGGCGTCAAGCCAAAGGTTTGATTCAGAACAAGCCATCGCTTGGCTATAGGAAACAGGATCATCCATGTCAGAGACGGCTACAAGAGAGTCTCCATAAGACATGTACCTGTCAGGCTTTTGAGTAGCCCTCCCACTACGTCGAAGTATTACTTGACGAGATTCTGATGAGTTAGGTTGTGTTTCAGTTGGGGTAAGAACAGTTCTTACAGATGAGGTAGAAGCTTCCTCACCCAACTTTTCTTCAAGCACAATTTTGCTTCTAGGTTTCGCATCCTTCATAAAGTCCTCCTCAAGGAAACGAGCATTCGTGCTAACGAAAGTCTTATCATCCTCGGGACTATAGAAAGTAAAACCTTTGGTTTCCTTTGGATATCCCACAAACAGGCACAATTCTGACCTACTAGCCAACTTGCTAGTCTTTTTGCCTCAGCACGTGTGCAGGGCAACCCCAAATTCGGATGCGGCCAAGATTAATTTTACGGCCAGTCCATCGTTCATAAGGGGTACCAGGAACCGTTTTGGACGGAACTTGGTTCAGAATATAGGCGGCTGTTTCGAGGGCATATCCCCAAAAGGAAGGAGGGAGTGATGAGTAACTCATCATTGATCTAACCATCTCCATTAGAGTTCGGTTCTTTCTCTCTGACACTCCGTTTTGTTGAGGTGTGCCAGGTGCGGTAAGCTGAGAAGCGATACCTTCTTCTTTAAGAAAGTCATCGAACTCTCCAGACATATACTCACCACCTCGATCAGATCGAAGTGTTTTGATCACTTTGCCAGTTGCTTTTCCACTAAAGCCCTAAAGACCTTAAATACGTTAAAGGTCTCGGATTTGTGTTTGAGCAAATAGACAAAACCATGTCGCGAGTAATCATCAGTGAAGGTAACGAAGTATTCGTATCCTCCACGTGCCTGTTGACTGAGCGGACCACATACATCAGAATGTACTAGTTCCAGCAGCTCAGTGGCTCTTCGACCCTTATCAGAGAAAGGTCGCTTAGTCATTTTTCCTTCTATGCAGGATTCACAAGTAGGTAGTGAACCTATTGCAGAGGCTTGGAGCGGACCGTCCCTCACAAGTCTCTTAATCCTTTCTTGACTGATATGACCAAGTCTTAAGTGCCATATGAGTGTTGATTTTGTTAGATCGGAGGATTCAGAAAGTTTGATCCTCTTTGGCTCCCTAATTAGATCGTCATCTATTTCGGTGTTTAAAAGAGAAGGTTGAGTGGGATAGATGTAGAAAAGAGCATTCTTCATACATGCATCAGTGACAAAAGAATTATCAGGAAACGAAATACGAATTCCATTCTTAATGAACTTTAAACAATAATCTTGCTCAAGAAGACGAGCAACGGATATTAAGTTCTTCCCAAAGGTAGGAACAAAATAAACATTTATTCAAGTTTAAAGTGCGGTCTTCAAAAGACAGCGTCACGGATCCCACAACCTTTGCAGACACCAGGCTCCCATCACCCCATTTAAACCAGAACTCGCCTTCCTCTAAGCTTTTGGTTTTCTTGAAACCATTAAAGGAACAACAAATATGGTTAGTAGGAGCGGAGTCAAGAATCCACGTTGATACATTATCAACTACTAAGCATGCTTCGGTAACTAGTACAATACTATGTTCCTTTGCTTTGAGATAGGCAGGACAGTTCTTTTTATCGGCCTTGTGAGGTCTCTTCTCAGTTCCAGAGGCGGAGGCTTTGTGCTCAGTGGCATATGCCTCTCCTTGATTCCTCTTTCTCTTAGTGAGACCTACAGCAGTGTGAAGTTCCTCCATAAGCTTGGTAACAGTGTACTCTTGCTTGTTAATGGAGTAGTTCATCTTGGAGATATCAAGAGATGCGGGGAGAGTTTCTAAGATCATATCTATGACATTCTTCCCTTTAATCTCAGATCCTAGGATTTCCATTTCAGAAAGCTAATGATCAGTATCATAAAGTCTCCAACAGGAGTCCTAGCCTTCATATGACAGTTCATAAACTGTCGGACTGCTTGTTGCCTTGCTTGACGCCTTTGCCCTCCAAACATCTCATGGAGATTGGTGAGCATGTCGGCGGCAGTCTCGATGTCACGATGTTGTTATTGCAACACATTGTTCATTGATGCTAAGATATAGCACCTCACAATCTCATCGGAGCAGAGCCAGGCCACCAAGGCGTCTTTGTCCTCTTGAGTTGAATCATTATTCGTCAGAGGATGACACGGGGTGGTGAGTACCCATTTGTGCTTGTTAACGGTAACTATTATGTCAAGGTTATGTTTCCAAACAACGTAGTTTTCGTTTTCGAGTTTGTTCGAGGAAAAGATGATTGAGAGATGTTTGAGAGACATGTTGCTTAATTAAGTTGAAACAAGTTTATGATTAGTCTTTGGTTTAGGATTTAAGTTTTATTTAAGACTTGATAAAATCCAAAGGTGTTATAAACCAAACGATAATTTACTCCTTCGAGGGAAGGCCGCAAAAAATCTCCATTTATAAGTAAATGACACATCATTAATGCTTAGCCAAGATGTCAATACATCAATTTTGACTAGCCACCTTGTAAATTGGTTTGATCACTCACATCCTTTCGCAGGGCCTCGAGGGAGGATTACTAGGGATTGAGTCTAAGTGTGTAACCAACCACTTAGTCCAAAATATTGACTTTGAAAAACAATCCGCCGAGGGGAGGTCTTGTCTCATTGTCTCACTCTCGGACTTAGCTCATTGAGCAATGATCAGAGCAAAGCGCCCTTGAGTACTCTCATTTAAGAGAGGGCCACAAGGGTGACTCTTAGTCTGGCGACAATTGCACTTTTCATTAGTGTTGGGGATCGTGGGTTACAAACAACAAGTATAACCCTCCCACTTAGTTTTTGGAGTTGGTTCATCGACTCTTATAAGGTCGGAAACAGATTTCCTAGTTAGAGAGCGACAGAGCGGACAACTAGAAGAGAATCCTAGATCGACATGTTCAGAGCAGTAGTAGTGCATAAAGGCACAAGGTACATACTCGATCTTTTCCTATTTTCTATTTCGGGAAAGTGCATGAGGGAAGTGTGAACTTCAACTCACTTGAACACTTGAAAGTTTGAGATTACACATCCTTTTATTTTTCGGCTTGTCTACGAAGAGACCTCCCACTCAAATTTTCAAGAGGATATAGATTTTGAACATATGTGATATAGATATAGTTTTGAAAACATTTTGAAAACTTATTTGATTTGGATGACAAAAAAATTTCAAGTTTGAAAATGAAAACGGTTTTTCAAAATTCAAACTAGTTTTGTAAAAACTCAATTTCAATTAAACTTTCAAAAATAAAAACATTTTAATCTTATACATCATGTTTATAATCTTATGAAAAACATTTTTGCTCAAGAAAATTTTCTCATTAGAGTTCTATAACTCATGGTAGTGGGATTTGAAAATCCGGATTTCTAAAAAACTGGAGTTTCAGCACAGCTGCGCACCTCGGAGTAAAATCGCCATAACTGGCGGCTCCGATGTCCTTTTGACCCAAAACCGGTGGCATTGGACAGAGGACAGACAGAGCTTTAATTTGATTCAAGAATAATTAAATTTATATTCCTGAGCAGAGAGTTATGCCACATTTACTGTGGGTTTTACTCCAGCTCGAAGGAAAAGAAATAATTAAAGCTTGGTCCTTTCTAGGTGCGAAAAAGAATCGAGTGTAACGGAACGTTTTAAGATGTTCTTTAAAGCTTTTATTAGTGTTTTATTAGCAAGGTAATAACATGGTATAAAAGAAAAAACAACATGCATAAAACGATTCAAGTAAAAATAAGAAACTAGTAAGACAAGAAAACTAGTCACAAAATTTTACTCGAAATTTCTCAAACCTTTAAAACACGTTTTTCAATATATAAAATTAAAAAAATTTAGAACTGATTCTAATGTGTTTTAATAACATCCCAAACTCATAGAAAAACAACATGATTTTTAATTTAAAGGTAAGAGTAATAAATTAAAAAAAATCTAAGATAACAATTCTAACTTGTCACAAAATTAGTAAACTTTCGAAAACGATTTTCAAGCTCATAATTTTAAAAACATGTACATGCATATCCTTGACCATAGCTCTGATACCATTTGTTGGAATCGATCTAGGGTTTAAGAAAATAATTAACGCTTCGGGAAGCGGCGGAATTTTAAAAAATTTCTTTTTTAAGTAAAACAGTTTTTACTAACCTAGACAAGTGCAAGTACATGTAAATAAAACTAATATGAGCATAGAAGTTTACTAACCTTTTAAGACGCTTGAACGTTGAGAAGCTTTTGGAAAAGGTTGCAACGTTCGTCTCCCCTCGCCGCACGTCTCTCTTTCTTTCATCGGCACCTCGAGCAACCACGAAAGTTTCTATCACTAAATCACTCGAGAAAAAAGGAATTAATGTGTGGGCACTTTTAAACACTACGACTTAAGAACGGGTCTTGAAGTCGCAGAGCTAAACTCTAGGTCAAATGAGGACCTAGGTGCCAAAACAAAAATCAAAATTGACTAGAGAGAGAGAGAGAGGATCGGCCAATGTTCTAGAGAGAGAGTCTCTCAAATCTCTTGAACTTTGGATGAATTGAAATGTGAGGAAATGAGGCTCCTATTTATAGAAGAGGTCTCACCTTCAATAAGGTAGTTTCCTCTTCTATAGAATATCACATATTCATGAGCCAATTTCCTCGTTTTCCCTTTGAGATACTCGGCCAACACAAGGCTTCTAGAAGCCTTGATTTGTTTCCTATTTTGTTCCATGCCTTCCCTTTTTCTCAACTTGGCCGATTCCCCTATGCATCCCATATGCAAATTTGTTTCCTCTTTACCCATGTTGGGCGCCCAACTCATGCCATTAAAGGCTTGGATTTGTTTCCTCATTTGTTTCCCTCTAGCCTTGGCCGAAAATATCTATTGCTTCTAGAAGCAATTTGTTTCCTCTTTTTCTTTTGGCAAGTATCTTGATACATTTATGCACAAAATAATCTATCTTTCTCTTGGGTATTTGGGCGCCCATTTCACATCTAGAAGGAGCTTCTAGAAGCTTCTTCATTTGTTCATAACAACATGAGAAAGGCCCATTAAGAATTTTCAATAAAATTCTTATGAAATAAAATTAATCCACAAGGCCCAATTAATCTTATTATGGCCGAGTGACATTAAGTCATCAAATGAACTTGTCAAAAAATTTATTGACATTCATTTCATCCTATGTCTCAAAAGACAAAAATACCCTTTTGACAATTTTCGTTCTTGTTTTGACTTAGCTTCCAGTTTAACTATTCCTACTCGATGTGATTCGTGACAGTGACCTCAAGGACCCAAATGAACAAAGCTTGAGCTAAACACTTGGACTCAAAAGTTCACAAACCTTTTCCAAGTTTAGCTTAATGCCAACTGACTCCACTAAAGAGTTGACACTGAAAATCTCTCGGTTCGAATGAATTTATTTTCTACTCAAGAATTCAACCTAATTATGATGCGCGGATCCACTGAATATTATCTATGTTTACCCTTCATAAATGTCATCAGCTAGTCGGGATTTACTAAATTACCATTTTACCCTTCTAGCTGTTATTTCCTCAACTCCTTTGTCGCTTGTGAATAAGTTAGAAACAATGTATTGACGAGGAGCTAACAAGTCACATTGTTTCATCCAAAAGAGTCAGGACTCAATTTGGACACTGGCCAGTTCATTTATTCACACTCCAAGGAACAAAGCATGAAGTGACATACATTGCATTTCAGCAATCTTGTACATGAATTCCATATCTATGAGAACTTCACAAAGTTACTCATGACATTCTCACAACTTAGCACTTCACCAATAGGCCCTGTTCGGAATCACATAGTGAGTCCGAACTCTGACTTTCGCAAATGAGAATACGTAAGCTGTGAAATGGCATGTCTCATTTCAGGATTAAGGTAAGCATGATGCAATTCATACATAGTTACTTCGAGACATAAGAGGTTAAATGGTTTGTTCTTATCTTGTCTCTAGAAGTGCACTAGTCAATTCAGTACCTTCGGAAGATACCTAGAAGAACTATAGAGTCTCCAACTCTCAATGCCCCATAACCAGACATCATAGATTCTCCTAACAATCATACTGAGATCAATAGTCCTTTGACCCTTAGATTGCGAATATATCATTTTAAGCAAACTACGAAGAGTTTGTTCATGCAAATCTACATTTGTCTCTTCGTAAGTTGTTTAGTTTGTTTATGGACTAAAGACGAAGGTTTTATCATAAAGCTTCAAACTGACAAGGAATAATGAATGAACGTTTCAACTTTTTATTAATGAATAAGCAATTACAAGCAAGAGTCTTTGTAAGACTATATTACATCAAATGTACACAAATAGACACTACTACTCTTCTTGTGGGCACCATTGACAACATCAACTTCGATGTTGGCGAGATCAATGATGATTCGGTTGAATTCATCAAGATAGTCTTCAATGGTTTTGTCTTCTTGAATCTTGAATCCAAACAGCATTCCCTTGAGATAGATCCTTCTTGTTAAGGATTTCTTCATGTATAGGCTTTCAAGCTTCTTCCATACGCTAATGGCGGTCTTTTCCTTCGCAATTTCTCGAAGAACTTTGTCTCCAAGGTACAGGATGATCGTGCTATACGCGAGCTCATTCATCTCTGCCTTCTCCTCTGGAGTAACAGTCTCACCGTGTTTAGCCCTTTCATCGATTTCCTTAGAGATCTTCATCTGGACAAGGATCGCTTTCATTCTTTGTCGCCACAACGCAAAATCTCCTTTGCCATTGAAGCGATCGATTTCCATCTTCGTGAGACCCATCATGTTCAAACAAATATGATGGTGATGGCTTTGATACCAATTGTAGTAACCAACTCAGCGATGAATCAAGATCACAGAGATGACTTGATCAATACGCAATCCAAGAACTTAGCACGCAAACAAATCTAAATGCGGAAAAACAATGAACACACGATATACCCTGGTTCGGCAATGTGCCTACATCCAGCAACGAAGATCGAATCACTATTAGGTTTCAGATTACACACTCGTCCTCACTTTTCCCCAAATTGTGTTTCCCTTACAATTAGTCTCTCAAAAGTGTTTCCCCAAGTGTTTGTTTTTCTAATAGAGTGAAATAAGAATGAAGTTACATTGCCTCTATCTTCATTCTCCTCTATTTATAATAAGAAAAATACAAGCATACACAACTATTAATCTCAGCCGTAGATAGCTTCCTGCACAAGCAATCTTCTGTTATGATCCAACAGTTGAACTCGTCTGCAGATTCCTGTACTAGAGCCTGTCGATGAAGCCTTGAGACTGACCTTATAACAAGGCCATTTTTGTAGTAGTGCTTGTGCTTCAATATTTGCTACCATCATAGAATATTGTACCAACTAAGCTAGGGGAAAACATCTATTCGAGATAAATACAAAGTTAATAAGAGTATTCAACTTGAGTATGTTAAAGAGAGTTCACGCATGACGCTTGAAGTTTATAAGACTAACTTTAGGGTTAGAATATGAGATATAGTTGTCTTGCTTATCCCGCTACCTCTTCCCCGGGTCTTAGTTAGTTAAGTCAGAGTGGGTAACACGCATTAAAGTATACAAAGCTCTTGGCTCTTAATTTATCTACATTTGAACCCATCGGGAAATCCCAAATCTTTAATTTTGATAATAATGATTGAAGCCTTAACTTAATTAGTTTTCCAAATTTCAGAGTTTTTGCCTAGTCTTCATCAATTACTAGCATATAGAATCTAAATAAACATGTGAATTCACTCATGGCGATTTTTGGGTTCACCTAATTAAACTTCACTTCGCGATCTTTAATATATAAGGGAATTAATTATTCATCATGCACATTGACGTCAATTCAATCCAAGAATTTTCTTGATAACCATCAATCTATACCATTATAAATACACGTACGTACAAGCACCAATTATGATGCGCCAAAAACTATGAAAAAGGGTTGGGCAATATTCATGTAAAATACTATATCAAATGTGGTTAGATTTTAAACATATCTAAAATGCTGAATAGATTACGAATTCAATGTTCCAAGTGATCTAGTTCTTCAAATTTTTCTATTTGTTTTAGCATCATGATAAAATAATTTTTTTTTTCTAGTCGAAGGCTGAGTGCTCACATAATCTTTTCATGTCAATCACGCCAATTTTTTCCCTTGTCAAAAGTGTATATATATATATGGGTAATTTAGCAAAATAGCCAACTCAAACGTTAAGAATTGCTAAATAGCCAAGGTTTTGTAAATATTAGGTAAATAACCACTCGGAAGACGTGGACCAATCAGATTATATTTTTAATTCCGGAGATTGTCCTTTTAGATTTGAATCCGGAAATTATTTGAATTTTAAATTGTTCAGGATTACCAGAAATTGAATTTTAAATTGTTTCAGAATTTCCTAAATTAAGTGTGAACAGAATTTTGGGTTTAATTTCGTTTCCTTATGTGTAGCAACTGAAATTTACGTGGGTGTTTTATTGTTATTTTGTTTCCTTGCATATTAGATGTTAGTTATTTCTTATTTACTAAATCCGAGTATACATTATTTCCTTATTAGTTATATTTTCCTTAATAGTTGTTTATTCTTGAAAACGCTCATTTCATTTCATTCAAACAACTGAAAATATCACCGATCCAGAAAATGTCTGGGTTTTCTCTGATTGAATCAGATGGGGTTCTATTTTTTAATATTTCGGCCCTTTTCGCACAGGTTTACGTAATATTACCCTTTTATTTACGTTTATTTACTATCGCTGTTATATTGCAGTTAAGCTTTTTGAACGGCAATGGTTGGAAAATCATAATCTATTGTCAGGTGGTGTAAATACAGAATATAATCAAAATGATTTACAAACTTGCCCATGAGCGCCTTATTTTTTACGGCAGCTGTTTTTGTTCTCCCCATCGTGGTTGAGCCCGATTAATCCTGTTTGCTGTAAATACGTGTTAATTTTCCTATTTAATAACTTTTTGACTTGACATATTCTGCAGTAAATACAGATAAATATAAAGAAACAACAACATGTAAAATACCTAGACACATCATATTCATGAACAACTTCGTACCTAAACCATTGACATATACATGCAAACATATTTTCATTGTTTACACCCCAAGCCATATATAAACCAAAACCCCCTAAAATCGTCCACTAGATATAACAATTTTTGGAATTTACATATTCTCTAGTAAATACATGTAAATAATCTTGTCTGCGAGTTTCTAGGGTTTAAGAAAAAAAATCAATGTTTTTGAATTATCAATACACGAATATTTTTAGCTTTAACCCAGCTGAAGAAGATGTACCCAAAATCGATGTTATTCAATAATCGATCCAAAAACAAATTAGATCTTTTTTTCTTTTTGTGAGCAAATCTCTATCAAATATTAGTAAATACTAATTTAAATAGCAAAACTATTTACATAAGCATACCAGTTATAACTTTGGCAGCCGAAATCGTTCGTCGGAGAAGATGAACGGATTTCCTCGTCGGGGAAGAAAGTAGAGCTTTCTTTTTTGCGGTAAAGTCTCTTTTATTTTTCCTAAATGTGAGAAAATGAACCGTCTAGAGCGGTTATCATTTTGAGTTTAATGACCTCGATTCTCGCATTGAAATCCCGATTTACTTGAATTTTTTTAAAAAATTATCAGCATAATCGATTGGGCGGGAAGAAATTTGGGCATTTTAGTAAACTTAGATGTTTAATTAAAATCTGCTGGCTATTTAACTAATATTTACAAAACCTTGGCTATTTAGCAATTCTCAACATTTGAATTGGCTATTTTGCTAATTATTTGTATATATATATTATAATTTGTGGGTCCATAATGCCCTAAAATAGAAAGTTTCCAAACCGTTAAAAAAATTACCCCCTTCATCAAAGCCCCTGAAGCCCGCTAAAAAATTTGTATGATTTTAATTTCTTTTTAGAGGAAACAAATTTTGTATGATTTCAAATAACTAAAACCAAATCATCATTATTAATTTTTTTTTGGGCTAAATCATCATCATTATTAATAAATCTACAATTTAACAGAAAATAATAAAAGTCAGGCAAATTTTACGTACGAACATATATTTCACAAATAAATAAAGGAATTAATTATTAATATCATGCACATTGATGTCAATTCAATTCAAGAATTTTCATGATAACCATTAATCTCCCCTTATAAATACACGTACGTACAAGCAACAATTATGATACGTCAAAAAATATTTTTATTCTCCTTTTATTAGATTTTAAGAATCGCTTTTCACCATGAATCTCCGTTTGATATTAGTCGTCGTTGTCTTACTGTACGCAAGTGGATTAAGCGAAGAAGCAGGGTTTGGTGACAGAAAAAGGATCCAACTAACAAACGACATAAACCCAGCCACCGTTCTCACAATTCACTGCAAGTCCAAAGACGACGACCTGGGTCCTCATATTCTTCAAAAAGGACAGTTTTTTTCGTTCAAATTCAGAGTCAACTTCTTTGAATCCACACAGTTCTTCTGCAACTTCCAGTGGGCATCACACGGCGTCGTTCAGAGCCATTGGGTGGACATCTTCAAGACGAACGTCTTTTACACGTATGAGTGTGACGATTGTCATTGGAAGGTCCGAGAAAATGGTGTGTGTCGTTTATATAGGAATAAAGAAGTTTGCCTCCCTTGGAAAAATGGCTGAGTAGTTTGCATCTCTTTTTTATGGACAAATTAATTAGACTCTGTCTCTGTCGGATAGTTTTTAAATAATCGTCCAGAATTTTGCCTCAAATAAAAATGATAAGAGGTTTTTGGCTGAAGAAACGTGTATGTTTGTTATATATATATATATATATATATATATATATATATATATATATATATATATATATATATATATTTATATATATTATATTTATGTATATTTTCTATTTATAACAAGAGGTTTTGTTACTGCATATAATCGTGGTTGGTAGTGTTGATTTAAATATACAATAATTTAGTCTACAAAAAACTTTAGTGACAAAGTTGATGGACGGTCCTTACTCTATATGCTCGTTTCCTAAAATCCGGCGTTTGTCCAGAAAAGTTAGCACGATTAATTTTTCAAAACCGTTGTGCAAATTTGACCTGAGCGCAAAATTAGCAAAATTGATGTGAATTTGAACTTCTGATGTAGTTTGGATATCAATAAAAAAATTAATTTATATTTGAACTTTAACTAGTTGAAACCGGTATGAATGTTATACATAAATTAAATTTAAGGGGCGCTAAATGTCAAAATTTAAAATTTACGCAGGCCAAATGTCAAAATAAATTTTAGGAAGGTAAAAAAAATCAAAGAGCAACTAAAAATTGAACTTAAAGATCGAGAAAAATAATATATTTATTCTAAAATATTAGTATATTTCTTAATAAAATTATTTTTTGAGATTGACGTTAAATTTTATTGATTAATTTATAAAATAAAGACTATCATAACAAATAAGATAGCCTAAAATTTCCCTTTATTCTATAAATAAATAAAACCAAAAGGGCTAATTTGCAAAAAAAAAAAATATTAGGTGTGGCCAAGGCCATCCCTTGATAATACACAAAGCTTATGCTTGATAATACACTACCCATCAAGAAGTCCTTCTTTGCTCTCTACAATCATGATATTCATACTCTAGCGGAATATAGGTTAAATTTTGTGAGTGCTTAGCACAGCGAGAGGGAAAGTATCAATATCTTGATTGAATATTTTGAAATTATAGATGATCCATACCCTGAATAATCCAAAACTATGTGCCTTGAAACTGAGACATGGTGCCGCCGTTGCTCTCGCCGTTGTTGTATAAATAAACTTATCATATCCATATTAGCATCTTTTTTTTTTTTTTTTTTTAACGGAATCCATATTAGCATCTCAGGGGAGAGCAATACGAATTAAAGAAAATTTGCGCCAGACTTTCCATTTTTATTAATTCTGGTTAAGGTTTTGTATTGATATTTTTGGATTTTTGTATCTCAAATTTGTAGTCCGATTATAAATTGTCATTCCAAGACTCTCGACTCACAAATTAACATATCTCCAAGTCATATTTATTTTTCGTTTGAACACCGTAGTTAATAAAACAAAATTACCAAAAAAAAAAAAAAAAACTATGCTAAAAGTGAGCATCATCTTAAAACATTTTTCTTTCTGTTTTTTTTTCCTTTTCTTTTTAACAACGAATAAAAATAAATAACAAATTATTATGGAGTCACCACTTGAAGAAAAGATCCGATTAATTACTTGGAAATGATTGGGAATGTCTATTTCACTTTCAGGATTGAAGAAAGCTCCTCAAGCTTGGTATGAATGTCACGACCCGCGAGCGACAGCTCGCCCACGGGCTGCAACCGATCGACTCCAATATCAAACATATTAAACAATAGATCATAATACTTTTATATATTAAACTAGTTTGCGAAAATCCGGGGAAATTTTTCGCTTTTATAACTTAGAGTCTTATAGCGACTCTTATACAAATACGTTCCGGAACGTTTTAACAAAAGACACAAACCCCCGATTAAGAAACCTCATAGCCCATAGGTCAAGGCAATACACGCTCGGTCTCGGTCTTCGATCTCATTTCCCGCTTACAAGTTTTTCTCTTATCTACATTACCAAGGGTCATAAAACTATGAGTCGATTGACTCAGTAAGTGGGAGTCTAACTTAGGAAAAGAAAAACAACTAATGCCATGTGACGTGAAAATAAACACATAGGGATACAGAATGCTAAGCATATGATTCTAAAGCATGCCTAATGCGGGGCCTCGCTCTACACTATAACTTATCATTCCACAAGGTCATACAACATCCCCTTCTACAACCCTTGGAATGACAAGAAGCCAACCTAAGACTTCGAGCCGTAGTCATCAGTGGCTTAAGTGTTTTAATACTGTCTGGGATCCACTAGTGGTACCATCTTCGTTTGGGCGCTGGCGCTACATCCGTCATGACAAAGCAAATGGGCTCGCCGTCGTGAACTTTCCCATTGCAAGAAAAGGGGTGCTCTTGGCAGCTCCTGTGGAGTACTTAGCGCCATTAGGACCGTCTTAGTCCTCAACACAAGTCGTAACTCGTGGGTACCACCGATAACATTATTTATTATTTGGATACTCTAGCATATAGAGTATACAACTAGTTACAAACATGAGAGCATCTCGGGATTAATCCTGACAGAATATGGTTTCCCTTTCATGCTCGTTAAGTGTTTTAGATTGAAGATTCAGGACATGACTCCCGGTACTTCTACAACAAAGTAGCAACGTGGCTGGTTCAAGTTAGCATTCGAACCTATGGGTAAAGACCCAACTAAATTTTCCATAAAGAGTGGCCGAAACCTTAATCTTTGGTGTTTGTGTATTTTAAGGCTTTTCCTACTCTTTATTATTATTAACACGTAAATGCACGTAAACATGATTATTTCCTTGGTAAGTAGTTGACTTATGTCTCCACACTTACTTGTAATAGTTCGACAGAAAGCTCGACGACTTCCGGTGATGTCATGCATTTCACGTCTCCGATATACTTGACACTTGTCGATACATCGAAAGAACTAGCATCCGAGATTGGAAGTCCGTTAGTTATTGGATTCGAGATTAGTTGAATAAGAAAGGGTTCGGTGTCGGGATTAGATTCGAGTCGATTCGGTATTCGAGAATTTAATTTATTATTCTCCGATTTTTCGAAAGTTAAACTTATTCAAGACTTGCGTACTTCCATATCAAGAATGATACGAAATAAAATTTAATAATAATTACGAGTCTTAAATAAGTTAATTAATACGAAATTAAAATAACCGAGAATTTCAAAATGAATAATTAAATTAAATTCTCAAACGTTATTAAATAAATAATCATAAATTATTTAGGTTGTGTTCGATTTTCATTCCAAAAACTGTTTTTCACTTTTTGAGTTGAAAAGATTGAAAACAAAAAGTAAAAATGTGTTTGTTTTAATTTTTCGGAAAAAAATTTCAAAAATTTTTGAAGTTGTTTTGTAAAAAAGCAAAGAAAACTGAAAACAAATAAAATGTGTTTTTGAAATTTTTTTTTCCTTTCTCTTCTCTTCTCATTCTCCTCATCTTCTATTTTCATTCTTTCAAAAACAAAAATGAAAACTATACCAAACACTTTTTTCAGTTTTTTCACTTTCTCAAAAACAAAAATGAAAACTGTACCAAACAGCTTTTTGAAAACAACTGCAAAATAATTTTTCAGTACAACTACAAAAATTAGAAAATAGAAAACAAAAACTTTTTGAGTTAATTACCAAACACAACCTTATTTAATTAAAGAAAATACATTGCATAAACCAAACTAAGAGTATTTAAACGCTATGAGCGATTAAAAAAACTCACGAGTTAATCGAGCTTTAATTTCGATAACTCTTTTTCTTGAAAACCTCAAAATCCGGCTTCGTCGCCTTTGACTTGTCCGATTCCCGCTCGTTCGTCCAAATCTGTCATCAAACCGGGGAATTCGACATCGAGTTAATTCCTTAAATCCAAACTCTTGTACATTTCCAAAATTCCAAATCCGACATCTCGACTCAAAAACCCGAACCCAAACAAGTCACACAACCAAACACGAATCCAACTAACTTGTCACAAAAACTCCAAACTTGTCATGAAATCCTTAAACTTATCAACAAATAACATAGCTTGTCAGTAAAATTCTTGAACTTATCAATAAATCACTTAAACTTGTCATCAAATCCAAATCCAAATCCTCAAATCAACCAACCAAAACCGAGCCCACATATCACATCTCAATCACATTTCACTAATTTCAAATTCAATCACAACTTCAAAAATCGAACCCGAAACGGAATAATCACATTTTATCAATCTCAACCAACCATCAAACCAAACAAAGCGAATCCTCAGCAAAAGCACCAAAATAAATAAACCCAAGGCTCAGATTCACGAAACACGACCGGTCACAACAAGTCCTCGGCCAAAATAACCACACGGCCAACACAAATCATCGGCCAAGATAACACACGGCCAAAACGAGCACTCGGCCAAGACAACAAACAAGTCTCAAATATCATGATCATAATCACTCCGAAAATCATCAAATCCACACTAAAAATCATCAAATCACGTTCAGCCCTAAAAACCCCAATTCTCATGAACATCTAACCTATTTTCGGCCAAAACGAGACGAGCACTCGGCCAAGATAACACACGGCCAAAACGAGCACTCGGCCAAGACAACAAACAAGTCTCAAATATCATGATCATAATCACTCCGAAAATCATCAAATCCACACTAAAAATCATCAAATCACGTTCAGCCCTAAAAACCCCAATTCTCATGAACATCTAACCTATTTTCGGCCAAAAAAAACCCACAACAAGAAATTCATCTTCAATCCTCAAATTTATGTCATAATCATCGATAATCAAGTCCCACCACCACATAAAACTCATCAATTTCACATAAACAACTCGGATTCAAAAACCCCCAATTTTCGCTATGAACCCTAGATTCAATTTCAATCCAGTCCAAGGAGAAGAAATCCTCACCTCAACCCATGAGATTAGCTTCCCCGGTGAGTTACCACGCCTTCCCCGGCGTATTCTCTTGCTCCGGCGTCACCGTGGCTCTCGGCGACCTCGCTCTTCTCCTCAGGTGGCGCGCGCGGTGGAGAGAGCTCGGCTGGAGAAGATAGCGCTCGACGAAGAAGAAAGGAAGAAGAGAGATAGAAGATGGCGGTGATGGTGAAGCTTGAAGAAGATGGCCGAAATTTTTTTTTTCTTTGCAGATGTGCTCAGCGCGCGACAGGGAGAAGAAAGAGAGAAGAAAAAAAAGAAAAGAGAAGAGGGAGAGAGAGAGAGATGGCCGAAAGAGAGAAAAAAAAAAAAAAAAAAAAAAAAAAGGGGGGGAAAAGAGAATGGATAAGACTTACACGTGGCCACCTCTCATTGAGCCACCTATGCACTGTGGCCACCACAATTTTTACATTTCTCTCACAAACGACCCCTTTTTATTTTTCTCTTTCAATCTCATCCTTCATTTGTTGCACATAAGTTCTTCCAAAATAAATCCTCTAAAACTTGTCCTTAATTAGTAAAAAAAATAATCTTGAAAAATAACCGAGAAATTTTTATTAATTCCCGTTATCTTAAATATATTTAAGGGATTTCGGAATTTATTTTCACTCTTGAGATATTAAGTCTCCGAGTATGTTCCGAATAATTTTATTCGGAAAATAATATCGACTTTACTCGAATATCCTCATTCCGAAATTTCATCAACCTTAAATATATTTATTATTATTTTTTTTCAAGATATTTAAAATTTAAGGACGTCTCATGTACAACAAGAATTTGATGCAAAATAAAACTCGTTTATTTTATTCAAATTCACAAATCGAGCATTGCAAAAGTTTGTATATTACAATGAATGTCTTGCTAAGTATCTCACTAGAAATGGTTACTCAAGAGGAGTCATTGACAATACCTTATTCATTGAAAAGTCAAACTCTGAGATGATGATTGCCCAGACTAATGTGGATGACATAGTGTTTTGTGGGAAGTCACAGTAAAACATTTTGCGCAACAAATGCAATCAGAGTTTTGGATGAGCATGGTGGGAGAGTTCACTTACTTCTTGGGATTTCAAATCAAGTAGATGGAAGAAAACATATTTCTTTTATCGAGCAAGTATGAAAAGAACATTATGAATAAATTTGGTCCGGAAATGGCAAACCCAAGAGGACCCCTACTGCAACTCATTCTACAATCTCAAATTATGAAGATGGAGAAACTAATCCAAGCCTCTACAGAAGCATGATAGGTAGTCTCTTCTATCTTACTTCTAGTAGACCAGATATTGCCTTTTCTGTAGGTGTGTGTTCCAGGTACCAAGCTAACCCAAAAGACAACCATTTGAGTGTTTTCAAGAGGATTATCAAATATGTTCATGGGACTTCAAAATATGGAATCTTGTACTCTCATGACACCAACTCGTCTCTGGTTAGGTATTGTGATGCTGATTAGCCAAGAAATATTGATGATCGGAAAAGCACATCTGGTGGATGTTTCTTTCTTAGGAACAATCTGATCTCCTGGTTCAGCAAGAAACAAAATTGTATCTCTCTTTCTACTATGGAAGCTGAGTACATTGCAGCTGAGAGTAGTTACACCCAACTTGTCTGGATGAAGCACATGTTGAAGGAATATGATGTTCCACAAGATGTCATGACACTCTACTGTGACAACAGGAGCGCTATCAGCATTGCAAATTAAGAATCATGTTCAATACAACAAGATAAAGCACATTGATATTTGCGATCATTTTATCAGAGATCTTGTTCATTACAAAATCATTTCTCTTGAACATGTCATCACATAAAATTTTAGTTGGCGGACATTTTCCCTAAGGCCTTTGACACTGCTCAGTTCGAAAAATTGAGAGCAACCTTGGGTGTTTGTCCTCCAGACTTACAGCAATTAATTGTTGTGTAAAAAATTGAGTGGGTCATTTATTTGATCTCTTTTGGCCCATAGTGCTCATTTTTTTTTATCAAACTGCTATTTCAAACTGTCTCATCCACGTATTCTGAAAATCCCTCAAGTGAGACAGTTTATTTTTCAAGAGAAAACCATTTTGTCCCAACCGTCACTACATTTCAGAATCATTTCATCATTATCTTGTCTATCAATAAACTTCATCTCTCTCTCTCTATCTCAGTGTGATCTTCGGCATTCCTCTAATTTTTCACAAAAAATTTCACTTTTGCAAAAATGGTTTCAACTCGCCAAGTATCTTCTACCACTAGTGCCCAGAACGTGAGTCCCAAGAAGAAAGATGTCAAAGAAAGCTATTTATGAAAATATCATGCTTAACGAACATGGAGTGAAGACATTTGTTGGAAAACCCTTAAGAGTGTCGATGGTTAGGTTAGAGATTCTTCTTCCAAGAGTTTACCCATTGATTTGAGGGCCGATCTTCCTCTTCATCCGGATTTTCGAGGAGTGATTGTGAAATATGAAATTCCTCCTCCTATTCCCAATAGACCCCTGGGAATTGTTTATGTCATAAGAGTTACTTCCACCACAGTCTACTCGAAGTTTGACTTACATGCAACACCTCCGCTCACCGTCGAACCTGAAATCACTAGAAATGTGGAACACTGTAATCCCCCTCTTGTTCCTAACACTAGAGATACTGAGAAACTAGTTGACCTTGAGGGTCCTAAGAACAATGTGATTGGGTGGTGATTACGGGATAGTTGTGTCGGCCATATTGAGCTTAGATGTTGGGACTGACAAGTCCAAGAACATCAGTTCTTCTGGTGCTAGTGAAGCTGAAATTGAGAAAATATTTGAGAAACCATCTCTTGATGTGTCTGCTTCAGAAGAATTGACATCTCCAAAGTCCATATAGGATAGTTAGGGTACTAATCTGCATGCTGAACAAAAAAAAACACTGATGACAATCGAATTCTGGCCCAGATGGTTGCTTATATTAGGGGATCAGGGTATAATTCTGAGGACATTGCTAAGGGGACTCATAAGACCGACTCTCATTACAAAATGGTGAACACCATTTTAGAAGAAGACATGGTCAGGGCCATGAGCGGCGATACTCCCACCTCTGTGAAGAGCCCGCCGGTTGCTTCCAAAGGGACAAACGAAGAAGAAGGATGTTAAGAAGAAGAAGCCTGATCAATAGAAGAAAAGTAAGAGTGTTGAAGTTGATGATCCTACTTTGAAGAAGAAGAAGAAGGCTGAGAAGAAGAAGAAGAAATTAAGGAAAGAAAGTTGTTGATGAACACTATGTTCCTGGAGATGTGTCTGACTACGTCACCAGCATCTTGGAAGAAGAAGAAGAGGCATAGTGGAATTCTGAAAGAAGATGTTCCTTTGGATGACATTTCTTTTCCACTATTTTCAAGATGCTAGCCGTTTGAAGTTAGTGGTCAAGAGGAGCATTTTTCTTGAATTTGTTCTCTAGAAGAAGCCATGAAAATGCTCAGAGATCGTTCAACTCATCAAAGATGCTGATTTGATGATGACTATTACGAACATTGGTGCCTACCATGGTTACTTAGTCAGAGAGTTTTTCTCAATATCCCTTAGAAGATCAAAGATATTGTATTTCCTACTATTTGAAGGCATATGTTTATGGGAAGTACATTAATTTCTCTCCTCGCGCCGTTAAGGACTATCTAGAAAGGATCCCTCCCTCTTCACTGGATCCTCTTCCTTCAAAGGTAGATCAGGTTAAGTACATCACAAGTGGGAAAGACAAGAGATGGTGGCCAGAGAAGGGTCTCTACCCTTCCTCGAAACTAAGCATACCAAGTACTCCATTCTTCATATGATTGGAGTCAAGAATTGGGCCCCGTCTGCTCACTTCATCGGCATCTCCCTCAACCTGACGCAGTTCACTCACCAAGTGGGAACATGTGCTACACTAGACTATGGAAAATTTGTGTGTGAACAATTGATTAGGGATGCAGGGTCAGAAGCTATCAAGCTCCCCATTGTATACCCGTCCTTGCTATGTGGTCTGATTCTCAAGTAGCATACCGACATAGTGAAAGAAGAAAAGGTGAAGTCTTTTCTTGTTGCTCTCGGAATGATTTCGTTCAACTACAAGGTCTTTCAGTCTTACCCTGCTACAAACATATCAGCATGTCCACCTCAGTTCGTGTACCTCAGTCTTGCTCCATGTCTACCAAAGCTCCCGTTGTGTCTTCGATGTCCTCCTAGCTAAGGTATCTTACTGCATGGACGCTTATATGTGAGCTCAAGCATCTTGAGGATGTGATCAAGAAGGCTTCTGACAGAAAACGAGAGATAGACAATGTCATGAAGATGATGAATCCTTCCAACTCTGCTTCGACCTGCTGCTTCTGCTACTACTGGAGATGCGCATCAGAACCCTTCCACCATTGTTTGATTAGTCTATATTTCATATTGGTACCACATGAACCTTTTTTTTGTTCTAGTCTGTATGGTTATTATCCCTCTATCTTCACGCCATGGTTCTGAGACTTGATTTTATTCTGGTACCTTGGTTGTTTTATTCTTCTCCATGACCTCTCTTTGACTTTCTTTAGACAAACAAGGGTGATTAGTTTTTGTGTGCTGTGTATGATATTTGGATATCTAAAACTCTCTCTCTTTATGATTATGAAGACTTCTATGTTTAAATCTCTGTAAGTCACTAGGACATGAAAATCTGTGCCGACTTTGTTTGATCGTGTGCTCTTGTCTCCAGGCTCTTTTTTGAGTGAGTTTCTCTAGTCATTGGTCACTGTGTGTTTTGCCTACAAAAAGCCAAATGGAAATTTGTTGTTACTTGGTATTGGCTGTTTTTGTTATTGGAAAAACTTGTTGTTATAAGAGATGTTGGAAACATTTGGGCTGTGACATTAAGTTTACTTTCAACGTCAGGTTGTGTCACATGGAATTTCTACAGTCTATCTTTTTGTCTATTATGCTTCCGTGCTTTTTATGATCAACCAATGAGGTTTTACCAAGTGGATTGGGAAACGCTAGCCAAGGACACACAGCTGAGAATGTGTCATATATAAACAATGTTTACCCTCTTTGGTAGGGTTACACAGTGAGGTTTTGTGAGATTTGTCATCACCAAAAACTTTTTTTTATGTGCATTTTACTCTGTTGTTCTTAAGAGATTTTGTTGGAGCTTGTTTACATAGTTGGTTTTGAGTATTTTCGAGTATTGTAAAACACGCATTGTTATAAGCATTCGTCTAAATACTTGGGGAGTGTATTGAATGTAAAGTGAGATGAGCTCAAACATAGGGGGAGCATTGGTTAGAAAGCATGGGTTTCCATTGTTATACTTTTTCCACCGTCTACTGAAATTCTGTTTTCACTGGGAGTGTCATCCTTCCAGAAGTAGGCACGATTGACCGAAATGGGTTACCAACTCATCATCTCTTTACTTATATTTTATTTTAGTTTACCTAATCTACTAAATTGATAAATTGTTTCATAACTTGTTAGAACACCGCAAGAGACATCATGAAAAAATAGTTTTTACTTTTCCAATGTTATAAAAACAAGGACTTCTTGATGGATAGAGAATTAGAAATATTCGCCGACGAATAATAAAGAGTTTAATTCACCAAATGTATCTAAACCAGGGGTGGACCCGAAAATTCAAGTTGAAATGGTGAAAAATAATTAAAAAAAATATATATATATAAACATCGTATAAAAATAATATTCAAAATGTCTAATAAAAATCATTAAATTAAAATAGTGAATTTCTTAGTGAGTGTGTAAAATGGTTTTTTTTTTTAAATATATATTTATTTAAATTTGTAAAGTAAAAAATATATAGTCAAAACAGTATCCATTCCAACTAAATCGAACCGGACAAATCTAAGAGTATGATATAGTCTTCTTTAATTTATTTTCTTATTTTGTACGGTTTAAACTCTATTTTCCAAATAGTTTTGAATGGTCTAGATTTTTAGACACCGGTTTGGGACTGCAACTTTGTCTCGTTGGGTGATAACTTGAATTGAACGATTTAATTACATATGTGATAAAAAAAAATTGGTCTTAAGTAATCATCACATATAAATTGTAAGAGATCTGATAAAATCTACACTCGAATGTTCAAACAAAATAACTAATCCAAGTTATCACCGGTTCTAAGAATTGTTCGTCGCAATCATAAGTTTTTAGACACTGATTTGGAACTGCAAGTTTGTTTCGTTGCGTGATAATTTGAATTGAACGATTTAATTTAAGACGTGAAAAAATTAAAAGTTGGCCCTAGGTAATTGTGGGGGTATACAAAATAAATTTATTTATTTATTGGGCTTCGGTTCTTCCAAATGCCCAATAATTGATACAGTTCGGCTCGAGGAGGAGAAGCCCAATCCCAGTTTACAGAAAAGTGATCCAGTTCGCTCATGCTGACCTAGCCAAGTAACGACGTCCTGGTCAACCCGCAATCTTGCCGAGAAGATCGGATCTAAGACTTGAGCAGTCCACGACGTGGCGAGGATTAGCTGATAAACACGTATCCAACAGACAGTCATTTCTTCGCGTATAAATAATAATTGTTTTATTCATTTTCGCACACACAAGCTTTCACTCTATATTACGTACTTATTCAAAATCTTTAAATCTGTTGAGCTCGCTTACTTGAGTTCGACACTTCGTCTCCTTGTAAGCAGCATATATCAATAAAGATTATTCTTTTATTGTTTCGTATTAATATTCCTTTTAATTAAATATCATTTGTTTCTTATACGAAGTCTTTTTGAGACCCATTAAATAAATCAAATAAATATATCTTAAATAATATTTGTGATTGTTGAGATTTCGACATCAATAGTAATAATCACATATAAATTGTAAGTGAACCTGTAAAATCAACACTCGAATGTTCAAGCAAAATAATTAATGTAACTTTTCACCGGAAGATTTGATTTTTTAGATGATTTAAACGCTCTTAATTTTTATTGTTATATATTAAATTAAAATTATCACCACCGAAATACTATTTAATTAATACGGCTAAGACCACCTACACTTAAATTTATACTATTACATATTTTTATAATTTCATTATTCAATAGTTATTATATTATTATTATTATTCACATACACTACAAGAGGTTGTGTGTTTTGTTTTTTAAGTGATTTATATCGTTAGGCCGATAGGCAAGAAGAAGTTAAACCCTTTAAAGCTTATAAAATAATAATAAGATAGTTATGAAATTTTATAAAACAAATGAAATAATAATGAAATTTTTATAATTTTGTATATATGTTTTAAAATATCCATATTAAAAAGAGATATTTATAAAAGTTTCACAAAAGTTAGGGGCCACCCGGGCCACGCCAGACTAAACATGAGTCCTCCCCTGTCTACAACACAGTAGGGATACTAGACAACATTCTCACGTATATTATCTATCACTAGGACAAATATAGTCTTTGAATCCAGGCCACTTTTGATGAATATGGCCTGGATTCTCACTTCTATAAAATTATTGCAATATTTTTTATAATAGTTTTGAATTGATTTCATTTTATTTTATATATTTATATAAAAATAAAATAAATAAATAAAATATATGCAACGAAGTCGTATCCTAAAACAACCCGCCAAAGCGCGGAAAAGGCTTTTTGATGCGGTTAATCGCATCCAAAGAGTTCACATGTTTTTACGGGAAAATTTTTGGATGCGACTAGTCAAATCCAAATTGTCAAATCCAAAATCACGCACTTTTATATGCGACTAGTTTCACCTAATAACGTTAACGGGGAATTGGATGCGACTTTTGTCACATCCAAAGACAAACTAGATGTGACTTTTTGGGTTTTGGATGCGACAAAAATCATATCCAAAAGCATTATTTATTATAGTGTATGGGGACCATATAATGTGCGCTGTATGAAGTACCTACATAAAATGCTAACAACTATTGAGGATTTGAATATGTGCCTTATATCATATACATATTCTCGTTTATACCATTATGTGTGTTATAAATGGAATTTACATGAACTAAAATGAATTCTCATTCAAGAGAAATATAGGCCTAAGAAACTTAAAAATCATTCAATTAATAAGAAAAACTTAGAAAGAAACCATGGAAGAATTAAAGGAACAGACAAGCAAAAACTATCAAAACTTAATAAGTAATCTCCTCAAATATGTAAGAAGGAAATTAGCAATAATTAATAAATCTTATTTATGTAGAAAAAAAAATGAAGATAATCATGATTATTTCCTTAAACGTAAAACGTGGTTACAAAGAAAGGGTAAGCTCAATGCTTTAGTGTATTTTGATAAAATTTAGCTGATGTTATTTATAATACTTGAAGGACTGTACTAATCACTTTTCACATATGATGTATAGATTCTTTGTAACCCAAAAATTAAGACAAAATGAGAAATTCATCCCTCAAAAAAAAAAAAAAGAGAAATTCATTTATATGGAAAACCAAGTAAAAAATATCGGGGATATTGACACTAATAATACTAAATGAATGTCACTTACCCAAACACCTAATCCGATGGGTAAAACTATTATACCCTCAAAATTCATTTAAATGAAAAACCAAACCAATTCCCTCTGTTTTCTAAAAACTTCACTCGTACACCTCTTCATCTTCTTTGTTGCTCAACCCAAGCGAACTCAACCTCCACGCGAACTCAACCCACGTGAAGAAAGCCAGTGATTTCTTCCCCCCCCCCCCCCCCCCCCCCCCCCCCCCCCCACTCTCTCTTTCCATCTCTTTCTCTTTCTCTTTCTTTCTCGCTCAAAAAACGCCCCCCGCCCCGGCACCGAAGATCCATCTCTGTCGAACCTCCACTGATCTACGCCGGTGGAAGCTTTGGCTCCACCAACGCCAATTTCCCCGCCGCCATCACCTCATCGCCGTCATCGAGCTTCGGCGGAATCGGAAGCGGAAACGGAAGCGGATTTTTCCCGAGCGGGAACATATGTCCGACAGGGAAGATCGTGAAGACTATGGCGATGTACGATCGAGCCATACAGGCTTCGCCGGAGAACCTTGCGTACAGAGGAAACCGCGCGGCGGCGCTGACCGCGCTGGGAGGCTCGGCAAGGCCGCCAGGGAGTGCGAGGAGGCCGTCAGGATCGATCCGAGCTACGGCCGGGCTCACCAGAGGCTCGCTTCTCTCTATTTCTGGTGAGTGTTTCTTGTTGCGTGACTGTGGTGTGGGAGTGGAAGGATTGTGTGAGAAGTTCTGAGAAAATCGGTGTTGGTCTTTTGAGCTAGGTTTGGGCTGGTTTTTTTAGCTTGGTTTGGAAGGTGAAAAAAAAAGCTCGTCAAGAGAGAGCAATCCTTGGAGATTTTGTTTTGGAGCGAGTAAGAATGAGTTGTTAGACTGTGGGTGTAGATTCGACATTTAGGTCTACTAGTTTGTTATTAGAGCAGAAATAGTATTAATCGAATGATTGATTTTGCAGTGTTTTAAATGAACGAAATGTTTACAAAAATATATAGTTTGTGCTCTAGTAAAATGACTCAAATGAATATGCTTAATGTATTACTTGATGGGTTTAGCTTGAAAAATGGGCCGAGGCTGTGAGAGACTACGAGGTATTGAGAAGA
This sequence comes from Urtica dioica subsp. dioica, assembly GCF_054948205.1. NCBI lineage: Eukaryota > Viridiplantae > Streptophyta > Magnoliopsida > Rosales > Urticaceae > Urtica > Urtica dioica. The sequence continues at coordinate 36,033,911 of NC_142761.1, forward strand.
GAACTTCCCGGGGACGCCGAGGTTGCCGAGTCCTTACATCGTGCTCAAGTCGCGTTGAAGAAGTATCACGACGACACCGTTAATAATAATAAAAAGTTCAAAGCTGTAATATCCATGCCTTGTGAGTTTCAATCTAATTTATGCTTTTCTTTTTTGCTCTTTTACCTTTTAATGCCTATTATGCTTTTTGACACGATCCTCGTCTAACGAAAAAACGAGTGCGGAGTTTCAGATGTGTCGGTCGTTCATTTCAAAGTTGCATCGAACGAACAGTGCGAGTAAATATCTCAATTCATGAACATGTTGTGCGTTAGATATCCGTCTATTAAATTCTTCAAGGTATAATAGAAGGACCGTTCTTGTCACAAAAAACTATGTCATTTCTTTTGCTGCATTATATTTTTCGAAACATTTCATACAGACGTTTGCGAAATAGCATATGTTTGAGGATTTCAAGTAAAAGTATGTGTTATTATTTTATTTTATTTTTTCCGGTTTTTAGGTCGACGTAGAAGAGAGCTTGTCTGTGGCGAAAGCCGAGAGCATAAGAGCGGTTCCGACGATCAAGGTGTACAAGAACGGAGAAAAGACGAAGGAGATGGTACGCCCAAATCATCACTTTCTTGAGGAGTCTGTGAGAAACTGTGTTCTCTAAAAGAATCACAATTCTTTCTCTTTTCATTTTCTGCTCTTTCTATTCAAATTTCTTCGATTCATCATTTCATACTAGAATTTTACTGGTCTTATTTTTTTTTTAAAATTATTATTATTATTTACCTGTGACATAATCAGGTACAAAAATTGTTTCATTGATTTTATTTTTCTTTCTGTCTCTATTTATTTTAAGGGAAAGGAAACTCCAATTAGAGAAAAAAAATAGAAAAAGGAAGATTGATGAGCCGGCAAATAATTCCGACGATAACGCGTTCATTGTCGCACCTAAGATTAAAAAGGTATGGAATATAAACTAAGATACCCCTTTGGATATTAGGTGCTTTTTTACGTTTTTTTGTGACCTATGTGGCTTATTTATGATGATTGGGTTGTTTTGTGGTTAATACAGAGTAAAAACACAGTCGAGATTTCAGGCGTTGTGGCGGCCTTGGAGAATCCGTCAACTCCGATTTCCCGAAAGGTAAGTGTGACAAACCCATTTGGATACGAAGTGTTTGATTTCGTGACATATCGGTAACAAATGATTGATTTCGTGACCGATGTGTCACGAACTCGCCCACTTCGTGACTAAAGTGTCACAGACTCACCCACTTCGTGACACATCGGTCACAGAGTGAATGAGTTCGTGACACATCGGTCACGAAGTGGGCGAGTTCGTGATACATCGGTCATGAAATCAATCAGTTCGTGCCACATACTTGATGTAATTTATTTTATGTAATTGTTTCACTTATTATGTCATTGACTTATATGTGTAGAAGTCTAAAAGGTGTGTACCCGAAGCCAACATAGAAGGTTTCGGGTTCACCTTTCACGGGGGATTAGACAATTTCCTCACTCTCTTACTCGACCAAATTTTTATTTCTTAAATTCACATTCTTAATGACACATTTTAATTTACACATGTTTTTTTTCCTTCAGAAATGATTGTGGCATGTTTTTTTTTTATCAAGAGGACATGTGCATATACAGGCAGAAGATGACCACCGAACTATACCGACACGGACGCTTAAACTACACACACGTGGCAATGCCAATCTGGATGCTACTTAAAATTATGTTTGTACGACTGTACGTATGTGTTTATAACTATATATATATGTGTGTATGATTATACGTATGTGTTTATAACTGTATGTATGTGTGTGTATGATTGTTAACATTCGTACTACTTAAAGTACTTGATTTCATTCCTCATGTGTTGTACGTGTGTATATGATTGTCAACACATTTGTCTCGAAGTCAAATGATTTGTCACGAAATCACCTCATTTCGTGACAGATGTGTCACGAAATGAGGTGATTTCGTGACACATCTGTCACGAAATGAACTGAGTCCGTGACAGATGTGTCACGAAATGATTTGAGTCCGTGACACATCTATCACAAAATGATGTGATTTCGTGACACATTTGTTACGAAATGAGGTGACAGATTTGTCGCTTTATAAACCATTCTTATCAATAAATCCAACACCAATGAAGTTCAAAACATTGAAAATGGAATACATATCAAAACACAAAGAAAGTTCTAAACATTAAAGGATAAACAAGAAAACTTTAAAAAAATGTTTGTATGAGCCCGTCAGCTTCATGTTTGACGATGATTGAATGCGTTGCAGGGGTCACGTTCAACTGAGCGTACAATGTTTGCATCAAGCTTGGGTAATTCAAGTTGGTAGACAGTAAAAGCGTAAACGTACCACCCTTTTGTTATACGCCCGGTTGTACCAACTTCCCGCTATGCTTAGCATATAAACATATTTAAACATAAGTTGTGTCGTTAGTTTATGTCACTCCGTGACAGATGTGTCACGTAATCACCTCAGTCCGTGACAGATTTGTCACGAAATGACCCGAGTCCGTGACACATGTGTCAGAAATGACCTGAGTCTGTGTCACATGTGTCACAAAGTGAATTCAGTCCGTGATACATGTGTCATGGACTCAAATCATTTCGTGCCAAATTTGCCAAATTAAAAACACATAATAAACATAACATAATAACCAAAATTAATTAAATATACCTGCATATTTGCTGAGACACCATTGCGTTTGTGTGTGATTAGTTTGTCAAAAATGGCGTTTTTTTGTTAATGTCCCGACTTTTCCAGGGTGTCACGGAGTGAATCCAGTTCGTGACACATGTTTCATGGAGTGAATCCAGTTCGTGACACTTGTGTCACGAAGTGGATCCACTCTGCGACACTTTGGAAAAGTCGGGACATCAACAAAAAAACGCCATTTTTGACAGAATAATCACACACAAAGCAGTGAAACCTATTTCAAAATGAAACAAAACAATTAAACATGTTCTTATATGTTAAAAATAGGACGAACTTACCAAAATATGTTTGAAGAAGTTTTGAATCTTGGATTTGCAGGAAGAAGAACCTTGGATCTTGAAGTTTTGATGAACAACCTTGGATTTGCAGGAAACTTCTTCAAACATTATTGCAAAATGGGTTTAAGATGGGTTTAGCATTATTGTAAAATGAGTTTAAAATGGGTCTAGGAAACTTACTGTCGACGAGCAAGATTCCGGCGACCCAAGTGATGAAGAACTCATGGAAGCTTCGTCAAGTTCTCCAGCCCAAATGAGGGAGAAGAAGAGAAAAAAAAATCGGCCAAACTTGGTTTTCAGAAGAAAAAAAACGTAAATGAGGAGATGGTAGGGTTGAGGGTAGTTGGGGAAAAATTAATTTCTCTCACCTATCACAAGTACTACTTTTGCCAATTTTTTAGTTTTGGGCTAAATTTGATAAGTTACATTGAGATGGTATTATTAGCGTCAATTCCCCAAAATATTGTTGAAGGCGATTTAACTTACCATTAAGATTTTAGACATCTATTCATTATTTGGACTTTATTCAAAACTTTTATGTCATCTATTTCTCATAATTGTATTACATTGTTTAAACTGAAATGCAGCAATGTATTCTTTCAATTTGGTTCTGAATGTTTCATTTAAAAAAAAAAAAAAAAAATGTGCCTGTTTACGTTATTCTTTGCGATGGTTTGTAAAAGCTAAAGATTTACAACATTTTCATTAGGAAGTTATTAACATTGCATTATAATTGATAGTAAATATGATTTATTAATCATCTGCTTAATATTGTGGCATAAACGTTTGGGGCAAATATCCAAAAAAATATAAGTAAGGGCAACAAATTAAGAATGAAATCTTGTCAGACTTTAAGATTATTGATCGTGAAATATATCTTGAGTGCATTAAGGAAAATACACAACACACGCTCTTAAAAAATAGCCTCAAGAAGCTCATTGTTCCACGAAATTATTTCTGGTAATCCATTATGAAAATCTAAACTCACACGATTATTCTTAGAATTCTAATTATGATTTGAATTTGACATTTCGCTAAATAAACATTCAAAGATAATTATATAGTGTCCGCAACTTATAATTAATCTAAGATATTATTTTGGCCAAATTTAGGTTGAGTGTTTCCCCCTATTATGGACTCACTGAAATCCCAAAGATTCATTTTTATTTTAACACAAATAATCTTAATATATCAACCAGAAAAACTGAGCATTCGTGGCTGGGTCAAAACAATGCGATCAATCGAACAATCAACTCAACAATATGTAACAATCAACTTAACATTGTTACGAAACAAACAAAGTGCTAAAAACTGCGCATTTTGTTACTAAACAAGTGTTTCAAACCATAATTAATTTTCTATACACAACTAAAATAAAAAATTGAGTTTACTTTTTGATTAGTTAATATAATTTACTAAATAAATATATTTACAACAGTTTTATTTCTATCACACATAAAAAGAATCTCAATTAAATGACAAATTGGGCTACTAGATACGAGTGATGTGTGTGTCGGAGACGGGGTTGGGTAAAAACAATCTCAATTATGATGATCAACCGCTTCCTCCGCTGCTTTCATCACAGATCAACGTATATTTATGTTTTTTCTTATATATATATATATATATATATATATATATATATATATATATATATTATCTATTATTGTCTATGAAATAATCTCGTTTCAATATCATGACTGTTATGTTCCACACACTATTAGAGGTAAAAATCTTTAAAAAATTTAGAATTGACAGAGACATAGTGTAATTTTGGGTATGGGACGTATTTGATCAGATTTTCAAGCATTGGATTTTTACACGAATTAAATTTGTTAACACAGAAATATTCAAATTCAGTGTTAAGGATGATTAATGTCACTTTACCGGCGGACATAAATTATTTGAACAGACATGTTTGAATCAGTATGCAGATTTATTAGTCTCTATAAATTGCGTAAGCCATTAAGTAATAGTAAAAAACATGTTTCTTCAATAAATCAACCTCTTATTATTAAAAATAATTAATTAACAAATAATTAATGGAGTAAAGACAGACTCTACTTAGTGTTTTAACGATTTAGACGACTTGCTCGGGTTCCATGGAACACAAACGTCAGCTTTGGTCCACGATGCCTTGCGACACACGCCAGCGTCGTTGGCCATCCAAAGACACTGATTACACAGCGTCGTCTCGTTGTTGTCGTTATTGTAGATGGTCAACCAGCGGCTTTGAACGACGCCGTTTAAAATCCACTCGAATCTGCAGAAGAATTCTGTGGTTTCGAAGAAGTTGGGTCTGAATCTCCATGAAAACGACTGGCCGTTTTGGAGAGCCTGAGACCCGAGGTCATCGTCTTTCGACTTGCAATGCAGTCCGAGCTGGGTTGGTGGATATATGGCATTTGTGATTCGGATAGTCTTGTGGTCCCATAGTCCTGCTTCGCTTAACCTACTTGCGTACAATAAGACAAGAACAGCTAATAGAAAACGGAGATTAGACATGGTTATGTTTTGGTAGGAGGGAACTGGGTATTTTGACTGACAAGATATTTTTGGGTATCGTAATTGGTGTTTATGTTTGTTTATATTTATATCCGTCGATGGGTGGTTATAATTGGAAATGGTTTTATAGATTAATGTACACGATTTTAAACTAATTGGATTATTTATTTGCGGAAGAAATGTTTCTATTTTTATGATGGTTGTGATTTATTTTAGTTTATCAGAATAGTTCATTATAGAAAACGAAATCTGTTTGCTTAATGCTTATCATGTTCATACTTTTTTTTTTTTTTTTTTTTTTTTTTTTGAGTTGGGGCACTATCGGTCAGGATTACATGATATATTAGCAGTGCAAAGCGCAGGTGGCACTATCGGCCAAGATTACATAGTAGGTGACACTATTGGCCAAGATTACATATTTTATTAGAATAAATCATAAAGGGGCATGCATTTCTGCATCCCATGGGGGCTTGAACCCATGACCTCTCCGTCGATGTGAGTGTGAGATTACCGCTAGACCAAGCTAGCTACCACGCTTATCATGTTCATACTGAATGTAGATTTTGTAGACAGTGTAAATTTTTTTATGGATAAATAAGGTAGGGATACAATTTTTATTTTTGTCAAAGTTTTCGAGGCATTGATTATTTGAAATACTACGTGTAATATATAGATAATTTGCAATACTGACAAAATAATAATAAAACGTTAATAGTTCAAATATTGGACTATAAATTTGAGATAGAAATATTAGAAACCCAAAAATAAGAGTACAAAACCTTAACGATGGTAATAATAATAATAATAATAATAATAATAATAATAATAATAATAATAATAATAATAATAATAATAATAAAAGAATTGAAAGTGTCATGCGAATTTTCTTTAATTTGATATTTTTCTCGCATAAGATGCTAGTATGGATTCCGTTAAAAAAAATGCTATTATGGATACGATAAGTTTATTTATACAACGATGGCGATGTCACAAAAATTCATCTACAACGTTTGACTCATAATTTTAATTTTTATTGTTAATGAATTTTTTTTATTATTTTTTTTACGAAATGTTTGTTATTTTTATTAAAAGTGTATTTTTTTAATTAAAAATATTTATTTATTATATTTGTAAGAATTCTAGTTTGAACTTTTTTGAGGCCTATGTTTGGCAATTTTCAAGCCTGGACTGAGACCCGACCCTCAACCCCGAGGGTCGAAAGTTTGGCATGGATTCATCTGCCTAAATCCTATAAGCCATAATTAGGTACGGCCCAGCTCGGCTCGACCTTTCAATAAAAGGGTGGGTCGGACCTAGACCCAGACGTCTCTCTAACTTGAAAGAAAGTGTCGGGCCAGGACGGCCTAGCCCTTTTGACATTGAAGACGTTAATATCCTTAATTTTCCATTCTCGATAGTTTTCTCGTTCATTCGAGAAATTCCTTAATATTATTCTCGTGATTCTCAATCACTAAATTTTTTTTTTTCACTTCCACAATCATTTTTGTCGACTTTATTTATTTATTCAAATTCACAAGTCGAGCGTTACAAAAGTTTGTATATTACACTTCCCTTGACTAAGGACGGTGCCAATGCCGACTTTTGACACGTCGCTATGTAGCAAAAATGGTTGGGCGAAATCCGAGAGCTTGGTCTTGATCATTTCAAAAGAATCCACGGCTTGTGAAGACCAATTGATACGCCCCAATTTTATGCTCTTGATAATCGGCACCATGATCAAACTAAAGTGCGGAATAAAGAGGCGATAGAACGAGGCGAGACCGTGAAAATTCTGAACCTCATTGACCGTATGCGGGGTCATCCAAGACACCACATCGTGGGCTTTCGATTCGGCCATGCTCCATCCCTCGGCTTAAACAAAATAACAGAGAAATTCTACACGGTCGCTGAGAAAAACAAACATCGTGGCAGCGGAGTAAACATCATGGCTGCAAAAAAACGGTGAGAACCTCACGGAGGTGTTGCAGGATTAGCAATATAATTCAAAACATCATCGAAATAAACAGCAACGAATTATGAGTGCTTGGTTCATGACTCGCTTTAAGGTACTCGGCGCATTAGAGGGCCCAAATGGCATGACGAGCGACTCGTAGAGGCCTTCACGGGTTTTATTGCCGGGTCGGATGCGAATATGGTGGTACCCGCTCTTCAAATCCAACTTACTAAAAATTCGAGCACTACTCAATTGGTCAAAGAGATCGTCGAGCTAGTAGTAACGAACCGTGATCTTAATATTGGTACGGCTATGCACACATATGCGCCATGTGCAGTCTTTTTTGGCGTGAGGAGCGCGGGAACCGCACACGGACTTAGGCTCTCGCGGATGTGATCTTTATGGAGGAGTCTTCAACTTCCGAAGCTCTTCATGCTAGGCCGGGCTCATCTGGTAGTGGGTTCGGTTCAACAAAACAATGTCGAGTATGAGATCAATATGGTATTTGATGTTTCAGAGCAGCGGGGTGTGGCCGGAGCACTACAACAAATACAGTTTTTCGGTGCGGATGACTTTTGGGTGCGACTTTTCGCACCTAAAAGTCGCACCAAAATTACTTTCGGGTGCGACTTTTCGCACCAAAATGTCACTAAAGTCGCACAAAAAATTTCGCTGATTTTTTTAAATTTGGGTGCGAAAAGTCGCACCCAAAAGTTTATCATACCTTTAGGTGCGACAAAGTCGCACCCAAAAGTCACAAAACATACCTTTGGGTGCGACAAAGTCGCACCCAAAAGTCCAAAACATTTGGTCTAAAAATTTAGCGGGATTTTGTTCCCTCTTATTTGTTTGTTTTTTTTAGGGATTCCCTCTTATTTGTTTTCACCAAAGAATCGGGAAAGGAAAAAAGAAAGAAGAAAAGAAAAGAAGAGAGAAAGGGAAAGAGAGAGACCGAGAGAATGAGAGAGAGAGAGAGAGAGCCGAGAGAAGAGTATCGGCCGATGGAGACCGAGAGACCGAGAGAGAGGAAGAGAGCGAGGGAGTGAGCCCGCGGAGGAAGAGCGAGGCCGACAGCTACCGAGACCGGGCCACTGGACGCGCGCGTGGGCTGAGAAGAAGCGAGCGCCGCCGCGAGCTGCTGAGCGCGCCGCCCACGAGGAGACGCCGGAGAGCGAGAGAAGTAACGTCCGGGAGTTGATTTCGCGAGCAAGGTAAGGAGATTTCATTCTCAGCCAAGAATTTCGAAAGTTAGGGTTGGGAGTTTGATTTGGGGGTTTTGATTTCGGAGTGAAATCTGAGGTTTTGGCTTGGTTGTGATGTTCATTGAGAGTTTTCGAGTTGCGTGGTCGCAGCGACGCGGTTGTTGTCTGAGGTTTTCCAGTTTTCATTTTTGGCTGTTCTGATTTTTCAGGTTGCTGCTCTGAGTTTTGGAGACTTATTATGTTTTTGGCAATAAACATAATAAGGTAAAAGTAACGAACGAATAGGGACCTTTTTTGCGTGATAACTGATAACTACAGAAGAAGAAGAAGGTGAAAGAGGAAAGGAAAGGGAACCTGAGAGCTTTTTGAATATCATCGGTTCTATCTGTGTGGTAGTAATTAGGTCGGAGCAAGAGACACAAATGGAAGCATTTCAGAGGATTAGAGTTGACAATCCAACTGTCGAAATGGATGGTACAAACCCCTTTTTTATTTTCTCGCTTTCTTCGAGCTCAAATCGTTGTTTCAGATTCTTACTCTGTCAAAGTTTCAAGCTTTCTTAGTAGGGATGCCATATAATTCACACGTTCTCACTGGAAAATGCAAGACTGAATTGCAAAACCCAATTTTTTATTTTATTTTTTTTAATTTTTTTTATGTGTGGCCATGTTTCTGATCTTAGGGTGTTAAAATAATGATACGTCAATCCACTCAACAAGTTCTGATATATATAAGAACTCAACAAGTTCAACTTCATGACAAATCACTCTAGTTAGATCCATAAAATAATTAGACTAAAAGAATTGAGCTAGTCAAAGTATGCTTCTAGATTATGTATTCTGATTGTATGTAATTTCACCAAAGTATGTAATTAAATCCTTCATGTCATCTGCCCATAAGAAAATTAATTCTGATTGTCAACTTTAAACCTTGGAAGATTATGTATACATATATAAGCTTTTATCTTTCACTTGCAATACTAGATTCCGTCTTAACATGTGTTTTACTTTTATATCAAAGGTGATGAAATGACAAGAGTATTTTGGCAATCGATAAAAGAAAAGGTATTCTTTACCATGGTGAAATCTCCAAGTATCAACGAGTTCTTTACAGTCTCTATCGTTTATATTTGCATGTTCCGCGACTATATGTGTATATATATATATATATATATATATATATACACACACACACACACACACATTTGTGGAGTTGGATATAAAGTACTTTGACCTCAGTCTCCCAAACCGTGACGCCACTGATGACAAAGTTACAATTGAAAGTGCCGAAGCTACTCTTAAGTACGACCTGATACCTTCTTCCGTTCCTTATCTTAATGACGTACAGATAGTAAACTCAATGTTTTTAGGCTATATAGATCATAAACTCGATATCTTCACATGTTTAAGCTTGTTGCTTTTCTTGTGTACTGAATTCGTTAGGCATCTTCGATGCTCTAGGCCTATTTATGCGATTTTGCCTAATATAATGCTATCTTTTTTTCCCGATCTATGTAGGTACAACGTTGCAATAAAGTGTGCAACTATAACCCCAGGTAACCGAAAATTATGCACTCAAGGAGTTTTTTTAGCTTGCTCTTCTGAAATTTTTACAATATTTGATGATGATGTTTTCTCTATAGATGAAGACCGCATGAAGGAGTTTAAGTTGAAACAGATGTGGAGGAGCCCAAATGGGACAATACGAAACATCCTAAACGGTGATGGATTTCCTCTAACGTCATATTTTTTTTTTCATACGGAAACTGATGGCTATAAGACATATATTTTGTGTACAACAGGAACCGTTTTCCGGGAACCAATTATCTGCAAAAACATTCCCCGTCTTGTTTCCGGTATTAAATTTTTCCTTTTGCTTTTGAGTCGTATAATCTCTCTGTCATATCATAGAGCAAGGACTAACTTTATATAATTGTAATTTTCCTTTCCAGGTTGGACAAAGCCAATATGTATTGGAAGGCATGCTTTCGGAGATCAGTAATTTTTATTTTTCATTCTGTGTATTGTAATTTTCATGCTTTCGGACAAAGCCAATACATATTGGAAAGCCAATATGTATTGTAATTTTTATTTTTCATTCTGTGTATTATGTGTATTATGGACCATTTAGATATAATTTTTATTTTTCAATCAAGCAATTCAATATAACAAGTTTCATTCAGCCTTTTATTTTTAATTGCTTAATTTCTTATAACAGGTTTCATTAAATTAAATCAAGTAATGTCATTTAATTGCATTTTATTTTATAAATAAATTAAGAATCAAAGTCACTTTCAAATCAGATGACAACTAAATCACAGTTAACAATTACATTTTTCAAAGATTTAAAGTCACTTTATAATAGAGCGACGTCTAAAGCACTATTTTTTTTCCCCAAAACTGACTATCGGGTGCGACTTTTGACTATCGGGTGCGACTTTGTCGCACCCAATGCTCTTTTACCCGCCTTTTCCACGGATTTTGGTGACATTTTAGGTGCGACTTTAGGTGCGGAAAGTCGCACCGAAATGTCGCACCCGAAAGTCAAGACTTTTGGGTGCGACTTTTCGCACCCAAGACTTTTAGGTGCGAACTTTCGGGTGCGGAAATGTCGCACCCAAAGTCGCACCTAAAGATATCTTTGGGTGCGAAAATTGACTTTTGGGTGCGAAAAAAGTCGCACCCAAAGGTCTATTTTGTACTAGTGGAGGCTCGGACGGGAAAACGTCATAAAATTCCTCGAGGAGTGGTCGGGCCACATCCGGGACCGGGGAAAACGACTCATGTCTCCGTCATTTCTTCCTCAAAATTGGCCCGAGAAAGGAATGTGGCATTGGGTCGGCGACTTGGGGCTATCGCGCGGTTGGACGGCAATAGCACGATTTTCTTCCCATCAAAGAGAAAGCTATAGGTGCTAGCGAGTCCGTCGTGCATCACGCCATGACCTACCAAGCAACTAGTGACAAACATCTTATGAGCCAATATCAGACATAATAGTGTCTTTATATGTAGTTTCAATGGAGAAACGCACCGAAACCCATTTTTTGACATGGTGACGTCAGTGCCGGTTTGGAGCCAAGCTAGCTTATACGGCTTCAGCTGCTTCTCTGGAGCGAAGCCCAATTCGGTTACGACTTCTTTGGCCACCATTTTCACAACTTCCGCAATCGATGATGAACTGACACACCTTGTCGCCGATGGTGCACAAATATTGGAAAATATTATTCTGGAGCCAACCATCGTCGCGGCCCGGAGGAGAGAGAAAACTCCGCCGTACCACGAGAGCATGACCCACATCGCCCGCAACTTCTTAGACGTCGTCATCGGGCTTGACATCGTCAGCATAAATTGGGTCGCCAAATAATTTTCGGGCGTTGTCGGCAAATAGCTCGGGTCGGGTTCTCTTCGGACAAACGTTACGATGATTGCTCAGTTCACCATAACGGAAACAATGAATTCTACCCCCGACATTAGGAGGGGCTGTCGCTGGATCACCGAGTAAGGTGGGATGCATAGCTGGATTTGCGTGTGGAGCCGAAGGTGCGGTGGCGGGGCCACGGTGAGCGGGGCTATAATTGTGCCTCGACTATTGACGCTCAATGACGAGGGCCCGTTGATTGGCTTTGGTGACCGTGAGTGGGCCAAACATATTCAAAATGTCCTGGATTGCATCACGCAATCCCCCGATTTAGCGGAAAACCGTTTGTTCTTCGGTCTCTGCGATGTCATTCCAAGCAAGAAGCATGAAGAATTCGGTGGAATAATCGGTCACGGATTTTGTAACTTGCTCAAGATTTTGCAAACTTTGGTAAATGGTACGGGCGTAATTATATGGGATGAACACATCTTCATATGCTTCTTCAATTTATCCCACGATTTATTTTTTGCTTTCTCCATCCCAGCACGTCGGGTCTTTGTCTGTTTCCACCATGCGGCGGATCGGCCACAGAACCGGGTGGGGACGAGGGGCACACGTCGATTGGCGGGAACCTCCGTGATGTCGAGCACTTCTTCCTCCGCCACGATCCAATCTAAAAATTCCTCCGCATTCACATTGTCGTGAAACTCGGTAATTTCCATACGGAACGCCAACTCCCATCGTGTGTCGTTCATGAGGCCATCCGCGTGCGGCGTCGACGGGCGCTGAGGGTTAGCCAGGCCCAGCCCAAGGGGGAGGGACGAATGGGGCAACTACCCAAGGCCCTCTCCCAAGGGAGGCCCATTTTTAAATTTTGTTTTAGTTTATATAAATAAAAAATAAAAAATTTAAGTCCAACTATGGATATAAGGCAGCTGATCTCATCTACAACAATAAGATAAAGCCCATTAATTGGAAATGGCCCAAAATTTCCATCAGCCACAAAAAGTCAAAAAGTCAGCAACTAAGCTATAATGTATAAACTTTTGTAACGCTCGCCTTGTGAATTTGAATAAGATAGACGAGTTTTATTTCAAATTTTTATTGCATGTGAGACGTCCTTAAATTTTAAATATCTTGAAAATAATAATAATAATAATAATAATAATAATAATAATAATAATAATAATAATATTTTAAGGTCGACGAAATTTCGGAATTAGGATATTCGAGTAAACTCGATATTATTTTCCGAATAAAATTATTCGGTACATACTCGGGGATTTAAAAAAATCTCGAGAGTAAAAATAAATTCCGAAATCCCTTATATATATTCAAAGTGACGAGAATTAATGAGAATATTCTCGGTTATTTTTCAAGATTATTTTTAATTAATTAAGTACAAGATTGCGAATTTTATTTTAAAAGGACTAATGTGCAACAAATTGAAGGATGTGATTGAAAGAAAAACTTACACAGGGGTTGATGAGAGAATGACGTGTCCATCACGGGGTGGGCCACTTGTCCCTTGAGTGGCAAGAGGAAGGGCTTCCACATGGCGTTTTCTTTCCTCTCCTCCTCTTGTTTTCGGCCACCTCATCCTTCTCTCTCTCTTTCTTTTCTTTCTTCTTCTTCCCTTCTTTCTTTCTTCTTCTTCCCTGTCCCGTACGCGAGAAACCCACCTGCAAAAAAAAAGAAAAAAAATTCGACCATTATTAGTAAGCCTGTACATCGGATTGGTCTTCATATTTTTTTTTCTTCCAAATATGTTTGGTACACATCTCTTGCCACTGTAACTCGAGAAACAAGAGCAAGTCTAGGCTGAATTGTGGAGCAAAATTGTTTGAAAAAACAATTCTCAATGTGCTTGAAAGGTAACTCGGCACCAACTATGTACTCAACGCAAGCCCTCCTACCTTTTTCCTTAGTGAAGTTAGCGATCGTCAAATTACTAACCATGTCACCACTCTCGTTTTTGTGTACCAAACTGTTTGCTTTGGATCATCTTTCTCTTGCCTTCCCGAGAATTTTTTGCACCTTCCCATATGAGAATTCAAAGTGCTCGTACCATGCTTCTTTCCATGACATGCAAAGTCTTCTAGACAATTATTACAAATAGCCCTCAAACCATTTGGAGTTTTGACAAAATGGTTCCATACCCCAGATCTTCTTTTAGGCTTTCTCTTCCCCAAAGTTTTTTGACTACTTTGAGTGTTGTTTGTAGTTTCATCATCTTCCTCGTGATAGCTTATTGGAATTGGCTCCAAAAAAGTATCCATTGTAGTCAAAGGTCTATATTAAGAAATTAAAAATAACAAAAAACAATGATTACTCGGTTCATCGATTTCGGGTCACAACCCTAGTAATATATGTTTACAATTAGTAATTGATTTATTAGAAAAATAAAATATCAAGCTGTGTTCATTACTCTCTTATTAATCAAAGATTGTTTATACCGAGCAACGACATCATATTATTAAATGGTATAGCATGTCATATATTAAAACAGATTATAACGAGCGGAACATCAAAGTGCTCATCTATTTTTCATAATTTAAGCATGATCAGGGCTTAAAAGATAGCAACACTAAAAAGTTCACTCTAATAAATTTTTGCCAAAGATACTGTAATGAATGGCAGAATATACTTCAATTTTAAATTCTGGATTCAGAAACATGTCGGGGGTAAAAAAAAACACAGTACAAGGAGAAGCATCATTTAATGCCAAATAATTTTTTCCTATTGCAAGTAGTGGATGGCTAAGAATAAACCAAATGGCTCGTCCAATCATTTTTCTTGGTGTAAGTAGAGAAAGTAACCTGCTGTAGAAGCACAAGACTGCTTTCGTCCTTATAGTAACACGAGTGATCGCTATCTAGCTCCTCCAAATCACTGTAAAGTTTCAGAACTTCTTCGGAGTGAGCTGTTCTGCAGGGTGATTGGGATAAAATAGAATCACTGTGTAAGCTTCCCAATCTTACTGCAAAAATAAAAGGAGACTTTTGAATCATAAACCAAAGAATTAGCTAAGAATGTGTATTTTTCATTATCTTGAATAATAAAAATGATAGCCAAAAATGATAAATAAGCTGCTGTGAAACAAAACATGCATAAGATTTATACTGATCAATACATCGAACACATAGAGGTCAATTTTTTTTACTTAGAGAGAGAGAGAGAGATATGCAAACTTCCAAACTTCCAAACTAATAGCAGAGTTTTTGTGCTAGCCAATATGTAACTCCCTTCTCATCTCCTGCTTTTGGTGTTTGAAAAATAAAAGGTTTGAAAAGATCAACTAAAGGAACATGTCACATTTCAATCTGAAAATGAAACCAAGCAGTTCTGTTTCATTATCTATACAATCATACAAAAGAAAAATCTCACAAAAACGAAAGTACTTTATATTACCAAGAGAAAAACATAAAAATAAGACATAAAATTTCACTACTACGGAAGAAGAGATATATTTAATGCTATTTTACCTTAGAAACTAGTATCTATATGCTGATATGCTGCAATAACTATTCAAAAAATTGGCTGCTTAAGCCACGAAATGTGTAGCAATTTAAAATTGGCCAACGTTTTGTTAATAATCCGTAAATAGCCTAGATGCTTACGTGGCAGCTCATTTATGAAGGATTTTTATACTGATTTGCCCTTGTTTGACCGATTTAGTAACTTCTTTGTTAGGCAGTTTTTTTGTTTGAAATTTGAAAAAAATTTCGGCAAGTTTTAATTAAAAATATTCAATATTTTGCGAGATTTTTGAAAATTCTGATTCAAAATTTTAATTTTGAATTCGTGCAGGTAGTTATTATAGCGCATATTTTTAGGTTATTAGTTTCTAATTTTGTTACAAAGTATTTACTGGAAATCTGTTAAGAATAATTCTATTTATTGAAAATAATTATAGTTGATATTTGTTGAACGCTTTATTCAAATACATTTGGCCGCCAATAGTTTTTCAAGTTTTTATTTTTCCAGGATTCAAACGTTTGAAATATTATTCCCAGAAATCATAACCGTCCCAAAGTATGTTTTGTATTTACAATGAATATACTGTAAATATGCTTCTTATTTACAATGAATATACTGTAAATATGTTTTGTATTTACAATGAATATACTGTAAATATGCTTCTTATTTACACGAATATACTGTAAATATGTTTTCTATGAACAAAAAAAAAAAAACTGTTCTTCGCGGTGTCGCAGATCGGGACCTTGGACGCAGATCGCGGAGAGGAGGACGAAGTGACGCTTTAACGGCGGTGGTGACGTGGTGGTGGTCGTGATTATTAGTGGTGGTCGTGATTATTAGTGGTGGCATCGGCCTGAAAGAGGTGCTGCCTCTCGCGGAGTTGGAGGCGGGGAGAACCATTTCACACGCACGCACGCCCAGAACCATTTATGGCTGTGAAATCAACTCTCCGGTGCTCTCTGCGTCGTTTCCCGGTGTCTCCTCTCGGTCCGGCATCCATGGCGGCTCGTGGCTGTCCTCGTTTTCTCGGCTGGAACACGCGCGGGTGGTGCTCGGTCTCGGCCATTGATGGCGCGCAAGGAATGAAAAAGAAGATAGGAGAAGGAGATGAAGGAGACGATGACGATGAGAGAGAGGTGGGGGGTGCTCGGGCTCGGCCATTGATGGCGGCCAAATCCTCTTTTTTTTTTTTTTTTTTTTTTCCTGAAGAGCAGTAAATAGCGTCCAAATTTGTGGTGCGTGATATTTAAATTCGTTTGTTAATGCATTTATGGAGTTTTAAATGCTCCCTTGATTTATGCAAGGTAGTTATGGTCGAATTTTTTCTTTCCATTTTAATTACGACGCTGAAAATAATGGGCGGGAATAATAAAGGGCAATTTCATCCAAATTTGACTGTTAATAAATGACACTGGCTATTTACAGCTTATTAACGAAAGGTGGGCTAAAAAAAAATTGCTTATTTTTGGGAGGCCATTTAACTTAATTACCCATAACTATTTAATATGTCATTTTTTTTACAGTGGAACGACAAGCATCAAACAATTAGAGGAAGGAAAAGAAAAAAGTCCATGACTAAGAATTTTCGACATCTCTTTCTCTACACCAGTTTTGGAGCCAAATCTTATGTTCTTTGATAAGCTACTAGACGATTCAATTTGTTGGCCGATTCTATGCCATCTCTTAGTTTCAACCCTGTTCTACAGGAAAAGTTATATAATAATAAATAAATAAAAACCTTACCACAAAAAATTGTGTTATTTTCAGGATCCACAACTTTATGCAAAAAACCAATACCCCTGGTAGGAACAACAGAGGTAGCGACTGTGAATATATTGGGGAAAAAAAATCTAGGTCTGACGAGAGGGAGGGCAAAAAAATTTATATGGTGTCGATCAAATATATAGTGAAGAGAGGTACTGAATTAGGGCTTACCTCGGGTTGGGTCGGTGTGACCCGCGGTTTTGGCGACGAGAGCCGAATCCGTCCGACGAAGGCCTTCGGCTCGGTTCGGTGCAACTCGAAATCGATCGGGTATTTGTGGGTCGACTTCGTCGGATCAGCGGAGTGGGTTGGAGGGCCGGTTTACTCGGTTCGTCGGTCACGGGTCACAGTCCTAGTTTTGATGTGTTTCATGTCTTGAGGAATTCTAGATTCTGATTTGGAATTGTTGAGGCTGTGATGCGCGTGAAATTTTGGAAATTGGATCACAGTGTGTTTTTGGCCGAGTGTTTTGTTTGGACGAGAGGTTGTTTTGGCTATTATGCTTCGTAATGTTTAATCTGAGCCTCGGGTTGATATTTTTGTGAATTGATATTGTCTTAGAACATCATGGTTAGTGTGGATTCATATTACGTTTGGTTGAATTGGTTCGGGTTCGGGTTTTGAGTTAAGGTCGGGATTTGGATTTTGGAAATCACTATTACAAATATTGGATTCTACAACTCATATTCTACAACGCTTACGGCTAAGTGTTGTAGAAACTGGAGATTCTACAACACTTAAAATAAGTGTTGTAGAAACTGGGTGCTTGTACAACGCTTAGCGTTGTAGAAGCTTGGTGCTTCTACAACGCTTACTATAAGTGTTGTAGAAGCTTGGTATTTCTACAACACTTACTATAAGTGTTGTAAAATTTCACCATATTTCAGATCTCCCACAACGCTTAGATTATCCGTTGTAGAAGCCTCGCCGCGGCGAGAACTTTCTACAACGGATAATTTAAGCGTTGTAGGATTAATGAAATTTAATGAACCTCGCCGTGGCGAAGATGGATTCTCGCCGCGGCGAGAAGAGTTCTAGAAAGCATTTTTTAGAGAAGATATTCATGCCGCGGCGAAGACTATATCTCTCGCCGCGGCGAGACAATTCTGGGTTTACTTTTCAGTAGTCTCGCCGCGGTGAGAAATAGTCTTCGCCGTGGCGAGAGTTCTACAACGCTTACTCTAAGCGTTGTAGAAGCGTTTTAAAATCTAAAATTTTAAATTTTTTCAAAAGCCCGCCCGAATTTCAGACTTAGTCAATTTTTCTTCTTCATTCTTCATTGTTCTTCATTCTTCTTCTCCACCCTCTCTCTCTCTCTCTGTCTGTCTCTCTCCACCGTCACTCTTCTTCTCCGTCCTCACCCTCTCTCCGTCTTCACTTCTCTTTCTCTCTCATCCGCCCTCACTTCTCTCTCTCCGCCCTCGCTCTCTTCTTCTCCTTCCTCAGTCTCTCTCCACCCTCACCATATTCTTCTCCGTCCCCACAAACCCACAAAACCCAAACCTCAAACCAACAAAATCCACAACCACAAACCCACAAAACCCAAACCTCAAACCAATAAAATCCACAACCATAAACCCACAAACTCCACCACCACGTCAAATTCACCCAAGCCTAGGCATCTCCGGCGACAACTCCGACTCTCTCTTTCTTCCACGCCTCCATGCTCCTCATCTACACTCCGAGTTAGTTTTTTGGTTGAGAATTATGTATAATTTAGGTTGAAAATAAGTGTTTGTTTGGAATTGAGAGTATGGATTGATATAATTTAGGTTGAAACACCATATTTATTTGATATTTTGTTGGCATTGAGTTTGCATTTGATATTTAGTTTAACTTGTGTTTCTTAGATTTCATGTCGTCCGCTACTACTAGTTCTAGCGTTAACGGTAAAAAAAAAACTAGAAAACAACCTCAAAATATACATCGCCGCGACGAGAATTGAGGTAGAACCCAGATATTTCTCGCCGCGACGATGAATATTTTTCGCCGCAGCGAGATAGTTCTATAACGGATGTCTTATCTGATGTAGAATATCTCGCCGCGGCGAGAAATATACATCACCGCGGCGAGAAATTATGAAATTTTTGAAAATTGGACAATGAAACTCTATCGTTATAGAAGCTTCTACAACGGATGCGTAAGCGTTGTAGAAGCTTGGCTTCTACAACGGATATCTAAGCGTTGTAGAAGCTTCTACAATGCTGAATCCTACAACACTTAGAATCATTCTACAACTGTTTTTAAGCGTTGTAGAATCCCATTTTAGTAGTAGTGAATTGATAAGAGTTTGGAATTAAGGATATTGAATTGTTATCGGATTCCGCGATTGAATTACAGATCTAGACGGATAAGTGGAAATTGGATGAGTCGAAGGCGAAGAACCGGGTTTTGAAGATTTCAAGAAAAAGAGTTATCGCAGCAAAGCTCGATTAACTCGTGAGTTTGTTTAATCGCTTATAGCGTTTAAATACTCTTAGTTTGGTTTATGAAATGTATTTCATCTATTTAAATAAATAATATATGATTATTTATTTAATAACGTTTAAGAATTTAATTTAATTATTCGTTTTGGAATTCTCGGTTATTTTGATTTCGGATTGATTAAATTGTTAAGACCCAGAAATATATCACTGAATTTTATTTCGTATCATTTACGATACGAAAGTACGCGGATCTTAAATAAGTTTAACTTCCGAAAAACTGGAGAATAATAAATTAAATTTTCGAATTCTGATCTGACTCAAATTTAATCTCGACAACGAACCCTATCTTCTTCAAGTAATTTCAAATCCAATAACTAACGGATGTTCAACTTCGAATGCTAGTTCTTTCGACGTTTCGACAAGTATTAAGTGTCTCGAAGAACGCGAGAAGCAAGATATCTCCGGAATCGTCGAGCTTCCTATCGAACTATTCCGGACAAGTGAGGAGACATTAGTCAACTACTTAACAAGGGAATAACCCTGTTTGTTTGTGCATTTATTTGTTAGTAAACAAGATTAGGTGAAAGCACTAAAATGAATAAACTTGAAATTTAAGGTTTCGGCCATTCTTGCTTGAAAAATTTAGTTCGGGTTTTGCCCGTGAGGTTCAAACGCTAACTTGAACCAACCACGATGTATCTTGTTTTATTAGATCCCTCTGCTAACCAAAGTGGATAGGTTAGATCAAGGGTGACAGGAGAGCATAAGTCAAACTTTTGGATTCGAACCAAGGATGGAAGTCACATCTCGAATCTTCTTTCTAGAGCACGTAACGAGGACGAAAGAGAAACAGTAATTCTTTCAGGGTTTATCCCGAGATGCTCTCCTGTAGTAGTATAGGAGTGTACTCTGCGTGCTGCAGAGTACCCGAACCTTAATTGAACGGTTGTCGGTGGTACTCACAAGTCAACGACTTGTGTTTGTGACAGACCAAAGTGGTCTGTATGGTGCTGAGTACTCAAAACTGGGGAGAACCCAATAATACGGGAAGACGCCTCGAACAAACCCGATGGTAAAGGGCAGTCGCCTCGAGCGAACCCAACGATAACGGGCAGTTGCTACGAGCGAACCAGATGATAATGGGCAGTCGCCTAGAGTGAACCCATTCAGCAATGAGCAGTCGCCTTGAGTGAACTCATTGTCGTGCCAAGGCAGCACACATGCGCCGATGTCAGATGAAGATGGTACCACTAGTGGATCCCAGACACATGTTAAAACTTAGGTCAGCTGATGACTGCTGCTCGAAGTCTGAATCTGGTCTCTGGTTGGACCGGAGGTTATAGCAGTGAAGAGTGTATAACCTTGCGGGGTGGCAAGTATGTAGATAGAGTGTGACGTCATGCGTCAGTCATGCTCTAGTCCTAGAATCTAGTTGCATCTAGCGCTCATTCTGCATTCTTATGTGTTTGTTTGCACGTCACATGGCATTAATCGTTTTTACTGTACAGACAGACTCCCACTTACTGAGTCAATCGACTCATAGTTTTATGACCATTGGTAATGTAGATAAGGGAAAAGCTGGTAAGCGGGAAATGAGATTGAAGACCGAGACCGAGCGCGTGTTGCCTTGACCTATGGGCTATTGAAAACGTTCCGGAACATATTTGTGTAGAAGTCGTTATAAGACTCTAAGTTATAAAGCGAGAAATTTCCCCGAATTTTCGCAAACTATTTTATTATATAATCTTATGAGATATTATGTTTAATTCATGTGTTTATATTATGAGCTATGTACATATTATAGTTGATCAGTCGCGGTTCGTGGACGTGCTGTCGCTCGCGGTTCGTGGACGAGCTGTCGCTCGCGGGTCGTGACATAAGCAGCCTATTGGGCTGCAGTTACGGTTTTAAGGCTGATAATAGCTTTTTAACGTTAAAAAATACTAAGGAACCAAACGTTTTTTTTACAACATTTTAAGCTATATTTTATTGTCCTATTTATACATTCCTGATTATATTTATTTTATAATATCCAAATAACAAAAAAAAAGTGGTTAAAAATTAAAAAAAGATATAAATTAAATTAAATTAAATTGAAAAAGGCCACATTTTTCGTCTCTCGCTCGAGGCCCCCAAATTTCTTGAGCCGGCTCTGGCGTCAGCGAATGGCGTAAAAGGGTTATCGTTGCCGTCATTTTCGGCTCCATCACGAGCGACGGGGGTTGCCGGGAGTTGTTGGAGAAGCGTCTCCATCGCCTGGGTGAGCGCGTCCAACCATGATGAACACCGCGAGATCCGCATGGTGATTAACGTCATCCAAATCAGCCTATAGGATTCCTTCACGTCGGCATCTATGCGCCATAGAAGGGATCGGATTGGCTCTGATACCAATATAGCGAGAAGTTACTGAAAAGATGAAACCGCAAAGTTTTGCAAGAATAATGTTTATTTTTTCTATTAATCAAAGCAAGCTCCAGGACAATAAAACTCTTGTATCCCATACATAAAAGAAATTGATGAAGGATAGAGAGGAAGATGGTAGTCCAAAAATGGAAATAAATCACGAGAAAGCGGGAAGTGAATAACGGAAATAAAGAGAGCAAATAACGATAATAAATGCTGAAATAAAGTCTCCGATCAGTCCAAAGTAACGCCAATCGCAACATCAAGAATCCCGGTACTCCTATGCACAACATGCATATGTCACTTCCCAGCGTCATGGTGTTTATTGTTACTTCCACGGTGAAGTGTATCTATTCAAGTTTAGTGTTTCGCTTGTCATCGTGTTGATAGAGCATAGGTATTTATAATATCAGTATGCCAGAAAGTAAGTTAAACGATAAAGTTACACATACGTCAATTATATTTTTTCCACCCCGAGTAAATTGAAAAACGAATTCTGATTTTAAAAGAAAATATAAGAAAGAGCAATGCTAGAAAACACATGTTTCTTCCCTCAAAGACCATTTATTCCTTATGCTTTCATATAAAAATAAGGACAGAGAGACATTAGCTTATAATCGATTCAGACGACTTATTTTAGCTTCCAAGGCAAGCATTTGAGTTCCTTCGTCCAATATAACCATCGACACACTCCTTTATCGATGACCCTCCAAAAACAGTTATCACACTCTGCGGTGTAGTAGTCATCGATCTTGTAGATGTCGTACCAATTGTTCTGAACGAAGCCGTTTGACATCCACTGGAAGTTGCAGAAGAATAGTGTGCTTTGGAAAAAGTTGGGTCTGAACTTGAACGTAAAAGACTGTCCCTTCTTGAGAATCTGAGGCCCGAGATCGTCGTCTTTGGACTTGCAGTGAACTGTGAGCACGGTGGGCGGGTCAATATCGTTTGTGAGTTCGATCCTTTTTTTATTCCAAACTCCACCTTCGCTTAAACCATTTGCGTACAGTAAAACAACAACAACCAACAAAAAACGGAGTCTCATGGTGAATTGGGATTTATTTTTGCCAGGAAAAAAGACTAAGTAAAACTTTATTCGTGTACTGTCATCGGTGTTTATGCGTCTGTATTTATAAAGGTAGATTTGTTGTTATAATGTCAAAAGCTTGATTGGAATTGAAATTAATGTACACGATTTGCGAATTAATTTCATTTTTTATTATTTATTTGCGGGATATATGTTTGTATGTCATATTTGCTAAACTGTTTTTATTTCACGTATAATTATTTACTTATATATAATGGCAATGATTTGATTCAATTTTAACGTGGCAATTAATTAAATAAATGAAATCAATTTGATTAATGCAATGCAGATCATACAAATTGTAATAATTTCTCCTACGGTTTGGACACTTTCTCTTTTGGCGTTTTATGCGCCATTGTAACATATTTTATACACGAGTCGCGTGATTGAAATGGGCTCAAGTAGGAGTTCTATGAGATTTGTCTTTTCAACAAGACTAGATCAAAATTTATACATGAATTTCGTGATAACAATTGAATATATGGCTCAACTCAGCTACAAGTAACACCGACCACGTATGATCATATATAGTCCCATGCAATTAGTTCCCTTGGGGAAGGTATTTCGGAAAAGTATGTATATTTCTTCGGCTCAATGGATCAAACCAAAGCATATTATAACTAAAATTATTTCATACAATTTTTCATTGATCCCCACCATAAGGGTTACCATTCACAAAAATATTTTGGACTATTGGACAATATTTGGTGCGTCTGATCTAAAGGTGGGCATTCGGTTGACATGAAATTTCTGTTCTGACCGACCGGAAATCTTGATTATTAACGGACATGAAATTTTTTATTTGAATACTATAGGAATTCTGGCGAACTGGAACGGAAAATTCTGTTCCGGTCGATTCCGGTACTAATATACTATCCACCTAGCAAAAAAAAATCGAAACTTATTATAATCTACTTTTCGAAAGAAAATAAGTTACCGAGAAAAAAATAAACATTTTTTGTGAATGAGATTTTAATTCAAAGTCTTAAACGGAGCGGGATTGGAGAATCAACAATTCTAGTCTCCAAAGCACCTTCACTGCGGTCCTGAAAACTTATAATCAACCTAAGCCAAATTATTATATTCCCTATCAAGGGCCAAGTACAAATATTCTTTAGAGTTTCCATGGTCCAAGTAAACTTCCATTATTCCATCCTCATCAATCTATCTTGATTTGCATAAAATTCCGAAGAATACTACTCTACACCGAGTAACCAATAACCCTCCCTCTTCTCAACACCGGAAAAGATTTAATTTAAATCATCCATCAACACCCACTACAGGCCTCGACACACGTTATTGATATTTAACATAGAAGATGTAAGGAAGCATACGAAACTTGAAAACCAGCTTTTTGACTTCAAGATCCATGTATTGTTTTTATTTTATATTTTTAGATAAACTGATGAGGACATCTCAAGCATCAAGGTGAAGAAAGGCCAATGCACTCATCAACAAATTTGGATGTTTTTTTTTACTTGTTTTGTAACCTCTAACTTTTAATTTTCATTACTTGGTGGTTTTTATTTTCTTAGAGGTTATGGTTATTTATTTTTGTGGTTATGTTTTTTTTTTTCATTCATTTGGTTTTATAACCATTGAATTAGAATATGTAAGGTTTGTGTCTAGAGGTTATTATCTAGACTATATATATGTGTGTGTAAGCTCTAGTATGGACATCTTGGAAGATATATGAAAAAAGTGTGTTTGTGTGTTTAGTGAGGATTCTCTTAGTCTAGAACTTATCAAGAATTTGTGCTCAAAATTCTTGTGGCGTTCGTCCGATTTATCGACGGGAATTCCGCAACCCATCGTGGCATCATTCGATCCATCCTAATTCAAAGGTTTCGAGCACGAAAGCTTCGTCTATATCACAACCTTCCGATAGACGGTCCGCTCAAATTGAACTCCGACGAATCTCTCCGACGAATTCACATCATAAACTCATGATATTGTTAAATTTTTTCGGAAGATACAGATCAAATTTGAGGCAATGATCCGGACTACACATTTCTTTCATAAAAAAAGGAAAAAAAAAAAAAAACTGACAGATAGACGGACTTTTAATTAGTCCATAAACAATTGAAACGACAAGTTCTAGCTTATTCCAATGGTAGCATACGAATTTTCCATGGAACGAGCGACATACGCCGGTATTCGTGACGTTCCAAAACACTCGGTACACTAGACTGTGTAAATGTTGGAGTTCTTGTAGATGTCTAACCAATGGTTGAGAAGGAGGCTGTTCAGTTTCTACTGGAAGTTGCAGAAAAATTGCAGTGCACTAGTAGCTTCGTGGCTGAGTCAAGGTCGTTTGTGAGCTCGATTCCCTATCTTTCGAATGCTCCACTCCTTCGCTTAATGTACTAGTGTAAAATAAGACGACAGCAATGAATAAAATACGGAGAGTCATGGTAGAGAAATAATGAAAAAAGTGGTGATCGTGTTTTGTATTACATTTTCGTTTGTTAGTTTGAGTTTGTGTTTGATTTTTGCGAGCATTTATAGGTGTCCATTGTGTGTTTGACGTTGATGGAAATATACAAGAGTAGTCATTTGGGATTTTATATCTGTGGAGTATTGTTTTAAATTAATGATTAATTTGTGTAGTTGTTAACCTGAAAAACTGGTTACACCTATCTTCCGAAGTAATCTGAGTTCCGAGAACATAGCCTCGGAGAGTCTCAGGACCTAGGCAAAACTTTCTCTAAATAAAGACGAATATATTACAAGATAGCAAAATAAATGAGGATAAACGTTAAAGCTAAATCTAGTTCTTCCTCTTTCCAGAAATCGTAAGTCTCTTTTTGTCTTGTCGAACTCCCTATTTAATTATAGAAGTCTAGAGGCTTTTGCAGTTGTTAATGGGTGTCGTGGGAGAGAGTTTAGGAATCGTGGGGTGATCAGCCTAACGTTCCCTGGCGGTTATTTGGTCTTCCCTCTCTTTTGTGAAGAGTAGGTGGTTATTTATGCTTTCCTCGGTGTTAACCGTTTAGGTGAGCATTTTGATTAAATATTACACGTGTTTATTGTCCGACTAGCCTTTCTTTTGTCCTATTGTCTTCTCTTCTCTTCGAAGTTCTGAGTAATAGGGTCCGTTCTTTTTTAATATGAACGTTCGTTCCTTAACCTTCGCGAGTCCTCGGACCTTTGGGTACGAACTCTATTGCTGGATATCTCTATTCTCGTAATGCCGACTATATATTTGAGTTCGGCGAATTCTATGAGTAACAGCAACCTTCCAGTTTTTTAGTATTTAGTAAAAATGGTAAGGAACTAGAATAAGTCTATTTTTTTTTCTAATTAGACAGTTACACTTTTACTAGCTTTTCTTTTGTTCGGATTTATGCCGACTAGGCGTTCGTCCTATCTTTGTCAAATGTGTTTTTGTTTCTAAACGCAGTCGTTTCGCTCATAGGGGTTGCGACCGTTCGAATCCACCGTTAGATCGGTGTGGCTTCCTTGACATGCTTGATCCTGATCGTTCTTTTGATCGATCGGACACACGTATCACTACCAGAAATATGGGATACAACTACAGTTTTTTTTTAACTCCAGTTTAGCCTTTTAACGGAGTCTTTGAATACAGACTACGGTCACCTTTTTTTATGCTTATATTAGACTCTAGTCGAATATAAAGCTGTAGAGAATGGTCTATTTTTCTCTACAGCTAATATAAAAAAGTAGTGGTAATACCCAAAAAATAAAAAATGATCAAAATTTCACCATTTTTAGATGGAGGGAAATTTCCCACAAAATTTTGGCACATTTACACTACAGTCAAAGGTAAAGAAGGAGTTGTAATACTTAAAATATAAAAAATTAACAAAATTTTACTATTTGAGTTCGGGAGGGAAATTTCCCACTAACAAAATTGTTTCCCACCCATATATGAATATGAAAAGTAAGAAAAAATGACTAAGTATACTTGTACACAACACGAGGAACTAAAACAACTGAAACATTTATTATACCATATCTAATATTGCTCCAAAAAAAAAAAACATTCGAACAAGAACTTGACTCTCGTTGACCACCGTCACTGACACCACCCAACATTGACCACCGTCGCAGCTTTGCCGGCGACACATCACAACCCTAAAAACCTTGTTCTAGGTCTTCCAGTCATAATCCTAACGTCGTCGTCTTCGATTGGTATGAGCTTTTTTTCCGTTCTTCATCAGTTTTGTTGCTCGATTTGGGGTTATTTAGTAACGGATTTTAGAAATTTAGGGTTAATGTCTTAGAAATTTGTGGTTTATTTGAGGTCTCATTGCTTTGTTGCTCGATTTGGGGTTATTTTGGGTCTCATTGCCTGTTCTTACCTATTTGTAGATTAAGAATGCAAATTATCTAGTTTATTCAGTTTTGTGTATGTTTTCTTATGTACAGAGATTAAACTCAGTCAACAATGGTTCGCGTGAGTAAGTAAACTGAACTCTATGTGTGTGCTTGTGATTGCTAATTGAACTCTGTGTGTGTGCTTGTGGTTGCTAATTGAACTCTGTGTGTTTGGTTTATTATGTTTTAGAGGTTGGTCATGCTCATCCAAAGGTCTCAGGAGTAACAAAACGGATATTAGAAGCCGTTAAAAGACTTCGAGATCTTCTGGTCGTGGGGATAGTTCCCGAGAAGCACACGTTGGTGATCCTAGTACAAAGTAAGTACTTTTATGCTTCATATGTCATTTACACATTTACAAAGTACAAAGTAAGTTCTTGTTGATCTGGTTGTAGAAATATTAGACTATTAGGTCATTTAATAAATTGATTTAAATAACACATTTTCACAGAATTGACAAGTCATGGTTAAATTCCGATAGACGCTCAAAAGAATTTGAAGATGGTGTTGAATCTTTCTTACAGTTTTGTAAAATTAACTTACCCAATTTGGAGTCCTTACGATGTCCATGTAAAAGGTGTGGAAATATGGGATCGCATTCTTTGGAAATCATCAGAGATCATCTTTTCTGTAATGGTATGGACCAAACATACGTTATTTGGACATGGCATGGTGAAAACATGGTCTGTAGTACAGACAAAAAGCTAATCCACCAACCAAAAGCACATACTTTTGGTGACTGCGATGATGCTTTTAATACCGTCGAAATGCTTAAGGCCGCTAATAATCTCACTACAACAAAAACTGGCAACAGCCGCGACAAAAGTCGTGGCTGTTGCTATGAAAGTCGTGGCTGTTGGTGCTACAGCCGCGACAACAGCCACGACAAAAGTCGTGGCTGTTGCCCCGTTGCTGTTGACCAACAGCCTGTTGTCAATGGTGCCCACAAGAAGAGTTGTAGTCTTTATTTTGTACATTTGATGTAATAAAGTCTCATGAAGACTCTTGCTTGTAATTGCCTATCTATTCATTAATAAAGTTGAAACGTTCATTCTTTCTTTGTTTGAAGCTTTATGATAAAACCTTAGTCTTTTAGTCCATAAACAAACTTAACAACTTACGAAGAGACAAATGTAGATTTGCATGAACAAACTCTTCGTAGTTTGCTTAAAACGATATATTCGCAATCTTAGGGTCAAAGGACTATTGACCTCAATATGATTGTTAGAAGAATCTATGATGTCTGGTTATGAGGCATTGAGAGTTGGGGACTCTATAGTTCTTCTAGGTATCTTCCGAAGGTACTGAATTGACCAGTGCACTTCTAGAGACAATATAAGAACAAACCATTTAACCTCTTATGTCTCGAAGTCACTATGTATGAATTGCATCATGCTTACCTTAATCCTGAAATGAGACATGCCATTTCACACCTTAGTATTCTCATTTGAGAAAGTCAAAGTTCGGACTCACTATGTTATTCCGAACAAGGCCTATTGGTGAAGTACTAAGTTGTGAGTCTGTCATGAGTAACTTTGTGAAGTTCTCATAGATATGGAATTCATGTACAAGATTGCTGAAATGCAATGTATGTCACCTCATGCTTTGTTCCTTGGAGTGTGAATAAATGAACTGGCCAGTGTCCAAATTGAGTCCTGACTCTTTTGGATGAAACAATGTGACTTGTTAGCTCCTCGTCAATACATTGTTTCTAACTTATTCACAAGCGACAAAGGAGTTGAGGAAATAACAGCTAGAAGGGTAAAATGGTAATTTAGTAAATCCCGACTAGCTGATGACATTCATGAAGGGTAAACATAGATAATATTCAGTGGATCCGCTCATCATAATTAGGTTGAATTCTTGAGTAGAAAATAAATTCATTTGAACCGAGAGATTTTCAGTGTCAACTCTTTAGTGGAGTCAGTTGGCATTAAGCTAAACTTGGAAAATGTTTGTGAACTTTTGAGTCCAAGTGTTTAGCTCAAGCTTTGTTCATTTGGGTCCATGAGGTCACTGTCACGAATCACATCGAGTAGGAATAGTTAAACTGAAAGCTAAGTCAAAACAAGAACGAGACAGTTTTACGAAAATTGTCAAAAGGGTATTTTTGTCTTTTTGGACATAGGACGAAAAGAATGTCAATAAATTTTTTTGACATTGTCATATGATGACAAATGAAATAAATATTACTCAGCCATATTAGTGTAATTGGGCCTTGAGGATTAATTTCATTTCATAGAATTTTACTTGAAAATTCTTAGTGGGCTTTTATTATGTTGTCATGAACAAATGAAGAAACATCTAGAAGGTCCTTCTAGAAGCCTTATTTTCGTCCAACCCAATGAAAAGAGAGGCTAAATTTCGTGCATACCATGGTATGAAAGAGAGATTATTTTGTGCATTAATGTATGAAGATACTTGCCAAAAGAAAAAGAGGAAACAAATTTGCTTCTAGAAGCAAGTGTATTTTCGGCCAAGAGAGAGCAAATTAAATGAGGAAACAAATCCAAGGCCTTAATTGGCTCATGTTGGACGTCCATATAGGTGAGAAAAGAGAAAAGGAAACTACCTTTTGAAGGTAATCCCTCCCCTATAAATAGAGGCCTCATTCTCATTGTTTCATTCATCCCAAAGTTTTAGAGATTGAGAGCTTCTCTCTCTAGACTTGGCCGATCCTCTCTCTCTCTCTCTCTCTCTCTTCAATTTCGTTTTATTGTTTTGGCACCTAGGTCCTCATTTGACCTAGTGTTTAGCTCTGCGACTTCAAGACTCGTTCTTAGGTCGTAGTGTTTAAAAGTGTCCACTCACTGATTCCTTTTACTTCGAGTGATTTAGTGATAGAAACTATCGTGGTTGCTCGAGGTGCCGAGGAAAGAAAGAGAGACGTGCTGCGAGGAGACGAGCGTTGCAAACTTTCCAAAAGCTTCTACAAAGTTCAAGCTTCAAGAAAGGTTAGTAAACTTCTATACTCATAATAGGTTTTAATTACATGTACTTGCTCTTTGTCTAGGTTAGTAAAAACTGTTTTTACTTGAAAATAAATTTTTTAAAATTCCGCCGCTTCCCGAAGCGTTTAATCTTTTTCTTAAACCCTAGATCAATTCCAACAAATGGTATCAGAGCTATGGTGAAAGAGATGCATGTACATGTTTTTAAAATTATGAGCTTGAAAATCATTTTCGAAAGTTTACTAATTTTGTGACAAGTTAGAATTGTAATCTTAGATTTTTTTTAATTTATTGCTCTTGTCTTTAAATTAAAAACCATGTTGATTTTCTATGAGTTTGGGATGATATTAAAACACATTAGAATCAGTTCTAAAAGTTTTTATTTTTTTATATTGAAAAACGTGTTTTAAAGGTTTGAGAAATTTCGAGTAAAATTTTGTGACTAGTTTTGTTGTCTTACTAGTTTCTTATTTTTACTTGAATCGTTTTATGCTTGTTATTATTTCTTTTATGCCTTGTTATTACCTTGCTAATAAAACACAAATAAAAGCTTTAACAACCTTCATAAAACGTTCCGTTACACTCAATTCTTTTTCGCACCTAAAAAGGACCAAGCTTTAATTATTTCTTTTTATTCGAGCTGGAGTAAACCCGCATTTAAAGTGGCATAACTCTCTGCTCAGAAATCTAAATTTAATGATTCTTAAATCAAATTAAAGCTCTGTCTGTCCTCTGTCCAATGCCACCGGTTTCGGCTCAAAAGGACATCGGAGCCGCCAGATATGGTGATTTTACTCCGAGGTGCGCGGCTGTCTGAAACTCCAGTTTTTTAGAAATCCGGATTTTCAAACCCCACTACCATGAGTTATAGAACTCTAATGAGAAAATTTTCTTGAGCAAAAATGTTTTTCATATGATTATAAACATGATGTGTAAGATTAAAATATTTTGATTTTTGAAAGTTTAATTGAAATTGAATTTTTACAAAACTAGTTTGAATTTTGAAAAACCGTTTTCGCTTTCAAACTTGAAAATATTTTGTCATCCAAATCAAATAAGTTTTTAAAATGTTTTCAAAACTATATCTATATCACATATGTTCAAAATCTATATGCTCTTGAAAATTTGAGTGGGAGGTCTCTTTCTAGACAAGCCTAAAAATAAAAAGATGTGTAATCTCAAACTTTCAAGTGTTCGAGTGAGTTGAAGTTCACACTTCCCTCACGCACTTTCCCGAAATAGAAAATAGGAAAAGATCGAGTATGTACCTTGTGCCTTTATGCACTAATACTACTCTGAACATGTCGATCTAGGATTCTCTTCTAGTTGTCCGCTCTGTCGCTCTCTAACTAGGAAATCTGTTTCCGAACTTATAAGAGTCGATGAACCAACTCCAAAAACTAAGTGGGAGGGTTATACTTGTTGTTTGTAACCCACGATCCCCAACACTAATGAAAAGTGCAAGTGTCGCCGGACTAAGAGTCACCCTCGTGGCCCTCTCTTAAATGAGAGTACTCAAGGGCGCTTTGCTCTGATCATTGCTCAATGAGCTACGTCCGAGAGTGAGACGATGATGACAAGGCCTCCCCTCGGCGGATTGTTTTTCAAAGTCAATCTTTTGGACTAAGTGGTTGGTTACACACTTAGACTCAATCCCTAGTAATCCTCCCTCGAGGCCCTGCGAAAGGATGTGAGTGATCAAACCAATTTACAAGGTGGCTAGTCAAAATTGATGTATTGACATCTTGGCTATGCATTAATGATGAGTCATTTACTTATGAAAGGAGACTCGTTGCGGCCTTCCCTCGAAGGAGTAAAGTGTCATTTCGTTCATAACACCTTTGGATTTTATAAAGTCTTAAACAAACTTAAATCCTAAACCAAAGACTAATCATAAACTTGTTTCAACTTACATAGGCAATATGTCTCTCAACCATCTCTCAATCTTTCTTTCCTCGAATAAACTCGAAAACGAAAACTACGTAGATTCGAAACGTAACCTCGACATAATACCTACCGTTACCAAGCACAAATGGGTACTCACCACCCCGTGTCCTCCTCTGACGAATGATGATTCGACTCAAGAGGACAATGACGCCTTAGCGGCCTGGCTTCGATCCGATGAGATTGTGAGGTGCTATATCTTGGCATCTATGAACAATATGCTGAAAGAGCAACATCGTGACATCGAGACTGCCGCTGACATGCTCTACAATCTCCTTGAGATGTTTGGAGGGCAAAGGCGTCAAACAAGGCTACAAGCAGTCCGACAGTTTATGAACTGTCATATGCAGGCTAGGACTCCTGTTGGAGACTTTATGATATTGATCATTAGTCATCTGAGTAAGATGGAAATCCTAGGATCTGAGATTGATGGGAAGAATGTCATAGATGTGATCTTAGAAACTCTCCCCGCATCTCTTGATACCTTCAAGATGAACTACTCCATTAACAAGCTAGAGTACACTGTTACCAAGCTTATGGAGGAACTTCACACTGCTGTAGGTTTCACTAAGAGAAAGAGGAATCAAGGAGAGGCACATGCTACTGAGCAAAGAGCCTCCGCCTCTGGAACTAAGAAGAGACCTCACAAGGCCGATAAAAGGAAATGTCCTGCCAATCTCAAAGCAAAGGAACATAGTATTGTACTAGTTACCGAAGCATGCTTAGTAGCTGATAATGTATCAACGTGGATTCTTGACTCCGCTGCTACTAACCATATTTGTTGTTCCTTGAATGGTTTCAAGAAAACCAAAAGCTTAGAGGAAGGCGAGTTCTGCTTCAAGTGGAGTGATGAGAGCGTGGTGTCTGCGAAGGCTGTGGGATCCGTGACGCTATCTTTTGAAGATCGAACTTTAAATTTGAATAATGTTTATTATGTTCATTCCTTTGGGAAAAACCTAGTATCTGTTGCTCAACTTTTCGAGCAAGATTATTATTTAAAGTTTATAAAGAATGGAATTCGTATTTCTTTTTCTAATTCTTTCGTCACTGATGCATGTATGAAGAATGGTCTTTTTTACATCTATCCCACTCAACCTTCTCTTTTAGACACCGAAATAGATAACGATCTAATTAGGGAGCCAAAGAGGATCAAACTTTCCGAATCCTCCGATCTAACAAAATCAACATACCTCTGGCACTTAAGACTTGGTCATATCAGTCTAGATAGGATTAAGAGACTTGTGAGGGATGGTCCACTACAAGCCTCTGCAATAGGTTCACTACCTACTTGTGAATCCTGTATAGAAGGAAAAATGACTAAGCGACCTTTCTCCGATAAGGGTCGAAGAGCCACTGAGTTGCTGGAACTAATACATTCTGATGTATGTGGTCCGCTCAACCAACATGCACGTGGAGGATACGAATACTTCGTTACCTTCACTGATGATTACTCAAGATATGGGTTTGTCTATTTGCTCAAACACAAATCCGAGACCTTTAACGTATTTAAGGTCTTTAGGGCTTTAGTGGAAAAGCAAACTGGCAAAGTGATCAAAACCCTTCGATCCGATCGAGGTGGTGAGTATATGTCTGGAGAGTTCGATGACTTTCTTAAAGAAGAAGGTATCGCTTCTCAGCTTACCGCACCTGGCACACCTCAACAAAACGGAGTGTCAGAGAGAAGAAACCGAACTCTTATGGAGATGGTTAGATCGATGATGAGTTACTCATCACTCCCGCTTTCCTTTTGGGGATATGCCCTCGAAACAGCCGCTTACATTCTGAACCAAGTTCCGTCTAAAACGGTTCCTGGTACTCCTTATGAAAGATGGACTGGCCGTAAAGTAAGTTTGGGCCACATCCGAATTTGGGGTTGCCCTGCACATGTGCTAAGGCAAAAGACTAGCAAGTTGGCTAGTAGGTCAGAATTGTGCCTGTTTGTGGGATATCCAAAGGAAACCAAAGGTTTCATTTTCTATAGTCCCGAGGACGATAAGACTTTCGTTAGCACGAATGCTCGTTTCCTTGAGGAGGACTTCATGAAGGATGCGAAACCTAGAAGCAAAATTGTGCTTGAAGAAAAGTTGGGTGAGGAAGCTTCTACCTCATCTGTAAGAACTGTTCTTACCCCAACTGAAACACAACCTAACTCATCATAATCTCGTCAAGTATTACTTCGATGTAGTGGGAGGGCTGTTCAACAGCCTGACAGGTACATGTCTTATGGAGACTCTCTTGTAGCCGTCTCCGACATGGATGACCCTGTTTCCTATAGCCAAGCGATGGCTTGTTCTGAATCAAACCTTTGGCTTGACGCCATGAAAGTTGAAATGCACTCGATGTATGTCAACAAAGTCTGGAAACTTGTAGACCTTCCTGAAGGGATTAAACCCGTAGGGTGTAAGTGGATATACAAGAAGAAAAGGGGTCCTGATGGGAACGTCGAGACGTTCAAAGCACGACTTGTGGCAAAGGGTTATACCTAACAAGAAGGGATTGACTATGAAGAAACCTTCTCGCCAGTCGCAATGCTTAAATCCATCCGCATACTCCTATCCATAGCTGCAGCTCTCGACTATGAGATCTGGCAAATGGATGTCAAGACAGCCTTTCTGAATGGCAATCTTGACGAGCGCATTTACATGGCTCAACCAGACGGTTTCGTGGATAAAGGTCAAGAGACCAAGGTTTGTGAGTTGCTTAAATCCATTTATGGACTAAAGCAAGCATCTAGGTCATGGAATATTAGATTCGATGAAACTGTAAAGAGCTTCGGCTTTGAACAGTCAATAGATGAGCCTTGTGTTTACAAGTTAATACACGAAGGCAAAGTTGTGTTTCTGGTACTATATGTCGATGATATACTACTCATTGGTAATGACGTGGGTAAGTTATCTGAGGTTAAGGTCTGGCTAGCAAAGCAATTCGATATGAAGGATCTAGGAGAAGTCGCGTACATTCTGGGGATCCAAATCTTTCGAGATAGGAAAAACCGGACCCTGTCGCTCTCTCAAGCATCTTATATTGATAAGGTGATGGATCGCTTCTCGATGCAAGACTGCAAGAGGGGCCAAACACCCTTTAGGCATGGAGTTTCACTCTCTAAGGACCAGTCTCCCAAGACTGCACAAGAGATTGAAGACATGAGGAAGATTCCTTACGCCTCTGTCGTAGGAAGCCTCATGTATGCTATGCTTTGCACTAGACCTGATATATGTTTCGCCGTTGGCGTAGTTAGCCGTTTCCAATCCTACCCTGAACTCGAGCACTGGATTGCTGTTAAGCATGTTCTTAAGTATCTTCGAAGAACTAGGAACTTGATGCTTACATACTCAGGTACTGACCTGACTATGACGGGATATACCGACTCCGATTTTCAAGCGGATAAGGATTCCAGGAAATCCACTTCGGGATCTGTGTTCATCCTTAATGGTGGAGCTGTTGTGTGGAGAAGTATTAAGCAATCTTGCATTGCTGACTCCACAATGGAAGTAGAATATGTGGCTGCTTGTGAAGCATCCAAAGAGGCTGTATGGCTTAGAAAGTTCCTTAAGTATTTGGAAGTTGTTCCAAACGTCGACGAGCCCATGACCCTTTATTGTGATAATAGTGGGGCTGTCGCTAACTCAAAGGAACCTAGAAGCCATAAGCGCTCTAAGCATATTGAGAGGAAATACCATTTGATTCGAGAGATCGTGCAGCGCGGAGACGTGGAAGTGAAGAAGATCTCAACGGTGGACAACCTCGCAGATCCATTCACCAAGGCCCTAGCGAACAAGGTCTTCGACCAACATCGTGAGGGATTAGGCATGAAGGACTACACACACCTTCTTTGAGTCAAGTGGGAGTTTGTTGTCAATGGTGCCCACAAGAAGAGTTGTAGTCTTTATTTTGTACATTTGATGTAATAAAGTCTCATGAAGACTCTTGCTTGTAATTGCCTATCTATTCATTAATAAAGTTGAAACGTTCATTCTTTCTTTGTTTGAAGCTTTATGATAAAACCTTAGTCTTTTAGTCCATAAACAAACTTAACAACTTACGAAGAGACAAATGTAGATTTGCATGAACAAACTCTTCGTAGTTTGCTTAAAACGATATATTCGCAATCTTAGGGTCAAAGGACTATTGACCTCAATATGATTGTTAGAAGAATCTATGATGTCTGGTTATGAGGCATTGAGAGTTGGGGACTCTATAGTTCTTCTAGGTATCTTCCAAAGGTACTGAATTGACCAGTGCACTTCTAGAGACAATATAAGAACAAACCATTTAACCTCTTATGTCTCAAAGTCACTATGTATGAATTGCATCATGCTTACCTTAATCCTGAAATGAGACATGCCATTTCACACCTTAGTATTCTCATTTGAGAAAGTCAAAGTTCGGACTCACTATGTGATTCCGAACAAGGCCTATTGGTGAAGTACTAAGTTGTGAGTCTGTCATGAGTAACTTTGTGAAGTTCTCATAGATATGGAATTCATGTACAAGATTGCTGAAATGCAATGTATGTCACCTCATGCTTTGTTCCTTGGAGTGTGAATAAATGAACTGGCCAGTGTCCAAATTGAGTCCTGACTCTTTTGGATGAAACAATGTGACTTGTTAGCTCCTCGTCAATACATTGTTTCTAACTTATTCACAAGCGACAAAGGAGTTGAGGAAATAACAGCTAGAAGGGTAAAATGGTAATTTAGTAAATCCCGACTAGCTGATGACATTCATGAAGGGTAAACATAGATAATATTCAGTGGATCCGCTCATCATAATTAGGTTGAATTCTTGAGTAGAAAATAAATTCATTTGAACCGAGAGATTTTCAGTGTCAACTCTTTAGTGGAGTCAGTTGGCATTAAGCTAAACTTGGAAAAGGTTTGTGAACTTTTGAGTCCAAGTGTTTAGCTCAAGCTTTGTTCATTTGGGTCCATGAGGTCACTGTCACGAATCACATCGAGTAGGAATAGTTAAACTGAAAGCTAAGTCAAAACAAGAACGAGACAGTTTTACGAAAATTGTCAAAAGGGTATTTTTGTCTTTTTGGACATAGGACGAAAAGAATGTCAATAAATTTTTTTGACATTGTCATATGATGACAAATGAAATAAATATTACTCAGCCATATTAGTGTAATTGGGCCTTGAGGATTAATTTCATTTCATAGAATTTTACTTGAAAATTCTTAGTGGGCTTTTATTATGTTGTCATGAACAAATGAAGAAACATCTAGAAGGTCCTTCTAGAAGCCTTATTTTCGTCCAACCCAATGAAAAGAGAGGCTAAATTTCGTGCATACCATGGTATGAAAGAGAGATTATTTTGTGCATTAATGTATGAAGATACTTGCCAAAAGAAAAAGAGGAAACAAATTTGCTTCTAGAAGCAAGTGTATTTTCGGCCAAGAGAGAGCAAATTAAATGAGGAAACAAATCCAAGGCCTTAATTGGCTCATGTTGGACGTCCATATAGGTGAGAAAAGAGAAAAGGAAACTACCTTTTGAAGGTAATCCCTCCCCTATCAATAGAGGCCTCATTCTCATTGTTTCATTCATCCCAAAGTTTTAGAGATTGAGAGCTTCTCTCTCTAGACTTGGCCGATCCTCTCTCTCTCTCTCTCTCTCTCTTCAATTTCGTTTTATTGTTTTGGCACCTAGGTCCTCATTTGACCTAGTGTTTAGCTCTGCGACTTCAAGACTCGTTCTTAGGTCGTAGTGTTTAAAAGTGTCCACTCACTGATTCCTTTTACTTCGAGTGATTTAGTGATAGAAACTATCGTGGTTGCTCGAGGTGCCGAGGAAAGAAAGAGAGACGTGCTGCGAGGAGACGAGCGTTGCAAACTTTCCAAAAGCTTCTACAAAGTTCAAGCTTCAAGAAAGGTTAGTAAACTTCTATACTCATAATAGGTTTTAATTACATGTACTTGCTCTTTGTCTAGGTTAGTAAAAACTGTTTTTACTTGAAAAGAAATTTTTTAAAATTCCGCCGCTTCCCGAAGCGTTTAATCTTTTTCTTAAACCCTAGATCAATTCCAACACAGCCACGACTTGTCGTGGCTAAAATTAGCCGCGACAAAACAGCCGCGACTAGTCGTGGCTATTGTCGCGGCTGATTTCGGCCACTATATTTTGCCGGGAAACCTATTTTGACATGTTTGTTGAATACGTAGAAGATGCGAAAAGGCCACTCTACGACGGTTGTCTGAAATTTACTAAGTTATCAGCTTTAGTAAGATTGTACAATCTGAAAGTCAAACACGGGTGGAGCGATACAAGTTTTGACGAGCTGTTGATGCTGTTGGGTGACATGTTTCCGAAAGGAAGTCAATTGCCAAAGTCTATCTACGAGGCCAAGAAGACGTT
Organism: Urtica dioica subsp. dioica; assembly: GCF_054948205.1. Lineage (NCBI taxonomy): Eukaryota > Viridiplantae > Streptophyta > Magnoliopsida > Rosales > Urticaceae > Urtica > Urtica dioica. The sequence continues at coordinate 36,072,704 of NC_142761.1, forward strand.
GTGTACCTTAGGTATGGAATATGAAAAAATCCATGCTTGTCGTAATGACTGTATTCTGTATAGGAAGGACAAGGTTGATTTCGATGTTTGTCCTGTTTGTTATGCATCTCGGTGGAAAATTCCAAAAGGGTCCATGAAACCTACAATAGGTGTTCCAGCAACAGTCTTGTGGTATTTCCCCCCAATACCCAGATTTAAAAGAATGTACGGTACACCGGAAATAGCGAAGAATCTGACTTGGCATGCCAACGATAGAGAAGTCGACGGGTATTTGAGACATCCAGCCGATGCAGCTTCGTGGAAATCGATAGATAAGAAGTGGCCTGCTTTATCAGATGAATCAAGGAATCTTCGATTGGCTGTAGCGGCTGATGGGATTAATCCGTATCGTTCTTTCAGTAGTCGGCATAGTACGTGGCCTGTTACGTTGATAACATATAATCTTCCTTCGTGGCTGTGCATGAAGAGGAAGTATATCATGTTAACGTTACTGATATCGGGTCCCAAGCAACCGGGAAATGACATCGACGTCTACTTGGAACCCCTCGTGAACGACCTGAAACTGTTATGGAGCACAGGTATCGAAGTTTTTGATGCTCATTTTAAAGAGACATTCACTCTTAGAGCCATTCTGCTATGGACAATAAACGATTTGCCAGCGTATGGAAATATGAGCGGTTGTGTCGTAAAAGGCTACAATGGTTGTCCTGTATGTGGTAAAGACACACATGGCTTGTATCTTCGTCATAGCAGGAAGGTCGTATACCTAGGTCATCGCATGTTTTTGAATCGGCATCATCCTTTCAGAAAAGCAAAAAAGGCATTTAATGGGTCCCAAGAACTCGGTGATGCTCCTACATGCTTGTCCGGAACAGAAGTCTTACAGAAGGTGACTCGTATTGGATATGTATACGGGAAATGTTCGAAGAAGAAGAAGGGTGAAGAAAAGGCAGATCCGATACTCCCTTGGAAAAAAAGGTCTATCTTCTTTGATCTTGAATATTGGGAGTTTATTCCTGTGCGTCATATTTTGGACGTAATGCATGTCGAGAAGAATGTGTGTGAAAGTATTATAGGAACATTGCTTGATGTCTCGCACAAGTCAAAGGATGGTCTTAAAAGTCGCTTAGATCTTCAGGATATGGGCATCCGGACCAAGCTTCATCCAAAGGTTGGTGACAAGAAAACATATTTGCCTCAATCAACCTACACATTGACGAAGGAAGAGAAGAAAAGGTTCTGCAATCTGTTGTCAGCGCTCAAAGTGCCCGATGGCTACGGTTCCAACCTTAGAAACTGTGTGTCGATGGAGGAGTTAAAACTGTTTGGATTGAAATCACACGATTATCATACGCTTATGCAACAGATTCTTCCAGTCGCATTACGAGGATTGCTGGATAAGAAGGTCCGAACCACAATAACAAGAGTCTCTCGCTTCTTCAATGCGATATGCAGCAAAGTTGTCGATGCTTCCAAACTGGCAAGCCTTCAAGAAGAATTTACAACAACTATGTGCCTCTTGGAAAAGTATTTTCCACCATCTTTTTTTGACATAACGGTTTATCTAATGATACATCTAGTACGAGAAGTTCAATTTTGTGGACCGGTTCGTCTAACTTGGATGTATCCACATGAACGGAACATGAAAGTTATGAAAGGTTACATGCGCAATCGCAGCCGACCAGAAGGTTGTATTGCAGAATGTTACATAGTTGAAGAAGGTATGGAATATTGCTCGGAGTACTTGACTTCTGTAGAATCTGTTGGTTTTCCGTCCACGAGAAATGAATCGGGTGTAGATGTTGGCAAACTAATCTCTTCTGGAAGAGTGCATACAGCTAAACAGATAGAATTGGAGCAAGCACATCTTTTTGTGGTGGAGAACACTACTGAAATCATTCCGTATATCAAATAAGTAAATAATTTTTTTTTACTTCATATGATATATGTTTTAAGACAAATGGTGACTTGTTGATATGCTACTTAGGAAGCATATGGAGTACTTGCTTGAATGTAATCCAAGTAAAGTGAAGGACCAGAAATGGAATCAAGATGAGCACAATCGATCATTTACCAATTGGCTCCGTGACAAAGTATATGTTCATTATACAAGAACTAGTAACACAAAATCAATAAGTGTGTTATTTTTTTTTTTAAATTTCTATAGGTTGCTCTTGATTTGGAAGAGTCTAGAGTTTCGGTATCACAGACATTAAGGTGGATGTCACATGGACCGAAAGCACACGTTCTTTCCTACAGTGGATATATCATCAACGGATTTCGTTTTTTCACAAAGGACCGTGATGACACAAGTTCTGTTCCAAATAGCGGAGTCGCAGTAATGGCTGAGACAATGCAAGTGTGCAGCTCAAAGGACAAGAAACCAAGTGTTTCAGACATGACATTCTTTGGGACTATTCAACAAATATGGGAGTTAGACTATGTCGTATCCAAAGTGGTGGTCTTCAAATGTAAATGGGTTGACAGTTCAAGGGGTGTTAAGGTAGATGATGGATTCACAGTGGTTGATCTTTCAAAGACTGGTCACAAGTCAGATCCATTCATTTTGGCAGACCAAGTCAAACAAGTTTTCTATGTAGAAGACAAAATGGATACGTCGTGGTCAATTGTGGTATCGAATTTGAAAAATGACTTTGCTAGTCCAATACCAGAGGATGATGTTGATTATGAAGCTCCTGCCACCGAACTATTCTCTGATGCAGAGTCTTCAGATTCGACAGATGACGAAACATGTTTGCAAATAGATGAAGAGGGTACTTGGATCGATAATGACTAGTGCGAGGAAGAAGTGAGAAAACTTAATTAACATGTTTATGTGTGTGTGTGTGTGGGACTGTTTCATAATTAATACTGATGTATATTGTTTGTGTCTGTACGTGTATAATTCTGATTCATAACCTTATTGTGTGTAGGTGTAGTGTATCTGTGGTTGATGCAAAAGATGAAGACAAATCACAGACATCTCCAGCAAAAAAAAGGACAAGAAGGGCATGTATAGTTGAGGAAAAAAACACTGGCAAATCAGAGGTACTGAGACGTTTAGAGGAGGAAAAGAATGACGACACAGCAGTGGCACTGCAACCAAAAAAGAAGAAAAAATCTGGACCTGTAGTTCAGGAAAAGGAAAAACAAACATCAGTGCCAAATGACTGTACAACAGTGGAACCAAAAGCAAAAAAAAGGACATCAAGGGGACCTACTCTTCTTACCAAGGTTGTTATAGCTAGAGCAAATGGTGTGGTGAAGCCAATAACTTACAATGACCTTGGACAAAGCATCGGTGACACAAACTCAGAAATGCAAAGCTATGTAGGTGTTGTTGTGCGATCAACTGTACCCATTGAGATCGAAAATTGGCGTTCGGTATCAACTGAGCTCAAGGAGAAAGTGTGGGATCAAATCAAGGTAAAGCCATGTTCTGATTCCATTTAAAAACTATGGTGTCGTATTCCATATGTAATACCCGTGCTTTTTTTTATGCAGACATCGTATGACGTGCCTTTCGAGGGTAAGAAAGCTATATTAGCATCTGCGTGTACAAAGTGGAGACAGTTCAAGTACAGGCTGGCAACCAATTACATCAACAACTATGTTGACAAGCCACGCATGTTTGCAAAACCGCCACCGGTGTATCCTTTTATTACGCAGAAATCTTGGAAGATTTTTGTTGCGAAACGTCTCTCCGATGACTTTAGAACTTTGAGTACAGAACAGTCTAACAAGTCAAAGAAGATCAAGTATCGGCACCACCTTTCTAGGCGTGGATTCGCAAACGTAGCTGCTGACTTGGTGAGTATTGAAGTTGATATATGTGCATCAGACTGTTTTTTATATTGATATTGTGAAGTTGTTTTAGTATGTGGATTGTTTCATTTCCTGCTCTATTATAGTCTAAGGAAAGGGGTGGCACTGGTAAACCATCTCGAAGTGAGCTTTGGAAGATCGCTTATGCAAAAGGCAGTGCTGCAGAGGATGAAGAGATTAGCTCATTTATAGACAATCTGGTTAGAATAAATAATTGAACTATTTTTTTTGTCTATCTGGGTAGTCAAACTTAACTTAGCTATATGTTTGTATACTTGTAGGATGATTGTACCAAAAAGATTACGGATGGGGCTATTTATTTAAACCCGAAGGAAGATGCTCTCACATTAGCGTTGGGAAATAAAGACCGTGGTGGTTTAGTAAGGTGTATTGGGCATGGCGTTACTCCTTCAAAGTACTTCAACACTCCAAGGCAGACAAAAACAAGCACTGTCCTGCAACTCGTCTTAGAGGAGCAAAAGAAACTGACAGAGGCACATCAACGAGACGCCGATGAAAGGCGAATTTTACTATTACAAATCAAGGAACTTCAAGAGGAAAACATGAAGTTAAAGGCTGGCGATAACAACTTCAAAAGCTCTCTTCTTCAATCAGATAAGGGTAGTTGCACAGCCAAAAAACCAAATCTACACTTCTCCGATGACAAGGAAAATTGCAGTGACGAACAAAAACTCTACCAGGAAGAATGCGATGATATCGAATTGATCGGGTGTAGAGATTTCGCCAACGGAAAGTTAAAAATGACCCATGTTTTGGTTCTTAATTAGTTAATTGTTAAAATTTACTAAACTAAATTATGTTTTTTTGAAGGAACAACCATGTAAACTACCTGTGGACAGCATTTCTAATGTTGTTGCTTATGGTAAAATTTGTTCTGAAACTGCGACCAAAGGAACAGTTTGGGGAATCAAATTGGGGGATGAAGTTGTACGTGTCCATGTAGATATATGCGTTGATGAGAAGGCTATATCTCCAATGCGAATGGGTAAACATGAATTGACTGTCAAAGAAGTAGTTGGTAATCAAGTTCCGTGGCCTAAGAATATGGTTACAATTGAGAAATCCAAGGTAATCACTCAACTAATTCTTACGTGTTGCTCATTTTTTTTTAAAATTATGGAGTCTAGAATATCCAATACGTGTTTCTTTTCAAGTGGTAACACCCGTTCGTAGGTCTCCCAGGAAAAAAACCAAACATATATGGAGTCTAGAATATCTCAAGACTAATGTTGCTAAAGTCATGGGGAATGACAACTCAATATCTTTTCCCTTGGACGAGAATATTTTTGGCAAAGATCGAGTTCTATATATTCTTCGTGATGATATTGTGGCATTTTGTAGCATGGAGTGGATCACGTCGAGCTGCATTGTTTTGTACATGAGGTAATCTTTTCAATACTCATTGATCTATTTCAAATATATGTATATTTTAGCCACATCATAATGAATCTTTGCTTTATGTGAATTAGCTACTTGTATCAGAAGATCATGAGGATGAAAATTGGATCTATGTATGCGTTCATAGATCCAGTGTCTTTGAATATGGGGACCAGTGGACAAAAATCTGACCTTATTGCCAACAGAATGAAGGGTTGTGGTGTTGGTAAACTATTCTTAGCTCCTTTCAATCCCGTGTAAGTATATTTACATGAGTATATTGTTATATGTTTTGAGTATTTATATGATTTCATTTTTCGTTGGACGGTGCTTAGACGGTTAATACATTGTTTACGTGGATTCAGAAATCATTGGACGTTGCTTGCACTCGACCCGCATAATGACCGAGTTTATTACTTTGATTCTCTTGCTCGTAAACCTGGAAATGATATCAAAGCTGTTATTAATACGTGAGTTCACACATTGATCGACTTCTTCATATTTATGGATCTTACATAGTTATACATTACATATATATCATGACATGTGTATTTCTGTACGTAGTGCTATGAAATTATTCAACTCGAAAGCCAACAAAACTATGAAGAAACAAGCTACATGGGAAGTTGTTAAGGTATGTTTAAATTTTGTAGCTAGTCTGATTTTGTGCTTGGGATTGAATCTGAAATTGGGTTGAGCTACTGTGTGGATTGAATCTGAATTTTGTAGCTGACTCAATCATTGGTTGTTAACTTACTTTTTTCTGTTTGTCTAGTGTCCTCGACAACCGGGCGGAACAGAGTGTGGATATTATGTGATTAAGTACATGGAAGATATCATTGGCCATCACCTAATCTCGACTGAAGCTAAAGTAATTTGCTTAGCCTTAATCTTTTTTTTTTTTTTCTGGAAAAATACAGCCTTAATATAGTTATAAGCTTGTTTGTTTACTTGATGTGGTTAAGTAATTTTCATTTTTTTCATCGTTAATATAGTTCGATGGAAAACGTAGCTATACTCAAGACTAGCTCGATGTGATGCGCCTAGAATGGGCTGCCTTCCTTCAAACTCTGTATTAGGTAGTGTTCTGGACACTATCAAACTATTTTGTATTTTATGTAGAATCATGATATCACTTGGATGGATTTGCTGTAGAATTGTGTGATATTTGGCACTTAGTATGCATGAAGCAGGGACGTCTTTGGATTTAGGTATTGTGGTTTTGTAGCATTACAATGCCTGTACTAGTATGGATATGTTGATGAATTTGGTACTTGGTATGATTGGTATGAATTTGGTACTCTTGTAGGATTATTCAGGATATATGGTTGGATGTAAATCTGGTACTTATGTGGATCTGTTTTTATGCATGTTTGTGTTTTGGTACAAATATAGGTACAAATTATACAAATTAGAAGATTGAACCATTTTAATTCAATATATATTTTTATACAAAATATTGCATTCACAGATATTTTACTACAGAATTCAAATGTAGTTAAATGATGACGTTAAGTTCAACTCCAATTAAAAGAAAGTAGTCTAAGCTAAATCACACAAGAGACTACAAACGTAAACTAGAGTCTTAAGTGCGTAAACTGAAAACTACAATTTATAAATGCAGTCTTAAAGCTAAATATAAATATCTATCTTCCTAGACTACAACAATACGCAGTAGTCTAAGATAAAAACATGAACCACCTCAATTTTTCAACTACACCTAAAAGATGTAGTCTTCAACAAAAAAGACTGAAGTCATAGACAAATAGATAAGACTCCAGTGCAATAGATGCCACAAAAACGCCGTAGTCTGTCCAACTCAATTAATTATAACTACTCTTTAAAGCTGTAGTGTTTATTGACTCAAAATTTGAACAACTACATTATAAAAATGTAGTCTTCAACAGAAAACACTGGAGTCATAGGCAAAGAGATCAGACTCCAGTGCAATAGATGCCACAAAAACGCCGTAGTCTGTCTAATTGACTCAATTAAGACTACTTGTTAAAACTGTAGTTTTTTTTATCTTATGTAATTGAGTTCTATATAACTACAACATAACGATGTAGTATTTATAGATGCCACTAGTAAGACTACATCTAAACAATGTAGTTATATATTTTAACTACAGTCTTATAAAACAGATACACTACAGCCAAACACTGGAGTCATAATCAAAGAGATAAGACTCCAGTGCAATAGATGACAGTCAGTAAACTGTAGTGGATTTAAAATGACTACAGCGTTCGGCAGTAGTTAGAGGCCAAATTTATGGTAGTGTATAAAAAGGGGGAGAATCTGTCGGTCCTGTTCATTTTCATCTTTGATTTTGAATTTTTCTTCTTCCTCTTTTTTTGCTCCGCGTTTTTAGATATTTCGGTGACTTTTTCGGCGAAGATTTCTGTTTTAATCGTCTGTTTTCCGACACCTTTGTCATTATAAATCTTTGGGTAAGTCTTTCCTTACTGGTTTATTTTTTTTCCTGCAATGGGTGTTAATTTTTTTTATAGAATTGCAAAAAATTGGGCGCTGGGATTTCTTGGATATTCAGAGTTCCGAGTTGTGCAATTATTTTTCCTTAGGATGTTTAGTTCACCATTATTTATAGGATATGGGAGGTTCATTTCGACTGATTTGAGGATCGACTCCCGAATAGTCAGAAGGACCGAGCCCGATCCTAAGGAAGTAATCCTTCCTTTTGGGTCGAGCATCCCTTTTTTCCGAGATCGTGAGTGGTACCACGTTCCAGAAGTCGGCTAGGACGGCCGGTTTTTGCTATATAGCTCTCCTAGGTGTTCCACCGTCCACCCTTTCATCCTGTGTTTATGGGTCGGGAGCTAAAAGATCAGATTTTTGATCCTTCCCAGTTTGATTGCAGGGAAAAAATGTCTTCGGAGACGACCGTATCAGAGTCTCGTGAATGGGACAGGAGACTTGAGACCGATCTTGATTGAGCACGCTCCCCCGAGCTCGAGGCGAGAGGTACTAGTCCTTTGCCGGAAAGTGACTCTCCAGGTCTGAGTGTCCGGATCACTGAGGACGAGGAGGAAGACGGGATGTCCGAGGCCCGTGAACGAATAGAGGGGCAGTTTTCTGCCGAACAAAGGACTTCTCGGGTCAGTGATAGATATATCAATGGCCTTTATGAAGAGTTTAAGATCTCTGAGGGGATTAGGCTATCCGCTCCTCGGGATGACGAGCGCGCCTGCAACCCTCTTCTGGGAAAGGTGGCGTTTAATGCGTCAATTCTGAGGGCGATCGGTGGCCTGCCAGTTAACAACATGGTGGCGGAGCTCTTATCGGAGATAGGGTTGGCTCCTACCCAGCTCGTGCCATCCTTCTACAAGATCTTTGTAGGCCTTATTGCCCTTTGGGCAAAACATTATAAGTGCACTCCTCTCCTAGAGGATTTTACTCAGTTTTACAGTTTCAAGACTTCCCCGGGTCAGCATGGATTCTATTATGCTCGTGCTCGGAAAAATTTCAAAAAAATAGTTACTTTCCTTCCGACCAGCCAAAAGAACTGGAAGGATTACTTTTTCTAGGTGGAGGGGGATTGGTTTTTGGGGGACAAGGTCGTCCCCACCAAGTTCTCTGAGCTCGGTGCGGTTTTGTTTAGATAGCATTTGTTTATTGCTACGTACCTTTATGGCTCTACTAACTCATCTTTGGCTATGTTTTAGGTGAACTACCTGTGTACGTTCTGAACGAGCTCGACGACCGTTCTACTAGTTGTGACATATCCGAGCAAGAGCGCTCCCAGTTTACCATTCTTGACCCCGATTTCCGGGACAAGTTTTACGGCCGCCTTTACCGGAGTAAGTTGTGAGATTAATAAGCTCAACTTGGTGAGCAAGTCTTTACAAACTTGGCGAGCAAGCAAACTTGATGAGCAAGTGAACTTGATGAGTAAGGATACTTGATGAACAAGGATTTTGATGTAGTATTTCATTTCCTATAAATAGCCATAGTTGTATGCATTTCATTTTAACTCCATCAATACAAATTCTACTTCTCATCACACTTCCTCAATCTAAGAGATATTGTGTCCAATTATTTTTATCTCTTTGTTTGCATACTTTGAAACTTTGGCAAAGATCCTTTAGTTTGGAACCAACATTTGGTATCAGAGCCTATGCCGAAGTACATGGAGTCACCTAGCAAATCCACCGGAGGAGACACGACGGTGACAAAGATCGGGAAGGAAGGAAACGTGACGCTCAACTATCCGATGCTCACGAAGAGCAACTACTTAGTGTGGGCGTTGAAGATGCGGGTGAATCTGCAGGCGCAAGGCGTTTGTGAGGCCTTAGAAGATGGAGTTGTCGAAGTACGCAAGGATAGGATGGCTCTCGCCGCCATCTATCAGGGAGTTCCGGAAGATGTCCTTCTCATGATCGCCGAGAAGGATTCCGCAAAAAAGGCATGGGAGACGTTGCGGACGATGCACATGGGCGCAGACCGCGTCAAAGAAGCCAAGGTTCAAACCTTGAAGAGCGAGTTCGAGGTTCTCCGTATGAGAGATGGTGAATCTGTGGACGAGTTTGCCATGAAGCTTACATCCATTGTAACAGGTATCCGCTCACTAGGTGAACATGTGGACGAGACCAGCGTGGTCAAGAAGTTCCTGAGAGCGGCACCTCAAGAGTACATGCAGATCGTGACGTCAATCGAGCAGTTCGGTGACCTCAAGACTATGTCAGTCGAGGAGGTTGTCGGTCGTCTAAAAGTCCACGAGGAGAGGCTTCGGGGCTATGGCGACAAGGAAGAGGAAAAGCACCTCCTGCTCACGCATGAAGAATGGATGGCCAAGCAGAAGAAGAACCATGGAGTCGAGTCTTCTTCCAGCTCGTCGAGGCATGGCGGGTACGGCGGAGATGGCCGACCACGTGGTAGAGGCCGAGGACGAGGGCGAGGTCGAGACATGCGAGGTCGCGGCAGCAGCGCACCCCGTCAAGAAGGCACCACGACCCGAAGAGACAAGAGCACGGTGAAGTGCTATAATTGTCATAAGCTCGGGTACTACGCATCAGAGTGCCGCAACAGGAACCGCGGCGAGGAAGCGAATCTGATGAGATTCCATGAAGACGAGCAATCCGCACTCAAGTTCACCGAGCAGATAGTGAACTTGGAAGTGCGCATGGACGAACAGGAGATGAGCATCGTAGGCGAGTGAGACGCCAAGCTCGGGCGAAAACCGGTCAGAGTGAAGACCGACCTGGAGGAGCCAGTCGATGCAGAGTTGAGCCCGGAACCTGAGCTGATGATGGCCGAGAAGAGGCCCAGCCCAGAGAAGACGGCCACCGAGACGGTGATGCTTGTCGAGGACAAGGTTATTGTGAACCTCCTCAGAGACGGAGAAGAGAAAGTCTATACCGACGTTTGGTATTTAGACAATGGTGCGAGCAACCACATGACGGGAGACCTAGCTAAGTTTGAAGAGCTCGATGAGAAGATCACATGGAACGTGAAGTTTGGCGATGAATCAATCGTCGAAATCAGAGGCAGAGGATCCATCCTGTTCCAGGGCAAAAACGGGGACCAACGCCTACTAACCCAGGTGTACTACATCCCGAAGCTGAAGAGTAACATCATCAGCCTTTGTCAGATGACGGAGGTCAGAAACATAGTGGTGCTAGCCGGCTCGTACTTAAAGATGTGGAACAGTAGTGGTGCCCTATTGATGAAGGTGAAGAGAACACCAAACAGGTTGTACAAGATACTCCTGGAGACAGGCCAACCTGTCTGCTTAATGGCGTCCCTAGCAGACCCGGCTTGGTTGTGGCACGCACGACTTGGGCACGTAAACTTCTATGTGCTCAAGCTGGTGGGAGAAAAAGAGATGGCCTTTGGGGTACCGAAGATCGAACACCCCAACCAGCTGTGTGAATGCTGCATGGTTGCGAAGCAGGCAAGAGTGCCTTTTCCGATCAAGGCCAAGTTCCGAGCAGAGCAACCCCTCTAACTGGTGTACGCGGACTTGTGTGGTCAAATTACCCCGGCGACCCTAGCCGGAAGTAAGTACTTTCTCTTACTTGTTGACGATTACAGCCGTTGGATGTGGGTATATACGCTCAAGGAGAATAATGGAGTCTTTGAAGTTTTTAAGAAGTTCAAGAGGTTTGTGGAGAACCGGTCTGGACACAAGTTGAAGGCTTTGAGAACCGAACGAGGTGGAGAGTTTATGTCCCAGCAGTTCGGAGAATTCTATAATGAAGAGGGAGTCGAACGCCACCTTACTGCACCGTACACGCCTCAGCAAACGGTGTGGTAGAGAGAAGAAACTGCATTGTGATGGACACAACAAGGAGTTTGCTGAAAAGCATGGACGTCCCGGCAAGGTTCTGGGGAGAAGCAGTTAGACACGCGGTCTATCTGCTCAACCGCTTACCGACAAAGGCGCTAGGCGAGCGCACCCCTTACCAAGCATGGAAAGGGAAGAAACCTCATCTGGAGCATTTGAAGGTCTTTGGGTGCACCGCACATGTGAAGACTGTGGGACCACACCTCAAGAAGCTCGATGATCGGAGTATTCCGATGGTGTAGCTTGGCGCCGAAGAAGGGAGCAAGGCGAACAGGTTTTACGACCCCCAACGCGGCAAATCGCATGTGAGTAGAGACGCCATGTTCGAAGAGGGGAAGAAATGGGACTGGCGTGACGAGAAGGGAGAGCCCGAACAAAACTCAGTGGAGTTCATCCTCGAAGAGGCAGAAGCGGTCGAGCAGGAAGAGGGGGAAAGTCCCAGCCAAGGACCAACAATGTCCAGCTCAACGGAAACTAGTTCTCTTGGAACCAGCTCACCACCAGGCTTGCCCAACCCAGGATCAAGGACGAGCACCCCGATACCAGAGAGTTATAGCTCAGGAAGAACCATCTCGAGAGACTCGTCAATCAAGGACGGACCAAGAGGGTTCCGTCCCCTATCCGATGTCTATGCAGAAGCAAGAGAGCTTGAGTTGAGCCCTGATGAGCTTTTGTTGCTTAGTGAAGAGGAACCAGCTAGCTATCGCGAAGCAACCACTGAGAAGGAATGGCAGAAAGCAATGGAGAGAGAGCTAGAGTCCATTGAGAAGAATCAGACATGGGACCTAGTCGACCTTCCAAAAGGTCACAAGTCCATTGGTCTGAAGTGGGTCTACAAGCTCAAGAAGGATTCAGAAGGCAAGGTCCTCAAGCACAAAGCCAGATTGGTCGCAAAAGGATACGTGCAGAAGAAGGGAGTTGACTTCGAGGAAGTTTTTGCTCCAGTAGCCAGACTTGACACAATCAGGCTGATCCTAGCCCTCGCAGCTCATCGAGGCTGGAAAATCCATCACCTGGACGTCAAATCGGCATTCCTAAATGGTGAATTGGAAGAAGAAGTCTACGTTGGTCAGCCAGAAGGCTTTGTAGATCAGACTGCAGAGCACAAGGTGTACAAGTTGTCAAAATCCCTGTATGGGTTGAAACAAGCACCACGTGCATGGAACACTCGACTTGACAAGAGTATGAAGAGTCTTTGGTTCAAGAAGTGCTCTCAGGAGCAAGCAGTCTACACGAGGAATAACGGAGAGGAGGCCCTCATCGTGGGTGTGTACGTCGACGACCTGATCGTGACTGGATCCAGTGCAGAAGGCATAAACGGATTCAAGGAGCAAATGATGAAAGAGTTCGAGATGAGCGACCTCGGACTACTTTCATACTACCTCGGCATCGAAGTCGATCAAAAGAAGGAATGCATCACGTTGAGACAGACGGCCTATGCGAAGAAGATCTTGAAGCAGTTCGAGATGGCGGATTGCAACCCGAGCAAGTACCCGATGGAAGCAAAGTTGCAGCTCGGGAAGGATGAAAAAGGAACGCCAGTGGATCCCACAGAGTATAGGCGTGTCATCGGGTGCCTCAGGTACCTAACCCACACCCGACCTGACATCTCATATGCAGTGGGCATGATGAGTCGTCACATGGAGAAGCCTACTAGTCTACACCAGCAGGCAGTGAAGCACATCCTTCGTTACGTGAAGGGAACGACGAGCTACAGGATCCAATATGGAAGAGGAAGTAAAGCTGAAGAACTGGTCGGTTTTACCGACAGTGATCTAGCTGGTGATGTCAATGGCATAAAAAGTACCGGAGGGATGGCATACTATCTCAACGGGAATTTGATCACCTGGCAATCTCAGAAGCAACGAACTGTGGCTCTATCTTCGTGTGAGGCTGAGTTCATGGCAGCGACCGCAGCAGCGTGTCAAGCGTTGTGGCTGAGAAGTTTATTGAGTGAAGTGACTGGAGCCGAGCAGAAACTAGTGACTCTCTATGTGGATAACAAGTCTGCAATCGCACTGATGAAAAAACCGGTGTTTCATGGACGCAGTAAGCACATCGACACCCACTTTCACTTTATTTGCGAGTGTGTGGAGAAGCGAGAAATCATCGTGGAATTTGTCAGCACCAGAGAGCAACGTGCGGACATACTCACCAAGGCTCTGGCGAGAGTTAAATTCGCAGAGATGAGAGAGCTGCTCAGCGTGAAGAACCTCGAACCAAGTCAAGCTTAAGGGGGAGAATGTGATATTAATAAGCTCAACTTGGAGAGCAAGTCTTTACAAACTTGGAGAGCAAGCAAACTTGATGAGCAAGTGAACTTGATGATCAAGGATACTTGATGAACAAGGATTTTGATGTAGTATTTCATTTCCTATAAATAGCCATAGTTGTATGCATTTCATTTTAACTCCATCAATACAAATTCTACTTCTCATCACACTTCCTCAATCTAAGAGATATTGTCTCCAATTATTTTTATCTCTTTGTTTGCATACTTTGAAACTTTGGCAAAGATCCTTTAGTTTGGAACCAACATAAGTAACCTTATTTTTGCGCGTTCTTATCACCAGTGTCTTATTAGTGAGGTTTTCTCGGTCTCTTTCAGAGATGGAAATGAGGGCTGCTCTTGAAGAGGTTCCGAGGAACCCGAAAAGAAAAAAACTCTTCCTTCAAGGGTAGGGAACTTCCCGAGAAGAAGACGAAAGCTCCCGTTTCTAGCCCATCGAAGCCATCCGAGCCTCCAATGGTGGTCCTCTCACCTGATGCGTCGGAGCCTTCCGACGCCCAAGTACACCTTGCTCCGGCCTTCTCGTTCCTACATGAACGAATCCATGCCGAGGAGGTGGAATCTCAGCGCGAGAAAACCACTGACGAGGCCATGAACCTCTATGCTGAGCTCTCTGCCAAGGTAAATGAATTTATTCGTTTACACTACTACAAATATGGGCATCAGGTGCGGCAATAGTCGCACCTGATGCCCAAAAAGTCGCACCCGAAAGTACTATCGGGTGTGACTAAGTCGCACCTAATAGTCCGCAGCTAATACTATTGGGTGCGACATGTCGCACCCAATAGTATATACTATTAGGTGCGACACTATTGGGTGCGACTTATCGCACCTGAAGTCGGACCTATTTTACGTGGGAACTTAAGAATAAGGCGGGAATTTGACTTTTGGGTGCGACATGTCGCACCCAATGCTCTTCCCGCCAACTTATTGGGTGCGACTAGTCGCACCCAATACTCTTCCCACCATAGTATTGGGTGCGGCTAGTCGCACCCAATACCTTTCCCACCTTAACTATTTGGTGCGACTAGTCGCACCTGATGCCATTTATTTTGAAAAAAAAAATTTACAAATAAATAGAATTATAATTAGAATTAGAAATTAATATTTCATCTTAAAATATTTTTAATATACAAACAACTAATACGAGTTTGTTCGCTAATATAAAAATATACAAGTCCAACTATTTTCGTTGTTGCTTATAAAACTTATCGATAGAGGAATTTCCTCTTCCAAATAAGTTGCCCCCGCGGCCACTGCTGCTTCCTCCTCGGCCACTGCCGTTAGCGCTAGGACAATCTCGATGAAACTCCGCAGAACCTGGCGTCACATTATCAGCCATTGCCGCTGATGTCGGCGTAGGCTGAGGATGTGGGCTTGTGGGGGAAGCCTGAGTATGCATCTGTGTAAATGAGAACAGCTGTCGCTGCATCTCTTCCATCTGGATTTGTTGTGCCGCCATTTGAGCTTGTTGTGCTGCCAGCTGAGCTTGGAACTCGGTATACAGTACTAGATCGGCACGTGACTGAGATGACAAACCAGACGAGCTTCCCTCTTGAGCTCGAGCCACACTCAAAGCCCCAACTGAGGTCGTGGATCCTATCCCGACATCCCAATCACGGCGTGGCCCGAGAACGTCATGCATCGCATACTCCTCTGCGCGTTCGAGGCTCACCTCTTCGCCTTGCTTCTCCGCTTGTCGCAAAATATCTGCCACTTGGGCGTTGATTCGCGCCTTTACAAAAAAACCAAATAAAATTATTATATAATTATTATTAAGTAATTAAATAAAGTAACTTACAAATTGTTGATTCGCGAAGGGCGTTGTCCAGTTGCCGTTAATATCTTGATGGTTTTTCTCCCACGTCGCTAATGCGGAGGGCAATGTCCCATTCTCCTTCCTCTGCAAGTTTTAATCATCAAAATAAGACTAATGTGTCTAATGCTAATAAAAATTAAGCAACTTACGCCCTTCTGTCGATGAGCGAAAAAAGGTATCAACCCTTGTCTGGCCTTTGTCTGCTTCTTCTTCGCATTTTGTCTGTTGCGATCAGCCTTTGCCTGCGAGACATAAATTCATTTAATTCGATTCGATGTGAAAAAAAAATCATGTTCAACTCATACCTTATGGGCCGGTGTGTTGAACACCTCTATTGCCTTCAACCAAGCCTCGTGCGTATAGCCCTTTGGTGTTTCTTCTCGGGCGAGCTCTATTTTCCCGCAAAACTTGTTGAAGAATCTAGGTGATAACTTTGACTTTTGGTTGCGTCGCAACCGCTTCATTTCACGAATGATAGTAGACTCTATCTCGTTGCGAATGCAATCAGCTAGCACTCTCTCGCCAGTTGCAGGATCCTCGTACACAAAACGATACTCGTTATGGATTGCGGTCCTAACGGTCGTCACATGCTGAGGCTCGACTTCATTCCAATCGTTTGCGTGTGCTTGAAACGTCACCTTGATCAAGTTTCCAAGACGGTTCGAGAAGGTTCCGATCATGGGATTTAGCTCCCTGATGTCCTGGTAGAACACCATGTGTCGCCGATCATAGCGAACTACATTCGCACCAGGAGTCCCTACCCCTGCTCTCGCTGACACGAGACCCTTCGTTGGTCCACATGTGTTTTTTGATCCGGAGGATCCCGGCGTCTGTGGTGGATCCTCGCCTCCACCTGCTCTAGTCGACATCCTATAAGAAGAAAACAAGATTAGAAAACAAAGAAACGTGGACGACACCACGATTTTTTTTTATTAAAATGCCCTCACATATGGCGGAGGAAAACCGTGGTTACATATTAGATAAATATTACTCATTCATCATCATCACTGCCTATAATGTTAGTATCTTCTATATCTACATCAACATCTTCTCCCTCAAAAATGATGTGTGCCTCATTATCCTCATCAAATTCTTCATCATCGTCAACGATAGTGACTAGCTCAATTTCAACGGTTTCGTGTCGATGATTCAGACCTTCGATGTTTGACAATTCTATTGTCAATGGGACCAAGGCTGAGGTGGCAGGGTCAACTTCAGGAATGTCCCAAATCCCTCGATGATTGCATTCCTGAAAAATTTCCCAATCGCCACCTTTAACAAGATCTTGGATGTAGAAGACTTGTTTCGCCTGAGTCGCGAGTACGAACGGCTCATCTGTAAACCACTCTTTAGTGGTATAAGAACTAGTCGCTCTAGTAATCTTATCAACGTGCACTATTCGCCCTGTATTGTACTTGTCACCATACCAAATGCATTTGAATAGTACGACACGACAGTTATGTCTGTAGTTAAGCACGATGACGTTTTTTATTCGTACGTAGAAATTGTACTCATCCACGGGCACACATACACCACTGTTTTGAGTTATTCGTTGATTATCACGACAACGAGTGATGAACTTCACGCCGTTAACAAAACAGCTCGGATATTGATGGGCGATTTCCAATGAACCGACAGACAATGTGTAGAGCTCTTCAGACACGTCAGAGCCATTAACTTTTATGTGATAAATCTGGTTCAAAACAAAGGAATTCTTAGCACTTTTAACTCTTTGAATTATTTGGTTTAAGGTTTAGGGTTTACCTTTTTAGCAAGCCAATCTTTTAAGTCTTTTCTATGCGTTTCTTCGAGTTCAGCATCTTCAATGCCAACTTGAGAATTCCTTCGTATGAGTTCCAAATGCTCACTATTGTTCGAAACTTTACTCAAATAACAGATTAACAATAGAATAAACTCGTTATTGGCCATTTTTGTTCGGTTGTCTGCTTGCAAGGCAGATAAGCTCGTTAACCCCTGTTTTATACTGCAAGCTCAACCTCTCATTCTCGGTAACCCAATCTCTACTTGGATTAGACATTGATTTCGCTGAACGAGAAAGACAACGAGAATTATTAATTAGCATTGAAAGTCCGATCTTACTAAAGGACCGAGAGCGAATTTAGAAGGAATGAGAGAGAGACTGTGAAAGGTATCTTATTTTCTTCAAATGGATTGTAGAAATTGTGGGAAAGATGCGCCTCAAAATCCTCGAAACAATCATGGAAAATGGATTGTTTTTTAAAATGGACTGTTTCTAGTGGATTTCGATTCTAAGTGGTTCAAAACTCTACCGAAATTTTGGCAGAGTTTCCCCTATAATATTGTTAAACACAAAACCTGCAAATTACTTTAAAAACATTTAAAATCCATCCAGAAACTATCATATTAATTAACTAAGTCCTAAACCGAGCCTCCGTGGCTCGGTCACAACATTTTATCAATGAAATCTATAAAACAATCACTCAGTAATTAATTAATTACAATATCATAAACAACTAATCTAATCGAATAGTTTGAACAATTAACCAATTTCAATCTTAATTAAAATATTTCTTAAAAAAAAAAAATCTTAATTAAACTAACATTTAAAATTTAAAATTAGTTACATAACCAATTTCATTATTAAGTACAAAGTGTTAACAATTAAACTATAAATTAATTAGTTAACTAAACTAACAACTTATTAACCAATTTGATTTCCATTACAATTTCAATTTCAAAATAATATTTAATCCAAACTTTTACAATTACAATTAATTTTAACTAAACATTAACCTAAGCATATTACTAAACTAATTATAAACACTATATATATTAACAATTATAATTACATTAATTAATACATGTTACTAAACTAATTATAAATACTATATATATTAACAACTATAATTACATTAATTAATACATGTTAACAATCCAAATCAAACTAAACATACTAACAATTTATTTGATTTGAAACGTAAATACTAAACTACTAAACATACTAAATTACTAATTAAAACTAATTAATAATTACTAACACTAATTATATATGCTAATTAAAACATACTAAATTACTAATTAAAACATACTAAACCATTAAAAAAAAAATTTCTTCATATATATATTTATATAATACTAATTATTAATATAAATATATATATATATACACAAAAAATATTATACCTTAGGCGGAGGAGATCGGACCGGCGCGGAGGAGCGAAGGCGGAGGAGAGGACCGGCACGGAGGAGAGGACCGGCGCGGAGGAGCGGCTGCGGAGGAAAGGACCGACGGAGGAGGAGAAGACCGGTCTAGAGAAGAGGGGCGCGCGGACTTGGACGTCGGAGAAGGCGCGCGGACTTGGATGTCGGAGAAGGCTCGGAGAAGAGAGAGGGAGAGTGGGAGGGAGAGTCGCAGAGGGAGGGAGAGTCGCAGAGGGAGGGAGAGTCGGAGAGGCTGTGAAGAAGATGAAGAAGACGAAGCTGAGTTAATAAACTAACCCTAGTAATCAGGTGCGACTTGTCGCACCTGATACGCAAATAGGTGCGACTAGTCGCACCTAAAAAAGTTAATCGGTGCGACTAGTCGCACCTGAAAGTAAAAAAAAATCTAAAAATTAATTCCCCGTCAGAAAAATGGAAAAAATGAGGGGGAGAAGTTGAGCGCCGAATTTTTTTTTAGACTTTCAGGTGCGACTAGTCGCACCTGAAAGTTTTTAAAACTATTGGGTGCGACTAGTCGCACCCAATACCACTTAAAATCAGCGAATTTTTTTTCATTTTGGAGCCCTTTGGGTGCGACAAGTCGCACCTGATGCCCAATTAGGTGCGACTTTTAGGTGCGACAAGTGGCACCTAATGCCCTTCCGCATCAGAAAGGCTTATTTGTAGTAGTGTTAAGTAGTTGTGTATTTTTCTAATCGCTTTTCTCTCGTTGCAGGCTTTTGTTCTATAACGTTTGGCTAGCTGGCACGGTCGGGTCCGAGCTTGCATCCCTTTGCTCTCGCAACGAACAACACCTTAAAGAGAAAGAGGCGGCTAAGGCAGAGGCGAGAAAGGCTAAGGTCGAGCTTCGGTCCAGAAGTTCTGAGCTGGAGTGCGTCCGGGCCGAGGTCCATAAAGTTAGAGAGGTTGCGGCTGCCAAAGCCGTGGAGGCTTACAAGGCTTCCCGCGAGTACAAAGATATGAGGGATGACCTCTACTCGGCAGGGATGGGCTACAGACTAGAGCTCCTTCGGAAGCGGAATCCTAATCTGGCTACCACAGATTTTGATGCCGATATGGAGTCGTCCGAGACCGTTCCAGAGGAGGCGGCGGAGGGTACAGAGCTCGAGGTGCAGCCATGGATCAGGGGATGTTGTTTTCTCTTTTTTTTCGGCCCGAATGGCTTTTGAACTGATAGTCCGTGGTCGGACTGGTTTCTAATATATTTCATGTGGCTCTGTCGGGATATTGCAAATTTTTAATTGTTATTATGTCTTTGGGGAATTTTTTTACGAGTTTTGGTAATCGGCCAAGCGCCGACTATAAATTAAAGACTGAAAAAGGGATATGTTTGCGTACCTAGTTTTGGATGCCTTGTTTGAAATAAATTAGACTGGGATTTCTAAAAAAACGAAAATAAAAGAACTAATATGATTGATAGACTGCTTTCATTAATCTAGGCGGCCATGCTGTTTTTCGAAATTTACAGATGTTACGGCCACACCGTTTTTTGAATATTAAATCGCAAGTAGGGCGACCAAGCCGCTTTTTGAGATAAAAACTAAACATAAAATTTTTCTTAAATGCTCGGCATTCCATGGGTTTTTTTCCATCTTCTCGTCTAACTTCTAGATCTTGTACGCCCCATATCCGCAATCTTTTTTGATGATATATGGCCCTTCCCAGCATATCTCTCGTTATTTAGAGCCCTTCTTTTTTTTTTGTCTAATTGGTCTTTCTTTGGGGTCTATATACAGCCTATGACATGCTAGCTCGGAATCTATCCCTATCATATCAACTTGGGACCATGCAAAGATATCCAACTTTCTAGACAACAGACTAGAGAGTTGGGATTTCATACCTGACTCGAGATATTTCCCAATTTTGAGCTTCTTCAGTGGCTGATTTGGATTATGGCCTATTTCTTCGACCTCATCTCTAGGTTTAATTACGTCTCGGCTCAGCAGACGTGGATCGAAATCAGAGACGATTGTGATCACCTTTGGTGTAGCTTTGCTCTGACTGTTCTTCAGATACTCCGCGTAGCAACTCCTCGCTAACGCATGGGTTCCGTGGACTTTACCAACTCCCTGGTCGGTCTGGAATTTCATATTCAGGTATTCTACGGATGCTATGGCTCCGAGTACCCAATGTGGGTCTTACGATCATTGCGTTAAAGGAGGACGAGCTTGAGACCACTACCCATAAGGGATTGGTAGTCTTTAAACTCAGGATCTCTCCCACGGTTATTGGGACTGAGATAACACCCCGGGGCCAGATAGAATCACCGGTAAATCCATATAGATTTTCCAGGGAAGGGGCTAGCTACTCTTCCTTGAGTACCATCCTTATGAAGGTCTCTTCATAAAGGACGTCTACCGCACTTCTTGTGTCGACTAGGATCCTGTGAACAAGTCGGTTACCTATGAGGGCCGAGATTACCAGTGGGTCGTTGTGCAGGTACATCACATTCTGAGCATCTTCGGTAGTGAAAGTGATTGGTTCCGCGCTCGACTTGATGATCTTGTTCGGCCTTTGAGTTGCAGCGAAAAGGATTTATCGGCGGCCGACCTGAGCTTCGCGGACGTAATTCTTCTGGGCATTTAGCGTATTACCTTCTACATGGGGCCCTCCGACTATTAGAGAGATTTCTCCATGGACCACTCTTTTCTTGATCTTCGAGTTGATCCGACCTAGATTTCTTTAACGATCCTCTTCAGATTAAAGCTTCTATAGCTTCTTTCAGGTTGAAGTAGTCGTCCGTCCGATGCCCCACATCGTTGTGAAACACACAGTACTTGGTTTTATCTCTCTTCGAGACGTCCTTCTTGATCCGGCTAGGTTTCCCAAAATCCTCTATTTCTCGAGTAAGCGCAAATATTTCGTCAATTGGAGTATTAAGAGGGTGATATTTATCAAACTTACTTGCAAAAGGTTTTTTAGGGCCAGCTTCCGATCTGCTTTTCTTTGATGGGCGGGAATCCTCTGTACGTCGCCCCCGATGCTGCTCGCACCGAGGCCTTGGGGTCTCAACCTTTCGTGCTGCCCGCTTGGCCTCCTCGACATTTATGTATTTCTGGGCCCTTTTTAAAAAAATCATTATAGTCTTTGGGACTTATTTTTTGAAGTGACCACCAGAATTCTGACTCTGATTGGATTCCCGATGTGATCCCAAAGAGTTTGAAATCTTCGTTGAGCTCATCAACTTGTAGTGCCTATTCCGAGTAGCGATATATGTAATCTTTAAGTGGTTCATCATGGATTTGCTTCACGGCTAGCAGCCTCTCCTTTGGGACCTTCCCTGAGCTTAAAACCGACAAACTACTCCATGAACTTTCTGGACATTTGTTTCCACGATCCCACAGAATTTGGCTCGAGCTCTCTGTACCATCTTTTTGCCGATCCGGCTAAGGTGATAGAGAATGCTCGGCACATGACTTCTGGGCCTACTCCCTGTAGATGCATCCATGATGAGAAGGTATCAAGTTGATCTCCGGGATCGGTCTTACCATCATACATCAGTATAGTCGGCATTCTGAAGCGTTCCGGCAAGGGGTGTGCTAACACTCAAGCGGTGAAAGGGGAGACAGTTTCTCCAATCTTTAGGGCGGGTTCTTTTCGGCCTAAAGCAACCTCCTCAATTTGACGCTCCAATCTTTTGAAATTGGTCTCATTGGTGCTCGCGCTGTCGCTCGTCCCCGAGCTCCCTCCACGATCTTTCATGGTTTTGGAACGGCTTCTTTCTCGGGAAGGTTGGTACCTGTCAGGGATCTTTTCCTGGCTGGTCTGAAAGCCATCCGAGTCGGAATCTTTCCATTCCCTTTCATAGCGATCCTTGGCGTGTCTCCTGGATTTCTTAATCATCGGCTCCTGCTCCATGGGCTCTTTCCCGGATCGGTGAAAGGGCACTTCATCAAGGATCATCGTTGCGCTCCTCATGGTGACCCTTTTCGCCAGGATCCTCTCGCGTAGCTCTGTATTGCTGGTCTCCAGTGCCCAGATACGCTAGCGCATTTCCTTGAATTGTTCAGCAAGACTGGGCTGTCGGTGGACCTCGGCCAGTTCCTACGTAGTGAGCGGTAGAGTGCTATTGTGATGCTCAATCTCTGTGTCGAGATTGCAATATGCGGTGTTATGGTCTGGAATGGGTGAACTGGCCATAATTCTTTAGCCCCCTCCTTCTAGCGCCAAAATATTAACCTGAAAAACTGGTTACACCTATCTTACGAAGTAATATGAGTTCCGAATACACAACCTCGGATAGTCTCCGGACCTAGGCAAGACTTTCTCTAAATAAAAACGAATCTGTTACAAGAGAGCAAAATAAATATGAGTAAACCTTAAAGCTAAATCTAGTTCTTCCTCTTTCCAGAAATCGTAAGTCTCATTTTGTCTTGTCGAAGTCCCTATTTATAGAAGTCTGGAGGCTTTTGCAGTTGTTAATGGGTGTCGTGGGAGAGAGTTTAGGAATCGTGGGGTGATCAGCCTCACGTTTCTTGGCGGTTATTTGGTCTTCCCTCTCTTTTGTGAAGAGTGGGTGGTTATGTATGCTTTCCTCCGTGTTAACCGTTTAGGTGAGCATTTTGATTAAATATTACACATGTTTTATTGTCCGACTAGCCTTCCTTTGTCATATTGTCTTCTCCTCTCTTTGAAGTTCTGAGTAATAGGGTCCATTCTTTTTTAATACGAACGTTCGTTCCTTAGTCTTCGCGAGTCCTCGGACCTTTGGACACGAACTCTATTGCTGGATATCTCTATTCTCGGAATGCCGACTACATGTTTGAGTTCGGCGAATTCTATGAGTAACAGTAGGTCATTTTATGTTAAAGCTTAATAATACAATCATGTTTTCAAAGAGAAAGAATCATGCATATCTTTGATGAAGATCGGCATGGATAAAAAAAAATACTGAGGATCAGTTTTGAAGTTCACTTCTTTTTGCTTTCAATATTAATTTCAATAACCCATCCTCGATTTAATTCCATTCCGGTTAATTATTGGACTATATAGATTTATCTTTTGGTTTAGATGGCTTATATATGAATTAGTGTATCATATAAGGAAAATATAATACCAGCAGTGACATTATGAGGCCCTAAGTACCGTACGTCGATTCTAATCTTTGATTAACCCCCAAGCATCTAGTTTAGGTAACACTACTTTCTGTCTCGGAGGTCTCCTCTTGTGTGAGTACATAAGTTTAATCTCTCGAGACAGCGACTTGTCTCAATTATTTAATCTTTACAAGATTTTTTTATAATCTGAACTTAAATATTTCATGTTATTGTAGGAATGAAAAAATTGTCAAAAAGTCAATATTTTCATATATAACTAGAAATAAATCCTCGACCAAAGAATCAAACAATCATCATAATCGGTCTAATTTTAGGAAAAGTTATACAAAATAATTAATTGAAACTTATTAATTAATAAAATAGCTAAAGTTTCAAATTTTTAATAAAGTAGCCAAAATTATGTTGTTATAAACAAGATTAAATTTGTTCACATCATGATTAAATTTTTTGCAATTGTTTATAATCAATTTATCAATTTCAAAAAAATTAATCCTATAATATATATATTTTAAAAATACGATTATTGCATATTTTGGTTATTTCACTCATTTTAGACACTTGTTGCGAAATAATCCGCGCACGCAAGCGTACGTGTGTCGCTCAAGTAATATAGAATGTAAATTCGAGTATCGTACCCACAGAGACTAGAGAAAAAAAAGCGATTTCCTAAAACTTGATGCTAATTAAATCTAAGTAAAATTGAGAAGATGTTTGTAACAAGAGTGGTAACAAAATTAAAGCATAGAGTTAAATACGAGTTATGCAAGAAAAAGAAGGTAGAGGTCACGACTTCACCGGAGCCAATTAGGTCGGGGGTTTCGGGTTCGAACAACATATCTACTCCTATAAACGCTAATCTCACTTTGTCGAAAATATTCACTATTGATGCAGACCAGCCCCACATCGTACACACTTTGACCTTTCTGGAACGATTTGAGAAACGGTCCAAGCACGTGCGACATTGAGGAGGCGCACCGGTTGACTTGAGCGTCTGTTTCGCTATTGGCGCCATTCGTTTCGAAGCTGCGGACGTTTTCGAGTTTGTTAGGCAGCGACCTTTCGACTAAAAAACACGCTTTTTTCTGCACTTAATCTGAAATTAGTTTTGTAGCTTTAATTATGTGTCTTTTAAATTTATTTGTCCTTTGGTTTTTCCTGTCTTTTGGGTTTGTTTTGTCTGTTGGTTTTCTTATCCTTTGAGATTTCTGTGTCTTGTTTTTAATCACCATCTTCAGACCTTAGTGATCAGTTTATGAATGAAAAGAAATCCTCTCTAAATTCCAATTTCGTTTTCAACAGTGGAATCAAATATGATGCCCAAAAACTGGTATTCTTAGTCTTGAATCAACATGTTTTGGAAGGTTTCTAACCGGGTATTCGTGCGTCGAATCAACGGTTGGAATCCTTACTCACGGCATAGCTTTCTCCTGCATCAACTAGCCTCTCTCGAGTGATCTAGCAAACCTATGCAATTAACGGATTAATATCCTCTCTACTTCTAATCCTATTATAGCAATCACACGCAATAAAACAAGAGTTCAAACAATTACATAAATTGCCTAGATTTTCTAACCTAGGATCAACTATGAAGCCATGAATAAAAAGACAATGATCTATTCTCTCTCGAGTAATAAACAATCCTCGATAACAGTTCTAATGGTGATCAAATACTTGAAAGCATTAAGCATGATTCATGACAAGAAATTAAATAAATGGAGCAAACAAGCATAATCTGATCTAGAAAAAAACCCCCTTTCCATTGTCAACCCTAGCTTCATCGTAACCCCATAAGAATATAGCCGCTAATGAATCATGTGATAATCAAAACGTAAAGAAAAATAATTAAAAGCAACAAGATGAGCATGGAAAGTGAAAAAAAATTCATATTGAATTTTAAGTGATGTTCAACAAGATTTAAGAGATAACAATAAAATAAAAGTAAAAGAAGAAGTAAAAACAATGGTTGTGAGTTCAAGTGAGTCGCCGGAGTTGTCGATTTCAATGCAGAACGCTCTCTCTCTTAGAAAAGCTCTCAAAAACAACCTAAAAGCAATAAGGAAATTAAAAGTAAAAGAAAATTTATCATTCTAGGTTACAATAGTGGTTTATATAGGAACCGTGATGATTTTCGGAGCTCAAATGGGATTTCAGTTGAGTTGATTCGGTCCAAAATCTTCAAACGGAAAGTAGTTACGTAAAAATCAAAGATGGTCGCGCCGCGCGGAGCGAAGTTCACGGCGTGAGGAAGTGTGCTGGAGGAGGTCGCGGCGCAAGGAATGTAGGTTGCGGTGCGATGAATTAGGGTCGCAGTGCGAGGAAGTCTGCTAAAGACGTTCTGCCAAAAGTCGACAGAAGGTTTGTCTTCTAATTTTTCTTAGCTTCATTTTGAACTCATTTTTCGTCATAAAAGCTTCTGTTATCGAATACTCTGCGGCTCTCAAATAACACTATTTTATTTAAATATGTTACAAAAACTCATAATAACCATTAAAAACACTTAAGGACTAGCTCAATTCAAGTCAAATAAGGGCGGATTCGCACGTAAAATACGCAATCATCAACAAACCTTAACAACTTTGCAAATCTATTACTTTAAATTGACTATTTAATTTAATCACCTTTAATTTTATTATTTTGTTATTTCTTCATGGGACTTGTAACTTGAATACTTAATATTGATGAATATTAAATAAAGTCCTATTATCATGTTAACCATAAGATATTTAAATGAAATTCTTTTTAGAGTCCAGGATCTCGCACACAATGAAGACTCGATGAATGCGATAACCTGAACTTAAATTATAGACGGATAAAAATTAGACCATGCGTAAACGAAATGATACAAGATGTGGTAACCTAACTCGGTGCAATGTCACCTATTCTACGTAGCAGTGAGCGCAAGTGGAAAGAAAACTCTCTAAATGAAAAGTAGTACAAGTACAATGATGGAGTAATATGAACAATCATGCTTCAATGTCCTTTAAAAACAAATAAATAAATAAATAAACGGAAGAAAATAAAAAAAATCAAAGTTATATATAAGTAATACTTACATAGACATACATATATACACATATAAATGTATGTAAAATATATATATATATATATATATATATATATATATATATATACATATTGGGTATAAATTTAAATATATTATGTGGGATTAAAATTAACAAATTATGGATATTTAATATTATATCCAATTATGTATCGAAGATTATAAAATATAGTTGACATAAGTTTCATGTTTAAAAATTAAAAAAATACATGTATACGTTCGGTTTTCAATTATGTATCGAAGATTATAAAATACATGTTTAAAATATATATAGTTGAAGATATATTTAATACTATGCAAGACTATTTCCGTTCGGTTTTTCATCGGAATGTCATTTAGTATGGATCATTTATGCTAGATATGTATGATTTCAAATGTTTTAAATTTGGACTAATATTTACAAATGTTTTGTAACATTATTTTCGTTGGATTTTCGATCAGCAAATCGATTTTCCATCCAAAACGGCATTCATTTGCCCATTTCACATTTTTTTGTTTGGTTTTTCGTAGGCGTATCGGTTTTTCCTAGATCGTGAGGCTCAAAACGGCATTGAAAATGACATTTAAATCCTTGATTAAAACCATAAAAAAGCTAGAATGTTGCGATTTTTATGCGCGCAAGTGCACGTGTTGCTCAAGTAATATACTGAATTTAGTACGTGTGTCGATCCCACGAGGAAAAAACTTAATTAACAAAAAAATCAACTAACAGGAATTGAACTTAAAGAGGAGATGGAAAGATGTCACAAATTGTTGACAAGTTCTAAAACAATGAAATAACAAAACACAAAAATAACGGTTGTAAGCAGAAAGAGGGGCTAAGGACCAAGACTTCACGGGTTTATTCAACGGTTTAGATATACGAGTTTCACGCACAATCAAAATTCAACTCACTAACACTTTGCTAATCACACTCACAAAACGATATTGGGAAAATCTTCTCTCGATCTCAATCCCTAACAAAAACATGTATTAATATAAGAGCATTCACACGATTCTATGACAACCTAGCTATCTCTAGCCTAGGAATGCATCATAGTAATTCATCTGGGCCTCTCAAACGAATCGCCCGGATTTACCCAAAAAAAGGAAACTTCTCAATGCTAATTCGTCATTTCGTGAAACGCGCACGAAATTTCTCCGTGCCATGCAGATTGAAATATCCTTTTGCGCGGAACACGCAGAAGTTACTGGATGCGAGCATCTTTGAATTTTGCATCCGCGCGGCGTGCGGAATTTCTGCGCAACACGCGGAATGCAATTTCTCTTCGTTCTTCGCTCTAGCTTCCTCTTTTTGCGCTTAATTTTGACGCCGAATGGCACCTTTTTCCGTATAATCACTTCCAAGCGCTCATTTTACCCCTTGAACATGAAAATCATCAAAACACACTAGAAAAAAATTAAAACAGTCAAGGAATCGTCGGTTTTTGGTACGGAGAATAGGAGTTTTATGCGTGATTAACGCACCTATCATAGAAAGAGGGAGAACCATTAGTACCCTCATCAACAACTTCTTCCTCAGCACCTTTCACTTTCACTTCCTCTTCATCATATTCCTCTTCTTCACCTTCCTCTTCTTCGTTGAAATAAGCACCAGTAGGAGAAACAACATGAGGGACATGTTGTGAGGCAGAAGCACCATATGTGCAAGCAGTAGCCGAAATGGTTTCAATAATCCCTTCGAGTACATTCCTGCAGCAAGAGGAAGAGTCGACGATCTTTTTGATGGATGCAACCTCTTGAGTAAGAGCTTTCAGAACATCACTACACACAACCCTAGATAAGCGACCCACATAAGGAGAATTAGCAAATCCAACAGGTGTTGTTGCAGATGGGGGAACAATATCACGAGCATGTAATTCCCTACGAAGAGCTTGTGACTGAAGTTCGGCGTCTTGAGAGGGGCTCCAGAGAGAATAATTCAAGAGATCAAGGAAGGAGAGCCAATGGGGAGCTTCACAACATAGGATTATATTAGCTTGACCATGTGTTCAAAAATAAACTCTCCAAAGTCGAAAGACGAACAAGTACCTATTTGATACAGAAGACTTCCTGAGTCGGAGACACACCAGAGCCATGAGCAGATGGAGTTCAGTTGGAAATCCAATTCTTTAGAGCACATATTACTTGCACTCATATAGGTAGAAGGAAACAAACCCTTTTTAGGCCAAACATGATCATCACGACCAGAAATCTCATTCACAATGACCTAAATCGAAGGCAGCTTGTCAGCAATAATGATGCTTCCCCAACCAAAGTACTCATTGATCACTTATGGAGACATAAAGAAGTAGTAGCCTCTTACAAAGACTTTCTTATAGTCAGGAGTATCAGCCTTGTTGAGTCCTGATGGCGGGTTCACAATGAACTCCTTCAATGGGTATCTCCTAGTAACTCTATGACTTCACTGATCTTTCTAGCTTCTTCGAAAAGCTCTCTTTCATGAACAATTCCTCTATAGTACACATAATTCCACTTCACAAAATTTTCTTCCACATGGAAGGACACATTGTCCAGATGAGCAGAAGGGATATCTTTAGGTAGCTTTTTCCCAGCAATAGAATGCTTCCCGGTTGTTGGAAACTTCCTAGAGGACACCTCTTCTTCATCTCCCTCCCATATGTCTCCCAGGATGTTAGCCACATTTTCTGCAACAATTTTCCCTGCAAGCTTCTTCTTCATGTTTAATCACTACTACAAATATGGGCATTAGGTGCGACATAAGTCGCACCTGATGCCCACATAGTCGCACCCGATAGTACTATCGGGTGCGACTTTAGGTGCGACTGAGTCGCACCTAAAAGTCCGCAGCTAATACTATTGAGTGCGACATGCCGCACCCAATCATATATACTATTAGGTGCGACACTATTGGGTGCGACTTATCGCACCTGAAGTCGC
Source organism: Urtica dioica subsp. dioica (assembly GCF_054948205.1). Taxonomy (NCBI): domain Eukaryota; kingdom Viridiplantae; phylum Streptophyta; class Magnoliopsida; order Rosales; family Urticaceae; genus Urtica; species Urtica dioica. The sequence continues at coordinate 36,102,563 of NC_142761.1, forward strand.
GCCTATTTTTCTGTGGGAACTTAAGAATAAGGAAGGAATTTGACTTTTGGGTGCGACATGTCGCACCCAATACCCTACCCGCCAACGTATTGGGTGCGACGAGTCGTACCCAATAGCCTACCCGCCAACTTATTGGGTGCGACTAGTCGCACCCAATACCCTTCCCGCCATAGTATTGGGTGCGACTAGTCGCACCCGATTCCCAATTTATTTAATTTTTTTTTATAAATATTAGAATTAGAATATAATATTATTAGAATTAGAAATTAATATTATTAGAATTATAATAGAATTATAATTAGAACTAGAAATTAATATTGCATATTAAAATATTTTTAATATACAAGCAACTAATACGAGTTTGTTCGCTAATATAAAAATACACAAGTGCAACTATTTTCGTTGTTGCCTATAAAACTTATCTATAGAGGAATTTCCTCTTCCTCCAAATAAGTTGCCTCCGCGGCCACTACTGCTGCTTCCTCCTCGGCCATTGCCGCTACCGCTAGGACGATCACGCTGAAACTCCGCAGAACCTGGTGTTTCATTATCAGCCATTGCCGCTGATGTCGGCGTAGGGGAAGACTGAGTACGCATCTGTGTAAACGAAAGCAGCTGTCGCTTCATCTCTTCCATATGCATTTGTTGTGCCGCCATTTCAGCTTGTTGTGGTGCCAACTGAGCTTGCAACTCGGTATACAGTACTGGATCGGCGCGTGACTGAGGTGACGAACCAGACGAGCTCCCATCTTAAGCTCGAGCCACACTCAAAGCCCCAACTGGTGTCGTGGGTCCTATCCCGACATCCCAATCACGGCGTGGCCCGAGAACGTCATGCATCGCATACTCCTCTGCGCGTTCGAGGCTCACCTCTTCGCCTCTCTCCTCCGCTTGTCGCAAAATATCTGCCACTTGGGCGTTGATTCGTGCCTTTACAAAAAAACCAAATAAAATTATTATATAATTATCATTAAGTAATTAAATAAAGTAACTTACAAATTGTTGACTCGCGAAGGGCGTTGTCCAGTTGCCGTTAATATCTTGATGCTTTTTCTCCCACGTCGCTAATGTGGAGGACTATGTCCCATCCTCATTCCTCTGCAAGTTTTAATCATCAAAATAAGACTAATGTGTCTAATGTTAATAAAAATTAAGAAACTTACGCTCTTCTGTCGATGAGCGAAAAAAGGTATCGACCCTTGTCTGGCCTTTGTCAGCTTCTTCTTCGCATTTTGTCGGTTGCGGTCAGCCTTTGCCTGCGAAACATAAATTCATTTAATTCGATTCGATGAGAAAAAAAAAATCATGTTCAACTCATACCTTATGTTCCGATGTGTTGAACACCTCTATTGCCTTCAACCAAGCCTCGTGCGTATAGCCCTTCGGTGTCCCATTGTGGTCCGCACGTCATGAGCGCGAGAAAACTCCGACCCTACTTTCAGGCGCACCCCATTGTGGTCCGCACGGGACATCCCATCGAGAAGGCCCTTCAAAAAGGGACCTCCTCTCGAATGGCCATATGGTCCCAAGAGTTGGGCGAGTACGGGGTCGAGTTCCAACCAAGAACCGCCATCAAGGGCCAAGCCCTCGCCGACTTCGTAGCCGAGTTCACAGGCGCGCCCTCAACTGACGAGGGAGACAAAGATGATGAGGGCGGAAGAGACAAGGAGGACGACCACAGCGAGTCGTCGAAGAAGATGACCAACAACCCGATAGGGCCGGTCTGGGACTTGCACATGGATGGCGCGTCAAACGCCCGGGGGGCTGGCGCCGGCGTTGTGCTCACAAATCCCGATAGGGAAAAACTGAGATACGCCCTGCGGTTCGAGTTCAAGGCTTCCAACAATGAGGCAGAGTACGAGGCTCTGATCGTTGGCTTGGAGCTAGCGAACAAGCTAGGCGTCCAAAACCTGCGCATCCACTGCGACTCGCAGTTGATTGTGAACCAGGTTAAGGGCGACTACGCCGCAAAAGAGCCGAACATGGTCGCGTACTTGTCCAAGGCCCAAAAGAACCTAGAGGCCCTGTCATGGTTCGAGATCGTCCAAGTCCCTCGAGAGGCGAACATCGACGCTGACGCCCTGGCTCGCCTCGCGTCTGGGATAGACGAGGAAGGAGAGGGCAGCGTCCCGATCGAAGTGTTGACCCGACCCTACGTCTCGAGAGGCGACGTAGGGGTAGTTAACGAGACTCCGCCTCCCTCGTGGATGACTCCGCTCGTGAAATTCCTTAAGCGAGGAGTCGTCCCCGAAGACAAAGAAAAGGCCAAAAAGCTGAGAAGCTTGGCGCCAAAGTACACAATGAGGGAAGATGTCTTGTTCAAGAGAGGCTACTCCATGCCTCTCCTCCGTTGCTTGACCGAAGTCGAGGCAAAGAAAGCGCTCCGTGAGGTGCATGAAGGGGTGTGCGGAAACCACGCCGCTGGGCAATCTTTGGCATTAAAGCTACTGAGACTCGGATATTTTTGGCCAACCTTGAAAAAGGACTCCCACGAGTGGGCCAAAAAATGCGACAAATGCCAAAGGTTCGCTCACATCCCGCGCCAAGCACCTGCCCCGCTATGTCCGATCATCGTACCACGACCCTTCGCGAAATGGGGAATCGACCTCATCGGTGAGCTACCCATGGCCCCGAGGCAATACAGGCATGCGATCGTGGCAATCGACTATTTCACGAAGTGGGTAGAGGCCGAACCGCTGGCAAAGATCACCGAGGCAAACACGACGAGCTTCATCTGGAAGAACATTGTCTGCCGCTTCGGGATCCCCGCGTCAATTGTGACCGACAACGGAAAACAATTCGACAATGCGCGCCTCTGAGAAATGTGCGAACAGTTGGGCATTAGCAAGACTTTCTCTTCTCCCCGCCATCCTCAAGCCAACGGTCAGGTAGAGGCGGTCAACAAAACGATCAAAGAGAACCTGAAGAAGAAGCTGGAAGAAAGGAAGGGGGCTTGGGCTGACGAGCTTCCCATGGTCTTGTGGGCGTACCGAACCACCGCTCGAAATGCGACCGGCGAAACCCATTTCGCTCTCGCATTCGGCGTCGAGGCCGTGGTACCTGTCGAAACCAAGCTGCCGACCCTGCGCATAGAGGAGTATGAAGAAGCCGCCAACAATGACGCGATCAGACTCGAGCTAGACCTCATAGATGAGAAGATGGCAGACGCACTCACCCGCCTTGCCTCACAAAAGAGGAAGATCGATAAGTACTACAACTCCAAGGTCAAGCTGCAAAAGTTCGCCGACGGGAGCCTCCTCCTTAAAAGGGTGTTCCAAAACACCAAAGTGCAAGGTGCGGGAGTTCTGGGTCCCACCTGGGAGGGTCCATACCGTGTGCGCCGAGCCATCCACAACGGCACGTACGAGCTCGAGAACCTGGAAGGACTCGTGTTCACGCACCCATGGAACGCGGAGCACCTACAGCAATACTACCAGTAGAGGCGCCACGTCCCCGACTTGCAATTATTTTCATTTTATTTTCAATTTTTGCAAAGACAATTTTAAATTTCAAGAATGGCCAACGGCCTGGGAACGTAATTTTTTTCTTCTTATTATCTAAACATTATAATCGAATTACATTTCGCTTCGAAGCCTTTACCTTATTTTATAACAGTTTCTCATCTTCTCTACGAGTACCCGAGAAACTCGGGGGGCTAACGGATCGTTGCGTCGCCACTTCGTCTGGTCGAGCTCGCCCTGGATGAGCTCGCCATGTCGTCTGGTCGAGCTCGCCGTGGTCGAGCTCGCCACGTCGTCTGGCCGAGCTCGCCACTTCGCCTAAGCCGAGCTCGTCACTTTCGTCTGGTCGAGCTCGCCGTGGACGAGCTCGCCACATCATCTGGTCGAGCTCGCCACGTCGTCTGGCCGAGCTCGCCACTCCGCCTAAGCCGAGCTCGTCACTTTCGTCTGGTCGAGCTCGCCGTGGACGAGCTCGCCACGTCGTCTGGTCGAGCTTGCCACGTCGTCTAGCCGAGCTCGCCACTTCGCCTAAGCCGAGCTCGCCACGTCGTCTGACCGAGCTCGCCACTTCGCCTAAGCCGAGCTCGTCACTTTCGTCTGGCCAAGCTCGCCACGTCGTCTGGTCGAGCTCGCCACTTCGCCTAAGCCGAGCTCGCCACGTCGTCTGACCGAGCTCGCCACTTCGCCTAAGCCGAGCTCGCCACGTCGTCTGACCGAGCTCGCCACTTCGCCTAAGCCGAGCTCGTCACTTTCGTCTGGCCGAGCTCGCCACATCGTCTGGCCGAGCTCGCCAATTCGCCTAAGCCGAGCTCGTCACTTTCGTCTGGTCGAGCTCGCCGTGGTCGAGCTCGCCATGTCGTCTGGTCGAGCTCGCCGCTTCGCCTAAGCCGAGCTCGTCACTTCGCCTAATCGAGCTCACCACGTCGTCCAGTCGAGCTCGTCACTTCGTCCAAGTCGAGCTCGCACAATGACACGTTTTACGCGCCGAAAGGTAGCAAAGCGTCAACAAGTCGGATCCGCGCACCGGACCTCCGACCCTCGCGTGACGCTCTCGCGCGATTCCGCGCCCCTCACACCGATAGGCAATGGGGCATCGATGGATCACGTCCGCGCATCGGACCGTCGATCCCGGCTGTCAAAACCCAAAACGTGACACGCGTACCGATAGGTACCACGCTCACTGGGAACTGCAAGCTCATCCCGATATGCACGCCGATAGGTAGCGTACTCGCCGGAAGATGAGCGCGACGGCCACCCAACTCGCACACGCTGATAGGCAACGAGTCACGAATGGATGACCGAGAATCGCACCCGCTGGGCGAATCTGGTCTAGCCAGCGTCCGCGGGGAGCTTCGTCGCCAAGTGCGACAGTAAGCCGTGCAAACCGGTTACGCTAGGTATAGTAAGCCGGGCTCGTAAGAGACGCGCCGATCACATCGCGCGAATCGATTTGGTGCCAAAATTCTTGAAATTGGTGAGTGATTTCACATTGGGTGCGACATGTCGCACCGATTAAGCTTCCCGCCATTATATTAGGTGCGACATTTCGCACCTAATATGTTATTTTAATTAAAAAAATTTACAAATTTATAGAGTAGAAATTTAAATCAAAATTTAGATACTAGTCTCTATTTTCGTTCTCTCCCAATTTTCTCTTATTCTCTTACAATTTCATCCAAAATATTTTGCGAAATACATCGCCCGCAAATTTTTCTCATGTATGTAGTCTTTATGTCATAGATTCATCTTTCATGCAAAACGAAGTTTTTTTTTCTAGCAGTGATGCAACAATTCCAACACTTGTGCAAAAGGAACTACCATATGAAAGTTTGAGACGGAATGTATATAAGCACTTTGTATAATTGGAACTGGTCTATAGAACTAGATATCTAATTAGGTCGTTTTCCGCAAATTTTTGTTTTTGTTTTTAGGTTTCCCTTCATTCCTTCTTGCTGTGTAAAATTTGGAATTGATATAGTGAGAGGTGGTGGAAAGGATAGACACCCATAGCTGTTGATTCACGCACGAAGACGGTCAATGATTCTTTCTAAAATCTGATGTTTCGCCCATGAATAAAAAATTAAGGGCGAGACTCGTTGATTCACAAAAAATACGGAAAGCAAGAAGATTCGAGAAAACTCTTTTTTCATCCATCAAAATCTTCTTTACAATGAGGCCTAAAAGCCTATTTATATGAAAACCCGAATAACTAAAACTAATTTAATACCAAACTAATTATAATAAGATTATGATATCTTAATAGGTAAGCAATAAACCCAGTTAACATATATATAGCATAGAAGATACGGAACATATATATATATATATATATATATATATATATATATATATATATATATATATATATATATATATATATATTATATGACTATTAGATATCAAAATAGAATATTATACGCACTATATATATTAGTGCTATATAAAAGTAATACATATATAACTAGCTACTAAATAAATATAATAAAAAACTAAATACAAATATTAGGATATAAAATATTAATATTTTCTAATAAAAACTAGTATATCTAATCTGCATCATTCTTCCTGATTTTGAAAGAATTTGTCCTCGAATTCTATGTGCAAACCCAATCTGCAACGAAATACACACGATAGTGAAGAGGTGATCCGCTAGCGATGCTTCCTTTGCCAAGGTGTATAGACTAGACGAAATCGCTGGATTGCGCGCTCAGGTGGAGTGTTCTCCCGTTAGATGGCCGCGCTGCTGCAACATCTCCCAGCGACTCAAACCCGAGATGCATCCAACACCGAAGACGACCATGACGACCTTTTAGCCCGGAATTTTGGTAGACATGTCCACATGATGCACTCGCGCGACGAAACTCTGGAAAATTTGCCTTGGGAGTCGGCGTTCGAGGTGGATATCCCGGAGTACGATGAGAGCGTGTACGAAGAGGCGGAGTACGGTGAGATGGTGTACGGCGAGACGGAGTATGTCAAGACAAAATACGTCGAGGTAGAGTACGGCGACGCCGTAGGCGACAAGCCCGTGCACGACAACGTCGTGTACAAAGAAACAGGTTATGACGAGGCCGAGTATAAGAAGGAGATAATCGAGGATTGACATAAATATGTCTCTCTTTGTTCACAAGTGGTGTTTGGATCCAATGAAAATGGTCGATATTGTTTTGGTTCGAGTGAGGTCACCGAGTTGGTCCCATTGAGCGTGCCGAACCAGCCCCTATCGAGAGCAAGTCTCCTAGCTCAGATCGACGAGGACACGAAGAAAACTGAGGTGGATTCCAAGTTGATTCCTAACAAGAAGCCTCAATTTGACCACCTCCCTATATCTGTTGGTATCAGAGCGTCCTTTCACCACCACCCGCTACATCAGTTAGTATTAGGGCCTCCTTTCGACCATCTCCCTACATATGTTGGTATCATAGCCTTCTTTCCACCACCTCCCACTATATCAAGTGGTATCAGAGTCGAGCATGATCGTGAATCATGCACATTTTCACTGTATTCGTTGACGACGACCCGATGTCACACGTGCTTGAAATTGATGGCTAAGAAGAAGAATATTTTTTTGAGCCGTTAGGTGATCAAATATTAGATAAAAGTGACGACGAAGTGAAAATAATTTTTATGTTATGGAATAGTCCAATATTCGATGAAAGCAACAAAGAAGAAGTAGATTAATAAGTAGAAGAAGACCTGAAGATAGCGCTTACTCCAACGATTAATTAAGTTGGCTGGACCGATGAAGACTTTGTGTCCTTTTTGTTTGAGGTGGCGTTTTGATATCAAGAGTCACGATCATCATCCTCCTTCCACACCCCCGGAAGATTCACCAAATTTGAAGAAATTATTTTGTCAAACCCGGGGAGAATGATGCGTGTTAAAAGGGTCTAGAATTTATGGCAGCTTTGGGATAACAAAGTCGGAAATTAACATGGGCGTAGTGAATTTCGAGTAGAAACTACCCAATAAAAAAATAGTCAATACCGTGCATTGAGGTCTCAAGGATTTGGCCGAATCCCATCATAAAAGGCCTTATATCGGCACTATACTACGTTTAGCAGTTTTCTTTAATTTTGAATATTTAGCTTTAATGTTGTTTATTCCCATATATAATAATGGCTTTATTTCCTTTCTTTGTTTCTGTTTTTTATGCTTTAATTAAATTTAAGAGAACTGTAAATATTTGTAACCCCCTATGTTTTAAAGAAGATTTTTTATTAATGAAAAAATTAAGTTTTCTGCAATTTCTTTGTTTTTTGTATTATTTGTGAATCAATGAGTTCAAGACTCCCTTAATCTGGTATGCATAATCTAAAGAATCAACTGGTTTTAGAAAAAATCATTGACCGGTATTCGTACGTGAATCAACAACCGTAGTTGTTTATCCTTTCCACCACCTCCCGCTTTGTTTGTCATTGAGGGTTTTTCGAACACAAAAGTTTTGGGGGAAAAATGAGAATCTGTTGTGTTTTTCTAGTTTTATTTGGATTAAGGAAAATTAGAGAGAAACTTGATTTTCACCACTTACAAACATGATAAAGAGTTTTGTCATGCACTATCATTTTCTTTCCATTTTTTACTTTCTCTCACATTTTTTTTGGATTCTAAACGAGCTCCGAGAGACTCTTTATTTGAAGAGTAATAGATACACGAACGTTGAGAATAACTATCTCATTTATTTTCCGGATATTATTCACCTTAGGGAACGTTTACCAACAGATTAATTTAATTAGAACGAGAGAACGAAATTAGTATTAAGAAAACAATTGAATTAGTTTGGTTAAATGTACAAGAAACTATTCTAAATTACAAACAAAAATTTAGAATATTAAAAAATATTGGTAGTCTCGGCTCAAAAATATTAACGCAAATGTATTCCCAGATACCCAGCTTTGTACGAACAGCTCTAGGTACAAATGCGGGCAGAATAGTGGCTTCAATCCTATTACCAAAATATTATTATGATTTGGTATATAAAATTGTAAAAAACTACGTATCGATTTACAAAATATCTTACAACACAAAATTGTCATAACATGTATATTCTAATAAAGATTCTACAAAACAGGGCACTTGAGAAGTGGAATTAGTTCAACAATGTAGTTAGAAATTTGTTTTATTGAACTGTAATTTCATGTAAATGGCTATAAAAGAAGCTGATGACTTACGAATCATTCTTCTTGGTCCTCCATCTTTATGTTTGTTTGAACCCACCTCGTCTCTATTGCTTGCAAAGAAGCAGAATAGAAGTGCTCGGAGTTTGGTTTGTATCATTTTCACAGGATTAGAAATAGTGGCCTGATGACTAGTATTATTTTCATCACAGTACCTCAAGATTCATATATTTATAAATAATGAACGAGAGCCTTGGTGAATAATAATTTTTATTCACAGTACCACAAAAGGCCACCCAAAGACGGAAGCTCGAGGACAGCGCCGGAAAGACGGATGCAAGACCGTGAGACGCCGACCAAGACGAAGAAGAAAGTCGGAGCAAGGACCCCAAAAGATGCAAAGAAAATCTGAAAAAACAAACAAGCAAAAACCTGAAAAATAAAAGAAGAGAAATTTTGTAAGCTCCCTCCAGGTCGGAACACACCACCGCAGCGGCGGCCGGGTCCTGGAGGGGCGGTGACGGCGGCGCCTTCAACAACTAGGGTTTCCTGTTTTTTTTTACAGAGAGGCGAAACCCATTTTTACAGAGAACCCTAACGACAGCCTTTACGAGGTATTTATAGACTGAAAATACTTAGAATACAAACATAATAACACCATAAAGTGGAACAATTAAATAAAGGATAATTTACAAGAACACCCCCTGAACTCTTACTCGATTAACGAAGTGCACCCTCAACTCGGATTTTCAACAAAAACTACCCTGAACTCCTATATGTGTTCACTTTTGCCCCTTCCGTCAAAATTTATCAGTTACCATCCATGAGTTTCGCACGTTTTAGGCATGTGAGCTCACTATCGAGGTTATAATGGTCTTTTATGTTACCTAAATTAATTTTCTTTATTAAATATATAAAATTTGTATTATTTTGTTTTTTATTTCGAATAAATAAATGGGTATCAGGCTGAGGAAGAAGAACAGTAAGAGAAACAAATGGGTATCAGGCTCACGAAAATTCGTGGGGCATATCGGATTCTGATCCTCCGAATTTCGATTTCAAGCTTTCGATCTTTTTTCAATTTTCAAACCAGGGACTATCTGTTACTCGAACTACAATCACTGAATCTGAGCTCATTGAAAATGTATTGTTTTATAACATTTCTGTTTGTGGTTTAGCGTTCTGGTAATTAAAAATCCATGGATCGCAACGAATTGACATTGTTGTTACTTAATTTCTCAGCATAATCGATTCTCCAAGCCGTACTATCAAATGACTGAACCATAATCACTTGTATATTCTATGGTTCTGATTAAAGAGTTCTGGTTTTTGGCTTGAACTTTGTGTTCATAAACTAACCGTCTGATGTGATTAGGTCAAAGTTCTTCAAGAGACAAAGCATACCAACAACAAGAGGCCTCATCGGAGAGAGACAACTCGCGCCGGGAAGCTTTGCCAGATCTGTAATAGATCTTTTCCCACCACGAGTCGAGGAAGCTTCGTGCAAGAGAAGAGACACAAGGTCTGAGGAGATCTAGTCCTTGGAACTCGAATCAGATAGGAGAAAGTTCGACGCCGGACTGGTTCGTCACGCATCGTCGGAAAAAATGGCTGCCACTAGATTGGTTCTTCGCTCGACATCTTGGGCCGGGCCGGGCTTTTGGGGCTCTCTCCTCGCCGCCTGCATGACCCACAAGAACACGAGGCTCGCCGGGTTGGCTTCCGAGAAGATTTTCCAGCTCGACCCAGGAAATGCAGGGTACCAAGTCCTCTTGTCCAATATCTACTCGGCCGAGAATAACTTTCCGAAAGCCGCCTCGGTTCGGAGCGTTACGCTTGGGAAAACCTCGGGAGTGACTCTGATCGAGATCGGAGAGACGACTCACCTCTTCACCGCTGGGGATCGGAGCCATCCGAGAGAGAGGGAGATATACGAGAAGCTGGACAAGCTGACGGGGAAGATGAGGCCACAGGTCTCTCGCCAAGACTAGGCCACTGGACTCAGTCAACGCGTTATCTCCTCCCTTTTTCTTTAACGTTTTTTATTTATTAAAATATAATAATAATATTAATAATAATAATAATAATAATAATAATAATAATAATAATAATAATAATAATAATAATAATAATATATATAAAAAATAATAATAATATAACTCAGGGTATTTTGATAATTACGCATGTTTTAAGTTTTATGTGACCTCCACGTCATCAAAATTTTAACAGTTTGTGAAAAAAATTGACGGAGGGGGCAATAATCAACACAAATGTGAGTTCATGGTAGTTTTTGTTGAAAATCCGAGTTGAGGGTGTACTTCGTTATTCGAGTAAGAGTTCAGGGGGGTTTCTTGTAAATTATCCTTAAATCAAATGTAAGAAATTAAAACAAATTGCAATTTATTGGACCGTTTCCACTAAAAAAAAACTGCTACTGTTACATCATTTTCCGTTACATTGGTCCCAATGCTCCATAAATGTTAATATGTATATTATCACTTCTCTATGTTGGGCTTCACACAAACAATTAGTTTAGATGGGAAGAACATTTTCCTTGAAGGGATTATTCCTATTCTATGACTTGTACCAAGATTTTGAACCAAAATCTACTAAACCCAAATAAATTCTAAATTATGACTACCTATTTTCACTAAATACAAAAATACCCTTACTTTTAATAACATTTGATTTTCTTTGTTATTTAATTATTTGACTTTCTTTTCGTTTTGGGTTCAGCTCTATTCCACTCTCTCTTTTTGTTTTTCAGTTCGTCATCTTTGTTTGGGTTCATCTTTGTTTTTTCAATTTGTCTTTTTAGTTTAGGGTTAGAGATTTTCATGAAAAAAAATTTGATCATATTCAAAGTGTTTAAGTCGTTGAACTTCTGTGGTTTTTGAAGTTAAAAAACAAAGAAAAAAAAGATTCTCGGGATTCTGGAAAATTTTGAAAAGTTTCTGAAAATTTCTGGGTTTTCGTTCAAGATTTATTGACATTGATGTCAATAAATATGCATTTTTATTGACATTAATGTAAATAAATCTTCAACGTTTCTGGGTTTTCGTTGAAGATTTATTGACATTGATGTCAATAAATATGTATTTTTATTGACATCAATGTCAATAAATCTTCAAAGGAATTTCCCAGAATCGTTGTAGGGTATGCATTTTTATTGACATTAATGTCAATAAATTTTCAACGATTCTGGGAAATTCCTTTGAAGATTTATTGACATTGATGTCAATAAATATGCATTAAGAAGAACATGTATGCTCAGAATCAAACCTATATTAAGAAGAATCAAACATTTATTGACATGTATGCTCAGAATCAAATCTTCAATGAAAACCCAGAAACGTTGAAGATTTATTGATATTAATGTCAATAAAAATGCATATTTATTGACATCAATGTCAATATATCTTCAACGATTCTGGAAAATTCCTTTGAAGATTAATCTTCAACGATTCTGGAAAATTCCTTTGAAGATTTATTGATATTGATGTCAATAAATATGCATTTTTATTGACATCAACGTCAATAAATCTCCAACGAAAATCCAGAAATTTTCAGAAACTTTTCAAAATTCTCAAGAATTCCGAGAATCATTTTTTCTTTGTTTTTTAACTTTAAAAACCACAGAAATTCTACGCGGAATCCATGGCGGGCTGTTCCGGCGGACACTTCGAGGTCGCCGCCGCCGGGATGGCCATGGGCTGCTCTCCGACGGCCATGACCGTCGTTCCCAGGAGCTTCAGCGTCGGAGATTCCCAGGGCTGCTCTCCGGGTTTTTGTAATGATGTTTGTTTTCATAATATAAACTAAATAATTGTTTTTGTTTTATTAATTAACTAATAAAAATAAACTAAATATGAATGATAAATATGTAATTACTCATTTCATTAAGTAATAGTTTGGGATTTATTTGAGTTTAGTAGATTTTGGTCCAAAATCATGGTAGAAGTCATAGAATAGGAATAATCCCTTTCCTTGAATAGAGGCATTTAGCCTCTAAGTTTATTTTCTTCTAAAACACAAGCATTATTATGGAAACAAAAGCCATATATGATATATCAAATTGGGAAAGCAAGAATCCTAAGAACCAAAACCCATAAGTCAATCTCAGAAAACAAATAGTACTACAGGAAATTAAAAAAAGAAATCTTTAGTCCAGATCAATCTTGGATTCTTTTAACTCTGGAAATAGCCTGTACAATAAATTATTCTTTTGCTAGAGAAACTCTAATCAGTCCATAAAATAATTCAAATCACAAGTTTTTATTCCATGGGAGGCAAACGATTTTCCCATACAACCAACGACACACGCTTGTATTCTTCACTTTCCAAAGGCACTCGGTACATAAAATCGTCTCGTGGATTGCGGGCTTGTAGATATCGACCCAATGATTTCGAACTGTGTCGTTTTCCTTCCAATAGAAGTTGCAGAAGAATTGTGTGGATCCAAAAACGTTGACATAAAATCTCCACGAAATACTCTTTTTTTAGGATATATATGAGGTCTGAGGTCATCGTCTTTGGACTTGCAGTTAAGTTGTAGCTCCGTTACCGGATACAGCTCGTTTGTTAGTTTGATCCTCTTTTTATCCCATAATCCGCCTTCGCTTAATGCACTTGTGTACAATAAGACCACAACAACGAATATAAAATGGAGAGTCATGGTGGTGAAATTAAGAAAGACAAAACTTATTGTTGAAAACAACAAGCTCAAATTCCAATAACCACTCACAGCTACTTTGGAAGTCACACCTCACTATTTACTATGATAATTCTCATTGTTTCCATATAAAGCAATCATTTCTACTTATCTCAGTACCTATATAACACCTTCGAAAATTCATCCGCCCTCAACACCACATCGTCCACCTCGCAAACCATGCCCACTCAGTCGAACTCCGATCCGTTCGCCCAACATATCACGAGTCATAAAATCAGTGGCCACAACTTTCTACAGTGGTCTCAATCCGTGCTCATGTTCATCTCAGAACGAAGCAAAGACGACTATCTCATCGCCACGGCTACAGCTTCGAAGTGTGAAGACCCAGTGTTCAAGAGAGTTGGAAGGCTGAGAACAATATGGTGATGTCCTGGCTCATAAACTCCATGCAACCCAAAATCAGGGAATCCTTCCTTCTTTACTCCACAGCGGCGGAAATTTGGAAGCAGCTAGAGAAATCTTCTCCAATTCAGAAGATGTGTCTGAATTGTTTGAAACCGAGAATACTCTCCACGACCTTCGTCAAGGAGAGATGTTTGTTACTTAGTTTTTCAGTTCGCTCACACATCTATGTGTCACGACCCGCGAGCGACAGCTCGCCCACGAGCCGCGACCGATCAACTCTCATATTTTTCATATTAAACAATAGATCATAATACTTTTATATATTCAAATAGTTTGCGAAAATCCGAGGAAATTTTTCGCTTTTATAACTTAGAGTCTTATAGCGACTCCTATACGAATACGTTCCGGAACGTTTTAACAAAAGAGACTAACCCCCGGTTAAGAAACCCCATAGCCCATAGGTCAAGGCAATACGTACTCGGTCTCGGTCTTCGATCTCGTTTCCCGCTTACAAGCTTTTCCCTTATCTACATTACCAAGGGTCATAAAACTATGAGTCGATTGACTCAGTAAGTGGGAGTCTAACTTAGGAAAAGAAAAACAACTAATGCAGAGCCATGTGACGTGCAAATAATCACATAAGAATGCAGAATGCAGATGCATATACTTCAAGAGCATGCCTAACGCGGGGCCTCGCTCTACGCTAACACTTGTCATTCCACAAGGTTATACAACATCCCCTGCTACAACCCCTGGAATGACAAGAAGCCAACCTCAGACCTCGAGCAGTAGTCATCAGTGGCTTAAGAGTTTTAAGACTGTCTGGGATCCACTAGTGGTACCATCTTCGTCTGGGCGCCGGCGCTACGTGCCGTCATGACAAAGCAAATGGGCTCGCCGTGGCGACCTTTCCCATTGCAAGAACGGGGTGCTCTTGGCAGCTCCCGGGGAGTACTCAGCGCCACTAGGACCGTCTTAGTCCTAAACACGAGTCGTGACTCGTGGGTACCACCGACAACATTATTTATTGTTTGGATACTCTAGCTTATAGAGTATACAACTAATTACAAACAGGAGAGCGTATCGGGATTAATCCCGAAAGAATTATGGTTTCCCTTTCATGCTCGTTAAGTGTTTTAGATTGAAGACTCAGGACGTGACTCCTGGTACTTCTACCCTCGGCTCGAATCCGAGAGTCCAACTTGCTCTCCTGTCACCTCAGATCTAGCCAAACTCTATGGTTAGCAGAGGGATCTAACTACAACAAAGTAGCAACGTAGCTGGTTCAAGTTAGCATTTGAACCTATGGGTATAAACCCAACTAGATTTTCCATAAAGAGTGGCCGAAGCCTTAATCTTTGGTGTTTGTGTCTTTTAAGGCTTTTCCTACTCTTTATTATTATTAACACGTAAATGCACGTAAACAGGATTATTCCCTTGGTAAGTAGTTGACTTATGTCTCCACACTTACCTGGAACAGCTCGACAGAAAGTTCGACAACTTCCAGCGATGTCTTGCTTTTCACGTTCTCCGGAATACTTGATACTTGTCGAAACGTCAAAGGAAGAGTTAATCGAGTTTTAACATCGATAACACTTTCCTCGAAACTTCAAATTCCTGCTTCGTTGCCTTTGACTCTGTCGGTTCCCGCTCGCCCGTCTAATTCTGTAATCCCTTTCGCGGAATTCGATAACTAGTCACATTCATGATTCCAAGCTCACATAAATTCCGAAATCAAAACTAAATTTCTCGAGACAACTCAACGAGCCCGAAACATACCCTATTCCCGGACCTAAGCAAGTCACACAATCAAACAATTCCGGAGACACAACGAGCAATCCTACAACCAAACGAGCGCAAACACTCGTATCCATATTCAAATACAAGGCACAACATATTCTCATCGATACCAAACATACACAAACAATTGCACAATCTCGACTCAAGTCCCCGATTCAAACCCATAATCAAAATTTGCACATAATCGGACTGGTTTGAACAGCGACTAAAAATTGCATCATAACTCGAGCTATACAGCTCGAAATCCAACGATTCCAGTTTCAGAACGTAACTAACTTCCGTACCTTTCTAATGATATATTATAAGCCTACATATGACCAGAATAGCTATCTCAAAAACAGCCCGCAATATCGGGTCGCTGATCTGGAAATTTTCAGTTCACAGCTTAAAACCAACAACTTCAAAAATTCATAACTAGATCAATACTCAATGAATTTTAACGTTCTTGGTCATTTTAGAAAGCCCATAACGTCTACTATCCAGAAAAAATATCAACAAATCTAAATTAAATCGATACCAAACTGTCCACGTCAATTTACAGAAGATGTTCACAGCGAACTCAAAAATTCTCAAATCATTCGAAATCGACTCAAAAACACCAAATCCGAGCTAAGAACATCATTAAACAAGTCCAACAACCAAATAAAACGCATCAATTCCACTGATTTTAGCTCGGATCAAAAACCCCCAAATTGAGCTATGAACCCTAGATTTCGAAATCTTCACTTTAGCCCAAGAAATCCATACCTCACTTGAAGAGTCGGACCATTTGGACCGTCCTCACCCTCTTTTCCCCAGCCGGAGGTGCTCGCCGGAGCTCCTAGGACGCACGGCGACCTTCTCCTCTCGGCTGGTGGTGTGCGCGCGACTCGGAGATGGGCGGCTGGTCTAGCGCAAGCACGGAGGAGAAGAGATGAGGAAAGGGTGGTGATGTGGTTGGTCGGCCTGAGAGAGAGACTCGGTGGTGGTTGTTGTCAATCAATTTTTTTTTTCTTTGTTACTCTTTGCAGGTGGAGCTCGCGCGAGACTTGGAGAAGAAGAAGAGAAGAGCGCATAAGAAAAAGGAAAGAAGAAAGAGAAAAAAGGGGGTACGTGGCCGAATGGGAGAGGAGAAAAGAAGGGGATAAGATCGTCACGTGGCAGCACTCCATTGGGCCACCTATCTCCTGAAATAACCCCTCTTAAATCTTTTTCTTTCACTCTCGTCCTTCACTTTGTCGCACTTAAGTCCTTTCCAATTAAATCCTCTCAAACTCTTCCTTAAAAATAAATCTTGAAAAATAACCGAGAATTTCTTATTAATTCTCGTCATCTTAAATATATTTAAGGGACTTCGGAATTTATTTTCACTCTTGAGATTTCAAATCTCCGACTGTGTTCCGAATAATTTTATTCGGAAAATAATATCGAGTTTACTCGAATATCCTTATTCTGAAATTTCATCATCCTTAAATATATTTATTATTATTATTTTTCTTTCAAGATATTTAAAAATTAAGGACGCCTCATGTGCAACAAGAATTTGATTCAAAATAAACTCGTTTATTTTATTCAAATTCTTAACTCGAGCGTTACAAAAGTTCGTATATTACAATCCCTACCCCCTTAGAAGAGTTTCGTCCTCGAAACTTAGAACAAGGCAGGGTATTTCTTTTGCATCTCGCTCTCAAGCTCCCAAGTAGCTTCTTCTGCGGAGTGTTTCTTCCACAGTACTTTGACTAGAGGTATAGTCTTATTCCTCAAGACTTTCTCCTTGCGATCTAAGATTGCAACGGCGGCTGGTTCTTCATATCTGACGTCAGGAGAAATCTCAACCTCTTGATCTTGTAGTACATGTGAAGGATCAGACAAGTATTTCCGCAACATCGATACGTGAAACACATCATGAAGATTTGACATAGACGGCGGTAGGGCTAGGCGATACGCTGCCTTGCCTACTCGTTCCAGAATCTCAAAAGGTCCAACAAATCTCGGGCTGAGTTTCCCTTTCTTCCCGAATCTCATGACACCACGCATCGGAGAGACTTTCAAAAAGACTTTCTCTCCTGCCTCAAACTCTAGAGGTCTTCTACGCTTATCTGCGTAGCTCTTCTGACGACTTTGTGCGGTCTTCATTCGGGCTTGAATTTTCTTGATCGCTTCGGTGGTCCGCTCGAGCAATTCAGGCCCGATGAACTCGCTCTCACCAGCTTCATCCCAATGAACTGGAGAGCGACACTTTCGCCCATAAAGAGCTTCATAGGGTGCCATCCCAATTGTCTCTTGATAACTCTTATTGTACGAGAACTCTACCAAGGGAAGATAACGACTCCACGAGCCGTGGAATTCCAAAACACACGCTCGGAGCATATCTTCTAACACTTGGATCGTGCGTTCACTTTGGCCGTCGGTTTGGGGATGAAATGCAGTGCTGAACTTCAGTCGCGTCCCCAAACGCTATTGTACACTCTTCCAAAATTTGGACGTAAAACGAGCATCACGGTCAGAGACGATCGAGCTAGGAACTCCATATAGACGAACAATCTCTTTGATGTAGATTTCGACGAGTTTATCCATGGTGTGAGTGGTCTTGATGGGCAGAAAATGAGCTGATTTGGTCAACCTGTCGACAATGACCCATACTGAGTCGTGACCAGCTGTGGTTTTTGGAAAACTTGACACGAAATCCATCGTTATCTGCTCCCACTTCCATTGTGGAATCTCAAGTGGTTGCAGCAGTCCAGCTGGCTTTTGATGCTCGGCCTTAACTTGTTGACAAGTTAGGCACTTTTGAACAAACTCAGCTACATCTTTCTTCATTCCTGGCCACCAATATACCTTTTTCAAGTCTTGATACATCTTTGTCACACCTGGATGTACCGAATATGGTGTCCCGTGAGCTTCCACCATCAACTGCTTTCTGACTTCCTCGTTAGATGGCACACAAACTCTTCCATTACATCTTAAAACATCGTTCTCATCTAACTTGAAATCACCCTCGTTACCATTTTGAGCCTCGAACATCTTCCCAAGAAGATATTCGTCTGCGTACTGACCATCCTTGATCTGTTCCAGCAACATCGGACGTACGCTAAGAGCAGCTAATCTCCTAGTGATCAGCTGAAGTTCTAGCTGCTGAATATCGTCTTTTAGTTGAAGAGACGTTTCAACCAAACTTGCTAAGGACGCTACAGATTTGCGGCTAAGCGCATCTGCAACTTTATTTGCCTTACCAGGATGATAATGCAAATCAAAGTCATAGTCATTCAGAAGTTCCATCCAACGTCCTTGTCGCATGTTAAGCTCTTTCTGAGTAAAGAGATATTTCAGCGTCTTATGATCCGTATAGATGTCGCAATGCACTCCATACAGATAGTGTCTCCAAATTTTCAGAGCAAAAACGACAGCTGCAAGCTCTAAATCGTGTGTAGGGTACCGAGTTTCATAATCTTTCAACTGCCGAGAGGCGTATGCGATGACTTTCCCACACTGCATCAGTACTGCGCCCAACCCTTGCTTAGACGCATCACAATAGATGGAGAATCCATCTTCTCCCTGTGGAATTGTGAGCACCGGCGCCGTTGTCAGCCGTCTTTTCAGCTCTTGGAAACTTTTCTCACACGCTTCCGACCAGATAAACTTTTGTCCTTTGCGAGTCAATTGAGTCAACGGCATGGCTAATTTAGAAAATCCTTCCACGAACTTTCTATAATAGCCCGCTAGGCCCAAAAAACTTCTTATTTCAGTTACCGTTTTCGGTTGACTCCATTGCTTCACAGCTTCCACTTTGGCCGGATCTACCATGATTCATGCGCTACTGACCACATGGCCGAGAAAAACAACATGCTCCAACCAAAACTCACATTTCGAGAACTTGGCATATAGTTGCTTTTCTCGCAGTCTTGTCAGAGCCAAATTCAGATGTTGCGCGTGTTCTTCTTCGGTTTTCGAGTAAATCAGGATGTCGTCAATCAACACGATGACAAACTTGTCCAAGAAATCCTCGAATACTCGATTCATCAAGTTCATGAACGCTGCTGGTGCGTTAGTCAATCCAAACGACATTACTAAGAACTCGTAATGACCATAACGTGTCCGAAAAGCTGTTTTCGGGATGTCTTCGTCTCGAACTTTCAGCTGATGGTATCCCGAACGCAAGTCAATATTCGAGAACACTGTCGCCCTTGACAGTTGATCAAAAAGATCGTCGATCCGCATCAACGGATACTTGTTCTTGATCGTCAATACAGAGCCGTAGAGAACCATCTGCTTTCTTAACGAACAAGACTAGCGCTCCCCAAGGCGAATGGCTTGGTCGTATGAACCCTTTGTCAAGCAACTCTTGTAGCTGCGTCTTGAGTTCTTTCAATTCTGCTGGAGCCATACGATATGGAGCTTTCGATATCGGAGCTGTGCCTGGAATGAGCTCGATATTGAACTCAACCTCGCAATCAGGAGGTAGACCTGACAGGTCTTCTGGAAAGACATCGATGAAGTCTCTCACGATAGGGATGTCTTGCGGCTTTTGGTTGCCTTCGTGATATCTATCACACTCGTAAGATATCCAGCGCACCTTTGATGTATCAACTTCAGCGCTCTCAACACCGATATGACCGGAAGACTCGATTTTCGAGATGAGCCTTGAAACTGGAATGGCTTAAGTCCTGGTTTCTGAAATGAAACAGACTTCTTTCGACAATCAATAAACGCATAATGTTTGTCCAACCAATCCATTCCGAGGATTACGTCATAGTCTACCATTTCCAGTTCGATCAAGTTCGCCTTTAGTATCCGATCCTGGACCTGAATCGGCACATTCTCATACCAGTACATCGACTGATATCTATTTCCGAAAAGCGTAACCGTCACAAACGGATACGAGAATTTCTTCCTGCAACGACGGTGGACGATCCAGCTCGAACTTCCTCTTCACGTATAGAGAACACTCTCGCATTAGCCTTCGATGGCTTTTTCGAGGCAGGGATCCTTTCTTCCGGAGTTTTGCATACTCGCGACAGGTGACCCTCTTTCCCGCAACGGTAGCACACCAGATTACGGGAAAAACATTCACCTACGTGCGTTATCCCGCATCTACCGCATTGGGACGGTTGTGATCCACCAGCAGATTGGGTCTTCTTCGAAGATGACCCTGAACGTTTGTTGTTCCCACGGTTCCTTTCCTGGTTCACCTAATGTGAACGGTTCCCCGAACTCGCTTGGAACCGATTACTGGAGCTTTGTTGGGACCTCGTTCCACTTCCTTGATGTTGCCGATCCTGCCACCTCTGCTGAAATTTCGCTCTTTTCCGCGAACTACCTTGACTCGCATCAGCGGACTCCGAAGGTGTTATGGCAGCTGATTTCGGGGCAGGGCATACTCATTGCCATTCCAACCCGCGACGCGCAAATCCTTTTGCATGACGTTTGCATAAGTGCGGGGCCCAACATCTCCACTATCCACGTGTTTCACAACATTCACGTTAAGCCCGTGCATATACTTCATCTTACGAGCCTGATCTGTGGGTACCAAGGAAGGAGCGAACCTTGCCAACGAATTGAACGTCGCTGTATACTCAGCGATAAACATCGAACTTTGACTCAAGGTCATGAACTCACGTACCTTCTTCGATAAATTGGCTTCGCTTAAGTACATTCCACGAAAAAGATTGAGGAAGTGTACCCACGTCATTGTTTGAAAATCCTCGTATGACGCCACTATCTCCCACCAACTCCTGGCCTCGTCATCCAGCCGGTTTACGGCACACGCCACTTTCTCTGCGTCTGTCAGCTGCAATAGCTACAGATCTGTTGGATTTTCTTAAGCCATTTCTCAGCCGTAGCTGGTTCAACGTTGCCATCAAAAGTCGGAGGCTTCTGCTTCCGAAACCTCTCGTACACTGGTTCACCTACCGGAGGAACGACGTCTGGTGTTTGGAAGTTCAATTCTTCCGGAGGATCCAAATGCACTTGTGGTGGCTTCTCTCGTCGTTCGTCCTAAGCTGGAGGTTTAGGGTTTGGCTGGGGTGTCGCGTTCAATCTCGTCAAGACATTCGCAATCGCGCGGTTATACTGCTCTATTCGTTGAGCAGATCTTGATATTGACACTCCTTATGCTCGTCTTATCGAGCAGCGTCAACTCAAACTTGTCAGGATGCGTCTAATCTCTGTGAGATCCGCAGCTGAAATATTCTCGTTATTAGACGTACCTCGTCTAGACCTCACTTCCTTCTTATTTTCACATATAAGAGGATGGGCATGATTGAGCATCACAATCAACCATAACGAGAATGCATAACCAATACGAACTAGCCTCTCAAGGCCTAGTCCAACGAGAGACTTAAACACAAAACGCTAGTTCTCTCGTTACACACACAAAGCAACCACTCTCGTGGTTGACAAGCAAACGTCTACGCAGCTGGGTCACCCAAAGGCTCAGCGGGATCCTCCTCGAAATCTCCCTCGTCAAATTCAACCATCTCGTCATCATGCGGAACAACCACCGGAAAAATAATCATCAGGGGTATGGTACTCATATACCACATCGCTTCATGACGAGGAACTCAGTCTGCAATTGCAAGACAACATACGAGGGACAATCAGATTCCAGCGTCAGATATTGGAGCTCTACACACAGCTCCCAATACTCGATACCTCGCTGGCGTCTATGCTCGAGCACATCGGGCACCGGTCCACAATCTCTTGGACAAATCGATTTCCATATCGGACAACCGATTCAAACCGAGCTGGTAGAATCCGTGAGCTTGCTCCTCCCATTCGTCCCTCTCCCCTGGCCTCGAACGTGTGTTGTATCACCTTTTGAAATATCTCCCAAACTCGGCTGATTGCCGTCAGCGGTTAAACGAGTCCATCGACTCAACGTTGGCCAATAAGGAGGGGTCATCGCGATATTCGCACAGAAGCAGTGAAGCGTCGAGACGACACTCATCCACTCACAAGTCAAACCGATCCACCGGCCCCTAAGTGGTGGTGCCTCTCACGACACTGAACGTACTTGCAGTCGGAGCAATTTGCGTGACCGCATCGTTATACATATTAATCTCATCGGGGAGGAGAGATCTAACTCATAGCAACTCATCCTGCATCATGTCAAACCTATCTCTAGACAGGTCGACTCTAAGTACAACACTATCACATGGCATACTCGTGACCTATACCGAGAACACGTATCCCAAGTCTACAGAAACGGCTAAACCTGGGGCTCTGATACCACAAAATCTGTCACGACCCGCGAGCGACAGCTCGCCCACGAGCCGCGACCGATCAACTCTCATATTTTTCATATTAAACAATAGATCATAATACTTTTATATATTCAAATAGTTTGCGAAAATCCGAGGAAATTTTTCGCTTTTATAACTTAGAGTCTTATAGCGACTCCTATGCGAATACGTTCCGGAACGTTTTAACAAAAGAGACTAACCCCCGGTTAAGAAACCCCATAGCCCATAGGTCAAGGCAATACGTACTCGGTCTCGGTCTTCGATCTCGTTTCCCGCTTACAAGCTTTTCCCTTATCTACATTACCAAGGGTCATAAAACTATGAGTCGATTGACTCAGTAAGTGGGAGTCTAACTTAGGAAAAGAAAAACAACTAATGCAGAGCCATGTGACGTGCAAATAATCACATAAGAATGCAGAATGCAGATGCATATACTTCAAGAGCATGCCTAACGCGGGGCCTCGCTCTACGCTAACACTTGTCATTCCACAAGGTTATACAACATCCCCTGCTACAACCCCTGGAATGACAAGAAGCCAACCTCAGACCTCGAGCAGTAGTCATCAGTGGCTTAAGAGTTTTAAGACTGTCTGGGATCCACTAGTGGTACCATCTTCGTCTGGGCGCCGGCGCTACGTGCCGTCATGACAAAGCAAATGGGCTCACCGTGGCGACCTTTCCCATTGCAAGAACGGGGTGCTCTTGGCAGCTCCCGGGGAGTACTCAGCGCCACTAGGACCGTCTTAGTCCTAAACACGAGTCGTGACTCGTGGGTACCACCGACAACATTATTTATTGTTTGGATACTCTAGCTTATAGAGTATACAACTAATTACAAACAGGAGAGCGTATCGGGATTAATCCCGAAAGAATTATGGTTTCCCTTTCATGCTCGTTAAGTGTTTTAGATTGAAGACTCAGGACGTGACTCCTGGTACTTCTACCCTCGGCTCGAATCCGAGAGTCCAACTTGCTCTCCTGTCACCTCAGATCTAGCCAAACTCTATGGTTAGCAGAGGGATCTAACTACAACAAAGTAGCAACGTAGCTGGTTCAAGTTAGCATTTGAACCTATGGGTATAAACCCAACTAAATTTTCCATAAAGAGTGGCCGAAGCCTTAATCTTTGGTGTTTGTGTCTTTTAAGGCTTTTCCTACTCTTTATTATTATTAACACGTAAATGCACGTAAACAGGATTATTCCCTTGGTAAGTAGTTGACTTATGTCTCCACACTTACCTGGAACAGCTCGACAGAAAGTTCGACAACTTCCAGCGATGTCTTGCTTTTCACGTTCTCCGGAATACTTGATACTTGTCGAAACGTCAAAGGAAGAGTTAATCGAGTTTTAACATCGATAACACTTTCCTCGAAACTTCAAATTCCTGCTTCGTTGCCTTTGACTCTGTCGGTTCCCGCTCGCCCGTCTAATTCTGTAATCCCTTTCGCGGAATTCGATAACTAGTCACATTCATGATTCCAAGCTCACATAAATTCCGAAATCAAAACTAAATTTCTCGAGACAACTCAACGAGCCCGAAACATACCCTATTCCCGGACCTAAGCAAGTCACACAATCAAACAATTCCGGAGACACAACGAGCAATCCTACAACCAAACGAGCGCAAACACTCGTATCCATATTCAAATACAAGGCACAACATATTCTCATCGATACCAAACATACACAAACAATTGCACAATCTCGACTCAAGTCCCCGATTCAAACCCATAATCAAAATTTGCACATAATCGGACTGGTTTGAACAGCGACTAAAAATTGCATCATAACTCGAGCTATACAGCTCGAAATCCAACGATTCCAGTTTCAGAACGTAACTAACTTCCGTACCTTTCTAATGATATATTATAAGCCTACATATGACCAGAATAGCTATCTCAAAAACAGCCCGCAATATCGGGTCGCTGATCTGGAAATTTTCAGTTCACAGCTTAAAACCAACAACTTCAAAAATTCATAACTAGATCAATACTCAATGGATTTTAACGTTCTTGGTCATTTTAGAAAGCCCATAACGTCTACTATCCAGGAAAAATATCAACAAATCTAAATTAAATCGATACCAAACTGTCCACGTCAATTTACAGAAGATGTTCACAGCGAACTCAAAAATTCTCAAATCATTCGAAATCGACTCAAAAACACCAAATCCGAGCTAAGAACATCATTAAACAAGTCCAACAACCAAATAAAACGCATCAATTCCACTGATTTTAGCTCGGATCAAAAACCCCCAAATTGAGCTATGAACCCTAGATTTCGAAATCTTCACTTTAGCCCAAGAAATCCATACCTCACTTGAAGAGTCGGACCATTTGGACCGTCCTCACCCTCTTTTCCCCAGCCGGAGGTGCTCGCCGGAGCTCCTAGGACGCACGGCGACCTTCTCCTCTCGGCTGGTGGTGTGCGCGCGACTCGGAGATGGGCGGCTGGTCTAGCGCAAGCACGGAGGAGAAGAGATGAGGAAAGGGTGGTGATGTGGTTGGTCGGCCTGAGAGAGAGACTCGGTGGTGGTTGTTGTCAATCAATTTTTTTTTTCTTTGTTACTCTTTGCAGGTGGAGCTCGCGCGAGACTTGGAGAAGAAGAAGAGAAGAACGCAGAAGAAAAAGGAAAGAAGAAAGAGAAAAAAGGGGGTACGTGGCCGAATGGGAGAGGAGAAAAGAAGGGGATAAGATCGTCACGTGGCAGCACTCCATTGGGCCACCTATCTCCTGAAATAACCCCTCTTAAATCTTTTTCTTTCACTCTCGTCCTTCACTTTGTTGCACTTAAGTCCTTTCCAATTAAATCCTCTCAAACTCGTCCTTAAAAATAAATCTTGAAAAATAACCGAGAATTTCTTATTAATTCTCGTCATCTTAAATATATTTAAGGGACTTCGGAATTTATTTTCACTCTTGAGATTTCAAATCTCCGACTGTGTTCCGAATAATTTTATTCGGAAAATAATATCGAGTTTACTCGAATATCCTTATTCTGAAATTTCATCATCCTTAAATATATTTATTATTATTATTTTTCTTTCAAGATATTTAAAAATTAAGGACGCCTCATGTGCAACAAGAATTTGATTCAAAATAAACTCGTTTATTTTATTCAAATTCTTAACTCGAGCGTTACAAAAGTTCATATATTACACTATGGAACCGTGATTATATCGAAGTCCTTGAAATTAGAATCCATATACTTTGTTCCTCAACTCCGTTGCAATCTCCTATCTGTACACTGTTGTCAATCGTGCCCACAAGAAGAGTAGTAGTCTTTACTTATGTACATTTGATGTAATCAAGTATCACGAAGGCTCTAGCTTGTAACTGCGGAATTATTAATAAAAATTGAAACGTTCATTCATTCTTCCTTGTCTATTTGAAGCTTTATGATAAACTATAGTCTTTAGTCTTTAAACAAACCTAACAACATATGAAGAGACAAATGTAGATTTGCATGAACAAACTCTACATGGTTTGCTTAAAACAATATATTCGCAATCTAAGGA
The DNA here is from genome assembly GCF_054948205.1 of Urtica dioica subsp. dioica. Lineage (NCBI taxonomy): Eukaryota > Viridiplantae > Streptophyta > Magnoliopsida > Rosales > Urticaceae > Urtica > Urtica dioica. The sequence goes on from NC_142761.1 coordinate 36,128,757, forward strand.
TCAAAAGACTATTGATCTCAGTACGATTGTTAGGAGAATCTATGATGTCTGGTTTTGGGGCATAGAGAGTTCGAGACACTATAATTCTTTCTAGGTATCTTCTGAAGATATTGAATTGACCAGTGCACTTCTAGATAATTGTAAGAACAACCCATTTAACCTCCTCTGTCTCAGAGTCACTATGTAAAAATTGCATCATGCTTACATCAATCCTGAAATGAGACATGTCATTTCATAGCTTACGTATTCTCATTTGAGAAAGTCAGAGTTCTAGATTCACTATGTGATATAGGCAAGACTTATTGGTGAAGTACTAAGTTATGAAGATGTCATGAACAACTTGTTAAGATCACCAAGATATGGAATTCATGTATAAGATTGCTGAAATGCAATGTATATCACCTCATGCTTTGTTCCTTGGAGTGTGAATAAATGAACTGGCCAGTGTCCAAATTGAGTCATGACTCTTTTCGATGAATCAATGTGACTTGTTAGCTCCTCGTCAATATATTGTTTATAACTTATTCACAAGCGACAAAGGAGTTAAGGAAATAACAGCTAGAAGGGTAAAATGATAATTTTGTAAATCCCATCTGATGATATTCATGAAGGGTAAATATAGATAATATTCAGTGGATCCACTCATCACAATTAAGTTGAATTCTTGAGTAGAAAATAAATTCATTTGAACTGAGAGATTCTTAGTCTCAACTCTTTAGTGGAGTCAGTTGACATTAAGCTAAACTTGGAAAAGGTTTGTCAACTTTTGAGTCCAAGTATATTAGCTCTAGCTTTGTTCATTTGGATCCATGAGGTCACTGTCACAAGTCATCTGGAGTAGGATTAGTTAAACTAGAAACTAAGTCAAAACAAGAACTAGACAAGTTTTACGAAAATTTTCTAAAGGGTATTTTTGTCTTTTTGGACATAGGATGAAATGAATGTCAATAAATTTGTTTTTTTGACATTGTCATATGATGACAATAAATGTATCACACGGCCATGTTAGTGTAATTGGGCCTTAAGGATTGATTTCATTTCATGGAGTTTTACTTGAAAATTATTAATGGGCTTTTCTTCTGTTGTCATGAACAAATGAAGAAATATCTAGAAGCTCCTTCTAGAAGCCCCTTGCTCATCCAACCCAAGGAAAGAGAGATTAATTTTGTGCATTGATGTATGAAGATACTTGCCAAAAGAAAAAAGAGGAAACAAATTTCCTCTAGAAGGAAATCAAAGGGGGTGGCCAAGGCTAAGCAAAAGAGGAAACAAATCCAAGGCCTTCTAGAAGCACCTTGGACGTGTGACATGAGGAAAAAGGGTGCAAATATTTGCTTATGAATATGTGATATTCTATAGAAAAGAGGAAACTACCTTTTGAAGGTAATCCCTCTCCTATAAATAGAGCCCTCATTCTCATTGTTTCTCATCCCAAAATTTTAGAGATTGATAGCTTCTCTCTCTAGAATTGGCCGCCCCTTTCTCTCTCTAACCCCTTTCGTTTTTGTTTTTGGCACCTAGGTCCACATTTGACCTAGCATTTTGTTTTAGCTCTTCGACTCTAAGATTTGTTCTTGAGTCGTCGTGTTTAAAATTCCCCACACACTAAATCTTTCTTACCTCGAGTGATTCATGTGATAGAAACTTTTGTGGTTACTCGAATTCCTGAAGAACAAAGAAAGGCGACCTGCGTGGGGAGACGAGCGATTCAACCTCCACAAACTTCTCAACAATCAAGCTACGTAAATGTTAGTAATCGAGTAATTGCTCTTAGATATTTTTAATTTGATATAACATGTGCTTGCTCTTTGTCTAGGTTAGTAAAAATCGTTTTTACTTGTTTAAAGAAATTTTTAAATTCCGCCGCTTGAAGAAGCGTTAAACTTTTCTTAATCCTAGATCTATTCCAACAAACACAAGATCAACAAAGATTTTAAATGCCGAACTATTTTTGATGAATGTTCATGTGTCTTTCAGGAACAGGTCACAGGGAGACAGATTGTTAATCCTGAGCTAAGCACTGGACTCTATATCATCAAACCAAAACTGTCCGATGTCCTTCTCCGATGCAAGATGGCTCAATCCTCGCCTCAACACAAAGAGATCATGCTCAATCACCTTAGATTAGGTCATCCAAATTTCATGTATCTCAAAAGACTCTTTCCTTCATTATTTCTTAATAAAAATGTCAGTTTCATTCAGTGCGAAATGGTGAGTTCGCTAAACATTCTCATAGTTCGTATCAACTCACTTCGTACAAACCATCCCGTCCTTTTGCAACAATTCACAGTGATATATGGGGCCCCTCTAAAGTTCCAAATGTCACTGGAGCTCACTGTTTTGTCCTCTTTGTTGATGACCATACGAGATTAAGTTGGGTATACATGATGAAACACAAATCAGAAACAACCGAACTATTTAAAACCTTCCACAAAATGATCCAAACTCAATTCGACACCACCATTCAGATCGTCCATACAGATAATGCCCGAGATTATTTTAACTCAGAGCTCGACTCATTCTTTAAAAATCAAGGCATAATCCACTCAAGCTAATGTGTGTATACCCTACAACAAAATGGATTCGCGGAGAGAAAAAACAGACATCTCCTTGAGGTCCCCCGAGCAATCATGTTTTCCTCAAATGTTCCATCTCATTTATGGGGAAAAGCAGTTCTTACAGCTGCATACCTCATAAATCGTATGCCATCACGTGTCCTCAACTACAAAATTCCAACTGAGGTTCTCCTTCACACATACCCTCTAACCCGTCTCATCTCCACATTACCTGTAAAAGTGTTCGGTTGCACTGTATTCACCCACTCATATACTCAAAGAAAATTTGATCCAAAATCTCTTAAATGTATCGTCCTTGGGTACTCCGTGACGCATATGGGTTAAAATGCTATGAACCCATTTCCAGAAAGTTCATAGTCTCCATGGACGTTTCCTTTCACGAGCTCAGTCCTTACTTTGCCTATTCAGGTCATCAGGGGGAGAATGCCGACAACGACTTCCCAAATTGGCTCATCATCAATCCGGTCTTTAGCTTGCCACTCATCCCAAGTTTGGTATCACCGAGTCCGACCTCGACTTCGAGCTCGCTACTCATCTCAAGTTTCGCAAGTTCAACCTCGTCTCCAAGTTCGTCACCTCAAATACTCTCTATATCCAGCTCGTCACAAACTCCCATCATTAGTTCGCCAAATACTGAACCATCAGACTCCGGCCCATTGCGTCCTTACGAACTGACCCAGATTCCGGTACAAGCTTGCGACCATGAAGTCCCTCCAGACCTGAACCTCGACACTAATGAGCAAGGTAACACTTCATCTCCTGACTTACCCCTTGCCTTGAGAAAATGATCTCATTCTTATCGACCATACATGATTGATGATTTTGTGTATTATGGGAATCTCTCCGCGAGCTATCAAGCCTATGTCGCGAAGTTGGATGTGGAAAAGGTGCTACAATTAATCGAGGAAGCTCTCCAGATCCAGCATGGCGAGATGCCGAGATCAAAGCCCTTGAACAGAATGACACATGGGTGATCACTGTGCTACCCCCAGTGTAAACGAACTGTCGGATGTTAATGGATATTTACCATCAAACACGATCCATATGGTACAGTTGAGAGATTCAAAGTTCGGCTGGTTGCAAAAGGTACACACATGCGTACAACATCGATTACCAAGAAACATTCGCTCCACTCGCAAAGTTCAACACTGTCAATATCCTTCTCTCTCTAGCAGCCAACTTAGATTGGCCCCTCATCCAGCTCGATGTGAAGAATGTCTTCCTGAATGGTGAACTAGAAGAGGAAGTCTATATGCAACTCCCACCAGGATTCAATAACAATCAAGGTGCCAACAATGTCTGCAAGCTCAAAAAGTCTCTATACGGACTAAAACAGTCTCCTCGAGCATGGTTCAGAAAATTCACCCATGTACTTAAACAATGCGACTACGTGAAAAGTCAAGCAGATCTCACACTCTTTTCGAAGATCTCCGCACAAGGCAAACACACCATCCTCAATGTATATGTGGACGACGTAGTCATTATAGGAGACAACCTTAAAGAAATCAAGAGATTGAAGCAGATACTATCGTCCGAGGTCAAAGTTAAGGACCTTGAAAGCTTGCGATATTTCTTAGGTATAGATATCGCACGATCTGAAAAAGGTATCTTTGTCTCTCAGCGCAAAAAAACATTGGATCTCCTAAAAGAAACTGACATGCTTGATTACAAACCAGCTGATACTCCGATGAATCCCAATGTAAAATTACTATTTCGCACTACCGAGGTCGCTGCTAACAAAGAGAGATTCCAGCAGCTCATAGGCAAACTCATCTACCTCACTCATACTAGACCAGACGTCGGATTCACAATAAGCATGGTTAGTAGATTTATGAGTAATCCATCGAAAACGCACATGGACGCAGTCATGAGAATTCTCCAGTACCTTAAAGCAGTCCCAGGGACCGGTCTCTCACTCATGAAAAGAAGAAGCCGATTTATCAAAGTCTTCACTGACGCGGACTAGGCAGGATTTGTACCAGATCAAAAATCGACATCAGGCATGTGCACATATGTCTGGGGAAACCTCGTCACATGGCGTAGCAAGAAGCAATCGGTAGTCTCTTGAAGTAGTGGTGAAGCCGAACTCAGATCACTAGCAAGTGGCGTATGTGAAGGCATCTGGTTGAAGAGAGTTCTTGACGAACTAAAAATCAAAGTCGAAGTGCCGATCAAGTTCCTTTGTGACAATCAAGCAGCCCTAAGCATTGCTAAGAATCCTGTTCATCACGACAGAACCAAACATATCGAGATCAACCTACACTTCTTCAACGAAAAGATAGACTCGAACATCATCGAAATAGAGTACTTCCCGACTCGTCATCAGCTCGCAGACATCCTCACCAAACCTCTTCCTTGAACAAGTTTTTCCGAGCTGTGTAGCAAGCTTGATCTCCTCAACGTTTACCATCAAGCTTTAGGGGGAGTGTTGAAAACAACAAGCTCAAATTCCAATAACCACTCACAGCTACCTTGGAAGTCACATCTCACTATTTACTAGGATAATTCTCATTGTTTCCATGTAAACCAATCATTTCTACTTATCTCATTACTTGTATAAATAGATGATTATTTTCTCCTCTCAAAGTGTGAAATATATGAAAATATTCTCTCTAAGTCATATTTCAACACTTATTTATCTTTTTCATATGGTGTTCACGTGTGTGTATATATATAGTGGTATATTCATGTCTATTATGTGACAATTTTAATAAATCAATGTGATTAATGCTTGTAACTATTATGATTCAAAAATTTATGCATCCTGTGGTAGCTAGCTTGATCTAGCGGTAATCCCACACTCACCTCGACGGAGAGGTCATGGGTTCAAGCCCCCATGGGATGCAGAAATGCATGCCCCCTAGGATTTATTCTAATAAGTATGTAATCTTGGCCAATAGTGTCACCTACTATGTAATCTTGGCCGTTAGTGCCATCTGCGCTTTGCACTGCTAATATATCATGTAATCCTGGCCGATAGTGCCCTACTCAAAAAAATAAAAAAATAAAAAAAAAATGTATGCATCCTCTACTTACTACTTATATATTATTAATTTAGGTCATCACAATAAATATAGTAGTACTTACTACTTATCTAAACGAATAATCATCACTTTATTGTGTTCGCTTCGAAATTCATTACAATATATTACAATATCCTATTGTTGTTTTGTTTTGATTGTAACTTGATTATTCAACTTGCATCGGTTTATCTTTCTTCCCTTTTTTTTTTGGGACAGTGTATCTATTAACACAGGTAATTATTTATCGGAAATGATTTTGGTCACGAGGGGACGACTGATGCCTCACCCCACAAAAAGTGATATACACCAAAAATTATTTAAAATTGGTCCAGTTGTCACATGCTCAATGGATCGTTCAAAGATCGGACTCGTGAAAAATAGCATTCCTCATTATTTATACATGAATGTTTGTTTTTATCATTATGTTATGAAATCTAAATGATTAGTAAAATTATAAAGTCAAAGGTGCTTTGTCTATTGAAATCTTTCTTCCCTTTCTTGGGATAGGATATCTATTAAGGCCAGTTATTTATACATTAATGTTTGTATATCATTGTGATAAAATCTAAATAGTAAATAGTAAAATAATAGAGTCAAAGGTGTCAATAAATCTATTGAAATCCAAGATTAAAGAGTCGGAATTCAACTTATATATATATATATATATCGCCATATATATATACATATACATATATATATACATATATATATATATATATATATATATATATATATATATATATATATCGCCACATCAGAGCTAGATGCGTCGCTACATGTCTATCGGCACCAAAAAAAGTAAGGTTATTTTCCACCGATTTGCTGAACTTTGTTGCAAGTGAGTCTCTCGCATACATTCACTATGATAAAAAGAGCTTTTAGATGCTATAATTATAGAATTTAAAGTTATATTGTTGCATTTAAAAATCAAGTCATTTAGAAACGACATTAGATGCAACCAGCGTACAACCTAATACAGGTCCTACATGTGATCACATGTCGCATCTAAACCAATTCCAGAACGTGGGAATCGATGTATTTAATTGCTATGATCGAGAGAGAAAACAAGAGACACAGTTACATATTAACTTAGAAAGAAAGTTATTATGACGGATAGCCGGGAGAGAGAGAGAGAGGACATTGTTTTCGAAGTATGGTTGAAGAAATTGCAATCAAAGAAGAGAGTCTTGTATAATTGGAAATTTCTCCTATAATATTGACAAATCAAAAACGTGAAAATCAAAAGGGGAAAATTTTGATTTTAAGGCAATTTCAAACTTGTTTTAAGGAACTAGTCAACATTTCGCTTATTTTGGTAAATTAGGCAGTTACCAAAGTAAATCCGTATTTACTAAAATTAATGTATGAAAATGCCAAGGACAATCGCGTAAAAACTATATGATTAATGAGGTGATGTCATTATTTGTGGCTAGATTTTAAATGTAATTAAACCATTGATTAAGATTACAAATTTAATGTTTCAAGTGACCTAGACCATGAGATTTATATACAATAACTCATTTAAGACTTCGAATTACATATATTCCATCACATGATGAGGTCGGAATCTCATTTCTCGTACTTAACTACCATAAGAACTTTTTTTTTTTTGATAAATTTCAACCTCTCAGGAGGTTGGAGGATACACGGTGAATTGTCGTGGCAGTAGAGTGTTTAGCCACAACAATTGTCGTGGCTAATATATAATCTCAAATAATGAGCGCGAGAATAAGCCCGCTCTAATCAATAGATGAAAATAGAAACAGCCACGACAAGTCGCGGCTATTTAGCCACGACCTGTCGTGGCTATTACCGAGAATAAAAATTGTGGCTGTTGCCACTGTTTGTTGTAGTGGTAGCCATCAACAATTTTTCTCAAACAATGGAATTTAAATAACCCGACAGTTATAAACATGGAGGAGGAAGACATCAACACGGAGGCACATCCGGATCAACAAATATATTGTAGTCTTTCATGCCTACAAAGTAGTAAAATAAAATATTAGTTTCATTAATATTTTAACATGGGAAATAAACAAACCGTTGTGAAAACTCCAAGTATCCAATCTGTCTACCAGAGTAACACTTTAAGATTGTTAGCCATATTACTAATAATAAGGCGAGAAAAATAATAGACAAATTATATAAACAAAAATATAAATAAATAATAAACGAAACCAATATGATAAACATCCGCCTCCCAATATACAATGACGTACGAGTTGACATATATCACCACTTTATACAACTCCGGCGAACATGAACATCTAGCCAACTTTACGTTGTTACAAAAGTTAAAAAAATATAGCCATATTGCATGGTAACATCAGCTTATAAGTTCACTTAAGCAGCTAATTTTTTTTCCTCAGGACTTAGAACAACCTTTTAAGGGAAACAAAAACTGCTAGTAATATATTAAAATTAGTTACGGAATCCAGCCCAAAAAATTTAGACTCAAGCCAAGCACGACACGATCAACCGACGGCGGCGTGCACGCGTGTATTGGATTCGGGCAAACCAGCGATCCAGCTTCTACAAAATGAGGTCACCTTTATGAGCCCAAAGACTTATCCAATTTTTCCATATATAATCACAACAAAATCCACCTATACCTACTACTCTCCATGTAGAACTTTTGCATGTGCACACTCGTACACAACACACATACCAGTTCTTCACAATTTTTTTTTTTTTTTTTTTATGTTTTTCAACGCATTTTGAACATCTATTTCTCTTTGAGCTTAGCTCTGATTTGGAAAATAAATGACCAATCTTGTGCGTCTCGCAATGAGAAATAATAATTTGTTCAAACTTGTCAATTTCGGTGAGGGAACTCAACTCGAATATCTATCATAAATGAGCCAATAACATATTATTAAATCCTCTTTAGTATCATTAATGACACATTGTTTCAAGCTGTAAATTATTATATCTAGGAAATAATATTGTATATTAAAGCTCGACAAGAAAACAGAGTGTTAGGAATATAATTGAGAGGATTTGGGAAACACTTAATTGAACTTCTTACAAGTTTTTTTTGTTTTTTTTTTTTTTTTGAGGAGAAAAACCTTATCATTCCAAAGAAAGCTTAGACAGTTTTTCAAAATAGGACCAGCTAACCACACAGGGATAGCTTCAATCCAATCACCAGTAAAACAAAGAGAGTTACAATGCTTAACAATAAAATCTGCCACTTTGTTACACTCCCGCAGCTTCCAAAAACAGGCCGCCTCCAGCCGCTCGAGACTCCCACAGACATCAAGAATTACCGGCCCTTGGGGACCCAAAAAACTCCTCCCCAAACCAGCTGGCATGCGCGAAGACAGTCTGACTCCGGCGAACAAATCCGAAGGCTATGCTCTTCTACAAACCGCGTAACTTCTCGGAGAGCCAGGCACTCCGCCAGAATAGCCGAGCCTACGTCTCGAAGATGCCTCACCCATGCTCCCACCACAGCGCCTTCACTGTCTCTAACCACTCCTTCGACCGCCGCCATACTTGTAGCTTCGTTCCAGCTCGCATCAACATTCAGTTTGAGTCCCTCCCCCCTCGGAGGAGCCTCCCATCTCTCTAGCTTCGAGCCCTACGAACTGTTGGTCGGCCTCGTCGTGGACCAGTAGATGGACTGGAATTCCCTGATAGCTGACACTGCCTCTTCAACCCAAGACGAAGCGGGTCTTGCCACCGATTCAAAGATAGCGAGGTTCCGACTTTTCCAGCAAGCCCAAGCCAAACTGCAGAACAAAGTCAGATTTGCCGACGAGAGATCCTTCAAAGCACGGAGATATAACTCCTCAAAAGAGGAGGCACTCGATTTCTCCGCCCATCCCCCCAAGCAAGACTCTCTCCACACCTCCCTAGCCCGTTGGCAATCCCATGAAGCATGGAAGGCTGTCTCCGGGAGATGCCCACAGAAAGGGCAGAAAGGAAGGCACGGCACACATCGTCTTCTGAGATTCCCATAGGAGGGGAGAGCTTCTAAAAAGCCCCTCCAGATAAAATGTTTGATCTTAGGTGGGATCTTGAGGGCCTACATCTTCACCCACCACTTTCCCCGGTCTCCATCCTCCGAAGACGAAGGATCCTTCTCTTTAACACACCTCGCCACTCGATACCCCGATTTTACTGTGGAGAGGCCCTTTTCCTCGAAGTGCCCGACCAGCTCGTCGCTACTCTACGAGGTGCTCAACGGGATCTTCGTAATCGCTTCAACATCGTACGGGAAAAAAGCTGATTCAAGCACTACTCAGTTACATCTTCCGCCTTGAAAGAAATCTGCCACTACGAGCGAAGCCACACAATCTGTCACCTTTCCCAATCTGCAACCTAACCCCTTTCGCCATTAAGTCTAGCCCCCATCTAAAGCTTTGGCACATCACCGATGATCGGTTATCACAGTTTAAGCGTGATCCTCAGATTTTGGTTACTTCTTACAAGTTTTGGTTTAAGCGTGATCTCCGGTAATCAATATTATACTGAAGACACAAGTTGTAGGTATTGACGTTAGCCCACGTATCTTTTCACTATTTGCAAAATTCCATCGTTGAATCACTTGAGATGAACTACAACACTTTTCAACATTGATAATACGATAAAGAGTACGTTATACCAGAAACTATGTTTGTTGAAATTTAGAGAGAGAGAGAGAGTCGAATCTGAGAAATATTCTTCTTGTTATTGATATGAAATTGTATCACCTATTTATAGATATGGTGGATACATTAGACTAGACTAAATACATGATCAGTGTAATAAATGTGCGTAATAACTACTTCTAGGAAAATAAAGAATAATAAATATACACAGAGAACAAGACATAGGAAATATAATGAAAAATAAATGCAACACTCTTTCCAAAGTGAGAAGAGTTCCAAGGAACCGGCTGGTTCCGAGATGGTGAGATCAGTTCGGAGTGAGCTGAGGTGGATTCCGAACTGAGGATGAACTGAATGTGAGACGAGCTGACAAACTGATGGTGAGACGAGCTGACGAACTGATGGTGAGACGAGCTGACGTGGTGATGGTGAGACGAGCTGACGAACTGATGGTGAGACGAGCTGACGAACTGAGACTAGCTGACGAACTGATTTTCTACACTCCCCCTCAAGCTTGATTTGGTATGATGAAGAAATTGAGCTTGGATTGCACAGTTCGAAGAGGCTCATCAATAGGAAAATCATTGAGTTGAACTTTCTCGTGCTTGGTCTCAATGTGAGGTGAGTGCGGACGAGTCTGAGGATGAGCTCGGACGTTACGAGGTTTCTCTGTTGAGATGCGAGCTTCGAGGACTTCGGCTCCATCTTGAGAGCTGAAAACTTCGGCGGGTTGAGCTACAACTTGTGTTGAGAGCTTGATGTGAGTAGAGCTTCGACGAGTCCGAGTTGGAATATGCTTGCTCGGTGATACAAGCTTCCACATGACTACAACTGATTTTACTCCAAGCATGCCAGTCGCTTTTGCAGGTCTTCGTTCCTAGAGTTGCGTCTTGGAACAGAAGTTTAGTCTTGGAGCTTGATGTTGTTGTGTGGAGTGGTGTTGGAGCTTGACTTGTCCGAGCAGCGTAGAGATCCTTCCAGCTTTGACATAGATGGTAGCTTTGAATCATGAGCTCGGTGTCTGAGTGAGAACTTGGCGGGACTAGATCGGATAGTCATTGATCAAGTTCTCCCTCTGACTGAGTGATGAGCGCGTTGGATAAGAGCTTGGTGATGAAGTGAAGAGCTCATTTGGTGAGAGCCCGAATGTGTCGTTCACTTCTGATAGTTATTCTGTTCTCCCCCTGACTATCAGAAGTGGAGAAGAAAGATGATCTCTTGAGAGTGAAGACTTCTTAGTGGCGAGCTCGATGTAGTGGGGAATAATGTCCTGGCCGAAATGACACCAAGTTGATATGTCACCGAAGGGAAGAGGTCACCGGAGTAAGGCTCGGTTAAGAGCTGATTTGGTGACGAGAAGACTTGGTGATGAGTGCGAGGTGCGGAGAGCTCGGCTTGATGATGAGAGCTCGCTGTGGAGAGCTCGAGATGGTGATCTCGTTGTGACGAGGTTGATATGGTGAGCTCGTTGTTGATAGGTGGCAGTGGTGAGCTCATTGTGACGAGGTGGCATTGGTGAGCTCATTGTGACAAGGTCGAGGTGGTGAGCTCATTGTTACGAGGTCGAGGTGGTGAGCTCATTGTTATGTGCTCAGTGTGTGCCATTTCCCACTTTGGATAGTCATTGATTCATTTCTCCCATTGACTATCCAAAGTACATCAATTTAAGCTTTGTGAATTTCTTCGAGTGAGAGGTCACGTAGTGATAGCTCGCCGAGTGAGGGCTCGCTGAGTGAGAGGTCACCAATTGATATGTTTGGTGAGGATGTGACTCAGAGAGGAGATGACTCGGTGCAAAGCTGATACGTGGTGATGATGACACTCGGAATTCTTCACTTGGCAAATAGGCTCGACACTGGATACTTTGGTTCTCCTAGTCACTTTTCCAAACAAGACTGAGGTCGAGGTCAAGATCCAAGTCGAGGTCGAGGTCCAAGACTGAGTGGCGAAGTCTAGGTCGAACTTGGAACGAGAGGCAAAGTCGAGGTCGAGCTTGGGACAAGTGGCGAAGTCGAGGTCGAGCTTGGGAAGAGAGGCAAAGTCAAGGTTGAACTTGGAACGAGTGGCGAAGTCGAGATGCTGATTTGCGGAGCTGCGACAGACGTGCATGAATGAGAGATCAGAGAAGACTTGGTCGCAGAGGTGGCGCTCGCTCTTGGATCTCTGGCGACGTTGCGGGGTGTCCACTGTGGATGGCGCCAAGGTTGTGGAGTTGTCGAAGAACTAGGCTGCACAAGAGTGGAGATGTCACCAAGTGGAGATTTCACCGAAGTGAAGAGGTCACCAAAGTAAGGCTCGGTGAAGAGCTGAATTGGCGACGAGAGGAATCGGTGATGAGGAGACTTGATGATGAGACTCTTGCAGATAGGAGGCCGTCTGGAAAAATTAGCCTTTGATGTTTCTGAATTTGGAAGATATGGAAGTGTGAAAGAGCTTTTGGCGTGAGGCCGTGAAATAAGCTCAGAGTTATTTTCCAGAGTATAAACTATACGTGAGTAATGAAATGGATAGAGCTTTTGGTATTGGACCAGGAAATAAGCGCATATAATTGTGTGAGAGTGAAATATTTATTTTGTGTTCCGCCCGACGACGATCGCCGTCGGGCGGAGTTGGCGGAAGCTTTGAGGTCGAACTGCTATACTGCTATGATACCATGTTGAAATTTAGAGAGAGAGAGAGAGTCGAATCTGAGAAATATTCTTCTTGTTATCACTACTACAAATATGGGCATCAGGTGCGACAAAAGTCGCGATGCCCATAGAGTCGCACCTAAAAGTCCGCAGCTATTACTATTGGGTGCGACATGTCGCACCCAATAGTATATACTATTAGGTGCGACACTATTGGGTGCGACTTATCGCACCTATTTTTCCGTGGGAAATCAAGAATATGGCGGGTATTTGACTTTTGGGTGCGACATGTCGCACCCAATAGTCTTCCCACCAAAACACCAAACAGTGGTTTAGACGTCGCTTTTTAAAAAAGCGACGTCAAATCTTTTAAAAGAGCAGTTTTTTGGATGTCAGTTTATTTAAAAGTGACTTCATTTCTTATTTCGTTTTTGAAAAAAAAATCACCCAAGATATTACATTCTCTTGCAATGAACGTGCATTGGAAATCTTTACACTAAAAAAAAAAAAACCCGAAGAGCCTTAGTTATTTCGTTTTTGTGTGTTACTATGTTAAAGAGTTGCCCCGAAAACCTGAGTCGTCGCTGTTTCTCTTTGCCCTGATGTCAAGTACTCGGGTGGTTTGGCCTTCGCTGCTGGGGCTGGAAGGGTAAACGCCGTAGTTGCTGGTGGGTGCGCTGTACTCGCTGCTGCTTTCCTAGGAAAAACAGGTGAAGGTTTCACAATTGAAATGAATGAGATATGGGGAAAATGAATAATCTTTTTTATCCCTATGTATTAATCTAATTTAAACACAAATCTATATAATTTAACTCTTAAACAAAATCTACACCTAAATACCTGTGAAGGATCGATTTCAAAAGAGTGAGTTTCTTTTTCTTCTGCTACGGCTGCGAGTTCGGCTTCATTCAACAAACCATCATGACCGTTTCCCATCTCACCCAAAGTTTTGCTAATAGTGAACCCATCATTTCCAGTTGGAACCTACGATAGAACCTGGATCAGATAATATTCACAAGCCAGAAATCTGATCCATAGCTGTACTAAAGGAAGTAATTTAGACTAGTAAAGCAGCATCATTACGATAAAAGAGAAAGAAGTATAGGATCACAGTAATCTCATAAACAGAATTAAATTGAATTGCATCAAGAAACTGACCTCAGAAGTTATCCTCGCTTTAGAGACAACTTCGTCGCTGAGCAACCTCTTTAAAACCTGTTCATTTCCCGAAACTATCAACAAAACCAGAAATTCCAATCCATGCAAAAGTAATACAAACACCGAAAAAGTCGAAGAAATAAAAAAGAAAAATATCTTATGTCCGTGAACGGGGATTAAGATATATATACCTACAAACGGGTTCAGCAATGGCGATGAGGAAATCATAGGCTTGTTTATACAACGGCGAGAATGTCTCGAGGAAAATCCTTCCATCACCACAAGCCCATAGAGGCCTATGGTCAGGCTTCAATTCCAACTTTGTGAAATCCCTATTTTTGCCCTCCCCTTCAATCAAATCCCAATCTCAGCTTATTAGCATGTAATCAATCACAAAGACATAACTCTCAAACTCTCTCTTTCTCTCACACACACAAAATACCTTCGCACAAATCCTCTTCCGCTTCATCGCCGAAGCTCGCGAATTCTTCTTCAACAATCGCTTGCCGATTATCTTCCTGAAACAATTTCACAAACAAATCACGACTCTTAACAACGGAACCTCCATATAAAATCGAGAAAAAAATTAAAAACTAAGAGGAAAATAAAAACCTTAGACGATTTGTGCTTCTTACAAGGTCGGCCTTTATCAACACCTGAAACAAAAATTAAAAATAAAATAAAATAAAAAATTCGAAAACGAGAAACATAACTCAAGAACTGTGAGTCCGCTTCAAGAAAAAAAAGAAAAACCAAGAAATTAAAATACCGTGTCCCATGAATAAAATATCTTAGTATTTCTCTCTTTTTGTTCTCAGCTCGTCTTCGGAGACGGAGCACGGCACGTTGCAGGTGCCGGGGCTCGGGAATGAGGCTCGGAGCCACGTAGAGCTCAGGTCGAGGCATCGCGCGGTGCTCGCGTCAGGGGCGCACGCTTAGGTGGCGCGGGGCGGGGAGAACCAAGCGAGAGAGAGAGAAAGGGAGCGGTGGTAGTGGCTGGTCGCGCGAACCAGCGGAGGCGCGCGCGCGCGCGGTGTCTAGCGCTCGGCACAGGAGAGAGAGAAGAAGACCGGTCTGAGGACGAGCGGCGCGCGGACTTGGACGTCGGAGAAGGCTCGAAAAACTCCAGGTGGTGGCTCGGAGAAGAGAGAGGGAGGGGATGGTGGTGGCTCGGAGAAGAGAGAAGGAGGGAGATGGTAGTGGCTCGGAAAAGAGAGAGGGAGTGAGATATTTGGTGGTGGCTCACAGAGGGAGGGAGAGAGGGAGGGAGAGTGAGTTTGAGAGAGAGAGAGGCTGTGAAGAAGTGAAGAAGATGAAGACGACGAAGCTGAGTTTATAAATTAACCCTAGTAATCAGGTGCGACAAGTCGCACCTGATACTCAAATAGGTGCGACTAGTCGCACCTAAAAAAACTATCAGGTGCGACTAGTCGCACCTGATAGTAAAAAAAAAATATAAAAATTAATTCCACGTCAGACAAATGAAAAAAATGAGGGGGAGAAGTTGAGCGCCTAATTTTTTTTAGACTTTCAGGTGCGACTAGTCGTACCTGAAAGTTTTAAAAACTATTGGGTGCGACTAGTCGCACCCAATATCACTTAAAATCAGCGAAATTTTTTTCTTTTCTGGAGCCCTATGGGTGCGAAAGTCGCACCTGATGCCCAATTAGGTGCGACAAGTCGCACCTAATGCCCCTCCGCACCAGAAAGGCTTATTTGTAGTAGTGTATTGATATGAAATTGTATCACCTATTTATAGATATGGTGGATACATTAGACTAGACTAAATACATGATCAGTGTAATAAATGTGCGTAATAACTACTTCTAGGAAAATAAAGAATAATAAATATACACAGAGAACAAGACATAGGAAATATAATGAAAAATAAATGCAACACTCTTTCCAAAGAGAGAAGAGTTCCAAGGAACCGGCTTGTTCCAAGATGGTGAGGTCAGTTCGTAGTGAGCTGAGGTGGATTCCGAACTGAGGACGAACTAAATGTGAGACGAGCTGACGAACTGATGGTGAGACGAGCTGACGTGGTGATGGTGAGACGAGCTGACGAACTGATGGTGAGACGAGCTGACGAACTGAGACTAGCTGACGAACTAATTTTCTACAATGTTTTTTTCCAAATCCATGCATGAACATATTATTATTTTTTATTTGATCGTGTTTGACAAACTTAGTGTTAAATAATGTAGGGATACACAGAAAAAACTGGAGGGCAATAATCTTGACCACCCATCATTCTTTCATAAAAAAAAAAAAGAAAAGAAAAAAAAAGAGACACAGATAGACATACTCTTAAAGTCCATAAATGAATTAAGCACGATCGACAAGTTTCATTTTTTTTTCCAATGTAGACACTCGAATTTGTTATATAGCCAACGACAAACGCCTTTATTCTTGACCTTCCAAGCACAGTCGGTACACTCAACCGTGTAGATATTTGCGTTCTTGTAGATGTCGTAATGATGTTCCTGAAGAACGTTGTTTTCAATCCACCTGAAGTTGCACCAGAACTGTGTGGTTTGGAAAAAGTTGACTCTGAATCTCCACGAATACGACTCTCCGGGTTTCAGGAGCTTACTTCCCATGTCGTCGTCCTTGGACTTGCATTGCACTCTGAGGTCTGTAGCTGGGCGCAGATCATTTGTGAGTTCAATCCTTTTTCTATCCAAAGATCCTCCTTCGGTCGAACCAAATGCGTAAAGTAAGAGAACCACTACAACGTAGAAAAAAGGGGTATTCATGGTGGATATTGGTTGGATAGAGAGAATTGGGGATTAACAAAAGCGAAATAATGCAAAAAAAACATTGAAATTTGTCTTGGTATTTATGCGGATGGATTGTTATTACTATAACAGGAAAAAGGTTGGATATAAAACGTTTCCTCAATTTTGATGTTTTTGCGTATTTGTAGCAAGCATTGGTGTATATAACAGGAATGGTTGGATGGAGTTGAGATCAAAATTAGAAATTAATGGAATATAGGTTTGGATATTAGGTGTTCGGGTGTCTATTTAAGGGATGAATGGCGCTATTGTTTTCTGATGGGCACAGCCAGAGGTTGGAAAAACTTGAAGTGTACAATAATATCAATAATTATCTTTCCAGGGCGTTGCCGCAGGTTAATGAGAAAAAATCATTATATTGTGGAATGTTTAAAATACACAGATATTAATAGTGAGTTATAAAATAATTAATAAATATTATGTAAAATATATGTATTTTTATATTATTGATACATAGACGTATATATATATATTATATTTAAACTGATATTTAAATTTTGTATTTTTTATATAATTGTATATGTCTTGTCATAAATAATAATATATATGACGACATCATATATCATATAGTGTGTGTAGATTGTAGAATAAAATATAAATTACAGCATATAATTCTGTGAACTGTAGGTAATATATAGAAGAATATACAATCTCAATTACTACATAGATTCATTGTCCATTTGATATATGTATATCCGAAGTAGCAATTCTATAGAATAAAAAAACGATGTATAACAAAAATTGATGAATAAATATTAATATATTCCTTCAATTTATTTTGTTTATATTAATAAACCTTACATCTTATTTTTAAATGAGATTATACCACAAGTATCACATTCTCAATAATTCAGACCAAATTACAATAAATCTGTTTTACTCCAAAATATTACTACATATATTGTATATTTACGTTTTTACCCCCTTTTTTCTTTCTCTTGTTTCTCATTCATTTCACTTCATTCATCTCTCTCATTTGCCACTCATGGAATTTCATGCACGGTGTCCAAGATTCTTCAACGATCCATCATCGTTGTCCTTATCGTTGTACCATTTTCGCTCTCTTTCTCTCTCTCATGTGTGTCACTGCTTGTTTTTTTTTATTTGCTAAATTCTCACGGCGTTCGCTTTCGTTCTCATAGAAGCGTTCACTTTTGTTCTTATACAAGAATTTAAAAAAAGGTTAATTTTTTTTTTAAGAATTTGACAATTCATATGAAGATTTATTGACATCTTTATCAATTTATTAACATAGATGTCAATAGATTTCAAAGATTATGGGAATTTCTTTGAAGATTTATTTATATATTTGTCAGTAAATTTTCTGGATGTCAACAGAGCAAATTCATTGAAGATTTATTGATAAAAATGTATATAAATCTTCAAACGAATTTGAAGAATTATCTTTGAAGATTTATTGATATCCATGTAAATAAACTTTCATACAAATTTTCAGAGTCTTCCACCAAAAAATTCCAGGTGTGGAGAAAGAGAGAGAGAGGAAGGAAGTAAAGTGAATCCGAAAAGATAGAAGAAAAGAAAAGGATTAAAAACCCAAATACACAAGATGAGTACTCATATTTTTGGATTAATTCCGTTTTATATTTATCGAATGAAATTATAAATTAATAACTCTTTTTATAAAGTCAAATTATAGCAGAAATTTTAAAAGCTTGAGCTGAACACAATTTATATAGAATAATTATATATTTAACAAAAATAAAACTAACCTCTAAAATAATAACCGAAGTTATATATTAATTTGATCTTATCTGTTTTTTAATAAACTTTGTGCATGTTTTGAAAAAAAATGTGTGAATTGTGAGTACGTTGATTTTGTTTTTGTTTGTGAAATTAAGTTTTTTTTACGTTCGAGGTTAGATTTAAAATTTTGTTAATTCATGTTTTTTATGTCGAAATCTTTATTTAGCATTGGATTTGGTGTCATGGAAAATTATTTTTCGGTGGAACATAAGTTGAACTTTGATTTGGAAGAGATTCTAGGGTTGGTTATCATGTTTTGGGACTGTTGGGCGTCCAGATATGCGGTTGTGGCCACGAATCACTGTATTACATCGTATATTACTACAAATCGCCACACTTTACCCTATATTACTATAAATCATTGTATTTTAGTTCATAGTACCGCAAATCAGTATACCTTGCATTGCCGAAAATAACCGCATTTCGCCGCATATTAATTACCACGAAACACTACATTTCACTAGATATTATCGGGAATCCCTGCATTGGACCACATATTACCATATATCATCGCATTTAATGGCATAATACCGTGGATCACCATATTATACTCTCATATTACCATTTATCATCGCATTATACCTCTTAATTTTTTATTTTATAAGTGAGCTTACTGTTGAAATATATATACGCGCTGTTATGATCGGAAATATACATAACATCAAACAGCCATAAAACACCGAACGGGATTCTGTTCGAGGTGTAAGACACGTGAAGAACAATCAGGAGTATAAGCTAAGCTCCAAATACCGATAAAAAGAACCATAAATACTGGAGAAGCTCTCGGTATAATAAATGCTAGTCAAATAATAAGCTTACAATAGCCACGTAAGCACCAAAAACCTCCCGAATAACTACAAATTGTTATTAAGGCTTTTATGTTACACGATAAGAGAAATGACTAGATAACTGCTTAAGACGTGAAAACTGATCAACACATATTCACACCTGACCCCTTTCTATAGAAAGCACAAGACCCCAACAAGGAAAGGCTAGATACTCATTCGCACATCACACCCACTTTGCAAAACACTCATCATTTTACGTTAACTTGTATCTAGAATTTCCGTGTAATTTGAGACTTCTTGTATTGAGATTTGTCTATTTTTTGAATCATCTAGTCTTTGCATATCTTATAATACCGAGCCTACGTGCATTCTTCGAGAAAATTATTGTATCTATTTTCAAACATCAATAGTGTTGCAAAAGAAGGAGTGGATTCAAAGTTGAATTTCGATGGCGAGTTCATCAACACCACTAAGGTCTAGAGAGGAAGGCGATAATCCTCGGAGTGAAGAGCGCGAGCAAATCGAGCATCACAATAGGACTCTTCCACTAACCGCTGTAGATTTGCTCCCACGGCCTAGTCTACCAAAGGTGTTCAAATAGATGCAAGAGCGTCTGTAACAACTGGAAAAGAACAACAAAAAAACTATAGGAGCATATCAAGGCCAGGAATGTCACAGTTTACAGTACAATTTTGACACTCAAACATGATCTCCCCCAACCAAAGGCCGGTAAAAGAGATGGATGAAACATAAAATAGGTCTAAGAAGGCCAAAAAGCATGCCAGAGATAGGTATGAAAAGGAAGCAGTCGGTGAAGACACCAACAGTTCTGACCGTCAAAATACTCAGAGGTTCAATGATAGATTTCAGCCGTAGCCGTCCGAAGAAGATCCACAGCCCAAGAAGGCCAAATCGAAGAGCACTCGGCCATCCAGTTTTGAATACTATATATACTGAAGAAGAAGAGGTCACCACTTATACAAACTTCCAAAGGTTAGAGCGCCGAATAGAGAAGGTAGCTATGGGCAAAGAAAGGTACTACGCGAAGGAGATACCGCCTCACCATTCATCATGAGGGTCTTAGAACATCTCCCCCATAATGGCTTCAAAATGCCAAGCATCCCTGCGTACGACGGATAATCCCACCCACGGGACCACCTAGACACGTACAAGTCCTGGATGGCATTACAAGGAGCCAGCCCTCGTGAAAAGAAAACAATTGAAGCAGAAGGTTTCTTCAAACAACGAGGAGCTGGGTCAACTATTCAATAAAATGACATGGAGCATGTTTCCACCCTCTTCTCGAGAAACAAGTGATGTGCCAAGCTTTTTCCATCACTCTAACAGGTACCGCTAAGAAGTAGTATCAGATGTTGAGGCCAAATTGAATCGGTTCATGGAAACAAATATGCGACACCTTCATGGATTGGCTCGGGGGATCCCGAGCAGGAAAAACACTGAAGTAAAGCCTACATGCTATCCGACAACGATCAGATGAATCTCTAAAAGATTAGATCAATCATTATTCAGAACAAGCCGTCCTGATAGATGACTTGAATGAAGATTTTAGATTGTGTAGAATCACGTCGGGGTAATGTACCGACTTGGCATTCTAGTTGTCCTTATAGATGACTGGGCCCGGGGACTACAATGAGTTTCTTTTGAACGCTCGGAAATACATAAATGTCGAAGAGGCAAGATTGACAGAGGAATCAATTGATTAGCTGAGGAGATCGAATGATGATCATAAAGATCGCGATTTCAAGCGCCAACAAGATGATCGACCGCATGAAAATCGACGTCCCCCGAAGAAAATTCGATCTGAATAGGTACCGAACAAGCCTTATTCAAGCCGGTTCGATAAATACCATTCCCTCACCATGGAGATAGATGCAGTATTTGCCCTTACCAAGCATTAGGAAAATTTTCCGAGGCCAACAAAAATAAATAAAGATATCACCAAGAGGGATCGCACAAAATATTGCGCGGTTCACCAAGGCATTGGGCATAATATTGCCAATTGCTTCAATTTGAAAGAAGCAATCGAGGATCTGATCAGAAGAGAAAAGCTACGTAAGTACTAAGCCAATGGTCCTGATAATCGTGAATAAGACGATAAGCATGAGAACGCTTTAATTGAAGGCGGACCGCAAACCCGTTTGAAACACCCGTCATGCGTAAAAAAAACTACATCATAGAGGCCAGATCTTCCCCGGCAACATTAATGTTTGCATGACCAATCAAGTCGATCAAGAAAGAGATGGAAGAAATCACCTTCTTGGAGGTAGACAAAAAATTAATACATTTCCTTGTAATGATCCGATACTAGTTAAAGCCACAATCGAAAATCATGTGGATGAGACAATACTCATTGACAACGAGAGCTCGGTTGATATTTTGTATCGTTATACATTCAGGAAGATGGATCTAAAAATAGATTCCCTTGCACCATCCTTGACTCAGTTATACAGCTTTATTAAAGATTTTGTCATGTTTAGTGCCTCATTTTACTTCCACTAAACATTGGCGAGCATCCACACACAAAATCGTCAACGCCAAAGGAGTTGTTGTCCTGGGGTCTTCCGTATTGAAAGCTGTGATCGAAAGATCGACCCTACAAGAACTCGGCGCAATCACGTCGGTACAGTTCTTTACGGTCAAATTCCCAACAAAAAGTGGGAACCGGAGTAGCAAAAGGTTATCAAGCCACCACCAAAAGCTGTTACTCGGACCACTTGAATGAAAGTCAAGACAAATCTGGTCACTCAATAGTGATGATACAAGAAGATCTCGATCTCAGGTTGCCGAGCAAAGGTTATGTCAACCCATGAGATGATGTAGAATTGATGGTCCCAAATCCCGGTCAGCCCGAGAAAACTTTGCAAGTTGGAAAATTCCTAAATGAAGGTTAAAAAACGAACTCATTTCCTTATAAGCAAATAATTTAGATATTTTTTCCTTGGAAACAATCGGATATGGTACGAATAGATCCCAACCGCGCTTGTCACCGATTGAACATAGATCCCAAGGCTAGGCCGATTAGACAAAAAAGAATGCCTATGAATGATGATAGATACGCAGCTCTCAAGGAAGAAGTTGATAGAGTTATTTCTAATCGGTCAATTAGGGAAACCAAATATCCGAGTTGGCTTGCGAAGCTTGTTATAGTTAAAAAATCAAATGGAAAATGGTGTATATTTTTTGACTTTACAGACTTAAATAAGGCATGTCGTCAAGATAGTTTCCCGATGCCAAGAATCGACCAACTAATTGATGCTACAGTTGGGCATGCACTATTAAGTTTCATGGATGCATACTCCCGATATAATCCAATCTTGATGTATGGGCCAGATGAGGACCACATGGCATTTCTCACTGATCATGGCTTATACTGATGTATAGTAATGTCATTCGGTTAAAAAAAATGCAGGTGTCACTTACAAAAGATTGGTGAACTTAATGTTTTCCGATGAGCTTGATAACACAATGGAAGCTTATATTGACGATTTACTAGTTAAAAGTAGAAATGAAACTAATCATGTTATAAATCTTACTACTACGTTCGGAATTTTAAGGCATTTCATAATGAGATTAAATCTTTTAAAATGTACTTTCGTTGTTTTTGCATGAAAGTTAATCAGCTGCATTGTCAATCAGGTATAGAAGCAGCGAACCCAAGAAAAATCAAGACCCTACCTGACATGTGGCTGCCAAGAAACATAAAATAAGTATAGAAACTCACAGGATCTATCACTGCCCTAGGGAGATTCATCTCACAGTCCACTGATAAAAGTGTTCAATTCTTTGAACACCTTAGAGGGTCAAAAAAATTTGAATGGACCGACCAGTGCAATATGATTTTGAAAGAATGAAGGAATATCTCAGATGGCCACAACAACTAATGAAGGTCCAAAGGAACCATTCGATCTATGTCTTATGGTTTCAAAGCATGAAGTTTGCTCGACACTATTTAAAAACGAAGGATCCATTCAACTCTATACAAGTCGCCGAACGGATGACGCAGAGACTCGATATCCAGAAAAAGAAAAGTAAGATCTAGCCTTAGTAGAAACATCAAAAAAACTTTGCCATTACTTTTTGGCTCATCAAATCACTGTATTGGTCGATTTTCTGTTGTCAATGGTACCCACAAGAAGAGTAGTAGTCTTTACTTATGTATATTTGATGTAATAAAGTCTCCCGAAGACTCTTGCTTGTAACTGCTGAATTATTAATAAAAGTTGAAACGTTCATTCATTCTTCCTTGTCTGTTTAAAGCTTAATGATAAACTATAGTCTTTAGTCCTTAAACAAACCTAGCAACAAATGAAGAGTAAAATATAGATTTGCATGAACAAACTCTTCATGGTTTGCTTAAAACAGTATATTCACAATCTAAGGGTCAAAGGGCTATTGATCCCAGTATGATTGTTAGGAGAATCTATGATATGGACATTGAGAGTTGGAGAGTCTATAGTTCTTCTAGGTATCTTCTGAAGGTACTGAATTGACGAGTGCACTTCTAGAGACAGAATAAGAACAAACCATTTAACCACTCATGTCTCGAAGTGATTACGTATGAATTGCATCGTGCTTACCTCAATCCTGAAATGAGACGTCATTTCATTGTTGTCAATGGTGTCCACAAGAAGAGTTGTAGTCTTTATTTTGTACATTTGATGTAATAAAGTCTCACGAAGACTCTTGCTTGTAATTGCTTATTCATTTAATTAAAATTTGAAACGTTCATTCATTCTTCCTTGTCTGTTTGAAGCTTTATGATAAAACATTAGTCTTTAGTCCATAAACAAACTTAACAACTTATGAAGAGACAAATGTAGATTTGCATGAACAAACTCTTCATAGTTTGCTTAAAATGATATATTCGAAATCTAAGGGTAAAAGGACTATTGACCTCAGTACGATTGTTAGGAGAATCTATGATGTCTGGTTATGGGGCATTGAGAGTTGGAGACTCTATAGTTCTTCTATGTATCTTCCGAAGGTACTGAATTGACCAGTGCACTTCTAGAGACAAAATAAGAACAAATCATTTAACCTCTTATGTCTCAAAGTTACTACGTATGAATTGCATCATGCTTACCTTAATCCTGAAATGAGACATGTCATTTCACTGCTTACGTATTCTCATTTGAGAAAGCCAGAGTTCGGACTCACTATGTGATTCTGAACAAGGCCTATTGGTGAAGTACTAAGTTGTGAAGATTTCATGAGTAACTTTGTGAAGTTCTCATAGATATGGAATTCATGTACAAGATTGCTGAAATGCAATGTATATCACCTCATGCTTTGTTCCATGGAATGTGAATAAATTAACTGGCCAGTGTCCAAATTGAGTCTTGACTTTTTTGGATGAAACAATGTGACTTGTTAGCTCCTCGTCAATACATTGTTTCTAACTTATTCACAAGCGATAAATGAGTTAAGGAATTAACAGCTAGAAGGGTAAAATGGTAATTTTGTAAATCCTGACTAGCTGATGATATTCATGAAGGGTAAACATTGATAATATTATGTGGATCCACTCATTACAATTAGGTTGAATTCTTGAGTAGAAAATAAATTCATTTGAATCGAGAGATTTTCAGTGTCAACGCTTTAGTGGAGTTAGTTGACATTAAGCTAAACTTGGAAAAGCTTGGTGAACTTTTGAGTCCAAGTATTTAGCTCAAGCTTTGTTCATTTGGATCCATGAGGTCACTGTCACAAATCACACCGAGTAGGAATAGTTAAACTAGAAGCTAAGTCAAAAGTTTTAGAGATTGGCCGACTTCCCTCTCTCTCTCTCTAAGTTCTTTTCGTTTTTGTTTTGGCACCTAGGTCCTCATTTGACCTAGGGTTTTTAGCTCTTCGACTTTGAGACTTGTTCTTGAGTCGTAATGTTTAAAGGTGCCCACTCACTAATTCATTTTCTCTCGAGTGATTCTTGTGATAGAAACCATCGTGGTTGCTCGTGCTGCCGAGAAAAGAAGAGAGACGTGCTGCGAGGGAGACGAACGTTTTCAGCCTCCCGAAGGCTCATCAACGTTCAAGATTCTAAAAAGGTTAGTAAATTTATTATGCTCATAATAGTTTTTATTTACGTGTACTTGCTCTTTGTCTAGGTTAGTAAAATCGTTTTACTTGTTAAAAGAAAATTTTTAAAATTCCGCCGCTTACCCAAAGCGTTAAACTTTTTCTTAAACCCTAGATCAATTCAAACATTTACAGCTTACGTATTCTCATTGGAGAAAGTCAGAGTTCTAGATTCACTATGTAATATAGACATGACCTATTGGTGAAGTGCTAAGTTATGAAGATGTCATGAGTAACTTTGTGAAGATCTCATATATATGGAATTCATGTACAAGATTGTTGAAATGCAATCTATATCACCTCATGCTTTGTTCATTGGAATGTGAATAAATGAACTGGCCAGTGTCCAAATTGCGTCATGACTCTTTTGGATGAATCAATGTGACTTGTTAGCTCCTCGTCAATACATTGTTTCTAACTTATTCACAAGCGAAAAAGGAGTTGAGGAAATAACAGCTAGATGAGTAAAATGGTAATTTTGTAAATCCCATCTAGCTGATGATATTCATAAAGGGTAAATATAGATAATATTCAGTGGATTCACTCATCACAATTAAGCTGAATTCTAGAGTAGAAAATAATTTCATTTGAACTGAGAGATTCTTAGTGTCAACTCTTTCGTGGAGTCAGTTGACATTAAGCTAAACTTTAAAAAGGTTTGTGAACTTTTGAGTCCAAGTATGTTAGCTCAAGCTTTGTTCATTTGGATTCATGAGGTCACTGTCACAAGTCATTTTGAGTAGGATTAGTTAAACTAGAAGCTAAGTCAAAACAAGAACGAGACAAGTTTTACAAAAATTGTCTAAAGGGTACTTTTGTCATTTTGGACATAGGGTGGTATGAACGTCAATAAATAAGTTTTTTGACATTGTCATATGATGAAAATGAAAGATGTCACACGGTCATGATGAGAATATTGGGCCTTGAGGATTGACTTTCATTTCATGGAATTTTACTTGAAAATTCTTAATGAGCTTTTCTTATGTTGTCATGAACAAATGAAGGAACATCTAGAAGGTCCTTCTAGAAGCACAAACCATCCATACCAAGGGAGAACGAGAAATTATTTTTTCCGTTGATGTATGAAGATACTTTCTAAAAGAAAAATAGGAAACAAATTTCCTCTAGAAGGAAATTGATATGGTCGGCACACAAGGCAAGAGAGAGGCAATCAAAAGAGGAAACAAATTTGCTTCTAGAAGCATAGACTTGGACCTGCAAGGTGGGAAAGAGGAAATGAATATTCCACCTCATTCAGAAGTCACGACATACAATTTTGAGATTGAGAGCTTCTCTCTCTAAGTTGGCTGCCCCTCACTCTCTCTCTAACTCGTCTTGTTCTTTTATTTTGGGACCTAGGTCCACATTTGACCTAGGGTTTTGTTTGATCTCTTCGACTCTATGACTTGTTCTTGGTCGTCGTGTTTAAAAGTGTCCACACACTAAATCCTTCTTTTCTCGAGTGATTCATGTGATAGAAACTTTCGTGGTTACTCGAATTCTCGAAGAACGAAGAATGGCGAGCTACGTGGGAAGACGAGCGATTCAACTTCCATAAGCTTCTCAACGATCAAGCTATGTAAAGGTTAGTAAACGAGTAATCGCTCTTCACTAGTTTTAATTTAATATAACATGTGCTTGCTCTTTGTCTAGATTAGTAAAAATTGTTTTTACTTGTTCAAAGAAATTTTTAAATTCCGCCGCTTCAAGAAGCGTTAAACTTTTCTTAATCCTAGATCTATTCCAACATTTTCCACCCCGGCAAGTCTTGCAAAAGCCTGATGCATTTGGACAATTGATGAAATGGTCTATTGAGCTCTCTCAGTACGAAATCCACTATCAACCCATACTAGCGATTAAGGGACAAGCGGTTGCCGATTTCTTAGCAAAATTGACATACCGACCTGTTGAGACACTGATTTGGGAACTGTACATTTGTGGAGCACCCAACATCCATCGCTTAGGAGAGGGAATGGTCTTGTCGGCCCCAGATGGCTATCAAGTAAGCATTTCCTTACGTTTTAAATTTAATGATTCTAATAATGAAGCCTGATATGAAGCTGTATTTAATAGGCTAAAGAGTGCTAAATTCTGTAATAGTAAAAACGTAATTGTCTACTTGGACTCTCAACTAGTTGTTAATAAAATAATACATGAATATTTGGTGAGAGGAGAAAGCAAGATGTAGTACGCCACTACAACAAGATCTTTGACGAAAGTATTGAGTATGTAAAGTTCAAACAAATCTCGAGAAAGGAAAATACTAAAGCAGATCCGGTCCAGCTGAAGGGGCAGAAGAACAGCCGGTCATCGACATCGAAATGCCAAGCCGATGTCCAAATGATCGAGGAAAAGGGATCCTCGATGACTCCGATCATCCAATTCCTTAAGCACGAGATTCTTCCCGAAAACAAGCTAGAAGAAGAAAAAAAATGAAGTACAGGTTTGTTAGATATACTCTCCTGGGCAATTCATTATACAAACGAGGATTTTCCTCTCCACTCCAAAAGTGTGTAAATGAAGATGATGCCGAATATGCAGTAAGAGAAGTTCATGAAGGGATCTGTGGTAACAACAATGGCGGCATGACTCTTGCTGAAAAGATATTTAGGCAAGGTAACTAGTGGCCCACATTGAAGCAGGATGCAAAACAGTTTGGCAGGGATTGCGATGCTTGTCAAAGATTCGCAAATATCCCAAGGAAACCTCATTTCGATCTCATCAATATTGTCTGATCGGTACCTTTTCCAAGTGTGGAATCGATTTAATTGGCCCCATGCCAAAAAGAATAGGAAATTGCAAGTATGTCGTGGTCGCCATCAACTACTTCACAAAGTGGCTTGAAACCTAGCCACTCGCACTTTTCAGTGAAAGAAAAATGAATTTTTTTTGCAAAAACATACTTTCTAGATTCGGAAACCCGAGGAAAATAATCACCGAACACGGAACATAGTTTGATTTAAGAAATTAAAACTTGTATGCGAAAAGTATGAGATAGAAAAGGCCTACTCTACACCGATCAGACCTAAGCAAACAACTTGGTTGAAGCTGTCAACAAAACAATCAAGCACGGGCTGAAGAAAAGACTCGGTGACTATAAGGGAGCATGGGTTGATGAGCTTCCCGGCGTGTTATGTGCGTAAAAAATGTCTAAACATTCCTCGACCAAAGAAACACCTTTCTCCCTGTAATTTGGTGATGACGCAATCGTGTCGGTCGACATCGGAATCAACGCTTCAATCTAGGAAAAGTATTCCGAACAGGTAAATAACATAAATCTCAAATCAAATCTCGATTTCTTAGAAGAAACTACGAGATTATGTAATTTGGCTGACCAGACACGAATTGCCCTCTATTTAATCAGATCGGTAGTTCAAGAAGCTTCCGAGTGGGCGACAAGGTTCTCAAAAAAGTATTTATGCATATGAAGGACCGTACAGACAAAGTGCTTGGACCAAACTGGGAGGCCCGTATATAGTCATCTCATCCCCTATGTAGGTTCAACATTGACGGGAAAGAAGAAAAAAAATTCTTAGAATGCCGAGCACCTAACCCGCTTTTACCCTTGGAATATTTGTGTTTTTTCCATCAAGGCCCGTAGCCATTATATTATATTTCAATCGAGGTCCGTGGCCAAGTTATCATTTCAATCAAGGTCTTTGTCCAAGTTATGTTGTAAGGCATTTTTCCGAAGACAGCTTGTTTCAATAAAGGCTTTCGGTCAAGTTTTTCTTTTCAAGTTATGGCCCTTTATAAATTTTTTTATTTAATCTGTTTATTTTTACGCAGTATTTCAATATTTAACAAATACATGTATATTACCCATATTACCGATCCGGTTTTAAACACATTAATATTTTCGTTTTCAAAAACTTATTTCTATTTGTCAATTAAAAAATATAAACAAGTTCGGGGAAGGGATGCCCATACAACCGATCAGATATTAGATACTTAGCAATACATCGAAATCATCGCCTTGATTCTTTTATACACACATTAACAAAAATGTTGTACAAAAAGAATATAAGAAAATGGTGAAAAGGTCACATAGATTCAAAATAAATGTTGTAAGGCATTTTGCCACAGACATTTGTTCCAAAAAAGAAAGTAAAGCAAAAAGAGGGCGTATATAAAATATAAATATAATTATTCGGAAACCATCTTAAAAGCTTCAAAAAAATAAATATTACAAATATTAAAGTGTGAGAACCTTCTAGAAAGGTTTGATCAAGCAAACCAAAAATATTAAAGTCTGAGAACCTTCTAGATAGGTCATCCTTTGGCTGATCAAATGTCGGAGCCAGAATCTCGACATTGATGGGTTCTGTATCGGATGATTTGGACTCCAAATTTTCTTGACTTCCGTCCTGAGAAGGTTCGTTTCCCTCCGTATCGCTGGGATCGAGATTCGGATTTTTTTTCCCTAAGGCGATCCACGACTTCTATTTGACCAGCATAATAATACTTGGTCTGCTCGCTGGAATAATCTTCGGAGTCCTTGAAAACATTGATCGCTTTTTGGAGCTCATCCTTCTTCTAGGCTTGGACATCCTTGAATTTTTTTTTTAAGTTCGCCTTTGACGCCTCTACCGTCGTAGCTTCCTCTGCTCTTTTCTCGGCAGCCTTGAGTTTGGTCTTAATCTCAGCATTAGAAGCCTTAAGCTTCTTTACATCTTTGCTCACTTTCTCCCAATCTAGGGTTTCATCCACAAGATCGGGAGCGAAATGAGACAAGTCGGCCACAGCCTTAAGAAACGATTCATAAATTAGAAAGAGCAATAATCGGTCAAGTATACAATGAAAGTCCAGATCTACTATGTAGCCTGCTTGTTAGATGATGTTAAGAACAACAAGACAAACAACAATCAACTAGTAATGAAAGCAATTAAAGTACACCAAGTTCGGCTTCAAATGCCTACTTTGGGGGGATATCAATAACGGTGAAAAGAACAACTTCACTAGACAATATGATGAGTACACGTCGGAATACAATGGATGGTCACCTTCCACTATTCCTAACTCCAAGCTATTTCTATGGTGTTGTTAACCTAAGCTCCCCATAGGTTTGAGCTCCCCTCACTTTTCACTCATACACTCTCCCTGTGTTTCACGTTATTACCATGACCAATACATCGGTAACAATTGTATAATACACTAGGTAAGACTTCGCTGGACGAGAGACAAAAACCTAGAAACCAAAAAGACACACACCTCAAAGATCGCTTTTCGGCTGTAAAGTGTGTTGTGTTCCTAGGGTAAAAACATTTTCTTTTATAAGACACAACGAAAAAGAATGTCCTGTAATCGGACACCAGCACAGATGGCACAACGCAGGTCGAGGAGAGACACAAAAGTTGTCAGGAAGGCCACGTCAAAACCTGACCGTACAGCAACAAAAGTGTTCTGAACAATGCTAGGAACAACATCAAGGAAAATAGAGTTGCCTGAACCGAAACAGCCAACTCAATGTAAATACAATCTCCCCATTTGATTTCAAAGTTGTGAAATTGGTAAATTCTTAATGTAAATCGTTGAATTCCTAAAATTGTCATATTTGTTTATGTGGCATTTGAATTTTATTTAGTCAAATTTGTTAGATTTTTAAAACTGATAGGTTATCGTCGAATTATAATGCATGACAGTATTAACTCTCATATAGTCATTACCATTTATTAAACAATATTGCGGTCATTATGATACAAGCACTCCCAGACGAAAAAAAAAAAAAAAAAAATACACACACACACACAGATCTGAATCCCTTTTTTTTTATTTTATTATTGACGTCAAAGTAAATATCAATAAGACACAGAAACTCTAAAATTAAGCCCTAAACGGCTGGAAGGTTATATTTGGGATAATAAGGGAAGCATTGGACAGCCGACTTGGTCACGGTCGTGTTAAGGCACGCGGAGTCTGTGTAGACCTTCCAGTTACAGTCACTACACTGACCCTTTGGGCCGGTAGCCTCGTAGATGTTGAGCCAATTGTTCAAAACGCCGCCCTTTAACTTCCATCGGAAGTTACAGAAGAACAGCGTCCTCTGGAAAAGGTTGACTCTAAACTTGAACGAGTACGACTGTCCTTTCTGAAGGGTATGAATCCCTAGGTCATCGTCTTTAGACTTGCAGTGAAGATCGAGCTCGGTGCTTGGGTCCATGTCGTTAGTTATTTGGACTTTCACTTTTTCAAAAGGAGTGCTTTGCAGGCTATATCCACTGCTGTACAACAGGACAACAAGGATGAGTAAAATGCGGAGAAACATGGTTGATGAGAAAACTGAAAATTGTAAACAAAAGTGTGAGTATAACACGAACTGTGTGCTTTGGATTTGATGTTTATGTGTGTATTTAAAGGGATGAAATTGAGATAAGATTGGGAAATGGTTGTATTGGATAGAATCTAAATATATTAGGAATTAAAGATTATGTTTGCAGAATTAATTGGATAATAAATTTTGTTGACAGATTTTTTTCTTTCCTTAACTGATTGATATTTAATGTAGATGACTTTAATTTAGTTGTATGTCTTAAATAGAAATTAATTTTTACGCACAATATTATTTTAAATAACGTTTTTAGTTTCTATACACTAATTATAAAATTAAGAGATTTATACACGCATCACATGTACCTCTCCCCACTTCTCTCAAAATACATCATCATTAATCCTTTATGAACTATTATCGGTCATCGCCCACACTATCGGAAGCATCAATAGAATCCAATTGTCATCAGTGGCGGAGCTAGAATTTGTAGCCGGGAGGCGGGGGCAAATTTGATTAATTTTTTTTAATATTCCAAGAGGGGCGTGTAAGATAAAATTATTCACGAAGGGTATGAATAAAATTATTTAATTTTGGGCTAAAATTGTAAAATTTAAAGGTGAAATTGTAAATTTTTAAGGGCCGTGTAAGAAAAAAAATTTGAAGGGGCGAATATGAAAAAATTATATAATTTTGGACTAAATATAACTTAACCGAAACTTAACTAACTAGCAACAAATTGAACTCGAGAATACGAAGGATGATTATGGACTAATTTGCAGAAAATTTTTAAAGACACAAATAAAATGATGGGTGGACGGATATATGAGAAAGGCAAGGGCAACAGCTTCGCTAAACTCTCCTATGATCAGGATTCCTAGAAATACGCATGCTTTTTCGGTTCTCAATCTTCAATAATCACACTAACGTAATATTATTGTGAAATATCTCTCAAGCATCTAACAACCTATGTCAATACCAAGTTTTATTTATCAATCTCAAACCCTTAAAATCGACAAGCATTAAAGACAAGAGTGTTCACACGATTCAATAGCAGCCTAATTATCTCTATCCTAGGAATGTACTATGGTTATCTAATTCTTAAGCACGATTAACCTAATCTTTCTCTATTATCAAGTCAATCATAAAATCATGAATGAGGTCATGAGTCTGAAACAAGCAATAAGCATGGAATTAAATAAAGTGATAGAGAAAAAGAACATGAAAGATACGTCAATCAAGTAAACATGAATCAACAACCATAATCAAGAAAAGCTAAGCCACTACCCTTAAGGGGTTCAGCTCATGGCGGCGACAGTAACAGAAAAATAAAATAATCAAAAGCAATCCATGAAAACTAAATTAAAACAAAGCATAATAAACTAAGGAAGTTCTAGAGATAAAGAGAAGAAGTTAAAAAAAAAAAAACCTTAATTGATAGTGGCGATGGTGATGAACGGGTCTTCTTCTCCGGTTCTCCTTCTCTCCCAACTAGCCAAGCAACTTGAAAAAAACTAAAATAAAACCTAACTTCTGATTTCTAAGAGTCTAATATATATATAGACTGTTTTATGGTATTTTCGGAGCCCTTCGAGCCATTGGATCAGATCGAGCGGCTCAAAATGAGCCAAAAAACAAAAATTAATTATTATTGTATGTTGACTCTGCACGGCGCACCTTAGGCCTGTGAGCCATGCTGAGCAGTGGTGCGGCGTGGTTGTTGTGGCAGTAAGAATATAGACGACGGTTTTTTAAGCACCGTCCATACTATAAATCCAACAATAGCTTGCCGCGTGACGATGTCAAGGTCTAGACTATATTCAATATTAAGGCGTCGTCTATCAGTCTCTATTATCTTCCTGTTAGGTGGTTGTGAGATGTAGGGAGAGTATAGATGGCACTTTTACTTTAAGCATGGTCTATACCAGAAATCCAACCACAGCCTCCCACGTGGCATGGAGAGGTATAGATGACAATATTAAAGTGTCGTCTATATTTCTCAATTCCCTCGCCTGCACATGGTAGTGGCAGCGAGAGAGGACATTTATTTTTAATGTTGTCTATTTTCTCGAGCCAGCCGGAGTCCATGTTGTCTTGGCAAGGTATATGAGGCGCTCTTTTTGTAAGCATCATTAAAACAATCCTAGTTAGCCTATATCTTAGAATTAGATGATTTTCACAAAGCATTAGAGATAGAGAGAACCTACCTCGATCCATAACAAGATCAATGGCGGTGGCGGAATCATCAGAGTTGGCTTCTCTCTCTTAACCCCTTTAGTCTTGATAGTCTTCTTGTGGTGAGAGATGCAAAATAGGTTAGGAGTTGAGAGATGACCAATTCCTAGGGTTAGCTTTATATAGACCCATCATCAGGGTACAAAAAGAAATTGCCTTTTATTTCTAAACCAATAGGATTCAATCTTATTATTAATAAACCCTAATAGGTAACACACTTGGGCCACATTATTTCACACGTACAAAGCCCACTGGTGGGCTTTTTGAAATATACGATCTAACATTCTCTCACTTGGCCCATGTGTCATTAGATAGCAACGTAATTGCGCACGGTATAAGATAAATCCATCATAATATTGGTTACCTCATAAAGTCTCTATTAAGCATAAAAACTAATAAGGATCATAGTAGTTGTACGTAAGTTTGTCAACATAGTAATTTCTGTTGGTACGTTCAAGTTGACATTATTTTTTAGTGCAAGTTGTTGAGGAAAGATGTGGGTCTTCATGCTTCAGCTTTTGTCGAGACATCATTCTCCTTGTGCGCAGACTGTTTTTCTGGCAAGTTTCATGTTTTGCCAGATTTCTTCGCAGAAGACTTTTCTTGGTGATCTTCTCGAGTGTATGACTGCTATAAAAGCCGTGCGCTCCCCCCGCTTTTACAAAAAGTCCCAGACGTGCACAATCGGCGGACTAGAAAACTAGTTGTTTTGGTTTAGAGCGGTGTTATTCTTCACACACTATTCCAGAAGACTGAGTGTTTGTTAGATTTAGGTATTGTGTTTACGTGGTTTATGTTTTCACGTACGTTGAGATTGAAGTCAACCAATTATAGGCGAGTGCTTGAAGAATGGAATTGAGAAGGGTCTCAAATTCAGGGAGAGTCCCTATGCGTGGTAATCACTCGTGCTAATAGTTTCTAGGGAATTGATATTTGTTGTATTCATATAAGTCATGTTTGTACTTTTGACTGAAACAAAATCTTAAGACGTGGAGAGTGATACATAATTTTGTTTCTTGCTTAAACAAAATACCAGGTTATTCCCAAGAAAGAAACAACCTCCTGAGGTGCTTTTTCTATCATCCGAGTTGCCTCCCCAGTTTGCATCGAAAAAACCCACGAGACAAGAATTTGTGTCAAAAGAGTAGAGGATACCATAGCTGGTAGTGCCATGGATGTACTTGATGATCCTCTTGACATAACTCAGATGAGTTGTAGTAGGTTGAGCCTGGAACATTGCACACACTCCCACTGAGTAAGAAATGTCTGATCGACTAGCTGTCAGATACAGGAGACTCTCGATCATGCTTCTGTATGATTTGGTATCAACTAGTTCAGCTCCATCTTCTTTAGAGAGATTGACAGTGACAAAAGCTGGGGCTCCTTTTAGGCTTTCTTGATTCGAGACCAAATTTCTTAACTAATTCCTTGGCATACTTCCATTGAGAAAAAAAAATTCACTCTTCAAAATGTTTGATCTGGAAACCCAAGAAGTAAGATAGCTCATCCACCATACTCATCTCAAATTCAGATTGCATTTGTTCCACAAAGTGGTCCACCATGGTCTGGGACATGCCACCAAACACTATGTCATCCACATAGATCTGAGCGAACATCATCTCCGAGCCAGATTTCTTGATGAAGAGAGTTCGATCCTTCACCCCTCTGATGTATCCTTTCTGAGTGAGATATTCTGCAAGACGCTCGTACCAAGCCCTTGGAGCTTGTTTCAAACCATACACGGCTTTGTGAAGCTTGTAGACATGGTTTGGAAATTTGGGATCCACAAATCCCTTGGGCTACTCAACGTACACTTCTTCATTCAGAACACCATTCAGAAAGGCACTCTTGACATCCATCTTGTACAACTTGAACCTCTTGAGGCACGAAATACCGAGAAGAAGTCGAATAGCTTCATGTCTAGCCACATGAGCAAAAGTCTCATAAAAATCCAGGCCCTCAATCTGAGAGTAGCCCTGAGCAACCAGTCTGGCTTTGTTCCTCGTGACATCGCAAAGAGCATCAGATTTGTTCCTGAAGATTCATTTTGTTCCAATAACATTCACTCCCTTAGGTTTGGGAATAAGCTTCCAGACCTCATTCCTCTCAAACTGAACTAATTCCTCTTGTATGGCAATCATCCATAACTCGTCACTATCAGCCTCCGTGACATTCTTTGGCTCAATTCTGGATGTGAAGCAAATGTTGCATATCATTTCCCTATAATTTACAAGTTCTGGTGATGACTCCTTCATGCAGGTTGCCGATAATAGTTTCTGTAGGATGATTCTGCTTGACTATACTCGAGACTTTATTCATTGCAGAGACGGAGTCAGTTCTTTCCCTTGTGACAGTGGAAGCTTCACCAGTGTCTGAGACATCTTCTGTGACATTGGAATGAACATCAGGATAGACACCAGCTTCATCCTCCTCAGAAACCCAGTCTTCATCATCGACCACCACATTCCTTGACTCCATGATACTCTGAGTCCTCTTGTTGAAAACCCTGAAAGCAGTACCACTGGATGTGTATCCTAATATAATGGCATCATCACTCTTAGCATCCAGCTTCTTCCTAGGTTCTCTGTCGGCAAGAAATAACACGTACTGCCAAAGATATGAAAATACTTGACATTGGGCTTCCTCTTGTCTATATTTCATAACTGGTGCAGGACAAACCGAGACGAATCGAGACCTGATTGTGAATATGACATGCAGTGTTAACAGCTTCTGCCCAGAAGCGGTACGGAAGAGACTTTGCATGAAGAATAACCCGTGCCATTTCCTGGATTATTCTGTCTTTTCACTCCACAATCCCATTTTACTGAGGTGTGATAGGGGCAGAGAACTCATTCTTGATTCCTTGAGAATTGTAGAACTCAAGAAATTTGCCATTCTCAAACTCATTCCCATGATCGCTCCGAATCTTCATGATATATCTTGCCCGAAGTGTTCTCTTTCTCACGTTGCAACCTCAGACTCAGGATGTGAAAAGCATCAAAGGCATCAGACTTTTCTCTGAGAAACTCAACCCAGGTGTACCTTGAGTAGTCATCAACAACTACCATAATATATCTTCTCCCTCCCAGGCTTTCCACTTGTATGGGGCCCATGAGGTCCAAGTGGAGAAGTTCTAAAACACGAGAGGTGGGGAGAAGGTCTACCTTCTTGTGAGAGGCACACACTTGTTTACCCATTTGACACTGACCACAAATCCTTCCTTCTTTGATCTTCAACTCTGGAAGACCCCTAACAGCTTCTTTAGACACAAGGTTGCCCAAACTCCGTAGATTCAAGTGCCTAAGTCTTTTTTGCCAAAAATTTGTTACATAAACTTTGATAACAAGATAGGTGGAAGAGAAGGTAGAGGGAGCAGACCAAAGGTAGCAATTGTCTGGCGACCTTAAACCCTTCATGTACACAGACTTGTCATCACGTGTAACAGAGCAGTCGTTCTTCGTGAAGGTAGGTCTTGGTCACACAAGTGACTAATGCTGATCAGGTTTGCTTAGAGCCCATCAACGAAGAGGATGTTGTCGAGAAGTGGAAGGCCCGAGACATCTAACTTTCCTTTCCAACCACAGTGCCAGTTGATCCTCCTCCAAAAGTGACATCCCCCTTAGAACAACTCTGCACGTTGTTTAGAAAAGACCTTTCGCCAGTCATGTGTCGTGAGCATCCACTGTCAAAATACCAGTCCTCTCTGGCAATGGCTTTAAGAGAGGTATATAAGCGACAAAAGCTCTATGGTCGTGTTTGATTCTCCACACTTGACTAGCAGAAAGACATGAAGCTAGCCTCTCTGAACGTTCTCTCAGATCCACTTTCATCCTAGGAAATCTACTGTAAACATAGAGAACATTTTGACCAGTGTTCTTCCTCTCTAGGAACCTGCCATAAAGAGAATAGCAAAGAGGGCAGATATATCCCTATTTTCCATAGAAATGACATCTCCAGTCAGGCCTGAGAGCTGGGGTTGGCCGAACATTACTTGATTTCTTTTGAGATGGTGGAGACGTCCTGCGCCTATTCTCTAGTGGCACTTGAGACAGAGAAACAAAGACAGTCTTGTGCGAGGTGGAAGCA
This sequence comes from Urtica dioica subsp. dioica, assembly GCF_054948205.1. Lineage (NCBI taxonomy): Eukaryota > Viridiplantae > Streptophyta > Magnoliopsida > Rosales > Urticaceae > Urtica > Urtica dioica. The sequence continues at coordinate 36,166,774 of NC_142761.1, forward strand.
CCAGAATGATATCCAAGTCCTCTATGACTTGTGGACGGTTGCCCAATCTCAGAATCTCATTCAGGCTAGAAGTTCCTGAGTTCAACATCTGAACAGACTTGGTCATATTTGCTAGATTAGCATTAAGTTTAGCGGTTTGTTTCTTTAAACTCCCAATGACCTCAAGATGGTGAGATTTTTCACCAAGCATCGATTCAATCCTGTTCTTTAGCATGTCAGGAGCATCCTTCTTCAGTTCTTCTATCTCCTCGAGTAAGCTAGATTGTTTAGCGTCCAAGTCTTAAATCCTGGATTTTTGCTTGAGAATGGCATTAGACTCATCGGCCCATTTCACAAATAGCGTCTTGTAAGCTTCAAGAAGGATCTCATCACTGAGCTCGTCCTCCATTTCTCGTGTGCAGGAGTTCACACTTCCTGTGGACCTAGTCTGCGACATGATGACTTCATAGGCATGAAGTAGAAATTCGTCACTAAGTTCCCCACTTCCAGTAGACTTGAAGTCATTGGAGCATTCAGAAAGAGCCAGGGCAATTTTCCCTTTATTCTCCTCTGAAGGACTGTCCTAGGAATGAAAGCATGAAAATTGTTGCCTCCATCCTCTCGTGCTTCACTATTGGAATCACTGTCTTCATCGCTGAGAGTGGAGTTAAAATTCTTCTGCTGCCCCCTCTAATATTTTGGACACTCAACCTGCATGTGGCCAAAACCTTCACACTCCCTGCACTGAATCCCCTTTCCTTTGGATGCATAAGAAGTTCCCCGATCTTCTCGTCCCTTGTTAATGTAATTCCCAAGTTTGTAACCCTGAGAGGTCTTCTTATGGTTGAAGGGACCAGGCGCTTGTCTAGAGCAATTGGGTGATCTCTTCTCCAACTTCTTCATGAGTTTCCCGTAGTTCTTGACCACTAAAGCCAAGGACTCCTCATAAGATTCTGATGGTATCTCAGCGTTCGGGGATCAGAGTTCAGAGGCAGTGGAATTTAGAGCGAGACCTCTTGATTTCTTCTCAGAGGTCCTTAAGAAAGACATCTCGTAGGTGAGTAGGGATCCTATGAGCTCATCCACCTTCATCGCAGAGGTGTCATGCCCTTCGTCTATGGTGGTCACCTTAATCTTGAACCTCTTGGGTAGAGATCTCAAGATCTTCTTGACCAGTTTGGCATCGGACATTAGAGTTTAGCTGTAAACATGAGTTCTTCACCTTGTCCGTCCCTTCGAAGGCAGTTTCAAGAATGTTCCAAGCTTCCTTGGCACATATACAGGCATTGATTAACCTGAAAACATTCCTGTCTACACCATTATAGATAACATTGAGAGCCTTGGAGTTGGATAGAGCTGCCTCATCTTTGGTAGACTCCACTTAATCTTGGCTTTCTTTACAAGGGTAACACCATCCTCTAGAGCCTTCTGGGGAACTTCCGACCCTATAATAATGGACTTCCAGGTCTTGTGGTCGATGGACCGTATAAAATCTCCCATCTTCGATTTCCAATATGCCTAGTTCTGGCCATCGACTAGCGGAGCTCGAGATATAGAGCCTCCTTCCCTGAACGTGTCCATATCCAGCAACAACAGTAAGATCAAGAGAACCTCACCCAGAAACTTAGGGTGCCCGCTCTGATACCACTTGAAAGTCCAGATCTACTGTGTAGCCTGCTTGTTAGATGATGTTAAGAAAAACAAGACAAACAACAATCAACATGTAATGAAAGCAATTAAAGAACACAAAGAAATGGTAACCCAGTTCGGCTTCAAATTCCTACTCTGGGGGGATATCAATCCCGGTGAAAAGAACAACATCACTAGATAATATGGTGAGTACACGTCGGAATACAATGGATGGTCACCTTCCACTATTCCTAACTCCAAGCTGTTTCTATGGTGTTATTAACCTAAGCTCCCCCAAGGTCTAAGCTCCCCTCACTTTTAACTCATACACTCTCCAAGTGTTTCACTTCATTACCATGACAAATACATCAGTAACAACTATATAATACACTAGGTAAGACTTCGCCAGACGAGAGTAAAAAACCTAGAAACCAAAAAGACACACCTTAAAGATTACTTTTCGGCTGTAAAGTGTGTTGTGTTCCTAGGGTAAAAACATTATCTTTTATAAGACACAACAAAAGAGAATGTCATGTAATCGGACACCAGGACAGATGGCACAACGCAGGTCGAGGAGAGACATAAAAGCTGTCAGGAAGGCCACGTCAAAACCTGGCCGTACGGCAACAAAAGTGCTCTGAACAATGCTAGAAATAACATCAAGGACAATAGATTTGCATGAACCAAAATAGCCAGCTCAGTGTAAGTACATACAATTTAAAGAAAATTGAAACTTACCAACGTAAGCTTTTAGTGCATTTTTATGATTCGACTCATGAATTTCATCTCATGCTCTTATGAATTTAAAACCTTGTTCCAGTCAATATGCTCATGATAAGTGCGTTTTATACGTACAAATCTATCGTTCCCAAACATAAATTTAGCGAGTTCTCAAGTGTATTTGAAGGTTATTTAATGTTTTGATGGTGAATTTCATGTTTTAAGTGCATAAAATATAATTGAGACATCGTGGGAATGATTTAAAAAACTTTTGAGCGAAGTCAACGAAGATTGGAGTTGATCAACCACTCGGCACGTTGCACTGCACCTCACCGCGCCGCAGTGAAACCTCGGAATAGATCAAGGTGAAAGACAACCAGTTGTGCGCCGCGAAGGCGAAGAATTTTGGACAATTTGCATTGGCGTGCCGCACCATATAAGAGATGCGTCATGGCACCTTCTTAGCACGCCGCACTGACCCTTTGTGCAGCGTGGTAGACGTCTTGACAGCTTCAATAATTGCCCGGTTTAAAATGTTTTGAGAATTTGGATCCAATCCAAAGGTCCATATTGCTCCGAAAATAATACCTTGATCTATATATTCGATATTGTAACCTCAAAAAATATCTTTTCCTTTATTTTTATTTTTATTTTATTATTTGGTGGCTTTGGAGAGCTTTTGAATGAGGAAAAAGTGGTCTTCGACGGAATTGACGACCGAACGAGTTCTTCTTCTCAGAATTCATTCGTTCTTCTTTCTTCCCTTATTTTTATTTAATTAATTGCTGTAGATTATTGTTGAACCTTGTTTTATTTAGTATGAATTTCTTTTTCTTTTCAATGTTTATTTTATCGCTTTCGATTATTGTTTTGTGCTTAGTTTTGTTAATGATTTCGTTTAGCTAGATTTTTATAGGTCTACGATGTAGCCAGATGCGATACGAATGGGATGATGATTGGCGGTACGAATGGGTTGATGATTCTCTAATATTTATCTATTGATCGTTCTAATTATGTTTGTTTGTTTATTAGTCGTGATTGTTGTTACACTACTACAAAAATGGCTTTTAGAAGCGACGCATCGAATTAGAAGCGACATTTGTCTTGTTCAAATACAAATCACAAAACTCACTTCTCTTTGTTCCTGTTCAAATATAAAATTATATGTCTACCATGACTCTCCGTATTTTACTCGTCATTTCGCTTCTCTTGCCGTATATTAGTGGGTCAACCCCGGGTAGTAGCTTTCGAAAGTAACTGTCATAATAAGAAGCGAGATCGACATAAGCTCTGCGTTAGAAGTTCATTGCAAGTCTAGAGATGACGACCTCCTAATTCGCACTCTTATCAAAGGACATTCGCTCTCTTTCACGTTCAAAGAAAACTTTTTTTTTCAGACAACGGATGAATGCGTATAAGTACTCAGCTATCATTTTCAAGCGTAAATCTAGCGAGTTCTCGAGGATATTTGAGGTTATGTTTTGTTTTTAAGAATTAAAAAGCGCTTGAGATAGAGTAATTTTCCAAAAATTTCCGCCATGGTGTGCCGCACCTAGTATAATATTACAAAGTGCATGCGCTACAAAAGAGGCACGCCACGACAGTCCCATTTCATCGACTTCTTGTAACCCAATTTTTTACGTCGTTGTCCCTTTGGATCCAATACAATGACCAATATTGCTCCGACAACACTCATAAATCTAGTTAAAGGGCCCACGTAACCTCAAAACACATATTTTCCTTTGTTTTAGTTTTTATTTTATTGTTTGGCTGTTTTTTTTAGCTTTTGGAATAGAGAAAAAATGTAATATTGCTCCGACAACACTCATAAATCTAGTTAAAGGGCCCACGTAACCTCAAAACACATATTTTCCTTTGTTTTAGTTTTTATTTTATTGTTTGGCTGTTTTTTTTAGCTTTTGGAATAGAGAAAAAATGTTCATCGTTGGAATCGATTCCTCCGACGAGTCTCTTGACCTGAAATCCAATTATTCTTCATTCTTCTATTCTCTTATTTATTTTATTGCTTTAGATTATTGTTGAATCTTATTTCATTTTTCTTTTCAATGTTGATTTTATTGCTTCGATGATTGTTTTGTGTTTATGCTTGTTTATGGTGTTGGAAGAATTGTAAATAAAGATGACTTATTTACAAGTTATGGGTGATTTGTGGCTAATATTTGAGTGGGCTCCACTCATCCGAATTTGTTAATTCTTCCGTATTTTTATTCCTCATTGCGACGGGTATAAGATTGATTATTTATGTGCAAACATCATTCTATAATGAATGCTCAAAGTATGCTTAAAGAACACATTTGTTATGTGTAAATGAAGTGAATTTCAAGAGTCCCACATGGTTTGGGTAAGTGTATTGTGTAGTGTTTATATATTATCCTCTTTCTTTAGTGGACAAGCAAGTACAAGAGAGGAGAGTGTAGGTGGACTATCTCTTAACCCCTCGCGCGCGCTGCCGCCGCCGAGCCGAGCTGGGCTCGGGCTCGGGTTTCAAGAATGTCTCGGTCTCGGGCTTGAGCCTCGGGCCATTCCTTATATTTTTATTGCAAAGTTCACTTCCGAAATGTGTTATGATGGGAATTAATTGATTAAGTTGGTACAGTTTTGCATGGGGAGTACATTTAACCGGTGCCTTAATGGTGACGTTATGCATGGTGAGTGAGCTGTTTAACGTTCATAACCTACAGAGTTAGTGAGAATTAATGAATTAATTGACGATTATGGCTGAACGTTTTTTGGTGGTTCAATTTTGGAACCTACACTGATTGTTCAGCTATAAAAAGTCTTTTGTTTTGTCATTCTAGACACACCTCAAATCGCATCCTCTCTCCCTCTCTTTGAAGTTGCTTTTGTCTTTGTAATCCGATGGTAGCTTCTGACGCTCGGGTTCTAGTTCGCCGAAGCCGAGTCTTGTGGTGCATTGCTCGTCTTAGTGGTCGTTGTATCATGGTGAGTGAGCTGTTTAACGTTCATAACCTGCAGAGTTAGTGAGCATTAATGAATTAATTGACTATTATGGCTGAACGTTTTTGGGTGGTTCCATTTCATAACCTACACTGCTTGCTCGGCTATAAAAAGCCTTCTGTTCTCTCATTCTAGACACATCTCAAATCGCATCCTCTCTCCCTCTCTCCCTCTCTTCGAAATTGTTTTTGTCTTTGTAGTCAGGTGATAGCTTCTGACGCTGGGCTTCTAGTTTGCCGAAGCCGAGTCTTGTGGTGCATTGCTCGTCTGTATTCGTTGTATCCTGGGAGGCATTCGCTCACAAATACAACACCCGTGGGATGGCGATGAGAAGCTTCAAGAAAACCGTCAAACGGGCCTCAACATTTTCCTTGCCAACTTCTTTTCTTTTCATTTCTAGTTTATGTTCTAAATTCTATTTTCTTTGTGTTTGTCTTTAGTTTTCTATCAATATTATTTGTAATATTGCTAACAATCTTGAAGCTTTTTAATAGTATATCTATTGTGTTAAAGACATCTTGCGAGGAAGAGAAGAATTTTCATATTTGGTTCTTTTCCAGATTTGGTATTTTAAAGGTTATTAATTTTTGTTGATTTTTTTTTGCAGAAAGTGACTAACGTGAATGACACGACGTTTGTGAATATTGAGGGGAGCCTCACCAAGAGTCCTTCTGTGGTGAATACCCCGACTACCATGATGTTTGGTCAAATCCCTGTTACCTTGGGTCAAGACTCGACGGCGAATACGACTAGGAATAGACATGTGGATCTTGTCCAACCAATAGCTTCGATCGCCGGGAACGGTTCAAACGATTTTGCGGTACGCATGCCAACGATCATACAGGCCGAGAAGCCTGAGAAGTTCAATGGGTTGAGCTTCAAGCGTTGGCAACAAAAGATGTTATTTTACTTGACAACGTTTGATCTTGCGCGATTCCTGACCGAAGATCCACCGACTCCTCGCGAGGAAGAAATCGATCGTGATGTGGTAATGGCGTTTAGCGCTTGAAAGGATTCTGACTACTTGTGTCGGAATTCCATGTTGAATAGTCTCAACGACTCGCTGTACAATGTGTATAGCTCTAAACGCTACTCCAAAGATCTTTGGGATTCATTGGATCGAAAATACAAAACCGAAGACGCGGGCTCTAAGAAGTACATCGTGGGCCGCTTCCTTGATTTTCAAATGGTGGATTCGAAGACCGTGGTGAGTCAAGTCCAAGAGCTGCAACTTATCATCCACGAGATTTATGCCGAAGGGATGACCATTAGCGAGTCATTCCAAGTTGCCTCGGCCATCGAGAAACTACCCGTGGGGTGGAAGGATTTCAAGAACTATCTCAAGCACCAGCGAAAGGAGATGAGTTTTGAAGACTTGGTTGTTCATCTCCGGATTGAAGAAGAAAACCGTGGCTCTGAAAGAGGTTCAAGAACCACTCCGAGAAGGCCAACATCGTCGAACATGGCGAGAGCTCGAGGGGATAGAAACTCGCCCACAAGCTTCGGCCGAAGGGAGGGACGTTCAAGAAGAAGAAGCATCAACCAAGGTTCGTTTACAAATGCTTCAACTGTGACAAAGAAGGTCACCATGCTTCTGATTGTAGGAAGCCAAAGAAGAAGAAAGAGGCAAGTTTCATGGAAGACGATGATGAACTCCTTGTGCTGTGGTCTCTGAGAGGAACATGGTGGACTCGAACCCTACGCAATGGTGGCTGGATTCTGGAGCAACCCCCCACATATGCTCTGTTAGAAACTCCTTCTCCACCTTCGAGTCGATAGAAGATGGAGAGAAGCTCTTCATGGGCAACTCTCCCACCTCTGACGTCAAGGGAAAGGGCGACGTCTTTCTGAAGATGACCTCTGGGAAGGAGTTGAAGCTCACGAACGTGTTCTATGTGCCCAATATAAGGAAGAATCTCATATCTGGGACTGTGCTATGTAACCATGGGTTTAGAATGGTTTTAGAGTCTCAAAAGATTGTACTATCTAAAAATGGGATGTATGTGGGCAAATGCTATATTAAGAATGACATGTTCAAGATGAATGTAATTGCCATCAAGGCCAATGAAATTAATAGAAATAATTCTTCCGCTTATATGATTGAGTCATTTAATTTATCGCATGGTAGACTAGGTCATGTGAATTATGACACGTTGTGAAAGTTAATTAACTTTGATTGCATTCCAAAGTATAATATTGACTCAAAACATAAATGTGAAACTTGTGTTGAAGCAAAATCAACGAGAACATCTTTTCATAGCGTTGCAAGAAGTAATGAATCTCTTAACTTAATTCATACCGATTTATGTGATTTAAAGTTCATGCCAACAAAAGGTGGTAGTAAATATTTTGTGACTTTTATTGGCGATTGTTCCAAATATTGTTACGTTTACTTGCTTAATAGCAAAGATGAGGCAATTGAGAAATTTGTCATGTTCAAATTAGAAGTTTAAAATCAACTCAATAAGAAGATTAAAAAGGTCTGAAGTGACCGTGGAGGCGAATATATTGAGCGTTTTGGGGCGTTTTGTGCACAACATGGTATTATTAACGAAGTCACTCCTCCCTATTTTCCCCAATCAAACGGCGTTGCCGAACGAAAGAATCGCACTCTAAAGGAGATGATGAATGCGATGTTGTTAGGTTCTGGGATACCCCAAAAATTATGGGGGGAAGCAATCTGGTCTGCAAATTACCTTTTGAACAAGATACCCCGAAAGAAGGAGGATAAGTCTCCGTCTGAGTTATTTAAAGGAATGAGACTTTCCTATAAATATTTGTGAATATGGGGGTGCTTGGCCAAAGTAATGGCTCCTCCTCCAAAGAAAATGAAGATATGACCAAAAACTGTAGATTGTTTCTTCATTGGATATCCACAACATAGTAATGCACATAGATTCCTTGTATATGACTCAAAAAACCCCGATATACACAAAGATTCAATTATTGAATCTAAAACTGCTTCGTTCTTTGAACACGTGTTTCTTTATAAGTCTAAGGAAGATGAACCTAGCTCTTCAAATCAATTTCTTGAAGATATTGAGGAAACAACTCAAGAAAATGATGGCGAGTCTTAGGACGAGATAGAGTCCGAGGGACTTAGACGAAGCAAACTAGCAAGGGTAGATAACTCAGTTGGTTCTGATTTTCTGACCTATATGCTAGTGGCTGCACCTCAAACATACAAGGAGGCTGTAAACTCCATTGAGGGTCACGTATGGAAAGATGCCATAAGAAGTGAGATAGACTCTATCTTGCAAAACCATACTTTGGGAGTTGGTTGATCTTCCTCCTAGAAGTAAAACACTTGGTTTAAAGTGGATCTTCACGAGGAAGATGAAAGTCGATGCTACTATTGATAAGTACTAGGCAAGACTTGTAATAAAACGGTATAGACAACAAAAGGGTTTGGACTACGTTGATGCATATTCTCCCGTGACGAGAATAACATCCATATGATTGATAATTGCATTTGCTTCGTTACGAAATCCAGAAATTCATCAAATGAGTGTAAAAACCGCATTTCTTAATGGAGATCTCGAAGAAGAGATTTATATGACTCAACCCGAGGGTTGTATTGCTCATGTATGTAAATTGGTCAAGTTGCATTATGGCCTTAAACAAGCTCCAAAGCAATGGCATGAGAAATTCGACACTGTTGTGATGTCAAATGGTTTTAAAATCAATGATTGTGATAAATGTTTGTATATTAAAGTCACTGATCATGGTTATGTGATTTTATGTCAATATTTTGATGACATGCTGATTGTAGGTAGCAATAATGGCATGGTTCAGTCCAGAAAGATATCTTGAACTCAAGGTTCGATATGAAAGATTTAGGACTTGCTGATGTAATCTTAGGGATCAAGATTACTCGTACGGATAATGGAATTGTCCTAGATCAATCACACTATGTTGATAAAATTCTGGACAAGTCTGGAAAGAACGATTCTGGAGTCTATAGAACTCCTATTAACATTACTCAACACTTGTCTGAGAATAAATGTGAAGGCATCTCCCAAATTGAATATGCGAGAGTGATAGGCAGTCACATGTACTTGATGAGTTTTACGACACTTGATTTGGCCTACACCAGTAGACTAGCTCGATATGCGAGTAATTTAAGTGTTGAACACTGGAAAGCAATCGTGAGGGTACTGTGGTATATACGATTCACTCGTGATCACGGTCTACACTATACAAGATATCCTGAGGTCATTGAAGGTTACACTGATGCGAGTTTGATATATGATATTCAAGATTCTAAAGCCACATGTGGATATTTATTCACTCTAGGAGGTGCGGCTAAATCTTGGAAATCCTCCAAACAAGCCGTGATTACTACATCCATCATGGAATCTAAGTTTGTTGCGTTGGATAAATGTGCCGAAGAAGCGGAATGGCTTAGGAACTTCGTGGAAGATATTCCTGATTGGACTAGATCCGCACCTGCAATATGTGTATATTGTGATAACCAATCAGCTATTGGTAAAGCACATAGTGTGATGTATAATGGTAAGTCTAGGAATATCCGTCGACGACATAATACCGCTAGACAACTTCTCTCGTATGGAGTCATATGTATTGACTATGTTAGGTCCAAAGAGAACATTGCTGATCCGCTAACCAAATGGTTAAATAGGGACCTAGTGTTGGAATAGATCTAGGATTAAGAATAATTTATCGCTTCTAGTCAGCGGCGGGATATAAAAAATTCTTTAAAAACATGTAAAACGATTTTACTGCCTAGACAAAGAGCATGAACGTATAATCTAAAATAAAACTATAATGAGTTTTCACTTGGTACCAACCTTGCTTGAAGCTTGAGCGTTGGGAAGCTATTGGATTGGTTGAATCGCTCGTCTCCCCACTTAGCTTGTCTCTCTTCTTGAATCCGAGTAACCACGATAGTTTCTACCACTAGAGTCTTCGAGTTTGGAAAGGATTCAGTGTGTGGGTACTATTAGACACAATGACTCATGAACTAGTCTTAGAGCCAAAGAGCTAATACAAAACGCTTGGTCTAATGAGGACCTAGGTGCCAAAATAAAAGAGCAAGAAGAAGAGAGGGAGAGAGAGAGGGGACGACCAATCTTAGAGAGAGAAGGTCTCACCAAAACTTGTTTCAACATTGTGAATGTGGTGTGGTATTTATAGGAGAATGAATTTCCTTGAAGAGGCAATTTTTTCTTTTCTATTATGGTTGAATATCACATATTTATGAGCACAATATTTGTTTCCCATTCCTATCATAAAAATACCATGGCCAGAAATTTGTTTCCCTTTTCTTTTCCTTGGCCGTCCAACATCTTATAGCATGTGCTATAAATTTCTTTCGTCTTTTCCATTTTGCCAAGTATCTTCATACATCAATTCAAAAAATAATTTCCCTCTTTCTTTTAATGGAGGCCACGAAAATATCATCTAGAACATGCTTCTAGATGTTTCTTTATTTGTTCATGACAATACAAGAAAAGCCCATGTCGAATTTTCACATAAAATGAAATTCAATCCTCAAGGCCCGAATCCTATTCATGGCCATGTGGATTAATTCACATTGCCATCATATGACAATGTCTGACAATGTCCAAAATCTTATTTTGACATATTTACACCATCTTATATCCTAATGGACAAAATTACCCGTTAGACAATCTTCGTAAAATTCGTCTAGTTCAACACTGAACTTGATTTGACTTAGCTAATAGTTTAACAAATCCTACTCTAATGACTTGTGGTAGTGATCTCATGGATCCAAATGAAAAAAAGCTTAAGCTAGCATACTTGGAGACAAAAGTTCACAAATGTTTTCCGAGTTCTAGCTTAATGTCAACTGACTCCACTAAAGAGTTGACACTGAAAATCTCTCGATTCAAATGAATATATTTTCTAATCAAAATTCTACTCAATGAGTGGACCCATTGAATATTATCTATGTTTACCATTCATGAATATCATCAAGTAGATGAGATTTATAAAATTACAATTTCACCATTCTAGTTGTTATTTCCTCAAGTCCTTTGTCACTTGAGAATAAGTTTGACAAGGAGCTAACAAGTCATATCGATTCATCCAAATGAGCCATGACTCAATTTGGACACTGGCCAGTTCATTTATTCATATTCCAAGGAACAAAGTATGAGGTGATATACATTGCATTTCAGCAATCTTGTACATGAATTCCATATCTATGAGATCTTCACAAAGTTTTTCATGACATCTTCATAACTTAGTACTTCATCAATAGGTATTGTCTATATCACATAGTGAATCTAGAACTCTGAGTTTCTCAAATGAGAGTATGTAAGCTATGAAGTGACATGTCACAGTTCAAGATTGAGGTAAGCATGATGCAATTCATACATATTGACTTGGAGACAGAAAATGTTAAATGGTTTGTTCTTACATTGTCTCTAGAAGTGCACTGATCAATTCAGTATCTTTAGAAGATACCTAGGAAGAACTATAGAGTTTTCAACTCTCTATGTCTCATAATCAGACATCATAGGCTCTCCTAACAATCATACTGAGATCAATAGCCCTTTGATCCTTAGATTGTGAATATACTGTTTTAAGAAAACCATGAAGAGTTTGTTCATGCAAATTTGTATTTGACTCTTCATTTGTTGTTACGTTTGTTGAAGGACTAAAGACTAAGGTTTATCATAAAGCTTCAAATAAACATGGAAGAATGAATGAAAGTTTCAACTCTTTATTAATTATTCAGCAATTACAAGCAAGAGTCTTTGTGAGACTTTATTACATCAAATTCATATAAGTAATAATTACTACTTTTTTTGTGGCCATCAAAGCCAACACCTAGTAGAGAAGACATCTAAAGGAATGGGACTACAACCCATGGAAAATAAATCCAAGGCAAAGGAAACCCAACCATGATGACTGGAGATCCCAAGATCTTGGTTCAAAGGGAAAACCTAACTGTCAATGGCTAAGTGAGGTCACTGTGGGGGTAAACCCCTTATCCTATTCCTATTAAAACAGTGACTCTCGTACGAGGTTAAGCTTAGAGCTTTTAATGATTCTGTGAAATCGGATTGTTGAGATTCCGAATGAGTAATGCGGGATTACTCTTGATAAAAGAATCACCTATGTGAGAGAGAAGTGAGACCGCTTCGAAAGAGAATTAATTGGGCTTAATTCTTTAGAAACTATTGCATAACTAGGCAATTGTTCAGGGCCAAAATGAACATAACCATGAGAACTGAACCTTTGTAAGGGAGATATCAGTGGGGGGAAATGTTTATCGTTTATACAAAACGACTAACAGTTCAAGGACATCGTCTATACTGAGTAGTCAGTAAAGATGACATATCTTTCCGAGGGAAGGTTCAAAGGCTCTACCTACCTATCCTACACTGGTTTGACCGTAGAATCTATCACCACCTCGAGTCGTGTCGTGTCGTGTCGTGTCTTTATAATTGTTGTCTCACAATTTCATTCATGTAGGCGATTGTTGGAAGAATTGTAAATAAAGAGGATTTATTTACAGGTGTATGGGTGATTTGTGGCTAATATTTGAGTGGGGTCCACTTATCGGAATTTGTTAACTCTTGCGTATTTTTATTCCTCGTTGCGACAGGTATAAGATTGATTATTTAGTTGCCAAAATCATTACTATAATGAATGAGAAATTGATGCTGAAGGTATGCTTAAAGTACACATTTATTATGTGTAAATGAAGTGAATTTCAAGAGTCTTACATGGGTTGGGTAAGTGTGTTGTGTAGTGTTTATATACTATCCTCTTTCTTTCGTGGATAAGCAAGTACAAAAAATGAAAGTGTGGGTGAGTTATCTCTTAACCCCTCGCGCCGCACTACAAATTTCAGGAGCATTTTAACAAACACATACTATGCAGATATGAGGTTCACCACACCATGGGTCAGAGGAGTTAAAATCCGAAAGAAAATAAAAACCCTAGAATTACTAATTCCCATATTTTAACAAGAGGAAGAACAAAAATCAAGTGGTGAATATAGTAAAAAAAAATACCCTAACATTTCCACGCTTAACAACGACGAACACGTACGACAAACAGCTAGGTTTATTGCAGACAAGGCCAACGAGCGAGGAAGTTGTGGCAGAGAGAGTTGTCACACACGACTAGCTCTGCGAGGTTTTGGCGTTGAGGAAGATGAGACCAGACCTGGGTTTGGTTCTTCGATCATTGTCGCGGTTTTGGACTTCCGACCTGGGTTTGAGAAGTTAGTGAAAGAGGTGAAAGTCTGAAATAACTGATTTGAGAGAGAGAGAGAGAGAGAGAGAGAGAGAGAGAGAGAGAGAGAAAGGAGGCAAACCATGCTTCTACTTCATCGGATTTGAGCCGCAAGGAGCGACGGCGGTGGTGAGGGACGAAAATTCTGAATCATGTGTCTAATTTTTTTTAATTGCTTGATGCGAAATATGGTATGTGTGTATGTGTGAAGACTAAAATCTATACTTAGTAAATATTTGTCAATTTTCATCTACCGCTAAACCCAATTTATGAGTGGGAAATTTCCCTCCAATATAAAACAGTGAAATTTAAAAAAAAAAAATTATTTTTTTTATTATTATCACTACTTCTTTATATCGGACTGTAGTGAAAATGTTCCAAATTTTAGTGGGAAATTTTCATCCATTCTAAAATGGTAAAATTTTATTAAATTTAATTTTGTTAGTATTTCCACTACTTTTTTATATTGATTGTAGAGAAAAAAAGGTCATTAACTACAGCTTTATATTCGACTAGAGTCTAATATAGGCAAAAAAAAAAGGTGACCGTAGTATATGTTAAGAGACTCCATTAAAAGGCTAAACCAGAGTTAAAAAGAAAAAAAACTGTAGTTGTATCCCATATTTCTGGTAGTGAGTGAAGACGACGAGCATGGGGCGTGGTGAGTCAATGAAGTTGTCGGAGATGTGGGTTGTGGTCGGAGGCAAGGTTTGTGGGTTTGTGTGGGGTGGGTCGGAATGTTTGGTGGGTTTGGTGGGTTTGGATGAAGGAGAGGCGGAGAAGAAGAAGGAGGGAAGAGAAGAAGAAGGGGGCGAAGAAGAAAATGAGGGCGGGGGAGAAGAAAAAGGAGGGCGGGAAGAAGAAGAAGGGCGGAGCAGAAGGAGAGGGTTGCGGGGAAGAAGAAGGGCGGGGAATAAAAAAAGGTGAGAACAAGAGAAGGGCGGAGGAAGAAGAGAGAAGGGCGGAGAAGAAGAAGAAGAAGAGTGAAGAGAGAGAGAGAGAGGGCGGAGACGGCGGCGGAGGAAGAAGGAAGGGGTAGCGAGTGGGCGTAGGTTGGAGAGAGAGAGAGAGAGAGAGAAAGTGGGTTTTGGTCGGGGAGAGAGAGAGAGAAGAAGAAGAGAATGAAATTTCTGAAAATTTTGAAAAAAAAAATCGAGAGGGAAGTTTTTAAGTTCCAGTCTGCGACATGTCGCCGCGGCCAAATATATACGTGGCCGCGGCGAAATGTTTCCACAACGGGTTATTGTACCATTGTGGAAACATTTCGCCGCGGCCAAGGCTTAAGCTCGCCGCGGCGAAATGTTTGGTTTTACAGATCTCCCACAACGGTACACTGTACCGTTGTGGAAGCGTTTGGCCGCGGCGAGTTGATGCCTTGGCCGCGGCGAGATCCAACAACGGGTCACTGTACTGAGATCCAACAACGGGTCACTGTACCGCTGTGGAATGTCTGGGATTCCACAATGGTACCACAGTACCGTTGTGGAAGCATAAAGATTCCACAACGGTACAGTTGTACCTTGTGGAATCCCGGACATTCCACAACAACGGTACAGTGACCCGTTGTGGAATCCCGGACATTCCACAACGGTACAACTGTACCGTTGTGGAAGCATATAGATTCCACAACGGTACTGTGTTCCGTTGTGGAATATCCGTTGTGTAATTCAACATTTGTAGTAGTGATTGATATTTATATGAATATACTTTATTTTATTACATCATATTTTCTAATATGAATTTTATGTTTATAATTATAATTATATGTTTATAGCTATAAATTTATAATTTTAGATGTATAATATTACTCGTGTTTAAATGGATCGTAATCGTGCTATCACTCGTAATCGTGTTAATTGGATCATATTCGTGCGAGTCGTAATCGTGTTTCGTGTCAACCATTTAATAATCGTGTTATTAAGTTTTTTATTGTATTACCGTAATCATGTCGTTTTGGACCATTATTTAATCGTATTAGCGTGTTCGATCCAATTAAGAACCGACCCATTTATTGGGATCCAAATCCACTTTAAATCATGTCGTAACCGTTTCGTGTTCCGTGACCAAACCAAATTGCCACCCTGCACCCACAATAATTCACCAACACTCGATAGATTTGAAGATGTATTTGGAGAATTATAACACATTCATAAAAATTATTAGATTTCCAGTCTGCCGATCATGCAGTCTAAAAATCATAGAAGTCTGAGTCAATGTGTAAGAGCTACTAAGAGAGAAGCACAGGGATTTTATAGTAGCAATATTCCTGGAAATCAATCTAGGATTTTCTTACACATACATGCGTATATAACCAATGTAGAAAGTCATTTACGAAACATTCTGGTAGAATAAGAAATTTGCCAGAAATACATACTAATATATATGAATAAAATGTCTCAACACAAAATGCAACATGATGCATGACATTTTTCAAATAAATTTGCACTAAAAAAATAAGCAAACTATAGACGTAACAACATTAAAGATAGTCTCTGTGGTTTCTGTAAATTATATATGTAAAAATTATTATTCAAATTACTCTTAAGAAAATGCATATCACGATATTCGATAATGTAGGTACCGTCGCGAAGCTCTCGATCGGCGAGACATTCATGATTTTGACATTGGTGAACACGTGCTTCTCACATGCAGTTTTCAACAAGTCTAATATACTTATTTGATTATGCGATTATTTAAAAGATATAATTTTTCCATTATCAGATTGGAGCCCTTTATTTTACTGTAATGATTACAAACCTGGGTTTAGGGCTAAATTTATTTATTTATTTATTTATTTTTTGTATCGATCTTCTAGTATGTTTCAAACCTGATTTGGGGAGGTTAGGATTTTTTCCAAAACCATAAAATACTAGAAAATACCATTAACTAAATTACTTAATGACTACATTTATGTTATTAAATATTGTGTTCAATTACATTTTTCCTAATTTATACAAAATATTAAAAATATATAATCTAAGCCTATCACACTTTTATACAGTAATACGAGACATATTGCGATATGATAGGCATAGGCGTACATGCATCGAACCATATCTATGATGAAACTATATCTTTTGCACTTTTAGGATCAGATATTTTGGACCGTGTCGCTCTGATGTATTCATTGTATGCGAGACGCACCTTGCACCATCCACTCATACGATTGTTATTATATACGAGATATATGCTCAACAAAACCAATAAAAATTGCCAAAGGTAATTGTGTGAAAAGTTATTTGTGCATGAGAAGGAAATTTTTTTACGAGGCGCCTTGACATGTTGAGGTATAATATTGTTAGGGGATCATTGAGAAGCCATGCACGCGATGATGCAGCTCTCAAGCTTCGTAGTTTTCTAATGAGCCGCGAAAGTGGATGCGCTGGTACTCAACACAGACTACCTAACAAATTTTTTTTTATTTTTTTTTTGTATAGAAATATATAGCCCTGTGGGAAACTATTAGCAATATTACAAATAATATTGACGGGAAAATAAAGACAGACGTAAGGAAATAAAATGTAGAACACAAACCGGAAAATGTAACGAAAAGGAAGAAGACGGCAAGGAAAGACTCCCAGGCCTGTTGGACGGTTTACTTGAAGCTTTTTATCGCCATCCTCAGGTGCAGGATTACTTGGACGACAGACTCCCAGGATACAACGACTAACAAGACACACAAAGGCACCACTTAGTGTATCGACGACAAACT
Source organism: Urtica dioica subsp. dioica (assembly GCF_054948205.1). Lineage (NCBI taxonomy): Eukaryota > Viridiplantae > Streptophyta > Magnoliopsida > Rosales > Urticaceae > Urtica > Urtica dioica. Next base: position 36,184,028 of record NC_142761.1, read on the forward strand.
AGAACCTGTGTCAGAAACTATATATCACGAAGACAAACAAAAAAAATATTCTGGGGAAGAAGGAAGCTCGGGAACAGTTGGAGATTATTGGATTCGGTGTGTTTGAAATGAGAGGAAGCTCAGCCTTTTATAGGCATATGTTATACTCTGAGCAACAGCTCTAAATGGGTCAATAAAGCTCCATAACTCGTGATAAAGGAGAGGTTACAAACCGTCAGCCTTAATGCACAGATTCAAACCGTCCAAGCTTTAATGCACGGTTATAAGTTTAATTCCCAACATAACACTTGAGGAATTAAAACATATAGAAGTGAAATTTGTAGTAAAAAGAAAGCCCGAGACCGAGACATTCCCGAAACCCGAACCCGAGCCCGTCCCGGCTCGGCTCTGCCGCGGCACACGTGTGTGCGTGTGTGTGCGCACGGGCAAGGGGCTAAGAGATAACCCACTCACACTCTCCTCTCTTGCACTTGCTTGACCACTAAAGAAAGATGAGAGTATATATACACTATACAACATACTTACCCAACCCATGTCGGACTCTTGTTTTCCACTTCACTTACACATAACAAATGTGTTCTTTTTGCATACTTTGAGCATCAATTTCTCATTCATTTTAAGTCCGATTTTGAAAAATAAATATTCAATCTTATACCCATCGGTATAAAGAATACATAGCACTTGGAATTATATCCAATTCCGATGAGTGAACCCCACTCAAATTGTTGCCACAAATCAACCATTATATTGGTATAAAATACCAAGTCTTCCAACAGAAACATGGGCTATCTAACTATTTCTAGCTTCCCAAAGTGAAGACCCATGATTCCTCTTACAAATTATCCAGCAAATTACAAACATTTTGGACCGCAGAAAAAATCCCTTTCACACTCCTTTATCCGGGTTTGTACCTTCCAATAATTTTAACTTGCAACTCTTTAAGCTGTTTCTACACTGACTTAGTCATAGCCGTAGATGAATTGCCCCCGAACCGTCCATTGTTGGCTCGACATATACTCCTCATGATATCCCGTTGATACATGCATGTATAGAAACAGAGTAGCCTACACTCACGGGTGTCAGTACACTAGTAGAAACTATGGATTATACAATGGAGCTTCTACAACTGTACAAATAAATATTGTTAAAAGTATACGTTTAAAACCGTTTCACAACGGTTATTATTGTTGGAATAAAGTTAATAAATTTTATTTATTAACATGTGGATGACTGATTTTGGCAACAATTTGAGTGGGTTCCACTCATCGGAATTGAATAATTCCGAGTGATACGGATTCCTCGTAACGAGGGCTATAAAATTGAATATTTGTTTGCCAAAATCGGACCTAAGATGAATGAGAAATTGATGCTCAAAGTACGCTAAAGAAACACAATTGTTGTTGTGCTGTGGAAGTGAAAACCAAGAGTCCCACATTGGTTGGGGATGTGTGTTGTGGTAGTGTTTAAATACTATCATCTTTCTTTAGTGGTCAAGCAAGTGCAAGAGAGGAGAGTGTGGGTGGGTTATCTCTTAACCCCTCGCGCGCGCGCGCACACACACACACGGGTTCGGGCTCGGGCTCGGGTTTGGGGAATTGTCTCGGTCTCGGGCTATCTTTTTATTGCAAAGTTCACTTCCGAATTAAAATTTTATTCATGAGAGGTTAATGTGCCACCTTTACTCGGTGGGGTTAATGCCTTTAACGCTGAAACGTTGCACGGTTACAGTGCATTAAGGCCGGTTTGAATTTTGAGCGAGCGTTTGTGCATTAAGCCTCATTTACCACGAGTTATGGAGCTTGATTGCATCCGCTCAGGTTATGCATCCACGCCTATAAAAGGCTGAGCTTCATCTCATTTCAAATACATACGAATTCCATTGTTTCCCCACTGTTCCCGAGCTCTCTCTTTCCCAAAAAATCTTTCTTTTGCTTTGTCGTGGTGATAGTTTCGCACAGGTCCTAGTTCGCCGAGACTCAAGTCTATTGGTTCTAAGCTTGCCTCTGAAGTCGTTGTATCCTGGGAGGCTTTCGCTCATTTAGTCCAGCATCCGTGGGAGGGCGATAAAAAGCTTTAAGGAAACCGTCCAACGGGACTCGACTATTTTTCCGATTTGTTTTTCCGGTTCTAAGGTTTAGCCGGTTTATATGTAATTGTTTTTACGTGTATTTTCCTTCCATGCAAATTGTCTTATTTTTCCATCAATATTAATACAATATTGCTAACAATCTTGAAGCTTTTTATCGTTCTAAGACAGTTTGCAAGGAAGGAAAAATATTTTATTTTTCCATTATTTTTGTTCCCGGATTTGTTTTGAAGATTACTAATTTCTGGATTTCTTTTGTAGAAATATGACTAACGTGAACGACTCGATGAACGTGAATGTTGGAGGGATCGTTAATGACAATCCCTCCTTGGTGAACTCCCCGACGAACGTGATCAACGTTGGCCAAATCCTCGTGGCTTTGGGACAAGGCTCGATGGCAGCTACGGCCGGGAACGGACCCGCGGGTCTCGTTCAACCAATGGTGGGTTTGGGCCTAGATGCTCCAACCATGGGTGTGGCTCGAGGGCCTCCCACGGTGATGCCGGCCGAGAGGCCGGGGAAGTTTGACGGGCTCAACTTCAAACGTTGGCAACAAAAGATGGTCTTTTTCTTGACGACCATAGGACTTGCTCGGTTTTTGACCGAAGATCCTCTGGCCACTCCTCGAGAGGGTGAAGCCGACCCACAAGTGCTTCGGGCCTATATGGGGTGGAATGAATCCGACTACCTTTGTCGTAACCACGCTTTAAATTGTCTCGCCGACTCTTTATACAACGTGTATAGCTCAAAAGCCTCGTCTAAAGAGCTTTGGGATTCGTTGGATCGAAAGTACAAAACCGAGGATGCGGGCTCTAAGAAGTACATTGTGGGTCGCTTCCTAGAGTACAAAATGGTGGACATGAAGACCGTTGTGATTCAAGTGCAAGAGCTTCAACTCATTTTCAATGAGGTTCAAGCCGAGGGAATGACCATTAGCGAGTCTTTCCAAGTTGCCTCCGTAATTGAGAAATTGCCACCGGGGTGGAAGGAGTTCAAGAACTACCTCAAACACAAGCGAAAGGAGATGAGTCTTGAAGACTTGGTTGTTCGCCTCCGAATCGAGGAAGACAACCGTGGCTCCGATAAAAGACTGAGAACTGTCTCCGAGCGAGCCAATGTCGTCGAACATGGAGAGAACTCGAAGGGCAAGAAGCACGCCCACAAACTTGGAGTCAAGGGAGGGACGTTCAAGAAGAAGTACCGACAAAAGATTCTTGGTAAATGCTACAATTGCGAAAAAGTTGGTCACCGAGCTGCCGATTGTAGAAAGCCAAAGAAGAAGAAGGAGGTCAATGTCGTGGAGGATGATAATGACCTCCTCGTCGCTGTGGTCTCCGAGGTCAACATGATTGACTCGAACCCGAAGGAGTAGTGGCTGGACACTGGAGCAACCCGCCACATCTGCGCTGACAAGAACTTCTTCTCCACCCTTGAGTTTCTAGGAGATGGAGAAAATTTGTTCATGGGCAACTCTGCCACCTCTGAAGTCAAGGGCGAAGGTGAAGTCTTCTTGAAGATGACCTCTGGGAAGGAGATGAAGCTCATCAAAGTTCTCTACGTGCCTGATATGCGGAAGAATCTTATCTCTGGGACTGTGCTGGATAACCATGGATTTAGGATGGTTTTAGAGTCTCAAAAACTTGTATTGTCTAAAAATGGTATGTATGTCGGCAAGGGCTATGTCAAGAATGGCATGGTCAAAATGAATGTAATGGCCATCAAGGCAAAAGAAATGAATAAAACTTCTTCTTCCGCTTATATGATTGAGTCGTCTAATTTATGGCATGGTAGACTAGGTCATGTAAATTATGACACACTGAGAAAATTGATTAATTTGGAGTGTATTCCAAAGTTTAATATTGACTCAAATCATAAATGTGAAATTTGTGTTGAAGCAAAATTAACGAGAACATCATTTCATAGTATTGAAAGAAGTAATGAATCTCTCGACTTAATCCATACCGATTTATGTGATTTAAAGTTCATGCCCACGAGAGGTGGTAATAAATATTTTGTGACTTTTATTGACGATTGTACAAAATATTGTTACGTATATTTGCTTAAAAGCAAATATGAAGAAATTGAGAAATTTGCCATATACAAATTGGAAGTTGAGAATCAACTTAATAAGAAGATTAAGAAAGTACGAAGTGATCGAGGAGGTGAATATGTTGAACCATTTGGTGCTTTTTGTGCACAACATGGAATTATTCACGAAGTCCCTCCACCTTATTCTCCTCAATCAAACGGCGTGGCCGAACGTAAGAATCGCACTCTCAAGGAGATGATGAATGCGATGTTGTTAAGTTCTGGGTTACCCCAAGAAATGTGGGGGGAAGCGATCTTGTCTACAAATTATCTTATGAACAAGATACCCCGAAAGAAGGAGGATAAGTCTCCGTCTGAGCTATTTATAGGAAAGAGACCTTCCTATAAATATTTGCGAATGTGGGGGTGCTTGGCAAAAGTAATGGCTCCCGCTCCAAAGAAAATGAAGATAGGACAAAAAACTGTAGATTGTATCTTCATTGGGTACTCACACCATAGTAATGCATATAGATTCCTTGTGTATGACTCGAAAAACCCCGATATACACAACAATTCGATTATGGAATCTAAAAATGCTTCGTTCTTTGAACATGTATTTCCTTATAAATCTAAGGAAGTTGAACCGAGTTCATCAAACCAATTTCTTGAGGATATTGAGGAAATAACTCAAGATAATGATGAAGAGTCCGAAGAAGAGATAGAGTCTGAGGGACTTAGACGAAGCAAGCGAGCGAGGGTAGAAAAATCTTTTGGTTATGATTTTTTCACCTATATGTTGGAGGCTCCACCTCTAAATTATAAAGAGGCAGTGAACTCTGTTGAGGGTCACTTATGGAAAGAAGCCATAAGAAGTGAAATAGACTCTATCATGCAAAACCACACTTGGGAGTTGGTTGATCTTCCTCCTGGAAGTAAAACACTTGGATCTAAGTGGATCTTTACGAGGAAGATGAAAGTCGATGGCTCAATTAATAAATATAAGGCACGACTGGTAATAAAGGGTATAAACAACAAGAGGGAGTTGATTACTTTGATACTTATTCTCCCATGACGAGAATAACTTCTATTAGATTGATAATTGCAGTAGCTGCATTACGCAATCTTGAAATTCATCAAATGGATGTAAAAACAGCCTTTCTCAATGAAGATCTCGAAGAAGAGATCTATATGAATCAACCTGAGGGTTGTATTGCACCTGGACAAGAAAAGAAAGTCTGTAAACTAGTCAAGTCGCTTTATGGCCTTAAACAAGCCCTAAAGCAATGGCATGAGAAATTCGACAACGTTATGATGTCAAATGGATTTAAGATCAACGAGTGTGACAAATGTGTGTACATTAAAACCACTGAACATGGATATGTGATTCTGTGTTTATATGTAGATGGCATGCTCATAGTGGGGAGTAATGATCGTATGGTCCAATCCACAAAAGATATATTGAACTCAAGGTTCGATATGAAAGATCTGGGAATTGCTGATGTAATTCTGGGGATCAAGATTACCCGAACACCAAATGGGATTGTACTGGATCAAACACACTACGTTGATAAAATTCTAGACAAGTTTGGAAAGGACGATTCTGGAGTCTCGAGAACTCACATAGACATTAGTCAACACTTGTCTAAGAATAAAGGTGAAAGCATCTCTCAAATTGAATATGCTAGAGTGATAGGCAGTCTCATGTACTTGATGAGTTGCACGAGACCGGATTTAGCCTACACCGTGAGTAGACTAGCTCGATATACGAGTAATCCAAGTGCTGAACACTGGAAAGCAATCGTAAGAGTAATGAGGTATCTACGATTCACTCGTGATTATGGTCTACACTACATGAGATATCCTGAAGTTATTGAAGGGTACACTGATGCGAGTTGGATATCTGATATTCAAGATTCGAAAGCCACGAGTGGATATGTATTCACTCTGGGAGGTGCGGCCATATCTTGGAAATCCTCCAAACAAACTGTGATAACGAGATCCACGATGGAATCTGAGTTTGTTGCATTGGATAAATATGGGGAAGAAGCCGAATGGCTAAGCAACTTTGTGGAGGATATTCCTAATTGGACAAAACCTATGCCTGCAATATGTGTATATTGTGATAACCAATCTGCTATTGGCAGGGCACATAATGTGATGTATAATGGTAAGTCTAGACATAACCGTCGACGACATAATACCATTAGACAACTTCTCTCATCTGGAGTCATTAGTATTGACTATGTTAGGTCCAAAGAGAATATTGCGGATCCGCTAACCAAAGGGTTAAATAGGGACCAAGTAGAGAAGACATCCAAAGGAATGGGGCTAATGCCCATAGCAAATAAAGCCAAAGCAAAGGAAACCCAACCATGATGACTGGAGATCCCAAGATCTTGGTTCAAATGGACAACCTAATTGTCAAAGGCTATGTGAGGTCACTGTGGAGGAAAACCCCTAGCCCTATTCCTATATTAAACAGTGACTCCCGTACGAGGTTAAGCTTAGAGCTTTTAATAATTCTGTGAAATCAGATTGACCGTAGAATCTATCACCACATCGAGTCGTGTCTTTATAATTGTCGTCTCAATTTCATTCATGTGGGGGATTGTTGGAATAAAGTTAATAAATTTTATTTATTAACATGTGGATGGCTGATTTTGGCAACAATTTGACTGGGTTCCACTCATCGGAATTGAATTATTTCGAGTGATACGGATTCCTCGTAACGAGGGCTATAAAATTGAATATTTGTTTGCCAAAATCGGACCTAAGATGAATGAGAAATTGATGCTCAAAGTAGGCTAAAGAAAGACAATTGTTGTTGTATTGTGGAAGTGAAAACCAAGAGTCCCACATTGGTTGAGGATGTGTGTTGTGGTAGTGTTTAAATACTATCTTCTTTCTTTAGTGGTCAAGCAAGTGCAAGAGAGGAGAGTGTGGGTAGGTTATCTCTTAACCCCTCGCGCGCACGCACACACACACGCCCGCCGCCGCCGAGCCGAGCCGGGCCGGCCTCGGGTTCGGATTCGGGTTCGGGGAATTGTCTCGGTCTCGGGCTTTCTTTTTATTGCAAATTTCACTTCCGAATTAAAATTTTAGTCATCAGAGGTTCATGTGCCACCTTTACTCGGTGGGGTTAATGCCTTTAAGGCTGAAACGTTGCACGGTTACAGTGCATTAAGGCCGGTTTGAATTTTGAGCGAGCGTTTGTGCATTAAGCCTCATTTACCACGAGTTATGGAGCTTGATTGCATCCGCTCAGGTTATGTATCCACGCCTATAAAAGGCTGAGCTTCATCTCATTTCAAATACATACGAATTCCATTGTTTCCCCACTGTTCCCGAGCTCTCTCTTTCCCAGGAAATCTTTCTTTTGCTTTGTCGTGGTGATAGTTTCGCACAGGTCCTAGTTCGCCGAGAGTCAAGTCTATTGGTGCTAAGCTTGCCTCTGAAGTCGTTGTATCCTGGGAGGCTTTCGCTCATTTAGTCCAGCATCCGTGGGAGGGCGATAAAAAGCTTCAAGGAAACCGTCCAACGGGCCTCGACTATTTTTCCGATTTGTTTTTCCGGTTTTAAGGTTTAGCCGGTTTATATGTAATTGTTTTTACGTGTATTTTCCTTCCATGCAAATTGTCTTATTTTTCCATCAAGATTAATACAATATTGCTAACAATTTTGTACCTTTATAAAATATTGGACCTTTTATATCGGTACATTTGTCCCTTTGTAAAAAATTACACGATCCGGACATTATACATCGATACAAATAAGTGTTGTAAAAAGTCCACTTTTACAATGGTACAAAAGTTAACTTTTCTCAAGGGTTATTTTGTACCATTGTAGAATATTGGACCTTTTACAGCAGTACATTTTGTCATTGTAAAAAATTACAAAATCCGGACATGATTCTACAGTACAATTCCCGATGCAGTGAGACCTTCTAAAACGATACATCTAATGATTTTAAAAGATCTCACCGTGGCGAAAAATATACATCGTCACATCGAGAATTTCAGATTTTCAATTATTTTTACAACGACACGCGTACCATTGTAGAAGCTTCTACAACGGTACGCGTACTATTGTAAAATCTACGAGATTCTACAACATAGGCTTTCACAACAGTACACAATTATTGTAGAAGTATTTTACAACTATTTTGTACTGTTGTAAAATCCTTGTTTTGTAGTAGAAGAAAACATTCATGGGGGATTAGGGATTAGATTATTATGTGACTCTAGTCCCAGAAGCACCTTCACTGTGGCCTGAAAAACTTACAAACCCAAGCCGAATTCTGATTTTTCCTATCAAGGCATATCCCAAATACTTCCATCCTCCATCCATCTAGATTTGCTTAAAATTCAGGAGAAAACTACTTTTGCACCAAGTAACCGGTAACCCCCCGTCTTCTTATCGCCGGAAAAGATTTAATTTTAATCAGCCAACAACACCCATGAACTCCCAACCCTCAATCACGTAATTGATATTCAGTGATCAGTAAAAAATGCATAACCATTTTAACAAATAAGATACAAGAAAACGTACAACATTTGATAATAATGTGTTTTAATTTCAAGGTATCCTCGTATTACTTTTACTTGATATTTTTAGATCAACTTAGTAAGGTATTAATTCGGAACCTACGGATGAAACAATATTCGGGCAATGATCTGGAGCATACATTATTCTTTAAAAAAAAAAAAATTAAACTGACAGAGAGACGGACTTAAGTAAGTCCATGAACGATTGAAACTGTAAGTTCTAGCTAATTCCAAGGGAGGCATTCGAATTTTCCGTATAACGAGCGACACACTCCTGTACTCCTGACCTTCCAAAGACACTCGGTACACTCGACCGTGTAGATATTCGAATTCTTGTAGATGTCGAACCAATAGTTGCGAAGGACGCCGTTCTCGTTCCACTGGAAGTTGCAGAAGAATTGTGTGGTTTGGAGAAAGTTGACTCTGAATCTCCACGAATACGACTCTCCCCTTTTGAGGGTATGTGGCCCGAGGTCGTCGTCTCCAGACTTGCAGTGCACTTGTAGCTCCGTGGCAGGATCAATGTCGTTTGTGAGTTCGATCCTCTTTCTATCAAATGCTCCTCCTTCGCTTAAGCTAGTAGTGTACAATAAGACGAAAGCAATGAATACAATACGGAGAGTCATGGTGGATAAATAATGCAAAAAGTGGTATTCGTGTTTTGTATTACAAGTTTGTTTGTGTGTTTGGGTTTGTGTTTGATTTTTGCGAGTATTTATAGGTGTCCATTGTGTGTTTGACGTTGATGGAAATATACAAGAGTAGTCATTTGGGATTTTACATTTATGGAGTATTATCTTGAATTAATGATTAATTTGTGTAGTCATTTTTATGTTATACAATCATGTTTTCAAAGAGAAAGAATCATGTCTATCTTGAATGACGATGATCGTCAGGATAAAAGAATAGTAAGGATCAGTTTTAAAGTTCACTTCTATTTTCTTTCAATATTAATATTAATAACCCATCCTTGATTTAATTCCATTCCAGTTATTTATTGGACTATATAGATTTATCTTTTGTTTTAGATCGCTTATATATGAACTAGTGTATCATATGAGGAAAATCTAATACCAGCAATGACATTGTAAGGTCCTAAGTACGTATGTCGATTCTAATCTTCGATCAACTTCAACCATCTAGTATAAGTGACACTACTTTCTGCGTCTGAGGTCTCCTCTTCTTTCGTGACAACATAGGAGAATGAAATATTATGTGTAACTGTATGAATGAAATACAACTTCAACAATTTGTCTTGATTATTTAGTCCTTACAATATTTCTTTGTAATTTAAACTTAAATATTACATGAAATTATATGAATGAAAACATTGTAAAAAAAATATTCAATACTTTCATAAATAACTAAAAAAATTTCCTCGATCAAAGAGTCAAAAAATATTCATAATCAGTTTAATTTTAGGAAAAGTTATATAAAATAATTATTTGAATTGATTAGTAAAATAGCCAAAGTTTTAAATTTTTAGCAAAATAGCAAAAATTACATTGTTATAAACAAGATTAAATTTTTTTACACCAAGATTAAATTTTTTGCGATTATTTATAAGCAATTTATCATTTTTAAAAAAATTATAGCAGGATCAAATTTTTTTGGAAACCTTATTATTGCATATTATGAAACTTATTAATTAACAAAAACGGCAGTGTAGTAAAATAGGCAAAATGAAACTATGAAATTTGTTTTTAGCATACGTTTCACAACTTTTAGGGATATAGCCAACAGGTTTATGTGGCAATAATTAACGTCTAATTTGCCCTTATTTATTAATAAATTCGTAATTTTCTATCTCTTACTTTTTTCATACACTTTTTTTTAAATAAAAACTTCAAAAAACCATATCTATCTCATATGACCTCGAAATTGAGTGATTTCAAATCCTACGGATTTGTGATCCCGAGATCTTCAAAAATAAATCCATTGTGTTTGATGAAAAATCATGTTTAATAACATAGATGTAGAAAAATCACGTTACTACCTTAAATATGAAAATAACTGAAATTTTTTGAAATTATCAAAAAAATAAATGGAAACGTAAATATGATGCATTAAACATAATTTTTCATCTAATACAATGAGTTTATCTTTGAAGATCTCGACGCCATGAATTTTTAGGTTCAGAAATCACTCAATTTCGAGTTCGTATGAGAAAAATACTAATTTTTGAAGTTTTGATGTAAAAAAAATTATTTGAAAAAAATAGGAGAGAGAAAGTGACGAATTTGTTAATAAATAAGGGCAGATCATACCTTAATTATTGCCACATAAGCCATTTGGCTATATCCCTAAAAATTGTCAAACGTATGCTAGATTCAAAATCGCATCTTTAAAGTGGCCTAATTAGTTACAAATCACTAACAAAAATAGCTTTTAAAAGTTTCAAATTTTCAGTAAAGTAGACAAAATTACGTTGTTATAAACAAGATTAAAATATTTTACACAAAGATTAAATTTTTTGCGATTATTTATAGGGTTATTAAGCTATATAGCTACACAGATATAGTGGATTGAGATATAGCCCACCTTTAGTTAATTTCTTGTAAATATCCAAGTAAACTTATTAACATATTAATAAAAGACTTATTTAACACAATCAAACATATATTTTAGGTAGTTAATAGGCTGCCACATATGCAAGTTGGCTATTTACAAAGTATTTACCAAAGGTTGGCTTATTTACAATTCTTATAGTTCAGGTGACTTATGTAGCCAATTTTATGTTATTTATAAGAAATTTATTATTTTAAAAAACATATTATAGGATAAAAAAAAATTTCGAAGTCTGATTATTGTATATTTTGGCAGTTTCACTAATTTTAGACAAATCTTAACAATTTTTCAAATCTATAACTTTAAATTAGCTATTTACTTTGGTCATCTTTTAATTTTATTCCTTTTATTTTTATGCTTGTTGGACTTGTAGGTTGAATACTTAATGTTGATGAATATTAAATAAGGGCATTGTAGCAAAATAGCCAAAATGAAACTATGAAATTTGTTTTTGGTCTATGTTTCACAATTTTTAGGGAAATAACTAACAGGTTTATGTGGTAAATAATTAATGTCTGATTTACCTTTATTTATTAACAAAATCGTCATTTTCTCTCTCTTACTTTTTTCCTACACTTTTTTTTTTACATAAAAACTTCAAAAAATCATATCTATCTCGTATGAACTCGAAATTGAGTGATTCCAAATCCACGGATTCGTGACGCCGAGATCTTCAAAAATAGATCCATTGTGTTTGATGAAAAATCATGTTTAATACCATAAATGTAAATGTAGAAAAATCAAGTTACTACTTCAATAATAGAATAGCACTATATTCAATAAAGTTGGTACCGTCGCGAAGGTCTCGATCAGCGAGACACTCATGATTTTGACATTGGTGACCACGTTCTTCTCACAGTTTTTAACACGTCCAATTTTCGTTTTTGATTATGCGATTATTTAAAAAAAAAACATAATCCATTGGTAGTGTTTTTTCATTAATTAGATGGGAGCCATTGATTCTATTTACAAGCCTGGGTTTAGGGCTAAATATGATTTTTCGTATCTTCTATTATATTTCAAACCTGATTTGGGGTATTTTTTTTTTTGTTAGTTAGGATCTTTACCAAACCCATAAAATAATAGAAAAATGTCATTAACAAAATTACTTAATGACTACATTTTATGTTATTAAATATTGTGTTTAATTACATTTTTCCTAATTTATAAAAAAATCTTAAAAAATAGGAAAAATGGTATGAAGTAGACAATTCAAACTATGACTTTTGCAAAATAATCATAGTTTCATTAGGTATAACAAATACTATGATTTTTAATCTTGCCTCGATTAATTTTAATCCAGCCTTCATAAAACTTACATTCTGTCTTTATAGTTTGTTGGGATTAAATTCAATCCAACATAGATTAATCTTACTTGGGCTAGTTTGCTTATAGTTGACAAACTATGACTATTTTGCAAAAGTTTAAGTTCTATTGGGCTGTATAACTCCTTGACCCTAAAAAATATATATAATTTAAGCCTGTCACGCTTTTATACAGTAATACCAGATATACTGCAATATGTCAGGCTTGTCGTACATGCATTAAACCATGCGTCTATGATGAGGCTGCATCTTTTGCACTTTTAGGTTCTGATAATTTGGACTACATCGGTCGGATGTGGTCATTGTATATGAGACGCACCTTGCACCATTCACTCATACGATTGTTGCAATATACAAAACCAATAGAAATCACCAACAACAATTGTGTGAAATGTTATTTGTGCATGAGAGCAAGGAATTTTTTTGTCGAGGTATAATCTGATTAGGGAATCGTTGGGAAGCCATGCGATGATGCAATAATCAAGTTTACTAGTTGCGGTGGGTGAACTCCAATGACCCGCGACAAAATTCAATAGTCATAAGTGAAGAAAATAACATAGTGCATATCATGATTGGATTTATAGAGTACAAGACGTTCTATATTCAGTTAATTTTGAAGAGGAAGTTGTTGATAGAAAAATTGTGTCAATCTTCATGATCATGATAATTATAAATAGAAGATTAAATAATATATATGAATTACTCCTTTCAATCATTCAAAATATTTTCTATAGAACATACATATACATTCCACTTCTGAAGCACATCTATTTAAGTTTAGTGTTGTATTTGTCATCCTATGAATATCATTCATTCTAAACTCGACGATTTGCACCAATTATATGGACAGAGAGACAGACTAATCAGCCCATAAAAGATTCAAAAGACTGTTTTTTATTCCAGCAGAGGCAATGGAATCCATCAGTCAACAATCGACACACTCCGTGTATGGTAGACCTTCCAAACACAATCATCACAGTCGACCGTTTCGTAAATTCGCTCTTATAGATGTCGAACCATTTTTTTTTTAATAATTCAATTTTAAATCATTCATCATATCATCAATTACATTAAACATTAAAATAGAAATCCCAAGATCTAATCTTCAAAAATCAATATTGCATTTCCTAAAGATTGAACCGTTGTCTTCTCGTAGATGTCACCTCACAGATAGTAGCTCTTGCCACTCAAACTAAGCCCTTGGGGGTATCCGATCATCTTTTCAGAGTATAAATCATGGATATGCATACCCATGATTCATACTCTGAAAAGATGATCGGATATTAATTGATACCATTGCAATAAATAGTAGTACTTATCGAAACAAATCTTTTGTTTTTTATTCGCTTCTAAATCATTACAAACTGACACTGGTTTATTAATCTATTTTTTTATTGGTTTATCTTTTCTTTTTTTTTTAAATCTATTAAATATGCATTAATGTTTACAAATAATTTATTTTTCTTTTTGAAAGGACACGCCGCACCTAATTAAGAAATTTCAAACTTGATTTTAAGGATTTAGTCAACGCTTCATTTTATTTTGATAAATTAAGTGTTTTCAAAATTAACGTGTATATATCTAAATAAACATATGAAAATATTAAGGACAATCATGTAAAATATCATCTCATTAATGAGGCCACAGGCCACATCATCAAATGTAACTAGATTTTAAATGCAAAAATTTTGAAAAATAGCCAACTTAAACGTTGATATTGTTAAATAGCCAAGGTTTGGTAAATATTAGGTAAATAGCCATAAATGATGACGTGGCTTAATATGGCAGTGACTATTTACTTAATATTTACGTTTGTAAATATATAAAATTGGCTATTTACCTAATATTTACCAAACCTTGACTATTTAGCAATTCTCGAGGTTTAAATTGGCTATTTTACTAAATTACCCTTTTAAATATCCTTAAAACGTAGGCTATATTGAAAATCAAACGTTTCAAGTGACCAAATCAGTCGTGAGATTTTTCTTTTGAAATTGAAGACATTCATTGAATGAAAAGTAAACTAAATCGGACCCATCCATAAAATTGAACAAAAGATCTCACAGGTTTAAGATGCATGTCAGATTCCGCCAGTGGAATCAAACACATACACGAATATCATTGTTTGTTTAAGATATTAAAATAATTAGTAGTAAAATTATAAATTCATGGATGTAGAATTGATTCAAATACACTCCTACAAATACTGGCTAGTTTCTGGCTTACACGACACAATTTGCACGACAGTTCTCAAAAAACTGTCATGTAAGCCACTTCGCCGCGGCGAAAACTATTCAGGCCACGACAAAAACATGACTGATAATTTGTACAACATATAATTAATCTTTCGTACAATGTTAAAATTTGATACATTGCACAACATATATTAATTATTGTACAACTTTTTGATGGATATTAGGATTGCACGACAGTTCACGATTGTCGTACAAACTATTCGGTGCAATCAGGGATTTAAGTATAAAATTAATTTTTTATATTCGTACAAGCTACTTCTCTAAGAGGGAGAACCCCATTCTATATTTTCTTATCTCTTCTACAGCCTTCGTCGGCGTCGGTCATCCATATTTATTCATCTCTCGTACTCGACGGTCGTCATTCTTTGAATTCGAGCGCATCCTTGATAATCCCAAAACGTAGGTTTTTGAAAAAAATTTCTCTTTTTTCTTGTGGTGCTCAAATCAGGAAGGAAAATAAATACTCAAGTGGTGTTTGACGCGAATCAGTGTAACGAAAGAGGTATTAGATTATTTCGGTGCTAGATTTCGTCTTGAGCTAACGAAACCTCAAATTACATTATTTCGGTGTACTGCAATCCTCTTCCTTCGATTGATTAAAGATATGTTGGTCAAAGACATACTCTTGAAGTTTCGTGTTGATAGGGGAAGAAGTTTTGCGAATAAATTACACACGCAAGCGTACGTATCGCCCAAGTAATATAGTGTACACAAAGTACGAGTATCGATCCCACGAGGACTAGTTATTTTAGCGACTTCTTTAGCTTGATGTGAACTGATTTCAATGTGAATGAAAGATTGATTTAAACAACTAATGAAAAATTAATTAAAACAAATAAAACAAAGAGCAACGAATTTAAAACGAGTTTTTTCAGATAAAAGAAAGTAGGGGTCATGATTTCACCGGGACTAACTAGGTCGGGTTTTTGGATTTGAAAACAAAATCTACTCCTATGGATGCTAATCTCACTCTATCAAAATTATTCACTGGCATCTCTCGAGTGTTCTAGCAAACTCATGTAATCGACGGATTATTATCCTCTCGGCTTCTAATCATATTAAAACAATCATATGTAATATGACAAGAGTTCAAACGATTACATAAATTGCCTAGATTTTCCACTAACCTAGGATCAACTATGAACACATGAACAAAAGCACGATGATTTACTCTCTCTCTCTCTCTCTCTCTCTCTCTCTCTCTCTCTCTCTCTCTCTCTCTCGAGTAGCTAAACAATCCTAGATAACAAGTCTAATGGTGATCAAACACTAGAAAGAATTAAGAACAATTCATATCAAACAATCCATAATTATGAAGCAAACAATAATTTTCTAACCCTAACAAAACCCCTTCCATTATCAACCCGGCTACATCGCAACCCCATAAGAAACCTAGCCACTAATGGAATTCATAATCAACATTAAACAAAGCATAATAATTGAAAGCCATAAAACAAAGATTGAAAGCAAAGAGAATTCATAATAAATAAAATTGATGTTCAGCAATAATTGAAAGCAATAAAATAAATAAAAGAAGAGAAGAAAGAAGAACACTTTTTTCTCTTCCAAAAGTTCTAAAAATAATCAAACATTCTAAGAGAAATAACATAAAAGCAAAATTATATGAATGATGTGTTTTGAGTTTAGAAGATTAGTATATATAGGCTTAGTGTGGATTTTTGGAGCAATATGAGCATCAAAAACACATAAAATCGGGAAATTAACGAAAACAGTGTTTTTTGGTCTCGGAGAAACTGGACAGTTGCGTAGCAATTTTGAATGGACCGTAACTTCTTCCTCCGATGTCCAATTTTCACAAATAAACGTGCGTTGGAAAGCTAAGAGAAATCTCTATCCAATTCTGGAATTGGAACATCCAAATTAATCAAATGAAAATCTCAGAATGCTGCAGAAGATCGTCGTGTTTCTTGTTTCGCTTTAACTAGACCGAAAAAAGTCTTCAAATCATCCCAAAGTTGCTCCATTACCCTCAAATCACTTTTAGATCATGATAAACCTCTAATAACAAAGAAAAACACAAAAAGATATCAAAAACACCTAAGTATTCGCTTTGTTTCAAATCCAAAAACGAGGATTTGTACGTATAAAATGCATTCATCAAGAATACACAAGGGTATCATGCCTTCTCATGCTCCCTCACATGATATGTCACCTGATCCTAAGTAATTTTTGTTCATTAAAATTGATGGATCCGTCTATGTTTGTCATGACTTCTAATACCACTTTTATGCCCTTAGTAGGGATTGAATCTATTTCTCATACCGAAAATATCCTTATTCGTTCTTTACCACTAAGTATTACGTGCTTTGAATCTTACCACAATTGGTCAATTGTGTGATTCTAGTTTCTCAGTCTTGTTTCCTCTTTCCGGTTCATATGTGGAGGATTCTTATTCTAAGAAGTTGATTAGTACTAGCAGCGTGTAGGGGGAATTTACATCTTGATAATGCCGAAAGTTAAAAAAAAACATATCGGATTTATGATCATGTTAGTTAAAAACTATACTTCTCTCGCCATCTTGTTTCTTTAACATATGAAGTTGTACTCTATTTCCTCGGGTACTCCCAATTTGAATAAATCCGATCTCACTCGTATCGATCATTTTTAGTCTTTTATCGTTGATACTTCTTACACTACAGATGATTAATCTCTGCATATCGAGGCCCCATTTACTCATACAGCCTTCCAAGAGTATTTGTCTTGTATTTGTTTATGGAGTACATTCCACTCCACGTTTTCGATTTTTAGTTGACAAACTCTCGATACTTCATATTAATGCATGCTAAGGGTATTTTACTCTAAGATTTTTAATATGTTTTAACTATATTTTATTTTCCTTTGTACTTTTTTCTAACACTTTGCAATATAGAACCTTAATTAGTCACTAGAACAAATAGAGGCATCCGGTGCGATGATTGTCGCACCGAATGCCCCAAGAGTCGCACCTAATAGTTTATTAGGTGCGACAATTTCGCACCTAAAAGTCCGTTGCTAAAGGTATTCGGTGTGACATGTCGCACCTAAAAGTGTCCATATTGGGTGCGACACTTTTAGGTGCGACATATCGCACCTAATTTCGCACCTATGAACCTCATATCAGTCAGCCAATTGAGAAGAACAGAGACAATTCATGACCCCAACCGAGTCACCACCTAAACACCATCAACAATGAGCGTACTTGAGTGAGTAGGATGGTTGACTTCTGAAATTGATATAGGTCTTTTGATAAGGATAATATTTTTTGTGTTTGAAAAAGCACGGGTTTTGTTGATGTTGATTATGAATTTGATGTTGTTATGTGAGTTTTAATACAAGCTAAGATGAACAACCTATGATGTGCAGATCTGTTAATTTTCTTGGTAAACAGCTCATTAAAAAAACTCAATGAATTTGTTTCTTGTAAGAAATTATTCTGGGAAATGATTGTTGTCATTGGAGGAAAAATATTGTGTAGGGGTTACCAAAAGAACAATTTTATTTCTGAAGTGAAGATAATTATTAGAGCATCGATGCCTAGCTCGATGGCCTTGATGAAGATTGAATTGTCAATGCAGGGTCTCGAGGAAGACATGAAGAAATGACTGAGCTGAGATCGACGAGCAACGTTCTAGGGAAGATTTAAATAAACTCGTCCGACGAGCGAGCGTTGCCGATATAGTTTAGCAACTTGTCAGGTATTTCTGCAGACATGTGTCTTAGATTCGCTATGGTCTTTTATATACAAACTGTAATTTTCTCGTGCTCACATAGAAACTCGATTATTTCGATAGTTCTCTTAAATTCTTCCTTATTTCTCTATGGAATATATTTCACTTCAAAACAGTCAGGTATTTCTGTTGACATGTGTCTTAGATTCCCCTATTGTACAGATGATTATTGTGGGTGATCTGTCTCATTTGGAAGGTACCATAACATTTTCATTAATAGAAGCAGCAAGGTTTGCATTAAATGAATACAACAAAACTGAGGTGAGTGAGTGAATGTGTATCCAAATTAAGAACGACAGTACATAGATAGATGATCATACGTATAGTCGAGTTACAAATGGATTAAATTCAGGGCCTCAATCTGGAGTTGAAGAACATTGCTGAGGCATGGGAGAGCTCGTTGCAATCGTACAATTTTCTGTTGGAGACTACTGATGGCTGCTTCTTCAAGGCACTGGTGGTTCAAAAAGACCTTAAGCTCTTCAATTTGCGACTCTTTAAGCCTGCCCATGAAACAGTAGTTGAAGGCTGGTTTAGACTCTTAATTACCACTGGATTTCCATTGACAATGTTGCTCTGAGTTTGACTAGATCTTCTTAGAACCGTGGCTTATTAAAATCACAACTCTGGATCTAGGATGATTTGTTCTCTTGTTTGGTTTTGTTGATATGAAATTGCTTGTTCATGTATGCAAAGTGTCGATTAACACACAACTCGACGAAGATTTATATAAAGCTCAATTGCCTTAGCAAATTTGATTTAACATAAACAACATCTACACAAATATATAGTTTATGCATTTATTTCAAATACCTGATCATTTTTACTAGACTAGCCTCTGACAGGTTAGTGGTACGAGTCTGGTACGACACCGAGCTTCAACAGGGACACCGAGCTAGGACGCGAAGTGGAGTTTCGACGCTTCGTGACTGAAAAAGAGAAAAAAGAGAAAAAAGAGAGAGTAAGGAGCGAGAGGCTAGTGGTGATGGCGGAGTGATGAGGGAAGTGGGCGGTGGTGGTCGAAGTCGCTGAGTGAGAAATAACTTACTAAGGTTAGGCGCGAGAGGTGCGGGACTGATGCGCGGGAGGCACATGGCTGTGGCGGGGCTTCGACTGAGTTGCGACGGGGTTCTCGACAACAACGAAGACATCATGGTTTCGAGCACTGGAGACACGGCGATGGCGACGACGGGGCTGTTGGGGGAGGCTGCTGAACGTTTTCAAAACCTTGCTGCTACCAGAAAATATTGTGTATGTATGTAGGTATGTTTCAAGTGGCTAGTGGCTTTAGATACTAGTTTTCAAAACATTTTCTATTTGTTTTTATAAATTCCAAAAACTTGTAATGTAATATTTATGTAAATGATATTTTTAATTGATTTAATGAAATATGAGATTTTTTGTATATTTATTTATTATAAATGTATTTTATTTTATATTTATTTAAATATTTTTTTTTTTGTATAAACTACATGAATAACATGTAGTCTATATTGTTAAAATATAATTTCATGAATTTCAACTACACCTAAAAGATGTAGTCTTCAACAAAAAAAGACTGAAGTTATAGACAAAGATATAAGACTCCAGTGCAATAGATGCCACAAAAATGCTGTAGTTTGTCTAATTGAATCAATTAAGACTACTTGTTAAAACTGTAGTGTTTTTTTCTTATGTAATTGAGTTCTATATAACTACAGCATAACGCTGTAGTATTTATAGATGATACTAGTAAGACGACATCTAAAAAATGTAGTTATATATTTTAACTACAGTCTTATAAAACTGATACACTACGGCCAAAAACTGGAGTCATAATCAAAGAGATAAGACTCCAGTGCAATAGATGACAGTCAGTAAACTGTAGTCAACTTAAAATGACTACGGCGTTCGGCAGTAGTTAGAGGCCAAATTTCTGGTAGTGACTCCGGGTAAGTATTTTTTTATTTAATTTGTAATTTTATGTTGAAATTAGGTCAGAATTGTTTATTTGTGTCTAAATTATATAGATATTGAATATTGAATTTGATATTTATGTAGAAAATGAGTGTGGAATTGAATTTTGGTTTGAGTTTATGTTGGATTTGAGTTAGAATATTTGATTACCTTGAGTTTGAGTTGGAATTGAGTTAGAATATTAGATTGAATTTCGGTTTTAGTTTGTGTTGGAATTGTTTTGAATTGAAATTGAATTTCGGTTTAAGTTTATGTCGGAATTAGTTTGAATTGAAATTGAATTTCGGTTGGAGTTTGTATATTGGAATTGGTTTGAATTGAGATTATGTTTAATTTTGTTTTTTCATAGATTATATCTACTACAACCAAGGAAGTTGATAAAAAGGTAAATTAATTACTTATTTGAAGTATTTCATTTACACGAATATTTGTTTTCGAATGTTTTTTGTTGTTGTAGTAGACAATAACAAAAACCTTGCCTCCGACCACAACCCACATCTCCGACAACTTCATTGACTCACCACGCCCCATGCTCATCGTCTTCACTCCGGGTAAGTATTTTTTTTATTTAATTTGTATTTTTATGTTGAAATTAGGTTAGAATTGTTTATTTGTGTTTAAATTATGTAGATATTGAAGATTGAATTTGATATTTATGTAGAAAATGAGTGTGGAATTGAATTTTGATTTGAGTTTATGTTGGATTTGAGTTAGAATATTTGATTACCTTGAGTTTGAGTTGGAATTGAGTTAGAATATTAGATTGAATTTCGGTTTTAGTTAGTGTTGGAATTGTTTTGAATTGAAATTGAATTTCGGTTTAAGTTTCTGTCGGAATTAATTTGAATTGAAATTGAATTTCGTTTTGAGTTTGTATTGGAATTGGTTTGAATTTAGATTATATTTAATTTTGTTTTTTCATATATTATGTCTACTACAAACAAGGAAGTTGATAAAAAGGTAAATTAATTACATGTTATTTGAAGTATTGAATTTACACGAATATTTGTTTTCTAATGTTTTTTGTTGTTGTGCGTATAAGGATTTTTTTTTCGGATTTCAAGCTTGACAACCAAGGAGCCCGAAGTAACAGTCAATCAAAGTTTACGTAGAATTGAAGAAGTCATATACACCGGATAACTTAGAAAAAGTTCGAGAAGAGTGGGTATTTTACGTACAAACTTTTATAGAATGTGAATATTAGTTTGATTTTGGATGATATAGATGTGGGGGTATAAAAACTCAAATATTAAAATATCGTTTCAGATGGGCTTAGGCCCGATTGAAGCCCACGATCCATTTGAGAAGCGGCCCGCGAAATCAATTTTGGACCTAACTCGCTCTCCGCAGGTCGGCCCAAGTCCAGTAATACTTCCCGGTTCGATAGACTCCTGTTCGTCCACGTCTTCCTAATAAGAAGGATCAGTCAAAAGAGGAGACTACGCCGCGAAGACCGAATCTCGGACGACTACGACCTCGGCGAGGAGAGTGGATCGGAGAACACGTGTCTTCGGCCAGAAGGTTTCATCTCGTCTATAAATAGAAGAGGGAAGGATGATTTTCCCACACGCAAGATCTCAGTCTCAGTTTCCAATTAATATTTCCTTTGTATTCTTATATTTGTGATTGTGAGCTCGACATGTTGAGTTCGTCACCTCGTCCCGTTGTAACCTCTTCTAAATTAATAAAATTAATTAATATTCATACATTATTATAGTTCTTTATCATCAAATTGTTTCTTATACGATGTCTTTCTAAACCCTTTAAAAAAATTTTATCATTTCATCTTTTATTTGTGACTGTTGATCGATCCAAAAACCGACATCAACAATTTGGCGCCGTCTGTGGGAATAGAAGAAAGACCAATCTCGGAGGAAGCAGTCCGTAAAAAACAAAAATATCATGTCTTCCACTCCGACTCATTACGAATCCGGAGAGGAGATCCCCCGGGGATCAGGGCAATCCTAGATATGCTGACCAAAAAGATAGATGAGCAAGCCGAGACCAACCGTACTCTTAATGACTGGTTGAACACCCTTTCGACTCCTCAAAACACCCCGGACCCTCAAGTGGGATCCGGAGATATGACCGCCTCTGAGTCAGCTCGCCAAGCAACCTCGGTTGCGCAAACGAGCCGAGCTATCCCTCCCGGAGTCCGTCTGGATTTCTCTGGGATACAGGTCGCCCGAGGAATAGATCAGTCTCCCATTACGAGCTTTCAGCTTGGGGGGACTGCTGGCGAGGTCGCGACAGAAGTCACGATCGATCCTTCCGGACTCCCTCCGCCTCCTCTCGGGGGAGCCCCGTCCGGATCTTTCCCGACTGACTCGGGACCTCGCCCTCAAGCGATCTATCAAACATTCGCCCCCCAGTGTCCGGGCGGGATGAATCAGACCCGTCATGGTCCGGTCAGTCTGGCACAATCAGGACCTCGCCTCTTTCGTGGTGGCGAACCCAGTATAACCGAACTAGACAGGTTCGAGGAATCTATAATGGCCGAGCTGAGAGCCGTTCGTTCAGAATTTCATTCTGTGACCAGTTTGGCTCCAGAGATAGATCGCCTCGTTGAAGAAACAAGGCGAACTCCTTTTGCCAGAATTCACTAACGTGCAACTGGGAGATACCGGAAAAGTCTGCCTTCCACGGTACAGTGGCACCTCAAGTCCAAAAGCTTTCATATTGTCCTTCAGAGTCGCAATGGGACGGGTTATGCTCTCTGAGAGAGAATTAGAGGCAGGATACTGCCAAATATTCGCTGAAAGCTTGTCAGGACCCGCCTTGGAATGGTTCTCCAAACTCGAACCAAACTCCATTGATGGTTTCGATAAGCTATCGGCCGCATTCCTAAAACATTATTCTATGTTCGTGGAGGACGATCTGACCATAGCAGACTTATGGGGTATCCAACACAGAGAGAACGTATCCTTGAAGGATTTCATGATCCGCTACAAGGACGTACTCTCGAAAATCTCTAACGAATGCCACGAGTCTGCCATAACCTCTCTAAGGAACGGATTAAGGCACGACTCGAAGCTGAAATTGGAAATGACTGTTAACCGCCCCCTCACACTAGAGGATGCAATTCATAAGGCCGTGAATTACGCGAAGGCCGAAGAAGAATTCGCTTCCTACGAGAGGCAACGCGCGGCCGAAAAGAAACCACCCTCCAATACTTGGGTGAGGCCCGTAAACATTGGGAATAACCCTCGCAAGACTAATCCCCACGACGCCGTACCTCGCGCAAAAAAGCAACACGCCCATCCTAATTATATGCTTAATGTCAATGATGACATTAAGGAGGGAGGCCCCCAGGCTAAGAAATGGACTCGGGACCCCAATGCGTATTGCAGCTTCCACAAGGCTAACGGCCATGACACGTTTAACTGCGAAACCATGCGTAAGGCTTTAGCCGAGAAATACGCGAAGGGGGAACTAAAAGATGTTGATCTAGGACCCCCGCCAAAGAAGAAAGTCTTCAATAACAACAACAGGGGAAGGGGCAACCCCTCCCCCAAGAGAGCGAGACCCGAGGAGGAAGGGGAACCAAACTCCCCGCCGATTGTCGCAAAACACAGAGTTGACTTCATAATGGGCGGCTCAAAATTTTGCAACGAAACGGTTAACTCCATCAAAACACATCAACGACGATTGAGTAACTAAACAACCCAAATCAGATTAGAACAAGATGTTCAAATCTCGTTCTCCGAAAAAGAAGCAATTGGAGCAACCGAACCACACGACGACGCACTCGTGATCACGATCGACGTGTCTAACTGTGAGGTTGCGAGAGTTCTAATCGATGGTGGCAGCTCTGTAGATCTTATTTTCAAGGATACCCTGGCAAGGATGGGAATCGATGAAGACGAGATTGAAAGAGAACGAACCCATTTAACAGGTTTCAATGGGTCCACTACTCCATCCTTTGGAACAATCAGGTTGCCCGTAAAAACACATGGAATCAACAAAATAGTAGAGTTTCAAGTACTAGACTGTCTCTCCCCCTACAACATTATCTTAGGAAGACCATGGATACATATGATGAGGGCCGTGCCTTCAACCTTTCATCAATGCATTCATTTCCCTACGCTTGAGGGAATAGGAGAGATCCGAGGTAATCAGGCAACCTCCCGCAGTTGCTATCTCACTAGTCACAAACATTGTGCCAAAACAATTAAAGAAGAGCAATAGCAATTAATGAACGTGGAGTCGACCGAGAGCGTTTCCGCACTAGAGGACCCCGACTCCCTTGATGCGCCAAGCACTGAGTTAACGGTCCAAGTACAGCTCGATGGCTCCGATCCTTCCAAGTGCGTAGGAATCGGAACTAAGCTTAAAGGTGGCATCACGCGAGAGCTGATCTGTTTCTTAAAACGAAACAAATCGACCTTCGCCTGGTCGACCGAAGATATGCCATGAATAAGCATCGACGTCACATCTCACAAACTTAACGTCGATCCCAGTTTTAAACCGATAAAACAAAAATGACGAAAGCTCGGTCCCGACAGGGCACGAGTAGTCAACGACGAAGTCGAAAGACTGCTCAGTGCAGATTCAATCCGCGAAGTGAAATACCCGGATTGGCTGGCAAACACTGTCGTCGTAAAGAAAAAAAAATGGGAAATGGAGGGTATGCGTCGATTTCACCGATCTAAATAAAGCATGCCCCAAAGACAGCTTCCCGTTGCCTCACATCGACCAGCTAGTCGAAGCGACCGCGGGGCATAAAACACTCTCATTCATGGACGCATTCTCAGGATATAACCAAATCCTGATGCATCCGGATGATCAAGAAAAAACAGCTTTCATCGCCGACCGAGGCACGTATTGCTATAAGGTCATGCCCTTTGGACTAAAGAACGCTGGCGCCACCTATCAAAGGTTAGTCAACGAAATGTTCAAGGAAAAGATAGGGAAGACGATGGAAGTGTATATCGACGATATGCTAGTAAAATCCCTAAGGGAGAACGACCACATAGGGCATTTGGAGGAATGTTTCGAGGTACTAAATAAATATAAAATGAAACTCAGTCCCACCAAATGTTCGTTCGGAGTATCATCCGGCAAGTTCCTGGGGTATTTAGTTATCCAACAAGGAATTGAGGCCAACCCAGATCAATTACACGCCTTACGAGAGATGCCTTCGCCCCGTAATAAGCGAGAAGTTCAAAGGTTGACGGGACGCATCGCTGCCCTCAACCGCTTCATCTCTCGGTCGACAGATAAATGTCTCCCTTTCTATTGGCTCCTTAAGGGAAACAAGAAGCTCGAATGGGACGACAAATGCGAAGAGGCGTTCAAAAAAATTGAAAGAGTATCTATCGACACCCCCAATCCTGGCGAAACCCGTCGTGGGGGAGCCACTCTATCTATACGTCGCAGTGTCTCAAGCGGCACTTAGTGGAGTACTCGTCTGAGAAGAGCAAGGGGACCAACGACCAATCTTTTATACAAGCAAGTCGTTAGTCGATGCTGAAACTCGATATCCTATTATGGAGAAACTGGCCTTGGCCGTCGTTTCCGCCGAGCGAAAACTTCGACCGTACTTCCAATCTCACACCATAATAGTAATGACATCACATCCGCTCAGAAGTTTCCTACATAGCCCTAATCAATCAGGAAGATTAACCAAGTGGGCCATGGAGCTGAGCGAATACGATATCGAGTACCGAGTGAAGACATCCGCAAAATCGCAAGTTTTAGCGGATTTCATCATCGAACTCCCGATGGAAACTCCCACCGAGACCGAAGTCGAAGGCACCTGGACACTTACAGTGGACGGGGCATCATCAAAGCAAGGGGCTGGAGTAGGTATACACCTAACCTCCCCTCACGGTGAGACTATAGAACAGTCACTTAGGCTCGACTTCGTCGCATCAAACAACGAAGCCGAGTACGAAGCACTAGTCGCCGGACTTAGGTTGGCCACTGCAGTTGGATCAAAGAAAGTGGAAGCTTTCTGCAACTCCCAACTCGTAGCAAACCAATACTCCGGGGAATACGAGACTAGGGATGAGCGAATGGAAGCTTACCTAAAAGTCGTAAAAGAACTAACAAAAAACTTCGAAGAATTCTCCCTGACAAGGATCCCTCGAGGCGAGAATACTTCAGCCGACGCATTGGCTGCCCTGGCATCTACCTCAGATCCGGGCCTCAGGAGGATTATACCAGTCGAAACAATCAAACAACCTTCTATTGCCACGACCGTCGCCGCGGTCATAACAATAGAAGGGGGGATTGGAGAGAGGAAATACTACATTACATCACGACTGGTACGGTCCCATCCGATAAGATGGCAAAACGCAAGCTCGTGCTGAGAAGCGCGAGATTTTGCATCATAGATGAAGGTCTGTTTAAAAGAAGCTTCGCATGACCCTACCTCAAGTGCGTCAGGACGGAGGAGTCTAAACGAATCCTGGAAGATGTGCACGAAGGGGAATGCGGAAATCACGCAGGCGGACGAGCGCTTGCCATCAAAATAAAAAGGCAAGGCTACTTTTGGCCGACCATGCTGGCAGACTGCGAGGCCCACTCGCGTCGCTGCGACCAACGCCAACGCCATGCTCCCAACATAAAAAGACCCGCAAAAGAATTGTCCTCTATCTCGGCTCCATACCCGTTCATGAAATGGTCTATGGACATTGTGGGACCAATGCCGGTCGCCCCTGGCGGATTAAGATTTCTATTAATCTTAACATATTATTTTTCAAAGTGGGTGGAAGCTGGCGCCGTCGTCCAGATAAAAGACGTCGACGTCACCGCATTCATCTGGAAAAATATAATATGTCGACATGGCACTCCCCACGAGATCATAACAGACAACGGATCGCAATTCATATCGAAAAAGTTTAGAAAGTTTTGCTTCCATAACAACATTGAGGTAAGAATGTCAACACCACGATATCCTCAAGGAAATGGGCACACGGAAGCAAAAAATAAGACCATAGTTAACTCCATAAGGGAAAGGCTCGATGCCAAGAAAGGGAGGTGGGCAGAAGAACTGCCAGGCGTGCTATGGGCATACCGAACCAGCCCGCGAAGGCCGACAGGGGAAACTCCATTTTCCCTCATCCATGGATTCGAATCTGTCATCCCAATTGAGCATCAGGTGCAAACCCTTAGGGTAAAATACGCACCTGAGGATGAGCCAAAAAATGACGAGGCTCTATGTGATGCCTTAGACCTAGTGGAGGAAAAGCGAGATTCAGCCCTATCACGGTTATCCCGTTATAGGCAATCCATCGCTAGATTCTACAACAAGGATGTTAATACAAGATGATTCGATGTAGGGGAATTAGTCTTCCAAAAAATCTTCCAAAACACTGCTGAGGCAAACGCCGGAAAACTCGGGGCAAAATGGGAAGGCCCCTATAGGGTCACCAGAGTAACCTATCCCGGCGTTTATGAACTTGAAACACTCAACGGAATCCCGGTTTTAAGATCATGGAACGTCTCGAACCTCAAAAAACACTACTGTTGAAACCAATAAGAATTGAACTACGTCCGACTTGATCCCTGCATAAGGGTACGTACCACAAAGGTACAGTCCCCCCACCTTCTTGAGACACGGAGCTCGCACCTCGGCCAATGACCCCGACCTCGGACTAGGCTAGCAGTGCAAACGCCTCACGACGACTCTGGCGAGAGCCGACATCTCACAGCGTCATCAGAGATCACACCCACGTGGTTCGACCTCGTCCGAAAATATTAAGAGAAACTTTTTAGGTCCACGACGATCTAAAAGACTTAAAATTTTCACCTAATTTGATTACGGACTTCGGCTTCAAATCTATAAGGGAAATGCTTCGGATTGGCGATAGTCCGAACAACTTAACAGATTTTGAACCACGAACCAATTCATAACCTCGGCCTAAAGGAAACCTTTTAGCTCTTTAGCGATCTAAAAGACTTGGCGAATCATTTGAAACTTTAAGGGAAACATTTTAGGCCGAATACAAGCGACCTAAAAGACTTGAACATATTACACTGTCCTGAGCCGCCTCAGGAGCAAACAAAATAATGATATTCAGATCGGCAGGACGGACTAAATAAATGAATAAACATCCATGCATTCATAATAGATTTTGGCGAGCTAAAAAACTTGGCAAAAATAAAAAAAAAACGAAATTGCATAAAATAGTAACGCAAATTCAAATAAAAAAGGGGTACCGAAGCCCCCTATAATTGTATCAAAAGCAATAAAAACTTCGCCCAAAACACACGGCCCCCAAAAGATAAAAATAAAACAAAAAAACACTTTATTGAACTCAAAAAACAAAAAAGTAATAATAGAGACGGGCCGAGAAGATTCAGGCTTGGTCGCGGGCCTCGATCTCGGCATCCCGGTGCTCCGGAGCAGGCGTAAGCACCGCCGCCTCCTCGTTCCCCTCAGGGATGGAGTTAAGGACCTCGTCGACACGGCCAAGCATTGAGCCGTGCTCGTTGATGGTAGAGGCCTCTCCATCGGCCGCTGGTGCATCGACGGGAGATCGGTCCGAGTACGGAGTTAACGGGATGTCCTCGACCTCAAGAATGACGACGGCCTCATAATCGGCCTCGTACTGTGCGATATCGTCCTCAGTATTCTTCATCTCGGCCGCCCAGTCCGAGATCTCGCCCTTCAACGCCTCAGAGATCAACTCCTTGTTCCCTCGGCACTGCTTGTGCTTCTTGAGAATAAGGACGATTTCGTCCATCTTCTCTTTCTGCGCGCGATGCTTAAGTATTTGCTCCTGATACTTCAGCGAAGTCGCCCTCCTCGCCGCGCGCACCGCTCGGTCTCGCTCCGCCCTCTCCGTCCTTTTCATCCGGGCGATCTCCTCCAGAGCATCCTTCAGCTCTTTATCCTGCGCCTCAAGATCGGCCGCCAGCGTGTTCCTTTCACTCTCGAAGCCGCTGGAACGAGCTGCCCACCCTTTGATCTTCTCCTTCTTGTCGTCGAGGTCGACGGACAAGAATTGGCATTTACCATTGAGGCGCTCGATCTTGCAGTACGACTTCTCCAGTATGGCGTCCTTCGCCAGAAGATCGTCCTGAAGAGTGGCGATCTTGTCATTCATCCCCTGGAGTTCGGCCTGCAGAGACTCCGTCCCCTTCTGAACCTCGGCGAGCTTCTCCTGCTCGACCTTGGTGTCATGAAGGCTCTTTTCATAGCGAAAAATACCTCGGTTCAGTTGGGTGGACAGCTGAAATTAACCTAACTCTCATCAGTTCGACCACAACATAAAATAATCATTTTTCACAAGTATAACATATCGGTTAGAGCATCTTTAATGGTAAGCAAATACCATATTTGCTTAACTTGCCACGTAAACAATTTAAGCTACAACTAATTTAAGCAAATTTGTTCTCTATTGGTAAGCTAAATCACTCTTCTAGCTTAACTTTATCTCACATGTCAATAATTAATATTTTATTATTATTTTCTATTCAATTCCCACTTATTAAATAAAATAAAATAAAAAATTTTCTCATTTAATTTGCTAAGCTAGTAGCTTAGTTAAGCAAGGTAGTTTAGTTAAGCTAATAGGTAAAATGCAAAATAATGGTAAGCAACTAGCTTACAACTTTTGCTAATTGCTAGCAAGTCCTCACAATTGTTAAGCTACAAACCATTAAAGATGCTCTTATATGCAAAAAAAAAAAAAAAAAAAAAAAAAAAAAAAAAAAAACTCACCCCTGTTATGGCCGATGCCATCATCCTGTACCAGTCCGCTTCGACGAGATCAGGAACCTTTGGCAGGTCCATCCCAGAACACGTCACCTGACGAAGAAGTCCCACCGAGGAATAAATATCGTCACACAGCAGGTGATCCCAAGCATAGTGGAAGTTGACGACATGTTTCTTCTTCCGCGTCGCGGATGGGGCGGAGTCACCTCGGCCCCCAGACTTCGACTTCGAGGAAGACTTGCTTCCTTCAGCGGCGGCTTTGCCTTTGTTCGCCCTAGTCGCTACGGACACGGGTGCCTCAGGGGTGGTTTCTTCCCCATCCCGGCCGACGAGGTCAGGAGCCGGCTCTTTCCTCTTCTTCTTCCTTTCTCTAGGAGCGCCCCCCTCAGGGACTCGGTTCACCGGCGTCTTCCTTTTTTTGGCCGCGCCAGCGACCTCGGCCCTCTTGGGGACCCGAACTCTCTCGCCCCCCTCAGGGGAGTCATCCTCAATCCCGGGGGTTTGATCTTCCTCGGCCTCAGGAACCCCGGTTTCTTGAACGCCTGTTTTAGCGTCCTCGGCCATCTCAGTTACCTCGTCGGAAGGCACCAAGACGACCGGGATGTCGGATACTAGACAAACCCCGGTCACTTCGACCTCGGGAGTATCCGCCAAAAGAGGAATCGGGGCCGAAGTCGAGGCAGCACCCTCCTTCCTCTGTTTCCTCGCATCCCAGGCACTGATCGGAGTGTTCATATTGTTTCCAACGACTAAAAGAATAATAAATAATAATAATAAAAAATTAATAACAGAGAAGATAATGTCGAAATCGTCGAACTAACCTTCTTCCTGGTGCTCTGAGAAATTTGGTGGGAAAGGCCAAACTTTAGCCGAGATAAATCTGAAAGGAGTGAAGCTCGACCACTCTACTTCGCCCAACTGCAGTAACAATAATTTCTCAGCGAACTCCACTCCTTGGGATGGCGCTTTGATTTTCTCTACAAAAAAAAAGAAGAGGAATAATAATAAATTAATAAATAATGAGTATATATTTCACTGCAGAATATAAATGCAGGCGAAATAAATTATGTGCATACTCGGCGAGCTCGCCCATTTTGACGAGAAAGAACGAGCTCGATCCCCGAGTGAATGCTCATTTACGGCGAAGTAAAAATATCGCCTCCCCCAAAATTTGTCCTTCGAAGGAAGGCCCGAGATCACACCCTTTCCCGCGGGTTTCGAGAGGTAGAAACACTTCGGATCGTGTTTTGAGTTTGCCTTGACCACACAAAGACGGACTAAATCCATCAAAGTGAGTTCGATCTTTACCTCGTAGGCCACAACTATCAGACCCATTACCATCCTAACAAAGTTCGGACACATCTGGGGAAGGGTCAACCCTAGAGTCTGGGCGAAGTCGAATAGGAAAGGATGGATGGAAAATCTTAAAACCACATTTCTCCAGCCATATTTCATATATACAACAATAACCCTCCACTACGGTGTCAGCTGTAGCCCCAGGAGGAGGAAGAAGGATGTTAATTTCAGGGGAGATCTGGTAGTTTTCACGAATCCTCCTAAGATCGGTCAAAGTCACGACTGAGGGCAATAAGATATCCTCATTCCCGAAAGGTTGAGACCCCGACGGATGAAGTTCTGAGTTTGACATCTGGTTCTAAGGCTTTCTACGTACGAAGTGTTTAAATCTATGAACTCGTTTGAGTTCGCTAGTCGAACTGAGAGTCGATAATAGCCGAAGTGCAAGTAACCTAAAGAACTTCGAGAGAGAACTCGAAATCAGAAAGAAAGCGAGAAAGTAAGAAAGAGAGAATTACCTTTTAACTGCGAACGATGAGAATATAAATGAAAAGAAGCAACTCTTCGGTCTACATATTTATATGTTTCATGATTAACCAAAATCCCGAAAAAATCTAATGATTTCGGAAAACGAATCGAATCAAATCAAAAATATTTCCCTCGATATCTGCAAAGATAACAGATTCTCCGACTCTTCGACTTCGACCTAGGAATATGGTTACGACACGCCACGTGTGAAGAAGACGCGCTCTCACACGACGCCACGTGGTCCCAAATCTTTAATCTCCCCCCTTTTTATTCGGAACAATTCGAATTCCCCGCGTTAAATATTTTCAAAATATTTGGGGGCTAATTGTGGGGGTATAAAAACTCAAATGTTTAAATATCGTTTCAGATGGGCTTAGGCCCGATTGAAGCCCACGATCCATTTGAGAAGCGGCCCGCGAAATCAATTTTGGAACTGACTCGCTCTCCGCAGGTCGGCCCAAGTCCAGTAAGACTTCCCGCTTCGATAGACTCCAGTTCGTCCACGTCTTCCTAATCAGAAGGATCATTCAAAGAGGAGACTACGCCGTGAAGACCGAATCTCGGACGACTACGACCTCGGCGAGGAGAGTGGATCGGAGAACACGTGTCTTCGGCCATAAGGTTCCATCTCGTCTATAAATAGAAGAGGGAAGGACGATTTTCCCACACGCAAGATCTCAGTCTCAGTTTCCAATTAATATTTCCTTTGTATTCTTATATTTGTGATTGTGAGCTCGACCTGATGAGTTCGTCACCTCGTCCCGTTGTAACCTCTTCTAAATTAATAAAATTAATTAATATTCATACATTATTATAGTTCTTTATCATCAAATTGTTTCTTATACGACGTCTTTCTAAACCCTTTCAAAAATATTTTATCATTTCATCTTTTATTTGTGATTGTTGATCGATCCAAAAACCGACATCAACAATAGATATTTGTTTTGGATGTTTTTTTTATATATATTTGGTTTTGGATGTTATGAATATTTTATCTTGGATACATAATTTCATTTCAGGTTTTTTAATTAGAAAACTACAAAAATAGCTCTCAGGTACAATTTCGCCGCGGCTACGTGTATATTTCGCCGCGGCAAAACTTTACACAAAGGTACAATTGTACCGTTGTGGAAAGATTCGTCGCGGCGAACTATACACGATGCTGCGGCGAGATGTTTAAATCTGTTAAATTTTTCCACAACGGTACTGTACCGTTGTGGAATCCCTAAGATTCCTCAACGGTACGAGTACCGTTGTGGAATCATTACACATCGGAGGATTCCACAACGGTACAGAACCGTTGTGGAATCATTCCACAACGGTATTGTACCGTTGTGGAATCCCCTGTTTGTAGTAGTGAATTCACGTATATGATATATAACATATAGTCAATAGTATACTAATTGACTAAACGAGAGCAATAAGAATCATAATTCATATAAAAAAAAATCAAAATTATTATAGTCTCATAATATATTAAATACAATTTTATTTTATTTCAATTCATATCAAGCAATCACGATTCACAATCACAATAACTATAGTTTCAGAACAATGTATCATATTCAATTTTATGAAATTTCAATTCAATTCAATTCATATTGAAAAATCACAATTTGAAATTGACAATCACAATAATTATAGTCTCATAATAACGTACCATATTTAATTTTGTTTTATTTGAAATCAATTCAATTCATATCGAACAATTTCAATTCACAATCACAATAACTATCATCTTATAATAACGTATGATATTAAATTTTATTGTATTTCAATACAATTCATATTGAAAAATCACAATTTAAAATTGATAGTCACAATAACTATAGTCTCATAATAACGTATCATATTCAATTTTGTTTTATTTCAACTCAATTCAATTCATATTGAACAATTACAATTCACAATCACAATAACTATCATCTCATAATAACGTATCATATTCAATTTTATTTTATTTTAATTCAATTCAATTCACAATCACAATAACTATCATTTCATGATAACGTATAACATTCAATTTTGTTTGTTAATTTTGATTTTGAATCCGATTTTAGAACTCGGTTTTGTGTTTCTTTTGATTGATTATGTATGCTAGGTTTTTAGTTTCTTTAAATCGTATGGGTATTGATTAGAGAGTCACTCATTTTGTATTTGTTGAATCTGTGAATGTGAATTTGGGTATTAATTATGTGATTGTTGAACTTTTGATCTTGAGTATTGTTGAACTTCTGATTTTAGCCAGAGTGAAAACTTTTTTTTTATAGGCTATAAAAAGATTATGATTCTGAATTAATTGAACATACAGTGTCGCTGTATCGAAAGTTAGTGCAAAAAGAAATTGGACAATTATGATCTAATGACTTTTATATTTTTTAAACACGGTTAAATAACCATATAACACGACTATCAAACGATTTAATTTAAACGGTTATGGATCTATATAAAATAAAAAAAAATGGTCGGATTGGGATCTAGATTTCAAACATGATCAATAAATGGTTGGATTTGGTTCTAGCAATTATTTATGCAAACACGATTAACACAATACGATTACAACACGAACACGAAATTGTCATCCTTAGCTGTATTGGACCTTGATGAGTATTGGACCTTGACATTGAGATTGAGATCTATCAAACACACTATTGGTGAGTATTGGACCTTGATGACCATATTAAGTGCGGAAAAGATTTATTACACTAAAAAGAGCTAATTAATATTATTGTTATCTAACAAGATCTAGATTTACTTATTAATTGTTCATGAAAGCAATGTCAAACAACCAATAAGAGCTAGGTTCAGAGATTCCGTATTACTTACATATTTTGAATCATCTACTGAATCTTCAAGCTTTGACTCCTCCGTCTTCAGTCTTAAAAGACTATCTTCAAGTTTTAGCTCCTCGATGCTCTCCACTCGTCTGTAATGACACTATAATCTCTGAGACAAATAAGAAAGATGAGTGGGTACAATCTTTATCTCATTACGATCTACAACGAGGTGTTTAGATCGCACCCTCTTTATGGGATTGGAATCACGAAGTTTCAAGAGGGGGAGAGGGAGAGTCGGCCAAGACATTAACCCATAGAATAAAGGTTTGTTTTTCCAGACAGAACTGACCTTAATGAAATAAAGAATTGTTTTTTTTATTTGTGATTAGGTACAGTGTTCTAGAATCATTACCAATGGCACGCGCTTCGATACCTCCCTCTGGCTTGTGAGTTCCGTCTCTCCGTATATTTATAGTAGTGGAAATGATATATTCTTAGTAATTTCCAAAATATATTGTTTCCTTTTATTATTTTCACACTAGTGAATCTAGGCTTGGCCATTGGATCTTATCTCATGAATCCTACTTTCTTTCTTATTAATGAGATAATAAAGGAAATATCTT
The DNA here is from genome assembly GCF_054948205.1 of Urtica dioica subsp. dioica. Taxonomy (NCBI): domain Eukaryota; kingdom Viridiplantae; phylum Streptophyta; class Magnoliopsida; order Rosales; family Urticaceae; genus Urtica; species Urtica dioica. The sequence goes on from NC_142761.1 coordinate 36,219,409, forward strand.
ATTTCCAGTGTCCATGATCACTTCAGAATTTAGATCGGGTCTCACTGTGACCATCATTTATCTCGGTTTGTATGTCATAACGGTCCTTAAACGACACATCTACAAACAAGATCTGTCTGGGTCGTACACTTACCACAAGTGTAAAATGCTCCCACTAAGTGATCAACCTTCACTTGTGTTCCACATATATGATTTCAGATTTACATGAACCAACCATCGATAAGTTTTAGTTCACCACTCGAGCTAAGATGCCGTGCATGTGACTCAGTTCGATACGGAGACTATTGGTTGATGAATATTTGATAGATCTTAATATAAAAGAAATAACGCTTTCGATTCGAATAACTTATAAATGTCAAAATTTTATTATATGAATATTTTAACGAGAATTTACAAAAGCATCTTCTCGTGGGCGAGAATTCCTAACACACACGAGAGAGTGTTTGAGAGTGAAAGTGATGGGAACTAAGATATAGGGGGAGCCTGAGTTGAAATTCACAGGTAGTATTAGGTAAAGGGTATTGAAGCATAGATTGTTCATATAAGTCCATCGTTGTACTTATATTAATTGTTTATACAATGAATTTCATTTACACTTGGGCACGCTTCCCTTCAGAGTAGGTGACGTTGCACCAAACAGGGTTACCACATCTTGTGTCATTTTGTTTACGCATGTCTATTTTTTTATTCGTCTACTATTTCTGTTCAGGTTGTCTCATACATTGACGCTTTATTGTGTGTGATATCTAGACACTATCGAAATAGAATTTCAATTAGTATCAGAGTGGACACTCAACCTCTTGAGTCGTATCTTGTCACGCTAACCTTTTCAGTTTGAGATGGATAATACCAGGGAATGAAGTTCAACCAATCGCCCACCGGTCCTCGATGAGACGAATTATGACTACTGAAAAGCTCGAGTTTGTGCCTTCACCAAATATCTTGATAGCAAGACTTGGAAAGCCGTGATTACTGGCTGGACTGCTCCTAGCATGATAGATGTCACTACTACAAAATTGGTTTTCTAATGCGCAAGACTATCAGATGCGACTAGTTGCATCTAAAAGTCGCATCAAAATAACTTTTAGATGCGACTAGTCGCATCGGATAGTCAATCAGAAGCCGAAAAAATTTGCTCAAATTTTCTTTTGATTTTGACAATCCGATGCGATTAGTCGCACCTGAAAATATGTTGAAACTTTCAGGTGCGACTTTGTCGCATCAGATAGTTTTAAATTTTTAGACGGGCCTTATCTCCCCCTCTTTTATTTCATTAATCTGACATGACGAATGAAGTTTTTATTTTTTTTAATTATAATCCGGTGCGACTAGTCGCACCTGACGAGTTATCAGGTGCGATTAAGTCGCACCTGATGATTAGGGTTTGTTTAAAAACGCAGGTCGACCCTTTCTTCTCCAGCCGCTCAAACCCAATTTTTTCACTCTCTTCTCTGCTAACTTCCCTTCTCCGACCACCCTCTCCTCCGTCCCTCTCTTCTCAGCCTCTTCCTTCGCCGACCACCACAAGCTACCACGCGTCTCTGGTCCTCCGCCTCGTACCCGGCCACCGGACCTCCGCCTCATCCGGCCACCGAATGTAAAGTATGGACTTTTACATCGGTCTCTTTGTAGATTTGAATAAAATAAATGAGCTCCCGTTTGTTACAGTTATGTTGTTGAGTGAATGATGGACGTATAAGTATATCGAGTTAATTTAAAATATATTAAGGTAAGGAGAAATCTCGGAATAAATAAAAGAATTATCGAGTTTATCTCGACTAATGAATTATTTCCGAGGAAATATTCCGGAAATGAACTTAAGAAATAAATTCTCAAGAACGAGAATTAATTCCGAGAAACCTTAATTATATTTTAATTAATTTACAACGAACAAGGAAATTCTCGGTTCGAATCATATAATTATAATCCATTCGGTTATGGGTTTAATTAAATAATTATATGAAGAGGACTTGGCTGGAATGATTTTTAAGGGACCCATTTGAAAGAAAACAAGGAAAAAAGATTGGTTTGTGAATAATAGGATAAGTTTGAGCTGCCACGTGGCGTTCTTATCCCCTCATTCTCTTTTCTTCTTCACGTGCACTATATCTTCTCTTCTCCTTCTTCTTCACCCGCGCGAGCCACCTGCAAAGAGTAACAAAGAAAAAAAAAATTGATTGACAACAACCACCACCGAGTCTCTCTCTCCGGCCGACCAACCACATCACCACCCTCTCCTCATCTCTTCTCCTCCGTGCTTGCGCTAGACCAGCCGCCCATCTCCGAGTCGCGCGCACACCACGAGCCGAGAGGAGAAGGTCGCCGTGCGTCCTAGGAGCTCCGGCGAGCACCTCCGGCTGGGGAAAAGAGGGTGAGGACGGTCCAAATGGTCCGACTCTTCAAGTGAGGTATGGATTTCTTGGGCTAAAGTGAGGATTTCGAAATCTAGGGTTCATAGCTCAATTTGGGGGTTTTTGATCCGAGATGAAATCTGAGTTTTTGGTTGGTTTTGATTGTTCATTGAGCTTGATTGGTGATGATTATGAGATGAATTTGGTGATTGAAAACGAATTTCTTGGATTGGTTTGATTTTGGAGTTGGTTTTTACTGCTTTGCACAGCCTGTAGAAACGGACGTGGACAGTCCAATGTGTTCTGAGATTATTTTTGTTGATATTTTTCCTGGATAGTAGACATTATGGGCTTTCTAAAATGACCAAGAACGTAATAATCCGTGGAGTATTGAAAGAGTTATGAATTTTTGAAATCTGGTATTCAAAGCTGTGAACTGCTGAATTCCAGAACAGCGACCCAATATTGCGGGCTGTTTTTGAGATAGCTATTCTGGTCATATGTAGGCTTATAATATATCGTTAGAAAGGTACGGAAGTTAGTTATGTTTTGAAACTGGAATCGTTGGATTTCGAGTTGTATAGCTCGAGTTATGATGCATTTTTCAGTCGCTGTCCAAACCAGTCCGATTATGTGCCATAAAATTTTGATTATGTGTTTGAATCGGGGACTTGAGTCGAGATTGTGCAATTGTTTGTGTATGTTTGGTATCGATGAGGATATGATGTGCCTTGTGTTTGAATATGGATACGAGTGTTTGTGCTCGTTTGGTTGTAGGATTGCTCGTTGTGTCTCCGGAATTGTTTGGTTGTGTGACTTGCTTGGGTCCGGATTTTGAATAGAGTATGTTTCCGGGCTCGTTGAATTGTCTCGAGGAATTTAGTTTTGATTTCGGAAATTTATGTGAGCTTGGAATCATGAAATTGACTAGTTATCGGATTCCGCGAAAGGGATTACAGAATAAGATGGACGAGCGGGAACCAACAGAGTCAAAGGCAACGAATCGGTAATTTGAAGTTTCGAGGAAAGTGTTATCGATGTTAAAATTCGATTAACTCTTCCTTTGACGTTTCGACAAATGTCAAGTATTCCGGAGAACGCGAAAAGCAAGACATCGCTGAAAGTTGTCGAACTTTCTATCGAGTTGTTCCAAGTAAGCGTGGAGACATAAGTCAACTACTTACCAATGGAATAATCCTGTTTACGTGCATTTTCGTGTTAATAATAATAAAGAGTAGGAAAAGCCTTAAAAGACACAAACATTGAAGATTAAGGCTTCGACCACTCTTTATGGAAAATTTTAGTCGGGTTTTTACCCATAGGTTCAAACGCTAACTTGAACCAGCCACGTTGCTACTTTGTTGTAGTTAGATCCCTCTGCTAACCATAGGCTTTGGCTAGATCTGAGGTGACAGGAGAGCAAGTTGGACTCTCGGATTCGAGCCGAGGGTAGAAGTACCAGGAGTCACGTCCTGAGTCTTCAACCTAAAACACTTAACGAGCATGAAAGGAAAACAATAATTCTTTCGGGATTTAACCCGAGACGCTCTCCTGTATATGCTTAGTTGTGTACTCTATACGCTAGAGTACCCAAAGATTAAAAACGTTGTCGGTGGTACCTACAAGTCACTGACTTGTATGAAGCGGATTTAGAAATCCGTGCGCTGAGTACTCTTTACGCAATGGGTGAAGGTCGCGATTCGCGAGCTCATTGTGAGACTGGAGACTCGACGGTAGCTGATGCAGGCACCGTATGGCGGAATGGGTGAAGGTCGCGATTCGTGAGCTCATTGCCGTCAAGAGCCCAGTAGGCGCGGACGTCCTAATGAGAAGGAAATGGTACCACTAGTGGATCCCAGACAAAACGAAAACTCTAGGCCAGCGGAAGGCGGCTGCTCGAAGCCTGAAGTTGGTCTCTTGCCATTCCGGAGGTTAGAACAAAGAAATGTATGACCTTGTGGAGTGACAAGTATTAGCTAGGATGTGATCACACATTATGCATGCTAGAGAATTAGCGGCAATGGCATCCTGCATTCTTATGTGATTATTTGCACGTCACATGGCTCTGCATTATATGTTTTCTTTCATAGGTTAGACTCCCGCTTACTGAGTCAATCGACTCATAGCTTTGTGACCCTTGGTAATGTAGATAAGGGAAAAGCTTGTAAGCGGAAAACGAGATCGAAGACCGAGACCGAGCACGTATTGCCTTGACCTATGGGCTATGGGGTTTCTTAACCGGGGGTTAGTATCTTTTGTTAAAACATTCCGGAATGTATTTGTATAGGAGTCGCTATAAGACTCTAAGTTATAAAAGCGAAAAATTTCCCCGGATTTTCGCAAACTATTTTAATATATATATAAAAGTATTATGATCTATTGTTTAATATGTATGATATTGGAGTTGATCGGTCGCGGCTTGTGGGCGAGCTGAAGCTCGCGGGTCGTGACAGATTTTGTGGTATCAGAGCCCCAGGTTTAGCCGTTTCTGTAGACTTGGGATACGTGTTCTCGGTATAGGTCACGAGTATGCCATGTGATAGTGTTTTGCTTAGAGTCGACCTGTCTAGAGATAGGTTTGACATGATGCAGGATGAGGTGCTATGAGTTAGATCTCTCATCCCCGATGAGATTCATATGTATAATGATGCGGTCACACAAATTGCTCTGACTGCAAGTACGTTCAGTGTCGTTAGAGGCACCACCACTTAGGGGCCGGTGGGTCGGTTTGACTTGTGAGTGGATGAGTGTCGTCTCGACGCTTCACTGCTTTCGTACGAGTATCGCGATGATCCCTCCTTATTGGCCCAACGTTGAGTCGATGAACTTGTTTCACCGCTGACGACAATGTCAGCCGATATTGGAAGATGTTCCAAAAGGTGATATAATGCACGTTCGAGGCCATGGGAGATGGACGGATGGGAGGAGCAAGCTCACGGATTCTACCAGCTCGGTTTGAATCGATTGTCCGATATGGAAATCGATTTGTCCAAGAGATTGTGGACCGGTGCCCGATGTGCTCGAGCATAAACGCCAGCGAGGTATCGAGTATTGGGAGTTGTGTGTAGAGCTCCAGTATCTGACGCTGGAATCTGATTGTCCCTCGTATGTTGTCTTGCAATTGCAGACTGAGTTCCTCGTCATGAAGCGATGTGTTATATGAGTACCTTACCCCCAATGATTATTTTTCCGGTGGTTGTTCCGCATGATGACGAGATGGTTGAATTTGACGAGGGAGATTTCGAGGAGGATCCCGTTGAGCCTTTGGCCGACCCAGCTGCGTAGACGTTTGCTTGTCAACCACGAGAGTGGTTTCTTTGTGTGTGTAACGAGAGAACTAGCGTTCTGTGTTTAAGTCTCTCGTTGGACTAGGCCTTGAGAGGCTAGTTCGTCTTGGTTATGCATTCTCGTTATGGTTGATTGTGATGCTCAACCATGCCCATCCTCTTATATGTGAAAATAAGAAGGAAGTAGGGTCTAGACGAGGTACGTCTAATGCCGAGAATGTTTCAGCTGCGGATCTCACAGAGATTAGACGCATCCTTAAAAGTTTGAGTTGACGCTACTCGATGAGATGAGCATAAAGAGCGTCAAACTCAAGATCTGCTCAACGGATAGAGCAGCATAACCGCATGATTGCGGATGTCTTGACGAGATTGAATGCGACACCCCAGCCAAATCCTGAACCTCCAGCTTAGGACGAATGACGCGAGAAGCTACCATAAGTGCATGTGGATCCTCTGGAAGAATTGAACTTCAGATACCAGACGTTGTCCTTCCGATAGGTGAGCCGGTGTACGAGAGGTTTCGAAAGTAGAAGCCTCCTACCTTTGATGGCAACGTCGATCCGGCTGCAGCTGAGAAGTGGCTTAAGAAGATCCAACAGATCTGTAGCTAATGCAGTTGACGGAAACAGAGAAAGTGGCATGTGTCGTGAATCAGCTGGAGGATGAGGCCAGGAGTTGGTGGGAGATAGTGGCGTCATACGAGGATGTTCATTCTATGACGTGGGTACATTTCCTTAATCTGTTTCATGGAAAGTACTTAAACGAAACCAATTTATCGAAGAAGGTGCGTAAGTTCATGACCTTGAGTCAAGGTTCAATGTCTGTCGCTGAGTACACTGCGAAGTTTGATTCGTTGGTAAAGTTCGCTCCTTCTATGGTACTCACAGATCAGGCTCGTAAGATGAAGTATATGCACGGGCTTAAGGTGAATGTTGTGAAACACGTGGATAGTTGAGATGTTGGGCCCTGCACTTATGCAAACGCCGTGCAAAGTGCTTTGCGCGTCGCGGGTTGGAATGGCAATGAGCATGCTCCTGCCCCGAAATCAGCTGCCACAACACCTTTAGAGTCCGCTGATGCGAGTCAAGGTAGTTCGCGGAAAAGAGCGATATTTCAGCCGAGGTGGCAGGATCGGCAGCAGCAGGGAAGTGGAACGAGGTCCCAGCAAAGCTCCAATAATCGGTTCCAAGCGAGTTCGGGGAACCGTTCACGTTCGGTGAACCAGGAAAGGAACCGTGGGAACAACAAACGTTCAGAGTCTTCTTCGAGGAAGACCCAATCTGTTGGTGGATCACAACCGCCCCAATGCGGTAGATGCGGGGTAACGCACGTAGGTGAATGTTTTGCCCGTAATCTAGTGTGCTACCGTTGCGGGAAAAAGGGTCACCTGTCGCGGGTATGCAAAACTCTGGAAGAAAGGATCCCCGCCTCAAAAGAGCAATCGAAGGCTAATGCGAGGGTGTTCTCTATACGTGAAGATGAAGTCCGAGCAGGTCAGATTTTCGTAGACTCCTTCTCTGCATATGCATTGATAGATTCAGGAGCTACGCATTCATTTATTACATCTAAGAAGTCTGATCAGCTAGGTGGAAATAGGAAGAAGTTTTCGTATCCGTTCTTGACGGCTACGCCTTCCGGAGATAGATATCAGTCGATGTACTGGTATGAGAATGTGCCGATTCAGGTCCATGATCGGATACTGAAGGCGAACTTGATCGAACTGGAAATGGTAGATTATGATGTGATCCTTGGGATGGATTGGCTGAGTAACTTCCATGCACTGATTGATTGCCGGAAAAAGTCGGTTTTGTTCAAAAGCCCCGGATTTGAACCGTTCCAGTTCCAAGGTTCTTCTCGGAAATCAAGTTTTCCGGTTATATCGGCGCTAAAGGCTGTAAAGATGATGCATCAAGGATGCATGGGATATCTTGAGAGTGTGGTAGACGTCACGAAGACGGTTAAGTCACAGCTGCAAGATATTCCAATCGTTAGGGATTTTCTTGACGTTTTTCCCGAAGATCTTCCCGGCCTGCCTCCTGATCGCGAGATAGAGTTCAATATTGAACTCATCCCAGGTACAGCGCCAATATCTAAAACCCTATACTGTATGGCTCCACCAGAGTTGAAAGAACTCAAAATACAGCTTCAGGATTTGCTTGATAAGGGGTTCATTCGACCGAGCCATTCACCATGGGAAACGCCAGTCTTGTTCGTCAGGAAGGCAGATGGCTCCCTACGGCTCTGTATTGACTACCGTGGTCAGAACCAAGTGACAGTCAAGAACAGATATCCACTGCCGCGCATTGATGATCTTTTCGACCAACTGGCTGGAGCAACTGTTTTCTCCAAGGTCGACTTGCGTTCTGGGTACCATCAATTGAAAGTTCGAGACGAAGACATCCCAAAAACTGCATTTCGTACTCGTTATGGTCATTACGAGTTTTTAGTGATGTCGTTTGGATTGACTAACGCGCCAGCATCGTTCATGAGCTTGATGAACCGAGTGTTTGAGGATTTTTTGGATAAGTTTGTGATCGTGTTCATCGACGACATTCTAATCTACTCGAAGACTAAAGAAGAGCACGAACAGCATCTAGAGCTAGCGCTAAGCAGGCTGAGAGAAAAACGATTGTATGCCAAGTTCTCCAAGTGTGAATTTTGGCTGGAGCATGTGGTTTTTCTCGGCCACGTGGTCAGTAGCGCAGGAATCATGGTAGATCCGGCCAAAGTGGAAGCTGTGAAGCAATTGAGTCAGCCGAAAACGGTAACTGAAATAAGAAGTTTCTTGGGCCTAGCGGGCTACTATAGAAAGTTCGTGGAGGGATTTTCTAAATTAGCCATGCCATTGACCCAATTGACTCGCAAAGGACATAAGTTTATCTGGTCGGAAACGTGTGAGAAAAGTTTCCAAGAGCTGAAAAGTCGGCTGACAACGGCGCCAGTGCTCACACTTCCACAGGGAGAAGATGGATTCTCCATCTATTGTGATGCGTCTAAACAAGGTTTGGGTGCAGTACTGATGCAACATGGGAAAGTCATCGCATACGTCTCTCGGCAGTTGAAAGATTATGAAACTCGGTACCCTACACGCGATTTAGAGCTTGCAGCTGTCGTTTTTGCTCTGAAAATTTTGGAGACACTATCTGTATGGAGTGCATTGCGACATCTATACGGATCATAAGACGCTGAAATATCTCTTTACTCAAAAAGAGCTTAACATGCGACAAGGACGTTGGATGGAACTTCTGAATGACTATGACTTTGATTTGCATTATCATCCTTGTAAGGAAAATAAAGTTGCAGATGCGCTTAGCCGCAAATCTGTAGCGTCCTTAGCAAGTTTGGTTGAAACGTCTCTTCAACTAAAAGACCATGTTCAGCAGCTAGAACTTCAGCTGATCACTGGGAGATTAGCTGCTCTCAGCGTACGTCCGATGTTGCTGGAACAGATCAAAGATGGTCAGTACGCAGACGAATATCTTCTTGGGAAGATTTTTGAGGCTCAAAATGGTAACGAGGGTGATTTCAAGTTAGATGAGAACGATGTTTTAAGATGTAATGGAATAGTTTGTGTGCCATCTAACGAGGAAGTCAGAAAGCAGTTAATGGTGGAAGCTCACGGGACACCATATTCGGTACATCCAGGTGTGACAAAGATGTATCAAGACTTGTAAAAGGTATAATGGTGGCCAGGAATGAAGAAAGATGTAGCTGAGTTTGTTCAAAAGTGCCTAACTTGTCAACAAGTTAAGGCAGAGCATCAAAAGCCAGCTGGACTGCTGCAACTACTTGAGATTCCACAGTGGAAGTGGGAGCAGATAACGATAGATTTCGTGTTAGGTTTGCCAAAAACCACAACTGGTCACGACTCAGTCTGGGTCATTGTCGACAGATTAATCAAATCAGCTCATTTTATGCCCATCAAGACCACTCACACTGTGGATAAACTCGCTGAACTTTACATCAAAGAGATTGTTCGTCTACATGGAATTCCTAGCTCAATCGTCTCTGACCGTGATGCTCGTTTTACGTCCAAATTTTGGAAGAGTGTACAACAGCATTTGGGGACGCGACTGAAATTCAGCACTGCATTTCATCCCCAAACTGACGGTCAGAGTGAACGCACGATCCAAGTGTTAGAAGATATGCTCTGAGCATGGGTTTTGGAGTTCCACGGCTCGTGGAGTCGTTATCTTCCCTTGGTCGAGTTCTCGTACAACAAAAGTTATCAAGCGACGATTGGGATGGCACCCTATGAAGCTCTTTATGGGCGAAAGTGTCGCTCTCCAGTTCATTGGGATGAAGCTGGTGAGAGCGAGTTCATCGGGCCTGAATTGCTCGAGCAGACCACCGAAGCAATCAAGAAAATTCAAACTCGAATGAAGACGTCTCAGAGTCGTCAGAAAAAACTACGCAGATAAGCGTAGAGGGCCGCTAGAGTTGAGGTAGGAGAGAAAGTCTTTCTGAAAGTCTCACCTATGCAAGAAGTAATTAGGTTTGGAAAGAAAGGAAAGCTCAGTCTAAGGTATGTCGGGTCTTTTGAGATCCTTGAGCGTGTAGGCAAGATATCTTGTCGCTTGGCGTTACCACCATCCATGTCTAACCTCTATGATGTATTTCATGTATCCATGCTGCGAAAGTATGTGCATGATCCTTCGCATGTTCTACAAGAGCAAGAGGTTGAGATCTCTCCTGAAGTTAGGTATGAAGAGCCTACTGTTGCGATTCTTGATTGCAAAGAAAAACTATAGAGGAATAAGACTATCCCTCTGGTCAAGGTACTATGGAAAAGACACTCCACAGAAGAAGCCACTTGGGAGCTCAAGAGTGAGACGCAAAAGAAGTACCCTGCCTTGTTCTAAGTTTCGAGGACGAAACTCTTTTAAGGGGGTAGGGATTGTAAAGTATGGACTTTTACATCGGTCTCTTTGTAGATTTGAATAAAATAAATGAGCTTCCGTTTGTTACAGTTATGTTGTTGAGTGAATGATGGACGTATAAGTATATCGAGTTAATTTAAAATATATTAAGGTAAGGAGAAATCTCGGAATAAATAAAAGAATTATCGAGTTTATCTCGACTAATGAATTATTTCCGAGGAAATATTCCGGAAATGAACTTAAGAAATAAATTCTCAAGAACGAGAATTAATTCCGAGAAACCTTAATTATATTTTAATTAATTTACAACGAACAAGGAAATTCTCGGTTCGAATCATATAATTATAATCCATTCGGTTATGGGTTTAATTAAATAATTATATGAAGAGGACTTGGCTGGAATGATTTTTAAGGGACCCATTTGAAAGAAAACAAGGAAAAGAGATTGGTTTGTGAATAATAGGATAAGTTTGAGCTGCCACGTGGCGTTCTTATCCCCTCATTCTCTTTTCTTCTTCACGTGCACTATATCTTATCTTCTCCTTCTTCTTCACCCGCGCGAGCCACCTGCAAAGAGTAACAAAGAAAAAAAAATTGATTGACAACAACCACCACCGAGTCTCTCTCTCCGGCCGACCAACCACATCACCACCCTCTCCTCATCTCTTCTCCTCCGTGCTTGCGCTAGACCAGCCGCCCATCTCCGAGTCGCGCGCACACCACGAGCCGAGAGGAGAAGGTCGCCGTGCGTCCTAGGAGCTCCGGCGAGCACCTCCGGCTGGGGAAAAGAGGGTGAGGACGGTCCAAATGGTCCGACTCTTCAAGTGAGGTATGGATTTCTTGGGCTAAAGTGAGGATTTCGAAATCTAGGGTTCATAGCTCAATTTGGGGGTTTTTGATCCGAGATGAAATCTGAGTTTTTGGTTGGTTTTGATTGTTCATTGAGCTTGATTGGTGATGATTATGAGATGAATTTGGTGATTGAAAACGAATTTCTTGGATTGGTTTGATTTTGGAGTTGGTTTTTACTGCTTTGCACAGCCTGTAGAAACGGACGTGGACAGTCCAATGTGTTCTGAGATTATTTTTGTTGATATTTTTCCTGGATAGTAGACATTATGGGCTTTCTAAAATGACCAAGAACGTAATAATCCGTGGAGTATTGAAAGAGTTATGAATTTTTGAAATCTGGTATTCAAAGCTGTGAACTGCTGAATTCCAGAACAGCGACCCAATATTGCGGGCTGTTTTTGAGATAGCTATTCTGGTCATATGTAGGCTTATAATATATCGTTAGAAAGGTACGGAAGTTAGTTATGTTTTGAAACTGGAATCGTTGGATTTCGAGTTGTATAGCTCGAGTTATGATGCATTTTTCAGTCGCTGTCCAAACCAGTCCGATTATGTGCCATAAAATTTTGATTATGTGTTTGAATCGGGGACTTGAGTCGAGATTGTGCAATTGTTTGTGTATGTTTGGTATCGATGAGGATATGATGTGCCTTGTGTTTGAATATGGATACGAGTGTTTGTGCTCGTTTGGTTGTAGGATTGCTCGTTGTGTCTCCGGAATTGTTTGGTTGTGTGACTTGCTTGGGTCCGGATTTTGAATAGAGTATGTTTCCGGGCTCGTTGAATTGTCTCGAGGAATTTAGTTTTGATTTCGGAAATTTATGTGAGCTTGGAATCATGAAATTGACTAGTTATCGGATTCCGCGAAAGGGATTACAGAATTAGATGGACGAGCGGGAACCAACAGAGTCAAAGGCAACGAATCGGGAATTTGAAGTTTCGAGGAAAGTGTTATCGATGTTAAAATTCGATTAACTCTTCCTTTGACGTTTCGACAAGTGTCAAGTATTCCGGAGAACGCGAAAAGCAAGACATCGCTGAAAGTTGTCGAACTTTCTATCGAGTTGTTCCAAGTAAGCGTGGAGACATAAGTCAACTACTTACCAAGGGAATAATCCTGTTTACGTGCATTTTCGTGTTAATAATAATAAAGAGTAGGAAAAGCCTTAAAAGACACAAACATTGAAGATTAAGGCTTCGACCACTCTTTATGGAAAATTTTAGTCGGGTTTTTACCCATAGGTTCAAACGCTAACTTGAACCAGCCACGTTGCTACTTTGTTGTAGTTAGATCCCTCTGCTAACCATAGGCTTTGGCTAGATCTGAGGTGACAGGAGAGCAAGTTGGACTCTCGGATTCGAGCCGAGGGTAGAAGTACCAGGAGTCACGTCCTGAGTCTTCAACCTAAAACACTTAACGAGCATGAAAGGAAAACAATAATTCTTTCGGGATTTAACCCGAGACGCTCTCCTGTATATGCTTAGTTGTGTACTCTATACGCTAGAGTACCCAAAGATTAAAAACGTTGTCGGTGGTACCTACAAGTCACTGACTTGTATGAAGCGGATTTAGAAATCCGTGCGCTGAGTACTCTTTACGCAATGGGTGAAGGTCGCGATTCGCGAGCTCATTGTGAGACTGGAGACTCGACGGTAGCTGATGCAGGCACCGTATGGCGGAATGGGTGAAGGTCGCGATTCGCGAGCTCATTGCCGTCAAGAGCCCAGTAGGCGCGGACGTCCTAATGAGAAGGAAATGGTACCACTAGTGGATCCCAGACAAAACGAAAACTCTAGGCCAGCGGAAGGCGGCTGCTCGAAGCCTGAAGTTGGTCTCTTGCCATTCCGGAGGTTAGAACAAAGAAATGTATGACCTTGTGGAGTGACAAGTATTAGCTAGGATGTGATCACACATTATGCATGCTAGAGAATTAGCGGCAATGGCATCCTGCATTCTTATGTGATTATTTGCACGTCACATGGCTCTGCATTATATGTTTTCTTTCATAGGTTAGACTCCCGCTTACTGAGTCAATCGACTCATAGCTTTGTGACCCTTGGTAATGTAGATAAGGGAAAAGCTTGTAAGCGGAAAACGAGATCGAAGACCGAGACCGAGCACGTATTGCCTTGACCTATGGGCTATGGGGTTTCTTAACCGGGGGTTAGTATCTTTTGTTAAAACATTCCGGAATGTATTTGTATAGGAGTCGCTATAAGACTCTAAGTTATAAAAGCGAAAAATATCTCCGGATTTTCGCAAACTATTTTAATATATATATAAAAGTATTATGATCTATTGTTTAATATGTATAATATTGGAGTTGATCGGTCGCGGCTTGTGGGCGAGCTGAAGCTCGCGGGTCGTGACACCGAACCTCGCCAGTCACCACTGCCACCGTCCCTGCTCCGGCCACCAGGTTATCTCTCTCTCTCTCTCACTCTATCTCTGGCTCTCTCTTTCTCTCACTGCAATTTTTCTCTGTTTTGTCCAGCTCCGTCACCGGACCTAACCATCTCCGCCGTCCCTGCTCCATCTCCGACAGCGCCTCAGCTACCGGACCTCACCGTTTCCGCCGTCCCCGCTGAATCTCCAACGCAAGGTTAGTGTTTTTATTTTTTTTTTCATGTTTAAGTATATATATGTATATATGTTACTAATTAATATATGTATATATGTGTAATAATATATGTATATATATATATGTGTGTGTTTGTATATTGCATATATGTTTAATTTATATGTGTTACTAATTATAGTATTGTATATTGTGTTAAGTAATTTTTATTGATTCCGAGATTGGTATGTCGGGATAGGTCCCCCGATCCCGAGATCCTCGTATCTCTTGGCTCAGGCTCAGGACGACAGCTCCTCATCAGGTTCTTCATCGAGGCGCGTTCCAGATCCAGTGGTTAGCGAGCTACAAGCAGCGTTGGCCGCACAACAGGTCGCAATGGAAGAGATGAGGCGTGAGCAACGAGCTCAGATGGAGGCGTTTCAGCGACAGTTCTTTGCCTACATATAGCAGCATCCGTCTCCCATGCAGACATCCCCCGCGATGATGCACCCTGGGACGACGCTGCCATCAGCTTCAATGCCGAATGTTCAGACGCCGCCATCCGCTTCAATGCCGAATGCTCAAACGCCGCCACCAGCTTCAATGCCGAATGCTCAGACGCCAGATTCGGTAGAATTTCAGCGACATCGTTCGAGCGGCAGCGCAAGAGGAAGATCTGGCGGAAGAGGAGGCCGTGCATTCAAGAATTGGAAGACTTCGAGGGAAAAAGGGAAACAAAAGGAATAGATTGTAATTTTTTTAATTCATTGAACGTAAATGATCAAATTTTATGAATTTAATATTATAATTTCTATTAAATTATTTATATAATTATTCTAATTAATATTATATAATTATTATTATTAAAATTATTTAATTGATTTAACAAAAAAATATTGATTCTAATAGAATTTTTTATAGGCTGATTCTGTTATAATCAGCATTTTTTAAAAAAAAAAACTACAGACAATCAGATGCGACTAGTCGCATCTGATTGTACTGTAACCCGCCAAAATATTAGGCGGGGAATTACTATCAGGTGCGACTAGTCGCATCTGATACTTTTCCCGCGAAAGTATCAGATGCGACTAGTCACATCTGATACCATATATCCCGCTTTAATATCTTATTTTGGAGTATATTTAGGTGCGACTTTTGGTGCGAGAAGTCGCACCTAAAATGTCGCACCTGATAGTGATGACTTTCAGGTGCGACAAGTCGCACCTAAAAGCATCAGGTGCGGACTTTCAGATGCGACTTTGTCGCATCTAAAGTCGCACCTGATGACACTTTTGGGTGCGACTTTGGTGCTTTCAGGTGCGACAAAAGTCGCACCTAATGCTATATTTTGTACTAGTGTGTTGGAGGTGTTGTTATTCCTACTGAAGATGAAGTTGCTCTTGGTAATTCCCGTGCTCTAAATGTTATATACAATTGTGTTGATAAGAATATTTTTATGCTCATAAACACTTGTAAGAGTGCCAAGGAGGCATGGGACATTCTTGAAGTTGCTCATGAAGGGATTTCTAAATTCTGTTCCAACGTCTTTTGCTTCTCGCTACCAAGTTTGAAAGAATGAATATTCTTAAAGAAGAAACTAGTTATAAATTCATTGTGCGTATCTATGACATTGCTAATAAGTCTTTCTCTCTCGGTACTCCTATGAGTGATGATAAGCTTGTTCAGAAGATTATGACATCTCTTCTTGAAAGAGTCAACATGAAAGTCACTGTTATACAAGAAGTCCATGACCTTTCTCATATAAAAGTTGATGAGATAATTGGGTCTCTCTTGACCTATAAAATGTCTCTTTCCAAAGCTAAAAGGAAGGGCACTCAAGCACTCTATTACAGAACAAAGAGCAGTTATCTTTTGAGACTAATGATAATGTTAATGATTATATTGCTATGTTGGCCAATAATTTGACAGGGTTATGCAAAGGCTAGATAGAAGGTCAGGGCGAAATGTCTCACCTGTTGTCAGAGGCAATTTTCCCCAAAAACAATTTCATAAACATGGAAATTCAAAACAAACAGGTCGTGATGGTGATAAATTCAACTGTTATAATCCCAACAAATCTGAAGGGATTCAGTGTTGTGAATTTGAAGGCTATGGGCATATTCAGAAATAATGTCCTAATTTTCAGAAGAAGTAGAAAAAGGTTATAATGCCGCAGTTTCTGACGATGAATCCAAGGGAGGTGAATATCATGAGATAAGTAATTTTGTGGATTTTACTGCGTCTATCTCGAATAATGGTTTTGATTATTCTACTATTGTTGTTAGTTCATTTAATCTTACTAATGTTCAATATCATTCGGATGATGAACTCCCTGATGAAGTTTTGACTGATGCTTAAAAAACTCTTTATTGTAAGTGGATTGAAGAATTTCAAGTTCTAGAGAACCAGAAGGAGACTATTAAGTCTCTCACGGAAGACAAAACCAGACATCTGGAGACTATTGTCGAGTTAAAGCGTGAGTCGTGCGGCTTACTTATGAGATTGAGAAGATGACCAAATCTGTTAGAATGATCTTGGGATTGACAATATTGACAAGATTATCACCATAGGGAAGCCATCGTTTAACATGAAAGGGCTTGGCTAAACTAATTGTGCTTCCAACTCTAATACTACATTTGCTCATCCCTCTCATAAGGGAACTGGAAGTAATTTTTTTTTAGTTTTATAATTATTAGTTATAATCTTAGTATATTTATTACTGTCAGTATCAGTATCCAACCTCCAAAAATCGACGAATTACAGATTAATGTCCAAAAAGAACTTAATACTGTGCTCAGTTAGGTAGAGCACCTCGTTTACGCGCCAATAAAAATCCCAAAAAGAGAAAGTTCGAAACAATTGGGATTTTTTGGAGATCCAAGACAAAAATATTTTTTAAATATGACCTTAAAAATTCCAAAAAGAGAAAGTTCGAAACAATTGAGATTTTTTGGAGAATGGATGCAGTTAAAATTCCAAGATGTCTCAAAAATCGAGCGCTCATCTGCATCAAACATCCTTTCCAACATCAAATTATTGTTAGATCAACGAGGTCTCCTGTGTAGAGACCTCATTGGATCTATCACTATTATGGTCGATATGGTCATATACGCCCCTTTTATTATTGTCTCTATGGGAAAATTATTTATCGCCCTCAGATCTCCCATAGACGTCAGGATGTCCAACCCTCCATCTCTCACAAAGTCTAGAGAGTTAAAGGTGACTATAAGGCCAATATTGCTTACACCTCTCTGCGTCCTTCAACACATGAAGACTGGTATTTTGTAGTGCCTGGTCTCGCCATATGAGTAGAGTCAAAAGCTATCTAACCAACATCAAGACCTACTTAAATTTTCGTGTCACCTTCGGTGATGGTATTAGTTAAAATCATTGGTAATAGTCAGTTTAATGTTCCCGGTCTTCCCTACTTGTAAGATGCGCTATTAGTTAATGATATCACTGCTAATCTCATTAGTATTAGTCAACTATGTGATCAAGGATTGGTTTCTAACTTTACTCATGAGGAATGTGTTGTGTCTAACCAATAACAAGTCAATCTTATCAAGGGAATCCGCTCCCAAGATAACTGCTACATTTGGTCCCCCAGTAAGGGTTCCCAGGTTCAATATTTTCTCATCTCTAAAGTTGATGAAGCTAAATTGTGCCACCAGAAACTTGGCGATATTAACATGAGGAGTATGGAGAAGATCAAATTTGAAAAGGGTATTGTTGGCATTCCTGAACTCAAGATTGAAGAAGGAAGAGTTTGTGGTCAATGCCAAGTTGGAAAGCAGGGAAAGATGTCTCCAAGATGGTGAAACATCTTACTACCTCACGTCCTATAGAATTTCTTCATATGGATCTTATGCGTAATTTCTTGTTCACGTGCATTGAGATTCAGATCTACCAAACACACGGGAGAAGGGCATTGAAACAAGGATTGTTCATATAACTCCATCTTTGTACTTGTCCTACTATTCATTTAGTGAATTTTCATTCTACTTGGGCTCACTGTCACCCAGAGTAAGTGACGTTGCACCGAACTGGGTTTCCCATCTTGTATCATTTCGTTTATGCATGGTCTATTATTTTATCCGTCTATAATTTAAGTTCTGGTTGTCGCATTCATTGAGTATCCATTGTGCGCGACATCTTGGACTCTAAAAAGAATTTCATTTAATTATCTTATGGTTAACATGATAATAGGACTTTATTTAATATTCATCAATATTAAGTATTCAAGTTACAAGTCTCATGAAGATAAAAAATATAATAAAATGAATAAAATTAAAGGTGATTAAGCTAAATAGCCAATTTAAAGTAATAGATTTGTAAAGTTGTTAAGGCTTGTCTAAAATTACTGAAATAACCATATGCAATAATCATATTCTAAAACAATTTTAATCATATGATTAATTTTTTTTCTTAAATTGATAAATTTCTTATAAACAATCGCAAAAAATTTAATCTTATTTATAACAACGTAATTTTGGCTACTTTGCTGAAAATTTGAAACTTTAGGTATTTTGCTAATCAATTAGTTTCAAAATATACAATGAGCAAGTTTCAAAAAAAATTTGATCCTACGATACTTTTTTGGAAAACGATGAATTGCTTTTAAATAATCGCAAAAAATTTAATCGTGATATAAAAAATTGTAGTCTTGTTTATAACAACGTAATTTTGTGTGTATGTTTGATTCGTGTGTATGTTTGATTCCACTGGCGGAATCTGACATGCATCTTAAACCTGTGAGATCTTTTGTTCAATTTTATGGATGGGTCCGATTTAGTTTACTTTTCGTTTAATGAATGTCTTCAATTTCAAAAGAAAAATCTCACTGCTGATTAGGTCATTTGAAATGTTTGATTTTCAATATAGCCTATGGTTTAAGGATATTTTAAATCTACTTACATTTGATGACGTGACCTCATTTATCAGAAAATATTTTACATGATTGTCCTTAATATTTTCATATGTTTATTTAGATATATACACGTTAGTTTTGAAAACACTTAATTTATCAAAATAAAATGAAGCGTTGACTAATTCCTTAAAATCAAATTTGAAATTTCCTAATTAGGTGCGCCGTCCTTTCAAACAGAAAAATAAATTATTTGTGAACATTAATGCATATTTTCTTCACTTATGACAATTGAATTTTGTCGCGGGTCATTGGAGTTCACCCACCGTGAGAGCAACTAGTAAACTTGATTATTGCATCATCGCATGGCTTCCCAATGATCCCCTAATCAGATTATACCTCGACAAAAAAATTCCTTGCTCTCATGCACAAATAACATTTCACACAATTGCTGTTGGTGATTTCTATTGGTTTTGTATATTGCAACAATCGTATGAGTGAATGGTGCCAGGTGCGGGGGCGAGTGGGGCAACGGCCCAAGGCCCCCTCTCAAGGAAGGCCCCTTCTTCTGGTTTTTTTTTTTTTTTTTTTCTGGTCTGCATTAATGATTAAACCAGGCCCGGCCCAGGGGGGGGGGGGGGGGGGGGGGGGGGGGGGGCGAGTGGAGCAACGGCCCAAGGCCACCTCCCAAGGAAGGCCCCTTCTTCTGGGTTTTTTTTTTTTTTTTTTTTTTTTTTTTTTTTTTTTCTGGTCTGCATTAATGATTAAACCCAGCCTAAGTATAAAATCTAGCAGCGTTTTAGCTGTGCCTTTTTGGGCAATTAAGCCCATTCTTTAAATTTTTTTTCCTGCTTTGCATTAAACCCAGCCCAAATATTAAACCTATCAGCGTTTTAGATGTGCTTTTTTGGGCAATTAAGCCCATTCTTTAAAAAAAAATCCTGGTCTGCATTGGTTTACAACAGCATTTTTTTTCTGGCTCATTATTAGTATTGTAGTTCCAGGTTTTTAAGAGAGATCAAGTTTCCATCAATCTATTTCCATCTTACTGATAATGTAAAACACTTGGTGTTGTTCTATGGTGTTGAATCGTGCTCCAATGTTTAATTGCAATCTGATGTGCCAACATGTTAACTCCACCAAAGATATCCTCTTTTGTTCGATAGTATAGCTTCAGTATACATATCACATCAGATAATGAAATTCTCATTGTTATGCAAAATTTAAATTCAAAATTTCAAGTAACTTACAATATAAGTTGATAATAAGGATTTACATTTTAAACTTGCATCTAAAAAAAATATAGATTTTGTGTAAGTTTTTTTCTTTTTATTTTATAATATGATTTTTTATTATTAATTTGAGTTATATTGTAAGTTGATGACCACATCCGACCGATGTAGTCCAAATTATCAGAACCTAAAAGTGCAAAAGATGCAGCCTCATCATAGACGCATGGTTTAATGCATGTACGGCAAGCCTCACATATCGCAGTATATCTGGTATTACTGTATAAAAGCGTGACAGGCTTAAATTATATATATTTTTTAAGATTTTTTATAAATTAGGAAAAATGTAATTAAACACAATATTAAATAACATAAAATGTAGTCATTAAGTAATTTTGTTAATGACATTTTTCTAGTATTTTATGGGTTTGGAAAAGATCCTAACTAACAAAAAAAAAATACCCCAAATCAGGTTTGAAACATAATAGAAGATATGAAAAATCATATTTAGCCGTAAACCCATGTTTGTAAATAGAATCAATGGCTCCCATCTAATTAATGAAAAAACACCACCAATGGATCATGTTTTTTTGAATAATCGCATAGTCAAATAAGAAAATTGGACGTGTTAAAAAATGCATGTGAGAAGCACGTGGTCACCAATGTCAAAAGGGAAATTGTCCCAATTACTACCTATGATAATTTTTTCCTATTTTCCACCAAAACCCTAAATTGGACACCAATACCACTAACACCTATTTAAAACTAGCAATTTACCCTTCACTTTAAATTTTCTTATTTGGCTCTCTCTCTCTCTCTTCGCGTCAGTCCCCATAAAGTCTGGGGAAAAGTCTGACTCTCTCCTCTCTCTCTCTAATCGCGTCAGTGGTTTCTCTCTCTCTCTCTCTCTCTCTCTCTCTCTCTCTCTCTCTCGTTCTCTCGTTTCCGCCAATATTCCTCTCTCTTTCTCCTTCTCTTTCTTGACCCCAGCTCTCTTTCTCGCACCAACTCTCTTTCTCACCGTCGGGGTCTAAAACCAGATGACCCAAACATTAGATGTCAACAATTGTCGTCAACTGTTGACATTTGATGTCAACAGTTGACATCTAATGTATGAATTTAAATTTAGTTGATGTCACCGTCGGGGTCTAAAACCAGATGACCCAAACATTCAATTCACAACATTACATATATATAAAACATAGTGTAAATAGACATATTAAGCAGTTTCATGCTTTCAAGTCGTACAAAAACCCATACACAAATAAAAATATTAAGAAGTTTTAGGTATTCAAGTCATACCAAAACCCATACACACATATAAATATTAAGAAGTTTCAGGCATTCAAGTCATACAAAAACCCATACACAAATATAAATATTAAGAAGTTTCAGGCATTCAAGTTAAGGGCCATTTCTTGTTAATCCTCATGCTCCTATAGAAGAGGAGTTCATCTCTCTGGCTTTTCAGCATAAACAGTAGTGTCCCCATGGGCACGACTTCCATAAAATCTCACTTTTCGTTCAACTTAGTCTCCCAGTCGTCTCCCAAGACTTCTTTCATAACACTTTCGAGGCTGATGATCAAATGCGATCCAGGCTCAGTACTAGAAAAAGTATCCAAGTACCATATGTACTTAGCCCGGCTTAGTTGGAACTCCGTGAGTTGTGCATCCTGATAGGTGCGTTTATTACGCGTAAAACTCATATTTCCCGGACTAAAAACTAACGAGTCCTCAAGTGTTTTTTTTTTATAGTTTTTATGTGTTTATCCGTGATTTTCATGTTTAAAAGGCCAATTGGGTCTTGAGGAGATTATTAGCGCATCATGTGATGATTCGGAACAATTTCAAGGAGATTCATACACATTTGGACAAATTGGAGCGAAACAAAGAACGACGTCCTCTTCTGCAGGATTTTGGGATTTTTAAATGATGATTTTGGATGATTCACTTAGCTTTCCAACGCATGTTTATTTGCAGAAATCGGACGTTGGAGCTAGGAGTTACGACCGTTTAAAAAACGGTGTGCAGCGAGTAGGAAGCGGGCGGCGCGCGAACAAAAATTTTGCCGTTTTCGCCTCCAGAGTCGTATGCGCGGACCGCGCGAAGCCGAAAATCAAAAGTGCGCGCCGCGCGGTCCCAAAATCAGCTTTTTCCAATGTTACGTTTCTGAGCGGATTTTGGCCATTAGATGCGATTGGAAGACCTAGATTGCTCCGAAAACAAGTCCTTTCAACCTTAAAAAGACCAATGCTTTCAGAAGAAGTCATGCATGGAAGGAGATTTTTAGAATCTATCAAGAACATCTTTTAATTTCCTTAGTTTTTCTCATTATTTTTTCCAAAAATTTCCAGACTTGTTCATACTTGTGGCTCCAATTTGAAGAGAAGGAGAGAGCTGCAGAGTTTCACCATTTTGCTACAATCCTAATCAAAGTGTTCTATTCTCTAAACTCTTATATTTTAATTCAAGTTCTCCATATGCTTATGATGTTTCTTGATGTGTTGTTCTTGTGTTCATCTTTAAGTATTTTTATTGTCGTGGTTATTAATATGAACTAGTCTCATGTAGGGCTATGGTGTAGCGGGTTCATTACGATGTAGGATTCATGATATTAGAATTGTTAGGTTGTTGTTTTTCTCATCACTTTTACTTAATCGATAACTATGCTTAATGCTTGTATGATTGTCATGAACTCATGCTTGTTTTATGTTCAACTCTAATGCTTGAGAAAGATTAGGTTGTTGTGTTTTTGTGTGGATTACTAGAATTCATTCCTAGGCTAGACATAGCTAGGCTCTTTTAGACTCGTGTGTGTACTCTTGTTGTGAATGCTTGCCGTGCTTTTTAGGAGTTGAGATCGAGAGATAAAACTCCGGCATTGGGTTTAGGTTGCTAGATGCTCGAGAGAGATTTAGTGATACGATTAGCGTGAGTACGAGTAGTAATATATGAACAACAATAATCGTGCGTAATTTCCGTGAATCAGAACCGTAGATTGAACTCTTGAAACCATAGTCTTCCGCCTTCATAATCGTAAAACCGTTTTTTAGTTTTGTTATTTATTTTATATATTTGTTAGATAATTTTGTGACAAACCTTCTATCATTATTTTTGGGTTCTCATTCAAACTTGTGAATCTTGAATCTTCAATTTAACTAGTCCTCGTGGGATCGACTCGTTCTTATGATTTATTACTATTGCGATCACGTGCACTTGCGTGTGTGAGAAAATTCGCAACACATCCATTGGCTACAATTTTAGTAACCAAAAATTAAAAATCACATCTACAATCACAAAAAAATAATAACAAAAAATCAGTTTTGCTCGACATCAAAATGTACCTCATTTTTAGAACATTCTCTCTTTCGGGGGTCGAAGTCGTCAGAGCTTGTTGCCGGAGATTCAAGGGAGTGTTTTTTTTTGACATTTCTGTGTTTTTTTACAATATTATAGTCAACAATGTTCATTATTTATTGATTTCAGATGTCAACAATTGACGTCCATTGTTGACATCTAATGTCAACAACTGATGAACTCTGAACATTCTTAACATACCCAAACAATATTCTAAAATTACAAAATTTAGAGAAAAAGCGAAACGAACCTTGTGCGCGACCTTGGGTCTCATGGGCGTTAGGATCATCGGGTTTTAGAGAGTTGGTGCGAGAAAGAGAGCTGGTTCTCGGGCTCCTGGGTTTCTTGGGTCTGGTGGTTTTGGGGTAAAGAAAGAGAAAGAGAAAGAGAAAGAGAAAAAGCGAGAGAGAGATCGGGGAAAAAACAGTCCGACGAGGGGACGGAGAGAACGAGAGAATGAGAGAAAGAGATAGAATGGGAAGAGAGAACATGAAAGAGAAGAGAGAGAGAGAGATAGAGATAGATTGACGGGAAGAGAGAACGAGAAAGAGAAGAGAGAGAGAAACCAGACTGACGCGAAGAGAGAGATAGATGAGAGAGAGTCATACTTTATGGAGACTGACGCGGAGAGAGAGAGAGAGAGAGAGAGAGAGAGAGAGAGAGAGCCAAATAAGAAAATTTAAAGTGAAGGGTAAATGGGTAGTTTTACATAGGTGTTAGTGGTATTGGTGTCCAAATTAAGGTTTTGGTGAAAAATAGGAAAAAAAAATTATCAAATAAGTAGCAGCTGAGGCAATTTTCCATGTCAAAATCATGAGTGTCTCGCTGATCGAGACCTTCGCGACGGTACCAACTTTATTGAATATGGTGCTATGCATTTTATTAGAGTAATTTCAATAATAATTTTTACATATATAATTTACAAAACTACAGAGACTATCTTTAATTATCTTGTGGTCAACAATATAATAACACTTTATTTAATATTCATCAACATTAAGTATTCAAGCTACAAGTCCAACGAGCATAAAACTAAAAGGGATAAAATTAAAGATGACCAAAGTAAATAGCTAATTTAAAGTAATAGATTTGAAAAAATGTTATGATTTGTCTAAAATTAGTGAAACTGTCAAAATATACAATAATCAGACTTCGAAATTTTTTTTGATCCTACAGTATGTTTTTTAAAATAATAAATTTCTTATAAATAATCGCAAAAAATTTAATCTTTGTGTAAAAATTTTTAATCTTGTTTATAACAACGTAATTTTGTCTACTTTACTGAAAATTTGAAACTTTTAAAAGCTATTTTTGTTAATCAATAATTTTCAAAATATGCAATAATAAGGTTTCAAAAAAAATTTGATCCTAATTTAATTTTTTTTTAAATGATAAATTGCTTATAAATAATTGCAAAAAATTTAATCTTGGTGTAAAAAATTTTAATCTTGTTTATAACAATGTAAGTTTTGCTATTTTCCTGAAAATTTAAAACTTTGGCTATTTTGCTAATCAATTCAAATAACTATTTTATATAACTTTTCCTAAAATTAAACTGATTATGAATATTTTCTGACTCTTTGATCGAGGATTTTTTTTAGTTATTTATGAAAGTATTGAATATTTTTTTTACAATGTTTTCATTCATATAATTTCATGTAATATTTAAGTTTAAATTACAAAGAAATATTGTAAGGACTAAATAATCAAGACAAATTGTTGAAGTTGTATTTCATTCATACAGTTACACATAATATTTCATTCTCCTATGTAGTCACGAAAGAAGAGGAGACCTCAGACGCAGAAAGTAGTGTCACTTATACTAGATGGTTGAAGTTGATCGAAGATTAGAATCGACATACGTACTTAGGACCTTACAATGTCATTGCTGGTATTAGATTTTCCTCATATGATACACTAGTTCATATATAAGCGATCTAAAACAAAAGATAAATCTATATAGTCCAATAAATAACTGGAATGGAATTAAATCAAGGATGGGTTATTAATATTAATATTGAAAGAAAATAGAAGTGAACTTTAAAACTGATCCTTACTATTCTTTTATCCTGACGATCATCGTCATTCAAGATAGACATGATTCTTTCTCTTTGAAAACATGATTGTATAACATAAAAATGACTACACAAATTAATCATTAATTCAAGATAATACTCCATAAATGTAAAATCCCAAATGACTACTCTTGTATATTTCCATCAACGTCAAACACACAATGGACACCTATAAATACTCGCAAAAATCAAACACAAACCCAAACACACAAACAAACTTGTAATACAAAACACGAATACCACTTTTTGCATTATTTATCCACCATGACTCTCCGTATTGTATTCATTGCTTTCGTCTTATTGTACACTACTAGCTTAAGCGAAGGAGGAGCATTTGATAGAAAGAGGATCGAACTCACAAACGACATTGATCCTGCCACGGAGCTACAAGTGCACTGCAAGTCTGGAGACGACGACCTCGGGCCACATACCCTCAAAAGGGGAGAGTCGTATTCGTGGAGATTCAGAGTCAACTTTCTCCAAACCACACAATTCTTCTGCAACTTCCAGTGGAACGAGAACGGCGTCCTTCGCAACTATTGGTTCGACATCTACAAGAATTCGAATATCTACACGGTCGAGTGTACCGAGTGTCTTTGGAAGGTCAGGAGTACAGGAGTGTGTCGCTCGTTATACGGAAAATTCGAATGCCTCCCTTGGAATTAGCTAGAACTTACAGTTTCAATCGTTCATGGACTTACTTAATTAAGTCCGTCTCTCTGTCAGTTCAATTTTTTTTTTTTTTGAAAGAATAATGTATGCTCCAGATCATTGCCCGAATATTGTTTCATCCGTAGGTTCCGAATAAACACCTTACTATGTTGATCTAAAAATATTAAATAAAAGTAATATGATGATATCTTGAAGTTAAAACATATATTATTATCAAATGTTGTACGTCTTCTTGTATCTTCTTTGTTAAAATGGTTATGCATTTTTGACTGATAACTTAATATCAATTCCGCGATTGAGGGTTGGAAGTTTGTGGGTGTGGTTCTCTGATTAAATTTAAATCTTTTCCGGTGATAAGAAAGACGGGAGGGTTACCGGTTACTTGGTGCAGAAGTAGTCTTCTCCTGAATTTTAAGCAAATCCAGATGGTTGGAGGATGGAGGATGGAAGTATTCGGGACGCCATTGATAGGGGAAATCAGAATTCGGCTTGGGTTTGTAAGTTTTTCAGGCCCAGTGAAGGTGCTTCCGGGACTAGAATCACGTCAAACTCTAATCCCCCACGAATGTGTTCTCCTACTGCAACAAGGATTTTACCCGCGAATTTCCCAAACTAGCGTCGCTCTCTGTTAAAGCGACACACACTCTACACCACCTGGACCTCTCACAACGCGCCACGTCAACCGAGTTCGAAAAATTAATTTTGTACGTCGCTCAAAAATATACCCGATGCAAATATACCGACTTCTAATGGGTATTTTGTAGTAGTGTAAAATACTTCTACAATAATTTTAAACCGTAGTAAAAACCTGTGTTGTAGAAGATTCTAGAACGTTACATGTACCGTTGTAGAATCTCGTAGATTTTACAACAGTACACGTACTGTTGTAGAAAATTCTACAATGGTATGCGTGTCGTTGTAAAAATAACACAAAATCTTAAATTCTCGACGCGGCGATGTATATTTTTCGCCGTGGCGAGATCTTATAAAATCATTACATGTATCGTTTTAGAAGGTCTCACTACATCGGGAATATTAGTATTTTATAATGTCCGGGTTGCGTAATTTTTTACAATGGAAAAAATGTAGTGTTGTAAAAGGTCCAATATTCTACGACGCGGTACAAAAAAACCATTGAGAAAAAGTTAAGTTTTCACGATGGTTATATTGTACCATTGTAAAAGTGAACTTTTTACAACACTTATTTGTACCGTTGTATAATGTCTGGATTGTGTAATTTTTTACAAAGGGACATATACACCGTTATAAGAGGTCCAATATTTTATAATTACAAAATAACTGTTGTGAAATCGTTGTAAACTTATACTTTTTACAATATTTATTTGTACCGTTGTAGAAGCTCTGTTGTATAATCCACAGTTTTTACTAGTGTCTTCACACCCGTGAGCGCATGCTGCTCTGTTTCTATGCATGCAAGAATCAGCGGGATATCATGAGGTGTATGTCGAGCCAACAATGGACGGTTTGGTGGCAATCCATCTACAACTATGGCTAATTCAGTGTAGAAACAGGTTAAGGACTTGCAAGCTAAAATTATTGGAAGGTACAAACCCGGATAAAGGAGTGTGAAAGGGATTTTTTAGCGGTTCAAAATGTTTGTAATTTGTTGGATAATTTGTAAGAGGAATCATGGGCTCTTCACTTTGGGAAGATTCTAGAAATAGCTAGATAGCCCATGTTTCCCTCAAGGCTATATATTTCTATACAAAGAAAAATAAATTGCTAGGCAGGTTGTGTTGAGTACCAGCGCATCCACTTTCGTGGGACATTGTTGACCCACCGTCAGAAAAACTTACTAAGCTTGATTGTTGCATCATCGCGTGCATGGCTTCTCAATGATCCGCTAACAAATATTATACCTCAACATGTCAAATATGTCCCGTAGTGTTATGGATCACACTACTTAGTTTTCTATTTAGGCGACTAATTATAATGTTAGAAAGGATGCCCATCTTCCTTCTAAGCATGTTACTTGGAGACAGAAACTGTGGTTGAAGTTACTAGTGAACAAGTTCATTTTGTGTATATGCCTGTTGTTGGTAAGAAAATCTCTAAGAAGAGCAAGGAACTTCCTTATTATGATAAGATTGTTTTATCTACTTTTCTGTCTGAAAAGAAGAAGAAGAAAGAAGAAGAAGAAGAAAACTTAACAGAAAGGGAAAAAGAAAGCAGTTCAAGAGAAGAAAAAGAAAGTAAAAGTTGGATTCACTACTACAAATAAGCCTTTCTGGTGCGGAGGGGCATTAGGTGCGACTTGTCGCACCTAAATGGGCAACAGGTGCGACTTGTCGCACCCAAATGGCTCCAAAAAGGAAAAAAATTTCGCTGATTTTAAGTGGTATTGGGTGCGACTAGTCGCACCCAATAGTTTTGAAAACTTTCAGGTGCGACTAGTCGCACCTGAAAGTCTTAAAAAAATAACCTTATTACTAGGGTTAGTTTTTAAAGCTGCGACTTCTTCATCTTCTTCACAACAGCCCCAACACCCAACAGCCCCTCTGCGACTCTCCCTCCCTCTCTCTCTCCCTCTGCGACTCTCCCTCCCTCTCTCCCTCCCTCTGCGACTCTCCCTCCCTCTCTCCCTCTGCGACCTCGCTCCCTCTCTCCCTCTCTCTTCTCCGAGCACCACGCGTACCGGTCTTCTCCGACGTCCAAGTCCGCGCCGGTCCTCTCCTCCGTGCCGGTCCTCTCCTCCGCGCCGATCCTCCGCAGCCGTGCCTTGTGAAGCTCCGTCGCCACCTCACCACCACAATATCTCTCTCCGACCAAGCCACCACCGAGACCACCACACCGGAATCTCAACTCCATGAACCACCACCGAGTGCAAGATTGTCGCCACCACCGAGTAATCACCACCACCAACCGTGCCCTGTGAAGCTCCGCCGCCACCTCACCTCCACCATCTTTACTTTTTTTTTTTGTTTCTCCGACCACAATCTCTCCGTCACCACCACCTCCGACCACCATCCCTCCGCCACGACCACCTCCGACCACTATCTTCTCAGCCTCGGTATGTTTTTTATTTTATTTTATTTTTGTAAATTATGGCCATGATTTCCGACGCCTTGACCTTTAGTCGTGCCTCGCCAGCCCCGGCCATCATCCCATCCTCTCCGCATCGCCTCAGCCTGGTCGAGCGCCGCGTCGCCTCCGCGTTGCCGCGCCTTGTACCTCGCAGCCACGTCGGTGAAGGTTAGTGGTTATTTATGTTAATTAAATTAATTGATTAGTTATAGTAATTAGTTAGTTAAGTTGTTATTTATGTAATTAATTCACATATTTATAAAAATGCTAATTAGTTATTACATTTTAATAAGTATGTTAATATGTTAGGTTAATAAGTAGTTAATTTAATTAACTTGTTGATTAATTTGTTAATTTAATGAATGGAGTATATTTGTGTTTAATAAGTACATGTATTAATTAATGTAATTATAATTGTTAATATATATAGTGTTTATAATTAGTTTAGTTAACTAATTAATTTGCAGTGGAAATCAAATTGGTTAATAAGTTGTTAGTTTAGTTAATTAATTAATTTGTAGTTTAATTGTTAACAATTTGTACTTAATAATGAAATTGGTTATGTAACTAATTTTAAATTTTAAATGTTAGTTTAATTAAGATTGAAATTGGTTAGTTGTTTAAACTATTTTATTAGATTAGTTGTTTATGATATTGTAATTAATTAATTACTGAGTGATTGTTTTATAGATATTGATAAAATGTTGTGACCGAGCCACGGAGGCTCGGTTTAGGACTTAGTTAATTAATATGATAGTTTCAGGATGGATTTTAAATGTTTTTAAAGTAGTTTTCAGGTTTTTGGTTTAACAATATTATAGGGGAAACTCTGCCAAAATTTCGGTAGAGTTTTGAACCAATTAGAATCGAAATCCACTAGAAACAGTCCATTTTAAAAAACAATCCATTTTCCAAGATTGTTTCCAGGATTTTGAGGTGCTCTAGTATCTTTCCCATAATTTCTACAATCCATTTTAAAAAAATAAGATACCTTTCACACTCTCTCTCTCATTCCTTCTAAATTCGCTCTCGGTCCTTTAGTAAGATCGGACTTTCAATGCTAATTAATAATTCTCGTTGTCTTTCTCGTTCAGTGAAATCAATGTCTAATCCAAGTAGAGATTGGGTTACCGAGAACGAGAGGTTGAGCTTGGAGTATAAAACAAGGGTTAACGAGTTTATCCGCATTCCAAGCAGACAACCGAACGAAAATGGCCAATATCGTTGTTCTTGCAAGTCTTGCAACAACGTGAGATGGCACGCCATCGGGGTCGTAAGGCATCACCTCCTGGACAATGGGTTTACCCCAGGCTACACAGAATGGTATCATCACGGCGAGCGCCTTGTCCTTACTCATGGTGAAGACCCCATTGGAACTGATCAGAGAGGAGTAGGAGGATTGCACGACGCCCTGCATGATATCATGGACCACGAGGATTTCGACGACTTTGCGGATCCGACCCCGAGCGAGGTGCGTGCGGAGGAGCAAGTGGAAGACTTATTTGCCGAGTTGGAAGCGGAATTGTACCCTGGATGCAAAGAGTTTTCGTCTTTGTCGTTCTTGGTTTCGTTGATGCACATCAAAGTCACGAACCATTGGACGAACAAGTCGTTCACAGAACTCTTGCAGCTCTTGAGGAAGTCTCATCCAACCGGTAACCGAATTCCGGAAAAGCACTACGAGGCAAAGGCGAAACTGAAGCGCTTCGGCATGGGGTACGAGATGATCGACGTGTGCACAAACGACTGCGTCTTGTTTCGAAAAGATCTCGAGAAAGCTTAAGTGTGCCCAGTTTGCAACGAGAGCAGATGGAAGCCGACTGGGAAACAGATACCACAAAAGATATTGCGATATTTTCCCCTGAAAGATCGATTGAAGCGGTTGTACGCCTCTCGACACACGTCGCTTCAGATGCAGTGGCACGAAAGAGATCGCGTCAGAGAAGAAGGCATTTTGCGACATCCTGCGGACGGTACGTGTTGTCGTAGTTTTTCGGACAACGATTTAGGAGTCAAAGGCGGTTAGACCCAAGGCCGGACCAAGTGGTCTCGTCTTGACTCGAGCGTGTCGGACTTGATATCTCAAGTCGTCCCTTAGCTGTGGTAGAAGTTCACCTCATCTCGGTACCTGAAAAGCAGTAGAGAATATGTGAACTACAAAGGGGAAACAGAGGGGTTGCCTCCGTTTACCTCTCCGACGCTCAACATTAGTAGGATTGAGGTGGTGTATAGAGGGTTTAAGTGTTTAGGGGTCGAGACTTGAGAGAAACGAGCGAGGTATGAGTTCGGCAGCGTTTCAGTACTCAAGAATTGATTACCTGGACCAGGGGAGGGATCCCCATACTTATAGGCGACCAAGGGGCATTTCGGGCAACCCCTTGGCCGAGGACAACCTTGGCTCGGCCATTGGCCGAGGCTGGCCCTAGAGCCGGCCGATGACCGAGGCTATTTGAGTCGACCATTGGCCGAGGCTGGCCCTAGGGCCGGCCAATGGCCGAGGCTATTTGAGCCGGCCATTGGCCGAGGCTGGCACTAGGGCCGGCCAATGGCCGAGGCTGTTTTGAGCCGACCGTTCGCCGAGGTCGGCTCTCGGGTCGGCCAATGGACGAGGCTATTTGAGCCGGCCATTGGCCGAGGCTGGCACTAGGGCCGGCCAATGGCCGAGGCTATTTGAGCCGGCCATTGGCCGAGGCTGGCTCTAGGGCCGGCCAATGGCCGGGGCGAGCTGCCGAAGCGCGCTTTCCGTTGATTCGCCTTTGATCTGCCGCGATCGGGGTCGGGCCGATAACATTAGCCCCCCGAGTTTATGGCCGAGCGAGTCTCGTGCGATAAACTCAAGATTCTTGTCGTCGTTGGCCCACCGGAGCAACCCGTCGTGGAAAGGTTTGGCTCGACCCCTTTAAAGTTGTCGCAGTTTTTCGGACAACGATTTATGAGTCAAAGGCGGTTAGACCCAAGGCCGGACCAAGTGGTCTCATCTTGACTCGAGCGTGTCGGACTTGATATCTCAAGTCGTCCCTTAGCCGTGGTAGAAGTTCACCTCGTCTCGGTACCTGAAAAGCAGTAGAGAATATGTGAACTACAAAGGGGAAATAGAGGGGTTGCCTCCGTTTACCTCTCCGACGCTCAACAGTAGTAGGATTGAGGTGGTGTATAGAGGGTTTAAGTATTTATGGTTCTCGACTTGAGAGAAACGAGCGAGGTATGAGTTCGGCAGCGTTTCAGTACTCAAGAATGGATTACCTGGACCAGGGGAGGGATCCCCGTACTTATAGGCAACCAAGGGGCATTTCGGGCAACCCCTTGGCCGAGGACAACCTTGGCTCGGCCATTGGCCGAGGCTGGCCCTAGAGCCGGCCGATGGCCGAGGCTATTTGAGCCGACCATTGGCCGAGGCTGGCCCTAGGGCCGGCCAATGGCCGAGGCTATTTGAGCCGGCCATTGGCCGAGGCTGGCACTAGGGCCGGCCAATGGCCGAGGCTGTTTTGAGCCGACCATTCGCCGAGGTCGGCTCTAGGGTCGGCCAATGGCCGAGGCTATTTGAGCCGGCCATTGGCCGAGGCTGGCACTAGGGCCGGCCAATGGCCGAGGCTATTTGAGCCGGCCATTGGCCGAGGCTGGCTCTAGGGCCGGCCAATGGCCGGGGCGAGCAGCCGAAGCGCGCTTTCCGTTGATTCGCCTTTGATCTGCCGCGATCGGGGTCGGGCCGATAACATTAGCCCCCCGAGTTTATGGCCGAGCGAGTCTCGTGCGATAAACTCAAGATTCTTGTCGTCGTTGGCCCACCGGAGCAACCCGTCGTGGAAAGGTTTGGCTCGACCCCTTTAAAGTTGTCGCAGTTTTTCGGACAACGATTTAGGAGTCAAAGGCGGTTAGACCCAAGGCCGGACCAAGTGGTCTCATCTTGACTCGAGCGTGTCGGACTTGATATCTCAAGTCGTCCCTTAGCCGTGGTAGAAGTTCACCTCGTCTCGGTACCTGAAAAGCAGTAGAGAATATGTGAACTACAAAGGGGAAATAGAGGGGTTGCCTCCGTTTACCTCTCCGACGCTCAACATTAGTAGGATTGAGGTGGTGTATAGAGGGTTTAAGTGTTTATGGTTCGAGACTTGAGAGAAACGAGCGAGGTAAGAGTTCGGCAGCGTTTCAGTACTCAAGAATGGATTACCTGGACCAGGGAAGGGATCCCCGTACTTATAGGCAACCAAGGGGCATTTCGGGCAACCCCTTGGCCGAGGACAACCGTGGCTCCGCCATTGGCCGAGGCTGGCCCTAGAGCAGGCCGATGGCCGAGGCTATTTGAGCCGGCCATTGGCCGAGGCTGGCCCTAGGGCCGGCCAATGGCCGAGGCTATTTGAGCCGGCCATTGGCCGAGGCTGGCACTAGGGCCGGCCAATGGCTGAGGCTGTTTTGAGCCGGCCATTCGCCGAGGTCGGCTCTAGGGTCAGCCAATGGCCGAGGCTATTTGCGCCGGCCAATGGCCGAAGCACGCTTTCCGTCGATTCGCCTTTGATTGGCCGCGATCGGGGTCGGGCCGATAACATTAGTCCCCCGAGTTTATGGCCGAGCGAGTCTCGTGCGATAAACTCAAGATTCTTGCCGTCGTTGGCCCACCGGAGCAACCCGTCGTGAAAAGGTTTGGCTCGACCCCTTTAATTATTATTTTTTCTTTTCTCCGGTTATTTTTTTGTCCTGTCTTGTTGCACGCGCCAATGGACCCTACCAACCACCTGTCGGGATGTGGGTCCATTGAGGACGATCTTTCCAATTTGCTCGGTAACCAAGACGCAAATCTAGACGACCTTTGGGCGCAATTCTCGTCCCCTTTGGTTTCCCACGACACAATGCCTTCATTCTCTCCGAGCAACAGAGCGTTTGAGATGGCCGGAGATGATTTTCACTCAATCGAAGCATGGCTGGCCGACGAGGAGGGGGGCACGCGCACCAGGGACGGCCCCTGCCGTCAAGGGGACGCCGGCTGAGGACCGTCAGGCGCCGGGGAGAGCTGGGTTGACCAGTGTAGGGGCGCGCCCGGTGAGGCGGGCCTAGGCAGAGGTGCGCCGGGTCCCGTCGGCGCTGTCTGGGCCGGAAGCGTCGCCGGGGAATATTCAGACGGCGCAGGGAACGCGCGCAGCCTGGGTGGAGGCGCGCTCAGCGAGGTGAGCCCGGGTGAAGGTGCGCCGACCTCTGTCGGCCTCGTCTGCACCGGAGGCGTCGCCAAAGGAGACTCAGGCGGCGACAGGGATTCGCGCGGCCCGGGAGGAGGTGCATCGGATGATGCGGGCCGGGGCGAGGGGGGCGTCGGCCCTCGTCGGCGTTGTCTGCTCTGGGGGAGTCGCCGGGGAAGACCCAAGCAGTGCCGGTGGAGCGCCCGCCTCGGGAGGAGTCGCGCCGGTCGAGCTGAGCGCTGGGAGCGTCGCCCCGGCCCTAGGCGGTGATGCGGGGCCTGTTCGGCCGGCGAGCGGCAGCGAAGGAGGCCTGGGCAGTTTGGGCCCGGCCTTCCCCGAGGAGAGGCGCACCGGTGGGGGGCCGCTGGAGACGGGCGACGCCGTTGGCGAGAGCGCCGGTGCCGGTGACGAGGAATGCCGGCCGGACAGCGCCGGCCGGGGGCGACGGCCGAGGCGCTGGTCGCCCTAGCCCTAGGAGCCGGTGGGCTAGGGCTGCGTGAGGGGAGCCCACCTGGCGGGCCGGGCTGTGCTGTCGGGACAGGTGCGCGCATCGCCGCGCCGGGGGAGAGCCCGAAGGGTCAGGACGACTTGGGCGCGCGAGGAGGCTTCCTGCTTAGGCCGAGCGCTGGTGAGGTCGGACCAACAGCCTTGGGCGCCCATCGTGGGGGTCCGGACGAGATGACCTTTGCCGAGGGTTGCTCGCCGTGCTCAGGGTCAAGCGCCGGTGACGGGCCCGTTATCGGGCCGACCACGGGGGAGACGAGGCCTGCCGGGCCGGGCACACGCGCTACGGACCGGTTGGCCGGCCCGGGCGATCACCGTGAGGGACTCGCCGAGCCGAGAATCGCCTCCGGCGTCGAGCGCCCGAGCGAATTGTCGGATCGCTGCGCCACACCTGCGACGATGCTTTCTTTAACCGCGCGGGAGGAAGCACGGGCCCTGTCCTTCCCGACCGAGGAATCGGCCATACGTGACGACCTCGACTGCTCAGGTGTTGACATTCCGAGTTCGCTCTCGATTGCTAGTTTTGCGAGCTTGAGGAGGCGATACGATATTCTGGATTCCGTGTCGACCCTGCGACCGCTGCCCGACGATCTCCCGACTCGCCCCCGGAAAGGAGACGCCGCCATTCACGAGGCGAGTCTTCGTGGAGGGCTACGGTTACCCTTCCAGCCGGTGATCCAAGAGCTATTATCTCGGTTGAGGGTGCACGCGTCACAAATGTCTCCGACCTTCTACCGGGTAGCTGCCGCGTGCCATATGATGCTTCATCGAGCAATGAAAAGGGCGGTCACCGCAGATGATATCCAAGACCTCGTGCTCATTCGTGGGGTCTCGGGGAAACCGGGCTTCTATTCGGCGTTCACTCGGAAGCGCATCTCCGTCGTCACCAAGGTTGCATCAAAGCATCGGTACCCTTGGGTGTGGGTTTCCGAGTCGGCCTTCGGGGCGGCGCCCTTAACGTTTGGACCCGCGGTCGATTTTCCCTCCGTTGGGGACGCGGAAGATTCCGAACTTGTAGCCGTGATCAAGGCGATCCCGGATTCGAGGCGGCAGGGGTCCTTGTTTGAGTCCCCGGACCTAATGGCGAGGACCGGGTGGTTCGTGCCTGCCGACGCCGCTCTTCTGTGTCCTGGTCTTGGTGCGGAGGTTACGGAGGATCCTGTATCAGAGGCGGGGGGTTCGTCCGCCCCTCCCCCCGACGCGGGGGGTACTAGCCGTTCCCACGCTTTCGCGTTGTATTATGCTTGCTATGTGTGTTCTAACTTATTGTCATTTCTTTCTCCTTTTCAGATACCATGACCAGACGACATCGGCCGCGCACACACGTGTCGAGAGTGGCGCCTTCCGCCGAAGCCACGACCGCGGCTCGTTCCCGAGTTGAGGCCCGCCCCGGGGGGTCGCCACCGCGGGCGAGGAACGAGGCGATCTCTTCCAACAAACGACCGTCGTCGTCGACCTCATTCGGATCACGACCCGGCCACAAGCGCGCTCACACATCGACGGTGCCGGACAGCATGGACTCGATGCTTCTAGCGGAGGCGGCAGAGCTGAGGGACCATTGCTCTCGAGGGATCCTCGAAACCTCTCTGCGGGATTTCAAGGGTCTGCTGACGACAAGCGATCTTGAGCACTTCCAAAATAGGATCGGTGATGCCCGGAAGGTACGTTTCGTTTGCCCGTCTTGTACTCAATCATCGTGCTTGTTCCGATAATATGTATATCACTTGTTCCCACAGATGCTCGCACGACAAGAGCGAAGTGACCGCATTCTCCAGGATCTGTTGCGGCGCATGCAGATCATGGAGCAGGATAAGGAGAACACGGCGGCCGCCCATGCCGCCGCTTTGGCGGGGGCCCGCCCCGCCCGAGAGTTTCAAGCACTCGAGGAGGAGTTGAAGCGAGCTCGCGAGGAGCTGGCAGCCGAGAAATCGCTTCGCATGGCAGAGCAGGCATCCCGGGAGAAGGCGGAGCAGGCGGCCGACACCTTCCTAGGGGAGAAGAAGAAACTCCAGGCGGCCCTCTCGAGTCGAGACGAGGAGCTGAGCATCGTCCATGCTCGACTATCGGCGAGCGAGATCTCCCGGGTCAAGGTCGAGAGGGCGAGGGATTCCTTGCGGGCGGAGGTGCAGGCCCTTACCGAGGAGAAAGAGGATGCCGTGCAATCCAAGACGGATCTGGAGGATGATTGTGATAT
This sequence comes from Urtica dioica subsp. dioica, assembly GCF_054948205.1. Taxonomy (NCBI): domain Eukaryota; kingdom Viridiplantae; phylum Streptophyta; class Magnoliopsida; order Rosales; family Urticaceae; genus Urtica; species Urtica dioica. The sequence goes on from NC_142761.1 coordinate 36,256,447, forward strand.
GGCGTTGGAGGCGGCCTGTTATGAGGCAGCCAAACGGGTCCGAGACGCGACCGCGAAGGAGAACGCGACTCGCGGGACCACGTTTTCCTTCTTCGACGCCATGTTCCCTCCTTTGGACGATGAGCCGCCGGAGGACGACCTGCGTCCTCCAGTCCCTGCGGAGGCCGCCCAATCGACGAACCGCCAGCGTGACGGAGACGCCATTGGCGGGTCTGGCGAGCCTCGCCCCGAGGACGATGAAGAGCAGATCGACTTTGGCTCAGAGTAGCCAAGTTTACTTTGGTTTTCTGCGCACCTGTTTAGCGCTCGCTTTATGCTTTCTTTCGGATTTTTGTTATGTTTGACACGTGTCGTACTCTCTCACTTTTCTTGTTGGATTGCTCGTACAACATTGTTTGCTTTAGTTAAATCTTTTTCGTCTGTCATGCGTCTTATTTTTTCGACTTGCTATGCTTACCGAGCCCGAGTCCAAGCCCAAGCCCGGCCCGGCGGTGGCAGCGGCGCGCATGAGTGTGTGTGTGTGCGCGCTCGGGCTCGGGTTTCGGGTTTAAGGAATGTCTCGGTCACGGACCTAGGCCTCGGGTCATTCCTTATCTTTTTATTGCAAAATTCACTTCAGAAATGTGTTAATTCCATAAATAACATTTGTGTTATGGTAAGAATTAATTGATTAAGCTGGTACGGTTTTGCATGGGGAGTACATATAACCGGTGCCTTAATGGTGACATTATGCATGGTGAGTGAGTTGTTTAACGTTCATAACCTGCAGAGCTTCTAACGCTCGGGTTCTAGTTCACCGAAGCCGAGTCTTGTGGTGCATTGCTCGGCTTAGTAGTCGTTGTATCCTGGGAGGATTTCGCTCACGAAATCCAACACTCGTGGGAGGGTGATAAAACGCTTCAAGGAAACCGTCAAATGGGCCTCGACATTTTCCTTGCCAACTTATTTTCTTTTCATTTCCGGTTTATGTTCTAAATTCTATTTTCTTTGCGTTTGTCTTTAATTTTCTATCAATATTATTTGTAATATCGCTAACATATGGATTCCTTTAGCAGCTAGATTTTCACCGGGCTGAATGTAACCCGAACCGGTAAATGCGTTGATGATTCTCTAACATTTTTAATTGCTCATTCCAATATTGTTTGCTTAGTTATTATTCATGCTTGTTGTTAGTTCATTGATTATATACCTTTGAATTATTCTATAGGTTTTGTTTGCTACTCGTGAGCGAGTAAATTTATCATGCTCTTTCTATAATCATCATGATTGACCTAGCTTAGTAGAAAACTCTAGGTGAGAGTTTAATCGTTTCAATTTTTGTTCTTTAAGCTTTTGATTGTTTTATTAGGATAAGAGGCCGCGAGGACAACAATAGACAAATATAACAATAGACAATTTTTGTTCTATCAATTGCATAGGTTTTCTTGACCACAAAAAGAGAGGCCAGTGCATATCTTAGAAAGAGTGAGATTGATTATAAGCATAGGAACGAGGCAACAATAGACAAATATAAGGAAAGAAAACGTAATCGGTTCATGGTGAAGTTGTAGCCATGCTTTTCTCTTTGATTTAGAAATCGTTATTTTTTTTGTTAGTCGTTTAAAAAATCTCCTCATTACCTTTAAATCAATTCACGTCAAACTGAAGAAATCGTTAAAATTAGTAGTTCTCATGTGATACTATATTATTTGGGCTACACGTGCGCTTACGTATGTGATTTATTTGCAACAAGTTTTTGGCGCCGTTGTTAGGAATTAGTTTAACTAGTGATAGAAATACCTTGTTTATGCAATTTGATATATTTTTATTTTTATTTCTAACTTTTTTGTTCACTTTTCCTTTTAAAAGTGCATGCGAAAGAACAGTACATCGACGCTTCTTCCATTGGATCTCCAGATAGAAAAAAGACTTGCGGAAAGAATCCAAAATGCAAAAGATGGGAGATGCGCCGAAGACTCTCTTCGAGTATGGCTTGCTGCCGGCTGACACTACGCAATTGGCGATCGTGCTCCAGGTCATTACGGGGAACCAAAACTTTGAGATCATCCACATGGTTCAAAAAGCCCAATTCGCGTGGCTGCCCACCGAAGACTCCCAATACCATCTCGCCAACTTCGTGGATATACGCAACACGTTCAAACTTCACAACGTCGCTGAGGAAGTCATTCGTCTCTATCTTTTCCCATTTTCTCTACGGGACCGCGTTAAAGCGTTTGGCTCTACTCGTTCATTCCGGGCTTCATCACTTCATGGGCTGACTCGCTCCCAAAATTTATCTCCAAATTCTTAGCATTTGAAAAGATGCACCGAAGATGCAACGAGATCCACTCGTTCGCGCAATACGAGGGGAACTCTCTCTATGAGGCGTAGGCTCACTTCAAAGAGCTCGAGCAAAAGTGCCCCAACCTCGATGGTCTCACTACTTCCTCATTCACCCTACCCTCTTCAACACCGCTTCGGGAGGTTGATTCTTCCAAAATACTAAGGAGGAGGCTCACACCATCCTCAAGGAGCTAGCCTACAACAACGACCAATACACCTTACCTACAACACGTGTGTTTGCATGTGTGATTTATTCGCAACAGCTCACCATATGGTTTATGCATTTTATGGTTATACTGCTTGTGCTCGGATTCACATGTACCCATATATTTCAAGACCTGATTGTTATTATACTGACACTGATTCAGTAGTTCTTGGGAATCCTCTTCCATCTGACGTAATTTCTTTATGGTAGATTTGGTATCAACCCTAGAAGTACTATTACAGAAATCTGCAATGAAAAGAGATACCATTTTATGGTTATCATAATCTTAAATATATCCAACCTGCATAACTCACAAATAAACCCAACTAGTTATTCAAATCAATTTTAAATTCGAAATTGGATTTTAAAGAACTAGATAATCGAACGTGAAAAGTTACTATTTAAGTTGGATATGGGATATAAGAAACTACATAGATGAATATTTGAATTACCAAAGTACATTTTTTGTACTAAATTGGACCGGTTATTGGAAAAAATATTTTAAAATAAAAATTCGATTCGGATATAAAAAAAGGTAAAAATCGAATTGAACTAACCCGATTTCATAACTAAATTAGTGAGCACTAACAGAACAATAAGTTTTCTCTCGCACAGCTTTGTCGAAAGTCTCATAAATGTGCGTAAAAGACAAAACAAGAACTTTTTCGCTCACACAATACTCTTCAAAATTCACAATGCGTAGAATATATGTTTTGAAAGGAACAATTTGTTGCAACTAGAAAATCCCAAGAATTACAACCATTTATCAGAACAATATATCGATGAGCCAAAACAATACCTAAAATTATAAGAAATCGGTATTCGACCGTGAGCCTTGTTTGACTTCTGGTGATTCATTTCGTATAAGGGTTTGATCGTCTTAATCCTTTTTTCTTGGAGTGTTTTATTTGAATGTCTTTGTAAAAGAAGGTACCAGATTTGGAATTATGATGGCAATGGTATCGCGAGAGAGAGAGAGAGAGAGAGAGAGAGAGAGAGAGAGAGAGAGAGAGAGAGAGAGAGAGAGAGAGAGATAAGGAATTCAAAGTAAAAGCAATCAAACGTGTTGTCGCACGAAAATGAACAACTATTAAAAGCTTCGGGTGGTTCGACCCAAGGCCGACCCAAGTGGCCGCACCTGAGCCAAAGGTGTGAACTCGAAAGTCTCGAGCTGGAATTTCTCCAGTCGGAGGGCTTCTCAGAGGAGAGAATGGGGGTGAATAGGGGGAGTAACCGTGCCTTTTATGTAGGCTGCCTACTTACCCGTGTGAATAGGGATCAAGTTAGAAAGTAGCTCAAGGCGTATGTAATGCAGTATGACACATCGAGCCTTGAGGGTGTGCTCGACAGAGTAGACGGAGCGCGGAGGAGTCCTCGGCGATGCCTCAAAACTCTGGGATCGAGTGACCCGAGGGAGAATGTGTGTTTTCTCTCTTTTGGAGCCGCGGGAGACTCTAAGTCAAGAGTTCCTTATCGTGGCGGAGCTTCCGGACGCCTAAGCAATTTCCAGTCGGAAATGCAGGACGCGTAGGCGATTTTTTGTGAAAAATGGTGGACGCATCTAGTGTGCTAGACGGGTAGGCGATTTTCAGTCGAAAACCGCAAGAGCACTCTTGGGCTCATGATTAGTTGTTCTATCGAGAGAAGTGGCACTCGGGAGTCCCCGGGAGTGCTTCGAAATCTGTGAGAACCAGAAATCGAGGAGAATCCGCTTCAGGCCAAGGATGGTATCTAGAGAAGCAGAGAGAAGTCTCAAGTTTCTTGAGAATGAATGTGATGGCTTTCCCCTCAATGAGAGGGGATATTTATAGTAGTTGGGGGGGCCTAGGAGGCTTTTATTTCATCCATGTGGGACTGGAGAACGCGCTCATCCAAGAAGAGGAGCGCAGTGTGCGCGGCGTGCAACGCACGGCGCGCAGAGTGCCTCGCGCGTTGAGTGGCGCGCTGTCTGCATGGTGCGGCACCCGGCTCGTTGCGCTCGCATTCTTTCGTTGAGGGGCGCGCGTCTGACTTGTCGGCCTTTTGTGGGCCTTAGTGTTCTTCGCTTATCCGGGCCGTTGGGCGTTCGGGACTTGAGATTTCATGAGTTGCGTGAAACATAAAAATCCATACTCGAGGAATCAAGGTCGACACGGGGATTTGTTAATCGACTCCTGGACATGTGACTAAACTTGAGGAGTTATGTCGACTCGAGGATTTATCTCAACTCCCATTCCAACGTCAGAGGAGAGAAGGGGGTGAATAGAGGGAGTGACTGTCCCTTTTGTATGGGTTGCCTATGTACCTGTGTGAATAGGGATCACATCATAACGTAGTTCAAGGCATATGTAACGCAGTATGAGGATCGGAGCCTGCAGGGTGTGCTCGACAGAGGAGACGGAGCGCGGAGGATTCCTCGGCAATGCCTCAGAACTTTGGGACTGAGTGACCCGAGAGAGAATGTGTGTTTTCTCTCTTTTGGAGATGCGGGAGACTCTAAATCAAGAGTTCCTTGTTGTGACGGAGCTTTCGGACACGTAGGTGATTTCTAGTCGAAAATGCAAGACTCGTAAACGATTTCTTGTCAGAAGTGGTAGACGCGCCTAGTGTGCTAGCACGTAGGCAATTTTCAATCGAAAACCGCAAGAGCACTCGTGGGCTCGTGATTAGTCGTTCGATCGAAATAGGTGACGCTCGGGAGTCCTCGAGAGCACTTCAGAATCTCTGAGAACGAAAAATCCAGGAGAATCCGCTTCACGCCAAGGATGACATCCAGAGAAGCAGAGAGAAGTCTCAAGTTTCTTGAGAATGAATGAGATGGCTTTCCCCTCAATGAGAGGGGGTATTTATAGTAGTTGGAGTGCCCTAGGAGGCTTGTATTTTGTCAATGTGGGACTGGAGAGTGCGCTCCACCAAGAAGAGGAGCGCAGCACGCAGAGTGCCCCGCGCGGCGTGCGGCGCGCGGTCTGCCTGGCACGGCACCAAGCTCGCTGCGCTCGCGCGCTTTCCTTGAGGGGCGCACGTCTGACTTGTCGGCCTTAGTGATCTTCGTTTATCCGGCCCATTTGGCATTCGGGACTTGAGATTTCATGAGTTGCGTGAAACATAAAAATCCATACTCGAGGAATCAAGGTCGACACAAGGATTTGTTAATCGACTCGTGGACACGTGACTTAACTTGAGGAGTTATCTCAACTCGAGGAGTTATTTCGACTTGAGGAAGAAGACGGCTCGACTCGAGGAGTGAGGCTCGACTCGAGGCGTATGACTCGACTCAAGGAGCAAGGCTTGACTCGAGGAGAGTGATTCAACTTGAGGAATTGAAAGTTTGGCATGAGGACTTACCAGTCGACTCGTGACGGAAGGCTTGGCACTCTTCAGGACCTCCGGCCTGACCGTCGGCCCTTTAAACGGCGTGTTTTCTCGATGTCTTGGGTTTTCCGAAAACGACCGACAACAAAACGTAACTACTATTTCTAAAAATAAAATTTCTAATTGTTTTTTATTAATTACATGTTGAAGAGTATAGTTGGGATTGAAATTTCGGTTGAATTTTCCACATCAATAAAATTGAATATTTAAAACAAAACAATTCAAATGTTGGCTACTCTCTCTCTCTCTCTCTCTCTCTCTCTCTCTCTCTCTCTCTCTCTCTCTCTCTCTCTCTCTCTCTCTCTCTCTCCTACCACCATGACATCTTTACCTCCAACCTTACTACTACCACCATGACATCTTTAATTACCTCCAACCGAATACTCTCTCTCTCTCTCTCATTCTCAATCTTGTCCCTGTCTATCTCTCTCTCTCTTTCTCGGATTTACCAAGCCCACATACTTGTCCGAGCCACCACCACATGAGCCCTAACAACTATCATCACCTGATCGAGCCCTAGCCCACAGACCACTTTGGGCCACCCACTACCGACCGCATTTCTTCACCGCCTCGGCATTCATCCGGAGCCCTTTCCAAGCCCTCCCAAACCCACATGTTCCAATGTGTGCTGTTCATCACAGCCTCATTGCCTGCACCCTCAAATTGTTACAATTTTATTTTATTATTGTTTGAGGTTCCGTCACGGAATTCAGCCATCTTTGTCTTTCCTCCTCCGTCCCGAGATAAAACATGCATAGCGCTTGTTTGAGGATACTTAGTTTTTTGTTTAAAATTAAATTGTTAACTTATGTAAGCTTTTAGGTAAACTGTTAATTATCAAAATTTGTTAGATTTCGTTAAATTAATCAGATTTAGTGAAATTTTTTAATTTGTTTAAAAACTTTAGATTCTGGCAAGTTTGTTAGAAAATTGTCAAATTAATGTGTTAAATTAAATTATTAAATTAGTTTTAGTTAAGATGTTTGATTTCAAAGTTGTGAAATTGGTAAATTCTTAATGTAAATCGTTGAATTCCTAAAATTGTCATATTTGTTTATGTGGCATTTGAATTTTATTTAGTCAAATTTGTTAGATTTTTAAAACTGATAGGTTATCGTCGAATTATAATGCATGACAGTATTAACTCTCATATAGTCATTACCATTTATTAAACAATATTGCGGTCATTATGATACAAGCACTCCCAGACGAAAAAAAAATAAAATACACACACACACACAGATCTGAATCCCTTTTTTTTTATTTTATTATTGACGTCAAAGTAAATATCAATAAGACACAGAAACTCTAAAATTAAGCCCTAAACGGCTGGAAGGTTATATTTGGGATAATAAGGGAAGCATTGGACAGCCGACTTGGTCACGGTCGTGTTAAGGCACGCGGAGTCTGTGTAGACCTTCCAGTTACAGTCACTACACTCACCCTTTGGGCCGGTAGCCTCGTAGATGTTGAGCCAATTGTTCAAAACGCCGCCCTTTAACTTCCATCGGAAATTACAGAAGAACAGCGTCCTCTGGAAAAGGTTGACTCTAAACTTGAACGAGTACGACTGTCCTTTCTGAAGGGTATGAATCCCTAGGTCATCGTCTTTAGACTTGCAGTGAAGATCGAGCTCGGTGCTTGGGTCCATGTCGTTAGTTATTTGGACTTTCACTTTTTCAAAAGGAGTGCTTTGCAGGCTATATCCACTGCTGTACAACAGGACAACAAGGATGAGTAAAATGCGGAGAAACATGGTTGATGAGAAAACTGAAAATTGTAAACAAAAGTGTGAGTATAACACGAACTGTGTGCTTTGGATTTGATGTTTATGTGTGTATTTAAAGGGATGAAATTGAGATAAGATTGGGAAATGGTTGTATTGGATAGAATCTAAATATATTAGGAATTAAAGATTATGTTTGCAGAATTAATTGGATAATAAATTTTGTTGACAGATTTTTTTCTTTCCTTAACTGATTGATATTTAATGTAGATGACTTTAATTTAGTTGTATGTCTTAAATAGAAATTAATTTTTACGCACAATATTATTTTAAATAACGTTTTTAGTTTCTATACACTAATTATAAAATTAAGAGATTTATACACGCATCACATGTACCTCTCTCCACTTCTCTCAAAATACATCATCGTTAATCCTTTATGAACTATTATAGGTCATCGCCCACACTATCGGAAGCATCAATAGAATCCAATTGTCATAAGTGGCGGAGCTAGAATTTGTAGCCGGGGGCGTGGGCAAATTTGATTAATTTTTTTTAATATTCCAAGAGGGGCGTGTAAGATAAAATTATTCACGAAGGGTCGTATGAATAAAATTATTTAATTTTGAGCTAAAAATGTAAAATTTAAAGGTGAAATTGTAAATTTTTAAGGGCCGTGTAAGAAAAAAAAAAATTGAAGGGGCAAATATGAAAAATTATATAATTTTGGACTAAATATATACAATATTCATGAAAAATTTTCATTTTAAAAAAATTTAGGGATAAAAATTCAATTCTTATTAAATGTTCAGGGGGGCATTGGTCCACTCTGGGCCTAAGCTGCCTCTTTCGATATTTTCGTATGCATGTTTACATAGTCGCTCAAGTAGTAATATCGTAAGAACGAGTCGATTCCAAGTGGACTTTGCTTAACTGAAACTTAACTAACTAGTAACAAATTGGACTCGAGAATACGAAGGATGATTATGGACTAATTTGCAGAAATTTTTTAAAGACACAAATAAACTGATGAGTGGACGGATATGAGAAAGGCAAGGGCAACAGCTTCGCTAAACTCTCCAATGATCAGGATTCCTAGAAATACACATGCATTTTCGGTTCTCAATCTTCACTAATCATACTAACGTAATATTATCGCGAAATCTCTCTCGAGCATCTAACAACCTATGTCAATACCAGGTTTTATATCTCGATCTTAAACCCTTAAAATACGACAAGCATCAAAGACAAGAGTGTTCACACGATTCAATAGCAGCCTAACTATCTCTATCCTAGGAATGTACTATGGTAATCTAATTCTTAAACATGATCAACCTAATCTTTCGCATATATCAAGTCAATCATAAAATCATGAATGAGGTCATGAGTCTGAAACTAGCAATAAGCATGGAATCAAATAAAGTGATAGAGAAAAAGAACATGAAAGTTACGTCAATCAAGTAAACATGAGTCCACAACCATAATCAAGAAAAGCTAAGCCACTACCCTTGAGGGGTTCAGCTCATGGCGACGACTGTAACAAGAAAAAAAAAAATAAACAAAAGCAATCCATAAAAACTAAATTAAAACAAAACATATAAAGAGAAGAAGTAAAAAAAAAAGAAGATTAATCGATAGTGGCGATGGTGATGAACGGGTCTTCTTCTCCAGTTCTCCTTCTCTCCCAACTAGCCAAGCAACTAAAGAAAAACTAAAATAAAACCTAACTTCTGATGTATAAGAGTCTAATATATATAAAGACTGTTTTATGGTATTTTCAGAGCCCTTCGAGCCATTGGATTTGATCGAACGGCTCAAAATGAGCCAGAAAACAAAAATTAATTATTATTGTCTGTTGACTCTACACGGCGCGCCTTAGGCCTGTTAGCCACGCTGAGCAGTGGTGCGGTGTGGTTGTTGTGGTAGTACGAATATAGATGACGGTTTTTTAAGTACCGTCTATACCATAAATAATCCAACAATAGCTTGGCACGTGACGATGTCAAGGTCTAGACTATATTCGATATTTAGGCGTCGTCTATCAGTCTCTATTATCTTTCTGTTAGGTGGTTATGAGGTGTAGGGAGAGTATATACGGCACTTTTACTTTAAGCATGGTCTATTCCAGAAATCCAACCACAGCCTCCCGCGTGGGATGGAGAGGTATAGAAGACGATATTAAAGTGTCGTCTATATTTCTCAATTCCCTCGCTTGCACATGGTAGTGGCAGCGAGAGAGGAGACATTTATTTTTAATGTTGTCTATTCTCTCGAGCCAGCCGGAGCCTACCATGTTGTCTTGGCAAGGTATACGAGGCGCTCTTTTTGTAAGCATCATGAAAACAATCCTAGTTAGCCTATATCTTAGAATTCGCTTCTCTCTCTTGACCCCTTTAGTCTTGATAGTCTTCTTGTGGTGAGAGATGAAAACTAGGTTATGAGTTGAGAGAGGACTAATTCCTAGGGTTAGCTTTATATACACCCACCATCAGGGTACAAAATGAAATTGACTTTTATTTCTAAACCAATAGTATTCAATCTTATTTTATTAAACCCTAATAGGTAATACACTTGGGCCACATTATTTCCCACGTACAAAACCCTAGAGTCATTACCGACGATTTTTTTCGTCGCTAATAACACCTTAGTCGTCGCTAAATCTATTTAGAAACGATTATTATCGTTGCTAAATGTCCGTGCCTAAATATATTTAGCGACGAAATAGTCGTCGCTACATATTTACCACGACATTAGCGACGATAATGTCATCTCGAAAAGTATAAACGAAGACATTTCTTTAATTTTGTGAAATATAATTAGCGACGATTTAGTCGTCGCTAATTCGCGCGATATATAGCAACGGAATAGTCGTCGCTAATAACTTCACTCAGTAAAAGAATTAGCGACGACTTTGTTGTCGCTAATTAATAAGTTATTATTTTTTTTCGTTTATGAAATTCTAAAATGAAAAATCAAATAAAAACCAAATTATATTATCGAAATCAACTTATATATAAAATTCAGTCATGATTTCGATAAACGAGAAATATGTTAAAATACATGTAAATAATAATCTACTATACACAAAATATCTAATAAAAGTCTAGCCGCGACCTTTGGGTCGTCGTCCTTTTTTTCCTCCGCCTTGACGTGAAATGCTCTGCTGGCGTTGATACTCTGCAAGGCGCGGCGGAATAATGTGCTCATCAGCTGACTGACTCGGACCGTGGGGAGTCATCTGATGGCCGCCGTCGGAGTCATCTGATGGCCGCCATCGGGAGTCATCTGATGGCCACCGTCGGAGTCTGCTGGCCGTCCGTCGGAGTCTGGACGCCGTCCGTCGGAGTCTTCTGACTGTGGGTCAAAGGAGCCTACTGCGAACTCTGTGAAAATTAGGGCATAAACGAGTTGAGGTTAAGGCCGGGCACCTGACTCTGTATTGCCTCGGCAAACGAGGCAAGGGTCGACGTGAACACCTCCTGCGAGATATATCTTGGATCCGAAGTCCCAGCCTCCGAACCGTAGACTTCGGCGATTTCAGCCCCCATCCGCGCTCCCTGTGGCACCAAGCGTCCGACGTCGGTCAAGTGATCACTCCATGAGCCCATAATATCGCGGATCGCTTGGTGCTCTAGGACGGAAATATCAACGTTCGCTCCTTGTTGCTCAGCCTCCGCTCGCAACGTGTTGAACCTATCGACCAGTCGATCCTGATATAATTAACTAGTTAGTATATATTAATCGAAAAATAAAACAAAATAAATGTAAACTTACATAACGTGCGGAGGCTTCAGCAGTCAGCCATTCGGACTTGTCGGACTGATGTTGGCTCTTGTAGTTCGCAAACAGCTCTCGAAAGTGCCTGTCTCGGCGCTCTTCTGCATGTAAACAAAATTTCAAGTGTTAGATAGTTTTAAACGATTTGATATATCATATAAACATAAAACTTACGTTCTTCATGCGGTGGGTCAAGAATCCAATCGTCCCCTATCGACTCTTCGTCTTCTTCTTCGTGCGATTCGCCTTGTTCTTCGCTTGTATGGCCTGTAATATAAATAAACGTACACGTAAATAACAAATCGTATAATAAAAGAGTAAACACATATTTAACGTAAATGATTTGATTACCTTAAACTCATCGCTCGTATATCGTTGTATAAGCGTCTCCCATTCGGTGTCGAGCTTAGCGGTCCTCGGTTTCATAGACCGCGCCACCTGTACGCTGCTCTTGTAGTCAATGTCGAACCATGACCGCAAGGTATGCCTCCAATCGCGAAGACGGGTCTTCACGTCTCGAATGATTGCCGCATCGACAATCGCCTTCTTCTTCCCGGTTGTGTCACCATCGACTCGAATGTCGTACTTATCTCGAATCGCTTCTCGGATCTCATCCTCCTTCGCTGGCCCCACGTTTGCATGCGTCCACCTTGGGACCGTAGGCGAGATCTTGTCTCGGACAACTAACCCGAGCGTGTTCGCGAACGTCGCGAGATCCGGATCCATCTCTCGCTCTGGCTGCAAGAAAGATTGAAACTCCTCGTTATAAATAACGACTTCCTTCACCCGGGACGCCGTGCACGCTCAGATCGAATCCCGAGCGTCGGCCCACGCTCGGCCGGTTCGATCTCCTCGTCTTCTTCTTCTCCGCCATCGCTTACGGGCGCCGACTCGCAATAATTCGGGAGACGCGCTAAGTAGCCATCCCCGCCTCCGCTGCCTCCAGCTCCTGTAGCCGTAGCCATCTGAAATTTAAAACAAACTTTATTTAGTTATGCATTAGTAATAATTTAAATATGTTAATTTAGTAGTTACATGAAAAACGTTATATACTATTAATCATCATCGTCTGACAAATCATCTTCTTCCATCAAATCATCGTCGTCAGCTTCTTCGTCATCGTTGGACTCTTCTTCTTCAAAAATTTTCAAGTAGAGTCCTTCGTTGCTCACGGGCTCTGGTATCGCAGACTGATGACGCGTCGACAGTGAATCCAAATCTGACGGTTCCACCGACAACTGAACTGATGACGAAGATTGACCAAGAATGAGGTCAATATCAGGAAGATCCCACACATTTCGATGATTACACTCTTCGACGATTCGCCAATCAGGACCATTCAAATTATCTTCCAAGTAGAAAACTTGTTTTTCCTGAGTTGCCAAAATAAATGGCTCGTCTTTGTACCATTATTTTGCCACATACAGGCTTTTCAAGTTGTTGTCGTTGCGTTTCCTTTTCCTCGAATCTTGGTAACCGAACCAACGACATTAAAATAAGATGACACGACAATCGTTCTGATAAGTCAAGACAATGACTTTTTCTACTTGACCGTAGAAGTCGTCACCTCCTTCACTTGGTACACATACCCCGCTATTCTGAGTCATTCTTTTGCTATCACGTTGGCGGGACATAAATTTAACTCCATTCACTACACAACACGGATACGTCTGTGGTACAAAATGTGGTCCCAATGCCAATGCGTATAATTCGGAGGATACGGGTAATCCGTCTTGGCTCATGCGAAACACCTACATATAACCATTAACGAGTCGGTTAGTGTCGAATACCTATAAAGGAGTTTAATTATATTCTTTAAGTCAGTCAATATCTTTTCCCAAAACCATTTTGGGAACTCAAATCGATGCGCTTCTTCAACATCCGGTCGACCTTCTAATTCCATGAGATCTATGTGTTCACTGAAATAAAATTCATGTTCATTTAATACATCATGTAGTGTAAATAATTGAAGTTCATTTATTTCACTCATTTACCTCATGAAATCGTCAATTTCGGGACAATTTCTTAAAATGTACCACTCAGCGAACAATCATAGATTCTCATCTAAGCGTATTGTGGTCATCTTCCCGTAAGGCCGACAACTTGATGACTGAAACACCGATAACTCATGTTCGACACCTTTGAAGTTAGAGGCGACGTCTGTTCGTTGGGGGCATGTTGAAACGATTCTCAACGCCTTCTAGATACCTTGAGCAAAATGTCAATGCTTCGTCTACAACATAAGCTTCAGCAATTGATCCCTCTGGTCTAGCTCGATTACGCACAAAGTTCTTGAGCGTTCCATGGTATCTCTCAAATGGATACATCCACCGCATATGAACCGGACCTCTGTTCATTGCCTCCTCCGGTAGATACATTACCAAATGAACCATGATTGTGAAGAAATGAGGCGGGAAAATTCGTTCCACTAATCGCAATTGTCGACGTATGTCGCTCACCGATTATCTCACTGGTGGTGGTCGTTTCTCATTTCGTACCTTGTACAGTTTGCTCTTCCTCATCAGGTGTAACAACGGCAAGAATCGACGATGGTCGTAGTAAACAATCTTGTTTCAAGCCTTGAAAGACGGTGTGTCTTTGTTACACGTCGGACAAGCAAGGTACCCTTGACCACTCCATCCCGACAAACTGCTTCTCGCTGGAAATTCATTCACCGTCTATAGCAGTACGGAAAACAACCCGAATAGCTCACCAGTCGAACCATCTCTCAACACAACACCGGTTTCCCACAATTCCTTCAGCTCATCAATAAGCGGTTGTAAAAAATTTCCATGTCTTTTCCCGGCACACTACGACCTAGTATAAGCAATGTTAACATCAAGTACGATGTTTTCATGCACAACCACGGTGGTAAGTTGTACGCAGTCAAGACTACTGGCCACATACTGTACGATAAACTCATGTCACCAAATGGATTGAAACCATCGGCGGCAAGTCCAAGCCGGACGTTCCTCGGTTCTGCCGCAAACATGGGATATTTTCAGTCGAGATCCTTCCACGTTGCTCCGTCAATAGGATGTCGCAGTACACCATCCTCTTTAATGCGTTCATTCTCGTGCCACTGCATCTCTAGAGCTATGTGCCGACTCGCGTACAATCGCTTAAGCCGATCTTTCAGTGGAAAGTAACGCAACACCTTATGTGCTATTTTTTCACCGTCTTTCTTCAGCCACCGACTCTCATTACAAACTGGACACTAGTCTAGATTGGAGTTGTCCTTCCAAAACAACGCCCAATCGTGTTTGCATACGTGAATCGACTCGTAACCCATACAAAATCGACACAATTTCGCCTTTGCTTCATAGTGTGACTCTGGAATCGTGTTGCCGATCGGATGAGACTTTTTTAGTACTTTTAGAAGGTGATCAAACAACTTATTCGTCCACTTGTTCATCACTTTGAAATGCATCAACGTGACAACAAAGGAGAGTGACGAATACTCCGTACAACCCTGCCATAATTCGCCGTTCAGGTCGCTGAAAAGGTCATCGAACTGTCCACTCTAGTATTCTGCATTCGGGTTAATACTGTCATCATCACCGTCTACGTCGTTGCGATCTAAGATATTGTGTACAGCATCAAACATCCCACCTCCTCTTCCGTAATACGTCTGATACTGCATTACGTCATCTTCTTCCTCCCCGTGAACGATCCACCTCGTGTAATTCCTCTTAAATCCTCTGATAAAGAGATGATTCTCTATATCAGGAATTTTATGCGTCAACACGTTGTTACACCTCTTGCATGGACACGTAACTCGTCCTTCGATGTTTACGTGTTGTCGAGCCATTGCCATGAACTCTGTCATGCCAGCCGCAAACTCAACGCTTAGACGTTGGTCCTCGATTATCTAATTCCTATTTGGATAACTCATTTTACCTAAAGATTCAACATTTAAAAATTTAGTAGTTTTCAGATTTTATTTTATAATTTCAGGATCCTACCGAAATTTCGGCAGAACCTCCCCTATAACTTAACAACCCGGCATCAAGCCTTTAACTTTAAAACCTGTATAGAAACATCCTGAAACTAACAATAAATCGAACCTCAGTGGTTCGATTACTAAAATACATAATCCATAGCCAACTTTAACAAAATTAATTACAATTTCAATTTTTATTCATTTTTACATAATTTTACCTAATCAATTTTATTACGAAACTAATTAATTTTCGTTAAACTAATCTACTAATCCTAACAAAATTCAAAGATGAAGGAGCATTGGGTAATTCTCGTGCTCTCAATGCTATCTTTAATGGGGGTTGACAAAAATGTTTTCGGGCTTATAAATACATGCACGAGCGCTAAAGAAGCATGGGAGATCCTTGTTGTGGCCTATGAAGGGACCACCAAAGTGCGTGAGCAGAAGCTTCAATACATTACCACAAATTTTGAATCTCTCACCATGTTTGAAGATGAATCTGTTGCCGACTTGAACGTGCGTATTCGGGATCTTGCTAATGAGTCCTACTCTCTTGGGAAACCCATGACGGATGAAGATTTGGTCAGGAAAACTCTTAGGGCTCTAAGTCCAAGATTCAAGATGAAGATCACCGCCATTGAGGAGGTCCATGACCTAAAGACATTGAAGTTAGATGATGAACTCATGGGATCCCTCATGACATTCAAGCTATCATTGAAGTTTGATGAACTCATGGGATCCCCCATGACATTCGAGCTATCACTTCACAAGATCGAGAAGAAGCATAAAGGAATGGCTTTTAAAAGCTCTATCTGTTGGAATCGATCTAGGGTTTGAGAAAATAATTAACGCTTCGGTAACCGGCGGAATTTTAAAAAAAATTTCTTTTACAAGTAAAACAGTTTTTACTAATCTAGACAAGTGCAAGTACATGTAATTAAAAACCAATATGAATCTATGTAGGTATTATGTCGAGGTTATGTTTCGAATCTATGTAGTTTTTGTTTTCGAGTTTGTTAGAGGAAAGAATGAAAGAGAGAGAGTTGGGAGACATATTGCCTATAAAAGTTGAAACAAGTTTATGATTAGTCTTTGGTTTAGGATTTAAGTTTGTTTAAGACTTTATAAAATCCAAAGGTGTTATGAACAAAATGACACTTTACTCCTTCGAGGGAAGGCCACAACGAGTCTCGTTTCATAAGTAAATGACTCATCATTAATGCATAGCCAAGATGTCAATACATCAATTTTGACTAGCCACCTTGTAAATTGGTTTGATCACTCACATCCTTTCGCAGGGCCTCGAGGGAGGATTACTAGGGATTGAGTCTAAGTGTGTAACCAACCACTTAGTCCAAAAGATTGACTTTGAAAAACAATCCGCCGAGGGGAGGCCTTGTCATCATCGTCTCACTCTCGGACGTAGCTCATTGAGCAATGATCAGAGCAAAGCGCCCTTGAGTACTCTCATTTAAGAGAGGGCCACGAGGGTGACTCTTAGTCCAGCGACACTTGCACTTTTCATTAGTGTTGGGGATCGTGGGTTACAAACAACAAATATAACCCTCCCACTTAGTTTTTGGAGTTGGTTCATCGACTCTTATAAGTTCGGAAACAAATTTCCTAGTTAGAGAGCGACATAGCGGATAACTAGAAGAGAATCCTAGATCGACATGTTCAGAGTAGTATTAGTGCATAAAGGCACAAGGTACATACTCGATCTTTTCCTATTTTCTATTTCGGGAAAGTGCATGAGGGAAGTGTGAACTTCAACTCACTCGAACACTTGAAAGTTTGAGATTACACATCTTTTTATTTTTCGGCTTGTCTACAAAGAGACCTCCCACTTAAATTTTCAAGAGCATATAGATTTTGAACATATGTGATATAGATATAGTTTTGAAAACATTTTGAAAACTTATTTGATTTGGGTGACAAAATATTTTCAAGTTTGAAAGTGAAAACGATTTTTCAAAATTCAAACTAGTTTTGTAAAAATTCAATTTCAATTAAACTTTCAAAAATCAAAACATTTTAATCTTACACATCATGTTTATAATCATATGAAAAACATTTTTGCTCAAGAAAATTTTCTCATTAGAGTTCTATAACTCATGGTAGTGGGGTTTGAAAATCCGGATTTCTAAAAAACTGGAGTTTCAGACAGCCGCGCACCTCGGAATAAAATCGCCATATCTGGCGGCTCCGATGTCCTTTTGAGCCGAAACCGGTGGCATTGGACAGAGGACAGACAGAGCTTTAATTTGATTTAAGAATCATAAAATTTCGATTTCTGAGCAGAGAGTTATACCACTTTTAATGTGGGTTTACTCCAGCTCGAAGAAAAAGAAATAAATTAAAGCTTGGTCCTTTTTAGGTGCGAAAAAGAATCGAGTGTAACGGAACGTTTTAAGATGATGTTTAAAGCTTTTATTTGTGTTTTATTAGCAGGGTAATAACATAGAATAAAAGAAATAACAACATGCATAAAACGATTCAAGTAAAAATAAGAAACTAGTAATATATCAAAACTAGTCACAAAATTTTACTCGAAATTTCTCAAACCTTTAAAACACGTTTTTCAATATAAAAAATTAAAAACTTTTAGAACTGATTCTAATGTGTTTTAAAAACATCCCAAAATCATAGAAAATCAACATGCTTTTTAATTTAAAGACAAGAGCATTAAATTAAAAAAAAAATCTAAGATTACAATTCTAACTTGTCACAAAATTAGTAAACTTTCGAAAACGATTTTCAAGCTCATAATTTTAAAAACATGTACATGCTAATCTTTGACCATAGCTCTGATACCATTTGTTGGAATCGATCTAGGGTTTGAGAAAATAATTAACGCTTCGGTAAGCGGCGGAATTTTAAAAATTTTCTTTTACAAGTAAAACAGTTTTTACTAACCTAGACAAGTGCAAGTACATGTAATTAAAAACCAATATGAGCTAGAAGTTTACTAACCTTTCTTGAAGCTTGAACTTTGAAGAAGCTTGTGGAAAGTTTGCAACGCTCGTCTCCCCTCGCAGCACGTCTCTCTTCCTTTCCTCGGCACCTCGAGCAACCACGAAAGTTTCTATAACTAAATCACTCGAAAAGAAGGAATCAGTGAGTGGGCACTTTTAAACACTACGACTTAAGAACGAGTCTCGAAGTCGCAGAGCTAAACACTAGGTCGAGTGATGACCTAGGTGCCAAAACAAGAAAAATCGAAAATAAACTAGAAAGAGAGAGAGAGAGGAGTTCGGCCAACAATGTCTAGAGAGAGAGTCTCTCAATCTCTAACTTATGTTGAATGAATAAAACGAAGGGAATGAGGGTCCTATTTATAGGAGAGGGGTTGGCCTTGGAAAGAAGTAGTTTCGTTTTATTTCCAAGCCTTTATGAGCAATCTTTTATTACCCATTCCTATCAATATAGGCGCCCACCTCATATAATCCACAAGGGATTAGTTTCCTCTTTTGTTTCCCTTCTTGGTTGCCTTGGCCGATTCTCCTTGTTTCCTCATAGAGGAAATTTGTTTCCTCTTTTTCTTTTGGCAAGTATCTTGATACATTTATGCAAAAAATATTCTCTTTCTCTTGGGTATTTTGGGCGCCCATCTCTCATCTAGAAGGAGCTTCTAGAAGCTTCTTCATTTGTTCATGACAACATGAGAAAAGCCCATTAAGAATTTTCAATAAAATTCTTATGAAATGAAATTAATTCACAACGCCCAATAATCAAGTTATGGCCGAGTGACATTAAGTCATCAAATGAGCTTGTCAAAAAATTTATTGACATTCATTTCATCATATGTCTCAAAAGACAAAAATACCCTTTTGACTATTTTCGTTCTTGTTTTGACTTAGCTTCCAGTTTAACTATTCCTATCGATGTGATTCGTGACAGTGACCTCATGGACCCAAATGAACAAAGCTTGAGCTAAACACTTGGACTCAAAAGTTCACAAACCTTTTCCAAGTTTAGCTTAATGCCAACTGACTCCACTAAAGAGCTGACACTGAAAATCTCTCGGTTCAAATGAATTTATTTTCTACTCAAGAATTCGACCTAATTATGATGCGCGGATCCACTGAATATTATCTATGTTTACCCTTCATGAATGTCATCAGCTAGTCGGGATTTACTAAATTACCATTTTACCCTTCTAGCTGTTATTTCCTCAACTCCTTTGTCGCTTGTGAATAAGTTAGAAACAATGTATTGACGAGGAGCTAACAAGTCACATTGTTTCATCCAAAAGAGTCAGGACTCAATTTGGACACTGGCCAGTTCATTTATTCACACTCCAAGGAACAAAGCATGAGGTGACATACATTGCATTTCAGCAATCTTGTACATGAATTCCATATCTATGAGAACTTCACAAAGTTACTCATGACAGACTCACAACCTAGTACTTCACCAATAGGCCTTGTTCGGAATCACATAGTGAGTCCGAACTTTGACTTTCTCAAATGAGAATACTAAGGTGTGAAATGGCATGTCTCATTTCAGGATTAAGGTAAGCATGATGCAATTCATACATAGTGACTTCGAGACATAAGAGGTTAAATGGTTTGTTCTTATATTGTCTCTAGAAGTGCACTGGTCAATTCAGTACCTTCGGAAGATACCTAGAAGAACTATAGAGTCCCCAACTCTCAATGCCTCATAACCAGACATCATAGATTCTTCTAACAATCATACTGAGGTCAATAGTCCTTTGACCCTAAGATTGCGAATATATCGTTTTAAGCAAACTACGAAGAGTTTGTTCATGCAAATCTACATTTGTCTCTTCGTAAGTTGGTAAGTTTGTTTATGGACTAAAAGACTAAGGTTTTATCATAAAGCTTCAAACAAAGAAAGAATGAATGAACGTTTCAACTTTATTAATGAATAGATAAGCAATTATTAATGACAGCATTGCCATGCTTGCCACGAATTATAGCAGGATTATAAAGAGGTTTAACTAGATGACCGGGAAGAATGCTCCTCAAGATGTCAAAGACAACTTTCAACAAAAATTCTAGAAGAGTCGGAACTTTCATAGAAATGGCAAAGGTGGAGATCGCTCTCACAACATTGCTGGAAAAGGGAAATGTATTCTGTGTCATGAATGTGAAGGGTATGGACACATCCAGAAAGAATGCCCGAACTTCCTGAAAAAAATAAAAGAGGGGTTATATTGTCACTTTTTCTGATGAAGAAGAAGAAGAAGAGAGTGACTCTAACCATATAAGCAATTTTGTTGCCTTCACTGCTACTATTCCTACTCAGATTACTGAAACTCATACTAATGCTGCTAGTTCCTCAAATATTAATGATATTTCAATTGATGAGGATGAACTGTCTAATGATGCTCTTAATTATAGTTTCTTACATACTAAATGGGTTGAAGAGTCTCATGTTCTGGACAAGCAAACTGATCTTATCCTGGCTCTCAGTGAAGATAAGGCGAGGATCCTGGAAACCATTATTGAACTAAAGCGCAAAGTAAGCCGTTAGAATGGCGAACTTGACCAGATGACTAAATCGGCCAGAATATTGAACTTCAGCACCGACAACCTTGAAAAAAATTCTTCCTGTTGAAAAGTCTGCGAAGAATATGAAAGGGCTTGGGTATACTCATGATGCTTCCACTTCTCATACCACTTTCGTTCCCCAGACTTCTGCTTGCCAAATGCCTCGCAATATGTCTCAAACTGTTGGAATAGATCTAGGATTAAGAAAAAATTGTTGCAAATGGTGCCCACAAGAAGAGTTGTAGTCTTTACTTTTGTACATTTGATGTAATAAAGTCTCATAAAGACTCATGCTTGTAATTGCTTATTCATTAATAAAAAGTTGAAACATTCATTCATTCTTCCTTGTCTGTTTGAAGCTTTATGATAAAACGTTAGTCTTTAGTCCATAAACAAACTTAACAGCTTACGAAGAGACAAATGTATATTTTCATGAATAAACTCTTCGAAGTTTGCTTAAAACGATATATTCGCAATCTAAGGGTCAAAGGACTATTGACCTCAGTACGATTGTTAGGAGAATATATGATGTCTGGTTATGGGGCATTGAGACTTGGAGACTCTATAGTTCTTCTAGGTATCTTCCGATGGTATTGAATTGACCAGTGTACTTCTAGAGAAAAAATAAGAATAAACAATTTAACCTCTTATGTCTCGAAGTCACTACGTATGAATTGCATCGTGCTTACCTTAATCCTGAAATGAGACATGCCATTTCAAAGCTTACGTATTCTAATTTGAGAAAGTCAGAGTTCAGACTCACTATGTGATTCTGAACAAGACTACTGGTGAAGTACTAAGTTGTAAAGATGTCGTGAGTAACTTTGTGAAGTTCTCATAGATATGGAATTCATGTACAAGATTGCTGAAATGCAATGTATATCACCTCATGCTTTGTTCCTTGGAATGTGAATAAATGAACTGGCCAGTGTCGAAATTGAGTCTTGACTCTTTTGGATGAAACAATGTGACTTGTTAGCTCCTTGTCAATACATTGTTTCTAACTTATTCACAAGCGACAAAGCATTTGAGAAAATAACAACTAGAAGGGTAAAATGGTAATTTTGTAAATCCCGACTAGCTGATGATATTCATGAAGGGTAAACGTAGATAATTTTCAGTGGATCCACTCATTACAATTAGGTTGAATACTTGAGTAGAAAATAAATTCATTTGAACCAAGAGATTTTCAGTGTCACTCTTTAGTGGAGTCGGTTGACATTAAGCTAAACTTGGAAAAGGTTTGTCAACTTTTGAGTCCAAGCATTTAGCTCAAGCTTTGTTCATTTGGATCCATGAGGTCACTGTCACAAATCACATCGAGTAGGAATAGTTAAACTAGAAGCTAAGTCAAAACAAGAACGAGACAAGTTTTACTAAAATTGTAAAAAAGGGTAGTTTTGCCTTTTTGGACATAGCATGAAATGAATGTCAATAAATTTTTTGACATGGTCATATGATGACCAAAATCACTCGGCCATGATGTGTTCATTGGGCCTTGTGGATTAATTTCATTTCAAAGAATTTTACTCGAAAATTCTTAATGGGCTTTTTTTTATGTTGTCATGAACAAGTAAAGAAAAATCTAGAAAGCCTTTCTAGAAGCCTTTTGGCCGTCCAACCCAAGGGAATGGGAGATAAAATTTTGTGCAGCCCTACTGTGAAAGAGAGATTGTTTTGTGCATTAATGTATGAGATACTTGCCAAAAGAAAAAGAGGAAACAAATTTCCTCTAAGAGGAAGGATGGATTTCGGCCAAGGCTTAAGGGAAGCAAAAGAGGAAACAAATCCAAGGCTTCTAGAAGCCTTATTTGGCTGCCCAAATGAGTGAGGGAAAGAGTGAATATTTGCTCATGAATATGTGATATTCTATAGATAAAGAGGAAACTACCTTATTGAAGGTGAAACCTCTTCTATAAATAGAACCCTCATTCTTCAAATTTGATTCATTCCAAGTTTTAGAGATTTGAGAGCTTCTCTCTCTAGCTTTGCCGCCCCTCCCTCCTTCTCTATCTAATTTTCTTTCATTTTTGTTTTGGCACCTAGTTCCTCATTTGACCTAGCATTTTTAGCTCTCGAGTCGTCGTGTTTAAAAGTGCCCATTCACTAATTCCTTTTCTCCCGAGTGATTCTTGTGATAGAAACTGTCGTGCTTGCTCGTGCTGCCGAGGAAAAAAGAGAGACGTGTTGCGAGGGGAGACGAACGTTGCAACCTTCCAAAGGCTTCTCAACGTTCACGCTTCTGAAAAGGTTAGTATATTTACAATGCTAATAATAGTTTTTATTTACGTGTACTTGCTCTTTGTCTAGGTTAGTAAAATCATTTTACTTGTCAAAAGAAAATTTTTAATTTCCGCCGCTTACCCGAATCGTTAAATGTTTTCTTAAACCCCTAGATCAATTCAACAAATGGTATCAGAGCTATGGTCAAAGATATGCATGTACATGTAATTAAAATTATGAGCTTGAAAATTGTTTTCGAAAGTTTACTTATTTTGTGACAAGTTAGAATTGTTTTCTCAGATTTTTATAAATTTATTGCTCTTGCCTTTATATTAAAATCATGTTGGTAAGACAAGGCCGATCACCGAATAGCTCCATTGGTACGAGCTTGGGTCGCACCGGAAAAGAACGTCGCCGGGTCCGAGCGGGACACGCTGTGGTCGCACGAAGAACCAGAAGCGCACGAGACAGGGTCGTCGCACGCTGACCCGAAGAGAAACGTCTCTAAACCTTGCGAGCCCAAGGAGCCCGAATGTGCACCACGATGACCGCGTCAGAAGCCGAGGAGGATCGATGGACCAACGGGCAAGCTACGACCCACCAGGAAGATCACAGAGTTTCTTGAACAACCAAATACTCCAAGAAACTGGGGGGTTCATGTTGTGAGGAATTTTTCCTCACCCGAAAAAACATTAAGGCCCAACCCAAAAACAAAGAAAGCACAACGAGTCCAACCTAAAGAACAAGGTGGGAAGATAGGAGACTTGACTGAAGTGTGTGGAGCGACCCGCTCCCATCTCGAATAGGGGGCCTCGTCCGACCCCCTCATTCTCATTTCGTAAAGGGGGCCTCGCCCGACCCCCCATTATCATTTTGCAAAAGGGACCTCGTCCGACCCCTCTTCCCATTTCGCAAAGGGGGCCTCGCCCGACCTCCCATTCTCATCTCGCAAAGTGGGCCTCGCCCGACCCCCATTTCCCATCTCGCAAATGGGGCCTCGCCCGACCACTATTCCCATCTCGAAAAGGGGGCCTCGCCCGACCCCCCTTTTCCATCTCGCAAAGGGGGCCTCGCCCGACCCCCCATCCCCATCTCGGAAAGGGGGCCTCGCCCGACCCACCATCCCTATCTCGCAAAGGGGGCCTCGCCCGACCCCCATTTCCCATCTCGTTAAGTGGGCCTCGTTCGACCCCCATTCCCATCTCGCAAAGGGGGCCTCGCCCGACCCCCCTTTCCCATTTCACAAATGGGGCCTCGCCCGACCCCCCTTTCCCATCTCATAAAAGGGGCCTCGCCCAAATCCCCCATTCCCATTTCGTAAAGGGGGCTTCGCCCGACCCCCCACTCGCATTTCGTAAGGGGGCCTCGCCGGAACCCCCTCATTCCCATTTCATAAAGGGGGCCTCACCCGACCCCCCAAAGGAGGTCTCGCCGGAACCCCCAATTCCCATTTCAGAAAGTGGGCCTCGCTCGAACCCCTTTACTCCTACCGTACTCCTGCCCTAACTCTCACCACCTCCCTATTTATAGTAGTTAGAAGGCCTTAGAAGGCCTTAGGAGGTGTGTTTGGCAAAATAAAAAGAGGAAACAAATTTCCTATAAGAGGAAGGAGGGATTTCGGCCAAGGCTTAAGGGAAGCAAAAGAGGAAACAAATCCAAGGCTTCTAGAAGCCTTATTTGGCCGCCCAAATGAGTGAGGGAAAGAGGGAATATTTGCTCATGAATATGTGATATTCTATAGAAGATGAAACTACCTTATTGAAGGTGAAACCTCTTCTATAAATAGAGCCCTCATTCTTCACATTTGATTCATTCCAAGTTTTAGAGATTTGAGAGCTTCTCTCTCTAGCTTTGCCGCCCCTCCCTCCTTCTCTATCTAATTTTCTTTTATTTTTATTTTGGTGCCTAGGTCCTCATTTGACCTAGCATTTTTAGCTCTTCGACTTTGAGACTTGTTCTCGAGTCATCGTGTTTAAAAGTGCCCACTCACTAATTCCTTTTCTCCCGAGTGATTCTTGTGATAGAAACTGTCGTGCTTGCTCGTGTTGCCGAGGAAAGAAGAGAGACGTGCTGCGAGGGGAGACGAACGTTGCAACCTTCCAAAGGCTTCTCAACGTTCACGCTTCTAAAAAGGTTAGTAAATTTATAATGCTCATAATAGTTTTTATTTACGTGTACTTGCTCTTTGTCTAGGTTAGTAAAATCGTTTTACTTGTCAAAAGAAAATTTTTGATTTCCGCCGCTTACCCGAATCGTTAAATGTTTTCTTAAAGCCTAGATCAATTCAACAAATGATATCAGAGCTATGGTCAATGATATGCATGTACATGTAATTAAAATTATGAGCTTGAAAATTGTTTTCGAAAGTTTACTAATTTTGTGACAAGTTAGAATTGTTTTCTTAGATTTTTTTGAATTTATTGCTCTTGCTTTTAAATTAAAAATCATGTTGATTTTCTATGAGTTTGAGATGTTATTAAAACACATTAGAATCAGTTCTAAAAGTTTTTTATTTTTTATATTCAAAAACGTGTTTTTAAGTTAGAGAAAATTTCGAGTAAATTTTGTAACTAGTTTTCTTGTCTTACTAGTTTCTTTTATTTACTTGAATCGTTTTATGCTTGTTGTTATTTCTTTTATACCATGTTATTACCATGTTAATAGAACACAAATAAAATCTTTAACAACTTCCTAAAACGTTCCTTTACACTCGATTCTTTTTTCGCACTCAAAGACCGAATTTTAATTATTTCTGTTTTTTTCGAGCTGGAGTAAATCCCGCAGTTAAAGTGTCATAACTCTCTGCTCAGAATTCCAAATTTAATGATTCTTGAATAAACTTAAAGGTGTGTCCGTCCTCTTTCCAATTCCACTGGTTTTAGGTAAAAGGGACATTGGAGCCGCTAGTTATGGCTATTTTACTCCGAGGTGCGCGGCTGTTCCGAAAGTCCAGTTTTCTTAGAAATCCGGATTTTTAGACCCACTACCATGAGTTATAGCACTCTAATGAGAAATTTTCTTGAGCAAAAATGTTTTTCATAAGATTATAAATATGATGTGAAAGATTAAAATGATTTGATTTTTGAAAGTTTAATTGAAATTGATTTTTTACAAAACTAGTTTGAATTTTGTAAAACCGTTTTCGTTTTCAAACTTGAAAATATTTTTTCATCCAAATCAAGTAGTTTTCAAAATGTTTTCAAAACTATATCTATATCACATATGTTCAAAATCTATATCCTCTTGAAAATTTGAGTGGGAGGTCTCCTCGTAGACGAGCCGAAAAATAAAAAAGATGTGTCATCTCAAACTTTCAAGTGTTCGAGTGAGTTGAAGTTCACACTTTCCTCATGCATTTTCCCGAATAGAAAATAGGAAAAGATCCGAGTATGTACCTTGGGCCTTTATGCACTAACACTACTCTGAATATGAAGATCTAGGATTCTTTTCTAGTTGTCCGCTCTGTCGCTCTGTAACTAGGAAATCTGTTTCCGAAATTATAAGAGTCGATGTACCAACTCCAGAAATTAAGTGGGAGGGTTATACTCGTTGTTTGTAACCCACGATCCCCAACACTAATGAAAGAAGTAATTAACATGAGACTAAGAGTCACTCTTGTGGCCCTCTCTTAAATGAGAGTACTCTATGGCGTTTTTACTTCGATCATTGCTCAATGAGCTACGTCCGCGAGTGAGACGATGAAGACAAGACCTCCTCTTGGGGGATTGTTTTTTCAAAGTTTATCTTTTGGACTAAGTGGTTGGTTGCACACTTAGCCTCAATCCCTAGTAATTCTCCCTTGAGGCTCTGCGAAAGGATGTTAGTGATCAAACCAATTTAAAAGCTGGCTAGTCAAAATTGGTGTATTGACATCTTGGCTAAGCATTAATGATGTGTCATTTACTTTTAAATGGAGATTTTTTTGCGGCCTTCTCTTGAGGTAGTAAATTATCGTTTGGTTTATAACATCTTTGGATTTTATCAAATGTTTAAGAACTTAAATCCTAAACCAAAAGACTAATCACAAACTTGTTTCAACTTTTATAGGCATTATGTCTCTCAACCCTCTCTCAACCATTCTTTCCTCGAATAAACTCGAAGGCGACAATTACATCGACGGGAAATGTAACCTCGACATAGTCCTAAGTGTCGACAAGCACAAATGGGTTCTCACCACCCTTATCCTCAAACGAATGAAGATTCGACGCAAGAGGAAAAAAACGCCCTGGCTGCTTGGCTCCGATCCGATGAGATTGCGAGGTGCTATATTTTAGCATCAATGAACAATGTGTTGCAACATCAACATCGTGACATCAAGACTGCTGCCCATATGCTCTACAATCTCCACGAGATGTTTGGAGGGCAAGGACGACAAGCTAGGCAACAAGCGGTCCGACAGTTTATGAACTATCGTATGATGGCTGGAACTCATGTTAGAGACCATATGATGCTGATCATTAGTGATCTAAATGAAATGGAGATTCTTGGATCTGAAATTGACGGGGAGACTAAAATAAACATGATCTTAGAAACTCTGCCCGAATCTTTTGATACCTTCAAGCTCAACTACTCCATGAACAAGCTAGAGTACACTGAGACTGAGCTTATGAAGGAGCTTCACACCGCTGATGGACTCACTAAGAAAAAGAGGGCTCAAGGAGAGGTACACGCTACTGCCTCCACCTCTGGATCTAAGAAGAGACCTCGCAAGGCCAAGAAGAAGAACCAATCGAAGGTTCAAAAGAAGAAGAAGGCGCCAAAGGCTCAGAAGGTGGACAAGTGTAACGACAAGTGCCACCACTGCAATGAGCCTGGTCACAGGTGTAGAAACTGTCCTGCCTACCTCAAAACCAAAGAAACAGGTATTGTACTTGTTACTGAAGCTTGCTTAGTAGCTGATAATGTATCATCGTAGATTATTGACTCCGCTGCTACTAACCATATTTGCTGCTCCTTGAATGGTTTTAGGAAAAGCAAAAGCTTAGAGGATTGCGACTTCTGCTTCAAGTGGGGTGATGGGAGCGTGGTGTCTGCAAAGGCTGTGGGATCCGTGACGCTGTCTTTCGAAGATCGCACTTTAAATTTGAATAATGTTTATTATGTTCCTTCCTTTGGGAAAAACCTAATATCTGTTGCTCAACTTTTCGAGCAAGATTATTATTTAAAGTTTATAAAGAATGGATTTCGTATATCTTTTTCAAATTCTTTTTTCACTGATGCATGTATGAAGAATGGTCTTTTTTACATTTATCCCACTCAACCTTCTCTTTTATACACCGAATTAGATAATGATCTAATTAGGGAGCAAAAGTGGATCAAACTTTCTGAATCCTCCGATCTATCAAAATCAACATACCTATGGCACTTAAGACTTGGTCATATATGTCTAGACAGGATTAAGAGACTTGTGAGAGACGGTCCACTCCAAGCCTCTACAATAGGTTCACTACCTACTTTTGAATCTTGCATAGAAGGAAAAATGACCAACCGACCTTTCTCCGATAAGGGTCGAAGAGCCACTAACTTGCTGGAACTAGTACATTCTGATGTATGTGGTCCGCTCAGTCAACAGGCACGTGGAGGATACGAATACTTCGTTACCTTCACTGATGACTACTCAAGATATGGTTTTGTCTATTTGCTCAAACACAAATCTGAGACCTTTAATGTATTTAAGGTCTTTAGGGCTTTAGTGGAAAAGCAAATTGGCAAAGTGATCAAAACCCTTCAATCTGATCGAGGTGGTGAGTATATGTCTGGAGAGTTCGATGACTTTCTTAAAGAAGAAGGTATCTCTTCTTAGCTTACCGCAGCTGGCCCACCTCAACAAAACGGAGTGTCAGAGAGAAGAAACCGAACTCTTATGGAGATGGTTAGATCAATGATGAGTTACTCATCACTCCTTCTTTCCTTTTGGGGATATACCCTCGAAATAGCTGCTTACATTCTGAACCAAGTTCCGTCCAAAATGGTTCCTAGTACTCCTTATGAACGATGGACTAGCCGTAACGTAAATCTTGGCCGCATCAAAATTTGGGATTGCCCCGCACACGTGCTGAGGCAAAAGACTAGCAAGTTGGCTAGTAGGTCAGAATTGTGTCTGTTCGTTGGATATCCAAAGGAAACCAAAGGTTTCACATTCTGTAGTCCCGAGGACGATAAGACTTTCGTTAGCACAAATGCATGTTTCCTTGAGGATGACTTTATGAAAGCTGTAAAACCTAGAAGCAAAATTGTGCTTGAAGAAAAGTTGGAAGAGGAAGCTTCTACCTCATCTGTAGGAACTGTTCTTACCCCAACTGAAACACAAGCTAACTCTTCAGAATCTCGTAAAGTAGTACTTCGGCGTAGTGGGAGGGATACTCAAAATCCTGACAGGTACATGTCCTATGGAGACACTCTCGTAGCCGTTTCTGACATGGATGATCCTGCATCCTATAGCCAAGCGATTGCTTGTTCTGAATCAAACCTTTGGCTTGATGTCATGAAAGTTGAAATGCACTCGATGTATGTCAACAAAGTCTGGAAACTTGTAGACCTTTCTGAAAGGATTAAACCCGTAGCTAAGTTAAACTTGGAAAAGATTTTTGAACCGAGAGATTCTCAGTGTCAACTCTTTAGTGGAGTCGGGTGACATTAAGTTAAACTTGGAAAAGGTTTTTGAACTTTTGAGTCCAAGTATTTTAGCTCAAGCTTTGTTCATTTGGATCCATGAGGTCACTGTCACAAATCACATCGAGTAGGAATAGTTAAACTAGAAGCTAAGTCAAAACAAGAACGAGACCAGTTTTACGAAAATTGTCAAAATGGTCTTTTTGTCTTTTGGACATAAGATGACATGAATGTCAATAAATTTTTTGACATTGTCATATGATGACATATTATCACTCGGCCATAACAAGTTTATTGTGCCTTGTGGATTAATTTCATTTCATGGAATTTTACTTGAAAATTCTTAATCGGCCTTTCTTATGTTGTCATGAACAAATAAAGAAACATCTAGAAGCTCCTTCTAGAATCAATGTGGCCGCCATACATAGATAGAAAAAGGAGGGATTATTTTGTGAATTAATGTATGAAGATACTTGCCGAAAAGAAAAAAAGAGGAAACAAATTTCCTCTATGAGGAAAGGGGATTTCGGCCAAGGTTAAGGAAGAGACAAAAGAGGAAACAAATCCAAGACCTTCTAGAAGGTGTTGGACGTGCAAGGCAAAGGGAAAAAGAGGAAATAAGATTTGCTCATAACTGCTTGGAAAAAGGAGGAAACTACTTATTTCGAAGACCAACCCTTCTCCTATAAATATGACTCTTATTCCTCTCATTTCATGCATTCAAAAGTTTTAGAGATTTAGAGCTTCTCTCTCTAGACTTGGCCGCCCCTTCCACCTCTCTCTCTCTCTCTAAGTTTTCTTTCATTTTTGTTTTGGCACCTAGGTCAAACGTTTTACTTGTTTTAAAGAAAAATTTTAAATTTCGCCGCTTGCTCGAAGCGTTAAATCTTTTCTTAACCCTAGATCAATTCCATCACCTTTGTCGCTTATGAATAAGTTAGAAACAATGTATTGATGAGGAGCTAACAAGTCACATTGATTCATTCAAAAGAGTCATGAATCAATGTTCATTTATTCAAATTCCAAGGAACAAAGCATGAGGTGATATACATTGCATTTCAGCAATCTTGTACATGAATTCAATATCTATGAGATCTTCACAAAGTTACGCATGACATCTTCATAACTTAGTACTTTACCAATAG
The DNA here is from genome assembly GCF_054948205.1 of Urtica dioica subsp. dioica. NCBI lineage: Eukaryota > Viridiplantae > Streptophyta > Magnoliopsida > Rosales > Urticaceae > Urtica > Urtica dioica. The sequence goes on from NC_142761.1 coordinate 36,287,270, forward strand.
GTCCTGTTAAGAATCATATAGTTAATCTGAACTCTGACTTTCTCAAATGAGAGTACGTATGAGGTAAGCACTCTGTCTCATTTCAGGATTGAGGTAAGCACGATGCAATTCATACATAGTGACTTCAAGACATAAAAGGTTAAATGGTTTGTTCTATTCTGTCTCTAGAAGTGCACTGGTCAATTCAGTACCTTCACAAGATACCTTGGAAGAACTATAGAGTCTCCAACTCTCAATGTCCAATAACCAGACATCATATATTCTCCTAACAATCATACTGAGATCAATAGCCCTTTGATCCTTAGATCGTGAATATACTGTTTTAAGCAAACCATGAAGAGTTTGTTCATGCAAATCTACATTTGTCTCTTCATATGTTATTAGGTTTTTTTAAGGAATAAAGACTATAGTTTATCATAAAGCTTCAAACATACAAGGAAGAAGGAATGAACGTTTCAACTTTTATTAATTATTCAGCAGTTACAAGCAAGAGTCATCGTGAGACTTTATTACGTCAAATGTACATAAATAGAGACTATTACTCTTCTTGTTGTTGGAATTGATCTAGGGTTAAGAAAAAATTTAATGCTTCGGGTAAGCGGCAGAATTTAAAAATTTTCTTTAAAACTAGTAAAACGATTTTACTAACCTAGACAAAGAACAAGTATATGTAAATAAAAACTATTATGAGAATTAAATAATTTACTAACCTTTGAGAAGCTTGAACATTGATTAGCCTTCGGAAGGTTGAAACGTTCGTCTCCTCTCGCAGCACGTCTCTCTTCTTTCCTCGGCAACTCGAGCAACCACGACAGTTTCTATCACAAGAATCACTCGAGAGAAAAGGAATTAGTGAGTGGGCACTTTTAAACACGACGACTCGAGAACAAGTCTCAAAGTCGAAGAGCTAAAAATTCTAGGTCAAATGAGGACCTAGGTGCCAAAACAAAAAACGAAAAAAAAACTTAGAGAGAGAGAGGAGTGGGCGGCCAAGCTAGAGAGAGAAGCTCTCAATTTCTTAAACTTGGAATGAATGAAATACGAAGAATGCGAGCTCTATTTATAGGAGAGGTTTCACTTTTAATAAGGTAGTTTCCTCTTCTATAGAGTATCACATATTCATGAGCAAATATTTCCTCTTCTTCCTTTTATTTCACACGGACAAGAGGATCCAAGCAAGTCCTTGGATTTGTTTCCTCTTTTATTTGCTTCTCCATTGACTCGCTTGGCCGAAAATCCTCCTTCCTCTTTGAGGAAATTTGTTTCCTCTTTTTCTTTTTGCAAGTATCTTGATACATTTATGTACAAAATAATCTCCCTTTTTTTCTTTGGGGTGGGCGGCCAAGGATCTATAGAAGGAGCTTCTATAAGCTTCTTCATTTGTCCATGACAACATAAGAAAGGTCCAGTAAGAATTTTCAATATAACTCTTATGAAATGAAATTAATCCACAAGGCCCAAACAAATTAATTTGGCCGAGTGGATGTAACTCATCAAATGACCATGTCAAAAAATTTATTGACATTCATTTCATCCTATGTCCAAAAAGACAAAAATACCCTTTTGACAATTTTCGTAAAACTTGTCTCGTTCTTGTTTTGATCTAGCTTCTAATTTAACTATTCCTACTCGATATGATTTGTGACAGTGACCTCATGGATCCAAATGAAGAAAGCTTGAGCTAAATACATGGACTCAAAAGTTCAAAAACCTTTTCCAAGTTTAACTTAATGTCACCCGACTCCACTAAAGAGTTGACACTGAGAATCTCTCGGTTCAAATGAATTTATTTTCTACTCAAGAATTCAACTAAATTGTGATGAGTGGATCCACTAAATATTATCTATGTTTACCCTTTATGAATATCATCAACTAGTCGGGATTTACAAAATTACCATTTTACCCTTCTAGCTGTTATTTCCTAAACTCCTTTGTCGCTTGTGAATAAGTTAGAAACAATGTATTGACGAGGTGTTAACAAGTCACATTGTTTCATCCAAAAGAGTCAAGATTTAATTTGGACACTGACCAGTTCATTTACTCACGTTCCAAGGAACAAAGCATGAGGTGATATAAATTGCATTTCAGTAATCTTGTACATGAATTCCATATCTATGAGAACTTCACAAAGTTACTCATGACATCTTCACAACTTAGTACTTCACCAATAGGTCTTGTTCAGAATCACATAGTGAGTCCAAACTCTGACTTTCTCAAATGAGAGTACGTAAGCTGTGAAATGGCATGTCTCATTTCAGAATTAAGGTAAGTATGATGCAATTCATACGTAGTGACTTCGAGACATAAGAGGTTAAATGGTTTGTTCTTATCTTGTCTCTAGAAGTGCACTGGTCAATTCAGTACCTTCGAAAGATATCTAGAAGAACTATAGAGTCTCCAACTCTCAATGCCCCATAACCAGACATCATATATTCTCCTAACAATCGTACTGAGGTCACTAGTCCTTTGACCCTTAGATTGCGAATATATCGTTTTAAGCAAACTACGAAGAGTTTGTTCATGCAAATCTACATTTGTCTCTTCGTAAGTTGTTAAGTTTGTTTATGGACTAAAGACTAACATTTTATCATAAAGCTTCAAACAGACAAGGAAGAATGAATGAACGTTGCAACTTTTTATTAATGAATAAGCAATTATAAGCAAGAGTCTTTGTGAGAGGTTATTACATCAAATGTACAAAAGTAAAGACTACAACTCTTCTTGTGGGCACCATTGACAACAGTTGTAGGCATGATTGACAACAAACTCCCACTTGACTTAAAGAAGATGTGAGTAGTGTTTCATGCCAAATCCCTCCCGATGCTGGTCGAAGATCTAATTGGCTAGGGCCTTGGTGAATGGATCTACCAGGTTGTCCACCGTTGAGATCTTCTTCACCACCACATCTCCGCGTTGCACGATTCGAATCAAATGGTATTTCCTCTTAATATACTCAGAGCGCTTATGACTTCGAGGTTTTTTTAGTTAGCGACTGTCCCACTGTAATCACAATAAAGAGTCATGGGCTCGTCGACATTTCGAACGACTTCCAAATACTTAAGGAATTTTCTAAACCATACAGCCTCTTTGGATGCTACACAAGCAGCCACATATTCTGCTTCTTGTGGAGTCATCAGTGCAAGATTGCTTGATACTCCTCCAAACAACATATCAACCATTAAGGATGAATACAGATCCTGTAGTGGATTTCCTATAATCCTTATGCGCTTAAAAAT